>NC_089226.1:101167662-103567662 GCF_963924675.1 Phocoena phocoena
GTTCAGGGGGGAAAAATAAAGATACATGCATCCCAAAGTTCATAGCAGCACTATTTACAGTGGCCAAGATATGGAAGCAACCCAAGTGTCCATCAAGAGACTAATGGATAAAGAAGATGGGGTACATATATACACAACAGAATACTACTCAGTCATAAAAAAGAATGAAACCTTGCCACTGCAACACCATGAATGGACTTGGAGGGTATTATGCTTAGTGAAATAAGTCAGACAGAAAAAGACAATTATTGTATGATAGCACCTACATGTGGAATCTAAAAAATAAATATATTCAGCAAAACAGAAACAGTCTCACAGATATAGATAACAAACTAGTGGTTACCACTGGGGAGACGGAAGTGGGGAGGGGCAAGATAAGTTTATGGGATTAAGAGATACAAACTACTAAATATACAATGGATAAGCAACAAGGATACATTGTACAGCATGGGCAGTGACAGCCATTACTTTGTAATAACTTTTAATGGAATCGAATTTATCAAATACTGAATCACTATGTCATACACCTGAAACTAACATAATACTGTAAATCAACCTTACTAAAAAAAACTAAATAAATAAAATTCTTGTTCTTAAACTGCCACTCTGAAGTGAACGTGGAAGTGTGAGTGACCCAAGTGTAACTGGACACAACTCAGACTCCCTGAAAGTCACCTGAAATCAGCTGTCAGCCCACCCAAATCTACTTAATCCCAAGGTGACCTCTCTCACATCTCAGAAAACCAATCACAATGATTACATTAGCTTTCAGTAAACAATACCTCTTTTGTCTATACAGTACAGACATCAGTTACAAATATGACCAATTTAAGAGCTTCTTTTGAAAGCCTTATTCTCAAACTGCCACTCTGAAGTTTAGGGAGTGAGCTCTTTGTTTCCTTGGTCAGAAATGCCTCTTAACTCAGGAGACAACTCCTAAATTCAGGTTCTAGTGGCAGCTAGGGTGTTTCACCAAGGGTCCTCAAATGTTCTCCAGGAATATGATCCTCTGAACCCTGGTGGGTAGGAATGGCTTCTTAAAAAAGACGCATGATTCCCCATAAAGGTCTGCCTAATGCGTAATACTCTGCAAACAATGAACCTCAAGAAATGACCCTAGGGAAAAAATAATAAATGAATAGAAAGCGCAGCTAACGTTCATTGAGAGCTTTCTCCAATGCCAGGCACTATGCTCCAGGCACTTGACACGAACCATCTCGTTTTAACGCACACACGGAGACAACCTCAGGAGGTAGGTACTGTTTCTATCCTTATTAAAGGGGTGGAAAATCAGGCCTGAGTGTTTAACTCACTCAAGATTGGCATAGCCAACTCAGGATTGAAACCTCGGCTGTCGTGTGCTCTTTACCACTACTCTGGACTAAAACCCAATGTAGTGTTCGGACTAGAACATCGAGTTAGTGTGTAGGTCTAAAATATTAAGCCAAAGCCGCGGCGGGTGGGGGGGAGGGGAAGGGGGCAAGACCGACTGGACGCGCGGTAGAAAATAGGGCACCGGCGGCCCAAGAGCAGGGCACCGACTCACATTAAAGAGTCTGGCAGCCAAATTGAACTGACAGGTATCAACCACCCACAAAGTTCAAAGGAATCTCATCACCACGCTGCCGAGCCACCGGCTTCGAGCCGCAGGTGCTCGCAACGCCAGGATTCCGGAATTAACAAGTCGGGCACCCACCCTCAAGTTCAGCCAAACCCCCGGGCTGCCTCGCCCCGGGCCGGCGCCGCGCACCGCCGCTCCCCGCGGACGCCGGGCCCCTTGCGGCCTCACGCCCCGGCGCTGCGGCCTAGGCCGGCGCTGCCCAGCTGAGCCCAGATCGTCCCGCTCCCCAACCCAAGGGCCGGCACTGACCGTTGTACGACTTCCCCTCGTCCGCCATGGCACACCGAGAATGGGAGGGCTCTGTCGCGGGCCGCAACCCAGCCCAACGTCCGAACGCCAAGGCGCTCCAAGGCGAAGTGCTCCTGCGCTGGGTGCCACCGCTTTTATGGGGGCGAGCTCGTCACAGACAGCCGACGTCCTACAATAATAGGCGGGGCCGCTGGGACATGTGCGTACGCATCCGACGGGCAGACGCGCCGGGGGCGGGACTTGGCGCTGCACGCCCCGCCCAAGACCCGAGCTCGCGAAGCCCAGAGTTACCGCGAGTTCGCCCCGCCCCCTACTCTCATCCGTCCGTCGCTAGACCAGCACCACAAAGGTAGGGGATCAAGCAGAGAGCTGGACGCTACAGCCCAGGATTCCAAGAGGAACAGGGAAGAGGAGCCACAAGAAGTGCTGCCGAGGAATGGGAGACCAAGGGCCTTGGAATGGGAGTGACCGCTCATAGACCCCTACGGGGATCCAGCCAGGGCTTAAGTCTCAGCTCAGCCCAGCCCTTTGCCATCTGCGTTATCTGTGCCGTGCTTTCCTCGCCTATAAAAATAGAAAACTAGAAGGTAAGCTCCAAGAGAGCAGGGACTTGACTAATTCATGGCTTTTTTCTCCAGCACCTGGCTCAGTACCATACCTAGCACGTAGCGGAAACTCAACAAATATTTATGAAATAAGCTTCCTATCTATGCGTTCCCCCAAGAAGAGTTGCAGAGTCAAATGAGAAAAACTGCATGTCAGGCTTTGGTCGTCTTCACAGACCGCCCCACCCACCACCAATGTGCTGTGCTAAACCCACATCGTGGGTCAACTGGGCAGTGAAGATGCAAGCAAGACCACCCTCTGAACACAGGCCAAGGGGAGAGGAAATATTAAAACACCAGGCCTAGGAAAGACCTGGGCTCTCCTAGACAACCCCCCCACCCCAAAGTGCTATGGCCAGCCCAGTGTGATGGTGATGGTCCTCGCTATAGCTTGAGCTTCCTTTGGGTGTGTGAAATGGGGGAACTCCGGTGACCTCGGCACGATGTGGTCGTGGGTCCTGCTCGGGACTGACAAGCATATTGACCTCCCTGGAGGGTAGGTGTTCCAGGCAGGTCTCTACTTCATTCTCGTGTGACTAGCTTGGATTTGGTGAGGGGCTTCGAGGGGACCACGAGCCTCAGCTGGAGCTGCGAACAAACACTTCTCTTCACCTTTCACTCCTGGCAGCAGGCAGAACTCCTGCTTCATCCAGCCCAAGGAAAACATGGGGCCAGCTGGTTGGAGGATGCAGATGAAACAGGTCCAAATACTTCTGGAGATGGTCCTGGAAGTTGCCACCCATCAGAGACCCACTCTGAGATCCTGCTCCCCGCTCTGAAGGGAAGTTTCCATGCTAATTAAGTGCTGCTGCACTTGGTTATCCCCTGCTGGAGGCAGCTGTGTGCATGGAGCCCAAAGCCTGGCCCCTTGGGGCCATCAGCCCAACCCTTTCAGTTATAATATTGGGCAGTGGGCTCACTCCACTTGCTGCCTAGGCCTTTGGACGCTCTCACCCAAAAATGACGACATGGCTAGTTAGGCTGACAGTCTTGTTGTAATTGGGAGAAAACAGGCTGCAGCACATTTGGCAGATTTGAGAGTCACCTGCAGCCAAAGTTGGGGTTATGCAGGCAGCCGAGGGTCTCAGAGCCCCCTGCCTCACATGGTGAAGAGAGGAAGAAGAGGTCAAATTCTAACCCAGATGGGAAAGTTGGTCCCTGGGCCAGTTTCACTTCCTTTCCTCACTCTCAGGAAGGTGAGGAAGGACATCACCTCCCCTTGCTGCCAAAGTTTCTTTTGCGACAGGCTGGGGAGGGTTTATAAAAATCTCCTACTGGAGACAACCTGCGTGATGAGCCCTCCAGGTGGCCTCTGCTCCCTTCCAACCACTTCACAGCAGAGTCCAAATCCAGAACCGTGTGTGTTTCATGGGCTGGAGGGTGGGGAGGGGAGGACAGGGTGGCCAGAGGAAAGGAGTGGGGGATTGGGGGCAGTGGCCCACTGCTGAGGACCTTTCTCCCAAGCATCCTGCACAGGCTCAGTGGCAGCTCTGGCCACCTGCCCTCCCAGGAGGGTTCCAAACCCCCATGGAGTGCCTCAGAGTGGAGAGGGTTCAGGCAAGGAAGACCACAAAGATGATGAAGAACACAATGAGGATGAGGAAGATTTTGACCATAAGCCACCGGTTGGAGGTGACCGACTGGAAGTACTTGAGGATCTCTGAGTGGGCGGCCTCAACATCCAGCTGGGCTCCCAGCACGTTCTCGTCGATCCTGGGGATAGGGCCGGGAGGAGGGGAAAGAGAATGACACTGGATTAAAAAGAATGCTGTTGAAGTGTATTTTCTGCATGTTTATATATTTGTGTTGATATATAGAAAAAGCTCTGGAAGGGTAATATAAACAAGTCTTGGCTGTGGTTTGAAAATCAACTCTGCAACTTATTAGCTTATGACCCCTAAGCCAGTCATTTAACCTCAAGTCTCATTTTCCTCAACTGCAAAGGAAGGAAAAATGAGGATAACACAAATCGTAAGTTTGTTGTCAATCTTAAATGAGTTATATAAAGTGCCCAACCCATACTAAGAGGATCCAAAATGTTAGTTTTATTTTTTTGCTCATTGGTATTTATTGATTTTTGTCTAATAAACAGTATTGCATTTGTAAAAAGGGGGAAAAGTTCACAGACCATTATGGTAAGGAAACCCTGGTTCCGAGTGAGAAACGAAGAAAAACTTGATGATGTGGACAGAAAGTCAAGGGATAAGAAAAGCCCTATATTAGGAGAACATCTCTTAGAGAAGTTCTCAGAAGAATGGTAATCTCTTGAGACACTGCTGAGGAAAATCAAACATATCCCAGCTAATCTGAATATGCAGAGTCCTAAAAACCAAATATAAACCCTGGTCTTTGCAAAGGGAGTCGCTGGGAGCAGGCACCTGTGGGAGCTGTGAGGTCAGAAAAGTTGGTGGAGCCTGGTAATCAAATAGGTAAGTGAGAGGAAGGGCTGGGCCAGTGGCTGCAAGCCCAAGGTCCTGGTAAGGCGGTCATGAGGACGGCGAGCTAATCTCTGTCCAAATACGGGAGCCTGGATTGTACACGGCTCCCTGTTTATGTCAGGGAGGCTAAAGTTACCAGGTTTCCTAGCTTTTGGCTATAACTACATTTCTCAGTGTGGATGTGTTTGTCATCTCATACCCAATTAAGCTCATTCATGTCGGCAATTATAATGGCTTTGCTTAACAAAAGTGGAAAAACAATGAATGCAATCTGGCATCTAAAAGATTTTAAATGGGAGTCTGTGAATGAAATCTAATACAAGGAAAGAAATTACTATTATTCTATAGTAATTTTAAGACAGAAAACTTCTTTAAGGAAGAATGTCAGCTAATAAATGTAGAAGGAATGAGCAAATTACCATTTTGCAACACACACTCTCACAAACAAATCAGGCAAGGACCATCAGGGGGCTAAGGAACTGGAAATTCACAGGGACCCAAAGCATCACTCCACAGATGACTCAGTCTGATGGTCACCACCGTGAACAAGTGGCCAAACTTGGTATCACCAATAAAGACATAACCTCGGGCTTCCCAAATACATGGAACTTAAATTTAATCATAGGGAAAACAGTGGACAAATAAACATGCAGGACCTCGTACAAGAGATGCTGGCCTCTTCAAAAACAAGTAAGTATCACACACACAAAAAAAACAAAAGGCAGACTAAAGAGACACAACAATCAAATGAAATGTATGAATGTTGCCTGAATCTTAAACTGAAGGAAAAAAGCTAAAAACTTTTTTTTTTAGAACAGTTGGGGAAATTTGAGTATGGACTGAGTACTGGATTGTGTTGGAGAATTGTTCATTTTCTTAGGCTTGATTATGGTACTGTGGCTGCTCAGGAGAATACCGATTTTTGGCAGATGCTTGCTGAAGTATCTGGGGATAAAATGTCATGATGTTTGCACCTACTTTTAAATGATTCAGAAAAAAAAAAGGTGAGAGGAAGCAAATGTGATAAAATGTCAACAGTTGGTGAATCCAGGTGAAAGGAATATAGGTGTTCCTTATGCTATCCTCCCAACTTTTCTATAGTTTGAAAAATTTTAATTTACAAGTTGGAGGGAAAAGGAAAATGACTAACACTACATCAGCAGTTTTTCTACCTTAGAAAAATGTAAGAATCACCTGTTGAGCGTCTCAAAAACGCAGATTCGGGCTTCCGTGGTGGCGCAGTGGTTGAGAGTCCGCCTGCCGATGCAGGGGATACGGGTTCGTGCCCCGGTCCGGGAGGATCCCACATGCCGCGGAGCGGCTGGGCCCGTGAGCCATGGCCGCTGAGCCTGCGCGTCCGGAGCCTGTGCTCCGCAACGGGAGAGGCCACAACGGTGAGAGGCCCGCGTACCGCAAATCAAAAACAAAAACGCAGATTCTTTTTCTTTTTTTTTTTTTCTGCCAAGCCAAGTGACTTGTGGGATCTTAATTCCCCGACCAGAGATCGAACCTGAGCCCACAGCAGTGAAAGCGTGAAGTCCTAACCACGGGACCGCCAGGGAATTTCTCCATCTACCTCCATGGTTTCACCCAGAAGCTGCTGACTCCCAAGTCCTTATCTCTAGCTTAGCCCTCTCTTCTGAGCATTAAGACCATGCATCTCATGCCTCTCAGCTGTCCCAGAACAAACCTCATTCTCCTCACCCAGCACCAGTCTGCGGCCTTTTGCGTTCTCTCCCTATCCCCAGATCCAGGAGGACTAGCTCACAGGAGCAGCGACAAATGTTTGCTAAACCAATGAACAAATGAGTACTAACACCGAAAAATACTTATGACACTTTTTCAAGGAAGACTAGAATGTAAAGTTGTATACATACTATAACTCTCACTTTTTTTTTTTTTAAATAAAAGGCTTTCAGTTTTGTTGGCATGCAGGATTTTAGTTCCCTGTCCAGGGACGGAACCCATGCCCCCTGCCGTGGAAGTGCGGAGTCCTAACCACTGGACCGCCAGGGAATTCCCTAACTCTATTTAAAATACATATGCAGGGGCTTCCCTGGTGGTGCAGTGGTTAAGAATCCACCTGCCAATGCAGGGGGCACGGGTTCGAGCCCTGGTCCGGGAAGATCCCACATGCTGTGGAGCAACTAAGCCCATGTGCCACAACTGCTGAGCCTGTGCTCTAGAGCCTGCGAGCCACAACTACTGAGCCCGTGAGCCACAACTACTGGAGGCTGTGCACCTAGAGCCCATGTTCCGCAGCAAGAGAAGCCACCGCGATGAGAAGCCTGCGCACCACAACGAAGAGTAGCCACCGCTTGCCGCAACTAGAGAAAGCCCGCACGCAGCAACAAAGACCCAATGCAGCCAAAACAATAAATAATAATAATAATAAATTCTTAAAAAAACACACATATGCATTGGGGAAAGAACACAAAGCTTTTATTGATACAAATCTGTTTCTTTGAATCTATAATATTCTAATATTCAAAATACACTGTAGGGCTTCCCTGGTGGCACAGTGGTTAAGAACCCACCTGCCAATACAGGGGACACGGGCTCAAGCCCTGGTCCGGGAAGATCCCACATGCCGCGGAGCAACTAAGCCCATGCGCCACAACTACTGAGCCCGCGCTCTATACCCCACAAGCCACAACCACTGAGCTCACATGCCACAGCTACTACATGCCACGCACCTACAGCTCCACAACAAGAGAAGCCACCACAATGAGAAGCCCACGCACCGCAACGAAGAGTAGCCCCCGCTCACAGAAACTAGAGTGCACACAGCAACAAAGACCCAATGCAACCAAAAAACAAAAACACTGTAGCCTGAGGAGCTCCAGTGTTTATGGCCTAACTCAGCAATTCAACTGAATTCCCTAGGTCTCAGTTGAACCAGGTAAGAATCAGTCAATTCTCCTGGTTCTAGGATCAAGACTGCTGTCTTCACAGTGCCGTTAAATTGCCCAATTAAATATGTGAGGCTGCTTAATGCACTGGTGTTGGGAAACCTGCTTTATACAAATGCAGGTGTTCACGCAGTTTCACTTGATCAACAACCAGGAGTACAAGCACTCTGCTTGCTAGGTGCTGTGGGGAATAAAGAACATCCAGGCCTGGACATTGCCTGAAGGCATCAGAGCAAGTGGGCGGGAATGTGTGAACCTGCGGATTCCTCAGAACTCCCACACCTCCTCTCCTTGATTCTCTCCACTAATGGCCTTTCTTCGTACCGAACTGAGAACATGGAAGTAGTCTGAAGAATTGGGCAAGGTAAAAAAAACAGGTTCCTGGCCTCATACTTGGAGATTCTGATTCCACAGATATGAGTGCAGTAGACTGCCGGGAACCTTCATTTTTTTTCTTTTCCAGGAGAAAATACATTTTTAAATTAGGTATAGCTGATTTAAGATACTATAGTAAAAAAAAAAAAAAAAAAAAGATACTATAGTAATTTCAGGTATAGAACATGGTGACTCAAAATTTTTTGTTTGTTTTCTTGTGTTTTTTTTTGCGGTACGTGGGCCTCTCACTGTTGTGGCCTCTCCCGTTGCGGAGCACAGGCTCCGGACGCACAGGCTCAGCGGCCATGGCTCATGGGCCCAGCCACTCCGCGGCATGTGGGATCCTCCCGGACCGGGGCACGAACCTGTGTCCCCTGCATCGGCAGGTGGACGTCAACCACTACACCACCAGAGAAACCCTCAAAATTTTTACAGATTATACTCCATTTAAAGTTATTATAAAATGTTGGCTATATTCCCTGTGCTGTAAAATATTTACATTCTTGTAGCTTATTTTATATACAGTTTTTATCTCTTAAACCCCTCCCCCTATCTTGCCCCTCTCCCTTCCCTCTCCCCATCAGTAACCACTAGCTTGTTCTCTATATCTGTGAATTTGTTTGTTTTGTTACATTCATTCATTTTTTTCTTTCCATTTTTTTAAACTGCCATATTGTTGATTTACAATATTATATGTTTTAGATGTACAACATAGTGATTCACAATTTTTATAAGTTATACTCCAATTAGTTACAAAATATTGGCTATATTGTCTGAACTCTACAATATATCCTGGTAGCTTGTTTTATACACAGTAGTCTGTACCTCTTAATCCCCCACCCACATGTTGCCCCTCCCCCTTCACTCTCCCCACTGGTAACCACTAGTTTGTTCTTTATATCTGAGTCTGTCTCTTTTTTGTCATATTCAGTAGTTTGTCTTATTTTTTAGATTCCACATATAAGTGATATTATACACTATTTATCTTTGACTTATTTCACTAAGCATAATACACTCAAAGCCTATTCATTGTTGCAAGAGTTGCTGCAAATGGCAAGAGTTCATTCTTTTTATGGCTGAGCAGTATTCCATTGTATACATATACTACATCTTCCTTATCCATTCACCTGTTGATGGACACCTAGGATGTTTCCATATCTTGGCTATTCTAAAAGTGGTGCTGTGAACACTGGGATGAATGTACCTTTTCAAATTAGTGTTTTCCATTTTCTTTGGATATATACCCAGGAGTGGAGTGGAACTGCTGGACCATGTGGTCGTTCTAATATTTTTACTTTTTTGAGGAAACTCCATACTGTTTCCCACAGTGGCTGCACCAATTTACATTCCCACCAACAGTGCACAAGGGTTCCCTTTTCTCCATATCCTTACCACCATTGGTTATTTGTGGTCTTTTTGATGATAGCCAGTCTGACAGGTGTGAGATGCTATCTTATCGTGGTTTTGACTTGCATGTCTCTAATGATTAACAATGTTGAGCATCTTTTCATGTGCCTGTTGGCCATCTGTATGTCTTCATTGGAAAAATGTCTACTCAGGTCTTCTGCCTTTTTTTTTTTTTTTGGCCGTGCTGTTCGGCTTACAGGATCCCGGTTCCCTGACCAGGGATCAAACCTGTACCTCCTGAATTGGGAGCACAGAGTCTTAACCACTGGACCTCCAGGGAAGTCCCTCTACTCATTTTTTGATCGGATTTTTTGATGTTGAGTTGTATGAGCTGTTTATACATTTAAATTAATCCATCAGTCATATCATTTGCAAATATCTTCTATTTTGGTAAGCTATCTTTTTGTTTTGTCTATGGTTTCCTTTGCTGTGCAAAACCTCGATTTGGTCCCATTTGTTTATTTTTGGTTTTGTTTCCTTTGCTTTAGGAGATGGATGCAAAAAATATTGCTATGATTTATGTCAAAGAGTGTTCTGCCTGTGTTTTCTTCTAGGAATGTTATGGTTTCTGGTCTCACATTTAGGGTCTTTAATCTACTTTGAGTTTACTTTTTTTTTTTTTTGATGCACCGTGTGGCTTGTGGGATCTTAGTTCCCTGACCCGGGCCCCTGGCAGTGGAGGTGCAGAGTCCTAACCACTGGACCACCAGGGAATTCCCACACTTTGAGTTTACTTTTATATATGGTGGGAGAAAATGCTCCAATTTCATTCTTTTACATGTAACTGTCTGGTTTTCCCAGCACCACTTACTGAAGAGACTGTCTCTTCCCCACTGTATATTGATGCTTCCTGTGTCATAGATTAATTGACCATAAGTTGTGGGTTTATTTCTGGGCTTTCTGTTCTGTTTCATTGATGTGTCTGTTTCTGTTTCAGTACCATAGTGTTTCGATTACTGTAGCTTTGGTACAGTCTGAAGACAGGACGCATGACAACTCAAGCTCTGTTCTTTCGCACAATTGTTTTGGATGTTGCAAGTCTTGTGTCTCCACAAAAGACTAACTGCCATTACTTCACGGGTGAATTCTATCAAACATTTAGAGAAGAGCTAACACCCATCCTTCTCAAACTCATCCAAAAAATTGCAGAGGAAGGAACACTCCCAAACTCATTCTATGAGGCCACCATCACCCTGATACCAAAACCAGACAAAGATACTACAAAAAAAGAAAACTACAGACCAATAACACTGATGAACATAGATGCAAAAATCCTCAACAAAATACTCGCAAACAGAATCCAACAACCCATTAAAAGGATCATACACCATGATCAAGGGGGGTTTATTCTTCAATACACGCAAATCAATCATTGTGATACACCATATTAACAAACTGAAGAAAAAAAACCATATGATCATCTCAATAGATGCAGAAAAAGCTTCTGACAAAATTCAACACCCATTGATGATAAAAACTCTCCAGAAAGTGGGCATAGAGGGAACCTACCTCAACATAATAAAGGCTATATACAACAAACCCACAGCAAACATCATTCTCAATGGTGAAAAACTGAAAGCATTTCCTCTAAGATCAGGAATAAGACAAGGATGTCCACTCTCACCACTATTATTCAACAGTTTTGGAACTCCTAGCCACGGCAATCAGAGAAGAAAAAGAAATAAAAGGAATACAAATTAGAAAAGAAGTAAAACTGTCACTGTTTGCAGATGACATGATACTATACATAGAGAATCCTAAAGATACCACCAGAATACTACTAGAGCTAATCAATGAATTTAGTAAAGTTTCAGGATACAAAATGAATGCACAGAAATCTCTTGCATTCCTATACACTAATGATGAAAACTCTGAAACAGAAATTAAGGAAACACTCCCATTTACCACTGCAATAAAAAGAATAAAATACCTAGGAATAAACCTACCTACGGAGACAAAAGACCTGTAGACAGAAAACTATAAGACACTGATGAAAGAAATTAAAGATGATACCAACAGATCGAGAGATAATACCATGTTCTTGGATTGGAAGAATCAATATTGTGAAAATAACTATACTACCCAAAGCAACCTACAGATTCAGTGCAATCCCTATCAAATTACCAATGGCATTTTTTATGGAACTAGCACAAAAAATCTTAAAATTTGTATGGAGACACAAAAGACCCCGAATAGCCAAAGCAGTCTTGAGGGAAAAAAACGGAGCTGGAGGAATCAGACTCCCTGACTTCAGACTATACTACAAAGCTACAGTAATCAAGACAATATGGTACTGGCACAAAAACAGAAACACAGATCAATGGCACAAGATAGAAAGCTCAGAGATAAACCCATGCACCTATGGTCAACTAATCTATGACAAAGGAGGCACGGATATAAAATGGAGAAAAGACAATCTCTTCAATAAGTGGTGCTGGGAAAACTGGACAGCTACATATAAAAGAATGAAATTAGAACACTCCCTAACACCATACACAAAAATAAACTCAAAATGGATTAGAGACCTAAATGTAAAACTGGACACTATAAAACTCTTAGAGGAAAACATAGGAAGAACACTCTTTGATATAAATCACAGCAAGGTCTTTTTTGATCCACCTCCTAGAGTAATGGAAATAAAAACAAAAATAAACAAATGGGACCTAATGAAATTTCAAAGCTTTTGCACAGCAAAGGAAACCATAAACAAGACGAAAAGAGAACACTCAGAATGGGAGAAAATATTTGCAAATGAATCAATGGACAAAGGATTAATCTCCAAAATGTATAAACAGCTCATGCAGCTCAACATTAAAAAAACAAACAACCCAATCAAAAAATGGGCAGAAAACCTAAATAGACATTTCTCCAAAGAAGACATACAGATGGCCAAGAAGCACATGAAAAGCTGCTCAACATCACTAATTATTAGAGAAAGGCAAATCAAGACTACAATGAGGTATCGCCTCACACCAGTTAGAATGGGCATCATCAGAATATCTACAAACAACAAATTCTGGAGAGGGTGTGGAGAAAAGGGAACCCTCTTGCACTGTTGGTGGGAATGTAAATTGATACAGCCACTATGGAGAACAGTATGGAGGTTCCTTAAAAAACTAAAAATAGAATTACCATATGATCCAGCAATCCCAGTACTGGGCATATACCCAGAGAAAACCATAATTCAAAAAGACACATGCACCCCATGTGCTTCATTGAAGCACTATTTACAATAGCCAGGTCATGGAAGCAACCTAGATGCCCACCGACAGACGAATGGATAAAGAAGATGTGGTACATATATACAATGGAATATTACTCAGCCATAAAAAGGAACGAAATTGGGTCTTTTGTTGAAACGTGGATGGATCTAGAGACTGTCATACAGAGTGAAGTCACAAAGAGAAAAACAAATATTGTATATTAACGCGAGTATGTGGAACCTAGAAAAATGGTACAGACGAACCAGTTTGCAGGGCAGAAATTGAGACACAGATGTAGAGAACAAATGTATGGACACCAAGGGGGGGAAAACGGTGGGGGGGGTGGGTGCGTGGTGTGATGAATTAGGAGACTGGGATTGACATGTATACACTGATGTGTATAAAACTGATGACTAATAAGAACATGCTGTATAAAAACATAAATAAAATTCAAAAAAAAAAGACTACATGCCATTAGTTTTTGATAGGGATTGCACTGAATCTGTAGATTGCCTTGGGTAGTATGGTCATTTTAATAATATTAATTCTTTTAATCCAAGAACATGGAATATTGTTCCATCTGTTTGTGTCCTCTTCAATTTCTTTCATCAGTGTCTTATAGTTTTCCAAGTACAGGTCTTTTACTGCCTTAGATTTATTCCTTTTCTTTTTGATGCGATTGTAAATGAGTTTCCTTAATTTCTCTTTCTGATAGTTTGTTGTTGGTGTATAGAAATTCAACAGATTTCTGTGTATTAATTTTGTATCCTGCAACTTTACTGAATTTATTGATGAGCTCTAGTAGCTTTTTGGTGGCATCTTCAGGGTTTTCTATGTATCATGTTGTTTGCAAACAGTGACAGTTTTACTTATTCCTTTACAATCTGGATTCCTTTTTCTTCTGATTACTGTGGATACAACTTCCAATACTATGCTGAATAAAAGTGGTGAGAGTGGGTGTCCTTGTTCCTGATCTCGAGGATATGCTTTCAGCTTTCCACTGCTGAGTATGGTGTTAGCTGTGGGCTTATCATATATGGCCTTTACTATGTTGAGGAATGTTCTGCCCACTTTGTGAAGAGTTCTTATCATAAATGGATGTTGAATTTTGTCAAAAGTTTTATATGCACCTATTTGAAATGATCTATAATTTTTATTCTTCAATTTGTTAATGTGGTATATCACACTGATTTGTGGATTGAAACATCCTTGCATCCCTGGAATAAGCTCCCAGTTGATCATGGTGTGTATTTTTAATGTATTGGTGGATTCAATCTGCTAATACTTTGTTGAGGATTTTTGTATCTATGTTCATCAGTGATATTGGCCTGTAATTTTATTTTTTGTGATATCTTTGGTTTGGTATCAGGGTGATGCTGGCTTCAGATAATGAGTTTAGGATCACTCCTTCCTCTGCAGTTTTTTGGAATAGTTTGAGAAGGATAGGTGTTAACTCTTCTCGAAACATTTGGTAGAATTCACCTGTGAAGCAATCTGGTCCTGCACTTTTGTTGGAAGTTTTTTAAAATTACTGATTCATTACCAGTAATTGGTCTGTTCATATTTTCTATTTCTTCCTAATTCATCTTGGGAGATATGTTTCTAGGAATTTGTTCTCTGCTTCTGGGTTGTCCATTTTATTGGCATATAGTTTTCACAGGAATCTCTTTTGATCCTTTGTATTTCTGTAGTATCAGTTATAACTTCTCCTTTTTCTGATTTTATTGCCTTAGGCCCTTCCCTCTTTTCTTCTTGATAATTTTGGCTAAAGGTTTATCAATCTTGTTTATCTCTTACTTTCATTGATCTTTTCTATTTTTTTTAGTCTCTATTTCATTTATTTCTGCCCTACTCTTTATTACTTCTTTCCTCTACTAACTTTGGGTTTGTTTGTTCTTTGTTTTCTAGTTCCTTTAGGTGTAAGGGTAGGTTGTTTGAGATTTTTATTTCCTGAGGTAGGCTTCTATTGCTATAAACTTCCCTCTTAGAACTGCTGTTGCTGCATCCCACAGATTTTGGATTATTGTTTTCATTTTGTCTCCAGATAATTTTTATTTCTTCTTTCATTTCTTCAGTGATCCACTGGTTGTTTAGCAGCACATTGTTCAGCCTCCACTTGTTAGTTTTTTTTGCAGTTTTCTTCTTGTATTTGATTTCTACTCTCATAGCATTGTGGTTGGAAAAGATGCTTGATATGATTTCAGTTTTCTTAAATTTACTAACAGTTGGTTTGTGGCCTAGCATGTAATAAATATATCCTGGAGAATGTTCCATATGCACTTGAAAAGAATTTGTATTCTGCTGCTTTTGGAGGAATGTTTTTTATATAAACCCATTTGGTCTAATGTGTCACTTAAGGCCAGTGTTTCCTTATTGACTTCTTGTCTGATGTGTCCATTAATATAAGTGAGATATTAAGGTTCCCTACTATTATTGTGTTAGTGTCAATTTCTTCCTTTATGTCTGTTAATATTGGCTTTATATATTCAGGTGCTCCTATGTCTGGGTGCATGTATGTTTACAATTGTTATATCTTCTTATTGGATTGATCCCTTGATCATTATACAATGTCCTTCTTTGTCTCGTTACAGTCTTTGTTTTAAAGTCTGTTTTGTATGATATAAGTATTGCTACCCAGCTTTCTTTTGATTTCCATTTGCATGGAATACCTTTTTCCATCCCCTCACTTTCAGTCTGTGTGTCCGTCTTTAGATCTTAAGTGAGTCATATATAGGCAGCATATATATGGGTCTCGTTTTTGTATCCATTCAGGCACTCTATGTCTTTTGATTGGGGCACTTAGTCCATTTACATTTAAAGTAATTATTGATAGGTATGTACTTATTGCCATTTCATTAGTTGTTTGGGGGTTGTTTTTGTAGTTCTTTTTGTTCCTTTCTTCTTTTGTTCTCTTCCCTTATGATGTGATGACTATCTTTGGTGTTATGTTTGAATTCTTTTCTCTTTTTTATATATCTATTATAGATTTTTGGTTTATGGTTACCATGAGGTTTATATATAGCAATCTATAAATATATATATGTGGTTATTTTAAGTTGCTGATCTCTTAAGTTCAAATGTATTTTTACTCCCCTCCCCCACAGTTAGTTTTTGACATCATATTTTACAACTTATTGTTTTGTGTACCCCTTACTTATTGTAGATATGAGTGATTTTACTCTTTTTTTTTTTTTTTTTTGTGGTACACAGGCCTCTCACTGCTGCGGGCCCTCCCATTGCGGAGCACAGGCCCCGGATGCGCAGGCCCAGCGGCCATGGCTCATGGGCCCAGCTGCTCCGCAGCATCCTCCCAGTCCGGGGCACGAACCCATGTCCCCTGCCTCGGCAGGCGGACTCTCAACCACTGCGACACCAGGGAAGCCCTACTCTTTGTCTTTTAATTTTCCTACTAGTTTTGTAAATGGTTGATTTACTACTTTTACTGTATATTTAATTTTACCAATGAGCTTTTTCCTTTCATAATTTTCATGTTACTAGTTGTGGCCTTTTCTTTTTTACTTAGGGAAGTCCCTTTAACATTCCTTCTAAAGTTGGTTTGGTGGTGCTGAACTCTTTTAGCTTCTGCTTGTCTGTAAAATTTTTGATTCCCTCATCAAATCTGAATGAAAACCTTGGCAGGTAGGGTGTTCTTGCCGTAGGCTTTTCCTTTTCATCACTTTAAATATATCATGTCAGTCCCTTCTGGACTGCAGAGTTTCTGCTGGAAGAGTCAACTGATAGCCTTATGGGAGTTCTCTTGTACATAACTTAATTTTTCCTTGCTTTTTTTTTTTTTTTTCCTTGCTGCTTTTAATACTCTCTGTCTTTAATTTTTGCTGTTTTAATTACAGTGTGTCTTTGTGTGGTCCTCTTCAGGTTGATGCTGTTCAGGACTCTCTAGGTGTCCTGGACCTGGATGTCTGTTTTCTTTCCCAGGTCAGGGAAGTTTTCAGCTATAATATTATGTCTCCCAATACGTTCTCTGTCTCTTTCTCCCTTCCCCTCTGGGACCCTTATAATGCAGATGTTAGTACACTAGATGTCCCAGAGGTCTCTTAAACTGCTCACTTTTTTTTTTTTCAGTTTCAGTGCTTTCCACTACTCTAATCTTCCAACTCACTGATCCATTCCTCTGTATCATTTAATCTACTGTTGATTCTTTCTAGTGTATTTTTCATTTCAGTTATATTCATCCGTTTGGTTCTTCTTTACATCTTCTAACTCTCTGTTAAGGTTCTATGTTCATCCGTTCTTCTCCCAAGTTCCTTGATCATCTTTATGATCATTACCTTGAACTCTTTATCAGGTAGTTTGCCTATCTCCACTTCACTTAGTTCTTCTTCTGGGGTCTTAACTTGTTCCTTTGATTGGAACATGCTCCTCTGTTGCTTCATTCTGCCCAATTTGCTGTTTTTATTTCTATGTACCTGGTAGGTTCGTTATGTTTCCTGACCTTAGAGAAACGGCCTTTCATAGGAGATGTCCTATGCATCCCAGCAGTTCACTTCCCTCTGGTCACCACAGCTATATGCTCTAGGGCTGCCCCATATTGTGTGGGCCCTTCTGCTGTGGTGGGACTGACTAGGCATAGGTGGCCCAGTAGGCGTGGCTGGCCCCTGGTCTGGTTAGTTGCCAGGCTCTGCCTTGTGCAGTGGCTGCCAGCCATTGGTTGGCAAGATCTTCATTTTTTATAAGCTCTATAGGGGGTTCCTATGAACATCCAGGTTTGGCAACCAATAGTTAAAAGGATGTTTGTTTATTTATTCAACTACTAGGTGCTGAGTCCCAGGCATTTACACAGTGCCATGAGTTCAGCTATCTTGGTCCCTCCCCCTAGCATCTGCTTTCCCATTTCTCACCAGCTCGTCTCAAAGCCAAGTCCTATACTTATCCACTGGATCCCACTTCCTGTCACCATCTCAAGGACATAACTTTAAGATTCTTCCCCCTGCCTGCTATATTATCAATTTTTATTTCTCTGCTGGATCATTCCCATTAGAATACAAACACATGGGGCTTCCCTGGTGGCACAGTGGTTGAGAATCTGCCTGCCAATGCTGGGGACACGGGTTCAATCCCTGGTCTGGGAAGATTCCACGTGCCGCGGAGCAACTAAGCCTGTGCGCCACAACTACTGAGCCGGCACTCTACAGCCTGTGAGCCACAGCTACTGAGCCGTGTATCACAACTACTGAAGCCCATGCGCCTAGAGCCCATGCTCCGCAACGAGAAGCCACCGCTATGAGAAGCCTGCACACCACAACAAAGAGTAGCCTCCGCTCACTGCAACTAAAGAAAGCCCATGCACAGCAACGAAGACCCAATGCAGCCAAAAATAAATAAAATAAATAAATTTATTTTTTTAAAAAAAGAATACAAACATACTTTTATTTTCTCCCATTCTTTAAAAAAACAAAACAAAAACCTCTTGTCTTCCACTGGACGAACTAGGAACAATCTGAACTATGAAAATAATCATTATCCTAACTAATTGTAATATAAAACATAAATAAAAACCTTAAGCCCGTAATGATAATCAAAAACAAGGAAGAATTAAAACAAAACAAAAAACCTCCTTGGTCACTACTATGGCACCTACTCCATAACTATTTACTCTGGAAATACAGGAAAATAATTAAGATTTATCCAGCCTGATTAAGATGAACTTCAGCTCATGCAGTTAATAAAGGAAAGCTCTTCTTTACAGAAAAAACACACCCAAATTAGATTAATTAATTCAGACCAAACAAGCATCATAACTGGCTACTAGAAACATTAGGTTAAAGGTTTTTTGGGAACAGGGTATCCCATAAATCACTTGCTGACTGCAAGGAAGAAAATGTACTTTTAAAAGGAGAGATTAGGGCTTCCCTGGTGGTGCAGTGGTTGAGAGTCCACCTGCCGGTGCAGGGAACATGGGTTCGTGCCCCGGTCCAGGAAGATCCCACATGCCGCAGAGCGGCTGGGCCCGTGAGCCATGGCCGCTGAGCCTGCGCGTCTGGAGCCTGTGCTCCGCAATGGGAGAGGCCACAACAGTGAGAGGCCCGCGTACCGCCAAAAAAAAAAAAAGGGGAGAGATTTAAAAATAATAATAATAAAATAAATAAATAAATGAAAGGAGAGGTTATCTGTTACCACCTTAATCAAGTGATCAAACTTGTTCTAGATAATATAGGGTCAATCTGACATTAAATGCCTCCTAATGAGATGTAATTTGTTGAGATATATATACATCTCAAAATAAATATACACTTATAGTTGATTTTTTTTTTTTGGCTGTGCCATATGGCTTGCGGGATTTTAGTTCTCCAACGAGAGATCAAACCCAGGCCCTTGGCAGTGAAAGTGCTGAGTCCTAACCACTGGACCACCAGGGAATTCCTACAGTTGATTTTATATATGTATACATATATATTCCTAGAAGAAGAAAACAGAAAGAAAAAGAGGCAGAAAAAAATCTTGAAGAAATAATGGTCAAATATTCCCTAAACTTCATGAAAGACATAAATTTACAGATTCAAGAAGCTTAGAGAACCCCAAGCAGCATAAATTCAAAGAAGGGGCTTCCCTGGTGGCGCAGTGGTTAAGGATACACCTGTCAAGCCGGGGACACGGGTTCAAGCCCTGGTCCGGGAAGATCCTACATTCCGCGGAACAACTAAGCCCGTGTGCCACGACTACTGAGCCTGGGCTCTAGAGCCCGCAAGCCACAACTACTAAAGCCTGTGCTCATAGAGCCCCTGCTCCACAACAAGAGAAGCCACGACAATGAGAAGCCTGCGTACTGCAATGAAGAGTAGCCTGCACTCACAACTAGAGAAAGCCTGCACACAGCAACGAAGACCCAACACAGCCCCAAATAAGTAAATAAATAAATTCAAAGAAAACCACATCTAAGTACATAAACTATCAACTGTGAAAATCCAAATATAAGAAAAAACGTATTAAAAAGCAGCCAGGGACTCCCCTGGTGGCACAGTGGTTAAGAATCCACCTGCCAACGCAGGGGACATGGGTTTGAGCCCTGGTCCAGGAAGATCCCACACGCTGCGGAGCAACTAAGCCTGTGTGCCACAACTACTGAGCCTGCACTCTAGAGTCCACGAGCCACAACTACTGAAGCCCACGTGCCTAGAGTCCATGCTCTGCAACAACAGAAGCCACCACAGTGAGAAGCTGGCACACCACAGCGAAGAGCAACCCCTGCTCGCTGCAACTAGAAAAAGCCCGCACAGCAACGAAGACCCAGCACAGCCAAAAATAAATAAATAAACTTATTTAAAAAAAAGAAAAGTAGAGGGCTTCCCAGGTGGTGCAGTGGTAAAGAATCCGCCTGCCAATGCAGGGCACATGGGTTTGAGCCCTGGTCCAGGAAGATCCCACACGCTGTGGAGCAACTAAGCCCATGCACCACAACTACTGAGCCTGCGCTCTAGAGCCTGCGAGCCACAACTTATGAAGCCCATGTGCCACAACTACTAAAGTCCGCATGCCTAGAGCCTGTGCTCCACAACAAGAGAAGCCACTGCAATGAGAAGCCCGTGCACTGCAACAAAGAGTAGCCCCTGCTCTCAGCAACTAGAGAAAACCTGTGTGCAGCAGTGAAAACCCAATGCAGCCAAAAATTAAATAAGTGAATAAATAGATTTATTAAAAAAAAAAAGAAAAGTAAAAGTATCTGTCATCAGCAGAACTGCACTACAAAAAGTACTAAGGAAAATTCTCCAGGTTAAAGGGAAGTGATGGAAACTGGATATTCGGGAAGAAATGAAGAGCACTGGAAACAGTAAATATATGAGTAAGTATAAAAGACTATTATTTCCTCTTTATTTCTGTAAGATAAAAATTATACTAGTATATTGTGGAGTTTATAAAGTATGTAGATGCAACAAATATGACAACTATAACATAAAAGATGGAGGAGAGGGTTGCAAACTTCTCACATTTTATATGAAGCTGACTGTGAAAAGTTAATGATGCATACTGTAATCCCTAGAGCAACCACTGGAAAAAAAGAAAAGCAATTACATATAGCTAAAATACCAACAGACAAATTTAAATGGAATTAAAAAATTTTTTTCAACTGTTCAAAAGATAGGAAAGAAGGAAGAGAGGAACAGAAAACAGAAGGGAAAAACAGGAAAAAAAATAGTAAAATGGTAGGCCTAAATCCAACCTTAGCAAAAATTATTAACTATTAATGAACTAAATACTCCAATTAAATTCTCAGCTCTCATCTTACTTGGCCTATAAGCAAAATTTGTCACAGCTGATTATTCTTTCCCTGAATCATTTTCTTCTCCTGGCTCCTAGGACACCACATTTTTATTTTTCTTCCTACCTCACAAGCTGTGCTCCTGTTCAGTGCCCTCCCTCAGAACTAAGAGTTGAGTCCAGAAATAGCCCTGGGACTCAGTGCTTGATCCTCCTCTTTCTTAGAACTCACTTGGCCTAGTTTCAAAGTCCAATGCTGCCCACTCTTGGCCCAGACCTGTCTCCTCAACTCCTTATATCTATCGGCCTGTTCACTATCTCCACCCAGATGTCTAACAAACAAACAACTGTCCACCTGGTTGGACGTGTCCAACACAACTTATTTTGCCCCAAATCTACTCTACCCTGAGTAACCAGCCCTATTTCAAGTGAAGAGCATGAATCCCTTTGATTGCTCACATCAAAAGCCTGGAGTTATCATAAACTCCTCTTTTTCTCTCATGCCCTGCATTCAGTTCATCAAGTAATTGATCCTATTGGCTCTACCTCCAAAATACATCCAGAGTGCAACTACTGCTCATACAACCTTGGTCCCAGCTACCATCACCTCTTGCCTAGATTACTGAAAAGGCCTCTGCATCCATCTCCCTGCTTCTATCCTAGGTCCTTACAATCTGTTCTGACTACAGCAACCAAATGATTCTTTTAAAATAGAAGTCAGAGGGAATCCCCTAGCGGTTCAGTGGTTAGGACTTGGCGCTTTCACTGCGGTGGCTTGGTTCAATCCCTGGTCAAGGAACTAAGATCCCACAAGCTACGCAGTGCGGCCCAAAAAATAAATAAATAAAACAGAAGTCAGATAGTATAACCGTTCATCAAAACCCTGCAGTGGCTCCCCATGTCACTCAGAGTAAATGCTAAATCCTCACACTGGCTTTAAAAGGCCCCACATGATCTGGTCTCCCATTTCCCCTCTAACCTCACCTGGTACTACTCTCCTTCTCACCTGTCCCCAGATGCAGTGGCTTCTTTGCTGTCCTTTAACTCATCAGACATATTCTTGCCTGAAGGCCTTTACACTGGTTCTTCCCTCTGCCTGGTACTCTTCTCCATATATCCACATGGCAAACTCTCTTACCTTCCCCCTTCTTGGATAGACGCCATCTTCTTAATAGGGCCTCTCTTAATAACCATCCTATTTAAAATTACAACTTGCTCCTCCAAACCTAGAACTCCTGATTAGTTTACCCTACTCTACTTTTATTTATGGATTTATCACTGGGCAAAAATATATACTGGACCATTTACTTATTTTGTATATTTTAACTTCTGTCTCCCCTACTACAATGTATATTCCACAAGGGGAGGGTTCTTTGTCTCTTTCATCCTCGACTGTATCTCCATAACTGACTGAATGAACGCTAAGTGCCAAAGAGGAGCAGATAAAATGCCTCGTGCAGTAGCAGGGGGCACCAGGAGAGCAGAGAGGCCTTCCCGTGCGTGGGCTCTGCCTACCTCCCTCCAGTCTTATCCTGTACCTCTCTCTTCCTGTTCATTGCTTTCCAGCTACACTGGCCTTCTTGATTCTTTTTTCTTTTAATTAAAAAAAAAATAATTTATTTGGTTGTGTTGGGTCTTCCTTGCTGCACGCGGGCTTTCTCTAGTTGCATCGAGCGGGGGCTATTCTTCATTGCAGTGAGCAGGACTCTCATTGCAGTGGTTTCTCTTGTTGTGGAGCTTGGGCTTTAGGCGCGCAGGCTTCAGTAGCTGTGGCACGTGGGCTCAGCAGTTGTGGCTCGCGGCTCTAGAGCGCAGGCTCAGTAGTTGTGGTGCACGTGCTTAGTTGCTCTGTAGTCTGTGGGATCTTCCTGGACCAGGGATCGAACCCATGTCCCCTGCATTGGCAGGCTGATTCTTAACCACTGTGCCACCAAGGAAGCCCCTTGATTCTTTTTTTTTTTTTTTTATAAATTTATTTATTCATTTATTTATTTTTGGCTGTGTTGGGTCTTCGTTTCTGTGCGAGGGCTTTCTCTAGTTGTGGCAAGCAGGGGCCACTCTTCATCGCGGTGCGCGGGCCTCTCACTGTCGCGGCCTCTCTTGCTGCGGAGCACAGGCTCCAGACGCGCAGAGCTCAGTATTTGTAGCTCACGGGCCCAGATGCTCCAAGGCACGTGGGATCTTCCCAGACCAGGGCTTGAACCCGTGTCCCCTGCCTTGGCAGGCAGACTCTCAACCACTGCGCCACCAGGGAAGCCCCCCTTGATTCTTTAATACAGCAAGACTGTCCCATCGTAGGGCCTTTGCTCTAGCTGTCCACACTGCCTAGGCAACTCTTACCCTCTCCTTTGCGTGGTTGCATCCCTCTTCTTTGCATGGTTGGATCCTTCTTGTAGTTCATGTCTCTGCTTAAATATCAAGCCTTCAGAGCAGCCTTCCCTGCCACCCAATCTGATATACCTCCTCCATCACTTTCTGAACACCTCATCCTACTTTAATTCTCAGTATAGCCCTTATCAGTACCTGAAAATTTCTTCTCAATTCTTTTTAACAGCTATCCTCACCCACACTATTAAATTCCGTACTACAAAGTAAGCTCCACAAAATAGACTTAACTGTGCTGTTCATCACCGTATCCCCAGCACTTAGGACAGTGCTTGACAAGGAACAGGTGCTCAATTAACACTTGTTGAGTGGATGGAGGCAGATGAACTTGACCCTATGGGTGGACAGGATTCACTCTTCTCTTCCAAAGGGCATCAAGCTGTCCCTGGGGACCTTTAGGATGCCAATCCACGGGGAAGAGAAGGCTCCTGTTTTTGAACTTAAGGAGAGAAAGAATCTCACCTCTGAATGGTCTCTTCCTGTTCCTTAACCATGTGTGCCAACTGCTGGAAGATGGAGCCCAGCTCAACAATTGTGGACTCAATATTCTGCATGGTGTCTGCCCGACTCTGGATGTAGGAATCCTTCAGAGGAGAGACAGCATACATGAGCACTGGGAGCTTCTGCAGGGGAGGGCCTGCCTCTTTAGGACCCTCCACTTTGCCATTCCACCCATGGCACATTCCAAACACTTGCTTGTGACCACAGAGGAAAACAGAGGAGCAACTCCTCCCAAGCTCAGAGCGTGGATACCTGCTCATCAATGAGCTGCAGCTGCTGGCTGGTCCTAGAGTCCATCATGTCAATGGCCACGTCCCCAGAGGCTCGAGACTCCGCCCCCAAAACCACAGCACCGCCCCCTGGGGGAAGAAAGAAGACATGGCACTTCTTAGTGGTTAAAAGGTTCAAAGCCCACATGCTCTGGATTTGAATCCCAGCTCTGGCACTTACTAGCCTTGTGACCCTGGACAAGTCATTTAACCTCTCTGAGTCTCAGTTTCCTCACCTGTAAAATGGGGGATAACAATAGTTGCTTTCTCAAAAGGTGGTTGTGAAAATTAAATGACAGAATGGGAAGACAACGAGTAAGTGCAAAAAAAATTAGAAACTGTCATTCTTCTGAACATGATTGAATTCACCCCCAACACTGAGAATGCTGGAGACTAGGTGTGGATCATATATCCCAGCAATCAGGTCTGACCTCTAAGAGACAAAGCCTAGCAACCTCCTTAGCCATCCATTCTCCTACCCAACCCCTGCCTTTGGAAGACACCAGAACTGGAGTAACTAAGCCTTATCCCTCAGGGCTCCCTGTATTGCCTGTGACTTACCTAGGTGGTTGGGGGCAAGGGGCAGGGCTGACACGGGTGCCCGGGAGAACTGCTCCCGCCGGCTCCTCTGCTGCTTCAGGTTCTAGGGTTGAGGGAGAAATGCAAAGGTCCTGAGGCCGCTGGAAAGCGGGCACATTAAAGAGATTCCTCCTGGTGCCCGTGACCCTGTTGCCCTTGCCCTTCCACTTGTCCCCTTCCCACTTCCCTCTGGAGCCCTCACCCCTGATTCCTATCCCTCCTACACAGATTCTTCTCACCTCTGTCCTCACTTCTAAAACTGATTTGAAGTCATTGGACATGGAGGCCAGTTTTGACTGAAAGAAAAGGAGAGAGGGTCAGCCAGAGAAGATGCCTTCCTCCCTTCTGCCTCTCCCTCCCCCGGGTCCCACCTGCAGGGAGACCACGATGGTGTTGGAATGGGTTTGCAGGTGCCGGCCACTCTGGCTGCCCTTGGCTCTCACGAAATCTTGAAGCTGGGCGATTTGTTTGTTAAGGCTATTGATGTCCTGGTGAAAGAGCCAACAGAAAAACTGAGTATCAACCATGGGGTCCTCAGCCAGCATCTCTCCCACCTGGACATCTCTGGCAGGGACGGCAGGGTGGACATTACTAGCAGGGGTGATGGTATCTCAGACAGACCAGAAGGGCCTGCTGGGATAGTCCAAGCTCTGTAGTTTGCTCAGGCTCAGTGCCTGCGGGGTAGAGCCAGAAAGAGGTGAAATATGGCCCCGTCCATTCATAAAGACCTGAGGTGTTTACTCCCTCCACCCTGCTGTCCTACCCCCACTGTGAGGCCATGCTCATGGCCATAGAACCCTTCAAAAGGCCAAAATCTCAGACCCAGGGCATGCTGAGCAACAAAGCATCTGTGCTGTACTCAGGAGACAGGAAGAGTCAAAGGCACCATGGCTTCCCAGAAGCATCAATGAAATGCTTTTTATATACAGAATTCCTTTTAAAAATTACTATTGCAAAAGAGTGAAAGATGTGACTTGTCTAACGTTATACACGATGAATTAGTAGCACAGCCAGGCTTTCTACACCAGACCAATGGATTATCTGCTTCCCAATCCTGCCTGCCAAGGGCCTCGTGAGACAAGGGAGATGAAGGAGGTGGTTGGGAGTGGCAGAGAAAGCTTGCCGCCCCAGGACAGCGAAGTCCAGGGAAAGACCAGAGGAAGAAGAGGAGGGGGAGGGGGAAGAGGTCAAAAGTAGTGAGCTCAAGATACAGGCTAAGAAAAAAACTAGATTAGGGGCTTCCCTGGCGGCACAGTGGTTAAGAATCCACCTGCCAATGCAGGGGATGAGGTTCGAGCCCTGGTCCGGAAGAACCCACATGCCGCGGAGCAACTAAGCCCGTGTGCCTCAACTACTGAGCCTGCGCTCTAGAGCCTGCGAGCCACAATTACTGAGCCCACGAGCCACAACTACTGAAGCCCGCGCTCCTAGAGCCCGTGCTCTACAACAAGAGAAGCCACTGCAATGAGAAGCCCATGCGCTGCAACGAAGAGTAGCCCCCACTCGCCGCAACTAGAGAAAGCCCGCGGGCAGCAACAAAGACCCAACGCGGCCAAAATGTAAATAAATAAATAAAAGTTAAAAAAAAAACCACCAAAAAACTAGATTAGGCAACTTCTAGAGTCCCTCCAATAGTACCCCCAGTTAGTATTCCTCCAATTAGTAACCTAGCCCCAAAGATTCTCTCGAGACCCCTGGACAATTTCTGCTGCTGACTGCTCTGTCCCTTCGGAGTTAATGGAGCCTGCTCACAGCCATGTGTCCAAAACTGCATTCCAGGTTTTTCCCCCATAAAATCTCCTCCCCCCGGAACTTAGAAAATGGCACCACTCCCCACTTAGTTGCCCAAGCTAGAAGCTTCTAAGTCACATACTGACATCTCCTTAACCCAACCTATACGCCACAGCACCACCATAACCTACACTGAGCGTTTACTACATACTCAGCGCTTTGTGAACAGAACAGCAGTCTCGGGTTTGAGTGCTGTGCGCCACGCAACCTGCTAGGCAGCTGATGACTTTCTCTTAACTTAACGTAGGAAACAACTCTTAATTACCCCCCAGTCATTCCCCCTTCCTTCTTTGCCACTTTGGTAAATGGCACCACCGCTCACCAGGTGAGAAAACCTTAAGAAATCATCCTCAATTCCTCTCTCTTCCCTTAATCCACAAGGAACCCACAAAGAACCCAGCTGATTCCAACATATACTCTGAATGTGTCCACTCATCTCCTTCTCTAACAAAGCTACCCTAGTCCAAACTGTCCTCTCTCTAAAAATTGCCCAGAGCCTCCTAAGTGATCTTCCTTTTAGAATTTGCCCCCTACAATCCACTTTCCACACAACCACCAGAGTGACCTTCTAAACCAAAAATAGTGCATGTCATTCCCCTGCTTCAAAATCTTCCAAGACCTTCCCACTAAATTTAGTACACGATCCAAATTCCTCACCTAGCTTACACTGGCTGTGTGGTCTCACCCCACTCACTCCTCTGACCTCACCCCCCCCACACACAGGCCTCCTTCTCACTGGCTGTGTTGCAGCCACACTGGCCTGTTTCACAGCCTTTCACATCAAGGTTGCCCAGGCCTCGGGGCCTTTCCCTTTGCTATTCCCACTTTCTGGAATGTGCCCCCGTCAGATCTCTGGATGACCAACTTTCTCCTTACCATTCAGGTCTCTATGTCCCTTCCTCAGCCAAACCATCCTAGATCACCCCATGTAAAGTAGGCCCCTACCCTGAGGAACTCACTCACCTCATTTCTTTAATAGGATGTGCCGCTACCTGAAACTGTCTTTTGTTTGCTTGTATAGTGTCTAGTTCACCCATTCAGCAAGGAAGTTGCCAAGGGCAGGGACCGCATTTGTCTTGTTCACTGCTGAATCCCCAGAACCAGGCAGCCAAAGTCACTCAATAATGTGAGTGATTGAAAAAATAAACTAATAAATCCTTGTAACAACCCTGTGAGATGGGTACTGTTATTGTCCCCTTTCTATTTATAAGGGAACTGAAGCTCAGAGTAGTTGGGTAGCTTACGCAAGGTCACACCATGATTGGTGAGCCTGGGATTTGAAGTCTGTCTAAATCCAGTCAGTGGTTCTTAAATGCCTATGCGATAATGCCCCAGTAATTAACGGAACCCTCTCTTTTCTACTCAGCACAGCATCTCCTGAATGTGCCTGCCCTTTGGCCTCTGCCATAATCATCTTCATACAGGAGAACTGCACAAGCCTCCTCCCTAGCGTCTCTGACCGTTCATGCTCCAGGGTGTTCCTTTTTCCCCCATGGTCATTCAATTTCTCATTTTATTCTTATTACATTGTTCCGGGACAGAAACAAATAACACTGTTAGAACTGCTATACTAGGGTCTTGCAGACAGAATTGGAATCCAGGTTCTAATCGTCTTTGCAGCCCACACACTTCAGAGTGATTCCACACGCCTTAGCAAGCCCCCATGAGGATCTTCACAGACAGCTACCAGTCTACCTTTTCAGCCTCATTTGCTGCCAATCACTCAATTCAATCAACAAATACTGAGTACCTAATACATGCCAGACACTGCTACAGGCATTTGGGATACATCCATGAACAAACAGAAAGAAAAATCTCTGCTCTTATGGTATTAGCACTTTTTTTTTCTTTTTTTGAGGAAGATGACTTAAGTGGGAGAAAACAAACAATAAACATAAGTTAATTATAGAGACCATTAGAATGTAACAAGTGCTATAAAAAAGAAAATAGTGCAAGATAAGCGAGATCAGAGTTGGTTGCTGGGGTAGTAAACAGCATGGTGACAGTAGGCCTCCCTGAGCAGGTGATATCTGAGCAAAAACTCGAACTTTCCCTTTTATAAGACATGCTTCTGCACACACTGTTTCCTTTGTCTGGCACGTTCTTCCACTGCTTCTCCACAAGCCTTGAAACCAGCTCAGATGTCACATCCTCAATAAAATCTTTCCCAGTGTCCCCAGACTATCTCATTCATCTTTTCATAAGATCTTTTCTGTACCATTTGCCTCCTATCCATTGTAAGTGTGAGTTTATGGGGCTGGATACCTCTTCTAGACAGTAAGCCCTTGAAGGCAGGTATCTTGCCTCGTAATGTTTGTGTGGCAAGTGCCCAGCACGGTGCTTTGTACACAGTAGATGATCACTGACACACTGGATGAGTGGGATGTTTGGGGCTGGCTCTAGAAACTTTTCTCTGGGACCCTAGAGCAAGGGAAAATGACGGAAGTGATCCAATTGAAATGCTGGGCTCTGCCGATCGCTAGTCGCTCACCTGTTTGATAATATAAGTTAGCTCCTCAATTTCCACTGCTTTATCATCAAAGAGGGACTTGCGCTTTGCCACTGCAGAGACAAACAAGAAGTCACGACAGGTGAGGCTGAAGACCAGGCTCAGGGAGTATGGTTCCTCCGCCCTCCCGGGTTCACTGCCCCAGTTCTGAAAGGCCCCGAGAACACTCACAGATTGTCAGCTTCTCCAGCTTGGCAAATGTGTTGCTGAGGTCTTTCCCAATGCGCCTGCAAACGAGCATTAATGGGAACACTGCGGGAAGGGAAGGAGAGGGCCTTTCCCACATTAGCACCAGCACAACCAATCCCAGTCCTCACGGCCAAGGTCACCACAGGCAAGGCCACCTCTCCTCAGACACCACATAACTTCTCTCAACTCACTTGGCCATGAGGGTGAATTCACTGCGCTGCCGGACGGCACGCAGAGTTCGCTTGTTTGTCTGGATTCCATTCTGAAAAGCAACGTCAAGAGGTAAAACTTTAGTTTTCCCTCCCCATTTCCAGCTTTCACTGTTTCCTCAGTGAAAACTGTTTCCTCACTGTTCCTCAGGTGTCTACTAAACTCACCCTCTAACACTAGTGGCATCCTCCACCAGACAGTCCATACAGGTAGACCTGGGTTCAAATCTAGATGCCACCTCTTACTACATGGGGGGCTTGGGGCAAGCTGCTTAAACCATTCTGAATCTCTACTTCCTCTTCTGTAAAATGAAGACAATCCACACACCTCTTGTTCTTGCTAAGATTAAAAAACCTAAGGGTTGTAAATTATTTTAGCCACATACCAGGTCCATTCTAAGCACTAAATAAATGGTAACTAGTATTACCATTCTATTCCTCCAATCCGGGAATCAGGATAAATGTAAAACTCTTGGAGATCGTACAGAAGAGAAGCTAACAAGAGCTGACCAGTAAAAATATTTTAAATTACATTTATTCAGGTTCCACTTGGATTCAGAAAGTCTGGACCAAGACAAATCTAATTTTTAAAAAAGCACTCCAAAGTGGTTTTGATTAAAACTACTTATTTAGAAACCTTCCTTCATTTTACAGATACAAAACCTGAGATCCAACTAGATTAACTTCTGTGTTGTCACAGAGCAAACTTGGTAAAATTATACTGGAACTAGAATTCAAAGTGCTTGTCTCTGAGCTAAAAGCTCTTTCAAGAATCTGTTCCTTATCCAAACCAAATATACTCGCAGCCACCTCTTGCGCTGAGATATTCCTTCCAGAATAGCAACCCTACGCTCAGGGAATTCCTGATTTAAAAAAAAAAAAAAAAAAAAAAAAAAAGCCTAGATCCTTACCTCTAGATTAGCTAGCCCACCTCTTCTCTGTTGCTTGGTAGATCCTACCACCCTCCCCAAGCTGGACCAGTTCTCCATCGGGCTCCCCCAAGAATTACTTCAACCAACGGTGCTGGAGCACCGCCTCTCCCAGGTCTGAGTATGAGTCACTCTTGCCTTTCCCACTCCAGGTCCTTACCTGACGGCTCTGCAGGGACTTGCAGGCAGACAGGAACTCCTGGGTCCGATCCCGGCAGGACATGGTGTCGGGAAGGGGAGGGACCAGGGCCACTGGGGGGGGCAGAGGGGCGATGTCGCTGCTGCTACTGCCAGCAGTTGCAGGGGACAGGACCTGTGTCTTTGAGAGACCCAGGTAGACACCCTGATCCGTGTTCTTAGACCCGTAGCGTTTCCGCGGGATCATTGAGACGCATAACCTTGGACTGTGGTGGAGGGGAGAGTGTCATTCCCCAGGCAGCCTCCTTCCCCACAAATCCCCCCCAACCAGATCCTCGGGGCCCCTTTGCAATTGGCACGGACTTTCGCGCCCGAAGCCACCCGCAGATCCTGGGGCCGACCCGCAGCGGGAAGGACCCCGCTTCTTCTCTGGCCCAAGCCGTCCGGCTCCTCAGACTCTTCTTCCAACTTGGTTCTGGCGGCCAGAGCGCGGGCCGGGGCCCTGAAGTAGAGGCAGGGCCAGAGCCAGGTCCTGTGGCTCCGAAGCTCCAGTCCGGCCCGTGCAACTGCCCTAGGCCCTAAGTGGGCCCTCTCGTATCCACGGGTTCCTCCGACTCGTCAGGGAGAAACGCTGACGGACCTCCTGAGAGGGACACACTTCGGTGGGCGGAGGGGGGAAATCTCTAGGTGTTTATTTGAAGCAGGAAGTACCACCCTCGCCTCGCCTAAGTCCCACCGTCTGGAGGACTGCAACCACTGATTAGCTAAGGCCGACGTCTGTCTCAACAGGGGCTTTCCTGATTGGACGGCGACGTATTCGCTCACTTCGAGCCGGGCCGGCAGGACTTGCCCGCTTGCCTCTGGTTCCCTTCCCCCCAGCCCGCGCCGTCCCCGGAAAGAGCTGCCCAGAGCAGACACTGCGGTCAGACCCCTCTTAGAGCGTGTCCTACCTCCTCTCTGCCGCCTGGCGCCGCCGCCGCCACTGCCACAATCTCCCGGGTCGTCACCGCCTTCTCCCCGGGAACCGAAGCCGCCGAAACCCGACCAAAGACTAGAAGCCGCCACGTCACCCACACATAACCCCACCCCCGGTGACGAGCGGGCGGTGCCACGCCTTTTCAAGCCCGGCGACCCGAGAGACGCGCCCCTGCACCCAAACGCTAATGCAACTCCGCTCTCCCATTGGCTAGGCCGCAACCGTGGCTCCGCCCCCAAGGAACGGGAGCCTGGGGCCCAAGGGAATGGGCCAGCCTCGGGGGAGGAGCCTTAAAGAGCCCGCAGCCCTGGTGGTGCCCGCGCCCTGTGTGCGCAAAGCGAGCCTTGGAGGCACAAGCTCTCAGGCAGGTACAAGTTAGAAACTTTATTCTCTGGAGGGAGGCTGGGGCGGACTGAGAACAGGGCTGGGGTCACCCCTTCTCTGGGCTCCTCCTGGATCCCCTCCCGGTTGCACTCCTGGAACGTACACGCCTGCTTTGGATTTTGGACTGATTGCCTCTTGCTTGACCGCGAGGAGCCCCGACGGCTGAACAGGGAGAGCCGCCGCCACAGCACAGTGATCAGAAGCCTTTCGTGCGACCTGAGATTCCGGTTTTCCGCCGGGTCTGCATCGGCCCCTTCTTTGCCTGCGAGGATGCGAGGCCGCTGAGCTCTATCCTCCCCAGTCCAACCTCTGGGTGGTCCATCGCGCACTCCCGGCTCCCTGAACACCCTTGTGTGTCTCCGGTCCCACCTTCCTGAACTTCCTGTGACCCGGCCTCCTTGGCCTGCTCACCCGAAGTCTGAAAGTCCTTGCCTTGGCAGCAGCCCATGGCCCCACGCGCGGCCCCCGCACTCGGTTCCACCCACGCCAGCCCGCCGACTCCCGGCCCTGCTTTCGTGACAGCAGATACCCCCCATCACCCCAGCTCAGGGAGCAAACGCCACTCTTTCCTTTCTGCCAACACAAAAGGTTCAGGGTCGTGGTAGGTATTAAGCTGTTTATTTACAACGTGAGCACAAGCTCTTCAGGAGCTGGTGGACCCAGGCCTCTTCTTCTTTCTCTGTCTGGTTTGGAGGGCGCCTTGGGACTGCTCCAAATCGGGGAGTTTCCGCTTGGCAGCCGCCTCCAAGGAGGCCCAGAGTTCATCTGTCTCTGTGTCTTCTGAGGGCACCTTGTTGGGCTCTTGAGGCTCGCGGGGTTCATCCTGGTGAGTGGGAGAAGAGCTTAGGAGTCAGACCCACAGGGAAGGGGAATAATTCCTCCAGGCACCACCCCTTTTATTTCCTGCTCCTGGAAACCATGTCCATCCATGTGCCTATTTCACCCTTGGCAGTGACTCTTTTAGGACTACACTTGGCAGATGGATGGACAGTCCCAGGTCTGAGTTCCAGCTGCTTCCCTTTCCTCTTCACAGGGAAGTCCTCACACCTGTGCCCTTAGCTCCCACATTCCCAGACCCAACTGCTTACCTCCCAGTTATCCCTGCCTGACAACAGGAGGCAGTTCAGTTGAGATTTGAGGTAAACCTGCAAAAGATGAGGGACCTTAATGGGCCAAGCCTGCAGAAATAGAAACATGAATCCAGGGAACAGGAGGCAGCAGGCTCTCACCTTATGGTCCAGGCCCCGTGGATTCCGGATCCTGTGTACCCTCAAGACTCTGTCCAAGCCACAGGAGGCTAGAAGGGGCTTTGAAGGGTGGCACTGCAACCCTCGGACGCTGCCCGCCAGCCCCTTCAGACAGACCAGTAGGCGCCCTGGAGAAAGTGGTAGGAATCAGTGCTAGCTGGCCAGCCAACAACCATTTATTGAGTGTTTACTGTTCATATCACTTTATGTTTCAACGTTTAATCCTCGTTTAACATAACGCTGAGATGGCAGTTACCATTAATATCTCCATTTTTCACGTGAAGGAACTAAGGCACGGAATTGACAAAGTAATTTGTCTAAGGTCACACAGCTTATGGCAGAACCAGGATTTGAACACGGGCAATCTGGCACCTGAAAGAGGGCTCAACAGCTCCACTGCACCCCGTCAGAGGGAATCCTGCCCTTCCTCCCCACCCCTTCCCCTCCCGCAAGGCTCCCTAGTCCGCTCACCCCTCCCCTCCCCCAAGGCTCCCTAGTCCGTTCACCCCTCCCCCTCCCGCAAGGCTCCCTAGTCCGGCCACCCCTCCCCCTCCCGCAAGGCTCCCTAGTCCGCTCACCCCCTAGTCCACTCACCCTGCCGAAGGTCAATTTCTGCCAGCTGCCCATGAGTGTTCCCCACAATCACCGAACTGAGGAGATCAGAGGCACATGGGGTCAGCAGGGGCCCCGTGGAGTCCTTCCCAAGCCCCACTTTGCCCTCTAAACACTCACTTGCCCCCAGGAGTGAGAGTCATGGCTGTCAGTGGGTACTCTCCGTAGGTGGCCTCGAGGACCGGCCTGCGCTGGGGGGAGGCTGGATCATAGACACGGACCTGGAGGAAGGCTGAAGCATCACCAACAGTACCCGCACTCCACATATGCCCTCTGGCTCCTCCACATCTTCATCCCCTCCTCATACACTGCTTTGTACAGCCCACTCTTTCAGAGAAACTCTCATTTGAAATGCACTCCTCTTCTCTGTGTGTTGGGGGGTAGAGGAGAGACAGCTGCTAAGGAGCGTGAACACACAGGGCTGAGGAGAGAGGTCCCCCAGCCTGGAGGCGGCAGCATTCCCATGGTCTGCACGCATGAGCGTTCCATCCCCCCGTACTCCCCTCTTGGGATGGAAAAGCAAGTCAGTCCAACTGTCAAGAGTTGCTGAATTTCAAGCAGAGAAAGACGTTAAGTCTCAACAGGGAAGAGAGAGGAAGCCCTCGTATGTGTTCTGAGCAGAGGCGTCTCACCAATAGCAGACTTCAATATGTAGGAGCAAAGGAAACAGGGCAAATACAGCCACCCAGGTCTTAGAACTTCACGTAAGACCAGCTGGGAATTCCCTGGCAGTCAGTGGTTAGGACTCTGTGCTTCCACTGTAGGGGACACGGGTTTGATCCCTGGTCGGGGAATTAAGATCCCGCATGCAGCGCAGGGCAGTCAAAAAAGAAGAGAGAGAGAAAGACCCACTGAAAAGATCCCCATGTGGACCTTTCCCGTAAAGCTGAGGAGCTGAGGCCAGTTAGTAGAGGGTCAGGCTTGGGTCCGAAAGCAAATCAGAGGCTGCATCAGGACCAGAACTCAGTTCTCTTGATACCCAGCTCACGTCTTCTCATGACACCTGAACCATGTGATTCTACTATGAAGGGGACACTCCCTTCTTTTCTCTTCCAGGTGGGAGGAAAAGGAAGAATCACAGTTCAGGGAACTCCTTCCTAGAATGTAGTAAGAGAAGATCACCGGCTCAGCCATTGGGCTGGAACAGACGGGGGAAGTCATCCCTCTTCTGGGAGCTCAGGGATGGAAGAAGGATGGCAAGCAAGGCGGCTGTGCCGAATGGTGGGGACCGAGCCTGCACAGCAAGGCTGTTTCTCCAGGAGGCTGCTTAAGCCCAGAAAGAGATAGGGGTGGGGTGGTGCCTCACCTGGTGGTACCCTGTACAGGTGACAAGCTTCTGTGACTCAGGGAGGAACTGTATGTCCTGGTCCCAGATGGGAACCCGCAGGTCGAGCCAATCATTCCGTACCTGGTAGGGTGGGTAGATGGGGGACAGGGCTGTGGAGGGCTCAGTGTGCCCCTTCCTCCTGCCTTCTACCATTGTCCCCTAAAGCCCAGCTGGTCTCTGACATAGTGGCCTCAGACTCCCTGGACCTCGGAACCAGCCCCTCCCTGCCCCCCATCACCTCCCCACCCCGCATCACTCACGTTCTTGGCCCTGAACACAGGCTCCTCAGAGCCCTGCAGGTCCCAGACCTTCAGAGCATTCTCCTTCCCACCTGTGGCAACCATGTGGGGGCGCGCTGGGTCTTGGCGCATCCTACACACCCCAGGGCCCACCCTCAATTCCAAGAGCTGAAAAGAATGGAAGATGAGAGGGGAGATGAGAGTCGGTTCCAGATCCTTACTCCTCCTCCCGCAAAGCCTTCATCTGGCTCCTACCCTGGGCCCCACCTCCCCCAACCCTCAGGATCAGGCCAGGGGAGCCTCACAGGGTCAGAGGATGCCTCCTTGTCATTGTCATGCCAGACTCGAAGAATCCCAGAATCCACACATGTGATGAGGGTGCTGCCGGCAAAGGGAGGATAGAGTTAGGGTTGAAAAGAGGAGCAGGGTTGTTCTCTGGCCCCAGTCGACCCACGCCCAAATTCATATGAACTAGACTCCCTCCTACCAGCCCTGTTCCTTTTTTTAAAAATATTTATTTATTTGGTTGCCCCGGGTCTTAGTTGCAGCAGGCGGGCTCCTTAGTTGCAGTTCGCAGGCTCCTTAGTTGAGGCATGTGAACTGCCAGTTGAGGCATGCACGTGGGATCTAGCTCCCCGACCAGGGATTGAACCCCGGCCTCCTGCACACAGGCCTGAACGTCCTGTGAGCATCAAGTCCTATCCACTGTGCCACCAGGGAGGTCCCATACCAGTCCTGCTCCTAAGGAAGCCTCTAGGTTACTCGGGTCTGGGCAGGGCTTGATGGCTGTTACTTAATTTCCTCAACAAGGTAAGGGTTTACCAGTCTCATAAGTGAGGAAACTGAAGCTCTGAGAAATTGAAAGATTTGCCACTCAGCTATAAATGTCAGCACCAGAGCTGGAAATCAAGTCTGATACTCCAAAACAGAGAGCCTTTGCTATTCCACAGCTACGTCTGGGGCACCTGGCCCTGCTAGTCTTTCTGAACCTTGAGTCAGTCACCAGAGGTCAGGATCAGTAGCTCTGAAAGGATTGAAATGGGACTGTTCTGGATTTAGTGTTCGGCCAAAACCAAACACCAGCTTCTTCCCTCAAGTTCCCTGTTCGGGGTTCCAATCTCTCCCTCAAAGTATGCGTCCCATGAAGCCCAAGCAAGTCTCTCTCCAGTATCGGTACAGTTCAAGCTTATACTCTTTCTCATATCTGCCCACCCTTCCCAACTCGGTTCAGGCTCTAGGCTTGCCTGGGCTGTGGCAACAGTCTCCCAACTGCTTTCTCTCCAATCCATCCTCCACATTCCTGCAGGCTCATAGCTCTGACCACAGCATTTCCTGCTCAAAAACCAGTAACTCCCCACCAGGTACAGAAGTGCAGATCTCTCGGCCTGGCACTTAAAGCCCTTTACCTTTAGTCCCAACCTACCTTGCCTATGTCATATTAAAATGCTTCCTCACAAATAATAGGAAAAAAAATAAAAAGGAAAAACGTTGCCTCGGCTTCAACCTTCAAATGCTATTTATCGTCCTTGTGATGTACCCTGTAGCCTAACACCAATCCTTGGCCTCTGCTCAGGAAGGAGCTTCTTTCTAGAATGCCCTTATTCCTTTCTCTACATTTCAAAATTCTACCCGTGCTTCAAGGGCCAGTTCCAACTTCTCACCCCCACAAAGCCTTCTCCACCTCACCTGTCAGAATTAACATCACCAAACCTACACAGTCTGCTCACAGCCTCTTTCTTCATCTTCGGAAGGAAGCTAGGCCTGCAACCTAGCACTTTCCTATCTTTTACTTTGGGAGCTTCACGACCTTGTTGGTGATTGTTAGCCCCCACTGAAAAACATACTCGAAACTTATTAAATGACGGGCTCAGGGTCATCCAAAAGATTATGGAGCCAAAAGAAAACCCTGTAGGCTGCAAACTGTATGAAGGCAGGTACTGTGTCTGGTTGACCTGAAGCCCTTGCATTTCGCCCAATGCCTATATACAACCCAGTAGGTGTTCAGTTAATGTTTGTTATAGGAATGAATGAACTTCGGCAGGACAAAGGCCCCTGTCACCTCAAGGTTGATCGCCATTATTCGGCCGTCCTACGGGAACCTCAAAGCTCTCCCTACGACCTGAGCGTTTCAGCAAGGGGCTCGGTCTTACCCGTCGACTTGGGCGAGGCCTCGGAATATGCCCTCCCCTCCGGAGCAGTGCCTCTGACCCTGGAACCTGCCCTCCTCGGTGCTGAAGTTCTTCACTGTCCCATCCGCACAGCCCACCAGGATCTGCGAGCAGAGGAGGGCAGAATGGCGAGAAGAAGGAGGCGGCCGTGCCCCAGGCCCCTCGCTCCGCCTGCCAGCGGCTGCGCACCTGAGTCTCGCCGCCCGCGCCCCAACACAGGGCGCTCACCGCCTCCTCGCGCCGCGGCTGTCCCGACGGCGTGAAGTTGGCCGCTTGTTTGCGCTGAAGGTTCACGCCTGTGGAACACGGACGTTAGTCGCGCCAATGTCCCCAAACGGCGACCCCCGCCCCTGGTTCCCCCCCCCGCCCCCCACCTTTCAGGATGCCGGTGTCGGTGCCGACCCACACATGATTCCAGCGTGCTGCCGCAGCAGCCATAGCTGAGTCCCGGAACCTACGGCTCACACTTCCGGCGCAGCAGGTGCGTCACCAGCGCGCGCGGAGTCCGACCCAGTGGAATGCGGTTTCCGGGAGTTAAACCGCAACAGTTAAAAAAACAAAAAATCCCTTTGCGCGCCAGTTGCTTTCGCTTTTACATCTCCAGAAACCTGGAGGTGTTTCTTGTGGAGATCTGAACAGTAACTTGACCATTTTACACTTCGAGTGAAGCGTATCCTAACTGAACCGCGATGCCGGGTCTAGGCATCCGTAGTCCGTTTCCCTACCCCAAAGCATCAATATTTCCTGTACCAGACAAGGTAAGAGACCATTTCAGAAATGATTGAAACGCTAGTGAAGCGGCGGGCTTCAACTTCGAGTATGAAAAGACAAAAAGGGGACTTCTGTGGTGGCGCAGTAATCAAACAACCGCCTGTCAATGTAGGGACACAGGTTTGAACCCTACGCCGGGAAAATTCCTACCGGCTATGGAGCAACTAAAGCTCGTGTGCCGCAAGTACTGAGTCTGCGCTCTGGAGTCCGCGTGCCACCACTACTGAAGTCCGCCGCCTGAAGCCCGTACTCAGCAACAACAGAAACCTGCGCAATGCGAAGGCCCCGCACCACAACGAAGAGTAGTTGCCGCTCGCAGGAACGGATAAAAACCTGCGTGCAGCAATGAAAACCCAAAGCAGCGTAAAAGAAAAATAATTAAAGAAGGAAAACACAACACGAATAGTGTTTGGGAAAACGAAGAGACACTCTTACGTATGTCCTTTTGGAAAAGTAAGGTAGGGCATTGCTCTCCCTCACGTTGAGGTTTGGTGATCGTAAAAATCAACTCACAGTGAAAAAACTGCAGAGTTACCACTTCTCAGAATAAAATGCAACTTAGAAAATAACATAACGATTCCCTTTATGGAGTGACGTACGGAGAAGTGTTGTTTCCTGAAATCAAAGCTTTTGAGAAATTTTGCTGTTTTAAACTACGTCGGTAAGAATAAAGGACCCCACTGTGGCCCGCCAGATTTGACTCCTGAAGAGAGAAGCAATCTTTGTTTTCGACTCCGGTAGAGAACTGGCGGTAGGAGTGCGAGGAGTAACATTTCACCCTTTGCATTACCGAGAAAAGAACACTCTCAATCTAGTTCAATCCAGACCAAAAGCCGGTGCTCGGATTCCTCCATTTTGTACGGAACTTACTGGAGTACTTAATATTCTTTCTGATGGCTTTTTAAAAACTTGCTTTATTATTATTTTTTAAAAAACTTGCTTTATTTTTGATTGCGTTGCATCTCCACTCCTGCACGCGGACGGCGACCGAGAATTATTCTTTGTTGTGAGGGTGGTGTGCGGCCTTCTCATCCTAGAGTTGCCCTTGTTGTATGGAGTACGAACTATAGGGGACGCGGTTCAACAGTTGCGGCGTTGAAGTAAAACCTTCGTGAGGAGATCTGTGCGGGTTAAGACTCAAACCCGCGTCAGCGGGGGTAGATTTATGTTACTGCAATGACAGAAGCACCGAAAACAGTTTGAAAAATAATCGCAGTTGTCTCATGATGGTGGTTCCTACACGGCTTTCCTGCGATACACTTCTTCATTCGTGGCGCGCAAAACAGAATCTCTCGTAAACACGAGTTCTCAAAATGAAAAAAAAAAAAAAAACAAGCACCTCAGAATTCTTGTAACTGTGCATATTTTGTTGGTTCTTTCGTATTTTTCGGAGAATTTAGAGTTTTCGTAGAAGAGGGCTTTAAACAGTGTCACCGACTTCGTATTTTGCACAGCAGCTAACAGACATACGGAAAATGGCGCATGACACCAGCTTAAAGAAAGCGTTATGTGTTATCTAACATAGAATTATATGAATCACAAATTTCCCTTTATAAACAGATTTCATAAAAACTAGGTAAAAGATGAAAGCTTAATTTCTATAAAAAAAGCTTTCGTGTATTCTGAACCGCAAAGTACTTGAACTATTATGTTCTTTTCTTTTGACAGCCAAAAATTTCCCCCGAAGGGGAGTGCACCGTTCCTGGAAGTACTGCAATACCAGGTCGATGCGTGGAGTGGACGGAGCAAGCTCCTATTCCATCTCCTAATTCCAAAAATCCATTTAATATATTGTCCTCGGATAGAGGACGTATCAGATATTAAACTGATAAGAACAGATACTACACTTGATCTTAGCCAAAAGGCCGAGAAGCGATACCGGTAAGTTTCGCTGCCGGCCAGCGTTACTCTGGCTATAGCTTTTACGGTTGTGGTGACTTTTATGGCCTAACCATTAGACTTTTCTTAATGTGTAATCTTGCTTAAAACAAATTCTTAATTATTTTTGCTTCATAATGATAACTAAATTTTTGGAAATAGACCTTAAACAAGGTTTTTACTGCTTCGCCTTCCTGCTCAAGCTCTGTGTGTTTTGCATAAACCCGCCCCTCTGCTCTTTCACTTTCTGGGGATTGGTCCACATAACTAGACGTGATATCAATGGCCGCGTCGTACTTTTGCTCAGAGACTGTGGCGGCCGTCTCCAGCCTTAAGGCTTTTAGGCGCTCCCTGGGGGCGGCAAGGCGGTGGTGTTCGTTAGTCTGTGGAAGAAGATGCAGGGCGGAGCCCTTCTCCCGGACATTTGCTTGGAAAGGCCGCGGTTCCCGAGCACAGACTTAGGAGTTCAAAGAACCGAGTTGGAATCCATGCTTGCCAGTTCCTGATTTGGTGACTTGAGGCATGTTGCTTAGGCTCCCGTCTTCTCCTCTTTTAAATGGAGGAATTAATAACCTGCATTTAAGCGGTGGTTGTGAGAACTGAGGACACGCTGCTCTCGGCCCAGAGGTGACAGTGGAAGTTGGCTTATAGCCTGTGTTCCCCTCTCATCCTGGGGCTCCCGGCTCCCTTCTGCCCCTCCCGCCTCCTCGGCTTGTAACATCCACCCCCACCCCACTTACATCTTGCCCTTTGTACCATCCATCACCCACCGTCGGCCCCACAGCGGAGAAAAGATGGCCTGAGAAAGACGTTTCGGAGCCGCCTGATTCATAAACCCAGGGACCTGCGGTGGGAGTAGGGGTGAGGCAATGTAGGTCAAATTTAAAAGAATTGGTACTTTAGAGGCTCACAGCATAGCCCAGCTGTATGAAAGGGATTAATATCAGACTCTGGCTGAGAACGGGACTTGAAGTCCTGTTTGCTTGGAAACTGTGTTAATCTGAACGCGGAACGTTCTGTTCGAAACTCCCTTAACTGAGCTCTACAGCTGTTTATGTGTCAAAGTGACCGGCCTGGCTGAGATCCTTCAGGCAAGAGTGGGATGTTCTATTCTCACTGATATGATTTCAACTAGCAAAGTCTGATAATCTATGATTTTAGAGAATATGGTTTCTTACAATGTGTCCCTGTGAATAAACAGAAGCAGTTTCTACAAGCTCCCAAAATAAATCCAGAATCTCCAGGGAGGGGCCAAATTAAGGGTATGTGGTAGGCAGAATAATGCCCCTACATGCCCATGTCCTAATTCGTAGAATCTCTCATTATGTTACCTTACATGGCAGGCAAAGTGTACTTTGCAGATATGGTTAAATTAAGAGTTTTGAGAAGGAGAGATCATTCTGGATTATCTGGTGGGCTCCATGTACGTAATCACAAAGATCACAGAGGGAGACAGGAGACTCAGTGTCAGAGTGATGATCTGATGAGCCATCATTGGCTTTGAAGATGGAAGGGAGTCATCAGTCAAGGAATGGAGGTGGCCTCTAGAAGCTAGAAAAGGCAGGAAAACATTCTCCCTTGGAGCCTCTAGAAAGAAATGCAGCCCTGTTAACACACCTTGATTTTAGCCCATTGAGACCCATTTAGGACTTCTGACCTCCAAAACTGTAAGATAATATATTTTTTTGTTTTAAGCCACCAAGTTTGTGGTAACTTGTTACAGCAGCAATAAAAAACAAAACAAAACAAAACAAACAACTAATACAGAAGCAAAAGCAAAATTCAATTTCTTTCAATTCTAACCTTCTCTAAATTCTGCAAGACCCAACCTGGGGCAGGCCACAGCCCCCTGGTGGAGCAGGCTTCAGTCTGTCCAGGCAGGCTGCAGCCAAGCATCCTGAATGCACAGATCTCTCAGCGGGCTTTTCCCTGTCGGGTCTCAGCTGTCAGGTCCTCCTCTGAAGCAAAGGCAAGTGGGGAGAGCTCTGTCACTCTCTTCTACTGTGACCCCCGCCTCTTGCTGCGTGGGTACAGGAGGCTGATAGTGGGGACTCCCCAGGAACTTGGAGATCTGTTTATTCACTGAGAGGCCATTTGTCCATTTGTTTATGCTTTTTGAGCAGATACCCTACAATGATGAGCAAAATCAGACATGGACCTTGCCTTCATGATGTTTAAGGTTTACTGGGGAAAAGTGAGAGAAGGCTCCTGTGATCCTCCAGGCAAGAGATGAAAGTGGCTTAGGGGGTGGGGTTGGGGTGGCTGTGGTGGCAGAGATGGAGAGAAGTGGAAGAAGTCACAAAGAGCCACTGGCTTTGATAACAAGCAAAGCAAGGCCAAGGGAATATTCTTTCCATATGGGTGCATTTAAATTTTGTAAGTTAATGTTTTATTTTCATGAAAATGGTATAAATTGTCAAGTAGTGTTCAAAGGTTTATAACAACAACTCTCCCCAATTTACAACCCCCTTTTAACTCTTTTTTTTTTTTTGGCCGCACCTACAGTGGAGGCTCAGAGTCTTAACCACTGGACCGCCAGGGAACCCCCATATTTATAAATTAATTGAACAATTTTAGACTTTTTTTTGGTGCTCTTGAGAGGAAGATGTTATAAACTTAAAAACCAACATAATATGAAGCAGGTTGAAGAAATGCTTAGTCAGTCTGAAGAGGTGTTTAATTTTTATTGTATCACCCAACGCTTCTGAGAATCTGTTGAAGCTTTTCCCAAATAAATGCATAGTTGCCTTATACAATTTTGCATACAATTTCTGAGGAGATTCTTAGAGCCCCCTAAAGCCTGTTCACTAACCTACAAGTTAACAACCACAGCCCAAAAAAGATAGGAGGACCTGTCTGAAGGCATCCAAACACCTAAAAAGAGGCCACATCAACTGGAGGAACAGGATCTGGAGGTTCTGGAAGGCCCTGTAGGCAGGCCCACAGAGAGATAGCCTCGGCTCCCGGACTTAAGACTGGCTCCTCTGGGCCTACATCCCCTTGTGGCAACTCTGGGTTGGAGTCGGGCCAGAAAAGAGGGACCAGCTGACCTCTTGATCACCAACCCTACCCTCTTTGCTGATTTGTATTAGCTCCCTGGCTCCTAGGAATTCAAAATTTCTGCTCCTATTTACACTCTCTGCTGAAATGATCTTATCCAGTGCCCTGGCTTTCCCTCCCATCCGTCACCTGGTGATGACTGATTCCCAGCCTGACTAGTCTATGGTTTCATGCACGATTCCAGGTGCTTTATATGTATTAACAACATTAATAGAATAAGTAGTACTATCATCTTCCCTCTTTTACAGATGGAGAAACCGAGGCACAGCAGGTTAGGTGATGTAATTTTTTTTTTTAAGATTTTTTTGACGTGGACTTCCCTGGTGGCGCAGTGGTTAAGAATCCGCCTGCCAATGCAGGGGACACAGGTTCGAGCCCTGGTCTGGGAAGATCCCACATGCCGCGGAGCAACTAAGCCCATGAGCCACAACTACTGAGCCTGAGCTCTAGAGCCCGAGACACAACTACTGAGCCCGCATGCCACAACTACTGAAGCCCGTGTGCCTAGAGCCCGTGCTCCACAACAAGAAGCCACCGCATGAGGAGCCCAGGCACCACAATGAAGAGTAGCCCCCGCTCGCCGCAACTAGAGAAGGCCCACACGCAGCAATTAAAACCCAATGCAGCCAAAAATAAATAAATTTTAAAAAGAAAGATTTTTTGACGTGGACCATTTTTCATTTTTTTATTTTTTATTTTTTTCGGTACGCGGGCCTCTCACTGTTGCGGCCTCTCCCGTTGCGGAGCACAGGCTCCGGACGCGCAGGCTCAGCGGCCATGGCTCACGGGCCCAGCCGCTCCGCGGCATGTGGGATCTTCCCGGACCGGGGCACGAATCCCCTGCATCGCCAGGCGGACTCTCAACCACTGCGCCACCATGGGAAGCCCATGTGGACCACTTTTTAAAGTCTTTATTGAATGTTACAATATTGCTTGTTTTATGTTTTGGTTTTTTGGCCGCAAGGCATGTGATAGTATAGCTCCCCAACCAGGGATCAAGCTTCTTTTTTTTTTTGGCTGCGTTGGGTCTTCGTTTCGGCGCACGGGCTTTCTCTAGTTGTGGCGAGCAGGGGCTACTTTTTGTTGCCGTTGCCGTTGCCGTGCTCGGGCTTCTCATTGTGGTGGCTTCTCTTGTTGCTGAGCACGGGCTCTAGGCTCACGGGCTTACTTGCTCCGTGGCATCCGGACCAGGACTTGAACCCGTGTCCCCTGCATTGGCAGGAGGATTCTTAAACCACTGCGCCACCAGGGAAGCCCGACTCCTATTCTTTGTCAGCATTTATCTCAGGGTGCCTGAAAACTCAGCACTATTGACATTTTGTTTGGGGAGTTGGGGCTGTCCTATTAATTGTAGGGTGTTTAGCAGCATCCTTGGCCTCTACCCACTAGATAGTATAGCCTACCCACCACCCCCCACAAAAAACTGTGACAACCAGAAGTGTCTCCATTTTTTTTTGTTGTTTTTTTCCAGACATTTTTTAATGTTCCCCAGGGGGCAAAATCACACCTGGTTGAGAACCACTCTGCTATTTCAAATAACCTTGTTTGTTGGCTCTCATTCTGCCTCCTCCTCTTCCTCTAGAATGTAACCAAACATCAGTCAGCAAAAGCAAGAGCACGGCCTTGGCTCTCCCAGCAAGTACACTGCTATGTTTGGGATGGAGCAACATGTTGGCACTGCTGACACTTACTGAAGTGGGGAGTCTGGAGAGGAACGACACGGAATCAAGGTCTGAATGTCTGACTGGTTATCAGGTCAGGGGCAGGTTGCAGAAGTCCAGGCTAGAAATATAGACTGAGTCGTCATTGTATGGAAGGACTATGAGGGTCCCCCTCATTTTGGAGCTCTCCCCCATTTCTCCAGATTGTCCCAGACTCAGTTCTTTCATCTCTTAAGTAACTGGGCCTTAATTTGAATTCCTATTTGCCACATGGTGAAAATATTGCTTGAGGAAGGCTTCATCATCTACCAAACACCTCTCATGGTGCTCTCTTCCCTCGGGTTTACAGGTCAGCACTGCAGGCTCTCTTACTGCTTGCAGTGCCTCATTCTCAGTTTGTCCTCTGCTGTTCCTCCCACCTTTAAATACAGGTGCTTCCCCAGGCTTCCTCGGTGTGCCTTCTCTTACTTGGACCAACCCTTTCATTCTTGTGGCTATAATTACTATGTTGACCATTCTTATTACTGTATGACTACGATTTAATTAGCAAAAATGCATTTTCTTTCAGTTAAATTGCCTTTTACTTTACTATACTCCTGACACAAAACGTATTTTATTGAGAAAAGTCTAGTATAAAGTTTTAGGGCACAGCTAAAGGTTAAAGGGTCACCCAAACCCAGCAAACATTCATATAGAACTCCTCAGCTAAGTACAGAGAGAAGGAAAAACTCCTTAAAGGTGTAAGGAGGCTCCCTGGGTTAGACAATTCCGCATTAGGCAAACTGCCAAGCTTAAACAGGGTAAAGCCAGTAACAATATTTCTGGGATTATCTCCTTCTGTCCAGCTAGACCCACTCAAACACAGGAATCAGTGAAGGTTTAAAAAAACAAAAAGTTTTATTTAGAAAGGCTAAAATGATTGTATGCTAATTTGAACAGGTAGGTTGTATAAGAAAATTCCATTTTTGATATCCTTTGAGAGTTGGACTCCTGTAGAGAAAAAAAAAAAAGTTGAGTTTTCTTACCATACGGAAAAGTATATACCACATGGGTTTAGAAGGGCTATCCTTTAAACCAGCTAACATTAAAAGGACTGCTTCCAGATACTTTTCTATTTATCATGGTTAGTCTATTAAATATGTAACGTAAGTACATGAATAGATACTTACCATTATGTGTGCTTTGTTCTTTCTTCAGACCTGAAGGAAAAAAAAAACACAACCGATTTTCAACCAGTAATTTATTCCCTCCTTTGCCTTGTTTAGAAATTCTTATGATCCCTCAGACAGTTCCTTCTGGAACAAGCTTTCCTCTTCTCCCCCAGCCAGCCCCAGTGGGTTCACCTTTACAGGCTCTGGGACTAGGACAGGAAGTAAGACATGTGAATATTTCTTCACTGGGAAATTTTAACTTGACCCACCTTGTGTTTACATTTACTCACCTCTTAACTTCAGACTGGAGTTGAACAGAAATATGGCTTACTCCTTTCCCCTGCGAAAGAACGATTGGGAACTAAGCCTCTAAACCACCCCGAGACAAAAGGCACATCTATGTAGGTCTCAACAGACATTTTGATAGAAACCACCACCTAGTCCACAAAGCTTCCTATTGGCTATAAAGCCCACCCAACTTCCCACTATTGTCACCTTTCACTCCAAGGCAAACTCACAGCTCAGAAAATACCTTTCAGTCATAGTGATCAGACTGGGGCGGTACTGAACTCATCACTGGTGAGTGGAAATCTGTCACAGGTGGTTCACAAATGGCCAAAGACAAACTTTGGATTAAACAAGTAATGTCTGCACAGCTATCCAAAGTGCCACAAAAAACCCTGGCAAATTCTATATAGTAGCCACAGATGACAGATTTACCTCAATTCATTCTCAGGCTCCAGACAAGGAATTGGACCTAAAACAAAAACAAGACTGAATCAGTAAGCTTAATTCCTGCATTAAAAGTTGTTCCCACCTAAGCTATGGTTCCTAGAAAATCAGATTTCCGAGTCTCAACAGCAAATCGTCAGCCGAACGAGATTCCATGTAAGTCATCACACAGACATGCCGAAAAAGGCATTTTTTCCTACTCGATACACTGTATGCACCAACGCATATGAAAAACACTCACCTTTGAGCAAACAAGCAGGTAACTGGCAATGGTACCTAGGGAAGGATAAAGCTGTGAGTGATACAAGCTCCTTACAGACAGTATCCCACTGCTGTCTTCTCCGGTTTCTCAGGTGTTCAGGTCTTCTCATCATTTAAGTCATAGTGAGCTAGTCTGATTCATCATAGAAACTGCTTACTTGGTGATATATGCCATACAGACATTAATCAACTAACCTTTCAACTCGGGAGGCTTTCCAGGAGTAGTACAGGAATAAGGAACAAGCTGCTCCTGAATGAGAACGTCATGTAATTAGCAACACAGCCAGAATTATTCCAGCTGGGGTTAATGGATAAACCAAGAAAAGCTAAGCAAGTGATATCCGCGGGCATTTGCTGCACCCCAGACACTTCCTTATGGAACAAGCTTTCATCCCCTCTCCCCGTTAGCCCCAGTGGGTTCACCATTACTGGCTCTGGGGCTAGAACAGGCGTAAGACAGAATGCTTGCTCTCCTCACTGGCACTGGAAACAAGCTACAACCAGAAAGGTTACAAGTACTCACGATTCTCAACTCTTTCCAGGAGTTTCACCCTGAGCAGATCAAGAGGCATCTAGGAAATCAAGAAAAATAAAATAAGGGACTTCCCTGGTGGTCCAGTGTTGAGACTCTGCCTTCCAATGCAGGGGACAATGGTTTGATCCCTGGTAGGGGAACTGACATCCCACATGCCGCGGGGCAACTAAGCCCGAGGGCTCTAGAGCCTGCGTGCCACAACTAGGACCCGACACAGCCAAATAAAGAAGTAAATATTAAAAAAAAAGAAAGATAAAAGATCAAGAAACATCACTATAAGGAACAAAAGAAACCAAAAAGTTACACGGATCAATCAGGGCTTTTACAACAACACCGCCCCCCCCTCCAGCCCAGAGAGTCATCAAGGCTCACATATAACCTAACTTACAACATTGGGAAAAGTAACTCACTGTAAGACAGATGTATACATCACCATGAGGACAACCTGCAAAAGGGCAGCAAATGGTTATTTCAAAACACTAGGATGGAATAAAATTTCTTCATTAACAGAAACTGCCATCAGAACTCTAACATGCTATTAAATGTCGTACCTCACAGAGTCAGCGTTTTCAAATCATCTGACAGTGACATGTGGGTGAGGGAAGAGCACACCATCACAAGAACCAACTGTGCCGCTTGCTGGGCTGCCATCTCCCTCCCCAGGAAAATCATTCCAAGAGGAACAAGCTGGAAGGAGCAAAAAGGCAACACTGCTCCACTGACCATTTGCTCTCCTGGTTGTGGGGAACACCAGACAGACTACACCCTAACCCCTCCATTTGCAAAATTACCTGCATTCACCCTGGGAGGCAGCTGAATTCCTTGGGATTGGTGATGAGATGCTGGAGACAGAAAAGGGAGGCATTATATGTATCTAAGAATAGCCATGCAAGGCCCTTGAGTATTCGGGGCCCACTTCTCAGGAGTAAGATGACATCACTTGAGTTCAGACATATGCTTGTCATTTTACGTTCATCACGGAGTGGCCAGCGCAATCTGAAGCAGCAAGTCCCATCCAGATTCTGTGCCCCTACCCGTAATTGCATAAAGCATCGTATACCCACCTGGAGCATCGCCATAATGCTTGATCCACACAGGGACAGGTCTTGTCCCATCCTCCCACCCATAAGGTCTTTTGATTTAAACCACATCTGGGAAAAAAAAAAACAACACCCTTCACTTTTACGTCTCGTAGCCTAACTGTCCCACGTCAGTCCCTTAACACCTCGGGGCTAAAGAGCCCAAACATTGGCCACAAACAGTGCTACTCAGAATTTTTATGTTTTCTCCACTAATTCATCAGAAAGAGAGAGTTCAACTTTTTTTTTTTTTTTTTTTTTTTTTTTTTTTTTTTTTGTGGTACGCGGGACTTTCACTGCTGTGGCCTCTCCCGCTGCGGAGCACAGGCTCCGGATGCGCAGTTTCAGCGGCCATGGCTCACGGGCCCAGCCGCTCCGCGGCATGTGGGATCCTCCCGGACCGGGGCACGAACCCACGTCCCCTGCATAGACAGGCGGACTCTCAACCACTGTGCCACCAGGGAAGCCCAAGAGTTCAACTTTTGAGATCATCCCCGTAGCACATCCCGGTGGACTTCCGTATATCCAACAATTAAACCAAAAAAATAAAGGTGGTAAAGGCACGCCACGAGCACTTACTGTAACGAGAACTGTTTGCTATCCTTTAGGGCTCGACGCGCGCCCGAACCCTGAAGACAAGAGAACATCAGGTCAGCACTAGGCTATCTCGTAAACGCTTTGTTTTCCGGAACTAAGACTGCGTCGGCCGTGCAAGGCCTGTCTCCTCAGAGTTTCTTATCCTCACGGAGCTCAGTACAGGTCTGTGAAAAGACTCTCATCACAGACAGGCCCGTCGGCACCGCCCCCCATCGCCATGTTGTCCTTCACAAAGCCCCTGTCGCTTCAAGGCCTCAATGCCATGGCCATGTTTTTCCCTCCCCTGCCCCACGAACCCAATACATGCAACTGAGAGAGGCCAAGGCGCGGGCACGTTCTCGTGGTCATTTTTTTTTTTTTTAAAGTGCAGTTACACACACACACTTACCGAAATCTGTGGAAGAATGAGACCGAAAGCCTACCGAGAGACACTTAAATAGCATCTCGCAGAGGTCCACGGGATTTGGGGGCGGGACTATGACATGCGCAAGCGCAGAAAGAGAGGGCGTGCGAGCCTGGTGGCTCGTGGGTAAAGATTTCTAGAGGAAGCCCGGGTCGGGTGGGAGGGTGTGGTTGTGCGTTCCCTGACGCGGCGGCGCTAAAGCGGTGCGCATGTGCCTTAGGGGTTGTGCAGGCGCGCCTAATGTGCCGCGGCGGGGATTGTACTGCGGCTGTGGGACTGAGGCGACGAGTTCCCGGTTTCCCGCGGATCCTGGACTGACGCCCCGTGTCGGTCACAGCTGCCTGCCCCCTCTCCCTTCCCTGAGACCCGCCCCCCTTCTTGCGCGCACACACACCCTAAACCCGCGTGCAGGGTCCGACACGATGGACCGTGAACCTCATGAACCCTCGGCCGGCGTCGTCTCGGTTCCACGCCAGCCGCCCAGCGAGCATTCTGGGTCTGGTCCTCAGGGTCCCAGCATGGGGGGCGACTCAGGTACTACTGGGCCCCGGGCCGAGCTCGAGTGGAGGGCCCTTGCGTGGAGCCGTTTCGGGAAAGTGAATCAGGCCGTAGGTGCTTTTGAAATTTTATAACAGTCTTAGGATGTTTTCTCTAACTGGCCACCTCTGTCCTGCTGTCCAGTCCGATTTTACTAGGAGCTTGGCTTGCAGTAGGGCTAATATTAGCCGATATTTGAAGTGCCGCTTTAAGCACATTACGTGAAATGATTATATTTCAGTTCTGCAGATCCCAAAAGAGAGGTTGGTACAGTACACGCATTTTATAGATGAGGGAATCTAGGTGTAAAGACCTCTTGCAGAGCAGCCTCCAGCTCCCGCCTGATTGGCGAGGCAGTTCCAGTCACCTGTATACACCTGTTATTGAGGCCAACCAGCATCAATTTATTAATCGTTTGTGGTGAACACCTAGGGTACATGTGCGTTTTTAAAAATTTTTATACATGTACATTTTATAGTCATTTATTAAGCTCTTACTGTGTGCTCTCCTGTATGACCTCACCTAATACTACAACCCTAGGAGGAGATATTAGGTAATGTTAGGGATGAGAAACCTGAGGTCCAGAGAGGTTAATTAACTTGCTCAGTGTTATCCAGCTAAGAAATATCAGAGCCCACGTACAAATCCAGGCAGTCTGATTCCAGAGCCTGCACTTTTTATTTTTTATTTTTGGCTGCATGGGTCTTTGTTGCTGCTCGTGGGCTTTCCTCTGATTGCGGCAAGCAGGCTTCTCATTGCGGTGGCTTCTCTTGTTGAGGAGCCCAGGCTCTAGCTAGGCACATGGGCTCAGTAGTTGTGACTCGCAGGCTCTAGAGTGCAGGCTCAGTAATTGTAGTGCACAGGCTTAGTTGCTCCGTAGCATGTGGGATCTTCCCGGGCCAGGGCTCGAACCCATGTCCCCTGGGTTGGCAGGCGGATTCTTAAGCACTGCTCCACCAGGGAAGCCCGAGAGCCTGCACTTTTGATCACTCTGCTTTACTGCTGTCCTCACGCTCTTCTCTGGGAATTTGGGGGGCAAGCAAATACACAGGAAACAAATGGCATGATCCCTGGATACTGTTTCTCAATTGTTTTCATTGTTGTCTTCCCCTCTCCAGGAGCCTTAAAAAGACATTTTCCCCTCTAATCCCAACCATGAAGTTGTAATAACACTGATATACTGTATGTCTCTTTATGTTCCACGGACCTTTGGAGGGCCGGAAACCTTTTTTTTTTTTCTTTTTTTTAATATCTAGGGTTTTTTGCCCTCTCTTCTCTGCAGGAATCCATTTTCACTCCTTTGGGGGCAGTGTTGTCCTCATGCATGTCCCAGCGTAACACAAGTGACAAAACAAGTGTTGAAAGAATTCCAGTATGAACAAAGTTATTATAGATGGAATAAATTCATTTATTCAATAACTATTAAGTGCTTGTGCAAGTACATGATTGGAAAGTTGTAACAAAATGTATAGAAAATGGAACAGATAAGTTATGGAGAATTCAGAAGGTCCAGCCAGAGTAGGCAGATAGGTCTAGGGAGGTGGTGTGTGCGCATGGGAATTGGGGGATGCTTTATGGAGTGCCTGGGCCTTGAAGGTTAGATAAACAGAACCAGGGAGGGAATTGGAGCTGGAAAAGGAAGTGTATGAATATAGTTCATGAAAGATGGGCTGAAGGGGAATCAATATAAAATTGGAAAAGATTTCCTGGGGAAGACCGGATGAGGGGGGCCTGGAATGCAAAGCTAAATAATTTGAACTATAGATACAAATAAACAGTGAAAGTTTTTGAGTAGGGAGGTGATTAGAAATTGAGGGCTAAGATGAGATAAGGACATTAATTAGATTGTCACAGTAGTTTAAGCAGCAGGTAAGTGGATTCTGTACTAACAAGTGTAATGAAAGGGCAATAGGAGAGGATTTACATCAGAAGTCTTCAACTCATACCTACAGGAATATAGGTAATGCAGTAAGCCGTAGGAACCGGGTGGGGACTCTGGCGATCTAGATAGCTCTGTCTTAGCTCCAGCAGATTGTTGCCTTCCTAGAATACTGTTCTCTGAAAAATCTGATCAAGAGAATCCAGAAATCCAGAATTGTTTATTAATTTGCCCATTGAAAAAGTTGGCATCATCGGGACTTCCCTGGCGGTCCAGTGGTTAAGACTCTGCACTTCCAATGCAGGGGGCGTGGGTTTGATCCCTAGTTGGGGAACTAAGATGCCACGTGCCATGTGGTGCGGCCAAAAAACCCCCAAAAAACAAAAACAAAAACAAAAATGTTGGCATCCAGCTTAAAAATTTTAAGCATTTTCTATGAGCCAATCAAAATATGCCTGTGCACCAAGAGTGTGAATTTTCAGCATCTTTTGTAGTGATATAGAATCCACTAGAAAGGGAGGGATGTCAAAACCTGGATATTCTTTTTGTAAGCTGTAAGTGGGTTGAGGGGCTTAAGCACCAAAAAAAAAAAAAAAAAAAACACCAATGTTCTTGGCAGTTGGAGATCACGGGCACAACCTTCGCTTAACGTTTAGTCTACCAATATTATTTATCTATTGAGCATCTACAAGGCACAGGAGATACAACAGGGAACAAAGCAGACAGTCCCCTTATGCTCCCTTGGAGCTTATATTCTGGTGGAAAACACAGACAAATAATATGTCAAGTGCAGTTAAATGCTGTGGTGAAAATTGGACTTCCCTGGTGGTCCAGTGGTTAAAACTCAGCACTTCCACTGCACGGGGCACAGGTTCGATCGATCCCTGGTTGGGGAAATAAGATCCTGCATGCCGTGAAGTGCGGCCAAAACCAAAAACCAAAACAAAACAAAAAAACAAAGCTATGGTGAAAATTAAGTAGGGAAGGAGAGAGGGAGTGCTGGGGCAGAGGGGGAGGAATTGTCATTTCACTCAGAGAGGGACATTTGTGCAGAACTCTGAAAGAAATGGAGGAGAGAGCCATATGAGGTAGAATGCTCCAAGTAGGACTGCAGCACTGGACGGTGCTTACTGATTTATAGGTTGTGGTTAGGATTTTTAAAACACAACTGGGGAGGTATTATATACGTCAAGGTGAAGTTTGGTGGAAATAATGCAAGTTTCATCACCCATGAAATAAGTGAATGCTGGACATTTTTTCCTTTGAATAATAAGGTTAAAAGAGGATGTTGCACAAGTGAAGAATGTTGTAGTCAAATTAAGTGAAATGTGTGCATGTGTGTGTAAATATATTTGCTAGAATGGTGCAAAAAGGCTGGGGTGTCAAGTAATGGGAAATGAGATAAACAAGGTGAAACAATTGGTGGAGGGTGTTAACATCTATTAAGTGCTTTCCATGACACCTTCCAGGCGCTGTACTAACTGCTTTATATATATTACCTCAATTCAAAAAATAATAGTTTTTCTGGTTACCATCCCCTTTTTACAGATAAGAAAACTGAGTTGTTGTTGTTTTTTATAACATCTTTATTGGGGTATAATTGCTTTACAATGGTGTGTTAGTTTCTGCTTTATAACAAAGTGAATCAGTTATACATACACATATGTTCCCATATCTCTTCCCTCTTGCGTCTCCCTCCCTCCCACCCTCCCTATCCCACCCCTCCAGGCGGTCACAAAGCACCATAGCCGATATCCCTGTGCCATGCGGCTGCTTCCCACTAGCCATCTACCTTACGTTTGTTAGTGTATATATGTCCATGCCTCTCTCTCGCCCTGTCACAGCTCACCCTTCCCCCTCCCCATATCCTCAAGTCCGTTCTCCAGTAGGTCTGTGTCTTTATTCCTGTCTTACCCCTAGGTTCTTCATGACATTTTTTTTTCTTAAATTCCATATATATGTGTTAGCATACGGTATTTGTCTTTCTCTTTCTGACTTACTTCACTCTGTATGACAGACTCTAGGTCTATCCAGCTCATTACAAATAGCTCAATTTCGTTTCTTTTTATGGCTGAGTAATATTCCATTGTATATATGTGCCACATCTTCTTTATCCATTCATCCGATGATGGGCACTTAGGTTGTTTCCATCTCCGGGCTGTTGTAAATAGAACTGCAATGAACGTTTTGGTACATGACTCTTTTTGAATTTTGGTTTTCTCAGGGCATATGCCCAGTAGTGGGATTGCTGGGTCATATGGTAGTTCTATTTGTAGTTTTTTAAGGAACCTCCATACTCTTCTCCATAGTGGCTGAACCAATTCACATTCCCACCAGCAGTGCAAGGGTGTTCCCTTTTGTTCACACCCTCTCCAGCATTTATTGTTTCTAGATTTTTTGATGATGGCCATTCTGACTGGTGTGAGATGATATCTCATTGTAGTTTTGATTTGCATTTCTCTAATGATTAATGATGTTGAGCATTCTTTCATGTGTTTTTTGGCAGTCTGTATATCTTCTTTGGAGAAGATATATTTAGATATATTTAGGTCTTCTGCCCATGTTTGGATTGGGTTGTTTGTTTTTTTGTTATTGAGGTGCATGAGCTGCTTGTAAATTTTGGAGATTAATCCTTTGTCAGTTGCTTCATTTGCAAATATTTTCTCCCATTCTGAGGGTTGTCTTTTGGTCTTCTTTATGGTTTCCTTTGCTGTACAAAAGCTTTGAAGTTTCATTAGGTCCCATTTGTTTATTTTTGTTTTTATTTCCATTTCTCTAGGAGGTGGGTCAGAAAGGATCTTGCTGTGATTTATGCCATAGAGTGTTCTGCCTATGTTTTCCTCTAAGAGTTTGATAGTTTCTGGCCTTACATTTAGGCCTTTAATCCATTTTGAGCTTATTTTTGTGTATGGTGTTAGGGAGTGATCTAATCTCATACTTTTACATGTACCTGTCCAGTTTTCCCAGCACCACTTATTGAAGAGGCTGTCCTTTCTCCACTGTACATTCCTGCCACCTTTATCAAAGATAAGGTGTCCATATGTGCATGGGTTTATCTCTGGGCCTTCTATCCTGCTCCATTGATCTTTCTGTTTTTTGTGCCAGTACCATACTCTCTTGATTACTGTAGCTTTGTAGTATAGTCTGAAGTCAGGGAGCCTGATTCTTCCAGCTCCGTTTTTCTTTCTCAAGATTGCTTTGGCTGTTCGGGGTCTTTTGTGTTTCCATACTAATTGTGAAATTTTTTGTTCTAGTTCTGTGAAAAAAGAAAACTGAGTTTTATATAAGTTACTTATCCAAGGATACATAGCTAGTGTGGCAGAGCTATTATTCAAATCCAGTCTTTACTTTTGACCCTGTTAAGAAAAATTATCCAAAACTTGGAAATAGGCAAAAGTTATTACTAGGTGTCCTTTTGACGTAGAGCAGGCCCACCTAGCTTGGGGATTATCAGGTTTTCCAGGGGGTGTGTACCTTTGTTTGATGTCCTTTTTACTATTGCTTTGGGTATTTTACAATTTGATAAGTTTGCCTTGTAAGACATTAGGTGATTTTATATCTATGTATTAGAATGCAAATTCATATCATTCTTGCCTGGACTCTTTTTTTTTTCTGCAGTACGCGGGCCTCTCACCGTTGTGGCCTCTCCCGTTGCGGAGCACAGGCTCCGGACACGCAGGCCCAGTGGCCATGGCTCACAGGCCCAGCCACTTCACGGCATGTGGGATCTTCCCAGACCGGGGCATGAACCCATGTCCCCTGCGTCAGCAGGCGGACTGTCAACCACTGCGCCACCAGGGAAGCCCTTGCCTGGACTCTTGACTGATGATACTCTTTTTCTAGAATTCTCTATTGAAGCAGTTTTAAATCTTATTCATTCTCTTATTAATTAATAGGTTGAATAAAATATTTGACATGTGTTTACTTTATATTTTTATGAGTCATGTTTTCATTTTTAAAAATTATACTTTAACAACCCCTGTGGTACACTGTCTTTTGTTGATCCATTTATTTATTTATTCAAAAAATATTTATTGAGAGTGAGAATTTAAATTCAGGAGGTCTGAGTCCCGAATTGGAGCTTTAGACAGTGTGCTAGTGTGGTTCTAACACCATGCCTCCCTCTGGCTAGCATCGTATCTTGCTTCCTCTTTCCAGCAAATGTCTTTACCTTTAAAGAGCTGGCTACACCTGCATTACCTGGGAGCCTGTTAGAAATGCTAACCTCAGGTCTTTTCACAGGCCAAATGAATTAGCATTTGCATTTACACAAGATCCCCAGGTGATCTGTATGCAAGCTAAAGTTTAAGAAGCACTTGTTCCCACAGTGCTGCCCACTTCTTAAGACACTTCAGTCATCCTACTTGATCTCTCAGCAGCACCTTACCCTCTTGACCCATTTCCTATTTCTTAAAACACTGTTTCCACAGTGCTTGGGACACTGCCCTCTCCTAGCCTTCCTCTTATGTTTCTGCTAACTTCTTCCTGATCCTTTGAGGTACATCTTCTGGCCCATTCCTCAAACATTAATGTTCCTCCAGTTATGTATTAGGCCCAACTTTTTACTTACTCTGCCTGGGCCACCTTATCCACTCCCATGATTTTAATGACCACCGTTATGCCTGTAGCTCCAGCCCACGATCTTTTTCCTGAGCTTCAGAGCTGTGCATCCAGTTGCCTTCTGGATGAACATTGTCACATGGTCCACAAACTTCTTAACTTTTCCAAATTGAATTCAACCTGCTTCTCCTATTTCATTCAATTGTCCAAGCTCCCCCACTGCCACTACCCTAATTGAGGCCTTTGACCCCAAGTTTTTACAACAGACTTAATCTGACTCCCTGACCCTGGTTTCCTTTCTTTAGTCCATTCTCCATCTTGAAGCTGCAGTGATCTTTCTATATAAAATATTTGGTCCAGTCTCATGTCTCAGTTTATAACTCTTCAGTGCCCCTCCATAGTCTTTAGGTTATCGTCCAGATCATCATTATGGCCATTGAGACCCCTTTGCCCCTTTCCTTACTGCCACTCCCTCCCCAAGACAGATCTGCTCTGCCTGCCCACCATAAACTTCCTGAGTTTAGAGATCATGTCTGTGTAAATCATTGTATCCCTATTGCCTAGCAGAGTAGAGGACACAAAGTAGGACTCAATATATACTAATTTATCCCTATAAATTTTTGAATGATCTTTTTCTAGCCCCAATTCATTGATAACCCTTCTTATCAAATGAGGTGCTTAGAGAGGTCTGGTGATTTTGCCCAGAGAGCAACCCTGCCCCCACCTGGCAGCAAGAGGCACTGCCTCACATAATGGATGAGGAGGTATGCAAATAACTAGTTCTTTGCCAGGAACTGGGAGATAAGACAGTAAGTTAAGTTATTTGATAACAGAATTTCCTGGTCTCTGGGGAAGATGAGGATGTTGATGGTTGTAAGGACATGCTTACAAGCTGTGTCTGTGGACCTGAGTGAGGAAAGTTTGGGACAGGAAGAGATGATGGGGAGTTAATACAGATAATATCAATTCTAGGCCTTTTGGCTAAGATGAAGTGTGGTATCTGTTCTTATCAGTTTAGTATCTATGTCCTTTACCTGAGGACAACGTATTACATTGAGTTTTGGAACAAGGAGATAGAATAGGGGCTTGTTTTGTCAGCTCCATGCATCAACCTGGCATTGCAGTACTTCTAGGAATAGTGTACCCCTTTGGGGATATTTAGTTGTTAAACAAGAGATTTGTTAGCTATAACTTTGGTGAAATTATGTTTCCCTTAGAAAGAATAAGCATGATAAACTATGGCAACTGGATTCATTAGTAAAGGATTTGGTTATGGACTTGTAAGAGGTACTATAAACCATATGAAGTAGTCCAGAATTAGGCTAACAAGTATATCTGTTAATTCAACAACCAGTAATTACTTTATGTAATGGCAGAATATAGCAGTGGTCACCAAACTTTTTTGATTGCTCCCTATCAGTTAAGAAAAAAGCTAGAGGGAATTCCCTGGCAGTCCAGTGGTTGGGACTCTGCGCTTTGGCTGCTGAGGGCCTGGGTTCAATCCCTGCTCCGACAGCTAGGATCCCGCAAGCTGTACAGCACAGCCAAAAAACCCCCGAAAAACAAAAAAAACTAGAACACCTAATATATGAAGAGTTTTTAGGGTAAGTCATATTTTATGTACATTATCAATTATTTGAAAAGGTAGAAAATTTTTCAAAGGATGAAATATAAATAGGAGTTCACATGTTTTCTTTGTAAATCATTGTATTGGCTAAGAGGATGCCTGAAATTAGAATCCTGGGTTCATCTTATGCTTTCTGATGAAGGCCAAGTCATTTTGTCTGTTTGGTGGTTTAGTGCTTCTTTCATGGTGGATTCTTTTTGGTGGACATTAATGTGTGATCCAGAAATCTTTGGCTTTGTGCACTCTCCCATATGTCCATCACCATTCTCTGCCCCAGACCTCATTGCCTTTGATCTTCTAGTCCTTTTCCTTCCAGTCCTCTAATCAGATGGCCAGGCCATTGGCCATTGATCTAGAATGTGTATATATTCTCATCTTGTGCTATTTCTCCTTCTACACAAGGTGGATCATCAGGTGTATAGCTGGCAGATTTTCTGTCTCCACTGTCTTTCAAGACCACTTCTGAATGTGACTGTCATCCATTTTCAGTTGGCAGTCATAAGTTAACTCACCTGTAAATCATGCTTGGGCTTTTACTTCCTCCCTTAGCAGGTTATACAAGACATTCCTTATGACTATGGGTTCTTTTGCACAAGGGATGGGGATGCTTTTAGATGTATGGTGGATAGCAAGAGGTCTGGGCTACCTGCTCATGCAGTTTGCTTGTGTCCTCTGGTTCTGCTTAGTCTTGATTCTGAAGGTACCATTTCTATCTTTTGAAAGACTGCTGCTGGTCTGGTCTGACTGTTTGACTTAACAGGTCCAACCTATAATGGCAGCAGTTCTGACATAACTCATAACTCGTAATGGGAGCAAGTCTGACAACCAACTCATAATGGGAGCATTTCATGGTTACTTAGTGTTTCATAATGAAGTATTCCAATAACAGGCTAAGAGTTTTTTCTCAAAAGGCATGTATTTCTCTGCTGTGGACAGCCTGGCCTTGCTCTAGAATTTCAAGCCCCTGCTTTGCCCATTGGGGCTTGCCATAGGCTCCACACTGCATGATTTTCCGCCCTCTTAGGTCTCTTGGATGTTATGGCCTAAATGGCAGGGCTTCGTGCATTGCAGCTTGGACCTGCTGCAGAGCCCTTTCCTACTCTGGGTTGCACTCAAAGTTGGCAACTTACCATGTCATCTGGTGTATAGGTGGGAGCTTTATTTCTAGGAGTGGATAAGATAGGCACCATCCACACATCCTTTCTGTCTTTTATGGTGGCACTAATCTCTGTCCCTCTCCCCTTACTCCCTAGGATATGGTCATTTCTTTTTATTTACTATCATGGCTGAAGAGTGGGGGAGTTTCAGAGATTTCTACATTGCCTTTCCCACTATGATAGCTCTTCTCTCTTAGGCTAAGGACCCAAAGTAGAGGTTATACCAACTCATGAGTATATAAGTTCCACTAAACACTTGGGGACTGAAGAAATTACCTCTTCTGATGGGAATCGTGATGATGCTTTGGGTCTCTAGGCATCAGTGTCAGCTCAGATCCTGTGTCTAAAATGCTGAAAATATTTGCACATTCTCCTTTTCCAAATGTACAGTCGTCTGAATAGATGATGAGTTCCCTTTTGGGAAGAACTGGGAGAGTCATTATAGTTTCATGATCCTTCCCCTAGGGACTTGGTTATCTCCTCAGTAACTGAGTTTTGGATGTGAAAATTGGCTCAGATCCAGGAACTAAGGAAGAGATTTTGGCACCATTTATTTTATTTAAAAATTTTTATTTTATTTATTTATTTACACAGCAGGTTCTTATAGTTATCTGTTTTATACATATTAGTGTGTTTAAGTCAATCCCAATCTCCCAATTCATCCAACCACCACCACTCCCCCCACCACTTTCCCCCCTTGGTGTCCATACGTTTGTTTTCTACATCTGTGTCAAAACTTCTGCCCTGCAAACCGGTTCATCTGTACCGTTTTTCTAGGTTCCACATATATGCGTTAATATATGATATTTGTTCTTCTCTTTCTGACTTACTAAACTCTGTATGACAGTCTCTAGATCCACCCATATCTCTACAAATGACCCAATTTTGTTCCTTTTTATGGCTGAGTAATATTCCATTGTATATACGTACCACATCTTTCTCCAATCGTCTGTCGATGGGCATTTACGTTGCTTCCATGACCTGGCTATTGTAAATAGTGCTGCAGTGAACATTGGGGTGCATGTGTCTTTTTGAATTATGGTTTTCTCTGGGTATATGCCCAGTAGTGGGATTGCTGGGTCATATGGTAATTCTATTTTTAGTTTTTTAAGGAACCTCCATGCTGTTCTCCATAGTGGCTGTATCAATTTACATTCCCACCAACAGTGCAAGAGGGTTCCCTTTTCTCCACACCCTCTCCAGAATTTGTTGTTTGTAGATTTTCTGATGATGCCCATTCTAACTGATGTGAGGTGATACATCATTGTAGTTTTGATTTGCATTTCTCTAATAATTAGTGATGTCAAGCAGCTTTTCATGTGTTTTTTGGCCATCTGTATGTCTTCTTTGGAGAAATGTCTATTAGGTCTTCTGCCCATTTTTTGATTGGGTTGTTTGTTTTTTTAATATTGAGCTGCATGAGGTGTTTATATATTTTGGAGATTAATCCTTTGTCCATTGATTCATTTGCAAATATTTTCTCCCATTCTGAGGGTTGTCTTTTTGTCTTGTTTGTGGTTTCCTTTGCTGTGAAAAAGCTTTGAAGTTTCATTAGGTCCCATTTGTTTATTATTTTTTTCGGTATGTGGGCCTCTCACTGCTGCGGCCTCTCCTGTTGCGGAGCACAGGCTCTGGACGTGCAGGCTCAGCAGTCATGGCTCACGGGCCCAGCAGCTCCGCGGCATGCGGGATCTTCCCGGACCAGGGCACAAACCCGCGTCCCCTGCATCGGCAGGCGGACTCTCAACCACTGCGCCACCAGGGAAGCCCCCCAATTTGTTTATTTTTGTTTTTATTTCCATTACTCTGGGAGGTGGATCAGAAAAGATCTTGCTGTGATTTATGTCAGTGTTCTTTCTATGTTTTCCTCTAGAGGTTTTATAGTGTCCAGTCTCCAGTCCATTAGGTCTCTAATCCATTTTGAGTTTATTTTTGTTTATGGTGTTAGGGAGTGCTCTAATTTCATTCTTTTACATGTAGTTGTCCAGTTTTCCCAGCACCACTTATTGAAGAGACTGTCTTTTCTCCAGTGTATATCCTTGCCTCCTTTGTCATAGATTAGTTGACCATAGGTGTGTGGGTTTATCTCTGGGCTTTCTATACTGTTCCATTGATCTATATTTCTGTTTTTGTGCCAGTACCATATTGTCTTGATTATTGTAGCTTTGTAGTATAGCCTGAAGTCAGGGAGTCTGATTCTTCCAGCTCCGTTTTTTTCCCTTAAGACTGCTTTAGCTATTCAGGGTCTTTTGTGTCTACATACAAATTTTAAGATTTTTTTGTTCTAGTTCTGTAAAAATATGCCACTGGTAATTTGATAGGGATTGCATTGAATCTGTAGATTGCTTTGGGTAGTATAGTCATTTTCACAATATTGATTCTTCCAATCCAAAAACATGGTATACCTCTCCACTTGTTTGTGTCATCTTTGATTTCTTTCATCAGTATCTTAAAATGTTCTGAGTACAGGTCTTTTACCTCCTTACTAGGTTTATTTTAAACCTTATACCTTACTAGGTATTTTATTGTTTTTGTTGCAATGGTGAATGGGATTGTTTCCTTAATTTCTCTTTCTGATTTTTCGTTGTTAGTGTATAGGAATGCAAGAGATGTCTGTGCATTAATTTTGTACCCTGCAACTTTACCAAATTTATTGATTAGCTCTAGTAGTTTTCTGGTGGCATCTTTAGGATTCTCTATGTATAGTATCATGTTATGTGCAGATAGTGAGTTTTACTTCTTCTTTTCCAATTTGTATTCTTTTTATTTCTTTTTCTTCTCTGATTGCCGTGGCTAGGACTTCCAAAGCTATGTTGAATAATAGCGGCGAGAGTGGACATCCTTGTCTTGTTCCTGATCTTAGAGGAAATGCTTTCAGTTTTTCACCATTGAGAATGATGTTTGCTGTGGGTTTGTCGTATATGGCCTTTATTATGTTGAGGTAGGTTCCCTCTATGTCCACTTTCTGGAGAGTTTTTTTTTTTTTTTTTTTTTTTTGCGGTACATGGGCCTCTCACTGTTGTGGCCTCTCCCGTTGCGGAGCATAGGCTCTGGACGCGCAGGCTCAGCGGCCATGGCTCATGGGCCCAGCCTCTCCGCAGCATGTGGTATCTTCCCGGACCAGGGCACGAACCCGTGTCCCCTGCATCGGCAGGCGGACTCTCAACTACTGCGCCACCAGGGAAGCCCTGGTGAGTTTTCATCATAAATGGGAGCTGAATTTTTTCAAAAGCTTTTTCTGCATCTATTGAGATGGTCATGTGGCTTTTATTCTTCACTTTGTTAATATGGTGTATCACATTGATTGATTTGCGTATATTGAAGAATCCTTGCATCCCTGGGATAAACCCCACTTGATCCTTTTAATGTGTTGTTGGATTCTGTTTGCTAGTATTTTGTTGAGGATTTTTGCATCTATATTCATCAGTGATATTGGTCTATAATTTTCTTTTTTGTGTGGTATCTTTGTCTGGTTTTGGTATCAGGGTGATGGTGGCCTCATAGAATGAGTTTGGGAATGTTCCTTCCTCTGCAATTTTTTGGACAAGTTTGAGAAGGATGGGTGTTAGCTCTTTTCTAAATGTTTGATAGAATTCACCTGTGAAGCCATCTGGTCCTGGACTTTTGTTTGTTGGAAGATTTTAAATCACAGTTTCAGTTTCAATTTCATTACTTGTGATTGGTCTGTTCATATTTTCTGCTTCTTCCTGCTTCAGTCTTGGAAGGTTATACCTTTTTAAGAATTTGTCCATTTCTTTCATGTTGTTCATTTTATTGGCATAGAGTTGCTTGTAGTAGTCTCTTAGGATGCTTTGTATTTCTGCAGTGTCTGTTGTAACTTCTCCTTTTTCATTTCTAATTTTATTGATTTGAGTCCTCTACCTCTCTTTCTTGATGAGTCTGGCTAATGGTTTATCAATTTTGTTTATCTTCTCAAAGAACCAGCTTTTAGTTTTCTTCATCTTTGCTATTTTCTTTGTTTCTATTTCATTTATTTCTGGTCTGATCTTTATGATTTCTTTCCTTCTTCTAACTTTGGGTTTTGTTTGTTCTTCTTTCTCTAGTTCCTTTAGGTGTAAGGTTAGATTGTTTATTTGAGATTTTTCTTGTTTCTTGAGGTAGGCTTGTATGGCTATAAACTTCCTCTTAGAACTGCTTTTGCTGCATCCCGTAGGTTTGGGATTGTTGTGTTTTCGTTGTCATTTGTCTCTAGGTATTTTTTTTTTCTTTTTTTTCCTTTTGCGGTACGTGGGCCTCCCACCGCTGCGGCCTCCCCCGCTGCGGAGCACAGGCTCCGCGGCCATGGCTCACGGGCCCAGCCGCTCCGCGGCACGTGGGATCCTCCCGGACCGGGGCATGAACCCGCGTCCCCCGCATTGGCAGGCGGACCCTCAACCACTGCGCCACCAGGGAAGCTCTCTAGGTATTTTTTGATTTCCTCTTTGATTTCTTCAGTGATCTCTTGGTTGTTTAGTAACATATTGTTTAGCCTCCATGTGTTTGTGTCTTTTACATTTTTTTCCCTTTAATTGATTTCTAATCTCATAGTGTTGTGGTCAGAAAAGATGCTTGATATGATTTCAATTTTCTTAAATTTACCAAGGCTTGATTTGTGACCCAAGATGTGATCTATCCTGGAAAATGTTCCATGTGCACTTGAGAAGCAAGTGTAATCTGCTGTTTTTGGGTGGAATGTCCTATAAATATCAATTAAATCTCTCTGGTCTCTTGTGTCATTTAAAGCTTGTGTTTTCTTATTAATTTTCTGTCTGGAAGATCTGTCCATTGGTGTAAGTGAGGTTTTATTGTCCCCCTCTATTATTGTGTTACTGTTGATTTCCTCTTTTATGACTGTTAGCAGTTGCCTTATGTATTGAGGTGCTCCTATGTTGAGTGCATATATATATATAATTGTTATATCTTCTTCTTGGATTGGTCCGTTGATCATTATGTAGTGCCCTTCCTTGTCTCTTGTAACATTCTTTATTTTAAAGTCTATTTTATGTGATATGAGTATTGCTACTCCAGCTTTCTTTTGATTTCCATTTGCATGGGATATCTTTGTCCATCCCCTCACTTTCAGTCTGTATGTGTCCCTAGGTCTGAAGTGGGTTTTTTTTTTTTTTTTTTTGCGGTATGCGGGCCTCTCACTGCGGTGGCCTCTCCCGTTGCGGAGCACAGGCTCCAGACGCTCAGGCTCAGCGGCCATGGCTCACGGGCGTGTGGGATCCTCCTGGACCGGGGCACGAACCTGTGCCCCCCGCCCCCCCCGCATCGGCAGGTGGACTCCCAACCACTGCACCACCAGGGAAGCCCTGAAGTGGGTCTCTTGTACACAGCATATATATGGGTCTTGTTTTGTATCCATTCTGTGAGCCTGTGTCTTTTGGTTGGAGCATTTAATCCATTCACGTTTAAGGTAATTATTGATATGTATGTTCCTATTACCATTTTCTTAAGTGTTATGGGTTTGTTTTTGTAGGTCCTCTTCTTCTCTTGTGTTCCCACTTAGAGAAGTTCCTTTAGCGTTTGTTGTAGAGCTGGTTTGGTGGTGCTGAATTCTCTTAGCTTTTGCTTGTCTGTAAAGCTTTTGATTTCTCCATAGAATCTGAATGAGATCCTTGCCTGGTAGAGTAATCTTGACTGTAGGTTCTTCCCTTTCACCACTTTAAATATATCATGCCACTCCTTTCTGGCTTGTAGTTTCTGCTGAGAAATCAGCTGTTAACATTATGGGAGTTCCCTTGTATGTTATTTGTCGTTTTTCCCTTGTTGCTTTCAATAATTTTTCTTTGTCCTTAATGTAAGGTCGGATCTTAACAAATGGCATTGCGAAACAGAGGAAAGCTTCAAGTGAGCTTTATTAGGGAGCGCTCCCGGGCGAGGTTCACTGGTCCGAGAGAAAGGGGCCAGAGAAGTCACGCCCGGGTGAGGGTCTGGGCAGAATTTATAGGGGAAGAAAGGAAAGGGGTGTGGTAAATCTGGGAGGGCGCAGGGTATTCCTTATTTGGTGGCCTTTTCGGGTATCGTGGCAATATCTGGTGCCGGTTGCATCAGTCTTGGGACCGTTAGTCCCGCCCCTCGAAAGGCGGGAAGGCTGGGCCGGGTGGAAAGTCCCCAGGTCAGTTCCTGGAACTGGGTGGTCCGGAAAGTCTCCAGGTCAGTTTCTGGAACTGGGTGGTCTGGAAAGTTTCGGTGTGATGCAACCTGTGAGTCTGATTGCGTTCCCCTGCCTTGGGCCAGTTGGCCTTACATCCCGACATCTTTGGTGTAATGGGGCGGCGTTCTGATCTCTGGCTACTTCTTGCTGAATGGGGGCATCGAAAGGGAAGTCGGGCGACCAGAGGTCCGAGGCTTAAGGGACACCAGTGGGGGGTTCTGTAGGAATCAAGGTGTAAGGGCTGAGGAGCATTTGGTTTGTGGCCACCCGAGAGACTTCCTCCATGCACCTGCAAAGGAACCTTAGAAAACAGGGAGCAAACATGAGCAAGATACAGATGAGAATTACGGGGCCTAAGATTGGTGTTAGCCAGGTATAGAGGGTGGACCGCCACCAATCGGGAATTGGGGAGGCGTACTGTTGGTGTTTGCATTGGAGTTCTTAAGCGATGGAGGGCGTTTACGTTGTCTTCGACGAGTCCTGTTTCATTGATGTAATAGCAGCATTCCTCCTGTAGGAAGACGCAGGTACCTCCTTTGTTGGCCGTCAGGAGATCCAGGGCTCGTCGATTTTGGAGGGCAACTTGGGCTACTGAGGTGATCTGGCGCTGGAGGGAGGTGATGGAGGCGGCAGAAGCCTCGATGGCTAGCTGGAGTTTCTGTTCTAGGTCACGGGATGTTGAGACACTGTGTGTTAGGGCTCCTCCCCTGATGCCCACAGCAACGAGAGAGAAGGCGAGGGAAATGCCTGCAACCATAGGGAGAAAGATGGCCCTTTGGCCCTTAGAGGTCGAGGGCCCGCATGAGTGCTATTAGTTCAGCCCTTTGAGAGGTTGTCCCTTCTGGGAGGCGGTTGGCCTCGATAATGGTTGAGATGGTTAGTACCGTGTAGGCCGCCCGTCGGCATCTGTCAGGACCGAGTCAGGACTGAGTATCGAACTACCATCCACAAAGAGAGTGTGGTCCGGATTTGAAAGAGGGGTGTCAAAGAGTCCCTCTCTTGGTGGCTTGAAGGCTTCTATGACATGAGGGCAGGAATGGGATGGAAAGCCCCTGGTGCCAGAGATAGGCAGGAGGGAAGCCGGGTTCAGGCGAGGGGAGAGGTCAAGAGAAATAGCTGGGTTTTCAATGAACAGGAGGTGTAACTCCTGGATGCGGGAGGGGCCCAGGAGGGAGAGAGACTTGTGGCCTAGGAGGTCGACCAGCCGGTGGGAGGAAAACACGGTTAGTGGGTGGGCCAGGGTCAGTTTGAATGTTTGTTTGGTCAGTTCGGCTGCCGCTGCTAGGGCCCGAAGACATGGTTGCCATCCCCGAATGGTTGGGCCTAGCTGTTTGGAGAGGTAAGCCACGGGGCGGTAGGAAGGCCCTACAGGCTGGGCAAGGAGTCCAGTGGCTATTCCGGCCTGTTCATCCACAAAAAGTTGAAAAGGTCGGTTTGGGTTGAGCAGAGAAAGGGGAGGAGAAGATATCAGAGCGTTACGGAGGGTGAGAAAGGCCTGTCGAATGGCGGAAGGAGAGGTGAGGGGTCCTTGAGGGGTTTCTTTAGTGGCTAGATATAAGGGTTTAGTGAGGAGAGCAAAGTTAGGGATCCAGTGCCGGAAAAATACTATAAGGCCCAAAAAGGATAGAATTTGTTCCAATGTTTCCGGAGGCTGGAGTTCACGGATAATTCGGGTGCGGTCGTCTGTTAGACCTTTTGTGGTAGGGATAAGGTGGAGCCCCAGGTAGATTACAGAAGATACAGATAACTGAGCCTTGGCTGGGGAGACCCGATAACCGCGAGAGCCAAGGTAATTGAGATCTGCAGTATGTTGTCTTGAGAGGCTGAGAGACGGGCTACAGAGGAGGAGGCCATCTACATATTGAAGGAGTGTGCTGGGGGTAAGGGAGCAGGAAGTGAGGTCCCATGCCAGCGCCTGACGGAAGAGGTGAGGACTGTCGTGGAAGCCCTGGGGAAGAACTGTCCAGGTGAGCTGAATGGAAGGAAGTATGAGTATCCGGATCCGTCCAGGTAAAGGCGAAGAGGAAATAGGAGTCGGGATGTAGGGGGATAGTGAAAAAGGCATCTTTGAGATCCAGAACCGTAAAGTGGGTTGTGGATGGGGGGATATGGGAGAGCAAGGTGTATGGGTTTGGTACTACTGGGTGGAGAGGAATTATGGCCTCATTGATTAGTCAGAGGTCCTGGACCAGGCGATAATCCCCTGAGGCCTTGCGGACAGGTAGGATGGGGGTGTTGCAGGGAGAGTCAGTAGGGATAAGGAGTCCCTGGTTTAGGAGTCTGGTGATAATAGGTTGTAGGCCCCTAAGGTGAGTCTCAGAGATGGGAAATTGGGGCCTTGATGGAAATTTGGAGAGGTCCTTTAGGTGGATGAGGACGGGGGAATGGTGTGTTGCTATTATGGGCTTAGAAGTATCCTAAACTTGGGGATTGATTGGGTTTGGTGTGATTGGAAGAGGGGAATAGGAGGGGGAGGGTTCTAGAGACAGGCCGAGAAGAGGAAGCAGGAGTTGGGAGGAGAGGACCTTAGGGTCAAGTCTAACCAGCTGGAGGGAGGCCCCTAAGTGGAAAAGGACATCTCGGCCTAACAAAGGAACTGGGCAGGATGGTATGACTAAGAAGGAATGAGTAAAAGGGAGTCCTTCGATATGACATGGGAGTGGACAGGATGGTTTGCCATCAATATCCATGACCGAGATCTGGGAAGGAGAAACTGGCCCGAAGTAGGTAGGCAGGACCGAATAGGTAGCCCCTGTGTCCACCAGAAATGAGATGGACTTACCCGCTACCTGTAGCGTTACCCTGGGCTCAGCGAGGGTGATGGGGGCCTTCGAGTCCGGGTGCCGTCAGTCGTCAGCCAGTCCCAGCAGTTCGAGTGTTAATGCTGTTGGGTCGGCCTGCCCCCCACGTGGAGACGCTGAGGGAGGGCCAGTCGTAGGGCAGTCGCTCTTCCAGTGGCCCGTTAGCCCGCAGCTGGGGCAGGGCTTAGAAGGAGGTCAGGGATTGGGACATTGGTGAGCCCAGTGGCCTTCTTTTCCGCATTTGAAGCAGGCCCCTGGCGGGGTTGCCTTTTGCGGACCCCGTGGATGCTGTGATCCATGGGAGATGGTTGGCCTTAGGGCGGCTACAAGAGCTTGGGTTTGGAGGGCCACCTTTTGGTGCATCCGAGCCTGTCGGCAGGATTCTGCCAAATCCTCACGGCCATTATAGACTTTAAAGGCCATCTTTACCAGATCTCGAATAGGGGTCTGAGGGCCGTCTTCTGCCCGTTTTAATTTCTTTCGGATGTCCGGGTTTGATTGGGTAATAAAATGGGGGGCTAGGACCGTTGCCCCTGCCAGGGTGTCGGGATCCAGCCGGGTATAGAGAGTTAAGGCCTCTGTAAGGCGATTGAGAAAGATAGCTGGATTTTCGTTAGGTTCTTGGGTTATCTCTTTTAGTTTTTCAAAATTGACTACCTTATGAGCGGCAGCCTGCATGCCAGCCAGGAGGCATTGGATCGTGAGGTTGCGTTTACGCCGGCCATCTTGGCCATCCTGATAAGTCCAGCCTGGATCGGTGCCAGGTACGGCAGTCACTCCAACAGGCATGGAGCTGTCGGTAAGGTGAACCTGATCTGCATGGTTTCGGGCAGCAGTTTGAATTCTTTCCCTCTCGTCAGGGGTCAGAGTAGAAGATAGGATCACAAAGATATCGTGCCAGGTCAGATCGTAAGCTTGAGAGAGGTAGCGAAATTCTTTGCTGTAGCGGGAAGAGTCGGCAGAAAAGGAGCCTAATCGCTTTTCTATTTGAGAGAGATCTTGGAGGGAAGAGGGAACATGAACTCCAATCCTTCCACTCCTGCTACCTCCCTCAGAGGGCAGAGGAGATTTGGTTAAGCAAGGGGCGTGGGAGGAGAAACCGTTGAGGGAGGCGGGGGAGCGGTTGGAGGGGCCGGAGCGGCCGGAGCGGGTTCGGGAGGAGGAGGGACCGCTTCAGGGTAGGGTGGAGGTTGGAGAGGGGCTCTGGAGGGGGGAGAGGCAAGAGATCAAAGGAAATTAGGGGCTTCGATGTAGGAGATGTCTGTTTGGCAAGAAGGATCTGGGAAGTGGAACAATCGATGCAGAGGGAAGGGCGGGAGCGTAAATACGAGAAGGCCCGAACATAGGGGACCTCGGACCATTTGCCCGTCCTGCGGCAGTAATTATCTAGATCACGGAGGATGTTAAAATCGAAAGTCCCTTCAGGAGGCCATTTGGATTGATTGTCTAGAGGATATTGTGGCCAGGCCACAGTGGAATAGAAAATAAGCCATCGGCAACGGAGATCTTGGGAGAAGCCGAGGGCTGTAAAATTGGCTAGGAGACACCCCAGGGGCGTCTTAGGATCTGGTTTCGATTGTGAGGTTCCCATGACCCCCAGTCTGTCCCTGAGTGAATGGAGAGGGAGAGAGGCGTCCCTGGTCTCAGTCTCCAATTCACGGCAGGTCGGAGGGCGGTCAGGCGATTGGGACGTCTCCACAGTTGCCCGAGGCCCGGAGAGAGGACAGAGGAGTCCCTGACGCGGCCGCGATTAAGGACAGGGAGTCCGGTGGGCAGGGACTCTGAGGGTCGGAGGGAACAAGGGAGGGGGACTTACCCCGTTTTCTGCCGGATCGGGTGGCTGAGTAGAGGTTCCCTGGTTGTCTCCTGGGGGAGGGGAGGAGCGGCCCGCGCGGTAACCCGCGGGGCTTGGTACCCCTCCCGGGTTTCGGCAAATGTAAGGAACAGCACCAAAAACGGAGGAGAGCTTAAACAAGCTTTATTTGGGTACGCTCCCGGGCGAGGTTCACTGGTCCGAGAGAAAGGGACCAGAGAAGTCGCGCCCGGGCGAGGGTTTGGGCAGAATTTATAGGGGAAGAAGGGAAAGCGGTGTGGTGAATCCGGGAGGGCGCAGGGTATTCCTTATTTGGTGGTCTTTTCCGGTATCGTGGCAATATCTGGTGCCGGTTGCATCAGTCTTGGGACCGTTAGTCCCGCCCCTCGAAAGGCGGGAAGGCTGGGCCGGGTGGAAAGTCCCCAGGTCAGTTCCTGGAACTGGGTGGTCTGGAAAGTTTCGGTGTGATGCAACCTGTGAGTCTGATTGCGTTCCCCTGCCTCGGGCCAGTTGGCCTTACACTTAATTTTTGTCAGTTTGATTACTGTGTGTCTTGGCGTGTCTCTCCTTGGGTTTATCCTGCCTGGGACTCTCTGCACTTCTTGGACTTGGGTGGCTCTTTCATTTCCCATGTTAGGGAAGTTTTCAACTATAATCTCTTCAAATATTTTCTCGGGTCCTTTCTCTCCCTCTTCTCCTTCTGGGACCCCTATAATGCGAATGTTGTTGCATTTAATGTTGTCCCAGAGGTCTCTTAGGCCATCTTCATTTCTTTTCATTCTTTTTTCTTTATTTTGTTTTGCGGCAGTGCATTCCACCATTCTGTTCTCCAGGTCACTTATCCGTTCTTCTGCCTCAGTTATTCTGCTATTGATTCCTTCTAGTGCATTTTTCATTTCAGTTATTGTACTGTTCATCTCTGTTTGTTTGTTCTTTAATTCTTCTAGGTCTTCTTTAAACATTTCTTGCTTCTTCTTGATCTTTGCCTCCATTCTTTTTCCGAGGTCCTGGATCATCTTCACTATCATTATTCTGAATTGTTTTTCTGGAAGGTTGCCTATCTCCACTTCATTTAGTTGTTTTTCTGGGGTTTTATCTTGTTCCTTCATCTGGTACAGAGTCCTCTGCCTTTTCATTTTGTCTATCTTTCTGTGAATGTGGTTTTCCTTCCACAGGCTGCAGGACATGTAGTTCTTCTTGCTGGTGGATGAGGCTAAGAGGCTTGTGCAAGCTTCCTCTTGGCTACTATTTATTGTGGTGACTGTATTTAGCCTTCTGCTCCTTTCTTCTTTCTTTCTTCAGGTTGTAGATGTTCAGCGCATTCTTGGCTTCGTTGGCTTCCCATCTACTTTCCCGCTAGGGATACCATTGTTTATTATACCTACAACTGTCTCTGATGGGTCAAGGCCCCAAGGCTAACCCTCCAATCTTGCCATTCTTATGGTAATTACAGCTTTCTGGCTTCTGGCAGTTAAGCAGTGCTTCTGTTAAACCTCTTCTGTTTTACTTGATGGGGATGGGCAGGACTTCCTGTCCTCCACCATAGAGGAGAACCACCCCTGAACTTCTTAGTGATGCTGATACCCCTCTCAATAGATGGCCTTGGTGAATATTGTGTCCTCTGGACCCTTTCTTGGAACACAATTCTCTGGTGGGTCTTCTGGCCTCACCTAATGTATCCATTCTGGCATGCTTGCTTTCTTCAGCCTCTGTATTCCTTCCTCTACCACCTACTAGGGCAAGTCAGGCATATCTGTTTCACTCAGCATAGGCCATTGCTTTCTCAAAGCTTCTACGAGCCACCAGAGCAGTGATTTTGCCCCACCCACTGGAATCCTTGCCAGGGGTTGAGTCCTGGGTCCCAAGAAAGCTCCCTGAAGTCCTTGGATTCTTAACCAGTGATCATATCCCTGGTCCCCAAATGCTTAATGGGATTGATATACTTGGACCTGGAGTAACCCCCACATTGAGCCTTTGGCCTGGGAAAGACAAAGTAGAAATCTTTGAAACTGCTGGGTCCCCACTCCAGCGACTTTCTAACTTCCCATTCTCTCTTCAACCCATTGCACTCAGCGTTCTGTCCTGGATCCACTTGTTTTCTCAGTCTGGCTAGACCAATTTATCCATGACCATGACTTCATTAACTATACATATTCTGCCATCTCCCAAACTTCATCTCAATCCAGGATCTCCTGAACTGCAGACCCTTGTATCTGACTGCCAGACATGTTCATTGGGGTGGTTCATCAACATCTGGCTCAACTTGTCCAAGACTGAATTCATCATCTTTCCCCACAAATCTGTTCCTTCTCCAGCATGCCCTCTTTTACTCAGTTGTCCAAGACAGACATTATCCCCACTGCCTCCATACTGTAAATGCCCTCCAGCTGAAGACTGTCAGGAACGTACTTGTATCAGAGCAGGTTGGATTTATTACTTGTTACAGGAGGAAGAACAGACACCATGGGGGGGAGAGTGTTAGAAAAACTTACAGGATTTGGGCTGGCGTTAGGTGATTTGGGTGAGGGTTTAAGCTTGTGGGGCTTTACTCGGGGTGTTTTCAGGAAGTGGGATCATTTTGTTATTGGATATCTTAATAAGTCTTATCTAGAAAGAGGGGAGACTACAATGAAGCTGAATCTGTAATTGGTGAAGTAGCAGCAGTCACTCGTATTAGCCAGGATGGAGAGATGTTTGGACTTTTGTGATCTGGACAGTGTTCACGTTTTCGTTTGTGTTTAGACGTGATTATGTGAATGATCTTGTTCTGGTTTTTTTCTTCATCCACCGTGACCACAGAGTAGCCTTGTCTGATGTTATGTTCAACATGAGAACACCAAGGCCTAGCAGTGAGGGCCAGGCCAGCTTCTGGACATTAGCAGCTACTTTTCTCTTTCTCAGTACCCTAGTTCAAGCCCTTCACCCCTGGATTTCTGCTAGATTCCTAACCAGGTTCCCTGGCTCTGACTCTACCCGCTTCTAATCCATTCTCCCCAGGATAGCCAGAGTGATCTTTCCAAATAAAAAAGCCGATCTCAGCTCAGAATCCTCCTCCTTTGCTCTTTTTTTTTTTTTTTTTTTGCGTTACGCGGGCCTCTCAATGCTGTGGCCTCTCCCGCCGCGGAGCACGCGCAGGCCCAGCGGCCATGGCTCACGGGCCCAGCCGCTCCGCGGCATGTGGGATCTTCCCGGACCGGGGCACGAACCCGCGTCCCCTGCATTGGCAGGCGGACTCTCAACCACTGCGCCACCAGGGAAGCCCTCCTTTGCTCTTAAAGTCTGTTCCTACTGTTACCAGGCCCTTTTCAGACTCTTGGACAGCCATACTGTAGAAATGAATATCGCTTCTACAAGACTCTCAGGCAAGCAAAAGCTTTTTATTAAAAGAGATAGCTTGTGCACAAGGGAGAAGGCAGGAAAAAAAAAAAGAGCCAGCTCCCTGAGTAGAAGGGGCGAGTTGCTTTTATAACAAAAGGGAGGGTTTGTCTCATGATGAATGATAATTTGCAGAAATCATGAAAGCTCTTTGATCAGCAGCCGGTGGCCCCAGGCTGGCTGTCAGGAATAAGGAGTGCTTCTGTGAGGGGAAAGAAATGCACGAGAATTTTCTGCAAGAAAGCACAGGAACAGATAAGAATACAGATAAGGAACAGGGTTGGCTGTCAGGAATAAGGAGCGCTTCTGTGAGGGGAAAGAAATGCACGAGAATTTTCTGCAAGAAAGCACAGGAACAGATAAGGATACAGATAAGGAACAGGGTTGGCTGTCAGGAATAAGGAGCGCTTCTGTGAGGGGAAAGAAATGCACGAGAATTTTCTGCAAGAAAGCACAGGAACAGATAAGGATACAGATAAGGAACAGAGAGTTGAGCTTCTTGTCTTGTGGCAGCTAGGTTAGTGTAACAGAGATAAAGTTAATCTTTTATTCTTGCGAGCCTGGTTTTTGTCTCTGGGACTCAGGCCCCCAGGGCCTTTGTTCTTTAGCTTGAAGGCCTGTTTTGCCCAAGGCCGTTCCTCGGTTCTTTTCCGAAATGGCTGTACTCTTGTCTTCCTGTCTCACTACCAACAGAGCCAGCAAGGCCCAGTTTCCCTTTTCAGTTTCAATAACACCACTGCTTCCCTCCCTGTCGCTCTACCTGACCCCTTTCTGGCATATATTCCCTGAGGTCAGAAATCTTGTCTGAATAATTTATTACTTTATCCCCATCACGTATAACAAGGCATGTCACTAGAATTCATTGATTACCTGCTCTGTGCTATGAAGTAAGCTCCTGAAGAGGTTGTTAGAAGAAATACTTTTGAACTATAAACAGGTTCCTCTAACAGGAATCTTTCTGGGAGGATGGCAGCTGCTCCAGGGAATTGGTCTGCCCTCTCCTGGCAGCAAGAGGCACTGCCTCTACCAGTAGAGGAGTAGGAATAAGCAAATGAGCAGTGCTCTGCAAGGAGCAGGATAGGATGTTCACCTGTAGGGCAAAAATGCAATCTGAGAACAGAATTTCCTTATTTCCTGAACCATGGAGGAGTGTGACAGTGGGAAGCTCTCCCAGGGAAGGGTTAGACTGGTTTTTGGAAGAGCCAAATATGTGGAATTTTAAAAGGAACAACTTTAAGGCTGCTTCTGTGGCCTTGTGTGAAAGTTTGGGAAGCAAAGCCTGATGAGAACTTTTCTCTTTTTTAATTGAAGTGTAGTTGATTTACAGTGTTGTGTCAGTTTCAGGTGTACAGCACAGTGATTCAGCCACATGTACACACACACACCTATATATATATACACACACACACACCTATATATATATACACACACACACACCTATATATATATACACACACACATATCACACACACACCTATATACACAAACACACATCACACACACACCTATATATATACACACACACCTATATATATACACACACACCTATATATGTACACACACACACATATCACACACACACCTATATATATACACACACACACATCACACACACACACCTATATATATACACACACACCTATATATGTACACACACACCTATATATATACACACACACACACACACCTATATATATACACACACACACCTATATATACACACACACACATATCACACACACACACCTATATATATACACACACACACCTATATATATATACACACACACACCTATATATATATACACACACCTATATATGTACACACACACCTATATATATACACACACACACATATCACACACACACCTATATATATATACACACACACACATCACACACACACACCTATATATATACACACACACCTATATATGTACACACACACCTATATATACACACACACACACATATCACACACACACCTATATATATATACACACACACATCACACACACACCTATATATATACACACACACCTATATATGTACACACACACCTATATATATACACACACACACATATCACACACACACCTATATATATACACACACACACATCACACACACACACCTATATATATACACACACACACCTATATATATACACACACACATATCACACACACACACCTATATATATACACACACACACCTATATATATATACACACACACACCTATATATATATACACACACGCACACATATCACACACACACATATGCATAGATACATTCTTTTCAGATTTTTTCCCTTATAGGTTATTACGAAATATTGAATATAGTTCCCTGTGCTATACAGTAGGTCCTTGTTGGTTAGGGAATCTTAATTATAGGTTGTTTCTTTGGTTTTTGGCCCAAGATCAAGGTTAGTATCTGTTCTTATCATTTAACATCTCATAAATCCTCTACCTGAGGATACTTTATTTATTTTATTTTATTAAAAAAATAATTTATTATATTTATTTTATTTTTGGCTAGGTTGGGTGTTCGTTGCTGTGCGCGGGCTTTCTCTAGTTGCGGCGAGCGAGGGCTACTCTTCATTGCGGTGCGTGGGCTCCTCATTGCAGTGTCTTCTTTTGTTGTGGAGCACGGGCTCTAGGCGCCCGGGCTTCAGTAGTTGTGGCTCGTGGGCTCTAGAGCGCAGGCTCAGTAGTTATGGCACATGGGCTTAGTTGCTGTGGCATGTGGGATCTTCCCAAACCAGGGCTCGAACCCATGTCCCCTGTGTTGGCAGGCAGATTCTTAACCAATACACCACCAGGGAAGCCCTAAGGATACTTTATTAAGTGGAATTTTGGAACAGGGAGATGAACCAGAGGCTTGCTCCATCCATTCCACAAATCAGTCTGATGTCTCAGTTCCTCCATGAATGGTGTGGTTCTCCCTTTTGGGATAGATGTCAATTAAAGTGCAGACTGTTGGACTTCCCTGGTGGTACAGTGGTTAAGAATCTGCCTGCCAGTGCAAGGGACACGGGTTTGAGCCCTGGTCCAGGAAGATCCCACATGCCACAGAGCAACTAAGCCCGTGCACCGCAACTCTGAGCCTGCGCTCTAGAGCCCGTGAGCCACAACTACTGAGCCTGTGTGCAACAACTGCTGAAACCCACACGCCTAGAGACCCGTGCTTCGCAACAAGAGAAGGCACCACAATGAGAAGCCCACGCATTGTGAAGCCCACACACTGCAACAAAGAATATCCCCCTCTTGCCACAGCTAGAGAAAGGCCGCACAGCAACGAAGACCCAACACAGCCAAAAATAAATAAATAAATTTATTAAAAAGGAAATGCAGACTGCTGGTGTTCTGTGTATCATTTAGTTTTTGGGAAAAAATTTTAAGGTGAAACCTGCTATTTCCCCTTTTTCTTTAACATTATAGTTTTGATGCATTTTTTCTGTCTTTTTGTGCCCTAGCTCTTTAAGATTTAGTTATAGTACTCTAGTTAGACGTTTTCTACAAATTATTTTGTCCCCTAGTGATAAACCCTTTTTAAGATTTCCAAGTTTTTACTACTTAACCAGTGCTGCAGTGAAATCCTTTGTATATTGCTTTGTGCATGTGGATGAGGGTTTCTCTGGGTTATGAATCCAGGAATGACATTTCTGGGTAATAGCTATGAGTATTTTCAATTCTACAGGCTTTTGCAAGTTGCTCACCTAGAGAGATTGTACCAGTTAATGTTGTCACTTATGCAATTTCATGTTCTTGTCATCACTTGGTTCAGTCAGATGTTTTAATATTGCCAATCTGATGGACATAAAATTATATTTTGTTGTGATTTTAATTTGCATTTTCTTGGTTACTACTAAGGTTATGTAATGTGTCAAGAGTTCACTGGCCATTCTTTTGTGTATCCAATTTTGTGAAATGACTGTTCGTAGTCTGTAAATTTTTTTTTTTCCTACCAGGTTGTTGGCCTTTTCCTTACTGGTTTTCAGTGATTTATATGTTTTATGCAAGACTCTGTTGTTTTATTAGTTTCAGATACGATGTCTTCTCCCGTTTGTGGCTTGTATTTTCAGTTTGTTATGGTCTCCTGATGCACAGATTTTTCTTGCAGAATTTATCAGTTCTTTTCTTAATGTTTTGTGCTTTTGTGTCTTGTTTAAGAACTCCTTCCTTACCTTGAAGTCAGAAAGATATTCTAATTTTTTTTCTAAAAATTTTAAATATTTGCTTTTCATACTTAGGTCTTTTAATCACTTGGAATATATTATTGTGTTTACTTTTAAATAGTGACCTAATTTTATTTTTTTCAGCACCATTTGGTGAATAGCTGTTCCTTCCTCCAGTGGTTGTAATATTATCTCTGCATATATTAAGGTTTCAAATATGCATGAGTTTCTTTTAGATTTCATATTCTGTTCTACTGGTCCGTTTGTCCATCCCTGTGGCTATAGCCTGCTATTATTATTACTTTAGCATGCTATTATTATTACTTAAGAATATAACATGCTTGGTATATGGTAGGATTTGTCTTCAAAAATATTACTTTAAAAAAAAAAATCTTTACTGTTTTTGGCCCTTTTCTCTTACACGTGTTATAGAATCATAAAGTTCCCAAGAACAGATATTCAGATTTGTAATGGAATTGCAGTGGATAGACAGATTGTTCGGGGATGTCAATGAAAAAATTAACCAATAGTCAGTCTAAGAAAGAACTGGAACATTTTATTTAAGCCAACCTGAGGATTATAACCCAGGAGACAGTCTTTCAGAAAGCTCTGAGGACTATTCCTGTTAGAGGTCAAAGCACAGTTTTATGAGTTTTTGAGACAAAGGGTCATACATCAAAGTAACATAGTCCAACAAGGCGAGTTGTGAGTTATTGTGACCCCTTACAGAATTGAGAAAGGAATGTTATCTTATCTTCTGAGGAGTTACCTTCCTGGTGCCAGGAGGAAATTGCTTTGTTTGTTTGTTTGTTGTTTCTTTTTGCAAGTAGGCATGCTGTGTGTTCTAAGGGGATCTAGTTAATGCATAATGCAGGTACACAATGCACACTGAAAGGGCAGGGTAGTGGCTCAAACTGCAGAGAAAAACTTTATGTTAAATTTTTCTTATCTTGACTTAATTTTATTTCATCAGGGAGCATTAATTTCTTTATGACATCAAATCTTTCTATTCATGAATATGTGACATTTCTCCTTTCGGTCTTTACACTTGCTATTCCCTCACCTAGAAAACTTTCTTTTAGAAAGCTCCCTTGTTCGTTTACCTCCTTGGGTCTTTGCTCAAATGTCACCTCATCAGAGATGATTTCCTTGAATAAAGTAGTCTCCTTCTCACCCTCCTCTATCTTTTCAAAGCACTTGTAATCATTTGACATACTATGTATGGTTGAGTATTTTTTAATTGTCTTTCTTTCACTCAGTGGAATTAAGCTTCATGAAAGCAGGGTCTCTTTCCTCGCTACCACCCCAGCTCATAGAAAAGTGCCTGGCACATACTAGGTACTCAGTGTTTTTTGTGTGAATGAGTTTCTGTAGGATATTATCTTTTCCTTCATAAAGAAGTTATCTACTTACTGTTAGATTTTATCTTAGCTCTTAGTTTTCATTGCTAGTGTATATGACAACTCAAAAAAAAAAAGACATTTTCTAGTTGTTTGCTACTGGTGTACAGAACAGAATTGTTTTTGTATATTATTTTATGTCTAGTATTTTATTGAACTCTTATTCTAATAATTTGTCTAGATTCAGTTTGATTTTTCTATACAGAATTTTATTTTCTATAAGTAAGAAAAACATTTAGGTATCAGTTTTATTCCCCAAATCAAATTTTAGTTACCTATACAAGTGTTTTGTAAATTATTGATATTACTATTTTAAAGAAACTTGCTCACTCTTTCCGTGCCTAGCGCAGCCATGGCTCGTGGTCCCAAAAAGCACCTGAAGCACGTAGCTGCTCCAAAGCATTGGATGCTGGATAAACTGACTGGTGTGTTTGCTCCTCGTCCATCTACCAGTCCCCACAAGCTGAGGGAATGTCTCCCCCTAATTATTTTCCTAAGGAACAGACTTAAATATGCCCTAACAGGAGATGAAGTAAAGAAGATCTGCATGCAGCGTTTCATCAAGATTGATGGCAAGGTCCGCACTGATATAACCTACCCTGTTGGTTTTATGGATATCATCAGCATTGACAAGACTGGAGAGAATTTTCGTCTGATCTATGACACCAAGGGTCGCTTTGCTGTTCATCGTATTACACCTGAGGAGGCCAAGTATAAGTTATGCAAAGTGAGAAAGATCTTTGTGGGGACAAAAGGAATCCCTCATCTGGTGACCCATGATGCTCGCACCATCCGCTACCCTGATCCCCTCATCAAGGTGAATGACACCATTCAGATTGATTTGGAGACTGGCAAGATTACTGATTTCATCAAATTTGACACTGGTAACCTGTGCATGGTGACTGGAGGTGCTAACCTGGGAAGAATTGGTGTGATCACTAACCGGGAGAGACATCCTGGTGCTTTTGATGTAGTTCATGTGAAAGATGCCAACGGCAATAGCTTTGCCACCCGGCTGTCCAACATTTTCGTTATTGGCAAAGGCAACAAACCATGGATCTCTCTTCCTCGTGGAAAGGGTGTCCGCCTTACCATTGCTGAGGAGAGAGACAAGAGACTGGCGGCCAAACAGAGCAGTGGAGAAAATGATCTCTAAGTGACGTGATTGGGAAAGTCTTTGTACTTAGAGATAACGCTACATAATTAAAAGCCTCTTTAGTGTTAAAAAAAAGGAACTTGCTGTATGGTAACGCAATTCTAATGCTGCTTTCTAATTTGAGGATGAAAAAGGACTTCCCTTTCCAAACTTGCTATAAGATCCATTTTTCTTAGACTTTTGAGTTTTAATTTTTCTCTCTGGTCAGCACCTTTAATAGTACAAATTTTTTTCTTTTTCTTTTTTTTTTTTGCGGTACGCGGGCCTCTCACCGTTGTGGCCTCTCCCGCTGCGGAGCACAGGCTCCGGACGTGCAGGCTCAGCAGCCATGGCTCACGGGCCCAGCAGCTCCGCGGCATGTGGGATCTTCCCGGGCCGGGGCACGAACCCGCGTCCCTTGCATCGGCAGGCGGACTCTCAACCACTGCGCCACCAGGGAAGCCCAATAGTACAAATTTTTGTTTGAGATCATTTACTCTTTTCATGGAAGTGTGATAACCAGAATCTAGATTTCTGCTATTTAAAAATATCTCTCTAAATGTCTACATTTCCGTAGATATTTTGTACCTTTTCTGTTGAGTGAAATGACTAAGAAAAAAGCTTCCTTAAATAACATTTCCAGATTTGAGTGCGAGGGTCTGTGAGAAGAATCTGCTTTAATGGCCTGTTTACTGCTAACTACCATGATGTTTTCTGCACAGAGTACTTCTGACACTTAATGTGTGGGTTTTCCACCAAGCAATTCTCCAGTGCTGTGGGGACACCAACTGGATGTCCTACAATTTCATTCAGTTCTAAAACTACCTGGGGTTGCCCAGACCCCACAGGTTAAGTAAGGGCTCAGTCTCACAGACTGTTCCCCACTTCACACAACAATCTCAAGTAGTGGATCTGCAAGTTACCCACACTTCTGAGTTGGCTAAAGATTAGGGGTTCCCACAGCCCCCTCCTCAGGTTTGAGTTTGCTATAACAGCTCATAGAACTCAGGGAAATACTTTACATACTATTATCAGTTGGATATTATAAAGGATACAAATGAACAGCCAGATGAAGAGGTACATAGGGTGAGGTTCCAAGCGCAGAGTCTTATGACCCTGTGGACTTGAGGTGTGACATCTGCTTGGCAAACGGATGTGTTCATCAGCCTGGAAGCTCTCCAAGCCCTGTTGATTAGGATTTGTGTGCAGTTTCCATTATATAGGCATGATCACTGGCCGTTGGTGATTACTCAGCCTTCAGGTCCTCTCCCCTCTGGAGGCCGAGGGGTGGCGCTGAAAGTTCCAAACCCCTAATTACTCAGGTTCTTCTGGCAACAAGTCTTCATCCTGGAACGCACCCACCCCCACCCAGGTCACCTTGTTAACATACAAAATGACACTCTTTACTCTAGAGAGTCCAAAGGTTTTAGAAGCTCTTGTTCCAGGAAAGAGGAATGAAGACCAAATTCCTTCCTTCCTTCTGTTGGCCACACCGCATATGGGTTCTTAGTTCCCTGACTAGGGGATTGAACCCGTGCTCCCTGCAGGGGAAGTGCGGAGTCATAACCACTGGACCACCCGGGAAGTCCCAAATACATATTTCTTATATCGCAGTATCACAGGCTGGTATTGCAGCACCTCTGGGAACATGTGTTATTGGGGACTTATAATGGTTCAAAAGAAGCTGTGAAAATCAGGCTGTGGTAATCACTGACTGTAAGGAAAAAGTTTATTTCCTTTCTCAGATTGGTTACATTCTAGTTAGCATTTCATTAGTGTAACAGTTTCTATTTTGAAATAGAAAAGAGGGTTTCCCTTCTTAGTGATGTATTTTACTTTTTTTTTTTTAATTTGTCTTTAGTTTATCTGTAGTCCAAATTATTTTACAGAGAGTTGTTGAAATTAACCACTTTAGGTCCAGAGTGGGTGGTTATTTCAAATTCAGGTTTCTATTATATTCTATACTTGTCCCTAAATGTCTACTTCTCAACACTATATACCCCCTTTTCACCTTACTGAATATAAAATTTTTTTGGAAAAATGTAGTCAAGCATCTATTTCCCTGCATGGAGCCCTAAGAGGATTTTTCCTATAATTGACCCAAAAGGGAGCACAGGTAGGAGCAGGGGCAGATGTGGGTGGAGCTATTCAAATACCGAGTCACTTGCCTTGAGGGAATGAAGGAAGAGTTTATGTTCAGGAAGTGCATATTGAAATCTAAGATCCCAACGTCTCATTATGTGTCTTTAGGATTGTATTTTTGGAAAGCTCTGGTAACATTTAGCCATTTTGAATGCCTGTGAAAATCAAAAGTGCTTGAGAGCTTCGTTTATTAATACATTTGCTTATGCAAATATATTAATACATTGTCTTATATTAAATACAAATATATTTATTTGTATAAATACATTTATAAGACAGGATTTGAAATACTGAATGCAGGATCAAGAACTGGCACATTTTGGGGCTTCCCTGGTGGCGCAGTGGTTGAGAGTCCGCCTGCTGATGCAGGGGACGCGGGTTCGTGCCCCAGTCCGGGAAGATCCCACATGCCGCGGAGCTGCTGGGCCCGTGAGCCATGGCCGCTGAGCCTGCGCGTCCGGAGCCTGTGCTCCGCAACAGGAGAGGCCACAACAGTGAAAGGCCCGCGTACCGCAAAAAAAAAAAAAAAAGAACTGGCACATTTTAAGTCTGGATGAAGACTTGGAACGATTTCCAACTTGTTTAGAGAACTGCGTGATAGCAGGCAGGAGAAGTTTCTGTTTTTCTTTAAGTGGAGATACTGTAATTATATTAACCAGGCTACAGAGTTTATACCAGCATCTAGCTGGACAAGGAGGATAGGGAGATGTAAGAGCTAAGAAAATTGCCCAAGTGCTTCTGGCCTAGAAAACTGGAAGAATGCCAGTGTCACTCACTGAACTGTGATATTGAGCAGGGGGATTGAGGAGGAGAGGCTATAGGGGATTGTGGGAATGGCAAGATAAGTTTAATTTTGAATAAGTAGAAATATAGAACTAACTAAAGATGAACAAAGATTTGGGGGTCCTTTAGTAGATTTGAGAATAAATGGGGTCCTTGAGGGACTGAGGACATGTACAGCGTTTTACTATTACCAGTTTATTATAAAGGATACAACTCAGGAACAGCCAAATGGAAGAATGCATAGGGCAAGGAGTGGGGGTGTTTGTGCCACCTCACCCGCACCCTGATGTGTTCACCAACTCGGAAACTGTGAACCCTATCATTTAGGGGTTTTTAATGGAGGTTTCATTATGTAGGTATGAGTGATTAAATCATTGCCATTGGTGATTAACCCAGTCTCTAGCCCCTCTCCCCTTCCCAGAGGTTGGGGGGTGGGACTGAAAGTTCCAACCTTCCAATCATGACTTTCTGATAACCAGCCCCCATCTTCAAGCTTTCTAGAAGTCCACCAAGAGTGGCCTCATTAAAACAAAAGACATTCCTATCACTGACGAGATTCTAAGGGATTTAGGAGCTCTCTGTCAGGAACTAGGGACAAAGACCGAATATATATATATATATATATTAATTGTGTTACAGTTACCCATGTGGAAAAAAAATGAGATAGGCTCTCTACCTTATGCCATAAGTAAACATAAACTAAAGATTGATTAAGGATTGCAATGTCAAAAATAAAACCTTCCTTTTTTTGTGTAGAAAATATAGATGAGTATCTTTCAGGCCTTGAAGTAAGGAAAGATTTAAAAAATAGGACATTAAAGTCCATCGACAGATGAATGGATAAAGAAGATGTGGCACATATATACAATAGAATATTACTCAGCCATAAAAAGAAACGAAATTGAGTTATTTGTAGTGAGGTGGCTGGACCTAGAATCTGCCATACAGAGTGAAGTAAGTCAGAAAGAGAAAAACAAATACCATATGCTAACACATATATATGGAATCTAAAAAAAAAAAAAGATTCTGAAGAACATAGGGGGAGGACAGGAATAAAGACGCAGATGTAGAGAATGGACTTAAGAACAAGGGGAGGGGGCAAGCTGGGATGAAGTGAGAGTGTGGCATTGATATATATACACTACCAAATGTAATATAGCTAGTGGGAAGCAGCCGCATAGCACAGGGAGATCAGCTCGGTGCTTTGTGACCACCTAGAGGGGTGGGATAGGGAGGGTGGGAGGGAGATGCAAGAGGGAGGGGATATGGGGATATGGGGATATAAGTATACTTATAGCTGATTCACTTGGTTATACAGCAGAAACTAACACAACAATGTACAGCAATTTACTCCAATAAAGAGGTTGAAAAAAAAAATAGGACACTAAAAACCCCCAAAACCAGAGTATACAAGAAAAGACTGATATATATATATATTTATTTATTTAAAGAAAAAAATTTTTTTGTCTGCACTGCGTATCTTGTGGGGTCTTAGTTCCTTGACTAGGGATCGCACTCACGCCGTCAGCAGTGAAAGTGCAGAGTCCTAACCACTGGACTGCCAGGGAATTCCCAAGACTGATATACATGTATATATTTAATAATATATAAATATATAACTGATGTATATATTTAATATATACATATATGTATTAAATAATACAGGCCCTTTATTTATTTGCTTTTTTAATATTTTATTTATTTATTTATTTGGCTGCTCCGGGTCTTAGTTGCGGCATGTGGGATCTTTTAGTTGCGGCATGCGGGATCTTTAGTTGCGGCATGTGGGATCTTTAGTTGTGGCATGTGGGATCTTTTAGTTGTGGCATGCGGGATCTTTAGTTGCAGCATGCAGGATCTTTAGTTGTGGCACGCAGGATCTAGTTCACTGAGCAGGGATCGAACCTGGGCCCCTTGCATTGGGAATGTGGAGTCTTAACCACTGGATCACCAGGGAAGTCCCGAGACTGATATATATATATATATTTTTAATTTATTTTATTTTATTGATTTATTTTTGGCTGTGTTGGGTCTTCGTTGCTACACATGGGCTTTCTCTGGTTGCGGTGAGTGGGGGCTACTCTTCGTTGCGGTGCAGGGGCTTCTCATTGTAGTGGCCTCTCTTGTTGTGGAGCACGGGCTTTAGGTGTGTGGGCTTTGGTAGTTGTGTCTTGTGGGCTCAGCAGTTGTGGCTCGCAGGCTCCAGAGTACAGGCTCAGTAGTTATGGCACACAAGCTTAGTTGCTTCGTGGCATGTGGGATCTTCTGGGACCAGGGCTCGAACCTGTGTCCCCTGCATTGGCAGGCGGATTACCGAGACTGATATATTTTTGATGGATAACTTTTGTTCATCAAAGGACACCTGAGGGACTTCCGTGGTGGCGCAGTGGTTAAGAATCTGCCTGCAATGCAGGGGATACGGTTTGAGCCCTGGTCCTGGAACATCCCACATGCTGCGGAGCAACTAAGCCCGGGGAACACAGCTACTGAACCTGCGCTCTGGAGACCGCGAGCCACAACTACTGAGCCCACGTTTCACAACTACTGAAGCCCGCGTGCCTAGAGCCTGTGCTCTGCAATAGGAGAAGCCACCCAATGAGAAGCCCGCGCACCGCAACAGAAAGTAGCCCCCGCTCACCGCAACTAGAGAAAGCCCGTGTGCAGCAACGAAGACCCAACACAGCCAATAAACAAATAAATTTATTAAAAAAAAAAAAAAGACACCTGAGTGCCCATATCTTGATTTCTAATACCATTCTCCAATAAAAGGGACCAGGGCTCCTTGGAGAAATGGCTGATTCTAGGGCTGGGGCCCTAGAGAATATACAAGATGAACCTGGAGCATCTTGCAGTGCCAGAAAGCAAGTAGTGTTACAAAAAGGGGGCGCGGGGAGGGGGAATGTATTAAAAGGACACAGTGGCCAGACTGAAAGAGCTCACAGTGGCCAAAGCTGGAATAATTTGAGCAGCAAAGCAATATAGTGTTGGATTCTAACCCAAAGTATAAAATAAGTATCCAAGAATACATACATATGTTGACTTATACTGATATAAATAAATGAATAGATAAATAAATAAGGGAAAAGAGACAAATCTTCCATACAGAAAAATCCCAAATAATTTATGAAGATACTCCCAGCTCTGGGAGGCAGAGCTTAACCTCATACCTCTTGAGTGTGGCTACACTTAGTGACTTTCTTCCAAAGAATGTGATGATAGAAAGTTTTGAGGAGCAGTGGAGATGGGGAAGGTGACAATACCCACAGTATTGTGTGACTGGAACTGCAGAAGGAGCTGACGTTGGAGTACTTTGGTGATCATTTAAGGAATCATTTAATCTCTTACCACCAATTAGCCTTTTGATGAGATCAGTATTCTGTCTCTGATCAGTTGAATATCTTTTGTTTTTAAAGTTGAGATTTATTTTTTTTTTAAGTTGAGTTTGTTTTTTTGTTTGTTTTTTGGCTGCGTTGCGTCTTTGTTGCTGCGTGTGGGCTTCCTCTAGTTGCGGGGGCTACTCTTTGTTGCGGTGCACAGGCTTCTCATTGTGGTGGCTTCTCGTTGCGGAGCACGGGCCCTAGGAGCACGGGCTTCAGTAGTCGTGGCTCGTGGGCTCTAGAGCGCAGGCTCAGTAGTTGTGGTACCGGGCTTAGTTGCTCCACGGCATGTGGGATCTTCCTGGACCACGGCTGGAACCCATGTCCCCTGCATTGTCAGGCAGATTCTTAACCACTGCGCCACCAGTGGTTAAGAAACTGATCAGGGAAGTCTTGATCAATTGAATATATGATGTCATCTATCCAAGGGTAATATGTTAAAAGTACTTCTCTAACACTTCCATAACTTGATCTGCTGTATCTCTGGTGTTTCTCTTTTAATACTTGGTTGCATTAGAGAGAATGGCTTGCTGCAGTGTTGTTCATTTGTCCATTGTGAGTATGAGATACTTTACAGATGTTTTCATTTCTCTTCTTCTAAGAGAAGGCTTTGGTTGGCGTTTCCTTTACTCTTTCTGGCTTTTATCCCCCCTCACGTTCCTCACCCTTCACTGAGACAGCTCTGACAGTTCTCTTCAGCAGCCAGTGCCCCTTCTGCAGGATTTGTAGTAAAGTAATATTTCAACATCGCTTCTTCTAATAACAGCTGCCAAGTGGGCCCCTTTGGTTGGGGTCAGCCTCCTTCTCTGCTTTCATGTCAGCTGCACTTTGGCTTCCAAATGCTTGGTTCCTTAACTTCAGCCGTCATCCATTTTTCAAATGGCTAAACTCAAGGCTGATGGGTAGTTTAGAGGCAGAGCCTGAATGCTTTTTATCTGGGTGTTTTGGAATTACGCCTTCAGCTTTGGCAGCATTGTCGTGTCTGTTGGACAGTCTCCTAAGTTTCTAACTATCCTCCCATCTTTGCTCTGTCTTTGGAATTCTTTTTTTTACACACTGAGGGGAAAAAACTTCCATATCTTTTGACTAAGATCAAGTAATCCTCACTTGTTGGGAAACAGGTGACATGAATTTTTTCAACAGGGGATTAGAAAGGAACTTTCTCTGTGCACTTGGCCCTCTGAACTTAAGGGCCCCACCCCCATCTTCTGAGTGAGTGTAAAGTCCTGAAGGCTTGTGGCCTCATTATTTGTCCTTATTGGCCTCTGGACTCTTGAACTGCTTTTTTCTTTGCTCTGCCCCAGCCTTTTCTTGAAGGCTAAATTCTTCTTGGACACATTATATACTTCGAATTCTACAGTAAATACTAAGTTTTATATTTAGCAACAGGCACTGTAGGATCTGAGGATCTCGAGTCACCTTCAGTCCTCTTCTCTGCGGTCTTGCCCTGTTGCTTTTCTGTCCTCTCCTTCACCCAGATTTATTCTTTGTTTTATTTGGTTGAACAGTTACAAGTTTTGGTTTGTTTTCCTACATAAACAGCTTCATCTTGATACCATACAGTGTTGTTTAAATTCCTTTTCACTTTTATCCCTTTACCTTCACATGCTACTTTTGTTTTTGTATTTTATTATCTATCTATCTATTTATTTATTTATTTTGCGGGACTCGGGCCTCTCACTGTTGTGGCCTCTCCCGTTGCGGAGCACAGGCTCTGGACGCGCAGGCTCAGCGGCCATGGCTCACGGGCCCAGCCGCTCCGCGGCATGTGGGATCTTCCCGGACCGGGGCACGAACCCACGTCCTCTGCATCGGCAGGTGGACTCAACCACTGCGCCACCAGGGAAGCCCTGCATTTTATTTTTTTAATTAAAAATTTTTAATACAATTTTAAAGGTTACTTTCCATTTCAGCTGTTACAAAATATTGGCTATATTCCCCATGTCGTATAGTACATCCTGGAGCCTATCTTATACCCAGTAGTTTGTATCTCCTGCTCCCTCACCCCTATATTGCCCCTCCCCGCCACTGGTAACCACGTTTGTTTTCTCTATCTGTGAGTCTGCTTCTTTTTTGTTGTATAATATTTACTAGTTTGTTGTATATTTTAGATTCCACATATAGTGATATCATACAGTATTTTTCTTTTTCTGACTTATTTCACGTAGCATAATGCCCTCCAAGTTCCTTCCACGTTGCTGCAAATGGCAAAATTTCCTTCTTTCTTATGGCTGAGTAGTATTCCATTATGTGTGTATATATGTATATGTATATATCACATCTTCTTTATCCATTTATCTGTTGATGACACTTAGGTTGCTTCCATATCTTTGCAATTGTAAATAATGCTGCTATGAACACTGAGGTGCACATTTCTTTTCAAATACATGCTACTTCTGTTGAATTATTTCTAAGAAGGGAGTAATTTGGGTTTGATTGATAATAGTTCATCCACTCGTTTACCAGACACTTACAAAGTGCCTACTATGTGCTACCCCTGAGCAGGCACGTCCATCAACAAATAGCACAAGGCCCCTGCCACTTGTCTTGAAGTGCCGACACTCAGACAAGGAAATGTAATGAACAGATGAGACGTGAATTGTAGAAGAGATAGGTGCACAGTGGATGGAAAGTAATCCTTTCGGGGGAGTTGAGAAAAGCTATCATTTGAGCTAGGTCTGGAAGGAATTGGAGCTTATGAGGCAGGGTGGCAGAACAGGAAGGGCAGAACACAGAGGGAATGGCATGTACAAAGATGCAGAGGCCTGACAAAGCTGGGTGTGTTGTGGGACTAACAGGTGTTTGAAGGCTGATGTTGCTGGAGGGTGGTCCCTGTGGCAGGTGTTGTGGGTGATAAACTTGGGAAGGTAAGTTGTTAGCTTATTTACCGCATGCAGGAGGGATTTGTTTCATCTTTCTGGAGCCATGGGGGGCTGTGAGTAAGGTACTGTGTATGTATGGGGGTGTTATGTTGGACTATCTCAAGGAGAGTGTCTGACCCCACAGTTCTTAACTTTGAGCTTTCATGCTGGTGATAAAGTCTGTTCACAGCCCCTGGTTGGCACTTACTGGCATGCCCAGGGCACCCTGGACTTCTTATCATCATTGAGCACAGGTCTGAACTCCAACCTCTACCCGCTTGCCTGGGGTGAGGGATGGGGATGGGCTCTGGTACGAAGAAGGAAGGGGAATAGCACGGGATGAGCCTTTTCACTCTCTTGGCTCTCCTTTGGTACCTTTTCTATTTCTTCAGATCTTGGCTTCTGCTTTCTTCCAAATACACAGCTATCTTGGCTTCCAGCCCAGGTGGGAGAGGGAGAAAGAACTTATTTCCTTCAGCGCCTCTCTGAAAATAACCCAGCTGGCAGTGCTCAGGAACAAGAAGTTCCTGAGAGTGTTGGCACCTCATGGTGTTGATGTCCGGCAGTCCCTGCTGTGAATTGTCTCATTCTCAATCCAAGGACCTCTGTGGGGAGAAGTTGGGTGGTTTTCAAGGCCTCTGCAGTACCAGCTGCCTCCAAGGCCTAGCACAGTGAAGGGGTAAGGGAGGTAAGGGAACCATGGCACCGTGGGGAGATTGGGCTAATGTGTGGGAGGCCCTGCAAGGAGGGGAAGATTCTGGCCATGGCAATCTTCTGATCTGGTGTAAGGAAAAGGTGGGTGCCTCTAACTGAGGCCCAGCCCCAGAATGTTGTCAGCCCCGAGGCTGTCCATCCATCTCTTTTGGATGTCAGATTCCTAGCTGCCCGACATCCTGGGGCCAGAAAGTGGGGGTGGGGTAGGGTAAGATGGGGAGTGTCAGCAACTGTCCTGTCCAAACAGATTTATCATAAAATATCATGGGGAAGGCTAGATTAGGGTTAATTCACTAAAGTTAATAAAGCACAGTGCTGTAGTGGGCACTCAGTAAATTGTTGCCGCGTGATGCATTAATTGAACTAAATTCAAGATATCTTGAAAGAGTGGGAGTAGCCCTGCGGGGAATCGGAGGTCTAGCGCCAAGTCCCAGAGGCCTGAGAAGACAAGGTCTGGTGGGGGAAAAGGGCTGAGTTGAGTTTGATTGGCTCTGAGAGTACAAGTGGCCATGCGAAGTTGGGAAGACCAGGCGGTGGCCTGAGCCCTGGGCCAGGGGCAAATGGAGGGTGGTGTCCAGGGAAGTCACAAACCTTCGGAGTGGGCAAAGAAGGGCCTCGGGACCTCCCCGCAGTGCTGGATATCCCCTTTAGCCCACTTTCCGGCAGCGCGAGGGACCAGCGGGGACCTGAGGCAGGACAAAGCACAGACCCCGCCCACCTAAAGGTGGCTCCGTGCTCAGCCTTCTTTGTGTCCGAACTTTAGGGCTAGACTGTTCGAGGTGAGGAATTGGACCACAAGGCCGTCGGAAGCGAGTTCCCAATATTACTCCCTCGGCCGCCGCCCACCCTTCCAGTCCCTGGAAGAGCAACCAGGATGTTCCACTTTAAGGGGCGGGCCGGGGCGGGGCTCCCGTGCCCAGTCCCAGAGACCGCGCCCGCCCGGCAGCAGACGCGGTCGCGGAAGCTGAGCGGAGTCACGGAAACCTGGGAGACTGTTCTGGGGCCGGGAGGTCCGGGCAGCTATCCAGCCACCAGCTGACCGCAGGCTGCGTCGTGTTGCCGGTTTCGCAGGCGCCATGAGCCAGGACGCCGAGGTGGACATGAAGGAAGTGGAGCTGAACGAGCTGGAACCCGAGAAGCAGCCGATGAACGCGGCGTCGGGGGCGGCTGTGGCCGTGGCCGTGGCGGGCGGCACCGAGAAGAATGGTCTGGTGAAGATCAAGGTGGCCGACGACGAGGCGGACGCGGCGGCCGCGGCCAAGTTCACAGGCCTGTCTAAAGAGGAGCTGCTGAAGGTGGCAGGCAGGCCTGGCTGGGTACGCACCCGCTGGGCGCTGCTGCTGCTCTTCTGGCTCGGCTGGCTGGGCATGCTGGCGGGCGCCGTGGTCATCATCGTTCGGGCGCCGCGCTGCCGCGAGCTGCCCGCAATGAGCTGGTGGCACAAGGGCGCCCTCTACCGCATTGGCGACCTTCAGGCCTTCCAGGGCCGCGACGCAGGTGACCTAGTGGGTGAGTCCCCCACCCCCACCCCCACCCCGCGTTCCCCTGGTTTAACTGGTCACCGGCTTCGACCCCTGTGCCCAGATTGACCCAGGTGGTTCTCCACCCTTCCTGGTACTGGTGACCGTCCCCTGGGACGTAGCCCCTCCTTTCTTCGAAGGAAACCGCCCCCCACTCCCTCTTTCCTGAGGGTGGCTGACTCAGCATCCTCCCTTCCCCCTCCCGGCGCCAGTAGCCTATCGCTGCAGGTTTCTGAAGCAATGTGCAAGTCTCCTTACAACAGCTTCTCTCGTGATCCAGCCAAACCGCACCCCCCCCCCCCCCCCCGCCCACTTCGTCTCGGGGAGAATAGGGGCGATCAGGGGCCTCAGGGAGGCGTCACTTTAAACTCTGCTTCTCCATTTCAGGCCTGAAGGGGCGGCTTGATTACTTGAGCACCCTGAAGGTAAAAGGTTTTGTGTTGGGCCCAATTCACCAGAACCAGAAGGATGACCTCACAGGGACCAACTTGGAACAGATCGCCCCCACTTTTGGCTCCAAGGAAGATTTTGACAGTCTCCTGCAATCGGCCAAGAAAAAGAGTGGGTGTCCTAGAGCTCGCAAGGAAGCAGCTATGAAGGGCTTGGCCTTCTGGCCAGAGGAAAGGCCGGATAGCTTTATTGTCTGGTTTATTGCTGAGTGGCTCAGAGTTTTCCTAAGGCAGGTACAGGGGAGGTTTGTTAGGCTTCAGCCTAAAATGGACTTGTCACGTGGTTCAGAGACTTTCTATACTTGGATGTGCAGTTATTTAACTTCTGGGCTTCAGTGCCCTTATTTGCAAAATGTAGGTTTTTGCTAAATCAGTGGTTTTAAAACTTGTAAAAGAGTGGATCCTTTTGGAAAAAAATCCAAGTAAAATCTTTTCTTACATTGAACAGGGTTTGCCTTGGGGGTGAGGGGCCCAGGGCCTCATAAGCTCAGCCTCCTCTGTTACACTGCCCTCCCCCCGCCTCCCGCCCTGCCACTTGCTCATATCTCTGTTTCAATGGAATGAGTTTTGCCAGGGTTCAAATCTAAGCTTTTGTACCAATAGGTAGGAAGTACTCTGCCGACTTATATTTGTTGATTTCCTCCTTTCCCCTGCCCCCAGAGTCTTTCTATCAACTGCCTCCCCCTCCATTGTTCTAGGCATCCGGGTCATCCTAGACCTCACTCCCAACTACAAGGGCCAGAACCTGTGGTTCCACTCCACTCAGATAGACACTGTGGCCACCAAAGTGAAGGTGAGTGTGTTGGTGCCTGTGGCATGTGGGAGCGGGATGCTGGGGCTGTTCGGTCCTTTCATAGTGAGCTCTATAAACGTAGCCCGGTGCCAGCCAAGGGGCCCCTTGCTCCTTGGAGCCAAGCAGGTGTGCTCCTCCCACAGGCAGAAGGATAGGCAAACATTGCACCCCTATTTTTGTTTGTTCCTTTTCTGACCACTCATTTTCCTTGTTTCCCTGACTCTGAGGGTGACAGTGCCAGGAAGGGAATTTCTCAGATGTGAACTTTCTTCCTTTTGGGAGAGGAAGCCCTTTCTCTATGGGAATTCTGTCCTGTCTGGTTTCCCTTTTCTTATTTGATGTGTTTTGGAGCCCAGTCTGAAATTGTAAGCATTGGGGTCTTCCTGTGTGTCTGGGAGTATGCTGAGTACTTTGTATACCTTCTTTAATCCCCTGTATAACCAAACAAGGTCCCTGTCAGTGTCCCTAATCTGTAAGTCAGGAAGCTAAGGTTCACAGGTCTTTAATGTGCCCTGGGATTTGATGTTCCAACTAGTCTTATCTCTCTAATCTGCCTACTCTGATGGCCTAGGCTCAAACTCTGTACCCTGCAGGCTGGGAGTGGGGCTTTGAATGTCATCCCAGCTCCTAATGCCTGGGTTCCAGGACACTGACCAGTTCAGAAAGGGTAGAACAAAAATGGAGGCAGACTCTGACACTTTGCTGGCAGCCGTGATTCTGAGGTAGAATTCTGTTGTCCCAGTTGACTGATTTCAGTTGACTCTTGGGGTCATTCGGTTCATTCCTTGCTACTTGAAGGAAGACCCTTTAAAAGTTACTGAGGGGCTTCCCTGGTGGCACAGTGGTTGAGAGTCTGCCTGCCGATGCTGGGGACACGGGTTCGTGCCCCGGTCTGGGAAGATCCCACATACCGCGGAGCGGCTGAGCCTGCGCGTCCGGAGCCTGTGCTCCGCAACAGTGAGAGGCCCGCGTACCGCGGAAAAAAAAAAAAAAAAAAAAAAAAGTTACTGAGAAGGGAATGTTTTCAGGTGGTGTGGCATGAGGTGTTGTAGCCTCAGATGAAGATGGAGACTAGAGGAGAGCGCACATGGATCAGAGAGAGAAAGAGGAAGAGAGAGGCAGCAGGAGTGGGGTTCCATGTCATGTGCCCCATGAATGCCAGGGCTTCAGGCCTGGGCCTGTTCTGCAGAGCTGGCTTCTCTTTTCAAATCTTTGGCTAAACTGCCCTGGGGCTGTGCTTTGAATTTCACTTTTTTATCCTTGGTCTTGGCTCTGACTAGCTGTTTTATTTACACCCTCCCCAGGCTCCAGGAAACCGGGAGAGGAGTAAGTATACTCTTCTTGGGATCTTGGTTAGCATTTTCGGTCCCATCTCTGCTGCTGATTGTGGCCTTGGGCACGCCTCCTTGTGTCTCTGACATTGTTTCCTTATCTGTAAAATGAGTATACCAGCATTCCACACATGCTAAGTGTTAGATGAAGTTACATGTATGAACACACTTTTCTCATAGGTCTTTTCTGTAGGGGTCAAAGGTAAAGCTTAAAAAAAAAAAAAAAAGGTAAAGCTTTGTGATTCACCATGAGGAGGAGTAGAGAAGTAAAGCGTTATATCACTAAGAGAATCAATGGTAGGTTAGAATGGAAGGGAACTAAAGGCTACCTACAGGTTTATAATAGAGGCAAGAAAGTGAGACCGTTCAAGGCAAGTGACTCTCCAGAGGCCACGGGAGAGTGCATGGTAGGCAAGATTTAGTGTGGGCTGAGCCTTTGCATCAGAGTGTTGATATCTTTCCTCTGTTCTTTTGCCTCCCTCCTATAGGAAGCTCTGAGGTTTTGGCTGCAGGCTGGTGTGGATGGGTTCCAGGTCCGGGATGTGGGGAATCTGACAGTGAGTACCCTTTCCACGTGAGAAGCAGAGCCTGGGTGAGAACAGAAGCACCCGCCAGGGCCTGGTAGTGTTCCCTGCTTCTTGCCTCTGCTCTTTTCCTTCTAGGATGCGTCTTCACTCTTGGCTGAGTGGCAGAACATCACTAAGAGCTTCAGTGAAGATAGGTGGGTACCAGACCCTGGCTCCCCTAACTCAGCTCCTTTGTGGGAACCCATCAGTGGAGTGTTAGCCCCGGGAAGCAGAGGTCCTAGTCCAGAGAACCTTCTTCCTTTCGTGTCCTGTACTACCCTTGACTCCTGCTCTGCTCTGTAGGCTGTTGCTCGCAGGCACAGACTCCTCCGACCTTCAGCAGATCCTCAGCCTGCTCGAATCCACCGGGGAGCTGTTGTTGACCAGCTCTTACCTGTCAACCTCCAGTTTCACTGGGAAGCATACAAATTTCCTGGTCACCCAGTATTTGGACGCCTTTGGCAGCCGCTGGTGCAGCTGGAGTGTGAGTACCACAGTGGTAGGAGAGGGGGCAGGAGGCCTTTTGGGAGACAGGAGTGTTGGAAGGTGGAGGCAGAGGCGGGCCTTGGGGCTCACCGGTGCTTCCATTCCTGCAGTTGTCTCAGTCGGGGCTCCTGACTTCCTTCGTGCCACCTCAGCTCCTCCGACTCTACCAGCTGCTGCTCTTCACCCTGCCAGGGACCCCAGTTTTCAGCTATGGAGACGAAATTGGCCTAGAGGAAGCTGCCCTTCCTGGACAGGTATCGCTGGCTGCCTGCCCAGCACAGTGGGGGAGGCTGCATTCATCCGTCACGGTGGTTCTGTGGCTGGCGGTGGACGGGCAAGAGACTTGGGAGGAGCCTGCGTTGGATTGCTAGTCAGCCACCTGGGCAGTTGCTGTGTGGCCTTGACAGGTTATTTCACTTCTCTGACTCTTGGTCATCTCTGCCGTGATACTACTTTTTTTATAAGGGTAGTTAGGACTGAATGAGGGCGTATTTTATTTTTATTTACTTTTTTGTTTTGTTTTGTTTTTGCGGTACGCGGGCCTCTCACTGCTGTGGCCTCTCCCGTTGCGGAGCACAGGCTCTGGACGCGCAGGCTCAGCAGCCATGGCTCACGGGCCCAGCCGTTCCATGGCATGTGGGATCTTCCCGGACCGGGGCACGAACCCGTGTCCCTTGCATCGGCAGGCGGACTCTCAACCACTGTGCCACCAGGGAAGCCCTGAGGGCGTATTTTAAAATGCAGTACCTGGCTCCTGGTAGGAGTTTAGTATGGTAGCCATCACTCGGTAATTCGTTCATTCACTGGACAGCGGGTACTCCGTGTCAGGCTCTGCTCTCCAGGAACTCAGAGTTGCGTGGGGGAACCAGATGAGTAAGAGAAGTACATGCAGCGAGTGCCTTGGTGGGGTAAGACCATGAAGGCACCCGGTTAGCTTTAGCCACGGGGTTGGAGGTTGACACCTAAGCTGGTATTTATAGAACCTGTCATTCACTTATTCCACAAAGCTTTATGCAGTAATTCCTGTATGCTATGCGTGGAGGAAACAAAAATACAGCGGTGCACAAAAGAGCTGGAGGTGGTGAAATTAGATAGTAAGCACATTGATAAAGACGCCAGGTGCCGATATGTGCAAGAAAGCAGGGTAAGGGGCCTAGAGAGTGGGGGCGCGGGTGGTTTTATATCAAATGGCCACAGGAAACCTGATGGAGGCACCTGAGCAGGGACCGGCGGGCAGTGAGGGGCTAGCTTGTGGCTGTCCGGGAGAAGCGCCCTCTAGGCTAGGGGACAGTGTGTGTGAGGCCCTGAGGTGGGGGACGTTATACTTCTGTGGGGCTGGAAGCGGGAGGAGGAGTTGGGAGAGCGGCCCAGGTCTTTCCAAGTCCTGTTCTCCCTGCCTCTTAGCCTGTGAAGGCCCCGGTCATGCTGTGGGATGAATCCAGCTTTCCCGACACTTCAGGACCTGTAAACACCACCATGACTGTGAAGGTAAGGGTTTTAGATGGGCAGGGCCTGATCGGCAAGGGGTGAGGGCAGGTGGCCGGTGGGAGTTTGCGCCCCGGGGAGCCCTCCACCCCTTTCTGCTGTATCTTTACCGCTTTACCGTTTGCAGGGCCAGAGCGAAGACCCTGGCTCCCTCCTCTCCCTGTTCCGATGGCTGAGTGATCAGCGGGGCAAGGAGCGCTCCCTGCTGCACGGAGATTTCCACGCGCTCTCCTCAGGGCCCGACCTCTTCGCCTACATCCGGCAGTGGGACCAGAGCGAGCGTTTCCTCATAGTGCTCAACTTCGGGGATGCGCGCCAGCCTGCTAGGCTGGGGGCCTCTGGCCTGCCTGCCGGCGCCAGCCTGCCAGCCAGTGTGGATCTCCTGCTCAGCACGCAGCCAGGCCGCAAGGAGGGCGCCCCTGTGGAGCTGGAGCACCTGAACCTGGAGCCCCACGAGGGGCTGCTGCTCCGCTTCCCCTACCTGGCCTGACCTGGGCCCACTACCCTTCCCTTCCCCTCCACAGGCCCTTTGAGTTCTGCTTTCTCTCTCTCTCTTCTTTTTTTTTTTTTAACTGTTACAGATGAACCCCAAAATAGGGTGTTTTCTGGTTTCAAATAAAAGTCACCCGTACCTGGTATGGCCTCCTCTTCCCTCTACCCGCTGTCAATGGCAGGAAATTCTCTCCCCTTCTTTCCCTCTCCCCCACTGGACCCCGCCCCCCCGCCCCCCCGCAAGTGATCAGGACCAGGGAGGAAGGGGCCTGTCGAGGTCACAACAGCAAGGTGGTGTCAGGACGAACTAGCATCCCGGCTCCCACCCGGCCCGGAGGTCTCAGCTCCTGCTGACTCTTCCTTACCTCCTCAGCAGTGGTCTCCAGCCAAGCGTGGTCACTTTTCCTGTTTTGCAGACTTCACCTTTCTGGGAGAAGAAGTGGGAGTGGGGTGGCCTGTTTTCTAAAAGGTACCTCTAAAAGATGCTGCAGGTTCTTCATTCAACAAGAATTTATTGTGTCCTTGGCACGTGCCTGGGGTCACAGGAAGGAACACAGTACAAAGATCCCTGTCTCCTTGGGGCTTATATTCTCGTGAGGAGATGGAGAAGAAAGAAGATGTATAAAATTAAGCGTATGGTGGACACGGTGGTAGTGTTCAAAGAGGAAAAAAGTAGAGCAGGGAAAGAGGTAGGTGTGTGGCATGGGGGGAGTTTGGGATGAGGGCTAGAGGCCTCACCAAGGAGGTGACATTTGAATAAAAGGTCTGAAAGAAGGGAGGGAGTTAACTTGCTAGATGTCTGGGAAGGAGCTTTCCAGGGCCCTGGGTGGGAGCACACCTGACTTTTGTGAGGAATGAGGTGGGGGCGAGGTGGAGAGGCCCAGGGATGAGGTCTGGTTGGCAAGGGGTGGGCAGGTGGTGAAGGGTATAGTAAGGCACGTAGTGGGGGGGGTGGCGGGGGGGAACAGTTGGCAAACTGCACCGTTGGAGGGCACGGTCCCCAAAAGACTGCCCTCATTTCAGACACCAGCTGCAAGTTCTGGGTCCCCATGACCATCAGTGGGTTATTTGCTAGAGAGGCTCACAGAACACAGGAAAGCACTAAGATTATGGTTTTATTATAGAGAAAGGATACACATTCAAAAACCAAGGACGGAAGAGCAGGACCCATCTGGGATTGGGAGGGGTCCCAGCGTGAAGCGTCTGATGGTCTTTTCCCAGTGGAGTGGAGTCCTGTCACAGACCTGACTATAACCCACAGAGTGTGGCCAAGCAGGGAAGCTTGCCTAAGACTTTGGTGTCCAGAGTTTTTCTTGGGGCTTAATCACATGCCCACGTGGCTAACATTTATTCTCCAGCCCCTCCCGGAGGTTCTGGCTAATAGCTTTAGTCTCCAGCCCCTCCAGATGCCCAGTTTCCCAACGCCCTCATCATAAATCACATCATTAGGGACTTCCCTGGTGGCAGTGGTTAAGAGTCTGCATGCTAATGCAGGGGACATGGGTTCGAGCCCTGGTGCAGGAAGATCCCATGTGCCGCGGAGCAGCTAAGCCCGTGCGCCACAACTACTGAGCCTGCGCTCTAGAGCCCGCGTGCCTAGAGCCCGTGCTCCGCAACAAGAGAAGCTACTGCAATGAGAAGACCGCGAGCCGTGATGAAGAGTAACCCACACTCACCGCGACCAGAGAAAGCCCGCGTGCAGCAACAAAGACCTGACGCAAACAAAATAAATAAATTTATTAAAAAAAAATAATAAATCACATCATTAGACTGATGTCTGAAGGCCCCAGCCTAACAAAGACACTCCTATCAGGCAGGACATTCCAGGGGCCTAGATATCACCTCCCAGTAGCTGAGGGCAAAGGCCAGACTTTGGTGGTGGTAAGAAGGGTTGGACTCCTGTATTTATTTTGCAGGTAGAGCCACAGGATTTGCAGTCATAATGATTTTTAGGTTGGCGTCACAGCCTCAGGTTGAGCTTGGCCCTCTTAGGGAAAAGAGCACTCGTTCCTGTAGGATGGGGCTTGGGTCAGGACTGGGTGTCTTAAGGGTGTCTTGACGTAAGGGACAGATCAAAAGGATTAGATGCCCCAAATTAACGTCGAGTCCTTGTCTGCTGACCCTGGGCCTGAGGGCTGTGAGGGAAGGAGTGCACAGGGCATGTACTCCGAGACTTCAGTTCCTGAGAAGACGCACTCTGCAACCTGCCAGTTGGACCTGAGCTCTCTTCTGCCTGGGATTTGCCTTCCTCTCCTCACGGCCCCTCCCCCTTCTGGCCCACGTCTAATCTGGGCCTCTCCTCTTCCTGAGGCTCCCCACCCCTTCCCTCCTTGGTCCTTTCCCAGGGTCCCAGCTCCAGCCCTCCCTTTCCCCCTCTCCCTCAGCCTCCTGGCCTCCCCTCTGATCCACAGTTTGCATCATGGGGTCGCTACAGATGGAGCCTCATTCATGGTTGTGTGCTTTGCAACTTACTGTGGGCTTAACACTTAAAAAAAATTGTGGTAAAATATACGTAGCATAAAATTTACCATTTTAACCATTTTTAGGCGCACAGTTCAGTGGCGTAAAGTACTCCACGGTGTTGTGCAACCACGGCCACCATCCATCTGCAGAACCTTCTCATCACGCCAAACTGAGACTGTCCATTAAACAGTAACTCCTCCCATATTCTTTTTTATTAAATAAAATGGGGCTTCCCTGGTGGCGCAGTGGTTGAGAATCTGCCTGCCAATGCAGGGGACACGGGTTAGAGCCCTGGTCTGGGAAGATCCCACATGACGCGGAGCAACTGGGCCCGTGAGCCACAACTACTGAGCCTGCGCGTCTGGAGCCTGTGCTCCGCAACAAGAGAGGCAGCGATAGTGAGAGGTCTGCGCACCGCGATGAAGAGTGGCCCCCGCTCGCCGCAACTAGAGAAAGCCCACGCACAGAAATGAAGACCCAACACAGCCAAAAAAAAAAAAAAAAAAAAAAGTAGTGGCTTAAAAAAATAAAATGAATAAACCAAAAATTAATTGAAGACATTCAAATTTCCAGCGGTGCTGAGTAATCCTGGTAATACTCTGACCTCTGTGCTGTGGAGAAACAAGCGAGAGCATGAACTGGCAGGCCCTCTGAGATCTGCAGGAACTGCACCATTACGTATTTCTCCCTGACTGCCCACGTTAAGGACGGAAGGAAATAGAGCCAGATGCAGTCATAGAAGCTGTCTCGTCAGCCCTGCAGCTACCCTATGACGAAGGACTTCTCACCCTTATTATCACAGATGAGGAAAGTGGCCAGAATGCCTCTCCCCAGGGCAGTCAGAGCTGACAGCAAGACTCACCTGAAATGGGGGCAGAGGGCCAAGGGCAGGTGGCTTCCACAGAAAGGCACCTGTGCTATTCATTCACTCAACAGTTTTTGAGTTACTGCTCTGTTCCTGGTACCATCCTCATTTCCAAATTCAGGGTGAACAAGACCCTGCCTGAATACGGTTTCCAGTCTCCAGAGGACCACATGCTTGACCTCCTAAGCACTGGAGCCACCTCTTAAGGGTTAAGCACACTTGTGTTTAAATGAGATAACCGGTTAAATAAGATTTCACTTTTGTTTTTCCTTTCTGGGTCATTGTGAAACTTCTATGAGGATTGTGGGGACCTTGTTTATAGGGTAAGGGACCTCTGCTCTTGGACACAGCAGTGGAGCTGCCATGTAGACCCAGGCCTTAACCCCATAGTCAAGCCCCTGTGCCACCAGACTCGGTCTTTCCCCAGGGCCTCTAGCCAGTTACCTGCGGGTCGGGGAGGGGACTGACATTTTCCATTGGTCTTAGTACCAATCAATGTGCTATGGGTTGGGACACAAAGGGGACTAAAAGACTGCCACTGATCTGGGCTTCACTGATTGGAGTGGAAACAGATGTGCAAATAATCACAGTTCTGAGGTAAAGGCTGTGGGGCAGCTGTAAACTGGGCCCCGTGGAGTATAGACAAAGTGTCTAACCAAGGAGAGATCAGGGAAAGCCTCTTGGAGCCTTCGTTTGAGTTGAGACTGAGGCACAAGCAGGCATTCATGTGATGCCCGTAGAGGACAGGGCCACCCGGCTAGAGGGGACATTACGAATAGCCACTCAGTTGAGACGCCATGGTGAGTGTGGTTTTGGACCACGCTAGCTTGGGAGAGTGGTGACAGCCAACTGGAGGCTGAAGCACCAAGGGCTTTAACAGCCATGCGCAAATTAGCTATACTTGGCCTGTTTGTAGATTAGTGGTTCCCACCCTGGTTATGCAGAATCCTCTGGAAAACTCTCTCCCATTCAACATTCACTGAGTTGGAATCTCCAAGGGAGTGAGCCTGGGAGTCATTTTTTTTTTTTTTTTTTTGCGGTACGCAGGCCTCTCACTGTTGCGGCCTCTCCCGTTGCAGAGCACAGGCTCCGGACACCCTGGCTCAGCGGCCATGGCTCACGGGCCCAGATGCTCCATGGCGTGTGGGATCTTCCCGGACCGGGGCACGAGTCCGTGTTCCCTGCATCGGCAGGCGGACTCTCAACCATTGTGCCACCAGGGAAGCCCTGGGAGTCTATTTTAAATTAACTTTCTGAAATGATTCCCACAGCAGTTTGGGAATCACTAGTGCAACGTTTGCCTTGCTTAGTTATACCCAAGGATGATGATTAGAAAGAAAAGTCCTGGTTTTTCTCCTGAATATTCTGTTTCAGAAGGTCTGGGATAAAACACGAGAGTCTATAAGAAGCTCAGATAAGAATGAGAAAGGAAACCCCTGAGATGTGCTTGGTAGGGAGTGACACGGTCAGGACTGAATTCTGGGAAGCTCACTCTGGCTCGGCTGCTGGAAGAAGCTGAGGGCGGTCAGGACAGGGTGCCGTTTAGGAGGCTGGTGGAAGCTTTGGAAGAGAGAGGCAGAGGCTGTGGGGTTGCAGAGGAGGGGATGGCTTGGACAGATGTTTCGAGAGAAGAAGCTCCAGGATTTCATGATAGCCTAGTAGGGACAGACTTGATGTGAGGGGAGAAGGTTGCTGTGTGGTGACTCCTGAGTTTCTAGCTTAGGAGACTGGAGGAGCAGGCTGGGGCCCTGGAGCTAAGCGGGGGAGTCAGGAAGAGAAGCAGCTGTGGGTGGGAAGGTGATCAACTCCATGTACATGTGCCGGGTTTAGGTGCCCTTGGACTTGCAGGTGGAGGTTTCCAGCGGAGGAGGGTCTGCAGCTCAGCAGAGTGGTAGAGGTGGGGGTACCTACGGTGGGTGTGAATGATGTGGTGGTGAGTGTACGGGGTGAGAAGGGCAGAAAGGGGAGGCTGGAGCCCTGAGGACTGGCAACATTCACAGGACGGTGGAAGAGGGACCCGCGGAGGAGGAGGAGGAGAAGAGAACAGAGCCCTGGGGTGGGGGGATGGGAAGGCCGGAGAAAGAGGCCAGGTCAGGGTCAGAGCAGAGCTGTCCCTGGTGGCCTGCAGTTTGGTGACAAGGAGATCATTGGTGGGCTTCTCCAGAGCCCTTCCAGGGGAGGGTGGAGAAACGGATTTTTCTAATGTTAAGGGTGGGAGGTATTGGTAAAAGTTTCGAGATAGTATCTGTCACAGTTCCTGGTTTTCTTAAGCAGCAAAAGAACCCATTGAAAGGCTGTCCGGACCTGCCAGGAGGAGGCAGGACCAGATTTGGAAAATGGGCAGGAAGCGGGCGCCAAGGAGCAGGAAGTACAATTGTCTTCTAACTGGAACTGCCTGGGAGGCTGCCACTGGGGACACACTGCCAATGCGTGTGCGGTTGGGCATAGAGTCTGGACGCGGGCACTGCTGAAGGGCAGAACGTGCTCCACCTGCAGTGGTCCTGAGTCCGGGATGCAGGGGGATCACCTTCTCCTTCTCACAAAGGGATCCGTCTGGTTGACAAGTCACCCACGTGGTACTGTGTCTGCACTGAAGGGCCGCCCTCTTCTAGTTCACATAAGGGTGCTGGTGAGCCTGGGGTGGGGGGCGGGGCTAGCTATAGAAGAGTCAAGGATGCTTTTAAGGTTTTCAGCCTGAGGAGCTAGAAGATTGGATTTACCACTTACTGAGGTGGGGAAGATGGCCGGAGAAATGGGATTTAAAAGGGAACTGGCAGCTCAGTTTGGGCCCTGATGGTTTTGAGATCTAGCAGACATCTAAATGGAAGGGTCAAGATGTTAGTTGGACCTGCTGCTCTGGTGTTCACGGCGTTCTGGGCTGGAGATGGGGATTTGGCAGTCATGCGCACGGCTGGCATTTAAAGCCACGAGATGACAGGAGATGACCAGGGGAGTGAGTGTAGGAAGGGAAGAGAAGAGGACCAAGGACTGAGGGCCAAGCCCTTCAGAGGGGAGAGAGGAGGGGGAGCCAGCAACACAGGCTGAGAAAGAGGGCCAGTGAGGTAGGAAGGAGAGTGTGGCCTCGGGACAAAGCCAGGAGGAAACGTCAAATGCTTCCGGGGACCAAGTAAGAGGACAGAGCCTTGGCCACGGTGTTGATCAGTGTGAGGTCTTTGGTGACATTGACAAGAGCAGTTTGGGTTGAGGTTAGGGCAAAAGCCAACTGGAAGGGGTTTAGGAGGATCAGAGGAGGGAATTTGGAGTCAGTGACTAGACAGTGTAGCTGTTAAGGAAGACAGAGAGATGAGGCACTAGCTGGAGGAAGAAGACGGCCAAAGGCTTTTTTTTTTTTTTTTTTTTTTTGCGGTACGCGGGCCTCTCACTGTTGTGGCCTCTCCCATTGCGGAGCACAGGCTACGGACGTGCAGGCTCAGCGGCCATGGCTCACGGGCCCAGCCACTCCGCGGCATGTGGGATCTTCCGGGACCGGGGCACAAACCCGTGTCCCCTGCATCAGCAGGCGGACTCTCAACCACTGCGCCACCAGGGAAGCCCGACGGCCAAAGGCTTTTAAAAATTATTATTATATTCATTTCACTATTTAATTGTTTAAAACATCTTTATTGGAGTATAACTGCTTTACAATGGTGTGTTAGTTTCTGCTTTATAACAAAGAGAATCAGTTATACATATACATATATCCCCATATTTCCTCCCTCTTACGTCTCCGTTCCTCCCACCCTCCCTATCCCAGCCCTCTAGGTGGTCACAGAGCACCGAGCTGATCTCCCTGTGCTATGCGGTTACTTCCCGCTAGCTATCGATTTTACATTTGGTAATGTATGTATGTCCATGCCACTCTCTCGCTTTGCCCCATCTTACCCTTCCCCCTCCCCATATCCTCAAGTCCATTCTCTAGTAGGTCTGTGTCTTTATTCCTGTCTTGCCCCTAGGTTCTTCATGACCATTTTTGTTTGTTTGTTTCTTAGATTCCATATATATGTGTTAGCACACGGTATTTGTTTTTCTCTTTCTGACTTAATTCACTCTGTATGACAGACTCTAGGTCCATCCACCTCACTACAAATAACTCAATCTCATTTCTTTTTATGCCTGAGTAATATTCCATTGTATATATGTGCCACATCTTCTTTATCCATTCATCTGTTGATGGACACTTAGGTTGCTTCCATGTCCTGGCTATTGTAAATAGAGCTGCAATGAACATTGTGGTACATGACTCTTTTTTTTTTTTTTAATATATTAAATTTTATTTAAAGGTAGTTTGGTGAATATTCATATCCAATGATTTTGTTGCAGGAAGGAAGACCTCTTCCAGGGCCCGAGAGTGGGCTCTTGTGTAACACTCAGAAATGAATTGTCCGAGGAGACACATGGCTGACAAAGCAAAAGAATTTACTGGGAAGCGGCGCCGGGGCGGATCTCAGCAGGGTAAGGGACTGCAGGGGAACTGCTCCCCATGACTCCTTGAATTATGGTTTTCTCAGGACATATGTCCAGTAGTGGGATTGCTGGGTCGTAAGGTAGTTCCATTTTTAGCTTTTAAGGAACCTCCATACTGTTCTCCATAGTGACTGTATCAATTTACATTCCCACCAACAGTACAAGAGGGTTCCCTTTACTCCACACCCTCTCCAGGTGTGTTTGTCTGTAGATTTTTTTTTTTTTTTTTTTTTTTTGTCTGTAGATTTTTTGATGATGGCCATTCTGAATGGTGTGAGATGATACCTCATTATAGTTTTGATTTGCATTTCTCTAACGATTAGTGATGTTGAGCATTCTTTCATGTGTTTGTTGGCAATCTGTATATTTTCTTTGGAGAAATGTCTATTTAAGTCTTCTGCCCATTTTTGGATTGGGTTGTTTGTTTTTTGGATATTGAGCTGCATGAGCTGCTTGTAAGTTTTGGAGATTAATCCTTTGTCAGTTGCTTCATTTGCAAATATTTTCTCCCATTCTGAGGGTTGTCTTTTGGTCTTGTTTGTGGTTTCCTTTGCTGTGCAAAAGCTTTGAAGTTTCATTAGGTCCCATTTGTTTATTTTTGTTTTTATTTCCATTTCTCTAGCAGGTGGGTCCAAAAGGATCTGCTGTGATTTATGTCATAGAGTGTTCTGCCTATGTTTTCCTCTAAGAGTTTTATAGTGTCTGGCCTTACATTTAGGTCTTTAATCCATTTTGAGTTTATTTTTGTGTATGGTGTTAGGGAGTGTTGTAAATTCTTTTACATGTAGCTGTCCAGTTTTCCCAGCACCACTTATTGAAGAGGCTGTCTTTTCTCCATTGTATACTCTTGCCTCCTTTATCAAAGATAAGGTGACCATATGTGCTTAATTTTTACTTTATCTTTTAATTGCGATATAATTGACATAAAACATACCAATTTGATATTTTTTGTATATATTGGGCAGTGATCATCTCTCATCTCTAGTTAACATCTCTCATCATACATAGTTAAGAGTTTTTTTTTTTTCTTGTGATGAGAACTTTTAAGATGTACTTTCTTAGCAACTTTCAAATATGCAACACAAGGCTTTTTATTTATTTATTTAAGATGGGTGCAATCACAGCATTTGTGCTTCAGTGGAGAGGGGAAAATGCTGGAGAGAGGAGCCTTGCTGGATGGATGTCTTCGAGGTCCGGAGAGCGGGTGGGATCTAGTGTGGGGATGGGGCGGGGCTGGCCTTTACTGGGAGCTGGTCACAGAGAAGGTGGAGTAGCAAGTGTAGAATTGGTGGGTAGATGGGGCAGGGGTGGGGTGGGGGGTGGAGTTTGTGGAATTCCACCGCACACTGCTTTGATTTTCTCAGCCAAACAGGAAACACAGTCAATAGCTGAGAGTTCAGACTGGGGCCTCCTAAGTGTTGGAGGTTTGAGGAGGGGGAGGAAGTATGAATAAATATCCAGGACACTATTCACAGTGTCTGTTTGGGACTAAGTACATCATCTACTTGTTGGAAATGCAGAATCGCAGGTCCACCCCGACCTGTTTTTTTTTTTTTTTGCCACACCATTCAGCTTGTGGGATCTCAGCTCCCTGGCCAGGGACTGAACCCAGGCCATGGCGGTGAAAGCCTGGGATCCTAACCACTACACCATCACACAACTCCGCTACTCCAGACTCCTTGAATCTAAATCTGAATCGGCATTTTAGTGCCAGATGACTCATGCACACTGGAGTTGGACTGGCCCTGATGGAGTGGAATGGTAGGGCCACCATCTGAGGGAAATGTAGATGGATTGCCAGGCAGTGTGAACAGTCTGCTTCAGACCTTTGTTTCTCTTGGTGCTAACTAATGGAATTTCAGCACTTGGCCTTGAAAACTCCAGGCCCCTTAACAGGGTGGCAAAAAAAAAAAAAAAAGGAAAAGAAAAGAAAAGAAAAGAAAAGAAAAAAATCTCAGTATGATAAGGAGAAGATGTTCCTCCGTCTTCTTCTGAAGCAGCAGAAATAAAAGTAGATTCTTTTCTGAATCATAAGACCAGCCTTGCAAATGTTATTTCTAACAAGGGAGTCTTGTCAAACAATGAATTTGAGAGGCTGTTGCTTTGTCCTGTGAAAGTAACCTTTAACTTTTAAAAAGCTTGTAATTCTGATTGCTTGTCTTCCTTAATAATGTGTTGCCCTGGCAATAATATTTAAATTCACATCTCTGTTTTGTAAAAGGTATAAATACCTGGGAGTTTTTTGTGAAGCCAGAAGGGGGGGCACTGGCACATACCATCCTCCCACGTGTGGGAGGTAAAACAATTGCTGCAGTGACTGCAAGATTTCTTAAACAGAGTTTGAGCGTTAGCTCATTTAAATGAACACAAAGGAGGCAAGGTCACTTGTGAGCACGGAGGGTAGGGAAAGAGGAGAGGAGAATGAGGAGAGAAGGGGAAAGCTGAGAGCACCTTTGGGAATAAGGCAAGGGAGCTGACTGAGGACAAGTACCAGGGTGGTTAGATGGCACCGTGAGGCCCATTGGCTGAGGTCAGGAACTCTGCACTGATTCTGGTGCCAATCTGCAAGGTGGCAGGACTTTTTCCCCAGCAGTGCTTGACTGCCCCTGGGTAGGACCCGGGAAGATGGATGGCTGGTGGCGTTGGTCCAGGGTGGTGAGTGTGCAGTGGAAGCCAGGGGCTGGGGGATCGTGGATATTTGTGGTGTGGATGAAAGAGGGCACGGTTCAAGGAAAAGCCATGGCAGGGGAGAGGGTTGAAGGACTGGGAGAAAAAGGACAGGACCCGGCGGGAGCAGGGAGCAGGAGTGAGGATGCTGGAGGTTAAGCTCTGGAAGGGGGGCAGCTGAGGACTGGGTGTGGCTGACATGAAGTGGAGAGTGAGGTCCCTGGGGCTGAAGAGATCATGCCAACGGCGCTGATAAGATGAGCGAGTTACCCAGGTGGGGTGGCAGTCAGGGTTAAGAGGAGGAGAACATAGCTTTGAAGGTCATCTGGGGGATGGACTCCTCGCTCTATCCAGATGAAACATCTTAACCTCAGTTTCCTCATTTGTAATGTAGTCTGAACTGTTTTTACACAACACTTCTGACACCACGCGCGTGTGTTTGTGTGTGTTTATGTGTTGTTTTTTCCCCCTCACTCCAACCAATTCTCTGGACACTAACTGGGGGTCCTACAATTCAATTCAACTCTGACACTAGCTACCAGGAGTTAGCACAGATACTACGAGTTAAGGGCTTGTTCCCCCAAGACTTGTCCCCATTTGAGGTGCCAGTTGCAGGTCCCAGGTTGTCACAGCTAATGTAAATTCAGAGTGTTCCCACAACTCCCTCCTCAGGTCCAGTTATTCTTTAGGACAACTAGAGACAACCAGGACAACTCAACTCAGGAAAGTGCTTTACTTAGTGCTACCAGTTTATGAGAAAGGATACAACTCAGGAACAGCCAAACAGAAGAGATGCACGGGGCAAGGTATGGGGGAGGGAAGGTGTGGGGAGCTTCTATGCCCTCCCTGTGCAAGTCACCCTCCCAGCACCTTGCTGTGTACACCGACCTGGAAGCTCTCTGAACTCTGCTGTTCGGCGGCTTTTACAGAGGTTCCATTGCATGATTGCGTGATTGAAGACATCATTGCCCATTAGTGATCAACTCAGTCTCCGTGGAGGTCAGTGATGGGGCTGAAAATTCCAACCCTCTATTCACATAGTGGATTCCTCTGGTAACCAGCCCCCATCCTGAAACTATCTAGCTCCCCGCCCCTGGAATGCCCTCATTAGCACAAACTCAGGTAAGGTTGAAATGGGCTCATTGTGAATAACCAAAGACACTCCTCTCACCTCTGTCGCTCAGGAAATTCCAAGCGTTTTAAGAAGCTCTGTGTCAGGAACTGGGGACAAAGACCTAATACATATTCCTTCCCTGATGGTCCAGTGGTTAACAATCCGCCTTCCAGTGCAGGGGGTGCGGGTTCAATCCCCGGTTGGGGAACTAAGATCCCACATGTCGTGGAGCAACTAAGCCTGCGCGCCACAACTAGAGAAGCCCGCGTGCCGCAACAAAGACCCAGAGCAGCCAAAAATAAAAATAAAAAGATTCAAAAAGAGAGTTTGTTCACATGTCAGAGGGGAAGAATGCTAATAGGAGTCAGAGAAACCTTTGGGCTTCCTGTCTGGTTCCCAGTGGTCTAAGGCAAAATATAATAATAAGGAAAAATATAATATACTAATGATCATTTATTGTCTACTGTGTCATGGACAATGTGTCCAGTACTTTACTGATCCTGAGGGGCTGTGGTGTAACGTGTCCCCCCCCCCCCCCCCCCCCCCCCCCCCCCCCGCTCCCCGCCACTTGGCTGGGAGGAGGCAGAGGACCGTGAGAAAGGGAAAGTGAAATGCTTTCACCCACTGCAGGCATGGGGAGAAAGCCAACGCTTCCTGAGTGTTTCATATGCGACAGGCCCAGCATGACTATACGTCTTTTACAGATGAGGAGGGGATTGGATTAATAAAGCGATTCGTCCAAGTTCACAAACTCTGGCTCCCAAACTCTTGCCTTGTAATTTCCTGAGTGATAGGGGTGCTAGGAGCATCTTTTTTGTTTTCTTTTTTGCGGTACGCGGGCCTCTCACTGTGTGGCCTCTCCCATTGCGGAGCACAGGCTCCGGACGCGCAGGCTCAGCGGCCATGGCTCACGGGCCCAGCCGCTCCGCGGCATGTGGGATCTTCCCGGACCGGGGCTCGAACCCGTGTCCCCTGCATCGGCAGGCGGACTCTCAACCACTGTGCCGCCAGGGAAGCCCTAGGAGCATCTTTTGTTCTAGTATTTGGTTTTCCATCCTGGTTCCTGACACAGAACTCCTAAATCCCTTAGAGCTTCCTGGGTGATAAAGAGGAATGTCTTTTGTTCTACTGAGGTGACTCTAGACAAGTCCTGGATGGCTCTAGGAAGGGGCCTGCTGATCAGAAAGACCAAGCCGTGATTAGATGCTTGGAACTTTCAGCCCCACGCCTCATCCTCCAGGGAGGGGAGAGGGGCTAGAGATTGAGTTAATTAACAATCGATCACACCTACATGGTGAAGCCTCCATAAAAATCCCTAAAATTTGGGGTTCAGAGAGCTTCTGGGTTGGTGAACACATCCATGTGCTGGGAGGGTGGTGTATCCCAACCCCACAGATACAGATGCTCCCACACTTGGGACCCTTTGGACCTCGCCCTTTCTAACTCTTCACCTGGCTCTTCATCTGTATCCTTTATCATATCCTTTATTATATAACTGGTAAATGTAAGTGTTTCCCTGAGTTCTGTGAACAGCACAGCAAATTATTAAACCTGAAGTGGGGTCATGGAACCTCCGATTTATAGCCAAAGCAGAGAGAAGTGTGGGTAACCTTGGGACTCACTACTTGGGACTGGCATCTGAAGTGTGGGCTGTCTTGTGGGACTGAGTCCTTAACTTGTAGGATCTGATGTAAATTTCAGGTAGATATTTTCAGAATTGAATTGTAGGACACCCCCGGCTCATGTTGGAGAATTGGTTGGTGTGGGAAAAAAAACCCCACATATTTAGTGTCAGAAGGTTTGTGAATAGAGTGTAAAGGAAACAGAACTTTTTCCTTTTTAGGGTGAGAATACTCCAAGCAGAGGAGTAAACACATGGAATGAGCTTGAGGCCTGTGTGAGTACCAGGAGAATTTCAGAGGCTGGGAGTAGGGTCTGTGTGGTGAGGTGTCACAGACAGAAGAGGCTGAAGAAGGAAGCAGGTCTTAATGTGAAGGTTGTTGGAGGTTAAGGAGCTTGCTTTTTAATCTCAAGCTGTTGGGACTTCCCTCGTGGTGCAGTGGTTAAGAATCCGCCTGCTAATGGAGGGGACATGGGTTTGAGCTCTGGTCCGGGAAGATCCCACATGCCACGGAGCAACTAAGCTTGTGCCCCACAACTACTGAGCCTGCGCTCTAGAGCCTGTGAGCCACAACTACTAAGCTCATGAGCCACAACTACTGAAGCCCACATGCCTAGAGCCCATGCTCTGCAATAAGAGAAGCCACCACAACGAGAAGCACGCACAATGCAACAAAGAGTAGCCCCCGCTGGCCGCAACTAGAGAAAGCCCATGCGCAGCAACGAAGACCCAACGAAGCCAAAAAAAAAAAAAAAAAAAAAAACCCCCAAAAAATCTCAAGCTGTTTTTGGCTAGCTGTTAGCAAGTAATTGACAGCATCAGATCTGTGTGTTGGCAAAAGCCCTTTGGCTGAAGCATGGCGAATGGATGGGGGTGGGACCGATTTAGGCAGGGGTGGGCAAACTATGGCCTGTGGGTCTGTATCCCCTGTGAGCTAAGAATGGATTTTGCATTTTTAAATAATTGAAAAGCAAATCAAAAGAAGAGTAATATTTTGTGTCATAGGAAAACTATATGAAATTCAAATCTCAGTGAAATTCAAATCAAGTTTTACTGGAACACAGCCATGTTCATTTACTTATGTGTTGTTCATGGCTGCTTTTTGACCCTAATGGCAGAGTTGTGACAGAGACTGTATAATATACAAGTACCTAAAAATATATCCTTCATTTTGCCTCTTTGCCACAGAGCCTCAAATACTTACTATCTGGCCTTTTATGGAAAAAATTTGCTCACCCCTGAATTAAGAGATTATTAGCAAGAGGCCTGTATTAGGATAGTGACAGAGGGGAGTGGGTGGGTGGAGAAAACTGAATGAATTTGGGAAATATTCAGATTTCTGGGTTGAGCCCTGCATGAATGGTGGTGCTAGTCAGGCCAGAAATACCAAGATGAGGAGAAGTACAGGGGCCAGGAGGGAAGAGTGAGCACAGTTTTTAGGCCTACTTTGTGTGACAGTCTGATTCCTGGAGTTACACAGTTTGTGTGTGTCACCAAAGATGCTAAGAACAAAGGCATCACCTCAAACTCTTTAGAGGCTGGAGGCTGGAGGCTGGTGTGGGGCACCTGGCATTCAAAAGGCTTTTGTGCTATAAAGGCGAGCAGGGGACTTCCCTGGTGGCGCAGTGGTTGGGAATCCGCCTACCAATGCAGGGGACACGGATTCGAGCCCTGGTCCGGGAAGATCCCACATGCCACGGAGCAACTATGTCCGTGCGCCACAACTACTGAGCCTGTGCTCTAGAGCCCGAGAGCCACAACTACTGAGCCCGCACGCCACAACTACTGAAGTCCACGCGCCTAGAGCCCATGCTCCACAACAAGAGAAGCCACCGCAACGAGAAGCCTGTGCACCGCAACAAAGAGTAGCCCCCGCTCTCCACAACTAGAGAAAACCCGTGCGTAGCAATGAAGACCCAATGCAGCCAAAGAAAAAAAAAAAAAAAAAGGTGAGCAGCTACCTGGGAGAATTTACAGTTTGGTCAGCACCAGTTCTGGGAGAGGCCCAGGAGAATATGGCGTTGTCCGTAGATGCCAGTCTCCCCTCATCCATCTTCTAGTTGTCTGGTGAGGTTGGCATACTGGACAGAGGCAGGGCCTGCCTCAGCGTGGTATCAGCCAAGTGAGCTGATCTTTCGGGGACCTAGGGTTCCTGCTGAAGTGTGGAGGTAGGAGCTGAGGTGGCCAAGACGATCTACTCTATCATTCGTCCTGTTTTCCTTCCTATTCTCTGGGAAGCAGTCCAGGCCGGTTCTAAGGGCCTCCTTTCTTGACAGGGCTATTCCCTTGACTGCCTGCAGATGGCGCTAAAGCGACACGATGGGAACGGAGGGGTGGGGGCCAGCGGGAGCCGGTGGGGGCCGGCGGGAGGAGAAACACTCCTAAGTCGCCCGCTTCTCTAGGTCTGCTCCTAGCCGGAGGAGGTGGCATTCACAAAACCACCCCATTCTTTCCCTAATTCCTGCTCTGGCACAAAACGCCCTTGTTTCTGGGGCAGAGACGTATTCCCTCAAGGCGGGAGGGGGTGCAGTGTCTGGGGTGGACGATGCCATGTCCAGCCATCCTCTCCTGTCGGGTTCCAGCCACCTCCTCCAACTTCTGGCAGCTGGCTCTGCAGGAATCTTGCTTCAGTGGCTTTCAGGGCACAGACATCATCTCTGGGAAGCCTTCTTGGATTGCACACTCTCCCCCACCCCTATTCCTTTCTCCAAGCCCTGTTTCTTCTCCCTGGGCTGGGGTGATGGGACTCTGGACTCTTTTAGAAGCCCAGGCTGGAGGAGAAGGGAAAGGTGTGGGCCTGAAATGGACTTGGTGTCTGGCCTTCACCTGCGAGCAGCCTGGTCCTATGGTAAAAGTCACTCAGGTGCTTTTCCTACAGTCTGTCTCATCCTCTTAAGGCTCCTGGAGGGCTCCTTGCCCTTTCAGAGCTGAGGACCCTGAAAGTAAGAGACATGCCTGAGGGGAGGGGGGCACGGGCCTGTGCCTGGGACAAGGGACACGTGACCTGCTAGCCCCATTCCTCACCCGAATACCAGCTTTGACCGCCCCCCCGCCCCAAGTCCTGGCCTCCAGTAGAGGTCAAGCCAGTCTGATTCCAACACCCCCGCTCTCCCGATTCTGCTTGGCTTCCTCAGTCTCCCCTGCAACCACTCATCCGCGTCCCAGGACCAATGCCTTCAACACAGGGCAGGGCATTTAACACGAAAGGGGGCTCAGGGCTAAGCGGTGGCCAGGGAGGGACCCTCTCAAGGTCTTGATCTGACAACCCAGGAAGCTGTGCTGTGGGAGAGGGGGATGGGCTTTGTGTCCTACAGTCATTCTCCACAGTGCAGTGTACCTGGCAGCCCTGGGCTGGGTTGTCCTGTCCACCTCTTGAGTGGATTGCCCCTGCCCGTAGCGTCGGAAGCTTCCTTTTCAAAGGGTTCTGGGAGTCCTGACAGCTGTGTGTGGGGTGAATCTTCACTCTCTTTCTCTGTAAGGGTTTAGCCCCACCTGGGACCTCATTCCTCTAGGCCAGCAATTTCTCAAACTTGAGGCTGCATCACGGTCACCTGGACGGCTTGCTGAAACAGGTGGCTCCATCCACCCCTAGAGTTTCTGATTCAGTAAATCTGGGCTGACCCTGAGAACTTATCCATCTAAGAAGCTCCCAGGTGATACTGATGCTACTGGACAGGAGCACTGTGCACTGAAGGATTAACTCAGCGGGTCCGGTTGTCCAAATGCCACACATTCCAAAGAAAGGTTTGGCCCTTGCCTGGCTCCTGGGAGACAGCCCCTAAACCCTTGGAATATCTCGCCTGGTAAGAGTGTCTTTGCTTATCTGGGGGCCATGGGCCTCTTGATATCAGTTTAGCCTCTGGAGGGGCTGGAGACTAAGTAAGGTCAGCTATGTGGGTGGTCGGGAGCCTCCGTTAAACACTGTACACCAAGACTTGGCTCGGCTTTGCTGGCTGGCGATACTTCATGCAGCTGGAAACTGTGTTTCCTGGTTGGTGACTCATTGTTGCTGGGAGAATTAAGTGCTGTCCCCATAACTCCACTGGGAGAGGACAGGAGAAGCTTGCAGCTGGTCTCTCCTGGACTCTGCCTGTGCCCCTTCATCCTTTGCTGACTCTAATTTGCATCTTTCGCTGTAGTAAAATATAATCACTCAGCAACTTTGCTTCCGGGAGACAGCTCTGCCCACTACAGCCCTACTCACCTGAGCCGGGGACCCTAGGTGCTGGGCCCACAAGTTTCAGTAGATCCAGCCACTCTGTACTGCCCCTCCTGAGGCCACTCTCAGGGCAGTGACCCATTTCTTATGGTGCTTGGACCCTCCCTGCCCCATCCTGCCCTGGCTTCAGACCAGGTCCTCGAGGGAATTCCCTGGTGGTCCAGTGGTTAGGACTCCTCGCTTCCACTGCAGGGGGCAGGAGTTCCATCCCTGTGGGGAACTAACATCCCGCAAGCTTCGAGGTGCGGCCAAATTAAAAAAAAAAAAAAAAAAAAGAGCCACACAGGGAAGAAGGCCCCTTAGCGCCCGCTGGTTATGTGGCTTTATTCACAGACTCAGCACTTGCTGAGGTCAGGAGGAAAGAACATTTGGGACGTGGGCCTGGAGATAAGGGTGGCTGGGAGGCCATGCATGGGTCGGATTGGGGAGCTCACAGCAGAGAGCCTGTTGGCTGGGCCAGGCCTGTGTGGGGTGGGGCCGGAGGCAGGCAGCATGCGGGAGGCCTGGCTAGATCTGATGCAACAGATCTATCCAGGTGGCGTCTGTGAGCCAGGGAGGGTGGGGCTGAGGGTTTCTCTGGGGCAGGGGGTATAGGTGTGGGGCTGGACAGCAGGCACCCCTGCCCCTCACTCCCAGGGAAATGACATAGTGGGACAGCTGGGACACCTGGCGCCTGGTCCTGATGCTGCCTCGGGACTTGGACGGGGTGACTAACCGTGCTGGTCCCCTCTGGTGTCATTGTCCTGCTGATGCTTGGACATTTGCCTTGGGGGTGACCCACCTAGGGACGCTCTGGGGACATGTGTAGGGAGGCTGGATAATCCCGGAGAGTGTGCCTAGGGCCGGGCAGAGTGGGCCGTCCCCGGGGAGGGCGGGGGAGGCTCCCTTTGAGCCAAGCTTCTGTCTCAGTGGTTGGTGTCAGTTCCCTGCTGGCAGGGGGTGCCGTCTCCCGCTCAATCCAGGCCAGCCCCTGGGCCAAGGATGACTGCACAGTTAAATCTCCTTTCTCCTGGCCCGCACTGCTGGCTCTGGATGGACTTCCTGTCTAAACACAAACAAGGAAGCCAAAGCCCGGACCCTCCTCCTGGGCCTTCTTCCTGGTGAAGGGCCCATTCCCACCCAGCAGGGAACAGAAAAACCAGTTCCCCGGGTGCCCCTCCCTGCCTGGGAACAGCAAAATTTGGAAAGTTGGCAGGGTCTCCCTGGGCTGTGCAGGAAGGTGACCTAGGGGCCCGGGAAGGCTGGTGGGGCCCGAGCAGGGCCCTGGGTCTGAGGTCACAGCGCCTGCCCGCTTTCCACCGGGGCCTGGGGTGGAGGGACGCAGGCGAGGGCCCTCAGCACTGGCGGGAGGGGGTGCGGTGCACAGAGCCGGGGCGCTTGGGGATCTTGCGCCAGCGACGCTTGTCCCAGCGGCAGAGGAGCAGTAGGCGGAAGGTGTCCCGGAAGGCCTTGTTGCAGAGCGCATAGCACATGGGGTTAATGGTGCTGTTGACGTAGCACAGCCAGTAGCCCAGCTCCCACAGGGTCTCGGGGACACAGTCCTTGCAGAAAGTGGACACCAGCACCATGATGTTGTACGGCGTCCAGGTGAGGATGAAGGCCAGCAGGATGGCGCTCAGGGTCCGAGCCGCCTTCTTCTCCTTGACCAGCGAGAAGGTCTTCCGCTTGGCCAGCTGCCCCTTCCCACGGGGCTTCTGGCCCTTGCCCGCTCGCTCACGCCCCTTCCGGGTCGGCCTCTTGACCGTATTCGGGGAGCTCCGGGGCGGCTGCTTGGGGGGGGCCTGCGCCCCGGGGTCCACCATGGGCATCTTGATCACCACCTCAGAGCCGGGCTCCTCACCCTCCGAGGACGTGAGGGACTCCATGGAGCCTTCATCCTCCTCCTCCTCTTTCCAGCTGTAGGCCTGGAGCAGCCGGGGAGCCCGGCAGCAGCGGCAGCAGCGCCCTGGAGGGGTCTCCGGGGAGCCGTCAGCCCCTGGCTGGGACCTCTCTGAGCTGCTGCTGCTGCCGCCCCCCTTCCCCGGCGTCTCGGAGCCCTGCAGGGCCGCCAGCTCCCGGGCCCGGTTCTCTGTCTCCCGGTAGATGCGCCAGTAGAGCGTGCACATGACCGTGACGGGGAGGTAGAAGGCAGCCATGGCTGTGCCAAAGGTGATGATGGGCTGGGAGAGGAACTGGATATAACACTGCCCGGCCAGCACCGTCCGCTCCCCTACCAGGTACTGCCAGAAGAGGATGGCTGGGGCCCAGAGGACGAAAGAAACCAGCCAGGCCAGGCCGATCATCAGGGCTGCCCGGCGGGGTGTGCGCTTGGCGCGGTAACTCAGGGGCCGGGTCACGGAGAAGTAGCGGTCAAAGCTGATGAGCAGCAGATTCATGACCGAGGCGTTGCTGGCCACGTAGTCCAGGGCCAGCCAGAGGTCGCAGGCCAGCGTGCCCAGAGCCCAGTGGCCCATGAGCAGATACGTGGTGTAGAGGTTCATGGAGAAGGTGCCGATGATGAGGTCGGCACAGGCCAGGCTCAGCAGGAAGTAGTTGTTGACCGTCTTGAGCTCCGTGTTGACCTTGAAGGAGATGAGTACCAGCAGGTTGCCGGTCACCGTGGCCAGTGACAGGAGGCCCGTGGTGATCCCAATGAAGGCCACTTGCCAGGGACCCTTTCCCGGTGCCAGGACGGTGATGTTGGGGCTGACGGCGGGTGGGGCTGAGGTATTCATGGTGGCTGGGCGGGGTCGATGGGGGGCAGCCCCTTCCTCTAGTCACAGTACAGGCCTTCCTTGGGGGCGGTCATCACCTGAAAAGAGAGGACACGGGCTTGGGTTGGGCTGCTGGACGTCTCCCAGAGTCCAGAGTGGAAGGTGCCGGGAGCAAAGCCTCTGCCTTCTCAGAGCTGCAGGCCAGACAGTGTCACACCCCCCTTACTGGTGCCCGCACCGGGTCACTTTTAATGCACTTTCCCAGCCTTGAATGGATTTACCAGCAGCACAGGGGGAGGGGGATGGCTTTGGAATCCAGAGATCTGAGTCCTCATTCCCACTCCACCATTCAGACTCCGAGCCTCAATTTTCTCATCGGGAAATCGCTACTAACGCTTGTCTTGATCACGCGGCAGGAGTGGGGAGACTTGCTTTGTATACGGGACTGCCAAATTTTCAAAGCATTTCACTCAATTTTATTAAAGCTCTCATTTACTGAGTAGTTACTACATGCCAGAAACAGCACTAAGCACTTAACTGAATTACCTAATTTAATTGTTGAACATTTGCAGGAGGAAGGTCTCTCATGGTCCCCATTTCACTGAGGCAACCGTGGCTCCGAGCAGCTCCAAGACCTGGCCGTGGCGACACAGGTGGTGAATGTGATCAGAACCCACTTCCCTCGCTCACTCTCGGAGCACGTGAAGACCCGGTGGGATTCTTCCATCAAATAAGGAGAGATGGGAAGGCAGGGGAGGGCTCCAGAGAAGACAGGGGAAAGAAACGGGAGCAGAGGGGTGCTGCGTGTGTACGCCTGAGAGTGTGTGCTTGTGAGCAGTTTGGGGCTGGATCGGACCCTCAGTGGGGGCAGCGGGGGACGTTGTGCTGGGCCTGGACACCTGCCGGTGGTTGACAATCCGGAGTGAAAGCAGGCAGCAGGCGCGAGGGCCTCAGCTCCCAGATAAGCGGCGGTCTGGCCCCAGATGAGGTGTGGGAGGGCTCCTCTACCTCCCCACCCGGTTCCTGGGCCCCAGCGGAGTGGAGGGCAGCAAGGGGAACCAGAAGATGAGGTGTGGGAGGGCTCCTCTACCTCCCCACCCGGTTCCTGGGCCCCAGCGGAGTGGAGGGCAGCAAGGGGAACCAGACAGATGAGGTGTGGGAGGGCTCCTCTACCTCCCCACCCGGTTCCTGGGCCCCAGCGGAGCGGAGGGCAGCAAGGGGAACCAGAAGATGAGGTGTGGGAGGGCTCCTCTACCTCCCCACCCGGTTCCTGGGCCCCAGCGGAGTGGAGGGCAGCAAGGGGAACCAGAAGATGAGGTGTGGGAGGGCTCCTCTACCTCCCCACCCGGTTCCTGGGCCCCAGCGGAGTGGAGGGCAGCAAGGGGAACCAGAAGATGAGGTGTGGGAGGGCTCCTCTACCTCCCCACCCGGTTCCTGGGCCCCAGCGGAGCGGAGGGCAGCAAGGGGAACCAGAAGATGCCCCAGACTTTTCCTGAAGCTGGAGTGCAGCTCAAGCACTCAGGGTGGGGAGAGAGAAAAGCCACAGTGACTGCTGGCCGGCCAGAGGCCTCCGCCGCTCAGCCACGGCCTCGCTGCTGTATGTTTTGACTGCTTCCTGCCTGTTCTGGGCTTCCGGCATCCTTCCGTCTGTTGAAGAGATTGGGGTCTCCTCCTACCTGCAGCTGTGGCTTCAGGGGCTGTATTGTTGGAAAAATTCCAAGGGAGAGACGTTGGGACCAGCAAGCCCTGATGTTTCTTGGGACCTGGTCTGTGACAGAGAGACTAGAGTCTGTGAGGGGGTCGCTGCGTGATGGATGCCTCGGCGGTGTGTGACTTGGGTGTACTGTCAGTGTGTGTGACAGCGACTCTCAGCATGAATTCAAAGTGTGACAGAACAAGCAAGAAAAGCTGTGGCTGTCAGTGCTTGTGTGTCTGGGACAATTTGCACGTGAGGGGGCACAGGTGACATCCCGGTTGAAGGACCCAGACTCTGGAGTCAGACTGTCCACATCTGAATCCAGGCTACACCACGTACTGGGTGTGTGGTCTCCGCTAGCGATGTAACTGTTATGTGCCTCGGTTTCCTCAACTGACAAACGGGGATAATGTTAGTCCCTAGCTAATACATCGAGGAATTATTGCGAGGCTTAAAGAGTCAACAGATATAAAGTACTTAGAACAGCCCTGGTCCATGGTAAGCACTAAGTTCCCATTGACTCTTAGCACGGGTAGTAGCGAGGGCTCCCTCCTGCCTAGAAGTGTCTGCTTCTTTTTTTTTTTTTGGCGGTACGCGGGCCTCTCACTGTTGTGGCCCCTCCCGTTGCGGAGCACAGGCTCCGGACGCGCAGGCTCAGCGGCCATGGCTCACGGGCCCAGCCGCTCCGCGGCATGTGGGATCTTCCCGGGCCGGGGCACGAACCCGCGTCCCCTGCATCGGCAGGCGGACTCTCAACCACTGCGCCACCAGGGAAGCCCAGTGTCTGCTTCTTTGACTAAAAATTTCTAATACTATGGGGAATTCCCTGGCGGTCCAGCGGTTAGGGCTCTGAACTTCCACTGCAGGGGCCATGGGTTCGATCCCTGGTCGGGCAACTAAGATCCCGCACGCCAAGTGGCACAGCCAGAAGAAAAAAGAGATCTAATACTGGGACAACAGCAACTAATAATAATGGTCATTGCTATTATTTAGCGTCCCTGAGGGCCAGTCGCCGCTCAGAGCACTTATGTGCCCTATCTCACTTAACCTTAATGGGGAACCTATGACCTAGGGGTTGTTTTTCTCTCCATCTTACAGATGAAGAAACTGAGGCTGAGAAAAGCATGAGAATATGCACAAGATCACACAGCTAAGGTAGGAACCAGGATTGGAGCCCAAGCAGTGTGTTCCAATGAAACTTTATTTATAAAAACTGATGGTCGGCCTGGGGGCCATAGTTTGCCAATTTGAACTAAGAAATATTACATTAAAATATGATTTATCTTGCTTACTGAGTTTTGTTGTATCCTCCTCCCTTAACCAAAGTCAGGCGCTGGGCGGGAGGCTGAGATCAGACTGCGGGTGCTGGGGCTTTTCCCCGTGAGGCCGCTGGTGGGAACCACGCTTGACAAGGTTACTCTGAACAGCTCTTGTCCCTTTGATCTTCTGGTCTCAGTGCTGTTTGTGCCCATTGCAGAAATCGAGCAACTGAGGCCCAGAGAAAAAAGGGAAGGCGGCATTGTGTAGCTCAAGGTCTCCCGATTCCTAGACTGGGTGCTGCCTCACCCCCCAACCCCTGGGTGCCCTGGAGCAGCTCTGTAGCCCCCAGCGGCTTCCTGGGCCAAGATGTGCAAAGGCTGGGTCAGAAGAGGAGCTTTAGGGCGTGAGAGGCTGTACCCTCCACAGACGTAGGGGCCTCCCGTCTGTCTGGGCGCGTTGTGGCCAAGTGTTCTGCCATTGTACATGGCCCTTATGCCACAGCAGGGCTAGGACTAGGGCGGGGGGAGTGAGGCACTTGCCTTGGGTGCAAAATTTAAGGAGATGCCCCAAACTCAGTCAATCAAGAAAATAACATTTTAATGAAATATTTAAAGAATAGAAATCAATGCAAAACATCCATCACGAACACAATTTTAAACCAAGACAGGATCCAACCCCGCACTTGCACAAACACCCCTATCACCCATGCCTCGCACTAATCCTGGCCCTGGTTCTGACAAAACTTGATGTGCAAAAGCAGACCACCTGTGGGCTGTAGTTTGCTATTTGATTTTTAAAAATATTACATTACAGGGGCTTCCCTGGTGGCGCAGTGTTTGAGAGTCCGCCTGCCGATGCAGAGGACGCGGGTTCGTGCCCTGGACCGGGAAGATCCCACATGCCGCGGAGCGGCTGGGCCCATGAGCCATGGCCACTGAGCCTGCGCATCCGGAGCCTGAGCTCCACAACGGGAGAGGCCACAAATCATAGTCTCTCTGCAAATAAAACACTTTAAAAAAAAAAAAAAATATTACATTACAATATTATTTATCTTGACTAGTGAGGTATTTTTGTGAGCCCCCCACCTTGAAATCTTGCTCCAAGGCGAGTACCTCACTTGCCTCACCCTAATTCCTGCATTGCGGACCACAGCCCTAGGTTCGAATCTCCAAGCTGTCCCTTCCTAGCTGTGTGATCATCGGCAACGACTTAACCTGTCCTTCCCTGCAGCCCTGCATCCCTGAGCTGATGGGGATAATAGTATCCAAAGTGCCTGGCACTGAAATGACACTCAGTCAAAGGCCTCTGTTATTATTCCCATCTCCTCATTCCGATCCACTGCTCAGCGAACTCTTACCTGCCCCTTCCCCTCCAGACCCCAGGCACAGCCCCTTTCTGGTCCCCAGACTGCTCATTTGTACAGTGGAGGAGTTGGACCAGGCTGACATCTGGGGAGATTTTACAGGCTCCTGAAACCAAGATCTCAAGATGGCTCGAGAGCGTCAAGATCTCCAAATAGCTTGAAAAATAGCCAAGAATACCCTCATCTGTGAAATGGACCACATCCCAGAGGTGAGGCTGCAGAGGCTGAAGGCTCACTTAGCTTCTCTCAGCCCGGGACCTGCAGGCTCCAATGCCTGCACTCTTTCCGCTTGGTGGACCCTCTCTGCCCCACCTACGGGCTCCCATAGGGGACAGCTCAGGGAAGGACAAGGGCAGAAGTTCTGGGGAACTGGACCCTGGTTCTTGCCACCCCCTGGACCTTCTGAGCCCCTGAGATTCAGCCCAAGAACAGGGCTGTCAATGACTCTGCCCTTCCTCCACCATCAGAAGTGGGAGTCCTCCCCCAAACCCCTCTTGGACAGTAATTTGCTCCAGATAAGTTTCCTGCTCTGGTCCTTGCTGTGTGACCTTGGGTGAGTCTCCTTATCTCCTTATTGGGGGCAGTCCTCTGCCTCTTCAAGGCTACTGGAGGGTCAGCGAGTTGATGGCTGAGAAGGAACATGGCTTCCAGTGACTGTGGCTGATTCCCCTGCGGGGACGAGCTCTGGGCTGAAAGTCAGGGTGCCAGGGTTCAGCCGCAGCTCCAGAATTTCTACGAAGGAGGGGCTTAGGGTTAGCCGTCTGGTTGAAAGGGGGGCTGGAAGCCGTATTGCATGGCATATTCTGCGAAAACATCCATGGGGTTGGGGGAGTTGGTAAATGAGGATTGCAGGGCCTGTGGGGGGAGACTCCTCAAGGAAGTCCTCGCACTGCCTCTGCTTCAAGCCCCATCTCTGCTCTTGTCTTGCTGTGTGACCTTGGTTAAGTGATCGTCCTGACCTGGTCACCCTCCTGTAGGATGAGTGTTTGTATGTGAGGGTGTGTGCATTGCTGAGTGAGAATAAGAAATGATGAGGGTGAGTCTTGGTGAGGATGGGTTGGGACTCATCCTCTGAGGGTGTCTGGGGTACAGGAAGGTGGGAAGGAAGCAGGCGGTGCTTTTCTGCCCAGCGCTGTGGCTTCCTGATGAAAGGTTGTGGGGAGCTCTTAATAATATTATTAATATTATCACAGCAACTAAGCTCTAAGCATTACATACATGGCTCTAAGCATTACATACATGATTTAATTGACCTGTTACAAACCCTTGGGAAGTAGGTTCTATTATCTTCAATTTGCAAAAGGGGCAGTGAGGCTTTCAGACCTTAAGGGCCTGACAGCTCATCAGTGATGCAGCCAGGATTTGGACCCAGGTAGTCTGCCTCCGGGGCTAACCTCTTGGGCCCCTACCCCAAACTGCTGCGGGGATTGGGGTGTGCAGAGCCTCCTTGCCCACTTTGACTAGCTAGATTGGCCAAACCCTAGTTTGAATCAGTCAATAGGGAGGAATCAGTCCTTCCTTTAGAATCTGGCCTCTGTGTGTGTATGTGTGTGACAGTGTCTGTCATCTCTCTAGGGATGTATGATCACAGTGCTATGGGAAGGGGGTGTCCCAGCTGGAGCTCTTTGCTTGGTACACATCAGTTGCTCAGTAGATATCTGTGGAGTGAATCCATGAATGTGCACACGGAATCCTCCTGATCGGCTTCGGGACTTCGGGCACTGGATGAGCCTGAGGTGGTGGGGGTGAGGGCATGGCAGTTTGAACTGGCTGCAGACTGTGGTCTCTCTGCTCTGTCTAGTTCCTGCATCCCTTCACCTGCCAGGCGCCTGTCCCCTCGGTGAGGCCCTACCTGGCTTGAGAGCAAAATACCCAAGAACATCCTTATCTGTAAAATGGACCAAGGAAACCCTGCCTCACCCGCTACGGGGAAGTCGAGTGAGGTAACAGGACAGGCACGGGCATGGGATGGCGCCTGTCAGCATTGGGGAGGAAAACTTCAGCCTGGGCTCAAAGAGTTAAGGGATGAGGTCAGAGCCTCTAGCAGAGCAGGCCAGACTGTTGACCGCCAGCGTCCTGGACCAATCCCCCGGGGGGCCGGGCATCTGGTTGGTGAGAGGAAGGGGGAGGGGAGAGATTGCCGGGGAGAGGGATTCCTGAACACTAGGGCTTTCTGAATCTTACCACTGGCCAAGGAGAGCAGAAGGGGAGGCAGAGAATGAGGGGGTGCTGGGGAAGAGATTCAGGAATGGGGAGTGAAGCCATCTTGTGATTCTGGACGTGGAAGTCGGCAGAACCCCGGCTGGAGAGAATGGACGATGTTGGGGAGAAGGAGGTACGAGGTGAGGGATGTGGGGCTGGGCACCTGGGACCTCACAAGTGCATCGAGGGCGCTCCTCTGGCCAGGCCTACTGACCTGTCCCTTCTGCTGGGGCCTTAACCCAGAAGCCAGCCTGTCAGAGGTGGCTCTCTCCCCCGGGCTTAATTTTTCTCTGAAGGTAGCACCATTAAAGGTACACAGAGCTTCCACCTCTGATGTCTGGCCTTGGAAAGGAAGGGGTGAACTGATACAAGTTATCACCTTTTCAGGCTCAACAGTCACCACTGGGAGTGCCAACTAGCCCTGTGGAGGGCAGCAGCCATCAGTTAAATTTTCATAAACGCACGGCTGAACCGGAAGAGGAGCGTCAGCCTTAGAATCAGTGCCACATACTCTCCCTGTTGGTGGACCTTAACCAGTTGCCCAACTTCAGCCGGACCATGTCAGAGCCCGGCAGTTAGCAGGCTGGGCCCTAGACCTCACTCTGCCAGGTGGCATCAGAAGTGCCCTGCCCCTCGTTCTACGCTCCGCATGCCCCCTGCTCTTCACTCCTTGCGCTCCCCTCCCCGCTCCCCTCCCCATTTCCTTTCTTGTCTCTCCCTCCCTCCCTCCCTCCCTCCTCCATCTTTCTAGGCATCACCATGGCATCACAGCAGAACGGAAACCTAGGGAGATATTCACCCACCTCTCCCCCGCCCGCCCAGAAGCCCAAGCTCCCGTTCACAGAGCTCGCTGCTTCCCCCACCCTGTCATCCTGATCAGGGAGGTAGGAGTTCAGCGCTGTGCTGAGGGTGAGAAGTATGGGGTCCAAGCCCCAGCTGCACCCCTAAATATCCCTTCTGTGACCATGAGCACATCCCTTCCCCTTCCTCAGCCTCAGTCTCTCCATCTGTACAATGGGGAGGCTCCTTTTAAGTCTGATGTGACCTCTACCTACTCCCTTCTTGACACTCTGACTCCTCTTTGCACTTGGGAATCTAGTTCTCAGACCTCCAGGCCCCAGCCGAAGAGCCAAGAGTCACACCTTCTGCAGCCCCATTTCGTCATTTCCTCCCCTGCCTTCCGGAATGCAGTGGCGATCATGGCTTGCCTGGTGGCTGAGGTCAAGGGGCAGAGAACTAACTCGTACCTGACAGCTCAGTGAGCAGCTGATTTCTCAGGGGCAGGAGACTGTCTGGCTGCTTCCGGCCAGTTGGGCAGGAGGCCCTGGGTCAGTCCGCAGGTACGTTTTGTGGGAAGCAGTGAACCCCTGTCCACTGGCACTGATAACCCCCAGGCAGCATTTGTCTGAGTGACCCAATGAACGCCGCCCGACCCGTCCCCAGCTGCCAGCTCAGGAGCTGGCACTCTGCAAGAACCAGAGCTCCTGGCCTCCAGCCCATCCCCACATTGTGCTCTGGGGGTCCTAGGATGGGTACCTGGCATGGGTGCCCATTAGTAACTATGCATCATCTGGACTTAGGGTTGAGACCTGCCCTGCGGGAGCCCAAGGTGCTATGGACACAGGGAGGGCCCTCTGAGTGGCTGCACACACCGGGACCGTGTTCCCTGGCTGGCATGGCCATCCATGTGCTCATATGCCCCAAGAGCCCGGGAGCTCTTGACATGGTCTCCTGCTGGCTTCTGGCCCGGCACCCACCTTGGTATCCTGCTTGTCCATTGGGCCAGCAGCCTGGTTCAGTCCATCTTGGAGGGGTTGAAGGTGGATGGGGGTGGTGGGATTCAGGGTTCCCTGAGGGAGGAGAGGAGGAGGTTCTGGGACTGGCACCCCAGTTTGGGGGGGGTCAACTTCCCACAGGATCCTGGTGGCAAGGGCTACCCCCTGGCCCCCTGCCCTCCCCACTCTGTCTCTGGGATTTGGGGACTCTGCCTGCTATGTGGCAACCTAATCCCTTCTGGGCTCCAGGTCCAGTTTCCTAAGGGGGTTTCCATCTCCTTTCCCAGCTGAATCCCAGAAAAGCATTAGGTGTATCCACTCAAAGCCAGGAGATGGGGTACTTGGAGCAGCCAGTGTCCAAAGCTACAGAGCCCCCTTGGCCTCTAGAGCCCTCCCTGGCCCCCTCGTCTGTCTGGGGTCCATCCCCATTTCCTTCTGGTTCTGGTCCTTGCGTTGCTCAAGGACCCTGCTTCTCCTGCCCCCACCTCGGTGGAGCCCCTCCCAAATGTACTCACCATGGGGCTGGAGAGAGGTCTGAAGGTTCCTCAGTTCCACTGCCTCTCCGGGGGCCGACGGTGTCTCCAGGGACCCAAACACCTGGCTCCTGGGGGGAGCTGTGCCCTGTGCTGGCAGCCGGAGAAGCACAGCTAGTGATTGGCATGTCCCACCCCCTGGCACGCCAGCCTGGGGGGGGGGAGGGAGGAAGAGAAAGAGAGGGAGGGAGAAAAGAGAGGAAAGGAAGGGAGGGGGAGCTGGAGGGAAGCCTCAGGCAGCGTCTGGGGTTGGACTGGGTCCTGGAGTGTGGCCCCCTTCTCCACTAGGGCACCAAATTCGAGTCCTGAGAGGGAGGGTGTAGGGCATGAGGAAGATGAGCCCAGGAAGGCTAAAAGTCCGGAACGGGAGAGAAGGCAGATACAGGGAGACAAACACCCACACCCAATGCACACAGACTCGGCGGCACACACACAGACACACACACACACACACACACACACACACACACACGTACACCCTCACAAAGGCATACTGTTTCCCGGGCTCCTTCCCCCACCCAACCTTAGAGACCCCAACCCGCGTGCACCATGCCCCACCATACACACCCCGGCATTCGCATGCCTGTTTCCCTCCACATACGCCCTGCCCCCTGCACATGCCCACGCGCCCGCCCGCCCGCCCAGCCCCACACCCTGCTCTTCCTCCCTACTGCGAAGGAGCTAGATTCCTTCTGTTTGGAAATGACACATTGGGCCTCACGTGAGAGGCTCCAACTTGGAACAGACCCAGAGGGCTGGCTCACCCGCCCGGGGCCGAACGGGTGAGCCCGCATGCTGGGCGGTGCGCTGTTTTCTGTCCCTGCCACACAGCTGGGTGTGAGGGCACACGGGTGTCTGGTTTGCGGGGACGAGTGGGGGGCCGTATGCCTGCTCCACGTGTTGCTGAGTGCCCCACACGTGTGTCCCTGAGTCGCATGTCATCACGCAGCCGGTGTAAATGTAGGTGTCGCCCTGTGGGTCTGGAGCCGGGACGTGTGTGTGTGTGTGTGTGTGTGTGTCTGTATTCGGTGTGTGTCTGAGTGTTGCCCAACTGTGGGACTTGCTAATTCTGACAAGGGAGGCAGTCTCTACCACCCTGCCTGTTCCACCCCCAGCTTCCACTTGGAAGACAGACAGGCAGACAGACAGCTCTCCTCCCAGCTTGTCAAACTCCGTCTCCCCTGACTCCCACTCGGGGCTCACAGGTGTGCACCTGGGAAGCGATGAGCCTGCCCTTCCTCTCCACATCCCTTAGCCCAACTGCCTGGCCAGCACCCCTCTCCCCCAGGCCGGTTTGGATTTCTGTGTTAAGTTTCCTCAGAGATAGAACCCCTGGGGGCCTTTAGCTATAGAGACCTGGGTCCTGCCCCACCCTCACCTGGCCCTTGAGACCTCCTGGGGAGCTGACCGCGGAGCAGACATGGGGAGGCTGCCGCTGGGCTGCTGGGCCTTTGCTTCACTGGGCCATGCTGAAGCCCTGGGATGGAAGGTGGGAAGGACCAGGGTCAACTGTCATCCCCACGATGTAGATGAGAAAACCGAAGAGCAGAGGCGTGTTTAAGACGTGGTTGGCAAGTGTCTGCACTCAGGTCCCGGGCTCTGAGCCCACGGCTCTGGAGTGGGTCAGGCGGTTGGGACCTGACCCACCGCTTGCCCCCTGCCCTTTCCCCCACCCAGCACCCCCTCTCAATCCTGATGCCTGAGGGTAACCTGGGGCTTCCTCAGGCTGGAGCCCAGTTGCCAAGGGAGGCTGGTGGAGCAGAAACTGGAGTCCCTGGGCCGTGGCCAGCAGCCATCATGCCAGTGGTGGGCACACGTGGCAGGTACATGCGGGGGCATCTCTGCTTCTCGAAGCCAGCTGAGGCAAGAGCAAGAGCCCAGTACCCCTCCCTGCTGAAGTCCAGGAGATGCTGCCGCTTGGAGAGGAATCTGAGCAACCCCCTCCCACCCCGGAGTCAGCGGGCGGGTCAGGGGCGGGTCAGAGCTCCACCAGTCCGGGCCCGTGGCCGCGGACTCCCGCTGCCCCTGCTGGGCTGTGCTCGGTTTGCGGCGGCGGCTTGCGCGCGCGGTGGGGCTGCGTGTACTTGTGCGCGTACACGTGGCTGAGTGTGTGGGTGTTAGGCCTCCACGCTCAACATCCATTTCCGAGTCTGAATCAGGCTCTCTCCTTGCCCCCTCCCCCCAGTCTCCTTGGTCTCCCTTCTCTTCTCCCACCGCCTCTGCACACGTCCCTTTAGAAATAAAAACACTTATTTTGTAGGCGGGAGAGGAGGGTGTCCAGCTTTCCCTTGCCGCCTCCTGAGCGCCCCTCTTGTCCCAAGAGGTTTTTGCGCCTTAAGTCCGTGCAGCCGCGGAGGCAGGGGGTTGACGCCCCCCGCCCCAACCCCGATTGTATGGCTGTTCTAGGCCCAGGCTTGGCTAGGTCCCCTTACCAGATGGGGAAACTGAGGCAGGAAGGGAGAAGGGAGGTAGGGCCGGGAGAAGCTCTCCCACCCGGCTCTCTCACCGCCCCCGCACCCGCGCCAGATTTAGCCGCAGGGAGGCTGGGAACATTGTCTTTATTTTAAGCCACCGAGTGCTGCACGAACGCGGCTGCTCCCGACAAAGGCAGCGGCAGGCGGCGCACGTGGGGGTCCAGCCGCGCCCCCGCGCGCCCCCCAGCCGCCCTCGCGCGGCCCGGCCTGACCCCAGCCAGTTCTCTTTTCTCTCCGGCCGCGTGGGACCCCGGTTGGTACAGGACCCCTGGGCATCGGCTCCCGTCGGCTGCTGTTTTTGGTCGCTGGGCGGAGGGGTCACTCCTCCAGGCCACCGAGGGAACACGGGGTCGCCCCGCGTGGCTGGGCCCCTCTCTCAGCTTCCTCACGTGGGCGAAGAGAGAAGCTGCCTTGGGTGCGAATCCAGGTTTGCCTCTTCCCAGTGGAACCTCGCAGAGCAAGCTGGTGCCCCTCTCTACGACTGTTTTATCAGTGACGGCACTTAGAACTACTTTCCTGACAGCGCTGTTTGATCATCAGTTGCAGGTTAAACTTGGCACTGGCGTTTGCTACAAGTGAAAACCATTATCATCGTTATTTATAACTCGTATTGAGCACTTACTACGTGCCAGGCGCTGCTAAGGGCTCTTAATTCATTAACTAGTTTGTTTCTCACAACAGCTCTCTGAGGGAGGTTCTATTATTATTCCCATTTTACAGATGAGTAGATGTATAAGCGGCGCGCATCCCCCGGGGGTTTCGTGTGGGGTGCGCTCAGTGTGCCTGGGGTCATCCTGGGACTGGGGTCGGGGTGGGAGCGTGGAGGCTGCAGTTTCAGGGATGCCAGAAACCTGTGACAGCATTTTTAAAAGGTCGGGGATCCCGTCTGAATGCCGCGCGGGGGTGGGGAAAGGAAGTGAGTGCGCTCACGCTGCGCGCTCGCAGCCCCTCAGTTTAACCCTCACCCTCGGCTTGAACTCACCTTAGGACCTCAAACCCAGATAAACTTGCCGCTTCTCAGAGCTGCTTCCTCTGTTCTGGGAGAAGGAGGCGGCAGTGGGCTGTCCTCTTGGCCCCCACCAGACCTAGGAAGCCGAGCTGGTTGGTCCTCAGTGCCCTCTGGAACGGGCCTAGGTCGGTGGTCTCACCCGCGGTGGGAAGTGACCTCCATTCCGACCCCAGGAGGGAGGCAGCCCGTTGTCCTCAGGGCACCCTTCCTTGATCCGTCCCCGTCCCGCCCCCCACCTCCCAGCCCCCACTGCTTTAGGCCCCCAGTCTCGTTACCGGCTCGGTCTCACCTTCCCGACGGCGGGGATTCCGGGAGGGACTAATTCCCAGATTTAAAAGGAGAAACTAAAATCCAGGGCGGGGCTGCGGATAGAGCAGGCCTAGAAAGGGACCCCCGCAGTCCCTGCTGCCCGAAGGCCGGGGCGAAAGTGGCCACAACAAAGGCATCATCTTGGACAGGAAATCGGGGTTTTCCGAGTCTAGTTCCGAAGTTAAGCCTCTTAGAAACAATCTCCCCTTCACCTCCCGGGCGCTTCACCTCCCCGGCCTGGCTCTGTGCTGGGAGCCTCGGGGCACGTGGAGAGCCCTCAAGAGCCCCGCTTCCGAAGAAAGGATGGGTTCGGGCGGCCCGGAGAGGGGCTCCTCGCGCCGCCTGAACCAGCGAGGCGCTGCCTAGTCCTTATGGCGGGTGGGGCTGAATTAACAGGACGCCCGGGGTCGGACGGTGGTGGTGATCGCTGAGAACAGAGGCAAATCATCCTGGACGAATCTCTGGATCCCGGCCGGACTGGGCCGCGGGGCGGAACTGTGTTGCCACAGGGCGCCGGTTAGCATTCTTTGTCCTGCCTATGAGGACAGGACCTCGGAGTCCAGGTCACTTGCTGCCGCCTAGGAGTTGGACGCACTGTGGACGTGCGGCCCGGATGGAGGAAAGCAGCACTTTTCCTCGCACTGTGGAGGCCCGTGCCTCTCGCTCAAATCTCTATGGCCAAAAACAGCTCGAAAAATCTGACTAACAGAGTCGACTTTGCTACGCTTTGTCAGTGGACATTGGGCACCCATGTCTCCCGCCACATGGTATAGGGGCCCCGGCCCAGCACTAGGACGACATGAGGCTGTTGGAGAGAAATCGTATGGAGCTTTGGGCGGAAACTTCAGGCGGGATCCCGGCCCTGAGGTCCGGATGCCCAAGGCTTCTCCCAAACTCTCTGTAGCTGAGTCCGCGCGCCCAGGGAGTGACCGGGGGAGGCAGACCGATTTCGGGGTCCCCTGCCCCCGACACAGCTAAATTTGCTTCTTCTCCTGGTAACACCCCTCCCTCCGACTCCCGTGGGCGTGTACGCTTTGTCTTCGAGTTCCCCACCGAGGCGGAGGCCGAAGCTCGAAGCCCACGAAGGCGAGGAGTGGGACGGAGCCAGGCGAGTGGCGCCTACGCCGGCTCGCTCTCCCACCAACCTCTCGGCGACAGCCTAGCCCCCGCGCGGGCGCAGCACGTCCGTCGGTGGGCAGGGGGCTGCCTCTCACCCTTCCCGCCTGCCGCATCGCGGACCACCCAGGCTCGGCTCGGGGTCCTCCCCTCCTCAGTGCCGGCTGCCCGGGACGCTCCAGCGGTACCCACCGCGCTCCGCACCTCCCGCAGCGCCCCCTAGCGGCCCGCCCAGCTCTGTGCCCGGGAACGGGGCAGCGAGAGGCCGGGGTGCCAGGGGCTGGCGTGTGCCTGGTGCCCAGCGCCCATTTTCCTTCGCAGGGAGAGAAATGATAGTACACATTCATCCTTCATGGCCTACAGTGCGGGCCTTTCTTTGGCAGGGGTGGGTAAAGGATGGCGCAGATCCAGCTCTAGGAAGAAACAAGGGCTGGCTGCCCTTCCTTGCAGCGTTTGCTACTGGCTCTCGCATTCGTAAATGCTTTCATGAACTTTCTCACTTAATCCTCCTAACAACTCCGTGCTATAGGCGCAGTTACGATCTCCATTCGACAGAAAACTGAGGCCCAGAGCGGTTAGGTTAACTCATTCTGCCCTCCTGACTCCTCCAGCGTTTGCAGGTTTTGCAGTCTAACTAGATAAGAACTCTTTAGGCCATTTATAAGGTGGAGGAGGATTGCCGGAACTTGCTAAGCCGGTGTCTCTCCCAGTCATTCATTCTGTTGTCCCACTTATTTAACAAACACATAGCCCCAACTGTGTGTGGGCACCGTTCTCAGTGTTGTACCTGTTTTCACTAATTTAATTTTCATAGCAACCCGAGGAAGTAGGTAGAATTATTATCCCCATTTTATAGATGAGGAAGCTGAGGTACTGAGAGTTTCTGTAATCTGTCAAGGTCAAATGGCTACTAAGTCCCAGAGCTAGGCAGTTGATTCCCGATCATTGCTTTTGCCCCTATCCTAAAGATCCCCCAAATGTCAATGTCAGTGTACCCACATCTCTCCTTTCCTCCTCACCCATATCCCTGGAGTGTGGGGCAACCGGGCGTTCTGCCAGGGTCTAACACGACCCTGGTTCCGTGGCCCCCCTTCCCGGCCCCCTTGGCGCCTCCTGCCAGCCCCAGCACCAAAGGAGGCCTGACCAAGGCAGGGATTGATGAGTTTGAGTGGACCTCAGAGGCCGCCTGTTTACTCCACCGGCCGGCACACGCTGTGATTAACGGTGCACAATCGAGTTAGGGCCCGTAGCTCCAGGGCTGAGGCCAGGGTGGGGGAGGGGCCTGCTGGCTGGAGCTGCCTTTCCCTCGGGCACATTGGTGGTTTGCTTGAAGCTGGAGTCCCCTGGGGTGGTGGAGAAGGGGATGTGCCCAGCCAGCAGGGGTAGGGAGCACACAGCCCTCAGCGGTGGGGGACCAAACTTCCCCACCCTTCTTGCCCTTCTTCCCCTTCCCACAGAGGACCAGAGACTCAGAAAGGGAGGGATTGGGTGCATATCAGAGGAAGGAAACACTTGTCTGAAGGGAGACCTCCCAACAGAAAATGGCGGCAGTGCAGGGAGGGGGGTAGGAAGCCAGGCTGGGTCTGGGATTTGGATGGTGGGAAGCAGCCTTGCTTGGGCCTCAAGCTGCCTCACTTCTGGGGTGAGTATTTATCTCTGTGTTTTTCTCCCAGGGATGTGAACCTCTTCCTTGAGCACACGCTCAGCCTGCTCTAGCTTTCCTGCCACCAACAGCCAGTGGGCTGACTCTGCAAACCACCTGGGGTGGGGGGAAGACAGGAATAAAAGCCCACTCCAGTTCAGCCCACCTCCTGGGGATCTTTTGCTCCCTTGCCCTACATTCCAGGGATAGGCCTCCAGAGCTGTCAACCAGTAGTTCCTGTTTAAAAACCACACAGCGCAGCCTATGCCATACCCTACTCCCTCCAGATTGAAAATGCAGCCCCATCCTGAGGGAACAGTCTGGAATCTATGCCCAGCACTGTGTTCAACACTGGGGAGGGAACGGGAGAAACCAGGACCCAGAAGCCGTGGGGTCAGTGAATGAGCTGAGGAGATAAAATGATCCTGAGAAAGGTACCAGGGCAGACCAGAGTCCATGAACTTCCTAAGGATGGGAAGAAAGGTCGACGGATGGTCAGTGGGAGCTGGCTGTAGTGGGGTGAGTGTAGGCCTGGCTGGGGAGGATGATCTGGTTCCAGAGTTGTCAGGGCACCAGCCTGAGTCAAGTTGGGGGCCCAGTCTGGACCTTGTGGGAGAGAAATAGTCATGGCCCCTCTCCCAGCCTCAGTCTACCTACCCATCCATAAATGGAACTGAGGGCAAAGGCAAAAAGGGACTAGATGCACTAGATGGTCCCAGAGGACCTTCCCAGCTCTGATGTTCTTTGAAAATGGGACACCTGGGGTTTTACTCAGCCCTGCCTCTCCTGGTCATGAAACCCTGGGCATATTACTCTCCTCCTCTGAGCTTTGGTTTCCTGGAAGTAAGATGGGAGGCTAGTCTACTGTTCCTCAAATTCTATGTTGCAGGACATTAGTAGGTGTAAGTTATAAGAAAAAAGGCTTCCATGGTAAAATAGAAAGTTCATTAGGCTTTCTTTACTGTAGGAACCTATCAGAACCTTTAAATGGCAAATGTACACTAAAAATCTTGGAGAGGCAGAGAGAACATGCAGTTTTCCAAACTGACTTCACCACAGAACCATTTTTCTGTAGAACATATTTTAGCACTGGCATCTGAGGAACATACTTGATTCACTCTGGACTAGCTTATCTAGAAACCCTCCAGGTCCAGTATGTGATCATTTTAGGCATTCCCTTCATCTTTCAGTCCCCTGGACTCCTGCCCCTTTGAGGACTTGTCTCCTTGCCCCAGTCTTTCCTGGACACTTCCATCTCTGGGCCCTTGCTCTGCTCACCTTAGTGTGTCCTTTGTGCGTGGCCTTCTGTGACTTTCCCTGGCTCAGCTCTGGAGAGCTCAAACTCCATCCAGCTGCCCCTTCTCTCATCTTTTCTGGTCCCCAGAGGCCTGAGGGGTGCTGTCTGGGCCCTCCTGGCAGGATTCAATGTGATGGCTTCCCATAGCCCCAAGTTGTGTTTCCCTGATTCCCAATCCCATGCCCCAGCCTCAAGTTTCCCACACCCAGCCTCCAGCCTCCAGTCCTCAGTCAAGAGACCTTATTCCCCAGCCCCCTATGAGGCCTCTGGCCCCAAGTCTCCTGGTTCCCAGCCCCAGACCCCTGCACCTTGAACCTCAGCTCCCGGCCCTAGTCCCACTTCCCACCCATGGCTCCCAGCCTTCCTCTCTAAAGCCGTGTCTGAGATTTTGGGTTCTAGGCAGTTGAAGTTGGGGCAGCACTTCCTCTCTCCCTAGCTGCATCTCTTGAGTCTTTGGGCCCGAGCCAGGGTCAAAGGAGAGCCAGGGCCCAGAGGAGAGGCAGGATGGGAGGTGAACCCCACAGGTATTTAAAGTAATTACCCTCCTCGCCCCATCATAAGCCTGGTTCAAGATGAGGGAACACCTTGGAGGCAAAAATATAGATTATGAACTAGAACATTCTAGTGAGGCAAGGGGCAAGGGGTGGGGGGATGGTGGGAAGGTCAGTGCAGAGGGATGAGGGTGGTAAGCCTAACTCAGCAGGTGGCCCTGGGATGGGACAGGGGATAAGGACCAGTCACAGGTGTAAAGATCCATCTTCCAGATGTGGGAGCTGATGCTCTGTGACTTGTGGTAGGCTATGTAACCATTCAGTGGCTAGTGACTAACCCCAAATTGTCTCCTTGTATTGAGATCTCAATTTGCGCCTTCCAAAGTGCTTTCTCTTCATCACTTCCTCCTTCTAGAAATATTTTCTGTACAGAGCCTCTGAGGACCGCCCCCCCCCCCCATTTTTTCTCCTGCTACGTCCCTGGCTGTTGTTCCTCAAACTCCTTTGCTGACTTTCCTCATCCTCCCACTGCCTAAACTTTGGAGTATCTGGGCTCAGTCCTTGGACCTTCACACCCACTTCACAGGTGATTTATGCCACCCACACACTGATAGCTTACACATTCATGTCTCCAGCCCAGCCTCTCCTCTGAACTCCAGACTCGTATATCCAATATTTCCTCATCTGTAAAATGGGGATAATAATAGCTCAACATCACAGGGTTGTTATGAGGATTAAATGAGTTAAGACATGTGAAGCATTGGAAGCCTGCCTGCCTCCGATTAGTACTACGGCTGGAGCTATGATTATTGTTATCGCTGTCATTATTGCTGCCTGCCAGCTCCACTTGGATATCTAGAATCATCTCAGACATGACTCATCCCTAACCCAAAACTGCTCTATCTTCAGCCTTGCTTATCTCAGTAGATGGCAACCCTCTCCTTCCAGTAGCTCAGGCCTCAAACCTTGCAGTCATTCTTGACTTTACTCTTTCTCTCACATCCTGAATCTAATTCATTAGAAAATCCTGTTGTCTCTTCCTTAAATATATCCAGGGTGCAGCCACTGTGGTCTCGGCCAGGGTCATCTCTCACCCGGATAACTGCCTCCACACCGGTCTTCCTGCTTCTGTCCTGACTCATTGTACAGTCTGTCCTCAACGTAGCATTCAGAAGGTTCCCTTTGACATATAAGTCAAATCACATCCCTCCACCGTTTGAGATGCTCTATCAACTTGTCTTTTTCAGAGTAAAGCTCCAGGCCTTATAAGTACTTGCAAGGCCCCTGTGTGATCAGCTTCTTCTCCCTCCTTGATCTAATTTCCTTCTACTGCTTCCTTGCTACTCTGCTCCAACCACGTGGGACTTGTTATTCCCAGAACATGCCAAGCACTTTCCTTACTAGATGACTTTGCACTACTGTTACCTTTGCCCGTTAATAGTAAACAAACCATCAAGTTTCTGTGAGATAAAGATGATAATGAGATCATACAAAGGGCTAGGGCTTGGGGCAGTGGGCACAGAGAGAGGAACCCAGAGACCTTGGCAGGGGCCAGATCATGAATGTCCCTGAATGCCTCCTGAGCAGTGGGCAGCCAAGGAAGGTGGTGTATGCAGGGCAGGGCTGGACTCCCCTCAGGTGCAAAATCTCAGGGGTGCCAAAAAACTCAGTAATCAAAATATGTAATATTTTAACGTAATATTTAAAAGAATCAAAATTAATGCAAAAAAATCTACGATGAACAAAATGTCAAACTTGAAAAAAAATTTATTTATTTAGTTTTGGCTGCATCGCGTCTTCGTTGCTGCGCACAGGCTTTCTCTAGTTGCGGCGAGCGGGGGCTACTCTTTGTTGCGGTGCGCGGGCTTCTCATTACGGTGGCTTCTCTTGTTGCAGAGCCTGGGCGCTAGGCACGCGGGCTTCAGTAGTTGCGGCACGCGGGCTCAGGAGTTGTGGCTCATGGGCTCTAGAGTGCAGGCTCAGTAGCTGTGGTGCACGGGCTTAGTTGCTCCACAGCATGTGGGATCTTCCCGGACCAGGGCTCGAACCCATGTCCCCTGCATTGGCAGGCAGATTCTTAACCACTGTGCCACAGGGGAAGTCCCAAAATGTCAAACTTTGAAGGGAAGACAGGGGCAGGGTGAGGCAGGAGAGGTGAGTCCAAGTGCCTTTCATCCTAGTCCCAGCCGTGGACTCAAAATCCTTCTGGGAGGATGAACTGGACATGGATATCACTGGGAAGGCCCAGGGAGAAAAAGAGGTGCGGAGACCCGGCCCAGGGACTGGACAGGACTTTCCTGGCTTGTAAAATGCGGGTAGCAGGTCTTGTGCCGCAGGAACCCCGGAGGATTAGTGAGATAATGGAGAGAAACCCTGCATTGGTGGTGGTGCAGGTTGGGTTGGGAGGCAGGTAAAGGCCAGAGAGGGGTGGGGCATGGCACAGGGGCAGGGCTGCGTGGGGGAAGGGGCACTCACCGGGCTCACTCAGGTGAGGACGGTCCCGAACCGTCATCCGGCCAGGAAGGGAGGAGTGCAGCAGGTGAAGGAGCTGAGAGGTGGGACCAGGTGATGAGGCCTCGAGCTCGAGCTCGAACCTGGGGCCAGGTCTCAGGGGCAGCGGCAAGGCCGAGAGGCGGGGCCAGGGTCGGAGACGCAGCTGAGGCTCTGAAGGCTGGGTTGGTAGGATGAGGGGGTGGGGCCAGAAGCCGGGGTCGGGGCAGGGCCAAGGCTAAGCGTCCGTAGAATCAGAGACCAGGACCAGTGGGATTCCGGTGGGTACCTGCGGTTTCGATGCGTGGTTGCACATTTGCGCCAGCAGCTTCAGAGCCAGGTACAGGTCGCACGGGCCCTCCTCCGCCCCTCCCTGGGGCTGGGGCAATAGGTGCCTGTCCGTGGATGCGGCAGGAGGCAGGCTTCCTGGGCCAGTGTAGAATCCCATTAGCTCAGGAAGAAGCCAGAGCAGGCCTTGGGTAGGCAGCTGAGCATGGATGAACTGCTAGCTTTCCGGGCTGGGCAGCCACAGCTTGCGTCCACCCGCTCCTGCCTCTCTGCAGCCGCTGCCAGAGCCCCTCATCGCCTCCACCCCCAGCCCAGAGCGGGTACAAGGACCAGGAATCCTGGGTTCTCTCCTGGACTGCAGATCATGCCATCCTCCATGCCTCTTTCACGTGCTCTTCCCAGTGCCATCAGTACCGGTTCCTGCCATCCCGGGAGAGGCAGGCAGAGGCTGAGGAGGAAGGGCCTGAGGGATGGAGGGATGAGACCAGATCTCAGTGACTCCTCTTGCTGTGTTTTGCCTTCTTGGGCCTCATCAGTGCCAACCCAAGGCTCACTGGAGGCGGAAGAGAAGAGGAGGAGAAGCGCCTGGAGTCCAGCAGGAAAGCTTGGATGAGTTGGGAGGCTGAACTTCCTGGACAAGAGCCCAGGTGTAAGAGGCACACTGCTCCAGCAGCCAGGATCCGGCCTGGAGGGCTGAGACTAGCCTGCTTCAGCATTCTTCTCCCCTTTCTTCTTTTCTCCTTTGTTTCCAGATGTTAGCATCTGCCTCAAGGAGGGGGAAGAGTTTCACAGCCTCCTGATGGGCTGCGTTCATTTTAGTCCCTTCTCTGCTTCCAGGAAAGACTGAATAGGGAGGTGGGGGAAGCAAGATGCATAAAGGTTTTCAGTGTAACTAAAAGAAAGCCGTGAAGGGAGCAGAGAAAACTGGCGAGAAACGTGGGAGCGCGGTGTGTGTGTGTGTGTGTGTGTGTGTGTGTGTACACACACATGATTTCTGCTGTCAAGTCAACCGAGTCCAAGTGGGGGCTCCGTTGTTTCTTAGCTGTGTCTCACGACCTTCCTCAGCCTAAGGATAATACTGCTACTTACCTTGTAGCTTATCAAGCATTTTGGCACATATAATGACATTATAGTGTCATATAGGATAGTTTTCCTGCCCTAAAAATCCCCCGTGTCCCTCCTATTCATCCTTCTTCCCTCCCTCTGAGCCTTGAGCAACCACTGATGTTTTTACTGTCTTCATAGATTTCACATTTTTTTTTGCGGTACGCGGGCCTCTCACTCTTGCGGCCTCTTCCGTTGTGGAGCACAGGCTCCGGACGCGCAGGCTCAGCGGCCATGGCTCACGTGCCCAGCCGCTCCGCGGCATGTGGGATCTTCCCGGACCGGGGCACGAACCCGTGTCCCCTGCATCGGCAGGCGGACTCTCAACCACTGCGCCACCAGGGAAGCCCCATAGATTTCACATTTTTGATGCTACTGTAAATGGTATTCTTTTTAAAATTTCAAATTCCGGTTGTTTATTGCTAGTATATAGAAATACAATTCTTTTTTTTTTTTAATTTATTTATTTATTTATGTTTGGCCGTGTTGGCTCTTCGCTGCCGCGCGCAGGCTTTTCTCTAGTTGCGGCGAGCGGGGGCTACTCTGTTTCGGTGCGTGGGCTTCTCATTGCGGTGGCATCTCTCTCACTGTTTTTTTTTTTTTTAATAAATTTATTTATTTTATTTATTTATGTTTGGCTGTGTTGGGTCCTTGTTGCTGCGCGCAGACTTTTCTCTAGTTGCGGTGAGCGGGGGCTACTCTTCGTCGTGGTGCGCGGACTTCTCATTGCAGTGGCTTCTCTTGTTGCGGAGCACAGGCTCTAGGTGCACGGGCTTCAGTAGTTGTGGCACGTGAGCTCAGAAGTTGTGGCTTGTGGGCTCTAGAGCGCAGGCTCAGTAGTTGTGGTGCATGGGCTTAGTTGCTCCATGGCATGTGGGATCTTCCAGGGCCAAGGCTTGAACCCATGTCCCCTGCATTGGCAGGTGCATTCTTAACCATTGCGCCTCCAGGGAAGCCCTAGAAATACAATTCTTTAAAGATATTGATCTGACAGCCCACAGCCTTGCTAAATTTGTTTTCATTGTGGTAGCATTTGTGTAGATTCCATTGGATTTTCTACATAGACGATCGCTGCATGAGTTCTTGGACAGAGTCAGCTGAAGTGGAGCGGCCTCTGTGGGAACAGTGGGAGAAGTTGTGCATAGCTACTTTTAATGAAATGGTAGCGTGGATCTGGCTAGGAGTGGGGGGCCCAGGGGAAGTATTCTCTGGAACCACAGGTCCAGTAGAAGTCCCTCCCGTCTTCCCCTGGCTGCCATTTCTCCATTCCTCCACTTGGTGTGGACGTACAGGAGATGCAGGGGCTCTGGCCACTCTCTGCCCCTTCTCAGTTCTCAGGAGGACTGGAGTGGGACCATCTGCTACTCTGCTGCTTGTGCCCCGATTTCTCTTTCCATCTACGGGGGAAGGAGAAGCAGGGTGTGGGAGTGGAGATGGGGGATCCTTTTTAGGTGTTTGTGCTCAGCTGTCCCATTTTATGCCCAAATCCCCCACTGTTTCCAAGAGTCCCAGAAAGGATTCTAGGGGACTCAGCCTATCTGTGAGAACAGGACCAGGAGCCAAAGGAAGCAGGAAGCCTGGATTCTGGCACCAGAGTCCAGCTGAATGACCCCAGGTAAGTCCCTGCTCTCCCCTGGGTCTGGCCTTTTTTTGTTAAATGGGGCTGGATCAAGGATTTGTGAGGGCCTTATAGCTCTGAGTGTAGGGAGGGGAGGGGAGCGGGCAGCGTACCTTCTCTCCACGTCCTGCAGTGTGTTGGGCAGTGACAGCCCCAGAATCTCTGGCAGGAGAACAGGGATGGGGCAGGTAGCCACAAGGACCGCTCCATAGGTGAAGAGAGGCAGGGAAGGGTAGAGCTCAGAGGTCATGCCCACCAGTGGGCTCAGAACGCTGCCTATGTTGGCCAAGGTGGTTGTCACACTCGGACCTCTCTGCCTGTGGAGAGGAAGAGCACCTTGGTGAGGCCGGTGAGGCTTGTGGGTGCCCTAACTCTGCCTGCCAACGGTGTTTTCTTTTTTCACATTCCGTACACGGCCAAATGCTTGCACTTACCTTGGCTAAAAGGAAAGTTGAAAGCAAATGGTTTTGGAACCAGGAAGCCTGGGTTCCAGTTCCAGTTTGAACCTGCTGTATAACTGAACATGTCCCCAACCAACCTCTCCCCCAAGCTCCAGATGCTATATCTAGCTTCCTACTTAACACCTTAATTTGGATGTCCAAAGGGCCCCTCAAATTGTATATGGCCAAGAACTTTTCGTTTCTACCTCCAAATCTTTGCTCAGATTTCCCCATCCTGGCACAGGGCACTTCTAACCACTCAGTTGCTCAAGCTCAAGTATCTGTAATTATCCCCGATACCTCCTGTTCCCTTATTTCCCCACATCCAAAATATGAATTTGGTTGGCTCTTCTTCCAGAACACATTCAGAATCAGTTCCTCTTCTCCATCTCTACAACCACTGCCCCCCAGTTCATGTGAAGCCATTTTCACCTCTATTTATTTTTTTAAAGATTTTTTTTTTGGATGTGGACCATTTTTTAAAAAAAATTATTTTATTTTTATTTATTTTTGGCTGCGTTGGGTCTTTGTTGCTGGGCATGGGCTTTCTCTAGTTGCGGCGAGTGGGAGCTATTCTTCGTCGCAGTGCGCGGGCTCCTCGTTGCGGTGGCTTCTCTTGTCGCGGAGCAGGGGCTCTAGGCGCGTGGGCTTCAGTAGTCGTGGCTCGTGGGCTCCAGAGCCCAGGCTCAGTAGTTGTAGCGCACAGGCTTAGTTGATCCGCGACACGTATGATCTTCCCAGACCAGGACTCGAACCCGTGTCCCCTGCGTTGGCAGGTGGATTCTTAACCACTGTGCCGCCAGGGATGCCCGGATGTGGACCCTTTTAAAAGTCTTTTATTGAATTTGTTACAATATTGTTTCTGGTTTATGTTTTGTTTTGTTTTTGGCCACGAGGCATATGGGATTTTAGCTCCCCGATTAGGGATTGAACCCGCACTCCCTGCATTGGAAGGCAAAGTCTTAACCATTGGACTGCCAGGGAAGTCCCCATTTTCACCTCTTGACAGTACTATTGCAGTAGCCTCCTGACTGGTTTTCCCATTTTCACTCTTGGCCCTTCTATCCCCAGCCTATTCTCTATGAGGAAGCCAAAGTGATCTTTAAAACTGTAACTCAGGTATTTTCACCCTCTGCTTAAAAACATCCTGTGATATCTCATCATGCTAGAATAAAATCTGACCTCCTTCTAAATCCCTACATGATTGCTCCTTGCCTACCAAGTTCTTATCTTGTGCCCTATCCCTTTGTTTCCTCATTTATTCCTTAGTGTTTGCCTTTGATCTTTACCAAGGAGACCTACCCTGATCATCTTATCTAAAGCTACCCAGTCACTCTCTTTTTCTACTTTTTTTTTGGATCTCAGAGGCAGAGGGTTGAGTTACTCATAACCCTCAGTTCATGACCCTCACCCTCTATTATCATTTGTCCTTGAAAGGCTCCCTTATTCCCCCCCCTTAATTGTTTACTCCTTTTATTATCATTACCCACTCTTAATCCCCTCCTTGCCAAAGTCAACCATTCTATTGCGTTTGATGTGCATTTTTTTTTAAAGGTTTATTTATTTATTTATTTAGCTGTGTTGGGTCTTTGCTGCTGCATGTGGGCTTTCTCTAGTTGTGGCGAGCTCTGTCTACTCTTGGTTGCGGTGCACGGGCTTCTCATTGCGGTGGCTTCTCTTGTTGCGGAGCACGGGCTCTAAGCACGTGGGCTTCAGTAGTTGCGGCACACGGGTTCAGTAGTTGTGGTGCACGGGCTTAGTTGCTCCAAGGCATGTGGGATCTTCCCGGACCAGGGCTCAAACCCGTGTCCCCTGCACTGGCAGGCGGATTCTTAATCATTGCTCCACCAGGGAAGTCCCTGCATTTTTTATTTGTATATGTTCTTGTAAAATGTGTATTGTTTTGTGTGCAAATATTTTAACTTACCTAAATGGTAGAGGTAATAGATCATTCTATTTCTCATTTCACTCAGCACTCTGTTTCCTGACCAGGAATTGAACCTGGAACCTGGCAGTGAAAGCGCCGAGTCCTAACCACTGGACCGCCAGGGAATTCCGCTCTGTCTTTTAAATTTGTCCGTTGTGTCCTTCAATAAGCAGAAGTCCTTTTTGATATAATGAAATTGATATAGCTACCATGTTTTTTTCTTCCTCTTCCTCCCTCTCCCTTTCTTTCCCCCTCCTTTCCCCGCTCCCTGCTCCCCTCCATCTCCATCTCCATCTCCATCTGCGTCTGCATCTCCATCTCTATCTGTCTATCTCCAAGCCCTCTCTTCAATTCTGCTTGTCTCTTCTTGCACCAAGAAAGCCATAGACATGCCATGGCTTTGTTGTATGTCTTAATAGATGGTAGAGTGAGACTCTCTTCTTTGCTTTTCTGTTTCAGAATTGACTAGCAATTGTGGTCTTTTTTCTTTCATATAAATTTTAGAGTAAGTTTTTGGAGTTCCTAAAAAATGATCTCATTGAAATTCTGATTAGATTCTGTTGAATTTCTATAAATTTCTAAAAGTTAACTTCGAGAGGATGGACATCTTTATTATGTCATTCTAAACAAGAGTGTGGAATGTCTCTCTACTTACTAAAATAATCTTTGTGATCTTAAAAATGTTTCAGAAATTTTCTCCATGGAAGTCTTGGCTGTCCTCTGTTAATTTCCTGATAATATCTAGCTTTTGGTGTTATTCTGAATGGTGTCTTCATTTTCAAAGATTTTCTATGTTATTTTCTGGATTATTTCTCTAGATTATTGCTATTGACATTTTGGTAATTTGATTTTGTATCCAGCATCCTGCTGAACTCTTTTATTAGTTTTAATTGCTTATTGATTTTATTGGTTTATCTAGGTCAATGATCTTATACTCTCTAAATAATGATGTTTTAAACGCTTGTCTTTTAAACTGCTTATTTCCTTCCCAGTAGAGCTGTGCCGTCCAGGACCCCCAGTACTGTGTTAAACAGTTGATTCTAAGATCAAAGAGAATGCACATGACTTTCTTCATTATGTACAGTGTTTGTTCAGGTGCTCTGCTTAACTCTCTGGGCTCCCAATTTCCCTTAGATGGTTGGCCTAGTTTTCCCTGACTCTTATTCCAGCTCTTTGGTGGACATTTAAAAATACTTTAAGGATATTTAAAAGTACTTTATACTTTTTGGGGGTTATTGTCAATGTTATTTTTTTATTTTAATGGAAATAGAAGTCCATTTTTTCTAATAGATTTCCAGAAGTTCTTTATAAACGCTGCATACAAATCCCTGTAAATGCCTTCTTTTTCTCTTTTCACCTTGTTTATAGTGAAACAAATGACCAGGATTAAAAAAAAATCCAAAGTAGAAAACTTTATCAATGTGCCGTTTTTGGTTAGCCTTTTTTTCTTTATGTCTTCAGAAATCCTCCCCTCTTCAGCAGAAATTAACTTTTCTTTAAGGTTGAAATATGATTGCATTTTATTTATTTCCCAAATGGGTTAGTAGATGTCCTGGTACTAGTTGTTAAATAGGCCACGTTTTATTCTATCATCTGCAGTGCTTCCTCTGCAAGTTTTCCTACGTGTGGGTCTGTTTTGGAGCTTGCTATTCTTTTCCATCGGACAATTTGTTCTTTCCTGCTCCAGCATCCACTATCTTAATTACTACAATTTTATAATAAGACTTTATAATATGCCTTGATTTCTGGTAGGGCAAGTCCTTCCCCTCTGTCCTTTTTAAAAAAGTACCTTGGTTATACTTGGTCCACAGCACTTTTATATACATTTTAGAATTTGCTTGCTAGTTTCTTGAAAATATCTGTTGGGATTTTTTTTTTTTTTTTCAGTACGCTGGCCTCTCACTGCTGTGCCCTCTCCCGTTGCGGACCACAGGCTCCGGATGCGCAGGCTCAGCGGCCATGGCTCATGGGCCCAGCCGCTCCGCGGCATGTGGGATCTTCCCGGACCGGGGCACGAACCCGTGTCCCCTGCATCGGCAGGCGGACTCTCAACCACTGCACCACCAGGGAAGTCCTATCTATTGGGATTTTGATCAAAATTGCATTGAATTTATAAATCAATCTTGGAATCACTAACATTTTAATATCATCTTATGTCAATTATGAGTTGATATATTATGAGATTTCCTCTCCATGCACATAATACATTTATTTACATTTTCTTTAATACCTTTTAATATAATTTAAAATTTTTCTTGAAAAAGGTCTAATTTTTAGAAGAGTAGAGAATGCAGTTGATCTTTTGTTTATTGACCTTGTATCTAGCCACCTTGCCAAACTTTACTATTTCTAATAATTTTAGATTTTTATATAGATTTTTAAAATTAATTTTTATTGGAGTGCAGTTGATTTACAATGTTGTGTTAGTTTCTGCTGTACAGCAAAGTAAATCAGTAAAGTTATACCTGTATATATATCCACTCTTTTTTGGATTCTTTTCCCACATAGGTCATTACAGAGTATTGAGTAGAGTTCCCTGTGCTATACAGTAGATTCTTATTAGTTATCTATTTTATATACAGACAGTTATATCCTCTCTAAATAGTGATAGTTTTGATTTTCCCTTTCCAGTCCTATTTCTGTTGTTATTCTTATCCTAGGCATTGACCACACTCTCCAGGATAATGTTGAATAGAGGAGGAGACAGCAGGCACATTGGTCATATTCCCAAGTTTAAAGAGAATGTTTCTAGGGCTTCCCTGGTGGTGCAGTGGTAAAGAATCCGCCTGCCAATGCAGGGGACACGGGTTCAAGCCTTGGCCCTGGAAGATCCCACATGCCGCGGAGCAACTAAGCCCATGCACCACAACTACTGAGCCTGCGCTCTAGAGCCTGCGAACCACAACTACTGAGCCCGTGTGCCACAACTACTGAAGCCCACGCACCCCAGAGCCTGTGCTCTGCAACAAGAGAAGCCACTGCAATGAGAAGCCCATGCACCGCAACGAAGAGTAATCCCCGCTCTCCGCAACTAGAGAAAGCCTGCGCGCAGCAATGAAGACCCAACGCAGCCAAAAATAAATAAAATAAATTTAAAAAATACAAAAAAAAAAGAGACAGTGCTTCTAATGTTTCACCATCAAGAAATAATATTTGCTGTGGATTTTTGGTAGATGTTCCATATCAACTTAAATTTCCTTCTATTGTTGTTTTACTAAGACTATTTTTAATGGATGCTAATTTTTATTAAATATTTTTTGTTTTTATTGGGATGATAATCTATTAATATAGATTAATAGATCTATATTAATATATTTTAGTTTTTGTGATATTAATATATTTTCTAAAGTAAAACTACCCTTGCTTTCCTAAGTCAGCTCTCCTTGGTCATAATGTATTATCATTTTTTATACATCACTGGATTCATTTTTCTAATATTTTGTTTAAGATTTTTGTATCTGTTTATGAGTAATATTGGCCTGTAATTTTATTTCACAACTATCCTCTTTTGGTTTCAGGGTCACCTGACCTCACAGAATGTATTTGACATAATTTCCCTTTTTCTCTTTTTTGGGGAAGCGTTTGTATAACATTGGAAGATTTGTTCCTTAAAAGTGTGGTGGAACTCATCTGTATTAATATCTGGGTCTGGTGTTTTCTTTGAGGCAAGATTTTAAAGTTTACTCTTCAGAATTTTTTTTTCTTTTTCTTTCTTTTTTTTTTTTTTTGCGGTACGCGGGCCTCTCACTGTTGTGGCCTCTCCCGTCGTGGAGTACAGGCTCCGGACGCGCAGGCTCAGCGGCCATGGCTCACGGGCCCAGCCACTCCATGGCATGTGGGATCTTCCCGTACCGGGGCACGAACCTGTGTCCCCTGCATCGGCAGGTGGACTCTCAATCACTGTGCCACCAGGGAAGCCCCCAGAATTTTTATTTATTCTAGAATCAGTTTTCCTATATTATTTTTTTTAGGAATTTGTCAATTTCATCTAAATTTAAAATTTATCAGGGCTTCCCTGGTGGTCCAGTGGTAAAGAATCCGCTTTCCAATGCAAGGAACGCGGGTTCCATCCTTGGTTGGGGAACTAGAATCCCACATGCCATGGGGCAACTAAGCCCACAGCCTCAACTACTGAGCTAATGCGTCTCAGTGAGGGAGCCCGCATGCTGCAAACTGCAGAGCCCACATGCTCTGGAGCCTGTGTGGCCCAACCAGAGAGAGAAAACCCACACGCCACAACCAGAGAGAAGCCTGAGCCACAACGAGGACCCCGATGCAGCCAAAAAAAAAAAAAAAATTATCAGTATAGACTGGTTTATAGTTTTTTGCGTCTTTAATTACTTAATTAAAAATTTGCATCTTAATTTCTCTAGATCTATAGTTCAGTTTTTTTAAATTCCTAATATTTATTTGTGTCCAGTTTTTTATTTTTTTAATTATTATTACTAGGCATTTGTCCATTTCACTGATATTTTCAAAGATTGACTTTTTGTTTTGTTGACCCTCTTTTTTATACATTTGTTTTCTATTTAATCTGTTTCTGGTACTATTGTTATTGTGTTTTATAGATAAGATGACTGAGAATTTGGACTAGTTACCTTTTATACCAGAGCCATATTCTTTTTTTTTTTTTTGGCCATGCCCTGCGGCTTGTGGGATCTTAGTTCCCCAACCAGGGATTGAACCTGGGTCCCAGCAGTGAAAGCGCCGAGTCCTAACCACTGGACTGCTGGGGAATTCTGAGCCATATTCTTAACCATTGTACTTTTTCTGGTCTTAAAGTCTATTTCGGCTTCTATATCTACCTTTCTTCTGGTTAACATTTGTCTAGTATAACCTTTTCTATTTCTCCACATTTAAGATTTTCATGGTCTAACATTTTAAATGGGTCTCTTGTAAACTTCATGAACTAGACTTAAATAAAATCAACTTGGACCATCTCTGCCTTTTAACTGGTCGGTTTAATCTATTTATATCTATTGTTGTGACATATATTTTGAGTTATTGATACCATCTTACTTTTTGTCTTTAATTTGTTCTAATTTCTGTATGTTTTTGTTCTCCTTTGTTGCCTTAAAAAATAATTGATTGACCTTTGTGTCCTTTCTGGCTGGAAACCTTTTGGCTCTAGGACCTCATTGTTCCATTCCAGGACTCCTCCCCAACCCCCCTAGGAGAAAACAATGTTTTTACCTTGCAATAGGTCCTCTTCCCCTCCTTCCAATTCCCTGCCCTAAGGGACCTGCTTTTGATAGGCGCATACTTTGATTAGTTGTTTGCACTGGGAGAGGGTGTTTTGGAGAGACCCCTCCTCATGGGGAGGCTTAAGTAACAATTGATGAATTATAAGAAAGAAGCATTCATTAATGCCAAGAGTTTTGCTTTGCTGAGTGATGTATGCAGATATACAGCCAGAGATGAATTCCTAGGAGAAGATTTTAGCAGTTATGTGGAGGAAGTATCAGGAGAGAGAAAGAGGAGAAGAATAAGTGACTGTTAGCCAAGAATGGATTTGAGGGACAACAGAAATGCCTATTAAGTGTTTTGGCTGTGTGGTATGTGATATAAGCATCTCTTCCATCCCCCAAGGAGTCTTCATAAAATCAACAATGTTTAGTGACACTTTTTAGGGCATTTTTCTCCTTAGAGATGTGCCGAGGTACAGTGTCCTGTCTCAAGGTTGGTAAAGGGCACAGTGAGAAGCTGTCCATAGAAGACAATCTTATATGAGCTACACTGAAATGAATTAAGAATTAAACAATATTATTGGCACCAGAATAGACAGACAAGTCCATGGAACTGAATAGTCCACAAACAGTATAAGATAAGGGTGCCAGCCAGGAAAGTTTGGGTTACTCCTAGTGGGGGAAGGTAGTGGGTGTTCTAGGTGTTCTAGGAGATGCTATGCCCATCTGTGACTTATTTTGAACCCTCTACCCTACCCTGAGGTCCCACGCACCTGGAGTAGTTGAGGATGACAAAGAGGGGCAGAGAGACCAACGGCTGCAGGTGGCACCAGTGGGGCACAGCATAAGCCATGCCAGCCAGGAAGAGCTGGCCTACAGTGGGGACAAATCCAAATAAGAGGCCCAGACCTGGCCGGGCACGGATGGGCAGCCACTCCAGATCTGGGGAGAAGAGCAGAGCTTAGGTTGAAGTCAGGGCTGTGTGAGTACATGTGTATTTGGGGGTGGTTGTCACTTCCAGAAGGAGGACGATCCTCACTTTGGAGTAGAAGGGCTCTTCTCTTGAGCTCAGTCCTACTCTGCACCCCTAGGTCCCTCACAGGGTAAAGCAAGGGTGGTTTGATCTCTGGTTAGGTTCCGTGTGTGTGGAGACAGGAATGGGCTAGAAGACTCCGAATTCCCAGGCATGCTCCTGTTCAGTGTCCCCAACCCCAACATTCATGTTTCCTCACTTCTCCCAAACCTCTTTTGAATGGCCTACAGCCACTCCCTCTGCACCTCCTTCAACTCATTTTTTTTTTTTTTTAAACATCTTTATTGGAGTATAACTGCTTTACAGTGGTGTGTTAGTTTCTGCTTTATAACAAAGTGAATCAGCTATACATATACATATATCCCCATATCTCCTCCCTCTTGCGTCTCCCTCCCACCCTCCCTATCCCACCCCTCTAGGTGGTCACAAGGAATCATACACTTTTTGTCCTTTTGTCTCTAGATTATGTTACTTAACATTATGTTTTCAAGGTTCATCCATGTTATAGCATATCTCACACGTTCATTCCTTTTTATGACTGAATAATATTTTTGTTTATCCATTCATATGTTGATGAACACTTGAGTTGTTTCTACCTTTTGGCTATTGTGAGTAATGCTGCTATGAACACTGGAGTACAAGTATCTGTTTGAGTCCCTGCTTTCATTTCTTTCAGGTTTATATGTTGGAGTGGTATTGCTGAATCATATTGTAATTCTACCTTTAACTCTTTGAGGAGCTGCTAAACTGTTTTCCATAGCAGCCACACCATTTTACATTCCCACTAGCAGTGCATGAGGGTTCCAGTTCCTCCACATCCTTGTCAACACTTGTGATTTCCTGTTTTCTTGTTTTGTTTTGTTTCTGTGTTCATTTTGCTTTGCTTTTTATAATAGCCATCCTAATGGGTGTGAAGTAGTAACTTGTGGTTTTGATTTGCATTTCCCTAGTGACCAATGATATTGAGCATCTTTTCATGGGCTTATTACCATTTATATATCTTATTTGGAGAAATACCTTTTCAAGTTCCTTGCCTATGTTTTAATTGCATTGTCTTCTGTTGCTGAACTGTAAGAGTTCTTCATATATTCTGCATATTAAGGCATTCTCAGATATATTATTTGCGAATGTTTTCTCCCATTCTGTGGTTGTCTTCTCACGCTCTTTTTTTTCTTTTTAACATCTTTATTGGAGTATAATTGCTTTACAGTGGTGTGTTAGTTTCTGCTTTATAACAAAGTGAATCAGTTATACATATACATATGTTCCCACATCTCTTCCCTCTTGCGTCTCCCTCCCTCCCAACCTCCGTATCCCACCCCTCTAGGTGATCACAAAGCACCGAGCTGATCTCCCTGTGCTATGCGGCTGCTTCCCACTAGCTATCTATTTTACGTTTGGTAGTGTATATATGTCCATGCCTCTCTCTCACTTTGTCACAGCTTACCCTTCCCCCTCCGCATATCCTCAAGTCCATTCTCTAGTAGGTCTGTGTCTTTATTCCCATCTTACCCCTAGGTTCTTCATGACCTTTTTTTTTTTCTTCTTAGATTCCATATATATGTGTTAGCATACGGTATTTGTTTTTCTCTTTCTGACTTACTTCACTCTGTATGACTGACTCTAGGTCCATCCACCTCACTACAAATAACTCAATTTCATTTCTTTTTATGGCTGAGTAATATTCCATTGTATATATGGGCCACATCTTCTTTATCCATTCGTCTGTTGATGGACACTTAGGTTGCTTCCATGTCCTGGCTATTGTACATAGAGCTGCAATGAACATATTGGTACATGACTCTTTTTGAATTATGGTTTGCTCAGGGTATATGCCCTGCAGTGGGATTGCTGGGTTGTACGGTAGTTCTATTTTTAGTTTTTTAAGGAACCTCCATACTGTTCTCCATAGTGGCTGTATCAATTTACATTCTCACCAACAGTGCAAGAGTGTTCCCTTTTCAACTCATTTTAATTCAGCAGTTATTTAGAGGTGACGACTCTGTGCCATGCCCTTTGCTTGACCTGGGAAATAGAGATGAATGAGCCTTACCCTCAGGCCATTCTGCACCACTGTCGTTTCTTCCAATGGGTCACTCTCTGGCCTCTGGGCCTTGTATATTCTTTTTAAAAATAATTAATTAATTTATTTGGCCGCTCTGCTTGGCTTGTGGGATCTTAGTTCCCTGACCAGGGATCAAACCCAGGCCCCCTGCAATGGAAGCTTGGACTCCTAACCACTGGAATGCCAGGGAATTCCCTATTCTTTTTGTCTAGAACTCTGCCCCAGAACCTTACTCCTTTCTTTCTGTCTCACTTTTCGTTCAGTTCTGAGCTTAGCTGTCACCTCTTCTGGGGAGAGTTCCTGGTTCCCCAAGTCCTGATTGAACACTCCACTTCTGAACTCCCACATCACCCAGGATGGCCCTGATCCTAGCCTTTAGCAAACCAATTTGTAACTGCTTGGCACTCTCTCCAGTCAACTATTAACTCTTTGAGGCCATGGGTAGTGTCCTCTTGTTCACTTGTGTATTCCCAGTGCAGGATGTTACACAAATTAAACGCCTTTCAAGACTGTATTGAATGGGCTTCCCTGGTGGCGCAGTGGTTGAGAGTCCGCCTGCCGATGCAGGGGACACGGGTTCGTGCCCCGGTCCGGGAAGATCCCACATGCCGCGGAGCGGCTGAGCCCATGAGCCATGGCCGCTGAGCCTGCGCGTCCGGAGCCTGTGCTCCGCAACGGGAAAAGCCACAACAGTGAGAGGCCCGCGTACCGCAAAAAAAAAAAAAAAAACTGTATTGAATAAAGAAATGTTGAATTAAAGACTCCCTGTGTGACTGGCTTCTCTAAGCAACCCCACTCCAATCTCTGAGCCTTTATTTAGTTTATCCTTACAATGATCCCTAAATATCTAGGATGAATTCCAGCCCCCAATAATCAGAGCTACCAAAGAGGTCATGATCTTATCTTTTTTTTCTGCCCGGGGCACTGCCTACTCCAGGAGAGGCCCAGATAGGTCAGGATCGGCTGGAACAGGTAGACTCCACTTTGTACTCAGGGAAGGAACTGAGGTTTAAATTTGTCAGGTCTGCTGGTTCACTGGATCCCTGTGATTGAGGAGTCCCCACGAGCCTGGCCCTCCTGGGTTCCCTCTCACTCAAAGTCATGGAAGCGCTGCTGGCGCCTGACAGCCATGCCTGAGAGGAAATGGAAAGCGCAGTAGGTTGGGAAGTTGAGTGCGAAGGCAGCACAGGTCCCGGAGACTGCTAACTGCAGGTAGCTCCAGATCAGCACCTTCTGACAGCCCAGCCTGTGAAAGGAGGGGAAACCTGGGTCTGGAGAGCACATTGCTTGCTCCCCTGCCCCATGTCCCTGGCTGTCTCATCCTTGGTTCCCTGGGCAATCTAACAGCTGCTTGTAAGGCTGCCCACCTGTGCCCATCAGGTAGATGCTGAGATGGGAGATAGGGAATAATTGGGTGAGGGCTGGCATCTAGGGGACCTGGTGTTGGGAGGATCCTCGGGTTGCTGCTGTCCAGGGTCCTGACGCATCCAAGCATACCTCTGTGGAGAGAGCCACGCGCCTTCATCAGTATCATAGAGGGTGTGTTGAAAACAATCCACATACCAGAGCCCCACTTAAGGCCTGTTGGATATCTGGAAGGTAAGCTAGAAACTTGAATTTTTTTTTTTTTTTTTTTTTTTTTTTTTTTGCGGTACGTGGGCCTCTCACTGTTGTGGCCTCTCCCGTCGCGGAGCACAGGCTCCGGACGCGCAGGCTCAGCGGCCATGGCTCACGGGCCCAGCCGCTCCGCGGCATGTGGGATCTTCCCGGACCGGGGCACGAACCCGTATCGCCTGCATCGGCAGGCCGACTCTCAACCACTGCGCCACCGGAGAAGCCCTAGAAACCTGATTTTTAACAAGCTCCCAAGGTTTGGGAACTACTGCTCTGGGGTGTGGTTGATTGTTTGAAAGTTGGTCGATGGTGACTCCAGTTAGGAGACAGCCTTTTGTGAGTTTTTTAAAAAACATTGAGGTATAATCAACATACAACAGTATAATAGTTTTAGGTATATAGCATAATGATTCTATATTTGTATATATTGTGAAATGATCACCACAGTAAGTCTACTTAAAATACACCACCATATGTAGTTACAACAATTTGTGTGTGTGTGTGTGATGAGAACACTTAAGATCTACTCTCTCAGCGACTTTCAAACACGCAATACAGTAATAGTCACCACGCTGTACATTATATTCCCATGACTTATTTAGCTTATAACTGGAATTTGGACTTTTTGACCCCTTTCATTCATTTTGCCCACCCCTTACTCCCTGTCTCTAGCAACTACCTATCTGTTCTCTGTATCTATGAGCTTGGTTTATGTGATTTTTATTTCTGGGAAACCTATGCAAGCCTTATAATTTTGCAAAATGCATATGATTGTGGCTTGTATTTTATGAATAATAAAGCCGATTGTGTCTGCTGAAATGTCTGCTGTGACGTTTATAATATTTTTAGATATTATTCTTTAGAAAATTGCCTCCTGTTATTCATCCCATGATCTTTTTATGGTCTTGGAAGATAATCAAGGTTAGGGTATTAACACTGAGTTGCAGCTACTAATTTAACCCTCACCATAACCCCTATTTTATAGATGGAAAAACCAAGTCTAAGAGAGTTTGTATAACCTCCTCATGGGCACACAGTTGTGGCTGATCTGAGACTTGTCTCTAGCTGTTATTGGTTCCTAGGTCTTTGTTTCTGTGACACCCACATGTCACATACAAGGCAGAGTGGTGGGAGGTGACTTCTTCAGGATGTCGGAAAATCGGGATTCTTGTCCTGCTTTGACCACTTATTAGCTGTGTGACTGTACTTTTTAAAAAAGTAAACATTAACTATTTACGTTATACAATTATAAAGGTAATGAATTATCATTAAAGTTCAAATAATATAGTAATGAAAAGTGAAAAGTTCTCTTCTTTTCAATTCCACTCCTCAGAATTAACGACATCATTTTCTTGGGTTCCTTCTAGGCAGTTTGGGCAAGTTATCCAACATCCCTGAACCTAAGTGTCCTCATTGGTAAAATGCAGTTAATGGTACCATTCATGCTGGCTTCACAAGGTATTGTGAGGAGGAATTGAAATGAGGCAAGACCTGGAAAGTGCTGATGGACGGTTGTGTGATTCCTACAGACTTTCCAGACGTGGTCAGGCTTGGGTGGATCCGTCCTGTGTCCCTCTCTGGATTCTCAGGGATGCCAGTCTCCCCTCTGTGTCCAGCCTAGAGGGCTTATGCCTTTGCTCCTTGATCCAGCTTTGTTCACCACTGACCTGTCTGCCATGATCCCCAACGTCAAGCTTCCGACCAGTTCTCCTGCCATGACGATGGACTGACTCAGCTGTGGCAAGGTCTTGTGTGTGCACAAGAGGTCCCACTGTGAGGAAGGAAGAACTGGGGTCAAGGAGAGTTGGGCCGGCCCCACAGCAGCCCATTCCCTCTCTCCTGGTGGGCTGAGGGTCTTGGATTAGGACAGGCACATAAGGAGGGCTTGCCTCCCTAAGTCACACAATCTTTCTCATCATCTTCTCCTGGTGAGAATGATTCAAGTTATTTCAAAACATGTCAGAGGTATCTTTTGGGATGACAGCTCAGACTACTCGCCCTTTTCTGAACACTAACCCCTCACCCTCTTTCAGGGCTGTTTAACCTGTCCCTCCCCGGGTGCAGCTGAAGAAAACCGACCCTGGAGCTGGACAGAGCTAATTAGTTTTTTGTTTTTTTTTTAAAATATTTATTTATTTAGCTGTGCCGGGTCTTAGTTGAGGTGTGTGGGATCTAGTTCCCTGACCAGGGATTGAACCCGGGGCCCCCAGCATTGGAAACACTGCGCCTTAGCCACAGGACCACCAGGGAAGTCCCCAGGTTCGTTTTCTTACAAATTTGGAAAAGCGACTCAGAGAAGCAAGCTTGGTAAGGACACCCAAAGTTGGGGTGGGAGGACCAAGTTTGGAATGACGCGGAAGGGGAGCTGAGAAATCATGAGACAGAGAGAGAGTGGGAAAGGGAGAAGGAGAGGGAGAGGGAGAAAAAGATGAGGGAGGGGGAGAAGGAGGGAGGGGGGAAGGGGAGGGAAGGAGGGGCATAGGGGAAAAGAATGCAGTAATTTAGTCAGAGGGAAGTGGAGGTGAGATCTTAGTGCCCGAGAGGTGAAGATAGAGAGTTCAGCTCTTCTGGTTTTCCTCAACCACCTAATCCCAGTCTTTCATAAGCCTGGGCTCAAGTTCTTGACCTTGGGTTCTGGGAAATACCTTTGCATCCTTCCATTAACTTTCCATAAGCAAATTTGAGAGGGGTGTAGTTATTTGCAATCCTGAATAAGTGGCAATTGGATACCTCAACTAATAGTTTAAATTCTGTTGCTCTTTTTAATGAATATAAGAAAAAAAATTCTCCTTTTAAAAGGACTTCCTTTCTAGGTGGAGTAAAACAGCTCCACAGCCTGCAGGAAAATCATACTGAAATCAAAAGTCACACTGACGGATGTGACTTGAAGGATGTGACTTAAATCAAAATGACAACTAGGTGTGGTATTTCCTTTACATAAAAGCGAATTTTTGTATACTTTTGAGTGGATTTTAAAACTCATTTCTTTTGTTAACAGAAGAAAAAGGAAAGGGGGCAGGGATGACCAGGACGTTTAGGGAATGCTCCCTAAGATGTGTTAATATATATCCAAATGAATTCATCCTTCAAGTGGAATTACTTGATAATCTTGATTTGATTGGAGAGAAATCCTTATCTTATATGCCTTATTACAGGCAGACTTTTAATACCCTGTGCACACGCCATATGATGTAAAATTTGGGTGGTTGGCATTTGAACACTTTCTCCGAAGAGCAATGGACTTTATTGCTTCTTTATTCAAATAACTGCTATTCTGTAGTTCTCTGTGTTATCTGATATAATTTTTATTTTAAAAAGGTTTTGGGGCTGTGTCAGACTGGGAATTCATTTTTAACAGTACTTTAATGGAAACTTGTGAATGAAATACTACCGTGGAGATGCATATGGGACACACTGTAGCGTGGAGTTAGGGATATGATAGACCAGAACTGAGGAAGGGAAAGATGAGAAGCAAGAGGTGTAGGAAAGAGGTAAGAGGTCAGAGGAGCGCTGGAGGAGGGACGGACTGGGAGTGTGGGATTGGCAGATGCAAACCATTGTATAGAGGACAGATGAACAACAAGGTCCTACTGTGTAGCACAGGGAACGATATTCAATAACCTGTGATAAACCATCATGGAAAAGAATATGAAACGGAATATACACATGTGTAACTGAATCACTCTGTCGTACAGCAGAAGTTAACACAACATTGTATATCAACTATACATCAATAAAATTTTAAAAAATAGGTGTATCGATTTTAGAGAAAATGGAAAAATAAGGATTTGTTAAAAAAAAAAAAAAGAACCAAGGCGTGCAAAGAGAACAAAATCTGTATGCAGTCTGGTGATGAAATCTGGGTGTAGTCCAGAATAGAAATTGATAAATGAGTATACAATATGTACTCAGAAAGAATTTTTCTGCCTCTGTTCTGCCCTAAGGAGCTTGTCATCTGTAAAAGCAACAGTTGGATGGGGCTTACATCACCTTAGGTTTAGCACTGGCTTTTACTATATATATTCTCTTCATGTGCACCTGAGACTTGAGGATCGTATATTTGTGTGCTCCTGGGCCTCATGTATATAGAATTACTTTCTCAGTAACAGGAACCATAGTCTAGGAATAGGCGGTGGTGGATTTGAAGGAGACTCAGAGAACTGCTGCCTCGGAAAGCTCTGCACTGCTAACTTGATAAAGGCTGTGATAAACGACAGATGCTGTGAGACTGGCCTCAGGGGAAAGAAAAAGAGAAGAAGAGAAAACGAATGACAGTGGCACCAGGAATTAGAGCAGTGAAATGGTAACTGTCGTTCATCTGCAGGACAGAAGTGAACGGGAGACTCAGGCCGGTCATTCATAACAACTCATGCCCTCCCTGCCCTATAGTCATTGGACCCAGGGGTGGGCACCTGACCCAGGCCAGCAAATAAGTCTTTCCTAGAATTTTTCAAAGTTGAAGCGGAGAGACAGTTATTAGGAGTGAGCCCAGAATGGTCAATGGCCACATTGTGAAGGATCCGTGGCAGAGTCACATGCCCAGCATGCGAAGGAAAGTAAAGATGAGAGCCAGCAAGGGTCCTGCTCGCATGGCCCTGGTTCCCACAGCTCCTAGAGCAAGCCCTGCCTCTGCTCATCTCGTGGTTTGGTTACGGGAGCCTTTATACCCTCTCTTCATGCTCAGATTAGCTTGAGTTGAATGGCAGCCACTTGCAAACAAGAGTCTTGACTAATATAGTTCAGATAGAAGCTGCTGGTTATTACTAAGGATACCTTAATTCAGAAGAAAAGAAGAAGAGCTCAGACAGAGTTTTTATTGGAACCCAGAGGTAGCGTCTTTTTCTTATTATATGTATTTATTTTTTGCTTTGCATTTAGAGTGCAGAAGCATCCCTTTGGGATACTGGGCCATTTGGGAGTTCTTTCCAAGAGGCAGACTGAGACGTATCTTTCTCAGGTGACCCGTGCCATTGTGCCTACCAGATACAGCCATGTGGCCTGGGTGGAGTATCTTCACTGCAACTAAGCTTCTTGCTTATGCAACCCCTGATAACTTGTGAGCCGTTTCGTTTGCTTCACAACTCAGAAGGCCCAGCCTCACGTTAGGTTATGCATGTAAGCTGCCTATTATCCTAATGAAATGCTCTCCGGTGCAGCCTTTGGCATTATTGGCCCAAGGAAGAAGTATCCCGGTTGTGTTTATGAAATAGGCCTTTCAGTGCCCTATGTCCGTGTGTGGTGGTGGAGAATGGTCCCATTCACAGTGCCTGTTGGAAGAGGATTGGATTATTCTTGGCATCTCCCCACAACTCAGGAAAATTGTGTGCATCTGGCTTTGTCAGTTATTGAAACCAAAAATGATGAGATTACTACCAAGCCTCCATCTAGAAGGAGAGCTAAGGTGCACATGTACCCAGATTCTTTGTTCCAGAGGGCGAGAAATTTGAGCTTCGGATCAAACTGCCTGCTGTTTTGAACAGAAGAACAGCAGCCAGGTTGATAGTTCCCGGAGTATTGTCAGACTTGGAGAGCGGAGCGTAGAGTTTTAAGAAGGGAAATGGAAAAGCAGAATTGGAAGCCACACGTGAAGGTGGGTGGAGGGGAATGTCTCAGGATTTGGGTTGAGGCTGGAGAATAATGAAGAAGGTTTTTCCCCAGCTCTGCAGGGAGGGGATGGCTTGTGATGCCTGCATGCCCAGAGGGAGGACTAGCCATCCTTTGTCACCTTCTGCTTCGGCAGCTTGGGTCTGTCTAGTGGGAAGTATGGCTTAACTTTTATCACTTTCAGACAGATCCTGCATCAGGCGAGTTTGGGGGCCCTGCTCAACCACAGCCTCTTCTCAAGGCATCTTTTCTGCAGAGCCCTGACTAAAGGACAAGGGGCCACGTAATCCCACTATATTGTCCGTTGGCACGGTGATTAGATGAAGCGTGGACACCTGAGCCGGTTGCTGGGCTGGGGATGGGGCTGCTCACCAGTGTATTGAGCTGAGCCAATTGAAGCCTTTTCTGAATTAAGATTCACAGAAATGTTCTGGTTGGTGGTAGGCCCTAAATCTGAGGGGTAACGGATCAGAGCTGGGACCAGTGGCTGTCTTGCAAATGGGCACACAGACGAAATGGGGTGAGGAGAGAGTTACAGAGTAAGTGTATAAGGATGTCTCTGGTGCTCCAATCCCTGGTTCCAGTTTCCATGAGGCCTGGACACACTTTGCTTCCTGCCCTTGCATTCCCTGAAATCCCTTTTCTCGTGAGCTGACTTGAGAGAGCTTCTCTTCCTTGCAACCAAAAGATCATTGACAAGAACAGATGTTAAGAGCACGAGCCATGTGACAGCTACAAAGTGCAGAATTCAGCCGGATGAACCACTTAGCAGGCCAGGGAGACTCTACAGTCGACTGTGTGTGTGTTTCGGGGGAGGGGTGTTAAATCACTAGAGATGAAAGGACCCTCCCATAACCCTGTTCTCTTTCCCGTCTTAGTTCCTTGGCTGCTCTCCATCTCCTGGCCCCAGCTGCCGAGAGCTATTTCTAGATGAAGTCAGGAAATTGTTTTTGTCTCTAGGACTCTGAGCCCAGAATCCCCTGCTCAGGAACACCCTCCTTGCCCTCCACTATCTGCATGCCTCCTTTCTAGCTTCCTCTGAACCACCGCCCCACCTCCCTACCCTGTGGAATTGCAACCTCTCAGGGAAACCAAAGTAGAATATCAAACTCCAGTAATAGTATCTCTCTCTCTGGTGGAGGTGGAGGGGCAGGGAGCAGCTTTCTGCAAGGAGTTCCATAACCTCCTCTACCAGGAAGACCTCAACTCCAACCCATGTTCTCTTACCTGCATTTAGGCAGAGCTCTTCATAGCTCCAGGGTCTTCAGACAAACTCAGGTCAGGTTCACACAGTCTGTGTGCGTGTGTGTGTGTGTGGGGGGGATGGTAAGATGGGGACACAGGGGTTGGAAGGAGGAGGTCCAGGTCTCCTCACGTCAGTCACGATGGTAGAAGGGAAGGTGCTATTGTCATAGATCCAGCCGTGGGTGCAGGGCTCTGTGGCCCCCGTGCCGTTGATCTCTGTGCCATTGGGAAAGGATGGTCCCTGCTGAGGGGGAGGTGAAGAGGAGGCAGACCTTGGGCCGCCCCTGCCCGTCCCGGGGCAGCCAGGCGTCCAGCTCCTCGTCCTTGCTGAGGTTGGTGTCGGCAGGTGAGCGGCAGGGGTGGGTGGGGATGGCAGTGGTGAACTTCTGCAGGGTGTTGTGCAAAACCTTTAGGAGCAGGGTCACGATCGACAGAGTGGTCTGGATCTGCTGGAAGCGGCCCATGCGCCCCAGCCTGCAGCAGGAAGTCACTGAAAGCCATGGGGCGGGGTCTCGCAGGGGCACTGGAGCTGAGGGCTCTCCCTCCCACACCTGTTTCCTGTCTTTCGGTGCAGGGGGAGGAGACAGACTGCCCTTTGCCTCCTCAGCTCATCAGTTCCTGGGTCTGCTGTGGCCCTAAGTCACCTGAGCTAAAGACTAGTGTTTATAACTTTTTTCGAGGCACCAAGTTAAACTGTGACTTGAAAGTAAGACGTTCAAGTATTAAGACTCAACGGGTCAGTGATTTGTTCAAGGGGATCTAAAGGGCAGGTAAAGTTGGATGGGGTGGAAGAAACCACCTTCTTGTGAAGGAGGGATATGCGTGACGCCCCAAAGTTTGGTGGTATGACTCTCCCCACCCCAGGCCAGAGCAAGCGACCTCCTTCTTGGAGGAGATAGGAAAGAGCAGAGGGAGGCCCAGGCTGGTTTGAGCACAAAGCCCCAGCTGAATTCCCTTTTCTCAAGGCCACTTGGGCCACATGGAGTTGGGTAAAATCTCTGAAGAGCTCACATAGAAATGCCATTGTGCTGTGGTTGTCAGCACCCCCCAACCTGTGAGCACTGCCTCTGTGTTAATCCCAGAACCTGGGCCTTCAGCTAAGCCACAGCTTAACCTCCACTCAAAGAGTGAAGACTGGGAATTCTCTGGTGGTCCAGTGGTTCGGACTCGGCACTTTCACTGTCGGGGGCCAGGTTCAATCCCTGGTGTGGGGAACTAAGATCCAACAAGCATGACATGCGGCCAAAAAAATATATATATATATAATAAAATGCTTCAATTTGGGGGGCTCATTTCAACAAGTTTTGACAAATTTATACACCCATGTAACCACTATATAGAACATTTTTATCACCTCCAAATTTCCCGGTACCATACTCCAGATAGCTCTACCTAGTCTTAGGCAATAGATTTGTCTTTTCTAGAGTTTCAAATGAAACTGGCTTCTTTTATTTTATTTTTTATTTTTTGCGGTACGCGGGCCTCTCACTGCCGTGGCCTCTCCCGTTGCGGAGCGCAGGCTCCGGACGCGCAGGCTCAGCGGCCATGGCTTACGGGCCCAGCCGCTCCGCGGCATGTGGGATCCTCCCGGACCGGGGCACGAACCCGCGTCCCCTGCATCGGCAGGCGGACTCTCAACCACTGCGCCACCAGGGAAGTCCGCATCTGGCTTCTTTTATTGAGCCCAATGTTTCTGAGATCCGTCCATGTTGTAGTGTACCAATAGTTCATTCTTTTTAGTGCTGAGTGGTGGTTCAGCATGTGGGCACACCACAATTTGTCTATTCATTCACCTGTTGATGAACATTTGTGTTGTTTCCAGCTTTGGGCTGCTGCAAATAAAGCTGCTTCGATCATTTGTGTACAATGTGTGGACATACGTTTTAATTTCTCTTGGGTAAATGTCTAGAGGTAGAATTGCTGGGTCATATGGTAAGTGTATATTTAAGTTCGTCAGAAACTGTCAAATTGTTTTCCAAAGAGTTTCCAAATTATATATTTCCATCTGCAATGTGTGAAAGTTCCAGTTACTTCATGTTCTTTCCAACACTTTGTATGGTCCATCTTTTGAATTTTAGCCATTTTTAGTAGGATGTGTAGTAATATCTCATGGCCTAGTTTGCATTTTCTGCATGACTAATGATGGTGAACTTCTTTTCATTTGCTTATTGGCCATTCCATTTATTTTCTGTGGTAAAACGTATGTTCAGGGACGTCCCTGGTGGCACAGTTGTTGAGAATCCGCCTGCCAATGCAGGGGACATGGGTTTGATTCCTGGTCCAGGAAGATCCCATATGCCACAGAGCAACTAAGCCCGTGCACCACAACTCCTGAGCTTGCACTCTAGAGCCCGTGAGCCACAACTACTGGGCCTGTATGCCACAAGTACTGAAGCCTGCACGCCTAGAGCCCATGTTCCACGACAATGCCACCGCAATGAGAAGCCCTTGCTTGACACAACTAGAGAAAGCCTGTGCACAGCAACGAAGACACAATACAGCCAAAGATGAATAAATAAAATTTAAAAAAAAAAGCGCACGTTCAAATTTTTTTTTTTTGCCCATTTTTGAATTGGAGTAGTTGACTACTTTTTATTGAGTTGTGAACGTCTTTATATACACTACAGATTTGTGGAACTATGTTTGCATAGCTCTCTCCTCTCCAGAAGTTTGTCCTGCAAATTCTAGCTGCCTTGGCCACTCAACTTTTCTGTCCTCCTCAACTCAATGAGATTGCCAGGCTTCTTTGGAGTCCACTTCTCTACACTAAAGTCTGGAAACTGCTTCCAGGAAGAAAGCCTGGGTGATGATAGGTAGGTCTCACATCATTTGTTTCTATTATCAAAGAAATTACAAATCTCCATGGCCTGTTGTTCAAAGGCTGACTATAGTTTTTCACATTTCCTTCAGTTTTCTTTTTTTTTGCAGTTATGTGGGCCTCTCACTGTTGTGGCCTCTACCATTGTGGAGCACAGGCTCCAAACATGCAGGCTCAGCGGCCATGGCTCACAGGCCCAGCTGCTCCGCGGCATGTGAGATCTTCCCGGACTGGGGCACGAACCTGTGTCCCCTGCATCGGCAGGCAGACTCAACCACTGCGCCACCAGGGAAGCCCAAAATTTCAGTAGATTTTTAGGTAAAAATTTACAAGTTGATTTAAAAATTTATATGGAAATGCATACGATCTAGAGTAGCCAAAACAACTTTGAAAAAGTTAAAATTAAAGGATCTACACTGAGTTCAAGACTAGTTATGAAGTTATAGTTATTAAGACAGTGTGATATTCATGTAAAGACACATAAACAGATCAATGGTATAGAAATAGAGTCCAGAAATAGAGCCACACACATAGCCAGTTTACCTTTGACCAAGATACCTAGGCAATTCAATGAGGAAAAGAAAAATTTTCAACAAATAGTGCTGGAATAATTGGTTACCATATGCAGAAAACAATGAACCACAACCCTCTTTACAAAACTAACTCAAAATGGATCATAGACCTGAATATGAGTTAAAACTATAAACTTTCAATAAGAAAACATAAGAGAAAACGTTAGTGTCCTTGGGTTTGGTAAAGATTTAAAAAATAAGACACAAATTATAAAAGAAAAAATTAAAGAATTTTATTTAAAAGAATTATAAAAGAAAAAAAAATGGACTTCATTAAAATTTAAAAACTTTTGTTATTCAAAAGACACTCAGAAAAATGAAGAGACAAGCTATAAACTTAGAGAAAATATTTGCAAAACACATAACTGGCAAAAGATTTTAAAATTTATGTGGAAATACAAAGTATCTAAACTAGCCAAAACAACTTTGAAAAATTTAAAATGAAAGGAGTACATTCTTGTTTCTAGAATACACTAAAAAACAGCTTCCAACTCAATCATAAAAAATCAACTGAATTAAAAATGTGCAAAAAGTTTTGAACATATACAAAAGAAGAGATCTAGATGGAAATAAGCACATAAAATTTTCTTAACATCATTAGTCATTAGGGAAATGTAAATTAAGACTACAGTAAGATACCACTACACATTCCCTCCAATGGCTAAAATTTAAAATATGTATCACACCAAGAGTTGGCAAAGATGTGGAGCAACTGGAACTCTCACATACTTGGTGGGAATGTGAATTGTTACAACCACTTTGGAAAATTGTCTATTTCTTAAAAACGTAAACATACATCTTGCATACTACTCAGCCATTCCACTCCTTAATGTTTGCTCAAGAAAAATGGAAGCCATGTCCACACAAAAAGGCACATGAAGAAAGTTTGGTGGCAATGGCTATGTTCATTGTCTTGATTTTGGTGTTGGTTTCATGGGTATATGCATCTGTCAAAACTCATCAAATTTAACACTGTAAATATGGGCAACTAATTGTCTATTATATTTCAAAAAAGCTGTAAAAATATATTAGTTAACATGTCTTTGGCTGCAAATCACAGAAAAACCAACTTACAATGGCTTAAAGAATCAAGAGGCTAAGGAGAACTTAAATTTAAATTCTTACCTTCTACCATTAGAGTAGATGTAGGTGGCTCCAGGATTGGTTAAATCAGTGGCTCAGTGACACCATCAACCCCCTAGGTTAGTTCCATCTTTCCACTTGGTTACTCTTAGTTGCTGCCTTCGTCTTTGCTCTGATTTCCCTCTTGGGTGACAAGAAGGCTGCCACGGTTCCAGACATCCCATCCAGACTCAGCATTGTCTGTCAGCTAAATCTAATCTAGCCCGAACAGGCTATTTGGTTTCTTCTCTGGGTGTGGCTTACATGGAACTTGCTGCTGGGGTGTGGGTTTCTCTTGGGGGAGACATTTAGGAGAAGCAGGAGCAGACCTTACTAGAGCTGGTCAGGGAAACCGAGGCTCAAGGTCATCTAGCTTATTACTCCAGCTTCGTGCAGTGGAGTCAGCTACTGTTCCATGATTACGGCATGAACTACATGGAGATGGTCACATCTCAGAGAATAACATTAAGTGGTTTTCTTGAAAGAGGAGGAACAATGGGGCAATGGGGCCCACCCAGTGTTTTCCTTTGGCTCTCTATACCTATAACAAAAATCTTTCCTTCAACAATTTAAAAAATGTGAAGGTAAGGTAGGGGTTAAACAGAGAGGGGTCTAGGAGTCCTAAACTTAACTGGCTACAAGGGTCAGAGGGTAACTTAAATATGTGAATCTGTCAGATGTAAGACAATAGGCAGTGGTGAGGCCTATGGTGATTTGGACAGTATAGCCCTATCCCTGCCAAAAACATAATGCATGGGAAAATAAAAGCTCTATGGGCCAGTTTGAGACTCTTGGAGGAGTCTGAGAATAAGGGGTGTGTATTCGTTTCCTACTGCTGTTGTAACACATTGCCACAAACTTAGTGACTTAAAACAGTGCACATTAATTTTCTTAGAGTTCTGGAGGTCAGAAGTCTAAAATCAATGTGTTGGCATGGCTACATTCCTTCTTGAGGCTTCAGAGGAGAATTCATTTCTTTGCCTTTTTCATCTTCTAGAGGCTGCTTGCACTTCTTGGCTTGTGGTCCCTTCCTGTATCACTAGGACCTCTTGTTTCTGTTGTCACATCTCCCACTACCCACTCTGATCTCCTGCCTCTCTCTTAAAAAGACTATTGTGTTGGGACTTCCCTGGTGGTGCAGTGGTTAAGAATCTGCCTGTCAATTCAGGGGACATGGGTTTGAGCCCTGGTCCGGGAAGATCCCACATGCTGCGGAACAACTAAGCCTGTGCACCACAGCTACTGAGCCCACGAACCACAACTATTGAGCCCATGTGACACAACTACTGAAGCCCGCATGCCTAGAGCCCGTGCTCCACAAGAAGAGAAGCCCGCGCACTGCAACGAAGAGTAACCCCCGTGTGCCGCAACTAGAGAAAGCCCGTGCACAGCAACAAAGGCCCAAAGCAGCCAAAAAATAAAATAAAATAAATAAATTTATTTTAAAAAAATCACTATTGGGATCACACCAGGCCCACCCAGGTAACCCAAGATAATCTCTCCATCTCAAGATCCTTAACTTATTCACATCTGCAAAGTCCCTTTTACCATGTAAGGTAACATATTCACAGGTTCCAGGATCAGGATGTGGACATCTTTGGGGGGCATTATTCAGCCTACCACCTGAAATGAAAGCTTAACTGGCTGGGCATCTGCTCTCCAAGGGGCCACGTAACTCCTGGGAAGTGGGGAGAAGAGCCTGATGGAGGAGCTTGGTGTGGGTGTGGACTGAAGCTTGAGTTGTTGAGGTGGGACCTGGGATGCAAGGGTGGGGCCCTGGGAAGGTGGCTTCCCGTGAGCCCTCTACCAGCGTCATGCAGGTGAAGAGCCTCTTGAATGTGCTTTCCTGTCCAGGAAGTGCTCAAGGCTGTAGGCAGAGAAATTGAGGGTGGCCTCAAAGGCTCTACCTACCCTGGCTGAAGATGGGACCTTGTGTTTAAAACTGGGGACAGCATCTGTGGCCACTGGGGTGGTGCATGACAGTATTAGAACTTGGCCTTCCAAGGCAAGAGGATGAGATGTGAGCCAGTGTTTGGGGGCTGACTCCTTGGGGAGACCGGGTCAGAAGTCACTTACTGGTGACTTAAGAGTGGGAGGAAGGTAGAATTCCATTTGGTCAAGGGCATGGGGTGAGTGCAGGAAGTCTCAGGCCAGGAGCTGGGGAAACGGAGTCCGTGCAGATGGTGCAAGCCACCTGAGTCAGCACCAGGTCTTTACCAGTTGCGGGTGTTTGCAGCTGGGACAGGCCAGGGACTGGCTCTGGTTGAGACAGATGCAGGTACCAGGTGATCTAAGCACAGAGATGACAGACCTACAGGAATCAGAATGTCAGAGCTGCTAGCAGGGTTTTGAGGCAGGGGTAGGGCAAGTCACTGGTCCCCGAACCCCTACATCTGCAGAAGCAGAAGATGCCATCCTAGGTGCCCCTCATCAGCCACGAGGGCAACACTGCCTGAGTAATAGCGGCAGGGGTGGGGCTGGTGGTGCGCTGGCATCTACTGGGTCCTACAATGGCCAAGAAATTCTTGGGGAGCATGGGAATGTCAGCACCATCGGGGAACACCAAGGTTTCAGATGTTCCAGGATGTGGGGTGGGTTACGGTGATTTCAGCTCTGCCCAGTCTGTCTGTCCTCTGGCTTTCTGAGCTGCCTTGAGCTCTCCCAGGGCTTTGTGGCTTTTTCAGGGGAGCTCCAGGCCACCTTCCCTCTCCAGGTTGCCCTGACTCAGCTCGAGCCCTCGGGTCCCACCTGGAAGGCAATGTGTACAGCTTGAGCGTGTGAACTTTCTCCAGGGGACGAGGGTCTGGGCGGCTGGGTCTCTTGCAGGGGAAAGAGTAAGGGGCAGTGTGCCAGCAGACAAGCATGACTAAGAAAGTACATGTACTAGAGGGCACTGCTGGCCCCCTCCTTCCTGCCACCTGTGGGTGTTAAAGGACTATCTTTTCCCATGGCCTCCCCACTCTAACCCCCCACCCCCAGCCTCCCTGAAGGGAGCTCCCTTGCTGATGCAGGTGACTGGATATTCCTCTTTTCCTGGCTGTGATCCCTAAACTGCCTTCTAGCCCTCCTTTCACATGGTTCCTACCATGTGATCCGGTCTCCTCCACCCCCCCACCGCCCCTTCTCTGTCTCTTTTCAGCTCAGGAGGGAGGAGTAGAAGCACAGCCCTGGGGGTGGAAGAGGCCAAAGTCTCAGTGCCTCACAGCCCCCGGGGCATTTTGTGGGGAGGGGGGATGTCCTGGCACACACATTCCACGTGGTCTGCTTCTAACCCTGACTGCAATTTAAAAGCTGTGTGAATTAGGGCAAGTTACTTAACCACTCTGTGCCTTGATCTCCTTCCCTGTAAAATGGGGATAATCCTAGCACTTATCTCTAGAAGGCTCCTGGGAGGACTGAATACGTTAATACATGCAAAGTGCTTAGGACCGTGCCTGGCACCAAATTAGCACTCAGAGGTGGCTCTCTGGCTGGGTTCCACCCTCCCTTTTTCTCCTCCTTCCCCTCCACCAACCCAGGGCCCGCTGGAGGCAGAGCAGCAAAGAAAGGCCGGGAAGCGCAGTGCGGAGGGTCAGGATAACTAGCAGGCTGAATCTCCAGGTGCACAGCTGGAAGTGGCAAACTGGTTTTGAGTCCAGACCCTGCTGGAATCCACAGGAGCAGGGATCAGCACCCTGACGTCACAGCTGCTCTCTTTTCTCCTCCTTGCTGCCAGAAGTTCCCAGGAGCTTTCACAGAGAGGGAGGATCCTGAAACAAAGCCTCGGATTGGCTGCTTTCATTTTAGTCCCTTGTCATTTTCCAGCCTGATAGGGAAGGGGTGGAGTGTAAGGGATTTAAAACTCAGAAATAGCAATATTTAGATAGGTTAGAGAAGGAAGGAGGGAAGAGGGAGGAAAGCAGAGCCAGGGGAGGGGGCCGAGGTAAGAGGTTCTTCTCCAGTTGCCTGGGATGGTTTGTAAAGTCCTGGGGATTGAGGGTGGGGGGACTGGATTGTACGCTCTTTTGGACTGGAAGCTGGCTGAAGCGGAGTGGCTGTTACTTTTGAGACAGGAGAGACAAAGGGAGATGCTGCACACAAACCTTTTAATATGCGGTCTTCGTGGCGTCTATTCAGAGAGGGGGGTCCCTGGGGAGTGCTCCCTGAACCATAGCCCCAGCACTTGGGCCACCATTCCCCCTTCCCCCTTCTCCTGCGAGTGGCCCAGGACCTGTAGGACCCTGTCTTCCTTTAGGGTTCTGTAAGGCTCCTTTTCAGCGCTCAGAGTCCGTCCTTCGCTTGTGCTGAGGCCTGGAGCGGGACCATCTGCTTTCGCTCCTGTCGCTGCTGCCTCCTCTTTCCTCTCCTCCTGCAGCAGGTCAGGGTGGGTGGGTGGGCAGGAGAGTGGTGCCCTCGGTATGCAGCCCCCAGGCCAGCCTGGGGCTCCCAGGGGGCTCTCCATTCAGCTGTGCCCAGCTACCAGCTCTCTGCCCCAAACATCTACCACTCCCTGGAGCCGCGAGCCCCAGGAAGGACTCCAGGAGACTCTCAGCCAATTGGGGACACAGGGACAAAGAGCCCTGGCCTGGAAGAGGAGGCCTGGGTTTGAGTCTTAATGCCACCCCAGCCTGGATGTGTGACCCGGGGAGAGTCCCTGCTGTCTCTGGGTGGAGGCCCACCTGTTTTCCACGTCCTGCACTGTGTCTGGCAGTGGCTGGCCCAGGGTCTCCGGCAGGAAGACAGTGGCAGCGCTGGCGGCCACGGGGACAGCGCCGTAGATAAAGAGAGGCACGGAGGGGTAGATCTCGGCGGTCATGCTCACCAGCGGGCTCACAATGCTGCCCACTCGGGCCAGAGTGCTGCCCATTCCCAAGCCTGTCTGCCTGCGGGACCCAGGGGGATGGGTGCCGGTTAGAGTTCTGGCATGAATGCTGAGGTTCTGGCTGGATTTGGGGCCAGGGCAGCTCAGGCCCAGCCCCAGGAGACCCACTGGTGCATGCTCTGTTCCCCATTTGATTAGCTAACCAATCTGGCATTTATTTTGCAGATTAAAAAAAAAAAACCAAAACAGGTTGGGAAAGGCTCTGGGCAGAGAATCAGGAGATTGAATTTTGCCTCTGCCTTTAACTTGCTCTGTGACCTTGGGCAAGTCTCTTGCCCTCTCTGGACAGTTTCCTGAACTGTTGAGTTAGCTTAGTTCGGCCAGTTGTTCTCAGATCACCTGAGGGATTTGATTTACAGTTGCCCCAGCTCCACACAGACCTGTTGGATTAGAATCCCCAGGGGAAGGGACCTGGACTCTGCATGTTAAGAACATTCTCTGTGAGAGCAGAGGTTAAAAACTTTGACTAGGGAGATAAACTACTTGCTTTCAAATCTAAGCTTCCTGACTTATAAGCTGTGTGACCTTGGGCAAGGCACTTAACCTCTCTGAGGCTCAGTTTTCTCATTTGGAAAATGGGAATTATCATAGTACCTACCTCATAAGCTTGTTATGAGGACCAAAAGAGTTGATATTTGTAAACAGTTTGACAGTGCCTGGCACATAGTACTACTTTATACTATCGTTCTTTCAGCTGAAATCCTTTGAAGGTACAGGACAGTAACCATGACCCCTTGCGGTTCTCATTCCAAGTAGCCTAGGGAAGCCTGGCATTTCTTTGACATCTCATATGAATTTTGCACCCCATTCTATTTTTTGTTGTTGTTGTTTTGCATCCCATTCTTAAAATAGATATGTGTTTCTGGTGTCTTAATGCAAAAATACCCCCTCCCTGAAACGTTGGCACTCAAAAAAGCCGTGCTGTATTTATCCATACGACTCCCAGAACCACCGTTATTAAGTGGTTGCTCTGTGATAAAAAATTACTTTCATGTTTGTGGTCTTTGGTTTTAGACATACTACTTGGTTAAAGATGGAATTTAGATTTTGTGGCAGCGTCTAACTTGTGCTTTGGAGATCAAGGGGGCGACTTCAGTTAACTGCCTCTGAGATGTGTCTTCTTGGCCTCCAACCCTGTCCCAGTTGGTGGCTCAGATCTTCCCCTTAGGTCAGGTAAGAGGTTAGTGGGCAGCCTAGGTGTGTACTGAGCGGCTGATATAGCCCTTTCACTGTTAGGTGCTGGGACGGGGCCTTGGGCTGGGGCATACTGGACTGTGCTCCGGGTCTGACCTGTGTGCGGACGAATGTCTTGTCCCCAAGGCCCTCCCATTAAGCTCCCACTCACCGAATCACTGTGGGGTACAGCTCCCCAGTGTACAGGAAGATGCAGTTGAAGGAGGCGGCCAGGCAGCCCTTCCCCAGCACAGCAAGGGAGGTTCGGACAATGGACTGATCTAGAGAGAAGAGAGGGGGTCAGCAGATCTTGGGAGTGCGGGCTGAGAAGTTGGGTCATGTCTGGGGGTGTGGCCAAGGATGAGGGGCCAAGATGTTCATGGGTGCTCACCCTGGGGTACCACCCCATTGATCAGGATGCAGACGCCTGCCAGCAGCAGTGAGGCCATCTGGGCAGGCCGGCGGCCCATAGAGTTGATGACAAGGAAGCCCACAAGCTTGGCAGGCAGGTCCACAGCACCAAAGATCACCTGGATTAGGTAGATGCTGACCCCAAAACCCTGCAGGTCCATGACCAGCCCATAGTAGGCAAAGCTAGTGGCAAACCTGGGGGGAAGGGATGAGGGGTATGGAGTTTGTTAGGAAGATTAAAGGCGGGGGCGTGCTCATCCAGAACAGGGGTGAGCTGCATGGGTTACCCTGTTTAAGAACCTGGAATCTACCTTGCCTAATGTTTCTTCTGTCACTTAGTATGCACTTTAAGTATTGGGGTAGTCCTCCGATACCCCAGATTTCTCAGTCTTCTGATAGTGTCCCCAGTGTATTAGGGACTTTTCACTCAGTTGCCATGTAGCATTTACACAGTTTTAGTCTTTATGTTATCTATTGATACTGGACTGAGGGAGGACGAGTGGATATCCGAAGCCATATATTTAGGGCCAATATGTTGGGAGAGGCCAGTGTTCCGGGACCTGTCCGTGGTCCTGGGATGGTGGTTGTGCTTCTTAAGATGTCAAGAGCCCAGAATATAAAGCTCAGGTTGTAGGACAGAACCCACAACCTGGAGTAAAGCCCAAATTGGAAGCAAAGGATTCATTGGCAGGATTGTTCCTTCTGACCATGTTTCTCTTAATTGTCATGGGATTGCTATGATGATGGGGTTGGGAGAGTAGCACGTAAGAGGGGTAATGGGTGATGTTGCAGTGGGAAAGGAAGATTTTTGGCTGGTCTCAACCCTGGCCAGAGTGTACTTTCAGAGATGAGTTTTGCCTGTGCCTGTGTTTCTGGCAGGCACCACAAGGCCAGTGATGTCTCTCAATGTTTTGCAAGCCAGCCTTGTCTCTGCCTTTGTGATGTAATTCTGTTGACTCTGCGGGCCATCAGTACCGATGAAGTGTTTCCATATTGGAACAGAGCTGATAAAAGGAGAAGAATATGGAGAGATTGATGCCCAGTTTGGGGATTGGAGGCAAACTGAGGCTGGAGGTCATCTGGTTCTTTAAGACTCTCTCTGGTGGGGGATTCCTGCCTCTCATAGCTGGTCTGCAGACTTCCTCCCTCTTGTCTCCCTTCTTCCATCCCCTGCGTCCACTCTTTCCCCAACCAGTCTTTAGTCTCTTGGTCTGTCTGTCTGTCCATCAGTCTGTCTGTCTGGGCCTACCACAGCATGGAGAGGCAGAGGAAGAGGCGGCGAAGGGCAGGACAGCGCAGCAGCTCCATGGCCGAGGCCTGGCCCTTGCCCAGGGTCAGCTCCTTCTGCAGACTGGCCCGGAGCACCTGCCGGGATGGACCGGGCTCAGGGCTTGGACTTCCATAGGAGCTCCTCCCAGCCTAGCTCCTCACTCAGAGAAGCCCTGTGAGTCCTGGGTTTAGGAATGGATCCCTGGTGCAGTGTCATGGGAGGTCTCAGGGGTCTCACCTCCATACTTAGACTGGCCCCCTCTTCCCGCTTCCCATTGATCCAGGCCACTCTTTGCAGGGCCTTCAGGGTGAGGTCCAGCCTCCCAGAGGAGGAGTACCAGCGGGCCGACTCGATGAAGAACCTGGGAGCAGGGGTGAGCGTGGGTGTTGGCGTGGCTTCAGTTCCAGTCACTGGGGCTGGAGGTAGGGCATGGGCTTTCCAGAGGTCTGCAGTGGGACTTTATGTAAGATTGGGAACCCAGGACTTTGCCACACCCCAATCTCTAGGACCATAAGGCAGTGCCCAGCTTGGTGATGACTTATTCCCCAACACGGGAGCTCAGCCCTTGGGTGCTGGGTATAGGGAGCAGGTCAGGTAGGCTGGAGAGCTGGGGGGAGCTGGGGAAGCCAAAGAACCGGACACCCTGGGGCAAGTCCTTCCCCCCAGAGCCTCAGTTTCCCCATTGGTCACACTGAGTCACTGGCCTGGGTTTGACCTTCTCTGATTCTGCGGGCGACACCTGGGGGAAGTCTTGTCCCTCGCATCCCTCTGGGCCCCACGCACCAGGAGTAGATGAAGAAGGCAAAAAAGGGCACGGAGACCAGCAGCTGCAGGTAGCGCCAGTGGGGCACAGCATAGGCCACACCAGCCAGGAGAAACTGGCCCAGGCTGTAGACATAGCCAATCAGGGTGCCCACACAGGCCCGCGTGTGGATGGGCATCCACTCCACATCTGAAAAGAGGGTCAGAACAGAGTGGTGGAACTTACTGGGTGCCAGGTGGGTGGAGACCCGTGGAGCCCACCAAGACCCCTCTCTCTGTTCAAACCTTGGTCTGTCCCAAGGCTCAGTGGAAGATACATCAAACGAGGTTGGGGGCCATGGGAGAGGGAGTGGGGGGCTTGTGATGGAGGTGGGGATGGGAGGTAGGTTTGGAATCCCCAGGACTTGTCCCCTCCACTCCCCTGCTGTGTGTTTTTGCTCCTCTCCAACCTACTGTCCTGGCCAGGGTCCTCTTTCCCTTCAGAGCATCTCTGACCACTCATTCCATTCTCAACAGCACCCGCCCCTCTGGTCCTTCTCAGTCTAGGCTGGATTTCAGCCTCAGTGGCCAGAGCAACTCAGAGGAGACAGTAGCTTTCCTCACTCTGGAGAATTGAGGTGGGAGTAGGACCACCTCTCTGCTTCTGTCTGAAGAGGTCCAGTTTCGTTCCTTGTGGGCTCCTGATTTGGCAGCTGGGGCAGTGGCTTGAAGACTTAGATTGGCCTTTGGGACTGGATTCTCTAGGTGTCCTGCCCCAGCCCTAGCCTTGTCCTGGTTAATTCCTTTAGTCTGGAGAATCCCAAATCCTTAGATTCCCCTCTGGGCTTGGGTAAATCCTTTCCCTTCTCCCCAGCCTCAGGTTCCTCATCTGAGAAACAGGGAGAAGGGGGGTGACTTATCCAAGGAGGCACACTGATGACTCATGGACAGGCCATGCTCAGTCCATAAATGTGTTTGGTCTATATGATGCTGGCTTGCCCTATGTTAAAAATATGAGAATTAATTGCAAATGTTAAAAAAAATTGGGATATTTTACACTGATAAAAAAGGGTGGGGGAAGATCTGACAGCCCCGAGACTTCTTGGCTGGAGCAGCTGAGTGGCTGTGGCCCGTCTGGATGGATGTGACTATCTTTCAGAGACAGTCCTCACCACTGCCTAGGGCCTGTTGTCTGCTTCAGTCATTTATGGGAATTACCTGGCCCTAACAATGGACTTTGCAATCACATGTTTAAATGAGAGGTCAGGAAGGTGTGAGCCCCGGGAAAAAGGCTGTTATGTTGGCTGGAAGGGCAGGACAGGCTGAGTGCAGGAGGGGTGGGCTGGGAGAGGAGGCTGGAAAGGGGCTGCAGGGCTGGGTGGTCGGAAGGGAGTGGGTAGGGGCCTGCCCTGCCCTTCCGGCCTCCCTCACTCAGTGTCATGCAGTTGAGGGAAATGCCAGCCAGCGACATGCCCGAGAGGAGCCGGAAGGCGCAGTAGACGGGGAAGCTGGGAGCAAAGGCGGTGCAGGTTCCTGACACAGCCGTCTGCAGGTAGTTCAAGATGAGCACCTTCCGGCGGCCCAGCCTGTCGGGGGAAGGAAGACCTGCAACAGGGGTCCTGAGGACCAGCAGGGCCAGGCTAAGCTGGGAGAGGGGCGCTTGCCCTGGGTGAGTCCCTGGGGTGGGGGTCTTTGCAGGACCCGTGACTGATCATGAGGCTGTGCTATAGGTCCTCAAACGAGCCCCAGCTGGTGATGCCAACCTCCCACCTAGGCCCCCCAAGCCCAGCTGAGGAGCCCCCAGTCCCAGCCCGGCTCCTTGGCCCTGCCCAGGACTGACCTGTCTGCCAGGTGCCCGAATACCATGGCTCCGAGAAGCACCCCTACCATGTACAAGGACTGAGCCAGCTGGCGTAAGGCCCTACGAGAACACACGAGGTCCCACTGTGGGGAGAGGGGCCAAGGGTCAGGCCAAGGCGAGCCTGGGCTGCAGGGCAGCCCCTTGCCCTCCTTCCGGCTGGTCCTCTGAGGCCTGTGTCACCCTCTTCCCCTGACTCTTCTCTTTGGCCCCAGGAGCTGAGAGACTTTTCTTTACCCCTACAACTCCCACCTCCCTCTTTCCTACAGAGACCCCCATCTTGAACCCCTTTCTCCATTTTCCCATCTTGGCCTCTGGAGAATTTGAGACAGTCTGTGTGTGTGTGTGTGTGTGTGTGTGTGTGTGTGTGTGTGTGTGTGTGTCAGAGGGGAAAGCACACTCTGGATGGTGTACAGAGGGGCCCAGGTCTCCTCACCTCCATCACGATGGTGGAAGGGAAGGTGCTATTGTCATAGATCCAGCCGTGGGTGCAGGGCTCTGTGGCCCCCGTGCCATTGGTCTCTGTGCCGTTGGGAAAGGGCAGCCCCCGCTGGGGGGAGGTGAAGCGGAGGCAGGACTCGGGCCGCCCCTGCCTGTCCCGGGGCAGCCAGGCGTCCAGCTCTCCGTCCTTGCTGAGGTTGGTGTCGGCAGGCGGGCGGCAGTGGTGGGTGGGGACAGCGGCGGTGAAGTTCTGCAGGGTGTTGTGGGAGGCCATCAGGAGCAGGGGGAGGACCACCAGAGTGACCTGGATCTGCTGGAAGCGGCCGGCGCCCCCCACCTGCAGCAGGAGGTCATTGAAGGCCATGGGGTCAGGCCTGGCCGAGAGGCTGGGGGCTGAGGACTTCCAGCCCCAGGCCCTCCGTCTGTGTGCCGGTCCGCCCGCTGCCCTTCCCTGGTGGAGAGGGACTGCCGTTGCTTCCGCAGCCAAGCTGCTCCTGGAACTGAATCTGAGCTGGCTCTGTAGGGGGGACAGCAGCCCGGCCAGGCAGCCCCTCCTTTCTTCTCTCTCCTTGTTCCGTCCCTCCCTTTCCTTGGCAGCCTCTCCTCACTTGGTGTGAGTGTGTGGGGTGTTTCTCAGCTTTTGGGGTCTGCTGTAGCCCTGACCCCTACAGGGGCAGTATTTAATCCTTGGCCTGGAGGGAATGAGTTAAAGTGTGACTTGGTATCAGAAGGATTAACCCTCCAAGTATCCTTGTATCAGTGGAATTTCTCCACATGGGTATAAAGGGCAGGAGAGGGTGGACTGAAGTGGGGGTGATGGGAGCAGATTGTACTGGGCACCTGGGGGCAGGAGGGGAAAATGTGGGACCTTTTGTCTTCCTTTTAGTGAGGGGATTGGGCTCTGGGAAGTGTGCTGGCCTCTTGTGGGGCTTCTGTCCCTTTTAGTGGGCAGGATCCAAAGGGACAGTCTTGGGGAGGGGTTGCCAGAGAAAATACAGGTTGCCCAGTTAACTTGAATTTCAGATCATCAAATAAATTTTTTTCTTTAGTGTTAAGAATGTCCCTAATATTTACATGGGACATACTTCTACTAAAAAAGTACTCATTGACCTGAAATTCAAATTTAACTGGGTTTCCTGTATTCTTTTGTTTTTTTCTTAACATCTTTATTGGAGTATAATTGCTTTACATTGTTGTGTTAGTTACTGCTGTATCACACAGTGAATTAGCTATATGTATACATATATCCCCATAAACCCTCCCTCTTGCATCTCCCTCCCACCCTCCCTACCCCACCCCTCTAGGTGGTCACAAAGCACCGAGCTGATCTCCCTGTGCTATGCGGCTGCTTCCCACTATCCTGTACTATTTGCTAAAATTGGCAACCCCGGTCTTTGGTCTTCTGGGGACAGCTTACATCTTATAGGACCACGGCTTTGTTCAATTGGAAGACACAGTAGAGGTCAGAGGCTGCTTTTGAAGCAGTGGGACCTAAGACCAACATCTTATGTGATGTAGACTGAGTCTTCCAGTATCTCAGCTTTTACTTTCTTCCTCATCCCGATTCAAAATTTCCCTTTGTCTTGTCTTCTGTCTATAGCTTCTCCTCCCCCTCCTCCCCCTCCCCTTCCCCTCCTCCTTTTTCCTCTTCCTCTTCTTCTTCTTCTTCTTCTCCCCCTCCTCCTCCCCTCCCCCTCCTCCTCCTCCTCCTTCTCCTCCTCCTCCTCCTCCTCCTCCTTCTTCTCCTCCTCCTCCTTCTCCTCCTTCTTCTCAATGAGCATGAACTTGTTTTACTTTTAGCCACAAGTCTAAGACATTCACTTGATTTCCCCAATGGTTTGGTTCCTGCGTCCAGTTCACTCCTGCTCAGGGCAGTGCCAAGCTCTGATTGGATGTGTTTCTATGGGATCTGATTGGTTGGATCATGGGTTGGGGAGGTCAACAGAGTGGATTACAGCTTCTTGCTTTTACTTTGCATAGTGTATATTATATAAACCATGGACTCTGGAGTCAGCTTACTTGGATCCAAATCCTCACTCCACACTTGCTGGCCATGGGCAAGTTGCTGAACTTTCTGTATCTCAGTGTTCTTGTTTGCAAGATGGGGATAACGGTTGTGTATGCCTCATTGGGTTTTTGGAGGGTTAAAAGAACAAATACAGGTAAAGATCTTAAGGTGGTCCCTGCCCTGTGGCTCAGTGATCATGAGCTGTTCTTATTGTTTGTTTCTGGTAAAAAGGTGACACTATCACACTGATTTTTAGAGAGAAAATGTGCCTAGGCACATCTTACCCTCAGAACTGTGATTCCCGATTGGGGGAGATTTTTCCCCTGGGGACATCTGTAGACATTTTTGGTTGTCACCACTGGGGGTGGTGGTACCACTGGCATCTAGTGGGTAGAGTTCCAGGGATGCTACCCAACATCCTACAGTGCACAGGACAGGTCTCCATAACCAATAATTTTCTGGAGCTAAAATGTCAATAGTGCTAAGAAACCCTACCCTAGAAGATGTCCTCAAACTTCTTTTGTATAGTGATCAATCCCATACCTGCTTGGCAAAGGGCAGTGCAGTCAGACGGATGACTCCTACCGACATATTTCTAAGAATCCCCACATGCTTATGTGAATGGGCAAATGTTTGCAAGGTGAACATGAGAACTCCTCTGCCTCCCCAGAATAACAGCAGACTTGCAGGCTCCAAAGTGCTGCAAGTCTTCCCCTAGCTGCGCCTACCCAGCCAGTTTTGCCACTGGAGTGGCCGAATCAAGACCCTGGTCTCCCTGTGTCCAGGCCAACACCCTTTCCCACCATGTTCTAACTCGATCGCTGGGCTTGGGTTACCATATTAGACTCTTTTTTGCCCTTCGTGGTGTGTTTTCATTTGGGGTCTCTGGCTGTCCCTCTCTGTAATCTGCCACCCATTGACTGCTCCTCTAGCCCACTTCAGAGATGTTGGCATATGTCTGAACACAATGGATTATTAGGGTTCCATAGTTTTACAGGAGGTATGCCAGGCCCTGTACAAATTAGCTGATGCCAAGGGCCGTGAAGGGAAGGGGCATTTCTCAATTCTTCTGGGCACAAATCTCCAAGTCTTATTGAGGGGAAGCAGTTTGACTTCTGACTTCTCTTGTAAGGAGTCAAGATGCTCTGTTAGCTTTGCACACTTTACACAAACTACACTTTTGTGTATGAAGTTGGGGGAGTATATATTGTCTATCGAAGTCCTGGGTACATAAAGTCTTACGCTAGTTCAAACCTATTCTGTCTAACTTCAAAGCCAACCAAGTTCTTAACTGGTACTCTGGAGGTGTGGACTGCCCAGCTAAAGAGCTCTTGGTGACCATGTGACCTCATATGTACAGAAGAGAATAGGGGAGGCCCAGAGAGGTATGAGACTCGGCCCAGCTTCCCTCCTCCCACCTTGTGTTGGTTCTGGGCTGGGACCCCATGGGTGTCCAGATACCTGACAACATTTTCCAGGCCAAGGTACATAAGAACCTTGTGGCCTGGGGATGTGAGGACAGCTGGACAAACAGCTTGGGGGTTCTGGGGCCAGTCTCCTGCCAGGACTTGGTGCCCTCATGGGGGAGTGGGTGGAGTGCCAAGTGCAGTGGGGGAGATTGTGGGCCCCTACAAGCACCCTTCTTCTCTGATCCTGTGTCCAGTCCTGCCTGGGAGAAGAGCTCCCTCCCTAGTGTCTGACCAGCTCCAAGCCAGCCTAAGTCTGGAAAAGGCTCAACTGGAAACTCTAGGGACCGAACTGTGGTTGGCTCCTGGAATTATCTGGTTAGTGAGGGGATTCCCCACCAGCCTCTCAGCTCATGGAGAGTTTCTGGATGGAATTGCTCCCTTGGCAAATGATTTGTAGAGCAGGGAACTATCCTTTAGGGAACATTCTGGGTCATTAAACACCCAGAGTTGGACTCCCCTGTGCTCACTGGAATGTGGACTTAAGTTCTGGGCATGCTCACCGAGAAGGGGTCAAATCTGAGGACTTCCGACTGGCCAAGAGCCACAGAACCACGTGCCATTAGTGATGAACCCCATCACACAGGTGAAAACTTCTATTGTGCAGATGAGGAGACCAAGGCCCAGAGTAGGCAAGGGATTTGTCTAGGATCACACAGCAAGCATATCTAGAATGCAGGCCTCTTGATTCCATTGCTTTTTCTACTATGTTAGCAGCCATCACATATCCCAGATTTTCTGAGACATCCAGATTTTGTATAATTTTATTCCATTAAATAAGTGGGATTTAAGGTGTGTGACTACCTGTGATGTTGATTATTTTGTGAGACTTTTCAAATAAAATAGTTTACAGATAAAGAAACACTCTTGCTCAGATCACAGGCCCTAAGCGTGAGTTGCAATGATTGACCCGGAGAGAAGTCTGGCCGACGCCAAGCACCTGCCAGGTCTACAACATTCGGAGCAAGGAGCCAGACTCTGAGCTTTATGCCTTGTGGCTTGGCTACTCCGGCCAATGAGTAGTATATAAGTTAGAAATTAATCCAAAGACTGCCATTTAAAGGCTGGATGTGAGTCTAGTAACCAATGAAGTGGCTCAGTTTGAGGACGCCCCCCAAGTGAGGTGCTCCACATTGGGTGGCAATTCACTGAGCCAGTTCAGGGACAGAGAGAAGCAGATAGGGAAAGTGGGAGGAGCTGGAGTTGTGGAGGAACGAGTAGACATGGAGAGAGGGTGGAATCCAGATGGGGAGTTGGGAATGGCCAGAGGAATGGCATATATGGGGGGGGGGGCGGTCAGTACAACCTGACACCAGCATCCCAGGTCACCAGGAGTCCTGAACATGTGACTAGGAGCTGCTTTCCTGGGCATCTTCCCTTACCTTCCTGTGTGTCTTTGCAGTAAACCCCTGGATACAGCACAGGAAGAGCTAGGACATCTCGGGAGCCACCCTGAATTCTGGACAACTGAAAGATGGGGGTGGGTGAGAGTGCCAGTGTTCTTCACTGAACCCAATTCTTCTCCCTGCAGGTTGAGACCCACTCAAGCCAAGGGGAGACATTGGTGGTCCCATTGTCAGCTGACCCTAAGTCAAATGTTGTGGAGGTGGGATGGAGAGAAGTCAGGTGCCGGGCAGGGATGAGGGGCAGGCATAAGAGGAGCTGTTGCAGTCTAGGAACTGAAAGAAGTGAAATGAGGCTAGATTTCAGGGTGCAAGGTAGAGGGTGTTAAAAACTGAAGCCATTGGGGCAGGTTGGAGCCTGATCACGATGGGCCCCGTAACAGAGTTTAGACTTCATCCCGATGGGACATTACCAAAAAATTGAAGCGTGGGGGCAATATGATTTAGTTCATGTTTATTAAGTACTCTCTCACAAATATCTAAATACAAACTTGAGAGTAATTAGCTCCGTGGCTGATAATTGAAGCCCCGCTGTGTGTCTGAGTTGTCCAGTATGGTAGCCACTAGCTACTACTGGGCGTCTGAACTGAGCTAATCCTAAAGGAGATACACTGTTAGGGTAAAATACATATGGATTTTGAAGACTCAGTATGAATTAAAGGCTATAAAATATCTCATTGATAACTTTTCTATTGATTACATGTTGGGATGGTAATATATGGATATATTGGGTTAAATAAAAAGATTACTATAGTATTAAAATTAATTTCATCTTTTTTTTTTTTTTTTTGCAGTACGTGGGCCTCTCACTGTTGCGGCCTCTCCCGTTGCGGAGCACAGGCTCCAGACACACAGGCTCAGCAGCCATGGCTCACGGGCCCAGCCGCTCCACGGCATGTGGGATCCTCCCGGACCAGGGCACGAACCCTTGTCCCCTGCATCGGCAGGCGGACTCCCAACCACTGCACCACCAGGGAAGCCCTAATTTCATCTTTTTAATAGTTACTAGGAATTTTAAAATTACACAAGTGGCTTGCATTATATTTTCACTGGACAGTGCTGGTAAAGAATCCTAGAGGAAGAGGTCCTAGGAAGAGTTTTGAGAGATGATCATTAAGAGCTGATAAAGGAATTGCTTTTGGAATTGTTTGGTTATAAGGAACAGAAACACTTGAGTTTATCTTTGAGAAAAAGGAGTTTATTCAGAGAAGTCAAAATAGTTGATAGAACCCAGGGGCAGAAAGTGCATCCAGGGCTGAGAGAGAATTGGGACATGGAATCCATTAAGAATCAACGCAGGGACTTCCCTGGTGGCACAGTGGTTAAGAATCTGCCTGCCAATGCAGGGGACATGGGTTCGAGCCCTGGTAGGGGAAGATCTCACATGCTGCAGAGCAACTAAGCCCGTGCGCCACAACTACTGAGCCTGAATGCTGCAACTACTGAAGCCCGCATGCCTAGAGCCCATGCTCCGCAACAAGAGCCCGCGTGGGCTACCGCAATGGGAAGCCCGCGTATTGCAATGAAGAGTATTCCCTGCTCGCCACAACTAGAGAAAGCCCACACGCAGCAACAAAGACCCAAAGCAGCCAAAAATAAATTTAAAAAAAAGAATAAATGCAAATGGTCTCACCATTTGCTTATCTGTTTATCTGAGCCCATGTCTTTTTTTTTTCCCCCTCTGTGCACCTGCTTCATTCTTTCTCTGCAACTGATTTTCTCTGCTCTACTTTTACCTGGGCCAGCCCACCTTCCTGCTAACTTGCCTTCTCAGGACAAGAAACAAGAGATGGACTAGAACCTCCATGACCCAAATTCCAGCCCGGAGGGAACATGTGATTAACGAGATTTGGATCTGAAGTGCCCTCTGGTCCAGTCAGTCATGACCAGAGGTGCAGGGTCATGTTAACTGTTCAGTTAGCAGGTTCTGGGGAACGTAGACCCTTGAGGAAGGTGTGGGTGCAGGACAAAGTGATCATCATAGCATTTTACAGGAAACCCCAAAGGATACTGAGAAGGAGAAGCCAGAGTGTGGGAGGGAGCTGTAAGCACGTGGCAGCTCAGAAACCAATGGCACAGGGGCTCATGAGTGTTGTTGGTGAAAACAATTTCAGAGAAGGGTGGGAGCCAGAGCGCAGTTTGGATGAGGTTAGAGAGTGGAGGCAGGGGAGGCAGACAGGAGCTTTGTGAAGTTTGGCTGTGAAGTGGAGAAAGAGACAGTGTGGCCCTGGAAGGAGACGTGGCCTCCAAGGAAGGTTGGTTGGTTGGTTTGTGTTAAGATAGGAGAGACTTGGGTTTATTTAACTGGTGATGGGAAGGAGCCAGGAGAGAGGGAAGGGGCAGAGACCCAAGGAGAAGGCAGATGGCTGCTGGTGGGAGAGGCTGGATGCAGAGCCCCAGTGGGAGGACTGGACTTTCTGCTGTGATTGGGGGAAACTTAGGAAACATGGTGGCAGACGTCGACAATGTTCAGTTACGGTTGCAGTTTTCTCAGTTAAATAGGAGACAAAGCTGCCTGGTGGGCACAGGGTTGGGACATGGATCAGAGACTCAGGGTGAGCAAGGAGAAGGAGGTCGGGATTGGAGGAGCCCTAGCTTCCGTCTGCAGCCACTCTGGGCTTATCTAGTCAAGTGCTCACACGCATGACGGGACATATAGATACACATGTGGTATTTCCAAGGACAGGACTTGCTATAGACTGCATTGTAACCCCCAATGTGATGGTACTAGGAGGTGGGGCCTTTGGGAGGTAATTAGAGTTAGATGAGGTCATGAGGGTGGGGCCCTCATGATGGGATTAGTGCCCTTAAAAGAAGAGAGGGCTTCCCTGGTGGCGCAGTGGTTGAGAGTCCACCTGCCGATGCAGGGGACATGGGTTCGTGCCCCAGTCTGCGAAGATCCCACATGCCGCGGAGCGGCTGGGCCCGTGAGCCATGGCCGCTGAGCCTGCGCGTCTGGAGCCTGTGCTCTGCAACGGGAGAGGCCACAACAGTGAGAGGCCAGTTTACCACAAAAAAAAAAAAAAAAAAAAGAGAGAAACCAGAAAGCTCGATTCATCTCTCTCCCACCACGTGAGACACAGTGAGAAGGTATCTGACCATCTGCAAGCCAGGAAGGGGGCCCCCGCCAGGAACTGAGTCTGCCAGCACCTTGATCTTGGACTTCTCAGCCTCCCGAACTGTGAGGAAGAAACTGTTTAAGTGATTCTATCTGTGGCATTTGTTATAGCAGTCCAAGTCAACTAATGCAGGCTTGGCGTATACACACGTCAGTGTGCTCGCCCTGGACACACGCGTTCACATAAGCCCACCTTGCGTGTACCTGTGTGCCCACACCTGTATGTACATGCCAGTGTGGACGGGCAGATGCACATGCTCACACGTCCATACCAGGCCCTGCCCCCTTTCCCACCCCTGTTCCTGAGCAGCATGGCTTGAGTTCTTCACTGCTGTTTATTGAAACGTCCCATTGCCGAAAGGGGTGGGAGCAAGAAGGGGAAGGGAGTGGGAACAATGGGGGAAGTGGTCAGTGGGGAAGGGCTGGACAGGAGAATGGCAGGGCCTGGGCTGCAGGGAGGGTGAGGGCAAGGTGGGGTGTGCAAAGGCCTGTGGCCAAACTTTTGCACTGGCCAGGGCTGGGTTGGGGAGCCCCGGTGGTGGTGGAGATACCTCCACCAAGCTCTCAGAAGACTGTGTCCTACGAGCATCGTTGCACCCAGGGCCCTCCCCAAGGTGCCTGCGGAGCCCAGAGACAGGCAAGGACCTGGCTGGGAGTAGTCTCTGGAGGGCAGGGAAAGGAGGGTCTGTTGCCTTCAGTTGGGGCCCAGGTCCAGTTCACAAGGCTGCAGAGGGATCCTCTGGGATGCGTTTTCCGCTTCTGGCTCCTGCTTTGGCTCCTTTGCCTGCAGGGACCTAGGGAAAGAGAGCTCAGGAAAAGCCCTGGGCTTCCCCAAGGAGGAGCACTGGTGGGGCCAGAAACAGGGCACTGACCAGTTTTCTAAGTCTTCAACAGTCTCTGGCAAGGGCCGATTGAGTGTCTCAGGCAGGAAGAGGGCTGCACTGCCTCCCAGGAGGGCGATGGTCCCAAAGATGACATTGGGGAGGAAGGGCTTCAGCTCCCCGGTGATTTTCACCAGTGGGGCCGTCATGCTTCCCACGCGGGTCCACAGGTTATTTATGCCCATACCTGTTTGCCTGGGAGAGTTCAGAGCAGAGATTGGCAGCCTCTGTGAGGGTTCTCAAAGAACAGCTCTGGGACCCCTGGACAGGGGCCACAATCCCACCTGCCCCTGTATCCTTTGGCTGGGCCGCTTCCAGGCCCAGCACCTACCTGATGACTGTGGGGTATAGCTCGCTCGTGTAGAGGAAGAGGCAGCTGAAGGAGCTGGACAAGCATCCCTTCCCAAACACAGCCAGTGCTGTCCTCAGGGTCAACAAGTCTGCACAGGAAAGAAAAGGCAGTAGACCTTGGGGGCTCAGGAGCCCCTGAGTGTTCTCACTCCTCAGCGACCTTGTCTCCCTTTTTGCTTTGGCTGCCAGACAGCTCACATCCAAACTTAAAGCTGAGTCGTAGCCCCTCTGCTATTCCCAGTGCTTCGCAGGTTTGTGTCCTGCTGCATTTGGGTTTTTCCATGGCTCTGATTCCCTATTCTCATCATTTGTTGTATCTGTTTTTGTCCAAAAATATCTCCAGTTCCTTTGGAAGGATATAGGTGTATCAACACACAAACATCTATATAAAGTAAAAGTGGCTTTTCCAAGGTCATGGTGGAGTAGGTTGTGGGGTGTTCCTTGAGCACTGGGCTCTGATCCAGGCTTGTCTTCTACAGCGATGTCACCCAGGCAACACCCAAATCCCAAGCAATTCCTCTCACTGTGTAGGCACCACCATACTTTGCCCTGAGTCAGATCTGAAAAGGATCTTTGATGTCATCTAGCCCACCTGTGTTATTTTCTAGACGAGAAACCTGAGCCCCAGAGAGTACAGGGAGCTGCTCAAGGTAACACAGTGAATTAGAGGCAGACTCAGCAGATCTGGAGTCCCTGGAACCCCGCTTCCCAGCCTGTGAGGCCCACAGACACATTGGTCTCACGGGTCAGCCTCTTTCGGAGGGTTCTGGGGGTCGACCCAGCTTCTCACCCGAAGGCACAAAGATGAGAGACAGGATGCATCCTCCGGCCAGGAGCAGAACGACGGCCTCCGTGGTGTGCCGGCCCAGATAGCTTATGGAGACCATAGTGATGAACTTGGCTGGGACATCGACCCCCCCAAAGATGAGCTGGAGAACATAGAGGTTGACGCCAAATTCCTCCACACCCATAGCCAAACTATAGTAGGCAAAACCGGTGGAAAACCTGAGGGTCAGAGAGTGAGTGATTAAGACCCACGGCCAGGCGGGGGCCTCTCCCCATACTGCTCATTGGGTCACCAGGATGATGAATAGTTTCATTTCTTGTCCCAACTGCAGCAGATTGATAGGGGCTGCTTCAGTGGTGTTTTGAGGCCTCTGAGATTGTGTCTGGGCTCAGTGAGAGAGTCCTGGGATTGACTGGTTATGTCTGACATGGACATGGTCTAGGGTATGGTGACAAAGTGTCATATAACTGACTCCAGAGAATATCGATCCTGGAGGGACTCTTGGAGACCAAAGGAGGCAGCAAACAATCTCTCTTTGTTGAGTAATGGTTTAACATTCAGATGGGGGAGGTGAAAGTGCCCAGGGCTGCACACATGGGTCAGATGCCTCCCCTCCCCCTCTCAGAATTGTGGGATCCCTTTTGAAGAGTTCCTGGATATACTGAATCCTTTTCACATGGGGGTGGCCAGGATGAGAAGGGTGTCAGAACCAGGTCACGGAAAGGGCTTTGAAGGAGATGTGGGATGTCGGGCAAAAGAGAAGACTTAGAAGAATCACAATTTCTGTCGTTAAATCTTGAAGCCCTGAGAGCCAGGCTTGTTCTGTGGGGTCCCAGAGGGCAGAGCGGAACCAGTGGGGGGCAGGGACAGAGAGGCACAGCTCACATGGTAGGGATGTGAGCTGGCGAAGGTGTAGGGATGTGAGCTGGTGAAGGTGTTTGGAGCATTTGCCCTGTGGGTGAGGTGGGTGTGACCCCAGGAGGAAGCAGACCCTTATGGCTGGACCTGGGTGTGGGGCAGGGATGCCAGAGATTTCTGGGGTTGGGGCTGGACTGGGGCAGCCCTGAGGAGGGGATCCCTTGACTCTTCTTGCAGGTATTTTAGGCCTTGCCCTTAGGTGAGCCTGCCAGAGGCCTTGTTCATGGCCCCTGCTTGGCAGGGGCGCTAGGGTGTGGGCAGGGAGGGGTGGCGGGTTACCAGGCCAGGGAAAGACAGGAGGTCACACGGCGCAGGGTGGGTGTCCGGAACAGGTCAGCTATGCTGTGCTTGGCCTTGGCCAAGGTGATCTCCTTCTGCAGGTTGAGTTTGATCTCCTTGGGGCAGAGGAAGGGGAGGGGTCCATTAGCGACCAGCTGGTGGGCAGAGGGAGAAGAGAGGGAGGTGCAGGCCTGGTGCCTTTGTAAGAGCTTGCTTAGGGCATCAGATGTAGGCTTGTGAGCAGGGGAAACAGAGGCAAGAGGAGGGGACAGTCCAAGAGCAGAGCCCATGTTCGTGCCCCAGACCACAATCCCTCTGGGTCTCTACCTCCAGGCTGAGTGCTTCTCCTTCCTCCTTCTTGCCATTGAAGGCCGCCACCTGCCGGAATGTCTTCAGGGCCTTGGAGGACCTTCCAGACAGGATCATCCAGCGTACGGACTCTGGCAGCCACCTGGGGGCCAGAACCGAGTCACAGTGGCTCCCAACCCCCCACCTCCAACACCAGAAGTTCTTCTGAGAGGCTGGAAAACAATCAAGAGCCAGGGCCGCAGGCTAGGAGGACCAGAAACCCGAGCTGCCTTATTGCAGGTTTCATGGAATTTAAACTTGGTCAAGCTCTGCACCTGGGTTGCCTGCAGCCAGCACAAATTCCAGAGATCTCTTCTTCCCTTTCCAGAAGAGCAGTTCCCCTGCCCCCCGACCCCGGGCAGCTTGTTATCCTTGGGTGTTGTTCTTAGCTAGGAGCCTCGGGCCCTAGGCCAAGGCAGGTGGGGCCTGGGGAAGGGTTGGCATGCTCGAGGCTGGACAGCTGGAGGGTCCTAAACGTCCACGTCCCCAGCTGTCCTTGGGCCCAATTCCAGGTCCTGGGTGAAGCGGGGGCAGGGCTGCAGTCCCAGGGCAGCTTAGGAAGGGGTTTAGGGTTGTGGTCTAGGGAATGGGTCCGGGGACCCTTTGATTCTCCCTGCAAAAGGCCAACTCTGCTGGGTCAGGGGACGGTTTGCAAGCGCAACATGGGGCCTTGGGGTTGGCAAGTGTGTGGCCAACCTCACTCTCCCCCACCCTTGGGCTGTGCTTTTGGGATTGGTTCACCCCTGAGCAAACCCTGAGGGTCACAAATTGAAGGGAAATGGAGGAGGCAGAGGCGTGGGGAGAAAGAAGGGAAGCTTGGAAAAGTCTGGTCTCAGATGGGGTCCATTCCGGCTGTGGACCCCGCAGGCACCCAGGACCTGGCTCCAGTGAGACCCTCAGGGGAGTGGACACGGGTCACCTGGCCTCAGACCTTTGGTCCTGCTGGTAGTGGCAGCTTCCTGGGCCCATTGCTACCTGCCCTTCTGGCCTTGTGGTCTTATTTCTGCCCTGACAGTCTTCTCAGCCTGCGCCTACCAAGATGATGGGTGACTTCCTCCCAAATCCCATAGCCAGGGCCTGGATTCCATCCTCCTCTCCCTGAGAATAATGACAACAGTGGCTTCCAATCAGTGAGACTTCCTGTGGACCAGGCACATGTAACTCTGGGAGACAGGCATCGGTATCTCCATTTTGCCTAGAAAAATCTTGAGGCCCAGAGTGGGTGAGGCTTGTCCCAAGTCATACAGTGAAGGGACCTGCTGACCATCTGCCCTTATTTTGCCTCCCAACTCTCGGCTCCCATCCTAGGCTGTGGACACGCCGAACTCCACTCTGGGCTCTCGGACCATCTCTCTCACTGCAAGATTGCCCGTCCCCTTGGGAGCTTATTCTCATTTTCAAATGGAGGCCCATTCCAGTCCTGCATCTTTTTGTGTAACCTTGGAGGATTGCTTCACCTCTCTCATCCTCGGTTTCCTCATCTGTAAAATGGGAATACTAATGTCCCCTTCACACAGAGATGCTGTGAGTGTTGGTATGATGTGGGTTGGTGCCCAGAACAGGGCCTTGCACATAGTAAGTGCTGGATAAAGGATCCTCCAGGACTTCATTTCTGCTCCTGGGCTTGTTCATTACTTCCTGTTCTTTGGGCCCAGCTATCAACTACCACCTACAGATTGGTTTCCTGTCTTCCACATGTCCTCACTCGGGGTCTCTGCCCCAGACCCCTTGATTCTCCCAGGTTCTCAGGTTGTGGCTTTCCTTTTCTTTATACCTCAAATCCAGAAGTCCCCACACAATGAAGATTTCTCCTTCAAAATGCCCCTCAGACTCATCCCCCAGGCTCCTCTTGCCCACGCGGTCACTCCCCTTTGTCTCTCATCCCCACCCACTTGGGTTTGTCCTTCTGTGTGATTATGTCACGAACGGAAGTTCGGTCAGGCCTCTCAGCACCCCGGGCACCTTCAGAGGCGTTCTCTGTCCCTCCACGTGAAACCGAGGCCTCTCTGGCTTTCTGTGCTCTTCACAGCCGGACCCTAACCCCCTCACCACCACCCCCAGCCGAGCGTTCCCTCCCCGCATGCCTCGGTGTGTGGTTCCTCCTCCCTGGAATGCCCTTCCTGACTCTGGGATGGGGTGTCTCGGGACAGACAGAGTCAGCCAGCCTGGTCAGGCATGAGCTCCTCCTGTTTGATCCCGGTGGCTCTAAGGAGGGGGCTGAAGAAAAGAGGGTCACATACCAGGACAACAGGAAGAAGGCGAAGAAGGGAATGGACACGGTTAACTGCAGCCAGCGCCACTGGGGGATGGCGTAGGCCAGGCCAGGCAGAATGAACTGGCCACTGGTGTAGAAGTAACCGAGTGAAATCGACTTGATGGCCCGCATCCGGGTGGACACCCACTCGACACCTGCAGGAGGAACCCAAGGACCAGATTAAGACCCTACTGGGCGGTGGGCACCTCCTGAGAAGGGGCACCAGCTCCTGCCCCTCCTTTGGCTACTTGATCTGACCCTGATCCTAAGGTTTCATCGCCCCCATTTTAGAGATGCGGTGACTGAGGCTCAAGAAGGTAGGACTCAAACGTAGGTTTGACTGACTCCCAAGCATGCAGTCTTGACTGCCTCTCCAGTGGCGGGTGACGTCCCTTGTTTGACCTACTTGTGCGTATGGGCTGAACGAGGTCATGTACCTGGCAGATGCCAGGCCCGGGGGAGCTGCTGCTGCTATGCTTGTTGTTACGTTCAGGGGGGGCCTCTGGGGTCCTGAGAGGGGCAGCGCCTTGCCTGACCAAGGTCGCCCGGTGCCTGTGGCTGAGCCACACTCTTGGCTTCAGGCTGGTGCTCCCCAAACTCCCGGTCCCCGTCCCCTCCCCCTGTGGCTCACTCAAGATCGTGGTGCTCAGGGTGATGCCTGAGATGCCGCAGCCACACAGGAAGCGGAAGACTGTGTAGATGGGGAGGGTGGGGCTGAAGGCTGCGCCTGAGCCGCTGGCAGCCAGCAGCAGGTAGCTGCAGGTCAGGATGGGCTTGCGGCCAAACCTGCAGCTCGAACAAGAAGAGGGTCGTTAGCTGCTGTGAGCCGGCCAAGGGCAGTGACTCCGCAGGGCAAAGGGCTGGACCCTCCACCTCCCAAAGGGCCAGGCAGGGCGTGTAACTCCCTCCCCAGACAGAGCCTTGCTGGTAATTGCTTTTTTTTGTTGACATGTTAGACGTCTGAGTTAATGAGTGATCTCCTCCACCCCCAGCTTAGCTACCTGAGCAGGGGTCAAAGGACCTGTCCTCTCCAAGCCGTTCTTCCACCCACCTCCACGGCCATGCAGCCACTACTGTGTCTGAAAGCCCTGAGGCCGGTTCCCCAGGTCTGGGGAGGCTGGCAGACTGAAGCTGTAGGGGTTTTGGGGCAGGGAGAGGCTGTGGCCCCGAAAGGGGCCGGCCACACAGCACGGACCATCTCTCCGCACTACCCCAGCTCTTGGCCTCTTTGGGGGTGCATGGGTGTAATGGAGAGGGGCGGGGCGTCTCCATGGGTTGTGCCTCCCCTGGCGAGGCCCCCGCGTCTCACCTGTCAGACAGGTCTCCCAGCACGAGCCCCCCAATCAGTATGCCCGCCATGAAGATAGACTGGGCCATCTCCTTCAGTTTGTTGGAGTCGCACACCAGGTCCCACTGCGCAGGAGAGAGGGAGAGCCACCCGGTCACCCGGCCACCCGGCTCAGTCCAGCCCAGCCTCTCAGCCGCGCTCAGCCTGCGCCCCCACGTGTGTGCTCCCTCCCCCAGCTCCCGCGCTTGTCTTCCCTGAGCCTGGCCCCTGCTCCCGGTGCCGCTTCCCCCTTCAGGCTGGCCCTGTGGTTCTGCAATGACAACATCCCTTCGGCACATGTGGCCTGCCATATGGCTTGTGAAGTTTGCTCAGCTGTCACAGCCAGGTCTGTCTTCAAGCTCCTCCAGGCTCACCTGCGTCCTGTGGTTACCTGTGTGTCTGCTCCCCAACTTCACTTGTGCGAGGCTGGTCCCTCTGCTTGCCCCCTCTCTCCTCCAGGGGCCACTCCCGCTGCCACCTCCCTCCATCTCACACCTTCAGTCTGTCTCCTGACTGCTCTGCATCGTCATTTGCTTGTGTTCCAGTCTCTCCATTTAAAGCCTCTTTCCCTTCCACATTTGCTTCATTTCTCTCTTCCCTTCAAAGCCAAGGAGCCATCCTGGCTGTCACCCCGTCCTCGTGTCCCACTCATTTCCTGAGTCTGCCTCCACCCCTCCACTGAAACTCTGCTCCCCAAACCCATTGGAACCTTCTATTTCCTGACCTGACTTCCCTTCAGCAGCCCGTGACCCCGCTGACCTCTGCCTCCTCCCGTCTTCCTCCTTGCCCTCCCTCTGCGGCCTTCTTTCTCTCTATCCCTTAAAAGTTCCCCAGGCCTCTTCGTGGATCTTTCTCTTTTTATTCACTTTCCCCAGGAAATGACACCTGCTCCTATGGCTTCAATGACTATTTTATGGTGAAGACTCCAAATCCCTCTCTTTAGCCCAACCTTTCTTCTGGCCTTGAGACCCATCGATTCAGCAGCCTACTTGAAATCTCCACCTGGAGGGTGTCTTTTGGGCATCTCAGAGTCAGCGAGACTTGCCACCCTCTCCCTGTAAGGTCTGAAGCACAGTGACTGGCAGCCCTTTTTGGACTCCTTCCTCTCCCATGTTACAATCGCTTCATCCTCTAGTTTCTCACTTTGTAAATACTTCTTTTTTCTCTGGCCACCGCTAGCGGCATGTGGGATCTTACTTCCCTAACCAGGGATCGAACCCATGGCCCCTGCAGTGGAAGCGTGGAGTCTTAACCACTGGACCACCAGGCAAGTCCTTTAATATTTCTCGAATCTGGACTCTTCTATCTCCACTACTGCTATCTTAGTGCAGGCCTCATCCTCTTATGCTTGGATTAAGAATAACAGCCAATATACAGTAGAAATAAAAGCAATGGGACCTAATGAAACTTACAGGCTTTTGCACAGCAAAGGAAACCATAAACAAAATGAAAAGACAACCTATGGACTGGGAGAAAATATTTGCAAATGATGAGACCGATGAGGGCTTAATTTCCAAAATTTACAAACAGCTCATGCAACTCAAAAGCAAAAAACAAACAACCCAATCGAAAAATGGGTAGAGACCTAAAGAGACATTTCTCCAAAGAAGAAATACGGATGGCCAACAGGCATATGAAAAGATGCTCAATGTTGCAAATTATTAGAGAGATGCAAACCAAAACTACAATGAGGTATCACCCCACATTGGTCAGAATGGCCATCATTAAAAAGTCTACAAATAACAAATGCCGGAAAGGGTGTGGAGAAATGGGAACCCTCCTACACTGTTGGTGGGAATGTGAATTCGTGCAGTCACTATAGAAAACAGTATGAAGGGTCCTCAAAAAACTAAAAATAGAGTTGCCATATGATCCAACAATCCCATTCCTGGGCATATATCTGGACAAAACTATAATTAAAAAAGATACGTGCACCCCTATGTTCATAGCGGCACTGTTCACAATAGCCAAGACATGGAAACAACCTAAATGTCCCTTGACGGATGAATGGATAAAGCAGATGTGGTACATATATACAGTGGAATACTACTCAGCCATAAAAAAGAATGAAATAATGCCATCTGCAGCAACATGGATGGACCTAGAGATTATCACACTAAGTGAAGTAAGTCAGAAAGAGAGAGACAAAATATCATATGATATCACTTATACGTGGGATCTAAAATATGACACAAACAAACTTATCTACGAAACAGAAATGGACTCACAGACATAGAGAACAGACTTGTGGTTGCCAAGCGGGAGGGGAGCAGGGGAGGGATGGATTGAGAGTTTGGGATTAGCAGATGCAAGCTAGTATATATAGCATGGATGAAAACACAAGGTCCTACTGTATAGCACAGGGAACTACATTCAATATCCTGTGATAAACCATAATGGAAAAGAATACGAAAAGAGTGTATATATGGGTAACTGAGTCACTTTGCTGTATAGCCGAAATTAACACAACATTGTAAATCTGCTATATGTCAATAAAATAAATCTAAAAAAAAGAATAACAGCCAATATCTATTGAGGGCTTCCTCTGCACCAGGCACTGTTCTAAGCAAGCACCTTCCACGCCTTAATGTTTTTAGTCATCACAGCAACCTTACGATGTAGAGCTGCCGTCATCCTCATTTTACAGTTGAGGAAATTGAGCCCAAAGAGTATTATCGGCAACAGTCTTCTGACAGGTCTCGCAACCTTCGACCTCAGTCCTTCCTATCCATTCTTTCCCTGGTAACCTGAGTGGCTTTTCTGAAGCCCCTCTCACAGTCAGCTTGCTGCCTTGCCTAAGGCACCCCCTGGCTTCCTCTTGCCCTCTGGGTAAAGAGAAAGCTCTGTTAACACAGATTTATAAAGCCCTCAGGCTCTGGCCCCTGCCCACCTGTCTGGCCTAATCTCCCGCTAATCCCCAGCACGCACCCTTTGTCCAGTTGTCCTGAATTACTTGTGTAATGAAGTGAAGAATCTCATTCACTGGAAATGCCTGATGAGAATGTTTTGGAAGCAAAACAGTGCGGGGGAAAGAACCACACATCCCAGGGAGCTCTTTCTGCTTTCCTCCCGGGAAGCGAGGGGGATTGGGCAAGGGTGAAGTCTCCAGGTCCTCCAGCTTGCTCACAGTGGCCCAGAGTGGCCAGCAAACCCAGGGCTCTTCTGGCTGGAAAGGGAGCCTGCATGGTACATGTGTGGGGATGGGGGAGGGAAAAGAGTAAAGGAGGAAGTGAGGTGGTGTGAAAGGAGTAGGCCAGCGGGTGTCTGGAGAGACATCCTGTACTGTGTAGCATACGGTGTAAAGGGCCATGTAATTCTTGACAATGACGTGTGAGTGGAAGAAATGGATGCTGCTTCCACTTCATTTGAGTAAGAGGGAATCCCTGGCCTGGACTTGCGTGCTTTCCCCCTTCCTGTTGGTTAGGAATGGTGATAACTAGAACAACTCTGGAAGCCACGTGTTGAAGATGGCGGAGCTGCTGTGTGTCTCAGTCCCCGAATGACCTCGGAAGGGGACTGGGAACACAAGAGCATGGGACCAGATATAGAGAGAACTGGAGAGTTTTTTTTTTTTTTTTTTTTTTTGCGGTACGCGGGCCTCTCACTGTTGTGGAGCACAGGCTCCGGACGCGCAGGCTCAGTGGCTGTGTCTCACGGGCCCAGCCGCTCCGCGGCATGTGGGATCCTCCCGGACCGGGTCACGAACCCGCGTCCCCTGCATCGGTAGGTGGACTCTCAATCGCTGCGCCACTAGGGAAGCCCTGGAGAGATTTTTAAAGGCATCCTGGAATTTGGGGGGGAAGGGAAGATATTCTGAGGGATTTTGGCATGCTTTCTGTGTTAAGAAAACCTGTAGCTGAAGTCTCCATTCTTCAAGGTGCTGAGAGAGTGATTTATGTTTCCTTTGACCCTGACTCCAAGCATAGGCCTGGCCACGTGGGGTCCGTGGTTGTAATCAGGTTTACACTAGTGATCCTACAAAAGCTTCAGGCTATTGTGTTCCTCTTTGCTTTTGTACTTGATATCTTCCCCTACTCTAGCAAGGTTGTCAGTCCTTCAAAAGACACGTCAAGATCACTTACTCTGAGTGCCAGAAGCATCTTTTCTGGCTGCCTGGTACAAGCAGGTAGTCAATAAATATTCGTGAAATGGACAAGTGGCTGAGAAGCACGTCCAGACTCCCAGTGTAATTCCTCATTTCTCCTTCCACACTCAGCATCCCGTTCTTACCTCGAAGAGGACACAGATTACATAGCACGCTACCTGCCTATTTGCTTGTCTATCTCTCCTGCATTCCGTAACCGCACCGAGGGCGGAGACACCTCATTTGACTCTTTAACCCTAGCAGCTAGCAGAGTAGTTGGTGCACAGTGAATGTTAAATGTTTGTCCAATGAATCATTAATGGAGTTGCTATACACATTTTACTGATGACGCCCAGAGAGGAAGAGGTAACCAGCTGACTGGAGGGAACCGGTCACTCAGCTTCTATGTAGCCCATGGCATGGCCTGGCTGACCTCTTGTCTATCGGCTTTTGGCAGCTCCACACAGAGTTCTTGCTCCCAATATCCCCTCCAATGTTCTTGGCCTTCTTTTTCCTTTCTTGGAATGTTTACTCCTTAGGGAGCTGGATTCAGGAAGGCAAGAACAGGAAGCCCACTGCGGTGTCTTCCTGAGTGATGATATACCAGGAAGGTGGTGGGGGAGAAAGAGAGGGTTTACTCTGCTCCAGAGCAAGCTTTGCAAATGATGCCATAATAATCCTATGAAGTGGGTACTATTATTTTATTTTTTTAATTTATTTGTGGTGCGTGGGCCTCTCACCGTTGTGGCCTCTCCCGTTGCGGAGCACAGGCTCCGGACACGCAGGCTCAGCGGCCGTGGCTCACGGGCCCAGCCGCTCCGCGGCATGTGGGATCTTCCCAGACCGGGGCACGAACCCGCGTCCCCTGCATCGGCAGGCAGACTCTCAACCACTGCGCCACCAGGGAAGCCCAGGTGCTATTATTATCTCCATTTTACAGACCAAGAACCCGAGGGTCAGAGGGTAAATAACTTGCCCAAGCACAGCTTTGGTTCATTTCAAGGCAGAGACTCAAACTCAGGTCTTCTGGACGCCGAACTAGCGCTCTGAGTCCTGAGCTGCCGGAGGGAAGGCTCAGTCCATGGGAGCTGTAGCCATGCGTCACTATAAGACACAAGCACAGGATGGGCTGGAGTCATGGTCAAGGAGGCAGCCAAGGCCAGAGCCAAGGGGGCTGATCTGATGTCAGGCCCAAAGGGTGAGGGACAGGCTCAGGAGCTGGAGCGGAGCAAAATCATAGGCCAGGAGGCCCCTCAGAGGGCAAAGAAGAAGGCGTGACGTAAACAGTCAGGGCGAGCCATGTGTGATCAAGGGTGGGGACCCTGCTCCGTGTGTGTGTGTGTGTGTGTGTGTGTGTGTGTGTGTGTGTGTGTGTAGGCTGACTCTGCCAGGGGACCCCACACATGGTCCGTACTCCCTCCAGAGCAGGGACAAGGGAAACAAACGTCCCTAGATGTGGGGCCTTTTGGCTCCAGTTTACAGCTTAGGGAGAATTGCTATGCCTCTGTCTACTCTTGGACCTCTGATGGAACCAAGGCTGGGGCGCAAAGGCCAGAGAGCCAGGTACCTGGGAAGACTCAAAAGGGCATGAGTCTCCAGCTCTGCCACTTAGTAGCTGTGAGTTCTTGGGACAGTTACTTAACCTCTCTGTGGCTCAGTCTCTTTATCTGTAGAATGGGGGTAATACTAATACCTGCTTCTCAAGATTGTAAATAAAATAAGGAATGAAGAGCACCCAGCACTATACCTGGCAAACAGTCGGCACTCTATGTGATAGCTGTTGTATTATTATTGTCACATGTCATTGTAAGGCCTGTGCTCACCGGGACGTGTGATGCGGTAGAAGGGGCGTGGATTCTGGAGTCAGGACCCCCATCCCTCTTCCTACAAAAACTTGATTTCACCATCATGGCTGAGAGAGCCACCTTCTGGATCTGACCCCAGTGTATTCCTCTGTAAAAAGGGGCAACATTCACAGTGGCCATAAAAGAAGATTCGCGGGGTCGTGAAAGAAGGAATGCGAAGCACCAGCCCAGGGCCCTGCACGCGGTAGATGTTCACCCTGACCCTGGAGAGCCCAGGGGATGGCCCCGGGCTCCTCTTGCCTGGAAATTACAGCTTCCTAGGTGAGGGCTGCCACGGCACGGGATCAGGCTGGCCCAGACACGTGGCTGAGCTGGGACCCGCTGGTCATTACGCAAGAGTCAGATTGGAGGCTAGGAAAGGGGAGATGATAGGAGGGGCGCCTAGGGCAGGGGCCAGGGTGAGCAAGTAGGGGTGATGCAGGGGCTCAGCTGGAGACAAGAGGTGGACAGATGGTCTGGGAGGTGGGCAGCCTGGGGATTTGGGGGTGAGCGTGGAGGAAGACCAGACACTCGGCAGGGGAAACTTCCAGGGTGGATACCCACTTCTGGGAAGACCACTGAGTGGGATCTCTGCTTCTCCAGCGGCTGACTTGGGGCCTCCAGGGACCTGTGTGGGGAGACAGGATTTCTGTGGCCCTGGAGACAGGACGGAAAGGCTCAAGGCCCAAAGACGACTCACAGGGGCCTCAGAGGGAGGGCCTGCTCATCCAAGGTCAGGCCCGGGCCTTCGAGGGCTGCAGGGTTGGGTTTCCGGAGCCTCCAGACTGAGCTGGGCCCCCACAGGGCTGTATTCTGTGGTGTGGAAGCTGTGGGCTCCTCTCCAGGGAATCCAGAGTCCACAGTCCTCACTCCTCACACTTTCCAGACTTAAAAGAAAGGCCTTTGTTTCCTCTTAACGTCCTGGTAAAGCTCCTTCTGAAAAATTCCTACCTTGTCTCTGCTGAACCCAGAGAAAGGAATGTGTGGTCGCCTCTGCCAGCAAAGCTTACGGGATCAGAAGGGGGAGGGAACCCCCGTGCTCCTGGCTGGACCCAGCGCAGCCCTCCCACCCTCGCCTCCTCTGCAGGGAAGGTCCTTATTATCCCATTCTACAGATGAGGGGACTGAGGTGGGGAGGGAGATGACTCACCAGGTCCCTGGCTGTCGGGGGGCGGAGCTGGGCCCTGCGTGCTGGCCTGTGCTGGGTTGGGGGGTGGAGTGAGACAAAGCCCTGCGGCCTGGGTGAGCTGGGAAGAGCTGTGAGAGCTGATTCTCCTTTTACCGGGAGTCCCCCTACTCTTCTGGGGGCACTAACCCCCTACTTCTCAGGACATCTCTATTAACCATGGCCACCACACCAGCAACAGTGGCAGCAAACATTAGCTGAACACCTTGTAGGTGCCAGGCCCTGTGCTAATGCTGGCCTTGCATTATCTCTTTTAATGGTCACACTTGTTCTCTTACCCCATTTTACAGATGAGGAAACTGAGACTTCTGGGGTTGTAACATCCCCAGTAAACGGCAGAGTCAGAATGTGAACTCTGCTGCTTGGTCCTGGCTCATGGTGCCACGCTGTCCACCTGGCAGATGGCTCCTTGCCTACTAACCAGGGTCACCTGGACTGAGTTGGTTGCCAGGTGCTGTCTTCCTCATTACCACCCTTCCCTCCAGGGCTGGCACACCCAGGTCCCTGCCTCCACGCCAGAGACACACCCCTAGGTGAGCCAGCCACTGTCTTACCTCCACCCCGTGAGGGACCGGAACCCCACCCCACCCCAAGTGATGGAGCATGGATCTGCCACGGCTTGAACCACAAACAGAGGGGGCTTGACCTTGCTGTGCTGCTAAGAGAACCTGGCTGGGTCTGGCCACTGACATTTCCCTGACTGGGTGAGGACCCTGATCAGGGGTTCTCATGGCTGAGAGTCCTCAGGGAGCCTGGGCCTGACCAGGACCCGACCTGGAGAAGGGGGCAGACCCTGAGGCCTGGTGGAAACCCTGTGTATTTGGGACGCAGATTCACATGGTCCTAACAGCTGGAATGGTGATTGGGTGCTCAGCTGGTGCTTGATGGGGTACAAGACCTGCAAGCTGGGCCTCCCTGGTGGCGCAGTGGTTAAGAATCCACCTGCTAATGCAGAGGACACGGGTTCGAGCCTTGGTCCAGGAAGATCCCACACGTCACGGAGCAACTAAGTCCGTGCGCCACAACTACTGAGCCTGCGCTCTAGAGCCCGCGAGCCACAACTACTGAGCCCATGTGCCACAAGTACTGAAGCCCACGCACCTAGAGCCTGTGCTCCGCAACAAGAGAAGCCACCGCAATGAGAAGTCCGCACACCGCAACAAAGAGTAGCCCCTGCTCGCGGCAACTAGAGAAAGCCCACGTGCAGCAACGAAGACCCAACGCAGCCAAAAAAAAAAGACCTGCAAGCGCTGCTCTTGGCCAGGCTCCCTGGAGCTCAAGGTGCACCCTGGAGGGGAAGACACTTCCCAGCAGTCAGCACTGTCTGAGTGCCTTCGGCCGGGCTCTGAGGGCATATGGCCTTCATTCAGCATTAACTGAGCGCTTCCCAGAACCTAGCCCAGGGTGCAGTGGTCGGGGGATGCAGTCCCCAGGAGCACAGGGTGGGGAAGTGGGGGCAGGTGGCTCCGGAGCCCTGCTGCCTGGGTTTGGCTCCCAGCTCCAGCATTTATACGACGTGGTGCCTTGGGCCAGTAACCTGTACCTTGGTTTCCTCATCTGCAAAAAGGACATAATATAGGTACTAACCTCAGAGAGTTGCTGTGAGGATTAAATGAGTTCATACGAGCAAACGGATTAGAGCCGTCTGGCAAGGGGTTAGCACGCGGTAAGGGGTAGCGATGGTTATTATTTCATTGCTCCCTGTAGGATTTTTGTTTCCTCGTCTAGGTTCTGTATTCTGGAGGACACGGATGGTGGCTTTACCCCTTCCCTCTGTATTCCAGGGACCAGACGTACAGCAAGTTGCCCACACACCTGGAAACTTAGTTACAGATATTGGGGCATTTCCATGCCCCCCACCCCCAACCCTGTTCCTCGCCCCTACATCCATTTGGTTCCCGAGTCCCAGAGATTCTGACCCCCAAACCTCTCTGGTATTTACTCCGACTGCCCCTGCCATCCGTCATCTTGGTCCTGGGTCCCTGTGGCAACCTGCTAACTGGTCTCGCAGCTGCTGGACCAAAATCCTCTGCAAGCTACTCTCCGCCCTGCAGCTGAGGCAGGAGATAGTAGATGGGCCCCAGGCTGAGCAGCCGGAGTTCGTCCCCTGTGGACAGATACGCCAGAGTAGCAGGAGGGAGGAGAGCTGAGCCCTGTCCAGATAAGAGATAAAAGACTGCATATGCCTCATTCTTGAAGCCAAGGAGACCTTCCCAACTCTACATGCTCAGAAAGACTCCTTGAAGGTCAACAACGGAGGGGGCGCCTCTCCAGAGTAAGTGACCTCAACCTACCCACAGGCCTCTTTGCTAGAATCCACCTTGGCTAAGAGATGCGCGCGCACACATGGGAGGACCCTGAGATAAACAAAATATGGACTCAGAACCAGGCAAAGTGAGATGATTGGCCAAAGGAAACCCGGAAGCAATGCCCCATATAAGTGATTCAAACTACCACAAGGGGGCTTTCCTGGTGGCGCAGCGGTTGAGAGTCCGCGTGTGGATGCAGGGGACACGGGTTCGTGCCCCGGTCCGGGAAGATCCCACATGCCACGGAGCGGCTGGGCCCGTGAGCCATGGCCGCTGAGCCTGCACGTCCGGAGCCTGTGCTCCGCAACGGGAGAGGCCACAACCGTGAGAGGCCCGCGTACCACACACACACAAAAAAACTACCACGAGGGTGCAACCCTCTCTCTGAGTCGGCCCATGTGTCTATCCACATGTACCCTTTTACCTCCTAATAAATACTTTACTTGTTTCACTACTTTCTGTCTTTGTGGGAATTCATTTCTACAAAGCCGAAGGGCCAGGGCCTTGTCACTGGCCACTGGTCTAGTGACTAGGATTCAGCGCTCTCACTGCTGCGGCCTGACTTCAGTCTCTGGCTGGGGATCGAAACCCTGCTTCAAGCCGCTGCTGTAGGCCGAGGCCACCCGAGATCACAGAGTGCGGATCCTTAGAAGGTGATCTGAGTACGTGCAACGGCCCCCCCGTCACCTTCGAGACAGGGTCCGTCGCCCCGGCATCCACGGCAGGCCCTCCTGCTGGCCCGCTTCCTCCCTATGTCCCTGGCCCCCGCAGCCCGCTGCCCGCCTCTCCCGCCTCCCTGGGTCTCTTGCAGTCCCTACTGCTTTGCTCTCTTTATGCTGCCGTGACTGTGCCTGTGACTCCAGGCACTCTGTTCCTTTCGCCTCGGCTACACTTGCCCGCATCAGCCCCCTCCCTGACCCTGACCCCTCCTTCACACTCAGCTCAGGCTTTGCTGACTCCAGTGAGCCCCCCTGCGTTCCCCCTCCAGGCAGATTCCATGCCCCTCCTCTGGGCTCCCAGAGCACCCTGACTTTATAAAGCTTGTATCCATTCATTACACAAATATTTATTTCACAGAGCGCCTCCTCTGTGCCAGGCACTGTTCCAGCTGCTGGGGATATAGCAAAGCAGCTGAAAGCCCCTGCCCTGGGAAGCCTGCCTACCCCACCGCGCTGCTGGTGACTTTCCTCACTACAGGTGAACACCTGGAGGACAGGCAGGGCTCATGAGTTCTTTGAGTCTGTGTCCTCTGTACTGTGAGTGTAGCTGTCAATAAATGTTGGATGCTGGATGTATTTCAGGCACTGGGCTGGGTGCTGGGGAGAAAAAGTGCATAGGACAGGGATGGAGTATCCAGGGCTATGAGAGTCAGCAGATGTGATGGTTAGGAGCGCGGCTCTGGGGCAGGTGCCTGTGTTCAGATCCCGAATCTGCCTCTTACTAGTGGCGAGAGCTTGAACAATCTCCTCATCCTCTGTGTGCTTCAGTTTCCCCATCGCAACAATGGGCTTATCATACTATCTTTTTTTTTTTTTTTTTTTTGCGGTACGCGGGCCTCTCACTTTTGCGGCCTCTCCCGTTGCGGAGCACAGGCTCCGGACGCGCAGGCTCAGTGTCCATGGCTCACGGGCCCAGCCGCTCCGCGGCATGTGGGATCCTCTGGGACTGGGGCACGAACCCGTGTACCCTGCATCGGCAGGCAGACTCCCAACCACTGCGCCACCAGGGAAGCCCTACCATACTATCTTATAATGGTGTCAGGAAGGTTAAAAGGATTAATATTTATAAAGCACTTAGGACAGTGCCTTGCACGTAGTCAGTGCTTTATACAGAAATAAATATTCACTAGACAAATGAATAGCAATCGTAGATTCTGAACATAGATAGCCCTGGATTCAAATCATCTCTCTGCCAGGTCCGAATCATATGTAATCCTGGGAAAGTCATTGAACCAGGCTGAGCCTCGGTTTCCTCATCTGAAGGTACTAACAGTACTTCCCTCACTGAGATGCCATCTCCAGGGATTCCAGGAGCCCACACTCATAGTGTGCCCAGCACAGGACTGGCACCAGGTAAAGACTTTGAAATGCATCTCTTCTAATGTGGCAAAAGCAAGATCCTGCCCTCGAGGGGCTCATGGTCCCCGAAGGGAGAGTGAAAACATTGGCCTCTGCTCACTGCTCAGATGTCACCCCCTCCAGGAAGGCTCCCTAAAATCCCGTGGTCCCCCCACTCTTTTGTACTGCCATGAATGCTTGTCCCCCCGTGCCTAGTATGGAGTTTTGCTTTAAATTCCAGCTCCGAAACTGACCAGCTGTGTGGCACTGGACCTTCACTTCCCTCCTCTCAGTCTTAGTTTTTTTTGAATGAAAAAGGAGATAAAATCACCTTCAACAGAATATCATTGTGGGAATCAAAGTGTGGGAGACAATGTCTGCCAGAGGCCAAGACGTGCCTGGCCATTTGTGGATCCTCAATGAATGCCAATTCCCGTTTCGCTCTCTTCATCTGACCATGGTCTCTAGGTCATTCGAGAGCCTGATTTAACTCTGTAACTCCTGGAGATGGTGGGTAAAATAATCAGTGAATAGGGGCTTCCCTGGTGGCGCAGTGGTTGAGAGTCCGCCTGCCGATGCAGGGGACAAGGGTTCGTGCCCCGGTCCGGGAAGATCCCACATGCCGCGGAGCGGCTGGGCCCGTGAGCCATGGCCGCTGAGCCTGTGCGTCCGGAGCCTGTGCTCCGCAACGGGAGAGGCCGCAACAGTGAGAGGCCCGCGTACCGCAAAAAAAAAAAAAAAAAAAAAAGAATCAGTGAATAAATGAGGATGTGAATGAATGGGAGATGAACACATAAGTGACGGCAGGAGAGGATGAGATGTTTTCTGGGTCTGCTCGGGCATGTTCCAACCCTCACCTCTGTCCATCCCCTCCTCCACACACTGTCCCACCTTGAGACCTTTGCACAAGATGGAATTTTCCTCCTCTTCCCCATTGCCTGGCTAAATCTTGCTGGACTCCCTTATCTCTGCCCAAGGTCACTTCTTTAAGGAAGCTTCCCCTGGCCCCTGCCCCCAGCCCAGGGGTAGGCGGTAGTCTAAGGTCACAACCTTAAGTACTTTGAAGTTGTAATTTGACATTTCTTTGTGTGGTCCTCTCGTTAATTGATGTTACCCCTGCTAGGCGGTGGACCCCGCGGGAACAGGGACAGTGCATTTTTGTATCCCCAGAGTTTGGCACTGCGCCTGGCATAGAAAGGACTGTTTGCACTCTGAAAGTGAAGAGACGGAACCTTTTGGTTGGTGTGTCTCTGCACCCAGGTCCTTCCTCTCTGCCTGCCCAGTGCCCTGTCCCTGGGTCTCATGCTCCCCTGTCCATGAATGTGGGGTTCCTGCTGTAATCGGAGGGAGAGGGCTGGCCTCTGGGCATACCTCAGTCACAATGGAGTCCCTGGTGCTGACATCGTAGGTCCAGCCATCCAGGCAGGGCTCGGTGGCCCCCTGGGTGTCATTGGGCAGGCTGGCGTTGGGTGGATATACAAAACGGAGGCACGGCTCAGGCTTCTCATTCAGGCCCATGGGGAGCACCCAGGGCCCCGCGGAGGCGTTGGGTGGCGGGCGACAGTGGTGGGCGGGGGTGGCCGCTGTGAAGATCTGCAGCAGGTTATGGTTGGCCATGCTCAGGATCGGGAGGCCGAGCAGGACTGTGTGCAGGAACTGGAAGGGCCCTTTGCTGGCCACGCGGTCAACGAGCTCGGCGAAGGTCATGGCACCGGACAAGATGAGCCAGAGCTACGGGCGGGTGGGGCACCAGGCTGGGGAGAGGGATGTGTGCACGGGGGTGAGGGCGGGCAGGTGGATGGGTGTGGAAGCACAAGGGGGAGGGTGTGCCCAGGTGTATGTGTAAGCCTGTGTATGTAGAAGTGTGTGAGGATGTGGGGCTCAGCTGTGCGTACCCACAGTTTTGCGTGTGGATGAGGATGTACCCAACCGCGCGTACAGACGTGGGGTCACAGGTGTGGTGTGTGTTCACGGCAGTGTCTGCTGGGATGTGCACATTTAGGCTGGAGTGTAAGGGCACAGCTGTGTGAGCACGGGTGTGTCGCTGTGTGCGTGTGGGGACTCGTGGGTGTATGTGTTCAGCCAGGCTGGTCACACGCACTGCAGGCATGGGGCAGTGCAGGCCAGGCCGCTGGGACCAAGGGGCCCCGTCTTGGACGTTGTCCCCACAGGATGGATGTCAGGAGTAAGTGGGAGGGGTCCCTGGTTGCCGCGAGCAGACATACAGGACTGGCAGAGCTCAGGTTGTCTGCAGGGAAGGTCTCCCCAAGCCCGGCGCCTCCTGGTTTTGGGTATCCCCTGGGGCTGGGTGCACCATAGCAGGGCAGCAGAAAGGGGCCACGCAGATCCCAGAGGGCATAAGGGACTTGGTCAGTTGCAGTGCGGAAGCAAGGCCCGGCCTTGGGGGCTTCCCAGGGGTCCCTCCTCACCTGGTACCTGGGCCTGGCTCCTCCCTCCGGCGGGGTCGGTGGTCGATGTGGCTGAAACCCTTGCTCTGTCCCAGGGTCCGGCAGCTCTGTGTTTTGGCAGCTCGGCTCCAACAAGCTGTGTTTGTGCCTTCCCCAGGGGAGCTTATATAAGGCATAAGCTGTTTCCCAGGCTAATGTTTGACTTTCTTTGCGGGATTAATGACACTGGCAGGGCCAGGGCTGTGGACCCACTAAGCCCAGCTTTCCTCAAAGGGCTGCCTCAGCAAGGGCTGGTGTGGTGGCCTGGCTGAGCCTAGTGGGGGCGGGGGGGACCGAAGCCTAGGTGGTCCGGGCAGGGGGAGTCTGGGGAGGGGGTGGGGGGCTGGCTTGAGTCCTGAGGGCCCAGGGTCCTCTCTGAGCTGACAGTCTGAAGACTTGGAGCTGAGAAGAGCCAGTGAGAGAAGTGCTACTGCCCGTGAGTGGACAATACTCTCCAGGGCACTGACTTCCCCTGCCTGGTGCCTCTTGGTAGGGCACAGGAAATAGTAGGGCACGTCCTGGCCAAAAATGTCACCTGTGTCTGTCCCTGAGGGCTCCAGGCTGTCACCCCCTGGGCCCCTGGGGCAGCCAGGGCTCCCCTGTCTGAGTCTCAGACCCAGAGGAACACCCACGCCCGCTTCCATCCCCATGCTCCGTGGATGGGCTCCTCTTCTGACAACTGCTTCCCTTTAAAGACAGCTTGCAGTCCCTATGGTTCTGTTTTTTCCTCTGAATATTATTTTAATTGTATAATCAACTGTTTCTCGCATAAAGTACAGGAAATACAAACAAGTCAAACAAAACAAAACGCCCAGTCTCACCTGACAGCCAGGCCTGTGAGTGATCTGATGTATGTGCTTCCAGCCCTCTCCTCATGAGACCGCGGTCTAAGGCCCCACTTTCTTTTTTTTTTTTTTTATAAATTTATTCATTTTATTTATTTATTTTTGGCTGCGTTTGCTCTTTGCTGCTGTGCGCAGGCTTCCTCTAGTTGTGGCGAGTGGAGGCCACTCTTCCTTGTGTGGGCTTCTCATGGCCGTGGCTTCTCTTGTTGCAGAGCACGGGCTCTAGGCATGCAGGCTTCACTAGTTGTGGCATGTGGGCTCAGTAGTTGTGGCGCATGGGCTTAGTTGCTCCGCAGCATGTGGGATCTTCCCGGACCAGGGCTCGAACCCGTGTCTCCTGCATTGGCAGGCGGATTCTTAATCACTGTGCCACCAGGGAAGCCCCCTAAGCCCCCACTTTCTAGCAGCCAACGTGAGTCTCGTTTAACCCTCACAGCAGCCTTGTTTTACTATTCTAGCATTATCCTAAGAAACTGAGGCACAGAGAGGTTAAGTAACTTGCTCCTGGTTCCCCAGCCAGGAGGTGGCAGGGCAGGGGCAGTGTGGCTCTAAGCCCACTTCTGTCTCTTGGAGCCAACATTTCTGCAAAGCCCGTGGGGCACTGTGCTGCCTCTCCCTGAGCAAGGTCTCCTAGCCTGGCCTTCAGCATCACTCCTGCCTGCCTTTAGCTCTCGGGTTCTTCCTCCAGGGACCCTAGGAGCTGCCCCTCCTGCCTGCTCTGGGGGCTAAGAAGGAGCCCACCTACGGCTCCCCTTCTCGGTTGGGGAGGGGGCTCCCCATTATCTTCCTTGGCCTCTTCTCCACCAAGGCAGCATCCAGCTCCCTGGGCTCAGGCTGGAGGCTCAGGCTCCCCGTGAAGTCTCCTCCAGCGCTTCCTCCCCTACCGGCCTCCCCAAGGGCAGGGTCAGCTGTAACCCGGGTCCAGCCCCTCCTCTCCGCTCCCCACCTGGGCCCAGCAGTAATTGATGTTCTTAAAGTGGCCCGAGGCAGGGCAAGATCCGGAGTCATCAAAGGAAGATTCAATTATGCCCCGAGGCGGCCAAGGGGTTGTTTTAGGAAGGTTTTCGACTGTGAAGCTTGCAGAGAGCTGGGCCCCGCCCTGAGCCCCCAGGTTCTGGGCATTCGCCCTCTGTGAGACTTTCCGGTTCCTAATTGGGCCAGGGTTATCTGATTGTTCCTGTCCTAGTGGAATGTTGTTTAAAGGAGCCTGATGACCTCCCACTGCGGCTGCTGGAGCTGAGCCAGAGTATAGCCCAGTCAGGGGCAGTGCCCCAGGCCCCCATGGATGTGCTTGGATTCCTGAATCTGAACTGAAGGAATGTGGTGATGCACTGGCTGTACGACCTTGGGCAAATCACCTCCCTCTGGGCCTCTTGTTTCTCTTTATTAGTTAAGTGGCTTAAAACACACACACACGCGCGCGCACACACACGCGCGCGCACACACACACAGGAACCTTTTATTCAGACAATAGAGTGGGTTCCTAAGGTCAACATATAAGTCAGATTCTAAAGGAGGTGGTCTGCTTAAGTGGTGAAGGGGGTGGAGAGAAGCCCCCTCCACACTCCCAGCCTCCCAGCCCATCCTTCCCTTTGGCACCTTTTGCCCCAGGCCATCCCAGCCTGAGGCAGCTCCATTATATTAGAGGACCCATCTCCTCTTAAATGCTGTGATCCTAAATTCAATATGTTGAAATTAACTTTTTTTTTTTAAAGAAATGATGCATTTGGGAAATCTTACATACTAGATGCATTTTTAAAAATGCATTTTTAACTTGGGGCATGGGAATCGATCTTCTTCCTTCTTTCCTCCCTTCCTTCCTTCCCCCTTCTTTCTTTCTCTTTCTTCATTTTTGCCCAAACTCTTCTAGAGCCTCTAAGCTGAACTAGGTTCAATCAGTTGCCCTGTTCTTTGCTGGGTCTCAGCACTGACATGTGTTTTGCTCTGGAAAGGCCCAAAGAATCATCGAGTCCAATGTCCTCATCTTATATAAGGGAGACTGAGGTCCAGTGGGGGAAGGAACAGAGATCTGACTCCCCATGTCCCTTGCAGCTCCACACAGTACAGTCTCTAAGTCTTCAATTCACTGAGGCAGGGGAGGGGCTGTGATAAGTGAAACAGGGAAATCTCATTCCCTTGGAGGGGCAGTTCTGGCCGATTACGGAGGCCATACTGAATCTCTGTGGGCCATGCACCCTCCTACCCACTTATTTGTTCATCTGTTTATCTTGTCATCTCCCCATCCGTCCTTCCTTCCTTCCTTCTTTCCTTCCTTCCTTCCTCCCTCCCTCCCTCCCTCCCTCCCTTCCTTCCTTCCTTCCTTCCTTCCTCCCTCCCTCCCTCCCTTCCTTCCTTCCTTCCATCCATCCAATGTGTCTCATGCTTTGTGTGTATGAGGCCCCATGCTAGGAGCTATGGTGCCTGCTGAAACTTGCAGTCCACTTGTCAGAGAAGTGACAGAAACAATTACAGCATAAACGAGACTGACCTCAATGCCACAGGAGAGGTCCACACAGTTTCAGTGGTCTCAGGAGAGGGAGAAAATGACCAGATCTGAGGGATCAAAGCAGTGTGGGTTGCCCATAGAAGGTGGCATTTACGCAGGCAGAAATGGGGAGGGACTTGCAGACCCAGCGGTGTGAGTGCAGGGCATGGTGGGAAAATGGGAGGTAAACTGGATGAAATAGCATGGACAGAACCTCTCTTCCTACCCAGGGTGGTGGCCTTGGTCACATTGCTGTGATAGTCTCAGAGGGGCTGACGATCCCTGGGCTTCTCTGTCTCCCTGTAGGTGGGAGCGGGGAGCTCCCGAGGTTGTGGCTCATGAGCTGACGGAGTGATGCTCAGCGGTGCTTAAGCTCACCTTGTTCAGACTCTGGGTCTCTTGCCCCTCTTCTAGGTCCCCTCCAGCTGAGCTGGCCATTTGAACTGTCCAGGTGTCTCTGTGCCTGGTGCTGTCTGCTCACCACCCCTCATGGGTTCAAGGCAGAAGCTGTAGCACGTGAGGGACCCTGTCCCGCTGCTCAGACTAGAGTCCCAGGTGGGGATCGTGAGGCATTCAGGAAATTCTCGAGGGCCAGGAGCAATTCCTCCCTGGTGGCCATGCTGAAGCCCTGAGCTTTCATCACTGGTTTAGGGGCCCCAGATTCTGCCCCTGTCCTTGGACGGCTCCAACAGGATAGGTGGCCTGTGTGGGGGTGGTTTCAGCTGGACCCGGGCAAGGGATTGTCCTCTGCCCTCAAACCCTAAGCAACCTCTCCTCTTCCACGGGCTGATTCTAAAATTTCCTTCATGGGAACAAAGCAGTCCAGGGAAGAGGGGTTCCGCAGGCCTGGGTTTGAATCATGACTCCACCACTCGCTAATTGGTTGGCCCTGGGCCCGTGATGTCTCCTGTTTCAGCCTCACTTTCCCCACTTGTAAAATGGGGATTAATACCTACCTTACAGGGTTGTTGGGATTTAAAGTGCTAAAGCACACAGTACTTAATTTGAGGGTCAGCCCTGAGGGACCAGCAAGGCTGAGCAGTCCCAGAAGCTGAGGAGGACGAGAAGGGAGGGCAGAAGGGGTGCCCTTTGGCCCCTGGGTCACAGGCTGGAAGGGCTTCCAGGTGGGTTGTGGACCTCTTGAGGCTGTCCTCGGGCACCTGGAGTATGGCCTGGCCCAGCTAATCACCGCTGAGCCCATCATGTTGCCGGGCAGGCTGGGCCTCAGCTGTCACCCCGAGTGAGAAGATGCAGGGACACAGGATCATTCCGGGACCCGGGATGACTGAGGGACTGTTTTCCAGCAGCTGGAGCCCCGGCTGCACCGTCAAGGCCGGGAGTGGCGCGCCCCGCGCCGTACCGCCCTGCAGTTCTGAGGACGCAGTAGGGAGAGACGCCCCCTGCTGTTGCTATTGCACATCGGGAACTGCATGTCTCGCCTCGACTGAACGGCCGAAGTTTTGGAGCCCTCCCGGCACCCGAACCCAGAGCACAGCACAGCGAACCGATTTAAGTGGACCTGGCAACCCCCGCACACCGGACAACTGCTGTAAGAACCCGAGGGAGGGGACCTCAGTCTGACTCTCCTTAGCTGCAGGCTGACGCGACAGATGCCATGGTCCCCACGCCCCCTGCACGACTTTCTGCTCATCAGATCTCTTAAACCAGGGTTGTCCGATTCCGATGCCCACGGGGCCAGCGATGTGAACGAGTGGTGTGGGTTAAGTGTCTGCAGCAGTGAGCCGCCTGTCCGCGGCGAAGTGCAGAGCGCATGTCCAGTCACCAGGGCCGCCCAGCACCAGCTGGTGTTGCCATGGGGATATGCAGGCTCGGGGTTGCCAGATCTTCAAATATTTTAAAAATAGCTTGAAATCTGGACTTCTGTGCGAAAATTTCCAATTGTGTAGGCGACCCCTCCTCCCACCTTCTGGAATCCCTTTGTCTTTTCTGCTTCTACCACCGACAGGAGCCACAAACTCCATCAAGTGATTCCTTGTAGAAGAAGGTAGGATTTCCTTGGGTTTGTCCTCACACCTCCTCCTTGCTGGCCCTCGGGATTTGGTGAGCAGGGCCTTCTAGAGGTTGTTCATTCGGCAAAGTTTATCTAGGGCCTGCTTTGGGCTGGGCCTTGTGCAGAAAGGTGTTGAAGATGGGAGGAAACGAAGACCACACAGAGCATCACAGACCCACATTCCGGGCGGGGACTCACAGACTCCTGGAGGGAGAGTGGAGGCATCCATGGAGCCCGTGCCAGGACTCAGGCATCCTGAGGACACCGGCCCACCTGCTTCCCCACTGAGGCCTCACATCAGAGCCACGTGGTCTCCTCTCTGTGATCATCCGCGGTGAGGCTGGGTGGACCTGGTACCACACTGCACTCATTCTCTTTCAGCATCTTCATACTTGCTGTCCCCAAGGCCAGCTCCTTCTTGGCTCCTAAAACGTCACCTCCTCAGAGAGGCCTTCCGGGACAACGTTAGCTGGAGTAGCATCCTTAGCTCTACTGACACCTACTGACATAAAGCTCTCCCTGGCTTTATGCTCTTCGTAGCATTTATCACTGCCTGAAATTATGGGCTGGCTTTATTATCTATCTCCCCTGCCCCTGAACGTGAGGCCATAAGGGCAGGGCCTGACTCTGACATATTTGCTGCGTACTGGGCTTATGGTAGGAGCTCGCTGGGTTCTCGTTCAGCAGATGCATTCTGTCTACAAGTCCCTGATCTCTTTTCAGGAAGCAGTCTTAGCAGAGGTAGTATCCAGGCCTGGATCCCACTTGCTGCACCTTAGTCTCCTTGCCTGCAAAATGGGCACAATGATAATATTTCCAATCTTCTGGGGCTGTGAGGAGGGTGGGTGCCTGTAGTCCTGTGAGGTGGTAAGCTCAAACCCTGTCATGGGGTATGGTGTCCCCGGGTCTGGCCGGGAGCTTGGAGCCCATCTCAAACCTCCTCTCCCTAACGGAGCAGTGATTTATTCTGCTCACCTTCTTTCCTACCCCCAGCCCTCACACAGGCCCGCTCTGCAGTTGGTCTCCCTCAGCTTGGCGGAAGAGCTGAGCAAAAAAGATGGGCTGAGCCTCTGGGAGCAGTCGATGCGGGAGAGCAGAAGCCTCAGATGCAAGAGGGGATGCTCAGAGCCTGAGAAATCCCAGCTCAACTGCCCTCTCCTGGTCTTGGGCTTCAAGTCTCCCTCTTGGGGAGGGACATTGGCAAATGGAGTTTTACCATGATTCAGGCAAGGGCCAGGCACAGCTGGGCTCCTGCATGTAGAGGACTTGGCAGTGGGGGCTGGTTTTTTGGCAAAGACACCAACAACCAGGTATATAGCTGCTTGGATGGGGAGCGAGCCCGGGGCCTGGGGTGGAGGGAGGAGAAGGGTCAGGGGGCTTCCAGTCGAGTGCATTTGTATCTGCTGAGCCCACAGGGTGCAGAGTCATAGATGGCTGTCCCTCTGGGGTAGAGGGGCATTGGTGGCTCACCTGAGGTCTCTGACCTCATCTTAGTTTCATCAGTGCTGTTGATGAAATTCAGAGAGGTGAAGTTTATCAGCTTTGCAGAGAACCCAAATCTGGGAGAGGGGGTATCTATGTAGGAGGACAGAGCCAGAATCTAAAGCGATTGAAGGGTTGAATGCTGAACCTGCCACTTTCCAGGTATGCCACTTCAGACAAGGCACAAAAACTTTTTGAACCTCGATTTCCCCATTTGCAAAATGGGAGCAATGCCACCTATACTGCAGTGCTCTGAGGGTCAATGAGACAAGCTACCTGCAGCCCCCAGCACAGTTTCTGGCACACAGCAGGCCCTTGATAACTATGGTGGCTGCTGTGGTTAATGACAGTGTGAGCTCCTCGAGGACAGGGGATCTGTCTTTCTGTGCTGCCAGTTCTTGGTACGGCGTGGGCATGGAACAAATGTTTGTCAGATGAATGAACAAGATGAAATCTGACGGGGATAAATGTCAGTTCCTGGACTCAGATCCAAAGACCCAGCTGCACATGGACACAGTGTGGGGGGAGCAAAGGCTTAGCAACAAACAGCACACGGCAGAAAAGTTGAGGGATTTAAGCTGATGGAAATTTCGGTCAACATGAGGTGGCTGCCAAGACCAGCCAGGACAGACTTGGGTGGCATTCTTAGAGGCCTAATGCTCAGGAGGAGGGAGACCACGGTGGTCAGAGCAGCTTCAAGAACCGCATCCCATTCTGCGCTTCCCCTGCAGAGAGACTGGCCGACAAGATCAAGGGGGAATGAGGCCTAAAGCCACACTGGGATATGGTTGAAGAAATCAGGGCACTGAGCCTGGAGAGGAGTTCACAAGCCCCACCCGGCGGCAGGTGTTCGGACCTTGCCTCCTCCGCTTGCTCTGGACAAGCCGTCAATGGCTCCGAGCTTCAGTTTCCTCATCTGTGAAACGTGCAAGCCTTAGGCTGGAGCTCACCGGGCCGCTGGAGGAGAGCAGGACAGGGAGCCCGAGGCTCCCTGGACACAGTGCCCCGCCTGCTTCACTCAGCTCCTCAGCCGGGTTGTTCCCGCCGGAGGACGGCTGGTTGGGAAGCTAGGGGTGCCCGGCGTTTGTTTCCTTTAGCGGGTTGGACCAGGATTGCAGGGGCGACACTTCCCACCCCGACCTCCTCCCTTTCCTCCCTTTGAGGCCAGTTCTATAGTTGGGTCTCTTTCTCCGCAGCCAGCTTCCCTCTCATCCGCATGTTCCTTGGTGTGGGATGTGCGTGCAAGGGGCTGAGCTCCGGCTTCCTCTTCCTCCCACAAACCGCCAAGTGCCCGCAGCGCGCCCGCCTAGGTGGGTGGGGAGGGGGTAGGGGTGGGAGTGGTATCTGTGCGCCCTCTGGTGGCCGCTTGGGGCACTGCGCCGGACTCAGCGCCAATCAGACAACTTGGTAAAAATCCTGGCCCTCCAACAACAGATGAATGGTTAAACACAATGTGATATACACACAGTAGAATATTATCCAGCCTTAGAAAGGAAGGAAATTCTGATACATGTTACAATATGGATGAACTTTGAAAATATTATACTTGGAATTCCCTGGTGGTCCAGTGGATAGGACTCCTCACTTTCACTGCCGAGGGCGTGGGTTCCATCCCTGGTCTGGGAAATAAAATACTGCAAGACACTCGGCGTGGCCAAAAAAAAGCCAAAACCAAAACCAAACCAAAACAAAAAAATGTTATACTCAGTGAAATAAGCCAGACACAAAAGGACAAATATTATATGATTCCACTTCCAGGAGGTACCTAGAGGAGAACATTCATAGAGCCAGAAAGTAGACCTCTATTATGGGCTATCAGGGACTGACTAGGGTAGGGGGACAGGGGAACTATTGGTGGATGGGTACAGTTTCTGTTTGAGATGATGAAAAAGTTCTGGAAAAGGATCGTGGTGACGGTGGTACAACATTGTGAATGCACTTAATGCCACTGAATCGCACACTTAAAAATGGGTCAAATGGTAAGTTTTATGTTATGTATATTTTACCACAATTAAAAAGAGTACCCTCTCTCCCCCTCGAAAAAATATCCTGGACCTGCTACTTAAAGGGAGCATGATCTTGGTCAAGTCGCTTAACTTCTCTGAGCCTCAGTTTCCTCATCTTTAAAGTGGGGGCAATAATGCCTACCTTGGGATACCACTCTGATCCAAGCCACCATCCTCCCTGGCCTCCCTGGAGGATTGCAGACAGCCTCCTTGGTGGTTTCTGGGCTTCACTCTTGGGTCTCCCCCAAGGTCTTTTTTCACCTGAGCAGCTAGAGTATCTAAAACTGTAAGTTCTCCTGCTTAAAATTCTCTCCAAATCCCTCCCCTTGGCTGAGAGAGTGGGGTCCCCATCACTTTTCCTCTCTCTGTACTTTCCATACCCCTTCTCCGCAAGCTGTCACTCCCTGTGCCTCCTTGGCCTTGCTCTCGACTCTGCCTTGAACACCGTTCTCCTGACTGTCTGGCGTTGCTGACTTGAGGTCTCAGCTCAAAAGTCACTTTTTCTTCCTGAGGGGTTGACTCCTTACCACCCCCATGTTGTCTCACCTCCTGGTCTTACCCTCATCACCTCTACCCTGTTTTAGTTTTTTATAGCACCTGCCATGACCTGAAATGGTCTTATCTTCTTCATGTAACTGTTTTTTTTCAACTGGCTGGACTTTGTAGGGTACACACTGGAACCAGCTTAATGTGTCTCCCACCACCATCCTAGCACTTGCTCTGCTGCTTCTCTAATCCCTCTCCTTGAAAGTACTTAAACTAAATAGAGTTTTACCAGTTCCTTTCAGGTATTAGATCAATTTCAATTTCAGCCTTTAAAAAGCCATTCTTTAGGAGATGTACATCGAACGATCCAAGAGTGAAGTGTTGTGATGTCTGAGGCTCACTTTCAAATGGTTCAGCCAAACCAGGTCTCACACACACACACACACACACCCCACAATGTCAAACATTTGTGAATCTAAGTGGTGAGTATATGGCTTTATTGCATTATTCTTTCGACTTTTCTGTGAGTTTGAAAATTCTTATCAAAAGTTGGCTAAAAAAGAAACTGTTTTTGCCAAGTTAAAAAATAAGCCCAGGGCTTCCCTGGTGGCGCAGTGGTTGAGCGTCCGCCTGCCGATGCAGGGGACGCAGGTTCGTGCCCCGGTCCGGGAGGATCCCACATGCCGCGGAGCGGCTGGGCCCGTGAGCCATGGCTGCTGAGCCTGCGTGTCCGGAGCCTGTGCTCCGCAACGGGAGAGGCCACAACAGTGAGAGGCCCGTGTACCGCCAAAAAAAAAAAAAATAAGCCCAGTCCCATCGAAGTAAGAATATTCACCTCCCATCCAACATAAGTGTCTCCTATTCAAGCTGACCCAGTTTCACGTGGTGGGAAAGGCAGGCGGCGGCAGGTAGGCGGTCTTGGAGGGTGTCTTGGCTCTGTTTGATTCACCTCCTCTCCCACAGCTTGTCGCCGCTTTCCTGCTCCTTCGGTCCGAGAGGCAAGGAGGGATGAAAAGAAACTGTTAAGGGCTCCTTGATCATGGGACTGTCACGCACGTGGGGTGTGCAGGTGAGTTAGCCCCTCCACAAACTCTGCCTGCACCCTTTCCTGACACAGGTCACACCTGCTCCGGCTGCCCTCTCACACCCGGCCCCGTCCTCCCGGAAAGCCGCTTTCTGTGGGATCGCCTCGTGCCCACAGTCAGTGCCCCCGGGTGGGGTCCTGTCGAGATTGCTCTAGCTCAGCTCTCTTCCTGAACGTCCACTTTGGCCATGGGAATTGGCTCCTGCCCTGACAGTGGTGGCACGCACATCACCCCCACTGCAGCCCTCTGTCCTTCATCCTGCCAGTCTGGACACTGTTGCAGGTCTCTGGTCCCTTGCTCTCCGCTTGCCCTGCCCTGGTAGCAGCAGCGGCAGGTTTCTGAGTGTCAGCGGCTCAGCAGTGAGGGTGGGGACGAGGTGCCAGGGTCCCCTCTGGCGACCCCCCGTCCTCCAAGCAGTGGTCCTGAGTCCCCCTCACCTGGCTTGAGGAGTGTTTTTTTGGGGTGTGTGTGTGTGTGTGTGTGTAAGCCCTTCTCCCTCCTGGGCTGACAACTCTCTAGGAAGAAATTCTCATTTGGAACAGTCTTTTTTGAATTTCTCAGCCTCTTTCACATGGACTGGGCTGAGGTAAAGGGCTAGGTTTTGTTACCTCGCAGTAAGCCTAGCACAGAGCCCTGAGGGCAGGTCCTCCAGTTCGAGGTCCCATCCCCTCTATTTACTTGTTACAGTCTCTGCAGAAGGCCAGCACAGACCAGGGAACAGTTTTATTATGGTCTATCTGTTGAAGGCGAAGCCAAGAGCAGCCAGGGTTCGGTAGGGCGGGGGTGTGGATACACGAATCAAGAGTTCACAGCAAAGAAGCCAGATGGGCCCAGGTCCCTGGTCCCGCCCAGACTCAGCCTCACCCCTGTTCCTCCCACCCCGGCAGAACTGGCTAGACCTAGTCTTAACTTTTGCTGAGTTGAGTCAGCTCAACCTGGAGGGTTAACCTGGAAAGGAAAATAGTCCAGAGAGCAAAGGCTAAGCACGTGTGCACGCATGCTTGTGCGCACGTGTGAGTCAGCGTGTGCATGTGTGTGCATGTCCCGCACTTGTGCGTGTGGTGGCCAGCTTGCAGGTTCTGTGGTGGGGCCGGCAGAGGAGGTGGATTTGAGAGGTAGTGAACGTTTGCCTCGGGTGTGTAAGGGCAGATACAAATTAAAAATAAGAAAGAAAAGAGTTTAATTCTCCCTGTAGAAAAAAAGGGAAGAGACTTCTCTTCCCTTTTCAGTTTAGAAACCTTATAATTGTAAGCTGTGCCTCTTTGAAATGTATGTAAATCTTTTCAAAAGCTAAGTAAGCCTCTTGCCAGTTTACCATCCCAGGAATGTTTCCTCAGGGATGCGCAGCTCTCTCTCTGAAATGGATCCTCCAGAAACTCATCTCCCACTTTCTGTGGGAAAGCAGGAGGCTAACTTGAGCTGGTGCCCGGCCCCAGGTTGCAAACCCACCTCTGGAGGTAGTTAGTTTTCCTCGGCATAAAGGCAATTAGCAAACAGAGGTGGCTACTGTAATTGCCAGGCAAATGTAGCATATACGTGACAGTGGTGCTGTCCAGTCCTTTTGCTGGAGGACTAGCTGTGGTTGATCTTGAGATGTGCATGACGTGTCGTTATCTGCCTGGCTATAGGAAAGGGTGAGAGTTCTTTGGAACCTCGTAGCGGATAGCCTGTGATGTGCACCACATTCTGGCCGAATGCTAATTCAATATAAAAAGGTTCTTTCCCTCTTAATTTTTCGGAGGGGTTTTCTGGGTTGGCAGGAGATTTTGCCTCTAGTTAGTATTTCCCCAGCAGGTGTCTGGGCGCCCTCCATCCTTGCGTGTGCATCTTTACCAGACAGAGAGGTGGCAGCAAGTCTCCCGGCCAGGGTCTCCTGGACCACTGGGGCTTCCCTGGGCCAGCCATCCTGGAGGCATCTCTCTCAGAAGCGGGTGAGGGGCTCGTCGCCCAGGGAAAGGGGACGCAGTCTGAGGATTTACAGCGACGGCTGCTGACCCTCGGCAGGCCTGGGGCCCTGGACAGCAGCCGCGTGTGGAACCTCAGAGTCCTCGGGGCCCACGGTGGGGCGCTGGGGTGGGCGCTCTGCCCGAGCCGGGGCTCTGAGCCCCGCGGCCCCGCCCGCTCAACAGCGACGCCGTGTGGCCGAGAGAGGCAACGGTGGCTGGCCTGCTGCTTCTCTCTACGCAGCGCCAGGAAGCCAGACTGACCGCCGCCCTCCCGACAGCATCAACCTCTGGGAGAAAAGAACGATAGTAAGGCAACCGGGGGCTTGATCAACTAATTGGGAAATAAAAATAGAGCTATCGTCTAATATTTCCCGAACACCAACGAGTTATAATGCAACAGGCATCCCCGAGCCCTGCTTCCTCCCTGATCCACACCTGGGTAGGGGTCAGCGGTAGGGAGGGTCTTGGTTTTGGCAGCAGGGTGTCGCTTCCCACATTACTTAATAATAGAGGCGTTGACTGTTTAGTGGCTTGTCTCTTAGGCTGTGTCAGAGTGTCCCTGAGTCAAAATGGCAGCATCGGAGCAGCTGCAGTGAAGCATCTCACACCCAGTGGCTGCATCACGGACCCAGGAGCTCCCGGGTGGCTCTTCCTCACCCCCATCCCCCCTCCGTAATATCTGGTTCTTTCTCTGTCGTCTCCCAGGAAGCACCTTTCACCCAGAGAGTCAGGGAAGTGGTGCCCCTGATTGTGTAATGTGGTGGACCCCGGGAACACGGGCAAGTGAGGGCTGGACCCACCCAAGGGAGAGGGTTCCTCTGATGTGTCCAAAGGTTCCAGCTCTAGAGGGCAGGTGTTCATGACACAGGGATGGTACATGGGTAATTCCTTGGGTACCAGTTCCTGTCAATTAGCACACGTTGGGAAGGATTCCATCACGATGCCTGGGTTCAGCGGGTAAGTGTGGCTGATTGATTACTGTATGTTTCCTATTGTGGCTGCAGCAAATTACCACCCACTTAGTAGCTTAAAGCAACACAGATGTATCATCTTCCAGTTCTGGAGGTCAGAAGTCCAAAATGGGTTTCACTGGGCTTAAATCGAGGTGTCAGCAGGGCTGCATTCCTTCTGGAGGCTCTAGGGGAAAATCCGTTTTCTTCCCTTTTCCAGCTTCTAGAAGCCGGCTGGCTCGTGACCCCTTTCCATCAATTGCATTGCTCTGACCTCTGTTTCCATGAGAACATCTTCTCTGACTCAAATGCCTCCTTCTCATAAGGACTCTTGTGATTACACTGAGGCGACACAGATCATTCTGGATAATCTCCCCATCTCAAGATTGGCAAAATCCCCTTTTTCCATGTAAGGTAATGAAATGGAGCAGGACCCTATCATCCTTCCCCCCTCCCCGCCCCCGCCCCCATGTCCTCCACCTGCCTTTTGTCTGTGAAAAAACCTTAGCCAAAGAATAAGTTTAATCAGAGAAGTGAGAAAATGCAGAAACAAAGGAAAACAGTCCAACAAGACTAAATAAGAATAGTTTAGTCAAGGATCTTCAGTTCCCTCTCAAGGGCTATAGGTAATATTCTGAGCCGTATCCTGGGAGCTGTCTTGTAGATGCTGAAAACCCTCACCAGGTGGAAGAAGTTAACTACGTGATGACCAGACTGTACCCATGACGTAAGCTGCCACAATTCCAAGAATTGTCCTCAAAGAACTGGGAACAAATTGACCCTGGAACTGAACATTAGCTGTACTTGAAACAATCAAGATGACGCTGCTCAGACCACAGCTAACCAATTTCAAGATGACTGTCGGAGCTGACTGTGCTCTTTCTGCCTGCAGCCCCTCCCTCTGCCTATAAAAGCTCTCGCCCACTGGTTGTGTGTGTGTGGGAGGTGGAGTCTGCCCCTCCCTTCCGCCCCGGTTGCCAACATCCAAAATAAAGCAAACTTTCCTTTCCACCAACTTTGCCTCCTTATCGGCTTTCGAGAGGCAAGCAGCCAAACCCCACTTTCAGCTACAATAACATATTCACAGGTTCTGGGGATTAGGATGTGGACACCACAGGGGGAACATTATTCTGTCTAACACAGTTATCATAGTCTGTATCTTGGTTTGGTTTCCCCCGTAAGCATTGCTGATCCTGAGACGAAGGTCTGAGTGCAAGTGGTTTATTAGGAGGTGATCCCAAGACACCCAGTGGGGCAGTGGGGAAGAGGCGTAGGGAAGGGAAGGGGTCGATAAAGGGTGTGTCGTCGAGCCAGATGCCCCTGTGGACCACTGGAGCTGGACCTCGCTGGGGAACTGAGGGAGACAGCATGGAGCACATGCCTGAGTCACCCCTGCACCCCGGCCGGGGGAGCTGGGGCATTCTTCCCTGAACTCTGGTCAACCATGGGTCGAGGGCTATGGTACGGGAGTTAATTCCCCTGCACTTCCAGTCTGCCATACTTGGGAGAGCAGGATCTGGTGTCCAGGAAACCCGTTAGCACAGAGTTGCAGGTTCTCGGCAACAGGAAGTCAGGCTGTCAATCGCTAAAATGGTAAGGGCCAATGGGACGTGGTCTGGGAGTTGATGGTCTCTGCTGGCCCGTCACAGGCATAGGGGGAGGGTGTGGTGGCAGCGTAGCAGGTCCCTGTCCTTGTCTATATTGACAGGACTCCTGGAGGGGCGTGTGGCCAGGGCCATCGGGCGGTCCATCCACCTGCTTTGCTCAACAGGTGGGAGGACAGGCAAGGGCAGGCAAGCATCCCCTCCCTCAGCCTGTCCACAGCCACGTTCTCCTTGGACCTCCTGCGAAATAGAGAGCCCTGATGTGACTTTTTCTCACTTGCAAGTCAGGGTGAAAATTTTCCCTTCCAGGACCCAGGGGAGAAGGGAGGGAGTTGGGGCGGGGGGGGATATTGCAGAGAGAAGCTTGAAGAGGTTGTATTGCCGGTGTATGAATGGCATTTACTGAGAGCCTACTAAGCTCTCTCTGTCTGCGTGTATCTAATTTCCACGGCAACTCTTCTTCCTCATCTTCTCCTTCCCCGCCTCCTTCTCTACTTTATTTTTAGAACTGCCCTTTCATCCACTTTAGAATTAAAACACACACGGATGCACATACAAACACCATCATGACTTACTTGCACCATCATTTACTAAACCGTTTCTTATGGAAATATTCAAACATATACGAAGATCACCCAGCTTCAACAGCTAGTAACATTTTGCAAATTTTGTTTCACCTATATCCTCTCCCACCCAACACCTTATCATTTCTTAAAGGACAACTTAAAAACATACAAACATAAGAAGGATATGATCTGAAAATAAAGAAGAGGCCTTTAAATGGAAGAATTCTAGATTAAATAGGAACTTTAAAATGTCTTATTCTTTCTTATTTTAATGCATCCAGTAGTGAACTTTGTCTTGAATCAGCGTTTGAGAACCACTTGTTAAATCCATTGTCCTAATTGTACAGATGAGGGAACCAAGACCCAGAGAGAGAGGGGACTGGCCAAGATCATCCAGAGAGGAACGGCAGGGCAGACCAAAGGTCCTCCTTGGCACATAGGTCTATCTGAAGCAAGACTATGAAAATCTATTTTTTCCCTGGAAAAGAGAAAAAAATCAGGAAATGGCCCACGATGGTATCAGAGCTTGAATCCCTGTGGATGTAAGCATTTATCACGGAATTGAGGTAACCTTAGGAACTGTATCAGTTACCTACTGCTGGGTAACAAACAACTCCGAAACGTGGTGGTTTAAAACAACAGCCATTTATTTGACTCCTGAGTTTGTGGGTCTTCCTGATCTGATCTCTGCCTGGCTTGCTCAAGTGGATGTGGTCAGCTGGTGGGTCAGTTGGCAGGCTGGTTGGTCTAACAGGAGGTCCCTCAGCTGGGTTGGCTCACCTCTGCTCTGGTGGTCTCTCATTCTTACAGGAAGCAAGTGAGCCTGGGCTGCCAAAGCGCAGCAAGAGGGAAAACCTATGAGCAAGTACCTTTCAAGCTTCTGCTTGTGTCGTGATTGGTAGTATCTCCTTGACCAAAGCAAGTCACAGCCAAGGGGTGGAGAAACAGATTACACTTCTCAATGGGAAGACCATGTCACATTACAAGAGTATAGATGCAAAGGTGATGGGGCAAGGACTTGTGGCCATTTTCAGTGTACTATGATGTCTTAGCCTGTGTGGACTGCAGTAACAAAATATCATGGACTGGGTCATTTAAACAACAGAAATTTGTTTCTCACAGTTCTGGAGGCTGGGAAATCCAAGATCAAGGTGCCAACAGATTTGGTGCCTGGTGAGAACTTGTTCTTGGCTTGTCAACAGCTCCCTTCTCCCCGTGGGCTCACTTGGCTTTTCTTCTGTGTGTGCACATAGAGAGGGAGATTTCTCTGTCTTCTCCTTCTCAAAATGGCACTAATCCTGTCATGAGGGTCCCACCCTCATGACCTAATCTAAACCTCATTATCTCCCAACGGTCCCACATCCAAATGCCATAACAGTGGGGGTCAGCGCTTCAACGTATGAATTTTGGGAGGACACAAACATTCAGCCCACAACACACGGGAACCATAGAGGATGTCTGTACATGGAAATAGACTGGTGTATTAGTTTCCTGAGGCTGCTGAAACAAATTGTGATAAACTATGTGGCTTAAAACAGCAAACATTTATTTTTTTATTTTTGTTTTGTTATTGAAGTATAGTTGATTTGCAATGCTGTGTTTGTTTCTGGTGTACAGCAAAATGATTCAGTTATACCTATATGTATATTCTTTTTCATATTCTTTTCTATTATGGTTTAATCACAGGATATTGAATATGGTTCCCTGTGCTATACAGTAGGACCTTGTTTATCTATCTTATATATAATAGTTTGCACCTGCTAATCCAGAACTCCCAATCCAACCCTTCCCCACTCCCCTCCCCCTTGGCAACCACAAGTCTGTTCTCTATGCCTGTGAGTCTGTTTTTGTTTTGTAGGCAAGTTCATTTGTGTCGTATTTTCGATTCCACATATAAGTGATACCATGTGGTGTTTGTCTTTCTCTTTCTGACTTAACTTCACTTAGTATGATCAGCTCTAGGTCCGTCCATAGAAATTTATTCTCTTACAGTTTTGAAGGCCAGAAGTATGAAATCAAAGTGTCGGCAAGGCCACACTGCCTCTGGAGTCTGTAGGGGAAAACCAGTTCTTTGCCTCTACCAGCTTCTGCTGCCTCCTGGCATTCTTCGACCTGAGGCTGTATCATTCCAATCTCTGTCTCCTCCTCTTCTGTCAGTGGAATCTTCCTCCTTCTCACTCTTTTAAGGACACTTGTCCCCCTGGACAACCCAGATATGCCCTTCCTCTAAAAATCCTTAACCACATTTTTAGTCATATAAGGTAATATTTACTCTTTTATCATATAAGGTAATTTTTTTTTTTCGGTACGCGGGCCTCTCACCGCTGTGGCCTCTCCCATTGCGGAGCACAGGCTCTGGACGCACAGGCTCTGGACGCACAGGCTCAGCCGCCATGGCTCACGGGCCCAGCCGCTCTGCGGCATGTGGGATCTTCCCGGACCGGGGCACGAACCCGCGTACCTCTGCATCGGCAGGCGGACTCTCAACCACTGCACCACCAGGGAAGCCCCTCATATAAGGTAATTTTGACAGGCTTTGAGGATCAGGATGTAGACACATCTTTTGGGGAGCTACTATTCAGTCGAAGACGATTTTGGAAAACTGGATTTACCTAGCTCAGTTTAGTAAGAGTGGAAGGAGAGGGTACAGGTGAGTACGTGAGCAGGTGCTAGGAAAGCTCAAGAGGGAGTAGGTTCATCGTGAACCTGCTGGTGGCTGTTAAGAACGTGAGTCAGGAACTTCCTTCAATGGAGGAAAGCACACAGACTCAAAAATGCATTATTTCATCACTTCGCTGCTTCATCCATCCCCTTAATTTCCACAGCATCAGAGGGAACTCCAAACTTCAGCCTCCAAAGTACACATTTCAGATCCTTCCACAGACCCAGGTTCCTGTGGAACTTACTCTATTAGCTATCCATTACCTTGTAACAAATCACCCTCCAACTTAGTGGCTTAAAACACATGTTTAGTAGTTCACAGTTTTTGTGGGTCAGGATTCTGGACCTGGCTTAGCTGGCTGCCTCTGGCTCAAGGTGTCTTACGAAGTTGCAATGAAGCTGCTGGCTAGGACTGGGGTCTTATCTGAAGGCTCTACTCAGGGCAGGGCATCTGATTCTACGTGGTTGTCGTGAGGGAGCCTTTCCACATGGTCACCTCACAACATGGCAGGCGGCTTCCTCCACAATGAGTGAGAGAGAGAGGGAGAGAGAGAGAGAGGGAGGGAGAGAGAGAGAGGGATTAAACAGACATCAAGTGCCTCAGCAGGGTTTTGAGTTAGATGGCATTATCCCCTCCTCCCTTTGTTTTTCTAGATGAAATAGGGTTTGGAGAAGTTAAAAATGTTTCTTAAGTAAACACAGACAGTAAGCCAGCATTCAAACTCGGTTCTACACAGTTCCACCTCCTAGATGTGCCCTTTCCATTGGGCCATGATGATTCTTGAGGGGAGAGAAGATTGTATGAGGGACCCTCAGCTTCTTGTCCACTCCGTTGACTCCTGTGTTAGTTTCCCAGGGCCACTATTAACAAAGTATCACAAACTGTGTGCTTTGAAACAACAGAAATTGTCTCACAGTTTTGGAGGCTAGAAGTCCAAAATCAAGGTGTCAGCAGGGTTGGTTCCTTCTGAAAGTTCTTAGGGAGGGTCTGTTCTCTCTCCTAGCTCCTGTTAGCCCCAGACACTCCTTGGCTTGTAGATGGATCACTCCCATCCTCCGTCTTCACGTGACATTCTCCCTGTGTGTCTGTGTCTTCTTATAACAACACCAGTCATAGAGGGTTGGGGGCCCACCTTACTCCAGTAGGACCTCATGTTAACTAAATACATCTGCAATGACCCTTTTTCCAAGTAAGGTCACATTCTGCAGTACTGGGGATAAGATTTCAGCCTATCTTATTTTGGGAGGATATAATTCTACATAATGGACTCCCAGTGAATGGAAAAGAGTAGCATTTAGGATCCCTGGGCTCAGGTTAGTTAGAAAACCGACTTGTGTTTTACCAAATAAAGGAGGGATTTGAAGTTGCTGATTCAGCTTGACGTTTTCAAACACTTTTGACTCTAGGGTTTGCCTGACAGGTTAAAGGCTCTCCCAGTTTTAGCCATAGGAGGGATTTAATTGGGCTGCCACACATGGCAGTTATTCCACCTGGGCCCTTCTTGGCCCTTAAAGCTGGAGGGGCAATTCCTTTAGTAGTTGTTCCTGTCACAAAATACCGAGCTGTTGCCTGGGCATGCTGGGAGGAGGGGATGTCCCTAGGACTCCTGGGGATGACTTATTCCAAGGTGGCTCTAAAGCCTCTTGGGTAGTGGCCTTTTGGGATGAGGGACTGATGGCACCTACATGCCTGGAGGGTGCTGGAACGCTGTGGACACTTTCTCTTCCCTCTCTACCCTCCCTCCAGCCCTGTCAGTGCTTTGACTCAACAATTATGTCAAGTACCAGATTATTCCACTAGAGGGCCGTAGAGCACAGTGTTAGGAGTTGGGGATCGGAAGGCAGTTCTTTAAGTTTGTCTCTTCCCTTCCAGGTGAGTAGAATGCAGACAGGAGAGTGAATCATTTTGGATGATGATGATGAAGACAACATCCTAGGGATAGTGGAGGAGCAAGTTGGGGCCAGTAGCAATATAACACATACAACACGACGGTTAAGAACAGGTTTTTAGACTCAGAGAGAACAGACTTATGGTTGCCCGGCATGGAGGGGAGGAGGGGGACGGATGGGTTGGGAGTTTGGGATTAGCAGATGCAAACTATTGTGTACAGAATGGATAAACAACAAGGTCCTACTGTATAGCACAGGGAGCTATATTCAGTATCCTGTGGTAAACCATAAAGAAAAGAATCTGAAAAAGGATGTACATCTATGTATAACTGACTCACTTTGCTGTACAGCGGAAACTAACACAACAATGTAAATCAACTATACTTCAATACAATAAATTAAAAAAAAGAACTTAGATTTTTGTTTGTTTGGTTTTGGAGGTAGGCTGCCTGGGTTCAAAAGTGGAGGGAAAGGACACATCTCTTCCCTTTAAAGACAGCCTAGAGGTCGTGCACATTACTTCTGCTCACATCCCACCGTCCAGAAAACACTGCTGCTAAGGATTCATATGGCCAGACTCTTCTGCAAGAGAGGCTGTGAAATGTAACCTTTCCTCTGGGTGGCCAAAATTCTGTGTTATGGAAGAAGGGGAAAATGGATATTGGCAGTTAATTAGCAGTTTCGACCACAAATCCTCAAACCAGCTTAGGTTAATTAACCTGGATTATAAATGGACTGATTTTTGGTTAGAGAAGGAGACTTCCAAGGTGACTGAGATCCAAGTTTCTGGCTTAGCTTCCTTCTTTTGTTTGTATTTTAACTTAATTTGTTACATCAAGAAGATTTTTGGATATTACAACCTGGATGCAACCCCAATGATGTTCTTTTAGAATCCTCTTTGGCTGGTGTCCTGTCACTACGATTATGCTGAGATGGTCTCTTAGCATTATTATTATTATTATTATTTGCAGTACGCGGGCCTCTCACTGTTGTGGCCTCTCCGGTTGCGGAGCACAGGCTCCGGACGCACAGGCTCAGCGGCCATGGCTCACGGGTCCAGCCGCTCTGCGGCATGTGGGATCTTCCCGGACCGGGGCACGAACCCGTGTCCCCTGCATCGGCAGGCAGACTCTCAACCACTGTGCCACCAGGGAAGCCCCATGTAGGCTTTCTTTACTCTTTTTTATTCTTTTTTCTTTGTTCTCCTCTGATTAGATAATTTCAAAGTTATTGTCTTTTAGCCACAGATTCTTTTTTCTGCAAGATCCATTCTGCTGTTGATGCTCTCTCTTGCAATTTTCATTCCATGCGCTGTATTCCTCATTTCTAGAATCCGTGTGTCCTTTCTTTGTGATCTTCATCTCTCTCTCTCTCTCTCTCTTTTTGTGATTTTCATCTCTCTCTCTCTCTTTTTTTTTTGGCTAGCTACAAAGCTTGTGGGATCCTGGTTCCCTGACCACGGATCAAACCCGAGCCCCTGGCAGTGAAAGTGCAGAGTCCTAACCCCTGGATGGCCAGTGTATTCCTGATTTCCATCTCATTTTTATTTATTTATCAATTTATTATTATTTCTACTTTTTTACCATCTTTTTTTTCTTTAAGGCTATGACATAAATTAATGCTTTTTTTGTTATTTATTTATTTTTAACATCTTTATTGGGGTATAATTGCTTTACAATGGCGTGTTAGTTTCTGCTATAACAAAGTAAATCAGTTATACATATACATATGTTCCCATATCTCTTCCCTCTTGCGTCTCCCTCCCACCCTCCCTATCCCACCCCTCCAGGCGGTCACAAAGCACCGAGCTGATCTCCCTGTGCTATGCGGCTGCTTCCCACTAGCTATCTACCTTACGTTTGGTAGTGTATATGTGTCCATGCCTCTCTCTCGCTTTGATGATGACCATCCTGACTGGTGTGAACTGATATCTCATTGTTTTGATTTGCATTTCTCTAATGATTAGTGATGTTGAGCATTCTTTCACATGTTTGTTGGCAATCTGTATATCTTCTTTGGAGAAATGTCTATTTAGGTCTTCTGCGCATTTTTGGATTGGCTTGTTTGCTTTTTTGATATTGAGCTGCATGAGCTGCTTGTATATTTTGGAGATTAATCCTTTGTCCATTGCTTTGTTTACAAATATTTTCCCCCGTTCTGCAGGTTGTCTTTTCATCTTGTTTATGGTTTCCTTTGCTGTGCAAAAGCTTTTAAGTTTCATTAGGTCCCATTTGTTTATTTTTGGTTTTATTTCCATTTCTCTAGGAGGTGGGTCAGAAAGGATCTTGCTGTGATTTATGTCATAGAGTGTTCTGTCCATGTTTTCCTCTAAGAGTTTTAGAGTGTCTGGCCTTACATTTAGGTCTTTAATCCATCTTGAGTTTATTTTCTTTTATTTTATTTTTTGAGTTTATTTTTGCACATGGTGTTAGGGAGGGTTCTAATTTCATTTTTTTTACATGGAGCTGTCCAGTTGTTGCATCACCACTTATTGAAGAGGCTGTCTTTTCTCCATTGTATATTCTTGCCTCCTTTATCAAAATTAAGGTGACCATATGTGTTTGGGTTTATCTCTGGGCTTTCTATCCTTTTCCATTGATCTGTAATTCTGTTTTTGTGCCAGTACCATACTGTCTCGATTACTGTACCTTTGTAGTATACTGTGAAGTCAGGGAGCCTGATTCCTCCAGCTCCAATTTTCTTTCTCAAGATTGCTTTGGCTATTTGGGGTCTTTTGTGTTTCCATACAAATTGTGAAATTTTTTATTCTAGTTCTGTGAAAAATGCCATTGGTAGTTTGATGGGGGTTGCACTGAATCTGTAGATTGCTTTGGGTAGTAGAGTCATTTTCACTGTGATGATTTTCCAATCCAAGAACATGGTCTATCTCTCCATCTGTTCGTATTATATTTAATTTCTTTCATCAGTGGCATAGTTTTCTGTATACAGGTCTTTTGTCTCCTTATGTAGGTTTATTTCTAGGTATTTTATTCTTTTTTTGTTGCAATGGTAAATGGGAGTGTTTCCTTAATTTCTCTTTTGGATTTTTCATCATTAGTGTAGAGGAATGCCAGAGATTTCTGTGCATTAATTTTGTATCCTGTTACTTTACCAAATTCATTGATTAGCTCTAGTAGTTTTCTGATAGCATCTTTAGGATTCTCCATGTACAGTATCATGTCATCTGCAGACAGTGACAACTTTACTTCTTTCCTGATTTGGATTCCTTTTATTTCTTTTTCTCCTCTGATTGCTGTGGCTAAAACTTCCAAACCTATGTTGAATAATAGTGGTAAGTGTCGGCAGTGTTGTCTTGTTCCTGATCTTAGTGGAAATGCTTTCAGTTTTTCACCATTGAGAACAATGTTGGCTGCGGGTTTTCCATGTATGGCCTTTGTTATGTTGAGGTATCCTCCCTCTTTGGCTACTTTCTGGAGGGTTTTTATCATAAATCGGTGTTGAATTTTGTCAAAAGATTTTTCTGCATCTATTTTGATGATCAAGTTGTTTTTCTCCTTCAATTTGTTAATATGCTGTATCACATTGATTGATTTACGTATATTGAAGAATCCTTGCACTCCTGGGATAAACCCCACTTGATCATGGTGTATGATCCTTTTAATGTGCTGTTTGATTCTGTTTGCTAGTATTTTGTTGAGGACTTTTGCATCTATGTTCATCATTGTTATTGCCTGTAGTTTTCTTTCTTTGTTACATCTTTGTCTGGTTTTGTATCAAGGTGATGGTGGCCTCATAGAATGGGTTTGGGAGTGTTCCTCTCTCTGCTATATTTTGGAAGAGTTTGAGAAGGATAGGTGTTAGCTCTTCTCCAAATGTTTGATAGAATTCACCCGTGAAGCCGTCTGCTCTTGGACTTTTGTTTGTTGGAAGATTTTTAATCACAGTCTCAATTTCAGTGCTTGTGATTGGTCTGTTTATATTTTCTATTTCTTCCTGATTCAGTCTTGGAAGGTTGTGCTTTTCTAAGAATTTATCCATTTCTTCCAGGTTGCCCATATTATGGGCATATATTTGCTTGTAGTAATCTCTCATTATCCTTTGTATTTCTGCAGTGTCAGTTGTTACTTCTTCTTTTTCACGTCTAGTTCTCTTGTTCGAATCTTCTCCCTTTTTTTCTTGTTGAGTCTGGCTAATGGTTTATCAATTTTACTTATCTTCTCAAAGAACCAGCTTTTAGTTTTATTGATCTTTGCTATTGCTTCTTTCATTTCTTTTTCATTTCTTTCTGATCTGATATTACTGTTTTGTTTCCTTCTGCTAACTTTGGGTTTTTTTTGTTCTTCTTTCTTTAGTTGCTTTAGGTGTAAGGTTAGGTTGTTTATTTGTGATGTTTCTTGTTTCTTAAGGTAGGATTGTATTGCTATAAGCTTCCCTGTTAGAACTGCTTTTACTTCATCCCATAGATTTTGGGTCGTCATGTTTTCATTGTCATTTTTTTCTAGGTTTTTAAAAATTTACTATTTGATTTCTTCAGTGATCTCTTGGTTGTTAAATAGTGTATTGTTTAGCCTCCTTGTGTTTGTAGTTTTTACAGATTTTTTTCTTGTAATTGATATCTAGTCTCATAGCGTTTTGGTTGGAAAACATACTTGATGCGATTTCAATTTTCTTAAATTTAAAGGCTTGATTTCTGACCCTTGATATGATCTACCCTGGAGAATGTTGCGAGAGCATTTGCGAATAGTGTACTCTGTTGTTTCTGGATGGAATGTTCTATAAATATCAATTAAATTCATCTTGTTTAATGTATCATTTAAAACTTGTGTTGCCTTATTTATTTTCATGTTGGATGATCTGTCCATTGGCGAGAGTGGGGTCTTTAAATGCCCTACTATGATTGTGTTACTGTCGATTTCCCCTTTTATGGCTGTTAGCATTTGCCTTATGTATTGAGGTTCTCCTATGTTGGGTGCATAAATATTTACAATTGTTATATCTTCTTCTTGGATTGATCCCTTGATCATTATGTAGTGTCCTTCTTTGTCTCTTGTAATACTCTTTACTTTAAAATCTATTTTGTCTGATATGAGAATTGCTATTCCAGCTTTCTTTTGATTTCCTTTTGCATGGAATATCTTTTTCCATCCCCTCATTTTCAGTCTGAATGTGCCCCTAGGTGTGAAGTGAGTCTCTTATAGACAGCATATATACGGGTCTTGTTTTTGTATCCATCCAGCTAGTTTATATCTTTTGATTGGAGCACTTAATCCTTTTACATTTAAAGTAATTATTGATATATATGTTCCTATTACCATTTTCTTAATTGTTTTGGGTTTATTTTGTTGGTCTTTTCCTTCTCTTGTTTTTCCTGCCTAGAGATGTTCCTTTAGCATTTGTTGTAAAGTTGGTTTGGTGGTGCTGAATTCTTTTAGCTTTCGCTTGTCTGTAAAGGTTTAATTTCTCTATCGAATCCGAATTAGATCCTTGCTAGGTAGAATCTTGGTTGTCGGTTTTTCCCTTTCATCCATTTTACTATGTCCTGCTACTCCCTTCTGGCTTGCAGAATTTCTGCTGAAAGGTCAGCTGTTAACCTCATGGGGATTCCCTTGTAGGTTATTTGTTGTTTTTCCCTTGTTGCTTTAATATTTTTTCTTTGTATTTGAGTTTTGATAGTTTGATTAATATGTGTCTTGGAGTGTTTCTCCTTGGATTTATCCTATATGGGACACTATTCTTATGGCCAGAAATAAAGTTCTATATATTTAGCCAAAATATTAACAGTATCTATGTGTGTTAATACAGCCTAGATCTTTTGTGGAGTAAAATTTTATTTCCAACTTTTTCTGTGAAGAATTTTTAATTCTATAGTGATAGAAAATAAAAGAACTATTTTCCATAGTGGAAAGAAAAGATTATTTGTGTATATTTGCCATTTTCCTTATCCTTGAGGAAAGAAGTCGTAGTTTTCTATAATGGGGCTGTGCGACTTACACGAGGCCCATCTCACCACCCTTTCCTGCCTCTATGAATCTAAAGCTGGGACCTTCCAGAACCCAATTTATGGCAAGTCCTGGCCAAGCTGGCCATAGACCCACTTCTTCCAACAACTACTAATTTTAGCTTGTGGAGGCTCAGCAGCCCCTCCTAACCCTGACCCCTCTTCCTTAGGCACTCATTAGACCCCCCCCTTGAATCAAGCTCCCATTCCTTATCCTGCCAAGGTGCCCCTCTGGGGACATCTACTCTAAGGCCAGGGATCACCCAAAGGCTCCCTGAATATCCCTCCTCCCTGAAAAAAAAATTCTGAATAGACTGGCCTTTCCCTACACAGGACCCTTCTCTGTGAGACTGGGAAGTGCATGGAGTTGTGCAGGCAGGGGAAGAGGTTGCTGATAAAGATGTCAATCCCATCCCATCTGTGCTCCTTGAAACTGCCACGTGTCACCTACACAAGTCAGTGAACTTAGGTATGTGGTTTGAGGTAACTTCACTCCATTTTGCACTTTGGACTCAAGTCACTGAATGTGGTTGCTCACTTTTCCCAGTAAATGTGAGACTGTAACTACAAAGTAAATCCTTGGAATTCCCTGACAATTCTACTATATTTGCAGGATGATTTAACTCCAACTTTAGAGCAGGACCAGTCTTCCAGTTTATGTACCCAGTCCTCTCTCCTCAGACTTACAACACTGCTTCTCCTACAGGTGTACTACCTGATGGGCATCCAGTTAGTTATCTCGATAAGGGGAAAAATAACAGAGGAGACCTCATTTTTACTCATATCTTTACCCACAAACTCTGCATTTTTTCATTTGCACAGCATGACCTTCTCCTGACCAAAGCCAAACATTTCATTTTTAAAGGAATCTCATTTCCCCACATCTACTCAAAGACTTGGCTTCTATGAATATCTCTGTTCTCTCTTCAACATCCCTCTTTCCCTGGTTACTAAACTTTATGAGTTTTGTTCATCTCCATCTTGTCCAAGTTTTTGCTTTTCTTTTTTTAAAAATTTAATTATAGAACTTACTTATCTACAGAAAACAATTTTTAAAAAGACACTCATATATACACCATATGCACAAAAATTAAACAAGTATTACTAGTTCATAGTACAGAGCTTTCCTTAAGAAAGGAGGAAGGAGGAAGGCTCTGATGCTGGGGATGATAGACTAAGCATACTGGCTCTGGTCTCTTTGACTAAATGCACCTTGAAACCTGAAAGAAAGCAGTGCAGGAATGCCCCAGGCTAAACAAATCACAGGGTCAGCACAAGGCCTCACCCATCAGCAAATAGGCTGCTTAAAGACTTCCTGAGCCCACAGCCACTTCTAAACACGCCACTTGACACAGCCCTGTCCACCAGAGGGCCAAGACCCAGCTCCACCCACCAGTGGGTAGGTACCAGCCCCTCCCACCAGGAAGCTTGTACAAGCCTCTAGACCAGTCTCACCCACCAGGAGGCAAACACCAGAAGCAAGAAAACTACAATCCTTCAGCCTATAGCACTGAGTTTGCAAACACAGGTCAGAGATGACCCTGGGGCCAGCTGGTCCCTGGCCCTAGGTTGACGAGAAAGGAGTGTACTCCTGGGACATATAGGACATCCGCTAGAGAGGGCCACTTCTCCAAGTCGAGAAATGTAACTAAGCTACTACATACACAAAATGCAAATACAATTTTAAACAAAATGAGACGCCTAAAGGATATGTTCCAGATGAAGGAACAAGATAAAACACCAGAAGAACAACAAAGTGAAGTGCAGATAGGCAATCTACCTGAGAAAGAGTTCAGAATAACGATCAAAGATGATCCAAGAACTCAGGAAAAGAATGAATGCAAAGAGTGAGAAGATACAAGAAGTTTTTAGCAAAGAGTTAGAAAATACAAAGAATAACCAGAGATGAAGAATACAATAACTGAAATTTAGAATACACTAGAAGGAATCAATCGCAGAATAAATGAGGCAGAAGACCAAATCAATGAGCTGGAAGACAGAGTGGTGGAAAGACTGCCACAGAACAGAATAAAGAAAAAAGTTGAAAAGAAATGAGGATAGTTTAAGAGACCTCTGGTACAATGTCAAACACAACAACATTAGAATTATAGGGGTCACAGAAAGAGAAGAGAGAGAGAAGGGCCTGAGAAAATATTTGAAGAGATAATAGCTGGAAACTTCCCTAACATGGGAAAAGAAACAGTCACCCAAGTCCAGAAAGCACAGCGTCCCATACAGGATTAACCCAAGGAGCAACACGTCAAGACACATAGCAATTAAACTGACAAAAATGAAAGACAAAGAGAAAATATTAAAAGCAATAAGGGAAAAGCAACAAATAACACCCAACAGAATACTCATAAGACTATCAGCTGATTTTTCAGCAGGAACTCTGCAGGCCAGAAGGAAGTTGCACAATTTAGTTAAAGTAATGAAAGGGAAGAAACTACAACCAAGAATACTCTGCCCAGCATGACTCTCATTCGGATTTGACAGAGAAATCAAAAGCTTTACAGATAAACAAAAGCTAAGAGAATTCGGTACCACCAGACCAGTTTTACAACAAATCCTAAAGGAACTTCTCTAAGTGAAATACAAAAGGCCACAGTTCGAAACAAGAAAATTACAAAATGGGGAAGCTCACCAATAAAGGCAAACATACAGTAAAGGTAGGCAATCATCCACACACAAATATGATATCAAAACCAGTAAACATGAGAGGAGGAGAGTACAAATGCAGGATACTGGAAATGCATTTCAAATGAAGAGATCAGCAATGTAAAACAATCTTGTATACATATAGACTGCTATATCAAAACCTCATGGTAACTGCAAACGAAAAATCCATAATATACATGCAAAAAAGAAAAGTGAATCCAAGCAAATCACAAGAGAAGAGAACACAAGAGGAAAGGGGAAAAAAAGGCATACAAAAACAAATCTGAAACAAGTAACAAAACAACAATAAGAATATATATATGGATAATTACCTTAAATGTAAACAGATGAAATGCTCCAAATAAAAGAGATAGTCTGGCTGAATGGATACAAAACAAGACCCATATATATGTTGTCTACAAGAGACCCACTTCAGATCTAGAGACACAAACGGACTGAAAGTAAGGGGATGGAAAATGGTATTCCATGCAATTGGAAATCAAAAGTAAGGTGGAGTAGCAATACTTATATCAGACGAAATAGACTTTAAAATGAAGACTGTTAAAACTAAAGACAAAGGAAGACATGACAAAATGATCAAGGGATCAGTACAAGAAGAGGATATTACAATTGTAAATATATATGCACCCAACATAGGAGCACCTCAATATATAAGGCAAACACAAACAGTCATAAAAGGAGACATTGACGGTAACACAATAATAGTGGGGGACTTTAACACCCCACTTACATCAATGGAAGTTCATCTAGACAAAAAACAAAAAATCAATAAGGAAACAGGCCTTAAGTGACACATTAGACCAGATAGACTTGATATTTATAGAGCATTCCATCCAAAAGCAGCAGAATACACATTCTTTTCAAGTGCAAATAGAACATTCTTCAGAATTGGTCACATGCTGGGCCACAAAGGAAGTCTTGGTAAATTTAAGAAAATTGAAATCATATTAAGCAACTTCTCCAACCACAAGGCTATGAGGTTAGGAGTCAACTACAAGAAAAAAATTGTGAAAAACACAAACACATGTAGCCTAAACAATATGCTACTAAACAACAAATGGGTCACTTGGAAATCAAAGAGGAAATTAAAAAATACCTAGAGACAAATGAAAACAAAAACATGACAATCTGCCACCTATGGGACACAGCAAAAGCAGTTCTAAGAGGGAACTTTATAGTGATACAAGTTTACCTTAGGAAAAAAGAAAAATCTCAAATAACCATCCTAACCTTACACCTAAAGCAAATAGAGAAATGAAAACAAAACCCAGTGTTAGTAGAAGGAAAGAAATCATAAAAATCAGAGCAGAAATAAATGAAAGACTAAGAAAACAATAGAAAAGATCAATGAAACCAAAAGCTGGTTCTTTGAAAAGATAAACAAAATTGAAAAACCTTTAGCCAGACACATCAAGAAAAAAAAGAAAGACAGCCCAAATCAGTAAAATTAGAAATGAAAAATGAGAACTTACAACAGACACCACAGAAATACAAAAGACCATAACAGAGTACTACAGGCAACCACATGCCAATAGAATGGAAAACCTAGAAGAAATGGACCAATTTTTAGAAAGGTACACTCTCCCAAGACAGAACTAGGAAGAAATAGAAAATATGAATAGGCAAATTACAAGTATTGAAATTGAATCTGTGATTTTAAAACTCCCAATAAACAAAAGTCCAGGACAAGCTGGCAGGTGAATTCTATCAAACATTTGGAGAAGAATTAACACCTATCCTTCTGAAATTAGTTTTAAAAATTGCAGGGGAAGGAACACTTTTAAACTCATTCTGTGAGGTCCCCATCACCCTGATACCAAAATCAGACAAAGATACCACAAAAAAAAGGAAATGACAGGCGGATATCACTGATTAATATAGATATACAAATCCTCCACAAAATACTAGCAAATCAAATTCAACAATACAATATAAGGATCAAACACCATAATCAAGTGGGATTTATCCTAGGGATGCAAGGAGTTTTCAATATCAACAAATCAATCAGTGTGATACTCTACATTAACAAACTGAAGAATAAAAACCATATGATCATCTCAATAGAGGCAGAAAAAGCTCTTGATAAAATTCAACATCCGTTTATGATAAAAAACTCTCTAGAAAGTGGGCATAGAGAGAAGCAACCTCAACATAATAAAGGCCATATATGACAAACCCACAGCTAATATCATACTCAATGGTGAAAAGCTGAAAGCATTACCTCTATGATCAGGAACAAGAAAAGGATGTCCACTCTTGCCAATATTATTCAACATAGTTTTGGAAGTCCTAACCATAGCAATCAGAGAAGGAAAAGAAATAAAAGGGATTCAGACTGGAAAAGAAGAAGTAAAACTGTCACTGTTTGCAAATGACATGATACTATACATAGACAATCCTAAAGATGTACCATAAAACCACTAGAGCTCATCAATGAATTCGGTAATGCAGCAGGATACAAAATTAATGCAGAGAAATCTGTTGCATTTTTATACACTAACTATGAAAGATTAGAAATTAAGGAAACAATCCCATTTACCATCACATCAAAAAGAATAAAATACCTAGGAAAAAACCCACCTAAGGAGGCAAAAGACCTGTACTCTGAAAACTATAAGACACTGATGAAGGAAATCAAAGATGACACAAACAGATGGAAAGATATATGGTGTTCTTGGATCGAAAGAATCAATATTGTCAGAATGACTATACTACCCAAAGCAACCTACAGACTCAATGCAATACTTATCAAACTACCAATGGCATTTTTCACAGAACAAGAACAAAATATTTTAAAATTTATATGGAAACACAAGAGACCACCAACAACCAAAGCAATCTTGAGAAAGAAAAACAGAGCTGGAGGAATCAGGCTTCCTGACTTCAGACTATACTACAAAGATACAGCAATCAAAACAGTATGGCATGCACACCAAAACAGAAATATAGATCAATGGAACAGGATAGAAAGCCCAGAGATAAACCCACGCACCTATGGTCAATTAATCTAAGACAAAGGAGGCAAGACTATACAACGGTGGAAAGACAATCTCTTCAATAAGTGGTGCTGGGAAAACTGGACAGTTACATGTAAAAGAATGAAATTAGAACATTCTCTAACACCATACACAAAAGTAAACTCAAAATGGATTGAAGACCTAAATGTAAAACAGGATACCACAAAACTCCTAGAGGAAAATATAGGTAGGACACCCTTTGACATAAATTGTTGCAATATCTTTTTGGGTCCACCTCCTAGAGTAATGGATTTAAAAACAAAAATAAACAAATGGGACCAAATTAAACTTAAAAGGTTTTGCACAGCAAAGGAAACCATAAACAAAATAAAAAGACAACATACATAGTGGGAGAAAATTTTTGCAAATTATGCAGCCAACAAGGGATTAATCTCCAAAATATACAAACAACACATATAGCTCAATATCAAAAAACAAACAACCCAATCAAAAGAATGAGCACATGATCTAAATGGACATTTCTCCAAAGAAGACATACAGATGGCCAAAAGGCACATGAAGAGATGCTCCACATCGATAATTATTAGAGAACTGCAAATCAAAAGTACAATGAGGTATCACCTCACACCGTTCAGAATGGCCATCATCAAAAAAGCCTACAAGTAGCAAATGTTGAGAAAAAGAAACCCTCCTACACTGTGGGTGGGATTGTAAATTAGTACAGCCACTATGGAGAACAGTATGGAGGTTCTGCAAGGAACTAATATAGAGCTACGATATTATCCTGCGATCCCACTCCTGGGCATATATCTGGAGAAAATCATAATTTGAAAAAATACATGCACCCCATGTAAATAGCAGTACTATTTACAATAGGCAAGACATGGAAGCAAATGTCCATCGACATATGAAAGGATATGTATGTGTATAAACATATATATATATGCATGTATATAAACATATATTTAATGGAATATTACTCAACCATAAAAAAGAATGAAATAATACCATTTGCAGCAAAATGGATGGACCTAGAAATTGTCATACTAAGTGCAGTAAACTGGACAGAGAAAGATAAATATCATATGACATCGTTTATATGTGTAATCTAAAAAAAGAGATACAAATGAACTTATTTCCAAAATGGAAAGAGACTCACAGACATAGAACACAAACTTATGGTTACCAAAGGGGAAAGGGGGTGGGGGGAGAGATAAATTAGGAGGTTGGGATTAACATATACACACTACTATATATGAAATAGATAACAAACAAGGACCTACTCTATAGCACCGGGAACTATATTCAATATTCTGTAATAACAGATAAGTGTTATTATATAGTTTCTAGTCCCTTGTTACAGTGATCTGTGTTTCTACTGATATATTTTCTTAATTCCTTTAGCATCTTTATTACCTCCTTTTAGAACTAGGTTGTAATAGACTGGTGAGGTCTGCTTTGTTATTTTTTCTTTCAGAGGATCTCTCATGTTCTTTTAATTAGGAGTAGTTCCTCTGAATTTTCATTTTACTTAACTTTCTCTCTCTCTATGAATTTAGGGGAAACAGTTATATATTGTGCTGTTGAAGAGGTGTTTTAGATGGGAGCATACTGGTGTAGACCCTGTGTGTCCAATATCTTTGGTTCAAAGGCTGGTTTGTAATAGATGCTAGCCATGTCTTCTCTCAGGTTGGTGCGGTTGGTTTTGGGGGATCTAACGCCAGTCCAGAGTGAGACAGGAATTCCTCTCTGCTCCATGCCTATCACCATGCTCTCATGGGCAGGTCTGGTCCCCAGTTTTTGGAGTAGAAGCTCTGAAAGTCAGGTTCCATCTGGTTTCTTTCCCCTTGAGTGCATGCCCTGCCCAAAAAGAGGGGAGTATGGAAGCAATAGAGGTCCGTGTGCTCACAGAGAACTGAAGCGCTGCCTGTGTTGGTGTCCACAGCTCCACTCAGATGCACCCCATCCTTTTCCCTGATGTGTTCATCCCAGATCTAGTGCAAGGCTGTGGTGTGGAGTGGCCAGGCTGGCACGTTCACTAGACTGGGGCTTGGGGTCAGGGTGCTATGGCTGCAGGAATTGAGGTGGCTGCACTTCTGTCAGGTATATGGGCTGCCTCACTGGCAGTATTCTCCCAGGACCTCTCTGCCCCAGATGCAGCAGTAAGATGTGCTGTGGAGTGAGTGGGGGTGGGATGTTTGCCCCCTCAGATTGGGGAGTGCAGCAAGGCGGTAGCTGCCAGTTCAAAGTTCTGTCCACCCTGATTATTGGAGCCAAAATGTGTGATCTCCTTGTGTGTAGGGTCAAGGCTCCTCCAGCTCATCTATCTGTCCCAGAGGTTCTCCCAGCCACCAAGAGGTCTTGTCTCCACGCAGGAACCCAGATTGGGATGTCCAGGCTGTGACTCAACCAGATAGCTCCTCAGGGTGAGGGTCTGCCCCTGCAAAATTTCTCTCTTACTTGAAGATCCCTTTCCAGGGCTGGGATCCTGACCATAGGCATTTTTTTCTGTCCTCCTCTGTTATGTGGAAATCTTTCTTGAAGCTTTGTTTGTTTAAGGGTTCTTCTGACAATTTGCATTCAGTATTCAGTGAGAATTATTCCACATGTTGATGTATTTTTCACGTGCGTAAGGATTGGTGAGCTCCACATCCTCCCACTGCACCCTTTCGATCCCTCCCCTCTATATAACAACTTTTAAATAATGGAAAACAGATCACTAGATGCCAAAGGTAGGAAAGGGAATGACAGGAGCAAGGGTTGCTGGTACATTTATAAGAGTACTAAAACAGGATTTCCTGTGGAGAGGGAATTATTTAGTATCTGGGCTATGGCGGTGGGCACAGGAAGCTACGGGTGATAACACTATACAGTTCTAATTACATGCACACACAAACACAAGTACAGGAAAACCTGACTGGGGAAATCTGAAGAAGATCAGTAGACTGTGTCACTCTCAATATCTTCACTGTGATTATTATACTATAGTTTTATGAATATTATTGTTGGGGGAAACCGAGTGAAGTGCACGCAGATTCTCATTATATTTTTTCTTGCTACTGCGTGTAAATCTTCAATAATACCAATAAACACTTCAATTAAAAGTATACCAGACTGGAAGTTGTAACATGTAAATTGTAAGTATAAGAAACCTGGAATGTTATATTAATATAAGTAAAATACATACTGGAAATCGAGAAGCATTACTAGACGTAAAGAGGCCAGGAGCATCTTGATAAAGTGACCAATTCATCAGGATTCTGACCAGTAACGCATAAAAGATCCTTAATATATTCTGTAAGGGAAAACCTCAGAAGATAAATCCTTAGGTGAGCTCACCTCTCTTTCTCCACTGTCTTTATTTGAAGGAATTTAAAATTATTTTGAGTTCTGGGTGTGACTGAAACTGAAGCACGTATCAGTTGCTAAAAGGTAGTAATCGCACCATATCCCACTATGCTTTAATTAGAAACAAAGGATTATACTTTGTTAATTATTGTAACTTAAAGTCAGTATAAACAAGAAAAACACTTGCTTTCTGTTCTTTCCCCAGAAAAATCATAAAGCATTCACTTCTGGGTCTCTCAAATTCCATTTTCTGGAAATGACTAAAGACTGTAGCAGGCATATTTTAGATTATTTAGCGACCATGTACATGCCAAAGTCCAATGTTGATTTTACAGAATCACTGAGAAGAAGCACGTTAAGTGAGTAAACCTTTAAACAGATTTAATGTTCATCAGATAGAAGTATCTTTGGTAAATAATTTTCTCTATGACTTTACTTAAAAAACTAATACCTCGTGATTCCAGACAGATTGGGGAAACTGCTTCCAATGTTCTGGTGCAGTAGCGAAGTGACGAGAAGCACTGATGAGAAACTGATGTGAGGTCACATAGATTTAGTGTGAGTTAATGAAAGGAAACAGTTTTCTCCCTTTGAACTTACCTCTACAAATTCATTGTGAGTTTTCTTGAAAATTGCCTCTTCACAATGGCTTTTGAGGAGCTTCTGAATGAAGTTGGTGGCCTGGGAAAATTCCAGATCCTTCAGATGGTTTTCGTTCTTCCTCCGGTCATGATAGCAGCCTGTCACATACTGCTGGAAAACTTCACTGCAGCCATTCCTGGTCATCGCTGCTGGGTCCCCATCCTTGATAATGACACTGTCTCTGATAATGACACTGGGATCTTCAGCCCTGATGTCCTCCTGAGAATCTTCATCCCGTTGGATTCTAACTTGAAACCAGAGAAATGTCATCGCTTCCTCCTCCCCCAGTGGCAGCTCCTTCAACTGAACGGGACCTTCCCCAACATGAGTGACCTGGACACGGAGCCCTGTGTGGACGGCTGGGTATATGACCGAAGCTCCTTCTCCTCCACCATCGTGACTGAGGTAAAGGCCCCATTTACCTCTTCTGAGTACATGGTGTGGGTGTTTAGAATAACATAAATAGGTACTGTTCAAACATTCAGTTACTGAGTAGCTGGTATAACCAGCTCTCTTTTATTCTTTCAGTGATTGTTTATCTTTTTAATTGCCAAACACTCACATTACAACTGAGGATGATGAAATCAACAAACTGGTTATGAATTTTACCATCACAAAGCTTAAAATTTAATGTGAAGATTGACGTTTAGACAAGGACATACTTGATATAATGTGTGAAAAATTATTCTTTTTTTTTTTCTTGTGGTACGCGGGCCTCTCACTGTTGTGGCCTCTCCCGTTGCGGAGCACAGGCTCTGGACGCACAGGCCCAGCGGCCATGGCTCACGGGCCCAGCCTCTCCGCGGCATGTGGGATCTTCCCGGACCGGGGCATGAACCCGCGTCCCCTGCATCGGCAGGCGGACTCCCAACCGCTGCGCCACCAGGGAAGCCCTGAAAAATTATTCTTGGTCACTTGTTCTCAGTCTAGTTGCAATTGGAAATATTTGTATTAACTTAAAAAAATTCCATTTCCTGACTAATTGTCAGAGAAACAAATCAGAATGTATTTCACTATAGGTGTGATCCAGGCATCAGTGATTAAAAAAAATAAACAAACCTTAATTTTTCCAATGTGTGACAAAGATTGAGAACCACTGAGGTATGCAGTGCTCAGTCAATATGAAGATTGTCCCTGGTATAACCTGGGAGAGTGAGCTGAGGATCTAGCGAAAGCCATGCTTAAGCTGAGACATGAATGACACAGATGAGTAGATGTAGTAAAGGAAACCAGAGGGCGTGTTCACTGAGGGCTATTGGAGTGAGTGCGCATCGAATGGTAAAAGATGCTGTGAAGCTTCTCTGTGCTGGTTTCCTTCTCTTCCAGTGGGACCTCGTATGTGATCATCAGTCACAGAAACCAGTGGTTCAATCCCTATTCATGGCTGGAATGCTGGTGGGGGGCCTCATATATGGCCATCTCTCAGACAGGTGAGTGTCTCCAGATCACTGCTGCCATTCCTCTGTGGTGTTCTCACAGTTTATGATTAATTGCTTCATAAAGATTCTTTATTGAGTACCAATATACAATTTATACTGTTGTGGGTTGCCTTGGTTCCAAGGGAGCTATAGATGGAAATGCAGAATTAGACTCATTGTGATGAATGCCATTTTGTTGCCACAGAGCTCTCTGTACTGGACACAGAAATGACCTCTTCATGAGATCTAGGTGCATTTCAGAATAGTAGTTTGAGGTGAGTTACCATAAACTTCATTTATAAAGGTGAGAAGGAGTTACCAATGGGAAGTGAGAGGAAGGTGCTTCAAGATAGGAGGTTCTGCCTGTTTGAAGAAACAGCATTGTAGGCCTTTCCCAAGGATTCAGTGAGCTAAATGTTTGTGGGTTCTCACATTAGTCCTCATATCATGGTTACCCGCTGTAATTAGTATTGATTTCTATAAAATTTATGTGCTCAGTGAGATGGTACTGAAGTTGAATTAGAAATAATTGTGGCTATAACCTGTATGTTTAATTTTGTAAGAGAAAAAAAGCCTCATTAGAGGTCATACTTTCAACAATATAAGGTAACTAATCTATAGAACTCAGGAGTCATAATTTTTGGAGTCAGAAGTTTGGGTTATCCTGTGCCTGGCAGGGGTCATCCAAAAGTAAGAGGACCAGCAATGGCTGCCACATACTCAAGTCTCCCATAGGGGAAATGGGAGGCTTAAAGTACCCCTTGTCATCTGTAAGCCTAACGTCGTTTAATCTTACGGCTGAAAATTGTGGACTCTGAATGTGTCACCTCTCGAATCATGATTCTGTTCTATTGGTTTATCTGTCTCTTTATATGCCAGTACCATACTCTTTTGATTATTATAGCTTTGTAATATAGCTTGAAGTAGACAATGTTCTGCTTCTAGCTTGGATCTTCTTTGTCAGGATTGCTTTGACTATTTGGGTTCATTTGTGATTTCATATAAATTTTTGGACAGTTTTTTTCTGTTTCTGTGAAAGATGCCACTGGAATTTTGATAGATATTGCACTGAATCTATAGATGGCTCTGGGTAGTGTGAACATTTTAAAAATATTAATTTTTCTCATCCATGAACATGAGTTCTTTCCATTTATTTTTGTCCACTTCAATTTCTTTCATCATCTTGTTTTTTTCAGTGTCCAGATCTTTCATCTCCTTAATCATTTTATTGTTTCTGATGCTATAGTAAATGGGATTGTTTCTTTTATTACCGTTTTCAGATATTTCATTGTTGGTATATAGAAATGTGTTTGATTTTGTTTCCTGCAACTGTACTGAATTTGTAGATAAGTTCTAACAAAGTTTTTGGTTGAGTCTTCCGGGTTTTCTATATACAAGTTCATATCATCTGTAACAAAAAGAACATAATTCCTTCTTTCCCATTTGAATATATTTTACTTCTTTTTCTTGTCTGATAGCTCTGGTTAGGACTTCCAGGATTATGCTGATAAGAGTGGTGTGAGTGGGCTCCCTTTATTCCCTTGAACTTAGAGGAAAATCTTGCAAATTGTTACTACTGAGTACGATGTTATCTGAAGGCTTGTCATATATCACTTTTATTGTGTTGAGGTATGTTCCTTCTACACCCAATTAATTGAGCATTTTTATCATGAAAGGATATTGTATTATATAAATGGATTTTTCTTTATCTTTTGAAATGATCATATGATTTTTAACTTTCATTCCATTAATATAGTGTATCACGTATATTGATTTCCATATGTTGAACTCCTTGCATCTTAGGAATGAATCACACTTCATCATATTGTATGACCCTTTTAATGTGCTGTTAAATTTGGTTTGCTATTATTTTGATGAGAAATTTTTTGCATCTATATTCATCAGAGATGTTGGACTGTAGTTTTCTTGTTGTGTCCTTATCTGATTTTGATATCTTGAAAATGGTGGTCTTCTAAAATGAGTTTGACCATAATTCAAAAAGATACATGTACCACAAAGTTCATTGAAGCACTATTTACAATAGCCAGGACATGGCAGCAACCTAAATGTCCATTGACAGATGAATGGATGAAGAATATGTGGCACATATATACAATGAAATATTACTCAGCCATGAAAAGGAACGAAATTGAGTTATTTGTAAGGTGGATGGACCTAGAGTCTGTCATACACAGTAAAGTAAGTCAGAAAAACAACAGGAAAATGTATGCTAGCACACATGTATGGAAACTAAAAAAATGGTACTGATGAACCTAGTGGCAGGGCAGGAATAAAGACGCAGACGTAGAGAACGGACTTGAGGACACAGGGGGAAGGGGAAGCTGGGACGAAGTGAGAGAGTGGCACTGACATATATACACTACCAAATGTAAAATAGACAGCTAGTGGGAAGCAGCCTCATAGCACAGGGAGGTCAGCTCGGTGCTTGGTGATGACATAGAGGGGTGGGATAGGGAGGGTGGGAGGGAGGCTCAAGAGGGAAGGGATGGGGGATATATGTATACATATAGCTGATTCACTTTGTTGTACAGCAGAAACTAACACAACATTGTACAGTAATTATACTTCAATAAAGATATTAAATAAATAAATAAATAAATAAAATGAGTTTGAGACTGTATTCTCCTCTTTAGTGTTTTGGAAATGTTTGAGAAGAGTTGGTGTTTATTCTTCAAATATTTGTAAGAATTCATCTGTGAAATTATCAGGTCTTTTTAAAAAATTTAAATATAGTCAATTTATAGTATTGTATTAGTTTCAAGTACATAACATTGTGATTCAATATTTTTATAGATTATATTCCATTTAAAGTTATTACAAATTAACAGCTACATTTACCTGTGCTCTACAATTTATCCTTGTGGCTTATCTATTTTATTCATAGTAGTTTATGTCTCTTAATCTCATCCCCTATCTTGCCTCCCCCGCCCTTCCCTTTCCCCATTGGTAACCACTAGTTTGTGAGTCTGTTTCTGTATAATTACATAATTCATTTGTATTATTTTTTAGATTCCACATATAAATGAAAGCACAGAGTATTTGTCTTTTTCTGTCTGACTTTTTTCTCTAAGCATAATACTCTGTAGGCCCATCCATGGTGTTGCAAATTTTAGAATTTCCTTCTTTTTTTTTTTTTGCGGTATGCAGACCTCTCACTGTTGTGGCCTCTCCCGTTGCGGAGCACAGGCTCCAGATGCGCAGGCTCAGCGGCCATGGCTCACAGGCCCAGCTGCTCAGCGACATGTGGGATCCTCCCGGACTGGGGCACGAACCCGTGTCCCCTGCATCGGCAGGCAGACTCTCTACCACTGTGCCACCAGGGAAGCCCCTCCTTCTTTTTTATCATTGAGTAATATTCCATTGTATGTAGATATATGTGTATATATATATATAAATATATATAATATCTTCTTCATTCATTCGTCTGTTGATGGACACTTAGGTTGCTTCCATATCTTTTCTATTGTAAATAATGCTGCTATGAACATTTGTATGCACTTATCTTTTTGAATGGTGTATTTTTTCTTTTCAGATATGTATCCAGAAGTGGTATTGCTGGATCATACAGTAGTCTATTTCTAGTTTTTTGAGGAAACTCCATACTGTTTTACATAGTTTCTGCACCAATTCACATTCCCACCAACAATGTATAAAAGTTCCCTTTTCTCCGTATTTTCACCAAGAGTTGTTGTTTGTGGTCTGTTTCACGATAAGTATTTGATAGCTTTGAAGTGATATCTCATTGTGATTTGGATTTGCATTATCTGATGATTCCTAGTGTTGAGTATCTTTTCATGTGCCAGTTGGTCATCTGTTTTTGTATTTGGAAAAATGTCTAATCAGTTCTTCTGCCCATTTTTATGTAGGGTTGTTTACTTTTCTTGATATTGAGTTATATATGTTGTTTAAATATTTTGGATATTTTCTTTTGAGGATGGGTGAGGTTTTGATTAGTGATTCAATATCTTTCATCATTATTGGTGTGTTCAGATACTGAACTTGCTAATGTTTCTGTCTTGGTAGATTGTATGTTTCTAGAAATTTTCCCCTTTATTCTAGGTTATACACGTTGTCACTTATAAATATCTGCAGTAGCCTCTTTGTATCTCTGTAGTATCAGCTGTAATCTATCTGCTTTCATTTAAAAATTTTTAATTTAAATATTCTCTCATTTTCTTAGTCAAATAAGTTTCTCAATTTTGTTTGCTTTTTCAAAAAATCGCGACTTGGTTTTGTTGATGGTTTCTATTGTTTTCCTAGTTTCTATTTTATTTATTTCTGAACTGCTATTAGTTATTTCTTTTCTTCTGCTAACATTGGGCTTAGTTTCTCCTCTTTGCCAGTTCCTTCAGGTGTAAATTAAAGTTATTTGAGAGCTTTCTTTTTTTAAAACATCTTTATTGAACTATAATTGCTTTACATTGTTGTGTTAGTTTCTGCTGTATAAAAAAGTGAATCAGCTATACATATACATATATCCCCAAATCCCCTCCCTCTTCTTCTTCCTCCCACCCTCCCTATCCCACCCCTTTAGGTGGACACAAAGCACTGAGCTGATCTCCCTGTGTTATGCAGCTGCTTCCGACTAGCTATCTGTTTAACATTTGATAGTGTATATATGTCAAGCTACTCTGTCACTTCTTCCCAGTTTACCCCTCCCCCTCACCATGACCTCAAGTTCATTCTCTACATCTCCGTCTTTATTCCTGTCCTGGCCCCAGGTTCTTCAGAACCATTTGGTTTTTTTAGATTCCAAATATATGTGTTAGCCTACGGTATTTGTTTTTCTCTTTCTGATTTACTTCACTCTGTATGACAGATTCTAGGTCCATCCACATCACTACAAATAACTCATTTTCATTTCTTTTGATGGCTGAGTAACATTCCATTGTATATATGTGCCACATCCCATTTATCCATTCATCTGTCAATGGACACTTAGGTTGCTTCCATGTCCTGGCTACTGTAAATAGTGCTGCAATGAACATTGTGGTACATGACTCACTGAATTATGGTTTTCTCATAGTGTATCCCCAATAGTGGGATTGCTGGATCATATGGTAGTTTTATTTTTAGTTTATTTAAAAATTTTTTTTTATTTTTAGTTTTTTAAGGAACCTCCATACTGTTTTCCATAGTGGCTGTATCAATTTACATTCCCACCAACAGTGCAAGAGGGTTCCCTTGTCTCCATACCTTCTCCAGCATTGTTTGTAGATTTTTTGATGTTGGCCTCACACCTGACTGGTGTGAGGTGATACATCATTGTAGTTTTGATTTGCATTTCTCTAATGATTAGTGATGTTGAGTATCCTTTCATGTGTTTGTTGGCAATCTGTATATCTTCTTTTTTTTTTTAACATCTTTATTGGAGTATAATTGCTTTACAATGGTGTGTTCACTTTCTGCTTTATAACAAAGTGAGTCAGTTATACATATACATATGTCCCCATATCTCTTCCCTCTTGCATCTCCCTCCCTCCCACTCTACCTATCCCACCCCTCTAGGTGGTCACAAAGCACCGAGCTGATCTCCCTGTGCTATGTGGCTGCTTCCCATAGCTATTTGTTTTACATTTGGTGGTGTATATAGGTTCATGCCACTCTCTCACTTTGTCCCAGCTTACCCTTCCCCCTCCCCGTATCCTCAAGTCAATTCTCTAGTAGGTCTGCATCTTTATTCCTGTCTTGCCCCTAGGTTCTTCTGCCCATTTTTTTCCTTAGATTCCGTATATATATGTGTTAGCATACGGTATTTGTTTTTCTCTTTCTGACTTAATTCACTCTGTATGACAGATTCTAGGTCCATCCACCTCACTACAAATATCTCAATTTCATTTATTTTTATGGCTGAGTAATATTCCATTGTATATATGTGCCACATCTTCCTTATCCATTCATCTGATGATGGACAGTTAGGTTACTTCCATGTCCTGGCTATTGTAAATAGAGCTGCAGTGAACATTTTGGTACATGACTCTTTTTGAATTATGGTCTTCTCAGGGTATATGCCCAGTAGTGGGATTGCTGGGTCGTATGGTAGTTCTATTTGTAGTTTTTAAAGGAAACTCTATACTGTTCTCCACAGTGGCTGTATCAATTTACATTCCCACCAACAGTTCAAGAGGATTCCCTTTTCTCCACACCCTCTCCAACATTTATTGTTTCTAGATTTTTTGATGATGGCCATGCTGATTGGTGTGAGATGATATCTCATTGTAGTTTTTTTTTTTTTGGTGGGCGGTAGTATGCGGGCCCATTTTTTCTAGGTATTTTTTGATTTCCTCTTTGATTTCTTCAGTGATCTCTTGGGTGTTTAGTAGTGTATTGTTTACCCTCCATGTGTTTGTACTTTTTATGGATTTTTTCATGTAATTGATATCTTGTCTCATAGCGTTGTGGTTGGAAAAGATACTTGATACAGTTTCAATTTTCTTAAATTTACTAAGGCTTGATTTGCACCCAGGATATGATCTATCCTGGAGAATGTTCCATTAGCACTTGAGAAGAAAGTGTATTTTGTTGTTTTTGCATGGCATGTCCTATAAATATCTATTAAGTCCATCTTGTTTAATGTATCATCTAAAGCTTGTGTTTCCTTGTTTTCATTTTGGATGATCTGTTCATTGGTGATAGTGGGGTGTTAAAGTCCCCTACTATGAATGTGTTACTGTTGATTTCCCCTTTCATGGCTGTTAGCATTTGCCTTATGTATTGAGGTGCTGCTATGTTGGGTGCATAAATATTTACACTTGATATATCTTCTTCTTTGATTGATCCCTTGATCATTATGTACTGTCCTTCTTCGTCTCTTATAATACTCTTTACTTTAAAATCTATTTTGTCTGATATGAGAATGGCTACTCCAGCTTTCTTTTGATTTCCATTTGCATGAAATATCTTTTTCTATCTCCTCACTTTCAGTCTGAATGTGTCCCTAGGTCTGAAGTGGGTCTCTTGTAGACCGCATATATACGGGTCTTATTTTCATATCCATTCAGCCAGTTTATATCTTTTGATTGGAGCATTTAATCCTTTTACATTTTAAGTAATTATCGATATGTATGTTCCTATTACCATCTTCTTAATTGTTTTGCATTTGTCCTTGTAGGTCTTTTCCTTCCCTTGTGTTTCCTGCCTAGAGAAATTCCTTTAGCATTTGTACAGCTGGTTTGGTGGTGCCAAATTCTGTTAATTTTTTGCTTGTCTCTAAAGGTTTAATTTCTCTGTTGAATCTGAATGAGATCCTTGCTGGGTAGATTAATCTTGGTTGTAGATTTTCCCCTTTCATCACGTTAAGTATATCCTACCACTTCCTCCTGGCTTGCAGAATTTCTGCTGAAAGATCACCTGTTCAACTTATGGGGATTCCCTTGTACGTTATTTGTTGCTTTTCCCTTGCTGCTTTTAATATTTTTTCTTGGTATTTAATTTTTGATAGTTAGATTAATATGTGTCTTGGCATGTTTCTCCTTGGAATTATCCTGTATGGAGTCTCTGCACTTCCTGGACTTGATTGACTAGTTCCTTTTCCATATTAGGGAAATTTTCAACTATAATCTCTTCAAATATTTTCTCAGACCCTTTCTTTTTGTTTACTACTTCTGGGACCCCTATAATTCAAATAGTAGTGCATTTAATGTTGCCCCAGAGGTCTCTGATACTGTCCTCAATTCTTTTCATTGTTTTTTCTTTATTCTGCTCTGTGGTAGTTATTTCCACTATTTTATCTTCCAGGTCACTTATCCGTTCTTCTGCCTCAATTTTTCTGCTATTGATTGATGCAGGGTTCATCAACTTGATTGTGGGGATTTAGTCCACTGCTCCTGAGGCTGCACAGAGAAATTTCCCTTTCTCTTCTTTGTTCGCACAGCTCCTGGGGTTCAGCTTTGGTTTTGGCCACACCTCTGGATGCAGGTCGCTCTCAGGCATCTGTTCCCCACAGGAAGGAAGGGGTTAAAGCAGTGGCTGATTAGGGGGCTCTTGCTTACTCATGCCAGGAACAGAGAGGGGTGCGGTAGTTTTAAGTGGAATGCGAGGCGAGCCTGTGGTGGCAGAGGTCGCTGTGATGTTGCAACAGCCTGAGGTGTGTAGTGTTTTCTCCTCGGGAAGTTGTCCCTGGATCACGAGACCTGGCAGTGGCGTGCTGCACATGTTCCTGGGGGAGTGTGTGTGGATAGTGACCTGTGCTTGCACACAAGATTCTTTGTGGCTGCAGCAGCAGTGTTAGCATTTCTTTTCTGTCTCGGGAGCTCGTTTAGGCAGTGCTCTGCCTTCTGTGGGCAGACAGGGAAGGGATCCCCTCTCCTCACGCACCCTGAAACAATGGTCTCTTGCCTCTTTGGCAGGTCCAGACTTTTTCCCAGACTCCCTCCCAGCTAGCTGTGGTGCACTAGCCCTCTTCAAGCTGTGTTCATGCAACCAACCCCAGTCCTCTCCCTGGGATCTGACCTCTGAAGCCCAAGCCTCAGTTCCCAGCCCCCACCCGCCCTGGGGGGTGAGCAGACAAGCCTCTCAGGCTGATGAGTGCTGGTCAACACTGATCCTCTGTGTGGGAATCTCTCTGCTTTGCCCTCTGCACCCTTGTTGCTAAGCTCTCCTCTGGGTCTCTGAAGCTTCTCCCCCACCCACTCCCCGTCTCTGCCAGTGAAGAGGCTTCTTAGTGTTGGAAACTTTTCCTCCTTCACAGCTCCCTCCCAGGGGTGCAGGTTCCATCCCTATTATTTTGTCTCTGTTTTTTCTTTTTCTTATGCCCTACCCAGGTATGAGTGGATTTTCTTGCCTGTTGGGAAATCTGAGGTCTTCTTCCAGCGCTCAGTAGGTGTTCTGTAGGAGTTGTTCCACATGTAGATGCATTTTTGATGTATTTGTTGGGAAGAAGGTGATCTCCACCTCTTACTAGTCTGCCTTCTTGAAGGTCCCCCTCTAGTTATCTATTTTATACATATCAGTGTATATATGTCAATCCCAATCTCCCAATTCATCCTACCATACACCCGTCCACTTTCCCCTCTTGGTGTCCATACATTTGTTCTCTACATCTGTGTCTTTATTTCTGCTTTGCAAACTGGTTCATCTGTACCATTTTTCTAGATTCCACATATATGTGTCAATATACTATTTTTGTTTCTCACTTTCTGACTTACTTAAATCTGTATGACAGTTGCTAGGTCCATCCACGTCTTTATAAATGACCCAATTTCGTTCCTTTTTAAGGCTGAGTAATATTCCATTGTGTATATGTACCACAACTTCTTTATCCACTCATCTGTCAATGGGCATGTAGGTTGCTTCCATGATCTGGCTATTTTAAATAGTGCTGCAATGAACATTGGAGTGCATATGACTTTTTGAATTAGGTTTTTCTCTGGGTATGTGCCCAGTAGTGGGATTGCTGTATCATATGGTAATTCTATTTTTAGTTTTTTAAGGAACCTCCATGCTATTCTCCATAGTGGCTGTATCAATTTACATTCCCACCAATAGATGCAAGAGGGTTCCCTTTTCTCCACACCCTCTCCAGTATTTGTGGTTTGTAGACTTTCTAATGATGTCCATTCTAACTGGAGTGAAGTGATTCCTCATTGTTTTTGTATTGCATTTCTCTAATAATTAGTGATGTTGAGCAGGTTTTCATATGTCTCTTGGCCATCTGTATGTCTTCTTTGGATAAATGTCTATTTAGGTCTTCTGCCCATTTTTGGATTGGGTTGTTTGTTTTTTTAATATTGAGCTGCATGAGCTGTATATATATTTTGGAGATTAATCCATTGTCTGTTGCTTCTTTTGCAAATATTTTCTCCCATTCTGAGGGTTGTCTTTTTGTCTTGTTTATAGTTTGCTTTGCTGTGCAAAAGCTTTTAAGTTTTGTTAGGTCCATTTGTTTATTTTTGTTTCCATTACTCTAGGGTGTGGGTCAAAAAAGATCTTGCTGTGATTTATGTCAAACAGTGTTCTTCCTATGTTTTCCTGTAAGAGTTTTATAGTGTCTGGTGTTACATTTAAGTCTTTAATCCACTTTGAGTTTTTTTTGTGTGTGTGTGTGTATGGTGTTAGGGAGTGTTCTAATTTCATCATTTTACATGTAGCTGTCCAGTTTTCCCAGCATCACTTATTGAGGAGTGTGTCTTTTCTCCATTGTATATCCTTGCCTCCTTTGTCATAGATTAGTTGACCATATGTGTGTGAGTTTATCTCTGGGCTTTCTATCCTGTACCATTGATCTATATTTCTGTTTTTATGCCAGTACTAAATTGTCATAATTACTGTAGCTTTGTAGTATAGTCTGAGGCCAGGGAGTATTATTCCTCTGGCTCCGTTTTTTCCCCTGAAGATTGCTTTGGCTATATGGGGCCTTTGTGTCTCCATACAAATTTTAAGATTTTTTTGTTCTAGTTCTGTAAAGAATTCCGTTGGTAATTTGATAGGGATTGCATTGAATCTGTAGATTGCTTTGGGTAGTATAGTCATTTTCACAATATTGGTTATTCCATTGCAAGAACATGGTATATCTCTCCATCTGTATCATCTTTGATTTCTTTCATCAGTGTCCTACAGTTTCCTGAGTACACGTCTTTTACCTCCTTAGCTAGGTTTATTCCTAGGTATTTTATTCTTATTGTTGCAGAGGTGAATGGGATTGTTTCCTTAATTTCTCTTTCTGATCTTTCATTGTTAGTGTATAGTAATGCAAGAGATTTCTGTGCATTAATTTTGTATCCTGCAATTTTACCAAATTCATTGATTAGCTCTAGTAGTTTTCTGGTAGCATCTTAGGATTCTCTAAGTATAGTATCATGTCAACTGCAAACAGTGATAGTTTTACTTCTTCTTTTCCAATTTGTATTCCTTTTATTTCTTTTTCTTCTCTGATTGTCGTGGCTAGGACTTCCAAAACTATGTTGAATGATAATGGCGAGAGTACACATCCTTGTCTTGTTCCTGGTCTTAGAGGAAATGCTTTCAATTTTTCACCATTGAGAATGATGTTTGCTATGGGTTTGTCACATATGGCCTTTATTATGTTGAGGTAGGTTCCCTCTATGCCCAGTTTCTGGAGAGCTTTTATCATAAATTTTTGTTGAATTTTGTCAAAAGCTTTTTCTGCATCTACTGAGATGATCATATGGTTTTTATTTTTCAATTTGTTAATATGGTGAATCACACTGATTTATTTGTGCATATTGAAGAATACTTGCATCACTGGGATGAATCCCACTTGATCATGGTCTATGATGCTTTTAATGTGTTGTTGGATTCTGTTTGCAAGTATTTTGTTGAGGATTTTTGCATCTATATTCATCAGTGATATTGGTCTGCAATTTTCTTTTTTTGTAGTGTTTGCCTGTTTATATTTTCTATTTCTTCATGGTTCAGTCTTGGAAGGTGATACCTTTCTAAGAATTAGTCCATTTCTTCCTGGTTGTCCAGTTTATTGGCATAGAATTGATTGTTGTAGTTTCTTATGATGCTTTGTATTTCTGCAGTGTCTGTTGTAACTCCTCCTTTTTCATTTGTAATTTTATTGATTTGAGTCCTCTGCCTCCTTTTCTTGATGAGTCTGGCTAAATATTTATCAATTTTGTTTATCTTCTCACAGAACCAGCTTTTAGTTTTATTGATCTTTGCTATTGTTTTCTTTGTTTCTATTTCATTTATTTCTGCTCTGATCTTTATGATTTCTTTCCTTCTACTAACTTTGGGTTTTGTTTGTTCTTTCTCTAGTTCCTTTAGGTATAAGGTTAGATTGTTTATCTGAGACTTTTCTTGTTTCTTGAGGTAGGATTATATTTACTATAAACTTCCCTCTTAGAACTGCTTTTGCTGCTTCCCATAGGTTTTGGATCATCGTGTTTTCTTTGTAATTTGTCTCTAGGTATTTTTTGATTTCCTCTTTGATTTCTTCAGTGATCTCTTGGTTATTTAGTAACATATGGTTTACCCTCCATGTGTTTGTGTATTTTACTTTTTTCCCCCTGCAATTTATTTCTAATTTCATAGAGTTTTGGTCAGAAAGATGCTTGATATGATTTCAACTTTCTTAAATTTACTGAAGCTTGATTTGTGACCCAAGATGTCATCTCACCTGGAGAATGTTCCGTGTGCACCTGAGAAGAAAGTGAAATCTGTTGTTTTCGGATGGAATGTCCTATAGATATCAGTGAAATCTATCTGGTCTATTGTGTCATTTAAAGCTTTTGTTTCCTTATTAATTTTCTGTTTGGATGATCTGTCCTTTGTTTTATGTGAGGTGTTAAAGTCCCCAACTATTATTTTGTTACTGTAGATTTCCTCTTTTATAGCAGTTAGCATTTGCCTTATGTATTGAGGTGCTCCTATGTTGGATGCATATATATTTATAATTGTTATATCTTCTTGTTGGATTAATCTCTTGACCATTAGATAGTGTCCTTCCTTGTTTCTTATAACATTCTTTATTTTAAAGAGTATTATGTCTGATATGAGTATTGCTACTCCAGCTTTCTTTTGATTTCCATTTGCATGGAATACCTTTTTCCATCCCCTCACTTTCAGACTATGTGTCCCTAGGTCTGAGGTGGGTCTCTTGTAGACAGCATATATATGGGTCTTCTTTATGTATCCATTCAGGCAGCCTGTGTCTTTTGGCTGTATCATTTAATCCATTCACAATGAAAGTAATTATCAGTATGTATGTTCCTATTACCATGTTAAAAATTATTTTGGTTTTGTTTTTGTAGGTCCGTTTCTTCTCTTGTGTTTCCCACTTAAAGAAGTTCCTTTAACATTTGTTGTAGAGCTGGTTTGGCTGTGCTGAGTTCTTTTAGTTTTTGTTTGTCTGTAAACCTTTCGATTACTCTGTTGAATCTGAATGAGATCCTTGCTGGCTAGAGTAATCTTAGTTGTAGGTTCTTCCCTTTCATCACTTTAAATATATCATGCCACTCCCTTCTGCCTGGTAGATTTTCTGCTAAGAAATCAGCCACTACCTTATAGGAGTTCCCTTGTATGTTATTTGTCACTTTTCCCTTGTTGCTTTCAATAATTTTTCTTTGTCTTTAATTTTTTCGATTTGATTACTGTGTGTCTTGGCATGTTTCTCCTTGGGTTTATCCCGCCTGGGAGTCTCTGGCTTGGATGAACAATCATCCAAGTGCTTCCTGGACTTGGATGGCTGTTTCCTTTCCCATGTTAGGGAAGTTTTCGACTATAATCTCTTCAAATATTTTCTTGCATCCTTTCTCTTTCTCTTCTCCTTTGGGGACCCCTATAATGTGAATGCTGGTTTATTAATGTTGTCCCAGATGTCTCTTAGGCTGTCTTCATTTCTTTTCATTCTTTTTTCTTTATTCTTTCCATGGCAGTGATTTCCACCATTCTATCTTCCAGGTCACTTGTCCATCCTTCTGCCTCAGTTATTCTGCTATTGATTCCTTCTAGTGTATTTTTTTCATTTCAGTTATTGTATTGTTCATCTCTGTTTGTTTGTTCTTTAATTCTTCTAGGTGTTTGTCCTTTAATTCTTCTAGGTCTTTGTTAAACATTCCTTACATCTTCTCGATCTTTGCCTCCATTCTTTTTCTGAGGTCCTGGATCATCTTCACTATCGTTATTCTGAATTCTTTTTCTGGAAGGTTGCCTATCTCCATTTAATTGTTTTTCAGGGGTTTTACCTTGTTCCTTCATCTGGTATGTGGCCCTCTGCATTTTCATTTTGTCCGTTCTTCTGTGAATGTGGTTTTTGTTCCACAGGCTGCAGGATTGTAGTTCTTGCTTCTGCTGTCTGCCCTCTGGTGGATGAGGCTATCTAAGAGGCTTGTGGAAGCTTCCCAATGGTAGGGGCTAGTGTGGGTAGAGCTGGATGTTGCTCTTTTGGGCAGAGCTCAGTAAAACTTTAATCTGCTTGTCTGCTGATCAGTGGGGCTGAGTCCCCTCCCTGTTGGTTGGTTGGCCTGTGATGACATAGCATTGGAGGCTACAGGCTCTTTGGTGGGGCTAATGGCAGACACTGAGAGGGCTCATGCCAAGGAGTACTTCCCAGAATTTCTGCTGCCAGTGTCCTTGTCCCTGCTGTAAGCCACAGCCCTGTCCTCTGCAGGAGACCCTCCAACACCAGCAGGTATGTCTGGTTCAATTTCCTATGGGGTCACAGTTCCTTCCCCCTGGGTCCTGATGTGCACACTACTTTGTGTGTGCCCTCCAAGAGCGGAGTCTCTGTTTCCCCAAGTCCTGTCAAAGTCCTGCAATCAAATCCTGCTAGCTTTCAAAGTTTGATTCTCTGAGCATTCCTCCTCCCATTGCCAGACCCCCAGGTTGGGAAGCCTGACATGGGGCTCAGAACCTTCACTCCAGTGCACAGACTTCTGTGGTATAATTGTTCTCCAGTTTGCGAGTCATGCACCCTGTGGTTATGGGATTTGATTTTATTGTGATTGTGTCCCTCTACCATCTCATTGCAGCTTCTCCTTTGTCTTTGGATGTGAGGTATATTTTTTGATGAGTTTCAGTGTATCCCTGTTGATGATTGTTCAGCAGTTAGTTGTGATTCCAGTGCTCTTGCAAGAGGGAGTGAGTGCACGTCCTTTTACTCCACTATCTCAAATCCAATGCCAATACTTCTTGAACTCTTCCATAAAGCAGAAAAGTAGGAAAACTTCCTAACTCATACTATAAGACCAGTGTTCTTATGATATCAAAGCTAGATAATGACTTCAGAAAAATGAAAATTACAGAGCCATATCCCCTCTGAATATAGACCTAAAAATATTCAACAAAATGCAAGCAAACTGAATCCAACTGCATATTAAAATGTTTATATACTGTAAAAAAAATAGGATTTATCACAGAAATGCAAAGTGCTTCATCATAAGATAATAATCCAATATAATATACCACATCAATACAATGAAGGAAAAAAACCTATATAATGTCAACTGATGCTTAGGAGACATTTTATAAAATAAAACAATTTTCTTGGTGAAAATAATATAGGAATTAAATGTAACTTCCTCAATATTTTAAAGGGTGTTTAGGAATAAAGCTACAACTATCACTACAGTCAATGGTGAAAGAATATTAACTTTCACACTAAGGTAAGGAGAAAGATAAAGATGTCTGCTTTCACTGCTGCTATTTGACATCATACTGTAAACCTATGTAGAGCAATTAGAGAGAAAGAGAAATAAAATTTACCCAAAGTAAAAAGGAATAATAATCATATATATATATATATATAGATGACATGATCATATAGATACAGAAAATTCCAAAGAATGCCCAAGAAATTCATTAGAACTAATAAACGAATTTAAGAAAGTTGCAGAGTACAAAACGAACACACAAAAATCAGTTGTTTTTCTATATATTTGAAGTGAACAATTTGAAAAGAAATTAGGAAATTTATTACCCATACATCATCTTCTAAAGGAATAAAATGCTTAGAAATAAATTTAACCTAGGATGTGAAAGACTTGCACATTGAAAACTATACAGCGTTGTTGAAAGAAATTAGAGAAGACCTAAATAAATGGAAAGTATCCCATGTTAATGAGGTAGGAAGACCTAATATTATCAATGAAGTCAATCATATTTAATGCAGCTACAGTTTCAATGAAGTCACAATCAAAACTCCAATGTAATGTTTTTCTAGAAACAGAAAAGCTGAAACTTATATTCATATGAAATCAGGGCTCCAAATAGCCAAACAATTTTGAAAAAGAAGAGTAAATTCAGGGGACTCATGCATCTCGGTTTCAGAACTACAATAAAGCTACAGTTACCAAATGTTATGGTACTGGTATAAGGATTGACATACAGACAAATGTAACAGAACTGAGAGTTCAGAAATAAACCCATACATTTATAGCCAACTGTCTTTTTTTTTTTTTTTTTTTTTGCGGTACGCAGGCCTCTCACTGTTGTGGCCTCTCCCGTTGCGGAGCACAGGCTCCGGACACATAAAAAAAAATGATCACAATCTATAAGATCTCTGAGATAACATGAAGCATGACAACATTTGCATTATTGGGTTCCAGAGGGAGAAGAGAAAGATAAGTAGATTGAAAATGGATATAAGGAAATTATGTCTGAAAATTTCCCAAACCTGGAGAAAGAAACAGATATCCAGACACAGGAAGCACAGAGGGTCCTAGAAAAGATTAAACCAAACAGACCCACAACAAGATATATCATAATTAAAATGATAAAAGTGAAAGATAAAGAAAGGATTCTAAAGGCAGCAAGAGAAAAACAATGAGTTATATACAAGAGAATTCCCATAAGGCTATCAACTGATTTTTCTGCAGAAAATTTGCAAGCCAGAATGGAGTGCCATGACATATTCAAAGTGCTGAAAGGAAAAAAACAGCAACCCAGGATACTCTACCAAGCAAGAGTACCATTTAGGATAGAAAGAGAAATAAAGAACTTCTTAGAAAAGCAAAACTGAAAGAATTAATCAATACTAAACATATCGTAAAGGAAATGTTGAATATTCTTCTCCAAATAGAAAAGAAGTAAGGATCTATAAGAAAGGGAAAATCCCATTAGGAAACACAAATATATAGAAAGAATTTAAGATCACTAAGTGTGCCAGCTGTACATTAAAAGTCAAAAAATTGTAAAAACAACCATAACTACTATGAGATAAACAGTTAAGAGATAAACATGAATATGTAAAATATGACATCAAAACCACAAATGTCGGGGAGGGGAATGTGGGGGAGGGGAATAAAAATGTGTATGTCTTAGAATGTGTTTGAACTTAAATTAACAGCCAGTTTAAAACAAGTGGGTATAATTATGAGTCAACATACATGAACCCCATGGTAAAAATAAATCAGAAGCCTATAGTAAATACACAAAAATCAAGACTTCCCTGGTGGTGCAGTGGTTAAGATTCCATGCTTCCAATGCAGGGGGCCTGGGTTCAATCCCTGGTCAGGGAGCTAGATCCCACATGCATGCCACAACTAAGGAACCCGTCTGCCGCAACTGACAGGGTGCAACCAAATAAATAAATAAATATTTTTAGGGCTTCTCTGGTGGCACAGTGGTTAAGAATCCGTCTGCCAAGGCAGAGGACACAGGTTCGAGCCCTGGTCGGGGAAGATCCCACATGCCACGGACCAACTAAGCCCATGCACCACAACTACTGAAGCCCACATGACTGGAGCCCATGCTCTGCAACAAGAGAAGCCACCGTGATGAGAAACCCGTGCAGTGCAAGGAAGAGCAGCCCCTGCTCGCTGCAACTAGAGAAAGCCTGCATGCAACAAGGAATACCCAACGCAGCCAAAAATAAATAAATTTATAAAAAGAATACACAAAAATCAAAAAGAGAAAGCCAAGCACACTACTAAAGAAAATCATCATTTTATATATAGTAGGTGTGTACACCTGAAACCAACACAACATTGTACATCAACTATACTCCAATAAAAATTAAGAAAAATATTTAAAAAAGAAAATTATCAAATCACAATAGTAGGAACTAAAAGGAGATAAAATGAAGAAAGCAGATCTATAAAAACAACCAGAAAATATGTAATAAAATTGCAAAAGTACACCACTATCAATAATTACTTTAAATATCAATTAACTAACTGCTCCAATCAAAAGATATAGAGTAGCTAATTGGGAAAAGAAACCAAGACATTCAGTATGCTGCCCACATGAGACAACTTGAGAGTGAGTCTGAAAGTGAAGGGATAGAAAAAGATATTTCAAAGGGAAACGACAAGAAATCAGAAGTAGCAGTACTCATATGAAACATAATAGATTTTATAACAAAGCCTATAGAAAAAGACAAAGAAGGCTTTATATAATAATACAGGGATAAATACAAGAACAGGATATTACACTAGCTAACATATATGCACTCAATAGAGGAACACCTAAATATATAAAGCAAACACTAGCAAACATAAAGGGAGAAATTGACAATAATACAATAATAGTAGGAAAATTTAATATTCCACTGACATCAGTGGACAGATCATCCAGACAGAAAATCAGTAAGGCAAAAGTGGTCTTAAAGACACAATAGACCAGTTGGACTTGGTTGATATCTACAGGACATTACATCCCCCTCCCCCCAAAATCAGAATACACATTCTCTTCAAGTGCATATGGAATGTTCTCCAGGATAGATCACATATTGGATCACAAAACAAGTCTCAACAAATTTAAGATAGAAATAATATAAAACATTTTTTCCTACCACAGCAGTATGAATCCAGAAATCAACCACAGGAAGAAAAATGGGAAAAGAACAAACATGTGGAGACTAAATAACATGCTACTAAGAAACCACTGGGTCAATGACAAAATCAAAGAGGAAATCAGAATATACCCTGAGACAAGTGAAAATGAAGCACACTTTCCATAAACTGTGAGATGCATCAAAAGCAGTTCTAAGAGGGAAGTTTATAGCAATACAGGTCTTCCCCGCAAAACAAGAAAATTCTCAAATAAATCACCTAAACATAATTAGAAAAAGAAAGACAAACAAAACACAAGTCACTAGAAGGAAGGAAGTAATAAAGTTCAGAAAGAAAATAAATAAATATAGATTAAAAAAAAAAGAAAAGATCAATGGAACCAAGAGTTAGTTTTTTGAAAATATAAACAAAATTGATAAACCTGTAGCCAGGCTCACTAAGAAGAAAAGAGAGAGGACCCAAATAAACAATATAAGAAATGAAAGAAGGGAAATAACAACTGATACCACAGAGAAACAAAAAAATCATAAAAGAATACTATGACTAGTTATACATCAAAATATTGGACAACCTAGAAGAAATTAACAAATTTCTAAAAGCATGCAGCCTGCCAATACTGAGTCAAGAAGAAACAGACAATTTGAACAGACTGATCAGTAGAAGTGAGATAGAATCTTTCATTTAAAAACTTCCTGCAAACAAAAATCCAGGGTCAAATGGCTTCAAAGGGGAATTCTACCAAACATGTAGAGAACAGTTAATATCTATCCTTCTCTAAAGAAGGTAAATATATACAGTGGTACATATATACAGTGGAATACTACTAAGCCACAAAAAAGAATGAAATAATGCCATTTGCAGCAACTTGGATGGACCTAGAGATTATCATACTAAGTGAAGTAAGTCAGAAAGAGAAAGACAAACAGCATATGATATCACTTATATATGGAATCTAGAATAAGATGCAAAAGAACTTATCTACAAAACAGAAACAGGTTCACAGATACAGAGAACAGACTTGTGGTTGCCAAGCAGGAGGAGTGGTGGGGGAGGGATAGATTGGGAGTTTGGGATTAGCAGATCCAAACTATTGTATACTGAATGGACAAACAAGTTCCTACAGTATAGCACAGGGAACTATACTCAATGTCCTGTAATAAACAAAAAAAGACAAGAATATGAAAAGGAATGAATATATATATTCATATATATAGTCATGTATATATATGACTAATCACTTTGCTGTACAGCAGAAATTAACACTACATTGTAAAACAACTATACCTCAATAAAATAAAATAAAAAACAAAAACATCTATACTTCTCAAACTATTCCAAAAAATTTCAGAGGAAGGAGCACTTCTGAACATATTCTATGAGGTCATCATCACCCTGATACCAAAACCAGACAAAGCTGTCACAAAAAAAGGAATTAGAGGCAAATATCACTGAAGAACATAGTTGCAAAAATCCTGAATAACATGTTGTTATTAGGAAACTGAATCCAACAATATATCAGAAGGATCATACACAATAATCAAGTGTGCTTTATTGCATGGATGCAAGTATTTTTCAGTTTCTGCAAACAAATCAATGTGATATACCACATTAAGAAACTGAAGAATTAAGAAAAACCATATGGTCATCTAAATAGATGGAGAAAAAGATTTTGATAAAATTCAACATTCATTTACAGTAAAAAATCTTCAGAAGGTGGGCATAGAGGAAAGATACCTCAACATCATAATAACCATATATGACAAGCACATAGCTAACATCATAATCACTGGTGAAAAACTGAAAGCATTTCTTAGAAGTTCAGGAACAAGAAAAGGGTGCTCATTCTTGCCACGTTTATTCAAAATAGTATTGGAAGTCCTAACTATGCAAATACAATAAAAAGAAATAAAAGAAAACTTTTTTTTAAAAAAACTGTCATTGTTTGCTGATGTCATACTATTCATAGAAAATCCGATGATGCCACCAGAAAACTACCAGAGCTCACCAATGAATTCACCAATGTTGCAGGATACAAAATTAACATACAGAAATCTGTTGCATTTCTATACACTAACAAAAAACTATCGGAAAGAGAAATCAAACACAAAATTCAATTTCCAAGGGCTTCCCTGGTGGCACAGTGGTTGAGAGTCCGCCTGCTGATGCAGGGGACACGGGTTCGTGCCCCGGTCCAGGAGGATCCCACATGCCCCGGAGCGGCTGGGCCCGTGAGCCAGGGCCGCTGAGCCTGCGCGACCGGAGCCTGTGCTCTGCAACGGGAGAGGCCACAACAGTGAGAGGCCCACGTACCACAAAAAAAAAAAAAAAAAAAAAAAAAATTCAATTTCCAATCAATCAAAAAGAATAAAATACCTAGGAATAAACCTACCTAAGGAGATGAAAGACCTGTTCTTGGAAAACTACAAGACACTGATGAAAGAAATTGAAGAGGACACAAACAGATGCAAAGATATACTGTGTTCATGGACTGGAAGAATTAATGTTAAAATGACCATACTACCCAAGGGAATCTACAGATTCAAAGTAATCCCTATAAAAATACCAAGAACATTTTTCAGAGAATTAGAGCAAATAATTTTAAATTTTGAATGGAATCAGAAAAGACCATCAATAGCCAAAATGATCTTGAGAAAGAACAGAGCTGGAGGAATCATGATCCCTGCCTTCAGAGTATACTACAAAACTACAGTAATCAAAACAATGTGGTACTGGCACAAGAACAGACATATAGATCAATGGACCAGAATAGAGAGCCAAGAAATAAACCCATACACTTATGATCAACAAAGGAAGCAAGGATATAGAATGGAGGAAAGACAGTCACTTCAATAAGTGGTGCTCAGAAAACTGGACAGCTTCATGTAAAAGAAGGAAATTAGAACATTCTCTAAAACCATATACACTTAAATAAAAAAAGAAAATGGATTAAAGACCTAAATGTACAACTAGAAACCATAAAACTTCTAGAAGTAAATATATGTGGAACACTCTGACATAAATCAAAGCAATGTTTTTATTGGATCTGTCTCCTAAAGTAAAGGAAATAAACCCCAAAATAAACAGTTGGGACAAAATTAAACTTAACAGCTTTCACACAGTAAAGGAAATCATCAACAAAATGAAATGACAACCTGCTGAATGGGAGAAAATATTTACAAATGATATGACTGATAAGGGGTTAATATCCAAACATGTAAATAACTCATACACACCAACATCAAAAAAACCAAACAACTAGATAAAAAAATAGGAATATCTAAATAGACATTTCTCCAAAGAATACATACAGATGATCAATAGGCACATGAACAGATGCTCAACATCTTTAATCATTAGAGAAATGTTAATTAAAAAGACAATGCGATATCACCTCATACCTGTCAAAATGGCTATCAACAAGAATACAAATAACAAATATTGGTGAGAATGTGGACAAAAGGGAACACTTGTACACTATTGGTGAGAATGTAAATTGATGCAACCCCTGTGGAAGACAGTATGGAAGGTTCTCAAAAAACTAAAAATAGGGCTTCCCTGGTGGCGCAGTGGTTGAGAGTCCGCCTGCTGATGCAGGGGACGCGGGTTCGTGCCCCAGTCCGGGAGGATCCCACATGCCGCGGAGCTGCTGGTCCCGTGAGCCATGGCTGCTGAGCCTGTGGGTCCGGAGCCTGTGCTCCGCAATGGGAGAGGCCACAACGGTGAGAAGCCCACGTACCACAAAAAAAAAAAACAAAAAAAAACTAAAAATAGAGCTACCATATGACACAGCAATTCCATTCCTGGGATAATATCTAGAAAAAAATGAAAACACTAATTCAAAAAGATACATGCACCCCAATATTCATAGCAGCACTATTTATAATAGCTGAGACATGGGAGCAATTAACAGACTAATAAAGAAGATGTAGTATATATTTAAAATGGAATACTACTCAGCCATGATAAAAATGAAATTCTTGCAGCAATGTGGATGGACCTAGAAAATATTGTGCTAGTGAAATAAGTCAGAGAGAGAAAGACAAATACTCTATAACATCACTTATATGTGGAATCTTAAAAAATAATACCAATGAATGTATGCAAAAAAAAAAAACAGGCTTACAGATACAGAAAACAAACTAGTGGTTACAAAAGGCAGGAAGTGGGGAGGAAGATATTAGAGGTATGATATTAAGAGATAGATAAGACTATTGTGCATAGAACAGAAGAGCAACAAGGATATATTTTAAAGCACAGGGAATTATATCCATTATCTTATAATAACTTATAATGGAATATAATCTGCAAAAATACTGAATCACTGTGCTGTACACCAGAAACTAATATAATATTGTAAATCAACAGTACTTCAAAAAAAATTAGAAATTTCAAGTGTTGGTGAGCATGTGGAGAAATTGAAACTCTTGTCCATTGATGGTGGGAATATAAATTGGTGAAACCACTGTGGAAAGCAGTTTGACAGATCCTCAAAAATCTAAGCATGTAATTGCCATCTGAACCAGCAATTCCACTCCTAGGTGTATACTCTAAACACAGGGACTTAGACAGCTGTATATCAAATACAGCAAAAAAGAATGAAGTTCTGGTACATGGTACAACATGAATGAACCTTGAAAAAATTATGCTAAATGAAATAAACCCGACACAAAAGAACAAATGGTGTAGGCATCCACTTATATGAAATATATCTAGAATAGGCAAATTAATGGTGACAGAAAGTAGATTAGTGATATCAGAAGAATAAGAGGGCAGGAGTGAATGGGAAATTACTGCTTGATGGTGATAGAATTTCTCTTTGTGTTGAGGTAAATGTCTCAGAAAAAAGACGATGGTAGCACAACATGATGAATGTAATTAATCACAGGTTTGTACATTTAGAAAAGATTAAAATGACAAGTATTGTATCTATCATATGACATTAAAAACATTCAAATATATCTCCAAATATCATTGTGAATTATGTGTCTAATTCTGTCAACATTGTTTCATGTATTTCAAACTTGTTTTAAGTTAAGGTACATTTGACATTTCCAGCGTTATCTTTTCTGGTAATGTATTTTGTTTTGAAATTTATTTTATTTGATATTAATATAAAGACTCCCACATTATTATTACTATTTTAATTCTATATCTTTTTCTGTCAATTTACATTTTTTTACCTCTTTATTGGAGTATAATTGCTTTACAATGTTGTGTTAGTTTCTGCTGTATAAAAGGGTGAATCAGCTATATGTATACATATAACCCCATATCCCCTCCCTCCCACCCTCCCTATCCCACCCCTCTAGGTCCTCACAAAGCATCGAGCTAATCTCCCCGTGCTATGCAGCAGCTTCCCACTAGCCATCCATTTTACATTTGGTAGTGTATATATGTCAATGCTACTCTCTCGCTTCGTCCCAGCTTTCCCTTCATCCCTCTGTGTCCTCAAGTCCTTTCTTTACGTCTGCATCTTTATTCCTGCCCTGCCACTAGGTTCATCAGTACCGTTTTTTGTTTTTTTTAGATTCCATATAAGTGTGTTAGCATACGGTATTTTTTTTTCTCATTCTGACTTACTTCACTCTGTATGACAGACTCTAGGTCCATCTTTCAACTGACAATATTTTAAGTACTACGGTGGGCAGTATAAAAGTACATCACCTTTTTGATCACTACAAGAAACCATATGCCAATAAAATGGAAAACCTGGAAGAAATAGAAAAATTCTTAGAAAATCACAACCTTCAGAGACTGAACCAGGAAGAAATAGAAAATATAAACAGACCAATGACAAGCATTGAAATTGACACTGTGATTTAAAATCTTCCAACAAATAAAAGCCCATGACAAGATGGGTTCACAGGTGAATTCTATCAAACATTTAGAGAAGAGCTAACACATATCCCTCTCAAAATCTTCCAAAATATAGCAAAGAGGGGAACACTCCCAAACTTATTCAACGAGGCCACAATCACCCTGATACCAAAACCAGACAAAGATGTCACAAAGAAAGACCACTACAGGCCAATATCACTGATGAACAAACATGCAAAAATCTTCAACAAAATATTAGCAAGCAGAATCCAACAGCACATTAAAAGGATCATACACCATGATCAAGTGGGGTTTACCCCAGGAATCTAAGGATTCTTCAATATACACAAATCAATCAACGTGATACACCATATTAACAAATTGAAGGAGAAAAACCATATGATCATCTCAATAGATGCAGAAAAAGCTTTTGACAAAATTCAACACTGATTTATGATCAAAAAAAACCTCCAGAGAGTAAGCGGGGAGGGAACTTATCTCAACATAATAAAGGTCATATATGAAAAACCCACAGCCAACATCATTCTCAATGGTGAAAAACTGAAACCATTTCCCCTAAAATCAGGAACAAGACAAGGATGCTCACTCTCACCACTATTATTCAACATAGTTTTGGAAGTTTTAGCCACAGCAATCAGAAACGACAAAGAAATAAAAGGAATCCAAATTGGAAAAGAAGAAGCAAACTCACTGTTTGCAGATGACCTGATACTATACATAGAAAATCCTAAAGATGCTACCAGGAAACTACCAGAGCTAATCAATGAATTTGGTAAAGTAGCATGATACAAAATGAATGCACAGAAAACTCTGGCATTCCTATACACTAATGATGAAAAGTCTGAAAGAGAAATTAAGGAAATACTCCCATTTACCACCGCAAGAAAAAGAAAAAAATACCTAGGAATAAACCTATCTACGGGGACAATAGACCTGTATGCAGAAAACTATAAGACACTGATGAAAGAAATTAAAGATGATACAAACAGATGGAGAGATATACCATGTTCTTGGATTGGAAGAATCAACATTGTGAAAATGACTATACTATGCAAAGCAATCTACAGATTCAATGCAATCCCTATCAAACTACCAATGGCATTTTTCACTGAACTAGAACAAAAAATTTCACAATTTGTATGGAAACACAAAAGACCCCAAATCACCAAAGCAATCTTGAGAAGAAAAATGGAGCTGGAGGAATCATGTTGCCTGGCTTCAGACTATACTACAAAGCTACACTAAACAGGACAGTATTGTACTGGCACAAAAACAGAAATATAGATCAATGGAACAGGATAGAAAGCCCAGAGATAAACCCACGCACATATGGTCACCTTACCTTTGATAAAGGAGGCAAGAATATACAATGCAGAAAAGACAGCCTCTTCAATAAGAAGTGCTGGGAAAACTGTACAGCTACATGTAAAAGAATGAAATTAAAACTTCCTAACACCATACACAAAAATAAACTCAAAATGGATTAAAGACCTGAATGTAAATGCAGACACTATAAAACTCTTAGAAGAAAACAGGAAAAACAGTGCTTGACATAAATCACAGCAAGATCCTTTTTGACCCACATCCTAGAGAAATGGAAATAAAAACAAAAATAAACAAGTGGGACCATATGAAACTTAAAAGCTTTTGCACAGCAAAGGAAACCATAAACAAGACGAAAAGACAACCCACAGAATGGGAGAAAATATTTGCAAATGAAGCAACTGACAAAGGATTAATCTCCAAAACATACAAGAAGCTCATCCAGCTCAATATCAAAAAAACAAACAACCCAATCCAAACATGGGCAGAAGACCTAAATAGACATTTCTCCAAAGAAGACATATGGATGGCCAACAAACACATGAAAGGATGCTCAACATCATTAATCATTAGAGAAATGCAAATCAAAACTACAATGACATATCACCTCACACTGGTCAGAATGGCCATCATCAAAAAATCTATAAACAATAAAAGCTGGTGTGGGTGTGGGGAAAAGGGAACACTCTTGCACTGTTGGTGGGAATGTAAATTGACACAGCCACTATGGAGAACAGTCTGGAGGTTCCTTAAAAAACTAAAAATAGAACTACCATAGGACCCAGCAATCCCAGTACTGGGCATATACCCTGAGAAAACCATAATTCAAAAAGAGTCATGTACCACAATGTTCATTGCAGCACTATTTACAATATCCAGGACATGGAAGCAACCTAAGTGTCCATCGACAGATGAATGGATAAAGAAGATGTTGCACATACATACAATGGAATATTACTCAGCCATAAAAAGAAACGAAATGGAGTTATTTGTAGTGAGGTGGATGGACCTAGCGTCTGTTATACAGACTGAAGTAAGTCAGAAAGAGAAAAACAAATACCATATGCTAACACATATATATGGAAGCTAAAAAAAAAAAAATCATTCTGAAGAACCTAGGGGAAGGACAGGAATAAAGACACAGACGTAGAGAATGGACTTGAGGACACGGGGAGGGGGAAGGGTAAGCTGGGAAGAAGTGAGAGAGTGGAAAGGACATATATACACTACCAAATGTAAAATAAATAGTGGGAAGCGGTTGCATCCCATGGGCAGATCAGCTCGGTGCTTTGTGATCACCTAGAGGGCTGGTATAGGGAGCATGGCAGGGAGATGCAAGAGGGAGGGTTTATGGGGATATATGTATCCATATAGCTAATTCACTTTGTGATACAGCAGAAACTAACACAACATTGTAAAGCAATTATACTCCAATAAAGATGTTTTAAAAAGTACATCTGTTTTTTTTTTTTTTTTTTTTTGCGGTACGCGGTCCTCTCACTGCTGTGGCCCCTCCCGTTGCGGAGCACAGGCTCCGGGCGCGCAGGCTCAGCGGCCATGGCTCACAGGCCCAGCCGCTCCGCGGGACGTGGGATCTTCCCGGACCGGGGCATGAACCCGTGTCCCCTGCATCGGCAGGCGTACTCTCAACCACTGCGCCACCAGGGAGGCCCAGTACATCTGTTTTTTAACTCACTCTGGTAATCTCTATCATTCGATGGAGTGTTTAGGTCATTAGCAATTAGTTTGATGTGATTGTTTTGGGATTTTCTTTCCATCTACCATTTCATTTTTTGCTTTCTAGATTATTTTCTTGATGATGATAGTGATTATGAACATGATTATTTGGTGTTGTGTTTGTTCTTATGTATCCCATTTTCTGTTTGGGGGGAAATTATCTGATTCTATTTTAAAATATTGCAGAGGAATTCCTAATACCAAACACTGTCTGTTTTTATTACAGACAATGGGCTTATATTTACATTACCACATCTCGTTTAGTCCACGTTGTCTCTACTAAGACCCTCTTTTCTTGATGCCCAATGAAAGGCAAAATTCACTTTTCCTTATTTGTCTTTCACATTCTTTTTCTCTTCATTCTCCATTTTACATAATTCTTTCCTGTGAGAGGTTGATATAATAGTCACTGTCTGGGTTATGGCGCTCCTATATTCTATTCTAGGAAAGCACATTACTTGAGGTTTATAAATACAGATTCAACAAAGAGTGACTCTTACATAAATCTTCAACAACTTTGATGCATTCCTTCACTGATCATTTGTATCAGTTGCATCTTCACCTGTCTGGTGCTAGAGACCAAAGTACACTTTTAGCTCACTATACAGACTCTCCACTATGGTAAATACATATGTTAGTACAATGAATGCTCATGATATATTCCAATTTCCAACATTGTAGTTTCTTTCGTATGGTATCACTTCCTGTCAGAGTCCTCCTGGGGATTGGATGATGAAGTTTTAGTCATGTTAGTCTGTAAACCAGAGTGTTAATATGAAGCGATTTCCGTTGTTGATTTAGCTCTTGTTTACTCAAGGTTTCAGGTACAAAGAATCACTTGCTAAAACATTGTCTAAATTTCAATGTATGCTTTGTTTTCTTAATTTTTTTTTTACCACAAATTATCATTGCTCCCATAATCTAACCTGCCTCTCTGTTTCTTAGGTTTGGGAGAAAGTTGATTCTCAGGTGGTGTTTGCTCCAGCTCGCCATCTCTGGGACCTGTGCAGCCTTTGCTCCCACCTTCCTCATTTACTGCTCACTACGCTTCTGGTCAGGTTGTTCTGCTGTGGTCATCATAACAAATAACTGGATGCTCAGTAAGTCAACAGTTTTGATTTTCTTGATTTTCCAAGCCTTGAATTTAACCTTGAAATTTCACCCTCACGTGACATTAATATCCCAACTGGGTTTTCTTTCAGTTGTAGAGTGGACAAGGTCCCAGTCAAAAGCCATGGTAATAACATTGATAACCTGTGCCATTAGTATTGGACAGATAATGCTGGGAGGACTGGCTTTTGTCTTTCGAGACTGGCATACCCTGCAGCTGGTGGTGTCTATACCATTCTTTGTCTTCTTTTTCTCCTCAAGGTATGAGCCTCTCTCTCACTCCACTTAAGGGAACCTAGGATGAAAATGCATATTGAATTGGGATGTACTGATTTTCTTATTCCCTGGACCATTTCCTGTTGTTTTGACCTAAACCAGCATTTCTCATCTGTTCACTCTGATCAATTTGAGATTTGAGAAGTAGAATAGGGAGTAACAGTGATCTTCCTTCCAGGGAGCTCGAGGTATTTTCTGCCATTTTCTTCCTAAGTCTTACCCAGTATTGTGGTCCTTGAGTTATTCCAATATTATTTTTCTTATAGACTTGAAGATATACCTTCAATTTTTTGGCTTTGGAATGAATAAGGTACAATAAAGTTTTCCATGATTTTCTATGTTGCAGATGCAATTGGATAAAGGAAGAGGCAGAAAATTTATTCATAGAGCAATTTAACAAAATAGCAACAGAATTTCTCCAGAAGTGAAAATGACACGCAGATTGGATGACTTACGTTACGTGTTCAACACTCCCTCTTCCCTTAAATAATTTTAACAAATATTTATTTATGGATAATTCCATCCCTACACTTAAAACCACTCTAGGGAGAATTAGCTTTAGTAGATCGCAGAAAGATGACTACAGGATTTATACAGTGAGATGAGTACAGAGAGAAAGAAGAGTGTAATCCATGTCAGACTCATCCGCTAAGTCATTCTATTCTCATAACAAGGAAGATGTGCTTATTGTTTCCATTTAGTTATAAGAAAACTAAAGCAGATGTAAATAAGTGACTCATTTATGTAGTTAGTTACCAACACTTCTGGTAGTGGCAGGAGTATTCGCAATATTTATTGGCCTAAAAGTTTACATAATTTGGGGACTTCTTTTTTCAAAATAATATACATTATATACACTATATATAATAATATATATATAATATACATTATATATACTATATATAGAATATATACTATGGCACAAATTTGCCAGATCTCATGCTAAGCTTTGGAAGGGAATTATGCAAGTGAGGGGCTCTCAAACTTAAGCTTCATAAGCCTCTTGGAAAATCTCCTGGTGAATAAGCAGAGGGGCAATTTGAAAACAAGGTCTGTGATCCTATGCATGTAGTACATTTTTTGCCTTCCATCTAATATCCACCACTTCAGTTGGTGGTGGATATTGGATGGAAGGCAAAAAGCGTATGTTGTAATTAACCATAGGACAAATAAGCAAGAGATAGCTGACCACACGAGTGTGCCCTTCTTTCATCAGGTGGCTGGTGGAATCTGCTCGGTGGCTGATTATCACCAATAAACCAGACGAGGGCTTAAAGGAACTTAAAAAAGTTGCACACAGAAATGGAATAAAGAATGCTGAAGCAGCCCTGAACATGGAGGTGAGCAGGAAGGGGAAGGTGGTTATTGGGTTGGAGAGAAGATACAAATTGACACGTGCCTTCTCCTTATTATAGACAAACTGCTTTTCTAACAAGGGCAGCTAGTTGAGAATGCAAATTCCCTGGTCTTTCATGGCCATCTCATAGAAAAGAAGCTGTGAGCACTGTACAGAACTTCTTCCTATAGCTCAGTTCCTGATCTGACTCTACACCCTATGTACTCTTCTGGGTGCCCTGCCCACCTCTGTGGCCTCATTTTCAAAATATCATTGTTGCCGTTTAATTTCCTGGAGTCTCCCTTAACTCCCTGCATCCTTCTTCATACCATGTTCACTCCTGTGATTGCATGTGTAATATGTTATGTTATAAAGAAAGGGAACACATCTCTCCTCTCCTATCGGGTGCCAGTACTCATCGCAATACCTGGCACTGTGTTGGCAAATGACACGTTTGTCCTTCTTGAAGGGTTTGAGAGCGACCATGCAGGAGGAGCTGGAGGCCGCACAGACCAAAACCACTGTATTTGACTTGTTCCGCACACCCAACCTGCGTAAGAGGATCTGTCTCCTGCTCTGTGTGAGGTGGGCGCCATGCAGTGCATGACGACATTCAAAGAGTGGGGACATGAATCTAGGTATTTCATAGGTCTTAACAGTGCTGTGAGAGGGAGGCGCTGATTTGGAGAAAAAATGAGGAAATCACACCAAATAACACTCACATGAAACTGATTATATGATGAAAAGTTAGTTAGTCATATCACACTATCAGTCTTTTCTCTGGAGATTGATGTTGAGAACTTCCATCACAGTACAGATTTGGGCACTTAATTTTCTGCATTTTTCTTTCAATTTTAATTGCAGCAAACGTTGCAAACAGAAACATGAAGAGGTCAGAAATATCTACAAAGCAATGAATATGTCAGTATGTAAAAAGGTAGCCAACATACAGATCAAGATAGAAAATCCTAATTCCCCAAGACTTCCCCTCAGCTCTCTGGTTCAGCAATATTCACCGCCTCCACACCTTTGCCCGACTCTGTTCTCTGCTCACCGCCCTCTCCCGTGCCAAATAAAACCTAACAGTGGTTCTGATCTCCTTCACTGGAGATGAGTGTTGCCTGACCTTGACCTTCACATAATATAAATGATAGAAGGGTTCTGTGACAGGCCGTCTCTCCTCATGCCCATTCATGAAGATTCATCCATTCTGTTGCGTGACAGTAGGTTGTTCTCCTCCCTAGTGCTTTAGTCTCCATTGGATGAATACACGACAACTTCTTTATGTACTTCAATACTGATGGACTTTTATTTCTTTCCAATTTGGATACAGTTTTTTTGTGTGTTAGCACAAGGGCTTCTGTTAAAGTCGCGCTCTATCTCTTGAGGGGATATAAGTATTTACTTTGGTATCGTCAGGAGGAGAAATTTTAAATTCTGAATTTTTGAAGATTTACACACATGGACGAAAAGCACACAGGACGATAAACACCCACTGCCAAGCTTAAGAAAGTGACTACTGAATAGTATAATTTATCCTTCCCGGACATATCCTAGTAGACTGCGTATTCATTTAACTACATTGTGCTTTTTGACCTTTTCATATCCACTAGGACACAGACGTACGTTTCTGAATTCTAGATAATCAGAGTGGAAGGAAAAAAGTACATACAATGATAAAGAGAAGACCTGTTTGCAATTGCTGTGTTCTGTGATGGTTTCTTCTATTTTCTTTTTAAACATCTTTATTGGAGTATAATTGCTTTACAATGGTGTGTTAGTTTCTGCTTTATAACAAAGTGAATCAGTTATACATATACATATGTTCCCATATCTCTTCCCTCTTGCATCTCCCTCCCTTCCACCCTCCCTATCCCACCCCTCTAGGTGGTCACAAAGCACCGAGCTGATCTCCCTGTGCTATGCGGCTGCTTCCCACTAGCTATCTATTTTACGTTTGGTAGTGTATATCTGTCCATGCCACTCTTTCACTTTGTCCCAGCTTACCTTTCCCCCTCCCCATATCCTCAAGTCCACTCTCTAGTAGGTCTGCATCTTTATTCCTGTCTTGTCCCTAGGTTCTTTTGACCTTTTTTTTTTCTTTTTCTTTTTTTACATTCCATATATATGTGTTAGCATACGGTATTTGTTTCTCTCTTTCTGACTTACTTCACTCTGTATGACAGTCTCTAGATCCATCCACCTCACTACAAATAACTCAGTTTTGTTCCTTTTTATGGCTGAGTAATATTCCATTGTGTATATGTGCCACATCTTCTTTATCCATTCATCTGTTGATGGACACTTAGGTTGCTTCCATGTCCTGGATATTGTAAATAGAACTGCAGTGAACGTTTTGGTACATGACTATTTTTGAATTGTGGTTTTCTCAGGGTATATGCCCAGTAGTGGGATTGCTGGGTCATATGGTAGTTCTATTTGTAGTTTTCTAAGGAACCTCCATACTGTTCTCCACAGTGGCTGTATCAATTTACATTCCCACCAACAGTGCAAGAGGGTTCCCTTTTCTCCACACCCTCTCCAGCATTTATTGTTTGTAGATTTTTTTGATGATGGCCATTCTGACCGGTGTGAGATGATACCTCATTGTAGTTTTGATTTGCATTTCTCTAATGATTAACGATGTTGAGCATTCTTTCATGTGTTTGTTGGCAGTCTGTATATCTTCTTTGGAGAAATGTCTGTTTAGTGTGATGGTTTCTTCTATTGCAATACCTAAATCTGTCTCTCTCTGGGTGAAATAGATCTTTTATGTGGGCTCCTTTCCCTTAGATGCTCTTTGGGTAGAAGGTAGATCCTCAGTGGGAATCTTTGATTCCATTTCTGATGGTACAGTTGGTATATGTTTGCTTTCCTGAATTCTTACATTTTCTTTTAGCCCCAAGAACTCTGATATGAACTTTAAATTTCCCAGAACTGTGTTTGAAACCAGGATACTATGCTCCCAGTCAAGGGGACACAGGTAGTTTCTTTGCAGTTTCAGTCACTAGCTGAGAAAAGGGAAATGCTTTACAGTATTGGGGTTGGCGGAATAGAGGGAGGACTCACAGCATACAGACAACTCTCAAAAAGAAATGATTTCCCTAAATTTTAAGTTTTAATGCTTATATATTCAAATTCTCTGTACCATCCAGTTTGGTGATTGAGTCAGGTTATGTTTGCCCGTCACTGCTAACTCTATGCTTAGGGACTCAAAAAAAAGAAGGACAAAAGGAATATCATTTTCCTTTATAACCATGTTATTTTAATGGTAACTTCATCACCCTAAAAGGAAGTGTTATACAAATCAGACTACACCTTAATTGTTAAACATTGATCATTGGCTGCCTGGGTCAATATAATAATCGACTGCAACATGTTGGCTCTAAATCTTACAGCTTGTGTCTTTCCTCTTTTGTTCACTACAGATTTGCAAGCACAATACCCGTTTTTGGCATCTTTATCAATCTACAGCACTTTGGGAGCAATATTTTCCTGTTCCAGGTAATCTTTGGAGTTCTCACTGCCTTAGCCCGATGTCTTGCACTTCTAGTATTGAATTATATGGGCCGTCGACCAACCCAGATGCTTTTCATGTTCCTGGTGGGACTTTCCATTTTGACCAACACGTTTGTGCCCCAAGGTGAGAGAAGACTGGACTTTGGGGAAAAAAGTCTCTTTTTCCCACCCTTCAGGGATTGTATTGGTCACACTTGTCTGAAGTCAGGTTTAAAAAGAGGTACCAGGGGCTTCCCTGGTGGCGCAGTGGTTGAGAGTCAGCCTGCCGCTGCAGGGGACACGGGTGCGTGCCCTGGTCCGGGAAGATCCCACATGTCGCGGAGCAGCTACGCCCGTGAGCCATGGCCGCTGAGCCTGCGCGTCTGGAGCCTGTGCTCCGCAACAGGAGAGGCCACAACAGTGAGAGGCCCGCGTACCGAAAAAAAAAAAAAAAGAGGTACCAGTTATGTGCTAAGTATTCCCCCAAACCAATCTGATGGTTTATGAGAAATTCTGCTAAAAATTTTTTGGGAAAAAAACTAAAGGTCAGCGAGGGGCAAATCAGGCATATGTTCATCTCATCACATTGGGAAGTGTCTTAAACTGGTACAATTTATCCCAGATTATTTCTCTAGGACAGCAATTGTTTACCTGCCTTTTGTCCATTCACACTTCAAATAACAAACATGGAGGGGTGAGGCCTTGCAATGATCCCCCAGGTGAGGACACAGCATGGTCCCTCCCTCTGTTTGGGTTCTTCATTACCAGCTTTGATGACTAGTCACTTCCCCGTCTCTACATACCCACATATGAGTGTGGTGTTAAGTCACCATGACTGCTGCTCTTGCTCATGAGAGTCTCCCAGAAAATGAAAAAAATCCCCCTTTTTCAAGGAATGAAGGAGTGAACAGTAGGAATAGAATTTAAGCAGATTAAAATCCTTGTCCGGGGCTTCCCTGGTGGCGCAGTGGTTGAGAATCTGCCTGCCAATGCAGGGGACACGGGTTCGAGCCCTGGTCTGGGAAATCCCACATCCCACTAGGCCCGTGAGCCACAACTACTGAGCCTGCGCGTCTGGAGCCTGTGCTCCGCAACAAGAGAGGCTGCGATAGTGAGAGGCCCGCGCACCGCGATGAAGAGTGGCCCCCGCTTGCCGCAACTAGAGAAAGCCCTCGCACAGAAACGAAGACCCAACACAGCCAAAAATAAATAAATTAATTAAAATAGGTATTAAAAAAAAATCCTTGTCCATTCCCTGTTAGATTACTTTACAAGTTAATAGAAAAATGATATGTAACGATTAGTAGAACCTTAGTGAGCTCTATGCTTCACCATCTCCCAATGCAAGAATATGCTTCACAGCATTACAGGTGGGTGGACTCTGCTCTTTAGAATATCATTAATGATGCAGGCTTACTCCCTTACACGAGAGTTCTTTCCAATATTATAAAGCTATAATTAGATTTCTTTTTATACTGTGCAGAAAACTGTTTCTCTGAAATTTTTTTTAGTGGTTCCAAATTCTTTTTTTCCAAATAGAAGTTTCCATTCTTGGTTCCTCATGTCTAACATTGATGTAGATCCAGCTTCTCTTCAGCCTGTCCACTAACAGAAGAGCCCTGTCCTTCTGTTACTCTCTTGTACCATACTCACCCCATGGCAATGCTGTATCTACACTAGGTTGACTGACTCATTGAGGTTTGTCTGGGACTTTCCAGGTTTTATTAATGAAAATCTCACATTGCTAAAACCTCCTAATTCCCAGGAAAACCAGGATGACTGGTCACTTTAAATTCTGCTCTTTAATTGTAAAGTCCTCAAGGTTAAAGCTGAGGCTTAGACACAGTAATTGTCCACATGACAGTCCTACCTTCTATAATAAGCATAGAGCAAGTACTGGACAGAATAACTAAAAGCAAATTTCTGCCACACTCACCTTTTCTTCTTCTTCTCTGGCAAATCTCGGATATACAGAGAGATTTGCTACAATTAACTGAGATAATTTTATGTACATTTTACAACCTCTGTTGATAACTTTATCTTTCTCAGTTTATAAAAGACTCCATGATCCTGCTACTGTAATATTTTCTACAATCTATTTCAAACATACAAATAACCCGTAGAGTTGTTTGTCCTGAATAAATTTGGTGGTTGCTGATTCCTTTAACACAGCTTTCTTAATCTCACTGGTCTTCCTCTCTCTAGAAATGCAGACCCTGTGTGTGACTTTGGCAAGTGTGGGAATCAGCTGTGGTGCCGCTTCTATCACCAGTTATTCTGTCCACTGTAATGAACTCATCCCCACTCTCCTCAGGTATGAGGATTTTTTATATCCTTCCAACGCCTGAGTAAAGATTGATATATAGTGTCCAGTAGTTTAATATAATTTGTGATTTAGGAAAGGGACCAGGAAAATGTTCTAATTCCACTAATAATAAGGTAGTAGTTGCCCATTTGTAAGTTCCAATTATGAGTGTAAAACAGAAATATAAAGCACCAAACATATTAGAAAATAAAAACAAACAAAAAAAGTGGATTTAACCTTAATTACTGTGTACTTGAGGTTGACTTTGGATATGGATTTTCTAAAAAGTGACTTTTTATTGTTTATCATCTAATAACTGTAAACTGTACTACTAGAATAGAAAATGAAAAATCAAAAACAAAGAACTTTGAATATCCCTCCAGGGCCAAAAAATAGGACTTTCCCAGCTAATTGATGCTTATTGTGGAATAACATAATAAGAAATGTTAATTATAAAGCAATTATTTGTAATAGTAATAGTAACAATATACTAAAAAACAATTATCACCAAAGTTTATCAGAAAAGCTGACTTGGTGCCATGTACCATACTAAGCAGTACTTCAATACATCTGTTTTTATTAAAATGATGAAAATGGGTCTTAACACATTTTGACCCTTTCAAAGACAGCTAGAAAATCACAGAGCAAAAACAAGTGTTTCGTGAAGCCCACATATGTAATAATTGTGTTTTAGTGTGTTCCATAATCACATCAAAATAATAGATCATAAGTTACATGTGTGGATTTTTACTGGATTATTATGTATTCTTGTTTATCTTTCAGGGCAAAAGCTTTGGGATTAGATGTAATGGCTAGTAGGTGTGGGTCAGCACTGGCTCCCCTCTTGATGACCCTGGTGGTGTATCTACCCACTCTGCCCTGGATCATCTATGGAGTATGTCCCATTATCGCGAGTCTTGTTGTCCCTTTCCAACCTGAAACCAGAAATCTGCTTCTGCTTGACACCATCCAGGATGTGGAAAATAAGTGAGTAATGCTTCTAGCCATCCCCTGGGAGAGACTGTGTGCTTTGGATCTGTGAGTGAGAAAGACAAAACACAGGGTGGGTCCCTTAGATCACGGGAAAGGCTGAGCCTGCTGGGATACTTCCATCTTGGGCCATGGCCTTCACAAGTGGCAAGGTCATTTCTAACCATTGTGAGTTCCAGTCTAGACTGCAGAGATTCCTCTCTGCCCTGTTCTCATTGGTAGTTTTAGTGCTGAAGAGACAGTAATTAGCTCTACTGTGAGGGCATATCCTACCTGCCCTTATGATAGTATTTCATGATCCTCAGATCCATAAGAGCAGGGGATATAAAGGGAAAAGAAATGGGATGACCAGTGAAGGAACAATGTTAGGAAGATCATGTTGAATTAAAGACTCTTTGATGATGGCCATTCTGAAAATCTACAAACAACAAATGCTGGAGAGGGTGTGGAGAAAAGGGAACCCTCCTGCACTGTTGGTGGGAATGTAAATTGATACAGCCACTATGGAAAACAGTATGGAGGTTCCTTAAAAAACTAAAAATAGAGCTACCATATGACCCAGCAATCCCACTACTGGGCATATACTCTGAGAAAACCATAATTCAAAGAGTCATGTACCACAATGTTCATTGCAGCACTGTTTACAATATCCAGGACATGGAAGCAACCTAAGTGTCCATCGACAGATGAATGGATAAAGAAGATGTGTCACATATATACAACGGAATATTACTCAGCCATAAAAAGAAATGAAATTGAGTTATTTGTAGTGAGGTGGATGGACCTAGAGTCTGTCACACAGAGTGAAGTAAGTCAGAAAGAGGAAAACAAATACCGTACGCTAACACATGTATATGAAATCTAAAAAAAAAAAAGGTTCTGAAGAACCTAGGGGCAGGACAGGAACAAAGATGCAGATGTAGAAAATGGACTTGAGGACACGGGAAGGGGGAAGGGTAAGCTGGGACGAAGTGAGAGAGTGGCATGGACATGTATACACTACCAAATGTTAAATAGATAGCTAGTGGGAAGTAGCCACACAGCACAGGGAGATCAGCTCGGTGCTTTGTGACCACCTAAAGAGATGGGATAGGGAGGGTGAGAGGGAGACACAAGAGGGAGGAGATATGGGGATATATGTGTATATATAGCTGATTCACTTTGTCCTACAGCAGAAACTAACACACCATTGTAAAGCAATTATACTCCATTAAAGATGCTAAAAAATTTTTTTAAAGAAAAAATATAAAGACTCTCTTTGAAAAGATAATAAAGAAATAAATCTTGTGTAGGTGCTTGTAAGATTCAGGCAAATTTTGTCACTACAAGTAATGGAAAGTATCAAGGATAGGGGAAAAAAGAAACTAGTAAAAGTCTTTTAATATGAGAAATATGCTATCTTCGTAACCTAGGGCCTCAATAATAAAGTTCCACAAACTGAGTGAATTAAACAACAGAAATGTATTGTCTCACAGTTCTGGAGCCTGGAAGTCTGAGCTGAAGTTGTTGGCAGGGCCATGCTCCCTCTGAAGGCTCTAGAGAAGGGTCTGTTCCAGGTCTGTCCTGGTTTCTGGTAGTTCCTTGGCTTGTGGCAGCTTAACTCCAATCTCCACATGGCATCTCCCTGGCATGTCTCTACATCCAAATATCCCCTTTGTATAATGACACCAATCAAATTGGTTTAGGGGCCCAACCTACTCCAGTATGACTTCATCTTAATTAATTATATCTGCAAGAACCATGTTTCTAAATATGGCAATCTCATATTCTGAGATACTGAGAGTTAAGGCTTCAGCATATGAATTTTTTTTTTTTTTTTTTGCGGTACGCGGGCCTCTCACTGTTGTGGCCTCTCCCGTTGCGGAGCACAGGCTCCGGACGCGCAGGCTCAGCGGCCATGGCTCACGGGCCCACCCACTCCGCGGCATGTGGGATCTTCCCGGACAAGGGCACGAACCCGCGTCCCCTGCATCGGCAGGCGGACTCCCAACCACTGCGCCACCTAGGAAGCCCCAGCATATGAATTTTTGAAGGGACACATTTCACTGCATAACAAATGGGGCTAAGATTTTCAGCTCACCCCTTGACTTTCCAAAGGTGTCTTTGGTCAGAGGTCTAAAAAGACCAAGTGAGAGTAGCACTTTCTAACTGCTTTCTTGGGTCTGCACAGTCAGCAGAGCCTTTTGCAGGATGAGTGTCAATCTCTCATGGATTTTACTGGATTATAAAAAGCTGATGGTTAAGGATCAGTTTGTACTTGTGCACGGATGGCATCCAAACTTACTTTTATTATTTTCTATTTTTTAATGTGTGTTTTTATTTGCTAACTCGTTGGTTGATTTGATTTTTTCTGTTTTGTTTTTCCAGCAAACAATTCTCGAGAGAAGCACATGAAAAAGATTTCTACATTAAAGTGACAAAATTTTAAGTGGATTTCATGAGATGACTGGTGAGGAAAATAAAAATATGAAGAAGAAAATGGGAGTTTTCCTTTATCTTTACATACTAGCAAGAAAGTATACTGGAACATGAATCTCATTTACAATCATGGCATTAATTTGCAATTAAACATATGATGTCTTGGAACATGTAATTCCATGATCAGAAAAATGGTGCCCACATAGAATGTTAGGAAACATTTTTTTCCTCTTCTATTCCTGAAGGAGTTGGCGTAAAATGGGTAATATGTCTTCCTTAAATATTTGGTAAAATTTTCAGTGAAGATACCTGTAGTTTTCTTTGTGGGAGAATGTTTAACTATAAATTTATTTCATGTAATAGATATAGGGCTATTTAGTTTATCTTTTTCTTCATTAATAGTTTCTCTCCTTATCATGGATTTTATTTTCCTATAACTTTACTTACCTAATTTTTGATGGATGCCAAGTACTGTGTCTTAACTTCTTGGATGCTAGATACTTTTTATTCCTAAAAATATTATTGAGTTGTTTGGGATATGCCTAAGTGACTTGAAAACACTGATCTTTTTGGGTCTGGGGGAAATCCTGTGGAGTGTCTACCAGGCAGCTGTTTGGACTCATCCACAGGCTATCAATACTGGTAAGGGGCTGAAGAACCATGGGCAAAAGGACTGTCTGGAGTTATCTCCTGGTTTGCTCACCAAATATGTAACCAAACCAGGTTTATTTGCCCGTAGAACAACAAGCCAAACACTGAGTCACTGACGTTTGCAACAGAGAAAGTGTTATTTGTGAGGTAGCCAAGTGAGGACACAGGAGAATAAATCTCAGATATGCATCTCCAAAGGCCAGAGGCTTGAGATATTTATGATATAAAGAAGCAGAGTGGTCTCAGGCATTTGGAAAGGTGATTGGAGATTGGGGAAAGATGAAGTAACTCATTTCTGTGCAGGCCCAGCTTTAGGGTCAGTGGGCTCAACTAGTCTTAGCCAGGTGTATTGGGCAGGAGCTGACTCCAAATTTTTGGAAAACAGCTTAAGCCCCCATTACTACAGTGACTCATACATCAGAAGTATTATCTATAGGGGTGGTTAGAAGTCTGATGATAAATTATGTAGGGTTCGTGAAGTTTGGAGGGTTTGTATTTAGAGAAAGGGGAAAAAATACAAAAGAAGTAGGCTTAATCAGTAAAGGCAGGTTACAAGCAGAGGGTTTTCTAAGAAACTGTTCCCTTATCTGCTGCTCTGTTAGACGCATTCAATGATTTCTGTTAAACACCAGCTTCCATTAATCCTATGGAGCATGGTTTCATAATTTCTCCCTCTTCATCATCTTTCTCTCTCTTGCTACCAAACTTTATGTGTTTCTCTGCTTCCTGTTAATTTCCCTTTTGTCCTATTCTTTATTTTTTCTTTAAAAAAATTTTAATTACGGAACTTAATTATCTACAGAAAACAGTTTTTAAAAGACACATATATACACCATATATACCAAAATTAAACATATATGACTAGTTTGCTGTGGTACAGAGCTTCCCTTAAAAAAGGAGGAGGGTTCTGATCCTGAAGAAGATAAAGTAAGCATACTGAATCTGTTCTCTTTTGACTAAATGCACCATGAAAGAACTCATGGGGCAACTATTCTAGACTGTGAAAGTATATATAGTAATATATTAACATGTCTTAAAAATAATAGCACAAAGTGGATGGGGGAGGAAATAGAACTCTATAGGAGTAAAGTTTCTATATATTATGGAATTCAGTGAGTATAAATATGAAGTAGGTTCTGATAGCTTATGCTGTGTATTATAACCTCTAGAGCAACTACTGAGAAACCACTGAGAAAAAAAAGAGTTTAAAATACTTAAATAAATTAAATGATACACTAGAAAATATTTACTTTAAAGGTGGTATCAAAAGAGGACTAGAGGAATGAAATAGTCATGAGACAGAAAGAAAAATAAAATCAAAATAATTGATGTGATTCCAACTGTATCAATAATAATATTTACAATCTAATTAAAAGCAGAGACTGGCTGGATGAGAAACAAAAATATCCAACTCTATGTTGTCTAGAGGAAATGTACTTTAGACCTGATACCAATAGGTTGAAAGTAAAAGGATAGAAAAAGAAATACCACTCAGACCGTAACTGCAAGATAGCTGGCGTGACTATATAAATATCATACAAAACAGACTTTCAGACAACAACTGTGACTAAAGCAAAATCTGCACATTTTAGGATGATAAATAGGTCAATTAATCGAGAAGATATAAGAATTATAAATGTGCATAAATGTAACAACAGAACCCTAAAATAGATGAAGCAAAAACTGACAGAACTGAAGGTAGAAATAGAAAATTCAAACAATAATAGTTGGAAACATCAATATCCTGCTAAATATAATGGATAGAACCTTTGTTAGAAGGTCAGGAAGTGTAAAGAAGGTTTGAACAATGCTATAAACAAAGAAGACCTAACAAGTATAGAATACTTCACCTAAAACATCACAGTACATATTCTCAAGAGCTCATGGAACATTCTCCAGAATAGACCATAAATTAGTCCATCAAGCAAGCCTTTAGACACAGTAAAGGACGGAAATAATGCAAAATATGTTCTTTGACCACAATAGAATTAAATTAGAAATCAACAATATAAATTTTGAGAAATTTACAAATATGAGGAATTAAGTTATACACTTCTACCTAACCATTAGTTAAAGAAGAAATCACATGGAAAATTAGAGAACTTTTCAAGATGAATGAACAGGAAAACATAACATAGCAAAACTTTTAGGATGCACTAAAGCAATTCTTAGGGGAAAAGACATGGAAGAAAATGACTATATTAAAGAAAAAGAAAGAGCACAAATCAGTAATCTAACCTTCAATCTTTGAACTTGAAAAAGAAGAGAAAACTAAATCCAAAGAAAGCAGAAGGAAGGTAATAACATTAGTACAAAGATAAAAAAGAGAGAGATAATAGAAAAACAATGGAGAACAATCAGTGAAACCAAATCGATTCTTTGAAAAGGTGAACAAAATAGGGTGAATAAACTTTAAGTGTCTTAACTAAGAAAAGAATTAGAAGAGACTCAAGTTTCTAAAATCATAAATAAAAAAGAGCAGATAGGTAATCCTGTGAACAACTGAATGCCAAGAAATGAGATAATTTGATGAAACGGACAAATTCCTAGAAGGGCAAAATTTACCAAAACTGGCTCAAAGAAGGAATAGAAAATCTGAATAAGACTATAAAAATTAAAGATCTTAAGTTACTACTTTAAAACTTCCTACAAAGAGAAGCTCAGTCTAATTTAGCTTCACTGGTGAACTCTACCAAACATTTAAAAGGAATTAACATGGATCCTTCACAAACTCTTTTAGAAAATAGATGGGAAGTGAGCAAAAGAAAGGGAGTTCACCCTGGTAAACAGCGTATATGCCTTTTCAGTTTGTTGATTATTTCCTTTGCTTTTTGAAGCTTTTGAGTTTTATGTAGTCCACTTTTCTATTTTTGACATTGTTGCCTGTGATTTTCATGCCAAATCCAAGAAATCATTGCCACCAACAACGTCAAAGTTTTTCCCTAGCTTTTTCTCTGAGGAGTTTTAGAGTTCCAAGTCAGTGTTTACATCTTGCTTAAAAGAGGAATATTTGTTGTCCATAAAAAAGAAGCAAATCCTGCCATTGGGACAACATGGATAAGCATACAGACATTATTATAAGTGAAATAATCCAGTTACAGAATGACAAATATGGCATGATTCCACTTATATGAGGTTTTTAAAATAGTCAAAGTCATAGAAGCAGAGGGTAGAATGAATGATAGTTGTCAGGGGCTGGGGGGAGAGAGAAGTTGGAAATTGTTTTCCAATGGGTATAAAGTTTTTTTATTCATGATGAATAAGGCTATAGTTAACAATACAGCATTGTGCATTTTATAATATGTTAAAGGGGTGGATCTTATGTTGTGTTCAATCAAAAAAGATTACAAAGGCACAGAAGGGCATTTTTCCAGGTGATCAATATGGTTAGTACCTTAGTTTAGTGATGGTGTCGTAAGTGTATGCATATGTACGATCTCAACAAAATGTGAAGTTATTTGGTGCATCAATTACACCCCAGCAAGGCCAAGAAGGAGCAAATGCAAAGAACCTGCAGGAATTCTCACCCTAAATGGTGAAAAGCTGATTTCTTCACCATAAATTCAGGGAAAATATAATGATGTCAGCTATCATCATGTATATTCAACAAAATATTAAAAGTTCTAATGAGGGTAATTAGAGAAGACAAACAAATAAAAGATAACCATATTCGAAAAGAAAAAGCAAAACGGTCTTTATCTGTAGATGACATAATTTTGTACGTAGAAATTCCCAAGGATCCACTAAATATCTGTTAGAAGTAATAAATGAGTTTATGAACTTTGCAAAATATAAAATAAATTGCAAAAATCAATTGTATTTCTTTACACTAGCAATAGACAATCCAAAAACAAATCTTTTTTTTTTGAACCCATGTCCCCTGCATCGGCAGGCGGACTCTCAACCACTGCGCCACCAGGGAAGCCCCAAAACCAAATCTTATAAAAATTAATTTACAATACTATCATAGGGAATAAAATGCACAGAAAAAGTTAATAGGAGTGCAAGAATTGTCCACTGTAAACCAAAAAACAGTGTTCTGAGAAAATAAAGAAGATCTACATAAATGGGAAGATAGCTCATATTCTTGTATTGGGAGGCTTAGTGTTGTCAGTAAAGCAATACCCCCAAGTTGACCTATAGTTTCAACAAAATTTCTATCCAAATCTCAACTGGCTTACTTTTGGGCAGAACTGACATTAATTGTGAATTTATAATATCATTGTCATTAATATTGATATGGACTCAAGGACCCAGATTGCCAAAACAATATTGGAAAAGAAAAATGAACTTAGAGGACTTTCACTTTACAATTTCAAAGGTTACTGCAAATCTATAGTACAGTGTGATTCAGGCATTAGGATAGACTTTAACATAAAGGAATAAAATTGAGAGCACAGAAATAAACCCTAAAGTTATGGTCAATTGATTTTTAACAAAGGGGACCAGAAAATTCAGTGGGAGGAAGGAAGTCTTCAAGAAATGATGCTTGGGTAAGACGGGAATAAAGACACAGACCTACTAGAGAATGGACTTGAGGATATGGGGAGGGGGAAGGGTAAGCTGTGACAAAGTGAGAGAGTGGCATGGACATATATACCCCACCAAACGTAAAATAGATAGCTAGTGGGAAGCAGCCGCATAGCACAGGGAGATCAGCTCGGTGGTTTGTGACCACCTAGAGGGGTGGGATAGGGAGGGTGGGAGGGAGGGAGACACAAGAGGGAAGAGATATGGGAACATATGTATATGTATAACTGATTCACTTTGTTATAAAGCAGAAACTAACACACCATTGTAAAGCAATTGTACTCCAATAAAGATGTAAAAAAAAAAAACCCCACACAGTTATGGTCCATTAATCTATGACAAAGGAGGTAAAAATACACAATAGTGAAAAGATAGTCTCTTCAATAAGAGGTGCTGAGAAAATTGGACAGCTACGTGTAAAAGAATGAAAATAGAACATTCCCTAACACCACATAAAAAATGAACTCAAAATGGGTTAAAGACCTAAATGTAAGACCTGAAACCATAAAACTCCTAGAAGAAAACAGGCAGAACACTCTTTGACATATATCATAGCAGTGTTTTCTGAATCTGTCTCCTAAAGCAAAGGAAATAAAAGCAAAAATAAACTAATGGGACCTAATTAAACTTACAAGCTTTTGCACAGCAAAGGAAACCTTCGACTAAATGAAAAGACAGCTTACTGAATGGGAGAAAATATTTGCAAATAATGACCGATAAAGAATTACTATCCAAAATATATAAACAGCCTATACAACTCAACATCAAAAAAGAAAAAAGCCAGATTAAAAAGTGAGCAGAAGGGCTTCCCTGGTGGCACAGTGGTTGAGAGTCCGCCTGCCGATGCAGCGGACATGGGTTCGTGCCCCGGTCCGGGAGGATCCCACATGCCGCAGAGCGGCTGAGCCCGTGAGCCATGGCCGCTGAGCCTGCGCATCCGGAGCCTGTGCTCCGCAACGGGAGAGGCCACAACAGTGAGAGGCCTGCGTACTGCAAAAAAAAAAAAGAAAGTGAGCAGAAGACTTGAATAGACATTCTCCCAAAAAGACATGCAGATGTCCAATAGGCATATGAAAAGATGCTCAATATCCTCAATCAGCAGAGAAATGCAAATTTAAACCACAATGAGACGTTACCTCACCCCTGTCAGGATGGATATCATCAAAGACCACGATAAGAGATGTTGCCTAGTATGTGGAGAAAAGGGAATCCTCGTACACTGTTGGTGGGAATGTAAATTGGTGCACTCACTATGGAAAACTGTATGGAAGTTTCTCAAAAGTCTAAAAATAGATCTACCATATGAACCAACAATTCCAGTCCTGGGTATTTATCCAAAAAAATCCCCCAAACACTAATTCAAAAAGATACATCCTTGATTTTTTGTTATAGAAATTAAGCAATATCCTGGTTAGCTTTCCATGTAAGTTACTTTTAGAAGTATTGTGCTATATTGACCATCTCCGCATATCTCTGCAGGTCAAGTCCTTGCTGGCCTGCCACCCCAAATTTGCTGCTTATTTTAATAAACTGCTCATCTTACTTTGACAGTAAAAAAAAAAAAAAAAAAAGAAAAGAAATGATGCTTGGAGAAATAGATATACACATACAAAAAGTTTCAGGACCTCTATCTTATACCATAAACAAACAAGTCTCAAAATGAATCATAGACTTAAATATAAGAACTAAAACTATTAATTTTCAGAAGAGAACATAAGAGCAAATATTCACAATTTTGGTTGGACAATGATTTCTTAAATGTGACACAAAAGAACAAATGATAAAAGAGACTGACATCAGAAAGATAGCAGGATAGGAGGTCCCAGCCCTCCTCTCCCACAGTAACACCAATTTAACAACTGTCCATGATGAAAATTCCTTTATGAGATACCTGGGATCCAGGTGAGAGGGTTCATCAGCGTGGTGCAGTACAGAAATGAGGAAAGACCTGTTTGAAAGGGTGAACAGAAGAGTTCCACTTTCCTCCCAACAAGCCACAGAGCAGCACTGAGAAAGATCCCCTTGGCCCATAAGTTCTTTCACTGGCGAAAGAGAGAGAAAGACTCTGGATTCTAGCATCAGGCCACAACCATGGACGTCACCAGGCAGCCTGCCCAGGGTCCCTGACAACTGGACTGTACAGACTCTCTGGCCAAGCTGTCTGGTGTAGACCTTTCCCTGCCTACGCCAGTCGGTAAAGACTGGAAAGGGTGACTGCTTCTTCAAATGGGCAGACAGAAATGCAAGGCTGCAGGGACCATGAAGACTTGGGGGAATATGATACAACCAAGGAAACAAAATGCAGCTGCACTAATTGACCCTAAAGAAATGGATATCTATGAACTGCCTGACAAAGAATTCAAACTAATCATCTCAGAGAAGTTCAGGCAGATCTTTAAGTTGCAACGAAATGGTACTAAGCAGCATTATGAAGGAATAAGAAAGTGCAAATCTCACTGAGAAAGGTAGAGGGAAATATACAGACAAACTATAATGTAATACTGGACCAGTGATATGTAAATTACCTTTTAGCACTGACATAAAAGCTAAATAAAAACGTATTGGGGCTTCCCTGGTGGCGCAGTGGTTGAGAGTCTGCCTGCCGATGCAAGGGAAACGGGTTCGTGCCCCGGTCTGGGAAGATCCCACATGCCGCGGAGCGGCTGGGCCCGTGAGCCATGGCCGCTGAGCCTGCGCGTCCAGAGCCTGTGCTCCGCAACGGGAGAGGCCACAACGGTGAGAGGCCCGCGTACCACAAAAAAAAAAAAAAGTGTTAACAATTACGACCATAAAAGTTTGTTTTATAGTTAACAGCCATAAAACGGTAAATCAACAGTAACACAATCATAGTAGGGGATTTAACACCCCACCTTCTCCAATGGACAGGTCATCCAAAATGAAAATAAATAAGGAAACACAAGCTTTAAATGTTATATTAAACAAGATGCACTTAATAGATATTTATAGGACATTCCATGCAAAAACAACAGAATACACTTTCTTCTCAAGTGCTCATGAAAGATTCTGCAGGATAGATCACATCTTGGTCACAAATCAACCCTTGGTAAATTTAAGAAAATTGAAATCATATCAAGTATCTTTTCCAACCATAACGCTATGAGACTAGATATCAATTACAGGAAAAAATCTGTAAAAAATACAAACACATGGAGACTAAACATTACACTAATAAATAACCAAGAGATCACTGAAGAAATCAAAGAGGAAATCAAAAAATACCTAGAGACAAATGACAAAAAACACCATGACCCAAAACCTATGGGATGTAGCAAAAGCAGTTTTAAGAGAGAAGTTTATAGCAACACAATCCTACCTCAAGAAACAAGAAACATCTCAAATAAACAACCTAACCTAACACCATAAGCAATTAGAGAAAGAAGAACAAAAAACCTCCAAAGTTAGCAGAAGGAAAGAAATCATAAAGATCAGATCAGAAATAAATGAAAAAGAAATGAAGGAAACGATAGCAAAGATCAATAATACTAATAGCTGGTTCTTTGAGAAGATAAACAAAATTGATAAGCCATTAGCCAGACACATCAAGAAAAAAAGGGAGAAGACTCAAATCAATAGAAATGAAAAAGGAGAAGTAACTACTGACACTGCAGAAATACAAAGGATCATGAGAGATTACTACAAGCAAATATATGCCCATAAAGTGGATAACCTAGAAGAAATGGATAAATTCTTAGAAAAGCACTACCTTCTGAGACTGAACCAGGAAGAAATAGAACAGGTAAACAGACCAATCACAAGCACTGAAATTGAGATTGTGATTAAATATCTTCAAACAAAAAAAGTCCAGGAGCAGATGGCTTCACAGGTGAATTCTAACAAACATTTAGAGAAGAGGTAACACCTATCCTTCTCCAACTCTTCCAAAATATACCAGAAGGAGGAACACTCTCAAACTCATTCTACGAGGCCACCATCACCCTGATACCAAAACCAGACAAAGATGTCACAAAGAAAGAAAACTACAGACCTATGTCACTGATGAACGTAGATGCAAAAATCCTCGACAGAATACTAGCAAACAGAATCCAACAGCACATTAAAAGGATCATAAACGATGATCAAGTAGAATTTATCCCAGGAATGCAAGGATTCTTCAATATATGCAAAACAATCAAGTGATACACCATATTAAAAAATTGAAGGAGAAAAACCATATGATCATCTCAATAGGTGCAGAAAAAGCTTTTGACAAAATTCAACAACGATTTATGATAAAAACCCTCCAGAAAGCAGGCATAGAGGGAACTTACCTAAACATAATAAAGGACATATATGACAAACCCACAGGAAACATGTTTCTCAATGGTGAAAAACTGAAACCATTTCCACTAAGATCAGGAACAAGACAAGGTTGTTCACTCTCACCACTATTATTCAACATAGTTTTGGAAGTTTCAGCCACAGCAAACAGAGAAGAAAAAGGAAATAAATGGAATCCAATTTGGAAAAGAAGAAGAAAAGCTGTCACTGTTTGCAGATGACATGATACTATACATAGAGAATCCTAAAGATGCTAGCAGAAAACTACTACAGCTAATCAATGAATTTGGTAAAGTAGCATGATACAAAATGAATGCACAGAAATCTCTGGCATTCCTGTACACTAATGATGAAAAATCTGAAAGAGAAATTAAGGAAACACTCCCATTTACTATTGCAACAGTAAGAATCAAATACCTAGGAATAAACCTACCTAAGGAGATAAAGACCTGTATGCAGAAAACTATAAGACACTGATGAAAGAAATTAAAGATGATACAAAGAGATGGAGAGATAGACCATGTTCTTGGATTGGAAAATCAACATTGTGAAAATGACTCTACTACCCAAAGCAATCTACATATTCAGTGCAAACCTTATCAAACTGCCAATGACATTTTTCACAGAACTAGAATAAAAAATTTCACAATTTGTATGGAAACACAAAAGATCCCGAATAGCTAAAACAATGTTGACAGAGAAAAATGGAGCTGCAGGAATCAGGCTCCCTGTCTTCAGACTGTACTACAAAGCTACAGTAATCAAGACATTATGGTATTGGCACAAAAACAGAAATATAGTGCTTTGGAACAGGATAGAAAGTCGAGAGATAAACCCATGCACAAATGGTCACCTTATCTTTGATAAAGGAAGGAAGAATATACAATGGAGAAGAGACAACCTCTTCAATAAGTGGTGCTGGGTAAACTGGACAGGTACATGTAAAAGAATGAAATTAGACCACTTCCTAACACCATACACAAAAATAAACTCAAAATGGATTAAAGACCTAAATGTAAGGCCAGACACCATCAAACTCTTGGAGGAAAACATAGGCAGAACACTCTATGACATAAATCACAGCAAGATCCTTTTTGACCCACCTCCTAGAGAAATGGAAATAAATACAAAAATAAACAAATGGGACCTAATAAACTTCAAAGCTTTTGCACAGCAAAGGAAACCATAAACAAGACCAAAAGACAACCCTCAGAATGGGAGAAAATATTTGCAAATGAAACCGACAAAGGATTAATCTCCAAAATTCATAAGCGGCTCATGCAGCTCAATATCAAAAAAACAAACAAGCCAATCCAAAAATGGGCAGAAGACCTAAACAGACATTTCTCCAAAGAAGATATACAGATTGCCAACAAACACATGAAAGGACGCTTAACATCACCAATCATTAGAGAAATGCAAATAAAAACTACAATGAGGTATCACCTCACACTGGTGAGAATGGCCGTCATCAAAAATCTACAAACAATAAATGCTGGAGAAGGTGTGGAGAAAAGGGAACCTTCTTGCACTGTTGGTGGGAATGTAAATTGATACCCCCACTATGGAGAACAGTATGGAAGTTCCTTAAAAAACTAAAAATAGAACTACCATATGACCCATCAATCCCACCACTGGGCATATACCCTGAAAAAACCATAATTCAAAAAGAGTCATGTGGACTTCCTTGGTGGTGCAGTGGTTGAAAGTCCCCCTGCTGATGCAGGGGACACGGGTTCGTGCCCCGGTCCGGGAAGATTCGACATGCCGCGGAGTGGCTGGGCCTGTGAGCCAAGGCCGCTGAGCCTGCACATCCAGAGCCTGTGCTCCGCAACGGGAGAGGCCACAACAGTGAGAGGCCTGCATACTGCAAAAAAAAAAAAAAGGAGTCATGTACCACAATGTTCATTGCAGGTGTATTTACAGTAGCCAGGACATGGAAGCAACCTAAGTGTCCATCGACAGATGAATGGATAAAGAAGATGTGGCACATATATACAATGGAATAGTGCTCAGCCATAAAAAGAAAGAAAAATTGAGTTATTTGTAGTGAGGCGGATGGACCTAGAGACTGTCATACAGAGTGAAGTAAGTCAGAAATAGAAAAAGAAATACCGTATGCAAACAGATATATATGGAATCTAAAAAAAAAAAAAACCAAGGTTCTGAAGAACCTATGGGCAGGACAGGAATAAAGACTCAGAAATAGAGAATGGACTTGATGACACGGGAAGAGGGAAGGGTAAGATGGGATGAAGTGAAAGAGTGGCATGGACATATATACACTACCAAATGTAAATTAGATACTAGTTAGGAAGCAGCCGCGTAGCACAGGGAGAACAGCTCAGTGCTTTGTGTCCACCTAGAGGGGTGGGATAGGGAGGGTGGGAGGGAGACGCAAGAGGGAGGAGATATAGGGATATATGTATACGTATAGCTGATTCATTTTGTTATAGAGCAGAAACTAACACACCATTGTAAAGCAATTATACTCCAATAAAGATGTTAAAAAATAAAATATTTTTTTATAAATACAGGATAAGAAATGAAAATTCTGACACAATTAGCATATACCATGTGTGTTTTGTGGCAAGTAAAATTGGAGAGTTTTTGTATGCAATCGAGGTTAGTTGTTATCAGCTTAAAATAGACTGTCCAAACTGTAAAAAGCTTTATGCAAGAATATGGTAACCAGAAAGGAAAACCTAACAGTAGATACAAAATGATAAAGAGGAAATTATCAAAGTATATTACCACACACACAAAAAGACATTTGCATTGATTTGTTCCAGAATTCAGTTCATTCCTTTGATCTCATTGAAACCCTTCCATATTACAAGGAGGCAAAATTAGGGTTCATATCCATGTTTGCTTAGTGGAGACATACAGTGCCTAGATCACATGAGAAACTTCTGTAAGGCAAGGCTGCACTGAAAACTGAGGTCTTCTCAAGGGGCCTCCCAAGAAAGATGCCCCTGGAAGATGCTGCCCTCAACCAAAAGACATATTCTTCTATATCATTGGGATCAGAGCTGTCCCAAATTTGGGGGAGACAAGAAAATAGGACATAGACAGAAGAATTCTGTGGCATGAGATAAGCTTCCTCTAATCACCAGGACCCTGAAGTACAAACAGGGAGTGAAGTATTCCAACTTAAATAGTAAACAAAATAAACTTCTGATGAACCTACTTTCTCCTTCAGCTACTGCCCTATTCTCTGATTTCTTTCTTTCCCATTTATATTTTTACCCATTCCTATAAGATATTCAACCCCACCAAATTTCTTAAGATCCTAATGTTTTCCATATTTTCACATCCAAATGGTTATTTGTGGTAGCTGGTAAATTCCTCTTCCTAGAAACTTTTTTTGGCCACCAAACCCTACTCTGTTCTTGTTTTACTAACTCGTTGCAGGCTTCTCTTTCTCACTCTCCTGTGCTGACTCTTCCAACACTGGAGTGCTGAAGGGCTCAGGTCCTGAATATTGTCTCTTCTCTGTGTATACTCATTCTCTTCATCTCTTTACTGATGGCTCCTAAATTTACATCACCATCATAGCCTCTCCTGTAAAGCCCAGGTTTTAAAACTTGCTCCACCTTCAAATGACATCCAGAATCTGGCTGACCCTAACTGCACTATAACTTCCCAAGTCTAAGTCGCTCTCATTTCTCAACTGGACTATCATCCCCTCCCCAGTTTCTCCAAATAAATCTTCATGTAAATCTTGTGATGTCAAATCTCTGCTCAAATATCTCTTGTGGCTTCCAACTCATCCAGGATGAAAGTCGACACTGTTACACTCAAGTCCGTGTTAGATTTAGTTCCCCTCTGTCTCTTTCCCTCTCTTATATTATCTAACTTTGTTATAGACACACCAGTTTCCTTCATGTCTCAAAGGATACCAGGCATACTCCCACTGCCTTTCTTTTGCCCACAAAATACTTACGTCAAAAATTTTTTAGTTCTTTCAGTTCTCTAGCCAACTGCTACCACATTTGAGAGAATTTCCCTATGCATTCTCCTTACATGTTAATATTTCCTTGTTCTGCTTCATCTTCTTCATACCACTTAGCACTCCCAGCTATATATTTGAATATTGTCTATTTCCTCATTATTCAAATAGAAGAGGTATGTTTTGTTCTGTGTTGTATCACGTTGAAGAATTCTTGGCACATTAAGAGTTTGGGGAACATATTAAGTGATTGTGGAATATTGAATAAAAGGAACATGAGAAAGCCCGAGGCATTGGGATCCAATCATATAACCCATAAAATATCATTTATTTCAAAAAGAAGGATTTAATATGGGGAAATAAGTTGCAAATTTTCCAACAAGGGGTGGCAAGACAATTTAGGTCATCAGTAACAAGAAGCTGCTACCACAAGTCTAGACAACACATAGAGGAGTTGGTGCTACCAGAGGAGGTTCAGGTTCCAGGGTCACCCAGAGGAGCCTGGAAGAAATGTACCAGATGGTGGTTGCTGGAGAAACAGAGGAGATATTATCACTGGTGAAGTCACTGCTTCTCTTCTCCTCTTGCTCTCCAATCTTTTACCATCACCTCCTACTGCCTGAACCATAGTCCAATTGGCAAGGCCATCTGGAAATGTAGTTTGCAAGGACACCAACCTGGTTATTATCTTAAGTTCTATTGGGGTTCAACTCTAGCAAATGCTGTGATATCCACGTATATTTGTGTTCAGAATGGGATATATTTCCATCACAATCTTTTAAAACAAATCTTCTAGCCTCTCTATATGTTATGCTTTCTGTATCATATAACAGATTCTTTGTTTTCAGAAACACTTGTTCTGTTTTATTGGTCAGCTTGTCTCCTCCTGTTCCTATAACTCAGTGTTTCTTTAATTCAGTAACTCACTTGTTTTATGTATCTTTAAAACCTGGGTGAGAAAGTCACTTACCTTTGTCCTTTTTCAAAATTAGCATAGCTATCAGCAGAACATTTTTATTCCATATACACTTTTAACCTTGTGAGCACTGAAATTTACATACAGAAGGGTATATTAAAATATAAGTAGATTTTAAGAATTATTATAAAGACAACTGTTTAACCACCACCCAAATTAGAAAATATAACATACTAGTAAATAAGATGATACACATGTTCTGTACAAAGTAATATTCCTTCTTACCATTTTATTAGTAATCACCCTCTAAATGTTTATAGTAATCATTTCAATTCATATCATTTTGTTGTTGTTTATGGTTCCTTTATTAGATAAAATTTACACATGGTCAAATGTACAAATCCTAAGTTAAAATTCAATGTATTTGCATAAATTCATATACTAGTGTCATCTACAATCCTTTCAAGGGGCAGATTAATTCCATCATCCAGAAAGCTCTTTTGTGCTCATTCCTCAGTCAGAATTGTCATGTAGCCCTCACTTCTCTTCCAATATATATTTCACTAGGTATTAGGTTTATTATTAACCTATAATTAGAATTACAGGTTAATATTTTTTGTATTTGGCTTTTTCTCAGTATATTGTACATGAAATTAATGTATGTTTTTGTTTGGATCAATATTTTATTCCTTTTTATTGCTGTGTAGTATTACCTACAACAGACTTGGAAATATTCCCAAACCACATTATCTGATAAGAGGTTAATATCCAAAATACTTAAGGAACTCCTACAACTCGACAGCAAAACCCAAAATACTACTTTAAAAATAGGCAAAGAACCTAAATAGACATTTCCCCAAAGAAGACATACAAATTGGCAGCAGGTATATGGAAACTTGTTCAAATTCACTAATCATCTTGGAAATGCAAATCAAAAATACAAGGCAGGGGGGCTTCCCTGGTGGCGCAGTGGTTGAGAGTCTGCCTGCCAATGCTGGGGACACGGGTTTGTGCCCTGGTCCGGGAAGATCCCACATGCTGTGGAGCGGCTGGGCCCGTGAGCCATGGCCGCTGAGCCTGCGCGTCCGGAGCCTGTGCTCCACAACGGGAGAGGTCACAACGGTGAGAGGCCCGTGTACCGCAAAAAAAAAAAAAAAAAAAAAAAAAAAAAAAAAAAAAAAAAAAATACAACGGGGAATCATCTCAACCTCTTAGAATGACTATGATGGAAAAAAATTTATGTTTTAAGGCAGGACGAGAAATTTTAAGCATAGCATATTCTCTGCCCATATTGGGCTCTCCTTAGCAGGCAATGTGCTTCTGCATTATACATTAACCAGACCTCCTGAAAGGAGGGAATGCATGCTTGATTTAACAGGTCATGGTGACCTGCTGCTTGCTTGGTATGTGCAGAACTGGACTATGTATCTTTGGTGAACTTGGTGTAAAATGTCAGTGTGTCATTTTGATGCAAAATTCTTTGTCTCAAAAATGTATGTGACTGTGCCTTTGACTTCTAACAAACGGGATAGGCTTCAGAATTTTCTGGAAGGCTTTCTCCTGGGTTATAATGCTCAGCTTGACTCGAATAAAATTCTTTATTTCTCCCTTTTGATTGAAGATTGATTAATTTTCATCAGCAGCTATCATCCGAAAACGAGAGATAATAAGTTATGCTCAATAAAGGGAATACTTGTACACTGTTGATGCTGATGTAAATTGGTACAGCCACTACAGAAAACAGTATGAAGGATCCACAAAATTTTTTTTTTAAAACACCATAAAATCCAGCAATCCTACTTCTTGTCATATATCTAAAGGGAATGAAAGCAAGATAATGAAAAGTTACCTGCACTCTCATGTTTATTGCATCATTATTTACAATAGCCAAGATACGGAAGCAACCTAAGTGTCCATCCACAGATGAACGGACAAAGATATGATATATGTATAAAAAATGGAATATAATTCAGCCATGAAAAAATGGAAGTGCTGCTCTTTGTGACAGCATGGATGGACCTTGAGGACACTGTGATCAGTTAGATTAAGTTAGACAGAGATTGACAGATTCTGTAGGTAACTTAGATGTCAGATCTAAAAAAGAAAAAAAAATTCATGGAACAGAGACTAGGATAGTGGTTATCAGGGGACGGGGGAAATGGGGAAACGTTCAATGTTACAAACTTGCAGCTAGTAGATAAATAAAGTCTGGAGATGTAATGCACAGCTAACGATTATAGTCGAAAATACTATTTTATAAATGTCAAACTTGATAAGTTAGATCTTAATTGTTTTCAACACAAAAAATAAATAATAATTTTGTGACATGAATAAAGTGTTAGCTAACACTATGCTGGTAATCCTACTGCAACATACAAATGTATCAAATCAACATGTTGTGTACATTAACCTTATACAGCTTAATATGTCAATTATATTACAATAAAAAACAAGCAAACAAAAACTTGAAACAATCCAGATGGCCTTCCCCAGAAGATTGGTTAAACTAACTTTTGCATATACATTTTGTGTACTCACCAATAAAAAGAAAACAAACTATAGATAAACATAGCAACTTGGATGGATATCTGTATAATTTTGCTTAGTGAAAAAAGCCAATTCCAAAAGATTATAAATCAAATTATTTCTTTTTTAAAATTAAAAAATTCTGCTTATTGAGATAAGATTTATATAAAATTGTGTACATTTAAAATGTACAACATAATGATTAGATATAGGTACATGTTGTGAAATAATTACCACAATAAGGTATGTTAACACATCCGTCACGTCACATAGTTATATTTTTTTGTTGAGCGCTTTAAAAATCTAATATTTTAGGAACTTTCAAATTTACAGTAAAATATTGCTGACTCTAGTCACCATGCTGTACATAACATTCCCAGAACTTCTTAAGTGTAAACTGGAAGTCTGTGCCCTTTGAACACATCACTCAATCCTGCTACCCCTGGCAACCAAGCTGGTAATCACTTCCCTGTTTCTATGAGTTCAGGCTTTTTAGATTCCACATATATGGAAGGTTATACAGTGTTTGTCTTTCTCTTTACTTTTTTTTTTTTTTTTTTTTTTTTGGCGGTACGCGGGCCTCTCACTGTTGTGGCCTCTCCCGTTGCGGAGCACAGGCTCTGGACGCGCAGGCTCAGTGGCCACGGCTCACAGGCCTAGCCACTTCACGGTATGTGGGATCTCCCCGGACTGGGGCACGAACCCGTGTCCCCTGCATCGGCAGGCGGACTCTCAACCACTGCACCACCAGGGAAGCCCTGTCTTTCTCTTTATGACTTATTTCACTTAGCATAATGCCCTCAAGGAGTCAACCGTGTTGTAAATGGCAGGACTTCTTGATTTTTCACATGGCTGAATAATATTCTCCATACTATTTATCTATTATATCTCTATCTGTTACATTTCATCTATCTATATCTCATAGGTGGTACATACCTATATTTTTCTAATTCACTTAGTGGTGGATACTTAGGTTGTTTCCATGTCTTGGGTATTATAAATAATGCTGCAAAGAACGTGGTAGTGCAGATATCTCTTTAAGATAGAGATTTCATTCTTTTGGTTAGGTACCCAGAAGTAGGATTGTTGGGTCATATTGTGTTTATATTTTTAATATTTGGAGGACCCTCCATACCGTTTTCTCTAGTTGCTGTTCCAATTCACATTGCCATCAGTTGTCTACATGTGTTCTTTTCCTCCACATCTTCACCAGCACTTAACATCTCCCCTCTTTTATACAATAATTGTTCTAACAGGTGTGAGGTAGTATCTCATTGCAGATTTGATTTACATTTCCCTGATGACCAGTGATGCTGAAATCCTTGTCATGCATCTGTTGGCCTCTTGAATATCTTCTTTGAAGAAATGTCTGTTCAGTTCCTCGGACCATTTTTAAATCAGATTGTTAGGGTTTTTTTTTTGTAATTTGATATATAGTTTATGTGCAATGTTGTGTCATTTTCAGGTGTATAGCATAGTGTTTCAGGGATTTTTAAGATTTTTTCCATTATAGGTTATTACAAGATATTAGGTATAATTCCCTGTACACAGTAAATCCTTGTTGCTTATCTATTTTATGTATAGTAGTTTGTTTCTCTTAAACCCATACCCCTAATTTGTCCCTTCCCACTCCCTCTCCCTTTTGGTAACCATAAATTTGTTTTCTATGTCTGTCAGACTGTTTCTGTTTTGTATATATATTCGTTTGTATTATTTTTTAGATTCTACATGTGACTGATATCATATAGTATTTGTCTTTCTCTATCTAAGTTACTTCACTAAGCATGATATTCTCTAGATCCATCCATGTTGCTACAAATGGCAATATTTCATTCTTTTTCTTGGCTGAGTAATGTTCCATATATACATATGGAATATATCTTCTTAATCCAGTCATCTGCTGATGGGCATTTGAGTTGCTTCCATGTTTTGGTTATTGTAAATAATGCTGCTACAAACATTAGTGTGCCTGTATCTTTACTAATTAGTGTTTTGGTTTTGGGGGGATGTATACCCAGGAGTGGAATTGCTGGATCATATAGTAGTTTCTTTTCTAGTTTCTTTTGAGGAATCTCCACACTGTTTTCCATAGTGGGTACACCAATTTACATTCCCATCAGCAGTGTACAAGGGCTCCCTTTTCACCATATCTTCACCAACATTTGTTCTTTGTGGTCTTTTTGATGATAGCCATTCTGACAGCTGTGAGCTAATACCCCACTGTGGTTTTGATTTTCATTTCTCTAGTCATTAGCGATGTTGAGCATCAATTCATTTGCCTGTTAGTCATCCATTTGTCTCCTTTGGAAAAATGTATGTACAGGTCTTCTGCCCATTTTTGTTTAGATTATTTGTTTCTTCAGTGTTACAAGCTGTTTATATATTTTGGATATTAACCCTGAGTCAGCTGCATCAATTGCAAATATTTTCTCCCATTTTATAGGTTGTCTTTTTGATTTTTGATTGTTTCATTTGCTGTGAAAAAAGATTTTAGTTTCATTAGGTCCCATTTGTTTATTTTTTATCTTATTTCCATTACTCGAGAAGGTAGGCTAAAAAAATCTTGCTGTGATATATGTCATAGAGTGTTCTGCCTATGTTTTCCTCTAAGAGTTTTATAGTATCTGGCCTTACATTTAGGTCTTTAGTCCATTTTGAGTTTAGTTTTGTGAATGGTGTTAGGAAGTGTTCTGATTTCATTCTTTTACATGAAGCTGTCCAATTTTCCCAGCACCACTTATTGAAGAGGATGTCTTTTCTCCATTGTATATTCTTGCCACCACTGTCAAAGATAAGGTGAACATATATATATATATATATTTTTTTTTTTTTTTTTTTTTTTTTGCGGTACACGGGCCTCTCACTGCTGTGGCCTCTCCCGTTGCGGAGCACAGGCTCCGGACGTGCAGGCTCAGAGGCCATGGCTCACGGGCCCAGGCGCTCCACAGCATGTGGGATCTTCCCAGACCGGGGCACGAGCCCGTGTCCCCTGCATCGGCAGGCGGACTCTCAACCACTGCACCACCAGGGAAGCCCCAACATCATTCCTGATGGTGAAAAACTGAAACCATTTCCACTAAGATCAGGAACAAGACAAGGGTGCACACTCTCACCACTATTATTCAACATAGTTTTGAAAGTTTTAGCCACAGAAACCTGAGAAGAAAAAGAAATAAAAGGAATCCTACTAGGGAATGAAGATGTAAAACTCTCACTGTTTGCAGATGATATGAAACTATAGAGTTTCCTAAAGATGCTACCAGAGAATCCTAAAGGTACTACTAGAAATCTACTAGAGCTAATCAATGAGTTTGGTAAAGTAGCAGGATACAAAATTAATGCACAGAAATCTCTTGCATTCATATACACTAATGGTGAAAAATCTGAAAGAGAAATTAAGGAAACACTTGCATTTACCATTGCAACAAAAAGAATAAAATACCTAGGAATAAACCAACTAAAAGAGACAAAAGACCTGAATGCAGAAAACTATAAGATGCTGATGAAAGAAATTAAAGATGATACAAAGAGATGGAGAGATACACAATGTTCTTGGATTGGAAGAATCAGCATTGTAAAAATGACTATACTACCCAAAGCAATCTACAGATTCAGTGTAATCCCTATCAAACTACCAATGACATTCTTCACAGTACTAGAACGAAACATTTCTCAATTAGTATGGAAACACAAAAGACCCTGAATAGCCAAAGCAATGTTGAGAAAGGAAAATGGAGATGGAGGAATCAGGCTCCCTGACTTCAGACTATGCTACAAAGCTACAGTAATCAAGCCAGTATGGTACTGTCTAGAAATATAGATCAATGAAACAGCATAGAAATCCCCAAGATAAACTCAAGCATATATGGCCACCTTATCTTCGATAAAGGATGCAAGAATATACAATGGAGAAAAGACAGCCTCTTCAATAAGTGGTGCTGGGAAAACTATACAGCTACATGTAAAAGAGTGAAATTAGAATACTCCCTAACACCATACACAAAAATAAACTCAAAATGGTTTAAAGACCTAAATATAAGGCCAGACACTATAAAACTCTTAGAGGAAAACATAGGCAGAACACTCTATGATGTAAATCACAGCATGATCCTCTTTGGCCCACCTCCTAGAGAAATGGAAATAACAACATAAATTAACAAATGGGCCCTAAAGAAACTTAAAAGCTTTTGCATAGCAAAGGAAAACATAAACAACATGAAAAAGCAACCCTCAGAATGGGAGAAAATATTTGTAAATGAAGCAAGTGACAAAGGATTAATCTCCAAAATTCATAAGCAGCTCATGCAGCTCAATATCAAAAAAACAAACAACCCAATCCAAACATGGGCAGAAGATCTAAACAGACATTTCTCCAAAGAAGATATACAGATTGCCTACAAACACATGAAAGCATGCTCAAAATCACTAATCATTAGAGAAATGGAAATCAAAACTACAATGAGGTATCACATCACTCTGGTCAGAATGGCCATCATTAAAAAATCTACAAACAGGGGCTTCCCTGGTGGCACAGTGGTTGGGAGTCCACCTGCCGATGCAGGGACACGGGTTCGTGCCCCGGTCCGGGAAGATCCCACATGCCGTGGAGCAGCTGGGCCCGTGGGCCATGGCCACTGAGCCTGCGCGTCCGGAGCCTGTGCTCTGCAACGGGAGAGCCCACAACAGTGAGAGGCCCGCGTACCGCAAAAAAATAAAAAATAAAAATATCTACAAACAATAAATGCTGGAGAGGGTGTTGAGAAAAGGGAACCCTCTTGCACTCTTTGTGGGAATGTAAATTGATACAGCCACTATGGAGAACATTATGGAGGTTCCTTAAAAAACTAAAAATAGAACTACCATATCACCCAGCAATCCCACTACTGGGCATATATCCTGAGAAAACCATAATTCAAAAAGAATCATATAGGGCTTCCCTGGTGGTGCAGTGGTTGAGAGTCCGCCTGCTGATGCAGGGGACATGGGTTCGTGCCCCGGTCCAGGAAGATCCCACGTGCCACAGAGCGGCTGGGCCCGTGAGCCATGGCCGCTGAGCCTGCGCGTCCGGAGCCTGTGCTCCGCAACGGGAGAGGCCACAACAGTGAGAGGCCCGCATACCGTAAAAAAAAAAAAAAGAATTATATAGCTCACTGTTCAATGCAGCACTATTTACAATTCCCAGGACATGGAAGCAACCTAAGTGTCCATCGACAAATGATAAAGAAGATGTGGCACATATATACAATGGAATATTACTCAGCCATAAAAAGTAATGACATTCAGTTATTTGTAGTGAGGTGGATGGACCTAGAGACTGTCATACAGAGTGAAGTAAGTCAGAAAGAGAAAAACAAATACCGTATGCTAACACGTGTATAGAATCTAAAAAAAACGCAAATGGTTTTGAAGAACCTAGGGGCAGGGCAGCAATAAAAACACAGACATAGAGAATGGACTTGAGGACACGGGTAGGGGGATGGGTAAGCTGGGACAAAGTGAGAGAGTGGCATGGACACATATACACTACCAAATGTAAAATAGACAGCTAGTGGGAAGCAGCTACATGGCACAGGGAGATCAGCTCGGTGCTTTGTGTCCACTTAGAGGGGTGGGATAGGGAAGGTAGGCGGGAGATGCAAGAGGGAGGAGATATGGGGACATATGTATACATATAGCTGATTCACTTTGTTATACAGCAGAAACTAACACACCATTGTAAAGAAATTCTACTCCAATAAAGATGTTAAAAAAAGAGGGTCTCAGCTGTAGGAATAATGTGGTTATCAGGGGAGACCACAGAAACCTAGTTCAGCTCCTTTGGGGCAAAAATTCACCCAGCCCAGGGTGTGTAACAGCCAAGGATGCCTCCATCCATCTTTCAGAGTGTCAACCTCTCACTTGAACCTCAAAATAAACTGAATGCTGTGGACTGTGTGGATCACCGTCACCATGGTCGTGGAGAACAAGCTGGTGATGTTGAAAAAATCAAAAACTGGGTAATTTTGTCTCGCATCCCCAAAAAGAACAGAAAACGATTATTTGTTGGAATGTTGGTTGTGCTTTAGAAAAGGAAACTAAATGAAATATAAATGACTGATTCCAAACAGCCAATAAGGAAAGACGAGATGAGATGTTTGGGATCCTGGTGGTTGATCTTTGTGCTTCACTGCTGACCTGCTTTAGGCCCTTAATTTCCACAATGTCTACTCTTTAGAGATGTGAGATCTGTGACTGTGTGGTGCAGGCTGGTCTGTTCTCCAGCTTCTTTGCCTTCTTCTCCCTGGTGAAGATAAAATGCAGAATAAAGCTGATCCTAAAACTGAAAAAAAAGTGATTGTATTTTGTTAATTATTTTAATCTAAATTCAGTGTAAACAATAAAAACACTTGTTTTCTGTTCTTTCCACAGGAAAATCATAAAGCAGTTCACTTCTGTGTGTCTCAAATTCCATTTTCTGGAAGTGACTGAAGACCCTGTATCAGCCTTATTTTAGCTTGATTAGAGACCATTGTACATGCCAAAGTCCAAATTTGACTTTACAGAAATCACTGAGCCCAAGCACATTCAGAGAGTAAAACTTTAAACAGATTTAATGGTCATCAGAGAGAAGTATCTTTGGTAAATTATTTTCTCTGTGACTTTTCTAAAGAAGAAATACCTCCTGATTCCAAAAGGACTGGGGACATTGCTTCCACTGCTCTGTTGCAGTAGTGAGGTCACAGGAACCATTGATGAGAAACTGGTGTGAGGTCACATAGACTTAGTGTCAATTAGTGAAAGGAAATGTTTTTCTCCCTTTGAAGTTGTAGCTAAAGTCATCCTGACTCTTCGTGAGGATCACCTGTACACAATGGCCTTTGAGGAACTCCTGGATGAATTTGGTGACCTGGGGAAATTCCAGATCCTTCAGCTGGTTTTTTTTTTTTTTTTTTTGGCGATACGCTGGCCTCTCTCACTGTTGTGGCCTCTCCCGTTGCAGAGCACAGGCTCTGGACGCGCAGGCTCAGGGGCCATGGCTCACGGGCCCAGCCGCTCCGTGGCATGTGGGACCCTCCCGGACCGGGGCACGAACCTGCGTCCCCTGCATCGGCAGGCGGACTCCCAACCACTGTGCCACCAGGGAAGCCCCTTCAGCTGGTTTTAATTCTTCCTTCTCTCATGATAGTAGTTTGTCATCTACTATTGGAGAATTTCACTGCAGCCATTCCTAGTCATCGCTGCTGGGTCCACATCCTTGATAATGGCACTGTCTCTGATAATGACACTGGGACCCTCAGCCCTGATGTCCTCCTGAGAATCTCCATCCCGTTAGATGCTAGCTTGAAACCAGAGAAATGTCATCATTTCCTCCTCCCCTAGTGGCATCTCCTTCACCTGAATGGGACCTTCCCCAACATGACTGACCTGGACACGGAGCCCTGCGTGGGCGGCTGGGTATATGACCGAAGCTCCTTCTCCTCCACCATCGTGACTGAGGTAAAGGCCCCATCTACCTCTCGTGAGTTCATGTTATGGGTGTTTACAATAGCATAAAATAAACACAGTTCAACCGTTCAGTTGCTGAGTAGATAATGTAGCCACCTCTCTTTCATTCTTTTAGGAAAAGTGATTGCTTATCTACTTAATTGCCAAGCACTTATAGCACAATTGATGACAGTGAAATCAACAAACTAGACATGAATTTCACTATCACAAAGCTTTAAATTTAATGTGAAGATTGATGGTTGGATAAGTACTTGATATAAATTGTGGAAAATTATTCTTGGTCGTTTGCTCTCAACCTAGTTGCAAATTGCAACTATTTGTTAGTTTTTTAAAAAATTCCATGTCCTGGCTACTTGTCTGAGAAACAAATTGGAGTGCATTTCACTCTGGGTGTGAAATCTGGGAATCAGTGTTGAAAAAAAACTTCAGTGGGGCTTCCCTGGTGGTGCAGTGGTTGAGAATCTGCCTGCTAATGCAGGGGACACGGGTTCGAGCCCTGGTCTGGGAAGATCCCACATGCCGCGGAGAAACTAGGCCCGTGAGCCACAACTACTAAGCCTGCGCTTCTGGAGCCTGTGCTCCGCAACAAGAGAGGCCGCGATAGTGAGAGGCCCGCACACCGCGATGAAGAGTGGCCCCCGCTTGCCACAACTAGAGAAAGCCCTCGCACAGAAACGAAGATGCAACACGGCAAAAATTAATTAATTAATTAATAAACTCCTACCCCCAACATCTTCAAAAAAAAAACTTCAGTGTTTTCAATGTGTGCAAATATTGCGGTCTACTGAGGTATGCAGTGTTAAGTGAATGTAAAGATTGGCCCCAAGATAACCTAGGAGAGTTAGCTGAGGAATTCTAGAAAATATATGCTTAAGCTGAGACATGAATGATTCAGATGAGTAGATGTAGTAAAGGAAGCCATAGGCTGTGTTCACTGAGGGCTATTGGAGTCAGTGCACATCAAGGGATACAAGATGCTGTGAAGCTCCTCTGTGCTGGTTTCCTTCTCTTCCGGTGGGACCTCGTATGTGATCATCAGTCACAGAAACGAGTGGTTCAATCCCGATTCATGGCTGGAATGCTGGTGTGGGGCCTCATATATGGCCATCTCTCAGACGGATGAGTGTCTCTAGCTCACTGCTGCCCTTCCTCTGTGGTGTTTTCACAGTTTATGATTAACTGTTTCATAAAGAAGTCTTTATTGAGCTCCCCCAGTATACAATTTAAACTGTTGTGGGTTGCCTTGGTTCCCAGGGAGCTATAGATGGAATTGCAGAATTAGACTCATTGTGATAAATGCCATTTTGTTGCCACAGAGCTCTCTGTACTGGACACAGAAATGACCTCTTTATGAGATCTGGGAACATTTCAGAACAGCATTTAGAGGCAAGTTACCCTAAACTTCATTTATAGAGATGAGAAGGAGTTGCCAATGGGAAGTAAAAGGAATGCAGGCCTTTGCCATAGCTTCTATATTAAGCACCTTACAGATTCAGTGAGCTAAATGCTGTGGCTTCCTACATCAGTCACCATGCTGTGGTTACCCCACTGCAATTAGTATTCATTCTATAAAACCTGGTGCTTTGTTACTTGGTGCTGAAGTTGAATTAAGACATGTTGTGGCTATAATCTGGATGTTTGATTCTGTAAAAAAAAAAAAAAAGCCTCGTTAGAGGTAATACTTGCAAGCATGTAAGGTAATTAATCTGTAGACCCCTGGTGTTATAACTTGTGTGTGAGAGGTTTGGGTTATTCTGTTTCTGGCAGTAATCATTTGAAAGTAAGAGGACTACCATGGCAGCCATACATGCAAGTCTCCTGTAGGGGAGGTGAAAGGCTTAAAGTATCCCTTGTTGTCTGTAAGCCTAACATCATTTAATCCTACAGCTGAAAATTGTGGACTCTGAACGTATCACCTCAGTGTAATTCATAAAAGATTTCAGGGTCAGAGTGCTCATATTGGCCAGTCTTCCAACTGAACCCTTTACGATGATTCACAGTAAAATGCTGATTGATCTCTTTATATGGGCATAGGGTGATAGATATGTGTGGCTGTGTGTGGAAGTGGGTTATGACAGGTGATGAGTGTGGAAACTTAAGGAAAGAAGAGGGAGTCTTATAGCTAAGCTAAAGATTTTAAACTAAAAAGCTTCTGAATACCATCATGAAAAGGAAAAACAAAGTGGGATTATGTCAAACTAAAAAACTTTGCAAAGCAAAGGAAATGATCAACAAAGTGAAAAGGAAACCTACAGAATGAGAGAAAATATTTGAAAGTCATATAGCTGATAAAGAGTTACTATCCAAAGTTTACAGGGAACTACTACAACCAATGGCAAAAATCCACAAATAACCTGACTTTTTAAATGGGCAAAGGAAATCAATAGGTATTTCTCCAAAGATCACATAGAAATAGTGAACAGGTATATGAAAAGATGCATAACATCTCTAATCATTAGAGAATTACAAATGAAAACAACGAGATGTACCCTTATGCCAGTTCAGAAGTCTAATATATCCAAAACACTGTTTTCAAGACCAATGTCAAGGGGCTTTGTCCTTATCTTTTTTTCCAGGAATTTTACTGTTTCGGGGTATTGTGTAAGTCTAATCCATTTTGAGTGAATTTTTTCAATTGTGTATATAGGGGTCAAACTTCATTCTTCTCTATGTGATTATACAGTTTTCTCAATACGATTACTGAAGACACTGTTATTGGCTTCTTTACCACATATGGTATCTGAAGACTTAATTTCTGGGATCATAAATCTTTTCTATTGGTTTATGGTCTATTTTAATGCCAGTACCATTCTGTTTTATTACTATAGCTTTGTAGTATATTTTGAAATCAAAAGTGTGATGCTTCTAGCTTGGATCTTCTTTGTGAGGATTGCTTTGACTATTTAGGTCATTGGTGATTTCACATAAATTTTAGGATAGTTTTTCTATTTCTGTGAAAAATGTCATTAGAATTTTGAAAGAGATTGCACTGAATCTATAGATGGCTTTGCGTACTACGGACATTGTAAAAATACTAATTTTTCTAATATGAACTTGGGTCATCTTTCCATTTATTTATGTCTTATGTTCTTTCATCAAAGTCTTGTTTTCAGTGTCCAGATCTTTCATCTCCTTGGATAAAATTATACCTAATTATTTTATTGTTTTTGATGCTATAGTAAATGGGACTGTTTCTTTCTTTCTTTTTTTTTAACATCTTTACTGGAGTATAACTGCTTTACAATGGTGTGTTAGTTTCTGCTTTAAAACAAAGTGAATCAGTTATACATATACATATGTCCCCATATCTCCTCCATCTTTCGTAACCCTCCCTCCCACCCTCCCTCTCCCACCCCTCTAGGTGGTCACAAAGCACCAAGCTGATCTCCCTGTGCTATGCGGCTGCTTCCCACTAGCTATCTATTTTAGGTTTGGTAGTGTATATATGTCCTTGCCACTCACTCACTTAGTCCCAGCTTACCCGTCCCCCTCCCTGTATCCTCAAGTCATTTCTCTAGTAGGTCTGTGGGGACTGTTGTTTTATCAGCTTTTTCAGAACTTCTTTTTTTCTTTTTTAACATCTTTATTGGGGTATAATTGCTTTACAATGGTGTGTTAGTTTCTGCTTTATAACAAAGTGAATCAGTTATACATATACATATGTCCCCATATCTCCTCCCTCTTTCATCTCCCTCCCTCCCACCCTCCCTATCCCACCCCTCTAGGTGGTCACAAAGCACCAAGCTGATCTCCCTGTGCTATGCGGCTGCTTCCCACTAGCTATCTATTTTACGTTTGGTAGTGAATATATGTCCATGCCACTCTTTCACTTTGCCCCAGCTTACCTTTTCCCCACCCTATATCCTCAAGTCCATTCTCTAGTAGGTCTGCATCTTTATTCCCATCTTGTCCCTAGGTTCTTCATGACCATTGTTTTTTTTTTAGATTCCATATATATGTGTTAACATATGGTATTTTTTTCTCTCGTTCTGACTTACTTCACTCTGTATGACAGTCTCTAGGTCCATCCACCTCACTACAAATAACTCAATCTCGTTTCTTTTGAGCAATATTCCATTGTATATATGTGCCACATCTTCTTTATCCATTCATCTGTTGATGGAAACCTTGGTTGCTTCCATGTCCTGGCTATTGTAAATAGAGCTGCAATGAACGTTTTGGTACATGACTCTTTTTGAATTGTATCTCAGGTATATGCCCAGTAGTGGGATTGCTGGGTGGCATGGTAGTTCTATTTTTAGTTTTCTAAGGAACGTCCATACTGTTCTCCATAGTGGCTGTATCAATTTACATTCTCACCAACAGTGCAAGAGGGTTCCCTTTTCTCCACACCCTCTTCAGCATTTATTGTTTCTAGATTTTTTGATGATGGCCATTCTGACTGGTGTGAGATGATATCTCATTGTAGTTTTGATTTGCATTTCTCTAATGATTAATGATGTTGAACATTCTTTCATGTGTCTGTTGGCAATCTGTATATCTTCTTTGGAGAAATGTCTATTTAGGTCTTCTGCCCATTTTTGGATTGGGTTTTTGTTTTTTTGATATTGAACTGCATGAGCTGCTTGTAAATTCTGGAGATTAATCCTTTGTCAGTTGCTTCATTTGCAAATATTTTCTCCCATTCTGAGGGTTGTCTTTTCATCTTGTTTATGGTTTCCTTTGTTGTGCAAAAGCTTTGAAGTTTCATTAGGTCCCATTTGTTTATTTTTGTTTTTATTTCCATTTCTCTAGGAGGTGGGTCAAAAAGGATCTTGCTGTGATTTATGTCATAGAGTATTCTGCCTATGTTTTCCTCCAAGAGTTTGATGGTGTATGGCCTTATATTTAGGTCTTTAATCCATTTTGAGTTTATTTTTGTGTATGGTGTTAGGGAGTGTTCTAATTTCATTCTTTTACATGTAGCTGTCTTGTTTTCCCAGCATGACTTACTGAAGAGGCTGTATTTTCTCCACTGTATATTCTTGCCTCCTTTATCAAAGGTAAGGTGACCATATGTGCGTGGGTTTATCTCTGGGCTTTATATCCTGTTCCATTGATCTATATTTCTGTTTTTGTGCCAGTACCATACTGTCTTGATTACTGTAGCTTTGTAGTATAGTCGGAAGTCAGGGACCATCACTCTGATCCCAAAACCAGACAAAGATGTCACAAAGAAAGAAAACTACAGGACAATATCACTGATGAACATAGATGCAAAATTCCTCAACAAAATACCAGCAAACAGAATCCAACAGCACATAAAAGGATCGTACACGATGATCAAGTGGGGTTTATCCCAGGAATCCAAGGATTCTTCAATATACGCAAATCAATCAATGTGATACACCATATTAACAAACTGAAGGAGAAAAACCATATGATCATCTCAATAGATGCAGAGAAAGCTTTTGACAAAATTCAACATCGATTTATGGTAAAAACCCTCCAGAAAGTAGGCTTAGAGGGAACTTTCCTCAACATAATAAAGGCCATATATGACAAACCCACAGCCAACATCATTCTCAATGGTGAAAAACTGAAACCATTTCCACTAAGATCAGGAACAAGACCAGGTTGCCCACTCTCACCACTATTATTCAACATAGTTTTGGAAATTTTAGCCACAGCAATCAGAGAAGAAAAAGAAAGAAAAGGAATACAAATGGGAAAAGAAGTAAAGCTGTCACTGTTTGCAGATGACATGATATTATATAAAGAGAATCCTAAAGATGCTACCAGAAAACTACTAGAGCTAATTGATGAATTTGTTAAAGTAGCAGGATACAAAATGAATGCACAGACATCTCTTGCATTCCTATACACTAATGATGAAAAATCTGAAAGTGAAATTAAGAAAACACTCCCATTTACCACTGCAACAAAAAGAATAATATATCTATGAATAAACCTACCTAAGGAGACAAAAGACCTGTATGCAGAAAATTACAAGACACTGATAAAAGAAATTAAAGATGATACAAATAGATGGAGAGATATACCATGTTCCTGGATTGGAAGAATCAACATTGTGAAAATGACTCTACTACCCAAAGCAATCTACAGATTCAATGCAACCACTATCAAACTAGCACTGGCATTTTTCACAAAACTAGAACAAAAATTTCACAATTTGTATGGAAACACAAAAGACCCTGAATAGCCAAAGCAATCTTGAGAAAGAAAAACGGAGCTGGAGGAATCAGATATTTCTTTGTTAGCATGTAGAAATGCATTTGATCTCTATATGTTGATTTCATATCCTACAAAGTTACTGAATTTGTAGATTAGTTCTAACAAATTTTTTTGGTTGAGTTTACAGGATTTTCTATGTACAAGTTCATATCATCTGCAACCACAGAGAATATAATTCCTCCTTTCCAGTATGGATACATTTTACTTCTTTTTCTCTCCTGGTAGCTCTGAGTAGGAATTCCAGGATTATGTTGATAGGAGAGGTGTGAGTGGGCACACTTTTTTCCCCTGAACATAGAGGGAAATATTTCAAAGTGTCACTACTATGTGTGATGTTATCTGAAGACCTGTTGTATATCATTTTTATTATGTTCAGGTATGTTCCTTCTATACCCAGTTAATTGGGCACTTATATTTTTATTACAAATACGTAGACATTAACAACACACTCTTGAACAAACATTCCACTGAAGAGGAAATTGAAAGAGGGTTTTAAAAATATCTGAGACAAACAAAAACAAAATCACAGCACACCATAATTTCTGAGATGTGGCAAGATACTAGTAAAAGTGAATTTTATATTAACAAATGTCTATGTTAGAAAGAAAAAAGATCTTAAATAAACAATCTAACTTTATACCTCAAAGAAGTAGAAAAGAGAACAAACTAAGCCAAAAGTTAGTAGAAGGAATTAACAGTCAAGATTACAGCAGCATTAAATGCACCAACATTCAAATTATAGGGGTCCCAGAAGAAGAAGAGAAAAAGAAACGGACTCAGAAAATATTTGAAGAGATTATAGTTGAAAACTTCCCTAACATGGGAAAGGAAATAGTTAATCAAGTCCAGGAAGCACAGAGAGTCCCATACAGGATAAATCCAAGGAGAAACACGCCAAGACACATATTAATCAAACTATCAGAAATTAAATACCAAGAAAAAATATTAAAAGCAGCAAGGGAAAAATAACAAATAACACACTAGGGAATCCCCATAAGCTTAACAGCTGATCTTTCAGCAGAAACTCTGCAGGCCAGAAAGGAGTGGCAGGACATATTTAAAGTGATGAAGGAGAAAAACCTACAGCCAAGATTACTCTACCCAGCAAGGATCTCATTCAGATTTGACAGAGAAATTAAAACCTTTAGAGACAAGCAAAAGCTAAAAGAACTCAGCACCACCAAACCAGCTTTACAAAAAATGCTAAAGGAACTTCTCTAGGCAGGAAACACAGAGAAAGAAAAGACCTACAATAACAAACCCAAAACAAATAAGAAAATGGTAATAAGAACATACACATCGATAATTACCTTAAATGTAAAAGGATTAAATGCTCCAACCAAAAGACATAGACTGGCTGAATGGATACAAAAACAAGACCTGTATATATGCTGTCTACAAGAGACCCACTTCAGACCTAGGGACACATACAGACTGAAAGTGAGGGGAGGGAAAAAGATATTCCATGCAAATGGAAATCAAAAGAAAGCTGGAGCAGCAATTCTCATATCAGACAAAATAGACTTGAAAACAAAGACTACTACACGTGACAAAGGACACTACATAATGATCAAGGGATCAAACCAAGAAGAAGATATAACAATTGTAAATATTTATGCACCCAACATAGGAGCACCTCAATACCTAAGACAAATACTAACAGCCAGAAAAGGGGAAATCGACAGTAACACCATGATAGTAGGGGACTTTAACACCCCACTTTCAACAATGGACAGATCATCCAAAATGAAAATAAATAAAGAAACACAAGCTTTAAATGATATATTAAACAAGATGGACTTAATTCATATTTATAGGACATTCCATCCAAAAACAACAGAATACACATTCTTCTCAAGTGCACATGGAACATTCTCCAGGATAAATCATATCTTGGGTCACAAAATCAGGCATGGTAAATTTAAGAAAACTGAAATCATATCAAGTATCTTTTCTGACCACAACGCTATGAGACTAGATATCAATTACAGGGAAAAAATCTGTAAAAAATACAAACACATGGAGGCTAAACAATACACTACTTAATAACCAAGAGATCACTGAAGAAATCAAAGAGGAAATCAAAAAATACCTAGAAACAAATGACAATAAAAAACTATGAGCCAAAACCTATGGGATGCAGCAAAAGCAGTTCTAAGCGGGAAGTTTATAGCAACACAATCCTACCTTAAGAAACAGAAACATCTCAGATAAACAACCTAACCTTACATCTAAGCAATTAGAGAAAGAAGAATAAATAAACCCCAAAGTTAGCAGAAGAAAAGAAATCATAAAGATCAGATCAGAACTAAATGAAAAAGAAATGAAGGAAACGATAGCAAAGATCAATAAAACTAAAAGCTGGTTCTTTGAGAAGATAAACAAAATTGATAAACCAGACTCATCAAGAAAAAAAAGAAGACTCAAATCAACAGAATTAGAAAGGAAAAAGGAGAAGTAACAACTGAAACCGCAGAAATACAAAGGATCATGAGAGATTACTGCAAGCAACTATTTGCCAATAAAATGGACAACCTGGAAGAAATGGACAAATTCTTAGAAAGGCACAATATTCGACACTGAACAGGAAGAAATAGAAAATATAAACAGACCAATCACAAGCACTGAAATTGAGATTGTGATTAAATATCTTCCAACAAACAAAAGCCCAGGACCAGATGGTTTCACAGGCGAATTCTACCAAACATTTAGAGAAGAGCTAACACCTATCCTTCTCAAACCCTTCCAAAATATAGCAGAGGGAGGAACACTACGAAACTCATTCTATGAGACCACCATCACCCTGATACCAAAACCAGACAAGAATATCACAAAGAAAGAAAACTACAGGCCAATATCACTGATGAACATAGATGCAAAAATCTTCAACAACATACTAGCAAACAGACTCCAACAGCACATTAAAAGGATCATACACCATGATCAAGAGGGGTTTATCCCAGGAATGCAAGGATTCTTCAATATACACAAATCAATCAATGTGATACATCATATTAACAAACTGAAGGATAAACACCATATGATAATCTCAGTAGATGCAGGAAAAGTTTTCAACAAAATTCAACACCAATTTATGATAAAAACCCTCCAAAAAGTAGGCATAGAAGGAACTTACCTCAACATAATAAAGGCCATATATGACAAATCCACAGCCAACATCATTCTCAATGGTGAAAAACTGAAACCATTTCCACTAAGGTCAGGAACAAGACAAGGTTGCCCACTCTCACCACTATTATTCAACATAGTTTTGGAAGTTTTAGCCACACCAATCAGAGAGGAAAAAGAAATAAAAGGAACCCAAATCGGAAAAGAAGAAGTAAAGCTGTCATTGTTTGCAGATGACATGACACTATACATAAAGAATCCTAAAGATGCTAGCAGAAAACTACTAGAGCTAATCAATGGATTTGGTAAAGCTGCAGGATACAAAATGAATGCACAGAAATCTCTTGCATTCCTATACACTAATTATGGAAAATCTGAAAAAGAAATTAAGGAAACACTCCCATTTACCATTGCAACAAAAAGAATAAAATACCTAGGAATAAACCAACTTAAGGAGACAAAAGACCTGTATGCAGAAAACTACAAGATGCTGATGAAAAAAATTAAACATGATACAAACAGATGGAGAGATATACCATGTGCTTGGATTGGAAGAATCAACATTGTGAAAATGACTCTGCTACCCAAAGCAATCTACAGATTCAATGCAATCCCTATCAAACTACCAATGGCATTTTTCACAGAACTAGAATAAAAAATTTCACAATTTGTATAGAAACACAAAAGACCCTGAATAGCCAAAGCAATCTTAAGAAAGAATAATGGAGCTGGAGGAATCAGACTCCCTGACTTCAGACTATACTACAAAGCTACAGTAATCAAGAAAGTGTGGTACTGGCACAAAAACAGAAATATAGATCATTGGAACAGGATAGAGAGCCCAGAGGTAAACTCATGCACATATGGTCACCTTATTTTTAATAAAGGAGGAAAGAATATACAATGCAGAAAAGACAGCCGCTTCAATACGTGGTGCTGGGAAAACTGGACAGCTACATGTAAAAGAATGAAATTAGAACATTCCCTAACACCATACACAAAAATAAATTCAAAATGGATTAAAGACCTAAATGTAAGGCCAGACACTATGAAACTCTTAGAGGAAAACATAGGCAGCACACTCTATAACATAAATCACACGAGATCCTTTTTGACCCACCTCTTAGAGAAATAGAAATAAAAACAAACAAACAAAAAAAACAAACGTGACCGAATGATACTTAAAAGCTTTTGGACAGCAAAGGAAAACATAAACAAGATGAAAAGGCAACCGTCAGAATGGGAGAAAATATTTGCAAATGAAGCAACTGACAAAGGATTAATCCCCAGAATTTACAAGCAGCTCATGCAAGTCAATATCAAAAAAACAGAAACCCAATCCAAAAATGGGCAGAATACCTACATATACATTTCTCCAAAGGAGATATACAGATGGCCCAGAAACACATGAAAGAATGCTCAACATCATTAATCATTAGAGAAATGGAAATCAAAACTACAATGACATATCACCTCACACTGGTGAAAATGGCCATCATCAAAAAATCTATAAACAATAAATGCTGGAGAGGGTGTGGAGAAAAGGGAACCCTCTTGCACTGTTGGTGGGAATGTAAATTGATACCCCCACTATATACAACAGTATGGAGGTTCCTTAAAAAACTAAAAATAGAAATACCATACGACCCAGCAACCCCCTACTGGGCATATACCCTGAGAAAACAATAATTCAAAAAGAGTCAATTACCACAATGTTCATTGCAACTCTATTTACAGTAGCCAGGACATGGAAGCAACCTAAGTGCCCATCAACAGATGAATGGATAAAGAAGGTGTGGCACATATATACAATGGAATATTGCTCAGGCATAAAAAGAAACGAAATTGAGTTATTTGTAGTGAGGTGGATGGACCTAGAGTCTGTCATACAGAGTGCACTAAGTCAGAAAGAGAAAAACAAATACCGTATGCTAACACATATATATGGAATGTAGAAAAAGAAAAAGAAAAAGAAAAAATGGTCAGAAGAACCTAGGGGCAAGACGGGAATAAAGACACAGACCTACTAGAGAATGGACTTGAGAATACAGGGAGGGGAAGGGTAAGATGGAACAAAGTGAGAGAGTGGCACAGACATATATACACTACCAAATGTAAAATAGGTAGCTAGTGGGAAGCAGCTGCATAGCACAGGGAGATCAGCTCGGTGCTTTGTGACCACCTAGAGGGGCGGGATAGGGAGGGTGGGAGGGAGGGAGATGCAAGAGGGAAGAGATATCGGGACATATGTATATGTATAACTGATTTTGTTATAAAGCAGAAACCAACACACCATTGTAAACCAGTTATACTCCAATAAAGTTGTTAAAAAAAAAAAGACTGTTACAAGAGACAAAGAAGGACAGTACATAATGATCAAGGCATCAGTCCAAGAATAAGTTATGACAATTGTAAATATATATGCAGCCAACATAGGAGCAAGTCAATATATAAGGCAAATGCCACAGCAATCAGAGAAGAAAAAGAAATAAAAGGAATCCACATTGGAAAGAAAGAATTAAAACTGTCAGTGTTTGCAGATGACATGAAACTATACATAGAACATCCTAAAGGTGCTACCAGAAAACTACTAGAGGTCATCAATGAATTCAGTAAATTTGCAGGATACAAAATTAATACAGAGAAATCTCTTGCATTCGTACACACTAACAATGAAAGATCAGAAAGAGAAATGAAGGAAACAATCCCATTTACCATTGCATCAAAAAGAATAAAATACCTAGAAATAAACCTAATTAAGGAGGCAAAATACCTGTACTTTGAAAACTGTAAGTCACTGATGAAAGAAATTGAAGATGACATAAACAGATGGAAAGATATATGAAAGTTCTTGTACTGGAAGAATCAATATTGTCAAAATGACTATACTACCCAAGGCAATCTACAGACTCAATGCAATCCCTGTCAAATTACCAATAGTGTTTTTCACAGAACTAGAACAAAAAAATCTTAAAATTTGTATGGATACACGAAAGACCACCAATAGCCAAAGCAATCTTGAGAAAGAAAAATAGAGCTGGACGAATCATGCTCCCAGACTTCAGACTACACTACAAATGTACAATAATCAAAACAGTATGGTATTGGCACAAAAACAGAAATAGAGATCAAGGGAACAGGATAGAAAGCCCAGAAGTAAACCTACGCACCTATAGTCAATTAATCTATGACAAAGGAATCAAGAATGTACAATGAAGAAAAGATAGTCTCTTCAATAAGTGGTGCTTGGAAAACTGGACAGCTCCATGTAAAAAAAATGAAACTAGAACGTTCTCTAACACCTTACACAAAAATAAACTCAAAATGATTAAAGTCCTAAACGTAAGATCAGATACAATAAAACTCCTAGAAGAAAACATAGAACACTCTTTGACATAAATCACAGCAATATTTTTTGGATTCACCTCCTAGAGTAATGAAAACAAAAATAAAAATAAACAAATGGGATCTAATTAAACTGAAAAGCATTTGCACAGCAAAGGAAACCATAAAAACAAAGAAAGAAAGAAACAAACAAAAAAACCCGAAAAGACAACTCACAGAATGGAAGAAAATATTTGCAAATGAAGCGACCAACAAGAGATTAATCTCCAAAATATACAAACAGCTCATGTGGCTCAATATCAAAAAAGCAAACAGGGCTTCCCTGGTGACGCAGTGGTTGAGAGTCCGCCTGCCGATGCAGGGGACACGGGTTCGTGCTCTGGTCCGGGAAGATCCCACATGCTGCGGAGTGGCTGGGCTCGTGAGCCATGGCTGCTGAGCCTGTGCGTCCGGAGCCTTGCTCCGCAACGGGAGAGGCCACAACAGTGAGAGGCCCATGTACAGCACAAAAAAAAAAAAAAAAAAAAAGCAAACAACCCAATCAAAAAGTTGGCAAAAGATCTAAATAGACATTTCTCCAAAGAAGACATACAGATGGCCAAAAACACATGAAAAGATGTACAACATCACTAATTATTAGATAAATGCAAACTACAATGAGATTTACAATAGCCAGGACATGGAAGCAACCTAAATGTCCATCAACAGAGGAATGGATAAAGAAGATGTAGTACAGCGTTTCCCTGGTGGCGCAGTGGTTGAGAGTACGCCTGCTGATGCAGGGGACACGGGTTCGTGCCCCGGTCCGGGAAGATCCCACATGCCACAGAGCGGCTAGGCCCGTGAGCCATGGCCGCTGAGTCTGCGCGTCCGGAGCCTGTGCTCCGCAATGGGAGAGGCCACAATGGTGAGAGGCCCGCATAACACAAAGAAAAAAAAAAAAAAAGAAGATATAGTATATATATACGGTGGAATATTACTCAGCTGTAAGAAAGAATGAAATAATGCCATTTGCAGCAACATGGATGTACCTGGAGATTATCATACTAAGTCAGAAAGAGAAAGACAAATATATCTCTTATATGCAGAATCTTTTAAAAAATGATACAAATGAACTTATTTACAAAACAGAAACAGTTTCACAGAAAAGGTGGGGGGAGGGATAAATTGGGAATTTGGGATTGACATTTACCCACTGCTATATTTAAAATAGATAACCAACAAGGACCTACTGTATAGCACAGGGAACTTTGCCCAATATTCTGTAATAACCTAAATGGGAAAAGAATTTGAAAAAGGATAGATACATGTATATGTATAACTGAATCACTTTACTGTACACCTGAAACTAACACAATATTGTTAATCCACTATACTCCAATATAAAGTAAAAATTAAATATATATGTAGAAAAATAATAAAGTCAAATTAATTGCCAAAAATAGAATTAATTAGTCATAAAAAGGAATGAAAGAATGGCATATGTTACAACATAGATGAAACTTGAAAACATTATGTTAAGTGAAAAAAAAAAACAGAAAGAAGCCAGATACAAAGGCCCACATACTTTATAACGTGATTTCTATGAAATACATAAATTAGGCAAATCCATAGAGACAGATGTAGATTAGTGGTTGCTAAGAGTTAGGGGTAAAGTGGGGAATGGGGTGTGACTCCTCATGGGTACAGGTTTCTTTTGTGGTGACAAAAATGTTCTGTAATGAGAGCGTAGTCATGGACGCACAACTGTGAACAAATAAAATCCACGTAAGTGTATATTTTAAAAAGAATTACGTGTTATATGAATTATACCACAATAAGGCTTCAAAAAAATGTTAATGGAAGATTTAGTGCTAACAAAGGTGACATTTTTCCTATATTGCTCTTCAGTTCTTCCATAGCACATTGAGCATTTGCCATATATATGTTTTATAATATCAGATTGTAGTTACTTACATACCTCTCCCTTACTCACCATAGTCTTACACTTAAAGACCTTGTCTAACACAATGCTGTATTCCTAGAACAGAGCAGGTCCTCACAAATGTTATCCGAATGAATCTATAAGCCTGTAAAAAATAAACTTCTCTATGCACTGACTTAGCCCTCTGCCCTCCATCACTACCCACCCTGACCCCCATTTTGAGTAATTTATTTTCAATGTGAAATCATGGTTTGATTTGACTTTCAGCAGAATAATGTCATTTACCAAAAGAAAAATATTGTATCATATTTCACTTGCTTTAAATTAACTCAGGACTATTTTCATTAACTCTTTTAATCAAAAGTCAGTACTAAAAAGCAAAGCACTTACTTTCAGTACTTTTCACAGAAAAACAAAAGACGTTTCACTTTTGAGTCTGACAAATGACATGTTCTGAAAGGGACTGCAAACCATGTAGCAGGTTTATTTTATTTTATTTACAGATGTGTAGCTCAAAGTCCAGTGTCACTTTGGGACACTGCTGATAAAAAGAATTTTCACAAAGTAGACCTTTAAACAGTTTTGTCAATTGCTGGAAGCATCTCAGCAAAATATTTCTCTGTGACTTTAAAGAAGACAGTTACCGACCTGATCCCCAAACAAGTTGGAGAAATAGCTTCCATGGCCTTGCTGTGAAGGTGAGACAGGGCCCATTGAGCTAATACTGAGATCAGGATCAATACACACTTAGTGTGTGACATAGTGAAAGGAAACTTTTTCTCCCTTTGAACTTCTCTAAATAGTCATTTTGCCTCCCCTTGGGGATCACTGCTCAGCTCAATGGCCTTTCAGGACCTCCTGGATCAAGTTGGAGGCCTGGGGAGATTCCAGATCCTTCAGATGGTTTTCCTTTGTATCTCCAGCCTCATAGTGTACCCTCATATTCTATTGGAGAACTTCACTGCAGCTGTTCCTGGTCATCGCTGCTGGGTTCACATCCTTGACAATGACACTGACTCTGCTAATGGCACTGGGACCCTCAGCCAAGACACCCTCCTGAGAATCTCCATCCCACTGGACTCAAACCTGAGGCCAGAGAAGTGTCGTCGCTTCCTCCTCCCCCAGTGGCAGCTCCTTCACCTGAACGGGACCTTCCCCAACATGAGTGACCTGGACACGGAGCCCTGTGTGGACGGCTGGGTGTATGACCGAAGCTCCTTCTCCTCCACTGTCGTGACTGAGGTAAGAGGCCCCGTTTACATCTTATGAGTGCATGGTCTGGGTGTTTAAGGGTAACAGAGTAATGAACAAGCTTCTAGAAGTTTTAGTCACTATTAGGTGCTCATTCTTCATTCTTTCAGCAAATATTAATTACTTCTTTACTGAATGTCAGACACCTATATATTTCATGAGTCTAATGAACTCAAAAATAGATGTGGGGCTTCCCTGGTGGCGCAGTGGTTGAGAGTCCGCCTGCCGATGCAGGGGACACGGGTTCGTGCCCCGGTCCGGGAGGATCCCACGTGCCGCGGAGTGGCTGGGCCCGTGAGCCATGGCCGCTGAGCCTGCGCGTCCGGAGCCTGTGCTCCGCAACGGGAGAGGCCACAACAGTGAGAGGCCCGCGTATCACAAAAAAAAAAAAAAAAAAAAAATAGATGTGACCTTGCTATTATATGGCTTTTATTATTTAAAAGATCAAAGGTTAAGCAAGTAATTTATGCGATGTGTTTAAAAGGCCAGTAATGCTCAGCCTGGCTTGAAAATTAGAAATATCAGGGATATTGATCAAAACCTCCAAGCGCTGTACCCCAGAGCAACCATATGAGAAGATCTGTAATGAAATTCTGGCATCAGTAAATTTTTAAATCTCCTCAAATGATTGCACTCTGTGGCCATATTCGAGGATCACTTATTATGGAATTTAAAAAGGCATAAATATAACCAACAGGTTTAAGCTGATACCTGCATGATAAAAGTCAACTAAAGTAAAAAAGGAAGCTGGAGAGGAAAAAAGGGCTGAAACAAAGAAACGTGTAAATCATTTAAACTGTTTCAATCAGGTTTCCACTGAGGGGTTATAAGTTGTGGAGCTCTCCTTTGTTGGTTTCCTTCTCTTCCAGTGGGACCTGGTATGTGAATCTCAGTCGCTAAAATCAATGGCCAAATTCTTATTCATGGCTGGAATGCTGGTGGGAAGCATCATATATGGCCATTTATCAGACAGGTGAGTGTCTCTGGATCACAGCTCTCTTTACTCATGCATTTTCATGAACTCATAAATCATTCTACCATTAAGCAACACTTATGATTACTGTAGCTTTGTAGTATAGTCTGAAGTCAGGGAGCCTGATTCCTCCAGCTCCATTTTTCGTTCTCAAGATTGCCTTGGCTATTCGGGGTCTTTTGCGTTTCCATACAAATTGTGAAATTTTTTATTCTAGTTCTGTGAAAAATGCCAGTGGTAGTTTGATAGGGATTGCATTGAATCTGTAGATTGCTTTGGGTAGTAGAGTCATTTTCATAATGTTGATTTTTCCAGTCCAAGAACATGGTCTGTCTCTCCATTTATTTGTATCATCTTTAATTTCTTTCATCAGTGTCTTATAATTTTCTGCATACAGGTCTTCTGTCTCCTTAGGTAGGTTTATTCCTAGATATTTTATTCTTTTTGTTGCAATGGTAAATGGGAGTGTTTTCTTAATTTCAGTTTCAGATTTTTCATCATTAGTGTATAGGAATGCCAGAGATTTCTGTGCATTCATTTTGTATCCTGCAACTTTACCAAATTCATTGATTAGCTCTAGTAGTTTTCTGGTAGCATCTTTAGGATTCTCTATGTATAGTATCATATCAGTATGATACTGGCACAAAAACAGAAATATAGATAAATGGAACAGGATAGAAAGCCCAGAGATAAACCAACGCACCTATGGTCACCTTATCTTTGATAAAGGAGACAAGAATATACAGTGGAGAAAAGACAACCTCTTCAATAAGTGGTGCTGGGAAAACTGGACTATTACATATTGTAGAAGTATGAAATTAGAACACTCCCTAACACCATACACAAAAATAAACTCAAAATGGATTAAAGACCTAAATGTAAGGCCAGACACTATCAAACTCTTGGAGGAAAATATAGGCAGAACACTCTATGACATAAATCACAGCAAGATCCTTTTTGACCCACCTCCTAGAGAAATGGAAACAAATACAAAAATAAACAAATGGGACCTAATGAAACTTAAAAGCTTTTGCACAGCAAAGGAAACCATAAACAAGACGAAAAGGCAACCCTCAGAATGGGAGAAAGTATTTGCAAATGAAGCAACTGACAAAGGATTAATCTTCAAATTTTACAAGCAGCTCATGCAGCTCAATATCAAAAAAATAAACAATCCAATCCACAAATGGGCAGAAGACCTAAATAGACATTTCTCCAAAGAAGATATACAGATGGCCAACAAACACATGAGAGAATGCTCAACATCATTAATCATTAGAGAAATGCAAATCAAAACTACAATGAGATATCATCTCACACCAGTCAGAATGGCCATCATCAAAAAATCTAGAAACAATAAATGCTGGAGAGGGTGTGGAGAAAAGGGAACCCTCTTGCACTGTTGGTGGGAATGTAAATTGATACCCCCACTATATACAGCAGTATGGAGGTTCCTTAAAAAACTAAAAATAGAACTACCTTATGACCCAGCAATCCCTCTACTGGGCATATACCCTGAGAAAACCATAATTCAAAGAGTCATGTACCAAAATGTTCATTGCAGCTCCATTTACAATAGCCAGGACATGGAAGCAACCTAAGTGTCCATCAACAGATGAATGGATAAAAAAGATGTGGCACATATATACAATGGAATATTACTCAGGCATAAAAAGAAACGAGATTGAGTTATTTGTAGTGAGGTGGATGGACCTAGAGTATGTCATACAGAGTGAAGTAAGTCAGAAAGAGAAAAACAAATACCGTATGCTAACACATATATATGGAATCTAAGAAAAAAAAGGTCATGAAGAACCTAGGGGTAAGACGGGAATAAAGACACAGACTTACTAGAGAATGGATTTGAGGATATGGGGCAGGGGAAGGGTAAGCTGGGACAAAGTGAGAGGGTGGCATGGACATATATACACTACCAAATGTAAAATAGATAGCTAGTGGGAAGCAGCCGCATAGCACAGGGAGATCAGCTCGGTGGTTTGTGACCACCTAGAGGGGTGGGATAGGGAGGGTGGGAGGGAGGAAGATGCAAGAGGGACGATATATGGGAACATATGCATAGGTATAACTGATTCACTTTGTTATAAAGCAGAAACTAACACACCATGGTAAAGCAATTGTACTCCAATAAAAATGTTAAAAAAAAAAAACACTTATGGCAAATTACACTTCCCTGGGGCTTCCTTGCTCCCTAGGGATCTAGAAACACAAACAAATGGAGAATTACAGTCCATGTGGTGAGGGCTATTTTATCAGCTGTGAGCACTGTGTATGGGATACAGAAACAACATCTCCATCAGACATGGGAGCATTTTAGGATGAGGTTTAGAACAGAGGTGCCACAACATGTGGCTTATAAAGACGAGAAAGAGGTACCTATGGGAACAGAGAGGAAGATGTTTCGCATCATGAGATTCAACCTGCTCAATGATACAATATGGAAAACAGTGTTGCATGCCTTAGCCAGGGGGCCGTGTTCAGTCCCTCTTAGCTGAATGCTTGTGGATTTTCAGAGCATGGTCATCATGTCCCTGTTTCTCAAGTGTGATGTGTAGACATTCCTAAGAAACCTGTGTTATACATAGCAAAGTGTCTTGGTGGTGTATTCCAAGGACCTTGATTTTTATTTTTGCTGAAACATTACTTTAAAGGTAAATTTTTCAACCATGTAGGGAATTAATCTAATGACAACTTCTGTCACCTTTTGTGATATTAGAAATTGGAATACCCTGGGCCTGACCATACCACTTCTGAATTAGAAAGCCAACCTTTGCCACCACCCAAGCCTGTCTCCTCTAAAGGGTGTGGGGAATTAAGGTGCCCCTTACCACTACTAGCATAATGCCATCTGTTATCTCAGGTGAAAACTGTGAATTCTGAATTTATGACCTTATAAAAGGTACCTTATAAAAGTTTTCAGAGTCAGAATGTTCATTTCTAACAGTTCTATAACACAGAACTACTCATCTTGCAGAAATAAAAATAAAACAATATATCTATGCTGATTGATTTTTGAAAAAGCTTCCAAGACCATTCAATGCGTAAAATATGGCCCATTTAACAAATGGTGCTGTGACAATTGGATATCCACATGCAAAAGAATGTGAATAAACCTAAAACCATAATAAATAATAACACAACATGGATTAGCAACTTAAATATAAGATCTAAAACTATAAAACTCAGGAAAAAACAGGTGTAAATCTACATGACTTTGGGTTTGGCAATGTATTCTTAGATATAATACCAAAAGCCTGAGCAACAAAAGAAAATATATATAGATAGGACTTCATCAAAATTAAAAACTTTTGCACATCAAAGGACATTATCAAGAAAGTGAAAAGATAACCTATCTGATGGGAGAAAATATCTATAAATCATATATAAAGAATAGATAGGCAAATAGACCAATGGAAAAGGGTTTAATATCTAGACTATACAAAGAACTCCAACTCAACAACAAAAAGACAAAATACTCAATTTTTAAATGGGCAAAGGACTTGAATATACATTTATTTCATGAAGTTATACAAATAGTGCATAAGTACATAAAAAGATGCTCAACATGATGTCATTTAAAAATGCAAGTCAAAAACCACAATAAAATGCCACTTCACACCTACTAGGATGGCTATAATTCAAAAAAAAAAAAAAAAGGAAAATAACATGCATTCACAAAGATATAGAGAAATTAGAATCTTGTACATTACTGATGGGGAGGTAAAATGGTGCCACCACTATGACAAATACTTTGGGAGTTCTTCAAAAAGCTAAATTTAGGGAAACCACATGACCCAGCATTCCATCGCTAGGTATAAAACAGAAGGAATTGAAAACCGGAACCCAAACAGATAGCTTATACAACAATGTCATTGCAGCATTATACACAATAGCCAGAAAATGAAAACAACCCAAGTATCCATCAACAGATGGATAAAATGTGATATGTACATACAATGGAAATTGTTCAGCCATAAAGGAAATAAAGTTCTGAATCATACTAAAACCATGAAAACATGTAAAGTAAAATAAGAAAAGACAAGACAAATATTTATGATTCCACTTATATAAAATATGTAGAATAGGAAAATTCATAGAGAATAATGTAGAATATAGATACCAGAAGATGGGGAGAAAGAGGAATGGAGAGTTATTGCTTAATGGGTACAAAGTTTCTGTTGAGGATTTTGAAAAATTTTGGCAGTAGCTAGTGACGATGGTTGCACAACATTGTAAATGTAATTAATACCAGTGAGTGATCTATACAGTCAAAAGTGGTTAAAATAGCAAATCATATTTTATATATTATACTGAAATTAAAAAGAAACTTAAGAGCATGAGAAGACAAACCACAGACTTGGAAAAAATACTTGCAAAAGACACCTGAAAAAGAATCGTTATCCAAAATATACAAAGAACGCTTAACAAAAGGAAAATGAACACTCCAATTTAAAAATGGTCAGAAAACTTGAAAGGCGCCCCACCAAGGAAATTATACAGATGGTAAATAAGCATATGAAAAGATGCTCCATAACATATATCATTAGGGAAATGCAAACTAAAACTATGATATACTACTGCACACCTATTAGAATGGCAAAAAGCAAAACACTGACAACACCAAATGCTGACAAAGATGAGGAGCAACAGGAACTCTCTCTTATTCGTTGCTGATGGGAATGCAAAATGTTACAGCCACGTTTGAAGGCATTTTGTCAGTTTCTTACAAAATTAAGCACACTCTTGGCAAATAATCTAACAATTAAGTTCCTTGGTACTTTCTCAAAGGACTTGAAAAGTTATGTCCACACAAAAACCTACCTGTGGATGTTCATAGCAGCTTTATTCATAATTGCCAAAACTTGGAAGTAACCAACATGTCCTTTAGTAGATGAACGCATAAATAAATTGTGTTACATCAAACCATAGAATCTTACTCAATGCTAAAAGTAAATGAGTTATCAAGCCATGAAAAGACATGGAGGAACCTTAGATATGTATCACAAAGTGAAAAAAGCTAATCTGAAAAGGCTACATATTGTGTGATTCCAACTATATAACATTCTGGAAAAGTCAAAACTATGGAAACAGTAAAAGGATAAGTAGTTGGTAGGGGGGGAAATAAATGAATAAGCAGTGTACAGAGGTATTTTAGGGCAGTGAAACTACTCTTTATGATACTGTAACGGTGGGCACATGTCATTATACATTTGTCAAAACCCATAAAATGTACAACACCAAGAGTGTATCCTAATGTAAACTATGAACATTGGGGGATAATGACGTATAACTGTAGGTTCATCAATCACATCAAATGGATCTTTGATATTTAAAATCCTTGTTGGTTAGTTCCAAAATTTGTCTCATCTCAGGAGAAGATTTGAAAGATTTCCATTCTCTTGGGAATGAGTTCCATTTTCTTGGTTCTTCACATATCAAGATATTTTGAATTACATCTTGAATATTATAAATATTAAGTTGTGAAGATTCTATTTTCCATTATTATTCATCAGTAATACTGATTCCTTCATTTTAACAAGTAATTTTCATGCCTGAAATTAAACTAAAAACTGTTTCTTATGCAGCAGCTCTGACCTCAGTTTAGATCTTTGTCCTTAGTTGAACTTATTCTGCAGGTGTATGTTTCAGGGGCCATCTGGGGGATGTGTGGTAGACACAATTGTGGGATCCCCTCTTTACCACTTTCCCTTGCTGGAACCCCCACTTTTTCCATTGTTCCCAGCTTCCCACCATCTGTGCCCTGATTCTCCAGATTGCAGGTTTTTTTCATGCACCTCATTCACTTTACTGTGAGGACTGTACCTTATTCCAGGCTAAAAGCCATGGAAACAGGATGTTCTTTATATTGCTCTCCCTCTGCTCTTATCTGAGAGAGTATACACTCCCCATTACAGTCTATCTGCTTTTGTTCACTCTCACCTATGTTCCAGTAGCTCCTTTTCATGTATGTACCTGCATGATATTTCTTTTCTGAGGGAATGGAGGGCAAATAGTAGGGTAAAAGGCCTTTATTCCTGGAACCAGAAATGTATGCATCAGAGGCTTTTAAGAGTATTATAATAGAATATTTTAAACCTAATTCTTGAATCTCCATTGATAATTAACTGAGAGAGCCAAAATCATGTTAGGGAAGACATTTTAAAAGTCTGTCAAAATAGGCCTTAGGAAAGATGGTGGGAATTTGAATTAGGAAGATGTCCACAGAAATGGTAACAGATAGCTGGATTTGGGTCATAATTTGAGGACAATGCAGTAGAACTTCCTGATGCTTTCAGATTTTTAAGGAGGTGATGGTGTGGCAGAGGGTCAAGGAAGATATCTATGTGTCCAGGCTGAGGAAATGGATGAATGCTGATACCATTTAGTGAGATGAAGGAGGATAGGGAATGAGGCACATATAGAGGAGAAAGTCAAGACTGCTGTTTTGGGGGAGGTGGCCAAGATAATTGGAGTGGGAAGACCCTGAGCTCACTTCCTCCCTTGGGCACACCAAAATTACAACTATTTACATAGCAACTATTGATAAGAAAGACCAGAATCTAGCAGGAAAAAAATCTTTTACAACTAAAGATATAAAGAAGGAACCAACCACAAAAAGACAGGGAGGAAGGACAGAGATTCAGTATAGTCAATACCTATACCCCCAGGTGGGTGACCCACAAACAGGGAAGATAATTACAATTGCTGAGGTTCTCCCCAAGAAGCCAGGAGCCCAAACTTTACATTGATCTCCCCAGCCTTGGGGTCCTGCATCAGGAAGATGAGCCCCCAGAAGGTTTGGCTCTGAAGGCAAGCAGAGCTTAATTTCAGGGGAGCCAGAGGGTTGTGGGAAATAGAGACTCCACTATTAAAGGGCTCACACAAAATCTCACATGCTCTGTGATGCAGTGCAGAAAGAGAAATTTGAAAGGAGCCTGGGTCAGACCCACTTGCTGATCTTGGGGAGCCTCCCAGAGACGCAGGTAGTAACTGGAACTCACCCTGGGGACATAGACACTGGCATCAGCCATTTGGGGAGCTCATTCTACAATGTGGACACTGCTGCTGGCTAGTGCCATTTTGGAATCCTCCCTCTCCCAGAACCTGGCCCTGCTCACCAGCTTGTCAACACCAGTACTGAGATGGCTCAGGCCAAGCAACTAGCCATGTAGGGACACAGCACCACCCACCAGCAAGAGAGCAGCCTTAAGATCCCCTGAGGCCACAGCCACCCAAGCACACATCCATTTCCACCAGAGGACTCAGGACCCAGCAACACACACCAGTGTGCCATCACTAGCCACAGGACACCCAGGGCCTGGCAACCAGAGAATCTGGAACCCATCAGATGGCCAGCTTCACCCACCAGATGGCCAGCACTAGCCCTGGGCCAGCCACACACATGGCAGTGGACAGGCATCAACTCCAGGACCCATTGGGCCCCAGCCCTGCCCACCAGCAGGCAAACTCCAGCCCCAGGACCATGGCAGCTCCACTGCTCACCATGTCAGGACCCAGCCCACTCACCAGCAGGCTAACACCAGCTCCAAGACACCTTGGACCCCTCGGCCAGCTGCCCCAGGATCCAGCCCCACTCACCAACAGGCCAGAAACAGCTTTAGAATAACCCAGACCTCACAGCCAGGTATGTCAGGAACTGACCCAAACGACGAGCAAGTCAACACTAGATCTGGAACACTGGTCAAAAAAGCAGCCACCCCAGAACACACCCACCAGAGGGTCAGAACTAGCCCTGGGACAATGCAGGACTCTGCATCAGCCTCCTTACAACCGAGCCCAGCCAGCCAGCAGCCAGCAGCCTCTGCACAAGGCAGGGCCTGGCAACCAACTGGACTGGGGACCAGCAACTCCTATAAGGCTGCGCACAGTAGGCATCCACAACAACAGAAGCACCCATGCGGCCCACATAGGGGGCACCTCTAGAGCATATAGCTCTGGTGACCAAAGGGAGTTGCACCACTGGCATGGATAGGACAACTCCTACAAAAGGCCACTTCTTCAGGTCAGGAAACATAACCAACCTACCAAATACATAGAAATAAAAACAGCAAATTATAAATAGAGCTAGCACATATATATGGAATCTAAAAAAACAAAAGTTCTGAAGAACCTAGGGACAGGACAGGAGTAAAGATGCAGACAAAAAGAATGGACTTCAGCACATGGGGAGGGAGAAGGGTAAGCTGGGATGAAGTGAGAGAGTGGCATGGACATATATACACTACCAAATGTAAAATAGACAGCTAGTGGGAAGCAGCCGCATAGCACAGGGAGATCAGCTCAGTGCTTTGTGACCACCTAGAGGGGTGGGATAGGGAGGGTGGGAGGGAGATGCAAGAGGGAGGAGATATGGGGATATATGTATACATATAGCTGATTCACTTTGTTATACAGCAGAAACTAACACACAATTATAAAGCAATTATACTCCAATAAAGATGTTTAAAAAACCCCAGCAAATTAGGCAAAATGAGGAAACAGAGGAACGACATTCCAAATGAAGGAACAAGATAGACCCCAGAAGAACTAAGTGAAGTGGAGATAACCAATCTACCCAATAAAGAATTCAAAGTAATGATCATAATCGTGATCAAAGAAATCGAGAGAAGATTGGATGAACAGAATGAGAAGTAAGAAGCTTTTAACAAAGAGTTAGAAAATATAAAGAAGAACCAAACAGAGATGAAGAATTCAATAACTGAAATGAAAAATACACTAGAAGGAATCAGTAGAGTAAGTGATAAAGAGGAAGAAATCAGCAAACTGGAAGACAGAGTAGTAGAAATCACTAAAGCTGAACAAAAGAAAAAACAATAAAAAGAAATAAGTACAGTTTAAGAGACTTCTGAGACAACATCAAGTGGGCTAACATTCATATTATAAGGATCTCAAAAGAGGAAGAGAGAGAGAAAGGGGCAGAGGACATATGTGAAGACATAATAGCTGAAAACTTCCTAACCTGGGAAAGAAAACAGACAGCCTGGTCCAGGAAGTACAAAGAGTACAAAACTCAAAAAATAAGAAACAAGAAAATTGTGAAAGGAAAAATCTCATTGGTTAAGGCATATATACAGTAAAGGTAGTAAATGAACCAGGTATAAAGGTTAAAAGAAAATTAGTTAAATCATCTCTATGTGCAATAAGTATTTAAAGGATTCCAAAAACAAAAAGAGGGCTTCCCTGGTGGCGCAGTGGTTGAGAGTCCACCTGCCAATGCAGGTGACACGGGTTTGTGCCCCAGTCTGGGAAGATCCCACATGCTGCAGAGCAGCTGGGCCCGTGAGCCATGGCCGCTGAGTCTGCATATCCGGAGCCTGTGCTCCACAACGGGAGAGGCCACAACAGTGAGAGGCCCGTGTATCGCAAAAAAAAAAAAAATGTAAAATATGACATCAAAAACCATAATTGTTGGGGGAGGGGAGTAATAATGCAGGGTTGTTAAAATGCATTTAAGTTAAGAGATCAGCAGCTTAAAATAATCACACATATAGAGAGACTGATATATATATATACCTCATGGTAACCAGAAACCAAACACCTATAATAGATGCACTCCCCACCTCCCCAAAAAGAGAAATGAATCCAAAGATAACAATAAAGATAGTAAAATCTATCACAGGTAAAATCAAATCACAAGGGAAGAGAACAAAAGAGAAGAAAGGAACGAAAAAGAACTATAAAAACAATTAACAAAATGACAATTAGTACATACCTAACAATAAGTATTAAAAATGTGAATAGACTAAATGCTCCAATTGAAAGACATAGTGTTGCTGAATGGATACACACACCTAAAAACAGACCCCTATATATGCTGCTTACAAAAGACTTACTTCATATCTAGAGACACACACAGGCTGAAAATGAGGGAATGGAGAAAGTTATTCCATACAAATGGAAATCAAAAGAAAGCCAGAATAGCAATACTTATATTAGACAAAAGAGACTTTAAAACAAAGACTGTAACAAGAGGCAAAGAGGGCCATTGCATAATGATCAAGGGCTCAATTCAGGAAGAAGATATAAAAATTATATATATATATACATACATACACAAATATATATGTATGTGTGTGTGTATATATATATATAAAACATAGGAGCACCTAAATACATAAAGGAAATATTTACAGACATAAAGGGAGAAATCAACATGGCACAATAATACTAGGGGACTTCAACACCTCAATTACACCAACGGAGACATCTTCCAGACAGAAAATCAATAAGGGCTTTAAATGACATATTAAATCAGATGGAGTTAATAGATATATATAGAATATCCCATCAAAAAGCAGCAGAATACACATTCTTTTCAAGTACTCATGGAACATTCCCCAGGATAAGTCATATGATAGGGCACAAAACAAGTCTCAGTAAATTTAAGAAAACTGAAATCATATCAAACATCTTTTCTGACCACAATGCTGTGAGACTAGAAATCCAATACAAGAAAAAAACTGCAAAAACCACAAGAATGTGGAGGTTAAACAAATGCTACTAAATAACCAATGGTTCACTAAATAAATCAAAGAAGAAATTTAAAAATACCTAGAGACAAATGAAAATGAAAACACAACGATCTGAAATCTATGGGATACAACAAAAACAGTGCTAAGAGGGAGTTTTATACAAGCTTACCTCAGAAAACAAGAAAAATCTCAAATAAACAACCTAAACTTACACCTAAAGGAATGAGAAAAAGAAGAGCAAACAAAACCCAAAGTTAATAGAAAGAAAAAAATCATAAATATCAGAGCAGAAATCAATAATACATTAAAAGTATCATAAACCATGATCAAGTGGGACTTAACCCAGGGATGCAAGAATGGTTCAATATCTGTAAGTCAATCAATGTGATACACCACATTAACAAACTGAAGAATAAAAATCATATGATCATCTCAATAGATGCAGAAAAACCTTGACAAATTCAACATCCATTTATGATAAAAAAGAAACCTCTCAACAAAGAGGGAACATACCTCAACACAATAAAGGCCATATGTGACAAGCCCATAGCTAAGTAGCATCATACTCAATGGTGAAAAATTGAAAGTATTTCTAGTAATATCAGGATGAAGACAAGGATGCCCACTCTCATCAATTTTATTCACTTTTATTTACATAGATTTGGAAGTCCTAGTCACAACAACCAGTTGAAAAAAGAAATAAAAGTAATCCAGGGCTTCCCTGGTGGCACAGTGGTTGGGAGTCCGCCTGCCGATGCAGGGGCCCCAGGTTCGTGCCCCGGTCTGGGAGGATCCCACATGCCGCGGAGCGGCTGGGCCCATGAGCCGTGGCCGCTGAGCCTGAGCGTCCAGAGCCTGTGCTCCGCAACAGGAGGGGCTGCAGCAGTGAGAGGCCCGCGTACCGCAAAAAAAAAAAAAAGTAATCCAAATTGGAAACAAAGAAGTAAAACTGTCACTGTTTGTAAATGCCAAGATACTATACACAGAAAATCCTAAAGATGCTACCAAAAAACTACTAGAACTCATCAATGAAATTGGCAAAAGTTACAGGATATAAAATTAATACAGTAAGTTGAAAACTTTCAAAGATGCGAATGTGCCCAGAGTAAGGGCGAAGAGAGAGAAGAGGAAGAAAAAGTAACTGAAGAACCAAAGAGATTCATGATGCAGGAAATGGCAAGAGGATTTTCTTTCTTTGAGGAGGCACTGTTAGTTTTTGAGACAGAGGACCAAAATGTAGAACAGTACATGAAGTTTGCAGCAGCCATTCAGAATGGAATCCAGTGCTACAGTGTCATCTATGATGAGAAAAAAAAAAAAAAAAGATCTACTACCAAGACATCACTGGATTGTTTTTTCAAGAGGGTAGAGAGAATTGAATCTAGCAAGGAACCAGAAGCTGTGCCATCAATGACACCCATGAGTGCAATTGCAGCTTGCTCTCAGTCTCCTATTGCTGACGATCTTCCAGCTCTACTATCTCCCACCTCCCCTCCCTCCTCCAGTCAGTAACTCTTCTTGCCTGTTCACTTGATGCCAGCTCCTGTATGCCAGCTGTTGTACTGTACTACTGTACTTTTCAAGGTACTGGACTGTAAGATTAAAAATGTTTTCTTTATTTTTGTGTTTGTTTTTTATGCATTATTTGCTTGAAAAGTATTATAAACTTATTACAGTACAGTACTGTACTGTACAGCTGATTGTGTTAGTTGGGTACCTAAGCTAACTTTGTTGGACTTACGAACAAATTGGACTTACGAATGTGCTCTCAGAATGGAACTCGTTCATATGTAGGGAACTTACCGTATACAGAAATCTGTTGCATTTCTATACACTAACCAAGAAGTTATCAGAAAGAAAAATTAAGAAAACAATCCCATTTACAATTGCAACAAAAAGAATAAAATTCCTAAGGATAAGTCCAACTGAGGGAGTAAAAGGCCTGTACTTGGAAAATTATAAGGCACTGATAAAAGAAACTGAAGACAACAAAACAAATGGAAAGATAACCTGTCCTCAAGGATTGGAAGAATAAATATTGTTAAAATGACCATACTGCCCAAGGCAATCTCCAAATTCAATGCACTCCCTATCAAAATACCAATGGTATTTCTCACAGAACTAGTAAAAATAATTCTAAAATTTGTATGGAAACATGAAAGACCCCAAACAGCCAAAACAATCCTGAGATAAAAGAACAAAGCTGGAGTATCATGCTCTCTGGTTTCAAACTATACTACAAAGCTACAGTAATCAAAACAGTATGATACTGGCTCAAAAACAGACACATAGATCAATGGAACACAAGAGAAAACCCAGAAATAAACCCACATTTATATGGGCAATTAGTCTCATCAAAGGAGGCAAGAATATACAATGGAAAAAGACAGCCTCTTCAATAAATGGTGTTGAGAAAACTGGACAGCTACACACAAAAGAATCAAACTAGACCACTCTCTCACACCAAGCACAAAATAAATTTAAAATGAATCGAAGACTTATATGTAAGGCCTGAAACCATAAAAATTCTAGAAGAAAACATAAGCAGCACATTCTTTGACATGGGTCTTAGTAATTTTGAGGGGCGGGGTGTATGTCTCCTCAGGCAAGGGAAGCAAAAGTAAAAATAAACAAATGGGACTACATCAAACTAAAAAGCTTTTGCACAGGGAAGGAATCTATCAACAAAATGAAAGGCTACTACTTAATGGGAGAAGATACATACAATAAGGGGATAATATCCAAAATATACTGGAATTCATAGAACTCAACATCAAAAAAGCAAACAACCTAATTAAAAAGTGGGTAGAGGATCTGAATAAACATTTTTCCAAGGAAGACATACAGATGGGCAACAGACACATGAAAAGATGCTCAGCATCAGTAATCCTCAGAGAAATGCAAATCAAAACCACAATGAGAAACCGCCTCACATCTGTCGGAATGGCTATTATCAAAAAGACAATAAATTGGTGAGGATGTGGAGACAAGGGAACGCTTATGTACTGTTGGTGGGAATGTAAATTGGTGCAGTCACTATGGAAAACAGTATGGAGAGTCCTCAAAAATTAAAAATAGAACTACCGTATGACCCACAAATTCCACTCCTAGGTATTTATCTGAAGAAAACAAAAGCAATAATTCAAAAAAATATACGCACCCCTAAGTTCATTGCAGCATTATTTACAATAGCCAAGATATAGAAGCAACCTAAGTGCCCATCAATAGATTAATGGATAAAGAAGATATATTATATATATATGAAACATATAAAACATATGAAAGAATGAAATCTTGCCATTTTCAACAACATGGATGGACCTAGTGGGTATTATGCTAAGTGAAATGATTCAGACAGAGAAAGACAAATACTGATTTCACTTAAATGTGGAATCTAAAAAAGAAAACAGTGAACAAATATAACAAAACAGAAGCAGTTATAGATACAGAGAACAAACAAACGGTAGTTACCAGAGGGGACAGGTGTGTGGGGAAAGAAATAGGTGAGGGAGATTAAGAGGTATAAACTTCCAGGTGCAAAATAAATGAGTCAAGGGTATGAAATGTACAGTGTGGGGAATAGAGTCAATAACAATGTAATATCTTTGTATGGTGACAGACGACTTATCGTGGTGATCATTTTGAAATGTATAGAAATATGGAATTACTATGTTGTGTAACAGGAACTAACACAGTGTTGTAGGTCAATTATACTCCAAAAACAAACTCATAGAAAAAGAGATCAGTTTTGTGGTTACCAGAGTCGGGCATGAGGGGAGGGGCAACTGGATGAAGGCAGTCAAAAGGTAGAAATTTCCAGTTATAAGATAATAAGTACTAGTGATGTAACATATAACATGATAAATATAATTAACACTGCGGTGTGTTATATATGAAAGCTGTTAGTACGGTAAATCCTAAGAGTTCTCATCACAAGGAAAATTTTTTTCTATTTCTTTAATTTTGTATCTATATGAGATGATGAATGTTCACTAAACACTGTGATAATCATTTCATGATGTATGTAAGACAAATCATTATGCTGTACGCCTTAAACTTGTCCAGTGCTGTATGTCAATTATATCTCAATAAAACTGGGGAAAAAAAGAAAAACAGAAAAATTTTTAAAATAAAATAAAAATAACAAAACATCCCCTAAATTTCAAAGTGTGTCTTCTTTTTGTTCATTTCTACAACAGGTTGTTACTATCACTATATCTAACCTGTTTCCATTTCTCAGGTTTGGGAGGAGGTTAATGCTCAGATGGTGTTTGCTCCAGCTCGCCATTACTGACACCTGTGCAGCCTTTGCTCCCACCTTCTTCATTTACTGCTCCCTACGCTTCTTGGCTGGGTTTTCTACCATGAGCATCCTGACAAATATTTCTGTGCTTAGTAAGTCAATACTTCGGGTCTTTGACATTTTCCAAGCCTTAACTTTGACTTTGAAATTCTAACTTTGTTTGAAGTCAAAATCCTGTTTGTGTTTTCTTTCAGTTGTAGAATGGACAGTGCCCCAATTCCAAGTCATGGGAATGACCATGTCAATCTGTGCTGCTTGCATGGGACAGATCACCCTAGGAGGACTAGCTTTTGCCATTCGAGACTGGCACACCCTTCAGCTGGTGTTTTCTGTACCATTATTTGTCTTCTTTCTTTCCTCAAGGTATAAGCTTTCTTACATCCTTCGTCTTAGAGGATCCTAGATGCAAGGTACCTGAAATTAGGATGCAAGAATTCTGGGTGGTCTTAGTCAACTCTTGAGCACATGCTCTACTAATCTGTGTCCTATGTACAATTAAAGAAGCAGAACGGGTAGGGTTGCCAGATAATACCAAGGACATTCAGTTAAACTTGAATTTTAGATAAAACAACAAACTTTTTTGTATAGTACGCCAAATATTGTATGGAGCATAGTTACACTAAAAATTATTCATTGTTTATATGAAATTTCTACTTACCTAAGAATTCTGTATTTTCATTTACTAACCAGATAAAATACAGTGTCTCATTAAAGTAAAATTTCAAATAAACAGCAAATACTTTTTAGTGTATGTCCAAAATATTGCATGGGACAGTCATACTCAAGAATTACCCATATTCACTGTCCATTCAAATTTAACTAAACACAGTGGATTTTCTTGTTGTTTGGGGTTTTATTTATTTATTTATGGCTGCCTTGGGTCTTCGTTGCTGCGCGCGGGCTCTCTCCAGTTGTGGCGAGTGGGGGCTACCCCTCGCTGCGGTGCGCGGGCCTCTCATCACGGTGGCCCCTGTTGTTGCAGAGCACGGGCTCCAAGGAGCACGGGCTTCAGTAGTTGTGGCACACAGGCTCAGTAGCTGTGGCGCACGGGCTTAGTTGCTCCACGGCATGTGGGATACTCCCGGACCAGGGCTCGAACCTGTGTCCACTGCATTGGCAGGCGGATTCCCAACCGCTGCGCCACCAGGGAAGCCCAAACACAGTGTTTTATTTGCTAAAACTGATAATATCCCCCTGAATAATGGGGGGAGGGCACTATGACTCCAACTCTATATTCCTGGCAGTCAGTGAAGGTGTACTGCATGGAGAGGTCATCTTCACAGCTTCCTAGTTATGGTACAAAAGAACCTAAGTTTATATTTCCTGGTATAACAAAACAAGAGATAGGTATTAGATGGGAGGGGAGAGGCATTTCAGGGCAATGAAAGTTGATGGCACCTCTGTTCTCTTCTTTGATCAGGTGGCTGGCAGAGTCTGCTCGGTGGCTGATTATCACCAACAAACCCGAGGAGGGCTTAAAGGAACTTAGAAAAGCTGCTCACAAGAATGGAAGGAAGAATGCTGGAGACGCTCTAACCATGGAGGTGAACAGGAGAGGGAGTTGGTTATGGAATATAGGAAACACATGACCTGACATATACACTAGTCGGCGTCCATAAAGTGAATAAAGGGTGGGAACACTGGTGTGGTCTGGGATCTTCTTACCTCTTTGTCCTGGTCTTCAAGAGCTGTCGACATGGCTTGAGTGAACACTAGGATGCTGATGTCGAAAGGACTGGATGGAGGTACTTTACTCAACAGAGGTAGATAACGCATATATGTGGAAGCTAGAAAAATGGTACAGTATTCGATTGTAAAGGTTGTTGTTCTCACTTTGTGTTAGAGAAAGTAACCGAAACGAATCCATTTCTTTCCAATTAACACTTCAATGTTTTTTTTTTTTTTCAGGATAGTAAGGCAAGTTGAAGGGCAGCTTAGTGACCATGCAGAATAGCGCATAAGGAGGCTTATTTGTCAAGTCAATCATATATGCTTCCATTCATGGTATATTTACTGAAAGGGCATTCTGTTCTATATAGGAAATACGGTAATGACCACAATAGTCCAAATCCCTGTTTCGCGGCGTTTACATTCTACTTATTACAAGTTCCAAGAACATGACTGAGTGGAAATGCTTCAGAGAGATCTTTCTCTTTTTTTATTTTCCTCCCCAGGTATGGAAGGCAGACGCTGCTGTATGTCATAAAGTAGACCATTCATCATGTCATGAATGTATAAATTATTTATTGAAAAATTATAATGTAGTAGGCATGGTGCTTGGTCATGAATAGCTGTATGAGTCAGAATTCCATTTTTCACAGAGTTTTAATATTAAAAAGAGAAATTTTAACATATATTTTCAAATAACTTTTATTGTGGTCAAAATGCATAGAATGAAATCTAAAAATTTTAACTGTACAATACAGTATTGTTAACTATGAGTACAATGAGCTCTAGGACTTTTTCATCTTGCATGACTAAAACTCTGTACCCATTAAACAACAATTTCTCAATTCCCTTGTCCCCAGTCCCTGGTGACCACCATTCTACTTACTGTTCTATTATTTTAATATTTTAGATACCTCATATAAGTGGAATCCTGCAGTATTTGTCCTTCTATGAGAACTATTTATCCTTTTGTGACTGACTTACTTCACTTAGCAAAATTTTCTAGATTCATCTATGATATAGCATATGGCAGGCTTTCCCCATCTTTATGGTTGAATAATATCCTATGGTATGAATATACTACATTTTCTTTATCCATTCATCCGTTAATGGGCATTTAGGTTGTTTCCATATGTGAATCGTGTGGCAATGAATATGAGTATGAAAATATCTCTTCAATATCCTGTGTACATTCTCTTGGCTATATAACCATAATTGATATCGCCAGATCATATGGTATTTCTGCTGTTAACTTTTTTGTTTGCAACGATAAGAGAATGAAAAGGATGCTAAAAGAGACAAGGAGAAACCATCTGCCCTCATTTAACAGGAAAAAGAGAGTGCTAGGAGCTAGACAGCCAAAGAGAAGCGATAAAACATTTCTGCAAATAAGTTCACTTACACGTGTGATAGATTTTTTAAAAAACACTTTACTGAGGTATGATTAACATACAAAGAGCTGTACGTATTTAATGTACACAACTTGATGTATTTGCAGATGAGTATACATCTAAATATCATCACCACAGTTTATGCAATAAACATATCCATTACCTCCTAAAACTCTCTCTGCCCTTTCTTCATTATTTTTTTGTGATAACACGCAACATAAGATCTACCCTCACAGCAACTTTTAAGTATACGGTACAGTATTATAACCCTGGACACTAGACTGTAAAGTAGATCTCTAGGATTGATTTATCTTGCACAACTGAAACTTTGTACTCTATGACAAATATTTCCCCATTTCTCACATCCCCCAGCACCTGGCAAACACCGTTCTACTCTCTGCTTCTTCGAGTTTGACTCTTTCAGATTCCTCGTATAAGTGGTATCATGTAGTATTTGTTCTTTTGCACATGGATTATTTTACTTAGCATAATGACCTCTAGGTTCATTATGCTGTGGGAAAGGGTGGAATTTCCTTCTTTTTATTGCTGAATAATATGCCATTTTACATATATATGTGTATACACACACACACACATATATGTATATTCTATTCATCCATGGATGGACATATAGGTTGTTTCCATATCTTAGTTATTGTGAATAATGATCCAGTGGACATGTGGGTGCAGATATCTCTTCAAGATCTTGATTTTAATTCCTTTGGATATACACCCAGAAGAGGGATTACAGGATAATATACTAGTTCTATTTTTAAATTTTTGAGGAAACTCCATACTGTCTTCATAGTGGCTACACCATTTCACATTCCTAACAGCAGTGTACAAGGGTACCCTTTTCTCCACATCTTCACCAACACTAATTACTTTTTTTTATAATTGCCATCCTAACTGGTGTGAAGTGATAACTCGTAATTTTGATTTGCCTTTCCCTAACAACTAGTGGTGTTAAGGACTTTTTCATGTACCTCTTGGCCACTTGTATGCTGTCTTTGAAGAAATGTGTATTCAGTTCGTATGCCAATTTTTTAATTAAGTTATTTGGCTTTTTTACTATTGAGTTGTACGAGTTTCCTATGTATTTTGGATATTAACCCTCGATAAGACATATGGCTTGCAAATATTTTCTCCCATTCTGTAGGTGCTTTTTCATTTCGTCAGTTATTTCCTAGCTGTGTAGAAGCTTTTCAGTTTGATGTATTTAGTACGATTTGTCTATTTCTGCTCATGGCCTGTGCTTTTGGTGTCACATCCAAAAAATTATTGCTAAGACCAATATCAACAAATTTTTCTCCTATGTTTTCTTTAGGAATTTTACAGTTTAGATCTTACATTTTATTCTGCAATCCATTTGTGTTGATTTTGTCTATAGTGTAAGTTTCCAGTTTCATTCCTTTGCATGTGGATATCCAGTTTTCCTAGCACCATTTATTGACAATATCCTGTCCCCATTGTGAATTCTTGGCACAACTGTCAGAAATCAATTGTCTGTATATGTATGAGTTTATTGCTGGGCTCTCTATTCTGTTCCGTTGGTCTATATGTCTGCTTTTGTGCCAGTATCACACTCTTGGTTACTGTGGCTTCGTAATATATTTTGAAATCAGAATATGTGATGCTTCCAGCTTTGTTTCTGTTCAAAAATGCTTTGACTGTGGGGACCGTCTGTGTTTCCATATGAATTTTAGGATTGTTTTTTCTATTTCTGTAGAGGATGCCATTGGGATTTTGACAGGGATTTATTGAATCTGCATATTGCTTTGTGTTGTATGGACATCTTAACAGTATTAATTTATTTGTTTAATCCATGAACATGATGTCTCTCAATTTTCTAGTATCTGCCTTAATTTCTTTCTTCAGGGATTATAGTTTTCAGTATACAAGTCTTTCACCTCCTTGGTTAAGTTTATCCCTAAATACTTTATTATTTTGATGCTACTGCAAACAGGATTGTTTTCTTAATTTTATTTTTAGACAGTTTGTGGCTGGTGTATAGAAATATAACTGATTTTATATGTTAATTTTGTATCCTGCAACTTTACTGAATTCATTTATTAGTTCTAACAATTTTTTGGACATGTATTAGGGTTTTCTACAAATTAGATCATGTTGCCTTCAAACAGACAATTTTACTCCTTCCTTTCTGATTTGAATGCCTTTTATTATTTTTTTTCTTACCTAATTGTTCTGGCCAGGACTTCCAGTCTTACATTGAAGTGTGATCCTTGTCCTGTTCCAGATCTTAAGGGAAAAGCTTTCAGTTTTTCACCATAGAGTACGATGTTAGCTGTGGGCTTTATATACATGGCCTTTCATGTAAGTTCCTTCAATATCTAATTTGTTGAGAATTTTTACCATAGAAGTGCATTGAATTTTGTCAAATGTGTTTTCTGCATTTATTGAGGTAATCACATGATCTTTAGCCTTCATTCTGTTAATCTGGTGTATTGCATTGATTTGCTTATATTGAACCATCCTTGCATCCCAGGAATAAAGCCCACTGGGTAATGGTGCACGATCCTTTCAATATGCTGTTGGATTTGGTTTGCTAATATCTTGATGATTTTTTCAACTATGTTCTCCAGGAATATTGGCCTGCATTTTTCTTTTCTTTTCTTTTCTTTTCTTATGGTATCTTTGTCTCACTTTGGTATCAGGATCATATTGGTCTGACAAAATGAGTTTAGAACTGTCCCTGTCTTCTATTTTTTGGAAGAGTTTGAGAGGATTGGCATTAATTAATTAATATCTAATTAATTAATCTTCAAATGTTTGGTAGAATTCACCTGAAAAGCCCTATGGTGTTAGGCTTTTGTTTCTGGAATTTTTAAAATTACTGCCACATACTCTTTATTAGTTATTGACCTATTGAGGCTTTCTGTTTCTTCTTGATTCAATCTTTGTGGGTTATATGTCATATCTTTGTGTTGCAGTGATCCTTTTATCATTATAAATTACCTTCTTTGTCTCTTGTGACAGTATTCGATTAAAGTCTATTTTATGTATACAAGTTGACTATCCCTGCTCTCTTTTGGTTATCATTTGCATGGAATGTCTTTTTTTACCTGTTCACTTTATGTCTACTGTGTTTTTAAATCTAAAGTGACTGTCTTACAGATAGCATAACATTGGATCTTTTTTTTAAAAATTCATTCAGCCACCCTATATCTTTTGATGGATGAGCTTAATCCATTTACATTTAAAGTAATTATTGATAGGTAAGTATTTACAATTGATAAATTGTTTTCTCTCTGTTTTATTGTTCTTTTTTCCTCTCTTCTATTGCTATCTTCCCTTGTGATTTGATTTTTTATAGTGATATACAATACTTTGATTCTTTTCTGTTTTTATTTTGTATATCTACTGTAGGTTTTCTCTTTGTTGTTTCCATGAGACTTGCATAAAACTTCTTATAGTTATAACAGTCTATTTTAAGCTGATAACAACTTAAATTCTATTATGAGCAAAAACTATACTTTTACTTTCCCTAAACACATGTTTGATGTTATTAATGCCAGAATTCACTTCTCTCAAATCATGTATCTATTAATAATTTTTGTGGTTCTAGTTATTCTTAACAGTTTTGTCTTTTAACTTTTATACTAGTGTTAAAGAAATTTACATGCCACCATTACGGTATTAGATTATTCTGTATTTGTCTTATATTTACTTTAACCATAGAGATTTTTACTTTCATATTCTTTCGTGTTGCTGTTTAGTATCTTTTTCATTTCAACTTCCTTTACCCCTTCCTGTAAGGCACATCTATTAGTGACAAATTCCCTCAGTTTTTCTCTGGGAAAGTTTTTATCTTCCTCATTTTTAGAGGACATTTTTGCTGGGTACTCCATTCTTGGTTGGCAGGTTTTTCTCTCAGTACTTTGAATATATTATTCCACTCTTTCCTTTCCTACAGAATTTCTGCTGAGAAATCCACTGATGGTCTTATAGTTTTGTTGAGTGTGGTAAGTCGCTTTTCTCTTGCTGCTTTCAAAATTCTCTCTTTATATTTCACTTTTGAGTATTTAGTTATAATATGTTTCCATGTAGACCTCTTTAGGGTCTACCTACTGGGAGTCCTTTGTGCTTCGTGAATCTGAATATCCACCACTCTCCCCAGAGAAGGGAAGTTTTCATCCATTATTTCTTTAAATGAGCTTTCTGGTCCTTTCTCTCTCTCTTCTCCTTATGTGATTCCTATAATGTGTATATTGATTTTTTTATATTGTTCCATAAGTTCCTTAGGCTGTCTTCACGCTTTTCCATTCTGTTTTCTTTCTGTTCCTCTGACTATGTAATTTCAAATGGCCTGTCTTTGAGTTCATAGGTCCTTTATTTTGTTTGATCAAATATGCTGTTGAAGCTCTTAATTGAATTTTTTAGTTCATTTATTATATGCTTCAGCACCAGAATTTCTGTTTGGTTCTTTTTTATGGTTTCTGTCTCTTCGTTGAACTCCTTATATTCTTTATGTGTTGTTTTCCTTGTTTCATTTTGTTGTCTTTCTGGGTTCTCTTGCAGCTCACTAGCTTCTTTATGATTATTGTCAAATATTTGTAGGCAGTCTGTAGATCTACACTTCTTAAGAACTGGTTACTAGTGCTTTATTTTGTTCTTTTGGTGATGTCATGTTTTCCTGATTCTTTGTGATCTTTGCAGCCTTGTATTGGTGTTTGTGCATATGAAGAAGCAGTTATTTCTTCCAGTCTTTACAGTCTGGCTTTGGCAGGGAAGCTCTTCACCAGTCCCTGGAAATTCTGGGCAGGCCACTTGGCAGAGACTACAGGTGGGCCAGTTAGCAGGGTTCAATAGTGGTCCTACTGCCTCAGTCCACATATGGCTGTGCCTTCAGCCAGGGTCTGCAGGTGGGAGGGCCCACTGCTAGCGTCCATGGAGAGGCAGAACTTGTTCTGGGGTCTGTGGCCAGGCCTGGTGCCATTGTCTGTGGACAGGCTAGATGCCAGACTCCACAGGTGCTGTTGTTGGTAGGCAAGTTTCATTTCATGGTGCCTGGATGGGCCTGCTGCTGGTCATGGGCCAAAGGCAGGTCTGGTGATGGGATCCACAGGCAGACATGTTGTTGGGGTCCTGAGAAGGGTGGCGTGGTGCCTGGGGTTATTACACAAATGCAGTGGCCCTGAGAGGCCCTGAGATGATAAAGAGCCATTGGCATAGTCCTTTTTTTTTGTAAATGTTTATTTATTTATTTATTTATTTTTGGCTGTGCTGGGTCTTCATTTCTGTGGGAGGGCTTTCTCTAGTTGCGGCAAGCGGGGGCCACTCTTCATCGTGGTGCATGGACCTCTCACTATCGCGGCCTCTCTTGTTGCAGAGCACAGGCTCCAGAGGTGCAGGCTCAGTAGTTGTGGTTCACAGGCCTAGTTGCTCCACGGCATGTGAGATCTTCCCAGACCAGGGCTCGAACCTGTGTCCCCTGCATTGGCAGGTGGATTCTCAACCACTGCGCCACCAGGGAAGCCCCAGCATAAGTCCTTTTTTAAAAGAAATTTTGAAATTTAGGTGGAGCTCTATGGCACTCTGAGACTGTATCAATATATACCTGACTTATAGGAAATTATTTTGGGCCAACTAACATCTTGGAAGTATCTTTAGTTCCAAGCCCACACCTAGTATTCTGCCTGCCAGGTTGGTCCAATCCAAAGAATTAAAGCTTAAATCTTACAGGAAAGTTATTTGCCAGGTAAATAACAAAAAATAAGTGTTACGAGCTGGAAGAAAGAAAGGAACAATGCATTATCAGGGTAAATGGCAAATGACAATCACCTCAGTGCCAAGAAGAAGAAAGACAACATTGTACAAGAGGAACAAATGAAATTTGGTTAAGGAACTGGATTCTATGCATGAATGAGTACCCAAAATTGCCTTAATTTCATTTTTTAAATTTTGTAAAGATTATTCAGAAATCTGTGGTCTTAGTCATGTTTAACCTCCGTCTGACAGATTGCCAAACACATTCACTCCAGACAATCCTTCTTACTTAAAGCTGTTCCCCTTCATATCAATAACAATCCATTGATTAATCCAGTTTTGGCCGTCTTGGAGTCCAGTAAATGATAAACCTTTCCTCTGCCTAAATCACACCCACCTGAGGGATAGCTAATGTGCTCAGAAAGATGACAACAAAAACTTACGTTTTTCACTACAGTGAAAACTGAAATAGAGGAAGTGTCTAAATTTCAAGCAACAATAAGTTTGCTAACACTTCAACCCACAACTGAACTTATTCACAAGTGCCAGGTTTTTCCACAGATGCAGAGCCTGCGTTGCTAAATATAAGGTGTGACCCAGGCAGCAAATCTGAATGAATTTTCATTCTAAAGGCATTCTGGGTCACTGAAGCATATCCATTGCATTCTCCTAATTTACCAGTCAAATACCTCAGTCCTCCAAGAGGCAGTGAGGGTAGGTATAAAGTGAAAGTGGTCTGTAGTATTACTCTTTCAAAGTCTTTCTTCTTGGAAACATGAAGATTATGAAGAAAGTGCCCCTACCCTAAGCCACCAGTGTTTCTCAGGCAACTTCTTTTTGGTCAGTTCTTATTTCAGTCATCCTTTGGCAGATTCATTTTTCCATCTTTTCTTTCTTTACCTTTTAATAAATTGTCCTCCTCCCCTGCTCATTTCATTCTACTGGTTCTGGTATTTCAATGCAATTGTGGTCTTATCTACCTTCCTTCCTGCTCTAAACTCTGTACATTCCAAATTCTGATACTCTCCTCTTACCTCTGCTCTGTCCAATTTCCTCCTCCTATTCCTGTGTGACAGTCTTTTTCAGTCTTCTTTTCTATTGTCCTAATTGTTTCAGACCCAGTAGAAACACAAGAACTCATGCTCCACAGTAGCCCAGCCTGAAATACACTTCAGGCTGTATAACAAATACACTTTCTTAAAGGATCCCAAGGTGCACTGTCCAATCAAACCATTAAAAAGTATTCAATTGAAACTCGATTCTCACAAACTCAATGATGGCACACTTGTGTGATGGTAAGTGACATGGCAACTATGAGAGAACAACACAAATTTCTCCCCAGAATCCTCCGCAGGTTTCTCTTACATCCATAAAACTTCAGAGTTTTCCCAGCTATTCTACATTAAGAGACATTTCTTTCTAGATATCATAAATTGTAATTTTGAAGAAATAAATGTCCATTTTCTCCATTTCTGATCTCATTGACAAACATCTTCTCAAAGCTCTCCCGATCCATGTTTTATACCTATATTGGTTCTTGAATTTCAAGTCTTTCAGCTTCTAAATGCATTCCACCCTCAGCCAGTTTCTTCCACCCTCCCTGTCGTCCCTCTTTCTTTTTGTCTTCCTCTTTCCCTTCCAAATTTATTTCAGGACTACTTGATGACAGACCCTGTGACAGTCGCAGAGGGGAAAAGTCTACAGTTTCTATCTTCATAAAGATCACACTCAACAAGTAAAATGGGCTTGATAAAGTCTCTTTGAATTAAAGCAAGGGTGGAATGTGACTGTCAAGGAGGAATATATAATCTGAACTGCAGATATGTGGGCAATGAATGCATCTTGGAAGTAGTTATATCTGAAATGGGTCTTACAGGTTAAGGTAGAACTATCCAGGTTTAAACCAGGCAGAGAGATGATTAAATTTGCAGTTGAGAGCAGTCCAAATGACTTACAGAGGGGTCAAACCAGGGTGTGCTGGTAAATGTTTAACACTTAACATTACAAGAGGAAAAGAAGCATGGACTCAGATTTGTGGCAATTATCAATTTCCGTGGTGTGACTATTACCACCACAGTGAGTTTCATGCCACCAACAAGATGGCAACTGCTTTACAAACTATCTAAAAATTTAACAAAGGGTTTTTGTGAATTTTTACACACTGATTCCAGAACGCCACTGGGCAAGGGCTCAGACGAGGGCTGTTTCATGCTTTTTACCCCAGGATAGTGTTATGAGTGGTACAAAGCACTTTTTAAGCAAGAAAATGAAGTGAAGGTCAGAGAGAAAAGTACCTTTTAAAAAGTGAAGATACAGCAGGCTCCCATTTGAATACGGGCCTCTTTTCCCCTGAATAAGGATTTTACCAGGTAGGAGGAAGTCCTTGAGCTCCTGTAAGTGATCTGGCATCGCCCCCCAAATACATCTGCTAACACTATTCACGTCTCTGCTTGCTCACCAAAAACGAACGGCCAGTGTAAAATAACCACACCATATCCCAAACTTTAACTTTGATATTGGATGTAATTTAAGGCTAGTCTTGCAGGCATTGCATCCCTCATCTGGCCCAAGTTTAAAGTATTATTTGAGCACATTCTTACATTATCATCCATGACAATGGCCTGTGGTCATGGGATTCTGGTGTTAGATGCAATCCTGACTCCTCTCTTCTAAAAGTGTAAGTCCAATATTTCACTATTTGGGCTTGTTCTTTAAATGAAAGGACATTCTTGCATGTGTAGGTCCTCAGTTAGGGTGGCCTTTCATTTCTCTGAATTCCTCATGGAATTATTCCAATGGACTTCATGGTACATTTTCATTTGTAGAGGTGGGATAAGAATTCAGACTATACTGTTTGAATAACTAATAAGTAAGTATCTGAGGTATGCTGGATATAATTCCTTATGCATATTTTTAGCCTCCTGTATGGACCAGGAAATCCTTGTGAGGGAAATGCCATTATTTTTCTCCACCTCTTCTCCTCCTACTCTGATTCTTCTACCTGTTCTTCTTTTAAATGACAAGTAAATTGAGTTTTAGAAATATTTAATTACCTTCCTCAAGGTATATACCTAGCATGTTGCAGGGCTATTAAGTAACTCCAGATTACAACCAACTCTGGGTTTAAATCATTCTATACCAAGATCTCTCCTAATTTCATCCTCAGTTTTAATTCTAGGCATCTCATTCATGGAGGCACAACATGCCAGGATTTCCCCCAAAGTGACTGAGAAAAGAACCAAAATAAAGATTCTCAGGAAATGTTCTTTTTCCTGAGATAAGCAGTTTCTCTGCACAGGACAGCCAGCCAGCTGATAACCAAGCTTAGTTCTCAGGTCTTTCATGCCCATCTGGCACAAATGGAGCTTTGGAACATAATCCAAGCAACTCTGCATTTGATTCCCTTTCTAATATGAGTATCTAAGGTACACTCCCTTTCTGATGCCCTGTAGTCCTCTCGAATCTTGTGTTTGAATATTTTTGTTGCTGCATCATTTCCTTCAGTCCCCTTTAACTCTGTAATTCTCTAGTCATACCACTTTTACTCCTGTCATTACATCCTCAGTGGCTATATTTTCCAGCAGACGGAAAGGGACATCATCTATCTTGTCATCTGTTGAGGGCCTCACAGTGCCTCCCGTTGTGTGACAACTGAACGGTCTGCTGTTGTTGTTGTTGAAGGTCGTGAGATCCATCCTGCAGGAAGAGCTGGAGGCCGCACAGACCAAACCTTCTGTGTTTGACTTGTTCCGCACACCCAACCTGCGTAAGAGCATCTGTCTCCTGTCCTTTGTGAGGTGGGCTTCTCAGAATGCGTGAGGGATGCTAAAATAGTGGAGACATGAATCTATCCCATATCAAAGGATACAACATGTTGTGGGAACAGATTTGAGATAAAATACAGAGGAAGCCATAATGATAATTGCTGTGTTTAGAGTAGTCAAAGAGTTATGAAAAATACTGACCCAGAGCTATTTATACAACGGCGGGTTTTGTTTATCATATCACCCTACCAATCTCATCACTGGAAACTGAGACTGAGAACTTCAGTCACGGTACAGACATTGGCTTTAACTTTCTTCACTTGTTTGTTTCCATTTTAACGGAGGTAAAATTACAAGCAGTAAAGTGCACAAAGATATACATCTCAATGAATATTTCCATATGTAAATATGCAACCATCACCCAGATAAAGATATAGAAAAAAGCTCTAAAACACTAGAAGGCTCCATCATGCATCCTCCACAAAAAACACTCCAAACCCTCCCCCAAAACTTAACAATAATTAGGAGCTCCAATTTTAGAATTTTAAAATCATCACCTTGCGAGGAATTATTCCATAAAATAGACCATGTTTTTATACTTTAAAACCAACTATTGGCTGCGTGGCTAATATTTATTATCATCATTTGTAAGACAAAGGCTCTAAACCTTATGATAAGTGTCTTTCATTTTTGTTCACCACAGATTTGCAAACTTCATGTCCTTTTTTGGCCTGATTCTCCACCTCCAGTACATAGGGAGCAATGTTTTCCTGTTCCAGGTTCTTTTTGGTGCAGTCAACCTCCCAGCCAATTATGTTGCATTTTTGGCACTGAATCACCTGGGCCGTCAAGTAAGCCAGACGCTCTTCATGTTTCTCCTTGGAGTCTCCATTCTGGCCATCACATTTGTGCCTCAAGGTGAGAAGAGAGCACAGGTTGAAATAAGAAAATGTCTTACCTCAGAGATTTGAAGACAGGATCCGAAGGCAGAACGAAGTGAAGACTAGGGTTCTAAGGATTTTCCAGAACCAATCTGAGGATTTAGGATAGATTCTGTCATTAAGTGGCTGAGAAAGAGGCAAAGGTCCGTGAAAGTCAGTTCAGACATGTGCTTGTCTTCATCATATCAGAGATGTGTTTGGTAATTGGTGACATTTATTGCTGACAGTTTCTCTGGGAGAGCAATTGATCACTTTCTCTTTGGCCAGTCACACTTGTAACTGTAAATGACAGTGTTATGTCACTATATATAATTATATCTCATGTGAGGACACAGCTGTCACTTCCTTTATCTGGTCTCTTTCTTATTACTACAGTTTCAGTGAAAATTTACTCCCTGATTGTATGTATCCACTCTTGTGTCTGGAATTAGGTCGCCATAACTGCAACCCTGGTCCCAGGGTGTCATCTTGACTCTAAGGTATTTTTAATCCTTTGTCTTCGAGCATAGAAGGTACAGAGAGTAGGAAAAAGGCATTAAGCTGTTAACAGCCTCTCTTAAAATCAATTTTACTAAATTAAATGACCATATGTAATTCATAGGGGAACCCAGGTGGTCACCATGCTTCAGCTAGCTCCCAGTGCAGTGATGCACTTTACAGGATCCCATCTTGAATATCAGCATCAACGCAAATTTGCTGCCTTACAACAGAGCTCACTCCCACGTTGTCACGCTTTCATGATTTTTTGTTTGTTTGTTTTGCGGTACGCGGGCCTCTCACTGCTGTGGCCTCTCCCGTTGCGGCGCAGGCTCAGCGGCCATGGCTCACGGGCCCAGCCGCTCCGCGGCATGTGGGATCCTCCCGGACCGGGGCACGAACCCGTGTCCCCTGCACCAGCAGGCGGACTCTCAACCACTGCGCCACCAGGGAAGCCCGAGCCCCATTCTCTTATTACTCTCTACTGCATTATTAGCCCCATGTCAACATTGTGTAAACACCCAGGTTTTGAACTCCTGGAGGATATTGACGAGTCTTACATCCATCAGTAATTGCTCATATAATACTCCTATGTTATACATGAAAGGCAGAGGAGACACTGGACAGAGTAAATGAAAGCAAACTCTTGCTGGGTTTTTGTTCCCCTTTCCATCTTTGGCAAATTTCTGAAATCTCTGATATGTAGGAAGAGTTGATGCAATAACTCAGGTTTTTAATTTCTTATTTAAGTTGTAATATTTCTCAGCTATTAGGCTGTGCACATTCTCTGCCCCTGTGTGCTTTCTCTACCAGGTATTTAACACATGCAAGTGTCTCCAACTGTCTTTTTCTTTTTAAATATTTATTTATTTACTTATTTGGCTGCACTGCGTCTTAGCTGCAGCACGCGGGACCTTCATTGCCATGCGCAGGATCTTCAGTTGCGGCATGTGGGATCTAGTTCCCTGACCAGGGGTCGAACCCAGGACCCCTGCGTTGGGATCGTGGAATCTTAGCCACTGGACCACCAGGGATGTCCCCCAACTGTGCCTTTTTCATTTATAATTTGGTGGATGATTTCTTCAGCTCAGATTTCCTGAGTCTCACTTGTCTTCTTCTCCAGAAATACAGACCTTGCGTGTGGCTTTGTCAACTTTGGGAATAGCAGTTTCTTCTATGGCTCTCATGTGTTCTTTTGCCCATGGAAATGAACTAGTCCCCACCATTGTCAGGTACACAATCTCATGGAAGCTCTATCAGGGTCAAAACAGACCTTTCCCAGCTAATCAAGACTTATAGTGGAAAGAAAACTAATCTGATTCATTATCAAAAGCATTGATTATAATAATATTAACAAAAATTATAGCCAAAATTTTTGTTAAAATCTCACTTTTGTCAGGCATGAGTTAAGCCCTTTAATGTATCATCTCCCATAATCTGCTGAACCATTAAAGGGTAGGTGCTGTTGGTAAGAGTATTTTTTCAATAATGAAAACATATCTTAATGCACTTGTGCACTTGAAAGATTTGTGAGCAAACAAGAGCATATTTTAAACGTAAGGGTACGTCATCAGCCTTCATCTAAATATTGCTGAGGTGTCTCCCATAATCAAAGCAAAATAATAAATCACAAGTTACTTGTACGGATTTATACCAGATTATTTTTGTATTGTTGTTTGCACTCCAAGGGTAACAGCCTCAGGATTCATGGGAATTGCTTCTAATATTGGGGCAGCCCTGGCTCCCCTCCTGATGATCCTAACAGTATATTCTCCCCACCTACCCTGGCTCATCTATGGAGTCTGCTCCATCCTCGCTGGCCTTGTTGTTCCACTCCTCCCTGAAACCAGGAATAAGCCTCTGCCTGACTCCATCCAGGATGTGGAAAAGGAGTGAGTAAACCGCTGGCTCTCCCTTAGGGTTGCTGTGTGATGTAGGCTCGTGCTAGGAGGGCAAGGCACCGTGCAGGGTCATTGTCCCCAGAAGGCTTACACCTAGACTACTCCAGGTGGTCAGTGCGTTTGGTTTAGCTACAGCCTCATCCCTCCTCACAGTGACCTCAGACTCCCCCAAGCCTCCCTAGATCACACAGACCAACACCAGTAGGCACCAGTAGGTTTAGTGATGAAGAAGCCAAAATTAATGCCCTCATGTGACATACATACCCTTGAAAGCGTTTCACAAACATGCACAGATCCAGACATCAGATTCTCATCCCTCAGATCCTGGCAGCCCTCAGCCCAGTGAGGGCAGTGACCTCCCTGAGATTGCTGGTGTCTGTAGGTCTGTGACCTGCCCTGGTCGCTGAAGATCTGAGGGAGATCAGGGAGAGGACAAGAGCCCCTTCCACAGGTGACAATATATCTCAGGGGAAGGAGTCCTACTGTGTTGCCTGTAAGATTCAGACCACCTGGTTTTCACTGGGAATGAAAGTGTTAGGAAAAGAGAGGAAAAGGGTGGTAGTTATTGGTATTTTTAAGTGATCAAGAATTTGAAAGGGTTTAAATACTTTAATATACTTCCCTTGCCTCTTCCAAAGACCCCGTTAGCCAATACCATGGTGTCCAAGGGTGAGCGCTGAAACTATCAAAGCTGCCTCTCCAGATTCTGCCCTGGGAGCTTGGCTTTTTTCTTCACAAAATCTACTCAAATTCTCAGGGCAGGTGTCATGGTTTTTATCAAAGCTCGTGGACCAAGAATCAGCTTGCTCTAAAGAATGCAGGACATAGATGTTTTTCCATGTTTTTAAAATTTTGTTTGTTTGTTGTTTTCATTGTATTTGTTCTAGGAGAAAAGGCTCAAGAAAAGCAAAGCAGGAAGATACTTCCATGAAAGTGACACAGTTTTAAAGGATTCCAGGAACTAACTGCTAATCAAAGAGCGAGATAAACAAGAAAAATTAGGATCATTCCCAGATATTGGCAAAATTTGGAAAACAAATAAATAAAAAGATATAAAGGAAAAATGGACCCCATTTACAATTGCAGTTCTAAATAACTATATATAAAATGCCTATGACTACTCATAATAAGAAGTCTGAGGAAAGTCATAATACTTTTAAAGGGATCATAATAAAATATGTGTATAACTGTAGAACCCTAGCATGTTTCTGGAAAGAAAGAATAGTATTTAAAACACTGATTCTGCTCTAATTAATGACAGAGTAATTGATGTAATGATTACTTTGGGGACAATCTGAAAAAGTTCCAAATATATCTACAAATTAATTATAGACAAGATCCAGAAAAATGAAGTTTATGGAGGGAAAGTGGTGCAAGTATTCGGGGCAGCATACGCTGAAATGAAATGTAGATGCATTTACAAATCAAAAGAAGTCCAGAATGAGACGGTGGTGTGTAGAACACTTAAAATTTGATAATTTGGGCATCATAAATCACTGGTAGAAAAAATGATTATGTAATAAATATCATTAACTAACTTTAGAAATAAATGACTAATAATTTGATTTCATTCTCTAAACCAAAAAAATATATATTCCATATGGTTAAAATGACAAATGGAACAATTAAGCCATGTTATTCAATAGAAAACGTGGGTACAAAGTCTTGGGATTAAGAAAACGTTCTGATAAGGAAAGCAAATGCCAACGATTTAAATATAGGTAGATTTGACTAAATACTCATTTAAAACCTCTATTGGACAAAACTCGAAAAACTTATGGGAGAAGTCTAGAAAAAATATTCACCAGAATGATAAAAGCTGTTAACTTTTAGTGGTGTACCTTTATGAGATTTTACTTTCTTCTTTGTAAGTTTCTGTACTCTAAGTTTTAAAAGGATAACGCAGCATTCTAAAATATTATAAGATACTATCAAAAATAAACTGCAAAAGACAAGTTAACAATTTTCAAAATTATTCTATATTAATATGTAGGATTCTAATAAATATTCATGAAAGAATACATAATTCAATATTAGATGGTCAAAAGGCAAGAGCATATAATTTTCAAAAGAAAAAAATCCTATGACTAATAAATTTATGAAAAACTGTACAAAACCACTGAAATTTAAAGACATGCAAGCTAAGTAAAATACCAACTTTTCTGAAGAATGTAAATGGAAACTTGCTAATTGATGGTGGAGTTATAAAATAACATATACCACACAACTGCACAAAACAGAATGGTGTCATTATAAAGAGCTTTAAAAATCTTTCATTGATTCAGCAACCATTTATTCAGCATGTAATAGTTACCAAGCAGTATGATAGGAACCTTGGATACAAAGAAGAAATGAAAAAAAAATGTATAAAAACAGATGTAGCAGATATTAGTCTCTGTGTACTGGCGTGGCATCACATTTTTATTTTCTATGGGCAAAGAAAATTTATTTTAAAGTCCTCATTCCCTCCAGGCTGGTAGAAAATTGCAAATCAGTTACTTTGGGAAATTATTTCCACAAGACTTCCACACCAGAGCTATCCAGATTCCAGGAGTATATACGGTTACAAGGAGGAGCTGCACTGGTTATCGGTTACCTGTTCAAAGAGGTTACTACCAGACCAGTAGACACTCAAGTGCAGCAATTCTGCCATTCACACCACAATGAAATGTTGGAATCTGGGGCTTCTCATCTGACAGCTCAGCTCCTTTTACAGCCACAATGGAAGGGGTCTTCTGTTTCCATAGAGTGTTGCCAGGGCTCAGGACTGGGTTCCTGCTCCCCCAGAACCTACAAGCACTCCTCCATCCTCAGACTTCCTAGACACTCAACTTCTTTCTCTTATTAGCTCTTCCACACATACCTTCTAGTTACCCCATGGGCTTTAGTTTTTGAAACACAATCAAGTCAATCAGTCTTACAGTCTTTTTTTTTTAATTTCAGTTCTTTTTAAAATAAATTTATTTTTTTAGTTTTGGCTGCGTTGGGTCTTCATTGCTGTGCAAGGGCTTTCTCTAGTTGCAGCGAGCGGGGGCTCCTCTTCGTTTGGTGCACACGCTTCTTATTGCGGTGGCTTCTCCTGTTGCGGAGCTCAGGCTCTAGGTGCGCGGGCTTCAGTAGTTGTGGCTCAGGGGGTTAGTTGTTCCACGGTATGTGGGATCTTCCCGGACCAGGGCTTGAACCTGTGTCCCCTGCATTGGCAGGCGGATTCTTAACCACTGCACCACCAGGGAAGCCCCAGTCTTACGTCTTCTTTTGCCTTTTCCCTGCCAAATGACTTCCAAGAGATCAAGAAGCACAGAAATTACCACTTGCAGAAAGTGGGAAAGAGAGAAAGGGAATGCCAAGGAATTATCAATAATGAATGTCATTGGTTTCTCTGGTCTTCTTCCTAATGCATTGTTCGATATCCCATCAGGAGAAAGACTAGACAGCATCTATTGTGCATCACCCCAAAGGCTAGCTTGGCTGCCAGTCCATAAAATCTGATGTTTCACGGCAGATAAAGTCCCACAGGTCCTCATGGGTCTTTGACGTTACACCAGCAGCTGCGGCCCAGCAGATGCTCTGTGATACAGAGAGGAGAGTGAGGTATATTTTGGTGGAGAAGTATAGTAAGCACAAGTATAGAAAATTGTGGTGAGAGGGTTGGGGAATTTTCCTTTCAGTCTGACACAGAGTTGCAGGGTCATTCTTCAAAAACGTCCAATCTGTCATTGTTCTGTAACGGGATCATGAGTGAACATGTTTCGTTTACTCTACATTTTGTAGTATCTCTTAAAAGGATTTTTAGAAAAGGAAAAGCCGAATTCAGATAACTAATGACATTTAAAGTCAAGTGAGGAAATGCTATATGGCAAATCTTGCCTCCTAATTGTAATATCAGAGCTTCTTCCTGGACATAGACACAGACTACCCACTTACAGAGGCCTTGTCAACCATACCCTTTCGAACCATGAGGCTGTATATAATTTTTGACAATCGTTACATAATATCTGATTCTATTAATTATTCAGAAATAGTATCATGGAATCTAGTCAACGGTTCCTAAAGAAGGACAGTACATAAAGCAAGTGCAGCTGTTTTTAGGACAGCAGGTGATTTATGTAATGACGTGGCATGGAAATCTCTGCTGAAAGAGGCTTCCCTTGGTACCCTCTCTAAGCGATTACCCTTTATTATTCTCAAAGTTATTAGGACATCACTGAGTGGAATACAGTCTTGTAGTGAACCTGAGAAAAGGAAATGTGTGAAAGCTAGAGACCTGCAATTGCACTCATGCAACTGAGTAAAGCTGGGGTTTGTTTGTTTTTGTTTTTTACCATCCTATCATCTTTCTTTTCAGAAAACTCAAAGACACATTAGTTGATCCCTGTTTCCCAGAATCTGTTTTCTCCAGAGTCCATGAGCTGCTGTCTCTGCAAGACAGAGACTAAGTGGCTTAGTCACCATAAGCCGTCGTCTGTATAGCATGTTCATAGGAGCTGAAAACTCTTATACAAGGATATCTCAACTAAAGAGCTGCTTTTTGTCATTTATCAACGTGTTCACTTCCTAGATATAGCATGTATTGTTCTATTTTAGATAAACTATGGCAATGACAAATAAAGCATACCATCCCTATGGGCAAGATAGATGGGCTACAACAGGAGTATGACTTAATGCACACATCTATTCCTTGGACTGGTCCTTGGTCAAACTGATGTACACCCTTCAATGTTACACTCCTGAGGGACTGCTCATACACAATAACTCATCCTTGTGGCGTTAACTTGGTTCATTCTGTGACTCGAGACCAGACATTTCTGAAGGGCTCTTCCATCTCTACCTCCTCCTGTAGGTTGCCTGGGCACTCTGTTGCAACAATACTGGTTCAACATTTAGCTGTAACCAGTCATGCCTTCCTCACAAACTTATAGATTGTAGTTCTAATAAACCTCCTGCATGAAAATTAATGGTTAAGAGGGTTTTTTTAATCCCAAAACACCAGACGCAAAACAAAGACTAATCTGTTAATTTACCTTCACTGAAGTATCCCAAGAGTGTTGTGGGTCCCCAAGAACACACTTGAGTTTCATGATTTACTGGAAGGAGTAACAGAATTCTGAAAAGCCCTTATAGTATGCTTATGGTTTATTACAGCGAAAGGAAAAATTTAAATCAGAAAAGGAAAAATGCCTTAGGTGGAACCCAGAAGGAATCAAGCACGAGCTTCCTGTTGGCCTTTCCTGTTTGGAGTTACGAACACCACTTAATTCTACCAGCAACACGTATGAAGAAATTCCAGCCACAGAAACTCACCCAGGCCTAGGTGTCCAGGGTTTTTATTGGGTGTCTGTCTTGTAAGTTGGACCACCCCAAGTGACTGCCCTTAACTACTCAGTTCTAGTCCCCCAAGAGGTCAGACTGATATAAAATGACCCATGGCCCCAGGTTAACAAAAGCACTCACTCACCATAAATCAGATTCATAGCTAAACTATCTGTCATAGCCCAAGTCCCAAATATACAAATAAACCCTTATCAAATCAAATATTCAAAAGACTTATAGGTTGTCTCCCAGGAGAGAGAAAAAGGCCAGTCCTTTCCTCAGATAGAGCAGGTTTTGAACATCCTAAGCCATTGAGTTAAAGTCTTTACTGTACACCAAGAGACCGTGAACACTGTTTCTTCAGTTTGGGCTAAAATTGTATTAGGTCAGGAAATGTTACGATTTTCATTCTGATTTCATTACGATGATGGAAATAGATTTAGTGGATAGAATTGACCGAATTTGACATTGTTTGAATTTTGAGGGAAGGACAATAAAGAGTTCAGGGAAAACCAGGCATCTTATTTGGATGAAATGAAAATTAATCCATTTATATGGATCCATTTGTATGGGTGAGGGTAAAATGTACAGAGACATCAGGAGAAGCAAGCAATAATAAGTAAAAGAATATCTGAAGTAGACAATATCTAACATAGATTTTCTAGCTATTCCTAATATCTCTTTTGCTGGTTATATTTCCTCCATGCTCCCTTTTCGAACCACAACTCCAAGAGCTCATCCTTAGTCTGTCAAGATCCCATCAAAAGATCAGAGCCTTAACTGATTCAGAGAATACAGATAAAACAAACATTTTTATTTATCTACATAGACAGTGAAGTGACAAGTAGCCGAGGATACAAGTTCTTCATCGTCTTTGTACCACAACCCACAAAGGAGGTCACAAAAAGGGATCAGAAGACTACAATCTGAGTTGTGGGACACCCCACTGATGAAGAGCTGACGCCAGCCTGCAGCTAAAGTATCTATTTTATACTCGGCAGCTCCTTTCTGAGGGAGGCAGAGCGGGAAGGCTCATACCTCACTAGAACCCAAATGGCAATAAGAAACTGTCTCTTAACAGGCATTAGCAATGTCATCATCACTGCTTAACACGTGCCCTCGGTCTGCACAATGGACTCCATGACGACTCCATGACTTCATGATATCACAACTGCAGTCGCAAGGGAGATAATGCCTCCCTAAATTTCAGGGGTCCACGGTGGAGCACCAAGCTTCACTGGACTTTTTTGATTGATCACACAAAGCTATTTAATAATGTGATATTTTTAGTAAGCTCTTCTTCCTCCGTTATCTCCATGATTACTGTAGTAACCTGCTTCCCTCTACAATGCTATCCTCTACTATCACAAAGGAACTACGTGACAACGCTGGGGAAGATAGATGGTTCCTGGTGTGCACTTATCTTACTAGTCTGCTTCGAATTGCGACATTTCCCCATTGGGAACGTCCCTTACAATAACCAGAATACTACACAGATAGAACATATTGATTCCCACAATACATCCCACAATACAGTATCAATCACCACTACTTGACGTGTATCAGCCCTGAAGTTCCCACCCACAAAATCACAACAGTCCATTGTCCAATCTGAAAGTTATTTCCATATCCAGTTAAAGTAATTATCCAGTGTAACATGAGTACCTCCTGGTAGCACAGTGAATTATTCCTCAGTGTCCAAAAATACGAAGAGATTCCTTTGTTGCCATAAGTTCCCCAATACACCTTCATCAGTGCATAACGTATCTGGGGCTCCTTAGGAACTGATGAATTTTAGACTTTGCCCCAGTTCTGTTCTTCCTTGAACGGATAAAGTTTGACTATAGGGATTACGTCAAAGTCATTGAATCAATACCAGTCCACACAGCATAGGCGGGAGGGAGCCACATTTTGCACTATAAATGAGAGAGCTCACTGATCTTCAATCTGGATCTTAAAATTCTGTTGCCATTTGCTGGCCTGTTATCAATAGGTAATATCCATCATGAGAACGTTATCAGTCACTTCTGTGGGTACCCCCTAAAGTAATCATCAGATACGTAAGAGTCTTACAGCATGGATCTTCAATTGGCCTGTATAACTGCCCAGTAGCCTAAAGAGCATATACCATAGTTTGTGTGCAGGCTTTAATTCTGTGGTTTTCATTGCCCAGGAGGGGAATCATTTTCCAGAAACACAAGAGAATATGTTATTGTCCAAGGAGCAGGAGAAAACACACATTTCCTATGGAATAACCCAAGGGGGGGAAACTGTTAACCAGTGCTACCCGTGTATCTCACTACATAGAAAGCTTCTCTAAGGAATCCCAGCCATGAGTCTGGACAGAACGATCAGCTTCTGTGCACTAGATCATGTTTGGGGTCCTACTGGGAGAGGAAGAGCAAAGATCTGAGATCGTAAGGTGTACTGTGGTCATTGGCTGTTTCTGCCCGCCTGACTCCTTCACTTCCTAACCCACAATAATCACACAGTTCTGGAGAACTGGCCCATCAGGGTATTTTGACGCTGATGTTATGAAGGCCTAAGTCCAGATGTACTCTTTTCTGTGCCAGGATTTGACAGTCACTTAAGCCAGTAAATTCGTCACTTCACTTAAGCACTTTTGTTGTTTCTGTCCCTTGAAACTAAGAGAGTCCTAACGCAGGTCTACTTGTGGCTCAGGGGATATCCAGGGGTGAGACTTCAAGACGTCTCTAACAGGTTATTTCCCTGTATTTGGAGGATGACAGCTCAACCATGCCAAATATCCTTCTTTCCACACTTTTCTTAATATTATATGTCTGGCCGCGTCCTCGTGTTTGGGGTCTGGGTAGTGCCCTTAAACCGACAAGGCTCAGTGAGCCTCTCCCGCCTCACCCTTCCGGAGCCCAGCCTTGCAGAGTAGAGGTCCTGGGTGTGAGCCCCCAAAAAGCAGTTTCACCAGTTCAGAGCACTGTTCTCCTATTGCCCTGCGAAGCCCCACGGCTGCCACCCATGGGGCACAGAGGAATGGAAGAACAGAACCCTCAGCGTCTGCATGTGAGTGAGAAATATTGAAACTTCTTGTTTTATCGCCCTGAGCCGAGATGGCGGTGAAGGCTGCTCCTGCTACAATGTGCCAGACTGGGATCCCTGAGACGCCAGATGCTGCCCTCCCGGTGGGTTTCAGCGTCCGGGCAAGCTCTGCTGCAGCCACTGGTGGGTGGCCCCGTGCAGCCTCGATCCTGGAAGTGGATTCCCACCAAAGAGGTTCTGATGATCCATGGCTCCCGAGTTCCTCCCGGGATTGAGTCTTTTCCCGCCACCTCCCGGTAAAGAGGACACACCTTGTTGCTTCAGCCCTGTGAGAGACACTGCATTTGGGTAATCACAATTCAGTGTCTGTACCCTGAAGGGACTTTCTGTCCCAAAGGTATCATAGGTCAGCTCGAAAGCTTATCCTACTCATGAATATCTATTACTATTCACCCCAAAGCCAAGGTCTGGTATTAGGATTATATGCAATTAGTTCTGCCTCTGCTGTGAGCCCCGTGGATGACTAGCCCTTTCTCCCTGCCCACACTTCCCTTTTCAATTATGCATCTTCGGGCCTTAAATACCCTCTTCTGGTATTTATCTCTGGGTTCATGATAAAGCAGCTCTTGATTTTAAAGTCCTTATTTTGCCAAGTGGAGACATTACTGCTATAAACATTTACCCAGTTGGAGCACTGTGTAAAGCTGGGTGAGTGGGTGCTACGTGTTCACGGGGGCCAAGTCTGTAATGGAGATAATGAACACATAGAGCCACAGGGTGACTGAAGGTCGTCCAAAAGTATTTAAAACAGCACAGGGATAAATTAGGAGGCTGGGATTAGCATATACATGCTACTATATATAAAATAGATAATCAACAAGGACCTACTGTAGAGCACAAGGAACTCTACTCAATACTCTGTAATGACCTAAATGGGAAAAGGATCTGAAAAATAATGGGTATATGTATACGTATAACGGAACCACTTTGCTGTACATCTGAAACGAACACAACATTGTAAATCAACTATACCCCAATATAAAATAAAAATTACATTAAAAATTTTTTTAAATAAAATTCACTATAAATTTTTAAAAAAGAAAGAAACGACACCTGGGACAGCGTGAACGGTCCGCGAATGTCACTGCTGTCCTTGTCATTACTTTATTGCCCTCAACTGTTGGCGGAGCCTGTCCGCCAGGGCTTCGGGTCTAGCACACGCCCCCCAGGCTGCCCAAGTGAAGCTCTGGGCCCTGCCCAGCCCAGCCCAGAGCTGCTCCATTTTTCCCGCTTCACTCATCAGGCAGCTCGATGATGTTATGCCTAAAGGGAGGGTTCTGATGCTCAAGCAAAGTGCAGAAGCCAGGGCTCTGGGAAATCCACTAAAGCCAGCCAGATCTCCCTTGTCTTTCCAACTCAGAACTCTCCCTGCCAACACGCTCACGACTCGCAGGATCAAGCAAAGGTTGGGGGAGCCATCCTGCATCAAGACGGAAACACCAGGAACCTGTGGCCTCCACTGGTTTCTTTTCAAACGCCCTTCTTTTGAAACGGAACTGGCAGAACCCCAAATTACTCATTTACAAGGCACCCCCCCCACGTTGCTACAAACTCAAATATGCTTTAACTTTGAAGTTGAACTTTAAGCAATCTTTCTGAAAGTACACAGAAAAAAATCGTCTTTTTATATTTAACCTAGCAAACCAAATATATTTTAATACCCACCATAATCAAACAAAAAGAAGAAGAAAACAAAAAAAGAACCACTTTGCACCAAGAAACATCGTGTGGTCCATAAATAGTTGTCTTCTGGTTAAAGCATCTGCCCAGTTAACGATGGGCTGGTGGGCTTCAAAAGCACTGGGAACTAGGCTTCCCTGGCGGCGCAGTGGTTGAGAGTCCGCCTGCCGATGCAGGGGACACGGGTTTGTGCCCCGGTCCGGGAAGATCCCACATGCCGCGGAGCGGCTGGGCCCGTGAGCCATGGCCGCTGAGCCTGCGCGTCCGGAGCCTGTGCTCCGCAATGGGAGAGGCCACAACGGTGAGAGGCCCGCGTACCGCATAAAAAACCAGCACTGGGAACAGACACTTCAAGAGAACAGAACTTTGAGTGGCTCAGAAAGCATTCTTAGAGTTTGTATTGTTCGGCTAAAGTGATAAAAGAAGTTTCAGTAGGAACAGTGTAGGGTCAGAATGGTCTATTAGCATCAGCATGCCATGCATCCAACACCCCCTCCCCTTGTGCTGTGCTTGACTACGTGTGACACAAAAATCCCAGTCCTGCAGAATCAAAAGTCATGACTCCCTTTAAAATCTTTACTTTTTTGAACAAGCTCCCCTCCCGCCTGACTGCGGGAAATCCAGTTCCATCCCAGAAGGTTCCAGAGGACTCCCACACGGAAACTCTGGTCTGCTTGCTCCCAACGGACTCCCTCTGGGGCATCCCTGAACCTCTCCTCCCCGTAGCTGCAGCCCTCTCGGGTGCTAAAAGCCGTGCACACTAGCCCCTTCCTTTATGCCCCCCACACACAGCAAGCAGGTGGCTTGCGGCTAACAGAAGGTGATTATAAGCGTAAGACAAAGACATAAAACTAGGAACTGGGGAGCAGCTCATCCCTACTCCCGGTGTCACTAGGGGGTCCCCTCTGTCTGGTTCTCTCCTCAGCCCCTGGCCTGCTGCCCCAGAGATGGGCTTCATTCCCCACGTGTCAGTTGGCACGTCTGACTGGTATATTTTCCCCTCGTTATCTCCCACTCCTGGCCAGCAACACCAGATCCCTCTGTCATCACAATAATCTCTGCAGAGGTTATTCAGGGTTTCCCGAAGTCCATCTTTCCATCCTTAAGCAAAACAACTGGGTTGTACGTAGCACCTGCCGGGCCATGTGTCACTTAGACTGGGCCTCCCTAATTAAGGAACACAGAACGTTTCTGTTCTCTGTTCCCTGTGATATGTCAAGCGAACCAATGCCACCACTGTCCCCACTCACCCATGCCCCCAAAACAAAAAGGAATAAACACTAAAAAAAATAAGAACACAAACAAGAGACCAGTATTTAACATCTCAGAAACATCTGCATTCAGATGACTTTCCCTTGGAATCTCCCCTCCAACAGTGGGTATGCGCCTTATATCTATCTACAAGACTAAACAGGCTCACCAAGGGGTCCCACTCAAAGCAGAATTGTTTTTACCCTAGAATGCAGGAACTGCTACAGGTTTTTTAGTAACACTTCAGGAAACGCTCCCCTCTTCATCTGTAAAATATGGTGTGTGCATTCCAGAGCTCATGACTTTATGGACAGCTCGGAAGCAGGGGGAGACCATTGGCCAGCAGGTAGTCTCCACCTCATGCCCCACTGCGTCTTGCATCCCCCCAACCATCTCAGAACTGCTCACTGCCAGCCCTGACCAGCGCTCATGGGTTCAGGCAGAGGTGGGCGGAGCCAGGGCTTGGCACATGGCAGACACTCCAAAATATCTGTTGGATGAATGAGTGAACATAAGCCCTGAAATGCTCCTGAGGGTCTCTGCCTCACTGGGTACAAACCAGAAAGGACCCAGGGAAGTGTCTTTCTGTCCCAAACATAATAAGCAAAAGACAGATGAGTGCCGTATTTCGAAGTTACTACGTACGCCCTGGCATGGGGGAGTTGTTGGTCTGTTAATCAAACAACACCTGGTCCCCTTGATTAATGATTAATATGGTCTATGAGTTCAAAGTGATCTTCAGATCAAAAGGTTTACTAACCCATGACTGAGTTAATTCAAAGCTAAAATTTATAGAGTATAAATTCCCGGCACTTGGGTCCTCCTCCAAAGGAAGATTCCAACCTAGACCATATCATGAATAAAGAGACTGAGGGAGGGGTATTGGGAACTCCAGTGATCTTGTGGGGTGGGGAGGAGGTGATTACGGGAACTAGGGACAATGGCTTTATCCTAGTCGTGATTCACAGAAATGGGGGCGAGCTCCACCTACCAGCACCTGTAACTGCAGTGCAAAGCAGAGAGAGGGGCCGCTCGGGACGAGCAGAGGGAAGACAATCAAAGAGACACACCCAGACTCCAGCATCTAGGACACAGAGAGAGGCAGTCAAGCTCGGATTGCTAAGAACAGAACAGAGAGGGGGAAACTGAAGAGTTTCCCTGCAGGTCTGTTTCCTCCAAACAGGAGAAAGCCTCTAGAAGATCCTAACAGATCTTACGTGAGATGCTCGGGGGTTCCATCCTGCTCTCTTCACGTTCCTCATGTTTCCCCAGGGCATTTCGACAGCCCTTCTCTGGCTTTCTGGGGTGGCTTCAGCTCTCAGCCGCCACTAACGATCTCCAGCCATCATCTTAGATCTTCCATCATGTCCACATTGCTCAAAGCACAAAAACCACTCCTTTCTCTCCCTCATTCACACTGAAGTCCATTGATTAAATTATTTTAAGTATTCCTCTGAAATCGGTGAAGATAGAAATTTCTAATTTTCTGGTGCTTATGAGGCAGAAAAGCAAAACAAATGCTCTCGTTGATTAAACTTTAAGTTGGGAGGTTTTTTAGACAATAAAGAATAAAGCTGTGGATAAACAACAAGGTCCTACTGTATAACAAAGGGAACTATATTCAATATCCTGTGATAAACCATAATGAAAAGAATATGAAAAAGAATGTATGTATGTATGTGTAAGAGTCACTTTGCTGTACAGCAGTATTTAACACAACATTGTAACTCAACGTTACTTCAATTAAAAAAAAATAAAAGTCATGTATAATTTTTTTTTTTTTTTTTTTGCGGTACGCGGGCCTCTCACTGCCGTGGCCTCTCCCGCCGCGGAGCACAGGCTCTGGACGCACAGGCTCAGCGGCCATGGCTCACGGGCCCAGCCGCTCCGCGGCATGTGGGATCTTCCCGGACCAGGGCACGAACCCGCGTCCCCTGCATCGGCAGGCGGACTCTCAACCACTGCGCCACCAGGGAAGCCCCATGTATAATTTTTAAAAGAAAATATTTCTTGGGAAAGGTGTTCCTAGATGAAGGCACAGGTGGCCCTGAGCAGCGAGTTACAGGTTTCCTAAAAGGCCTCCTCCCCTGAATCGCACTGTGGGTCTGAAAGGGCAATAAAACGACCTTCTGAAAAGAATCCTTCATTCCTGGGAACGCTCGGCAGAGATTTCCAGGATGTTTCAAGCGCCACAGACTAGGTTCAGCCTAAAAAGTAAGTAAGGCTCCTTCCTACAAAGAGAGTAAGATGAAGTATGTGAAATGCCTAGCACAGTGCCTGGCACCTAATAGATGCAGAATAAATATTAGGTTCCTCCCACCCTGAGAGTCCAGGGGTCAATGAGCACATATATTGGATGTATTTCTGGAGGCGTAATTGGGTACATTCTAGATTCTTCCAGAAACTCACAATTTTCTCACACGGGGCGGTGGGAAGAGCGAGGCAGGGGAGGGAAGGAGGCACGTTCTCTCTGCCGACGTCAGTAGCTCTTCCTCTTCTTCAGAGGCTTCAGGCCATTGCTGCTTTGGGCCTTAGGCTGTCCACCACGGCTGAAAGCACCGCCCCTGCAGCCTTGGCTCCCTCCGTCAGCATGTGCTCTACCTGCAAAGCTGACCAGTTCATAGGACCCTCCGTGAGGCTCCTAGGCTCGCACCCTGCCCCACCCCTACCTCACCACACCCCGTCAGGAGCTGGCCTGCCTAAGAAGCAGCCACCTTCGATTCCCAAAGACCCTAGAGCTGCAAGAGACCTGGAGAAGCCAGGACGGCCTGAGGTGCACATCAGAGGCAGGAGCGAGCCCTTTCCCCAGGAGGCATCCAGGGCCCCTGGTCCCCTTCCTCCCCGAGAGCCATTCAGCCCACGGTCTGCCACTAGCACGGGACTCAGAGGAGCACAGCCACTGAGTCCCTCATTCTACACACAGGGAACCTGAGAGCCAGGGAGGGGAGCTCACTTGGACAAAGTGACACAGTGAACGGCATCCGCACTTAGATCTGGGCTTGGGTCTCATGCACGCCAGGCCCAGGCTCCTTAGCAGGACCTCCTATGACCCCCTTGCGCCCTGGGGTCTTCTCTCCATGCACAGATGCTCAGGAGACAGGAGATCCCTCATACCAGAGCCCACCAGGCCCGAGCACTAGTACAAGGTCTCACAAGCATGGAATGGCTGGGAGAAGAGGCAGAGCAGGAAGGAGGAAGATGCAGAGTGGAGGGGGGTGAGTGGGCGGGGCTGCTAGCCCTCACTGAGAAACGGGAGAGGGACAGACCAGCACTGGGATTCGAGCCCCGTAGGTCAAGAGAACACAGGTAACATAGAAAAGAAAATGGGAAAATTATGTTCCACCTTTAAACCTTGATCTTTCTAATCTATTAAAAAGGCAGCAGTACACACTTCCTCCTCTCGTCTCATGGGGTTTTAGTAAGGTCCAAATAGTAACAAGAGCAGCTCAAATTGTCACAGGCATTTAGGCTTCCAAAGCTTTTTCACATGTAGCGTACCACATTTAACTTATCACCATCCTATATGTGGGGGAGTGGGGGGGAAGGAGGCCAGACCCAAGTGCACAAAAGCCAGGCAGGGAATGTGGGTGAAGCTGGTAGGTGACATGCTGATGCCCTACACCCCTTCTAAAGGGGGATCTCCTACTCGGCCCTGTAGAGTGTTAGCAAGCTGGAACGAGGGCCCAGTGGCCTGATCAATAGGTTATCCAAGACAGGCTGGGAATCCAGATTTTTTCTTTTTTTTTTTTTCGGTACGCGGGCCTCTCACTGTTGTGGCCTCTCCCGTTGCGGAGCACAGGCTCCGGACGCGCAGGCTCAGCGGCCATGGCTCACGGGCCCAGCCGCTCCACGGCATGTGGGATCTTCCCAGACCGGGGCACGAACCCATGTCCCCTGCATCGGCAGGTGGACTCTCAACCACTGTGCCACCAGGGAAGCCCCAGATCTTTTTATATAAAATTTCTATATTCTCAAATGTTTGCAAGTCATTCAAATTAAGAAAAGAAAAAAATACTAGTCGTCCAAGCATGTGGCCCACAGGCTGCTAGTTTGCAACTTTAGCTCTGAGTATCTACCGCAGTTTTTCCCCTTTCTGTAAAGGAAAAAAACAGTTTCAGAAATAAGATGATTTGGCCAAGGAGACCATGCCAGTTTAAGTGGCTGAGGAGGGATTCCACCTGGTGGTCTTACTATGCAGCCCAGTACCCCCTCTACTCCTCCATGGGTCAGTAGAGGTGAAAACACCTCCTGAGCCGTCCTGGAGCAACGGAAGGCCCCACAAGCCCAACAAATAATAATGAAAACACCGATCACCAGTTGGACCCCTGATGCAGCAACAAGCCCCAAGACCCCGGGTCAGAGCCGGGCGGGGGCAGGGGGTGCCACACCTGCTGGCTCCTGGGCACGCCGTATCTCAGGTCGTTGACAAAGCGCTTGCAGTTCCCGTCGATCAGGCTGTACTGCGCTATCTTGCTGGTCATCTTTTTCATCTGCTGGATGACCTTGTCCACGGGCAGGGGCAGGTATGTCCCATCCAGCTCGTTGTTGACCTTCCAGGAGCAGCCATGCAGCACGTCCTCCAGACAACTGTATTTCACCACCGCCCGGTTGCTGAAGACGGACGTGATGCTGCTGGCCTCAAATGCCTCACCTAGAGGCCAAAGACAAGGCAAAGTTGGAAGCTGCAAGGGGGCAGTGGGGCAGAGCACCGGCTCAGTCCAGCCGCTGGATCAGTGGCTCCTCTTGGTGTCCTGGTTTCACCGTCTCTAAAAGGCACAGCAGAGGATGGCAAGTTGGACTAAATGAACTGCAAAGGGCCAGCTTTCCGCACTCCCCACTTTCGACCACCACTGCAATCTCTTTCTCATCAAGCTCCAGGCGTACCTTATGGTGTAGGCCCAGACTCCACTCCGTGTACAGACCTGACCAAGTCCTAGGACTGGAGTCTTGCTTTCCTAACCAGACTCCAGCAATCTTCACAAACACGTGACGAATACCCTTACAGGTAAGAGTCAGCTCCTGGACAAGGGGCTGTCATGCGGTTCCAGGAATAGGCCTCCCTCTGCCACCACGCAGACCCGCTCCAACCCGCTTCCACCCAGAGGCGCTCTGCCTTTCCCTCTGCTCAAGTGTCAGGATTCTCACTGAGTGTTTGTTTGAAAACAGGCTTCCACAGCTTGGAAAAGCAGAAACGTCTGAAAACTGCTGTATTACCATATTTAGTCCTTAGAGGAGGGAGAGCTCCTGAGAAGGTCTGGAAGCTGCCCAAGGCCAGGTGGGTGGTAATTTAATATCAGGACTGTTTTTCTGCTACAACCATATGGATAGGCAAACGTGGGAACCCTCCCCCTCTGTAAGTTGTCTGAGTGCAAGAAATGTCCCTTGTTCCTTTCTGAAGTATTTGACGACTATCTGCTGGTTTTGCAAAAGCTGGCAGTAGGCAATTCGGCTCTCAGCAACGAAGATGGCAGAATTCATGTGTGAAGGAAGATCTGATGGGGGGCGGTGGTGACAAAACCGTTAACTTGTACAACTCTTTGGTTACGCAAGAGGAAGGCTCCTGGACTTAGTCTGGAAAGGAGAGGTGAAGACGAATGCAACGTGGAGCAATTTTTCATCCTTCGTGTAGGCATCCAGACAGGAAGGGGGACGGGTGTGGATGGATGGGGTGGGGAAGCAAAGCCAGGGGAGAGGGACTCTGCTCTGCAGGAAGGTCTCAGCCAGGTGAGGGGCGGGGCCAACCGAGGGGGACAGGAGACAAGGATGAGAGCTGTGAACAAGGTGCGGCCACAGGCATTTGGTACCAGTGCCCTTCTGTAATCTAATCTTGAACGGGCAGTACTCGCACAGGAGGCAAAAATCCCCAAAGCATCAAAGATTACACAGAGGAGCCCCCGCCTCCCCTTCTCCCAGCTCCCCCATCTCCTGAGGCCACCATGTGACCAATGGTTCTGGATGTCCACTTTTAAGCTGTTTCACATTCTGTGCTGTCATCTTCCACTATCACCACTTCTGCCCCCATCGAATCTCCACCAGAATTTAATTAGTCACCCGTTTAATCTCAGCCCTGTGTTAATGCTGCAATGAAAGGTGAACGACGCCCACACTGGGGGTGGTGCAGCCTGGGACGGGTTGGAAAAGCAGGGAGACAAGGTGAGGATGGAGGTGCCAGAGGTGACCAGGAAGCCAGATGGATGCAGCATTTGGGGCAATAGGAAGCAAGTGACAATCAGAACACATAAGCATCTACACCCCTCCCAGGGGACCCTCAGAAATAGAGGAAGGGTATTGAACTGCTGTCATTACAAAACGGAGGCTCCGGTCCTTACGCTTCTATTTTAAAAGAAAGAGTGGTCTAGGTGGTCAGGGAACTTAGGAATGATCTTGATACTTTTATCTGTCTTAGGGCTGGACACTCAGTGGTTTTTGGTGGACAGAGACCAAGCTCTATCACACAGTAAATTAAGGTCCAGTCATGCTTTGGGTGTTCTGTTGCTAAAGTAAGGCAGCAGCTGAGGAACACAGTAATTCGCTGTCCTTCTCTTTACTTTGCTAACTTCAATATCAATATTTCAATAGAGTATTCACTCTGACTTGTGGGAGCAGGTGGACCACACAGTCATCTTCCACATAGACAGCCCAGTGCTCGTAGCCAACCCGGAAAATCTCAATCAGGTCTCAGGTCTGGGTCTTGGTTTACCCTATGATGGAAATGGAATGGAATGGAATGGAATGGAATGAAATGAAATGAAATAAAATAAAATAAAGTAGACTTCACATGCCCAAGGAAGTCCAGAGACCTCCTTGTTTGGGGATCAGCTACAGCTCAGCCTGAAGACACTGCCTTTCATCACTTTACAGAAACCCAGGCTGCAAAAAGCTCTCTTCACACAAATGGCCGAGGGACCCGCCCACTCCTGCTACCACCCTCATTATTAAAGCCACCGAGGCTGACGGTGCCAGCTCCAAATGCACAGCATGCCCTGTGATAAGCAAAGGAGATCCTGTAAGCATTTCTCCTTGAAACTCAGCACCATGAGAGCTTTCTCAATAGAGGGCGCTAGAGAGACACTGCAAGAGGAAAAGGTTCTCCTGCAGGTTCTGGCTTTGGGCTGGGGAGTTACACCAAACTCCCATTCTTGGGATAAATCTCACCTAGTAATGATGTATAATCCTTTTTATATGTTGCTGAATTCAGTTTGCTACTATTTTGTTGAGGACTTTCACGTCTACATTCATAAGGGATATTAGTCTGTAGTTCTTTTCTTTGCCTGACTTTAGTATCAGGGTAACATTGACCTCAGAATGAGTTGGGAAGCATTCCCTCCTCTATTTTTAGAGTTTGTGAGGGACTGGTAATTGGTAATTCTTCTTCTTCAAATGTATGGTGAAGTCCTCTGGGCCTGAATTTTTCCTTGTGAAAAGATTTTTATTTACTAATTCAATTTACATGTTATAGGTCTGCTCAGATTTTCTAGTTATTCCTGAGCCAGTTTTGTTATCTGTGTCTTTCTAAGAGTTTGTTCATTTCATGTAAGTTTTCTAATTTGTTAGCATAAAGTTATTCACAGTATTCCTTTATTGTCCTTTTAATTTCTGTAAGACTGGTAGTAAACCACCTCTTTCATTCTTGATTTTGGTAACTTGAGTTTTCTTTTTCTTGGTCAATGAACGTAGCCAAAGTTTTGTCGATTTTATTTATCTTCTCAGAGAACCAACATATGGCCTCACTGATTTTCTCCATTTATTTCCATTTTCTATTTCATTGATTTCTGCTCCAATACTTATTATTTCCTTCCTTCTGCTTGCTTTGGGTTTAGTTTGCTTTCCTTTTTACAGTTTACTGAGGTAGGAATTTGGATTATTGATTTGAAATCGTCCTTTTTTTTTAAAAGATTTTTTCGATGTGGACCATTTTTAAAGTCTTTATTGAATTTGTTACAATATTGCTTCTGTTTATTATGTTTTGGTTTTTTGGCCACGACACATGTGGGATACTAGCTCCCCGACCAGGGATCAAACCCGCACCAGCCTATATTAGATTTTATTCTAAGCACTGCTTTAACTGCATCTCATGAAACTTGATATGCTCTGTTTTCATTTTCATTCAACTCAAAATATCTTCCAATTTCTCTATTTTTTCTTTTACCCATGGGTTATTTAGAAGAATGTTTTTGAATTTCCAAATACTTGTAGATTTCCCAAATTTCATTCTGTTATTAATTTCTAATTTAATTTCATGTGAACAAAGAAATATTTTATATTATTTCAATCCCTTTAAATTTGCTGAGACTTGCTTTATGGCCTAGAATATGGCATCTCCTGGGGAACATTCATGTCTGCTTATGAAGAATATGTATTCTGCTACCGTTGGGTGGACTATTCTGTAAACGTTAGTTAGGTCAAGTTAATATCGTTGTTCAAATCTTCTATATGCTCACTGATTTTCTGTCACATTGTTCTATCCAGCATTGACACTGTAGTATTTAAAACCCCCAACTATTATTTCTGAATTGTCTATTTCTCCCTTCAATTCTGTCAGCTTTTGCTTCATGAATTTGGGGATTATGTTGTTAAATGTGTGTGTTTATAACTGTTACAGCTTCATGATGAATTAACGCTTTATCATTGCAAACAGTTTCTCTTTTTTCCTAGTAATACTTCTTCCCTTAAAGTCTATTTTTTCTGATATTAGTGTAACCACTCCAGCTGTGGTTCTGCTTGCATCTTTTTACATCCTTTTACTTCCAACCTATTTATGACCTTGAATCTAAACTATGCTTCTTGTAGGAGGCATATAACTGGATCTTGTGTTATCAAGTCAGATGATCTCTGCCTTTTCCGGACTGTTTAATTGAGTCACACTTCTCCCTGTTGATTTGATTTCTCCCTGTCCATTTCAGCCTCCCTCCCTTGTGCTATTATTGTCATATTTATTACATCTTGGCATGTTAAAAGGCCAAAAGTAAAATTTTATAATTACTGTTTAATTCGATTGTCCTTTTAATTAGGATAAAAGCTAAAATACATATTTATACTCTTTGATAATAATAACCAACGTAATTACCTTTATGGGTGCTTTTTTTCTTTTCCTTTTTGCCACACCGCATGGCTTGTAGGAGCTTAGTTGCCTGACCAGGGATTGAACCTGGGCCCTAAGCAGTGACAGAGCAGAGTCTTAACCACTGGGCCACCAGGAATCTCCCATGCTTTGTATTCTTTCATGTGGATTAGTTACTATCTGGTGTGACTTCCTTTCAGCCTGAAGAATTTTCTTTGCTATTCCCTTTAAGGCAGTCTTCACTTACCTGAGACTACCTTTATTCTACCTTCTTTTTTTTTGTGGTACGCGGGCCTCTCACTGTTGTGGTCCCTCCGTTGTGGAGCACAGGCTCCAGACGTGCAGGCTCAGAGGCCGTGGCTCACAGGCCCAGATGCTCTGCGGCATGTGGGATCCTCCCGGACCGGGGCACGAACCCGCGTCCCCTGCATCGGCAGGCAGACTCTCAACCACTGCGCCACCAGGGAGGCCCCTACCTTCATTTTTGAAAGACAGTTTACTGGATATAGGATTTTTGGTTGACATTTTTTCTTTTGGAACTTTTCAAATGCCATTCCACTGCTTTCTGGCCTCCGTCGTTTCTGATGAAAAGCCAGCTATCAATTTTATTGTGGTTCCCTTGTACATGATGAGTCTTTCTTTCTCTTGTTGCTTTCAAGATTTTCTCTTTGTGTTTGGCTTTCAGCCATTTGGATTCTGATTCCCCCCCAGGGCTGGTGGTTGCCATTGTTTGTTTGCTTAGAGGTTTGCCTGGATTGATTCTGTGGTGTCTGTTTCCCTCAGAGCAACCAATGGTGTATATGCTTCAGTTTTGTTTGTTTTTTCTTGCTCTTATTTTTAAGCCTGGCATAAAAATAATGGTCAGCCAGTGACTGGTCAGAGGTTAAGCCACATCTTGGGCCAATAAGGCATCACTCTTTTCCTACGGAGCTCGGCGTGGTTTGGAGAATTCATTCAGGTTCTAAAGTTTTAAAGTCTGTCCCAGCTGTTACTTTCTGCATTCACAAGGCCTCATGTTCCTCCAGGAGCTAGAGACTCACGCAGGCCCCTCTATTCTCTCCCAAATGTGTGTGCAGCCTTGTGCACTCCTTAGAGAACAGCAGCTTTTCTAGACCCTCTTTAGCTGTCTCATTACCTGGGTTTCCGTATTATAAAGTTCTGGCTGGTCTGTTAGTCCACCATTTGTCCCAACCAGTATTGCAACCTCAGGCTAGGCCTTCCATGATGTTTGTCACTGAGATAACTATTGTTTTCCACAACATCTCTGGGCATGGAATTTTCCACACTCTGCTCCAAATAAAGTTGCCCTCTGCTGCCACTGCCAGTCCTCCTGGCAGGTCCCACCCACCCAGGTAACAACTTCCCCACCACAGAGCTGGGGGAGGTGGGGGACTTACTAAGACACTACAGATCTCCACTGTTCTGAGATTCCAAGATTCAGTAGGCTTTCTTGATTCAACACTTATCAATTTGTTGTCTGCTTTTGGTCAAATTCCAGAGTCTTTAAATGGTTGTCTTTGATGGTTCTGTCCAGCTTTATTTTTGCTGTTTGGGGAGATTTTTCTGAGATGCTCTGTTAGCCACTCCAGATGTCCTGCCCACTTGATGGAATGAATTTTTATGGGTAAAAAGCAGACCATCTACTCAGTGATATTACATGGAAGGAACTGAGGCCAAGAAAGGGAGTGGATTTTAGAATTTTTATGGGCAAAAAGCAGGCCAAGAAAGATGAAGTGCTTCGTCCAAGGTCCTAGGCAAGTCAGTGGCAGAGCTAGGACCAGAACTGGGGTCCTGGACCAAACCAACTCCTTCTGCCTTAAAGAGAAAATACAGTGGCAACTGAGCTCCCACTAGAGGGCGCCCCAAACTAGCCTTCTCATCTGGAAAGCAGAATCACTATCCTTGTTTTTTCCTCGAATTATCTGCCAGTAGGAAGACCGCACAATTCATTGTGATGCTAGTCTAAGCCAAAAAAAAAAAATCAAAAGAAATCCACGTGCTGGTCATCAAGGATGCTGAACAAGCTTTGTGGTACAGGAAACAAAAAATTCTGGGGTTCAGGGGAGTGGATTTTAGAATTTTAAGTTTTCTTTTGTTCCTTAATACTCTCCACCTGCAATATTGCCACTGGATAGGGGTAGTCAGGTGGAAACTTGAATGGGATTCACAACAGACTTAATAGTCACCTAGCATTACCTGCTCTCTCGCTGAACTTTCTCCCACTATAAATTGATGGTATTGAGCTTTGAGTCTCAACCTTGGCTACACATGGAAATCACCTGTGGAGCTTTTAAAAATTAAGATTGATGTGGAGTATGGCCTGGGAACCAGAATTTTAAGAGCTGCCCAGGTGACTCTAATGGCAGCCAAGGTTGTAGCCATATTGGGAGCTTTTCCAAGGTCCCATCCTTCCTTTTTCCTTAACTTTAGCTTGTCCCCAGCATTTCATGAACCTTAGGGAACCTGTCTATATCCTCCAGGGCGAACTCCACTCCCAGCTGATGCTCCAATCTTCAAATCCAGATTAAGGTTTCCCTGCCCCTTTTTCTCTCTTTGGAATAAGATATGACTTTGAAATCCTCCATCCATCTGCTATTTATTTCCTTTGCGCAAGCTGGCAACCCAGCTCCGGCCCTTCTCCCAGAAATAGGCACCTGGTTGGAAAAACCGGTCTTTCATAAGGTCGCTGGATGGTAACAGTTTCTGAAAGTCTTATAACTATGACAGGGGTGGTGCAGGGAAGTGGGTGGAGGGCTCGTTCCTGCCTGCAGCATGCGGCAGGGAGGCAGGAACAAAACCACAAAGACAGAGCTTTCTTTTGAACTCCTGGGAGTAAAAATGTAAAGTCCCTAGCTGTTTCTGAAACACACTGATTCTTGGGTCAGTCCCTGACCAGGCACTGGAGCAGATGTGGGAAGCTGGGAGCAGAAGAAAATCATCATGATACAGGTATTAGGAATTTCACTTTCAGCTCTGATCCTAACCCAGATGATACCTCAGAAATAAAACCTGAAGCCTCAGACACGGACAGGACGCCAAGGAGAGAATTCGAGTTAGAATGGTAGGCAGAGAATAGCCAGCTCTACCATCCACCAGTCCCTCCCATCAGGAAACTTCCACAAGCCTCTTAGATAGCCTCATCCACCAGAGGGCAGACAGCAGAAGCAAGAACTACAATCCTGCAGCCTGTGGAACAAAAACCACATTCACAGAAAGATAGACAAAATGAAAAGGCAGAGGGCTATGTACCGGATGAAGGAACAAGATAATACCCCAGAAAAATAACTAAATGAAATGGAGATAGGCAACCTTCCAGAAAAACAATTCAGAATAATGATAGTGAAAATGATCCAGGACCTCGGAAAAACAATGGAGGCAAAGATCGAGAAGATGCAAGAAATGTGTAACAAAGACCTAGAAGAATTAAAGAACAAACAAACAGAGATGAACAGTACAATAACTGAAATGAAAAATGCACTAGAAGGAATCAATAGCAGAATAACTGAGGCAGAACAACGGAGAAGTGACCTGGAGGACAGAATGGTGGAATTCACTGCTGCAGAAGAGAATAAAGAAAAAAGAATGAAAAGAAATGAAGATGGCCTAAGAGACGTCTGGGACATTAAACGCAACAACATTCTCATTATAGGGGTCCCAGAAGGAGAAGAGAGAGAGAAAGGACCCGAGAAAATATTTGAAGAGATTATAGTCGAAAACTTCCCTAACATGGGAAAGGAAATAGACACGCAAGTCCAGGAAGCGCAGAGAGTCCCATACAGGATAAACCCAAGGAGAAACACTCCAAGACACATAGTAATCAAATTGGCAAAAATTAAAAACAAAGAAAAATTATTAAAAGCAGCAAGGGAAAAACGACAAATAACATACAAGGTAACTCCCATAAGGTTAACAGCTGATTTCTCAGCAGAGACTCTACAAGCCAGAAGGGAGTGACATGATATACTTAAAGTGATGAAAGGGAAGAACCTACAACCAAGATTACTCTACCCAGCAAGGATCTCATTCAAATTTGATGGAGAAATCAAAAGCTTTACAGACAAGCAAAAGCTAAGAGAATTCAGCAGCACCAAACCAGCTCTACAACAAATGCTAAAGGAACTTCTCTAAGTGGGAAACACAAGAGAAGAAAAGGACCTACAAAAACAAACCAAACAAAGATTGGTTTTGACATGTATACACTGATGTGTATAAAATGGATGACTAGTAAGAAAAGAAAGAAAGAAAGAAAAAAAAGGTATAGGGAAGATAATCGTAAAAGATTTGGAAAAATTGTAAATACTTAAAAGATATCTGCACTCAGATTGCTTTACAAGCATCTTCAAGTTTATGTACCATCTAAAAGAAATGGAAAATAGAAATCATAGAAGATACTTTTTGTACTTAAGCAAGATTCATACTCAAAGAAAAAGTTTTACCCCAAGTCAACAGATTAGCATATGTATACATATAAATGTTCATTTGTAGGGGTTTTGTGTGTATGTATTTATTGAAATAAAATGTGCATATTTCTTTAAAAAAAAAAAAAAGAATGGTAGGCAGCTACAAAGTCATAGAAAGAAGACAGGGTTTGTTGTTAGGAGACCTGGTTCAAATCCCAACTCTGCCACTTACTAGGTGTTCGACACATTCTCAGTAGAACTTCCGAGAGAGCAAAGATGTTGGTCTTTACAAAAGAACATTTTACAAATGTCGAAAGATTATTGTATGCCCCAACGGAGCGCCTCACTCCTAATTACTCTGCCATGGTGAACATTTTTCTAATCCCTTGCAGTGAATACGATGGTTTTATTCCCCCCCAGAAATTCTCCCTTTATGTATTCAATCAACAAATATTTATCAAGCACCTACTAGTTTAAGCACTGGGAATACAGCAGTGAATAAGGCTGACCAAAGCTCTGCCCTCTTTTGGAAGGAGACAGACAGTCAATAAACAAAATGACTATATAATGTGATACATGCTATTAAGGCAGTAAATGGGGTGATATGATGGAATGCTAAGACTACTTTAGTACCGTATGTACTAAAGTGTAGCCATGGTAGATGGTCTGGATTCTTCTGATAGCAGCCGTCTCATTTCTCTTTGGGTAACTTCTCCCTTCCTCCCCAGCCCTGTGATCCTAGTGGGGATGCCAATCATTGCACCCTTTCAACTCAGGCCAATCCGAGCCTTTCCCTTGGGATTCTTTCTTAATTATTATTGAGGTATAGCTGGCATGCAGCACTATACTAGTTTCAGGTATCCAACATAATAATTTGATATTTGTATATACTGCAGAATGGTCACCACCACAATAAGTCTAGTTAGCACCCATCACCACACATAGTTACAGAATTTGTTTTTCCTCGTGAAGAGAACTGTTAAGATTTAGTCTCTTAGCAACTTCCAAATATGCAATACAGCATCATTAATTATAGCCGCCATGCTGTACATCACAGCCTGTTCGGTTTTATAACTGAACATTTGTACCATTTGACCCCCTTCACCCATTTTGCCCACCTCCCACCCCCTGCCTCTGGTGACCACCAATCTGTTCTCTGTATCTATGAGCTCGGGGCGGGGGGGGTTTGTTTGCTTGGTTGGTTAATTGGGGTTTGTTTGTCTGTTTTCAGGATTTTTTTGTGTTTAAAGCAAGGGAAGAGATGTTGTCTATTTCCTCTGGGGTTGCTAAGCAGGGCCTCCCTTCTCTAAACCGCATGGAAGAAGCTGTTGATGTAGAGGAAAATTGAGGCCATCGATCTGAAAGAAACCAAGGGGAGAGGTGGCCAGACAGACAGGATCCCCTGGCAGCGACAGGGGCCCAGATCCTGGTACCAGTCTCTAAAGAGCCCAGATCTGCCCAGGTTCCTACGGTGAGTCCTCCCTGACTCTAAGTTACCCTAGTAACCTTGCAATTTAAAAAAATCTCTTCTTGACTTATACTAGCAAAGCTGGTTTTCTATAATCCAACTGAAAGGGGAGTGGTGTGGCAGAGGGTGACCGTGGATACACTCTGGGCCCCAAGGGCAGGAGAGACCTCTATGAAGAGGTAAGATTTAGGCTGAGAAGGTAAAGGCACGAGGAAGAAAATTATGTGACCATCTGGAGGGTCATTCCAGGCAGGGGCAGGACAAAGACTCTTGGGCAGGAGGGTTTAGTGTGGCTGAATATGAAGGGAGAGAAGGTCGGATGAGACTGTAGAAGAAGAAAAGGACCCCATCGTGGTGGAGGTGGAGGTCTTTCCGACACCAGTTATAGACAGGAGACCGTGAGGGCAGACGAGTCCTTCAGGATACTGGTTGTGAAAGGGAGGAGGGGTACCAGGTGGGAAATGGACAGAAACAGGGGTCCAGGGAGGGCATTTTCAAGACAGGAAAGACGACAGCACACGAGTGCTGGTAGCACGGCTCCGGCGGGAGGGAGATGTTGAAGGCAGCAGAGAGAGGAGATTAATCAGCAGCAAAGGGGCCTGAAAAAGTGGGAGGGGCTGAGATCAAGAGCCCCCGAGGAGGAGCTGGCCTTCCCATAGAGAGGTCAGGGAGGGCCTTTCTGACCAGAAGACACGCACTGGTCTGCTTGGGCTGCCATAACAAAATACCACATGCTGGGTGACTTAAACAAGGGAAATTTATCTTCTCACAGTTCTGGAGGCTGGCGAGTCCAAAGACCAAGGTGCCAGCAAGGTAGGTTTTGCTCTGAGGCCTCTTCTCTTGGCTTGTAGGCAGCTGCCACCTCACTGCAAGCTCACGTGACGACACATGGGAGATCTCAGTTCCCCAACCAGGGACTGAGCCCTGGCCACAACAAAGAAAGCTCCTAATCCTAACCACTAGACCACCAGGGAACTCCCAAGTGACTACTTCTTTGTGTGTGGAGAGAGAGAGCTAGCTCTCTGGTGTCCCTTCTTATAAGGGCACTAATCCTATCATGTTAGGGCCCCACCCTTATGATTCCATTTAACCTTAATTACTTCTTACTCCAAATAGAGTCATGCTGAAGATTAGGACTCCAACATATGAATGTGGTGGGGGGAGGGAGGGACCCACATACACTGAGTCCATAACAACATATGTGAGCTGGATTTGCAAAACCAGGAAAGAGCAGTTTTGGCAACCCAGTGAGTGCAAAGGCTCTGAGAAAGGGAGGACTTGGGTTCATGAAATGTACAGAAAAGAGGCGGGGATGGTTGGTACAGAGTGATCAGGGGGAGGAGAGAGATACAAGGTGAATCTGGAGATGATATACAGATCCAGACAATAGAAAGCAAAAAGGAGAGAATGTGGGCAGGGTGGGGGGTGGACGCGTGTCCATGGTGAGCAATCTCTGAGGCCTCATTTGAGTAAAAGAGCTGGCGCTCCTCATGTGCTAGGACCTCAAGATGCATTTATTTCATCTGTCCTATCTTGGCATTAATTCACCCCTGTTGCACAAAGCAGTAAGTCGTTCCATGTATTTTAAAGGGTATGTACATGTCTTGATGAAATCAGCACAAATAGGAGTCAAATGATAGAGCCTCAAAATGGCATGAGGTTAGTGAAGGTGAAAAGTAAGCATGTCCGTCAAAGACCTACACGTAGACCTCAATCAGGTTAAGATAAAAACAGAACAGCTTGAAGTGACACATCCCAGCAGGTTTTTGTCCTGACTCTCTGAAACAGGGGCAAGTGAATGAAACCATGTATTAATGTTACACAAAGTTTCATATGGGGAGCTGGTAATGACGTTGCTTGTCATTTTATAAGATAAATTCCTCTCTTCCTCCTATTACCCAAATAGTCCACAAGCACCTTGAGGCCAAGGACAAGACTAGCCTCCCAGATCTCTGCTGAGTAAAACACTGTAGAGAAGCAATGCTATACACTCCTTATTTCGCTATTATTAAGTAAAATCCTATTCATCTTGTATTACATTTTTGCCATTAATACTGAGTTCTACAGACCTGCTTTTGCTTATAACGTTATCAAAAGAAACTCCAGAGTGCTCACTTCGGCAGCACTTATACTAAAGAAACTCCAGAGCCTAACCTTTAAAAATGCAAGTCCTGGGGCTTCCCTGGTGGCGCAGTGAGCCTGCCGACGCAGGGGACGCGGGTTCGTGCCCCGGTCCGGGAGGATCCCGCATACCGCCGAGCGGCTGGGCCTGTGAGCCATGGCCGCTGAGCCTGCACGTCCGGAGCCTGTGCTCCGCGGCGGGAGAGGCCACAGCAGTGAGAGGCCCGCGTACCGCCAAAAAAAAAAAAAAAAAAAAAATGCAAGTCCTTATAAATTTCCATTTAAAAGGAGTCTTCGCTTTGTGACCACCTAGAGGGGTGGGATACGAGGATGGGAGGGAGATGCAAGAGGGAGGAGATATGGGGATATATGTATATGTATAGCTAATTCACTTTGTTATAAAGCAGGAACTAACACACCATTGTAAAGCAATTATACTCCAATAAAGATGTTAAAAATAAATAAATAAAATTAAGTGTTTAAAGTGATGGCACCCTGCAGCTGCAGAGATAGCTGTATCTTTCCACGACATCAAGCTTGCTAAAGAATCTGACTTGACAAAGTATCCAATTGAAAACACAAGAGTATCAGGTTTGAGATACTGTGAAATATGGAGGCTTCCTGAATATTCATTAACCGTCACCAGCTTGTTCTGTTCTCTGTTAATATAAATCAGTCCTTAGAATATCATCTGAACAAAGTGGTCTTGAGACATTCTAGAAACTGTTGTAGTTCAAGGAGGAACTGAAATTCCTATTGGTGGTTGGGCTTGATAACTCACCGGCCTGGTAATAATGTTGGAATCTTGACGCCTCTATATTCCTAAACCATACAATTGAGACCAACTCAATTGGCGCCTTCCTCTCCTATCATAGAATGAGAAATAAAAACCTTTGACTGTAAGGATTATTATTTTACTAAAGAGATTAAGAGTCTCACCACCATTTGAACAAGTACAACGTAGCGAGTCATAGTAAGTCCAGCAGTAACTGTGATGGCCAAGCTCTCTAGCAGACCCTGAGTACCTCGGATCACATGACACTACAATCACTGCTAGAAGACACCTTCAAAACTTCGGATCAATCTACTCATGTTTTCTTATAATTTAAATTCTTTTAGAAGATAACTGTATATATCCGAGAGAACTGAAAGTGCAGACACAGGCCCACCCTTGTACATGAATGTTCATAGCGGCATTATTCCTAACAACCAAAGGTGGACGCAACCCAAACGTCCATCAACTGATGAATGGCTAAACAAAATGTACTGATAGTATATCCGTACAATGGAACACTACTGGCCAATAAAAATGAATGAAATACTGACACGGGCTACAACATGGATGAACCTTATAAACATTATGCTAAGTGAAAGAAGCCAGATACAAGAGATCACAGATTGTATGATTCCATTCACATGCAACGTCCAGAAGAGGCAAATACTTAGAGACAAAAATCAGGTTAGCGGTTTCCAGGGACTAGGGACAAGGGAAAATGAGGAGACTGCTAATGATGTGGAGTTTCCTTTTAGGGTGATGAAAGCATTCTAAAATTAGAGCATTACGATGGTTGCACAACTCTGTAAATATACTAAAAACCACCACACGGTACACTTTAAAAGGATAAATTTTAGGTATGTGAATTATATCTCAATAAGGTTGTCATTTTTTAAAAGGTAACTGACAGCTTAAGCAAAAATACAATAACAACAATGTATGTTGGGATTTATAACATATGTAGAAGCAAAGTGGATGTTAATAATGCAGTGAGGCCAGATATGGAGAAATGGAGCTACTGTAAGCTTCTTATACTATAAATAAAGTGGTACAGTATCACACAAAGGTAGACCATAATAAGTTAAAAATGTAGAATATAAAAACTAAAACAAGAATTAAAATTACAAAACACAAGGAATTATAGTCAATAAACCACAAATGAAATAAAACTGAATCACAAAAAACAATCAAAAAGAAGTCGGGGGAAAAAAGGAGAAAGGAAACAAAAAAACAGATAGGACAAATAGGAAATAACAGATAGGACAAATACAGATAGGACAAATAGGGATGGCAGACTTAAATCTCAGCCTATTAATAGTCACATTAAAGTACATAGTCTACACATCCTAATGAAAAGGTAGAGATTGTTGATTGGATAAAAAAATAAAACCCAACTATGCTACCTACAAGAAACACATTTTAAATATAAATGCATAAATAGGTTAAAAGGAGAAGGAAGAAAATGACATACCATGCTAACACTAATTGAAAGAGCTGGAGTGACTATATTAATATCAGACAAAGTAGACTTCAAAGCAATGAATCTTTCTAGGAATAAAGAAGGTATTATTTGTAATAATAAAGGAATCAATTCATCAATAATGAATAACAATATTAAATGTTTACATATCTAATGATATGACCTTATGATTCATTAAAAACAAACTGATAAAACTACAAAGAGAAATAAACAAATCTACAATTATAGCCCAAAATTTCAGTACTCCTCTATGTAATTAATAGAAAAATATAAACAGAAGACCTGAATAACACTATGAACCAACTTGACCTAATAGATATTTATAGACTACCCCATCCAACAATAGCAGAATACACGTTCTTCCCAAAAACTAACAATATTTACCAAGAAGGACCATATCTGGGGCTGTAAAACAAGTCTCATTAAATTGAAATGGATTCAAGTCATACAAAATACATTCTCTGACCACAACAGAATAACTTAATAACCAAAAGATATCTTGGAAAATCTCCAAGCATTTGGAAACTAAATAACATTTGTCATAACCCACAGGAGATAAAAAGGGGGGGATTACTTTGAATTGAACAAAGATGAAAATACAACATGCCAAAATTTGTGGGACACCACAAAGCAGTGCTTAAGGGGAAGTTTATAGTAATAAATGCCTATAATAGATAAGAAGAAAAGTCTGAAATCAGTGTCCTCTACTTCCACCTGAAGACAGAAAAAGAAGTGCAAATTAAAACCAAAGTAAATAGAAAAAAGGAAATAATAAAAATCAGAACAGGATCAGAGATAGAGAAAACAGAAAAACAACAGAAGAAAATCAATGAAATCAAAAGTTGGTTCTCCGAGAAAATCCATAAAATTGTTAAAACTAATCGAATTGATCAGGGAAAAAAAGAGAAGACGCAAATTACCAATATCAGGAATGAGAGAGGTGACATCATTACATGTCCTACAGATACTAAATGGATAACAAGGGAAAATTATGAACAACTTTATGCCAATGTATTTGACAAAGCTCACTCAAGAAGAAACAGATAATGTGACTATCCCAAAATATATGAAGGAAATTGATTTTGTAGTTAAAAATCCTTCAAACAAAGAAAATACCAGGCCCAGACAGCTTCACTGGTAAATTCTAACCAACATTAAAGGAAAAAATAATACCAATTCTTCACAAGAATTCTGTGGAGTAGGAATACTTCCGAACTCATTCTATGAGGCTTGCATTACCGTAATACCAAAACAGACAACTACAAGAAAATAAAATTTAACAAATTAATACCCTTTATGAACATAAATGCAAAAATTCAAAGCAAAATTTTGTAAATTGCATAAAACACTATACAAAAAGAATAATACATCATGGTCACATGTGTTTTCCCCCCCAGGATTTCTAGGTTGTTATAACATCTGAACACCAGCCAATATAATTCAAACTAAAAAAGAAAAATTATATGATCATCTCAATAGGTACAGAAAAAGCATTTGTTAAAATTCAATGTCTATTCCTGATTTTTTTTCCCAAAGAAACTCTCAACAAACTGGTAAAAGAAAGGAACTTTCTTAACCTAATAAAAGGCATCTATGAAAAACCTACAGCTTACATCATACTAAATGGTAAAGACTGAATGCTTTCCCTCTAAGTTAAGGAATTAGATAAAGATGTCTGCTCCCACCACTTCCATTAAGCATTGTACTGAAGATTCTGGCTAGTATCGGTACAATTTAAGACAAAAATAAAGGCATCCAGGTAGGAAAGGAAAAAGTGAAACTGTCTTTATAGGTGACATGATATGTAAAAAGTCTAATGGAATCGACCCAAAAAAAGTTACTCAAGTAAATAAGTCAGTAAATAAGGTTGAAGGATACAAGATAAGTATCCTTATCTAAGTACCCTGGAAAAAGTCAATTATATTTCCAATTACTAGCAATAAACAATCAGAAATTGACATTTTTTTCACTTTAAATGTTCAAAATTGAAATTTAAAATTTTCTGAAATACCATTTCAATAGCATCAAAAACTATGAAATACTTTCAAAAAGATGTGCAGGATGTGAAGCTGAAATTTACGAAACACTGCTGAGAGAAATTAAAGAAGACCTAAGTAAATAGAACACCTTGTTCATGAGTCAGGAGACAATGTTGTGAAGACACCAATTCTCTTAAAATATGATGTGATTCCAGGGAAAATCTCAGCAGGCATTTTATAGAACCTAGGATAGCCAAAACTACTTTGAAGAAGAACAACAAAATCAGAGGGCTAACATTCTTGACTTCAAGAGTTATTACAAAGCTACAGTAATCAACATAGTGTGGTATTGGCCTTACAGTAGGCAAATGGGATCAATGGAATAAAACAGCCCAGAAAGGGACCCACTAGTATGTGGATAACTGGTTTTTACAAGGTGCAAAGGCAACTCAGTGGGAAAAGGATAGTCATTTCTAGAAATGGTGCTGGAATAGCTTGATAGCCACGAGGAAAAAAAAATAAACGTCGATCTATACCTCCTGCCATATACAAAAATCAACTCAAAATGTATCAAAGATGTAAACGTAATGTGTAAAAACTAAATGTAAAAACTAAAACTTTAAAATAGCTGGAAGAAAAGAGGAGAAAACCTTTGTGACCTTGGTTTAGGCAAATATTTCTCAGCTACAACACCAAAGGCACAATTCATAAAAGAAAAACTTCTAAACTGGACCTCAACAGAGTTAAAATTTTTTGTTCTTCAAAAGATACTGTTAAGAAAACAAAAACACAAACCACAGACTGAGAGAGAATATTGCAAGTGATGATGAACTTCATCTGTACTTGTATACAGAATTTCTGAAGAACTCTCAAACAGATAAACCAAGAGAAAAAATAGGCAAAAGATTTGGATATTTCACCAAAGATTATATATAAATATAAGGAAAGCAAATAAACACAGGCAAAGATTTTCAACATCATTAGTCATTAAGGGAATGCAAAGTACAACGGCAATGAGATACCGACATATATATTAGGAGAGCTAAAGTTAAAGAGATTGACCAAACCAAATGCTGATGAGGACGAGGAGGAACTGGAACTCTCAGGTACTGCTGGTGGGAATGTAAAAGGGCACAACCACTTTGGAAAACAGTAAGTTAAACAAACATCTACCAAATGATTTAGCCACTATATTCCTACATATTCACCCAAGAGAAAACATATGTCTATACAAAGATCTGTAAACAAATGTTCATAGCAGCTTTATTTGTAACAGCCAGAACTGGAAACAACCCAAATGCCCATCAAGGGGTGAATGGATAAATAGTGGTCTATCCATACAATGAAATCCTGCTCAGTAATAACAAGGAGTAAACTACTGATAACCTGCAACATGGATATAATTTGAAATAATTACGTGAAAGGAGGCAGACAAAAAAGAGCACATACAATATGATTCCGTTTATATAAGTCTCTAGAAAACGCAAACTAACGCATAATGACAGAAAGTGCATCAGTTGTTGCCTGGGGATGGGAGTGGGAAGAGGGAGGGGTTTACAGAAGGGAACAAAGAAAGCTTTGGGAGTGATGGAGATGTTCGTCATCTGGATTGTGGTGATGGTTTCATGGGTGAATACATATGTCAAAACATATCCAAATGTATATTGCATATAAGTTTATCGTATGTCAGTTATACCTCAACAAAGCTCAATAATCAGCTCCGTAAAGCTGTTTTCAAAAAATTTTAAAGGCATAAGCAACATCCCAAATCAGTGTGCAGTTCGACCTGCCACAGTATAAATAAAGTAAAATACAATATTATGTGGGGAAGAAGTCGCCAGGAAGTTAAAGATATGCCTGGTCTGAGAATTCCCGAGATACCCACCTCTGCTGCCTGCTTTATTAACCTTCCCGCACTCCCAGGCTCCGGAGCTGAATTCCACTCTGCTCTCTTCTGGTTGGGTGTGGACTCCAAGGGCTTCTCCCTAAATGAATTTTGTGATTATACAGTTAATAAACAAAACACTTTTTCACAATTATTGGAAATTCTGTATTACTTCAGATTTACGATTTTAAGATATCTTTTAGTTTTCAGATTATAGGAAACATTTCCCCCCCCCCCCCAGCTTGTTTCTGTGATGCCATTTGCTGTCATACATTTGCTGTTTTTTGCTTTTCAGACAATTGTTTAAAATGCTAATGATAGCAATGAGTTGCTTTCAGGGGCTTTCCCCCCCTCCTCTGATAATCTTTTTTTTTTTAGTATTTATCAAAGTGATACTTGGACATAGCTTTTTTAAAAATGGTAACTGTACATAATGACTTATACGGAAATGCAACAGGCCTCTGCTCTTTCCCTTCCCCTCCCAGTCCTCCTGGCCAGAGGCAAGCCCCTGGAACTCCTGAGCTGTTTCTTCCAATAATTAGCTCCATGTTTCTGAGAAATCTTGTTGACAACACTGTAACTGCAAGTAATGTGAAAGAAGTCAGTATATTTTGTTCCTAGAAACAAAATGTTACAGGAGAGGACTGAAACTAAAGGTAGGAGTATGCTTTTGGGGTAGAAAAGTAGAGTGAAATATACGGGGGCCAAAAAGACCTGGGTTTGAATCCTGGCTCTGATATGTGCTGTTCAACCTTGAGCTAGTAAACTAGTCTGTCTGAACCTCAGTTTGATTGTCTATAAAATAGAGATGCTAATATTTTTCTCGCAGAGTTGTCAAGAGGGTTAAATGAGAAAGCATATGCACACATCTAATACATTACCAACCCCCAAATGGCATTTTCTCTACCTTCCCCAAATTTTAACTCTCCTCCAAAAGCACAGTATATGGGAGCGGGGGAGTGGGGGAACCCCTCATTTTCCATATTGCTCTTCTCCAAACTTTCAGCTCTCAGAATTTTAAATAGAATCAACTATCATGTTTTTAATGAAAGCGAATTGCAGAAATTGGCAAGAAGGTTGCATCATTCATTAGTTACTGAGCCCAGCTGGCAAAAGATTGTAAGCACTCTTGGAAAGCAATTCAGTTCTCAGGAGTCTGTAGAATGGCCTTGCGCTAGAAACTGCTACAAGGTAGCCTCCCTCCAGCAGGTCCCAGGACTGCCCTCTGGCTGTTATTACCAGGAGCACACCAGCCTTCGTTAGTGGTAGGCTGGTTCACAAAACCAGCTCAGGATTTGTTTTACAAAACTGTCATCAAAGTCGGTTCTTCAAAAGGCTTGTAGCCACCCAAAGACCCAGTCCTTACATACGAAGAAAGAATCTTACCCCTGCCGGACGGATGCTGCTTCTGCCCTGTTCTAACGTGCCCTGCTGTGGCTGCTTGGGCAAGAGCTGGACCAACTCTTGAGATCCCACAGATTCTTCTAATTCAAGGGGAAAAAAAATGTTATTGAATATTTAAACCACAACTGCCTTCTATAGGGCGTGAAACCCATGAAAGGAGGACTGGAGCGAGCACCTTGACAGCTATGCAGAGGTGGGAGCTCCAGTCTAGAACCAAGCCTGGCACCTGGTTAGCCCTCAATAAACTTTGGGATAAAGGGGGTTGTGAGACCGTCCTGGAGAGGGCTCAGCTCCTCCGGGAAAGAGAGGCTTTGGAATTCCTGGGTACAGACTCGGGAAGAGGATGCCTCTATCCCAGATGGCAGAATCCTCGGGGCCAAACCCAATGGCAGAAGCTTCTGCGGAGCCAGAGCTGCTGTTATAACTCTACCTGCCCGGCAGCTACCCCGTCTGTCCCATTTCCACCCTAAATACAACAGGAAGGTAAATACTCGAGAGAGTCACTGGACGCCTGGTTCGCTTCGATTACATTAATAACCAACGATCACTCCAAAATATTCACTCATTTCGGTTAACAAGCATTTCGCACAATGAACAAATATCTACGAAAAGGAGAGTTGAAAGAAACCATGGTGACCTTTCTGGGGGTCCAACGGCCTGCTGGGGCCTGGAGAACGACCCCGGAAGGTTCCAGGCCCGGGCGTGGGGGCTTGGTGAGGCGGAGCCCCCCCTCCCGCGGCGACCCGACTGCGGCCCAGGCGAAAGTCCAGGAGGAGGCTGGGTGTCATTCGTCCGTACACTCGCGGTTTCCGAGGCGGCCTGAGGCGGGGCCGGGGGAACCTAGGGAGGGGGCGCCCGCACTCACGCTCGGCGGCGGGGCTCAGGCCCATCCCGCTGCTGCCGCCCTGCCGGTCCCCGGGCCTCGCTGGGGGCAACGCGCCAGGCCAGTTCCCAGTCGGCGCGGCCCCGGGTCGGCAGAGCCGCGGGGTCCGAGATGCCGCTTGCTGGGAGGGCGGAGGGGCGCGGAGTGGGCACGCGGGCGCGCAGCGAACGGCGGGGGCGCGCGGCCAGAGCGCGCGGGGCGAGGGCAGCGCGGGCGTGGTGAGCACGTGTCCGAACACAGCCGGCGCTGATGGGGGCGCTTCAAAGCCCAAGAACCTGCGCGGGGCCGGGGGGTGGGGGGCGCTTTGAGAGGAAAGGCAGGGAAAGGCGGCGTAGGAGGCGACTGGGGTGGAAAGTAACAGAACAGTTTCTGTAAGACTCAGAGGTGGCATCTGATGTGGCTGGAGAAGCTGAAGCTCCACGGAGCAGACAGAGGAGCGACATCTGGAGATAGGGGTTGAGGCCAAGTTAGGAGGGTTTGGGGAGGTACGCTCAGGAGTTAAAATCTTGGGCGATTCAGACCAGATCGAGCGATCGATAATCTTTTATATGTTTTTATTAAAATTATATACATAATATGTAATATATATACAAAAGAATCCATGGAATACATGTAGTTATGAAACATGACGATAAAATTACCACCCATGAAAACACCATCCTACTAAGAACCGCAACACACCTAGCACAGAGGCTCCTCCTACCTGTGTGTTCTTCCCTTATCCCATCTCCCAGCCCTACCCTCACCTCCACCCCCATCCCCCAGAGGTCACCTCTCTCCAGTCTATCATGCTCTTGCTTTTTAAAACTTTTTAAAAATCTCTTATTTGTAGTCCTAACACGTTGTTTCATTTTGCTTATTTGAAGCTTGTAATAATCATATCACACACAGAAAAAAAAATCGTATCACGCTGTATTGTCTTCTGCAATCTGCTTCTTTTAAAGTTGTTTCTAGGGCTTCCCTCGTGGCGCAGTGGTTGAGAGTCCACCTGCCGATGCAGGGGACGCGGGTTCGTACCCTGGTCCGGGAAGATCCCACATGCCGCGGAGCGGCTGGGCCCGTGAGCCATGGCCGCTGAGCCTGCGCGTCCGGAGCCTGTGCTCCGCGATGGGAGAGGCCACAACAGTGAGAGGGCCGCGTACCGCAAAAAAAAAAAAAAAAAGTTGTCTCTATAATACATACACATTGCTATACAGATCTGTAATTTGTTTCCCGTGCTGGAAAATATTCCATTATGTGAATAGACCACATTTTGTTGATATGGTGATAAAACCACTTGGTTTTGTTCTGTTTTGTTTTCTAATTTGGATTTAGAAAACTATTGAAAAGAACCCAAATTGTATCCTGGTGTATGCATGCAAGAGAGTCTATAGGATTTAACAGCTAAGAAGGTATGAAAATGTTCCACTTTAGAATAGAACACTAAAACGTTTTCCCAGTTGGCGGTACCAATTTCACTTCCACCAGCAATGTGTAAGAATTCTTGCTGATTTACATCTTCACCAACACTTAGTACTATCTTACTTAATTTTTCCAGGTGAGTGGATGTAAAATAGTACTTCACTGAAGTTTTAATTTGCATTTAACTGATCGCTATTAAGATTGAGACCTTTACATGTATTTACTAGTCATTTAGACTTCCTCTTCTAAAAAGTGCCTGTTCGTGTCTTTTGCCCATTTTTCTTTGGAGTTGCTTTCTTACTGATTTGTAGGAGCTGTTTATATATCCTCAATACTCATCTTTAGTCGGTTGTATTTGTTTACACGTATTTTCTTCCAGTTCCTGGCTTGTCTCTTCACTCTCTTTATGAAGTCTTTCGATGAAGAGAAATTATGGACTTTAAAGAAATAGAATTTACCAATTCTTTCTTTTGTGGTCAGCTCTCTGTGTCTTTTCATGAAGTCCTTCCTTGCCCTGCAGTCAGAAGAATATTCTCCCGTATTTTCTTGTAAAAGTTTTTAAATGTTGTCTTTTTCGTTTAATCAACCTGGAGTTGATTTTTGTGTATGTGTGAGGCAGAGATCCAATCTGATTTTTCCCTATATGAATAATCATTTATGTCAGCATCACTTACTGAGAGCTTCTCCTTCCCCCCCTCCGTGATTAGCAAGACCACCTCCGTCACGTGTCAGGTTTTCATGGACGAGCAGAACATTGCTGGCTCTATTCCACCCCACTGGCAAATGTGTCTGTCTTTGTGCTACTATCATACAATCTTTATTACTATACCTTTATGATAAATCTTAATATACGGATATCTTCAGATTCCCTCTCCTTATTCTTCCTCAGGAGTTTCTTGACTCTTCTTGAGCTTTTTCCCTTCCATAAATATTTCAGAATTAGCTTGTCAAGGTGCTCAAAATACTCTGTTGGCATCTTGACTGACATTACACTGAATCCATAAATCAATTTGGCAATTTTAACATCTTTACAAAATTGAGTCTTCGATCTATTACGTATTATGTCTCTCTATTTGTTAGGACTTCTTTAATGTATTTCAATGGAGTTTTATAATATTCTTCATACAGATCTGATCTTAGGTGTGTATTACATTTTTCTCTCTATTCATTTGGAAGTTTACACTCTATTCTTTTATTTATTGCCCTTGAAATTTTAACATTCATGTTCAAAGTCTAAAAGTAATATCCTAAACACCCCTCTGAAACAATGTGAGGGCCTTGGAATGCTCTCACTCCAATCTGCCCCTTCCATGCTATTTTAGTTCTGTCCTTTTTTTAACCCCAAATTCACATTATTATTATTATTACCATTATTATATTATACAGACATTTGCTTAGATTTGCCCGGTGGGTCCCTCTGAGGTCATCTTTCTTCTTCCTAAAATATAGCCCTTTGAAGTTACTGTAGTGAACATCTGTGGGTGATTAACTCCTGGCTCTCATGAGATTCCTGGCACCGTGTGAAGGAGCTGAGGTGGAGCAGTAAGCGCCACAGGGCTGTTCAGGCAGCCAGGCTGGGCAGGAGGGCTGGGGGGGGATGGGCTCCTACTTCTGGAAGGGCCCAGAGGGAGCTCCAGGTACCTCTCTGAGGGGCTCCTCCATGGCAGAGAGCGCTGGAACACTTTCTACTACTTGATAGAAACAGTGCACACTGTTTCTACCAAGGCTCCCACCCCTAAGACTAGAACTGCCCAGAGCTAGAGCAAGTCCATGACAGCCCCATAGCTTGCCTGGGACCTGTCAACCTTGTTCCTCGCCCTTGCCCCCAACTGCAGTAGCTCCCACCACCCCTGCCATTCAGGGTACTGTAGTAGGACGGTGCCCACAGGAGCAGACTGTGCTCCCGCACTTCCAGGCCATTAAGCCATACATCTCTCCCGAGCTGAATAGTATAGGAGATCAAAAGCTGTGCACTGGGCTTCCCTGGTGGCGCAGTGGTTGAGAGTCCGCCTGCCGATGCAGGGGACATGGGTTCGTGCCCCGGTCTGGGAAGATCCCACATGCCGCGGAGCGGCTGGGCCCGTGAGCCATGGCCACTGAGCCTGCGCGTCCTGTGCTCCGCAACGGAAGAGGCCACAACAGTGAGAGGCCCGCGTACTGCAAAAAAAAAAAAAAAAAAAAGCTGTGCACTGATTAAGCTGTGGTTTTGGATTTGGGGTTTTTCGTTCGGTTGATGTTGGTTTTGGTTTGGTTTGGGTTTTTCACTTTTTATTACGAAAATGTTCACACACAAATAAAAATAGAGGAAACAGAATAATGGGTCACCATTTACCTTTCACCCAGCTTCTCCAGTCATCAGGATGTGGCCAGTCTTGGTTCGTCTATATCCCCCACCCACTTCCTCTACACCCATATTATTTTGGAGCACATGGCAGATGCCTTATTCTTTCATCTGTAAATATTTCACTACATATTTCTAAAGGATAACAAATAAAGATGAACACAATATCATTAGCACATTTTAAAACATTCTAGCAGTTCCATGTCCTCAAATAGGCAATCAATGTTCACATCTCCCTGACTGTTTGTATGTTGTTTAACTCTTTTTTTTTGAACCAAAATCCAAATAAAACCATAAGTTAGGGACTTCCCTGGTGGCGCAGTGGTTGGGAGCCCGCCTGCCAATGCAGGGGGCGCGGGTTTGAGCCCTGGTTCCGGAGGATACCACGTGCCGCGGAGCAGCTGGGCCCGTGTGCCACAACTACTGAGACTGCGCTCTGAGAGGCCTGCGCACCGCAACGAAGAGTAGCACCCGCTCTCTGCAACTAGAGAAAGCCCATATGCAGCAATGAAGACCCAACACAGCCAATAATAAATCAATAAAAAAAACCCACAAAAAACCCGTAAGTTAGAACTGGTTGATGTGCCTCATACTTTCTTTTAACTAAAGCAGGAGTCAGCAAGCTACCCACGAGCTACCACCCACTGCCCGTTTTTGTGTGGCCTAAGTGCTAAGATTGGTTTTATACATTGTTAAATGGTTTCGAAAATAAAAGAATATTTGTGTCATGTGAAAATTATATGAAATTCAACTTTCATCATCCATAAAGTTTTATTTGAACATAGGCATGCCCATCGTTTACATATTGTCTATGCAACTTTCCCACTACAAGGTCAGGGTCGCATAGTTGCTGTGGCATCTGAGACTTCATGGCCTTCAAAGCCTAAAATATTTACTCTCTGGCCCTTTACAGAAAAAGTTTGCCAACCTCTGGTCTTATGGGTTTCTCCTGCACCTTTTTTTTTCCCCTTTTAATCTTTTAATTGAAGAAACTGGGTCATTGGTCCTGTAAAGCCTCCCAGGGCCTGAATTTTGCTGCTGTTGTTCAAGATGATCGTTTGTGCCCTGTATCCCTGTACGCTGGTGGTGAAGTCTAGAGGCTCAATCAGATTTAGATCAGATGGCTTTCTCTTCAAGAGGATTTCATTAGTGACGATGTGTTCTACCATCAGGCAGTAAATATGTCTGCTTCTCTTTCTTTGTGTGATGTCAACAACCATTGATGATCAGCGCTAAACAGGGTTGAGTTTCAGTAACCAAAACTGATAGGAACTGCCTGGGATACTATGGGGTCTTCGACCCATCAGAGAAGAGAGCGTCAACTTATATGTGCAAAAGCAGTGGTTGGAAAAAAATCAAGCTACTTCAGGTTTTGAGTTGAGATTCCGTAATAAATATATGATCCGCGGGAGAGGGAAGAAGTTCAGTAGGATATACATCAAAGTAACAAGAAGCGTCGTGTTAGCTTACTGAGGTTATGGGTGATGCTTGTTCTTTGCCCGATTTTATATTTCTAATCAAATGGTTCTCTTTCTTTGTGGGGAAAAGGTAAATAAAAAGAAGCTGGCTTTGTCCTGTTGGTTCTCCCCTCCAAGTGTATGTCTTCTCTCTCCAATTAGACTGGAAGCTCCCTGAGAGCAAGATTGATTGTTGATCCCTTTAACGGCCACAGCACCCAGTTATGAAAAATTGTTGCAGCCACTAAAACTCACTTACAGGGCAGAATAGCACCAAAAGAAATTGAAACTGTTTTCTCAAGAGTATATGAACATGCTTTTAGGCAATAGCATCCATTCCTTCAAAAACACTGACTGGACATCCCTGGTGTCCGGGCTCCATCCAGACTGATTCCTGTGCGCCCACCTCCTCCAAAATGGTCTTGGCTGAAATTAGCCAGCTTGCCACCGCCCCAGATTATACGTAAATCTTCCCTGTTTTTCCAGAATCTTCCCAATCTTTTTTTTTTTTTTTGCAGTACGCGGGCCTCTCACTGTTGTGGCCTCTCCCGTTGCGGAGCACAGGCTCCGCACGCGCAGGCTCAGCGGCCATGGCTCACGCGCCCAGCCACTCCGAGGCATGTGGGATCTTCCCGGACCGGGGCGCGAACCCGTGTCCCCTGCATCGGCAGGCAGACTCTCAACCACTGCGCCATCAGGGAAGCCCTTCCCAATCATTTGATTCAAGATGTTGGAGTCACTTTTGGGGACCCTTTCTCCTTGTCTCCCTTATCCAGGCAGCTGTCGGGTTCTGTCAATTCTTCTTGCCTAGTATTTCTCCTAATTCTCCTACCCTCTGTTCCAGGATGATGTAAAACTGGTCCCTAGAGAAAGAGGATCCATGAGAGTTTCCAGATAGAAGGAATCAGATAGAAGAAAGGGGTGGAGATGTAGACCAAAGTAGGTTAATCTATGCATTAGTCCCTCCCTAGGCCCAGAGAGTTATACCCATTCAGGAGCAGGGATTGTGAAAGAGGCTGCTGGATCATAGAAAGGGGGAGAGTGGGGCACCTTGAGATCCCTGAAAATGGATTATGTTTCCCAGGCTATTAACTGGTAATTGACAGATATCAATAAAATTGCCTCAGTGACAATCTGTGGCCAGCTAGAAGAGTATATGGACAATTTTGTGCTTGGGCCACAATTCCACACCTGCTGGGGGAGAGACAGAGAAGGAGGCAGAGACAGGACAGGAGCCATAAACCATCACCTCTTATAGTCATTCAGCCTTTAAATAGATTTTGAGCACTTCCTCTGTGTCAGGCATTTGCTTGGTACTGAGAGTATAAGAATAAATCTCCCTCGTGGAACTTATAGGTGGGGAGTAGGGGGAATGGGAGACAAACATTAAACAATTCTTTTTTTAAATATTTATTTATTTATTTGGCTGCGCCAGGTCTTCGTTGCAGCATGTGGGATGTTTTGTTTTGTTTTTTAGTTGTGGTATGCGGGATCTAGTTCCCTGACCAGGGATCAAACCCGGGCCCCCTGCATTGGGAACACGGAGTCTTGACCACTGGACCACCAGGGAAGTTCCAAACAATTCTTCAGTATATAATGACAAGTTATATTAAGTGCTCTGAGGAAAAAGCACAGGGTGGAGGGAATTGGGAGGATGGGGTGGGAGGGTGCCCGTCTGGGGCAGGGGAAACCCACCTGCCAGTGTCAGGGTCACCATCAGCCCTTTCCTGGAGCTCTCCCACAAGTCCCCCCCTCACTCTGGCTCAGGAAGAGGAATTTACCCCCCTGTGTCCACCCCAAGACAGAACAACAGACACTAAGACCCTCTCTTATTCTGGAGCCTCTTAGATCAGATTCAACAAGTTCTGGACATGTGCTTTAAGCCAACCAGGTCCCTCCCAGTTGTCAAAAGCTGGGGTCACCTGAAAAGAGAAATGAAATGCACCATCCCCCTTCCTTCTGCTGCCTTCCCACTGCAGGGCCTCAGCATCCCCCTCTCCCGACTGCGGCAATACCTTGGAGTTTCAAAAAGAGAACAGTTATAACTACTCTTCTGTTATGGGCTGAACTGTGTTCCCCACCCCCAAGTCATACGTTGAGTCTTAACCCCCAGTACATAGGATGTGACTGTATTTGGAGATAAGGCCTTTAAAAAGATGATTAAGGTAAAATGAGGTCAAGTAGGTGGACCCTAGTCCAATATGACCAGTCTCCCTGCAAGAAGAAATTAGGACACAAAATCGGCAAGCCAAGGAGAGAGGCCCCAGAAGAAAACAACCCTGCTGACATCCTGATCTGGGCTTCTAGCCTCCAGAACTGTGAGAAAATAAACTCCTGTTGTTTCAGCCACCCAGTCCCTGGTATTCCGCTATGGTGGCCCTGGTTCCTCAATTCACAGAAGAGGCGCTGAGGCTGGGATGGGAGTAGGGGAGGGGCACCATTGGGGTGCTACCAGGCTGGGACCAGGACCCAGATCTGACTCCCAGCGGCAAGGCCAGCCTTGTCCCTGCTCAAATGGTTTCTCCACCTTTCATTTCTCCTCCTTCCTCAATGCACCTCCGATCAAATTTCCCGCACGAAAAACCTTCAGCCACGCAGCTCCACCTACCCAGCAGGATCTGAACAAACACCTTGGCTCTGTATCCCAAGCCCTGCCGGTTAGGACCTAAGTCAGTGCTTCTCAAACATTAACATGCATCAGAATCACCAGGAGAGTACGTTAAAATGCTGATTCCTGGGCTCTGCCCCCCAGTAGTTCTGGGGTGGGGCCCTTGCATTTCTAACAAGCTTCCAGGCAGCGCTTCAGTAGCATGGCTAACACACGTCTTTCCGCAGCACTGCCCAAGTACTCGCCCCACCATCAGAGCGGCTGCTTACTTTTCCCTCACCACCCCGTGCCCTTGAGCCTTTGCCCAGCCTGGCCCTGCCAGCAATTCCCTGCTGCCACGTCTGACGCTGTGGTCAGATCCTGGGGCCTCCCAACTCAGGATAAAGTTGAGAGGTTGTGCTGCTTTTTAAAGGGAAAGGCTTATTGGAATTTGAACCAGAACCGGAATGATTCCAGTCCAGAGGATCATAGGGGAGCTTGAAAAAAACAAAAAGACAGAAATCTAGACCCACCCCCAGATACAGACCTCCCTTCGAGACAGGAGACACGCTACTGTGATCACCCTTTCTATATACAGATAATAAAAGGGAGCCCCAGAGAGGGTAAGTGACTTGTTCCAGGGCACACAGCACATTAGAGCAGAAGCTGAGCAAGAACCCAGGTCTCCTTCCGTGCAGCTGTGTGCTCCCCACTGCCCACCACTCCCTTTTCTGAGCCTAAGAGGGTCTTCTCTCTCCCTGCCTTTTCTCACCTCTCCCCATCCCACTTTCTTGTGACCCCGTCTGGGCCCTGGCATTTCCACCCAGTGCTGAAATGGAGCCCCAAAGGACTGTAAAATTTGCCAAAGGGAGAAGAGTGGGGAAAGGGGTGGGGAAACGAGAGAGAGAGATTTGGAAACCTTCATGGGGAGGGGAGGGGAAGCCACTCATTTGGTGTCCAGGAAGCTGGGGGCGGGGCTTCTCCTGGGACCTGCCCCCGTGTACCATCACCCCTGCCTCTGACCCCTGGAGGGCTCAGGCTGCAGCCCGGGAAATCACAAACCCCGCTGGCCCCAAAGGAGCCAGCCTCTGACTTTCCTCTGCAACGGGCTCTGTGCTTCAGACCCTGAGGGTTAGTTAGTACAAGCTTCGCGCCCTTCAACACGGATCTCTTCTGACACCCAGTCCAGCCGGTGGGGCTGGAGCTGGTGTGGGGCGCTGGACAGCTGCCCTCCCAGCCCTGCTCCAAGCACCATTAGGAAGGACCCTGCCAGGTGCAGGTGAGACTGACAGCTGGGAGAGCTGCCCCAGGCATTTAGGACCTGGCTGGGAAAGGTGAGTCAGTCCAGTGGGGGCAGGGCTCCTGGAATCAGGATCTGCAGCCCGAGTTGGAGGCCCCCCCTCCACCATGTCGCCTGGAGAAAAACTGGACCCGCTTCCTGACACTTTCATCCTGCAGCCGCCAGTCTTCCACCCGGTGAGCAGCCGCTCAGAACCTCCTGGGTCTCAGGGCTCCCCCTTCCAGCTGGGCCCAGTATCCCAGGTTGGGGGCTGGAGAGGCCCTCAGTCATAGGTCCTGTTTCCCTGGCCCCTGCCCATGGGCTCTGGAAGGCCACCCTGAGCTTAGCAAAGTGGCTGACAGCTCACTCCCACTCGCGTGTCAATGACTGCTGGGTTCACAGGGTCCTTGCGTTTTAAAAGTAGTAGGGCCTGGAGACAGAGTGGTGTCCCCTACCGTACGATGGGTGGCTAGGAGGGTCTGGGGGAGTGTGTAGTATCACTGGGGGAACATTGATCACTAGGAAGGGCAGGCTCATCTTCAGCCTGGGAGTCAGGTCGGAACCTCCAAGTGAGAGATGGTGTTGGGGTTTCCTCGATTCCTCCTTCAGCCCAGTGCCCTGCAGATTTCCTGAAGCCTGACAGTACTTTACAGAAGGCTGAACTCCCAGCAGACTCCACCCTCCCACCAATGAGCACTAATTATCACTTTCCCTTTACTTGGTCCTCGCCTCCCAGGAGAACTGCTTTGGCTCAGTTAATTACAGGCCAGGCGCAGAGCCTGGGAAGCAGGAGGGACTGACATGCTGAGCCTGGCTAAGCTGTGGGTGCTCTGACAGCCCGGGGTCTCCCACACCTCCCCAGGTGCCTGAGTGATGGGATGAAGCAGCCGTCCAGGTTACAGTGGCTCCTTGCTTTGCAAGCTGCGAAATCCCACCTGGAGGGCAACACTGTCGGATCTCAGCTCTTTCTGGGCAGTTCAGGCTTCTGAAGGCTGCTAGGAGTTGGAGGACACCGCACGAGGCCCAGGAGACACCGCCATTGAGTACCTGCTGCATGGTCACATTTATTCTGCTCAGAGCCCACGCTGTGCCAGGCCAGGCACTGAGCCCGTAGAAGCGAAAGACAGGGCTTCGGCTTTGAAGGGCTTGTGCCCTCCAGCATGAACAGCCAGCCACACGGCTCCCTCTAAGCCAGCCGGCCAAGGGCCAAACTCGCCATGCCAGTGGAGAGCACGGTGAGGGAAGGGATAATTCAGGCACCAAAATGGATGCTGCTTGGAGACGGTGTCAGAGCCTGGAAAGTCAAGTCAGATTTCACAGGGTAGAAGGAGAGCAGAGGAAACACCCCAGAAAGGGTCAGGAGTGGTAAAAGTGCATGCTATATTTTAGGAATGCCAGGGGAAAGGTGAGCTGGGAAGGTAGGCTTGGGTCATTATCCGGTATCTCTCCAGGTGTCCATATCAGGGTCTGCGCTCAGATCCCAGTTTGTCCACCCTTCTGCCTCCCACTTCCCAGGTTCTGGCCAATAAACAGTCCCTGGGAAGCCTCGACACCAGGCTTCTGGAGGCCAGGGTGGCAACCAGGGAACAGTAAGCCTCACTGGGGGCACTGCTGTGCCCTAGGAGCTGGGGAAAGGGGCTGGACTGGTGCTCCAAGGGGGCAGTGGGGCTGAATCTGGTTTGCCCGTGCAGTGTGGCTTTGATGTGTGATGGTCCAGGAAAGGGGAGAAGATGGAAGAGAACACTTCAGAGAAAACTAATTTTTCCCCATTAGGACATTTTCTGTTTGGGGTGGGAGCGCTGAGTCTTCTTGTTCCTCTTTCCTCCCCACCGCACCCCCCGACCCAGGGGTCCCTAGGCCCTTTCTTCAACCCTGTATGGATGGGTTTCTCCCCTTGTTCAGGTGGTTCCTTATGTCACGACAATTTTTGGTGGCCTGCGAGCAGGCAAGATGGTCGTGCTCCAGGGAGCGGTCCCCCTAAATGCACGCAGGTAAGGGAAGTGCTCGGCAGGGCTCCCTCTCTACCTTCAGGGTCTCCGGGAGTCTCTGACCGGAGGTGCCCTTTGGGGGCCTCATCTCCCCTAGGTTCCAGGTGGACTTCCAGTGCGGCTGCAGCCTGCACCCCCGGCCAGATATCGCCATCCACTTCAACCCTCGCTTCCACACCACCAAGCCGCACGTCATCTGCAACACCCTGCGCGGTGGGCGCTGGCAAGCCGAGGCCCGGTGGCCCCATCTGGCCCTGCAGAAAGGAGCGAGCTTCCTCATCCTCTTTCTCTTTGGAAATGAGGAGATGAAGGTGAACGGAAGGGGAAATTAGGGGGTCTAGAACTTGTGTCCCTCTGCTTCTCTTTCCTTCAGCCAAGTTCCCCATGTCACTGTGTCAAGCGGTATTTGGGGGGATGGCGCACAGAGTCCAGTACCCAGGGAACCAAGGAGCTGCCAAGCCCGGTCCCAAGCTGCCCTGGGCCCACTTGGCCCGATACAGATGGCAGCATTCAGCGGGCCCTATGGTGCCGGCCCTGCAGAGGGTACCACTGCCGCCGTCACAGGGAGCGTCTAGAGAGCGCCTGCAGTATGCCGGGCGCTGTTCTAATCCCTTAAATATTAGCTCACTGCATCCTCACAGCAATCCACGAGGAGGGCACTTTCATTCTCCCCGTCTCACGGAAGAGGGGGAAGGGACAGGGAGAGTGAAGCCTCAAGGCTTCCACCGCTGATGTGAACTCCTGCCAGGAAGATCTTCAGACTTCTCTAGGGGAGAGGGAGCTGGTGGGAGCCAGCAGTGGAGGGGGGCACCTGTGGGACAGGGGTCACACAGACGCCGGAGGCTCCTCACCTGTGGATGGTGGGGAGGGCTCGGGGGCTGCTGCTCCAGCTGCTGGTGGGTCAGCTGAGAGGCGAAATGGGGCCAGCATGGGGTGTCAGGGGCCCGGAGGGGCGTTGAAGTTGCCAGCTCCCCAACCTTGGGGAGGCTCCTTAAGCTCCCCAAGCCTCGGGCACCTGGTCTGTAAAACATGCCTGCCTCGTAGAGTTGGTGTGAAGTTAAATGAGGAAAATTCCAGAAAGGATGTTCATGATGCCTGGCACGTGAGTATGAACTCAGGGCCATCAGCTGCTGCTGAGCCGGCCTGGTCTGTCTGTCTCTCTAGGTGAGTGTAAACGGACAACACTTTCTCCATTACCGCTACCAACTCCCGCTGTCTCGTGTAGACACCTTGGGCATATATGGAGATATCCTGGTGACGGCCGTTGGCTTCCTGAACATCAGCGTGAGTTCCCTTGGGGCCAAGTCCTGGGTGGCAGCAGCCTCTGACTTCCCCTGATGCCTGGACAGGCCCAGGATCCCCTCCCGCCCCAGACAAGCCCTGTCACACCAATTATAGCCAAGGTGGAGGGCATCCATCCGGGTGTTGGACATGAGGAGGGGTGAGGTGACCACAGAAGGTGGGTCCAAGAGCCTCGGGCAGAATCCTAGCCTGGGCATGGGGTCTGGTCAATGAGGAGCAGTGGCCACAAGGCAAATGACTTGGAGTCTTGGACCCGTGGGGTTTCATTCCCAGCTGAGGAGCTGATTAAAAATGCAGATTTCTGAGACCCGCCATCAGAGATTCTGATTCAGTAAGTCGGAGGTGGGGCCCAGGAATCAGCATGTGCAAAATGCCGGGTTTGAGAAGCCCCGACAAGGCCTCGGGGAGAGGAGGAGCTATCAAGGCCAAAGCTGGCCTCTGCCCCCTCCCAGGCACTGGAGGGCAGGTGGGAGCGAAATCAATCAAGCTCTGGGGCTTGCAGTGGTCCCGAATCTGGCCTGTTGCTTTTTCTCTCTCCTAACAGCCATTTGCGGAGGGCGGTAGCGAGTATCCGGTTGGACACGTGAGTCTCCTGCGAGCAGGGCTGGCCCTCGCGGTCCCAGCCACGCCGGCTGAGCCACTGGCTCTCCCTCCTCCCCCAGCGGGACCCGCCCCTCGCTGGGCTGCTGCTCATTTTGCACAAGGCCCAGCTGCCCCCTCCCTCACCGTGCGGTTGCCATGGAGACGGCTGGCCCCACCTCAGTCCCTGGGAGTCTGGATTTGCCTCTCCCGGCACCAGGGCCAGCTCGGGAGGATGGCTGGGGTAGGCTGGCTTCCCGGAACGGGCAGGGCCCCAGTCTTCCTATCAGAACATCCGTCTCAATTGGAGCTTTCAGTTCTCAGCATCCCTGTGAGGTAGCGGGTTGGCCAGCAGGGCGGAAAGGGAGATGACGCGCCAGGGACTTGCTCAGAGCCGCAGAGTGCGTGCATGACAGGACCGCCCCCCCCACCCCCCACCCCACCCCCGTCCAGTTCTCCTGCATTATTCCAGAGCTGGTGTCCATCTGAATTCAAGAGGGCCCCACTGGGGTTCCAGTCATTTCCCCGCATTTTCTCTGAGAGGGGCAAACCCCAAATATCCCCATTTTTAAAGAATAATATCAAGGTTCCCTTTCAATGAGCAAACACCATGTGGCCTCCATGTCCCCTCTTTCTTTCCTTGACAGCCTTTCCTGCTGAAGAGCCCCAGCCTGGTGAGTGACCTCCCCCTCCTCGGCCTGGCAGAGGGACAGTCCCTCACCTGCTCCATCAGGAGTGGGAGGACACCCCCTCCCACTCATCTCCCATATGCTGGAGGCATATGGCCTCAGCATCAGGGTCTCCCCTTCTTTATAGGAAACTGCAGGCTATGGGTGGGCCAGTCGACTTCAGGCTGACACTCCAGCTGCACTTGACCTTTTCTCCATTTATTCTGTACACAATTATCTGATACTCTCCTGTGCTGGGCCCAGAGCCAGGCTCTAGGATGGAGGGACAAATCAGTCCCAGCCACCCCCCCAGCTGCCCACAGGCTGGTAGGGGGGCAGACCAAGGAATGAGCCATTACAGTTTGGAGCACAGCATTAGGGGCTCCCAGCACGGGGGCTGGGCGGGTCGGGGGGAGGCCAGAGAGAGCCGAGTACTGGAGACAGGCCTGCAGTAGGTGTCTAATAACTGAGCAGAAGTGTCTCCTGGATGCAGGCCTAGAGGCAGAGATTAACCAGCCCCGGGGCTCCCTGGCCTCTGAGGGCAGCCCATGAAGCAGCTCCTAGGGGCAGTATCCCTCCCCGAGCCCCTCTGTGAGTCCCCCTCTCGGTCATCTCCCGTGTTCCCTCAGGAGGTGCCCTGCTCGCGTGCCCTTCCCCAGGGTCTCTGGCCCGGACAGGTCATCATAGTGAGGGCGCTGGTCTTGCCGGAGCCAAAGGAGTGAGTATGCAGAAGGAGGGGAAGGAGGGGCATCTCTGTGCCAGGCACAAGCCTGATAAACATCACCGCTTTAACCCCCAGCACCACTGCTCAATCCCCATCCTCCAGATCAGGAAACAGAGGAGCAGAGAGCAGAAGTAAGTTGCCCAGGGTCGCAGGGCTTGTGCGAGTCTGATCTGGGATCGGGTCCAGGGCTCTGGTGCCTTCGTGGCACCAGCAACTCCCACTCCGGGAGTATCTTCCCTGTCTGTGCATGTGGTCAGGCCAACCAGCCTCTCACCGCAGGTCCCAGCTGGAGCCTCAGGAGAGGCCCTCTAAAGGCACAGGCTGAGACCCAGAGAGAGGATGTGATCTCCCACAGTGCCCTGGTTTAGGAAACACAGCCAGGCGACCCCAGAGAAGAGGCCCGGTGCTGGGAGGTGGGGACTTGGAGGGACGCAGTAACCAAGTGGATGCTTCCTGACTTCTCCCATAGGGGGTGCTCATGCCTCATTTCCCAAACCTGCGGATTCCACGCCACTTAGACAAGTGTCTTTCTCGTTCCCTTTCTTTGTTTCTTTCCTTTTCCTTCTTCCCTTTCCTTCTTCCCCTCCATCCTTCCTTCCCTCCTCCCTTCCTTCCTTCTGGAATTGCATTGGATTTCATGACTTTTTTGGGACAGATTTCCTGGGTTTGACTTCTGCTGAGGACACTTAAAACCTGTGCAGGGCTTTCCTGGTGGCACAGTGGTTGAGAGTCCGCCTGCTGATGCAGGGGACGCGGGTTCGTGCCCCGGTCCGGGAAGATCCCACATGCCGCAGAGCGGCTGGGCCCGTGAGCCATGGCCGCTGAGCCTGCGCGTCCAGAGCCTGTGCTCCGCAACGGGAGAGGCCACAACAGTGAGAGGCCTGCGTACCGCAAAAAAAAAAAAAAAAAAAAAGAACGTGTGCAACTTCACAGCAGTTACTTTTCCTTTCTGTGCCTTAGTTTCCTTGTCTGTAAAAAGGGATAAAAATAGTGCCAGCTTCAGGGATGGTGTAAATACGGAGACTTGTGCCAGGCACACAGCAAGTGGTCCACAAATGTGGTGATATCAGAATTCTTTTGGCGGAGGGCCAGGGAAGTAAGGCTAGTGCCCTATGTTCTCCCTGCCCTACCCGCTTCTGTTTTGTTTTTGTTTAAGGCACTGACCTCACTAACCCTTGTGCTACATGCTCTTGATCAGGCCTGTGAATTATGGGCAGCTGTACAGCACAGCCCTGGGTAGCATGAGCCTCCAAAGCCAGGCATGACTGGATTGGATTCCTGGTTTTGCCTCTTAAAAACTGTGGTCTTGGGCAAGTCACTACACCTCTCTCAGCCTGGAGGGCTGAGTTCCCCCATCAGAAAAAAAGGAGAAAGATAATCCCACTCTACAGGGAAAATGAAAAAGTTCCCAGTGAAGGAAAGAACCCCGCTCCTCCCCAAGCCTGGAGACAAGGAGACCAGGTACTTATCTTAGCTCAATTCACATGGTTATTATTAGTGACACAGGGAGTGATTTTACTGCTCTCTCTCTCAAGGGCCATGATTCACGTGTCCTCAGAGGCCAGGCAGGTCACATAAATAGTGAGGCACCAGGTTGGGAATGTGGTGAAGTGGAAAGAATATTTCCATAGATCTTCTGATGCCATATCTTCTAATTATTTAAAAGAGAAGCTGAAAGCTATCTTTTATGTAAACTTTCTCAATTTTTGAAAATGGTATTACTTTAAAGTTGAAGAATACCGTGGACCAGCCAGAACATTTCTACAGGTTAAGTCAGCCCTGGGCCACCGACATTAAGGCTTAGCACCGCCCCTGGCACTTAGCAAGCCTTCAGCCCCTTCTCCGGCCCCTTTCCGCAGTTTCACGCTCAGTCTGCTGGACGAGGCCGCCCACGTTCCTGTGACGCTCAGGGCTTCCTTCGCCGACAGAACTCTGGCCTGGGTCTCCCGCTGGGGCCGGAAGAAACTGATCTTGGCCCCCTTCCTCTTCTACCCGCAGCGATTCTTCGAGGTGGGTCGGAGCCAATGTGCCTGGTCCCTCTTGGGTGGAGTGCAGGGCTGCATTCCCATCCGGGAGACTGGGGGTGTGTCGGGAGGGCAGGGAAGCCAGTGCCCGCTGGGGGAGAGGAGATCTGGGCTGGGGATCCCATGCCCAGAAACCCCTCTTTAATTAATCAGGGGGCGCCCTGGCCTCAGCATTATCAAGAAGCCCCCCTAACGACTCCAGTGTGCCGCTGAGGTTGAGACCACTCGTCCAGGGAGAGCAACGACCCCTTTTACAGATGGTGAAACTGAGGCCAAGGCCTGGGCAGATCCTTGTGGAAGGGCTGATGATGAGCTGGGCCCCTAGTCCTGGTCTTTTCCATCACTGGGTGCCCCATGGGTCCAGCCTTTTGTCCTTGCCAGGTGGGGCATCAGGCAGGCAAGGGAAGGTCTGGAAGCCTGCAGAGCCCCATGCCCTCCTTTCCCAGGTTCTGCTCCTATGCCAAGAGGGAGAGCTGAAGCTGGCCCTCAGTGGGCAGGGCGTGGGGGCCACCAGCCTGGGCCAGCAGGCCCTGGAGCGGCTGCGGGAGCTGCGAATCAGTGGCAGCGTCCAGCTCTACTGCGTCCACTACTGAGGAGGGATCCAGAGAGCCCAGCCAGAGAAGAAGAGGGGCAGCCTATAGCCGGGGCCCCACCAGATGGCCCCACTCTCCTACCCTCATTAAAATCTCCACCTGCCAACACGGTGTCAGGCCTGGCTCGCTTCTGGAACCAGGAGCCTGAGTCTGCAGGTGCTTTGGACCCCACAGCAGAAAGGGGGTACAAGAGTGTGAAGGCTCCAGAAACTCTGCAGTTCCCTCCACCAGGAGCCTGATTTGGCTATGCCTTCCTTCAGGGCCTAGACAAGGAGGCAGGCTTTGTAGCCTAATGAAGGCACTCCAAAATGCAGCGGCTTTAAAAATTTAGATGTTTATTTCCTTCTCATCTAAACAGAAAAATCGTCCGGGTCAGTGGGGCAACTTTGCTCATTATGGACCTCCTGGGTCATCCTAGTCATCATACCACCACCCCCCCCCCCCAGGGCATCAGCATCACCTGCATGGCAGAAGCTCAGTAGCCACCGTATCTAGGTTTCAACCGCTGAGAAGGCAAATAGAGAATACGGACAAGGCCCATCTGATGTCATAAGCCCAGACCTGGGATTAGCACACGCTATCACTCACATCTCATTGGCAAGTACTCAGTCACGCAGCCACGTTATCTGCAAGGGAGGCTGGAAGTGTCCTCCACGGGATGACCACGTGCCTGGCCGTAGTTCTGCTCCTGTGGTTCCCGGAATATTGGTTTTATTTATATTTTACCGTCTTATTTTGTGTTTTCTATTTACCATTGCTATTTTTCATCATATTTTCAGCTTTTGGACTTGCTATTGGATTGATAAAGTCTTCTTTATCACCCTCCCCCTTTTTTTTCTTATGCTGATTTGGAAGTTGTAAATTCCATTTTATATTTCTAGTGGTTATCCTTACTTTTTATCTTATTTTTTTAGTTAACACAATAAAATTGACTTTGGGGGGGGTGGGTAAAATTCTGAGTTTTAACATATATGTAGATCTGTGTGGCCACTACCACAATCAAGATATATAACAGCTCCATCGTTCCAAACAATTCCCTGGTGTTACTTCTGTGTACTTGTACCTCCTCTACCCGCTCCCTTAACCCCCAGCAACTCCCTGATCTGCTCTCCATGACTATGTTTTGTGTTTTTGAGAATGTCATATAAACGGAATCAGGTAGGATGTGACCTTTTGAAACTGATTTCTTTCAATCAGCATTACCCTTTGGAGATCAATCTAAGTGGCTGTATGTATTGTATCAGTGACTCATTCCTGTTTGTTACTCGGCAGTATCCCATTGTACCACAATTGACCCACTGAAGAGCATTTGGGTGGTTTTCAGTTTTTGACAATTAACGAATAGAGCAGCGAAAATCATTTGTATACAAGTCTTTGTATGAATGTAACTTTTCATTTCTCTTGGGTTAATACCTACTAGTGAGATTGAGGGATCATATGGTAAATGCATGTTTAACTTTATAAGAAACTGTCACAATTTTCCAGAGTTGTTTCAGAGTAGTTTTGGGAATTTTGCTTTCCCACCAGCAATCTATGAGATTTCCAGTCGTTCTGTATGCTCATCAATGCTCATAATTGTCAGTATTTTTTATGTTAGCCATCTTCATCGGTGTGTGGAGGTATCTCATTGTGGCTTTAATTTGTATTTGCCTAGTGGCTAAAGATGTTGAGCATCTTTCTATGTGCTAATTTTCCACCTGTGTATTCTCTCTGGTGCAGTGCCTGTTCGGATCTTTTCTCCATTTTTAATTGAGTTGTTTGTTTTCTTATCACTGACTTTTAAGAGTTTCTTTATATAGGCTGGATAAATGTCCTTTGTTAAATATGTGGTTTGTAAGTAATTTCTCCCAGTCTTAGCTTATCTTTTCATTCTCTAAACAGTTTCTTTCACAGAGCAAAAGTTTTTAATTTTGATAAAGTCCAATTCATCAATTTTTTCTGGAATCGTATTTTTGGTGTCATATCTAAGAAGTTTTTGCCTAATGAAGATTTTCTCCTTTGTTTTCTTCTAAAAGTTTTATACTTCATAGTTCACATATAGATCTATGATCTATTTTAAATTAATTATTAATTATGTTGCACAGTTTAGGTTGAAGTTTTATGAGGTTTCTTTTGGTTTGGTTTGGTTTGGTTTTTGCATTTGGATGTCCAGTTATTCCAGTAACATTTTTGAAAAGACTATCTATCCTCTGTTGAAGTGCTTTTGCAACTTCGTCAAAAATCAATTGGCCATATTTGGGCAAGCTTATTTTTGGACTCTATTCTGTTCCATTAATCTATGTGTCTGTCTCTTGGCCAATACCACACTGTCTTGACTACTGCATCTTTGTAGTAAATCTTGATAATGGGTAATGTAATTCCTCCAACTTTATTCTTCTTCAAAATTATTTTGGCTCTTCTTGATCCTTTGCCTTTTCTTATAAATTTTAGAAGCAGCTTGTCCATACCTACAAGATATCCTGCAGGGATTTTGAAGGGAATTGCATTAAAATTTATAAAGCAACTTGGGAAAAATTGACCTCTTTATTATGTTGACTCTTTCAATCCACTAGCACAACAGGTCTTACCATTTACTTAGGTCTTTGATTTATTTCATCAGCATCTTCTAGTTTTTAGTATACAAATCCTATACATGTGTTTTTAGATTTATAGCTAAGTATTTCATCTTTTTAGGGTTATTGTAAGTGGTAGTTTTTAGCTTCCATTTGCAATCGTTTATTGTAATTATATAGAAATATGATTGGTTTTCTATATATAGAAGTGTTTTTGTCTATTACACAGAATCTTTTACATAAATCTTTTACATGTTGTCTGTGAAAAGGGGCAATTTTACTTCTTCCTTTCCAATCTATAAGGCTTTATTTTTCCTGTCTTATTATGCTGGCTAAGAATTCTAGTGCAATGTTGAGTAGGACGAATGAGAGTAGACTTCTGTGCCTTGTTCCCAATATTAGGGAGGAAGCCTTATAATATTAACTATAGATTTTTTGTAGATGCCCCTTATCAAGTTAAGGACATACCCTTCTATTTTAGTTTACTGAGAGTTTTTATTATTATTACTATTATTACGAATTTATCACAAATTATTATGAATGGATGTTGAATTTTGTCAAAGGTTTTTTTCTGCATCAAATGATATGAACATTTGTTTTTTATTCTTTAGGCTATAAATATGGTGTATTACATAGTGGATAATCAGGTATTCAACCAGACTTGCATTTCTGTGATAAACTCTACTTTGCCGTGGTGTATTATTCATTTTGAAAATATAGACATACCTCATTTTACCGTGCTTCACAGATACTGCATTTTTTAACAGATTCGAGGTTTATGGCAACCCTGTGTCATACAAGTCTACCAGTGCCATTTTTCCCAACAGCATTATTTTTTAATTAAGGCACGTATGTTGTTTTTTAGATAGAATGCTATTGTATGCTTAATAGACTACAGTACCGTGCAAACATAACTTTCACGTGCACTGGAATACCAAAAAGTTCCTGTGACTCTCTTTATTGTGATATTCGCTTTATTGTGGTGATGTGGAACCAAACCCACAATAGCTCTGAGGTATGCCTGTAGCTGGATTTGATTTTCTAAAATATTTTTGAGGATTTTAACATCTGGTTTATGAAGGATAATGATCTCTAATATTACTTTCCTGCACTATCATTGTCTGTCTTTGGTATCAGGGTAATGCTGTCCCCTCCTCTATTTTCTGGAAGAGTTTGTAAAAATTGGGGATATTTCTTTAATCTTTCATAGAATTTGCCAGGGAAGCTATCTAGACCTGGATATTTCCATTTGGAAGATTTTTAATTAAAAATTCAATTCCTGTAATAGGACATAGAAATAGGCTATGTACCCATTTCATCTTGGGTTGGTTTTGGTAGTTTGTGTTTTTCAAGAAATTGGTCCATTTAATCTTAGTCATCAAATGTATATATGTAGGTAGAGTGCATAATATTATTTTCTTATTTTAATGTCTGGGGGATCTTTAGTGAAAGCCCTTTTTTCACTTCTGATGTTGGTAATTTGAATCTTTTTCCCTTTTTTTAATTGACCTTTTCAGAAAAACAGCTTTGGCCCTATTGATTTCCTCTTCTGTTTTCGGTTTCCAATTTTATAGATTTCCACTCTTATCTTTATTATTTCCTTCTTTCTGCTTGCTTTGGTTTATTTTGCTCTTTTTTTCTAATTTCTTCAGTTGGAAGCTCAGAATACTGATTTTAAACTTTTCTTCTTTTCTAGTATAAGCATTTAATACAATAAATTTCTTCTCGGCACTTTAGCTATAACACACAAATTTTGATATTTTGGGTTTACATTTTGTTCATTTTAAAATATTTGCTAATGTCCATTGAGACTTCCTCTTTGGCCAATGGATTATTTAGAAGTATGTCATTTAATTCCAAGTGTTGTAGGTCATTCTGATATCTTTCCATTATTGAGCTGTAGTTTAACTCACACTTTGTATAATTTCAATTATTTAAAAAATTTTAATATTTTCTTATGATCCAGAATATAAGCTTTAGTGAATGTTCTGTGGACCCTTGAAAAGAATGTGTACTCTGATGTTGAGTTGAGTGTTCAGTAAATGTCAATTAGATCCAATTTGTTGATGGTGTTTTTCAGTTCTTCTCTATTATTGCTGGTTTTCTGGTCTACAGGTCCTATCAGGTTTTCAGAGAGGAATGTGAAAGTCTTCAGCTACCATTGCATATTTATCTATTTCTCCTTTCAGTTCTGTCTGGTTTTGCTTCCTTTATTTTGAAGCTCTATTGTTCGGTGCATATCAAAGTGTGTTTTAGACATGATACTGTTTCTCCAGGGAAGTGGAGATATTTTGTATATTAATCATGTAGAATAAAAAAAATACGTCGTGCAGAAAAAAAATTACCATGCTAGTCCTGAAACAGCGGTTCTTAGAAAAGCCTGCTTGCAAGGTTGGCTCTTGGCTAGTATCTGGGAATTTAACTGGTAGACAATTCCCTATACTGACATAAAACATTCCTAACTATTAAGAGTGGCTCACTGCGCCTAAACTGTTTATATAAAAATATAGTTTATGCTGAATACCCAGTTTCCTTCTGGGAATCTAGAATTTTGGTACATGCTAGGCAGAGGGTGCCTATATTACTTACCCTTTATAAAAGCCTGAATTTCTAGACTCAGAGAACTTCCCTGGTAGACAACACTGCACATGTCACAACTCATCAGTGGAAGAATTAAGCACATCCCGTGTGAATGCACTGGAGAGAACTTTGGAAGTTTGCCTTTGGTTTTCTTCTGGACATCACCCCATGTGCCTTTTCCCTTGGCTGATTTCACTTTGTATCCATTACTGTAATAAATCTTAGCTGGAAGTATGACTATATGATAAGTCCTATGAGTCCTTCTAGTGAATCAGTGAACCTGGGGTGGTCTTGGGGATCCCCAACACATATGTCTTCTTCTTAATGAATTGACTCTTTTGTCATTTTGCAAAGTCCCTAGTTATCCCTTTACTCTGAAGTCCACTTTGTCTGATATCAGTATAGTCACTCCAGCTTTCTTTGATTAGTGTGTGTATGTTGTATCTTTTTGGCATCCTTTTACTTCTTTTGTTTTTAACTGGAGTATAATTGCTTTACAATGTTGTGTTAGTTTCTGCTGTTTGTGGATCAGCTATATGTATACGTATATCCCCCCCCTCTTGGACCTCCCTCCCACCCCATCCACCATCCCAGCCATCTAGATCATCACAGAGCACCGTTTTACTTTTAACCTATCTGTATCGTTATACTTGAACTGAGTTTTGTGTATATAGCACATAGTTGGGTCATGGTTTTAGTTTTTGTTGGTTGGTTGGTTGGTTTTTTTAATCCATTCTGACAATATCTTTCTTTTAATTGGTGTGTTTAGACCATTTACATTTAAAGTAGTCATTGATAGGTTTGGTTTTAGGTGTACCATTTTATTGGTTTTTTTCTATTTGTTCCCACTGTTTTTTAGTCCTCTGTTTTTCCCTTTCCTGCCTTTTTTTGGGAATACTTGAACAGTTTTAGCATCCAATTTCAATTAACCTATTGTCTTTTCTTACTATATCTCTTTGCATAACTATTTTAGTGCTACCTCTAGGAATTATAATATACATACTTAAATTTTTAAAAATTGTATTAAGATATAATTGACATATAACATGATATTAGTTTCAGGTGTACAACATAATGATTCAATATATGTATATATTGTGAAATGATCCCCACAATAAGTCTAGTTAACACCCACCCCCATACATAGTTACAATTGGTTTCTTGTGATAAGAACTTATAAGATTTACTCTCTTGGGACTTCCCTGGTAGCGCAGTGTTTAAGAATCCACCCGCTAACGCAGGAGACACAGGTCCAGGAAGATCACACATGCCACGGAGCAAATAAGCCCACGCGCCACAACTGCTGAGCCTGCGCTCTAGAGCTTGCTGTCTCGTTTCATCCCTCCCCTATCCCAAAGGGTTACAAGTATTATCATCTCCCCTTAAGAAGTTGTCTCTTGAGCCTCAGGGAGATGATTAGCACCCAAGGACTCTGCTGCGATACGGTGGAGCCAGGATTTGGAAGCAGGACTTGCAAGCTCCGAAGGCCCTGCCCTCTCCTTGGAGCCAGACTGACGCTGTGTGGATCTTTTGCAAACAAGCTCCTCTGGGGACATGTGAGAGGAGTTACCAAACAGTGCAGCGCAAGTTGAAGGGATCTTAATGTGACCCAACAGGCAATTCAGCCAGGGACCAGGACCTTGTGGGATCAAACAGCTGTGTCTGCAGTGGGGTGGACACCTGCCATGTGGCGCTCAAGGGCGATGACCTGCTCAAGGTCACTTGTGTGAAGAGTTCGAGCTGGGTCTTTCCTCTGCCCACATCTCTCACTAGGCACCCCATGGTCCTGACTTTCTTCCCTTCCTCACGCCATTCCTCACCGTCCATGTTCCACCCCAGGGCACCCCAGCTGCAAGAACTAATACTTTTTCTATTCCCTCTACATTCCTGATCTGGGGAATGACATCCCCCCTTCAACCCCTCCTCCAGGTTTCCCAGTCCCAAAAGAGGACCATCCTAAGCCTTCCATCTCCCTAGCACATCCTTTCCCTCTGCCCCTCCTTCACCCCAACTCCTGCCACCTGCATCCAATCACGAAGTCCAGTCAATGCCAACCCTGGAAGTTTCTCCTGAATTCACTGCCTCGTCCATCTCCCATCCACTGACTTGGTCCAGGGCAGCCCCGTCCCTGCCTCTGTGACCCCGTCGGCCCCCTGACTGTGCCCCCCCGCTCCCATCACTCCACATCCAGTGTCCCCAAGACTCTCTGTGACCTGCCTCCTAAGGGCACGTCTGCCCATGACTTTCCTCTGACGTCAGACCACAGGGAAGGTCCTTTGGGCAGCTCACAGCACTTCCTGACCTGCCCTCCGCACCTCTCCTCGCCCTTCCTGCTCCACCCAGGCTGACTGGATGACTTGCCCTTTCCCTGACCCACTGCTTGTCGTTGCCTCTGCTCCTGTGTGCATCCAGTTCTCTCTGACCTCACACCCTGCTCCACACCCCCCTTCCTCTTCTTCCCCATCAGACACCCCACATCTGAGAAGCTGCCCTGCAGGCCCCAGCCTGGTCCCTCACACCCTGCTCCACACCCCCCTTCCTCTTCTTCCCCTTCAGACACCCCACATCTGAGAAGCTGCCCTGCAGGCCCCAGCCTGGTCAGCTGCCATCCTCTGGGTCCCCAGGCGCCCAGGACCTCCCCGTCTCCCCCATGGTTGTGTCGTGCTGTGATTCCCTGTTCCTGTCTGCACCCCTCTGGACTTGCAGCTCCATTCAGGCAGGATTCTGTGTGCTCGTCCCTCCCTCTCTGCATCTCCAGCATCCACTGAGGGGCTTGGCTTGGGAGAGAAGCAAAGCAATTGTGCAAGCAGGAGGGCTGGAGGCTCCGCGGGGCCAGGACTCCTACGCAGCTCCTCTGCTGTCTCATCCCAAGGCACCTTGTCAGCCAGGGCAGGGCCAGAGATGGTCTCCATCTGGAGGACATGTAGGGACTATTCACTCCATCCCTAAATGTCCCCAGATGTCTAAGACCATGGCCAGGGCACTGTCAATAGCAATGCTGAGCTGAAGTCTACACTTGGCCCCCATCTGGATGAAGAAACAGGGAATGGTCACGAGGGGTGGGGAAGTTCCCTCCTGGAACTAGGCCAGACAAGCTCCTTTTTTTAAGATTATGATACATGCCTTCCTGGAATTGTTCCGTTTCCTGGAATAAATGTATGAACGCAACTTATCTTTTTCAGCTGCATACCCCTGAGCTGAATCCGACCCCGCCTAGAACTTCAATCACACAGAAAATCAACGCTGCTGGACATTGCACAGCTTAAACTAGAATGGTCTTGAGCTGGGAGGAAAAGACTGTGAAAGGAAACGGGGGACAGAGGTGCTGTTTGGGGGCTGAGAAGGGTCTAAACCCTCACCAGCAGCAGAGGGAGGCAAGACAGGGATTAGTTCACCTCCCAGAGACCCAAGGTTTTCCCCACAGACTCAGTATCGAGGCTCCTCTGTGAACTGGGCGTGAACAAGCTGGGCCCCGAGACCCAGACAGACGCAGCTTCTAGAACAAGGACCAGATCCCCGCCTGTATCACTCACAGTGCCTCCCCCTCCCCATGTGCCAGACATGTAGTCTGTGGTCACAGAAAAGAGATATCCACTCTGCAAAGACCTCATGGTCCCCCAGGGAAAAGAGGCTCTTATGTAATAACAGAATCCTTATACAAGTTTTCAAACTAGCAGCTGGCGCCCGCTCTTCCCAAGACCAGCAGAGGGAAATGAGGGGGCCAATCCACTAGGGATTTTCCCTTATCAGTCAAGAGGACATAGCGTAGACATCATGGAGCCCAGGCCGAGTGTGCTCTCCTGCCCGGCCTTCTGGATGGATTCCAGCCCCTCACTCTTGGTTTCATCTGCACTGCTCAGTCTATGACTCACTGACCAAACTTTGATCAAAACTCCAAAGCCTGAGAAGGGGACCACAGTATGCAGTTGGCCCATCACACATGGAAGCAGGAAATTAAATTTATGTTCACATAAATACCTGGACACGATTGTTCGTGGCAGCTTTATTTGGAATAGCCCAAAACTAAATACAACCAAAGTTATCCTACAACAAGAGAACTGTTACACAAACAGTGATACATCCACATCAAGGAATATTACTCAACAATGAAAAAGGAACACACTGTTGATGCAGGCAACAACCTGGATGGATATCGAGGGAAATATGTAGAGTGAAAAAAGCCAATCTCAAAACTTCACAGGTGTGATTTATACAGCATTCTCAAGAAAGACAAAATTATAAAGGACAGATAGGCATTTTCCAGGGGTTAGCCATGGTAGGAGGGAGAGGAAGAGCTGTGATTATAAAGAGGTGGCTCGAGGGAGAGCTTTGTTGTAACGGAACCGTCTGTCTTCTGGTGGTTATGGTGGTTACATGAATCTACACCTGTGATAAAATCACATAAAACTGTACACACACTTATGCCGATGCCAATTTCCTGGTTCTGTCATTGTACTATAGTTTTGTTCGATGTAACTATTGGGGGAAACTGGCTAAAGATAACAGGACTTTCTGTGTTATCTTTGCAACTTCCTGTGAATCTCTGAACTATTTTCAAAAGGGTTTGTAGCCACTGGACAGCAACAAAGATCCTGTATAGAAGGGACGTGATGGAGGCAGGGCTCACATGCGCCCAGACTTATGCCTGAGGGTATTTCCCAAACCTTGGTGCAGCTAAACAGCGTCAGACGTCAGACGTAGACTCACAGTCTCATTAAGTGCAGGAAGCAGATCAGAGTTCAGGGATTTTCTAAGACCACTGGGATTCAAGGAGCAGGGGACCAGAGAACAGGGAGCTGCAGAGAAAGAGGCCCCCAAAACTGCATAAAAATGTCCCTTGGAAGAGTGAATGTGAACGTAAACTATACATGTCAGGTGATAATGATCTGCCAATGTGGGCTCATCGATTATAACGATAATATAATACCTAGAGCAACCACCCAAGAAATCTACAAAAACACTATAGATCATAGAATTCTAAACATGTTCAGGTAAGACATACAAAGGCAAGAAAAGTGAGGCAGAAGAACAAATACAGAAGGAACAGAGAAAGTGTTCAAAACAGTGTAATGGCAGACCCATGCCCCTAACATATCAACCATTACATAAAATACAGATGGCTTAATAAATCAATTGAAAGAGAGATCGAGGGCTTCCCTGGGGGCGCAGTGGTTGAGAGTCCGCCTGCCGATGCAGCGGACGCGGGTTCGTGCCCCGGTCCAGGAAGATCCCACATGCCGCAGAGCGGCTGGGCCCGTGAGCCATGGCCGCTGAGCCTGCGCTCCGCAACGGGAGAGGCCACAGCAGTGAGAGGCCCGCGTACCGCAAAAAAAAAAAAGAGAGATCGATAGAATGGATTTTTAAAAAAGCATGTTGTCTACAAGAAACTCACTTCAAGTATTGATATAATGATATGCGTAGGTCAAACGTAAACAGAGAGAAAAATATACACACACAAACATTACTCAGAAGAGAGCAGGGAGACCATAATAATATCAGAAAAAGTAGACTTCAGAGCAAAGAAAATGACCAGGGACAGAGAGGAACATTTTATAATAATACAGGGGTCAATCCACCAAGAATATTTACCAATCGCAAATATGAATGTACCAAACAACAGAGCTTCAAATGCATGAGGTGAAAACTGATTGAGGTGAAAGAGGAAATATATCTCTTATAGTGCAAGAGTGCTGGCAATGAAGTCTCCTACGTGTTATTTATCAGAATACATTTTTCTTTCACTTTTGCTCTTGAAAAATATTTTAGCTGGATACGTACTCTGATTTCTCATTTTATTTTTCATCACTCTACAGATGCTTAATTGTCTTCTGGCCTATTCTGTTTCTGGTGATAAACTGTTCTACTGTGTTTTGTTTTGTTTTTTGCGGTACGCGGGCCTCTCACCGTTGTGGCCTCTCCCGTTGCGGAGCACGGGCTCCGGACGCCCAGGCTCAGCGGCCATGGCTCACGGGCCCAGCCGCTCCGCGGCATGTGGGATCTTCCCGGACCGGGGCACGAACCCGTGTCCCCTGCATCGGCAGGCGGACTCTCAATCACTGCGCCACCAGGGAAGCCCTGTTCTACTGTTTTTAATGTGTCTTTTTCTCTAGCTGATTCTAAGGCTTTTCTCTTTAACGTTTTGCTTTTCAACAATTTGGTTGTGCTGTTGACTTCGTGTGATTTTCTTTGTTTTTGTCCTGCTTGGGACTTGTTGAACTTTGCAAACTTTGAATTTATATTTTTCCTCAGATCTGTAAAATGATTGGGTCCTTGGTGGCCTTGGTGAGCTGCTGGACTGAATCTGAGTCACCTGCCTCTGTCTTTTTGTTACGGAGACACCGACTATCCAGGCTGTCAAAACCCCCTTTAGTTAAGTTCTGCTTCTTGCAGCCCAATGTGTCCTCCAGGGGCAATGAACTCCTGGATCCACGTGCTCCAAGGCCCCCACCTCCTGAAGCCTTGCCCTGTGGAGCGCAGCACCCCATTTGGCCTCCCCCATGGCTTCTGACCTAATATTTCCTGGAGTTTTTATGATGGCCTAGGTAAGTGCACTCGGGGTTGGCACCTCTGTGCCTCTAAAGGCCCCCCTTCCTGGAGCAGGAATAGTTGTCCAGGTTTTTGTTGAAAGAGACCTTGGTTTTCTCAAGCAGGAGCACATCATAAGGTCTCCCTCCTACTCTGACTGCTTTTAGGTGGCTTTGAAGCCTCGGTGATTCCGTGTTTTGATGTAGGTAACTATTGACCTTTCCAATTAAAGCAAATCTTTAGTCTCCCTTAAAAGAAAAGTTTCGTGTTTAAAGCTTTTTAACAGTGTCAGAAGGAAAGTGAAAGCAAAATTCTTAACTTTAACATAAAACTGAGTTCAGGAACAGCTGAACCCCAGACACAGCCCTGGCTTCCAGATGGCTTCGGTAAGTGCCCTGAAAGTTCCCATCACTGACTCTGTGGTGAGAGGGCAGCTCCGCTCATATTAAGGCCTCAGTCTGGCTGCCAGAGCCTGTCTTGAGAAGGCTTTCATGCGAAAATACAGTTGGTGTTTGAAAGTCCCTTTTCCTGTAGGACCGTGAGGTCTTTGGGCAGAGAGAGCCTCCTCTCTGCATCCAGCTCAGTGAGGGGCAGGGACCTCCGCGGGGAGGAGCGGCGGGTGCTGTGGGCGACGTGTCGGGGGGTTGAGGGGGGTACCCTGGGACTTGGGGAGTGAGCGCATCCCACCAATTCTGCCTCAGCCACTGGCTGGAGTTTGGTGCCTCCTCCATCCCCCAAGGCATTTGTCCTGCCCTGGAAAGCACATTTGCATTTCAGTATTCTGACTCTGAAATCTCCCCTCCCAAGTAGCCCAATGTTTCTGAATGAGAGAAGTTTCAGTGGGCGGCAGGCTCCTTTTGCGTGTGCAGCTGGAAAGGAACACGCTCGATTCCTGCCATTACTGAAAATCAACCAGTTCCGGGGAGAGGTGTCTCGGATTTCACAGGAAGGGGGAAGCGGGCAGCATCTAGCCTTGCTCTGTGCTGCTCTGTGCCTACGTCCTGCTCCATTTCCTTTCAAAGCAGAGACACAGCTGAAGTCTTGCCTTTCCACTGGCTGCTGTTGTCAGTGCCCTGGCCATGGTCTTAGACATCTGCGGACATCTAGGGATGAGTCCTTACATGGCCCCTTCAGCCTCCAGCCCTCCCGCCTGCACAATTGCTTTGCTCCTGTTCCAAGCCAGGCCCCTCACTGGATGCTGGAGATGCGGGGAGGGAGGGACGAGCACGTAGGATCCTGCCTGAGATCTAGTCCTCACTCCTCTGGGACTACCAGATGGAATGACACTATCTTTCTATGCCCAGATTGGCCATGGCTCAGCTGCCCCTGGGTTGAATGCTGAAAATTAGCCACCTCGATTGTTAGGTCAGTGAAACTACTCTGCGTGATACTATAACGGCAGGTACATGTCATCACACGTGTCCAAATCCGTAGAACGTACAACACCAAGAGTGACCCATAAGGTGAACTATGGACTCCGGGTGTTTATGATGTGTCTATATAGATTCATCAGTTGTAACTGTAAGGTCGGATCTTAACAAACGGCACCGCGGAACAGAGGAAAGCTTCAAGTCAGCTTTATTAGGGAGCGCTCCCGGGCGAGGTTCACTGGTCCGAGAGAAAGGGGCCAGAAAAGTCGCGCCCGGGCGAGGGTTTGGGCAGAATTTATAGGGGAAGAAGGGAAAGCGGTGTGGTGAATCCGGGAGGGCGCAGGGTATTCCTTATTTGGTGGTCTTTTCCGGTATCGTGGCAATATCTGGTGCCGGTTGCATCAGTCTTGGGACCGTTAGTCCCGCCCCTCGAAAGGCGGGAAGGCTGGGCCGGGTGGAAAGTCCCCAGGTCAGTTCCTGGAACTGGGTGGTCCGGAAAGTCTCCAGGTCAGTTTCTGGAACTGGGTGGTCCGGAAAGTTTCGGTCTGATGCAACCTGTGAGTCTGATTGCGTTCTGCTGCCTCGGGCCAGTTGGCCTTACAGTAACCAAATGTACCATTCTGGCCTGGCATGCTGATAACGGGGGAGGCTCTGCATGCTGTGGGCGTGGACAGGGGATGAACAGAAATCTCTGTACCTTCTCAGTTTTGCTGTGAATCTAAACTGCTCTTACAAAGTAAAGTTGTTTTGGGGTTTTTTTTGGTTTTTTAAAATTAGCTGACTCGGACTATTCCTCTGCTAATTCCCGGCATGTGCTGGGTGTGGCCTCAGAAGGGCCCGATCCCCATGTGCTCCTGCTTCCCCAGTGGCCTCTGCCACCAGGGACCCTCCTGAATGGCCACTCTATCTGGCCGTCCTCCATGGTGTCACCACAGCCACTACCACTCTGGCTTGAGGATTAGGGACATCACCCTCTGCTGGGCTCTACCTTCCCAAGCCTGCAAAAGCTGGTGGGTCCCTTGATCCCCCAGTGCAGTGGAGACTAGGCTGGAACAATTCCCAAGACTCCTCTGGAAGCTCAGGGCTATAAGAAGGTTGAAGAACAAGGAGAGTCACTTACAATTGCTGCTTATCAAGTGGGGCCCTGCTCAGATCCCCAGGCTGAAATGTCAGCCTCCATTTGGGGGTTCCAGAAAGGTCCGTGCCTACCTTGTTTCAGGACTCCCTTTGGCTCAGCGGGCCCTGCTGCTCTATGCAGAGCCCAGGCCCAATAACCAGACGAAGGAGAGAGAGGAGGAGGCCTTCTCGTTTCTTACAGTCTAAGGCTCCCCTCCCCAGACCTCATTTCCAGTCCAGGACCTATGGCTCCAGAGTCATGGACAGTGTGTGCTTGGTCTGCACGACCAGGTCACATTCCCATGAAGAGTCTCAAGTGTCCATGTATCTGCCCTTCGTGGGGATTCTCACAGTTACAATTGAACGTTGATCCATGCGGTTATTTTACTAATATCCCACTCCCCGCTACAACTACAGGGGTCCCAAGAGCTGGGACTGTCTAAGCTTGTTACCATCAGACAGCAGCATCAGTCGCAATGTCTGGCCTACTATAGGTGCTCAATAAACAGTTGTTTCCCTTATTAATAAATTTACTAACCGATACATTAAAAACACAACGATTCTCTGCAACTGTGAGAAAAATTTTGATATGAAAATTTTAAAAATTGAAGCCATCGTTATACAGGTTACCATCCACCAGATGTGTGTTGCTGTGAAGCTTAAAAATATGCTGGACTGGTTCCAGGGCGCTGCCCTCTGGACTGACTTCTATGAACTGGATTCCGCTAAAATGTGAAAAGTATATGTGTACATATAAGTAATAAGAAGCATGCTTTACTTTTTCATAATAAATTCATAAAACGGCTGAGCTATCTCTGGGCAATCCTTGGTCTCAGCAAAACTTGTTTTTAGGACTATAACTTGCTTTCAAGAGCGTGCATATATTTCCACAGCCTGATTTTTACGTCAAGAAAAGTTTAAGAACATGGTGATTGGTGCTGGAGAAATAGGAACCTTGGGGCCTGCACGGTATGACTAGGGTTGCCCTTCTGACGTCATTCTGTCACTTTTGTAAGACAGCATGTCCGTCCCCACTCTGGGGACTGTGGGACAGCTGGCAGGTCACAGGGAAGTCCTCGATGCTGCCCCTCCTGCCTCGTGGATGTCTGGGTGTTTCCCTCCGTGTGCGTCCACCAGAGTGTTCTTTTTTTTTTTTTTTTTTTCCCATGGAAAGGCATTTGATTTTAAATATAGCAGCGTGTAGATGTCAATCCCAAACTCCCAATCTATCCCTCCCCCCGACCCTTCCCCCCTGGTAACCATAAGTTTGTTCTCTAAGTCGGAGAATCATCAGATCATTCCGAAGGTTGTTGAGATCTGAGTCAACAGGGACATAGGAGGATTATGGGAACTCTCAGGGCTGCCAGCTGACTGGATGTACCACAGAGCCATCCTCCAGGGTGAGACCCTATGCTCCCTGGGCTTGGAGGACAGGTACTTGGGGGAGTCACTTGCCAGGGTGACAGGAGTGCTGAGGCCATCTGGAGATCCATGGCAGTCTCGCCTGCTGCAGGGAAAGGACCATCGTCCTCACAGCCAGGTCACGTGGAGAGCTGCCAAGGTCATCACCAGACACTGCCATCAGTTTCCCTGCAGGTTTTGGGGGAAGGCCCCCAACCCTGGGGCCTGAATTTGCCATACTGAATTCAGTTTTCAGCATTTTGTCCCATTCGAGGTGCTGTTCCAAACAACATTGGCATTCAATCTCTTTTAAAGCATTTTAGTAAAAATTAGTCCTGCCATGGCTTTCAGCTCTCTGGGAGGGCATGGAAGAAATGGAGCTTGGGATGGGTAAGTCTTGGTGTGAGTGTGTTTGTGTGAGAGGGCGTGTGTAGGTGGGATCCTGGGTTGTTGGCTGGTGCCGGGGGTGGCCGCGGTGGATGGGCTCTTTGGAAGAACTGGTCAGAGTGGGAATGGGGGAAGCAGTAGGAGGTCAGGACAGGGATGCTGAAGTGGGACGTGGGGGACTTGCAAACGAAGGCCAAGGGGGTCAGCTTTCCTGGGAGCTTTGGGAAGGCTTGGGGGACGGAGGGCTCTGTGCCCAGCCTCAGGGCAGATGTTGCCACCACCAGACTCTCTCTCCACACCCTTCCTCTTGGCTTTGCTCTCTGGGCAACTCTAGCCAGCCTCTTTCTTTGAGATTTTCCAGAAGAGAGTCATGCTCGGTCCTATCCACATTCTCCTGCTGCTCGAAAAACAAAAGGGACAGAAGGTAGGGTCTCCCAAGAATTCCCCAGGTTCCGCAAGCTCTCTAAGCAGGAAACCACACCCTGGGGCAGTAGGCTGGCACCACGTCTGAAAGAGGTGGCTGCTCTTACCTATCTTTAACTCTAATCAAGAGATGTTTTTCAAATTAGCAAACTGAATGCTGGAACTGGTTTTCCCTTGGAAAAATTAAGGACTTAATAATCAGGATAACAGGGGCTAGACAAGATCTCTCATTGGTGAAACGAGTGCCATTCAGGAGATGTACGCTGGCTAAAATATGTTAGAGTCACTCTCCACCCTGGCAGGTGCAGAGGGTGAGAGAGGAAACTGTTTCTCTAGGGGTGCCACCTGGAGCTTGATTCCCAGCCTGCCTATGCCAGGCTCTGGATTGGATTCTGGTTGCCTGATGCTATCTGGGCACCCGAACCCTGCCTTGAGTGAGCCTGTCATACAGCGTGTGGTCACAGCTCCTGAAAGGACGAGGGCTGTGTCTTCATTCTGCCTTCAGAACAGGCTGGACGGATGGCTCAGTGCTTCTTTGGTGAACACATGTTTAATAAATGCCTAGGTGTGTGACGGAATTTGGTCTGAGATTTGCTTTCATCATAACCTGAGGGGGAGGCTTGGGAGAGTATCTAACGTGAGCTCATGTGAACGTTCCAGTGGTTTCCGCTATTGACCAAACAGAAGCCCAAGAGCTGTGCCTGAGCTGATGGCTCAGCTGGATTTGCTCAGAGAGCTGGTTCTGCACCCACCCTGGGCCCCTCACAGATGCTGGAGCTCTTCCTCTTCATCCTGTGGGCCCTCAGTGCAGACAGGACATCTGGCCTGGTGAGGGGTGGAGGTGGAGGGGACAGAACCCTCTTCTCTCTCCCTACTCCTGATGGCTTCTAAAGAAACAGGCATCTGAGACATGAAAAAAATAAATGAAAAGTTTGGATTCAAAGATTTTATTTTCCAAATAGTAGTGGTAGACTGGAGAATCAGATCTTATGAGAGATGTGAGTTCCAGTCTCTAATGCCAGTCAATGAATGTCCTCTGGGACAAGACCCAGGATCTCAGCAGCTTTCCAGGGGCCAAAGCTTGGTGCTGGCCCTGCCCCCTCCCCTGGGTGCCCTGAACCAATCACGCTTGTCTCACCCACAAATCCCTCCGAGTGAAACTGCCTCTCCTGTCAGGTTTGAACTATGTGACCATGCTGCCTCCCGCAGAGCTGATTGGCCTAGTGGGATCCCCTGACCCAAGGACAGCCAATACGTAGGCGGAGATAGGATGCGACGAGCTGAACCAATCAGATTCTCTCTCGTGAACTTGCACTGGGAGCCGAAGGCAGCTTGAGAGATGGAAGTGAGTGGATGCAGGAAGAGTAGCCTCTAGAGGGCATGTGCAATAAGACCTTGGGGGTAGATGGCTAACCCAAGTGGTGAGGAAGCAGGAGCGGGGGCGTGAAAGTAACAAGGCACATGAAAGATGTGGAGAGCAGAGGGAGGTCATGACGCTAATGGTTCCTGGAATCCAGAGGAACAGGAACAGGGAGTTACTGGAGGAACTGGAAGCCAGCAGTCACTGGTGGCTGAGTCATGTTTGTGGTTGAGAATCTTCAACACAATTCCAGCTGCTGAGGTCCCGGGCTCTGGCAGGCAGATGGTTCTGGTTCTTATCCATCACAGGTGTGTCTCCCCTGCCCCTCCTGTACCCTCACACCATGAAAAGAACACAGCCCTCCAAGAGGAAACCTGACAATAGCAGTGAACAGCCCAGACGCACCTCAGTGTAGCTGGGAAGGAGCCTGTATTAGTCAGCTCTGGTGCCATAACAGCACACCACAGACTGGGTGGCTTAAACAACAAACATTTATTTCTCACAGTGCTGGAAGCTGGGAAGTTGAAGATCAAGGTGCTCCCAGATTCAGTTCCTGTGAAAACCCTCTTCGTGGCTAGCAGATGGCTGCCTTCTCACTGTGTCCTCACAAGGAGGAGAGGGAAAGAGAGAGCTCTGGTCTCTCTTCTTCTTATAAGGGCACTAATCCCATCATGGGGGCGTCCAACCTCATGACTTCATCTAAATGTAATTACCTGCCAAAGCCCATCTCCAAATCCCATCACATTGGAGGCTGGAGCTTCAACATGTATTTTGGGGGAACACATTCAGTCCATAACAGAGCTGAACTGTGTCTTTAATAGAATTCACGCTAGTCTGCATTTCCCAAAATAACTCTTCCTGTGCTTTTATTTAGCTCCATTAAAATAAGCCTAAGGACTTCTCTGGTGGTCCAGTGGTTAAGACTTCGAGCTTCCACAGCATGGGGCACAGGTTCCATTCATGGTCGGGAAACTAAGATGCCGGATGCCTCACGGTGCCACCAAAAAAAAAAAAAATTGTTTTTAAAGCCTAAAGGATGATGAAATAGTGAAATTAATAAAGCAAACTCCATACCTGCTGGCTAAGTAAGATTCCTCTATACTAAATGGCTGCTGTCAGGACAATTCCTTGAACTTAACTGCTTTTCCTGCTTGCTTCGGGCTGGCAGGATCCCAATGAGCTGGCGGCCAGACACCTACTGTCACGCCTACAGTCATGACCACAGGAGTGGCCTGCAGCAGAGGAGAAGGGGAGGTCACACCATCAGAGTCCGACCACGGATATGTACGCCAAGAACCTTCATTTCCGGAAAGACCCATCTGGCCCTTGTCCTCTCCAGAGCAACCACAGAGGAAACAAATATTGGCAGAGAAGGGAAACTCAATAGCCCTATGGGTACAGCACATCCACAGCGGGTGGGTGCCCAGGTGATGTAGGTCAGGCCTGACCGACTGGGAGCCTGGAAGCCAGTGTAGAGTGTTGGAAAGCACCCCTGCGACCTCTCACTACCCTGAGCTTGAGGGCAGGGGGCTCGCCTGGATTGTTCTCTGTCCCAGGTGCTCAGCCACCGCCAGGCACATAGTAGGCTCGTGATTTATCTGCTGAACAAATGTCTTGACTCTGAGTAGCACTGAGGCTCTGCGTGTATGAGATAAGATTACCTGGCTTGTATGCTGTCGGGGAGGGAGAGATGCCTGCCCCCCTCTATCCCTCTTGAATTCTTGTGGCTATACTAATAATATAATCGACTCAAGACAGACTCCTGGAGAAAAAGAAAGAAATCTTAATGCGTGCTCACGGAGGCCCCGTGGAAATGGGACCGAAGAAGTGGCCAAAGCAGGCCGCTTTTATACTTCTTTAGACAAAGGAACAATAAATTTGTGAGAAACTGACAGGACAAAAAACAGGTTTTGCAAACTATGGCACGTGGGTCAAATCGAGCCCACCACTTGTTTTTGTAAAAAACACTTCATTGGAACACAGCCTTGTTCAATCCACTACATATTGTCCATGGCTGCTCTGGGGGCTACAAAGCTACAATGGAAGAGACAGAGACCATCTGGGCCACAAAGCCTGAAATATCGACTGTGTGGCCCTTTACAGGAAGAGTTTGCCTGACCCTGACACGACCCTGACCCTGACATGACCCTGACCCCGACATGACCCAGGTTTTTTCCTCCACCTGGTTCACACTGCTTGTTCCTTCTGTCTATAGTCCTATCACCCCTGTTTCCCAGTAAGCCCCAGCTCATTTTCCAGTTTCAGATTAATCAAAAGAATTAAATCAGACTCAGCTCAGGTGTCCAGGTGTCCTGTGAAGCCTTCCTTGATCAGGGCCTTTGGAGCAGAACCCACGTGGGTTCCAATCCCACCTCTGTACCATGGCTGTCATGGTCTAGAGACGCAGCACCTAATTGTTTAATGAGTGTGGACAAGCTGCTTCAGTGCTGTGAGCCTCTGATTCTCCATCTGTAAAGTGAGGATAGTAAAACCTGCCTCTGGGGCTGTGGGAAGGGCCCATCTCAGGGCCTGGTGGCCAAGGAGGGCTCGCCAACTGGACCGAGCAGCAATGGCCATGCTCACGCCCTCGGCCACGCCCCCTAACCGCACTGGGTCTGCAGAGCCCGTCTCCCCACCCCCATCCCCTTCGACTGTGACATCAAAGGCAGGGGTTCTGTCTCTGCTACTTAGGCTTGTTTATGCCTCTGTCTCCACCCCAGCCCAGGATGCCCAGCCACTGTCTGCTGAGGTTCCGGGGGGGCTCATTCTCTGTGTGGCCTCAAGCAAGTCCCTCCTCTTCTCACCTGCTTTTATCATGTATAAATTGAAGGGATTGGGCCTGGTGTTGTCCACGTTCTCCCAGCTCTAAACTCTCTGCTTCGCATCTAAAGGGGACCCTGGCCTCCTGCCTCACCCAGGCTTCCAGGAAGCTGGAACGAGAAGGCCGGGTGATGTCTCCTGGAACCCTCAGGGAGGGGCCGATGGACCTGCCGGAAGCAGCACGGCTCACAGGAAGCCTGCGGTGTAATGCCAATCTCTGAACAGCCGGTTCATCTAATGACCAGCTTCTAAATTCACCTGTGTGTGTGCGTTTAAACTTTAGTTCACCGGTTTGATTTTCTTTGCAAAAGGGCATTTTTAAAAGTCTCTGCCCCAGCTCGCTCCAGCTATAGGAGCAGGGATGGGGGCAGAGAGACCCCCTTCTGAGTCAAAACCAGGAGGGACAGCACCAAGCTTTGCCGGGGCTGCAGATCATAACGAGAAGGGGTGGGTGGAGGAAACAAGATCAACATAGGCGTGAAAATATGTCTCCAAGAATGTATTCTATTTCATGAGAAAAACACATTGTCTCCTCCATCTCTGCTCCCGGGGATCCCCCAACCCCGAGTCTCTCCTTCTGGGTTCATTTTCCCTTTTCTGCCCCTCAGCTCTGAGATGGGCTTCTTCCTTTCCTGGGTAGAGGGCGACCTCTCCTACGTTGCTGTGAGGTACTTGGACAACAGCTGGGCATTGTCACCTCCCATATGACCCCCCAATCCTACTCTTAGGTGTTTACCCAAAAGAAATTAAACTCCATGTTCGTGCACACAAAACAAACCTGTATGGGAACATCTATAGTGGCTGTAATCATTATTGTCAAAAATCAAAAGCCACGCAAACATCCTCCAGGTAGTGAACGAACAAAGGGTGGGACGTCCAACCAACGGGATACCACTCAGCAGTGAAAAGGAGCAAAGCCCTGTCGCTGCTACATTTTGCTACAACATAAATGAACCTCAAACGCACTCTGCTAAGTTAAAGGAGCCAGACACAAAAGGCAACCTTCTGTATGATTCTGTTTATATGACATTCTGGAAAAGGCAAAACTATAGGGCCAGAAAAAAGATCACAGGAGCTGGGGGTTAGGGGTTGGTTGACAACAAAGGGACGTGGGGGAACTTTAGGGGTGAGGGAACTCTCCTATATCTGTATTGTGGTGATGGTTACACGACTATATGTGTTTGCCCAAAGTCAGAGAGCTGTATACTAAAAAGGGTAAATTTTACTGTTCGTAAATTGTTCCTCAATAAGCCTAATTTTTAAAAATGGATTTGAAGATAAACCTACATATTTACACATATGCATACACGTGTATACACACCTGCTGGACAGCTGTTTTAATGGTTACATAGCGTGTCGTTAAATGCAGGTGTCCAGCTCCCTGCTATTGAGTGGGTTCCCGAAGGAAAGGGGGCTGGTCCAGCACCTGGCCCAGCGCTGCACCAGCGCCTCCCCGGGCCCTCCTTCAATCCATCCTTCCACGGCCCGGGAGGAAGGGATTCTGACCTGCTCTGCAGAGGGTACAGCTGAACTAGCGAGGGGGAGTCACCTGTGCACGTGGCACCGTCAGTGAGCAGAAGACCCAGGATTCCAAACTGGTTCTGTCTAGTTGGGAGGCCCACGCGCCTTCCCTTACGCTGTGCTACTCGAAGGAGATAGCTGTTCCTCACTCTTGTTTGTCCCTCCAGAGCAGCTAATACGTAGGAGATTGGACCCATGAAGGGGTGCTTCCCAGGTACAGCGGGTTGCCTGGAACTGAACCCCACTCTCTGATGGAATGAAGGTCAACGGTCTCTCCACGAACTCACTGCTAACGAGGACTAGCCGTTGGTACACCCTGCAGGGGAGAGCACGATGCATTCAGGAAGTGGCGGTTGAGTGCCCGTTGCGCCAGGCACTGAAGTGAGAGCACGCACACGATCGAACAGCCGTTCCCACTCTCCACCTCAGCCCTGGTGCTTGAACACAGCACCTGTCCTCACCTGAGGGAGCCAGATGGACCACACAGCCGCATCCCGAAGAGAAGGCCCAGGGCTCACAACCAAAAGCAGAAATCTCCAATCGGTCTCCAAGTCTCAGTCTCGGCTTGGCCTGAGACAGGAAAACCAGAGACAGGCAGAGGTGAGCCCTCGCAGGGAACATTCTAGAACCTGACCCTCAAGGAGCCCCAGTCCAACCTGCAGGCTCCCTGTGTTCATCACTGGTAGGAAACAGGGGGCAGGGAGCTCTCCTCGCACCGGGGAGAAGCCCCTCTCTTTCCTGAGACAGCTGGGCTGGAAAGGAGCTCTTCAGAGGACAAAGAAGAGAAGGAGGGCGGTCCAGGAGGCGGTGTGGGTGGGCGTGCGGCATGGGTGTGGGTCAGAGTGATGTACACAAGCTGGGTGTGAGTGCATTGTATGCACAGAGCATGTGTGTGTCAGCGAGTGAATCTGTGACTCCCAGGAGGTCTAAAATGTCTCCTAAAGGGCCACCCGCCTCGTACCCAGGCCCGTGTGTCTCTCGTGAGGGATGGAGCTCCGAATGGCACAGCTCAACGTGCCAGACGCAGTGCTCAACACTTGACCCACTTTATCCATCACTCCTTGGAGTAGGAACTGTCACCGCCCCACTTGATAGATGAGCAGACTGAGTCCCAGGGAGGTAAGGCAACTTGCCAAAGATCCTTACCTAGTGAGTAGAGGAGCAAGACTGAAACCTAGGTCTGAACATTTCCAACATTATGCCCTTAACGATCCCAGAACATCCCAGGCAGTCCTGTGGCAGCTCAAGTCTGGGCTCCGGGCCAAGATCCGGGCTGGGGATCACAGTGCGGTTAGAGTTGGCAGTGGGGCAGTGCCCTCCTGGAGTTTACAAGAGCAGGAGGTAGGTGGCCCTGGTCACACTCAGAATGCGAGATACGCCCTTGACGCAGGAGTTCTATTTCGGGAGCACTCTGAGGCCAGCCAGCACCCCACCTCCCCATGCCTCAGCTGAGCCAACTCCACCCAAGCAGGGGGCTGAGCTGCCGTGGGGGGGCACAGAGGAGACACGGTTGAGAGCAAAGCCTTTGACTACAGAAGTCAAGACTCAACTTGGCCCAAGATGGGACAATTTGAACATCAAAAAGGATAACTACACATAGATGGAAAAAGTCCAGTAATTGAAATCTGTGTGCTCATCATGGTATTTTTTAAAAATCTGTCAGCTTTGGAGGGTGCAAAAGACTCACCATGTCATTTGAAAAACTGGTAAACAAAGGAAAAGCATTTCCTAAATGACCTATACTCAGGGAACCAAATGAAAAACTACAAGAAAATGCAAAGTCACAAAACAGCACTGAAAAGGGAGCCGTACCTATGTATGCAAATGAGCAGAAAAGTTATCTGGAAGGACACACACCAGGCTGTATAAAGGAGGATGGAGCATGGAAAGAGACTTTAGCCTTAATGCCAGCAGTTTCAATCTGGGTTGGGTTGGGTTGGGTTGGGTTGGGTTGTTCCTGTTGTTAACAAGGAAAATGTATTCACATATTTCTTGTGGAATCAAAGAAATTGATTGTTTTTAAGGTAGGGCTTTGGAGTCAGACTCCCCTAAGTTCAGATCCCCGCTGCACCTCTTGGGAAGGTCCCTTTACCGGAGCGTCAGTGCCCTCAGTGCACACTTGGGGGTAATTATTCCTGCTTCACAGGGGCGTTGCACAGATTCGAGAAAAGCCTTTCTCGTGCTGCAGGCTGCAGCGAGCACTCAGGAAGTGTGGCTGGTTTTGAGCCACAAGGAAGAAGGAGCATGTGGGTGGAAGGAGGCTGAAGGGATGCAGGGAAAAGCAAAGGGCTGGCGATGTTTGGAGATGAGACAGGACAAGGACGTCTCTGGCGGCCCCCACCTGGGCCCACCACTGTGAACCATTTCCCTGGTCGCACCGACGAGGACAGTGGGACGGAGGAGGTGGGCCTGGGCACTGGGCAGAGGCTGCCCTCCCAAGCCCACCACTCCTGCCCCCTCAGGACGGCCCAGAGGAGCACTCCTCACCCCACCCGGCCCCGCAGGCCTCAGCTTGTGCCCGTGCCCCTCTGTGCCAGAGCTGCAGACCAACAAGGAAACCCCCCAGAATCACCACCAACAGAGCTACTTTCAAAATAAAAGCTTATGTAAGTTTGGGCTTCCCTGGTGGCGCAGTGGTTGAGAGTCCGCCTGCCGATGCAGGGCACACGGGTTCGTGGCCCGGTCCGGGAGGATCCCGCGTGCCGCGGAGCGGCTGGGCCCGTGAGACATGGCCGCTGAGCCTGCGCATCCGGAGCCTGTGCTCCGCAACGGGAGAGGCCACAGCAGTGAGAGGCCCGCGTACCGCAAAAAAAAAAAAAAAATTATAAAAGAATATAAAATGAAAGATAAGCCTCTATACTCCCCACCCCCATCCCCTAGCCACCCAGGTCCCCTACCTAGAGGAAACCTTATCAATTTCTTTCTTTTTTTAATAAATTTATTTATTTATTTTTGGCTGCGTTGGGTCTTCGTTGCTGCGCACGGGCTTTCTTTAGTTGCAGCGAGTGGGGCTACTCTTCACTGCGGTGCATGGGCTTCTCATTGCAGTGGCTTCTCTTGTTGTGGAGCACGGGTTCTAGGCGTGCGGGCTTCAGTAGTTGTGGCTCGCGGGCTCTAGAGAGCAGGCTCAGTAGTTGTGGCGCACGGGCTTAGTTGCTCCACGGCATGTGGGATCTTCCCAGACCGGGGCACAAACCCACGTCCCCTGCATCGGCAGGCATACTCTCAACCACTGCGCCACCAGGGAAGCCCTACATATACTTTTTAATGAGTTTTCTTAAATCTTATATCTATATATAAAAGAACAGTCATAAGTGTAAGACATAAGAAATAACAATAAAATATCCATGCACCAACACCCAGTTGAAGAAATAGAAAATCACCAATATCTTAATAAGCCCCATGACACAAAAAAAGTCTGTACACAAATGTTCACAGCAGCATTATTCATAATTGCCAAAAGGTGGACGCATACTGATGAATGGATAAAAAACATGGGTAGGGACTTCCCTGGTGGTCCAGTGGTTAAGACTCCGTGCTCCCAATGCAGGGGGCCCAGGTTCGATCCCTGGTCAGGGAACTAGATCCTGCATGCCACAATTAAGAGCCTGCAGGCTGCAACTAAAAAGATCTCGCACGTGGCAACGGAGATCCCACATGCCGCAACTAAGACCCAGTGCAGCCAAATAAATAAATAAATATATTTTTTAAATGGGTATATCCATACAATGGAACATTACTTGGCCATAAAGAAGGAAGTCATAATTCATGCTACAACAGGGAGGAAATTTAAAAGCATGCTTGTGAAAGAAACAGGTCACAAATGCTACCTATTTTAAGATTCTATTTATATGTAATGCCCAGAATGGACAAATATATAGAGACAAAAAGTAGATTTATGATTGTTTAAGACTAGAGGCACAGGCAGTGCTCGGAGGTGATAGCTAAAGGGTATGGAGCTTCTTTTTGAAGTGGTGAAAGTGTTCTAAAATTGATTGTGGTGATTGTTTCACAGCTCTGTGAATATACCAAAACCCACCAAATTATAGACTTTAAATGGGCGAAGTGGATGGTATGTGAATTCTATTTTAATAAAGCTGTTATAAAAAAATTAACCCAATTTCTCTCCCTCCTAGTACTGTTGTAGCCACTCTCCTGAATTTTGTGCCTATTAATGTCTTGCTTTTTAAAAGTTTTTACAAATAAAAAGGTATCCCTTAACAACATTTTTTTAATTTGGTAAAAACAGAATCAAACATCATACATTCTACAACTTGATTGTTTTTGCTCACGATTAGGTTCCATGCTGACGGATTGTAGCCATTGTTCATTCACGTTCACAGCATTCCCTTTGTAGAATGTAGCACAGCTAATCATCCTGTCTCGGGTCAACGGACACTGAGGGTGTCAAAACTGCCCCGAGCGTCCTCATGCAAAGCCTCCTGGAGCACCGGGCGGCTCTCCTCTAAGCAGAGGCTTTCAGATCTTTTTGACCAAGACTCACGGTGAGAAATACACTTCACAATGCATCAGGATATTGATGTATACAAGTAAAAGTCTTACCAAAAAATTTGCCAAGAAACAAGACGAAATTCACTCTGACAAATCCTATTCTCTATCATTGTGTTTCACTGAATGATTTTTAAAATATTGACTGTGACCCACTAAATAGAAGTTTTCACTCACTAAAGGAGCACAGACCAGAGTTACTGGGTTGTAGGGTATGACCTTCAGCTTTATTAGAAAAAGAATGGAAAATTAGCTTCCTACCAGCAGAATACCAGAGATATAACTGCTCAATATTTAAATATTTTTCAGCATGGTAGCTGTAGACTAGGATCTTTTAATTCACATTTCTACAAGTACTTAGGAAGTGCCCCATTTTGTCATGTGTTTATTAGACATTTGTATTCTCTCCTCTGTGGAAAGCCTGTTAATACATTTGTCCACCTTTCTGTTGGGTTGTCTTTTCCTTATTTATTTATTTTTAATAGATTTATTTATTTATTTTTGGCTCCGTTTCAATGCTGCCTGCAGGCTTTCTCTAGTTGCGGTGAACAGGGGCTGCTCTTCATTGCGGTGCGCGGGCTTATTGCGGTGGCCTCTCTTGTTGCAGAGCACGGGCTCTAGGCACGTGGGCTTCAGTAGTTGTGGCACACGGGCTCAGTAGCTGTTGCCCGTGGGCTCTAGAGAGCAGACTCAGTAGTTGTGGCGCACGGGCTTCGTTGCTCCGCGGCATGTGGGATCTTCCCGGACCGGGGCACGAACCGGTGTCCCCTGCATCGGCAAGCGGACTCTCAACCACTGCGCCACCAGGGAAGCCCAGAACCTGAACTTTTGAACTGGGTGAAACCACAGATATTCCAAGGACTCTGCAAAAACACTTGCAACTTGTCATAGCAACGGGTTGTTACCTCGCTCTAGCGATAGCCTTAGCAACCCTGTTCAGCCAGGACTAGCTTCTGCACCCAGCTCCAATTAAAATTCTTTGCAATGCGAACCTTCCTTCTTTGCCTTTAAAAACCCTTGACTTTAACTCCCTGGTAGGACACTGTTTAGGTCGCTATCCAAACCTGTGTGCCCTGCATTGCAGTTCTTGGATCCCAAATAACTGCTTTCTGCCGGAACATGGCCTCCTAGTTTTATTTAGGTTAACAGAGCATCATCCCATCCGCTGAAGGACTGAATAGAACAAAGAAGGTGGAGGAAGGACAATCTCTCTCCTTGAGCTGAGAGGTCCATCGTTTCCTGCTCTCAGATATCAGAGTTCCTGGTTCTCTGACCTTTAAACTCCAGGACTTATGCCAGCGCCCTACCCTCCATGTGGTCAGGCCTTCACTGGGACTTAGACCATTGGCTCCCTTGGTTCTCCGGCCTTCGGACTTGGACTGAATTACATCACGAGCTTTCTGTTCTGTGTTTGCAGATAGCAGATGGTGGGATTTCTCAGCCTCCATACCATGTGTACCATTTCCTTTAATAAATCTCCTCTTGCATCTATCTATCTATATCCTATTGGTTCTGTTTGTCTGGAGAGCTGCAACTTATATATTTCCTTTCACATTTAAGTCTGAAATCCTCCCCAAACTGACTTTTTCTGTACAGCACAAAGTCCATATGATTACGCCGTTTTTTGAGTACCGTTTATTGGTTGAGGATCAGCAAACTATGGCCCACAGGTCAGATCCAGCCCTTTCCCTGTTTTCATACAGCCCAGTAGCTAAGACTGGGTTTTGCATTTTTAGATGGTTGAAAAAAACCAGAAGTTAATATTTCATGACCCATGAAAAGTACATGAAATTTAAATCTCAGTGTCCATAGATAAAGTTATGTTTTTATTCTTTTACAAATACAGTTTTATTAGATACACACCCACGTATTACAGTACGTAGACGTGAATTGACTATGGCGGCTTTCCTGCTACAACAGCAGAGTTGAATAGTTGCATCGCTTTGAGGCCTACCAATATTTACTCCCTGGCTCTTCACAAAAACTGTTTGCCAACCCTAAATAGTTCATCCTTCCCCACTGATCTGCAGTGTCACCTTTGTTGTAAATTAAGGTTTCGTATATTTGTGGGGTCTGTTTTAGAGGTTCTACTCCATTCCATTAGTCAGCCTAACTATCCCTGCACCAAAAACGCACTTTTTTTTTTTTTTTTGCGGTACGCGGGCCTCTCACCGTTGTGGCCTCTCCCGTTGCGGAGCACAGGCTCCGGACGCGCAGGCTCAGCGGCCATGGCTCACAGGCCCAGCCGCTCCGCGGCATGTGGGATCTTCCCGGACCAGGGCACGAACCCACGTCCCCTGCATCGGCAGGCGGACTCTCAACAACTGCGCCACCAGGGAAGCCCCAAAACGCACTATTTTGGTCACAATAATAATTTATAATAAATCGGTATTTCATAGTGCAAGTCTCCCTGCCTGGTGTTTCTTCTTAGTAATGAAAAAGCTAACCTTGCCTCTTTACTTTTTCCAGGTCTATTTTAGAATCTGGTTGCAAACTTCAGGAAAGACCCTGTTGGAATTTGGTTTGGAATTGCACTGAATCTAGAGATGAATTTGGAAAGAAACTGACATATTTATGATATTGCGGTTTCCTAGCCATGCAAAGTCCTTCGATATTTTCTCCAGAGAGATCTCATTCATGTATTGCTTGAATATTTGGGAAAACTCCTCTGTAAAACCATCCAGGAATGCCATTTCTTTGTGGGATAAATTTTAAGTACTGATTTAATTCCTTTAATGGTAATAGGACTACTTAGACTTTTTTACTTATTCGTGGTTCAATTTTGATAACATGCTTTCCTTAGAATGTATTAATTCCATCCAAATTTTCCAATTTATTGATTTCTTGTTTTTTGATCTCCTTAGTATCTGTAGTTATATCCCCCTTTTTATTCCTAAAACATTAACTTGTGTATTCTCTTTTATATGCTTATTTTGATTCATTTCTTTTGGTTCATATCTTTTTACTTTCTTCCTATTCTTTTTTCTTTTCTCTTTCTCTCTCTCTCTCTCTTTTTTTTTTTTTGGTATAATTGACATACAACATTATCGTAGTTTCAGAAGCACAACATAATGATTTGATATTTGCATATATTGCAAAACGATCACCACAACAAGTCTAGTTAACATCTGTCATCATACATAGTTACAAAACATTTTTTTCTTGTGATGAGCACTTTTAAGATCTATTCTCCTAGAAACTTGCAAATATGCAATATGGTATTATTAACTATAGTCACCATGTGGTACATTACATCCCCATGACTTATTTATCTTATAACTGGAAGCTTGTACTTTTTGACTCCCTCCACCCATTTCACCCACCCCCAGCCCCCAGCTCTGGCAACCACCAATCTGTTCTCCGTATCTATAAGCATGATTTTTTTTTGAAAGATTCCATATATAAGTAAGATCATACAGTATTTGTATTTCTCTGTCTGACTTATTTCGCTTAGCCTAATGCCTTTAAGGTCCATTCATGTAGTCGCAAATGGCAAGATTTCATTCTTTCTTATGACTGAATAATATTCCATTCTACATGTATACCACAATTTCCTTATCCATTTACCCATTGATGGACACTTGGCTTGTTTCCATATCTTGGCTGTTGTAAATAATGCTGTGACAAACATGGGGTTGCACATATCTTTTCAAGTTATGTTTTCCTTTTCTTTGGATAAACATCCAGAAGGGGGATTGCTGGATCATATGGTAATCCTATTTTTAATTTTTTGAGGAAACTTCATGCTGTTTTCCATAGTGGCTGTACCACTTTACATTCCCAGCAACAGTCGACAGGGCTTGTCTTTTCTTCACATCCTCACCAACACTGGTCATTTCTTGTCTTCTTGATAATAGCCATGAGCTGGTGTCTCATTGTAGGTTTGATTTGCATTTCCCTGATTATTCCTGTTGAGCATCTTTTCATGTCCCTATTGGCCAGCTGTATGACTTCTATCTATCTTCTTCAATTGGATGATTAACTCATTAATTTGTACCTTTTTCTTTCTTAATGTAAGAACTCATGCTACACTTTTCTTTCTAGGTATCCCTTGACCAGAATGACCCAAGTACTGATCTCTAGTATTTTTGTTATCATCCAGTTCTAAATATTTTCTAGCTTCCATCATGTTTTCTTCTCTGACTCATAATTGATCTAACAATGTGTTCTAAAATTTCTAAAAGGATAGAGTTTTTCTAGCTATCACTTTCTTATTGATTTCTAACTTAATTTCATTATGGTTAGAAAAGATGATCTCTATGTTACCAGCCCCTTGAAATTTGTTGCGACTTGCATCAAGGCCAAGGACGTGGTCAGTTTTCATGAGCATTCCTTTGTGTGTGGTCAAAAAGGATCTATATTCGGGCTTCCCTGGTGGCGCAGTGGTTGAGAGTCTGCCTGCTGATGCAGGGGACACGGGTTTGTGCCCCGGTCTGGGAAGATCCCACGTGCCGCAGAACGGCCGGGCCCATGAGCCATGGCCGCTGAGCCTGCACGTCCGGAGCCTGTGCTCCGCAACGGGAGAGGCCACAACAGTGAGAGGCCCGCGTACCACAAAAAAGAAAAAAAAAAAAAAAAAATCTATATTCAACAATTGTACTACATGTGTTCATTAAATCAGCTCGTTGGTTTTTCAAAATTGCTGTATCTTTTGTGTCTTCTCGATTTATCAGTTCCAGAGAGAGGTGTTATTTAGATCTCCCACTATCATGGGGAATTTGTCATTTTCTCCTTGCACTAGGCCAAAATTTTCAGTATCTATTTTAGGACTTTTATTAGGTGCAAACAATTTCAGAAGTATTATGCCTTCCTACTGAATTGAAATTTCTTTCAGAAACTTTTTTGGAGCCTTTGTCAACACCAGCAACTAATTCTCTGATTTCCCAGATACCAACTGGGTGTTCAACAATTCAGTTCAGTTTTGACACTAGCCCCTGGGAGCTGGCACAGGCCTCAGAGCTCAAGTGCTCAGTCCCCTAAGCCTGCCCTCCTTCACCTTTAGACACCTTTCACCATTCGCAGGACCCAGGTCACCTGTACTTCTGTCAATGGGCTAAAAATCAGCGGTTCCCACAACCCTTCCTAAGGTTCAATAATTTGCTAGAACAGCTCACAGAACTCAGGAAGAGGCACTTTAATTATGTTTACCGGTTTATTATAATGTACAGAACTCAGGAACAACCAAATGGAAGAGATGCATAGGGCAAGTTGTGTGGGCAAGGACCTTCCATGCCCTCTTCCGGCAGCCGCTCTCCTGATACCTCCATATGTTCACCAGCAGGAAGCTCATCAAGTCTCCTTGATCAAGAGTTTTTATAGAGCTTAATCTTCAGCTTGCCCACCCCTCACCTCCCCTTCTTAGAGATCAGTAGCCTGAAAGTTCCAGCCCTCTAATCACTTGGTCTTTCTGATGACCAGCCCCATCTTAAGGCTATCTTAGTGTCCCCACCCTAAGTCTCCTCATTAGGACAAACTCAGGTTGATCAAAAGGGGCTCCTTAGGAACAGGAAAAGACATGCCTATCACTTAGGAAATTCCAAGGGTTTTAGGAGCTCTGGCCAAGAACCAAGGATAAAGACCAAATGCATTTCTTATTATGCCACACCTTTTATCTTTTTTCTGTCCAGTAATCATTTTTGGTTTAAAGCCTATAGTGTCTGATATGATTATAGATGTACCAGCTTTTCGTTAATTAGTATTAACTAATTAACCAGTTTTTAGTTAGTATTTGCCTAGCATATCTTCTTTTAATTTAAAAAAATTATTATATAATTTATTTTGAATTAATTCAAAATAATAATAAACTTTTGAAATAATTTCAAAAGTTTCAGTTTATTTAAATTTTCAAGTTCAAATTTCAGATACTTTTCAGATGCTTACTAGGTAAAAATTTTAATATACAAAAAGTACTAGAAAAAAAAAAAAAAAAAAAAAAAAAGTACTAGAAAGACTACCACAGCGGTTACCCATATACCCAATACATAGATTAAAAACTTATTGTTTTGTCATATTCGCTGTATCTGCATCGATTTTTTAATAAGGTCATGTGTTTTCCATAAGTCTCATACCATTTTCACACTTAATAAAATTCATAATTTCTTAATATTCTTAAACACCCAGTCCATATTCAAATTTTCCCTATTACCCCAAATTGCGTTTATAGTCGTTTTTCACACTTAGCTGTTTTGCCTCCAACATGTCTTTCAGTCTAGGACAGTTTATACACACCGCCAATTCTTCTCCTCGATAACAATGTTTTAAAGACATCAGATGAGTTATCATGCACAACGTCCATCTTTTCAACTTCAGTCTTTGTGTCCTTATATTTCAGTTGCATCTGCTGTAGACAGTACTCCCTGGATTAGCTGTCTAATCCAGCATAATATTTGTCTTATACTTGGCAAATTTAGTCCATATATACTTATGGTCATTACCAATATATTTGGAATTAGTTCTTCCGTCTTCTCTGGTCATTTCTACACACCCCACTTTCTGTATGTAATGTTTATTTTGTAATTGAACTGGGTGTCTTAGTTTTGCTTTCTTGTGTTTATTCTACTTCATTCCTTTTTACTCGACAATTAGTTTGGAGGTTTATGCTCCACGCCTCTGCATCACCTTATGCCATGCGACAGAGTGGGCTTCAAGAAACCCACCTTTGGGCTTCCCTGGGGGCGCAGTGGTTGAGAGTCCGCCTGCCGATGCAGGGGACGCGGGTTCGTGTCCCGGTCCGGGAAGATCCCACATGCCGCGGAGCGGCTGGGCCCGTGAGCCATGGTCGCTGAGCCTGCGCGTCCGGAGCCTGTGCTCCGCAACGGGAGAGGCCACAACAGTGAGAGGCCCGCGTACCGCAAAAAAAAAAAAGAAACCCACCCTTTAATTTGGACCTGTGTCCCTTGGGTTTGGGGAGCTTAAGAACTGGCACGACATGGGACATCAACAGAACTGAAACAAAAAGGAAGAAAACTACACTGGGAGACACTACTCTTACATCAACGCTGGGACATGAATGGGCACAAGCTAATACTGGACCAGATGTGGGCCAAGCAGGAGGGAGCTGGCCAGGAGCCATTTGTAAGTCCTGTCCAGGATTCCAAAAGACTGATGGTCCCCAGACAACCAGGGCTGACGAAGGAAACATTCGCAAGCAGACAGAGAAGACGTGCCCTGTGGAGGGAAGGACAGTCGGCCCCAACAGGGTACTTCTGAGGAACCCACAAAAGCCCCTTTCAGGAAAATGGTCACTTTGAACACCTGCCAAGCCCAGCGAGCAACACCAGGAGACCTCAAGGGACCAACCATGAAGGATCGTCCCTTCGCCCCCAGACCCTCCCGCGAGGGCTCAGCTACACCTACATCAGGCATGGGATGAGCCACACCCCCACCCCGAAAGCCCTGAGGCAACTTTGTACCACGAGACCTGGCCCCACTGGGCAGAGCTGATTGGCCTAGTGGGGCCACCTGACCCAATGGCAGCCAATCAATCTGTAGGCTAAGTGTGGTGAGCTGAGCCAATCAGATTCTCTCTCAGGAGCTTGCGTTGGGAGCACCTCGCAGGCCACAGGGAGGGATGAAACTGAGCAGATGTGGGGAGAGAAGCCGCAGGAGCGGGTGTGGGATCAGAGACTTGGCGGTGGGGGGGAGGGGTGTCGTGACAGCCCAAGTGGAGAGGACGTAGGAGTGCTGCGGGGTGGAAGTGATAAGGCTGAGAAAAGCTGTGGAGATCAGAGGGAGATAAAGGAGATTTTAACAAGACTGGCAAGAGCATATAGTCTTTCCTTATGGCTGAGGTTTGAACCCCACGGACATGGACTCCAGCTACTAAGTCCTGGAAGCCAGACTGGGTCTAGCTCCAGGCCAAAGGTCCTGGGTGTGCAGTGGTTCCTGTTCTTGAATATCAGTCAGGTTTGTCTGTCTCCCTTGCTGCCCACCTGTATCCTCACCACTAGAAGCCCCCATTACTTGAGATAACTGGAGTTGGACTTTGTTTCCTGCACGTGAAGAATGCAGCCCACAAATAGAAAGTGAGAGAAAATCACCGAAGAGGCAGAGAACAACATGGCATCATCAGGAACAGAGCGTAGCCGCACCCTCAACAGACCACGCCAGGCAGTTCTTGCTGCACTTCCCCCAAGAAAATCCTCCTTCATTGGGCTTTATTTTATTCTGTGAAAATAAGCCTTATTGTAAAACAGAATAAATCCACAAACCAAACCTCAAACCCTCTAGCAAAGAAGGCCCCCTTAATGTATAAATTCACTGCCGACAAGAGAGTCCCTTCAAGTCATTGCTTTTGTTTCTTGTTTCTTGAGAACATGATTCCAATGAGGCCTATGGCTGCCAGGCCCACTCCTGCGATGCCAGCTACCATGATGGCCTCTCTGACCTGGAAGAGAGAGGAGGGTGGATCAGATTCTGTGTCAGGAATCTGAGTACACGCTGTACGTTCAACAAGAACATCCAGCTCCGGGAGCCTCCCATGCCCCTTGGTCTTCTTGACAAACTCAGAAGTCAACTAACATTGGCAGGGAAATGGGGAGAAGAGGGCAGGATGGGGAAGGAGTGGTGGGTGGGGCCAGCTGGCCAATGACATACACAGGTCTGAAGCGGGAAACTCACTTCACCCTGTGAGTACTTAAAGCACACATCCCCAGAGGGTGGCTGTGAAAAGGACAGGGAGATGAAGCCAGATGGTTGAAATCCTGGCTGGCCAACAGGGAGCTCTCGAAGTAAGTGTGAAGTTGAAGAGTCATTGCTATTGAATCCTCAATAAACCGTGACCTCCGGCAGAGCAAAACCCTCACTTGCCGTCATCTTCGCTGTATTCCCAGCACCCGGTCCTGCCAGGTGCAGAGGTGCTCTTTGCATGTTCTTAAATGACTCAACTATGAAGAGTAGTAATGTTATACTTTAAATTATTAAGATATCTGACTTGTATTGTTTGTACTAGAAAAAAAAACATTGCAAAAGTAAGAGTAAGTTTCAGGGTAAAAATTGAACATGTATCAAATTTCACTCTTTCCAAAATCCAACTAAAAGTAAAATAAGGCATTTGTTTTAGGCATAATTCCACTAGGACCCAAAGAACACTAAATGCAGTGAAGGCACAATGCCCGAAATCATGAAAACTGTACTTTTTCCCACTAACGGTATCATGAACATGGATCAAGAAATCTCACCCTAAAACCAAGCCAAGCATTTAAGCAGCACCAAGAACTGCAAAGGAAAAGATTATAATGATTTTACGCCAAGAAGTCCAATGAGACAGTGTACTAAAACTCCCAGTAATAAAAAGGATGAAAATGTGGAGTTGGTACCCCAAACCCACATCCTTACATGACACCGCCAACTCTGCCCTTGGTACCCTGAGCACAGAGCTTGCCTAGGTTGTGTATGTTGTGGCCGAAAAATTCCCACATGCCCACCATAGAGAAGACTCTGAAAAACTTCAATGCTTAAAAAGAATATATGTTGCCACTGCCCAGGCTTATCCGAGCCATAAACGTGTCCAGCATAGCTGTGTGAAATGCCAGAAATACACCAGTGTAACTAACATCACAAGGTACCCAGAACACATGTCAACAAAAGTTTGCATGAAGCTACTGACCTAAGGTTTGACTGCCGCTCAGTCTTTAGACCTTCCTGTTAAATTAAAGGTAATTAGGCTTGGCTTTGTGGCAACCGTGGTCCTGCCGGGTTCTTGCTAGGGAGCCTGCATAAAACCACTTGGATCCAGTGTTTTCCTTGCTAAGCTATGTGTCAAGGTGGGAGAAATGGTTTGCAGATAATGGAGTAGGAACAATAAGCCCCCAGTTCTTTACAGAACCTCACAGTGTGAGGAGAAACGCTGATGGAGCCGGTTCATACAAAAGGTGCTTTGTCAAGGAAAACAACAATAGCCTCATTGTTTGCGCTCATGCTTTGTACAGAGTCAAATTGTGTCATTAAATACAAGAAAGTAGTATTTAGTTAGCCCTGAGAGTGCAGAGTTTACGGAAAGAATGACCTTCCCAGGAGAGACAGAGCTACCTGCACATGTCATCGATGGTTTTCTTGTTGTAAGGCTGCTGGGTCCAGCCCAGCCACTGTGCTGAAATTACAACAGTTCTGATCGTGAAAATGGGCTACACGGTGTGCACCAGAGGTCTTCGATCAGAATATTATGAAAGAGAAAAGTTGCCCCTCATTATCTTTTCTCGAAAGTGGGCAAACAGTAATCCTATCAGACTGCGGACAATTAGCTGCTTATGCTACACATCTACTATGAGTTAAGCCCCGGAATTGTTTCTGGGAAAAAGGCAATTCTAATGTGCTTTTCTTCACTTTCAGCAATGTTCTAAGTGGATATAAGAAGAGTAATATTATTCAGAAAGCAATTGAATTCAGACTATGAGAGGTTATAAAATAACAATGGTTATAAAATATGTGTACAGAAAGTTGGCTTTAATGTTTACAGTAGTTGCTATATAATACCCTGTAATTTATCCAGGTTTATGTAATTACACAATACCATTGGCCACATCTTCAATTTCTATTTATCTTAAAATTTTATCTGGGCTTCCCTGGTGGCGCAGTGGTTGAGAGTCCGCCTGCCGATGCAGGGGACGCGGGTTCGTGGCCCGGTCCGGGAAGATCCCACATGCCACGGAGCGGCTGGGCCCGTGAGCCATGGCCGCTGAGCCTGCGCGTCCGGAGACTGTGCTCCGCGACGGGAGAGGCCACAACAGTGAGAGGCCCGCGTATCGCAAAAAAAAAAAAAATTTTATCTGACACAGGTAGACTTCAGCATGAGTGTAGCTCCTAGTTGCTTTTTGCTAGAGTACTATTCAGTACAAAAGCTTACTAAGTATACATTTTTTGAAGCCTGAGTATTTTTAAATAGGTAGGTGGAAAATAGGACCGTCTCGATTAGAATACTCTTAGGCATGGAAAGCACAAACAACATTTTGGTTTAAATCCATTGTTTCCCTTTCTACATGGAAACTTAGATGAGTTACATATAGTCCGTTGAAGGAAAATCTAGTCTGCTTCAAAGAGCTGAACACAAATAAACATAATGACTAATAAGATCCTTTTCACACAGAAAATTATCCTCGAGTTAAGCGAAAAAGAGAGCTGCTGCTTTGATGGCTCTTACAAAGCAAAAGCGCTGCCGGACGTTGTCCAGCATCCACTAAATCCACCCTCTCTAGTGAGATGGGAGAAGTGCAGAAGCTACATTTTAATTTGGCCACACCGTGTATTATGACCATTACTCACCTCGGCCAGTACTTCCCGAGGGGGTACAGGCTTGCCCTCTGGGGGAAATTTGGCAATATCTACAGACATTTTGGTTCTTACACCTGGGGGTGGAGGGTGCTACTGGCATCTAGTTGGTAGAGGCCATGGATGCTACTAAATATCCTGCAATACACAGGGCAAGTCCTAACAATGAAGACTTATCTTCATTGCTAATGACCCAAAATGTCAACAGTGCTGAGGCTGAGAAACCCTCATCTAGGCCAAGAAATGAAAGAGGAAATCTTTGGAAACAGTATAAATGGCACCTCTTTTTGTTTCGTAGTATGTTCTGGTTTCATGTTCTGTGAGGGGGTCCAGTAGGATTGTTGATGCTGTTTTATCATTGTTGTGTTGTCACGGTTTTGCCTCTTTCAGGTGGCTGGCTAGCGCATTGGGCTAAAGCCTCAGGAAGAGAATGGGATGTGTCCAATTTGTATTGTTTCATTTTTCAAGAAGGTGCTTGTAGAAAGAGCAAATGATAAAAAATATTTCTTGGTTCTTTCAGTATCTCAAGGTTTGGAATTGTATTTAAGTGCTCAAAATATGTATTTTACTAAATTATGTAACAATTTTGTGAAGAAATGCTCTACTTATATTAAATTGTGACTCTCTTCTTTAGTCTATTAATAATCACTAAAGGATAACTAAAAATGAGATGATTTGGAGATATTTTATAAATCTACCAAATCTTCTTAAAATAGCACCCTGAATTTGGTATCTTATACTTCCCAAATTTGTACAGTAATCTCTATTTGGAGTTTATTGCTGCACGGGAGGGCGGACATTTACCTGAAGTAGAAGCCAGGTGTAATCAACACCTCAATTGTTATGCAGGATCACCCATGGAATCAGATTTATTTAGCATATGTTTCTCTTTTTTATGCTGATATCATCACTGCTACTTTTTAAAAAACTTCTACTGTACCCAGATCTACCAATAAGTGTTAGTTTTCTCATTGAAAAAGATAAATAATTGGAAAACAGGGGAGAGAAGAAAAGAAAATCAGAGGAGCAGTCTAGGGGTACAACCTCTGAATAATCAGTGTTCCCGAATGAGAGAAGAGAAAATGGAAAATTTCCCAGAATTGAAGGAACAGGGTTTCCACATTGAAAAGTGTCATCAAGTGCCCAGCACAATTCATGAAAACAGATCCACACAAGGTTTATCATAGTGAAATCTCAGAACACTGAAGATAAAGAGAAGATTCTATAAGCTTCCAGAAAGATAAAATTGGTCACATACAAAGGATCGAAAATCAGAACCGATTCAGACTTCTCGTAAACAATAGCATAAACTAGATGACAATGGAGCAATACCATCACATTTTTTTAAAAATTCTTTTCAGCCTAGAATTCCATACCCAGCCAAACTATCAATCAAATCCGAGGATAAAATGAAGATGTTTTCAGGCATAAACAATCTTTTTAAAATGCATCCTTTCTCAGAATCTATTAGAGGTGGTATTCCACCAAAACAAGAGAGTAATCCAAGAAAGAGAAAGATGTGAGTTGCAGAGGATAAAAGCATTAATACAGGAGAGAACAGAAGGGCATCTCTAAAGGATGCTAGTAAAGAGAGATACCAGGATGACAGTATGCATCAAATGTGACTCAAAACAAATGTTTTGAAGGCCATTATCCCCCCTAGATAGATATGCTGAGTGCCATCATCCCCCAGATTCCTTCTGGTTGCCTCACATTTGTAATCTGAGTCACGAGGTTCCTCTCATGGACCCGCCCACTGACTTTCCCAGAAGGAGCCTCTTATAAACTGTCAGGGAAATTGGAACTAGACTGTGCCCCAGAGATTCTGGGACTCTTCACCAAACACTGGCAGTATTGCCCTATCCTTCCCTAGCTAGGTGTGTACTTGCTACTAGTCAATTTTTGTATTAATCATCTTTCACATTCATATTTGTATATATATACACACACACATACTTATATTTATTGTATGTATGTACATATATGTATATGTAAATATATGTATCACATATACATTTTTATATATTTACATACATATTATTGAATAATAATAACATGAGTGATTGAAGAAAAAAAATAAGAGAATACCCATTGGAAGATACCTACTGTATCGTCACAGAGCATAGGATGAATTCACCAACATGCAGGTCAGTGTAATAAATAAACACAGCTGATTATCAGCGGTATGAGGAAGGCTGAGCGTGATCCTTGTAGGGGGTGTTGGTGGATGCCTCCCCAGCAAGTCACTGTGGCCCAGACAGGCCAGTGGACAAGACAGTGGGTGAACCAAGAAAAAGAATGAAGATGAGGACCATTATGACTACTTCTACTATTACAATGTATTAAGTGTACTTTCTGAGTTGCCACTCTGCTAGCATAAGGATGCTCTTATTTAATTCACACAGTAACCCTCCTAGATCAGTATTATCACTTGTACTTCACCAGGGTTTAGAGAACATGAATCGATCTGTCTGCCAGGCCATGCCCTTGACCACCACAATGACCAAGGAAGAAGACACCAGATCTCAAAAAATACTGAAAATCAACAACCTGATGGATCTTAAACTCATCCTTTACTGAAAGAAAAAAAAAAAACATACTCTTTTGCATCAACAGGCATCCAAGAACTTTTCCAAACAATGTTCTCACACACACACACACACACACACACACACACACACACACACATAAATGAGGGGGCCGCAGGGAAGGGCCAGAAAAGGAGAGGAGAAAGTGAGAGAAAATGGGAAGGAAGTTAGTCACCCAGGTGAAAAAGCAATTCAAAGAAGAGAGTGGCCATGGCCAAAATCAACTAAGTAAATAAAACACACCTGCATCACCTGGAGCCTCCTGGACTGCCCCTTGGCTTAAGGCAGGGCTAAGCACAGGGCTTTTTATAAGTTACGGCAGACCTGGGCGTCGGCTCCCACCTCTGCTACTTATCAGCACAGCTGGAGACAACTCTCAGGAAAAGAGACAACACAGATTTGTTTGATGAAATGAATGGCCATCAACAAGTGCTGTGAGCCTCAGTTTCCACATCTGTAAAGCGGGATAGTAAAACCTGCCTCTGAAGTTGTGGGAAGGGTCCATCTCAGGGCCAGGAAGCCAGGAAGGGCCGGGCACCAGGCTGACAGTGACGGCTGTGCTCACACCCTCGGCCATCGTCCCCCGACCACACTGGTCCGCGGTGCCCATCTCCCCACCTCCTCCCCACCCCAATTGTGACATCCTTGAGGGCAGGCTTCTGCCTCTGCTGTTCTGTCTTGTTTGTGCTCCTGTCTCCAGCCCAGCCCAGCCCACCCTGATGCCCAGGTCAGCGGAGGAAATGGTCTGGTTCCCGGGGATGGGGACACACTGAGGACGCACCTGGTCACTGCGGGGGATCCCGTAGCGCAGCTCGTTGACAAAGTGCTCGCAGTTCTCGCTGGTCAGCTTGTAGAGAACTTCCTGGCCCACCAGCTCCTCTGCCTGCTGGACAATCTTGCTGGGAGGCAATGGCGAGTACTTGTCATCGTGCTTATTGTTGACCTGGTACCGGTCTCGCCCGGCCACGTCGCACAGCCGATCCTTCTTCACTATGGCCTTGTCGGTCAGCGCAGACATGACACTGGCCATACCAGCTCCTGCGATTTCACCTATGGATTCAGGATGAGAAACAGCGGGATCGGTCCTGAGCCGGCCCACAGGGGCTCAGAGCAGCCCCAAGCCTGGCATCCGCCACATCCACAAGGGGACGAGCAGATGTGAAAGGGCCACAGCTGTGTGGCTGTGAATAAGGTGCTTATGGCCTCTAGGCCTTGGTTTCCATATCTGAAATGAGGTGGAGTGAAGTTCCATGATTTGTTGTGATTATTTTTAACCTAGAGAAGCTGGCCTCGTACACCCTCTTGATTGTGCAAATATGGGCCCTGAGCACACCCACCTCCTTGGAGGAATAGAGTGTGAACTTTTTGTGATCCTAAAAATGCTACACTTCCTTGACACATACAAAGCTGATTACTGCGGAAAAGGTAGATGGATTTGCAGAAGTAGATCCTATCCTTCTTGGAGCAAAGGGACCAAAACCCCACAGCTGCTCCCAGAGGTGTGACACCAGGGAGGTCCATGGGGAGGGGCTGGAAGAGGCAACAAATTTCCAGAAATGAAACTGCCTTGAAGCAAGGGGTTTGGGCTCAGTAGAAGGACCAGGATAGTTGGGAGGGAAAGCTGATGCCAGCACAGAGATTGGGCATACCTCCTGAGGCAGCCAGCCTACACCGTGTGGGGAGGGGCAAGCTTTTGGTATGATGGCTGAAGAGGTGTGCTTGCACGACAGAGGTGGACCCCAGGGAACATCACAGAAGAGGCTCACTGTCCCTCAAGGAGCCTCTGCGGCCCTGCCGCGATCGGGAACCCCCAAGGCTCTTCTCAGCAGGGGAAGCATCTGTTACACTGGGCAGGACCCATCTTCCCCCGTAACACCATGTGACAACAACAAGCAACGGCAAGAGGGTCTGATCAGAGTCCAGGTCCTGTTCTGCTAGGCTTTCCAAAGAGGACTAAACCCCTCTGCCCTGAGTATAATCCTGAGATTTTAGAAAATCAGAAGAATTCAGACTTGCTACTAACAGGGCACAAGGTGCTTGAGGATCCAGTGAAGTAAATGAAAGATGGTGCTGTGTTTGAGCCCCAAATTTACGGAAAGGCTCGGTGTGGTGACTGGATCAGGGGAGCTCCTGAGACCCATCCACCTTCAGCCCCTAGGCGCGTGGGTGGCAGGGCTGGGACTGGGGCGAGGCAAGCAAGGTGCCTGGAGCACAGAATTTCAGGAGGTACCAACTCTCAGGGATGCAAGTTCAGAGTCAACACCTAAGAGTGAGGGCTTCCTTACACTTCACACCCTGGGTGTCACCCTGGTGACTGAGTGCACAGGCTGACAGTCAGAAGCTCTGGGATCTGATTCTGGCTCCATCACTGAATGGTCTTGACATGTCACTTAACTTTGCTGAGCCAACCCTGGGAATCCACAAATACCAGCTAAGGTGGATTCACAAACACACATCCATATAGGAATTTAAAGTTTCTTTTAAAAGAATTATTTTACTTTTTAAAGTTAGTCTACTAAAGAAAATACCAATTAAATTATTGGAGAGAGGGCACAAGGATATGGCAAGCAATCAGTGACTAAATTTTGGGAAACCTCAGACTTGACAGTATAGCAGCATGTGGAAGGGCAGGGAAGAGAGAGTCAGACAGCCAGGGTTTGAGTCCCACCTCCACGACTTTCCTGCTATGTGACCTTGGACAAGTGGCTTAATTTCTCTAAGTCCCCAATTCCTTGTAGAATAGGGTCAGTAAGTTCTACCTGTGCCTACAGTACTGGACGGGGAGCTGCAAGGATTAAAGAAACTGACTAGGTAAGGTGCCTCCACCAGTGCCTAGCACAGAGTGAGTGCCTCATTAGTACTGGGTTGTTCTCTAAGCTTCCTTCCAACGCTAATTTCCACCGTTTTCTCAGTAGCAGGAGGTCAGTCCTCCTTGCCTCACCTATTCCACGGGGTTCCTGTGAAGCTCGAGTGAGAAGATGCAGATAGAAGCATATTTCCCTTTGAGGAGCACCACTCACCCAATGAAGGGTGTCACACCTACCCACCCAGATCCCCTGTCGTGCCATCCCCTGCTTCCTGTCCAGCAGTTACACCCACTCAGTGCAGTCAAGCAATACTGGTGCTGGTCCGAGGTGCTGAGCACAGACACGAACTAGACAGCGCACCTGCCCTCAACGAGTTTACACTCTAGTGAAAGGACACTGACAAGGAACAAACAGAAAAAATAACACTTTCAGGTACTGAAAATGCTATGGAGAAGATTAAGCGAAGTCACGTAAGGAGAGGATGACCAGGGGAGGCTGCTCTCACTCGGGGTGCGGGGGGGCCACGCCCAGAAACAGGCATTTGAATTGAGACTTGAACGATGAAGAGGAGGCAGCTGTGCTGAGAGCCAGGAAAGAGCATCACAAGCAGAAGGAAGAGCAAAGGCAAGGACCTCGGGAAGAAAGGCACGTGGCGTGCTTGAGGCTGCAAGGAGGCCAATGTGGCTGAAGTCTAGAGACCCAGGAGGAGAGAAGAGGAAGCTTCAAGAAGGTCAGAGAGGCAGGCAGAGGCCAGACCACGCCAGGCTCACAAGCCACAGCACAGATCTGAAACTTATTCTACGTGTGATGGAAAAGCCAGTCGAAATTAAAAGAAGGCGAGTGACATAATCAGATTGATACTTTGGAATGATCACACTGGCTGCCCAGTGAAGGAAGGACTGACCGTAAGTGGACAAGAGGCAGAGAGACCAACCAGAAGCTGCAGTAGCATCAGGTGAGAGAGGATGGTAGCTTACCCCAGGGCACAGCAGTGGACATGCTGAGAAGTGATCAGGTTGGGGGTCTGTTTTGGAGATAAAGCCAACAGGATTTCCTGATGGATTAGACGTGGGGTGAAAAGGATCAAGGATGATGCCTAGACTTTTGGTCTAAGCAACCGGATGGTATTGTCCGCTGGAGCCCTCCATTTGGGGTGTGTCAAGTTCAACATGCCAATTAGATACCCAACTGAAGATGCCAAGTCGTCAAGAGGTTACACACATCTGAAGCTAAGCAGGGTTAAAATCAAGTTAAGGGAGACATCGACAAATAGAAGGTGTTAGAAGCCAGTGGACCGGATGAGGGAGAAGTAAGGATTAGAGGTATGGGAGAGGAGGAGCCCCCTAGACACAGGAGGCCAAGAAGGAAGGGCCCCGGGCTTCCCTGGTGGCGCAGTGGTTGAGAGTCCGCCTGCCGATGCAGGGGACACGGGTTCGTGCCCCGTTCTGGGAAGATCCCACATGCCGCGGAGCGGCTGGGCCCGTGAGCCATGGCCACTGAGCCTGTGCGTCCGGAGCCTGGGCTCCGCGATGGGAGCGGCCACAACACTGAGAGGCCCGCGTACTGCAAAAAAAAAAAAAAAAAAAGAAGGAAGGGCCCAGTGGGAAAGGAAGGCAGCGCCAGGTGAAGAGCAGAGAGGCCACTGCAGAGAAGCCAAGTAAGCCTTGACCAGGATATTGATTGTATTGATTTAGCCTTGATAAGAGCTGCTCCAGGAGGGGAGTAAATACTCCCTGGTGGGGCTTCCCTGGTGGCGCAGTGGTTGAGAGTCCGCCTGCCGATGCAGGGGACATGGGTTCGTGCCCCAGTCCGGGAGGATCCCACATGCCGCGGAGCGGCTAGGCCCGTGAGCCACGGCCGCTGGGCCTGTGCATCCGGAGCCTGTGCTCCGCAACGGGAGAGGCCACAACAGTGAGAGGCCTGCGTACCGCAAAAAAAAAAAAAAAAAAAATACTCCCTGGTGGAGGGAACAGAAGAGAGGATGGGAAGTGAGGAACCAGCAGGGGCCGTGGCAGACAAGAGAGCTGCTCCATGGGAAGTCAGCTAGAGAGGTCGAAGCGGTGTTTGTTTGTTTTATCAGTGGGAGATATTCCAGTGGTTTCTAGGCCAATAGGAATAATACAGAATTATTATTATTTTTTTTTTTTTCTTTTTTTTTGGTACGCGGGCCTCTCACTGCTGTGGCCTCTCCCGTTGCGGAGCACAGGCTCCGGACGCGCAGGCTCAGCGGCCATGGCTCACGGGCCCAGCCACTCCGCGGCATGTGGGATCTTCCCAGACCGGGGCATGAACCCGTGTCCCCTGCATCGGCAGGCGGACTCTCAACCACTGCGCCACCAGGGAAGCCCCAGAATTATTATTAATTTGAGGGTACAGTGCTTGTGAAAGTAAGAGAAGGGGGTCCGGGGCCCACACCTAAAGGCTGGCCTTTAAAATAAGGGCAGGGGCACATATATACAATGGAATATTACTCAGCCATAAAAAGAAATGAAATTGAGCTATGTGTAATGAGGTGGATGGACCTAGAGTCTGTCATACCGAATGAAGTAAGTCAGAAAGAGAAAGACAAATACCATATGCTAACACATATATATGGAATTTAAGAAAAAAAAATTTCATGAAGAACCTAGGGGTAAGACAGGAATAAAGACACAGACCCGCAAGAGGGAAGAGATATGGGAACATATGTATATGTATAACTGATTCACTTTGTTATAAAGCAGAAACTAACACACCATTGTAAAGCAATTATACTCCAATAATGATGTAAAAAAAATAAAATAAAATAAAATAAGGGCAGGGGCACATTTGCACCGTAACACAAGAAAAGGCAGATTATGTGGTTCTAGATGTTGGTGGTTTGGTTGATCAGGGGTGGGGATGGTGACATCTACCCTGGTTACTTCTAGATTTCTCTATAAATACAGGGTGAGGTCATTCATTTTGCTACCATTCTTGGTCAGCAAAAGACACATCCAAGAATGTCCACAGCAGCTGCACACAGAGCAGCCCACTAATGGAAGCATCCGATGCCCATCAGCGGAAGAATACATAACAAACTGGGCGATGTCCATATAACCGAGGACATGCAGCAATGGAAAAGTAAGAACAACACAGATGACCTCACAGGCCCAGGGAAAGAGCCGGACACAAAAGAGCACAAGCTGTGTGATTCCTCTGCTCTGAAGTTCTACAACAAGCACAGCTAACCTACAGCAGGAAAACCCAGAAGAATGGTTGCCTCTAGGGAGGGAGAGAGCATACTGAAGAGGCATGAGGGGGTCTTTTCGGGGAGTGGAAATGTTCTAGGTCTTGATCTGGTCATTGTCACATGGATGGATACATTTTTTTTAATTCACTGACTATACACCTGACAGTATTGTGCCCTTTACTATATTTCGGTTAGACCTCAGTTTAAGTAAAAAGTTTGAGAAAACGGGTGGGGAATTCTCCCAATAATCCTGCGCATTAAGGATTCTTAACATCAGTTTACAAATGAGGAAACCAAGGCCGGAGAGTGAAAATGGATTCACAGACAAGTCTGCTGCCCAAACACCTGTGCTCTTCCCAGGAGATTTGCACTTCAGGATCCAATGTGTTTTATACGAAGTCATAATACACAAAATACATGAAAAGCAGAACTGCCCCCTTGGAAGCCCACCTCAGTCTCTCTGCATGGCCCTGGTGTTCCAAGGTGCAGAGTCTGAAAACCACTGCCCCACACCGAGCTGTCCTCCTTTAGCAACCAGGAACCAACCGTCAGTTGGGGGCGATAGAAGAATATTGGGGTCCCCTGTGAACCACAGCTCCCCCATCTCCCTCTGCTCCCAGCCCCAGCACAGTGGAGCGCTGGGCACCCTTACTTGGTGGGGCCAGGTGGATCACATATCCATCGCCAACGTAGACGGCCCAGTGTCTGTAGAAAGGGCGGAAAATCTCGATCAGGTCTCCAGGCTGGGGCTCTGGCTGCAAAACCAAGAAGAGTGCTGTTTCAGGTGACACGAGAGCTTGGAACCAGGGGCAGGGCTCAGCTAGGAGGGTGCAGCACCGCGGCCTCCAGCTAACAGCTCTCCAGGGTGTCCTCCTGAGCCCTGCCCGGCCAATCCAATGCCAGTCTGACTTCACAAGCCTGTGTCCCACACCTGCAGGGACTACGGGCCTGCCCACCTGTCATTACAACCTGCCAAGTGCACGCCTAAAGGGTTTCTTCATTAGCCGGGGTTTCTGCCTTATTGTTCCTCTTTCCAGGAGTATTATTTATTGAACTCTTACTCAGAGCCAAGCGCTCTGCTAAGTGTTTTACAGGCGTAGCTCAATAAATTCACACAACCCTCCTATGAGGTGGGCACTGCTGTGACCCCCATGTTATGAATGAGGAAATCAAGGCTCAGAGATGCAAAGGAATGTCCTCAAAGCCACACAGCCCGAGTGGCGTGGCCAGGACTCAACACTAGGCTGCCTGATTCCCAGGCCCAGTGACTTGACCACAGGCAACACCACAGGTTATGTGATTAGAGCCATGCATCTGGAGACTCTTCCAGGGGGGTCAAATTGGGGGGTGTCACACAGACACTCCGCGACCTGGCCCGGGGCCTGGCAGAGAACTGGTGTCAACCTCTGGCAGTAATGTGCCCCTGGCTGCTCATCCCAAGGATAAGAGGGTGTATGTGTGTGTGTGTGTCAGTGTGTGTGTGTGTGTGTGTGTGTGTGTGTGTGTGTGTGTGAGACAAGCACTGCGCTCACACCAGTACTTCTGACACTGGATGTGTGGGTTTTCCACACTAAGCGATTCAATCCTCGGTGCACACTGACTGGGCACCCACAGTTTACCTCAGTTCTGACACTAACGGCCCGGAGTTAGCACAGACCCACAGGCTTAGTCCCAGAAGACTGAGGCCCCACACACACTTTAGACGCCAACTGCAAGTTGCAGGTTGTTAGCTGTGCTGTGAACAACCGGCTGTAAATTGGGGGTTCCCACAGCCCCCTCCTTGGGTTCAGTACTTTGCTGGAACAGCTCATAGAACTCAAGAAAATAGCTGACTTGCTAGATTACCAGTTACTAGAAAATATACAACACAGGAAGAGCCAGAGATGCAGAGGGCAAGCTGTGGCGGGAGGGGCACGGAGCTTCCATTACCCCTCTGGGGACCAGCACCCCCGTGCTTTCACCAACAGCCTGGGTTAGGGGTTTTATGGAGGCTTCGTTACGTAGGCACAATGGATTAAATCACTGACCATTGGTGATTAATGCAACCTCCAGCCCTCCGATCACCTGGTCAGTTGAAAGGGGCTCATTATGAATGACGAAAGACATTCCTCTCACCTCTACTGCTCAGGAAATTACTTGGATTTTAGGAGCTCTGTGGCAGGAACCCGAGACCAAGACTAAATATCCATTTCTCATTATATCACAGTGAGAGTGCGTGGGAGTGAGGGTGTGTGCGTGTGTGTGCAGGGAAAGGTGGGAAAGATGCTGAAATGCTCCTCAGAGCCCCGCCCTGTTAGGGGAGCACAGCAGCCCAGAGCCTGAGAAAACCTGGGGAGGTTCAAGAACACTTTCATTCAACCTATTGAGGTCCCAATGCCAGACACCGGGCTAAGTACTGCGGGTGGGGACACTCCGACCTGGGCCAGGATCAGGGCTGATGAGCTTCCGTGGTCCAAACCAACCTTAAATCTCTTTAGAACACCTGGAGACAGAGCCCATCGGTGGTCGTTCCAGCCCTCTGTCCTTTCCCGCTCACCTGCTTGCTCTTAGGGGACAGACCCATAGGAGTTTGCCCACGTCCCACCGCCAAACTCTGTGGGCCTGAGAGATTCCATCAAAGATAAGGGGGGAGCATGGACTCCCCCTTGTATGGCCTCCCCTGGGATAAAAATGATGGGCAGTGGAAGAGCCAATCACAACTCTATAATGGCTAGGAAGCAGGGTCAATGACAGTTCATTTCTACTTATAGAAACAACAAAACTGCAAACAAACATCCCACGTGGAAGGAAAAAAATCTTTTCACAGGAATTTTACAGATAAATCATATTGTCTTATTGCAGTGATTATAATTTATCTTCCCAGAAGAAGGCGCCCAGACCTTACTGGGAAGCTTTCAGAACACTGGACAATGGTCACAATTGATGAATCCCATTTGTTTTCCAGAATAAAAGAAAAAGTATATATTAATTGTTTGGTGAGAGTTATGGGGTCTTCAAGGACCCCCAAAGGGCAATTTAACTGGACATTTCCATGAATAAGCCAGGACACAAAAGCAAGGCTGAGACCCAGCCCTCAGGGAGGCTACTGATTAGAAAAGGAGACAGTTGGGACATCAGGAATATGACATCAAGTAATAAGCAGCCAGTAGGTACACAGACCCAAGGAGCTCAGGGGCTCACTGTGTTCCAGACAGATATCAATGAAAGATATTGATATACAGAGAAACATGCTTGCAAAAATAAATAAATATATATAAACACACACATACACACACACACACACACACACAGTGACAAAAATATCTACAAAGAAACTCAGACTTTATAACACTAAATACTGATGCTAAGTGAAAGAAGCCATACCAATAATCAACGTACTGTGTGATTCCATTACATGTCATTCCAGAATAGGCATCACCATAGGACAGAAAGGTAATCAGTGATTGTCAGGGGCTAGGAGTCAGGAGAGGGGTTGACAAGAAAGGGGAATGAGGAAATTTCAGAGCAATTAAATTTTCTGTACTGTTCTCTATTTGATGGTGGTGAATGGTTACTCAGTTGTCCATGTTTATCAGAACTCATCGAACTGAACACTAAAAGGGTAAATTAGACCATAACTTTTTTAAACACTAATTGTTTTAATAAATAAAAAATTTTAACTTTAAAAAAATGGATATCCACAATTTGAAAGCAAAAAAGCTGTGATTTTTTTTTAATACTCAGTCATATTGCCTGTCTCTTGTAATGGCAACAGGCACATATTTCCAAATATGCACTAGCTTAAAACATGACATCACTCAAGGAAACTTCTTTTTAAAAATGAAGTGAAAGGTGCTGGACTCGCCCACGGAGCCCTGTGCACTAGTTAGAAGCAAGGACTCGATGTTCACATGACCATGTGGATAATCTTTCAGATACAGTGCTGAGTGAAAAAATGAGATTGAGCTCTGCAAAATACCACTTATACGTATTAAAGATACCCACACACAAACCAATAATACATGTCTTACCAGAACCACACCCAAAAAAACAATTTCTAAAAACAACAACAAAAGAATCTGAAGAATACATACTAAATATATTAGGATGCTACCTAGCCATTGGGAAGATGAAGAGGGAGACGAATGATGGTAAAAGGGAACTTAATAAAAAAAAAACAGAAGAAAAGGGGTCTTGCAGGGACCAGTGAGGACAGGGTGCCATGAACAGGGATATAAATAATTCACACCCTTTCACTAAACTCTAATTGGAGAAACAACTGCTTAATGATACACACAGCCAACTGAGCTGAATCAAAATTAAGAACTCAAGAAAGCATGTTATAAAATTAGAAATATGAGAACAAAGTCCTTGGGCCAAATTTGTGCCTCTGCTTATTTTTGTATGAGGCAAAGAATAATCTTTACATTTTTCAGTGGTTGGGGGAAAAGTCAAAAGAAGAAGAATATTTTGTGACACATGAAATTATATGAAATTCAAACTTCAGTATCTATAAAGTTTTATTGGCACAAAGCCACCCCCATCATTTACCTTGTGGCCGAGGCTGCTTTCTCTCTACAGCAGTAGAGTAGTTGCAACAGAGACCAGAGATAGTAAAATATTCACTCTCTGCCCCTTCAGTTTGGATCAACAGTGATCCCTCTCTCACTCAGCTTCATCCCCAGTCCCAGAAACCTAGCTGTACCCTGTTGTCAGGTGGTTCTTCCCCCAGGAACAAGGAGAGCCAGCAGGAAGCCAGAAACTCTCCAGAGCACAGTAACCATGGCTCTCCCACACAACACAGCCAATGACAGCGGCAAAGCTGAGACTCTGCACCCACAGGATTTCAGAACAAAAAGTCTTTATTCTCTCCACAAAAGCACAGTTTACAAAGAGCTGTGTAACAGCCATTTTCCTTAGCAAGCAAATGGAGAACAATATCTGGCCTCTGCAATTCACACTGGAAAAACCACCTAAACAACCATTAATAAGGACCAACTAAATTAATTATGTTATATTTATATGTACAAACAGCCAATAGAGAGAACAAGTTGGATTTACGTAAGCAGACATAGAAATAATCAAAACAAGTAAGTTGGAAAACATTATCCCATTTTTGTTTAAAAAACATTGTTATACATTCACATGCAAAATGTATTATACACTATGTATGAGCTGAGGAAAATACACCAAACTGTTGTGTATGATATACAGTGGGGGTTGGGATTCAGAGACTTTTATATTTTGCTATATTATTTTATTATAATAAAAACTTTTATTATTTTTATAATATGAAATACTGTTTTTTGTTTTTTTGTTTTTTTTTTTATGCGTTACGCGGGCCTCTCACTGTTGTGGCCTCTCCCGTTGCGGAGGACAGGCTCCGGACGCGCAGGCTCAGCGGCCATGGCTCACGGGCCCAGCCGCTCCGCGGCATGTGGGATCTTCCCAGACCGGGGCACGAACCCGTGTCCCCTGCATCGGCAGGCGGACTCTCAACCACTGCGCCACCAGGGAAGCCCCTAAAATATTGTATTTTTATAATAAAAACTTTTTTAATAATAAAACTTTTTATAATAAAAACTTTTATTTTTATAATAAAAACTTTTATTAAAAGAGCTTTAGATGGGAAAACATCCTTCTTATTGATGAACTTGCAGTTTTTTAATTGAAAAAGGGGGATGTTATCTGTCAGCAAAACCTCTTGAAATATTGCATATTACCATGTTAATGATGCTTAAAAATCATTAACACTTAAATGTAACACATAAAAGCATAAAATAAAACTTTAAATTATATAGATGGATATGTTTCAGATCTTAGAATAGAGGAAGAAATTCTAAAGATAAAGTCCAAAGAACGAGGCATAAAGTAAAAGATTGAGAGTTTTTACAATTGAAAAATGTTACAGTTCTTACTAAACGTTTCTATCATTGCCTGTTACATTCATACTCCCTTTTAAGAGAAAATGACCACCCACAATCCCGACTGCCCAGGCAGCCATATTTTATACCACGTGACCACTTCATCCTAGCCTCCATCAGCTGGACTAGAAAAAGGCACGGTTCCCAAGCAGGTCACCAACCTATGATCCTCCATAAGTGGACCTGGGCCAACCAAATTTTCTCTCTCTCTCTCTCTCAAAAATCTGAACCAAGTAATGAAAAAGAAAATAGCTTTTGGCAGAGGGGCTAAAATTGAAAAGTCATGACAAAGAGGAGGCAAGGGAGACCCCAGTGAACCACAGGCCAAACCGAGGGTTGGAGTTCTCACACCCACTCTGACCAAGTAGAAGACCCCTGTTGACAGTGGGAGAGAAGGAAGCAGGCATATCAGGAATGGCTAGCTGAGTCACACCAGTGGCGGAGCACCAGAGGAGAGATGCACCATCTCCAGCTGCTGAGTGCCTGGAATCACCGTGATCCTGGACTGCCTCCCAGCCCCTGGGAGGCCGAGCCTTAACACAGCTCCTATACTTAGATTTTCAAGAGAATCCCCTTATTGCTCCACATGTGTCCTTAGAATAAACTTTTTTCACTTGAGCTAGCTTAATTGGGCTGCTGGTTACTTATAACCAAAAGAGCCAGACCAGAACATTCTGTGCATTGAAAACACACCACAGACAAACTACCATGACCAACTGGAAGAAAATGACAGCTTTAATACATAAAGAGTTTTTATGAATCAATAAAAAATGTAAACACCAGGCTTCCCTGGTGGCGCAGTGGTTGAGAGTCCACCTGATGATGCAGGGGACACGGGTTCGTGCCCTGGTCCGGGAGGATCCCACATGCCACGGAGCGGCTGGGCGCGTGAGCCATGGCCGTGCTCCGCAACGGGAGAGGCCACAGCAGTGAGAGGCCCGCGTACCACCAAAATAAAAAAAAAAAAAAAGTAAACACCAAAATAGAATAAAGTGGAGAAAGGGTATAATAAATAATTTTAAAAGGAGAAATACATATTACCACTAATACAAGAAAACACGTTCTATCTCACTAGTAATCCAATTAAATTAAAAACTGGTTTGGGGGAAGATTAAAATACTAATACTAAATATAGGAAAAGATGCAGGTAAGCAGGCACCCTCAGTCACTGCTGTTAGGAGTCTAAATAAATACAACTTTTCTGAAGGTCAATTTGGCAATCTGTATCACTAACCTTAAAAATATTCATATCCTTTGACCCAATTTCTATTTATAGACCAGATCTTAAGGAAATAATCTGAAATGCCTATAAAAGATGTCACAAAGTCACATCTAATGGCAAAAAATTAGATACCTAAATATCCTACAAAAAGAGATTAAATATTGCCATAATTATATACTAATATACAGTTATGTTTTAAAAGTTATATCTTAAAAGAATACTTAAGGACAAGAAATGTCTATAATATAATGGTAAGTAAAAAAGCTTTACAATCAACGATAACTCAAGTTTTTTTAAGTAAAAATTTAAAAAGCTTTACACGAAATGGTATTTTTTTTTAAACTTTGTTCAAAAAAGATAACCAACGCATGTTTTTTGAAAACTGTGGAAATACACCAAAACATAAAGTGTTTATTACTAGGTGGTGAAACTTGGGGTATTAATTTTCTTTTTAATTCTGTTCTAGTTTTCCAAATGTGTAAATACATATATATTTGTTTTAGAATCAGAAAACGACATAAGGCTTGACAAACATCAGTGTGTTCAATCTGGGGTGATCCGTACAATTACTATTATGTAACAAAATAAATACACACAACAAAAAACTAGAGGGCTTCCCTGGTGGCGCAGTGGTTGAGAGTCCGCCTGCCGATGCAGGGGACGCGGGTTCGTGCCCCGGTCCAGGAAGATCCCACATGCCGCGGAGCGGCTAGGCCCGTGAGCCATGGCCGCTGAGCCTGCGCGTCCGGAGCCTGTGCTCCGCAACGAGAGAGGCCACAGCAGTGAGAGGCCCGCGTACCGCAAAAAAAAAAAAAAAAAAAAAAAAAAAAAAAAAAAAAAAACTAGAAAGATGCATACCAACATCCTAACAGAGATTCCCGCCAGGGGCCAGGGCTAAGCGTGGTTATTGTGTTTATGTTGCTTCCTTCTATTTTTCTGCATTTTCCAGCTTTTCTGCAACAAGCAGAAAAGTTTATAACATGCTTCGCAACACTGTTATGAAAATTTTTCAGACATTAGTTTGAATTTCCAAATGTTCAAAATTGAAAGCATTTTTCAGTAAACATCTGTATACCCCACCACCTACATCTACTGTTAGGCTACTGAAGTGGCTGTATCACAAATATGTCCACCTACTCCGTACAAATTACAGGAGGGGAGGTTGCTGGCATGCATGCAGAATCACCCTGCCCTTAACAAACGCCCTCCCCCGCCCCAGGGAAACGGTGTAACTGGTCAACGACACTCCTTGAGAATCCCTTCACATTGGGGATACACACCTCTGCCTGAGAGGGTCAAGGAACTCTTTCATTTGCTCATTCGTTCTACAGATGTTCACAGAGCCGGGCACCTGGGCCACGCCTGTGAACAAAGGCCGAGATACCTGACTTCACGGAGTCAGGTATCAGGTATTTTGTTCAGCATCAAGGAGAGAGACAGAAATTTTTAAAAATTTCTTTGAAGTCTTAGTAAATGAGTAAATCATCCAGAATAGTAGAAGAGATACCAAATAAAAACAAAAAGAAAGAAAGAAAAGGTAGGGCAGGGTTAAGGGGCTGGAGTGGGATGGGAAGGGGGAGGGGATTGCAATAGCAAAAGGGGGTCAGAGAAGGCAGAGAGTGGGCCCTGCAGATGTTGAGAAGACCCAGGCCGAGGGAACAGCCTGAGCAAAGGCCCCAGGTAGTAGTATGTTAGAGGAACAGCCCGGAGGCCAGCGTGGCTGGAGTGGAGTGGGGAGTGGAAGAGGGGAGGATGGAGGATGGAGAGAGAAGTTGATGGCTCAGACAAGATGCAGGGAGCAGGGGATGAGAAGTAATGCATTCTGGATTTCTTTGAAGGCAGAGCCAACAGGATTTGCTGTTGCAATGAGATAAGGTGTGAAGGAAAGAGGCGTGAAACGTGACTTCAAGGTTTCGGGGAGGCTGAATGGGCAGGCTGCAGACACGGAGGGCACACTGGGTTGAAATAGCCACCAGGTAGCCACCTGGAGAGGCAGGGAGGCAGCTGCATGCATGAGTCTGGAGGTCAGAAGAGGGGTCTGGGGTGAGGGTCACTGTCGATCTTTAGGAGAACAGGTCCTATTGGGAGCTGGAGGCAAAAGCCGGCTGAAATGGGTATAAGAGAGACTAGGAAAGGACCTCCTCCTAGAAAAGGGAGCAGCTGAGATTTTGCTGAAGTCTTGAAAGATGACAGGGAGCATGTACATGGTAGACACAGACTTCAAACCCAAATCCTGCACTTCTGTTTTTTGTTTTGTTTGGCCACACCTTGTGGCATGTGGGATGTAAGTTCCCCGACCTCGGATCCAACCCGTGCCCCCTGCAGTGGAAGCTCGGAGTCTTAACCACTGGACCACCAGGGAATTCCCCCAAATCCTTCACTCTTTGTTTTTCCATATATATGGAATCTAAAAAAAAAAAAAAAAAAAAGTTTCTGCAGAACCTAAAGGCAGGACAGGAATAAAGACCCAGATGTAGAGAATGGACTTTAGGACACGGGGAGGGGGAAGGGTAAGCTGGGACGAAGTGAGACAGTGGCATGGACATACATACACTACCAAATGTAAAATAGCTGGGAAGCAGCCGCATAGCACAGGGAGATCAGCTCAGTGCTTTGAAATCCTTCACTCTTAACCCTCACACTCTCCTGCAATCAGAGGAGGCAGTGGGGAGGAAGCGGCCGGAAAGGAGAAATATGGAGACGGGACAGACAGGAGCAAAAGCACAGCGGTGCGGGCGCCTCAGGGTGATCTTGCAGTTGGGTCAGAAGCAGGATCCCTGGGGTGGAACCCAGGCCAGGTGTAAGCTTCCAGGTGATTCTACAGTGCAGCCAGAGAACCACAGGAGAGACGGGTTAGGCAGAGAGGGGCAGTCATACCTCACTTTGCAGGTGGGGAAACTGACACTGAGGGAATGAGGTCACTTAGGTCAGCCCGAAAGTAGCAAAGCAGGAACTTGAACCACAGCCTGATCCCCACCACAAGGAAAATCTGCCAGCCTTCTGGCAGATTTCACCATCTGCCCCTGCATGTTGATCCACATTCACTCCTGCAACTCCGATCCAGTGTGAGACCCTCAGCTGTGGGCACTGGACAGGACCAGATGGAAAAGTAAGGGCACTTCCAGAAGAATTTTCAACACAAGGGTTGAAACAAAACAAAAAGAATGTTTTTCTTTATTTTTTGTTAATTTTACTTTGAATGGGGTACCTATATTTTTAGTTAATTTTACTTATTTATTTTTTTAAATATTTATTTATGTATTTATTTTGGCTGCGCCGGGACTTAGTTGCGGCACGTGGGATCTTCGTTGTGGCAATGCAGACTCCTTAGTTTCAGCATGTGGACTCTTAGTTGTGGCATGCATGTGGGATCTAGCTCCCTGACCAGGGATCAAACCCCAACCCCTGCACTGGGAGCGTGGAGTCCTACCCACTGGACCACGAGGGAAGTCCCTAGAATGTTTTTCTTTCATTCAAGGCCGCTAAGGAAGCATTCCAATCCGCCTCCACTCAGCTCCATTTAGCCTCCTCATCAGAAGTTTGCAATTTTTTTATTTTGATGAAATATTTCAGGCATACGAAAAATACAGGAAGTAGGCTAATGAGCATTACTGCTCTGCCTTTAAATTAGGATGCACTTGGTTTTCAGAAACTGCATACTGATTACAGCCGTGGGCTCTGAAGCCAGACAGCCTGGGTTCAAATTCTGGCTCTGCTACTTACTAGCCGGATAGCCTTGGGCACGTTACCCAACTTCTCCCAGCCTCAGTTTCCTCAGCTCTAAAATGAGGATAATTACAGCACCTGATTCATGACGTTGTCCTGAGAATCAAATAAATTAGTACCTATAAAGCACTCAGCAAATACTACCTGGCACATAGGTAAACGGCAGTTTTTGCTGCCACTGTTCTTGGGGGTGCTTTTATTATTTTGGATTTGGGAAGGTCAGAGGCAGCTCCAGGAGTAGCTGGAGACACTATGGAGGATGTGAGACCCAGCCTGAGAGCAAGTTTTCCTTGTTCCCAAATCACATGCTCTGGTGAATGTGGAAATCCCTCAACTCACCCACTTCATTTCTGATACTCTGGGGAAAACATCTACAAGCATGTAATTCAAAAACCAGAAGTCCAGGGAGGGTGCTGAAAAGGGACTTTTCCAGCACAGAGTTGGGAGTTTTGATGCCAAGGCTTTAAAAAGAAAAGAAACCCCTGAGGAGCCCACCATCAATCCTGTCTATCTGAGGCTGCGTTGTCAGAAGCAGGGCCCAGGCCACCTGCAAGTGAGGCCCCTCTGCTCTATTGCTGTGTGACCTTCAAGAATCATTTAACCTCTCTGAGCTTCTCTGGTAAAACAGTGCCATTAAGATCCATCCAGCAGAGTCTGTGTGAGGAATAAGTGAGATAATGGGGGTGAAAAGCTGCAAAACCCCTTAACGTTTATTAGAGGGTTGAGACCCTGTGCCCCAGGCTGGGTGGGTCTGGGGAACTCGAGGTGGGGGGCAGACTCCCCAGCCTTGGGCCCAGTGAGAAGGTAGAGGAGGGGTTAGGCTGACACATCACCTCTTCCCTTGCCAGCCGCCGGGAGAGGGACAGTGGCAGCTCCAGTGGGTACCAGGTCCAGCCACAGCAACCCAAAGGTCATGTGTATCCTGGAAAAAGGAGGCAAAACTCATTGGCCCTCCCAGGCTCTTGACCTCCAAGCCTCAGACCTGTTCTACATGTTGAACCTCACCCCACGGGAACCAGGACTCCCCCTGAACTCATGTGGGAACCACCACCGCTGTCACCACGCACTCCTCGGGGTTTTCACAGGTTACCTGGAATCCTTACAACAGCCCATTTCACTGACCAGAAAACAGCTCAGATGTAGGAAGTAACTGGCCCAAGAGAACTCCCTGAGAAGCAATGCCAGGATTACACTGAATCCTGAAGGTCTTCCTGAATCCAAAGGCCCAGTTCTTTTCACCGCACCCAGTAATTCACACGAAGCTACTGACATCTGCTCAGCATCCCCATGGTGAGCTTTGCCTCCACATCACTGTGCTCTAGTCCGGAAATGCCCCTGACTGTTCACTGGCAAATTCCTACTCATCCCTCACGTCTCCACCTCCTCAGTGCCTCCCCCAGACTCCAGGGCTGAGAGTGTTTATCGGCCGCAGCCCCGTTTATCCGATGACTATAATTGTTGGGCTGAGCCCCTGGGAAGGAATGATCAGTTTCCCTGCCCAGCTCTCCAGCTGGACTGAGCAACCAGCCAGGCACATACAACATTCTCAGCAGAGGTCTGTGGGCAAGAGGGACACGTTGCTTCCTCCTCAAGCCCCTCCCAGCCTCTGGCCCCGTCCCCTCCCTTTTGCACCTTAACTAGCCCCACAGAGATCTGTCAGATCATCAGGCAAACCTAGAGGGTCATAAAGAAGTCAATAAGCGAGTCTAGAGTCAGAGACCAGAGCAGGCCCATCGATTTCTGCATATCTGGAGCCTCAGATGCTCTTTGGAGCTTCACGTCCCCAGCAGCCGCTGCTCAACAAGCCACAGGTTTAAGGGCAGGGTGGGTGGAGAAGGGAAGGCAAAGCTCCTGGCCCACGAATTCTAAGTAAATTTAGAACACAGAGGGGAGGGAAATGGTCAGCGCTGGCCCTGACCAGGAGGACTCAGGGCTGGACTAAAGGGCTTGGAGAAACGTGGGCCCATATGGTAGACACACAGCCTCTCGGTCCCAGGGAGGTCCAGGCAGCTGCTTTAACAACAACTAACATTTGTCAAGCCCTAAGAGCCAGGCAGTGGCACACCCAGAGTGGGAGAGCGAGAGCCGAATCCTCTGGGTGCAGACAAATAGGGGAGGGTTGTCCATAGAGAATTTTAAAACCATGATAAGAAACACCAAAAATCAGTCTGCTGTTTATTATCACCATGTGCCAACACTTTTAAACAATATCAGTGATATTGGTCTAAGTTCTAACTCATGCACTTCCTGCTGAGAGTTAATAATATAGGGACTTCCCTGGTGGCGCAGTGGTTAAGAATCCGCCTGCCGATGAAGGGGACACGGGTTCGAGCCCTGGTCCAGGAAGATCCCACATACCGCAGAGCAACTAAGCCCGTGTGCCACAACTACTGAGACTGCGCTCTAGAGCCTCCGAGCCACAACTACTGAAGTCCGCACACCTAGAGCCCGTGCTCTGTAACAAGAGAAGCCACCGCAATGAGAAGCCCGCGCACCGCAGCAAAGAGTAGCCCCCACTCAACGCAATTAGAGAAAGCCACGCGCAGCAACAAATACCCAACGCAGCCATAAATAAATAAGTAAATTTATTTTAAAAATAATAATATATATGCGAGCTTTAAATTAGTACACTTTCATTTCTTATTCTTTCAGTCTTCTACATGGAAGTTTAATCAGAGAACACCCAGCTATACAGTCAACCCCCAACATACACAGACTCAGCTACATGTGTCTGTTCCAACAGTAAGTTCTGAATGGCTCAGAATGGTTCAAGTTCACTTTCAGCACAGTTTGGGCCACCAACCCCTGTGATCCTACATTTTCCTGTGTTTAAACAGAAGACAAGAGTCTGCTCTCCCAGTGCCAGAAGAAAAGTGTTTCAAAGAGAAGTGCTTGAAAGTCTGGATCAACTTCACCAAGAACTAGACTCTCATTCTAAAGCAATGGATTAAATAAATGTCAAAGTTTACCATCATTCAGCCATTTCCTCTGATTTTTGCCAAGGAAGAAAAACTGGGGAGAATTTTGCCAAATAAGATAAAAACTTACAATGAATTTTCTGGTGAATATGTTTCAGTGAAAATGTTTTAAATGTGGATATATTTTAAAGCCACTAGAATGAGGACTTCCCTGCTGGTCCAGGGTTAAGACTCCACGCTCCCAATGCAGGGGGCCCGGGTTAGACCCCTGGTCAGGGAACTAGATCCCGCATGTGGCAACTAAGACCCGGCATACCCAAATAAATAATAAATGTTTTAAAAAAATCATAATAAAAAAATCAAAATAAAAACAATTAAAGCCACTAGAATGGATAAACAACAAATGTCCTACTGTATAGCACAGGGAACTATATTCAATATCCTGTGATCAACTATAATGGAAAAGAATATGAAAAAGAATGTATATATATGAATAATTGAATCACTTTGCTGTACAGTAGAAACTAACACAACATTGTAGTCAACTATACTCCAATAAAATAAATTTTTAAAAAAATCAGGAATCCCTGGTGGTCCAGGGATTGGGACTCCACACTCACACTGCCGAGGACCCAGTCCAATCCCTGGTCTGGGAACTAAGATCCCATAAGCCATGTGGTGTGGCCAAAAAAAAAAGAGAGAGAGAGATAGCTAGAGATCAGCAAAAATAAATAAAACATAGAAGCCACTAGAATTAATTTTTTTAAGACATAGGCAGCATTGCAATTTCTCCAATTTATTATGAAATGGGATTTTTATGAATTTCTGACAAACTTATCCTAATGTTTAAGGTTTTTCCAATTTGTATATCTGTTGTTTCATATGAGAGAAGTTTTGAAATTAAAATTAATAAAAAGTGTCTTCTCGACATATACACACTCCTATATATGAAATAGATAACTAATAAGGACCTACTGTGTAGCAAGGGAACTCTACTCAATACTCTGTAATGACCTATATAGGAAAAGAATCTAAACAGTGGATATCTGTATATGTATAATTGATTCACTTTGCTGTATAGCAGAAACTAATGCAACATTGTGAATCAACTATACTTCAATAAAAAAAATTTTTAATAAATAAATTTTAAGTGTTCTTCAACTGTGAATAAAGATAAATGGACAAATCTAGCTCTACTGAGTGTTGAACATGAATATACAAAGAAGATCAATTTTGTCAAAGTCAAGGACAACTTTTCAGAAACTAAAGTTCCAAAACAGAAACTGTAATGGCATTATTATTCACTACTGTGACCAACCTATATGTAAGAATACGTTTTCTTCAAAAATACACTAATGCAATTAAAAGCTATTAACCCATTGCTTCTATTTTTCTCTATAACACCTACTTTATTTTTCAGTTTTTATATTTTCACTGGCATGGTTTCATATACAAAGCTCAACAGAAGAAACTTGACTGTGTTTCTTTTCTGGCCATTATTACTATTCATTTCATGATTATTACTGAAAATAATGTTGCTAGATAAAGGAGAGGATGTTTTCAAATGACCACTCCGGACGTCAAATATTCCAGGTACACGCTAATACCAGGCAGTGTGCTAAGCCCTTTACATGGATTAAATCATAATCATAATAACAATGAATTACAGTTGAGCACATAATGTTCTGAACACTTCGTAAGTATTAAGTCATATAATCCTCACTCTGGGGAAGACAGTTGATTTGAAACTTGGTCAAAGTGCCACAGCTAGGTGCTCAGCAGGAACACAGTCCCGGGGGGAGTCTACCTCAAAAGCCGGGCTCAGAACCTCTCTGGAGCAGGTCCAGCTAGGCTGAAAGGAAGCATTTGCTAAGCGCCTTTATGATTTCTGAACCATAGGAAAAGTGAGAGTTGGGAACTTGCTGGCAGGGCTGGTCATGAGGTGCATCAGCTGAGGCCGGAAGAATCACCTGTTGTCAGACCCAGGCTCGCGGGGGGGGGGGGGGGGGGGGGGGGGCGGGCAGCAGGTGCAGCCCCAGACACTCAGCCCCAGGAGCCCACCCAGGTGTTCTGGTCTGACTCGGGAAGGCAGCACAGGACCTTGGCGGGGCAAATCTCTCCTTGCTGCCTCCCCGCTTCTGGGGGCCTGTTTCAGGCAGGGCGGCCTCCCCACCCGCCCACGCAGGTACTCACATTGAGACAACTCCAACGGATACCCACCGACGCGCATCTCACACCTGATGCCCACCGGCCAGTGGGGCATCCACATCTGGAGGCCACATCCTCAAGGACCCTCTCTCTCGTAAGTGATGACTCAGACCCACCGAAACACGGCCCCCACTCCCAGCCCACTCGCCCCGCACTCAACTTACCACGGGCGCGCGCATCTCCTTCGGTAATGGAGGCCCTCAATTTCACGCTGGAGTTGGCTTTATCAGCTGAGTAAACGCCTGAGGCAGCGGGGGAGCAGGGATTCATTGTCAGTAGCAGGAAACAGAGCCCCCAAGACCCCAGGGGACTGTGGCTTCTGGCGGGGGAGACCGTGCCCGGTTGGTCTCTAACCCCTCCGAGAACAACGGGCTCACTCCCTGCGAATTCCTCGCCGGCCCCCTCCCTGCCGCTGCACTTGGCCGTGAACGGATGAATCCCTTGCAGGGGCCAGGGAGGTACACCTGATACCGGAGAGCCAGGCGGCGCAGCGGCGGGGAGCGCGAGCCGTGTCACCTACCAGGGCGCGCTGCGCCCCCAGAGAGTCAGCGGGGCCGCCCTCGCGCCGGGCCCTCCGTCCCCGGCCGCTGCCCTCAGCGGCTCCCTAACTTGTTTACTCCCGCCTCACCCAAGCTCTCCATCCCCCACACAGCCTGTAACACCTGAGAGCCCCCCGCAAGCGTCTCACCCTTCCTCAAGTTCCGGGAAGTACCGCTCCCCCCACCTCGAGGACTTGGAATGCAGCGCGGCCTCCACTGAAAAGGGAACCGGCTAAATGGCCGCAGAGTCCAGACCAGCGTGAGGTCAACTGGCCCCTCCCCGTGAGACTAATTAGAGCCTCGCAGAGCTCCCTGCCCCGGCGACAGTAACAGCCTGCTCCAGCCTCTGGGGCAGACATACCAGACATACCAGGACGCTCCCCGCTCACCCCAAAGCCTCTCAGCCCACCCTCCCCTGCGCGGAGACGCCTCCAGAACCCAGCGCAGGGCCACCGCCTCCTCACCTCGGCTACGCACGCGCCGCGGCCCGCTCAACTTAAGATCTTGTATACACATCACACTGGAGTGTCATCAATCTGCTCATTTCCTCCACTCCAGTGGGCTTATACTGTAGTTTAAAACTACAATAGGCCTCCGTTACCCGCGGTTTCTTTTTCTGCAGTCCGCTGAGTTAACAAACAAGGAGACAACACTGTGGATAAGCGGGGACTATCTTAACGGTTGCGTACTTCCTACGGTTTCAGACATCTGCTGGGGGCCTTGGAACGTATGCCCCTAGGAAAAGGGGGGACTACTGTATATTAAGCTTTAAAGCCATTTAAAGGCAAGGGCATACCAGAGAGAAAGTACTTTTAACTATTGGGTCTTAAGCCATTAGATATCCCCAAAACCTGTCACCCACCTGGTACACAGTAGGTATTCCATGAATGAATGAATGGATCAATGAATCAATGAGTGAACGAGTGACCAAAGACAGGCCCTTCCTGTGCAGTGGTCTGTGACTCCTAAAGGGTAGAAGCAGCTCCTCTTCATCTCTATTTTCCTGCTCCGTCCCGCCAGCACTGAGCTTGGAATCAGGACGCGTGGGCCAAATCCTGTCCCTGGCTACCTACAGGGTCCAGGGCACCCTTCCCTCTCTCAGCCTGTTTGTTCATCTGCCAGTGGAGTGGTGATGATATTGTACAATATATAAGATAATATAAAAAAATACATTCCCCAAAGGGAAAGCAGCAGATGAAATGAGGCTTATAAAGTGGGAGCCCGATGTCTGGCACGGGGCAAGTTCTTACTCGGAACCGTTGGCTGTTGTTAACAGCAAGAAGGAACGTGCTCATCAACATCACGTTACTCACCAGCTTCCCGGCAAGAGGCGCTGTAAATAAACACCAGAGCTTCATGTGTATTACTACTCACTCAACAAGTTGTTATGTGTATGGAGCAAGAGACTACCTGTAAGGCAGTCAAACCCAGGATGGAAAGGTTCGGCTTTGAGGAAACCACACTGATTCTGCCTCTTCTTACTCTCTGCTTTCAGTATTGCCCAGATGTCACTTCCTTTACTTTCTTATTCTTCCTTCCTTCCTTCCTCCCTCCCTCCCTTTTTTTTCCTGTTGCTCTGCCAGGAAAAACAAAATAAAAACAACACTGAGGGGCGGGGATGTCAAGGAAGTGATTTTGACCTTTCACACAGCTCTCAAAAGTGGAGCTCTGTAAGAAAACCCCCAAGAGAAGATACCATGTGATGCCACCACCATCCCCAGCAAGATAGTCTGCCCTTAAGCCCCATTCCAAGTCCAAAACAACGATTTGGGTGGAGAGCCAAGATCAAAACAGCCAGGATCAAACTGCTATCTGCCTACGAAGCCTCCAGTCTTTTCTGCAACCAGCTGTGGAGCCCCGTTACTCTTCTTGTGACAGGTGGAAAATATTAATTTTTAATTATTTGCAATCTCTCCATTCTCTGCCTTCTGATGGTTCTCCTCCTCCATGAGATCCATTGTCGTGCTGCCTCTGAGGAAGAAGTAACTGAGCAAGTGGGAGGAAACTGCACAAGGCTAAATGCCGAGCAGGCCTAAGAGACCCTGTGGGGATTCTGAGCAGGTGGGGGGCGGGTACGAGTATCAAGCCCAGGCCAAGAGGAAAGGGAGGGGGTAGGAAGAGTGGGCAGCAAACCGCATCTAAGGGAGCAGAATCCATAGCAGGAGCATTTCATGATAACATGAGGGCTCTGACGCTTAACAGCAACTCAAACCTGGAGCACCCCTCAGGGGAAAGGTGCTCCATCGGCCAAGCGAATGCAGGCTTTTCACGTGTATCCAGGCCACTCTGGGCAGGCTTTGTGAATATACCAATTTTGACAGTTGGTCCTGGCTGGAAAAATCAGGCTTTTGTGAAAGGAAAGCGAAGTATAACTTCCTTGTGAATTGCCTGTCTCTGCAACCCCTCAAACCCTACTGAAGAGGTGAGAATAAACCCCTCGAGAGGCCCTGAAGAGCTTCCACTGCATAAATGCTCATCACCACGTCTATTTCCCCTTAAAAGCACATTCCCGAGATGTTGCAGGCTCTCATTCCACTAGCTTGTTAAATGGCCAGTCTGGGGAACTGAAAACTGCAGTGGACATTCGTTTTTGTCCAGCAGTCTCTCATCTGGTGACTCCATGTAGTTCTGGTGGAGCTGCCAATCACAGTACCCCCATCACCCTGAGTAGGGACACATGTGACCTACATATGGCTGGTTATCATGCCCCAGCCCTCAGGTTAGGCAGTGGCCCTGGAAGGAGCATATGACCCAAGCCAGAGACCAGTCAGAATCTTCCTCTAGGATGGAGGGGTGTGTGTGTATATATATATACACATAAATACACATTTTTGAATAGGCAGTGGGTCAAAAAGCCTCTTTCCTCTGGGGACTTAAAAGATGATATAAGCCTGGAGCCATGTGTTCCTGCCCTCCCCGGCAGCATGGAGATCTATCTGCAAGAGCAAATAATGTAGCCACTGCATACAGGAGATAATAGTCCTGTTAACATTTGAGTTCTTCCAGGGCCTCATGCTAGCTTAACTTCTAGACAGCCAATTATAAGAAACTTTTTCCTAGTTACAATTCTATTTTTTTAGTTATTAAGCTAGTTAGAGTTGGACTTATCTTTGGCAAACTGTTTATGGTCATCAAAGGCAACAATGCCAATGCACCAAAGACAAGCCACAGTTTGCTTGACGTCTCTCCCCCCACCCCACATGACCACTTTTCCCACCCTGGTCCTTCCTTCCCCCGAGCCTACGCTGATGGAGGAATCATCACTCCCCATACTCTTCGTATCTCATCTACTTGTGAGTTTGCCCCTTCCCTACTAAACGGCGACGAACTCAGTGCAACACCCAGCCTGGTACGATCAGGGATGGATGGATGGATGGAGGGATGAAGGCTACTGACCCCACCCAGTGTGTTTCAAACTAGGAAATAAATCTTTTTATTGTAGGGCTAAATTGGGTATGTAAAGTGATTAGTCAATATTTGAGAAGTTCAAACCAACTTCCCCACTGCCTCCAAGGTCGTCAGTGAAAGGGAAAGCTTTCAGTAGAGCTTTCTTTACCTCACCCCACTCCCAACAAGGAACCATTAACCAGTTAGCTCCATTTTACCCAATACCTCCAACAGCACAGCTTGCTCCAGCATTATGCTAGTAAGATACTAGTTCAGTATTGTTTTGCAGGACAGAGAAAGCTGACTCAACTCAAACCGCATGACCACTGCGCCTTTGACCCAAGTTTTCATCCCCTTAGAGATCCTATTTGCTTTGCCAAGCCCAAATGTACTTCACAGATCCTCCCATGTTAAAGAACAGAGAAAGAAGAAACACAAGTAACATGGTGCTGTGATCTTTATTGCATTAAATGACCTTAAAAACTAAGAAACAGAAACAAGCTTTTAATATACTAATAGCATAATCTAATCCATTGCACTTTTTAAAAAGTATATTAAATTTTAAAGCCATTCAAAAAGGGTCTAGGAGAAAGAAAGTGCTTTGAACATCTTTTTTTTTTTTTTTTTTGAAGAAAAAGAAGTCAGAGAGGAAATTCTATATATGCTCAAAATTAATATTAACTCCTTTAAGGCTTAAGTCCATGATAGCATTTATTCATTGAAATTGGAAACTTTGGGAATCAAATGCCGCCTTCCCTTGGTCATGAAACACTACATTTAAATCTTAGTTCTGGCACCTGAAATGCCTTTCCCAGGAAGAAAAATTTCTTCTAAAATCTTTCTGCCCTTACATCTATCTTGAAAGTCCCTGGTAAGGGCTATTTTGTGGCTAATTTTCACAGTTATGATCTTCTCCTTCCTTTTTGTTCATTTTTACTTAGGCTTAAGGTTTTCTGTGCATAAAAGATTTAGAGGTTCAAAGTCACAGTGCTGAATTTTGTTTTTTTTAAAGAAACACAACTTTCAAAATAGTTTTTTTTTTTTTAAATCCTAATTACACCCGGTAGTAAATAGGATACTTGTACATTCATCTCTCAGAGAAGGCACTAGGACTTCCTAATTTAGAAAAACATTTTCACAGAGCTTAGATAATCCTCTAGACTAAAGGCATCCTTATTACTCTGAACACTGTAAACTCTCAGTGATTGTATCTGGCAGTAGACCACCTATTCTGAACCTCGGGCAAAAGCCATCCACTTGCCTCCAGACAATACGGAATTGCACTTTCCCAACCCTCCGAGCAGTCTCTCTCGCTGTGGTCTCTGAACCACCTGTGATGCGGTTTTTAAAAGTGGTGATTCCAGGGCCACAACCCAGACCCAGACACACTGAGGCAATCCCTGGGTATAAAGCTGGGAATTTGAATTTCTTTAAATATGCCTCCCAGGGGTAAGTTTTATGCACTTCAAGGTAGAGGAGAACCACTATCCAAAACATAGCTACAATAGGACTTAACAGAAGGAAAACGATTCAAATGCAAAATGGTCTCTTACAAATGGGCTTTTGAATGTCATTTTAAAACACCACCTACACAAATAGTTTGTGTTTTAGGAACTGAAGCTCGTCTTCATCATGCCCTTATTCTTGACTAAAATTTTGTTGGATCTAAAGGTAAGCCAGAATGATGCAGCCCATGTTTGCGACCTTAGATGGCAGCCATCCTAAATAATCCTAAATTACATTTCAATAGTTCTATGCAGATGTCCATGTAAGTTTACATTATTTAAAAAAAATACTCTAGGGAAAAATAAAACTGTTTTTTAATCGCTTTTGCCTGGACTTAAATCAACTACTTAATTTCTCTGTAACTCATACATACATACATACATACTCATCCAAACTCACCCTATCCAAGACACCATTTTCATAAGCCAGGTGGAACGCTGGGTATGACCTGTTAAAGAAACGCACTGCCAGTACAAGGCAGTTTGTCTGTTTGTTCGCATAAAGCATTTTACTTCATGAAAGAGAAAAAAAAGAAAAACCAGGTAAAACAAAAACAATACTCACAGGCAACTCTACCAAGTATGAAGTAGCTGTTACTATATAAACCTCTGTGGGAAAACAGATCTCTTGGTATACTGCTAAAATAAGGTTATGGCTCTAAGGATGTTTTATCACCATACATGATAGTTTTCCCTCATTTTGTCTACACACCTCAGTGAAACAATCAAAATTTTGATTCTATTATTTTTACTTAGAAGCGAACTGGAAGTATTAGGAAAACAAAAAACTTAACAATATTTAACCTCTCCTAAAATGAAGTATTTTCATAGAAAATTATGAAAACATTTTATATGTTAATAGGAATGTGCCCCATATACTGTTAGGAATGTGCAAATTAAAAATGCTTGCATGGAAAGGCGGGAGTGGCAGAGCAACAAACACCAAGCAAAAACTTAGTCCTAAGTAATGTCCCTGACCCACAAACTAACGGCGAGGGAAGGTAAGGGGTAAAAGACATTCTTTTCAACCTGGTTATAAACCTCCCCAAGACTATTTATAGCCAGCAATGAGAATGTACCTTTTATTGGAAAAGCTGATATAAAATCATCAATTTTCTGTTAAAAAAAAAAAAAAAAAAGAGGCCAAAGGAAACTCATAAAAATCCTCACTGAGAAAATTTTATAAACAATTTCCAGAGGCAGAATAAGTTAACTGATAAAGACAAAAAAATAAGGGTTTCCCCAGGGTAATTAAACAAAGTTATTCCTTTAAGATCAAAACAGAAATGGTGGATTTAAACAGTAACTAAATTCTAAGATTTCATTAAATCATACATTATCATATATTTTTTATTTTAAAAAATCTAATATTTTAGTATTAAAATAAAATTTAAACACAGCATCCTTTCTCACCATTAAAAGTAGGATAATTCTAGACAATTTTTCTGAAATCTATAAATGTGCTTATACAAATGCAATAAAAGCTAAGTATCTCAACATCTGTAAGGCCTTTAGCAAATAAGTATCAACCTTCAGGAAGATGAGAGGCCACCTGAAAATGCACCAAAATTTCAAAACTAAGCTTTTAATTTATTGATAATAAAGCTAAGGATCACTGATATGCAAGTAAACAGTTTTTAGGACAAGCTGGAATTTTTCTAGAATTTAACCACAGTTGAATAAAACAGCAAGAACTTCAGGGCAAGATGGTATGTAAATATGAAAAAATACATAAAACACTTGGAATTAATTCAGAACTTGTAAAAATACTTGAGTGGTAAAGTGTTAAAACAGTCAAGAGAAATATTCTTTGACAGAGATTACATGCTAGAAGAGACTTGTTTCTACCTTCCATTCATACTTCACGTATAAAGAATTTACCCTCAGAATTTGCCTAAACCTCCCTACCTCCCTCCCTCCCACAGCAAAAGTTAAATTATCTTAAGAATTAAGGCTCACATACCTGAATGTTTATATAAATACCTGCAGGCAAGTTTTATGAAGTTTTAAAATCCACAACAATTCACCATTACAAAACCAAAGGAAAAGGCAACTGATAAAGTTTTTTATCACATGATCAAGGTAAATGAAGAATTCTTAGATACTTCTAGATATTATATGTCCATATTTGGGTGGGACTTTGGTCCTTACTAAGCCAAAGCTATTTTAAAGCTACCAGACTAGTCATGTATAAAGTTAAAGGATGATTCAATAAAACTGACAGTTTTAGCTCCATTATTAAAAATATTAGACAGTGAATAGGAGAATGCAAATAAACATTGTGGATAAAGACCTGATTTACTGCTAAACCACATGAAATAGGATGCCAGTTAAAGGCAGTTATGTTTGGTAAATGTCTTTCCTCTAATCCTTGATAAAGTTCTGTTCTCATACAGAACTCTAAAAAACAAAAACTCTCAAATGACAATTGTGTGTGAGTTATGTATAATACATATATGTATATAAACCTACAATCAGTGAATCTGACCAAGGCACAAGTTCAAATGACTTATCAGAGGTCACATGGTTCATTTAAACTCAAGCTTTTTTCTTAAAGTATGAAAGCTCATTCCTTTTATTACAAGCCGCTCTGGTTTCTCAAGCCGTATTTGTCTCTTTTCTAGAAGGAAGCTATAGGAATGAACGAAGGCAAAAAAAAAAAAAAAAAAAAGAGTATGTTCTAACAAAACTGCCAGCCTGTCAGGAAACAGACCTTAAATTTCAGTGTACGGTAGAGTTAAATACGATATAATTTTTCCATACTATGTGGCAAAAACAATTCTCTAATATTATAAGACTTTAAAAGTGTAATGGCATCATTTTTAGTCAGTCTTTAGTTCTGAAGCTTTTGCAAGTTTTGTAAACTTTAAAAAAAAATCCTTTTCAAAAGAGTAAGGTACGAAAGAACTGATAATTCACCAAAACAGCATCTTTCATGTGGTTATCCTCAATCCCTTCCCTATTATGTCCTCAAAAGCATGGATTCAACCTTAAAAGGCACTAAATGGCACATAAAGGACAAAACCGCATTTCCATTTTTTCTTTTAGCTTTTTCCCCATAAAGTGCACAAAGCAGAGAGTAATAAGAAGACAGACATAGGCTTGGATCTATACCAGCAAGGAAAAGAAATGCTTCCAAGAGAAATGGAAGTGTGTTTAAGAATCTGAAACCACAGGAAAGGTCTATTCATTTATTAGTGCCGTGTTTCAGCTCTTTCCAGATGGCCCCAGGTCTGCGTTCCTTGGGAGCTGGACCTGTGGCCATGGCAGAAGCCCAGAAATCAGAAGGGGCTGGCTGGGGTCTTGTTGGATCCTCTTGTTAAGATGCTACTGAGCTTTTTTATCCAAGGATGGTCTCCCAACAACTGCATCCCTCACAGCAGCCTGAGTGGAATTACCAATGTGAGAAGTGGCCTGCAAAAGTCCATTTATTCAACATGTCAGTTAATAAAATACAGCACAGCATCAAAAGAGTAAGCCATTGGAGACAAACTTTCGAAAATCTCTGTCTACATTGTTACTATGTTATAGAAAATAAGGGAATGAAAATGCAGGGGTCGGGGAGCCCTGTGGCAGCTGCTAACTCCCCAGAGAGTCCATCAGCTGAGCCTCTGCTACCTTACTGGAATGGAAGGTAAGGGGTGGGCAGCTCTCCTGGCTTTACCACAGGCTTCTAACTTAACTGATATGTTCCTGCTACTCAGAAAGAGAAAGCTGAGTCTCAAGGATCTATAAACCTAGAGATCATGTCAATGTCAAAAGCCAATGGCTTACTGAATGATTTAAGTGAAAGACACGCCATCCATTAGTAGGTCTCAAAATAGAACAGTTTGTTAAGTTCATATTTTTCAAAGCTTGTGACTTTCAGTGAAGCAAACTAACCTTGGATGGGGGAGAGACTCACACAGGAATTAGTCTGATGAACACGCAGTTAAAAGTTTCCCATGAAGGACACAACATATGTAAGTTGGAAATTTTTTTGCACTAAAGAGCAGTTTTTAAGCGTGGAAACAAAATATTACAAATAAACATTAATATCCTAAAGAAGGATAATAAAACGTAAGGCCTGTTAGAAAAAAAAAAATGGCCAGGGGAAGTTTCTCATGCCTTCCTTCACTACTGAACTCTTCCAAACGGAGATACTTTACAATAAGCACAAGTACTGTCCATTATCAAGCGTCAGCCGCTCAGCTGGCACCACTTACCTGCTCCAATACATATGCTGCACCAGAGTCGATAGCACCGCCCAGCTCACGGTACTGACCAGAGTACCTGATGTACCCCCAGGTGAGAAGCGCTATTAACAGCAGGCCAACCATACAGTTGAACAGCTGGGCCACCACCTCAAGACCAATAACGCCAGTGAGGCCTGAAGCTATGTACAAAGCCACAATGCCTGCGAAGAGCACTGCAGGGGTTCGGAAGGTGCTGAAGACATTCTTGCTACCATTGTGCTTGCAGAAGTTCTCATACAGTTCCTTGATCTCCTCCTCCAGCTCCTGCTGGTAACGAAGGCTAAAATCCTTCCCACCCATCTTTTTTGTCTTCTTAAAATGGTCCAGAGCAAGTTCTTTGAATTCACAGTGCTTCTCCTCTAGAATGTCTGGAGACAAATAAGGTTTGTCTCCCCCAGAAACCTAAAAAGAATAAAGACACAATGTGAAGGATGAAGAACCCTTCAAAAACAAATGCCAAATAAAACAAGTGAAAACACTGAAAAGCTTAGAATATTTTAAGATATTAGAAATTAACTTTAAAATGATGACCAAGACCAATAGAGGTCTGGTTTCAATTCCTCAGAAAAGCACACTTAGTAACCAGGGTGATATTGATTAGTGAGAGCTGTGACACTGTAAGAAAGCCTTGCTTATTAGAAAGGGCCATAATTAAAAGGCCCCAATAAGCAAGAAGACCTGAATGTTGCCTCATCATCATAAGATACACTAAATGGGATCAAGTTTGGACTTCTGAAGTCAGCAACATGCCCAGTTATAGGTATTTCAGAATAAGACAACTGCCCAGCACACCTACCTCTTCCATGTTGTTATAGTAGATGTCCTTGGCAGAGGCTGCAGCTGCTAAATTGTTGGCTTCAGCAGTGGCCTTTTAAGAAATGAAAGCACAAACCATAAATCCTTTCTCTTTTAATGTTCTCCCACAAATAACCAAGTAAAAATTTTCTCTCACCCTATTCCCCATTCCCCCTCTTTATTATTCTTCTGTTTTTCAGCTTTCCATATAGCCCAATTTATGAATTAAAATATACCTTTTCTGCCAAATTTTTTGCCAAAAAATGTTCTCATAAATAAGAGAGAGAACAAAAAATGTTCTCATACTTTAGCATAAAATTAAACCTCTGAAAGTATTTCCTTTGCTTCGATTTTATGTGTTAAAAAATAGATGTAACTCAGAAAAGAAGAGGAAAAATTTATCTTTATAACATCAATCCCGATCTCTAGCTCCCTTTGTGAAAATGTTATCCTACTAAAGAAATAAACATTTGGGGCTTCCCTGGTGGCGCAGTGGTTAAGAATCCACCTGCCAATGCAGGGGACACGGGTTTGATCCCTGGTGTGGGAAGATCCCACATGCCACAGAGCAACTAAGCCCATGTGCCACAACTACTGAGCCTGCACTCTACAGCCCATGAGCCACAACTACTAAGCCCATGCACCACAACTACTGAAGCCCATGCGCCTAGAGCCCGTGCTGCACAAGAGAAGCCAGTGCAAAGAGGAGCCCGTGCACCGCAACGAAGAGTAGCCCCTGCTCACCGCAACTAGAGAAAGCCCCGCACACAGCAATGAAGACCCAATGCAGCCCCGCACACAGCAATGAAGACCCAATGCAGCCAAAAGTAAATAAATAAATAAATAAAGATTTGGCAATAAATAGCCTTATCTTCAGCACATGAAAGTCAGAAATTATATGTTTTAACAAGATGACATCTTGGAAACATCAAAATGTTGGAAATAAAACTATTTGCAAATTAAAAACCTGATTAGTTAACAGGAAATATTTAGATACGTTGAACATGTTCTATGAAAAGAGACAACAGGTAACAGGAAAATGATTTGTCTAACAGAACTGGGTATGTTTAACCTGTTTTCCACAGTATGTTTTGGGGGAAGACCAGGCCCAGCAAGAAGCCGTTCTGTTCTAACTTCACCAGCATGAATACAGACAAGAAAACCGGAAGGGAGTCACACTGCTGGAAAATGTGCTAAACATGAATGGACCTCAGCATAATGAAAAGGGGGGGACCAACAGCATTCTCTTCTTAAAGGACTCTGCTTACTGTATACGGGTCAATTCAAGTAATCAAAGGATATCATTTAGGATGCCAAAGAACTGCTTACCTGAAGCATGGATTTGGGGTGAGGCAGATCTTCTCCTTGGTAAATTTTAATATATGCCTTAGAATATAAACATAAAAACAATTATGAAAAATGCCATTCTGTCATATTTAACTGGACTTTGATTTTTATAAACAGTGACCATACAATTGCATTTTCCTAAAGACCTAGATCAACACCCAGGAATTAGCAAAAACACAGCACACCTTTGAGTGCATGTTAGCATTTTTTAGTTAACTGAAAATATTCTCAAAGCAGCACAAGTCTAGGACTCCCACCAGGCTCCCCATGCACACTGGCCTCACCACTACCTGTGGGCAGAGGGACCATCCGCCTTGAGGTAGTCATGTCACATCTAGGTGCCGTCTCCTCCTACTCACAGCAACTTCCTAACCACCTCCTGTCCACACCATCTTCCTTGAGGAACAATCTTCCTTTAGCCACAGTAATTACTCCTCTAAGAGAGTGCAAACAACATCCATTTGGTTCTTAGACCGATACTGCCACCCAGTGGCCCACTCCTGGGAGGACACTGGAGTCTCTCAAAACGCCTCTCACCATCTCCCCCTTGAAATTTTCCCCCAGGCTTTAAAATATTGAAACCAAGTTAGTTTATAACCTAGATCAGTTTAACCAAAGGTCAAACATTTTAATAATTAAAACCCACATTTACCTTAAAATATTCCAATAGCCCCCGACAGGTGACTTTCGAGCCGTTGATCTCCTTTTCCATTAAGTTAGCTGGGTTTAATACATATGGTATCAGTGTCTGTAACTGCTCTTTGAATTCACTGGCAATATCTGTTCACAGGACCAAGAAAAAGGAAACAATAAGCCCAACAGATTTATTCAACCAAGGGGAGAATAGTTGCTCTAACGTTTGCCAGCTAAAGGGCGAGGGCGGGGGTCCCAGACTGTGAGTCTGACACTTTCTGACAATGACCAGATTGCTTGCGGGTTTCTGTTCTCATGTACCTGTATTGTCTCCTTCTCTTCTGCAGTATTAAGTCCTCTCTAGTCCAGAACAGAATATGCAGAACATCCCTACCCTGCTTTCCATTCTGGGAGATTCAGTCTACTCCCTTAGACTTTCAAGAAATTTCACTTTTTAAAGAATTAACAGGTCTTCCAGAAAATCAAGTATCAACCCCTCAGGTTCTCCCAAGCCAGGCCTTTGCTGTACCCTCACTCTCCCCCTTAAATCCATTAGATTTCACTATTCATCCACGTGCTTTATTTTGTTGTTTGTTTTACGCGGGCCTCTCATTGTTGTGGCCTCTTCCGTTGTGGAGCACACGCCCCGGATGCGCAGGCTCAGCGGCCATGGCTCACGGGCCCAGCCGCTCCGGGGCATGTGGGATCTTCCCCGACCAGGGCACGAACCCCTGTCCCCTGCATCGGCAGGCAGACTCAACCACTGTGCCCCCAGGGAAGCCCGACGTGCTTTATTTTTGTTCATTTTCTAATGTTAAAGGAAATAAAAGCACCTGGACCCCATGATATTTATTTTCTACTATCTCCTCAGAGAAGCCCTCTGGGCCACCCCAAAGGGAAAAGGCTACTATCTCAGGAAAGGTGATAGCTTCTTTTCAGCTTCTACCAAGTTCTCACAGAGGGTTCAGGAGAGCCATTAAATAGAGCTCTTTCCTCAAAGTGAGAACTTGCTGGCCCAACTATGAAAATGCAAGGAATCTGATTTATATGATCTAACTTCTTCCTAGGTTCCCAACTAATTCAGACTATCAACTGAAAAGAAAGTAGATGGGAACCCACATCAAGATGGGAACTCTTTCAACAGCCCATAACCCAAGTTTACAAAACTGAAACATTCTTATTTATTCATTCAACAGTTTGGGGGCACCCTTTTGTGGCAGGCATTGCTGTAAGAGTTGGGGATAGCATAGTGAATAAAACAAAAGTGGTTTATAAATTTTTCCAACTACAAATATCGCCATAAAAATCTCCATAGAAAAAACTTCAGGTTACTTTTACCTCCTTAGATGATAGGGTCAACTAAGAGAAATTACTAGGTATGTGACAACAATGTAGACTCCTGGAAAACATTCAAAACTACTTAAAAAACAACCATATATAAAGCCCATCATCAGACAATCACAATTAACATTTAAAATATCCTCCTTCCTTTTTAAGGCTCTTATATATTGCTAAACTGCTTCTGTAGAAGATTGTACCCATTTATACCCCTGTCACCAATGTAGGAGAAGACTTGTTTACTACTCTGAACACACTGAGATTTTTATTGTTTTTAAAACTTTTACTGACTTGATTGGTGAAAAACAGTATCTTGCAGTTTTGTTTTGTTTTGTATTTAATTTATTTATGTTTTGTCTGCACTGGGTCTTCATTGCTGCCTGGGCTTTCTCTAGTTGAGGCAAGCAGGGGCTATTCTTCGTTGCGGTGCACATTGCGGTGGCTTCTCTTGTTGTGGAGCATGGGCTCTAGGCACATGGGCTTCAGTAGTTGTGGCATGCGGGCTCAGTAGTTGTGGCGCACGGGCTTAATTGCTCTGCAGCATGTGGGATCTTCCCAGACCAGGGCTTGAACCCATGTCCCCTGCATTGGCAGGCGGATTCTTAACCACTGCGCCACCAGGGAAGTCCCTATCTTGCAGCTTCTGCGTCTGACAGTACTAAAGACTAGAGAATCTGAAGGAACCTTCTTCCTAACAAGATCCTGCACACAATATATTCCATTACAGTGTAGACTTGGAAGTAAAAGAGAGCTGCAAGGGGCTGAGCAGGTGGGCAGTGAGCTGAAACCAGAGCACTGAGCTAAGTACATGTGAAGCTGTGGCTTATTTGAGGCCATTCACTGCAACGTGGTGACAAACTCTGGGCAAAAATAACTCCTAAATTAAGTTGGATCATGAAATGGAGCTGGAATGGTCCCAGGCGGGTAAGCCCTTAGCTCCCCAAAGGAGCAAACACAGATCTCCTCTGGAGGAAAAGAGATCTGAATAATGTACCAAGGAGCAGCACAGAGAGATGACGATGGGAAATAAAGAAGAAAATTAAGATATGGAAGACAGAATAAGATTATTTAATATATGTCTAACAGGAGTCCTGGGAGATGAAGGGGAGTGAATCAGAGGCAATAAGAGAAGGGGTGATGGCTGAGAACTCTCTAGAACTAATGAAGTACATGAATCCACAGCTTCAGAAACCACAGCGTATAACAAGCAAGTTAAATAGAAAGAAAAACACACGTAACAGTAAAATTGTCACACGGCAAAGACCTTCTGAAAGAAGGAAAATGTTTCCAGAAGGAAGGTCTGCAGGACAAGAAAGTGAACAAAGAAATTCTTTTTTTTTTTTTTTTTTTTTTTTTTTTTTTTTTTGCGGTACACAGGCCTCTCACTGTTGTGGCCTCTCCCGTTGCGGAGCACAGGCTCCGGACGCGCAGGCTCAGCGGCCATGGCTCACGGGCCCAGCCACTCCGCGGCATGTGGGATCTTCCCAGACCGGGGCATGAACCCGGGTCAAGAGGGGCTTCCCTGGTGGCGCAGTGGTTGAGAGTCTGCCTGCTGATGCAGGGGACACGGGTTCGTGCCCCGGTCCGGGAGGATCCCACATGCCGCGAAGCGGCTGGGCCCGTGAGCCATGGCCGCTGAGCCTGCGCGTCCGGAGCCTGTGCTCCGCAACGGGAGAGGCCACAACAGTGAGAGGCCCGCGTACCGCAAAAAAATAAAAAATATAAAATCTGATGTGGAAAAAAGCAAAAACTCCATTCTCCATGAATTACGTAGATAATACGTAATATTTACAAATATACTACTAGAAATAATGAGAGTTTAGCAAGATTGCTGAATTTATCATATAGAAAAATCAAATGCATTTCAACATACCAGCATGATTAGGAAAAATAATTTTTAAGATTTCTAACTTCTAAGGAAACTTCTAAAATAAATCTAACAAAATATGTATAAGACCTTAATCAAGTAAGTTTTTATATTCTTCATAAAGTGAAACTAAAAAACCTAAATAAATGGAGAGAGATTACTCTGTTCAGGATAAGAATACCTTCCCATTGTCATAAATACATGCCAATCGCCATCAGATCAATTTATAGATCCAATGCAATTCCAATCAAAAACCAAACAGGGACATCAATAAACCTGATAAACTGATTCCAAAACTTACACAGAAGAGCAAAGACTAAAGAGTAATTAAGACACTACTGAAGATGACTACAGGTAAAAAAGGGAGGGAATCGTTATACCAGATATCAACTCTTATTATAAAATAACTAATTATGATAATGTAGTAATGGCACAGGGCTAGACAAAATGACCAGTGGGACAGAATTAAGAACCTAGAATCTGACCCATGCATTTATAAAAGGATTTTTTTAAACATAACAGAAATTGCAAATAACCGGAAAACAGAGTATTCAATCAGTGATATCAGAAGTATTAGCATCTATGTACAAAAATAGAAAACGGATCTCCACCTCACATACACAAAAATTGATTCCCAGTCGACTAAACACAAATATGAAAGACAAAATTTAAGAGTGTTTGTATGCATGTGTGTGTGTGTAGAGAAAGGAAAGTATTTTCTAAAACAAGACTTAAAAAGCACTATATAAAATCAAAGGTGAATGAATTCGACCACATTAAAACTAAGACACTACTACTAAAAAAAGAAAAGGCAAGACACAGGATGGGAGAAGATACCTGCAATGCATAACCAACAAGGCTCATATCTTTTTTTAATTTTTAAAATAAATGTACTTATTTTATTTATTTATTTTAGGCTGCACTGGGTCTTCATTGCTGGGCACGGGCTTTCTCTAGTTTCAGAGAGTGGGGGTTACTCTTCGTTGCAGTATGTGGGCTTCTCATTGCAGTGGCTTCTCTTGTTGCAGAGCACAGGTTCTGGGCGCGGGCTTTAGTAGTTGTGGCTCACAGGCTCAGTAGTTGTGGCTCGCAGGATCTAGAGCGCAGGCTCAGTAGTTGTGGCGCACGGGCTTAGTTGCTCCGCGGCATGTGGGATCTTCCCGGACCGGGGCACGAACCCGTGTCCCCTGCATCGGCAGGCGGACTCTCAACCACTGCGCTACCAGGGAAGCCCGTAACATATACTTCTAATCACTGATTTCCACCCCATCTTAAATAACTAATCAATCATAAGGTCTCTTGACATCAAAAAATTTTTTAAGTTTTTCAATGTCCTACCTAAGTAAATGGGTACCAATCTCCATCTAAATACTCTTAATTCTATAGTTTTTTCAGGATGGCGCCAAAATATGGCCTATATCAACTTTAAAAAGGGATTGATCTCTATATTACACATTGATTAGTGGCTTAACATTTGATAAAGGTGACATTTCAACCAGTGGGGGAAAGTTGGACTATTCAACAAATAGTTTTGAGACAAATAGGTGCCCATTCAGAAAATAAGCTGGATCCAAACTGTATCATAAATTATAATGTGAAAAATGGAACCGAAAAATTTCAAGAAAAAAAGTGGGACAAATTATTTATAACCTTGGAGTGAAAAACACATAGGGTACATAAAATGCTATCCCATGTATATTTATATTTGCTTTGCATGTACTAAAAGAAACTCTGGAAGCCTACAAAAATGGAAGAGAGACTTTTCACTAAATACTTACTTCTTAATCTTTTCTGGGATTTTAAACATGTGAGTGCATTACCTATTCAGAAAAATAAATTTTTTTATGGTTTCAATATTCACCACACTGAAAGAATGAGAGCTTCAGCAATTATTTCACAAAAGACGCAGCAGGATCTAGACACCACAGACTGTATTATCCATGTTTTTACCCAGATTTCATAGACCCTCAGCTATTAATGTTTCTATGAAGGCTGTACCAAAATATGAGTTTTAGACTCAGAACAGGCAAGAACTGTCTCACGACTGAGACAATCTCAGAATCTCATGGCCTCCAAGAAGACTGCTCCCTACAATCTCTTCTGTTTAATTTCTAAACAATTCAGTAGTTACTGTATTAGGTCTCTCTTCTCTAGTAAAAAGGAAGACAGATTTCTTTATGGTGAAGACAGTCATCCTGTGTCGGTTGAAAAGGAGTCTCAAAAATGAGCTCATCTCCTAGCTAACTATTGTAGGAACAGCAGCTCAGCACCGATTATACCAAAACTAAGACTGTCTGGCAGGTGTTCACCTCTGAATAAATGGTTATTCTTTTAAAAATAAAATGAAACCACTAAAACAATCCTTAAAGTACTTAGGGGAACATTTGCAGAAATCTTTTTTTTTTTGGTACACGGGCCTCTCACTGTTGTAGCCTCTCCCATAGCAGAGCACAGACTCTGGACGCGCAGGCTCAGCGGCCATGGCTCACGGACAGAGCCACTCCGCGGCATGTGGGATCTTCCCGGACCGGGGCATGAACCCGTGTCCCCTGCATCATCGGCAGGCGGACTCTCAACCACTGCGCCACCAGGGAAGCCCCAGAATGTAGTTCTTAATCAATTTAAATGTGCTACAGAAACTACATGAAGATCCTCTTCTGGATTAAACATAAACATTCTTAGGCTGATGGTGTCTTGCCCAGGTTATATGGGGCGGGGCTGCAGAACCTCAACCAAGTCATTGTACAAGAATATACTTGAGAAAATATATTGAAATGTCTAGGTATTTTTCTAGCTCTGAGAAATGTATCAGCTCTACTTAAAGATCCCCCCCCACAATGAAGTTTATGTGGTTCTCAATCAAGCACTTGCCAAATATTCACAAGTCACCTACTATTTGCAATGTAGCACCCTAAATTTACTCTTCACTCAAAACCCTTCAATATCTTGTTTAAAAGCTTGCCTAGGGCTTCCCTGGTGGCGCAGTGGTCGAGAGTCCGCCTGCCGATGCAGGGGACACGGGTTCGTGCTCCGGTCCGGGAAGATCCCGCATGCCGCGGAGCGGCTGGGCCCGTGAGCCATGGCCGCTGAGCCTGTGCTCCGCAACGGGTGAGGCCACAACAGTAAGAGGCCCGCGTACCGCTTAAAAAAAAAAAAAAAAAAAAAAAAAAGCTTGCCTAAAATTACAAACTACCCAACTCCAAAGCTAAAAAGTACATACATCTTTGCAGAGCTAGCAAGAATTCTTCATAAACAATCCTCCTAATGACTATACAGTTCCCTAAATAGACACACAAGTGCAAACTAATATATTTTTTTCTAAGGTTTTTTAAAAATTTATTTACTATTTATTTATTTATTTGGCTGCTCGGGTCTTAATTGCAGCACGAAGGATCTTCGTTGCAGCATACGGGATCTTTCACTGTAGCGCATGGGCTCCCTAGTTGTGGCGTGCAGGCTCAGTAGCTGGGGTACAGGGGCTTAGTTGCTCCGCAGCATGTGGGATCTTAGTTCCCTGACCAGGGATCGAACCCGCATCCCCTGCATTGAAAGGCAGATTCTCAACCACTGTACCGCCAGGAAAGTCCCAGGGCAAACTAATATTAACATATTTTTAAAGTGAAATAAAAAAGGAAATTTTTATTTTTCAAACCTTTCCTTTTAAAAACATCCTGATATGTACATATTTTTCAATAATTAGGATCTTACAATATATGCTACTCTGCAATCTTTTTACATTTAATAACGTATCATGAATATCTTTCTATGTAAATACAGATAGATCCATTTATCTATCTTATCCTTTTAAATGACTTCTTTTCATTCCTTTGTGTGATGTACCATAATTTAACCAATTCCTCAAAAATACATATTTGGGTTGTTTCCAATTATTCACTATTATAATAATAATGCCACAGTAGTATTATTCTTGTCCACATATTTTTATCTACTTACATATGGATAGTCCCTTAGGGTAATTTCCTAAAAGTGAAATAGTGGATCAAAAGACATGAACGTGGGCTTCCCTGGTGGCGCAGTGGTTGGGAGTCCGCCTGCCGATGCAGGGGACGCGGGTTCGTGCCCCGGACCGGGAGGATCCCACATGCCGCGGAGCGGCTGGGCCCGTGAGCCATGGCCGCTGAGTCTGCGCGTCCGGAGCCTGTGCCCCGCAACGGGAGAGGCCACAACAGTGAGAGGCCCGCATACCGCAAAAAAAAAAAAAAAAAAAAAAGACATGAACGTTTAAAATGTTGATACTGTCACATAAGGACTGTGTACCAACACATTTGTACTTTCTTGATTACTGTTATGCAACACATATTTTCATGAATATGTCTTAATCATTTGTATTTCTTCCTTTGGGACTTGCCTTTTCACGTAGCAAAGGAAAAATTTTAACCCTGTAAATGTGTTTTATAGTTCAATCATGCATGAGGGAAGCAAATAGTACATAATAATAGACTAAAGTTTGCTTATATAGAATTTATTCCCTGTTTTATAAATCTAATATGAAACTTAGCACACTTAATATTTAGTAATAAACCCTTCATATTTGTAAATATGTGTATGGGGTTGAGCAGTGTCCACCCCTTAAAATGCATGTCCACTGGAATCTCAGAATGGGACCTTACTTAAAAATAGAGTCTTTACAGATGTCATTAGTTAAGTTGAGATCATACTGGATATGGGTGGGACCTAAATTCAAAGAGCAGTGTCCTTGTAGGAAGAGAGAACACAGACAGAAGGTGGCCATGTGACCACAGAGACAGAAATCAGAATACTGAAACTAAAAGCCAAGGAATGCCAAGGATTGCCAGCAACCACCAAGAGAAACACAGGACAGATTCCCCCTCAGAGCCTCCAGAAGGAATCTACCCTGCCAACACCTTATTTTCGGAATTCTGGTCTCCTGAGCTGTTAGGGAATGAATTTCTTTTCTTAAGCCACCCCGTTTGTGGCACTTTGTTACAGCAGTCCTAAGACACTAATACAATATGCATATTGTATTACAATATGCGTTACATATTGTATTGCAATACAAAATTTCAAAAGTTAGGGTTACAGAACTTTAAAAAGCTCTTCCTATTTCCTGGAATACCATGATAAAAATAAATTTTAAAACAGAATGTTCTGGGAGCTTCCCTGGTGGCTCAGTGGTTGAGAATCCGCATGCCAATGCAAGGGACACGAGTTTGATCCCTGATCTGGGAAGAACCCACATGCCGCAGAGCAACCAAGCCCATGCGCCACAACTACTGAGCCTGCACTCCAGAGCCTGTGAGCCACAACTACTGAGCCTGCGTGCCACAACTACTGAAGCCTGCGCACCGCAACTACTGAAGCCTGCGCGCCTAGAGCCTGTGCTCTGCAACGAGAAGCCACCTCAGTGAGAAGATCGTGCACCACAACAAGGAGTAGCCCGCGCTCCCCGCAACTAGACAAAGCCCACGCACAGCAACAAAGACCCAACACAACCAAAAATAAATAAATAAATTTGAAAAAAAAGAATGTTCTGAAATATTTAAATGCTTAGTAATACAGAGGAATGTCATTCTGCATGCTTATGCCCGATAACCTGAGACCACCCTAAGACAGGAGGAAAGGCATGAAGAGTCATTCTAACCCACCCTCTCCTAAACATCATCAGTTGAGAATTCCACTGGGGGCCTTCCCTGGTGGCCCAATGGGTAAGACTCTGCACTCCCAATGCAGGGGACCCAGGTTCGATCCCTGGTTGGGGAACTAGATCCCACATGCATGCCACAACTAGAGTCGCATGCTGCAACTAAGACCTGGTGCAGCATGAATGAATGAATGAATGAATAAATAAATTTTTAATTCAAATGAAAATCAAGTACTTAAAAAAAAAAAGAACTCCACTGGACATCTTCCCTACCAGTGATGAACAAACCAGAGCTTAGGTCTGGTAAAAGTATGTCTAATAATGGAACGTTATAACCCTAAAAGAACACATCACCTACACACTCAACTTTCTCTCCTACCTAACTCACAAAGTGTTGCCTAAGCAGATTTCTCTCCAAAGCCAGGCTCCAACCTCGGATTTCTGAATTGCCAACCAACAGGCTGTGGAAGTTTCCTGCTCAGGAAAGCTGCCAACCACATACAAATATCACACAGGTGACAAATAGAAGGTAAAGGTAAGTCTCTCAAACTCGGTTTCTTTTGCAATATTAAGACCAGCTGGAATGTAAATCTTAGGTTGAACAAGCATATTAACTGTCTTGAACCAACTGAGCCAAATAAACTGAAAAAGATGCATTTTACGTTTAATATGAGGCTATGAAAAATTCCCACTTCAAAAGGCAAGTTCTCCTACTAACTAAACAGTATATATCCTCTAAATGACTTCCCCAATATAACAGAACTTCTAGTTTAGCACAGTAAGGCTTTGAGGCAAGAAGGACGGGGATGTGAATCTCTGCCCCACTACTTACTAGCTGAGTACTTTGAGCAAGTTACTTAACTTTCCTAAGCCAGCTTCTTCATTTTTAAGATAAAGGAAATACCAACTCCATGGAATTACTGGGAACATAAAGTATAAAAGTAACGAGCACAGTGCTGGTGCTATTGTCTGAATGTCTGTGTGCCCCTAAAACTCATATGGTTGAAATCCTAACCCCTAAAGGTGATGGTATTAGTAGGTGGGGCCTTTGGGGGGTGATTAGGTCACGAAGGTGAAGCCCTCAAGAATGGGATTAGTGCTCCTATGAAAGAGATGCTACAATCAGAACTCTTTAACACCAGAAAGAGAACCCTCACCCAACCATGCTGGCACTCGGATCTTGGATTTCCAGCCTCCAGAACTGTGAGAAATGAATTTCTGTTGCTTATAAACCACCCAGTCAATGGTATTTTGTCAGAGCAGCCTGGAGAGACTGACGGTTGGGAACACAGCTGGCCTCTAAAATCGGCAGCTATTATTATTTCTACTTTACTCGGAACCTAAGAAGCTCAGATAAAGTTTATAAACAAAAGCACTTAGTTTAACACACATGTAAACTGAGGACTAGCCATTAAATGACTCAAGGTCTCAGTGAAAAAGGAACAAAAATAAGACAATGGAACCCAAGTGTCCCACCTCTGATTTCTCTAAGCTACCGTCTAGTCAGCACTTCCTGATATTAACTCATGAACCAGCATCAAGTTTTGCTATAATCACAAATAAGATGAAAACAATAGCCATGCCATGCATCATGCTACCTTTGTTTGGGAATTTAATTTTACATCATAAAAATGAGCTAATGATAAGTTTTCCCTTTTTTAGCACTTTTATCTCTTGTAAACCAGTAATCGTAACGTCTCCCTTAGAAAGATCATTAATGGGTATTAGCACAACCATTTCAGATGGAGAAACTATGGTCACAATAAGGCAAGAGCAAAAACTGAACTAGATTCTAAATACTATTCTTTCTAAGAGAACATACTATTTCTCTTAGCATTTACTATTCACAATTGATATTTTCTGGTCACTATTTAATTCCAAACATAAAATCACATGTATAAAATAAACATCATTTAAAACACACCTTTCAATTTGCCATCGAAGTCAGGGCTTGTGGCAACCTGGAGCCCTGGATGTGGTAGCAGAAAACAGGTGACGCTGGAGAAACACGAGTGAATGTGATTTCGGACATTCTGAATTTCTTCATGTTGATGTTCTTTCACCTGCCAATAAAGGCTGACAATTTACAAAAGACCATTTGATTTTCCTCACCAGCAACCACTAGTATATGACAAAGGAGAGACTTCCCAATTCTAATGGATCGTAGTGGCCTAGGTGTTTTCCAATGAGAAAACTCAGAACCCTAAGAAGCAATAATGCATAAAATCGATTAACCATGGCTTGGCTCCTAGAGCTATCAAAGAACAGCAACTAAAGAGTTTCTTAAAAAAGAGTATTGCACAAGACTTAGGAAGAATAAGGGAAGGTTTGTGGGCATGAAGCAGGGTCTAACCAATTAGCAGTGATTGACAGAGGCCTCCTGTGGTTTTTTTTGTTTTTGTTTTTTCTATAAGTTTATTTATTATTTTTATTTTATTTATTTATTTATTGTTTCTGACTGCGTTGGGTCTTCGTTGCTGAGTGCGGGCTTTTTCTCTGGTTGCGGCGAGTGGGGGTTACTCTTCGTTGCGGTTCCCAGGCTTCTCATTGAGGTGGCTTCTCTTGTTGCAGAGCATGGGCTCTAGGCACACGGGCTTCAGTAGTTGTGGCACGTGGGCTCACTAGTTGTGGCTTGTAGGCTCTAAGCGTAGGCTCAGTAGTTGTGGTGCATGGGCTTAGCTGCTCCGCGGCATGTGGGATCTTCCCGGACCAGGGATCGAACCCGTGTCCCCTGCACTGGCAGGCGGATTCTCAACCACTGCGCCACCAGGGAATCCTGACTTCTGTGTTTTGAAGCCTGTTTGCATCCACACCAGAAACAAAAGGCACATATGGACCCACGTGTAAAATGTGAAACGGAAACTGCAATTAAAGCTTGGGCTTTTGCATGGGGTTCTGCTCTCCAATCCCTGTGAGTTATATACATGGGTTCTCTAATCTTACCATGAATATTATTATTGTGTGCTAATATTCCAGAGTGTTCAACACACAAGGTAATTTTCCATGATGTGCTTTAAATACAATAGCTAAAGGCAAATGAGAAAGTTATCACTACTTCAGGTAATTCCTCAGATTATATTTCTACTTACCTGTAGACGCTTTTCCAAAAACGACATTCCTCCCTGTAGTCCATAGTTGTATTCATAAGGGAAACTCCAGTCTCGAACCAGAAACATCAGTGTCTGTTTAGAAAGAGAGCAGAATGTATTATAATACTGCATAAATGTATTTTCAAAATAACCATTCAAATACTTCTTTGCATAATGCCAGCTTCTTCAAAGGGGGCAAGAAAATGTGCTAAAGGATTTATCTACTCTGTAATGTCTTAGAAACCTTATAAACACTAGCAGAACATGTATAAACCATATGTGAGGTCAATATCCCATCTGATATTTTTGTTCTCATGGGTTAATAGGAAGAGACTGATGAGAAAATGTTAAATTCGGGGCTCTGCTCGAAATGCAAGTATGAGGAATATGATGGAGGACAAGAAAAACATAGGCACTAGCTACTCATAAAATGAGATCTACTTTTAATGTCAGGAAGGAAAAGAAAACTAAAACAATAATACTTAGAGATCCTCTAATCTTACTGAGGTTTACTATGCATTCTTACCCTCATAAAACAATTAGCTAAAGCAGGGGTCAGCAAACTTCCTGTAAAGGGCCACAGAGTAAATATTTCAGGCTGCTGTAGCAAGAAGCAGCCATGGACAATACAAATGAGAGTAGCTGTGTTCCAATAAAACTTTCACTGTGGACACTGACATTTAAATTTCAAATAACTTACATATGTCATGAAATATTATTCCTCTTTTGATTTTTTTCAACCATTTAAAAATGTAAAAAAAATTTTCCTAACTCACAGGTCATATGAAAGCAGGCAGCTGGCCAGATCTGGCCTGTGGATTGTAGTTTGCTCATCTCTGAACTAAAACAAAGATATGACTTAAATATTTATAGTTAATATTCTACCTGGAAGGGTTTTTGGAAAATTTCATCCATCGCCAGACGACCATATTCTGTGAAGAGCTTTAAAAAGAAGAGTTATGGTTTGTAAGGCAATATTACATAAAGTATTTCTATGGCTATTCTACAGCAAATAATTCATTTAACAGACTGAACAGTACTTATCTGAGACCAAAATTCTACAGTTTCAAAAGCCCGCAGGAGTCATGAACCTTAAAATAAAAAATAATCTTGACTATTCCTCTCTCTCACATTCCTCATCCCAATTCATTAGCAAACCCAAAATCCAACCACTCACAACTTCCATGTGGCTTACAATATTGCAATAGTTTCTCCCGCGTCAGCCCTTGGCCCCCCCAGACTCTTCTCACTACAGCGGCCACGGTGGCTCTGTCATACACAACGTTAGTCAGACCACATCATACCTCTGCTCAAAACCCTCCAACCTCATTCAGGATAAAAGCCAGTCCTTACAGTTGTGATCCAGTCACACTGGCCCTCCTTGATGTTCCTCAAACCTGCAGGGCGCACTGCTGCCTTAGGGCCTTTGTTTTCACTCCTCCTGCTGCCTGCAGTGTTCTTCCCCCAAACACCTGCACAATCAGCCCCCTCACTGCTTCAGGTCTTTACTCCAATGACTGCTTCTCAATGAAGCCTCCCATGGCCATCTACCTAAAAAGATTACTTTTCCACATAATATTTCCTACCCCACGTCCTTGTGAAATTTTTCTCCTTCACCTGTCTCACTACCTAACATAATATACCTTTATTTATCTTGATTAGTGTCTGTCTTCACTACTAGCATTTAAACTTTGTGACGGCAAGGACGTTTGTCTGTTCTGTGCACTACGGGACCTCCAGCAGCAACAGTAGCATGTACTGGGCCTGTAGGATGCATGCCATTCAAATGACCCAATGAACGAATTCTTTAAAGTCAGGGTTTACACATACATTTACCTCTATTTCTTCATGAAGCCTCACTAAAAAGTAAAGCAAAACGAAGTTTAAAAATTGTAAACTCACAGGACAGAGAGGATCACAAATGATATGAAAAAGAGAAGTTGTCACAAACACTCTGGAAGAAAAACAAATGAGAACGGCCTCGGGTTTTGGCTTTGTCCGCCCTGCTAAGAAATCTGTGAGGCAGGGTCAGAAAGAGACAAGCAGAGTCTCTCAGCAGAATCCCTGAAAGGCTGAGAAATGAGAAGCACCCTCACCCTGAAGGAGGGCGTGAGGGAGCTGGGAAATGGCTGCAAGTCTTTGGAGGGATCACCGACACTCCCAGATCCTGCTCCCTCCGCCTGCTCCAATCCCCTTCCTGCCCCCACAGAAGATGGGAAGTGAACCAGAAAGCATTTAGACTTTGAAACCAAACTCAGCTGAAGATGGGAGTAAGTCCCCTATCTTACTGGAAACAGTTACTTAAGTCAAGTCTACATGTGCCATGTAGTGAGGCTCCTTGGGCCTCTCACCCTGCTGGAGCCACAGCAAGCTTTACCTACCCAGGCAGGAGTTTAAAGATGTCTCTGGAGAAACTGACAACCCAAGAATAATAGTCTGCAAATACTGACATTTAGGGGCTGCAACAAAATAACTAAATAATCTTGCCCAATGATCTCACTGGTGATCCAAACCAGTACAAGAGGCCCACTCTCTTACCAAAAGCTCCCAGTTGGTATTTTAGTGGCTCGCTCTTAAAATTGATGACCAGGGACCACCACACCTTTGAGAAAAGCTTCTAGCAAGGAAGACAAAAACTCATGTCTTTCAATTCTAGAACATCATCTTAATCCTTTTATAATTTCTTTTCCTCCATTTTCTGTGTTCTGTTTTACTAATATCGATTACCAACATGTTAAGCCTCTCCTGAATTGATCCTCAAATTTTCCTATTTTTCAGTGCCCTCCGTTTTCCCTCTCCTCCACCTCTCCCTCTCCTCTCTTCCTCCCCTTTCCCTTCTCTCTCCTCCCCACTCTATCTCTCTCCTCTCCTCTTCTCTTCTCTCAATGCTCCACTACCTCCCCTGCTACTGATTTCTACTCTCTGTCTTTTTAGTCAACCTGTTAGGAGAATTTTCTCCAATTCACCTTCTAACTCCTCCTGTACTGAATTTTCCATTTTTGCTGTCATAGTTGTAATTTCCAGGAGATCTTTCTGGTTTTCTGAAGGTTGCTTTATACCAGCATCCTGTTATTTCTTGGTTGCAACAGTTGCAATGTCTATCTTTCTGAGGATATGAGTGTACCAAGAATGAAGAAAAAGCCCACACTAAGGTACATAACCACGAAAATTCATACCAAGAATCAGAAGATCTTAAAAGCGTCAGAAACAAAAATGTCACATACAAAGGAATCAGATGATGTGGGACTTCAGCAGAGACACTGGAAGCTGGAAAGTAATGAAACGATGCCTTCAATTCTAAAACAAAATTATTTCCTATAATTCTAGGATAAAATTAACACATGCTCAGATTTATTAGACCTCAAAAATGTTATCTTCTATGCAGCCTTTCTCAGGAAGCTACTGGAGAATGCATACAATGATGGACAGAATAAACAAAAGATTAAATGGGATCCAACTGAGAAAGGAATCAAAAAGAAATTGCCCAGCCCTGATTTCAAACTATATTACAAAACTATAGTAATCAAAACAGTACAGTACTGATATAAAAACAGACACACAGATCAACGGAACAGAATAGAAAGCCCAGAAATAAACCCTCATATACATGGTCAATTAATTTTGGAAAAGGGGGACAAGAATACACAATGGGGAAAGGACAGTCTCTTCAATAAACGGTGTTGAGAAAACTGGACAGCTACATGCAAAAGAATGTAACTAGACTACTATATTACACCATACACAAAAATTCACTCAAAATGGATCAAAGACTTGAATGTAAAACCTGAGACCATAAAACTCCTAGAAGAAAACATAGGTGGTAAGTTCCTTGACATAAGTTTTGGCAATCTTTGGATTTGACACCAAAAGCAAAGGCGACAAAAGCAAAAATAAACAAGTGAACTACATCAAACTAAATAGCTTCTGCACAGCAAAAGAAACCATCAACAAAATGAAAAGGCAATGTACTGAATGGGAGAAAATATTACCAAATCATATGTCAGATAAGAGGTTAATATTCAAAATATAAAGAACTTACGCAACACAACAGCCTCCCCCAAAAAAATCTAATTAAAAAACAGGCAGAGGATATGAATAGACATTTTCCCAAAGAAGACATACATGTAGCCAACAGACACATGAAAAGGTGCTCAACATAATTAATCATCAGGGAAATGCAAATCAAACCCACAACGAGCTATCACTTCACACCAGTCAGAATGGCTATTATCAAAAAGACAAGTGTTGGAGAGGATGTGGAGAAAAGGGAGCCCCCTTGTCCATTCTTGGTGGGAATGTATATTAGTGCAGCCACTACAGAAAACAGTATGGAGGTTCCTCAAGAAATTAAAAATAGAACTACCATATGATCCAGCAATCCAACTTCTTGGTATATATCCAAAGGAAACAAAACCATTATTTCAAATAGATACCAGCACTCCTATGTTCACAGGAGCATTATTCACAATAGCTAAAATACAGAAACAATCTAACAATCTAAGTGTCTGTCAATGGAAGAACAGATAAGAAAAATGTTATATATATTATACATATATATACACATATATATGGATTATATATACCACAAGGGAATTTTTTTCAGTCTTTAAAAAGAAGGAAACCTTGTCATCTGTGGCAACATGGATGAAACTTAAAGGTAATATGCCAAGTTATATGCAGATTAACCCTCCATGTTGTTCAAGGGTCAACTGTATTTAATAATACTGTACTGGATACTTGAAAGTTGCTAAGAGTTTTATAAGTTTTTATCACACACACACAAAAATAATAAAAATAATTTTTTATTAAAAGAAAGAAAATAGGGACTTTCCTGGTGGTCCAGTGGGTAAGACTCCATGCTCCCAATGCAGGGGACCCATGTTCAATCCCTGGTCGGGGAACTAGATCCCACATGCGTGCCACAACTAAGAGTTCACATTACACAACTAAGAAGTCCACAAGCTGCAACTAAGATTCTGCATGCCACAACAAAGAAGTCCACATGCCGTGACAAAGATCCCGCGTGCCACAACTAAGATATGGCACAGCCAAAATAAATAAACAAATAATTGTAATAAATAGATAAATTACTAGGATGACGGCTATGCCCCAGGTCTAGAAGAAGCACTCCAGACTAAAGGAAGAAAACACAGGCCAAGAAGTCATGCCTCCCCAAGGAAAAATAAAACAGAACCTAAAGTATTAAGATCAGACTGAGACATTTTTTGAGTCTCTCCTTTGCAGACGCATTACTGATAAGCACAGAACACTAAACTAATGAAAAGACTGATATAAGACACCTCAGTTATGAAGAACATATACATATATCCATATAATAAGGCAAATACAAATACTTTTTTAACCAAAAATTGCAACGTTAACTACTGGGAAGATGAGAGGAAGGAAACTGAGTGAGGGGTAGGAGAGTTGTAAAGAGAGAGAAATCCTAATTTTATATAAGAAATAATACTTAAGTCTTTTAAATCCAGAAGGAACAATATAAGCACGTTCTTTAAAACTGTAGACACAAATGGCAGAAGACACAGCCAAAAGGAGTACAAGTGGCTGCCTCTGGAGAAAGGGAATGGGACGTAGAAGGGATGCTCATTATGAACACTGCAAGACTACTGACTTTTAAACTATGAATACAGATCACCATGTTAAAAATAAATAAAATGTTTTTTTAAAAAAGTACAGTTTTCCCTGGTGGCGCAGTAGTTAAGAATCCGCCTGCCAATGCAGGGGACACGGTCCCTGGTCCGGGAAGATCCCACATGCCGTGGAGCAACTAAGCCCGTGTGCCACAACTACTAAGCCTACACTGTAGAGCCCGTGAGCCACAACTACTGAGCCCATGCACCACAACTACTGAAGCCCGTGCACCTAGATCCCGTGCTCTGCAACAAGAGAAGCCACTGCAATGAGAAGCCCGTGCACCGCAATGAAGAGTAGCCCCCGCTCACCGCAACTAGAGAAAGCCCACATACAGCAACGAAGACCCAATGCAGCCAAAAATAAATAAAATTAATTTATTAAAAAAAAAGTACCTGGTAAATTAAAATACTATATATAAAAAAAGACACACACACACTATAAAACTATATACAACCGTGATTTCCTATCTGCAATTCTGAAATCCAAAAAGCTCTAAAACCCCAAGTTAAGCAGCAAACTCATTTGGAGGAAAGTCCGCCCTAAACTGATGTAAGGCCTTAAACAGGTTAAATTTATCCTATTTCATATAATTAGTCACACATTTCACTGCAGAAATATTAATGTGTTTAATTAGAAGGTATTAATCAAATCCCCATTCCCATCCTAGACATCATGCTATAATGTATGCACCATATTATTTATCTAAAATCCAAAAACAGGACTTCCCTGGTGGTCCTGCGGTTAAGACTCTGTGCTCCCAGTGCAGGGGGGCCGGATTCGATCCCTGGTCAGGGAACCAGATCCTGCATGCCGCAGCTAAGAGCCCACATGCCACAACTAAAAGATCTCACATGCTGCAACTAAAGATCACACGTGCTGCAACTAAAGATACCGCATGCCACAACCAAGATCCCAAGTGCCACAACGAAGACCCAGTGCAATGAAATAAGGAAATTAAAAATTTTTTTTTAAATTTTAAATCCAAAAAAATTTGAACTCCAAAACACATGTAGCGTTTGGATAAGGGCTTGTCGTCACATGTCATATATTTCCTATAGGGATACATACCTGTTTACAGAACGCAGGAAAAGAATAGAAAGGATACATTCAAAACTGATAGGCATAGTGGTTACCTCTGGGGAGGGGGAGAGGGGGACTTCAGCCTTATCTAAAGTGCCCTATTTTTTGAAAGGATAATATTTCTAATTTCATCAGTAATATTATACATTATTAACTTTTAAAAGGAGAAAAAGTATTACAATGATAGATATCATCTTACCTATTTAGAGAGTTTAATTCTAGGCTCTACGAAGAAGGCACAGAGTGAAGGGAGTACCTCCACCAGGAAACCTTTCCCAGTCCCCCAGACTGGGACCTCTGATACCTGGGCATCTCTCTCCCTCAGCACTTAATAGGTAACGAACTCCTGTTCAGAACCCTGTTTTTGTAATTTACATGGAATCAAATCTAGCCACTTTTTTTCTTTTGTCTTCTACCTTTGACATCTTGGTTAAAAAATTCTCCCTCGGGACTTCCCTGGTGCTCTAGTGGTTAAGAATCTGCCTTCCACTGCAGGGAATGTGAGTTCGGTCCTTGGTCAGGGAACTAAGATCCCACAGGCCGCAGGGCAACTAAGCCCGCGTGCCTAAACTAGAGACCCCACGTGCCACAAACCACAGAGCCCACGCGCCCTGGAGCCCTCGCACCACAACTAGAGGGCCCGTGCGCCACAAGAAAACATCCCACGTGCCACAATTAAGACCTGATGCGGCCAAACAAATAGCAAATAAATATATTTTTAAAAATTTCTCCCTCGGGGCTTCCCTGGTGGTGCAGTGGTTAAGAATCAGCCTGCCAATGCAGGGGACACAGGTTCGAGCCCTGGTCTGGGAAGATCCCACATGCCGTGGAGCAACGAAGCCCGTGCGCCACAACTACTGAAGCACATGCACCTAGAGCCCGTGCTCTGCAACAAAAGAAGCCACCGCAATGAGAAGCCCGCGCACCGCAACAAAGAGTAGCCCCCACTCGCCGCAACTAGAGAAAGCCTGCACACAGCAACAAAGACCCAAAGCAGCCCCCCAAAAACGAACTGCTACTATGGAGAAGAGGAGACAATGACTAATAACAGTAGCAGTGATAGGTGTAATAAGTAATGGCTAGCGGTTACCAAGCACATACTGTTTTCCAGGCACATGATCCTATGCATTTTATAAATTGAATTTATTTAACCTCGCCTGAATTATTGCAATTGCTCCATAACCAGTCTCACTGAATGCACACTTGTGCCTCTAAAAATCTATTCTAAACACAACAGCCAGGGTGATCCTTTCATAATATGACAAATAATATCACTCCTCTGATCAAAACATGGCTTCCGTCTCACCCAGAGGAAAAGCCTAAGTCCTTACAAAGGCAGGGCATCACTGGAAGCTGAACACCTCTCTGACTTCATCACTTGGCCTTCTCCTGTCTCACCCTCCAAACCCACCCACTGGCCTTCTTGCTGTTCCTGGATCCCACCAAGCACACTCCACCTCAGGGTCTTTCTTCCTGCTGCCCCCTCCCCTGCACCACTCCCCACACCCCTCCCCCCAATATATCTGCAGGACTGACCCACCCACTTTCTTCCGGTTCCCAGCTCAACTCACTAAGGCCTTCCCTGACCACTCCAGCCACAGATACAGAATGCAGGATTACCATGAACCCCAAGCCTTCCTCCATGTTTCAGTCTTTGGCTGAAACTACTCAGTTGTAAAACTTATCTCAGTCTTAAAACTTTTAAATGATATATTAACATTTTAATGAGAAATATATACCTGTAGCTGTTGAAGATCATCTTCCTGAATGTTCTGCGACAAATTATAAATCTAGAAAACAAAAGTCTAGATTTATTCTACTCTAGCTTACTTCAAATGAATCCCAAATAAGGCTAAAGGACTGAACAGAAGCTTTGTACAATTAAAGGTCTGCACATAAGAATATGAGGTCCAGGGCTTCCCTGGTGGCGCAGTGGTTGAGAGTCCGCCTGCCAATGCAGGGGACGCGGGTTCGTGCCCCGGTCCGGGAAGATCCCACATGCCACAGAGCGGCTAGGCCCGTGAGCCACGGCCGCTGAGCCTGCACGTCCGGAGCCTGTGCTCCGCAACGGGAGAGGCTCACGTACAGCCAAAAAAAAAGAATATGAGGTCTGTTTAAACAGTAATAACATCTGTCTTTTGGAAAACTATGCATATAATGTTGAAATCACATAATCTTTCCTTTACACTTTAAAATATAGTTTTCTTCATTTTTACCAAATCTACATTTCCTGTATGATGTAAATGATATAATTTTGATTTTCACTTTTCAGACTTTTCTTGGAATATACTACATATATTTATGATCAAAATGGAAAAATAGTTTAGGCTCCTTCTTAAGCTTGTAAGAGCTTAACTTATATCTGTAGTCTAAAAAGAACATTTACATATCACCATAGGAATGCTGATAACAGAACATAACTGAAACTAGATGTATTCTCTTCATCTTATTTCTTCTACAAACTTTTTTCCTAGTCAAATGGTCTTACCTGAACAGAACTAGTCATGGTACTTAGAGCAAAGATGGTAGCACAATCTCTCACAGTGGACTGGCTGTCAAATGCCCCCTGGGTATCCATCAGAACAACTGCAACCTATGGAAAAAAGGAAACACAAACAAAATATGGAAAAGTGAGAAGGGAAGACATGCAAGGACAGGTAATATTTAAATAAGGCTTAAGCACCTGCTCGTAAGTTCTATCCGAAAAGTACAATTACAGCTAACCCTTGAACAACAGGGGTTTGAACTGCACAGGTCCACTTAACACGTGAATTTTTTTCAATAAATGTAAGTATTCAGCTGCCTTGTATTTTTGAACAGAGAACTTTGCCGGAGAAGATTATCTGCTCTCATTCGGTGATATGATACAAAATAGAGGTATACAAAGCCATGTGAAAAGAGGGGAAAATCACCCTAACAATCAAAACAGCCAAATGTTGAAGTCTATTAGCTCACTTTCAAAGCCAGTCATTTGGATTGGCTAAGTCAATTAATTAATTGACTTAGTTTAAACTTAGGCATAATCAAAAAATAAATAAAACATATGGCGTGGGATATTTTTGGCATTTACCTGCAAGCCTGCATTGCATTCTTCTCTCAAATTTCTAGAGTTTTCTCGTTGTTTGATAAAATAAAATGAACATTTATTTCAATCTTTATGAAACAGAGACCACACCACAGATGCCAAATGAAAGCAGGAGAAACTAGGCTATCATTCACTCTATGTAATTAGGTTTCATGAAGCCTTAATGAACGTTCCCACCTTAAAAGTTAGATGTATGCAAAATGTTAAATAAGATATAGTACCTTATAATCCTTACACAACTTGCTATAATTTTCAGTCATATAATTTAAAAATAAAACTTGGGCTTCCCTGGTGGCGCAGTGGTTGAGAGTCCGCAGAGGACACGGGTTCGTGCCCCGGTCTGGGAAGATCCCACGTGCCGCGGAGCGGCTGGGCCCGTGAGCCATGGCCGCTGAGCCTGCGCGTCCGGAGCCTGTGCTCCGCAACGGGAGAGGCCACAACAGAGAGAGAGGCCCGTTTACCGCAAATAAATAAATAAATAAATAAAAATAAAACTTTTCAAACTCGTGCATAACTGGTTCCAAAAGAGGACAGGGTTTAATATGTTCAGAAAAATAAGTAAATTCATCAGCAAGTGCCTAGTTCTTTACCAATACCGAAATTATTGCAAAGGCCAGACGGGAAGCTTGCTATGAAGCTCTATTGAATACAAGAAGAGAAATGCCATAGTCAAAAACATTTTAAAGTAAGATTTATGATAACAAATACAAATCAAAATTTTTATTCTTAGAAATGGCATTTTTATTACTTAGAAAAGTATTTTTATTCTTAGAAATGATAATAAATCATTTTATATAGTTTATATATCAGGACCCATTAATAACATTATATATTTATGGATTTTCACATACCCAACACACTACTGTGATTGAATACATATGATATAAATTCAACCAAAAGAAAGCACTATTCAGAAAAAAAGGTCAATTCAAATGAAATGAAGTTTCTAGCCTGAATACACTGAAACCTAAAGATAAAAGACTTCATCTACCCATACCTTAGCTGTTTTGTGAAGAGGATACTGTCAAACTAAACGACCAATCAAGACTAATCATGGGGACTTCCTTGGTGGAACAGTGGTTAAGAATCCGCCTACCAATGCAGGGGACATGGGTTCGAGCTCTGGTCCGGGAAGATCCCACATGTCGCAGAGCAACTAAGCCTGTGGGCCACAACTACTGAGCCTGTGCTCTAGAGCCCGTGAGCCACAACTACTGAAACCTGTGTGCCTAGAGCCCATGCTCCTCAACAAGAGAAGCCCGCACACTGCAATGAAGAGTAGCCCCCACTCACGGCAACTAGAGAAAGCCCACACACAGCAACAAAGACCCAATACGGCAAAAAATAAATAAATAATAAACAAATAAATTAAAAACAAAAACAAAACTGAAGGTTTAAAAAAAAAAGACTAATCATGGCTGGAACAAGTGGATTTCCACATGTGAAAGAATGGTTTTGGATCCCTACCTCACATCATATACAAAAATTAACTAAAACAGATCAAGACCGAAATATTAGAGCAAAACCCACAAAACTCATAGAAGAAAGCATAGGTGTAAATCTTCATGGCCTCCGATTAGGCAATGGTTTCTAATATATGACACCTAAAGCACAACAGACCAAAAAAATATATAGAAACTGGACTTCAAATAATTGTAAATCACATATCCGATGAAGGTCTAGTATCCAGAATGCATAAAGAATTCAACAACAAAAAGACAACCCAATTAAAAAATGGATTTGATTTGAACAGACGTTTTTCCCAAGAAAATACACAAACGGTTATGTGAAAAGATTCTCAACATCATTAGTCATTACTAGTGTTACATCGTGGATGGGCCTTGAGGGCACTGGGCTGGGTGCGAGAGGCTACACAAATGACCCATATGTTACGTGACTCCATCTATATGAAACAGCCAACATGGAAGAGGAAAGTAGATTGATAGTGGCCATGGGCTGAGAGAAGAGGGAAATGGGGAGTGACTGAGTTTCTTTTGGGGCTGATGAAAATGTTCTAGAATTAGATGGTGATACCTGCACAGTCTTGTGAGTGAACTAAAAACTGCTGAATTATGTATTTTAAAGGTTGAATTTTATGGTATGTGAATTATACCTCAATGAAAAAGAGAAAACCATGGCATCTGCTAATGAGAAAAACGAGGCCAAACAGAGGGAAAAAGAAGACATACTAAAGAGAAGCTCTTTGAGGAGTGGGAGTCATAAGTATACTTAAAGTGCTGCATATTTCGGGGAAATAGTATTCTCATATCATGTAGTGGAACAGTAAAATACCATAACTACCTTCAAGAACAGTTTGGCAATAGCTAGAAAAAGAGGAAATGGGCATTCTCAGACCCAGTAATTCCACTTGTAGGTGGCTTTCTAATTAGACAAGCTCTAAGCTAAAACCTCACCAAGTATAAAATAAGACAATCTTGCTAAACTTTTATTTGGCTAACTTCTAAAGAACTGCTTATCAGTACAGCATTTATCCAATATTAATTTTTTTAATTGTAGTTAATTAACAATGTTGTGTTAGTTTCTGGTGTAGGAATATTGATTTTTTTTTTAAAGCACTCCTGATCCTGCTAGATGTCTGAATGTAATTTTTTTTAAAACACATTAGAAACACAACAAGGTATCCCTACACACCAGAAAATTGACAATACCAAATGCTAACAAGAATATGAAACATCAGGACCTCTCACTCACTGCTGGCGAGCATGCAAAATGGCACAACTAGTTTGGAAGACAGCTTGGCAGTTTCTTACAAAACTAAGCATAATCTTACTATACAATCCAACAGTTGCACTTCTTGGTATTTACCCAAATGAGTTGAAACTTATGTCCACACAGTAACCTGCCCATGAATATTTACAGCAGCTCTACTCATAATTACCACAACTTGGAAGCAAAAAAGATGGCATTCAGTAGGTGAGTGGATAAACTGTGGTCATACATAGAGTGGAATATTATTCAGAAATAAGAAGAAATGAGCTATCAATACAAACAGATGTGAGGAACCATAAAAATATGTACATTGCTAAGTGAAAGAAACCAATCAGAAAAGGTTATATACTATATGATTCCAACTATATTACATTCTGGAAAAGGCGAAACTATGGGGACAGTAAAACAATCAGTGGTTGCCAGGATTTCAGGGAGGGGAGGAGAACAAACGGGTGGAGCACAGAGGATTTTTAGGGCAGTGCACTTCCTCTGTTGATACAGTAATCATAGCTACATATCATTATACATTTATCAAAACCCACAGAACGTGCAACACAAAGAGTGACCCTTAACGTAAACCATGGGCTTTAGTTAATGACAACGTATCAATACTGGTCCATTAATTATAACAAATGTATCACACTGACAAAAGATGTACATAATAGGGAGAAACCGGAAGGGGAAACTCTGCACTTCCTGATCAATATTCCTATAAACCTAAAATTACTCTAAAAAATAAAGTCTATTAAATTTTTTTAAAGGGCAGGAAACCAAAATGCTGTCAATAAACATGGAGCTCTATAGAGGAGTCAATTCAACAAGATAAAAAAATGAGGGCACTATAAATGTCAGATAACTAAAAGCAAAGCCTGCTGACTACTAACACTGTAGAGATTCCCTAAACTCTTAAGGAGAATTAATACACCACATTCCCCCAAAATTAAAATGAGGCCCACCAGTTCTGTACAAAGGGATCACATAGTCAACAATAATTATTTATTCCTAAAAATAAATTAAGAAAGCATCTGGGCTTCCCTGGTAGCGCAGTGGTTGAGAGTCTGCCTACCAATGCAGGGGACGTGGGTTCGTGCCCCAGTACGGGAGGATCCCACATGCCGCGGAGTGGCTGGGCCCGTGAGCCATGGCCACTGAGCCTGCGCGTCTGAGCCTGTGCTCCGCAATGGGAGAGGCCAAAAAGAAAAATTAAGAAAGCATCTACCGGGGGTGGGACGAATTGGGAGACTGGGATTGACACATATACACTACTACGTATAAAACAGGTTAACTAATAAGAACCTACTGTTTAGCACAGGAAACCCTATCTGTGGTGACGTAAATGCAAAGGAAATCTAAAAAAGAGTGGACGTATGTATGTATAACTGATTCACTTTACTATACAGCAGAAACTAACACAACATTGTAAAGCAACTATACTGCAATAAAAAGTAAAAAAAAAACCACCTACCACACATTACCAGAAATGTAGAAACAGAACATGATACAAATAATAAGAACAGAAATGAAGGTCATAGGGCCTTGTTGTGGTGCTGTCTCTAAGAGTCGCTATGTTACCCACAGCAGGCCCTTAACTCACTGGGTCATTTTACAGCATCTCTAAAATGAAGATCGGACTTCCATTTCCAGTCAAAATGGAATAACAGACTGGATTTATCCTCCCACCTAAAACCAAACATAACAGACAAAATATATGAAACAACAGTTTCAAGACATTGGACACTGGGTAACAAAGGATAATGATCCTTGAAAGAAAGGAAACAGATGAGGTGAGCCTTACAGTTGACCCAGCTAACTGGCCAAGGCACAGGGAGGGAGAACCCAGGCAGAGCCACCAGATTCTCTGAGTCAGGAAATACAGCTGAGAGTCAGGAAGAGCAAGGAAACGGGAGTTCTTAGGCAGAGCACCTGAGCAGAGAGCTACTGAGACAAAGAACACCAGGGATCTACAGAGGGTACCCATCAAGTGTTCAGCTGAGTCCTGACCAACCCCTGTGAATAAGGAAATTACCTGAGGCTGGAGAAAGAGCCATTCAAAAGGGTTAGAGGGGGCTTCCCTGGTGGCGCAGTGGTTGAGAGTCCACCTGCCGATGCAGGAGACACGGGTTCATGCCCCGGTCTGGGAAGATCCCACATGCCGCGAAGCGGCTGGGCCCGTGAGCCATGGCTGCTGAGCCTGCGCGTCCGGAGCCTTTGCCCCGCAACGGGAAAAGCCACAACAGTGAGAGGCCCGTGTACAGCAAAAAAAAAAAAAAAAGGGGGGGGGTTAGAGGGAACACTACCTAAGGTTCACAGAGGACCAAGAACAGCACCTGTTCCCTCCAGTCAGACTACAAAAACCCCATAAAAGCAACCAGACAAAAAGACACACAAGAACAAAGGATAACACCTACTTCTCAGCAGAAGTAATGTCAGCAAAAAGGCAAGGAAGGGACTTCCCTGCTGGCACAGTGGATAAAAATCAGCCTGCCAATGCAGGGGACACAGGTTCGATCCCTGGTCCGGGAAGATCCCACATGCTGCAGAGCAACTAAGCCAGCAAGCCACAACTGAGCCCATGTGCCACAACTACTGAAGCCTGTGTGCCTAGAGCCTGTGCTCCACGACAAGAGAAGCCACCGTAATGAGAAGCCCATGCACCGCAACGAAGAGTAGCCCCCTCTCGCCGCAACTAGAGAAAACCCGCACGCAGCAACAAAGACCCAACGCAGCCAAAAAAATAAATAAAATTAAATCTTTTTTTTTTTGACTGCATTGGGTCTTCGCTGCTGTGTGTGGGCTTTCTCTTGTTGCGGAGCACGGGCTCTAGGCGCACAGGCTTTAGTAGTTGTGGCACACGGGCTCAGCAGTTGTGACTCGCTGGCTCTAGAGCACAGGCTCAACAGTTGTGGTGCACAGGCTTCGTTGCTCCACGGCACGTGGGATCTTCCTAGACCAGGGCTCGAACCCGTGTCCCCTGCATTGGCAGGTGGATTCTTAACCACTGTGCCACCAGGGAAGCCCTAAATTAAATCTTTAAAAAAAAAAAAAAAAAAGGCAGGGGAGTGACATCTTTGAGGCACTGAAAGACAAAACTGCCAGCCTAGAATTCTATACCCAACGTAAATATTTTCAAAACAAAGGCAAAATACTTTTCAAACACTGAAAAAAGCTAAAAGAATTCTGCACCAAAAGAGCAGCACTCCAGGAAATTTTTTTTTTTTTTTTTTTTCCAGTACGTGGGCCTCTCCCGTTGCGGAGCACAGGCTCCGGACATGCAGGCTCAGCGGCCATGGCTCACGGGCCCAGCCACTCTGCAGCATGTGGGATCTTCCCAGACCGGGGCACGAACCCGTGTCCTCTGCATCGGCAGGCGGACTCTCAACCACTGTGCCACCAGGGAAGCCCAGGAAATATTAAAGAAGTCCTTCAGGCTGAAGGAAAATGAATACAAAAAATAGATAAAAATCTGGACACAAAAAGTGAAGAGCAGTTAATGGTAACTGCATGGGTAAATATATGGCTTTTTTCTTATTATTTAAATATCCTTAAAAGATAACTGACCATTTAAACAACAATAAAAACAATGTTATTAAAGTAAAATAGTGACAAAAGCTGAGAGGGGAGAAATGGAACATCAATTAAATTTCAGTAAAGCTGTTAAAAAATTAAAGGCTGGATAAAAATAACATCTAAAGGGCTTCCCTGGTGGCGCAGTGGTTGAGAGTCCGCCTGCCGATGCAGGGCACACGGGTTCGTGGCCCGGTCCGGGAGGATCCCGCGTGCCGCGGAGCGGCTGGGCCCGTGAGCCATGGCCGCTGGGCCTGCGCATCCGGAGCCTGTGCTCCGCAACGGGAGAGGCCACAGCAGTGAGAGGCCCGCGTACCACAAAAAAAAAAAAAAAAAAATAACATCTAAAGATCCTTCCATGCAAAAGTTTCTAATGTTATATTCCAAAAACTCCTTATTCTCCTACATTCTCTACCCTTAAAAAAAAATGTGTGATAATCTCCCCATTTTGCTATGCATTTCTGTATTTATGCTGAAAAAAAAAAAAGAGGGTTTTCCAATATACCTTTCTCCTGAAACGTTACTAAAAAAAAAAAAAAACAAAGAGAGAAAGAAACAAAACATTAGAAGAATAAGGAAAAGAAATAGAAACTGTGGAAACAGTGATCAAGAGTTCATGCATCAGGGACTTCCCTGGTGGTCCAGTGGTTAGGACTCCTAGCTCCCAACGTAGGGAGCCCAGGTTCGATCCCTGGTCAGGTAACTGCATGCTGCAACTAAAGATCCCGCACGCAGCAACGAAGATCCTGCGTGCCGCAACTAAGCCCCAGCGCAGCCAAATAAATAAATAAACATTAAAAAAAAAAGTCGTGCATCAACTGTCCAGCTCCCAAAATATTTAATTACTTAACATCAAGGAAACGGCAGAAGCTGAACAACCTGAAGGGGGGATATGAAACCTGAAGCCCTGGAAAGACTCAAAAATGAGAGGCACAAACAGCTGTGAAGGTATGCTTTAGGGTGAGGCTAAAAACAGAAGGAATGGGTTAAAGTCTGTGGAAGAAACAGTCATAACCCCAAATCCCCTCTTCCACTTTAGGAGACACATGACTTGCCCCTGCTGACCCTTACAAAAAAACCTGGGGAGAAGCTCTATAACTGAAGCTTACTAGGCTCGATGAGGTGGGTAAGATGCCCTGCTGACAGCTGGAGGGGCGGGGGGAGTGAATGCTTACACGAGTAAGAGGGTAAAGAACAGAAGTAACATCTGAACAGCTGAGAGCATTAGCCTTTGGGCAGTGAAAATGAGCAGACAGAGGACTAGGGCACCTGACAGCTATTTTTCGTTAGAAGCCTTATGTTACTCTTTGACCTTTTATTCATGAATTAGTTTTAAACATGCACTTATATCATTATGATAAAAATCATTTTTAATTGGATTATCAGGCTACACATTAAAGTTCTCATTCTGTTGTGTTTGTTAGTTTATAAGTCTTTTTCTTCCTTACCTTCTTCCCATCTGGCTTCTCCACAGTGAAAACCTCACTCCAGATCTGGATCCCAGTGGTTTCTGGGTCAGAGCCCCCTCTCCATGAAAACCCTGTTAACGGTTCTTCTCGGTCACCCAACCAATTTGAACGGCCACCTTCCTTCTATAGGAGAAATAAGAAATTTCCATCAAGTCTAAAATTTCGAGTAACTTTACACATCAAGGATAATTCATGAGCTTAGTTTGCTCTTTTGGACATAACAGTCTCACTTTCTAATTTGAAATGAAATAATTCTACTTTACCTGGAAATATAAGTATCGTAGCATAAAGTCCAGAAAGAAGGACTTGCCCTTTCGGAAGGCACCAGCCACTGACACCACCACCACATCAAGGTCTCGGATGTGTTCCTGTAAGAGGATGCTGGCCAAGGCTTTCTCTTCTAGCTCAAAGGCATGTTGGTCTTTCTGAACCAAAACAACCTGCACTGGACAAGGCTTTCCACTCTCCATAGCATCACCTACGTTGTTGTAGAGAAAAAAAAATATTAGTTTCAAATATTTTTGAAATGTTATTTTTTTAACATGGGAAGAGTAAAAACTTCTTAAACACGGCACAAAGCACCAACCATAAAAGAAAACAAACGACAGATTAGACTTCATTAAAATTAAGAATTTTTGTTCATTAAAAGACATCCTTAAGGGAGTAAAAATGCAAGTCACAGGCTAGGAGGAAATATTACTAACACCTAAATCCAAAGGACTCATATCCAGAATCATTCTAGAAAAACGGAAGAAAAAGACAACCATTCCCCCTTTAAAAATAGCAATGGGTAAAAGATTATGAACGAGCATATCATTAAAAAAGGATATCCAGGACTTCCCTGGTGGCACAGTGGTTAAGAATCCGCCTGCCAATGCAGGGGACATGGGCTTGAGCCCTGGTCCGGGAAGATCCCACATGCCGCGGAGCAACTAAGCCCGTGTGCCACAACGACTGAGACTGCGCTCTAGAGCCCACGAGCCACAACTACTGAGCTCACACGCCACAACTACTGAAGCCCATGCGCCTAGAGCCCGCGACAACAGAAGCCACCGCAATGAGAAACCCGCACACAGCAACAAAGAGTAGGCCCTACTCGCCACAACTAGAGAAAGCCCGCGTGCAGCAACGAAGACCCAATGCAGCCATAAATAAATAAATAAATAAATAAATAACTTTAAAAATAAAACCATAGGGCTTCCCTGGTGGCGCAGTGGTTGGGAGTCCGCCTGCCGATGTGGCAGACGTGGGTTCGTGCCCCGGTCCGGGAGGATCCCACGTGTCGCGGAGCGGCTGGGCCCGTGGGCCATGGCCGCTGAGCCTGCGCATCCGGAGCCTGTGCTCCGCAACGGGAAAGGCCACAACAGTGAGAGGCCCGCGTACCGCAAAAAAAAAAATAAAAATAATAAAAATAAAACCATAATGAGATACCACTGCCCACCCATCAGAGTGGCTAAAATTTCAAAGACTGACAATATCAACTGTGGGAGAGACTGTGGTACAACTGTAATTCTCATACATTCTGATAGGAATAGAAAAAACCGTTAGGCAGTATCCACTAAAACTAAACATAACTATGATAAAGCAATTCCACTCCTAGGTATACACCTAAGAGAAATACATGTGTCTATCCACCAAAAGACATATATACAATGTTCACATCAGCTTTACTCAAAATGGTCCAAAACTAGAAATAACCCAAACGTCCACCAATAGTAGAAAGGGTGACTGCCACCGCTAAGTCGTAATTTTTTTTTTTTTTTTTTTTTTTTTGGCCGCAACATGTGGCTTGTGGGATCTCAGCTCCCTGACCAGGGAAACCCTAACCGAAACCCTAACCGAAACCCTAACCCTAACCCTAACCCTAACCCGCGGCCCCTGCAGGGGAAGTGCAGTCTTAACCACTGGACCACCGGGGAACATCCTAAGCCTTTTAAATACATCATTTTACTTAATCCTCAGAACAACCCTACGAGGTAAATAATACTGCTCCATTTTAAAAATAAACTAAGGCTTACAAAAGTTAAGCATCTTCCCCAACAGGTTCTGGAGAAAAGCTTGAAAAGATCTTTAGGTGGCTACGTTTTGCAGATCACTCTTAATAACCTAGTCAAGGTTTTAGGGACAATTAATTCTTCAGTTCAAAATTAAGCACTAACCAGTAGTTTCTCTCCTAGAGTTGAAAGCACAAAGATATTAATTCTTTGAAATTCAGAGCCACTTAGCTACGTGGATTTACGGAAGGTTTACAAAAAAACAGCAGTGGAGGGCTTCCCTGGCGGCGCAGTGGTTGAGAGTCCACCTGCCGATGCAGGGGACACAGGTTCGTGCCCCGGTCTGAGAAGATCCCACATGCTGCGGAGCGGCTGGGCCCATGAGCCATGGCCACTGAGCCTGTGCGTCCGGAGCCTGTGCTCCACAACGGGAGAGGCCACGACAGTGAGAGGCCTGCATACCGCAAAAAAACAAACAAACAAAGAAACAGCAGTGGGGCCTATGAAATGAGGCAAAGCACTATTTCCCTTCCCTAAGTGTATGTACTAAAGGAGATGTTTTTAGGTAGTTAAAAGGACACTTGTTTTATTTTAATAATTATGTATTTTAATGACTATTAAACATTAGGAAACAAAACCATGTTTTAATGGATTATTGCTTAGGAGGCTAAGTTTTAAAAACTAATCAATATAAAGTAAATTGAAGGACAAATATTGAGCATAGAACAGGTAGGCAGATTTGGCCAAAATCATACACATGGTCCCAGAAACACTTTCATCTGGGAAGCAGTAAAGGCTGAATGATCACAACAGGCAAAGTCGACAAAACAGCTTGATGGCCAGACTCTAATCTTTAAGTATGGGAATTGCTGCTCACTTTTTATTTATTTTTATTTTTTGGCTGCATTGGGTCTTCGTTCCTGACCATAGGCTTTCTCCAGTTGTGGCGAGCAGGGGCTACTCTTCATTGCACTGCATGGGCTTCTCATTGCGGTGGCTTCTCTTGTTGCAGAGCACAGGCTCTAGGCACACGGGCTTCGGTAGTTGCAGCACACAGGCTCAGTAGCTGCGGCACGCAGGCCCTACAGTGTGCGGGCTTCAGTAGTTATGGCACATGGGCTCAGCAGTTGTGACGCATGGGCTTAGTTGCTCCGCGGCACGTGGGTGCTCTCCGGACCAGGGATCGAACCTGTGTCCCCTGCATTGGCAGGCGGATTCTTAACCACTGCGCCACCAGGGGAGTCCTGCTGCTCGCTTTTTATACTTACTGTATCAGGCAGCAACAAAAGGGTTCTTGTCACTTTTTAATTTTTTGCAAACTGTTGGAAAACAATTTATAAACATTGATTCAGTGTCATTCTAGCATTATAATACATATATACTAATACATTTCTTTCCCATTATTTCCTATTATAAAAAGGAAACATTTCTGTAAATAATCTCTTAGAGTTCTTATTGCCATAACAGCAGGTGAATCCAGGACCTGAAGACCTTCAGTCTTTTATATAAAGAAGAAATGAGAACAATTTATCCACACCTTATGGATAAGCCACAAGGTTAAGTACTGTGCAGTACTTAAAGCAATACCAAACAAAGTCCCTGAGATGGCTGGTTGCTCCCTCAATATTCATTTTCTCCTCCTGCTATGGTAATATATTTTTAGCTGGGCATATAAATGCTCAGAAGAAACACATTTCCAACCCAACCTTGTATGTAGGGTATCACTGTGTGACTAAGTTCTGACTGGAAATGATATAGCAACTTCCATATCATGCATCTTCCCCCTTCCTGCTGGCTATATGCAAAAGTGGGAGCAAGTCACCCTGGACCAGGCATGTGAGGGCAACACCCTAGGAATACTGGAGCAACAAGAGAGGTAGGGCTGAGGACTTGGTGTAGCAGAACTGCCATGCTGGCTCACTTTCATATGAAAGAAAAATGTCTACCTCGTTTAAATCACTTACTTGGAGGCTCTACGAGATACAACCAAACCTAGTAACCAATACAATAGTCCCCCAGGACTTCACAATTGAGTTCATGGTACTGGCTCTTTCAATTTTATCTATTTCACTATTAAAGTTTACTGAGCAGTGTGAATGTACTGACACAAAGCAGGCACACAATAAACAACTGTAAAAAGGATGGATGCTATGTACTGTAATCTAGTTGAAAGCTACCACCCTAAGGATGCAGGTGATACTGTCAGGGCAACAGGTATGGAAGATAAAGTTACCTGGGCTACAAACAAGATAGAATAATCACATGACAAAAATGTATGCAGTTGTAGACAACGAACTGCACTTCAAGAGAAGATGAAGACCACTAAGAAGGACAGTTTAAAAAAAAAGTGATAAAGCCTTCCCTCATCTCTTCCTCTTTCTGCCTATAGCAAAGTGAAAAAGAAGAGAACCAGGCTATATTTACTTGAGGGAGCTGGGGTGATCCTGCATTTCTCTCCGACAGTATACCGGGCACACTGGATTTTAAAAGATCTTGTTCCTTTGGTTTGGATCCACTTAAGGGAAAAATCATTTTAAACTGTACACATCATTAATAATTTAATTTAAACAAACAGAGCTGCTCACTTTTCACCACACTATCTTTATGTCTCACTTCCTAAGACAAGAGAACTATATTATTGATCATCCAAGTAAAAATCTTATTTCCACTCACCCTTTTCTAGATACCATGTAAATTTCCTTTGCTGATTTATCCTCGCATCTCAGACAACCTGCCCCCCAATCTCATAGATCCCGTCATCAAAACCTCAGGGCCATCTCCTTTAGCCATGCCGCCTTCCAACCCTTCCTGTCTGTTAGGCTGGTCATGCAAGTCAACACCCCCGAGTGTTGCTTTAAGGATGTTAACTCATCCTTCAGGGATGAATGCCTTCATTACAGTACATAAACATATCAGCTACTACATAAAAAAAAACTATCAAGGACCTCCCTGGTGGCACAGTGCTTAAGAATCTGCCTGCCAATGCAGGGGACACGGGTTCAAGCCCTGGTCCAGGAAGATCCGACATGCCACGGAGCAACTAAGTCCGTGTGCCACAACTACTGAGCCCATGCTCTAGAGCCTGCAAGCCAAAACTACTGAACCCCATGCGCCTAGAGCCCGTGCTCTGCAACGAGAAGCCAACACAATGAGAAGCACACGCACCGCAACCAAGAGTAGCCCCCGCTCGCAGGAACTAGAGAAAGCCCGCGTGCAGCAACAAAGACCCAACGTGGCCAAAATTAAATAAATAAAATAAAATAAATAAAACAGGTTTATTTAAAAAACTACAAAAACATTTTATGGATTGATGGCTGAAAGCTAAAAAGTCTCCATCCTGTAAGTCAAACCCTTTCACCATTCGCCCTACTGACTTCGTTCCTCTAATTCTTTTTTCTCCTCATCCTCCCAGGTAAATTTATACTCATTGGTCTTCCTCCTAGGAGAAAGTTAGGATTCACGTCCTGTCCTGTCTTGATTCCAAATTTTCAAATATACAGCCTATTCAACCATTTGTTCTCATGGCCTGAAATGTTTCTTCCACTTGACTCCAGCAAACACTTGCTCATCCTTCAACAATCACCTTCACCCTCCCTCTGTCCTGATCACCCACCCCATCCTCTCAGAGTCCATCACTTTGCACAGTACACTAAAAGTAATCAAGAGAGACGGCAGGGCTTAAATCCTTACTTTCTCACCTCTAGAATGTAACTTCCATGAGGGCAGAAATTTTTGTCTCTTTTGTTCAATGCTATATCCCCCAAGAACCAGAAGAGTGCCCACAGAGAGTAGACATCCAATAAACAGTTGGGGAATAAACGAAAAACTCCACTATTTAGTCACAATGTGACTGTGGATAAATTTCTAACCATTTGTAGCTCCATTTATTTATAAAACTAATACCCATTTCAAAGCACAGTGTCTGACACATATTAGGGACTCCATAAAAAGAACCCACTTTCCTATTTCCACTAAAACCTTTACTATTATTCCACTCATTACAACATAATATTGTAATGAGCTCCTGGGAGCCCCTGGGGAGTAGGGAAACTACCACATTCAGCCCCAGGATCTACCATAGAATAATAGCTTCCTAGTACTGTAAACACTAAACCCTATAGTACATGTAAAGAACCTCAATAAAAGTCAGTTTCTTCCCTTCCTCCTCCCAGTCTTTCTTTGTCAACCTCCCTGAAAGTGTGTCTTCATCCACTTATCTACCCATTCCCTTCTTATCACCTTGCAATCTGACTTTCCTCTCAGTCTGTTGAAACCATTCTCTAGTTCATCAATGACCTCTCCTGCCAAATCCAATAGGCATTTCTTGATTCTCATTCAACTCTACACCTGTGATGTAACACACTGGCCAACCACTTCTAAAACATCTTAAAACCTTTGGACTCCACAACAGTGCCCACTCCTAGTTCTCTTCCAGCCTCTTTATCACCCCCTTTCACCGGTTCTCCTTTTCAGCCTCCTGTGATACCCACCAACGCCCTGCTTTAGCCTTCTGCAGTTCTCAACCTCTCCCTGAATAAGCTCTTTATTCTTATAATTTCACTACATCCTCTATTTTGGCGATGCAACTTCATTAATTTCTAACCTGCACTTAGGTCCAAACGTGCAACTGCTTAAGGGGCAGATTCACCTGGATATTCCACCATCAGCTCACTCTTGGAGGTGTATTATGTAGAAATATATGGGTACAAGAGTCAGGAGACAAGTTCCTGTTCCAGTTCTACCACTAACAACCTGTGTGATTCTGGGCATGTCTAGTCTTCAGTCTCAACAGTAAAATGAGTCAAGATTTAACCTCTAGCAACCCTTTCAGTTCTAACATTTTATAAGTCTACATTTAGTATCATCAAAGTGAATCCTCTCAGATGCTCCACTTCTCTCAAATCTCCACCTTTCAGCCTTCACATCTTCCCTGGCTCCATCTTCCTAAATGAAACATACCACCAGACCCTACCATTTCTTCCTTTTATGACTTAAGCTCCTGGTTTGGCAAAGACTATTATAACAGTGAAGGAGTTATCTACAGGAGAAAGGCCTTCCCTAACAATCAGGAAAGACCAGATTTCTGGGCCCAGTTTCGTACTAACCGTAACAGCATGAGTAAATCACTTTACTTCTCTGTGTCTCAGTTTCGTCTACAAAATCAGGCAGTTAGGTAAAGCCATTTTATAGCTCTAAAATTCAATCTCTGTTGAACAATTGAAAATTTCCTGAATATCTAAATTGGCCAAACTTGCTGGGTAACGTATTCATGCCCTGGCTTAATTTAAAATTGTATAGTCCTGGCTAAAGAACAGATCAAAATTTACGATGATAAAAACATTAAAGCAACTTGCTCAGCAAGGACCCCACCAAAGACTTGGGGGTTTGTTTTAGGAGTTTTTTAAGGGGGAGAGATACTCCATTTGCAGTGAAATTACTCCCACTTCTCAGTAATCTTATACTCTGGAGATCTAACCTCCAGGGATAGTACTAGAAAAACCTTTAAGTGGCAACCTTATATGCCTTCTCCCTTTAGCGAAGCAATCATTTCCCAAGGTCCAGATATGCATTCTGAGATGATAACAACAGTAATGCTCACTTACATGAACAGTTAATGTTCGATATGAAGAGGTAATGCTCTATTATGTTCATTTATATGAGTAACAGGTGTGACATCTTATACACATACAAAGATATGGCCTGACCACAGTCACATCTATCATCTCTATTTTTTTTTTTTTTGGCCACACCACGCAGTTTCTAGGATCCTAGTTCCCCGACCATCTGTATACATTTAAGTGAACTTAGGGAAAACCTAAGTTTAGGGAAAACCTAAGTTTAGGGAAAACCTAAGTTTAGTGAACTTAAAACCTAAGTTTAAAAAAAAAGTGAGTGGTAGAACTATATCATACTGCCAATTCTGATCAGTGCTGTAAATAGCTCATAGTAATACCGCATCAGCCGTCATTTCGAAGTATGTAGAAATGTTGAAAATATTTGGATAATTAAAAAGGACTCCAATAGTTGATGTGGAAGCTACAACATTTTTTCTAATTACTTTTAAAGTACTGAGGTATCCTTTACTTTGGACACAACACACCTTAATCCAGACTAACCAATAGTTAATTTAAGTATGCCTATTCAAACAATCGCTGTATGATTGGATTCAATGGAGAAGCTCTGCACTAAAACAAAAACAGACAACCCAAATAGAATGGCTGAAAGGCTAACAAGTGAAATTAATTATTATAGGGACAAATTTGTAGAGATCTGAGCAAATTACAGCACTGATTCTTCCTAGAATTATTTCTGAATTTTCAAAGGACTGAAAGAAAAAAAAAAAAAAAGTAGCTGCTCAGGCTAAACACAAGTAGATGAGGCTAGTGAATTATAATCGGCCTCTCTGCTCCTATGGAAAACGTAAATTTTAGGAAATAAGTTCTATCAGAAAAAACATTATGGGGAAAAAAGTTTAAATGTCCCTCAAATACTTGAGAAGACCATCTGAACAGTGATAGATTCAATGAAACTAGTTATTTGGAAGCAATTACAATTGCTATTTCAGATAATTCAGACAGAATTTAGTAGATCAAGTCAACAGTTTACCCCAGGGTTTCTCAACCTCAGCACCACTGGTATTTTGGGCTGGGTAGCTCTTTGTTGTGGGGAGCTACCCCATTCACTGCAAGATATTCAGCAGCATCTCTGGCCTCTACCCACTGGATACCAGGAGTGCTTCCTCCTGATTGTGAGACCCAGCAATGTCTCCAGACATTGCTACGTGTCCCAACCAGGCAAACTCGCCCTGGGTTAAGAACCACTGGGGTAGAGCCAGCCTCAGTACTCATCCTTACTGTCCAGAGAGTTCTGAAAAGCAAATCCTAACTACAGTTATAGAAACATTCCACTGAGTAGCATGCATGACTCAGGGTAAAGTTATGACCTGAGTTTTCCACTCTCCTGAAATACCACATTTTCTAAAGGGCAAAAGCAACACACCCAAAAACAGAAGCATACCATTTTCATGCCTTGTTCTTACTGGCAGTCTTTAACGTTCCTAATTCACAGAAAAGGCCAAAGAAAACACATCATCATATGTAAGGCTAAGTACACTAAAGCCCTCAGCCACCTCTACAACTGCTGCGTGGCTCTTTTTTGGTGATGGTGAGGGAGTGCTTTTATACACTGTTAGGTCTCAAGGCAGTAAGCATGCCGGTAGGTACACGTATATTTTTAAGGTTCTTTCAGTGAAAATTCTATTTAAATGCAACTTAACAGAATAGGGGAAATTTGTACCTTAGCACAGAATGCTGAACAAAACTACATTTTCTTTGTCAATTAAGAATTCTGTAGTGCTTAATGGATTTATGAAGATCAACTATGACTAAACAGTATTAAAGATTCAGAAATGCAGAGATTGGGCTGAATCTAAAAATGATGCCAGGCTATACTACAGGCATCTAATTTAATACAGCATTTAACAGAATAGATGCCAGGCTATTCTATTAAAAAGATAAAAATCTTTTTAACAGAATGAATTCAATATTCATCTTATTTGACTTTACCCTAAAAATGAGACCACCCCCAAAATCAATCTGGTTACCTGAAGGTTTTAATTACCTGTATTCCAGTTGAATAAGCTTTAACTGGCAATCTTTGATTTGGAGTCCTTATCATCTCAAGACAAAAAGAGTTAATCTACTTCTTTGCTTATTCACCTACTATACCACTAAAACCTATTTTCTGATTTGTAATATATTGATACTTTATCTGTGAAATATACGTAACACATTCTAACAATCAAAACATATTCTAACAATCTAAACACATACCAATAAAAGGCATTCTTTAGATATGTGCATGGAAGAGTATCAACTCAATACAAAAATACTGATATTACAAATTATACTTCCTATAAAGTAATAAATCAATTCAAATTAAGCAACCACCTACAGAGAAATTTGTATATATTAGTACAGAAATTAAATTACTTGGGTTTGGGGTTGTTTTTTTTTTTTAAACTGTTGCCTAGCCCCTCAATATATTAAATCAGAATCTGCGAGTGGGCCCCAAGCATTGGCAGGTTTTAAAAACCCCAAGTTATTCTAATGTGCAGCAGCGGGGCTGAGAATCACAGCTCTACAGCAATTAAAAGACTTTTTTCGTTTAACTATAAGCTTTCCACTCACTTTTCCCCCTTGATATTTTTTAGAGAATATGCTCCTAGAATCTCAAAGATAAGTCAGGAAAATGTTTTAAAATTCAGACTAACTTTAAACTGTAGTTGTGTTAAACAATTTCTCAGTATAAGACACAAGGCCATAGAAAGTTCAACAGGCATGCCGAGTCACTGCAGGTAAATTTTGAACCTCAAACAAGCTCACACAACCCAGGGTTCCCGAAGGAACTTGAAAGAAATCCTAGAATATGTGACCAAACTGTGAGTAATGACTACCACTGGGGAACTGGGGAAGTAGAGATGACTTTATATTTCTTGCTTCTTACAATTCTCTATTATTTCATTTTAAATAGTGTGAGTATACCTTTTATTATGTGACTCAGGAATCATAAAAATGAAAAATGCATGGGCTACGCCATAGAAAACCAATTCTAAAAAAGCCTAATCTAAACAAGTCCTATTTAGTGAAAACTAAGGCAATTATGCTAGTACACATCATCACATTTATCCTTACTTTTTACTTCTTTTCTTAATTTTATGATTACTCCAATAAGACAAGTTAACAACAGCTAATAAAACAACCTGCTCTACTAGTGTAATGCTTCATTAGGTAGAGGTCTTTTTCAATCAAGCGTTTTCTTTACAGGTGTTAAAGCAGCAACAGAGATTTCTATACTATGAGCTGGTTTCTGTGGGGATTGAAAAAAAACAGTAATTTGAAATTCAGTACACTGCAATGCTGAATACTTGTCGCGGTTTAAAACTACGTAGGTTTTGCTTCTCCAAAAGCCAGCCAAAATGTGAAACCACGTTTTTGGTCCGTTAGTTCTTTTCTCTCCTTCCCAAAACATTCCATCCAACTTCGTATTCAAATTTGAGGACTAAGATTTATTAATAGTGTCTTCAAACAATGTTCTTTTCTTTTTTTTTTTGCCTTTAGATTTCGCAAGTGAAAACTTCTGGCCATTTCAACAGCACACACAGCAAACAAGAATAAAGCCAGGTAGAATGACAGATGAAATTAAAATCCATGAATTTATGGTGACTATTTGTTTTCTCTTGAATACTTTCCCTATGCTCTGTGTCTTCAAAAGAACAACGTATTGTACCAAACGTACTAAAAGAACTTCCTAAAAATCAATTTAGGCCACATTCTTTTATCTCCTTAGGGAGATAAGTGCGGGTTGAAAATCGACTTCCCTAATACCTCCTGTAACTCAAGGTCTTTAGGATAAAAATAAAGCCTCCAACTCAAAGACGCTTCGCAGCCCTCCAGAGCTTTTTAAAAGGCTGAACAATAAAGCATCTACCTTCCTCACTCCCTGGGCCCGTTAATACGGCCAGAGCCACTCGGCCCGAGGTTTCCCGGCCCGCGAGGGAGCGAGCGAAGTGCCTAGGCAGGGAGAGGGCAGCAGCCCGGAGCGCCCAGCTCAGCCTCTAAACGCCGCCCCAGGACCACCGACCCTCGGGGTACTAACAGCCGTTAGTACTGTACTAACGGCCTCCTCCGGGCCCAGGGCCCGACCCCCGAAGGCGGCCGCTCCCGGCCGGTAGCGGAGAAAGGCGTCGCCCGCGTCCGACTGGCCCGGCCTCGCGAGCAGCCCCCGGACCCTAATTCGTCAGCCAAGGGACCCCAGCGAGAGGCGCGCGGTTCCAACCCCGGGACGAGAAAGGGCGGAGGCGCGGGCGTCCGGTCTCCTCGAAACTATAGCAGGGAGGGCGGCGGGGGTGGCCACGGAGCGGGCTCGGGGGAAATAGCGCGCCTCACCTGCTCCTCCCGATGCTGCCGCTACCACTCGCTGAGGGGACAACATGGAGCCTCCGCCTCCAGCAGAAGGAGCAGGAGCTCAGAGAGGGTCGGGCTGGGGCGGGAACGAACCAGGCCCTGGCGGCGGGAAACGGGCGTGGCCTGGCTCTACAAACAACTAGGGAGAAGGAGAGGCGCGCGAAACCACGAGACGGCGCGTAGCGGGCTGGCGTGGATCGACCGGCAGCCAGAAGTGCAGCGAGCGCCGAGCCGGCTGGAGCGGGAAAGCGCACGCTGCCGAATTCTGCCACCGCCCGAGGCGTGTGCGCGTGCGCCGGAGTCCGACACCCGCAGCCGGCTACCTGGGGCTGCGCCCTGGGGGCAACCGTCCGTTGGGAATTGTAGTCCCACGCTCTCTGGGTACCCTCCAACGGTTCCCATTCTGCGCACTCATCCGGGCGGGGAGGAAGCGGAAGAGAGGGATGGGGATTGTCGTGGCTCTTCGACGACTGAACTACAACTCCCAGCAGGCTGTGCAGGGAGCGGTGGGCCGCCCAGTCATCCCCGCCCTGCCCTCACTTAGCCTTGAGGCCAGGCCCCTAGCGGAGGCGTTGGTGGAACCGGCCACAGATCCTTGACTGCAGTGTTTGAGGCGGTTTCGGTGTTTTAATGCTGGCCGGGGCCATAGGTCGACGGCACTCTGCCCTAAGGACCGAAGCGAGGCCTCAACCCTGGGTGACGTGAGCATCAGTGTTTTTTTTGTTTTTGTTTTTGTTTTTTTTTATTTTTTTTTGCATCAGTGTTTTTTTAAATGGTTTTGCCTTCACAAGGAGAGGAGGTCGTGACTTCATTATCACCATCAGCAACTTCGCCCCATATTCCCGTCCCTGTCCAAGCCTGATGGCGCACCATAGCCACACCAATAGCTAACGTGAGAACTTCCAGGCAAAGTCCTTCCACTGGCTTTGTCCAGTCTAAGCCGTGGCCATATTTTGTAAATCTCCGGCTTAGAGGAGCTTGTTTTGGAGCTGCTTTGGCAATCACACTCTTACTTAAACTGTATGGTAGATGAGTACAAAACAGGGTTCTCCAAAAATGCTTTTATTCACGCTTCACGTGTGATTGAGAAAATGTCAGTTGTCACAATTGAAGAATATTGTTATTTTGGATTCGTTGGGGTAGGGGCAGTTGTCTTGGGGCTAAATAACTAGTGGAGCTTACGAGAGGCTAAAGCCTCTATCTCCCTCCCCCCGACCGCTACCACCTCTTGGCATCATCATTGCCTCATTCACTCGACAAATTATTCCACTTTCTTTCTTCTGCCTCTACATTAACTATTATAACCTACCCAGAACCTCCTTCCAGCTATCTCTAGGCCCTGCCACGCCCTTGAGCTGTTTTTGCACTCCCCGAGTGATTAGGCCAGAAGTGAAAAGGTAAAGATAATTCTACCTAATCTTACCTGAAGAGGTCGTGTTTTGATTTCTTTTCCCCTGCACCTTCTGATTCTCTGCAAACTCTCAAGATTATTTGAATACCCTCGGCCAGGCTTTATATTTGAGTCTAGGTTAGATATAAATTAACTCTGGCCAGCAAGAAACTAGATGAGAACCTCAAGACAAGTGGTTCCTGGGGTTTCACATTGGGTATGCAGAAAGCAGGACCTACAGGATGTGACACAAATCCAGGGCATTATGAGGCATGCTCAGAAGAGAAAGGGGCCAGAGGCTAATGACTTGTCACAGTTGCAACATGCAGTGTAAGAATTTAAAATTGAGCATACCTCCCAGCATTCTATATTCCCCTTCCCATCCTTCTCCATAAGACTTCTCACCATCTAACTTTAAGTTTCACTTTTATTTTTGTTTGTGTCTTCCCACTAGAATATAAGTTCCAAATGGACAGGAATTTTTGTTTTGGTTCACTGCTATATCTCCAGTGCTCCCAAACAGTGCCAGGCAGATGGTAGAGACTCAAATATTTATTGAATGGAAGAATAAAGAAGGTATACGTTAGGGACTTCCCTGGTGACGCAGTGGTTAAGAATTCACCTGCCAGTGCAGGGGACATGGGTTCAATCCCTGGTCCGGGAAGATCCCACATGCCCCAGAGCAATTAAACCCAGGTGCCACAACTATTGAAGCCTGCGCGCCTAGAGCCCGTGCTCCACAACAAGAGAAGCAACCACGATGAGAAGTCTGTGCACCGCAACGAAAAGCAGCCCCTGCTCACCGCGACTAGAGAAAGCCCGCACACAGCAACGAAGACCCAATGCAGCCAAAAATAAATAAATAGATGTTTAAAAAAATACATTACATCTTTCTCAATATAACATCAAGGTCAGTGTCAGCACATCAGCTTCCCCATACACTAGAAGTTTTGGGCACTTAGAACAACATTACAAATTATAGGTACACTTTAGGATTAGTCACAGCTTAGAAAACAACTCCTGTAAACAAGAAACCTGTTTTGTTATTGTTGTTTCCTTCTCAAGTATCTAGGGTCATCAAAACAGTGGAGGTTCAAAATGCTACAAATGGATGAGACTGATTTGAGCCAGCCTTCAGCCATCTCACTCTGAATTGAGTCATGTGGTATGACCAGAGGCTGAGCTTTCCTTGTGGTTTTCCAGAGTAGGTGACATGTAGACATGTTTGAATGCTCAAGGCCATTGGCTTTGTGGTCAGACTGAGCTGGCTCTGAATTCTAGCTCTGATGCTCACTAGCTGGGCAAACTTGGGTGAGTTAGCTAACCTCTCTGAACTCGTTTTATCATCATCTGCCAAATGATTTGAATACTCAAGTCACAGAGTTGTAGGTTAAATGAGATGTAAGTGTTTGGCAATTATGACTGATGCATAATTAGTGCTCAAAAATTGGTAATCATTATATTCATTCTGGAAAAGCAAAACAAAGTCATAAATATTCGAGATGCTGAATTATGTTACAAAGCACAAAAATAGAAAAATTGTTTTCTGCAATAATATCCACTGTGGCTCAGGATCCACAGCTTTCCAAAAATAGGGTGTTTATTGCGTGCCAGGCACAGTGCTAGGTAGTAATGCTGCAACAATGCATAAGACGCATTCTTGTCCTCCAGAGACTCACAGCCTCCTGGGGTAAACAGCCAAGTAAATAATTATCACTCACTGACTGTGCTGACAGCTCAGCCTCCTCTCCTACCACCTACTCACAGGATCCACATTTAAGCAACAGTCTGGGCACTCAGAAAAGACAGACTGGACTACTGGCGTCCCTGGGTGTCATTTAAATACCTTACTTTGCTCGTGTATAAAATGGTGTATAGGGCTTCCCTGGTGGCACAATGGTTAGGAATCCGCCTGCCAATGCAGGGAACATGGGTTTGATCCCTGGTCCGGGAAGATCCCACATGCTGTGAAACAACTAAGCCCGTGCACCACAACTACTGAGCCTGCGCTCTAGAGCCCATGAGCCACAACTACTGAGCCCGCGTGCCGCAACTACTGAAGCCCGCGCTCTGCAACAAGAGAAGCCACCGCGGTGAGCAGCCTGCGCACCACAACCAAGAGGAGCTCCCGCTCTCCACAACTAGAGAAAGCCCATGCGCAGAAAAAAGACCCAACGCAGCCAAAAATAAAAATTAAAAAAAATTTAAAAGTAAAAAAGAAGGATACAGATTTGCTATATTCACCTGTGCACTTGCCACAAAAAGCTCCTAACAGTAATTACCTATGTGAGTGTAGAGGGGGAGACCAGTGGGTGGAGGGGGGTTGGTGATAGAATAAAACTCGATAGTATATATACTTTTGAATATAAACACATATATGGCATGTGACTATATTAAATAATTTTTTTTCTAAAAGTCAAGAAGAAAAATAAACTGGGTAATAAGATGGCCTAGAAAATGATGTGGGAAATTAGCTTTGTAAATACCTGTCCCATAAGGATAGGACCAAGAAAGAAGATTTCCCAGCTCAGTGCCTCAGCAGTAAAAATTGCTCAGAACTCCTGAGAAATGGCTGTACTCCAGTGAGCGCTTTAACAATCCCACCTGAGCCCTTCCCTGCCTGAAAAATTATGCTGAATCCCCATTAGCCTTAAGATGAACCCTCAATTCTTTAAGGCTCTGTTACTGCTTCTCCACACTCTGGCCCCAACCCATCTTCCCCATTTTATCTCCCTCTTGTCCTAATTCAAGCCCTTGGCTCTAGCCAACCTGGGCTAACCGTACCCGAAACATCTCACACTTCTAGGCCTCCAGCCACCACAGAAGGCTGTGTTGTGTTGTGTTGCACAAATGAAGCCTGGGGGGGGGGGGGGGCAAGATGGGATCAAATCTAGGCCAAGTTCTGCTAGTCAAGCCAGCAGTGACATGCATCATGGGCTGGGCTGGGAGGAAGGGGTGCTTTTTTGTGATTGGTCTGCCCAGAAGGAGGTGTTATTGTATGCTTGCTTAAAAACAGCCCATGCATTTGCTTCACACCATTCTCCCTTGCCTTTAATGACCTCCTTACCACTCCAAACTCCTGAGTTAGCTTCTTCATAAAACCTCCCCAAGTCACTATAACTACATAGTCATTCCCTATACTCTTAAATTCATACAATTCACTTGTCATCTAATCATAGCATTATAATTTTGTGTTGTTTGGGGGTTGTTTTTGGTTGCTATTTAATTTTTTAAACTTTATGTGAGTATGTTCTAAGCCCCAACTAGCTTGTAAGCTCAGGACAAACATATTTTTTGGATCCCTCCAAATTTCCCAGGATACCATCATACACACAGCAAGTGACCAGTAAACATCTGTGGAACAAACCATGTATACAAATAACATCCCAAGCAAGAGTCAGTCTCAGGGAAATTTACTGGTACAGCAAATGAGAGCAGGAAGGAAAGGCAGCTTCAAGAATTGGATCTAGCACAAAGGCCTCTTATGTAAAAAATCTGAAGGGTTTGAAGAGACCACCAAGACCACATCAATGTCTTGATTTTTATCTTCTTTTCTCTCTTTCTAGATATGGAAACAGGATTCCCTTCCAGCCAGGGTCTGCAGATCCTAGCAATTGCTGTCAGAGTTAGGGACCAGCCTCATTCATTTCCTTATCCAGCACCTAATAATGTAAATTTTTTAAATTTATGCATTTATCAGAATGGGTAGATAACTGGCTTGGTTATCAGATTGGATTGCATTTCTCTTTGTCATCTAAGGGACAGGTTGCTGCAGTGTCATCTGATGCTGTTAAGTGCCAGAGTTAGATATTTGCCACAAAGTTATTTTGGGAAATATTCTCTGTGCCTTTTTTCAGAGTGTTTCAATGGCCAGGAGTTTTTTTCCTGTCTGGGCTTTACCTGACCTTAAAAACTGTCAAGGACAGATGTAGTCCACTGACTGTTCTAGAAGATTTCCTCTGGTCAGATCACTTTTCCTCTCTGTGGCTGCTTGGCTGGCTACCTCCCCCTTCATAAGGTAGCATCTTTACAGGATCTGCTGATCCTGCAATTGCCCTTCTGGTCATCGATTGCTGCTTTAGCAATCACAAAGCCTACAGTCTTCATCTTTATTACTTCCAGTCTACATTTCCGTTTTTAAAAGAATCAGGCACATTTCAAATCACTTGACCAGACGTAGGGAGAAGGCTCTGAATTTTGCAAGCCGACCAAAGAGAAGCCAAAAAGTGAACAAAATCCAGTATAAGCTAGATATCTTGTTTCAAATACAGTTTTCACTAAGGACCTCTTTTAGGCTACGAATAAAATTCAATTACGTGTCTTTTGTGCCATATTCTCAATTTTTAGTACCTCATTTTACCATCCCCCATAACCACAGCCAGGATGTTATCTCCTGGCTCTTCCTTTTTCATTAGCTCAGCGTTTTTTTCATTCAGAATGTGTCCTCTCTATTTAGAGGAAAGGACAACCTTGAGACCCAAGGTGGATGCCTCTTTCGGAGCAGTAACGAGGTAAGAACATGAAGCAGGTTCTGCGGCTGCATTGCAATGTGACTGGAATAAGTAATAGTTTTTCACTCTGTACAGCATCCTTCTCCACCCACCAAATGGGAGATCGTGCCATCTCTGCCTCATGGTGATGAGCTGTTACGACACATCCAGAAAAATTCATAAAGCACCTTGCAGAGTGGGCCTGCAGAAAACTGTGGTTTTCACCATTGGAGTTAAGAGCGGGAACGCATCAGACAAAAGACATCGGCTCTGGAATCTGTGGGAAAGATATTCTCCACTAATGGAAGCAAAAAGAAACTCCTATCTTTAAAACGCATGATTAGCCTACGCTAAAACATTCACAAAACTAGCCGTGAAGCAACAGTAAGCCGCAGGCCCCCCTCCCACTTCGGCCGCAGTGATGGGCGGGGCTTGATGCTTTACCACGCCCCTTGCGCCTGGTCCCCGCGGGGCACGGCCCACCCCAGCCACTGGCCCGGGAGCTGGGCGAAGCCAGTTTTGCCCCTCCTTCCCTGTTAGAGCGCGGAGGGACAGTTCTTGCGCCTGCGCCCTGCGTCTCTGGGCGCCTCAACTAGACCGCCTCCCGCCCGCGCCACCAGCCCGAGGGCCCTTTATGCGCCTGCGCGCTCGCGCTTCCGCCCTCTCGCGGCGCTCGGCTAAGGCAGTCTGTCTGTCGGACCCTGTCCTCGGAGCAAGGAGAGGCGAGGCGACTTCGGAGAGCCAGCCGCCCGATTATTTTCTTTTCCCTCCCTCTCTCCCGTCCCACATCGCTATTCACCCCTCTCCCGCCTTTGCTTGCGCAGCCATGGCGGAGCCGTCGGCGGCCACTCAGTCCCCGTCCGTCTCCTCGTCATCCTCCGTGGCCGAGTCCTCTGCGCCCGGTGGCGGCGGCGGGAGCCCGGGAGCCTGCCCCGCCCTGGGGGCGAAGAGCTGCGGCTCCTCCTGTGCTGGTGAGGCGCGCCGGGGGACCCCGACCTCGGGAGGGGGGGTGCCTTCGGGGTCAGGGACTGCAGATCACTCTTGCGTACTGGAGGCTTCAGCCCCCGGGAAGGAGCGTCTGGAAAATGGGGTAAGGGGGAGGGGAGCGTCAGGTCTTGCAGGCGGTGAGGGAATAACGGGGTGTGAGGAAAACAGGTTGGGGGAGGGGAGATACTCTGGAGAGTGGGCGTTAACGCCGAGACTGGGCCGGTGGGAAAAGACACGGGTTCGGGGGGAGCCGTCCTCTGAACCAGGGTGATTTAGTGGAGGATTAGAGAGATTGAGCGGATTGGGGCAGGTTGGTGGTAGGAGAAATGACTCCTTACGATTTTGAGGGGATGGTGGTGAAAGGGTTGGGTTGCATTGCAGGTTTTGCAAACAGGTATTGACATAATCAGCCATTCGTAGTCTTCCAAAAATCATGGTTTTTTTTTGGTTGCCCGTGGGAAAGATGAGGAAGTTTAATGGAAACACTGAGTCCGTTTTCTATACTGTTTTCATCTGCTGTTAATTTTTTGTGGCCAGACACCGAATGCCCGATTTTTCTGAGGCTCCGAGGTAGAAGGAGGCGTGATGAGAACAGCTCAGGGAAGATTTGGGAGGGAGCTGCTGATGGTCCAAGATGGATCCGTGGCTGCATCTGCAACACAGCCTGCTCTTCACTGGCGCGGCGTGGGGGTGGGGACACGAGGGTAGCTGCTTATATTCTAGAAGATAATAGGTAGAGTCATGCCAAGCCGTCAACATATTTTAATTTCATGCTTTTTGTCGGCTATTATTGATCGAAGTATAACAAAAGGGGGTGTTTCCCGCAGACAGAGGGGAGGGGGAGAAAAGTCAGACAAAGCAGGGGCTGGTTGAACCCCCTTCTCCTCCCATCTCTGTGAAAGACTAGGAGGGAAGCTGCAGGCCGCTTTCAGTTTCCATTGTATAACGCGTCTGCCTGGTGGTGGGAGCTGGCTGGCAAGCTCCCCTCGTGCAGAGATCTGCAGTGCAGATGCCTTCTTGAGGGGGGAAAAAAAAGCACCATGAGCAGGTGGTGATTCTTAAAGGAACTCAGTCTTCCAAGAAAAAGAAAAAAAAAAGCATTTTGTCGAAAGAAGGGCCATAAGCTTGGCAGAGTACAGATAATTTTGCTGTTTATTTAGTTACCTTAAAGGATTTTGAGACGTTTTAAAATGCTTCAACGTCTCCTTTGCCAGAATCTTGGGTTGATTGTTCTAAAGAACAAAACTGATCTTAGCTCTAAATATATTCTCTACGTGTTTTTCGAACAGTGGATTTCCACGTAAGAGCTTTGGTACTCATTTGGATTTTCCAGTGTGGTTATGGCCATTTCAGTAGAAACAGTATCAGAGGAAGCTTCTGCAAGGCCAAGATTACATGTCCAGATAAATGAATGAAGCAGCAAATTTAGAACCCTTGTCCCCTTTAAACTACCACTGCTTCTCCTCCAAATTTTTGTGTTCTGGGCAAAGGTCCAGATGAACAGCAGCTTCCTTATATATTTAGCAACTTGGTATTTTGGCTCTAATCACTTGTCATTGGTTACTCTTTGGTTGTTGGCCCTTCTGTGCATACCTTTTGATTTCTCTTGGTTTTAAATTTTTGATACAGTTGAAAAATAAATTAGATACTCTCTCCACCTTAAAGTCTTACCCATTGCAAATATGTATTAATATTGTGTAAAAATCATTAATACAGTTTTAGTGGGTTCAGTGCAAGATCCTCATTTGTCAGGTCAGTACTGGAAAAGTTTAGCTTAAGACACTGCAGTGTATAGTCATCATTTCATTGCAGAAGCTCTTCCTCCTTACAGAATGCTTTCTCCATCTCTGAGGAAATGTCTCAAGCTTTTGCACCATGAAAATAAGATGAAGTCTGTTATTCCAAAATTTGACTCATTTAAAATGGATTCTTGAGCTTCCCTGGTGGCTCAGTAGTTGAGAGTCCACCTGCCGATGCAGGGGACACGGGTTCGTGCCCCGGTCCGGGAAGATCCCATATGCCGCAGAGCGGCTGGGCCCGTGAGCCATGGCCACTGAGCCTGCGCGTCCGGAGCCTGTGCTCCGCTACGGGAGAGGCCACAACAGTGAGAGGCCCGCGTACCGCAAAAAAAAAAAAAAAAAGGATTCTTAAAAAATTTACCTTGTTTTAAAAATCTGTAAGTGTTGATGTCAAGCTTTAGCTTCACTTTCATTCACCAAGCTCCTCTTGGTTTTAGAGACTTTCAAAAAATAAAAAAAAGAAGAGGAAGTGGTCACTTGGTGCCTGCAGGAGGCAATTGTGTCTTGACTGACCTGTCCAAATTTTAGAAATTTAGTTCCTACCTAAAGGTGATCAGCAATAGCCCTCTCTCTTCCAGTGCGTCGGGTGTTAGTGCAGCTGGCAGTGATGTACGCTTGGAGAAGGTCGGGGCCAGGATTGGCTTCCCAGATTTCTGCCTTTGAAGGAAAGTGAGGATTTCAAAGGCAGAAATTTGAGGTTGAGGTAGAAAATACGGAAATAATTAGTGCTCTTTTCAGGATGAGGGTTGCCTTATTAGACATCAAGTATAGATACCTGTCTATTGTCTGATGTTTAAAAGTGCTTTAATAGCTTGTTGTCTATAGCCTTTGAAATTCTATAACTTGCTAGAGACTATTCTTTATTACTGCTCTGAAAATCATGGTGCCAAAATAAAGCTACATTTCTTGTGTCTGTTTGTGGAAGTTAGCTTAAAGCAAAAACAGCTTGGACAACTAAAAAATATTTTAATGCTTTAAATACTTCTTTTTCACTCATGAAACTAAGTTGTTCTGTGTACTTTTTAAGGTATCATTTTTACGCTTTGTTCTAACACGTCAATCAATCATATGATTATGTAACTTGTATTTTCAGTCTTAACTCTTACGTAAAAAAGAACTCTGACCACCCGTTCAACACTGACACCTGTATTGTATTCATGTCCCATTAGCAGTGACAGTATAACATGGTGATAAACACACAGCCTTGAGCCCCAGAGACACCTAGATTTCAATCCTGTCTCTCTCATTAATTGTATGACCTTGTGTACACCCTAAGCCTCAGGAACGTGACCTAGACAAATTTGCTTTGCTGCCCTTAGATCCTAACTTTGATTGAATAACGATACCTAGTACTTGATACATCTATTTACAGGTTTGAAACACATAGATACAAAAAACAGTTGAATTACAAGTGAGAAATCATTTAATCTTCCTCCCAGTAAAGGATGCTCTTATATCTTTTTCTGCTTTCTAAAAGTGAGTCAGTTGTTTCAGCTTTTGACCCCTCATATTAATAAGAGCTGCCTCTCCTTTCACTCACCTGATCTGTTAAAGAAGTTGAGGGGGAGCCAGGATGTTTCATAGATCGCTTGGCATCAGTATGCTTAAATATACTTTGTGCAGCATTCTGACCATAAGTCAAGATACATTGTGAAACTCCTATCAGTGGAAGCAAGAGTACAGGAGACAGCAAGAATGAATGGTCATGTCAATATGGTTCACAAATGCCTGTTGACTAAGGTGGTTTTTATTCCCCAGGAATAGAAGATTTCTTTTAATGCTGTTTTCTTTTAGAGTCAATTCACAAATAGTTTAACGACTATGATCAAACAAACCAGTCTACATATATTTAACGCACCTTCCTTAAGTTGAAATCTCTTGGGAATTGTTTATGTAGTAGCTGGTAAGAGCATCAGTGTTTTTATTTTTATTATTTTAGTGATGGTCTGAAAACAAAATAAAACTAATATTATTGCTTTTATTGTATTCTGTGGTGAGGAAATTATATACTGATCCTGATATAGGAGGCACCTGTTTAATCCCGTGCAGGTTACAAACATTTGTAAACAAAGCTTGGTAGTGAAGGAATTGGTGATGTGCCATTGAAGGGCCAGGGGAAAGTTAAGGTTTCCAGTTTTGTGTGAGCCAAGAGGTTGTTTGTTCTTTAGAAGGGCACTTCTCTTTAGACTAGCCATAAACCTAGAATTTACCACTTTTGTAATTCTGAGCAGAATTAACAAAAGCTCCAAATAAATGGTTAGCTATGCATATTTGCTGCGTGTACCTAGCTTATAGTTTGTGTTCAACTTTATTGTTAATGGTGAATTTATAACTGCCTCCTAAACTGTACAGACTTGTGAAAAACATATAAATTTCATAGTAAAACTTTTAAAATAAAAACTACCAAGTCGATATTATGTTCGTATCATTTAAGTCATTCAGGAGTTGTGCAGGAGACTGACAGCTTTTATTCTGTTTATTCATAACAATTATTCTAGAATTAATTTGGATCATCGGGTATGTTATAGGTGTTTTGAAAAAGTACGTATGCTACATAAGTTTAGCTGTAATCAGTATTGCTTGTGATTACATCACTGAAGTCTTTTACTGCATATCTGACTAGTAACATCTGTTATTAGAGTGTGACATGTTACTCTGTAATACTGCAATTTCAGAGAGAATCTGTTTACTTACTTATTTATTTTTTTGATGGGGTAGGGGGAGGCTGCACTGCATTGCTTGTGGGATCTTAGTTCCCCGACAAGGGACTGAACCCGGGCCACGGCAGTGAAAGCGCCGAGTCCTAACCACTGGACCGCCAGGGAATTCCCAGAGAGAATCCCGTTAAATACTGTATAGGATTTGCATTTCTGTTTTACGTTTTGGGGGGGTGGTGGTGGGAATTGTTACCAGTTAGCCTCCTCTTGTGATGGTCTCTTTAAATTTCAAAGAAATATTCGTATCTGTTTTTTCCAATCTACTGGTTGAGTTTTGCCTGTAAGCACATCATCATAACCTAGTGGGGAGGCGGGTTGCGGGCGGGGGCGGGGCGTGGCAGAAGGAGCTGTTTGACTTGTTCTCACTGGCAGTTTGCCCTTGAGGGTCTATTGAAGGGTATTCTGAAAAACATTTTTAGCAAAACTAATACAGAGCCACCTGAAGGCATTTCAGCAGTGAGCATTGTCTTCTTTTTACATAAAGGTGGAAATATTTGATTTTTTATATCTTACCTTTGTGTATTGCTTTATGGTTTAATTTGTGCCCATACATTAACTTAATTCAACAAATGTTTGAGCATACATTAAAGTTCTTTGTTAGGTGCTGTGCGTACAACATCTCTCTAAGAGGCTGTATTCAATAGGAGAAAGACTTATATTTTTTATCTGTGAGGTGGGTAGTGAAACAAATCTCACTTTACAGATGAGGAATCAGAGAAATTAAGTGATATGCCCAAAGGTTTGTGTCCGTGAAGTTGAAGATAGGATAAAGCAGGGATAGAGGACCAACTAAGTTCTTTCAAATATGTACACTGCCTCTCTTTGAAATTTGAAACAACCTGCGATAAAGACGGTTCAGTCACCCTCTTGAATTCAGTTATTGGTTGGCTGAGTCCAGTTAACTTGGAAATTGTCACTTCTGGTCCCATGGTTCCTAAGCTGGGTGCCTTTTTGCTCCACCGTTCCACAGAAACATCTCTTGTCAAGTTCACCAGTTATTTTCCACATTGTTAAATCCAGTGGTTACTTCTCTTCCTCACTTTATTTTATTTTATTTTATTAAAATTTATTTATTTATTTATTTATTTTTGGCTGCGTTGGGTCTTCTTTGCTCTGTGCGGGCTTTCTCTAGCTGTGGCGAGCAGGGGCTACTCTTCGTTGCGGTGTGCGGGCTTCGCATTGCAGTGGGTTCTCTCATTGCGGAGCTCTAGGCACTAGGCACGTGGGCTTCAGTAGTTGTGGCACACGGGCTCAGTAGTTGTGGCTCGCAGGCTCAGTAGTTGTGGTGCACGGGCTTAGTTGCTCCGTGGCATGTGGGATCTTCCCGGACCAGGGCTCGAACCCATGTACCCTGCATTGGCAGGCGGATTCTTAACCACTGCGCCACCAGGGAAGCCCTCTTCCTCATTTTAAATGCCCTTGATTCCTCTCTTTCCTTCATACAACAATTAGCAAATCCTGTTGATTCTACCTTCAGAATATATTCAGTGACTACTAGTTTTCTCAGGTTCCATTGCTACCACCCTGGTCCAAGCTGTTATCATAGCTCTCCTGGATCACTGCAGTTGCCTCCTAAGTGGTCTCCAGACTTTCTCCCTTGGCTCTCTTCAGTCTTTTCTCTGCACGGCAGCTGGTGTAAGCCTGCGAAAAATGTAAGTCAGATTATTTCACTCATTGGCAAATGCTCCAGTAGCTTCTGATCCCACTCAGATTAAATGCTGAAGTCCTTCGAAGGCTTATGAAGCCCTATAATATCTGGTCCCAGCCTCCCCCTTGCTCAGCCAGCTTTAGCCACACTGATCTTGCTGTTCTTCACACCAGGAGTAGCTTTCTACCGCAGTCTTATTTGCTGTTCACTGTGCCTAGAATGCTCTTCCCTCATACATTCTCGCAGCTCTTCACTCTCTCACCTCCTTTAGGTCTTTTCCTGGCCACCTGATCTAACTTGCACACCTTATAGGCCTTTCCTGCTTTATTTTTCTTACCACTTGTCATAATCTATCTTACAGTATTTGACTTATTTATTTTGTATATTGTCTGTCTGCCACGGTAGAATATAAGTTCCATCAGAGTGGAGATTTTTGCTGCTTTATTCACTGCTCTATCTCTAATGCCTGAACAGAACCTGGCACAAAGCAGACCCTCAGATGTTTTTGAAAGAGAGCAGAGACCTTATTGTTTTTGTCCAGCAACTAAAACTAATCCTGGGCTCATAATAGATGTTCAGTAAATTTATGGAATGGATAGATAGTTGGAGAAACCCTATTCCCAGAAAAATATGCATATAAATGAAGTATTGCGTGAACTTTCACAGATTCATGAACTACAATGAAATCTACTCATAAACCTCAGGTAAAGAAAATTTAGTTTTTAAAAGTCAAATTATAAGCGTTGCAAAAACTTACACATATGAAAATTGATATATTCATTTAGGTGCTGAGGAGAGAATTTTCATGTAAGCACATAAAACTATATCCAAATATATCGTACATTACTGTCCTTACTTCTGGACTCTAGGTATTAAGTCCACTAATGGCTTTAATCCAGAAAATTATAACCACTTGAACGCCACATTTTGTGTATTAGAAAGAGACTCACTTCCAATAAGGACTCAATGGTAGGCTAGTCTGACGTGTCAGAATTTTAAAATATGTTAGAATAAGTTTGATTTCCATCTTACTCCTAACAGAATCTGAGATTTTGATCTGATACGTTTCAAACATTATTTGGAGAAGGGTAAGATATTCCTAACAACAGTAAATGTAGCACTACTTTAGAAGTTGGGTTATTAAAATATTTGTAACCAATTTACTGTTTATACAGTCCAATTTGTTTCTTTCTGTCAGGCTTTCTAATGTTGTTTCTTGTGCGACAAGAGTTCTGCGTATTTTTCCTCTTAGACTGCATGTGCATTTATTCCACAAACGTACAAAGAAAGCTTTCCAACTCTTTTTAGTGTTGTAACAGAGTGAGTATCTTGACTTATACCAGAGGGAATACATTACTACATTAGTAGGACTAATATCCAGTAGCTACTCAAAGTCTGTTTTTGAAATAACAATTTAAACTTTTACTATTTAGTTTTCACCAAACATTTATTAAGGCTCTATAATGTTCAGGCCTCCATATTCTGTGCCTTCTACTATATGCTGACCATCATATTCTGTGCCTTATGAAAGATACAAGGAAATGTAAGGTGACCCTTAGCCGTAAGGTGCTTCCAGTCAGGTTGGAATTTATTTCCAATAGCAAATAAATTGAATTTATTTAACTAGATATTAGATCTTATCTAGGTTTATTGGTTCTAGAGGACCAAAACATTACTAATTGGTCTATTTACCATAGTTATATTAGCTCTAGTAAATTAGAAATTAGCCTGCCAGTTTATGTAGATTCTCCCCATGCCTTAAGTTTGGGAAGTGCTTAGTAACTTGCTTCCAAAGGGCACAGTGTAGAAGGGTGGGGAGAAGTACTACCGTGGAGAAACTTGGCAAACTCTACCTCAGCCAGGGGATCAAGGTTAATGTCATCAGTGGTAAGTCATATTAATAGTATGAACCCTTGATATGGTATGACAAGGATGGCCCTTCGTCTCAGTGAAGGGTTACCACTTCAGTGGTAATCCTCCCTAAAACTCGTAACTCCAGTCTAACCATGAGAAAAACATCAGACAAATCCAAATTGAGGGGCATTCTGTAAAATATCTGAGCAGTACTGCTCAAAATTGTCCAGATCATCAAAAGTAAGGAAAGTCTGAGAAATTGTCGTAGCCCACAGGAGGCTCAAGAGACGTGATGACAAAACATGACATGGTATCCTGGATGGGATCTTAGAACAGGAAGGGGGCATTAGGGAAAAATTAATGAAATCACAACGAAGTGTGGGCTTTAGTTATTAGTAATATATCAATATTAGTTCATTAACTCTGACAAATGTACCACAATACCAATGTAACATGTTAATGGCGGAAACAGTGCTGGATATAAAGCAACACTCTACAATCTTTTTGCCTTTCCTGTAAATCTAAAATTATTCTAAAATAATTTTTTTTCAAAAAGAGAGAGAGAGAGAAACTTAATCATGAAATAGAAATTATTTTGGAAGAGGCAAGTAGGTCCAAGTGATGCAGTGGAGGTCCTAGCCAGCACAAAAAGGTAAGAAGAAGAAAAAAAATGGCATTAAGTTTTGGGAGAAAAATCAGTCTGCCTATTCCTGGAGCTCTGATGGGGGAGAGGGCAGTAATTGGCTCCGTTTAGCAGTTTTTACTGAGATCATGAGTTGCCATCAAGAATTGTGGTCATGAGAAAGAGTGGAAAGATTGACATTTTTTTGTGGCCCAGCTATAAAGCAAAAAGGAAAACTAAATGATAAAAGTCATTTGTTTTGATATTAGAGAGAATTTTAAAATTTTATTTATTCATTTATTTGGCTGCACCGGGTCTTAGTTGGCGGCACATGGGATCTTTAAGTTGCAGCATGTGGGATCTTTAGTTGCAGCACGTGAACTCTTAGTTGCAGCATGTGGGATCTAGTTTCCTGAACAGGGATCAAACCCGGGCCTGCTGCATTGGGAGAGCGGAGTCTTAGCCACTGGACCACCAGGGAAGTCCCTAGAGAGAATATTAATATTAGAGAGAAAAGATGTTTAAAAGAACTGATGAATTTCTCATTTTCATTATATTAGTTTTAGATAAAATTTCAAATACTTTATTTTGCCTTATGTATTAGAAAATGCTTTAGTAATCTATAGAAACTAACACAAAGGAAAAAGCTTTGGCGTTAAATTGTAGAAGTCATTCTACAAAGTTGTTCCTAGAGTAACTTACTTCTCTAAAAAGTAGTCTGTATTCTGCTGGTGTTGAAGGACAGATATCACCAAAATAAACAATTCACTGAAGCTGTTTTTACTGCAGTTTAGAAAATTCAAACAGTCAGATTTATTTAGTGTATTTTCCCCAGGTGATCTGACTGGTAGAGTGATAGAGAAGAAGCACAGGCTTTCAGGAAAAGTTCAAGTTTAAATCTTGATTCTGACACTTATAAGCTTCAGTTTTTGTAAGGATTTGATTTATAATGTATATAAATACTTAATTCAGTGTCTATCACAGATACCTGGGACTCTAAGTGAAATGAAGCTGTTTTCAAAGAGTATGATTTTTTTTTTTAGTTTTAGTTTTGACAGTTTGTTGCAGCTTAAAGTATTATCAATATTGAAAATCCAGTGGTGTGAAGACTAATAAGATTATTCACTAAATGGTTTTATTGAAAGACTTGCTAGAGATCCCATTTTAGGTGTCCTTTTTCTCCCTTTAAGTAACTACCCCATTCCATGTAGGTGGGGAGCATAGGTATGTGTTAGGAAGTATAAGAAAAATGTATGTTCATAATAGAAAATTTAGGAAACAAACGTAAAGAAAATTAAACATCCATGGGTACTATATCCTTTCATTTTGTAACAATAATTTTTTTTCTTTTTTTTGCCATACGCGGGCCTCTCACTGCTGCGGCCCCTCCCGCTGCGGAGCACAGGCTCCGGACGCGCAGGCTCAGCGGCCATGGCTCACGGAGCCAGCCGCTCCGCGGCATGTGGGATCTTCCCAGACCAGGGCATGAACCCGTGTCCCATGCATCGGCAGGCGGACTCTCAACCACTGCGCCACCAGGGAAGCCCTACAATACAGTTTTTAATGAATAGTATCCCATCGTATGGATATACCAAAACCTATTTAACCAGTCCCTAATAGATTTTTATTAAATTTCCTTAATATTTGTGACGAACAATCTTATAACTTCATATTTGCACAGATTTATGGGACTTCCCTTGTGGTCCAGTGGTTAAGAATCCGCCTTCCAATGCAGGGGATGCAGGTTCGAACCCTGGTTGGGGAACTAAGATCCCACATGCCGCGGGGCAACTAAGCCCACACCCATGCGCCACAATGGAAGAGCCTGCATGCCGCAACTAAGACCCGACATAGCCAAATAAATAAATAAAACATATGCACAGATTTATTATTTTATTTATAAATAAATCTAATTATTTATTGGAATTAGATTTCATCAGGTCCACTCGTACTTTTTTATCCCTTACCTTCTAGCAACTTCCTGGACTTTGTTCCTGCAAATATTGCTTCTTTTTCATGTTCAGTCTTTTTCCTTCTACTTGCTCCTTTCTCTATATAAATACGCTTGTCATTTCCATTCCTAAAAATCTTTCCCTTGACTCTGCCTCTCCCTCTAGCTGCTGCCCAGTTTTTAGTCCTTCCCTTTATCATCATACTTCACACACTTTAAACTTCCATTCAGTCTTCAGTGCCTGGCCCGCTCCCCACCCCTCTAACTATAGAGTCATCAATGCTAAATTACTTGATTACTTAATTTCAGTGACCCACCTGAAAGTCTTAACCACTCATTGGCTTTTTTTTTTTAATATATTCATTTATTTATTTGTTTTTATTTTTGGCTGCGTTGGGTCTTCGTTGCTGTGCATGAGCTTTCTCTAGTTGCAGCAAGCGGGGGCTTCTCTGTTGTGGTATGCGGGCTTCTCATTACTGTGGCTTCTCTTGTTGCAGAGCACGGGCTCTAGAGCGCAGGCTCAGTGTTGTGGCACATGGGCTTAGTTGCTCCGCGGCATGTGGGGTCTTCCCGGACCAGGGCTTGAACCCATGTCCCCTGAATTGGGAGGTGGATTCTTAACCACTGTGCCACCAGGGAAGCCCCACTCATTGGCTTTTGACTCTGTTAATCGTTCTCTAAAGCTTTCTCCAAGTGACACCATTTTCCCCCACATTGACTCCTTTCTGTCTCCTTCACTGATAGTTCTTTCTTGCCCCTCTTTAAATATTGGTAGTGTATCTTAAGATTCCATTGTTAACAGCTCTCTGATTCTCCCTGGACAAATTCATTCACTCCAGTGGTGTCAGTTCTCACCCAAATGTTAACTCCTAGATGTTTACTATAACCCTTACCTGTCTCCTGAGCTTATTCATATTGGCAAACAGTTTCCTCTTTGATATGCCTTAGACAACTTATTTTTTAGTGGAAATTAATATAAAGAATTCCTTCTCCTCTGTTTCATTCCCCAACCAAGTGACATTTCATGTAGTCCTTCAGTCCTTTGATTTTTGCTTCTCCAGTCTCCAACATCCAATGACCAAGTCCAGGCCATTCTGTTCTGTCATATTTATCCCCTTATTCCCATCCTCACTGCCTTAGTTAAGCCCTCATGTCTTGCCAAGATTATGTAGTAGCTTTTCATTTAAGTCCATACTCTACCCTGCTGCCAGAGTTCTCTTTAAAATACATGTGACATTGTGAATCCCTTACCTCCGGTGATGCCTCATTATACATAATATCCAAATTTCATTACATGACATTTAAAGCCATTTGGAATCTGATCAGTTGTTCCTTCTCCCCAGAATGCCTTCCCCTGTCTTGTTCACCTGACGAACATCTCTTCTGCCTCTGCTGCGTTCCCACAATGCGTACAGTTTTGCTGCTTTGTCTTTTTCAGTTGCTTGTGCACAGCCATCATCTCTGTGCTAATACAGTGCCTAGACCTAGCTACTTGAAGATAGTATTTGATTTAATTAATAGTATTTGAGCATTAAGGTTGCCTTTTCTGGGTTCAGTTGCCTGTAGCATAAGTATGGCATATGAGCACAACATGGTTTTGTAAGTTAGAAGACCTCATGCAATATTGTTGCAAACTACTACTGGTTATCTGTGTTCTGTATCAAAATAGATGCTACTGCATAAAACTTTGTATGTTGAAATTTTCCATTAGGAGGGGTGTCAGGTGGAGATGAAAAGTTCATAGGATCTTTTTTGTCATCAGGCTTATTTAGCATTTGGATTTTCAGATTTGTTCAGTTGGCAGAGATTTAATGTTGCAGATAATTGCATACAGAAGTGAACCCATATGGGGGCGTTCCTGGTGGCGCAGTGATTAAGAATCCGCCTGCCAATGCAGGGGAAACGGGTTCGAGCCCTGGTCCGGGAAGATTCCCACATGCCGCGGAGCAACTAAGCCCCGTGCTCCACAACTACGGAGCCTGCGCCCTAGAGCCCATGTGCCACAACTACTGAAGCCCGAGCGCCTAGAGCCCGTGCTCTTCAACAAGAGAAGCCACTGCAGTGAGAAGCTAGTGCGCCATAACAAAGAGTAGTCCCTCTCGCTGCAACTAGAGAAAGCCCGTGCACAGCAACGAAGACCCAACGCAGCCATAAATAAATAAATAAATTTAAAAGAAAAGAAATGAACCCATCTGGAAACATTAAAGAAATAGATAGAAATGCTTGCTTTAACAAGGAAAGGTGAATTGTTTTTCATTTGTAGGAGTAAATGTGATGCTTCATTTTAAGATAATTAAAAACTAGTGAATTTTAAAATTCTGGTTTTGAGTTACTGAATTACTGCCTCTTGTCCACTAAATTCTGCCTTGGTGTTAACATGCTCCATGTCTGTTGACTAAATAGTTTGCTTTTTTGTTTTGTTTTGTTTTGTTTTTGTTTTTTTTGTTTTTTGCGGCACGCGGGCCTCTCACCGCTGTGGCCTCTCCCGCCGCGGAGCACAGGCTCCAGACGCACAGACTCAGCGGCCACGGCTCACGGGCCCAGCCGCTCCGCGGCACGTGGGATCCCTCCGGACCGGGGCACGAACCCGCATCCCCTGCATCGGCAGGCGGACCCCCAACCACTGCGCCACCAGGGAAGCCCAATAGTTTGCTTTTTTTAACTGAAGTATAGTTGATGTTCAATATTATGTACATTACAGATGCACTGTGCAGTGATTCACAATTTTTACAGGTTATACTTCATTTATAGTTACTATAAAATATAGGCTATATTCCCTGTGTTGTATTTAGATTAGTACTTACAGATATAGTGATGGCCCAGTCCTTTAAAGCAAGCGCCTCATTTTAAGTGTATTTCTAATATTTGTGAAAACATTTTTATAATTGCAAGAAAAAAGGCGTTAAATAAAGATCAGTATATTTAGGGGCACTTTTGGAGGGTTTTGTTTTTCACATGCTGTTTTTATTAATTTTTTTTCCATTTTACCAATGGCAATTTATATTCTGTTTGATTATTTTTCTTTTAAGGCCAAAGGTTGTAGTGAAAAGCAAATCTCCCTCCTGCCCCAGACCTCAAAGTCCCTGTTTTTGCCAGTTAACAAATGGAGGCACACTGTATGCACTTCAGTACTTTAGGTTTTTTTTTTTTTTTTTGCGGTACGCGGGCCTCTCACTGTTGTGGCCTCTCCCGTTGCGGAGCACAGGCTCCGGACGCGCAGGCTCAGCGGCCACGGCTCACGGGCCCAGTCACTCCGCGGCATGTGGGATCCTCCCGGACCGGGGCACGAACCCGTGTCCCCTGCATCGGCAGGCAGACTCTCAACCACTGTGCCACCAGGGGAGCCCAGTACTTTGGTTTTTAATTTAATATATCAACATATATAGCTGTTCCTCATTCTTTTTCATAGCAGCAAGTGTTCCATTATTTGGATGTAACTATTTAAGTAGACGTCTATTGATGGTCATTTAGATTATTCCTAGTATTTATAACCAGTGCTCTTATGAATATCCTTATATACATGTCTTTGTACATATATGCAAATATATCTGCCAAGTTAAAGAATATGTGCAGGAGGTGGTGGAGAAAGTTTACGCATTTAAAATTTTGATATGTGTTGCCAAATTTAGAGAAATATAATTTTAGAGATGGAAGATTTCTCATGTTGGTCCTGTTTTCTGGTGGGGCAGTGGTTGAGAGTCCGCCTGCCGATGCAGGGGACACGGGTTCGTGCCCCGGTCCGGGAAGATCCCACATGCCGCGGAGCGGCTGGGCTCGTGAGCCATGGCCGCTGAGCCTGCAGCGTCCGGAGCCTGTGCTACGCAACGGGAGAGGCCACAACAGTGAGAGGCCCGCGTACCGCAAAAAAAAAAAAAAAGTATTCAGGGTCAGTTTTACATATTTGCCAACTATAATGTTTACTACTCATATTCGTGACTGACTCCTCAAAATGAAGTTGAAAATGGTTACAAGCAAAATCAGTTACTACTCAGATCCCTGTTTTTCCTTTCCCACATGAAGTTGCAGGCGAGCATTATCTTTCTTGAGGTTATACTTGTTTAAAAATGCTAGGGGTTCCTCTTTTTTTCCTTTGCAGGTGAGAATATTTGACCAAAAAATTGAATTGATTAACTTTTAGAAATGCATCTTGAAAATGAAATAAGGTTTTGCTGCCAGGTGAGTGAAAACAGTAATTGGAAATATAGATTTGGGTTTTCTCGTCTTGCTTAAACCCAGTGAAATTAAGATGCTTGGCCAAAAAAAAAAAAAAAGGAAAGTTCAAATTCCTGTGTGAGGTTGTCAAATTCTCACGCTGTATATTTTCTTTCAGATTCCTTTGTTTCTTCCTCTCAGCCTGTATCTCTATTTTCGACCTCACAAGGCAAGTCTGTCATTTTTTGTGTGTGCATTAATAAAAGAAAAATGTTGAGAAAGAGGCTGTAACTGGGGATACGAGGCACAGGTTTTCTTTTGCCCCCAAATCCCCTAAAATAAAAACCAAATCCAAGCCAGTGCTTTCTATTTAGCAGTTTCTAATGGATTTCCCGTAAAGCTTAATAAAATAGAATGAGGCTAGGTGGACTCTTTAACATAGCATAAGCTTTAGGTGTACTTTTGAGTATTTCTTAAAAATTAAAAACTTGCCCACAGAACTTGGAGTAGATAGAATTGTGGGTCAGAAAACACACCACCTCCAGAATGCATTTGACCTATAGATTTGCGGTTATGTAACTGGTTTGGATAGGTGGTAGATTTGGAAGAACTTTTAAAGTGTGCTTCCACTGAACTAATAACAGTGTCCTAGCTAGAATACTTTAGTGTGAACTTACCTGAGATTCGTCCCAAGAGGTAGGCCAGTTCCGGATTGCCTAGGAACATTGAGCATGTCGGTTGAATTTTTGGCAAGCAGGGCCTATTTTCCTAGAGATTAAGTTGTGGTGTTTTGGGGGGGGGTTGTTTGTTTGTTTTTAATGTCAACCAGTGAGGAAGGGAATCAGAGTTGTTAACTATGTTTATAGGGGAAGCACTGCCAGGAACCTGGAAGAGAGAGTGTCTTCTTTGATTTGCACTAATAATAAAGTGCTGTTTCATTTGTGATGTTGTGCTCCTCCTCGAGTATAGGTCAACGGAAAAGCATTCTTTGGAAAAAGGTAATTAAACTCAGTAGATAGGTCTAAGAAGCCTTGTGCAAAGAGTTTATTGTTCTAGCTGGAATGCGAAGTCTGGGTGCTGGTTTGTTAGGAAGACTTTGACCTTATAGGAATAAAAACATAATGGGGGCTTCCCTGGTGGCGCAGTGGTTGAGAATCTGCCTGCCAATGCAGGGGACACGGGTTCGAGCCCTGGTCTGGGAGGATCCCACATGCTGTGGAGCAACTAGGCCCATGAGCCACAACTACTGAGCCTGCGCGTCTGGAGCTTGTGCTCCACAGCAAGAGAGGCCGCGACAGCGAGAGGCCTACGCACCGCGATGAAGAGTGGCCCCCACTCACCGCAACTAGAGAAAGCCCGCGCACAGAAACGAAGACCCAACACAGCCATAAATAAATGAATAAAATTAAAAAAAAAAACATAATGGGATAAAATGAACATAGTAAATGTTTTTCAGAGTTTCTGCTTCTTAGGAAACATGATAGGTAATTTGTTGCTTTTAATTCAGACTGATAACATTCAGAGTCCCCAGCATTTTTATAATGTGCCTCATTGTGTGAATTTGGATATCTTCTGGGTCAAATCATGGCCTTTGAAATTAAAAAAAAATGTTTACATTAAAAGATATTTTGTGAATGTTAGAAAGTAACTCAAACATACAAATTGATCCTTGACATCTGGAACCCAACCAGATTTATATTTCTAAGAGTTCCTTTTTTTCCTCATGAGAAATTCAATAATTTAGGCAAATAGGTATTACATTTATTTTACTCTGGAAGGTAAATCAGTAAAAATATCATAGTGTAAATAGAACAAATAATTGTATTTTCTCTGTTGTATTTCAGATCTTCTAAAATACATTCTTCATAGTCACTTTTTTCATACAGAAAGGGAATAATTAATATTCTAAATAGTGTAACAATACAACCTAAGCACAGCATACCTAATGTATAGAATGTTGAGAAAGATAAGTGTCATAGTTTAAAAAATTACTCTAATCCCTGTTAGGAGAAGTTACATATACACTCAGGTAAAACGGAGGTAAATAAAGAGGATTTTTGTAATGAAAAATGTTTAAGTAGGCTTCGGCTTCAGTGAGTATGCGAGTTTGTTAAAGAAATAGATTTGTCATTCTTCCCTTTCCTTATAGTTACTGTGGCCACTGCAGATTCAGCACAGGGTTCTTGTTAAAAGGGTATTGTATTGTAAAGAAGCATTTTAAAATGTCATATCCCTGGGGGCTTCCCCGGTGGCGCAGTGGTTGAGAGTCCGCCTGCCAACGCAGGGGACGCGGGTTTGTGCCCCGGTCCGGGAGGATCCCACATGCTGCGGAGCGGCTGGGCCTGTGAGCCGTGGCCGCTGAGCCTGTGCTCCGCAACGGGAGAGGCCACAACAGTGAGAGGCCCGCATACCGCAAAAAAAAAAAAAAAAAAAAAGTCATATCCCTGAAGGTGTTCCAGTGTAGCCTCTATTACTTACATTTTCTCCTGCAAAAAAACATAATGGAAAAGCAACCCAGTTGATGCTCTACTTCATTGGCAGGTCTAGAGATCAGCCTGTTCAGTTTTTTGAGGGCACTCCTTGGCAAGTGATTAGGTGTGTTCTAGGGTAGCCAAGTCTAGTAGCTTCTAGTCTGCCTTAATAAAACTAAGGGAAAGGAAGTTGTTGGTGTACTTGGTTAACTGGATTAAAACCCCTGGAGAGAATAGCTAGGACCGGCTCCACCCAACCGCAGGCCTTTGAGAGTGACTGTCACCAGCAGGCATCTTGAGTCCATCATTGGCAGTAACCCAACTAATCTGTCTCTGGCTTCCATATCCCTTAGCCATTTAGCCTTGGAGGATTGTGCCTTACTTTTATATATCTAAACCGTATCAAGCAATATGTAGCAGTAATTAAATAAGTCATATTTAACAATGACTTTTTTTTTTTTTTTTGCGGTACGCGGGCCTCTCACTGTTGTGGCCTCTCCCGTTGCGGAGCACAGGCTCCGGACACGCAGGCTCAGCGGCCATGGCTCATGGACCCAGCCGCCCTGCGGCATGTGGGATCTTCCCGGACCAGGACACGAACCTGTGTCCCCTGCATCGGCAGGCGGACTCTCAACCACTGCGCCACCAGGGAAGCCCCTAACAATGACATTTTTAATCCTGAAATATATACTTATCATTATTGGGCTTTAAGGAGATGCATGTATTAAAAGTTGCCCTTTTTTTTTTTTTTTTTTTTTTTTTTTGGCCACGCCTTGCGGCTTGTGGAATCTTAAATTCCCCAACCAGGGATCGAACCCAGGCCCACCGCAGTGAAAGTGCTGAGTCCTAACCACTGGACTGCCAGGGAATTCCCACAGTTGTCATTAATTTGGACTGAGAAAGAAGGGCAGTTAAATCTGTCAAAAGGAAATTATATGATCTTTATTAAATTGTACTACCTTGAAGTATACAGCTACTTAAGCTAGTAAATTAAGCTTTTTGAAAACTAACGAATAGATTTGTGATGAGAATATCAATGGAATAATCAGTTCCTTCTTAAATAAGTTGTACTCCTGAGTAGGTGCTTTGCAGTCTTTTGCTTATTGAGTCCTTTTTACTCATCAGGCAGAGTTTAATTTCAGCTTAATCCCCAAGCATCTCAAAGTAGGGGAGTAAATTTTAATGATGTTTTCCTGTACTGTTAAATAAGGATATTAACAGAGGTATAGATGTGGTATGTGGCCAATTTTTTTTTTTTCCGAGCTTTTACTGTGCTCAGTACTTCATGCGAATCATCTCATTTAATCCTCACAGCCAATTTTATGGAGGAAAGGTACTGCCTCTTTTACTAATTGAGGAAACTGGGGTTTAAAATGGTGAAATAACTTGCTCAAGGTCACACAGTAAGTGACACACCTAGGACTCCACCGTCCATGCGCATAACCACTACCTACACTAAAGATGATATATTAGTTGTATTTTAGGGCTTACAGGTATTTTTAGAGATGTCATTTTGAGGTTAATGTTAAAATCATGAGAGCAGAAGAGGCAGAAATAACTATTTTAACCATATTATTGCTATTAGTGATGTAATTTAGTATCATCTGGGGGATGTACTCCATCAGACACAAAATCAAACTGAAATTTGGTTTCTACTTTTGAAATCTTTGATAAAAAGTGGAGGCTGGAAAATACTACAATTTTCTTTGGAAAACATTGGGTGAAAATAAGATTAGAGAGGATCTACCCACCATGTAGAATTGGAAGTACATTTGCAGTAATGAATATTTGCGTTCAGTTTGAGTAATGCGGTAGGCATCTGGAATAGGAAGTTAAGCACTGAACTTTGGGGCAAGCATTGAGGAGAAAAAATATGCCAGTTACAGCCTTTTTTTAAACAAAAGCAAAACATTTTTCTTTGTACAAAAGAGACTTTTTGTTTAGGATCTAGCTTGGCTGCAAAGTGTCTGCTGGCTAACTTCCTATTTTGATGCTTTGGCTGAAAGTTGCTGATACTGTTTTGCACGATCATTTGTCTTTCCCTCTTGTTTTGTGAACATGAGAAAATTCAAGTGTAGAAAAACCTATACCTGAATATTTCAAGCCTCCCTTGTATGAATATGCGTAGTATGTATGTGAAAAAGTAACTTAGTGGTTTACTATAGGCTGGCACCCTTTCTTCACTGATGTGTATGCTTTTTCCTTGTTAACAGGTATCCTTTGAGTTAAAAGTGATGAATTTCCTGAGGGGGGGTAGTAACCAAACGGTAACTCTAGTATAGCATAATTCTAAGTTATTCACTCTTTTAAGGAAGAAGTCTCATATAACATTCATTATTGTTTACTTGTTTCTAGATCACATTGCGTTTTCATTATTAAGTTATAAAACACTTAAATAAAAAAGTACTAAACCTTTTTCTAAAAGACAGTTTGGGGAATAAGAAGCAGAGTAAAGAGAAGGGCGTTTTTTGTTTGTTTGTTTTTTGCCACACCACTCGCCACTCGGCTTGTGGGATTTTAGTTCTCCGGCCAGGGATGGAATCCAGGCCCACGGCAGTGAAAGCGCCAAGTCTTAACCACTGGACTGCCAGGGAATTCCCTCAAGTTACTGTACTTTAAAATCAGTATATGGAAGTATTTAAAGCAGGCACAAAAGGATCACCCCTGCCCCATGCCCTACTAACCTGTAAGTTGTGCTCCTGGACAAAGAGAATCTGTGGTGAGTGAGAGTGAAGAGTGCCAATTTCTACGCCTGTGGAATTTTTACAGGGCTACAGTTCTGAAGTACAGCTCGGCTTTTCTACCCCTCGAAAACTTGTAAAACACTGTAAAGCTGTCGTTCCCAAACAGGGTTCATTACTGGCAAACTTGTAATGCAGATCCTTAAGCTCCATCGTACTTAGGAAATTCTGAGTAAGTCAGAGAGAGAGAGCCCGTGAAGTACTAGTATTTGTTCTAAGGTTTGAAAAGGACTGTAAGAGATGGTGCCAAGGGCTATTGTTTTACTAGGTTGTTAAACTGTTCAGCTACTTGTACATTGAACTAAAATATACTTTGATGATGGTAAAGATCATTTGCTGAAACATTTTGTTAAGGAAAAGTTCTTTTATCTTTCAGCATTGACTTAGAATTTTTTATATGTTGGCTTGTATTAAATGTCTTTATCCACATAGTACTTTGCACAATTCTTGGAATGTCATAGGCATTTGTTTTGTACTAGATGATTCAGAAGTTGCATCACCCAAAATTTTGAAGTAGATAAAAGCTCTTTAAATTACTTCCTTGTAGGGCTTCCCTGGTGGCGCAGTGGTTGAGAGTCTGCTTGCTGATGCAGGGGACACTGATTCGTGCCCTGGTTCGGGAAGATCCCACGTGCCGCGGAGCGGCTGGGCCCGTGAGCCATGGCCGCTGAGCCTGCGTGTCCGGAGCCTGTGCTCCACAGCGGGAGAGGCCACAACAGTGAGAGGCCCGCATATCGCAAAAAAAAAAAAGGCTGGTTGGAGGGGAAGTATCTAAAACTCTAAATGAGGATTTTCTTTATTATATACCACGTGAAGGTGGTTGTGATTTGGCACTATGCCTTTTTTCTCTCCCCAAACACAAAGGCATATGGTCTGGAGTCTCTATGTCAGGAGATACTTTTTTGAGAATATGGTGTTTGGGGACATTTATTGAAGATTTACTGAGTGCCAGATCCTGTTCTAAGCACTTCACATGTATTAACTCATTTAATCCTCACAGCAGTTCTCAAGTTAGGTGCTTTAGTATCGCAGTTTTCAATTTTCAGATGATATTAAGCAACTTTAAGATTAAGGAACTGAGATTAAAGCCACACGATTAGTAAGTGTGATGAAAGGATTTCGCATCTTTTTGGTTTGTTTGGGTTTTTTTTGGCTGCGTTGCGTCTTCGTTGCTGCGCGTGGGTTTTCTCTAGTTGCGGGGGGTGCTCTTTGTTGTGGTGCAGTGGCTCCTCTTGTTGCAGAGCATGGGCTCTAGGCGTGCAGGCTTCAGTAGTTGTGGCATGCAGGCTCAGTAGTTGTGGCTCGCAGGCTCTAGAGCACAGGCTCAGTAGTTGTGGTGCACGTGCTTAGTTGCTCAGCGGCATGTGGGATCTTCCCGGACCAGCGCTCGAACCCATGTCCCCTGCATTGGCAGGCGGATTCTTAACCACTGCGCCACCAGAGAAGACCGGATTTTGCATCTTTTAATAGGAATTTTTGGTTTGGGAGTGGTCTAGAAATTTAGAATATGACTGCCAACTTAAATTCCTAGTCTTATTTAAGATAATATACTTAAATGGAGACTTCTGAATATTTAGAGTTTAAGAAGAAATTGAGTAAGCAAGGAGCTCAGTACTGAATACATTTGGGAACATTCTCATGATCGTTGCGGGGTTATGACATTTTTCACCTCTTACCATATATTGATTCCCTTTTTGACAAGTCTATTAGATGTGTAACTCTCGCTTGTTAATAATTGGAACAATGCTATATTTTTGAGTAACTAGACTTTTTGAAAATGAATGTGCGCATTAAATTGCATTATAGCAAATAACTAATCTAGAAAATATAATGAGGAGACTTTTGACAGACATTTGTTTTGAGTAATGTTGAAAATATCTTGCAGTGCATGTGAAGGGCTGGATCTTTTGAAAAAGGAAAGGTGGTGGACGTTTTCTGAGATGTGAGATAATCCAGAGTTATTCCATCAGGCAGTTTTCCAGGGTACAGTAATTTTAAAACCTAACACCCTTCCAACTCCCTGGAGTTTTCTGCTGTTTTGCCAGGTACAGACTTTGACAACACTAATGACTATTGTGTCATACTGACTAATTGGAAGAGTCTTTCCTTATGGGAGCTTAGTTTCTAAAGGCTTATTAGATTCTGGTCTTTGTTTTATTTAATGTTTTCCTGCCATTATAAGTAAGTTCTTTACTTCCAGACCAGTTTTTTCATTGTCTTGGTACAAGTCAGCTCTGTTCAAGTTTGTGAGGGTTTCAAGTAGCCAAATAAACTTCTTTCCATTTGCTGAAATTCTAAACAAGATAATTATTAAAATTAAAACAAAGATGAGGATGCTAACTTATTTTGCTACATGTGGGAAACCTTGATTGACGATCATGAGAGCTAATATCTGCATCTCACAGTCACTGAGGAATGAATGCAACATCATACTCCGTTTACCCCCTAAACCTGTGCCCTGAAAACACTATCCAATCCAAGTATTAGGTCACAAAATTATTGTTAGGGAACGTGATTAACGTTCTTTTGTATATATAATAGTTACATCATATTGACAGATCTTCAGTAAAATGCTTGAAGTCTGTCAAGCAGTCATGGCATTCAGTACAGAACTTGTTGTTATTCTGAGAATACGATTTCCAGCCTAATCTTCTAGCTTTACCTCAGATTATTATATACCTAACTCGAAACTTCTGGAGTATTAAGAGTTCAAGGAGGGACTTCCCTGGCAGTCCATTGGTTAAGACTTCACCTTTCAATGCAGGGGGTGCGGGTTCTATCCCTTGTTGGGGAGCTAAGATCCCACATACCTCTCAGCCAAAAAACCAAAACATAAAACAGAAGCAATATTGTAGCAAATTCAATAACGATTTTTTAAATGGTCCACATCAAAAAAATCTTTAAAAGAAAAAAAAGAGTTCAAGGAAATTAGAAAAGAAACAAGGCTTAGAAAACTGAAAAGTTTGTGTCTTGACAAAGCAAAACATTTCTACCAAGGTCTTTTTTTTTTTTTTTTGGCCGCACTGTGTGGCTTGCGGGATCTTAGTTGCCTGGCCAGGGCCCGCGGCAGTGAAAGCACCAAGTCCTAACCACTGGACGGACCGCCAGGGAACTCCCTACCGTGCTTTTTTTGTTTGTAGTACTGTGTGCATTCCTTCATTAGCATTCAATGTAGGTTGCTTTCTTTTTCATTTCATCCAACCCACCTCCACATCATCATCATTTTACTTATTGATTTTGCTTATTTTCTGTCTCCCACTCTGTACTGTAAGCGCCACAAAGGCAAGGATTTTTTCTGTGTTGTTCACTGCTTTTAATCTAGTTTCTAAAACAGTGTCAGGCACGTGATAATGGCACTCAGTAATTACTAATGAATTATTACTAATTCATTTTGTCCACTTGTTTCTGTAAAATGACAGGTCTAAATCTTCTGAAATCTCAGTCTCTATAAAACATATAAGCTGAGCTTTCCCTTTGAGGTGGAGTCAGTTTTGTTCACCTCAAGGTTCCATTCCTGTTTGTTTGTTTGTTTGTTTTTAAAATTATTTATTTTTGGCCACGTTGGGTCTTTGTTGTTACACGCAGGCTTTCTCTAGTTGCAGTGAGCCGGGGCTACTCTTAGTTGTGGTCCACAGGCTTCTCATTGTGGTGGCTTCTCTTGTTGCGGAGCACGGGCTCTAGGCGTGCAGGCTTCAGTATTGTGGCACGCAGGCTCAGTAGTTGTGGCTCGCGGGCTCTAGAGCACAGGCTCAGCAGTTGTGGTGCACGGGCTTAGTTGCTCCGTGGCATGTGGGACCTTCCTGGACCAGGGCTCGAACCCGTGTCCCCTGCATTGGCAGGCGGATTCTTAACCCCTGTGCCACCAGGGGAGCCCTGTGGAATATTCTGATTTAAATGTAGGCTATAGTTCTTTAAATTTCAGGTTTTTTAAAACATTTTAACCTACAGTGGTGAGCTTCATTTATCCTTAATCCAGTCTTGCTGAGTATCCATACTATACAGTGATAGATGAGCCATGTTTACTGCATTAGAACTAAATATGAATTACAGCTTACTTCTGTCTCACTGGTACAGTTTATACCACCAAACTTTATTTTTCCTCAATTTACAAAGACTTTCCCTGCCCCCCCCACCCTGACGATTACAGTTGCCCTGTTCTAAAAGTCAGAGATCCTATTACATCGGATTTCAGTGATGTATTAAAATAGGGTGACTTGATCTGGCATTTGGAAACATTTTTATAATAGTGGAATTTTATTTCTTGCAGTAAGATATTATTTCTTTTCATCTTTATAAAATGGTCTTGAATAAATCATAATTCTGCTTTTGTCTGGTTATTATTCAGCTCATTGCTGAAAAAGAACATAAGCTGAGTAAAAGTAATCCCAAAGCTTTTTCTCTTTCACATCTTCCCAATTACTCATTCACACTCAAGGAAGGCATTGCTGTCCTGAGCCTACTTAGGTCTCATCTGACCAAGCTGAATGTTTGATTCATTCATTTGGAACTATTTATTTAAGACCTACTTTGTTCCAACTCCAGAGATACAACAGTGTGTAAGAAAGATAGTGCCTGCCCTTGGGACAGTTGTTTTGAACTTTTCCCCAGTAAAAACTTCCTAGATTGGTTAGTTGGAAAACAATGTGGTAAATCAGTGGCTACTGTGATATTAAAAACTGTTAAGACTTAATTAATGTATTACTTTTAGGGGGATATTTTCTGTTTTAAAAGGATTTCTGAAGATTACTCTTCTTAATAAAGGAAACCAATTTACACAGTTCAGTTTTGTTTGAATTGGCAAGGTGGTGCAAGAAATTTTGGAACAGACCAACCTTTTTTCAGTGCCCTTTAGTTTAAGACATTGAGGCCATCTGTTCCTGGGGCCCATCTTCCCTATGGATGGAATAGACTACTTCTAGTCTGATTTTTAGGCTTAGGAGGGGTCCGCTATATCTCTGGGGGTGGGGGGGAACTCTGGTCACTTCTTTTTTTCCTTTTCAGACTGTCAGACTCTAACAGTGGTTGTATAGAAGGTGTGTGCCCTGAATTGTTCCCCCTACTGATGAGAGCATATCAGTACTTCATAGTATCAAGTTGTTTGTTTTATATGGATTACATTGTTTCTGTTGAATAGCTATACCAAATACCAAAGGAAAAACACTTCCCCAGATTATCCATCTTATCCATGCTTTACCATTAAAGGGAAAAAGTAAATTGAAGAGTATTTTGTTGTGAAAATTTTTTGTCTTTTGCAGTTTGTAGCATGATAAGCCTTTTCTGTTTCACTGCTGACAATTTTATGCATGTCTTATAGGATAACTGTTGCTCATTGTTTTGTTATATATTTATGTGTGTGTATATATACGAATTTTAAAATAAAAAGCATGCTGCTTGGCCTGACTAGCTAATGTGTAATTGTACCTGGTAAACAATTTTTTTTCTTTCAAATTCTGACCATAGAGGGATTGAGCTCTCTTTGCTCTGATGAGCCACCTTCAGAAATTATGACTTCCTTCTTTTGTTCATCTTCTGAAATATATAACACTGACCTTACAATACTACATGGAGAAAAAAGCAAAGTGTTAGGCAGCCAGCCTATTTTAGCCAAAGAAAGAAAAGACTGCTTGGCTCTTCTAGATGTGAAAAAGATGGAAAAGCCTCAGGGAACCAGTAAAGACATAGCAGACTCCCCAGTTTCTGTTGCAGAAGGAGTTCACTGTAACCGTCCTTCCATTCCAGACAGTTTCCCAGATCATCCTGCTTTTCTCTCAAAGGACGTTGGTCACATGCAAGAGCAGATAAATAAAGATCAAGAGTCCAAGAACCCAAATGAGGTACCAAGTAGGGACGATAGAACTGCCTTGGATGCAGACGACAAATTCACTTTGCTAACAGCCCAGAAGCCACCCACCGAGCAGTATAAAGCAGAAGGTATTTGTACATATTCCTTGTCCCCCTCTGAAGTTTCAGGAGTTGGTATTATGGAAAAGGATTCCCCTGAATCACCATTTGAAGTAATTATTGACAAAGCAGCATTTGACAGAGAATTTAAAGACGCATATAAGGAAAACATAAATGATTTTGGTAGCTGGGCAGTGCACATTGATAGAGAATCACCTGCAGACATTTCTGAGTCTAATGACAAAGTATTTCCACTGAGAAATAAAGAAACAGGGCGTTCCGCAGCCTCTGCGTTGCTCACTAGGCAGTTTTCACACACAACTGCAGCACTGGAGGAGGTGTCCAGGTGTGTGAATGACATGCATAACTTTACTAGTGAAATACTGACTTGGGATTTGGTTCCCCGAGTAAAACCGCAGAGTGATAAATCTGCCTACATCACAAGAGCTACAGGACCCGGCATGGGTGAATATACCTCAGAAATCCCAGTTGTAAATCTTAAAGGTAACACTCATCAGAAAATTCCTGTATGTTCTATCAGTGGGAGCACTACTGTCCCGAAATCAACAGGTGATTGGGCAGAAACATCTCTCCCACAGGAAAACGCTATGCCAGACTGTCTCAACTCCACACAGGAAATCAGTATCAAAGGTGTGCAAGGCAGTGTGCAAAAAAGAGATGACACACTTTCCGAGTTACCTGGATCTCCATTTGAGAAATGTGTCTCTCTTGGTTCTGGAGTGGCCACAGTGAAAGTGGTTTTACCTGATGGCCACCTGAAGGGTGAAATGAACTGGCAGACCTCTGTGTTGGGAGGAGTGACAGAGGCTGACAGTTCTGGTGAGTCTGATGACACGGTGATAGAGGACATCACAGCAGATACTTCATTTGAGAGCAACAAAATTCAGGCTGAAAAACCTGTTTCCATCGCAAGTGCTGTTGTAAAAACAGATGAAAGAACAATCAAAGAGAGTCTTCATTGTAATAGGGAAGGCAGAAGATCTGGAAACTTTGACGGACCCGTCAGTGACTCTGGGCCACGACAAGTTCAGCCTGATATTCTTGGAAGGAGTCCAGCTGGTGAGGCAGCATGTTCACAAGTACCTAATGTGAATGTCACGTCAGAAGATGTGAAGCAGTCAGATAGTATGAGTGTAGTTGCTCCTGAAAAGCTTGTTGCAGCTGAGAACCCCAAACTTCCTTCAGAAGCATCTCCAAAGGTTTATAATGGTAAGACAGAATTCTCACGAAATGTGACCACCTCTGCCTGTTTGGAGTCATTGCATGAAAAATGTGTTAAAGATATAGATGATTCTTCCCCAGAGGACCTGATAGCAGCCTTTACAGAAACCAGAGAGAAAGGAATAGTAGGTAAAGGTGAAGGAAATACCTTCGAAGCAACATCAGAGAAAACTAAGGACTTTAAAACAGCTCTTCCTGTAGATGTTTTACATGAAAGTGAGTCGGGTGGTTCTGAAATTAAAAACATAGAAGGCAAATACAATGAACAAAGCAAGGAAACAGATGGGAGTGAGCTTCTGGATGTTTTCCCTACCCAGGGTACTCCAGTAGCATCTCTTGACTTAGACCAGGAATGGCTCACAATCAAAGCACTGAAAGAACTGAATGAAAGGAAGCTTGAGAAGTCAGCTTCTGTACAGGATGAAATAGAATCTCCCGAAGAAATACTCAAGCAGACTTTAACATTTGCTCCAGAATCTTGGCCACAGAGATCCTATGATGTCCTAGAACAGAGAGATGTCAAGACAGGATCTGATCTCGGGATTTCCAGGAAGCCCACTATTACCAAAGAAGCCGCTAGGGTAGATACCACTTCCAGCCTTAGCAAGACTGAACTGGTAAACAAGGACGTCCTACCAAGACTTCTGACAGAATTCTCAGGTAACTGTTTACATTAGAAATACTGCATGTGGTTAATTCTGCTATGATTGATTTTTTAGAGTGCTATTTTTTTTAGTCTCTGATTTATATCACCAAAATTATAGCTAGGATAAAAATATACAGTAAAATGGGAAAAGGTAGATTTTTTTTTTTAATGGTTGCTTGATTTGGTTTTCTTGTACAAATATTTTCCACAGCAGTAGACTACCTGTTAAAATTAATATTCTCCTAAAGAAAGAATTTTATGGTCCAGTTTTTTCAAGGTTCTCCTTTCCTTATACGTTGGCCCTAGGGGAGATTGCTGCTTTTAAGAATATCGCTAGGCTCTTATTTATTTACAAAGCTTATTTTTATTTATTTATTTTGCGGTACGTGGGCCTTTCACTGTTGTGGCCTCTCCCGTTGCGGAGCACAGGCTCCGGACGCGCAGGCTCAGCGGCCATGGCTCACGCGCCCAGCCACTCCGCGGCACGTGGGATCTTCCCGGACCGGGGCACGAACCCGCGTCCCCTGCATCGGCAGGCGGACCCCCAACCACTGCGCCACCAGGGAAGCCCACAAAGCTTATTTTTAAATCTCCGTAATAGTAGCACTGCTGGGCGCTTGGGTTTTTTGCTATGGGCCTTGGAAAATCTATTTAGCAATCAAAGATAAAGGAATCCCTGCTGGGAAGATAATAAATGAAACTTTTAATTAATTTGATCTTACACCGCAGAGATTTTATGCTCTGAAAGTAGGTAACCAGTATTGTAGTACAACTTTGCGAGTAATACTTAAGAGAACTCATGCATTGTTCTACTTTGGACCTTGTTTATCATGCTTCAGGCCAAAACCCAATATATGGTACTAGAAGCCCTTCCCCTTGTCTTCTATTTATTTGAGTGATTACTTTCCTAGCGGTTGGCCTTCAGTTAAATAATTTCAAATGCTCTCTGTTCTGGTGTCTTAGAAAGTACAATGAAAAAAGGATATATAAAACCCTTCAAAAGTGACCCCCAACCTCTAATCTGATACCAAGTTCTGCACTTACCGTATGGTCAGTGTTAGGTGCTATGTAGGACTCTGTGGTTTTCCAAACCTTTTTTTTTCTTTTATTGCGGTACGCGGGCCTCTCACTGCTGTGGCCCCTCCCACTGCGGAGCACAGGCTCCGGACGCGCAGGCTCAGCGGCCATGGCTCATGGGCCCAGCCGCTCCGCGGCGCGCGGAATCCTCCTGGACCGGGGCACAAACCCGTGTCCCCTGCATCAGCAGGCGAACTCTCAACCACTGTGCCACCAGGGAAGCCCTTCCAAACTTTTTAAACAATAGATCCCTTCTTTCACATGAAATCATATGCAGAGTTATAATATTTAAAACAAAAAATATTTTCGTTAGGATAAATTTATAAGTGAGATTATACCACTTACTTTTTATTTTATTTTTTTCTGTAAAGGTTTTATTGTGCAGAGTAAGGAGGGGGGCTCAGTCCTTAGCAGCTGCTTTCCTCTCCTCATAGTATCCAGAACGCTGCTCAGCTTCTCCTGCAGGGGAACTCCTTGTAAGGAGTAAAGCCCCATGCCTCTCAGAGCTTGTCCCTCACTAACTTGCTTTACTTGGTAAGGTGCCCTGCTGGCATCTGTGGGTCACCTTCCTTGCTCACGTTCTGGGTCACCTTGAAGCCCATAGTCATGGGCTGCTGCAGAGCCATGGCTGCTGCCCTTAGTGCCTGCAGCAGAAAGGCACTGTTTACTTTTTATAAAGACATTTCCTTACTGAAGACCATGGGCAGATTATTTAATCTTACTAAATTTTAATCCTTAGAGTAGAGATACTAATGGTGCTTACTTTATAATAATAGTGAGAGGGTTACATGTGAAAATGCAGGCAATGCAGGGCCTAGTATATAGTGAATATTCATTTAGCACCAAGTACAGGACCTGGCATACAGTAGGTACTGGATAATTATTTGTTAGTGAATGAATTGTTAATAATTATCAGTGAAAACATAGAGGCTTTTTTATAAACTCAGAAATTTGAAATGGCAGTTAAGGATAGCTGTTATACTTTAGTAATTGAAGACTGTTGAACTTGGATTAAAGAGAGCTGAATTATTGTTGCTTTACAGTGTCTAGAAGTGTGACTTAAAACAGTTACATTACATCACCTTTTGGGGCCTCAGTTGTAAAGTGAGGATGTTGAAGTAGGTGGTCATCAATATCATTTCAATAATATGATTCTCTGACTCTGGTATATTCTAGCTTTCTTCATTAGTTGTTGTCAAACTTCTTAAAGGTAATTCTTGTGAGTGATGAGGCATGTAGAAATTAGGCAACAATCCAGAGTCTAGTTCTGGCAAATACCTGCTTTAGTGTGACCTTAGACAACTGGCAGGATTGCTTTGGCATCTTCCTTTGTTAATATTCTGGTAGTTATTTTGCCCTGTTTCACAGTGTTGTAGTAAATAAAGTACTGTGTACTAGTTATCAGCAAATCTCGACTGAGTTATTTAATCTAGTGTGAGAGGTAAAAAGGAGTATGGAAGTTTAGGCTATTTGTCACTGACCAAATTCTGTGATTAGCAGATATTTTTAGATGATAATTAAAGAAGACTAGTATAATTAGACCAAGAAGCTAAAAGGTCTTCCTTAAGGTTTCAGAATTGAAAACCTTTTAAAATTGTCTTCATGAATAATCTTTTAAAATATAAACTATAGCAAAATATACCAGAGTCTAGTTCTAAGTAGTATATCTGAGTAGTCTTCCTTTCTAAAGTAAAACCAGTTCTGTAATTATGCCCTGCCTAAAGTTGTTGGGGAAAATAGGCAAAAGAAACAATGAAAAAATTAATGGTACTTTATTTTTCTTTTGCTGTTCTATGGTATATATGACAGTATATAACAAAGAACTAGAAATGACCTAGCAATTTTGTTTCTAGGTATGAATTCTAAGTTAAAAAATAAAAAAATTTTAAAAAGCAGGCTTCCCTGGTGGCGCAGTGGTTGAGAGTCTGCCTGCCGATGCAGGGGACACGGGTTCGTGCCCTGGTCCGGGAAGATCCCACGTGCCGCGGAGCGGCTGGGCCCGTGAGCCATGGCCATTGAGCCTGCGTGTCCGGAGCCTGTGCTCCGCAACGGAAGAGGCCACAACGGTGAGAGGCCTGCGTGCCGCAAAAAAAAAAAAAAAAAAAAAAGCATTTATGTGCAAAAACAGCTACAAAGATGTTCTTTGTAGGGCTGTTTATGATAGTGGCATATATCTCAGTATCTTAACAATTAGAGATTGTTTTCGTATCTTTTAATATATCTGTACAGTCAAATACTATATAGCCATTGGAATTGTTATAGGTTGGTCTTTTTTTCTTTTTTTTTTTTTTGCGGTACACGGGCCTCTCACTGCTGTGGCCTCTCCCATTGCGGAGCACAGGCTCAGCGGCCATGGCTCACAGGCCCAGCCGCTCCGCAGCATGTGGGATCCTCCTGGACCGGGGCATGAACCCGTGTCCCCTGCATCAGCAGGCAGGCTCTCAACCACTGTGCCACCAGGGAAGCTCTGTTTTGTACTTTTAAAGCTTTACTAATATTTTTGTTATGCAACTTGTTTCATTCAAAATTAGGTTTTTTTAACTCTTTTCATGTTGAAATATGTATAATTCTATTTAACAGCTGTGTAGTAATGAAGTTTATTACTATGTTACTTCCTTTTTAATTAAGATTTGGATTATTTTCCATTTTTGACTATTATAGACGGTGCTGAAGTTAACATCCTTGTACTTGCCTGTTTTTACACATATGCACATATTTCTCTAGGGTCTTTGTGCCACTGCTTATCAGTTTCACTTCTGGGTATGTGCATTATTTTTCTAGTTACTGTCAATTTGCTGTCAAAGTTGAAGTTTCTTCTGTTATGTGAAAATGTTCATAATTAAAAACTATATTGTTGAATATAGCAGAGTTTTTATTACATGATGAATGCTTAAAGTAGAAAAGAACAAGTTAGAAAACAAGGTTTTCAGAATAATACCTACTTTGGTATCATTAAATGTGAATCTGTAATACCTACACATAGTGATTCTGAAGTAAGTTTTTAAAAACAAGATCACGATGACTTTTCTTGCAATATGGCCAAGTAGGCTTTCACTGGACCTGATCTTTCTGCACATAACTTGTCCTCTGGACAGAATTGTGGGGGCAGCGAGGGAGCCCTGGAAACACTGGAAAATGAACAAAAGCAGACAGATTCTGTAAAAGGGCTGACACTTTCAGGAAGAGGTAGCATGAAATTAATTTTCCATTTTTACTGCTTTTAGCCAGAGGAAGGCTGAAGTTGGCACCTGGCAGCTTGGTTTAAAACTTAATAGAAAACTTACCAGAGGACAGAATTCAGGTCAACCACAGCCATTCGACCACTGAAAAGTGAGGGGAGGAGGAATCCTGGAAAGGAGAGATCTGGAGAGTGACAGCCTAAAATTCTGAGTATAAGCTCTCTATATAAGCTTCTGTTTAATCCCTGAACCACAAAGATAAAAGAACTGAACAAAGATTTGAGGTATTGATTGCCCAGAGAGTTTGCAGTTTGGGTCTAAGCCAAATTTAATTGCATACTAAAACAGAAATATCGGTACTCTGCAGAGGAATATAACAGAGTCCAGAGGCTATACAGCATAATATTCACAATGTCCAAGGTATTATCTATAACTGCACAACATTTTAAAAACCAGGAAAATATAACTTAGTCCGAAGAAAAAAGACAACCAACAGAAACTAACTTCGTATGTTAGAATTGAGAAACAGGTTTTAAGGCAGCTACTATAACTGATCAGTTGAAGTAAAGGAAAATATTCTTGTACTGAATGAAAACAAAGGAAATCTCAACTGAGAAATAGACACAAAAAAGAGCAAAGTGGAATGCTCTAATACAGAAGCTAACATTGAAATTCACTGAGTAGCCTTAACAGTAAAACAGAGATGATAGAAGGGTCAGTGAACTTGATGATAGATGAACAGAAAACTACCCAACCTGAAGAATAGAAAGAAAAAAATATTACCAAGCTTCAGGGACTTTTGGGACAATATTATAAGAGCTAACGTGTATAGCTGGAATCCCAGAAGAGAAGAAAGTGAGAGGCTGGAGAAGAACATATTTGAAGATAAAATGGCAGAAAAAAAACCTTCAAATTTTATGAAAAACATATTTACTGATTAAAGAAGCTTAGCAAACACCTACTAGGATAAGGATGAAGAAAACCATACCTTGGTACGTGTGTCAGAGGTTCCCAAGACCACTGTCAGGCCCAGTGATTTGCTAGAAGGACTCACAGGATTCAGAAGCTGTTATACTCAACTGTATACAGCAAAAGGACACAGATTAGAATTGACGAAGGGGAAAGACACATGGAATAAAGTCCAGGAGGAACCAGGTGCAAGCTTCCAGGTGCCCAGTAGAGTCGCACAGAGCTGTCCTTCATTCTCCCATCAAGGACACGTGACAAAACGTGCAAAGTGCTGCCAACTAGGGAAGCTCACCCAGTCCTGGGTGTTCAGGGTGGCACGCAGTATCCCCATGACTTACCTCAGCTACTCAGACCCCAGCCACCTAGAGCAAGAAAAGGTGTTTGCCATAAATCATATTGTTCAGGTAGACTTAAGTGGTCATGCTGGTACAGCATGGCCCAAGGCCCCAGGTATGCAAAAACACTTATCAGCCAGAACATGCCAAGGGCTCAGAGTTCATCTCCCAGGAGCCAGGCAAAGCCAGTCCTGAAGACAGACCTTTCTTTGGCATGTTCACATTTGAGCATTCCAGAACTGCCAAGTTAATCCTTTCCTTCCCAGTATGTCTTAGTCAAATTGCTGAAATGAAAGATAAGGAGAAAACTGACACATATAAAGGAATGACAATTATAATTAGAGCTTACTTCTTACCACTAACCACAGATGCCAGAAGACAGTGAAGTAACATCTTTTAAAGTGCCATACGGGGAAAAAAGTCAACCAGGATCTCTGTTAAGCAAAAATACCTTGCAAGAATGAAGGCAAAATAAAGACATTTTTAGATAAAAGAAAACTAAGAGAATCTATCACTAGAAGACCTATACTACAAGAAACAGTAAAAGAAGTTCTTCAGATTGAAGGGAGTTGATACCAGATAGAAACTTAGACCTTCAGGAAAGAATGAAGAGCATTGAAAACGGTAAATAGCTGAGTAAAAATAAAAGACTTATTTTTTTTCCTCTTCTTTAAAATATGTAAGACTGTTTAAAGGAGAAATTATAATGTGTGCGGAGATTATAATGTTTATTTCATATGACAATTTATAACAAAACACAAGAGTATGTGAATCTATACTAGAGCAGGGGTTCCTACATTTTCTATGGAGTGGTACAATATTTTAAGTAGATTGAAAAGTCAAGGGTGTATGTCTCCTAAAAGGTGGGAGACTTGGTGCAATCACTATGTTAGTGGACTGAAGACTACAATCAGAGTGACAGACTGCATAAAAATTCAAGACCTACTTATATGCTGACTATAAAAGATATGTATTAAATGTAAAGACACAGGGCTTCCCTGGTGGTGCAGAGGTTGAGAGTCTGCCTGCCAATGCAGGGGACACGGGTTCGTGCCCCGGTCCGGCAAGATCCCACATGCCGCGGAGCGGCTGGGCCTGTGAGCCGTGGCCGCTGAGCCTGCACATCCAGAGCCTGTGCTCCGCAATGGGAGAGGCCACAACAGTGAGAGGCCCGCGTACCGCAAAAAAAAAAAAAAAAAAAAAAAAATGTAAAGACACAGAACTTGAAAGGAAATGGATGGAAAAAGGTATACCAAGAAATATATACATGTATGCCATGCAAAACTAAGCATAAGAAGACAGAGGGTATTACCAGAAGTAAAAAGTGACATGTTATCGTGATAAAAGATATCAAGACGTCTTGACAGTTGTAAATGTATATGTGCCTAATAACAGCTTCAAAATAAATGAAGCAAAAATTGACAGAATTAAAGGGAGGAATAGGGAGTTCTTTAATCATAATTACTGGTTTTAATACCTCTTTCTCAGCAACTGATAAACCAACTACACAGAAACACAAAGATCTGAACAGCACAATCAACCACTTTGGCCTACATGATACTTATAGAACACTGTGCCCTATAGCGGCATAATACACATTCTTTTCCAGGTGCACAAGGTATACATTCACCAGTATAGACAATATGCTAAGCCATAAAACAACTCAGTACCTTTAAAAGATTAAGGTCATACAAAATATGTTCTCAGACCATAATGAAATAAAAACTTTAAACAATGAAGATATCTAGGAAAATTCCCAAATATTTGGAAATTAAGCAAGTCACTTTTATATAATCTATAGCTCAAAGAAGAAATCATGAGAAAAAAATTTTAGTGTTTTAAACTGAATGACAGTGAAAATACAATATATCAAACTTGTAGAATGTAGTGCTGAAAGGGAAATTTATGGTTCTAAGTGCATGTATTAGAAAAGAAAAATATCTAAGTTCAGTGATCTAAGGTTTCAACTTAAGCTGGAAAAAGCAAAGCACATCCAAAGGAAGCAGAAGGAAAGAAAGAATAAAGATAAGAGCAGAAATTAAAGGAATAAAAAACATTAACAAAGCCAAAATTTGGTTCCTGAAAGAGATTAACAAAATTGATTTCTTGACTGATCAAAAAAAAAAAAAAAAAGCAAATACAGATTACCAATATTAAGCATGAAAAGGGGGTTATTTCAGATCCTACAGATATTAAAAGGACAATAGAATATTATGAACAACTTTATGCCAACTTAGATGAAACAAATTCCTTGAAAAATACAATTTACCAAAGCGAACACAATTTCTATTAAATCCATTATTAAAAATCTCACCAAAAACAGTCGAGGCCCAGTGGTTTTACTGGGGAGTTTTTTCAAGCATTTAAGGAAAAAGGAGAGAACATTTTCCAACTCATAGACTAGTATATGTATAGTAATACCAAAACTGGAGAAAGACGCTACAAAGAAAATTAGAGACTAGTATCCCTATGGAACATAATAAGATGAGAAATCCTTCACAAAATATTAGCAAATCAAAAAAAAATGTTAGCAAATCAAATCCAGCACTCTGTCAGATACAGAAAAGGTATTTGAAAAAGCTCAACATCCTGTTCTGACAAAAATTTTCAGCAAACTAGGAATAGAAGGTAATCTCCTCAGTCTAATAAATGATATCTGTTGAAAACTATAGCTGACATTATGCTTGATGCCAAAATATTGGACACTTTCCCCTAACATTGGATACAAGGCAAAGATGCTCACCCTCACCATTTGTATTCAGCATTATACTGGAGGTCCTCCCCTTTGAATTAAGACAAGAAATAGCAATAAAAGGAATGACTATTGGAAAAGAAGTTGTTAAGCTGTCTTAATATGCAAATTACATGATTGTGTACATAGAAAATCCTAAGGAATCTATTGATACAAAGCAACTACTAAGACTAATAAGTGAATTTAATTTAGCAAGTTTACAGGATTTTAGGTTAATACGCAAAACTCAGTTTCGTTTGTTATATACTAGCAACAAATAATCAGAAAATTAAAAAGTTTTAAAGTTCCATTTACAATAGCGCCAAAGCATAAAATAGGAATAAATTTAACCAAAAGAAAAAAATGTGTAAGACCTCTATACTGAAAATTACAAAACTGCAGAGAGAAGCTCAAGAATTGTCTAAGAAGAGAGCCATGCTGTGTTCATGGATTGGAAACCTCGATATCGTAAAGAAGTCAGTCCTAACCAAATTCACCTATGGATTCAGTACAGTTCAGAGTCCTAGAAGAATTTTTCAATAGAAATTGACAAGCTCATTCTAAAATTTCTCTGGAAGTACACAGACCTAGCAAATCCAAAGCAATCTTGAAAAAGGACAAAATTGAGGGCTTGGAATAGTCCAGACATTATAAAACTCCAGTAATAAAGACTGTGGAACTTGCAAGAGAGTCAACAAGTAGGTCAAAGAAACAGAGAATCCAGAAATAACACATTACCAAAAATTTGGCAACTTAGCACAACTTTACGATCTCACAGTTTTCAAGGGTCAGGAGTCCAGGCACAGGTTAGCTGGATCCTCTGCTCAGGATCTCACCAGGCTGAAACAAAGTGTGATTCTGAAATCACCAGGTGTGAACCCAGGTTGGGATCTCATCTGAGGCTCAGGGTTCTCTTCCAGGCTCACTGATTGTTGGTAGGATTCACTGGAGGTGGAAGGACCGGATCCCTCTTTTCTGGCTGGTTGGCGGTGGGGCGGGGATCGTGCTCAGCACCAGGAGGCTGCCCTCAGATGCTGGTCTTGCGGCCCTCTCACAACATGGTAGCTTGCTTCTTCAAAGCTGTCGGGAGAATTTCTCTCTAGTCTGCCGCAGGATCTCATATAACTGGAACTTAAACACGAGAGTGACTATCCCATCGTATTCACAGGGTCTGCTCACATTTGGGGGTAGGAGGAAGTATTATATAAGGCATGTACACCGAGGAGTAAGAGTCTTGGGGCCATCTTAGCATTCTGCCTGCCACAATCCCTACTTCATATGATATGCAGAGATGAACTTAAAATGGAACATTAAAAACTAAAATCATGAAACTTTTAGAAGAAAGCGTAGGAGAATATCTTCATGACTTGGAGATAGGCAAAGGTTTCTTAAGTCACAGAATGCACTAGCCATAAAATAAAGGATCGGTGAGTTAGACTTCATCAGAAGTAAAACTTGCTCATTAAAAGACACCACTAATAGGCAAGCCATTGACTAGGAGAAAGTATTTACAAAACATGTGTCTGATGAGGGACTAGTATCCAGGAAATATTTAAAACTACATTTCTACAATAAAAGTGCCAACAACACAATAAAAGAAATTGGGCAGAAAAGATTCTGGCACTTACAAAAGATATGCAAATAACCAATAATCCAGTGAAAATGTGTTCAACTTCACAAGTCTTCACATAACTAAAATCAAAATAAGTTATCACTACACATCCACCTGAATGGCTAAAATTAAAGACTGACAACAACTAACTCTCAAACTATTGGTAAGAATGCAAAACAGTACAGATATTTTGGAGAAAGGTTGGCCAGCTTCTTAAGAGAACTAAACATGCATGTGTCCCATGACCTGGCAACTCCACTGCAGAGAAATGAAAACATTCATACAAACACTCGTATATGTTCATAGCAGTTTTATTCATCACAGCTCGAAGCTATTCATCGATAAAGGAGTAGATAACCTGTGATATAGCTAGTTATCTTTTGATACTTGCAGCAAATACGGGTGAATCTCAGAAATTATGAATAGTGGAAGAAGCAGTACAGAAAGGATTCATACTGCATGATTCCATTTATATGAAATCGTAGAACAAGCAAACTATTCTATGTAGGGAAAAGAACCAGAGCAGAGCAGTGGCTACTTCTTGGCGTGTTGTCTGGGAAAGAACATGAGAAAACTTTTTGGGGTGATGATAATGTTCTGTAGTTTGATAGGGTTACATAGGTGTGTGCGTGTGTCCAGACTCAGCGAATGTATTGTATATTTCATTGTATGTAAATCCTATATCAAAAGAAAAACGGTAAATATTGAACTTTGTTAATGATATGCAAGCTGAAGATCATTTCCTGATATTTGTTATTTACTTTGAAATATATTTTTAAAAATTGGGCTAGTGGATAAGAGGAACAGATACATAAGTAAGTATAGTAAAATATTAACGATCATGGTGATGGTTACACAACAATGAATGTACTTAACGTCACTGAACTATATACTTGAAAAGATGGTAAATGGTTAAGATGGTAAATTTTATGTTCTGTATATTTACCACAGTAAAAAAATTAAAGTAAGACATTGCTAGTATTGAATAAAAATCTAGGTAGTGATTATATGGGTGTTCACACTAAACGATTTCTAATGTGCTATATGTTGGGAGGAAGTTAAATCTTGGGGGGAATAAGGCAGAGTGGAGAAAAGCTCTCCCAGTTACCAACCAGATTCCCATTTTTTCCGTGAGGGAAACTGTAGAGCTCCCAGGAAAATAGAATGAGATCTCAGAAGTCAAGGGTATGTATATTACCTAATACTTCATTTTTAAAATTTCTTTTGCTTATTACTGGTAAAGATTTTACAGACTATGAGCTGTTTTTTAGAAGAAAACAATTTTATCACTTATTACGGTAGTCTGAAACCATGTCACTTATCTACCTTACTTAACCAACTGTCAAGAAGCATACAAGTCCAAGTGTATTGTAACCATAGGAGAAGTGTCATGTTACCAATAACAAGACTAGCATCGGAAGATTGAATTAGAAATAAATGTGTGCAAAGGGCATAAAATCACTTTTTTAAGTTTGGGCTTTCACAGTTATTAGCAATTAACGTGTTTTGTTTAATTTTAGATTGGATCTGGTTATCTTCTGCAGACTTAAGTGTAGACTTTCTTAGTTGGAGAATTAAGTAGTTGTGAAACGTGCAAATAACCAACTGTACCTAGAAAAAAAAAAAAAGAAAACTAAAGCCAGAGTTTTGTGCCTTTATCCTTTCCATCATGATTCAGCACTGTATTTATTATCTTTATATATTCTTTAGATAACTTAGTTCAAAAGTTCACATATTCAGATCCACCTAGTTATTCTTTTGGGCAAGGGTAGTCAAGGCCATTTTGTCTTCTGTGCTTTTAAAACCTGAAATGGAAAGCAAGTGGGGTTGTTAGGTTATTTTAATGAATGAAAAACTTTTTTCTTGACCGTCTTTGAGAAGAATGCTAGCTTGAAAGGGGTTCCTACAAATTTCTTTGGCCTGCTGCCAGGTGCATCCGTGGCCAGAAGCATGTATGTTTGTCTTTGACGGTGACGGTTTTGTATTTTTCCAATGATCCTTCTGTGCCATTTTGAGTGGAGTGTCTTTGGGAAGCATAAATCTGTAGTAGAGCAGACTATTAACCCATTTCAGCAGCCACAAAATTTGGATCTGAGTTTATGAACACATTATCCACAATGTCTTTTGCAACTCAAAAAGTGGCTTCACTTATTATGAACTATTAATGCAAAAGTAACCAAAGAAAAGAACTAATCAATGTGAAAATGTCTGCATACTTTTCTTTACATGAGTAATTATTCATATAAAAAACTGAACTGCCCATTTCCATTTCCCCTTTTATTACTGAACAGTTTCCCTTTTGTGGTCATAAATCCTTTTTTTTTTTCTTTTAGCTCTTTCAGTTACATTTAAATCTTAGAGATGTATATTTACAAATTTTGTAAAATTAGTGCACAGAAGATAGAACATGTTGTATGGATCCTTAGTTGGTGATTTATTCTTGGAAATGAAAAAGATGATAGACAACTAAAGGTTTACCTTGAAATTTCTTGCACATTTATTCCTTTTCAGAATAAGCATTTGAGCAGCCTTTCTTTTCTTCAAGGTGTATACTTGGGAGAGTGAAGTTTGAGAATGGCTTTGGGAATGGTTGAAGTTGTCATGAAACCAAGAGATTTCCCCAAATTTAGGAATGAAAATCAATGGTGCTGCTGTTCTTTGAATTGGCAGGAACCAATTTTTTTCCCTCTGCCTTGAGATTACCTTTGGAAGTGTTAGTGCTCTCTTTTGGTGTAAGAACAGTACTGCATCCTTAAATAATAACAGGCAAGAGATAGACATCCTTAAAAGTTTTTAAAATAAAAAGTATGCTCACATTATAGAAGATTTGGAAAATAAAAGGAAGGAAGGAATCAGTCATAATTCTACCAGCAATATAAACACTCTTGGTGAGTACATGCATTCATTGTGAGATGCTTCATCTGCCATTCGCAAAATAATTAAGGTAACTGAGAAATTATTGACTCTACTTACGTAAATTTATACAGAGAAGCTGTATTGTATATTGAAATGGATTCTAAGAAACAGTACAGCACAAGACTTTAAACATGTTGAAACGTAACTAGAAACAAGGGTCTTTCAAATGAAAATAAATTTTAGGTCATGTGATAACAATGGTAAAGTTATAACTGAAAAGTAAGGAAAACACTGACTTTGCACTTCTGAGAACTTTCGGCTTTCATTTTTTTTTCTAGTACCCATTGAACTAGCTTGGATCAGTACTCAGGACTTTGGAAGAGGCTAGCCAAAGCTAATTCTGTCTCTGTCAGGTAGTGTACTAGAGTGGCGGTTTGCTAGCCCACTGGCTCTCAATTAAGATCTTCTTTTCCTGTGGATAGATTCAAGGAGGTAGACTTTGTCAGGCCACGGTGTTTGAATGTGGAGGGTCAGGGAGAAGGAGTGGGGAGCCCTGTTTCCGTAACTCTGTCTTGGGTTACTGCATGGAGGGTAGAATAAATGGGGTTTGAGGTGTTATGAGGTGCTTCTAAGTGATCTCTTCTGTTTCCATCTCTATGTCAAAATCTCCTGAATCTATGCCAGTCCAGCCTGCCCTGTAGGCCCACCTGTTGTATTGCATTTACCTCCTGGCCCTCTGCCTCCCTCTAACCTTTTACAGGCCCTTCTCTTCATTTAATCATAGTGCTGACAGTGCAACTTCTTTTTCATTGGAAATTTTATGTGGAAGCTTGGTATGTAAAATAGATCAAAGGAGCTGATTTGGTTGAAAGGGTCCCTAGTAATCCCTCAATCTTAATTTCTTCTTCTTTTTTTTTTTTTTTGTGGTACGCAGGCCTCTCCCGCCGCGGAGCACAGGCTCCGGACGCGCAGGCCCAGCGGCCATGGCTCACGGGCCCAGCCGCTCCGCGGCACGTGGGATCCTCCCGGACTGGGGCACGAACCCGCGTCCCCTGCATCAGCAGGCGAACTCCCAACCACTGTGCCACCAGGGAAGCCCCCCAATCTTAATTTCTTAGTATCATAGCAACAAAGAGGAAAAGAAAATAACTTTAATTCTCTGTAGCAGATTTTAACTTTAGTTCTTCAGTTTTCCATTTTAATTGTAGCAGGAATTAGCAGTCAAATGAATAATAATAGCTGACATTTGTGTTACTACCTAATCAGTAGTGTTCTGAGTGCTTCTACAGATTAACCCATTTAATGCAGGCAGGCAACGTCCCTAAAATCCAGATACTGTATGATTCCATTTTGCAAATGAGGAACCCAAGGCACAGAGAGGTTAAGTGTCTTGCTCAGAATCACACAGCTAGTAAATAGAAGAGGATGCAAACCCAGGCAGTCTGGAGCGGAGTTTGTTCTTTGCTGTACTGATTCTGAAGCTGGGGATAAAGCAAAAAAAAAAACCAAAAAAACTTTATTGAGGTATAATTGCTATGTATACACCCGTGAAACTATCACCCCAGTCAAGATGATGAACATCTCCATCACACAAAAATTTCATTGCTCCCTTTTTTCTTGCGGTACACGGGCCTCTCACTGTTGTGGCCTTTCCCGTTGCGGAGCACAGACTCCGGATGCGCAGGCTCAGCGGCCATGGCTCACGGGCCCAGCCGCTCCGCGGCATGTGGGATCTTCCCGGACCGGGGCACGAACCCGTGTCCCCTGCATCAGCAGGCGGACTCTCAACCACTGCGCCACCAGGGAAGCCCTGTTTGTTTTTTTAACACCTTTATTGAGATATAATTCACATACTATACAATTCATCCATTAAAGTGTACAGCTAAATGGTTTTCTGCCATCACCACTATCCAATTTTAGAACATTTTAGTCCCCCCACAAAAAAGTGACTGCTAATACCTGTTAGCAATCACTCCCCATTTCCCATCACCACCACCACAACCCTAAACAACCACTCATCTACTTTCTCTCTACAGATTTGCATATTCTAGATGCTTTCTATAAAAGGAATCATACAATATGTGGTCTTTTGTAATCAGCGTCTCACACTTGGCCTGATGTTTTTATGTTTTGTCTGTGTTGTAATATGTAGCATCAGAACTTTATTCCTTTTTATTGACAAATAATTATTGCGTTGTATGGATATACTGCATTTTATTTGTCCATTCATCAGTTAATGGGTGTTTAGATTGTTCCCACTTTTTCCCGGTTGTGAATAACGCTTCTGTGAACATTGGCGTACACAGATTTTTGTGTTGTATGTTTTTATTTCTCTTGGCCATTTGCTTAAGAGTGGAACTCCTGGGTCATATAATAACTCTATGTTTAACTTCTGAGGAACTGCTAAATTGTTTTCCAAAGCGGCTGCACCATTTTTCATTCCCACTAGGAATGCATGGGGTTTCTAATTTCTCCACATCCTTGCCAGTATTTGTTATTGTACTTTTTATTATAGCCACTCTGGTGGGTTCACCGTGGTTTTGATTTGCATCTCCCTAATGACTAATGATGTTAAGCCTCTTTTTATGTGCTTACTGGCCATTTGTATATCTTTGGAATGTCTTTTTGGGTCCTTTCTCTCTCTTTTTTTAACATCTTTACTGGAGTGTAATTGCTTTACATTGTTGCGTTGGTTTCTGCTGTATAACAAAGTGCATCAGCTATACGTATACTTACATCCCCGTATCCCCTCCCTCTTGTGTCTTCTCATTTTTATTATGTTTCTTCTTTTCATTTAGGCTGTTCTTTTTATTATTGAGTTATAATTCTTTATTCTTATATATATATTGGACACAAATACCTTATCAGATAAGTAATTTGCAAATATATTCTCTCATTCTATGAGGTTTCTTGTCATTTTCTTGGTACTACTTACAGCACAAGGTTTTTAATTTTGATATAATCCAATTTATCTATTTTTTCTTTTGTCATTTGTGCTTTTGGTATCATATCTGAGGAACCATTGCCTAATCCAAGATCAAAAAGATGTGCTCCTGTGTTTTCTCCTGAGTTTTAAGACACTTTCTCGATTTTCTGAAACAACCATTTCATATCTTTTTCTCTCTCCATAAACCATCTTCACCCCCCTGCCCTCTTCCAGCTGATGACCTCAGCTCCCTTTTGTTGAGAAAATAAAAACATTCAGACAGGAGTCCCTCCTCTTCCATTCTTCAGATCCGTGAATGGGCCTGTGTCTGTGTCTCTGCATCCTCTTCACTACGTTGCTCTAACCAGGATCAGTCCCTTCACCTGGCCTCTGGATCTCCATCCCTCCTTTCTCCTGGACTTCACTGCTTCTGCTCCCTATCTTCAGTCTCCCTTGCTTGTGACTGCATAGAAGCGTGCTCCAGTGTTTCCCGTATGTTAAACCATCCCTTGGCTCTGAATGTCTCTACTCCCCTTCACAGCCAGACTTCTTAGGCATCTTCTCTCACACTGCCTCCATGTCTCACCACTGATTCCTCTTCAGCCCCCGCCAGCTGTTCACTGAACAGCTTTGGTCAGATCACCAACTGTCTCCATATTACTAAGTCCAGGATCGCTTTTTTCCTTATACAGCCTCAGCAGAATTGGCCTGTTTCCACATCCTTCTCCACAAGGCACTCCTTTCTCAGCTTCTGTGATGCCATACATACTCTCCTAGTTACCCCTGCGTCCTTGGTTATTTTCTCTAGTTCCTCTACTTTTACTCAGCTACTAAATATCGGAGTACCTCAGAATTAAGATTGGGCCTTCTTCCCTATCAATACTACATAACCGCTTCCATTTCTGTGACTTCCTTTTTTTTTTTTTTTTTTTTGCGTAGTTGGCAGTCCATGACTCTTAATATTATTTGTGTGCTGATGATTTCCAAATGTGTATCCAGCTCAGACGTGTCCTGTTTGCTTCCCACTGGTAGATCTAACCACCTTCTTTATGGATGTCTCTAGACATCCATCCCCACACTAACATGGCCTATACTCCGCTCTTTCTCATCTCAGTAAATGACACCACATCCATCCATTTGCTCAGGCCCCAAAACTAGGTCTCGTCCATATTTCTTTCCCCCATCACCTCCCATATCCAGTTCATCACCAAGTTCTGTCTGTTCTGCCTCCAAAATATAGCCTGTCCACTCTGCTCCATCCTGACCTAATCTAAATGACAATCATTTCTTATTTGAAGCCTGGTGTTAGCCTCCTAGGGAGTCTCTCTGCCTGTACTCTTGCCCCATCCCAATCCATTTTCTATACAGCAGTAAAAGTGTTCCTCTTTTTAAAATATATCATGCTGGGACTTCCCTGGTGGCGCAGTGGTTAAGAATCCGCCTGCCAATGCAGGGGACACGGGTTCAAGCCCTGGTCTGGGAAGATCCCACATGCCGTGGAGCAACTAAGCCCCTGCGCCACAACTACTGAGCCTGTGCTCTAGAGCCCTCGAGCCACAACAGCTGAGCCCGCACGCCTAGAGCCCGAGCCCGTGCTCCACAAAAAGAGAAGCCACTGCAATGAGAAGCCCACGCACCACAAGGAAGAGTAGCTCCCGCTCGCCTCAACTAGAGAAAGTCCGTGCACAGCAACAAAGACCCAATGCAGCCAAAAATAAATAAATTAAATTAAATTAAATATATATATATATATATATATATATATATATATATAATGTTATTCCCCTGCTTGGCATTCTTTAGTGACTTCCCATTTCACGTGAGGTAAAGTCCAAGCTCCTTACTTTGCTCTGTGAAAATACTCCATGATCTAGTCCCTGCCAGTCTCTCCAGCCTTATTTCACACCGTTCTCCCCTTCACTCACTACGTACCATCTATACTGGCCTTCCGTCCTCCCCTAAGGAATGCCAAAGCCCACCACCACCATCCCCAAGAGCCTGTGCACGTGAATCTTCTAGCCTAGGGTACCCTTCCCCTGGCTTTTTTGCACGGCCTGCTTCGTATCCTTCATGTCTCACCTTTAGTGTCAACTCCTCGGAGACGCTTTTCCTGACCACTCCACCTACAGCAGTGCATGTGTGCGCACACATTACTCTCATAGCACAGTGGGTTTATATTCTTCCCGGCCTCGGCTACAAGTGACATGTATCTTGTTTGTTACTCATTGCTTCTCTTCCCCACTGGAATGTGAGTAAGGACCTTGTTTGCTTTGTTTACTGTTGTGTTGTATTCCCAGTTCCTAGCACTTGCCTGGCACGTGGTAGCCACTAAATTAAAGCTTACTGAAAGAGAGAAGGATGGGAAGGGAAGGAAAGAAAACACGTTAAAAATAAGGAATTTCCTGTTTTAAAGAGTCTTACACTGGCGTAGTAAGAGCAGTTGAATAAAAGTAGAAGAGAAAAAGAACATTTCATGGAATCGAACCATTGCAGCCTCTTGCTGGTTTCCTGGTTATGAAATAAACACTAAACCTAAGTCTAGTGGCTTCACATTTTAAACTTTCGGCATCTGTCTCCTTTCTTGCTTTTCCTACGTGTGTTTCATCCTCCTAACTCTCCCCCAATGTTTGCAGACTATGCCTGTTTCCTTTGTTTGATATTGTGTTCTCAGAATCCTTGGTCCGCTGTACTTGCTAGGAGTTAGGTGCAGAAACTTGACTAGTTTGAGGGGGGTTATCAGAAAACAAATGAAAGTTGTGATTATGCCGTCTCTTGGTCCTTAGCTTAGTTTAGCTCATGTTTAAGGACAGCTATGAAGAGCCTGCTGTGGATAAAGTGACAAGTGCTCTGACGAAAAATAAGGCAGAATGAGGAGATCGATGAGTGACAGAGAATGAGGAGGAGAGGATGTGAGATAGGGTGGGCAGCCTCTGAGGCTGGATCCCGTGCACCAGGACCTGAATGGGGTGAAGGAGCAAATTGTGGGAAGTTGTGGTCAAAGAGCATCCCAGAGGTTTGTTGTATTGAACCATCGTTTCCCAGCTTGCCCTCTGTTATCCCCCTTCTAACCAGGATGTTCCTGCTTCTAGCCCACACCACAATTCTACGGTTGTTTTTAAGGCCGAGCCCAGGGCCTTCCATACCGTTATGCAGCTTGTATACTGCACACCTATAGGGGGCACCAGTCACATGTGTTATCATTGTAGGTTTGACTATTTCGTCACGGTTTTCCAGCAGATGGCAGTAAAGTTCACGAGGAAGGGTGGCTTTTTCTAATTTGCATTTAGGCTAACGTTTTTATGCCTTTTTCCTTCTCTAATACATTAAGGTCTTTTTCTCTCTAGGCCCAGCCTTATCCTCTAAGCTTTTCTCTTTCTGTCCTTCTTTCAAATATTTCAAACTTCAAGAATTGTAAGCACAGTAAGAAAAACTCCCATATAACCTTTGCTCTAGTTCACCAGTTGTTAACATTTGACCACTTTTGCTTTCACTCCCTCCCTCTCTCTATAGAACATGTTTTTTCCTGAACCATTTAAGAACTGCTTGCAAATGTCCTTCCCCTTTATCCCTAAATATTTTGGAGTATGTTTCCTTCAAACAGAAATTGTTTGGAATTGTTTTGCGTAGCCACAGTATGTTTATTGAATTTAGGAAGTCCAGCATTGATACGGTACTTTTATCAATTATATAGTGTACATTCAATCTTCTTCACTTGTCCCAGCGATGTTCTTTATAGCTGTTTTTACAGTCTATGATCACAGTTTGCATTTACGTGTTGTCAAGTCTCTTTACTCTCCTTTTTTTTTTTTTTAAATGTTAGAGCTTTTTTTTTTACGCGGGCCTCTCACTGCTGTGGCCTCTCCCGTTGCAGAGCACAGGCTCCGGACGCGCAGGCTCAGCGGCCATGGCTGACAGGCCTAGCCGCTCCGCGGCATGTGGGATCTTCCCGGACCGGGGCACGAACCCGTGTCCCCTGCATCGGCAGGCGGACTCTCAACCACTGCGCCACCAGGGAAGCCCTCTTTACTCTCCTTTAATCTGAAAAAGTTCTTCAGCTTTTTCTTGTCTTTCATACCACTGATATTTTTGAAGAATACTGGTCAATTGTTCTGTAGACTTTTCTCAAACTGGTTTTATCTGGTGCTTTCTCATTAGATTCAGGTAATATGGTTTGGCAAGAATACCACTGAAGTGATGTGCCGTTCTCAGTGCATTGCATCAAGAGGCACACGGTATCTGTTGGTTCCATGAATAGGCATTCTGTGTTGAAACTGTCCTTGCAGTCGTGTGAACTGTGGCGCACGTATATGGATTATAGTTAAAATCTGAGTGCTTACATGTGTTGTGTACAGTGCTAACAAGCATTCCGCATACATTAGCTCTATATGTTCCTTAAAACAACTCTAAGAAATAGATGTCACCTTCTTCATTTTATAAATGAGAAAACAAAGGTTTAGCAGGGTTAATTAAGGTCACATGGCTAAAAATGACCAGAACTCAAACTCCTGTCTCTCCAGTTCCAAAGTCCTTACTCTTCTTTAGAAGGAGAGAGTAGCACAGAAGAAACTTGCATAGGGCTATTAGTGTTGAAGTTAGACTTCACGGATTGAAATTCAAATGTTGTGTCATTGCTAGATTGGAGGTAATTGCTAGCCCTCACACTCAGAGTTTTTGAGGTGTCTTTAAGGAGAGGAACTTAGATTTTTCCAGTTTGGATTTCCCAACCATAAGACCCACTTGCCTGAGACAGTCTTGGTTTATACCTATTTCCTAAGTTATTAACCGTGTCCCCATTCATTTTCAAAAGTATCATCGTTTAGTAATTATATGGTCCCCTACCCAAAATCCTTCCTTGAGTTCTCTTCAGATCAACATAGAGACTGGTGTTTCATTGTAACCAACGCTAACAGAACTTGGTATGTTTTTATAAGCATGGTTTGCTTAATTTAGTCAACAGCAAGATTTTCCCACAGTTGCTCTACTGAAACATTTAAAGTAAATGATGTTTCACCCCATCGTACTTCAGTAGCCACGACTAAAAAGTCAGTTTCTAAGTTTCTGTAAACCTGTCCAGAAACCAGAGGTACCTTTGGCAGTGTGAATCATCATCCCTGATGTAATTTGATTTTCATTTATCATTGTCTTAAGGCGGGGCTGCACCTGTAATTGAATGCGAGTGTAATGTTTCTCCAGTGTGCAGGACACAGCCAGGGAGAACAGTCCTAGCCTTGTGGCTCATGGGTGTTCATATAACTTACGATCCGTTTTCCTTTGGCAGTGCACGACTTAATTTTCTGGCGAGATGTGAAGAAGACTGGGTTTGTCTTTGGCACCACACTGATCGTGCTGCTCTCCCTGGCAGCTTTCAGTGTCATCAGTGTGGTTTCTTACCTCATCCTGGCTCTTCTGTCTGTCACCATCAGCTTCAGGGTCTACAAGTCTGTCATCCAAGCTGTACAGAAGTCAGAAGAAGGCCATCCATTCAAGTGAGTTGAAGTATCACAAGTAACACCCTACAATTTAGGGAAGGGACTCACTGAGGCTGGTCAGATCTAAATGAGACCTGATTAAAAGTCAAGAATTATAGGGCCTAATGCAGCCGATCAGTGGCATGAAGCAGCATCTTGAGACCACCTTATGAAGTGAACAAGTTGGGAGCCAGGAACTTTTTAACAAGCTAGAGGCTCACCAAAAAGGACTATCTAAATTCCTGAGCAGGGTCAGTAGGGAAAGCAGAGCGTCTAGGACAGCACTCAGATGGGGTCCCAAGTACAGGTTTAAGCCGCCACATAGTTAACTCTTAAAACAGCCTTGAAATCTTGGTGTTGAGGCTGCATTCTTGGCGATACCAGAACTCAGTGTATTTACTCTTGGTTTTATTACTGATTTCCTTCCTGTCTCTCCTTTAGTTTCCTTAATACCAGGGGCAGGTCTTGATTAAGTCGGTAGGTCATGCATTTCTAGAATCCAGTTGCTAACCTTTCCTACATTTAACAAACGTTTTCCTCACACTTTTCCTCTTGAAGGTCTTAGACCATAAAAGCTTTAACATCAGCAAATGACAGGGTTTTTTTGTTTGTTTGTTAGTTTTTAATTTACTTTCAAAATGACAGTTTTTTAAAACCTCTTCTCATGGAAAAAGAAACACTTCTGTCATCTCTCAGAACTCTGACAGAACAGGTGTCTGGCTGCAGCGCTGGTCCTTGTATTTTCTCCTGGTGAGAATAGAAGCGATAATTTAAACTATACATGGCATTTTAAAAGTTATTTGTAAATTAGTTTTAACAAATCAATAGTTGTTGGTTGGTTGAGTGGGTAAATTTTACTGTTTTGCCACAAGTTCCAGTGTGTTAGCAGGGCTTTTTTCCCTTTTGCGTACCACTGTTATGGAGTTATAAAATGTGTTTTGCTAAGTTGTATTAATTACAGCATCTAATTTTTATAACTTTTGTATTTGGTAAATATTTTCTTAATAAATAGGAAAGAAAAACATGTCTGTTACTCTTCTGTTTTTCCCACAAGACTATAGGCTCTTTAAGGCAAAAGCAGTTTTATCTTTCTGATATCTCTACACCTAGCAGAGGGTCTGGTACTCAGTAGGCGCTCAGCACGTACTGAGCGAATGAACGAACAGATTATGAGCAGATGGTTGTATCTCAATTCTGTAATGCGTCTGGGGACAGAACCCAGGTCTTTTTGTTTTTTTAACAAATATTTTATAATGCCTCCTTTATCATTTTGAAATGAAATTCATAGATAATATACCATGTAACATAATGTTATATAATATACCATTGTATGGTATATTATATAACATATATAACAACATTTTAAAAATTGATCATTATTATAAAGAGTGATAAATAGAAAGCCATTGACAATAAAATAATATGCATTCCAGTCAATATTTAATTGCTTGGACATAACTACACCAAAAAAAAAAAAACCCATAATAAAGACTTGCACATACATGTATAATGTCCCTTATAGGTGTGATTTTCTAAAATGATGGGAGAAAATCTTAGTAAGGTTTTAGCGTAAACAAAACACAGTTTTAGGCAATTCAGGATATGTTAAAACTGTGGGAAAAAATCCTTTGCTTTTATATGTTCTGGGCTCTTGATAATTATAAATAGGTTCACCTTCATGAATACCCTGTGAGGCAGTAAACGTTATGCAGGTATAGGGCGGTTCTTTCTTGTGCATGACACTCCCACACTGCAGACATCTGGCAGCTTTGTCTCTGCCCACTGAATGACAGTGGTGCCCCCACCCCACCCCATGGCAGCAGAAAATGCCTTTGCAGATTGCTAAAACACACCCTTTGGGGCATTTCACACTCTAAAGAACTTCTGTGCTAACAGAAAGAGATCTTCTCTTGCCATGTCAAATGTGTGACTGTTGTTTCTTCTTCTGGAAGAGCCTACCTGGATGTAGACATCACTCTGTCCTCAGAAGCTTTCCATAATTACGTGAACGCTGCCATGGTGCACATCAACAGGGCCCTGAAACTCATTATTCGTCTCTTTCTGGTGGAAGATCTGGTTGACTCCTTGAAGGTTAGTTGCCTCTACAGCTTTTGGTGGTGAGGCTGAGGAAAATCAGGGACTAGGTTATAATTCAGAGGAAAAGCAGTTGATAGGGTTTTGTCAGACAAAAGCAAATGTATGCTTTTCTCAATCAACCTGTAAAAATGGGGACAGGAGTTAGTAAAGGAGGTACCTCTGCACCTGGAGAACTAACATCAGAACAAGGCTAACGTATTGATAATTGACAGAAATGCAGTTACAGTCTGTTTGGCGGCCTGAGAGAATGATAGAATTCTCTTATGCATCCTCAAATGTGTAGTACAAATGAGGTAACCTTCATTTTGAAACTATTTATGGCATACATCACTAGGTTTATGCAGACTCAGTTAGCTAGAGAAGAATGGCATCAATTAACCTGAACTTGGCGTTACGATTATTCCTGCTTAACCCTCTGATGTTGGCCTTCACAGCTGGCTGTCTTCATGTGGCTGATGACCTACGTTGGTGCCGTTTTCAATGGGATCACCCTTCTGATTCTTGGTAAGATGGCAAGGAAAATGTCTCCAGGCTCTATGAAGTAACTGGTAAGAGTAAGAGCAAAGAGAGTTGTCAGCATTGCTCCAGTCCTTCCACATTGGCCCAGCCTTTAACATCCGTAGAGACCTTGACCTCAGAGGAATCTGTGTTTATGGCCGCAAGTTTATTAAATGGTCCTACCTAAAAAGAAATATCCAGACAGCTAGAAATAAAGGAGAGTTGTCTAGATTTGGTTTAAATATGGGGATCTTATTTGTAGAAATCATTTTCATAATTTGGAAATTATTTGTAGTACAAAGAAGGAAGCCTGTGTACCTGTATCTAACTGTCCTTAATTGAGAGCTCTGGTTGAAGATCTGTGTTTCCCTATATTTTATGAGGAAAAATGTTCCTGTTACCTATGTCTTGAGACTTTGTGACCATCTCACATTTACACTTGCCATGTCTCATGGTTCTGTCTTATAGCTGAACTGCTCATTTTCAGTGTTCCAGTTGTCTATGAGAAGTACAAGGTAAGCATTTGTCTGTTTCTAATCAGATATGCCAGTTGATGTATGACTAATTTTAGCTCATTTTCTAGGCATTGAAAGTTCAGAGCAATCCTTTTCTAACCATTTTTACAGTCTATTTTTATAGATCAGGTGCCTGTAAGAAACTGGTAATAGTGGTTTCCTTTAAGGAGAGAAGCTGAATGTCTAGGAGAGATAAGGGTAGGAAGGGCACTTATACCTTGCTGTGTGCCTTTTGAGGGTTTTGTTGTTGTTGTTTTTATTTGGTTGCGCTGGGTCTTAGTTGCAGCAGGTGGCCTCCTTAGTTGTGGCATGTGAACTCTTAGTTACAGCATGCATGTGGGATCTAGTTCCCGGACCCAGGGATTGAACCCAGGCCCTTTGCATTGGGGAGCGCAGAGTCTTATCTGCTGCGCCACCAGGGAAGTCCCCACCTTTTGAGTTTTTATCACATGGATCTGTTCCCAAAAAATAAGCTGAAAAAATGCTTAAGTAAAAGCTGGTGTCTAAAAAGAAACTTAAACTGTTAAGGCTATTGTGGGAATCCATCAGTATGAACAGATGTTTGCATTGTAGAGTGGTGTATACAGAGTATACTAGATGCTATGAGGTTATTCTTGATAGATTAAGTCATGCATCAGCAGACTTTTATTCATGGCTTTTTTTTTTAATTTATTTACTTTTTTATTTATTTTTGGCTGCATTGGGTCTTTGTTGCTGCGCCCGGGCTTTCTCTAGTTGCGGCAAGTGGGGGGCTACTCTTGGTTGCAGTGGCAGTCTTCTCATTGTGGTGGCTTCTCTTGTTGTGGAGCATGGGCTCTAGGCACGCAAGCTTCAGTAGTTGAGGCACACGGGCTTAGTAGTTGTGGCTCGCAGGCTCAGTAGCTGTGGTACACGGGCTTAGTTGCTCCGCAGCTTGTGGGACCTTCCCGGACCAGGGCTCGAACCCGTGTCCCCTGCATTGGCAGGTGGATTCTTAACCACTGCACCACCAGGGAAGCCCTATTCATGGCTTTTTGATATTAAATGTATTAGTGTCACCCAGGAGTAAAAACACATTTCTGATTACAGAATATAGATTAGACACAGTTTCTAGTATTCAGAAAATGCTATATACTCCAGTGTCTCTGAAGGAAATACCTAGCAAGTACTTTTTAAAACTGAGCACTATTTCATTTTCCAGAATATTCCATAGTGTTTTTTAAAAATGGTTAAAGTAGACAAAAACAAATTACCTTCAGGAAAATTGTTAATCTGTGTGTTGCCACAACTGAGTTGCTTTTCTTTGTTAAAGATCCAGATCGATCACTATGTTGGCATCGTCCGCGATCAGACCAAGTCAGTTGTTGAAAAGTGAGTATGCTTAGGTCCCACATTTCATCATGACATGTGCTTTTTTTCCCCCAATTATTTTTAGTCTCCTGTGTAAAATGCTAATGCCAAAGAAAGTAATTTTTACCCTGGGGAAAAAGAAAACCTTGGTTAATAGTTTGATTTTACTAAAAATTATTTCATCTGCTTCTTTGTAAAGCATGCCTTGTATCTTACACTAAAAAGGATCAATGGAGTTAGGACCACTCTGCCTTTTTGAACCGGTTTTTAAATGTTCATGGTTGTCTACTCACCTTCATTTATTTTCACAAATATCAGTTTTATTTTTTGGCCATGCCACGCAGCATGTGGCAAATTAGGTAATTAGTTCCCCGACCAGGGATCGAACCCACACCCGCTGCAGTGGAAGCGTGGAGTCTTAGCCACTGGACCAAGAGGGAAGTCCCCAGTTTTCACAAATATCAATTTTAAGCTAAACTCTTCCCTCCCTTTTCAGAAATAAAAATTTTAGCAAATCAATGTATTAAAGTTCAAAGCTACCTCTTTTTTCTAAGACTACCAAATCCTTCTGTTTTAACCACTTTAATATTTAAATCAAGTATAAAATGTTGGTAGACATTTTCATGACTCCTTATTATATCACAGAACTGTTTCTCTTTTATTTTCAATTATTTGTAACAAACACTATGGAACCCAGCACTTTGAATTAAAATGTTAATATTTTTCCATATTTTCCATGTTTTCTTCAGATATTCTTTAAGAGACAAAACGTCACAAGCATTTAAATCCTCTTTGTGCCCACTCCCACCTTTCACACCCCAAATTTTAGTGCTTTTTCCAGCTTTGATAAGAGGAAATCTTGACTATATCCAGACAGCTCTGGCTTGATGCCAGGATCTTTACCTACTCTTTTGCTTTCTTAGGTAGACATTGGAGGTCAAGCCAGACAAGGGCGGTTAGGACAAATTTGTATATGGTTGCTGTTTACTCCTTATTGTAAAAGATGATCATAACTTAGCTTTAAACCTGAAGTCTTGATTAGCAGTGTGAGCTGATTTGGCCCACTTGGTGGGATGTATCGTTTGTGGGGAGTAGCTTTGACATTAGCTGAGGGATGTGAATGTCCCTTGGTACCCTTAGTGATGGGTAACCTCAGTGCACAAAATAAAGGACAGCTTTGGTGTCCTGTGAGGGGCGGGGAGCTATTGCCAGCCCCTGTAGTTTTTTTATATGTGACCTTGACCCTTGACCCCTGGTTCCTTCTGTGACACTAATGGGTAACCTGGCATTCCAAGAGAAAGGGGCTCTGGCACTGCCATCATGTAGAGGACAGGCAGCAGGCATAATGCCTAGACACATCTCATTCTTCCCTGGAACCCCCAGTGAAGGAGCCAGGAGGTTCAGGCAGTCAAAGAGGACAGGCAGCAGGCATAATGCCTAGACACATCTCATTCTTCCCTGGAACCCCCAGTGAAGGAGCCAGGAGGTTCAGGCAGCAGGCACAGCAGCAGGGAGGGGGACGGATCCTGGTATACTCCTCAGCTCATCCCAGGCCAGACTCGGCCCCTGCCACTTCTCATCCAGAGGAAGCCCTGTGGAAATGGGGAGTGTTTTTCACATGGCTCCGGTAAATCCAGGAGTGTCTTCTAGCATCAGTGTTAAAATAAAAACCTAGAACTAATGTCTATATTTTCACCCTTTTTTTTTTTTCCTTTTCCTCAATAGGATTCAAGCAAAACTCCCTGGAATTGCAAAGAAAAAGGCAGAATAAGTACATGGAAACCAGAAATGCAACAGTTACTAAAACACCATTTAATAGTTATAATGTTGTTACTTGTACTATGAAGGAACCGTGCTCAGTGTCAGCTTGAGCCTGCATTCCCAGCTTTTTTTTTTTAATTTGGTGTTTTCTCCCCTCCTTTCCCTTTACCCTCAGTATCAAGCACAAGAATTGTTGGACTTGAAAAAGAACTGATATCTTAGAACCCAAAAGAATAAAGAAAGAATCAAATTAATAGGATAAATCAATACCTTAATGATGGTGGAGCTTTACCTGTAGCTAGAAAGGAGGGGAAAGATTGGAGGTAAAGGAGAAAATGGAAAATAAAACACATCTCTTGGGTTCTTCTATTCAAATTTCAAGGACTAGTCAGTCTTACATAGCTTTCCATCATAGTTTTGCCCTTATTTTTTTTTTTTTTTGCCCTTATTTTTAAGTTAAGAAATAATGATTAACTTATAAAGAAATTATCTGGGGACAAGAATGGGATTCTTTCCCTCTTTGTTGTTGTTGTTGTTTTGTTTTGTTTTTTGCAGCCCTGTGATCCCATCTTCCTGCCCCACGATGTGAGCAGCTACCCCTAATATTCTTCTTCATTTAACGATATAACTTTCAACTCTATGAATAACTTATAGTTGATAGTGATAATTCCTGATTCTCAGAATGCCATCCGATAACCAAGAATGAAGATGGAAAGTAGGATGAGGAGGAGTGCACAGGGGTGCTGCTGCGACTCCCGCTCACCCTTAGGAGAGGAAAGGCTCCACCACGTGGGACGGTGGGGTCTGTGTCATTTCTTTCGGACACCAGTTCTGAGCTTTAGTTTGAGAGCTTATTCCTGAGTGGGCTTTCCTCCCTCTTTCCTGCCCTCAAGTTTAATAAATATGGTTGTACTTTTCTTATTATAAAATAAATGTCTGTAACTGCTGTACACTGCTGTAAACTTGTTAGAGAAAAAAATTAATCTGCATGTGGGCTCCTCAGTTATTGGGTTATTGTAATCCTGTCTCAGTCCATGGTGGGGAGACATTCTCAAGAGGTGAACTAAAGAAACACAAAGGCCTTTTTTCTCTTTTCTCTTTTCCTCCTGCACATGGTACATCTTTAACCTGTGCTCATCGTTTTCCCCTAAGGACCAAAGCTGAGCTGGCCTGAGAGGAGATTGTGTCTGTGGTTAAGAGATCACAGATTAGTGTAAGGAAGTGCATTTTGTGATTCATAGGGAGTTTTAACTTGGAGGCTAGCTTATTGGGTGTGTGTTGTTTGAGGGTTCCTTTCATTTTCAGGCACATAAAATGTCTTGGCACCTCTACTGTGGTACAGGGTACCTTTTGAGAGTGTTTTCCAAGAAGCTTTAGGTAAGGGTGATCAGGCAGGGCCAGATTGTGTTGACGGGCCCCATGCACAATTAAAAGACAACAAAACAGTTCACGTTGACATCAGATGGAGGGCGTTTGGGAATCTTTGATTCCCATTTGAGACTTATAAGTGTCTTCCTCCCTTTCCAACATGAAAATTCAGTAAATTTGAAAGAAAATCATCTGTGAGTTCCTTCAGGTTGTAACTCATAGTCGTGATAATCCAGAGGGAATATGCACTGGAGACTTTAAAGGCTACAGTCTTTGATGGTCCCAGAGCAGTGCAGCTCTGTAGAAGGTAGTGTAAGGAAGTTTTCCTTCTACTTTGTTGAGGAAATTACTTAGGAATTTAGACGGGTAAAAGGTACCCTTGCCTTACTCCACTCCACTTATTTTCTTAGCCCCCTTTCCTTTTGAAATGTTTAACTGATTTCATGTCATAGTAGGGCATGCATTCTCCATCCCCATCCTTTGCCCTCCCAGGAAGTAAGTGTACTGAAAATCTTTTGGGGCTTCCCCTCCAAAGGACCTTTTTCTGCACTGGAAGCCTCCACACCTAGCTCTTTGTTTTATTAGTGCTGTGTTTAGATTAATTTGGACAGATCTTTGTGCCACACAAGAATTTTTTGTTTTTTTAAGAAAAATCTATAGGTGAAAAATTACTAACGAAACTGTGTGTGCGTGTATGTGCGTGCAACATAAAAGTACAGTAGCGCCTAAGGAGCTTGAATCTTGGTTCCTGTAAAACTGCAAATTGATGTGGTATTAATAAAAATAATAATAATAGAAAAGAACACAGTGACTGTGGTGTCATTCTGCTAACTTTATTCTTTATACACAGTTTGGGTAAAGTAAGAACCAAACAAGGCTTCCACTGGCCCCCATTCCCACTCCACTTTTGAGGCATTAAAAAGCGACTAATAGTTGATACTGGTAATGATTTCCAAGACTGTAGAATTTCCATAGTAGAGCAAAACTGTGCACTTGGTTTCTGAAAGAAAATAAGAGACCCTCTAAGAGATGACCTTAGGAGAAAGAATGATGAGTGGAAGGGGGCCAGAGGGGTCTGTTGTCCCAGTTTACACCAACCTAGGAAGGTTCCCCCACCTGCAACATGAAGCAGCCTATAACTCAGTCACAATGTACTTAAAATGAGAGTCAATCACCATGGCAAATGGAAATTTTTCCATCAGGTTTTTGCTGAAAGAACTTGTCTCGGATTAGCTCTTTCCCCAAACTAAGGCTGCCATGACCCTTAAGCTGGATTTGAAAAGTTTATTCAACATACCTCTTAGAAAACTTAGGCTGAAATTTTTAAAAAATAACTGATGCAAACAACTTCACAAATACGCATACAAATGTTCAAATAATATCACTAACATGGTATATAAATATGTATTCAGAGTAACATTTACATATTGGCCATAATAGCAAGCATACCATTAACAAAAAAATTCATGAAGAAACTTCACCTGTTCATATCAGACTCCCAAGGCAAGGAGGAGGCACCTAGAGATGGGGACCACCTAATCTCCTAACTCATGAGGCTATAGCTGCAAAGTAGTAATCACCGCAGTGGCACTTTCTAGATCATTGGTGCTCAGAACTTCAGCATGCCTCATGGTCACTGGAGGGCTTTTCAGAACGGACTGCTGGGCTCCACCCCCGTTTCTGATCTACAAGGTGGGGCCCAAGGATTTGCCTTTCTACTAAGTTCCTAATGGGATGATGCTGTCCTGGTGGCCACTTCTGAGAACCAGTGGGGTGCTCGGGGCTGCTGCTTACTAAAGACATCTGCTCCTGCCCTCCTAAGTCCTCTCCCTATCAAGGGGAAACACCATTCCCACCCTGCTCTCTGCCCTGGCTTACCTGAACTTCGGCAGAGGGCTTGGATGACTATAATAACTGCCCCAGTTTGCCTACTGTTTTTGAACGGGCAGAGTAGCAAAAGTGGCACAACACTCCTGGAGCTGAAACAACATGCATGAAGGAAAATAAAAGAATGGCAGTGTCCAAACTGGTGCCATCCATAATCCCTGTTCTGAAGCTTTTAATACTGTCTCAAAAAACCTGGAGGTTCAGACACTAGGAATTCACTTTTCAGTCAACTGACAGCCCATGCAGTTATTTCCTGAACCCCTGGTGGCATCAACAACACACCACCAGAGCCTTGCCCAGTAGAGAGGCCTTGGGCCGGGCGGCAGTCAGCCCTGCTTCGGGAGTTCTGATGGAGAAGGCTGCTGCTGGTGCCCTCCAGCTGAAGCCAGTGGTGGCAAGGCTGCCCTATAGGATACTCAATTCGTTACAAGCAAGTGTGCCGTTCTTTGCCATCCCCAGGAGGCCACAACTGCGCTGCGGGCCTGCAGCACCCAGCCCAGGTCATCCTTCGGCAGGCCTAATGGTAAAAGAAATTTTAACTCACCAGAGATTGGGAGGCCGTGTAGTGCAAAGAATACTGAATTGGGAGTTGAGATTTTTATGCTAGTCCTAGTACTATTCCTACCTGGTGTGTGTATGTGATCATTTCAGTTGCCGGGCTTCATTTTACCATCCGTGAAAGGGGTGGGGGCAGGTACTAGATCTCCAAGGTCCTTCCAACTCAGACAATCTTGAATTATATAAAAATGCTATAAAATCCGTGGTATAAAATTCAATTCCCAATCAGGAAGAGTCAAGGGGACTGGGCCTGAGGCACTTGAACCTTGGGCTCTGGCCTGGGGGCACTGGGATGAGAGGAAGGGCTTCTCTGCTGTCTGCTTTCCCACCCACGGAGGCAGCTCCTGGCCCCAGGTGCCAGGGCCCCTTCCCCTCCAGACCCAGCCCTGAAGTCCCAACCCGCTGACCTCCCCACTCTCAGGCTTTAAGACCAAAGGAACTGGCCTATGTGAAGAGCAGACAGTGGGTGCCAGAGACTCCGAGGAGGGGCCCCGGTGAGGCACACATTAGTCTATGGTGTTTGGGGTCCTCCCATCCGCGCCTCCTCGCACCTCCTCCCTTTAGGTCCTTCCTCCACCACCTCACAGCTTATCTCTGATACACGCATAATAAATAAGACATTTGCACATAAGGGTGACGGACAGCTCTCTTCCCGCCCCTCCCCCTCTCATATAAAAGCATTAAATACAGTTTCAAAATAAAATACAAAGAGCAAAAAGGGCCTGATCTCGGGGCCACCTGTTCTCCACAGGAGAATGAATCTACACATCCCTCTCGGACCTGCCTGGGAGATCGTGGGGCCCACTCCCGGCCCCTCAGGACCTGGCGCTGCCGCGGGGAAGAGAAACGAAGGCCGAGGCCCGGCCCCAGGCCCTGGGGGCTGAGAACGGGTGGCGCGTCCACCGCGTACAAAAGGGGACAGGAACACAACGCCAACTGCCGGGACCTCCAGTGCCCCGGGCTCGGACTGACGGGCGCTGAAGCAGGAGCGCCTGACTGAGCTCAGGGTAAACGGAGGCCTTCGGAGCAAGAGAGGAGCAAAGGAAAAAAGTGCTAATCCCTTTACAAGATCTCGGTGCGGACGGCCGTGGTAGGGGCCGGGGAGGCGGGTGGGACGGTCTCGGAGAGCCCGCCCCGGAGGCAGGCACAGAAGGCGGGGCCCGGCCCAGCTCCGCCCCCGCCCCGGGCCACCGTCCCACCCGACCACCCGCGGTACTACGCGCCTTCACCGCGGGCTGGCGGGCTGGCTCCCCAGCCCCGTTGCCTCTCTTCCCGAGGAAGGCCCTCGTCCGCAGTCCAGGCCCCGGAGCGGTCGAGAAAGCCAGTAACGACTGGGCAGCAGCCGCCCCGACCCGGGAGCCGTGCCTGCCGACGTACAGCTCTGAGAGCTGGACCCCCGGCCGTGAAAAGGGGTCGGTGCGTCCTTTCTGCCTCCCCCACCTACTTGGGGCCCTAATACTGACTGTCGGTGCCCCCGTCCCGGCCTGGCACAGGATCGCCTCGCGGGTGCGGCCGCGGCCCGGAAGCTCTCCGTGCAAACGCTGTGGCTTCTCAGGAACGTGAGGCCCTGAGCGGCGAGGGCCTGGGCTCCGGGCCCGAGAAGAGAGCGCGATTCCTGCGGCGCCCCGACTAGCCTGGGGAACTCTCTGGAACCGAGCGCAAGCCGGAGACCCCCACCCAATCCCGAATCTCCGCCCGGCCCGGCCAGCGGGGGGCAGCGGCAGCGGCCTGGGCCGCGGGAAGCTGGGGCTCCCAGCCGGACAGCCAGCCGGGCACGGCCCCTCGAGTGCGAGTCCTCTACGCCCGACACACGGCGCCCGCCTTGAGGTCCGCGCCGCCGTCGCGCGGTGCCGGGGCGGGCGGTCCAAAGCCCTCGTGGCCGTAGCAGCGTAGTGCCGCCTCCTCGTAGGCCTCCAGGATGGTCTGGCGCTCCTCGGGCGTGAAGTCCATGGAGAAGGGGTGCACCTGCAGAATGTGCCGCTTGATGGTGCTGACCTTGAGCGTGGCCAGCGCGCCCCCGCACACCATGCACACCAGGCCGCGCCGGCTGCCGTCGTAGTCCATCAGGTACTCGCCCCGCCAGCGCGGCTGGTAGTTCCGCCTCTGCTCTCGGCTGCGGGGCGGCGGCGGCGGGGGAGGCGGCGGCGGCAGGGGTGGGAAAGCGAGTCCCCCGGGCTCTGGGCCGTCCTCATCGTCCTCCTCCTCCTCCTCGGCGGGCCGCTCCGACGGTTCTCCAGGAGAAAGTGGGACGTCGCCTAGGACGGAACAAAGGACCGCATTGGAGCGTCTGGGCTTCGTAACCCCCCACTTTGCGCTGTCCCACCCTCCCCTCTCCCCTTCGACCTTCCACTCTCCCCACCCCCTTCTGCCCTGGCCCCTCTCCCTCTCCACCTGCTCTGGCCCTCCGCCAGCTCACCCCACCACTCCTCCTCCTCCTCTGGCTCCTCCTCCTCTTCCCCTCCCCCCTCCTCGGAGGCTGCGGCTGTGCTGGGGGCGGCAGGGTCCCTGGGGGACTCGGGGCAGGGCAGCCCCAAGGCCAGCAGGTGGGCGGCCTTCTCGCTCCACTCCTGGGCGATGAGGGCCCTGACTGGCCCGCTGAGGCGCGTGGAGCCCGGGTGGCGCTGGCGGATGTGCCGCTTGATGGTGCTCATCTTGAGCGAGGCCAGCGCGCCCCCGCACACCATGCACACCAGGCCGCGCCGGCCGCCGTCCAACTCCATGAGGTACTCCAGCCGCCAGCGCTCCTGGTAGTGGCGGCGGTGGTCGCGGCCCCGCGGAGACCGGCCCGGGATCCCCACCCTCTCGCCCTCCTCCAGCTCCTCCTCCTCTGCCGGCCCGGGCCTCTCAGGGACCCAGCCAGCCTCTTCCTTTACGTCTGGGGGGCTGAGATCCTGAGAGGAGGGGGCTCCAGCAGCGGGGGCCGAGTCCCGGCTCTTTCTGGTCAGGTCCTGGGGGACGAGGTCATCGTCTGTTGGGGAAGGGGTGAGGGAGAGGGGCTCAGCCTGCTGGCTGGGTTGCCCTTACCCACACAGACGGGGTCCCTTGCTCCACACCCCAGCCCTAAGCTAGAGGGCCCAACCAGAGAGAGAGAGAGAGGGAGTGTGTGTGTGTGCGCGTGTGTGTAGGGGAGGAATAAGTCCTCCCGGGTGTGTGTGTGTGGGTGTGTGTGTGTAGGGGAGGAATGAGTCCTCCCGTGTGTGTGTGTGTGTGTGTGTGTGTGTGTGTGTAGGGGGAATGAGTCCTCCCGGGTGTGTGTGTGTGGGTGTGTGTGTGTAGGGGAGGAATGAGTCCTCCCGTGTGTGTGTGTGTAGGGGGGAATGAGTCCTCCCGGGTGTGTGGGTGTGTGTGTGTAGGGGAGGAATGAGTCCTCCCGTGTGTGTGTGTGTGTGTGTGTGTGTGTGTGTGTAGGGGGGAATGAGTCCTCCCGTGTGTGTGTGTGTGTGTGTGTGTGTGTGTGTGTGTAGGGGGGAATGAGTCCTCCCGTGTGTGTGTGTGTGTGTGTGTGTCTGTGTGTGTGTGTAGGGGAGGAATGAGTCCTCCTGGGTGTGTGTGCATGTGTGTGTAGGGGGGGATGAGTCCCTCCCGGTTCTGGCCACAGACCTCACTTTGCAGCCCTTATATGATGGGGTCCTGGCCCTGGGATGGGCCTCGCACCTGGTGGGGCCTGGGTGAGCTCAGACAGTGCCTCGGGCTGGCCACCCCAGGCTTGCAGCAGGGCGCTGCGCTGGGGGCCGCTGAGCCCCAGGGAGCCGGGGTGCACCTCCAGCACGTGGGCACGGATGTCATCCAGGTGCAAGCTGGGTAGTGCCCGGCCACAGGCCATGCACACTAGCCGGTTCCCCCGCGGGTCATAGTCCATGAGACACTCTGCCCGGAACCAGTTCTGCAGGGACTCCTTCAGCCTCCGCTCCAGGCGCCGGGCACCCAGCCCCCTGCTGCCCCCAGCCCTCCGGGAGGCAGACAGGCGCCGACGCCGAGCCCGGGGTGCCCCTGGGCCCCCTCGCCGCTGGCGCCGGCCGCCCCCACCAGCTGGGGCTTTGCCTGAAAGGGTTGGAGGAAGGGAAGGAACTGAGACGCTGGCCCTCCCGGGGAGCCCCCACCACCACAGCCAGGTCCTCCATCCATAAGCCTCTCCCTCACTCTGACTCTGAGCCCTCTGCCTAAGCTTTCCCCTGCCCTTCCTCTCCCCTCCGGTCTTCACTCCTCCAGCCCCTAATCCTCCTGAACACAAACCCTCAGCCCACCTGACTCCTCCCCCAGACCCACATTCTAGCCCCTTCCCTAGACTTCACTGTCAGTCATACCTTTCTAGTGCCCTCTGCTCCCAGACCTTCCCCGGCCTCTCTCCCCAGCCTCCACTCCCTGGATCCTTCTAAAACCACAGAGTGGTTAGTGGTTAGATCCCCAATCCCACTGTCTCTCCCGCACTACTGTCCAATAGACAGACCTCACCCCAAAAAGGAGCAAAAACTTGCTCCAGAAAACCAGCTACTTGGCTGAGAAGCCCAGGCTGTCCCCACCCGGCCCCATCCACTACCCACGCCCTTGCTTCCCCATGTCCTACGTTACCTGGGCCCTTGGGAGGGCAAGCCTGGAGGCCAGCCCCTTCCTCCTCCTCTTCCTCCTCCTCCTCCTCCTCCTCCTCAGCCCCCTGGGCCCCTGGGCCCTCAGCCTCTCCACAGGCCCCCAGCCCCAGGTGGGCATCCCAGCTGTTGCTGATGACTTCCTTCTCCCGGGGACTCCAATGCAGGGAGTAGGGGTGCTTTTGGCGGATGTGTCGCTTGATGGTGCTGAGCTTGAGAGTGGCCAGGGAGCTGCCGCACACCATGCACACCATGCCGTGACGGGCAGGGTTGAAGTCCATCAGGTACTCCAGCCGCCAGTGGTCGTGGTAGTAGCGCCGGTGGTCACGGCCAGGGATGCGGCTCTTTCCAGGCCTCGAGGCCCGGGCCTCACAGTGGTCTGAGTATTTCCTGCCTGAGGATGCTGGTCCCCTAGCCCTGGAGGAGGGCAGGGGGGCACTCCCCCAGCTCCCCAAGGCACCCCCTTCCAGCTGAAGATCTTGCCCTGAAGAGGGGGAAAGGGAGACAGTTTTTCAATCCCCGATTTCCAGGGAAAGAACCTAGGGCTTCGATTTTGCAGGAGAAGGGAGGGGGGAGAGAGGTCATTCAGGGGCAGGAAAGGGATGGCAACAGCAATAAAAGGGAAGTGGGAGAGCAGGGCATCAAAACATTGGTCCTTTACAGAGAGCAAGACCCCTTTAAGAGAGGCTCAAGAACAAAAGAATGCAGGGCACAGCTCTGACTTTTTAAAAAATAAGGTGAAGGCCGAAAGCCAAGGAGGCAGCAGGCTGTGCAAGGCCCCCTTTTTGGACGAGAGCTGTAGGGGTACAGCCAGGAGAGCAGCATGCCGGGGCGGTTACAGCCGCAGCGGGGTGAGAAGAACAAAGGGGGCATCTGTCTGCATCCAGGGCTGCACACAGGACCCACTGCCCAAGGCCCCAGCCAGGAAGGCCCCACCCAAAGATGATCTTCTCCCTTTTTCCAATAATGCCTCAAATACACCCTCCTGAGAATCCCATTTTAAGGGGCACTAAGCATTGTCAGTTCCCCAAATTTAGAGACCCACAGGAGGGATCCCCGTGACAAAGCTGTCAGCACCTCCAGAGAAAGGAGTTTTTAGGACTCTGACTTTCCTAGAGTCTGGGAGAGCCGATGACTGAAAGGGGATGACGGCAGGAGGGCCACCAGAGTGGCTACTGAAGGCTCTGCAGAAGGGAGTGGCCACCACCCACTGGAGTCCATTAAGTCTTTCTGGGGATTTATTTTTTGCTCTGGCCAGGAGCCGGCCACTGCCCAGCAATCAGAGGGCAGTCAGTGGAGAGGCCACCAACCCAGTGGTGTTCCCTTTTGCCAAATAGAGACACTGAGCAGTCCCCCACTTTCCCTACACTTTGGACCTTATTTTATTTAGAAAAGGGTCTCCTAGACAAATAGGCTGGATAGACAGGTGTGATCATTCTCCCAGTGGAGAATCCCCCGGTCTGGGAAACAAAAGGCAGGATCAGAGAGGGCTCCTGTCATCACTGTGTTTTTGTTTGGTTTTGGTGTAAGTAGATCCAAAGAAAAAGAAAACACTAGTTTCAGAGTCAGAAACCTGGGTTCGACTCCTGGCTTCACTGGTAACTTGCTCCGTGACCTGTGACAGGTCATGTCCGCTCTCTGGGCCTAAGCGTCTTTGTCTGCAAAGGCACTGGATAGCTAGCTGGTCTCTGAGCATCCTTCCAGCGCTGGATGTTAGTCTAAGGTGGACTGGCGCTTTAAGAGCCGAAAAAAGGGGAGGAGCTGGGATTCTTTAAAAACAAAAGGGGATGGGGAATTTCTGGGAGGGGAGCTCGGGGATTAGGGCTGAGTCTCCCTAGCCTGGACAGTCTTCAGGGTCTTAAGGCTTTGACCATGAAGCAGAGGGATGAAGAAAAACAGTCTCCTCTGAGAGCAAACGAAGAGGACTGGCTGGTACCCCTATAGCTGACAAATTTTGGCAAATTTTCTGAAAAGAAGGGAGGGGGTAACGCGCGGACTGGAGGGGGTGTATGCCTTTGTGGGCGAGCCCATCCCTTTAAGGACTGCCCGCCGTGGGGAAGGTACTGGTAGGTCCCCAAGAGGCGCAAGCCGTGCTCTTTCCCAGGGAGAACGTAGGGAAAAAGAAAACGGGTTCCTTTCTCTAGGCAAGGCCACAGAGGAGAGGACAGCCCAACTTAAAGCAGCGGAGTCCCCAGCACAGTTCCTCTGGTGGGAAGCCCGGAAAGGGACCCAAGGTCTGGGCAGACTTTTAAGAGACAGCCGGATAAGGGAGACCACCTGGGAGTCTGAAAGAGAAAGGGGCGGGGGCCGCAAGTCCAAGAGCCTAGAGCGCGAGCCCCGCGGCGCCTGCCCAGGCCCTCTGGGGCCCCTCCAGCTTGGCCTCCAAGGCGGGGGCCGCGGGGCCCTTTAAGGGGGAGGGGATCCGCCCGAGCCCCGCGGGCCAGCCCCGGGAGCTGGGCGGGGGGCTCCCCCGTTGGCCCTGCAGTCGCCATCCGCGCCCGCCAGGTGGCGCCCCCGGCCGCCCTGCCCGCGTCCCCCCCTTTGTTCGGCGGAGGAGAGGGGCCCGGAGCCCGGAGCCGCAGCCCTCCCCTCCCCCATGCCGGGGCCCCCGCCCGAGCCGCCGGCACCAGCCAACTCTTACCGCCGTCGTCCTCCTCGGGCTCCGCGCCGCCGCTCGATCCGGCGGGCGGCAGCCGTCGGCCCCGTGCCGAGGCCGCTGCTGGCCCGGGGCCGCCCCTGCCGCCGCCGCTCCGGCTCCGGTGGTCCCCGCCAGGCTCCATGCGCTGCGCTGCGGAGCGGGGCCCCGGGGCGGCAGGGCGCGGGGCCGCGGGGCCGGCGGCGGCCCGCGCGCGGCGCTCGGTGCGCGGGGCCCCGGAGCGCGGGGCGCATGCACTGGGCGGCCGGCCGCACGGACGGCTGACTGCTAGCTCGGCGGCGCGGGCTGGACCGGGGTGGGGATTCCTGTCTGGGGCCCCTGGGGCTCCTTTAAGGGCTCCTGGGTAAATTTAAAGGGGCCGCGCGCTATTTCCTCCTGCCAGCTCGCGGGGGGCTGGGGGGAGAGGCATGAGGCGACCAGCCCGACCAAGGCTCTGCAGCCTTCGCCCGCCGCGGACGTTAGGAGCACGGGCCTCGCCGTCCTCGCGGGCCCGCGCCGCCGCCTCCGGGACTCGGGTCCCGGCTCCTGAAGGGTCACCGAGGCGGCCAGGGGCGCCGCGTCCGTTGCGACGCGCTTGCACCGAAGCTCGGCTCGCAGCCACTGCCCCCTCGGGGCATCTAAGCGCCCGGCTCCCCGCACCGGCGCTGGCAAGGGGGTCGCCCGGTGGGGAGGCCCCGGTCCCTGCCAGGGACTGCCTCCTCCCGCGCGAGCTAGGCGCGGGCCCCAGAGCGGACACGACTGGCAGGGGCCCCAGATGGCCGCGTCCCTGCAGAGAGGGTGGAGCCGCGGGGGCGGCCGCGCCCCCTCCCGCGGGAGCCGCCCGGGAGCGCTGGGAGCTCGGCCTTCAGCATTGGAGGGTGGACGGGCCAAGCTCCCCCGGAGCTGGCCGGGGCGGGGACCGCGGCCGCAGAGACTCGGGCCGAGGAGAGGGGGCGCGCAGTAGACCGCGGAGAGCGGGCTGCGCCGGGGCCCGACGCTGCCGGGCGGAGGTGGCCCCAGGATGGAAGCCGAGAGGGGAGGGCGTGCGCCGCCGTGACTCAGGCTTCTGCCCCCGCAGGCCTGGGGGTGCGACACGAGGCCCTAAACGCGGTCCCGGACCCTCTGCCCCGCACGAGGAAGGGAAGAACGCTGTCCCCGGGCGGGGAGTCGGGCACCTGGGGACCCGCGCCACCACGGCTGGGAAGCTCTGGGGCGGACCCTGGTTGCGAGCCCCGGGATGCCTCGGAAGCCCCAGGTCCCAAGAAGCGGAGAGAAGGGACCTGGAGAAGCAGCTAGGGGCACGGCAGCCTGGAGTCCTTCCTCGAGGACCGGCTGGAGAAGCAGGTGCTTTCTGTGCCTGTGGTTGGTCGCCCACAACAAAGGCGATTCCTAGAGATCCAAATTACAGGGTGCGGGAGTCCATACAGGGTCTCATTATTTAGAGGTGGGTTTTATTCTCTTCTTCGGGGAGGTGCCCAGCGACCCGTTAAAGAAGTCACTCTTGACACGTTCATTTGCTCACTGTACACCTATTGTGTGCCAGCATGCTCCCAGGCGCTGGGCAGACAGCAGTGAGCAAGGTGCGCAAATCTGATACTGTTTCTGACTTAGCACCCACAGCTTATAAAAAGGAAACGATTCCAGTCCTTGGGGAGCCATGGGAAATATTAAATTACTTGGGACACAGGAAGCCTGCTTTCCTAAGTGTTCGTGAAGAGGGACCAGGAACTAAAATTTTTGAAGTGTCTAAAAGGTGTCTGTCCCATTGGAGATGTTGTCCCATCTCTTCCTCAGTCCCCATGATGGCCTGCGAGAGACATCACCCTGGGTAAACAGAGTCTCTGTCCTACAGCTCTGCTCTCTCCATTACTGGCCTTGCTGCACTCCACCCACTTGGGTGCCCACCAGGGGCCCTGGTGCTGATGTGGTGCCAGATGGGGCCATGAGATGGGGGATTCCCTTATTCATATGTCCTTCGCCTATGCCCGGCCAGGGACACAAAAGGAAAATAAGACACAGACCTGGCCTTCACATGTTCCTAAGTATGTTTTTTAAACAATTACAAAGACAACCCAAGTTCAGAGCTGGCCACTGAGAGACACTTTTGGTAAATGTCCTTCCGGTTCTTTTTCTCTGTGTATAAATAGGATTATTTTGCTTGTTACCAACAAAAAGGTATGGACACCACCTAGAGCCATTTTTAACAACCTCTGGCTCCTTTCCTTGCTCACACCCTGCGTAGCTTCAGGACCCGCTCCAAGCTCCACAGGTCCAAGGCATCTTCCACTCACCAACTGATCCTCACAGCCACCCTACAAAGATGAAGCTTTGCTTTGCAGATGAAGAAATGGAGACTCAGAGTCAAGAGTCTCACTCAAGTCCATTCATTCATTTACTTATCCACTTATTCAGAAAGCATTGACTGAGCCAGTCCTGAGTACGTAGCACTGGGCTAGGGATAACAGAGGTTTAAAGATTACATAGCACGGCTCTGGGAGGTTCCATTCCCCACTTCCTAGGAACTCTCAGTCTACTGGATGGACAATGGCAGTCAGGGTCACATTAAGACTTTTCATGGGTCCTAGGTACTTTTGCCTCCATGGGCATCTTCCTCTAAAAAAAAAAGAAAAAGGAAAAAGGAAAGGAAAAATGATTTAATGGATTTTTATGGGCCCTACAATTTTTTTTTCTGATGTGAGAAAAAATAACACACTTTCTTTGACCCTTAAAGTTCTTTTTTTCTTCTGATTTTTAAATAAGTTAAAATATTTTCATGAGCCCCTAAGATTATCAAGGGCTCTAGGCACTGTGCTCCCGGTGCCCAATGTCTAGCCAGCCTTGATTGCAATACAGGATGACAAGTGCCAGGGGAGAGGATACCCAACCAACTGGGGAAGACTTCTTAGGGAAGGTATGGCTTGAGCCAAGTCTTCAAAAGCCAGGAGGTATTGCCAGGATGAGAAATAGAGGCAGGGAAGCTCTGGGGTGAAGGAAGATTTCCGGTGGGAGAGGCAGAAAAGGAAATGGAAAGAGCAGGGACGAGAGTCTCGGGTGCCTTGCTGAGAGTCCGTGTTTGTCCCGGAGGCCTGGGGAGTGCCTGGAGCCAGTGTGCAGGGCAGCCAGCAGGCAGCCCTGAGAACAGAAGGGAGGAGGGCGAGAAGGGAGAGAAAGACGGGACACAGTTGGAGCCGTCCACGCCAGCCACAGAAAGGCTGTAAGGCAGCAGCTACAGGGTGCATGGAGAGGAAGCCGAAGATTTGAGCAGGGTCCCAGCACATCGTGGTGCCATCTTCATTGCACACAGAGACACTGGAGGGGGGTGTGAAGTGCCACCTGTGCCCCCAGCTGAGCCAGGAGGAAGGTGCACCTCTTCTCACCCACAAGCTATTTGTTAGCCAAGCGTGTACCTGAAAGCTGCCTCCACCTACAGCGAGCATCTTTTCCTATTTCACTAGCACAGAGAAGCACCCCACCCTTTTTTAAATGAATGTGATTTTTAAAAATATTTATTTATTGTATTATTTATTTTGGCTGCGCTGGGTCTTAGTCGCGGCACGCGGGATCTTCGTTGTGGCATGAAGGATCCTTCGTGGCGGCATGCGGGATCTTTAGTTGTGGCATGTGGGCTTCTTAGTTGCAGCATGCGTGCGGGATCTAGTTCCCCGACCAAGGATGGAACCTGAGCCCCCTGCATTGGGAGCGTGGAGTCTTACCCACTGGACCACCAGGGAAGTCCCCAGGAGGGCCCTTTTAACTAATTTCTAACAAAGGCCCTGTAGATGCCAGCAGTGGTCCTAGATTGAGCTATATTAAGAGGGTAGAACCTACAGGACGTGGCAACTGATGGAAGGTGATGGCAAGAGAAAAGCCTGGCTAACTCCCAGTATCTGCACTGGAAGGGCAGGGATAGAAAAAGAAAGACAGATTTGAGGGCGGAGACAGAATGAGGTCACAAGTGGAGACCTTGGAGGCTGTATGGAAGCCAGTACTCCTCGTTTTTGCACCAGGCCACTTCCCCTCCATTCTCTGACACAGATGCTTAGGCCACCGTCTGTGGTCCTCAGCCGGCAGCACCGCAGGCTCCTTAGGGTGGCTGGTCCCTGCCTGCAAGAGCCATAGTCTCTCGGGGCAGAATCGGAGTGTCTTTCCAGGGCCTCAGTGGCTCCTCTGGAGTCCAGTTGAAGGAAGGGCCTCCCTAGTGACTAGAAGGGGGTACTGTGAAGAGCGTTCCTAAAGGAAGTTTTTCAGGCCGTAAATAACATTCACCTCACTAGACCCAAATTTGCCACAAATTCTAGATTCTGCTTTTCGAAATGTCTCAGAACTATAGAACAGGTTCAGAAAAGTAGGATTTCGGTGTTCTCTAGAGGGCAGACCTAAACCCTTTCAAAGAACAAAAGCCAATGGGTCATATAGCCTATGAATGTCAAAGGGACTTTCCATGTAGACTGTACATTAAATCATCCCTTGTAAAACTCCAAAGGAATTTCAAACCTAAAGATTATCGCCAGGTGTAAGGTAAACTTCAAACTTTATATGTGCGTGTTGAGGGGAGAGAGAGGGGAGGCATTTCAACCCCAGGCACTCAAATTTGCAAATAAAACAGCCAATAATGTCTCTGTTTTTAGAGAAGAGAAAACTGGCAAAAGTTGTTTCCCAGTGTTAACTTAGTCGAGTGTTCATTGCAGGTGAAGAGGATGTGACATATCCCAAGAGGGAGAGTGACAGGTGAGAAAGGAAGTAACTTGTCCAAAACACAGCTAGTAACTGTTGAAAAGAAGACTTAAACTCCAGCCTCCCAGTCTCTAAAACCCTGACACTTAAAAACACTTTTTTTAATTATAAAATATTTCAAACATACAGAAAAAAATTATATAAGTACCTATGTACATATTCTCATACCTCCCAGCTTTAAGAACTGTAAACATTTTGATATATCTGCTACATAGCATTTTTTAAGAAAGAAAATATCACAGAGACAGTTGAAGCTCCAAGACAAGCCTTCCTGCCCCATCTCTCTCCTCCCTCCACAAGTTCACCCTTCCTGAAGCTGGCGCTTATCCTTCCCATACAAGTTCCAGTACTTCACTGCCCACGTATTCATAAACAATATAAAGCAATGACTTACATGTTTTTAAGCTTTAACTAAGTGGAATTACTCCATACTTATCATTCTGGAACTTTCAAAGTTTCTTGCACTTACCCACACTACAAGTTTATTCTCAAACACATTCATTTATTCATTCATTCTTTCATTCAACTCTTGTTTATTGAATGTTTGTTACAGATCTCACCACTGAGGTTGACTCACAGATGAAAACCCTAGGTCTCACATTCTGATTTCTGATTCTGATTCTGGAGGAGCTGGTCCAATAAAACACTCTTTTATTTGTTTGTTTTTAAGTTTAAAATTTTTTTGTTTTTATACAGTGTTTAAAGGTTACTTTCCATGTATAGTTATTACAAAATAGTGGCTATGTTCCCTGTGTTATACAATACATCCTTGAGCCTGTCTTACATCCAATCGTTTGTACCTCCCACTCCCCCCACCCCCAGTGAAACATTCTTAATGCCCAGGCTGTATAACTATTTATTGGGGTGACGTGATCACTCAGAAAATACAGGATAGCATTAGTGTTCTTACCTGTTGGTGCCAAAGGAAGAATAACTCTAAGGACCATGGCTCAAGTGGTTTGAGTTCCCACTAGTGCAGAAAACCATAGATGCATCAAAAGGTCCTCAGAACCAGCCTCAGAAGCTGGCCTGCTGCTGGGTCCCCAGCTCCTCATTGTGGGGATGTCTTCAAGATGGTCTCAGTGTCCTACCCTCCTGATCTGGCATAAACATTTGAGGATTTTAGTCTTCCCTCTACTTCACCCCACTAAGGAGAGACAAGTCTCATAGTGGTCCAACTCCCTGACCCGGCCCTGAGCAGAAACAGGGAACAAGAAGTAACTGAGGGACTTCCCTGGTGGCACAGTGGTTAAGAATCCGCCTGCCAATGCAGGGGACACGGGTTCAAGGCTTGGTCGGGGGAGATCCCACATGCCGCGGAGCAACTAAGCCCGTGCGCCACAACTACTGAGCCTGAGCTCTAGAGCCCACGAGCCACAACTACTGCAGCCCGCGTGCCTAGAGCCTGTGCCCCGCAACAAAGAGAAGCCACCGCAATGAGAAGCCCACACACTGCCACAAAGAGTAGCCCCTGCTCGCCGCAACTAGAGAAAGCCCACGCGCAGCAACGAAGACTGAACGCAGCCAAAAACTGAATAAATTAATTAAAAAAAAAAAAGTAACTGACCAGCAAGGCCTTCATCCCTGTCCCTCTTTAAATGTGTCAAAACCAGACATGTGGGAAACATCGCTGTTGGTCCAGTGGCTAAGAATACAGGGGATGCGGGTTCGATCCCTGGTCGGGGAACTAAGATCCCACATGCCGCGGGGCAACTAAGCCCGCCACAACTACTGAGCCCACGTGCCACGACTAGAGAGAAGCCTGCGTGTTACAACGAAGAGCCCCCACACCACAATGAAAAGATCCCATGTGCTGCAACTAAGACCCGACGCAGCCAAAAATAAATAAATATTTGCTTTATAAAAAAGAAACAACATCAGACATGTGGGATTTCTTTGTCCCTTTTCTATAACCTGTCATCCAACACAGAACATTCCGGTGGTTACTTAATGTTTCATTAATCCTGTCTCAGTATGAGTCAGCACACTTTTATTGGTAAATGATGGAAAACACAACTTAAATTGGTTCAGTATTTTTTTTAAGGCGGGGAGAGGGTGTATTTGTTCATGGGACTGAAAACTACAGAAGAGCTGTCTTCAGACATGATTTGACCCAAGGCTCAGTAGTGTCACCATGATCTTAGTGTCTCTCTGTCTCTCCCTCTCTTTGTTTTTATTTTTTAATTTTTTTAAAAAACATTTATTTGGCTGCACCGGGTCTTAGTTGCAGCATGCGGGATCTTTAGTTGCAGCATGCAGGATCTTCGTTGCGGCATGTGGGAGCTAGTTCCCTGACCAGGGATTGAACCTGGGTCCCCTGCATTGGGAGCACAGAGTCTTAACCACTGCACCACCAGGGAAGTCCCTCTCTCTTTGTTTTTACCCTGCTTCCCTGGTTCCCTTTCGGACAGGTCTTTCAAATGATGGCACCTAGCAGTTCCAGACCTGCTACTTCGCCACTTCAAGGCCCTCAGAAAAGAAAGATCTTCCTTTCTCCAGCAATGTGAACAAAATCCCAGGTCTAACTCTCATTGGCCTGAATTGGATCACATGTTTATCCCTCAACCCATCACTGTGGCCAAACACATGGGATGTGCCACCTCCCTGTACCTGGGGTCAGATGCCCTTTCTGGGAGGAGTCAGCATGTGGACTGAGAAGGGTGGATGCTATAAGGAAAAACCATATGAAGTTAACAAAAGAAGGGATGCTGAATGGCAGAAACAAGATGTCTAGTCACTCATGTTGAGACTATATTGTCATTCCAGCTACTAACAAGACACTAGTAATACAGGGGCAAGGCACATTTGGGGGGCCATCTCTCCTATTCTATCCATCACAGTCCTGCAGGAGCTGACTGTCCTCTGGCTCTCTGCCCAGCTCACCCCTCCCCACCCAGAGTGGGAGCCCCCAGCAGCCATCTTTCCTCCATACATTCCAGCTTAAGGGCCTAGAGGTGACTGTCCAGTGGAAGTGTCACCCTGACCCATGCAAAGCCAATCAGATCCTCTCTCCTGACACTTTTCGGGATTTCATAGACAGCTAGGTGATGTCTGAGGGTGGGTGGCTGAAGCTGCATCTATCCTCTCCCACTATGCGGAACAGAGTGAGGAGACCCAGACTGTGGAAAGGGGAAAAGATGCTGCCTGCCCTTCCTGCTTCCAAACCCTGAAGAGGCCTCATTACACGCATACTTGGGTCCCCTGGGATACATCCCCTTTTTCATTTCCTTAAATTAATCTCTGATTCTTGCAACAAAAAGCACCTACTATGTGCCAGCAGTGACTATAAGACATAGCCCTTCCCCTCACAAAGTTACAGGGTCTTATAATTCAATAAGAAAAACTCATCATACACTTAAAAAAAAAAAAAAAAAAAGGTCAAAGGCTAAAAATAGGCAGTTCACAGTCCAGGAACGACAGGTGGCCAGCAAAGTGTAGCTCAACTTTACTTGTATTCAGGAAACTGCTGATTAAACAGCAAGATATCGTTAGTCACCCAATTGATTGGCAAAGATTTTAAAGTTTGATACTATCAGGAGTGGGGAGGGTATGAGGAAAGGGGGACACACAGCTGGGAATGTGTCATCTACTAGGGCCAAATTGTTTTTGGTTTTTTAATTAATTAATTAATTTATTTTTGGCTGCACTGGGTCTTCGCTGCTGTGCGTGGGCGCAGGATTTCTCTAGTTGTGGCAAGCGGGGGCTATTCTGTTGCAGAGCATAGGCGTGCGGGCTTCAGTTGTGGCACGCAGGCTCAATAGTTGTGGCTCGCAGGCTCTAGAGGGCAGGCTCAGTAGCTGTGGCACACGGGCTTAGTTGCTCTGCAGCATGTGGGATCTTCCTGGACCAGGGCTCAGAACCCGCGTCACCTGCATTGGCAGGCGGATTCTTAACCACTGCGCCACCAGGGAAGCCCCACTAGGGCCACTTCGGAAAGCAATTTAACCAAATCTGTTGAAATCTAAAAATGCACATACTCCTAAAGGCAATGTGGTATCCTGGATTGGATCCTGAAACAGATAAAGGACATTAGTGGAAAAGCTAGTGTTATGGACTGAATTGTGTCCCCTCCTAAATTCATATGTTGAAGACTTAACCCCCAATGTGACTATATTTGGAGACGGCCTTTAGAGTGGTAATTAAGTTTAAATGAGGTCATAAGGATGGGGGTCCTAATTCCATAAAACTAGTGTCCTTCTAAGAGGAAGAGATACCAAAGAGCTCTCTCTCTCCCCCCTTGCAGGTATACACAGAAGAAAAGCCATGTGAGGACACAGGGAGAAGGTGACCATCTGCAAGCCAAAGAGAGAGGCCTCATAAGACAACCCTGTTGCCACCTTGATCTTGAACTTCCAGTCTTCAGAACTGTAAGAAAATAAATTTATGTTGTTTAAGTCACCCAGTCTGTGATATTCTATTATAGCAGCCTGAGAAGACTAATACAACTAATGAAATCCAAGTAAAGTCTAGAGTTTAGTTCACAGTAATATGCAAAAGTTGGTTTCTTAGTCTTGACAAATGTACCGTGATAATGTAAGACGATAACAGTAGAGGAAACTGGGTGAGGGATATATGGGAACTCTCAGTACCCTTTGCAACTTTTCTATAAATCTAAATTTATTCCAAAATTTTAAAAAGTTTATGTGCAAAATGCACATACCCTCTGATCCAGCGATTCTACACTGGAGAAACGTACATGTACAAGAAGATATGGATAAAGGGTGTTCCTTGCATGTCAGGTAATGACAACCCAGGAATTACCTAACTGTCCTTCAGTAGGGAAAGAGCTGAATAAGCCAGAGAATGTTCATGCTATAAATACTATATGGCAGTAAAAAAGAATGAGGTAGAGCTATGTGTATTAAAGTGATAAAAGTAAGATGCAGAAGGATTTAAGTTAGTCAATAAAATACTATCATGAGAAAAAGAGGAAGAGTTGCGGGGAGATGGAGCAGCTTGGACGCTGCTGGGGCTTTCAGGTGGGTGGGCACCTCTGCCCCCTTGGCCACTCGGTGCCCACTGCCCCTTGGGCGTGTCTCCTCCTTCCTGTTTCTCTGTCTTCTTTCTTCCCCTTAACTGTTCACTAAAAACAGTCATTGTATTTCATTAGGTTATATTTGCCCAATTCTTAGGGAAAGACAAGCACTTATTCTGATTATCTCCCCACTTATTCATGCAATATATACACAGTTACTATTTCTTGTATGTGGTCTTCAGGAAGTTCTATGAAACAGCAGCCCCGAAATGTCATGTTCTCTATAATCAAGGACTTGCCCAGTGTGCAAAGCTGGCAGCAGTGCAGGGATAATAGAAGCTGCCGCCTGAACTATTGGGACATTTACATCCTTTAGGGGGTCCTATCGGTTTTATAATGTTGGGGAATGTGAATGGTCCCCAACATTCCATGTCCAATCACACAAATGCCATTAGATTCTAACTCCTAAGTGTCTCTCCCCTGCTGACCGAACTTTCAGAGCCTGTTGTTAAAAGGTATTGAGGCGGACTTCCCTCGTGGCACAGCGGTTAAGAATCTGCCTGCCAATGCAGGGGACACAGGTTCGAGCCCTGGTCCGGGAAGAACCCACATGCTGCGGAGCAACTAAGCCCGTGTGCCACAACTACTGAGCCTCCACTCTAGAGCCCATTGACTCACAGCTACTGAGCCCGCGTGCCACAACTACTGAAGCCACACACCTGGAGCCAGTGCTCCACAACAAGAGAAGCCACCGCAATGAGAAGCCCGCGCACCACAACGAAGACCCAATGCAGCCAAAAATAAATAAATGAATAAAAATTAAAAAAAAAAAGATACTGAGGCACATTAAAATTTTAGGAATTTATTTGAGAAAGAATCCATCCAAATTGGTCATCATCAAATGGGAAGTGGTTAGAAGCACTCCACAGATGGGAGCTGAGGAAAAACTTTTATAGAGAAAAGGTGGAAGCAAAGTAAGGAAATTACTGATTGACTATAGCTTCAACGCTACTTGGCTGTTAATGATTGGTTGTTAGGTTTTGCTTTCATAACCTCGAGGTATTTACAGGTTAACATTTTGGTTTGCTTACGTAGGTGCGGAGGCACTAGAGCCACCTCAGTCTAAAGGTCTCTTTGTTTAATTTAACAATTCTCTCTTTTGATCATCCGGAGGATGGACAGAAGTTTAGTATTAGCCCCATTCTCGGTCACTGTGAGAGTTAAATTGCTCTTATCAGGTTATGATGTCAGATCCATAGAAGAATTGCTTTTGCTGTTTATCCCATTGTACATCTTGTTTCTGTTTCTCCAAGCACAGTGAGACCATCTGATTTGCTGCTGATGGCTGCAAACATGCATTTGAGATCTTTGAGGCAACACAGCCCACCAGGGAGCCTGCGATGATGACTCCTGGGGGATAATACCAAAAGACTGAAGTACACTCCTTAGCCAAGGTCCCCGTAAACCAAACCAGTTGGTATCAAGTAAATCAAAGAATGTACCTGATGTGGTACCAATCTGTTTTAGCCAAGTAGCTTGTTTGTTAATTTCTTGTATTTGAGTTTTTACAACACCAGAGGTGTTAATTCAGGTACAGCAGGAGGTGTTAGCTATGGCACAGGCCCCTTGTTCAGCCAAAAAATAATCTAAAGCAATTTTACTGTCTAAAACCACCTTAGCTAGAGAGCCTAGGTGTTTTTGCTGTGCAGTCAAGGCCTTAGCAGTAGACTCAGCTATGGTTGCCGGCGTTAAGAGTAAGTTTCTAAGCATATGTTTGTTTGTACTAACTCCAAGCCAAGGAAGAAGGGACCACCCAGATGATGCCCATCCAGAGGTGTTAACACCTCCTGACAAACTTCTTTTTGCTCCATAGTATAAATTCAAGGGAGTGGCCAACGTTGAGTTTCTGAGGTATTATGAAGGGACAATGGAACACTAAATGCAGCAAGGGCACAGTGCCCTGGGACTTCCCTGATGGTCCAGTGGTAAAGAATCCGCCTTCTAATGCAGGGGACACGGGTTTGATCCCTGGTCAGGGAACTAAGATCCCACGTGCCGCGGGGCAACTAAGCCCGCGCGCCACAACTAGAAAACCCACGTGCCACAACTAGAGAGAAGCCCGCGCACCACAGCTAGAGAGAAGCCCGTGTGCCCCAACGAAAGATCCCGCATGCCGCAACGAAGATCCCACATGCTGCAACTAAGCCCTGGCGTAGCCAAAAATAAAAATAAATAAAATATTTTCTAAATAAAAGAGCACAGTGCCCTTTCATCCGCCAGCTGTCAAGACAATGAGTTGCTCAAGCATAGAGGCCAATACCAAAGCGTCCACATATAAAGTCACAGCCAGGAAGGGTACAATAAGGCTCCCTCGTAAGTATTAGCATCTGTGGGCTCATTGGTTGGTACAGAGGTGTTAGCATCATCCTTCCAAGACCACCTAAATACATGGGCCCGTCAGCGAAGCCTATAAATGGTCTGACTTACATTGGCTGCTCTGCAGTGTTCTTTTTTTTTTTTTTTTTTTGCGGTACGCGGGCCTCTCACCGTTGCGGCCCCTCCCGCTGCGGAGCACAGGCTCCGGACGCGCAGGCTCAGCGGCCACGGCTCACGGGCCCAGCCGCTCCGCGGCATGTGGAATCCTCCCCGACCGGGACACGAATCCGTGTCCCCTGCATCGGCAGGTGGACTCTCAACCACTGCACCACCAGGGAAGCCCTGCAGTGTTTTTTATATATATATATTGAGTGAATCTCATTTTCCCATCCCAGGGTTGGATTAAACTGAAGCAAGGAATGGGGATATGTAGATTTCGTAGTGTTACCTTTATAAAAGGGAGCTGCCGAAGAATTTCGGCACACAGTGGCATTTGGGATTTCAGTGAAATTACTTATAGGGTAAACTAAAGGGTCTCTCCCTTCATGTGCTGATTTTGGTTTAGCAGTTAGTTAAGTTTCCCACAGTAGCTATTGTTTGTGAAATCCTAATTATAGTGTTATCTTTCCATGCATTAATGAAGAGAAAAAGCAGATAGCAAGGAGGTGTAAGGGATAAAGATTTCATATTGGAGATAAAGACCTTGATCTGTGACCTTGAGAGAGCTGTCCACCTCAAGATGTCATTTGTTTCTGGGGAGGAATCTCCCAATTTTAACTTTAGATTTCCGGCTAGTATGCAGTTTGGAGGAGCCCTTTACAACTGGGAGATGTGGACCCAAGGTTTAATCTCTGAAGTTTGGCTGCTATCTGGGTAGTCAGGAGAACCTGAATGGTCCCTTCTAACGAGGTTCAAGGGCAGTCTTTCTCAGGTGTCGTTTCCTGAGAAGAAGACTCACTGTCCAGGTTCTAAGTTGTAGAAGGCTCGACAATCTGTAGGAGGGTCATGAAAAGCTTCTTTTACCTGGTGGAAATATGCTTTAGCATGATACGTTAAAGCTTTACAATATTGAATCACATCAGAATTTGAGTACAGGAGACAGATGTGGTTCTATCACCAAGGGCACAGGTTTTCCTGTCACTATTTCATAAGGTATTACTTTATCCTTTCCCATAGGTGTCGATCTAATCACCATTAAAACGAATAGTAGAACTTCAGGCCAGGGCAGTCCAGTTGATTCTGTTAATTTAGCTAGCTTTAGTTTTAAGTTACCATTCGTCTGTTCAACTTTACCAGCTGACTAAGGACAACGATAACGCCATTGAGTCAGCAGTGCTTTATTTGTTTAATTTTTTTGTCTGGTGAAATGAGTTCCCCTATCATTGAAGATTTCTCTGGGGAAGCGCCATGAAGGAAATATATTTTCTAAAAGTTTCTCAGCCACAGTTGCGGCATCAGCCTTTCTGCATAGGAAGGCTTCAATCAATCCTGAGAACGTACAAGCAATTACAAGAACATATCAGTAACCCATTGAGGGAGGCAAGTGAATGAAATCCATCTGTAAGTGTCCAAATGGCCTGCCCAGTAGGTGGTGAGAATGCCCCATCTAATACCTTAATAGTCTTTCCAGGGTTATGGGTTTGACAAATCAGGTATTTGTGGTAAACCAAATTTGTGACCTTGGAGTAGTCATTCCACCAATACTTCTTCATAATTTGGATCATTTTATCTGTGCCATGATGAGTTGCAGAATGTAGAGCTTTTAGTAATGGCATTTTCAAGGATTCGGGAAGAACCAGGCGACTGTCCTGGCCCTCAGTGAATTGTTTAATATGAAATTTGCACCCTTGTTGGTCCCAACATTGTTGCTCCAGCTCAGATGCCTGATTTTGTCTTTTATATAAATTATCATAAATAATTTGGTTAGAATCAATCTTACAGAGTTCATTCAAGTTGCGTATTGGTACAACTTTAGTGCTGGCTGACTTAGCATGGAAGTCTGCTAGAGCATTTCCCTGATACTCACGTTCTGTCTTTCTAGTATGAGCTTCAGTTTTAATAACTGCAATTCAGTTAGACAATAGAATGACAGAGAGCTGTTCATTTACTTGGGGCCGCGGTTTGTTTTTTTCTTTTTTTTTTGCCCACCCTGAGCAGCATGTGGAAATTCCCCGACCAGGGATAGAACCTGAACCCCCTGCAGTGGAAGCACAGAGCCCTAACTACTGGGCCACTGGGGGAGTGCTACTTGGGGCCCATTTTTTTTTTTAAGATTTTTATTTTATTTATTTGTTTTTGGCTGTGTTGGGTCTTCGTTGCTGCACGCGGGCTTTCTCTAGTTGCGGCGAGTGGGGGCTACTATTCGTTGCAGTGCACGGGCTCCTTACTGCTGTGGCTTCTCTTGTTGCGGAGCATGGGCTCTAGGCGTGCAGGCTTCAGTAGTTGTGGCACACAGGCTCAGTAGTTGTGGCTCACGGGCTCTAGAGCACAGGCTCAGTAGTGTGGCACACGGGCTTAGTTGCTCCGTGGCATGTGGGATCTTCCCGGACCAGGGCTCGAACCTGTGTCCCCTGCATTGGCAGGTGGATTCTTAACCACTGCACCACCAGCAAAGCCCTGGGGCCCATTTTTGATCAGCCTTCCACCAGCACTGAGGAACCTCTCTGTTTCCATAATATACCAAAGTCATGGACCACTCCAAAGGCGTATTTACTATCTGTATAAAGGTTTACTGATTTTCCTTTGAATAGCTGACAACTCCGAGTGACAGCATATTGTTCTGCTGGTTGAGCAAAGTTAAACTGCGGAAGGCTTCACCTTTCCAATAATTCCTATTGAGCTGTCATAGCATGTCCTGATTGATTTTTCCCTTCCGCATTCTTAGCATAGGACCCAGCGACAAAGAGTATCAAATCTCGGTTTTCTAACGATGTGTCCTGTAAGTCAATGCAAGGGGTCAATAACCATGACACCACGTCTACACAGTTACAGTGATCTGTACCACTGTCTGCAAGGGCAGCAGTGTTGAGAAAGTTGCAGCGCTCAAGAAGCTTAGATGTATAGCACAGGGAGAACAGCTCGATGCTATGTGATGATATAGAGGGGTGGGATAGGGAGGGTGAGAGGGAGGTTCAAGAGGGAGGGGATATGGGGATATATGTATACATAGAGCTGATTGACTTTGTTGTACAGTGGAAACTAACACAACATTGTAAAGCAATTATACTCCAATAAAGATGTAAAAAAAATGTATATATATACACACACATATATGGGAATGAAATAAAACTATAAAATGAAAAAAAAACAAAAAACGATGGAGCTTAGAAAGTGAAAGGAGGGACTTCCCTGGCGATCCAGTGCTTAAGACTCTGTGCTTCCACTTCAGGGGGGATGGGTTTGATCCCTGGTCAGGGAACTATAAAATCCCACATGCCGCGCAGCTAGGCCAAAAAAAAAAAAAAAAAGTGAAAGGAGAAGGGCCTCAGTTAGTCGGCTTGCTGAAAAATGGTGAGTCTGTTGGGAGTTTAATAGACTCTCAACAGCATGAGGTATAAGTATAAGTCATATCCTAACATGAAGTGGACAAATTCTTAGAAAAGTACAACCTTCCAAGACCGAACCAGGAAGAAATAGAAAATATGAACAGACCAATCACAAGTAATGCAATTGAAACTGTGATTTAAAATCTTCCAACAGGGACTTCCCTGGTGGCACAGCAGTTAGGAATGCACCTGCCAATGCAGGGAACAGGGGTTCGAACCCTAGTCCAGGAAGATCCCACATGCCATGGAGCAACTAAGCCCATGCACCACAGCTACTGAGCCTGCGTGCTGCAACTTCTGAAGCCCATGCGCCTAGAGCCTGTGCTTTGCAACAAGAGAAGCCACCACAATGAGAAGCCCATGAACCACAAAGAAGAGTAGCCCCCACTCGCCGCAACTAGAGAAACCCCTTGCGCAGCAGTGAAGACCCAATGCAGCCAAAAAAAAAAAAAAACCTTCCAACAAACAGAAGTTCAGAACCAGATGGCTTCACAGGCAAATTCTAGCAAACATTTAGGCAAGAGCTAACACCCATCCTTCTCAAACTGTTCCAAAAAATTACAAAGGGAGGAACACTCCCAAGCTCAGTCTATGAGGCCACCATCACCCTGATACCAAAACCAGACAACGATATCACAAAAAAAGAAAATTACAGACCAATATCACTGATGAACATAGAAGCAAAAATCCTCAACAAAATACTAGTAAACAATCCAACAACACATTAAAAGGGTCATACATCATGATCAAGTGGGATTTATCCCAGGGATGCAAGGATTCTTCAGTATATGCAAATCAATCCATGTGATACACCATATTAACAAATTGAAGAATAAAAACCATACGATCATCTCAATAGATGCAGAAAAAGGTTTTGACAAAATTCAACACCCATATATGATTTAAAAAAAACTCTGCAGAAAGTGGGCATAGAGAGAACCTACCTCAACATAATAAAGGCCATATACAACAAACTCACAGCAAACATCATTCTCAATGGTGAAAAACTGAGAGCATTTCCTCTAAGATCGGAACAAGACAAGGATGTCCGCTCTTGCCACTATTATTCAGCATAGTTTTGGAAGTCCTAGCCATGGCAATCAGAGAGGAAAAAGAAATAGAAGGAATCCAAATTGGAAAAGAAGTAAAACTGTCACTGCTTGCAGATGACATGATACTATACATAGAAAATCCTAAAGATGCCACCAGAAAACTACTAGAGCTAATCAATGAATTTGGTAAAGTTGGAGGATGTAAGATGAATACACAGAAATTTCTTGCATTCCTATACACTAACAATGAAAAATCAGAAAGAGAAATTAAGGAAACAGTCCCATTTACCATTGCAACAAAAAGAATAAAATACCTAGGAATAAACCTACCTAAGGAGGCAAAAGACCTGTACTCAGAAAACTATAAGATACTGATGAAAGAAATCAAAGATGACACAAACAGATGGAGAGATATACCATGTTCTTGGATTGGAAGAATCAATATTGTGTGGGACTTCCCAGGTGGTCCGGTGGATAAGACTCCACGCTCCCAATGCAGGGGGGCCAGGTTCGATCCCTGGTGAGGGAACTAGATCCCACATGCATGCTGCAACTAAGAGTTTGCATGCCACAACTATGGAGCCCTCCTGCCACAACTAAGGAGCCCACCTGCCACAACTAAAGAGCCCACATGCTGCAACTAAGGAGCCAATGAGCTGCAACTAAGGAGCCCTGGAGACGCAACTAAGGAGCCCGGTGCAACCAAATAAATAAATAAATATTTTAAAAAAAAAGAATCAGTATTGTGAAAATGACTATACTACCCAAAGCAATCTACAGATTCAATGCAATCCCTAGCATATTACCAATGGCATTTTTCACAGAATTAGAACAAAAAATTTTACGATTTGCATGGAAACACAAAAGACCCCAAGTGGTCAGAGCAATTTCTTTTTTTTTTTTTTTTTTTGGCTGCGTTGGGTCTTTGTTGCTGTGCGTGGGCTTTCTCTAGTTGCGGCGAGTTGGGGCCTATTCTTCGTTGCAGTGCACAGGCTTCTCATTGTGGTGGCTTCTCTTGTGTGGAGCACAGGCTCTAGGCACACGGGCTTCAGTAGTTGTGGCTCGCGGTCTCTAGAGTGCAGGTTCAGTAGTTGTGGCACATGGGCTTAGATGCTCTGCGGCATGTGGGATCTTCCTGGACCAGGGCTTGAACCCGTGTCCCTTGCACTGGCAGGTGAATTCTCATCCACTGCGCCACCAGGGAAGTCCGGCATTCATGCACTTCTGAGAGTTAAGAGCTTTCATACTTTAGCGTCTCAATTTCATCAATTCCTGCTTGCAGAGAGCAGAACACCTCAGGTTCAGGAGGGTCAGGAAATTCCTTCTGAGTTAAATTTTATGTAACTCTTTATTTTAGAATGCAAATCTCATCCTAACAGGCTTACTGGGGCCACGTCACACAGAAGAAAAGTATGGTTTCCCAAAAATGGCCCTAGTGTCATCTGGGCTAGTTTAGTTTAGACACAAATACCCTTTGCCTTTGGCTAGAAACCCTCAGTATGGGAATACTTTACTCCAAGGGCTTTGCTGTTTTGTGAAAGTGGGTTTTCATATAGATAAAGTGACAATGGTAAACCCCGATACTGTGCCACATTCTGCATTGTTTATCTTAGTTTCCCTTTTCTCATTTAGAGGAATCCTGGGGAGCAACTTACCAAAGGATCCCTCAGAGCCCCATCGATGCTTATTATTTCAGTAATCAAATTTTTTGACTTCCCCCAATGGAAAGGCAGTCTGGACTAAGAGGTGGAGGTCTCTTAAACGATGGGTTCAGCAGGGGGCATTGCTTTTTTCAGTGCCCCACTCGTTTACAGCAAAGGCAGACAATTCAGGGCACAGCATTCCTGAGTGAAGAATCTCTAGGTTCTAGCTTGAAATGTGTTTGTGGAGGTCCCCTTGGCCCTTGGAACTATTGTAACTTCAGGGCCGTAAATTGGTTGGCTTTTTGGATTTCAGCTCGCTCCAAGGTTTTTTCAAAATGCTTAGCTAGGGCTATTAATCCAGCAAGAAAGTGGCTTCCCAGCATAGCTTGTGTCTCTTTATTAGGCTACTTAGTTCAGCCAGAGCTTGCTAATGAATAAGGAAATGAAGGTGTTTTCTGAGTTCGTTTAATAAAGAAAGCCCGGAATTTCACAAACAGGGTTTCCAATTTTGTCTTATGATCTGAGACTGCTTTATTCTTTTTGTGTTGTTTGCAAGATTGACTGATAGACCAGTCAGTCTTTTGAGGAAATACCTTATCAGTACTTTCAAGTAGGCACTTCCCTGGTGGCTCAGTGGTTAAGAATCCGCCTGCCAATGCAGTGGACACAGGTTCGAGCCCTGGTCCGGAAAGATCCCACATGCCGTGGAGCAACTAAGCCTGTGTGCCACAACTACTGAGCCTGAGCTCTAGAGCCCGTGAGCCACAACTACTGAGCTTGCACGCCTAGAGCCCATGCTCTGCAGTGTGAGACGCCACCGCAATGAGAAGCCTGCGCACCTCAACAAAGAGCAGCCCCTGCTGTCGCCACAACTAGAGAAAGCCTGCGCACAGCAGCAAAGAGCCAACGCAGCCATAAATAAATTAATTAATTAAAAAAATTTTTTTCATGTAGGTCTTGGGCTATTTTTCTAGAGCCTTTTGGGCCATCCCTGGCAGAGCAGTTCACATGTGGGTCTTTAATATCACTCTTGGGGTCTTCCCACTGGGCTTCAGTCATTTATTTGGGGGCATTGCTAGGTCCTAATGTCATATGAATAAACTGGCAGTGATCTGGGAGCCCATATCGTAGGCTGCAATTAGAATTCTAAATTCCTCATAAAAATTTTGAGGATTCTCTTGAGGATTTGGAGAACCTTTTATGATGGCCCTATTTCAGCCTTTGACTATGAGAAAAGATGGTTACATTTAGTATTCAAGGCTCAGCAGAGGGCCTCACTTTAAAAGGCAATTGAGTGGGACTTCCCTGGTAGAGCAGCTGTGAAGACTCCACACTCCCAAGGCAGGGGGCCTGGGTTTGATCCCTGGTCAGGGAACTAGATCCCACATGCATGCCACAACTAAGAGTTCACATGCCTCAACTAAGGAGCCCATGAGCCACAACTAAGGAGCCCATGAGTCGCAACTAAGGAGCCCACCTGCTGCAACTAAGTAGCCCGCCTGCCTCAACAAAGACCCAGCACAACGAATAAATAAATAGATTTTTAAAATAAAATAAAAGGTGTAAAGGGATTGGTAGGTTCAGAAAATTTAGGGAGGGGAGGTTTAAGGGAAGGAGCAGTTGGAGTCAAGTTAGTCAGTGTGCACTTCCTAGATTTTTTTAGATTCACTGTCAATTTGTTGCTTAAACTTTTCATTTGTTTTTGTAAAGAATCTTTTAAAGAAGCAATTTTCGATTCATTGAGTTTCTAAGATGCTTCAGCATACCAGTAAAAAAAATGCACCCCATTGTTTTGGGGAGATTTGGGACCCTTTTTTTCTCTAGAGCACCTTGTAAAGATATGCTTGTCTAGGTTAAAAGTTCCCTACTGTGACCACTGCAATTTAAGGTTATCTTTGGTAAGTTTAACCCACTAGTTCAGAAAAACACAGATTTTGGGCCCATAATTTTATACATATAGTTAGCCAGGGTCCCAGACAGAGAAGTCCCAGATTTTTTGGACTCAGGGAACCAATTTTTCTCTTTTTTTCCCCCTTATTACCTAAGGCCTCACACTGGACCTGTCACAGGAAGGGAGACCCCTTCCAGGGCCCAAAGTGGGCTCTTGTCTAACACTTGGAAATGAATTGTCCAAGGAGACACACGTGCTGACAAAGCAGGAGACTTTATTGGGAAGGGGTACCCGGGTGGAGAGCAGGAGGGTTAGGGAATCCAGGAGGACTGCTTTGCCACGTGGCTTGCAGTCTCGGGTTTTATGGGAATGGGGTTAGTTTCTGGGTTGTCTCTGGCCAATCATTCTGACTCAGGGTCCTTCCTGGTGGTACGTGCATCACTCAGCCAAGATGGATTCCAGTGAGAAGGATTCTGGGAGGTTGGAAGGAGAAATGGACTGGCATCTCCTCTCTCATTTTGACCTTTCCTGAATTCTTCCAGTTGGTGGTAGCTTGTTAGTTCTGTGTTCCTTACCAGGACCTCCTGTTTAAAATAACTCATGTAAGTGGTTACTATGTTGCCTGGTCAGGGCAGGCAGTTTCAGTCAGTATTTCCCCTAACAGACCCAGTCCAGCTTAAGTCAGACCTAATGTGACCCTGGACCCAGTCCAGTTTCTTTTCTTTTTTTTTTTTTAACATCTTTATTGGGGTATAATTGCTTTACAATGGTGTGTTAGTTTCTGCCTTATAACAAAGTGAATCAGTTATACATATACATATGTTCCCATCCCAGTCCGGTTTCTTTTAAGTCAGCTGGCCCCCAGACCCAGTCCAGAGAAAGAAATACTTGAATAAATTCAGGGAGCTCTTTCAAACACAAAACCTGCAAACCTCAGACATGAAAGGAACTTACCCATCTTTCAGATGTAGCAAGAAAGCAGTGAGCTCAATGGGCTCAGCGGGTACCTCTGCCTGGTTGCTTGTTGCTTCTGAGGGCCGTTTGGCATCTCCTTTGGATCCCACTTCTGACACCAGAACAGTTAAAAGATAAACCGAGGCATACTAAATTTTTAGGGAATTTATTTGAGCAAAAATCAATTCAAATAAAGCAGTGCCAAACTGGATGTGGTTAGAAGTGCTCTGTTGATGGGAGCTGAAGAAAACTTTTATATGGAAAAACTGGAAGCAAAGTAAGGAAAGTATTGATTGGCTATAGCTTAAATCCTAGTTGGCTCTTTGTGGTTGTTAGTCTTTAGGTTTTGCTTTCATAACCTTGAGATATTCGCAGGCTTAGATTTTGGTTTGCTTCCATAGGTGATGTAGCATTAGAGCCCCCTCAGGCTAATGGCCTCCTTGCTTAATTAATTTCACACCATCATCTCTCCTGCACCCCTGCATCAGCCTCCTCCTCTATCTCCCTGCCCCAGTCTTGTCCCCTGCAATCCATTCTACACACAGCACTAGAATGATCTTTCTAAAGCAAATCTGGTGCAGTACCTCCCTTGCTTAAAGCCCTCTGGCTTCTCATTGCCCTCAGAATCAGAATCCATTCCTTCACAGCCCAGCTTACCCCTTATCCTCATCTCTAACTACTAGCACTCCAGGACGCCTCAAGGAGGAGGCTGTACACATACAGCACCTGGAATGCATTTCTCCCTCTGCTCCTGGTTCAATTGTCCTCATACTTTAGGTTTCCTGTAGGCATTTCAAGGACCTATGGTGGTCTGCTGCAAAACCCAGTCAGGAAAACACAAGAATGTAATTACCTTCTTATTTGTATGTCAGAATAATGTACTGAAATGTTAATTTGTCTTCTGTTCTCACTGCAGTGGAAGAATTAGCAGGTCATCGATTTGAAAGCCTGGGTTCACAGAAGCAAAGCAGCTGGATTGTTCCAGAGGGGAAGGATCTCAGCAATTGAAGGTAATCCTGGCAGGATTCCAGGGGAGGCAGGGAAGAGATACCTGTGGACATCTCCTAGGTCTTGAGAGCAATGGAGAGGGTCTCTGTGGCCAGGAAAAGGCTCACCTGAGAAAGCCAGGGTAAAGGAAAGATCTGAAGGCAGAGCAGGAGTGCGTCAGGGGAGTGGAGGTGGGGAAGATCATTCTAGGTATTCCAGCACGTGCAAAGGTCCTGTGGTGGAAGGAAACAGACTCATATAAAGAGGAAAGTGGCATGGATGAGATATGGCTTGAGGCAGGGCCAAGTTAAGGATTTTGGTCTTTTTTCTAAGAGTAAGAGGAGGTGACCGAAGGGTGTTTAAACATTGTGGGGGATGTTGACATTATCAGATTTATATTTTGAAAAGATAACTGTGGAAAGATATTGCAGGGGAACAAAGAGTAGAGGCTTTGTTGGAGATGGATAGAAAGCCTTTGAACTGGACCAGGAGAGAAAAGAGGAGCTGCTAGGAATACGACAGTGGACGTGGAAATGTAGAACGCAGGCAGATTCCAGAGTCACTGAGGAAGTTCAACAGAAATGGGGGAGGGACAGGGGGAGGAGAGGGAGGCTCCAGTGATGACGGTGAAGTTTTGATTTGCGTGGAAGGAAAGGTGATGGTGTTAATTATTGAGCTGTGGGACGCTGGGAGAAAAGCAGGCTGAGGGGAGGGAGCAGATGAGCCGGGGAGCATATGGCTACAAGTACCAGAAGGCCTAGGCTAAGCTATAAGAGGCTGTTTATTGTCTACAGATGAAGCCCGGAGGTTGGAGTTTCCAGAGTTTTCTCAGACTCTTTCCACTCTTCAGCCCCGTCATTTTTTCCATGCTGGCTTTTTACTCCTGTGTCTGTTGTCTCATGACAGACATAGCTCCACATATCATGTACTCACACCAGCATTCCAAATAAAAAGTAGGGAGCAGGGGCACAAGGTTCTTCCCTTCAGGGGCTCTGTCTTCTTATCTGGGAAGCAAAATCCTCTCCAGAAACTCCCCAGCAAATTTCCCCTTGCCTCTCATGGGCCAGGACTGGCAGCATGACCATACCTGGACACAGAGGAAGCTCGGAAGATTTGTATCAGCGACAAAGATTCTTCCTTGGCCAACTCCAGTCAGGCTACTTTGAACTCTGTTCTCATCTATGCCCTGACTTCTGGGCTTCTACATTCAGCTCTGTATCATTCAGCTTTAGCAAGACTCTGTTAGGTCGGTTTAGCCACAATCCCACCCTCACCCCTGAGGTTTCCATTTAGTAAATTTCCATCCACTGGCCCCCACCCTGCTCCTTGGCTATAAATCCCCACTTTTCCTTATTGCGTTTGAAGTCAATCCAGATCTCCCTCCCTGAATACAAACCCTCATTGTAGTAGCCCCTTGAATATAGTCTACCTGATCATCGTCAACAATTGTCATGAATAATTTTCTCTTTAACACCAGTCATTTGGCAAAAAAGAAAAGGATTATCATTGGTAGTTTAGAGTAATCATAATGTATCCCCCGGGGCTGAGGGCAGAGCCTATACTCCTAAAACCAAGGGAGTGCTATCCCCAAATGGGGATCTCCCAGCAGGGATAAAGGAGATGGGGAAGGGCTAATGGGTTGCAATGAACTGGCTGTGCACAGAGAGTATCAAGGTCAACTGTCATTTGTGCAATCCACATCCGTGCTTCCTTCTGGAAACAGCACCTCCATTTTTCCTTTTGCAATTGTGCTTCTCACACTTAAACCAAGTGGTTTGGGTGTGGCTGATCTCATCCCCCACACTGTGGGACTGGTGTATGACCCAGCTAATGTTGCCAGATAAAGTACAGGATGCCTACTTGGGACATATGGATCTTCACATTTTATTCATTATTTATCTGAAATTCAAGTGTAACTGAATGTCTCATATTTTTATTCATTAAATCTGGCAACTCCAGATCCAGGCCTACCAATAGGACACAGACATTGGTTTGGAAAAGGCCATGAGTCCTAAGCCAGGCAGATGAGAACCCCCTTCAAACATTCGATGGAGCGCTCAGGAAAGAGGCTTTCTTATTTCACTGGGTTGCAAATCTAGCAGAACATAACTTCAGCTGCAGGAGTCAGCCTAAGACCTAGACCTGGCTCATCCAAAGATTCCTCCTCCAAATTACAATGATTGGTTCATAGCAAGGCACAAAACCCAAGCAAAGTCAGCAAGACTCAAGCCTGGAGCTGATGATGGAATTATTGGTAAAACAGAATCTCTGTCTGTCTGCTGGAGTCACTGAGCTGGAAGCATGTAAGCCTGTTGGTGCTGGTGACGATCTCACCCTAATGTGAGGAGGGTAAGCCTAGAAGTTAAGTCAGCAGAGGGAATTCCCTGCCAGTCCCGTGGTTAGGACTCCACGCTTTCACTGCCGAGGGCCTGGGTTTAATCCCTGGCGGGGGAACCAAGATCCCACAAAGTAAGTCGGCAGAGAAAAAAGCAGAAGCAAGAGATGGAAAAACGGATACCGTGTCTTGTCAATATCATTGAGCCTCTAATATCAATCAGCCAGGCCTGAAGTCATCCTACCCCTGGACTTTTCAGTTAACTAAGCCAATAATTTTGCTTTACGGCTTAAACCAGTTTGACTTGGAGTTCTGCCACTTGCCACCAAGGGAATACTGATTAGGGGAAGATCGCTGGTTCAGTTTTGGACCTGTTGAGTTTGAGATGCCTCTGATGTCAAGTAGGCTGTTGCATGTGTGAATCTGAGCTAGAGGTTTAAATTATTAAGCCTCCTTTGTATAGTTGGTGATTGAATTTCCCACGCCTAGAACCCAGCCTGGCATAAGGTAGGCATTCGATGAATATTTGATGAATACGTGAATATAACAGTCTGATAAATTCTTAGTAGCCCTTCAGAACCAGAAGTGCTGATCAGTCCAGGTAGATGGGATAAATAAATGAATACAGCTGAAGAAAATATTAGTGAACTGGAAGACCAAATTGAATAACTTTCCCTGAAGGAAGATTCAAAAAAAATTAGAAAATATAAAAGAAATAATACGAGTTACAGAGTATTAAAGCAGAAGTAAAAATATCCAGATAATAAGACTTCAGAAAGAGAAACAAAGTTGGAGAGGAGTAAATATTTGAAGAAATAATGAAAGTAAATTATACAGAATTTAAGAAAAGATCAAAAGACTTCTGTTTCCAACCAGGATATAGAGGTTTTCAGCAGACCAATGCTCCCACTGCAGAAGTTAGAAGAAAAACCAAAAAATTGCAAGAATCGTCTTTTTAAAGTCAGCAGAGAGCTATGACTGAATGAGATGAACTAAAATTCCAAAGAGAGAAGAGCCTTCATTCCTGAATAAGCTGAGGATCACTGGTCAAATATTTTTCTCTGGAGGCATCTGCCAATTCTGGACACAAAGGCTTAGCTCAGGCAAAGGAACATTACTGGGAGAAAGAGAAACCAGCAAAGATTTTGGTGGTCCTGAGGAGCTGGGGGCTCCTGGAAGCCCCTAAAAGCTGGAGGGAGCAAAATCTTCTGCAGTCGTGTGGTGTTTAGGAGCCAAAGTCCAATTACAGAAAGAGGGCCTGCCTGAAACAAAGGGGCCAGATTTTGAAGATATGTGGGGCGGGAGGTGGGAGGGTTAAACTCAAAACCTCCAAAAGACAGAATAAAACCTCCCACAGCCCACAGGCTGAGACAGAGAATGTCTAGGCTCTCACTCAAAAGCCCAGAAGGCTCATGCCTGAGAAATGAGGATGAAACAAAGGTAGATAGAGTATTCATAAAACTGGAACTTATCCCCAATCCAGCTCAATCCCTAACTTGACGTGATCAATTTCTCAGCGCAGGAGCCCAAAGAGTAAACGTAGAACATCCTCTGGTGAAAGATTAAAGTCATCTGGATAAAAGATAATGGTCCTTTGGGTGCAGCACCTAAGAAGCTTGCAAGTTGCTAGTCTGTCCTAACAGCAAATAAAAAGGTGAACAGGGCTTCCCTGGTGGCGCAGTGGTTGGGAGTCCGCCTGCCGATGCAGGGGACACGGGTTCGTGCCCCGGTCCGGGAAGATCCCACATGCCACGGGGCGGCTGGGCCCGTGAGCCGTGGCCGCTGAGCCTGCGTGTCCGGAGCCTGTGCTCCGCAACGGGAGAGGCCACAACAGTGAGAGGCCCGCGTGCCGCAAAAAAAAAGGTGAACAAACTGAAAACTCAGCAACTCTTCTTGACGTGTGAGAGAAGTGAGGTCACAAGTGACAGAAGGTCACAGAGGGCCAGGGACCTGTGACAGTGAGATTCACGGAAGTGAGGGCAGCAAACTGCCACGCTTCAAACTGGAGAGACAGACAGGCAAATATGGAGAATCAGATCTACCCAAGCAGAAACCCACAAGCTGAAACGTCCATGGGCACCAGTGCTGGGTAGGGAAACCTGAATTATAGTTGATGAATTTCTTGCAGCTTAGAGTGGACACTCGGAGTTAAAATCTCTAGGGGGACCCTGTCATAGGAGGATCCACTTATGGGAGATTTACCTGCAAGGGCTCTACCTGGTTCTCACAGCGAATATCAGAGAAAAAGCCCTCATGCTCTGGCAAGGGGAGGGGAAAAGGAACCATTCTGAAATATGCCAAATATTCTGTTCTTAACAAGGTTTGCCTTCAGGAGAAAATGTTGAACCAGGGCCTAACCTGCTGGGGTTTTATCAGAACCTAATTGACCTTGAGGAAGGGAAGTACCCAACTCCAGACAATTCTAGCCATCCTGTCCCACCCTAGAGGGGTAAAACAATGAAGAAACACATGTGAAGTTCACAGTCCAGAGGCACAGGCTCACTAAAAGAGTGAGACCTAATCATGGGACTGTAGAATGCTTCCCCCCACACACACTTTATCACCACATTACTAAAGGCTGATTTACAGCAGTTCCTTGTACCTAGTACATTATGCCTGGCTATCAAGAAAAAATGACAAGACATGCTAAAAGGAAAAAACAAAACCAAAACAAACAAAAAAACCCCACTACAGTTTGAAGAGACAGAGCAAGCATCAGAACCACTTGGCAGGGATGTTGGAAAGATCAGACCAGGAATTTGAAACAACTATGATTAATATGCTAATATGATGTCCAAAAGGGCTCTAAAGGATAGTAGACAGCATGCAAGAACAGATGGGCAGGGCTTCCCTGGTGGCGCAGTGGTTGGGAGTCCGCCTGCCGATGCAGGGGACACGGGTTCGTGCCCCGGTCCGGGAAGATCCCACATGCCGCGGAGCGGCTAGGCCCGTGAGCCATGGCCACTGACCCTGCGCGTCCAGAGCCTGTGCTCTGCAATAGGAGAGGCCACAGCAGTGAGAGGCCCACGTACCACAAAAAAAAAAAAAAAAAAGTAAGCGGATTGAGAAAGATATTCCATGTTAACACTAATTAAAAGAAAGTAGTAGTAGCTATATTAATTTTAGACAAAGCAGGGATAAAGGAGGGGCATTACATAATGATAACATAATACTGTACATTAACAACATTTCAATTTTTAAAAATTAACACAAAACGAATCAAAGATAAGTGTAAGACCTAAAACTATAAAACTCTTAGAGGAAATATAGGGCAAAATTTTCATGACATGGCATTTGGCAGTGATTTCTTGGATATATCCAAAGTCGCAGGCAACAAAAGAAAAAAAAAGACAAATTGGACTTTACAAAAATTAAACATTTTGTGCACCAAAAGCCAATATCAACAGAGTAAAAAGGCAACCCACAGAATGGGAGAAAACATTTGCACATCATATATCTGATAAGGGATTAATATTCAGACTATATAGAGAACTCCTAAATCTCAACAACAACAAAAACTAAACAACCCAATTCAAAAATGGGCAAAGGGGGCTTCCCTGGTGGCGTGGTGGTTGAGAGTCCGCCTGCCGATGCAGGGGACACGGGTTCGTGCCCCGGTCCGGGAAGCTCCCACATGCCGCGGAGTGGCTGGGCCCGTGAGCCATGGCTGCTGAGCCTGCGCGTCCGGAGCCTGTGCTCCACAACGGGAGAGGCCACAGCAGTGAGAGGCCCGCATACCGCAAAAAAAAAAAAAAAAAAAAAAAAAAAAAAATGGGCAAAGGACTTGAATAGACATTTCTCCAAAAAAGATATACAAATGGCCAAAAAACACATGAAAAAAATGTTCATTGTCATTGGTAAGTAGGTAAATGCAAATCAAAACCACAATAAGATACCACTTCACATCCACTAGAATGACTATAATCATAAATACAGAAAACAGCCAAGTGTTGGCTGGGATGCAAAGAAATTAAAACCGTTCTGCATTGCTGGTGGGGATATAAAATGGTGCAGCCACTGTGGAAAACACTTTGGCAATTCCTCAGTAAGTTAAACACAGAAGTACCATATTGTTCCACTCCTAGGCATATACTCAAAAGTGAAAACAGGTGTTCAAACGAAAACTCGTACATGAATGTTCATAGCAGTATTATCCACAATAGCCAAAAGGTGGAAACAACCCAAATGTCCATCGCTGATGAATGGGTAAATAAAATGTGGTATATCCATACAGTGGAATATTATTCAGCCTCAAAAAGAAATGAAGTACTGATACAAGTTGCAACATAGATGAACCTTGAAAACATTATGCTAAGAAGCCAGATACGAAAGGCCACATACTGTCTAATGATTCTATTTATTTGAAATATTCAGAATAGGCAAATGCAGAAAATAGAGCAGGGATGGCCAGAGGCTGGGGCAAGGAGAATTGGGATTTCCTTTTGGAGTGATGAAAATATTCTGCAACTAGATAGTGGTAATGGTTTCATACATGGTGAACATACCAAATACCACCGAGTTATACACTTTAAAGTGGTTAGAAGGTCCCTGCTGGAGTGCCCCTGTGCCCCTGAACCAGCTTCTGGGAGCTTGGCAGACACAGATGAGAGACACCATGAGAGCTTCATGGTTGTGCTTCTGGGGGCTTGTTCCCAAGAGAGCAGAGCCCCTGAGGAAGAGGAGGAGAAGCAGGAGAAAGAGGAAGAGGAGGAAGGAGGAGGAGGAGCAAAAGAAGGAGAAGAAAAATCCAAACAAAAGGCCAAGCTGCCAAGGACTGCTTGAAGAAAAGGATGCCATGACAGCCGCGAGCTAATTCCCCTTAAGGATTTTATCACGCCTGTGAAGTTCCCAGGGAAAGTGAGACACCGGCCTGCGGTGCAGCTCCCCTTGGAGGAGAGCAGCTCCCCTTGGAGGAGAGCAGCTCCCCTTGGAGGAGAGCGAGTAGAGAGCTCTGCTTCTGAAGAAGTGGTCGCTCTACAACATGGAGTTGGAGAAGGACGCCGTCAGGTCCATGCTTGAGGCCCGGCAGGGAATCTGCAGGAGCTGCGGCTCACATCCCCGGAATGCCACGAGGCAGCCACCGAGCGGGACCCCAGTCTATTCCCCTTTGAGAGACAGGGGCTAGAGTACACGCCGCCGATCTCCAACTACCAGCCCCCGGAAGGCAGGTACCACGACATCACCAAGGTGTACGCACAGGTGGAGTTCAAGAGTTAGAGCTGTAGGCAGCTGTCCACAGAACACACTGGCCCTGAGAGCCGGAATGACCAGGGCTCAATGCTTGACTTGGGCCACTTGGACATCTCAGAACATATTGATCTATTATAGAGGGAGTCATTCTGATAGCACAAGAGGAGCAAGAAATGTCTAGTACACTGGAAGCGTGGAAGATGCATGCCGTTTTTGTTGTTTTTTTAATGGAGATGTAGTTGATGTACCACGTGGCGTGGGTTGCAGGTGTACAGTATGGTGGTTCACAATTTTTAGAGGTTGTGCACCATTTATAGTTATTGTAGAATATTGGCCGTGTTCCCTGTCTTGTACAGTATATCCTGTGGCTTTCTTTTTCTCTTTTTTCTTCTTTTGGCCGCACCACGTGAGTTGTGGGGGGTCTTAGGTCCCCGTCCAGGAATTGAACCCGAGCCCTCGGTAGTGAAAGAGCTACATCCTAACTACTGGACTGCCAGGGAATTCCCTTCATCTATTTTTTTAAATTGAAGTACAGTTGATTTACAATGTTGTCTTAGTTTCTGGTGTACAGCAAAGTGATTCAGCTGTATACGTATATTATATACACACACACACATATATACATATTCTTTTTCAGATTCTTTTCCATTATAGTTTATTACAAGATATTGAATATAGTTCCCTGTGCTATACAGTGGAACCTTGTTTTCTAATCTATTTTATATATCGTAGTGTGTATCTGCTAATCCCAAACTCCTAATTTACCCTCCCGTCCCCTTTCTGCTTTAGTAACCAAGACATGAAAGCAGCCTAAGTGTCCACCGACAGATGAATGGATAAAGAAAATGTGAGATAGGTATATATATATATATATATATATAGATATATAGATAATGGAATATTACTCAGCCATAAAAAAGAATGAAATAGTGTCATTTGCAGCCACATGGATGGACCTGAAGATTATCATGCTAAGTGAAGTAAGTCTGACAAAGACAAATATCATATATCACTTATATGTGGAATCTAAAGAAATGATACCAATGAACTTATTTACAAAACAGAAACAGACTCACAAACATAGAAAACAAACCTTGTAGCTTATTTTATACATAATGGTTTGTACCTCTTGATCACCTGCCTCTGTGTTGCCCTTCCCCACTTCCCTCTCCCCACTGGTAGCCATGGGTTTGTTCTCTATATCTGTGAGTCTGTTTCTTTTTTGTTGTGTTCACCAGTTTGTTTGTTTTAGATTCCACATATGGGTGATATCATACAGTAAAAACAAACAAACAAAAACAAATAAATAAAATAAATTGGTTAAAATGGTGAATTTGATGTTTTGTGTATTTTAGCACAATTTTTTTTTTAAGTCAAGAGAAGGTACTAAATTTAGATAATTCAGCTTCTCAACTAAGGCAGATTGATGCATTGGCTTCTCTGTGAATCTCACTTTCTCTTCATGGTTTCAAGATGGCTGCCACAGCTTTAAGCTTCTCATCTTCCCATGATAATATCCAAAGAATGTAGGCAGAGGCTTCTCCTTGATGTCCTCACTTATTTTCTCAGGGAGGAAAATATTTCCCAGGAGCCCTCCAGCAGCCTGCCCCTTAGATTCTCATTGGCTAGAGCCAGGTCACATGCAGACCCACAAACCAATCACTATAATAGGAATGGGATTCCAGGCCTTGGGTTAAACCAATTATGATTCATCCCGAGGCTGAGTGAGGGGCTCCCCTTCTCTTACCATCTAAAGAAATTTGGACTCTGTTAGCAAGGAAGAAGAGGAACACAGCTGGGACTTGCCTGGTGCCGCAGTGGTTGAGAATCCGCCTGCAACTGCAGAGGACGCAGGTTCGAGCCCTGCGTCGGGAAGATCCCACATGCCCTGAAGCAACTAAGCCCGTGCGCCACAACTACTGAAGCCCACACGCCTAGAGCCCGAGGTCTGAAACAAGAGAAGCCACCACAATGAGAAGCCTGTGCACCGCAACGAAGAGTAGCCCCCGCTCTCCACAACTAGAGAAAGCCCACGCACAGCAACGAAGACCCAACAATGAAGACCCAATGCAGCCAAAAAAATTAATTAATTTTTAAAAAAGAGGAACACAGCTATTTGTTAGGCGATGGTGTATGCCACATCCTCCTCTTAAAATAATATCATCTCAAATATCCTTTGGAAATACCCATACATCACTCTCAAAAACGTCGTTCATTTGGGGTGATCCCACCCGCAAAGCACCAGAAATGGACAGTAAGCCAAAAGGGTGGTCCAAGGACGGGTGTACGACCTAGCCTCACTAATAATAGGCATCCTCTGAACTTTCCTAGAATTTACTGGACAAGTTGCATTCACTCCCTGCTGAGCTTGATAAACTACCAGATTATAAACCTGAAGTCACTATGTGTTCATCTCTGCCACCACATAGTGGATTCTCCCTGAAAATGAAGCCAATACAGAAGACAGAGCCTGGAGATGGAGAGAAATGACATTCCCCAAAATAGGTGTGCTTCTGAATCCAGCTGTGCCTGAAGCCAGTGTAGCTCAGGACTTTTCGTATATATGGGCAAATACTTGCTCTTTTTCACTTGACCCAGTTTGCACTTGGTTTTTTATCATGTGCAGTTGAAGAGTCCTTAATAATACAGGAGACCAGCAGGGACGAGATCATAAAAGGCTTGAAAGTGAGGCTAATAATTTTGGACTTTATCCTTGAGTAACGGGGAACCATGGATGAATTTTAAGTAAGGGAAAGACATGACCAGATGTATGAGACATGGTCCCCATTGTGGAAATGGGGAGTCCTTCACTCTGCCCTAGAAAAAGCCAAAGTCAGATCGGCCACATGTTGTACTGTTTAAATCAGGAAGAATTACCAAATCCCCCAACGCCACCACTATCAACTTTATCAGAGGGAGACTCTAAATCAAAAGAACTTAATGAAAACTACTCCCTGGGTCATAAGTCAAGCAGCCATTGAAAGTGGGTATGGATTGGGACTTCCCTGGCAGTCCAGTGGTTGGGACTCCGCATTTCCACTGCAGGGGGTGTGGGTTCGATCCCTGGTCGGGGAACTAAGATCCCACAGACTGTGCAGCGTGGCCATAAACAAACAAATAAATAAAAGTGGGTATGGATTAATGATGCCCCCAAGACCCAAGCAGTGCAGGAAGGAATACTTTCTGAAAAGACAGAGAGCCATGCAAATGGGGAAAACATTGTTTTAGACATTTATCCTTACTGCTTCCAGAAAATTTTGGGGGGTCTTTGAAAGATATGCTTACCTAGGAATGAAATCTAATAAGGGAACCAGCAGGCCCTGGAGCTTTCACTCTTCCAGCCGAGCTAATAAAATTGGTGGCTCCACTATAGGCACCCTCGCTCTGGGTCCTAGAGGCCGTCCATCACCCATAGTTGCTGGGCTGGCAGGAAGCGAACATCAGTGCCCTTCCGGCTGAAGCCCAGGACCCTGCTCTCTTTAGACAACAGGATGCAGGAAGGAACCCAGAAGGAAAACCTCCTCCTGTGGAAGAGGGCTGGAGCCTTCCTTAGGAAGACAGAAGTCGTCTTACACAGAGACTAAGAAGGAAGTCCATGTACACGTGCTTGGTGCATCTGAGGACGGGAATGCCAAGTCAGAAGAGGAAAAGCATCCATGAAGATGGAGATGGAGACAGACAGTCATATGGTGCTTTTCTGTGTGATGCAAGGGAATGTTCAAGTGTGCCAGGGCTGTAATCTCTGCTCCTCTTATGACGTAAATTCCTTCAGAAAACGCCCTAATTCAGTTTTGCAAACTTGTTTAGTGTGCATAGGAGTCACCTATAGGGCTTGTTACACGTATCGATTCCTGGGATCCTGCTATAGATTCTTTTTTAGTAGAAAAAGTGGGTAGCTGTTGTTTATACCTGTTCAGCATCCTTCACGCCTTCTTTCGGTATCTTTGGGGAAACAAAGTGAAGGACAAATGTGTAAGCACTTATTCATTAGCTCCCATCCCTTTCGGTCAATGATGGCCCCAGGGGCATTCATTCCACCCTCTTCTAGGGTGCGCATATATTAGTGCTGAGTGGGTCTCCAAGCATCCCACACTGAGGGGTCAGAGAAGCCCCAGAGCAAGAAGTGAGAGGTGCAAAGTATGGGCAAAATGCAGTCGGGCTGTACCTGTGCGAACTTGGCAACAGTGGCTGGTAAAGAGGTGTGTGCCTGAGAAGATGTGAAGTAATGCACCAGAGTTTCCTGTGTGGTCCACATCCTGAACTCTCAGATCTGTTCAGGCCCTCCATTAAGTCCAATCCATTACCAGAGCATACACAAGATAAGCTATATTAATTATCCTACTGGTCTATACCCATCCTTGATTTCTCTCGCCTGCACCCAGCATTTTGCTCACCTGGCAAGCGACCCTCAGGTGAAGAAGACACCACCATTAAGTGGTAGCGCTACTGGGGATTTGAACCCACACAGTTTGTCTCCAGAGCTTGGGCTTTTAACCACTACAGTGCCTATAGCACAGTGTCGAGGAAAGTTTCAAGGTAGGTGGCATCCAGTTTCAGTGAGAAAAAAATGTCATAACTGCTTCGGGATGTCGGCCATGAACAAAGAGGCTGGTAGACACACCACCAAAAGCAAAAGTGACCAAAGAAAAATAAATTGGACTACATCAAAATTTAAAACTTTTGTGCTGCAAATTAAGAGAGTAAAAAGACACTCCACAGAATAGAAAATATTTACAAATCATATATCAGAGAAGGGTCTAGGTTCCAGACTGTATAATGAACACTTTCAACTCAACCATACAAAGAGTAATAACCTAATTTTAAAGCAAGCAAAGAATTTCAATAGACATTTTTCCAAAGAAGATACACAAATGGGGAAAGAGCACATGAAAAGATGTTCAACATCATTAGTCATTAGGGAATGCAAATCAAAACCACTATGATATACCACTGTGTACCCACTAGGATGGCTGTAATATAAAAGATGGACAATAACAAGTGTTGGCAAGGATGTGAAGAAATTGGATTCCTCTTACACTGCTGGTAGGAATGTACCGTGCAGCAGCTGTGGGAAACAGTTTGGCAGCTCCTCAGTAAGTTAAACATAGAATTACCGTATCACTCAGCAATTCCACTCCTAGGCATACACCCAAAAGAACTGAAAACAGATGTGCAAACAAAGACTTGTACATAAATGTTCATAGCGGCACTATTCACAGTAGCGCAAAAGTGGAAACAACCCAAATGTCCACTACTGATGAAGGGATGAGTAAAATGTGGTCTATATATACAACTGAATATTGTCCAGCAATGAAAGAAATGGAGCACTGATACCTGTTACAACAAGGATGAACCTAGGAAACATGCTAATTAAAAGAAATCAGCCACAAAAGGCCATACTGTATGATTCCATTCATATGAAATGTCCAAAATATGCAAAGGTATAGACAGGATGTGGATTAGTGGCTGCTGTGGGATGGGGGGGTGGGGACAATGGCTAGTGACCGATGATGAGTCTGGAGCCTCTTTTAGGAGGGACAAAAATGTTCTAAGATTAGATTGTTGTGACGGATGTACAACTCTGTGACTATACTAAAAAAACATTGAATTGTACACTGTAAATGAGTGAATTGTATGGAATGTAAATTATATCTCAATAAAGCTTTTTTTTTTTTTTTTGCGGTACGCGTGCCTTTCACCGCTGCGGCCATGGCTCACGGGCCCAGCCACTCCGCGGCATGCGGGATCCTCCCAGACTGGGGCACGAACCCGTGTCCCCTGCATCGGCAGGCGGACTCAACCACTGCGCCACCAGGGAAGCCCTCAGTAAAGCTATTTTTAAAAACCTGCAAGTCCCATGTCCTAGGAAACCCCTCAATCATTCAGGCAAACCAAGGGGGTTTGTCCCCCTAATGCCACCCTCAGCCATGTAAAATTTTTTTCAAAAAAGAACAAGGGGATTGGGGAGAAAATGCAGGATCTGGAGTGTTATTCAGCTTCTTGCTGTGGCAAGGCTGTGTAACAAACAACCCCAAAATGCAGTTGTTTAGAAAATCAAACACTGGGGACTTCCCTGGCAGTCCAGTGGTTAAGACTCCTCGCTTCCACTGCAGAGGGCTCAGGTTTGATCCCTGGTTGGAGAACTGTGATCCCGCATGCCGCGTGGTGCAGCCAAAAAAAAAAAGAAAAGCAAACATTTATTTCTTGCTCACAGGTCTGTGGGTCAACTGTGCCTCTACCGGGCCAGCTGGACTTGGGTGTCTCCCATTCTAGGACCCAGGCTGAAGAAACAGCGTTTCCCTGGGGCATGCTCTTCTCATGGTGGGTGGCACAAGCAGGAAAGGCCAAGGCAGGTCACACAAACATGCATGAGGCCTCAGCTAGGATATAGCTTACCTCATGCCCGCTTACACTCCATTGGACAAGGCAAGTCTGCCAAGCCCAAAGTCAGTGGGATGGATAAATATTCATCGCCTAATGAGAGGCACTAAAAAGTCTCAAGGCAGCGGGGCTGGGCCTGTAATCTTATTATGGGGGGAGTGGAATAGTTGGAAATAAGCCAATCTACCACAGCCAATGGGCCAAATACTTGCCATTCCTGCACTGTGAGACATTTGTCTAATGTCTGCTGCATTGGGAGCCTTTTTTCTTTAATAGAAATGACTGTATATTAAATTCTGATTGTAAAAGTAAAAAGAATCAGACAATACAGAAAACTTTAAAATGTAAAAGCTATAATCCCACCATTCAGGGTTAACCAACAATAACAGCTTAGTGTTTATTGTTATATAATTTCTTCCATATATATATATATATAATCACACTGATGTTATTTTTAACATAATTAGCATTACGATATACATACTGTTTTGTAATCTCTATTGTCAGTTAAAATTTCATGAATACCTTTCTATATAAAAATGTCATCGCAATTTTTTAAAATAAACTTATTTATTATTTATTTATGGCTGCATTGGGTGTTCGTTGCTGCGCGGGGGCTTTCTCTAGTTGCGGCGAGCGGGGGCTACTCTTCGTTGCAGCACGCAGGCTTCTCACTACGGTGGCTTCTCTTGTTGCAGAGCATGGGCTCTAGGCACACGGGCTCAGTAGTTGTGGCGCACGGGCTCAGTTGCTCCGTGGCATGTGGGATCTTCCCGGACCAGGGCTCAAACCCGTGTCTCCTGCATTGGCAGGTGGATTCTTAACCACTGCGCCACCAGGGAAGTTCCTATCATCGCTATTTTCAATGTTTATATTTTTTCGCCAATAATTCTGCCATCATAACAGACATTTCCATTTCTCATATTTACTTCCAATCTGTAGCAAAGTCATTCAGTTTTTTGCTTCAACGTAATCATAGTGTACAGGTGGTCCCTGGCTCACGATGGTTTCATTTATGATTTTCGACTTTATGATGGGCGGAAAATGATATACATTCAGTAGAAACCATATTTTGAATTTTGATCCTTTCCCAGGCTAGCAATACGCAGCCTCTCTCGTGATGCCGGGCAGCGGTAGTCACAGCTCCCAGTCAGCCACATAATCACAAGGGTAAACAACCATTCTGTACTCAGACAACCATTCTGCTTTTCACTTTCAGTACAGTATTCAATAAAACATGAGATATTCAACATTTTATTTTATTTAGTTATTTTTTCCAGTATGTGGGCCGCCCACCGCTGCCCGCTCCACGGCACGCGGGATCCCCCCGGACCGGGTCATGAACCCACGTCCCCTGCATCAGCAGGTGGACTCCCAACCACTGAGTCACCAGGGAAGCCCAACATTTTATTATTAAATAGGCTTTGTGTTAAATGATTTTGCCCAACTGTAGGCTAATGTTTAAGAAAGGCTATGCTAGGATACGATGATCAGTAGGTTAGGTGTATTAAATGCATTTTCTACTTACAATACTTTCAACTTGAAACAGGAAGGAAGGGGGCATGGCGTGATCTTTAAAAGAATGACATAGCCACAGGACATAACAAACACTGGTTAGAACAAACTAGGTCCAAGATTCGACTTCCAGTAGACCTTGAGCCTCATTATGTGCTCATTGTAATACATTAGCATATGCTAAATGACACACCCACCAGTGCCATGGCAGTTCTAAGGCTAACCATAAAAGGTCAAAAAGTGGGCGATGTCCCAATCCCTGGAAATCTCTGCCCCTTCCCCAAAATAGTTGGAATAATCCTCCCACTCATTAGCCTATGAAATTACCCAGCCCATAAAAACTAACCACAGCATAAATATTTTGGGGCCTCTTGCCTTCTGAGATGGCCCACATTCTGTGAAATGTGTTTCTCCCAAGGCCCTTCTCACCTCTTGAGACAGACCGCGTTCGTCTATGGAATGTGCATCTCTCTAAATCAGTCCACTTCTTAATAACCGCTTTGTCTCTCACTGAATTCTTTCTGTGATGAGACATAAAAAACCTGAGCTTCATTAAGTCCTGAAGCCAGCTGTGTGATCTCAATTAAAAGACCGTGGCTTCAAGTCCGAATCTGAGTTGCACCGTTTCAAACTTAAGAAGGGTTTATGGGGATGTAAATCGAGGAAGATCTGTGTATGTTTGTGGGTTTGCACACTTAACATCGTTCCATAAATGATCTTCCATGTTGTTACAATCTGGAAATTTGTTCTTTGTGGTGCTATCACACCACCATTTAATTAGCCAATTCCTATTATTGGGCGTTGTGGCTATTTCTAGTATTTTACTATTATATTAATTCATTCCAAAAATTCCTGTTGCATTCGATTGGCTGAGTTTTTTCTCCCTTCTTTTCCACCATTCTTCCCCTCATGTCAAGTGGAGGAGGGATGGCCATTGGCAGTTCCCAACTATTGAGTTCAGTAGCGGTGTAGCAGTTCGGTAGCAGGGGCTTACTGGTATAGATGTGTATCGTTCGTAGCCACTTCCCTATACAGTTACTGACAGCTGTCCTGAGTAGGGATGGCTTCCAGAAACTCTCCTACTGCCCACTAAGCTGACTCAGGTCACTTTGTGACACCAAAGTGCGAGGCCAGAAGTCATCTGGTGACAGGAGTGTGGTCTACAGTGCCTGGCACCCAAGGCCCATGTGGGCAGTGGACGAGAAACAAGGTTTGAAATGTACTGAGCTAGAAGCTGGTGGATGGGAAATGGTGGGAAATCTCCTGCTAAATGGGAAAAAAAACCCAACCATCTAACAAGGAGAGAATAAGGTTGATGCACAGAAAGAGGCAGAGACTAAGATGGAAAGATAGTACTGGTGGCGTTTGCATCCTGCCTGTCTCCCTGCCCTCCCCGTGATCAGGCACTCAGCCCTTCCCTGAATTCATGAGCCAATAAATCCATTTTGTTTGAACAAGATCTTTGCGGTGTAGACACCCAGCTGGTGCTAACACCATAGCTCCTGGAACAGTGCTGGAACTAGAAAGGTGCATGAGAAATAAACCTGCCCTCTGGGAACCCACAAACTGAGGGACTGGGAGATGCTGACAAGTGATTATAGCACGAGTTACACAGTAGAGGTGTTGAAACTGACTCAGGAACCAAGAGAAGGGGACCCCGGGCTACATGCAAGAACTGAGTAAGATTTCAGCAAGGAATGACAGTCTAAGTTCTAGGGAATGAATAGTTCAAGCAGTGACCGCTATGACATCTTTGTTAGGTTATCATTTTTCTGCTTTCAGATGACTTCAAGGTAACCTATGGTAATAGGATTATTGAGCTAAAGAACATGGACATATATTTATTATGGCTTTTGTAGGCGGCTACAGAATGCCGAGGAAGTTAGGAGTGAAGCCACACCCCTCCTCTTAGCCTTCAAACAGCCCTCTCATCATCTAGCTTCATTTCCCACAGCAGCCCACCCCACCCGCCCCGTCTCATCACCAAGGCCCCCAATGCCAACAGTAAGAGCTGTATCAAAAGGAAATGCTTCCATTCCACGTCTGGTAACAACCTATCATGGAAAAGTATATAAATGTATATATATAGCGGCTTCCCTGGTGACACATGCCAACGCAGGGGACACGGGTTCGAGCCCTGGTCTGGGAAGATCCCACATGCCGTGGTGCAACTAAGCCCGTGCGCCACAACTACTGAAGCCTGCACACCTACAGCCTGTGCTCAGTAGCAAGAGAAGCCACCGCAAAGAGAAGCTCGTGCACGGCAACGAAGAGTAGCCCGCAGTCACCGCAACTAGAGAAAGCCCATGCGCAGCGACGAAGACCCAACACAGCCAAAAATAAAATAAAATAAATTTATTTTTTAAAATAAATAAATATATAAAAGTCACAACAACGATACCCATTTTAAAATATATATACTGATAAAATTTGAAACAGTTTGAATCACTTTGCTGTACACCTGAAGCCAACAACATTGTAAATTAACTACAATTTTTTTTTTTAATGTTAAATAAAAAAAAAAGGCAATGCTTCATCCCAGCTTGGGCCTCCAACCCAGGGGATGATGTGGGGAATGGGCTGGAGCAGCTAATTACTGGAACAGAGGCCACTGTTTTCAACTCTCCTATCTCCAGTCTGTCCTTCCCCTGTTTTAGGAATCTCATAATCCAAGGCCAAACTCACAAGTTGCAGACATACCTGTCTAGTAAATCTCTACCCTCTCTCCTCCACATGGGGGCTAGCTCAGCAATTAAAATTCCAATTCCTTCAAAAAGGACTCAGCATGGAGGCTTCCCTGGTGGCGCAGTGGTTGCGAGTCCGCCTGCCGATGCAGGGGGCGCGGGTTCGTGCCCGGTCCGGGAGGATCCCGCATGCCGCGGAGCGGCTGGGCCCGTGAGCCATGGCCGCTGAGCCTGCACATCCGGAGCAACGGGAGAGGCCACAACAGTGAGAGGCCCGCGTACCGCAAAAAAAAAAAAAGACTCAGCACGGACTACGTAGCTGGGATGGGAACTGGTAACAACTCCATCTAAGATGGTCCAGAGTTTCCCCTCGGAGGCTTGGTGCAGAGAGGGCTCCCTCAGCAGCAGGCATGATGGAAAAGAGCTGAAGCTTTGCAGTCAGAATCGCTCTGTGACTTGCAAGTTGTTTTATCTCAAATGACTCCTCTCGGATTCTCTGTGTGTGTGTGTGTGTGTGTGTGTGTGTGTGTGTGTATAAAAGCTAATAATATCGGGACTTCCCTGGCGGCACAGTGGTTGAGAATCCACCTGCCAATGCGGGGGACACGGGTTCGAGCCCTGGTCCAGGAAGATCCCACATGCCGCGGAGCAGCTAGGCCTGTGTGCCACAACTACTGAAGCCTGTGCTCTAGAGCCCGAGCTCTGCAACAAGAGAAGCCACCACAATGAGAAGCCCACGCACCGCAACAGAGAGTAAGCCCTGCTTTCCGCAACTAGAGAAAGCCCGCGTGCAGCAACGGAGACCCAATGCAGCCAAAAACAAATAAATAAATTTAAAAAAAAAAAAAAAAAAAAAAAGCTAATAATATCTACTTTTTTATCATTTAACAACTATTTAAAGTTCACTGTGAGGCAGCGTGGTGGTGCTGTAGTGGAAAGAGCAAGGCCAGGGAACTGGCAGAACCAGAGTTGAGTCTTGCTTTTGCAAATGATTGGATTTCATTCAGTCTAGGGAAAGATGCAACATGAACCATTATTTTAGGCAACCCTAACAAAAAATGCTGCCAAGTTCTGACACAATGGTTTCTTATCTCTTGGAATTGTATTTTATAGTTATTAAAAGAGGTCTTGAGACTTACTGATATCTTGAGGTAGATTTTTATCATATATCATTCTTCATATATCTAAAAATAGAAAATGTAAGCAAAATAAATTGGTTAAGGTTGTCAAAGCCCTTGACCAAAGACCACCAGAAACACACCCATAGTCAAAAAATGTCAGGTTTAACTTGAAGCAGTAAGGAGAGTGCATCCTGGGGACACCCTTGTGTATATCTCCTTAAATCTGGGTTTTTGTTCCATGGTTCTGCGGAGGGATTAGGAAAGTAGGGACCAGTTGTGGATTAAATGCTGTCAAGAAGAGGCAATTCAGACTGGGTATCTTTATAATGCTTACCTAGGAGGCAGGAGGATTCAGAGGGTTAGAGTTGTATCTTTGGTAAAGAAGCACCAATCGGGAATTCCCTGGTGGCCTAGTGGTTAGGATTCCGGGGGGGCCCAAGTTCAATCCCTGGTCAGGGAACATCCCACAAGCCGCGTGGTGTGGCCAAAAAATAAAAAAAAAAGGACCGGGCTTCCCTGGTGGCGCAGTGGTTGAGAGTCCGCCTGCCGATGCAGGCGACACAGGTTCGTGCCCCAGTCCAGGAGGATCCCACATGTCGCGGAGTGGCAGGGCCCACGAGCCGTGGCCGCTGAGCCTGCGCGTCCGGAGCCGGTGCTCCGCAACGGGAGAGGCCACAGCAGTGAGAGGCCCGCGTACCGCAAAAAAAGACCCAGGGCTTCCCTGGTGGCGCAGTGGTTGAGAGTCCGCCTGCCGATGCAGGGGACATGGGTTTGTGCCCCGGTCCGGGAAGATCCCACATGCTGCAGAGCGGCTGGGCCTGTGAGCCATGGCCGCTGAGCCTGCGCATCCGGAGCCTGTGCTCCGCAACGGGAGAGGCCACAACAGTGAGAGGCCCGCGTACCGCAAAAAAAAAAAAAAAAAAAAGACCCAGTCACTCAGAGAAAGGCCAAGTCATTTTTGTGGTCACAAAGTGGCCCCACCTGAGCATCTAAGCATGTCTCACTCTAAGCACTGATAAATAACAAAATTCAACTGAATAAATCTGAAGATTTAATTGGCTTTATTTAATGATTCAGCATCCTATCCAGTAAACAGAAAAGTGCTCTGCGGAACTGTACAAAATGGAAGGGTTTTACAGAAGGATGGACGGATGGGTAGGGAAGTTATTAGCAAAAGGAAAGAACTGTTTCAGGCCAGGTCATATTCTTTTTTGGGGGAAGGGAACGAAAGGGGTCTTTATGCAGATTACCTCACTAGTGCTGATCAGGAAATTTCAGATTATCTGTTTATAGGTCACATTCCTGGGAGAGGTTGAAAATGCAACTAAGTCTTGGTTTGCTGTCATGGGGGCAAATGACTCTGTTCTGGGGCCTGTTGTTTTTTCTTCTTCTTCTTCTTTAACAGCATGGTTTATGTTCTGCTGGTATCATCACTATCTGAATATCAGAAGGGCCATCTTACACTTTCTTAGTTCTGGACCAGGGATCCAACCCACGCCCCTTGCAGTGGAAGCACGGAGCCCTAACCACTGGCCCGCCAGGGAAGTCCCCATCTTACACCTTTTTGATAGTCTTAAAACTTCACGTTGATGTCCATTAGAGAAAAAGCACCCCCATTTCAAAGATGTTAACATGTAGGGAAAAATGCTCATGCTAGATTTGATGAAATAGGATTCATGCTGTATTACCCTGGGGAAGTAATTTAACCCTTTAAGGCTCAACTTCCTGCTCTGTAAAATGGGAACAACACAGTCTACTACATAAGACTTGTGAGGTCTAAGAAATAATGTCTATAAAGTGCCTGGTATAATACTGGCTGCATCGCTCAGGGTCCAACCACACAAGCAGGAACCACTCTAAGAATGTAAAAACAGAGAACTTAATGCAGGAGATTGGTGACACGGGTGATGGAAGGGCTGAGAAACCCAACAGCAGACAATGAGGCAACCCAGAGATTAGCAAAAACCAGAAGCTGCCCACACTCCTTAACTGGAGGGACAAACAGAGGAGATGGAATTAGTGGAGCCTGGCGGGGAGGACCACCATGGGAAGTTGGAACCACAGCAGCCTATCCAGTAGGAGGTGGCACCACAGGGGAGCCTCGCCTGCTGCTGGAGACCTGCCAGAGCCCAAGCAAGAGAGAGAAAGAGAAGAAATAACCTGGCTTTTTCATACCTCCTAACTTCCAGTCTCCTGCCACTGTCTCCCATTGGCCAAACCCAAGCCTGAAAGGCAGCTGTCCCGGAAGCCTGAGAAACTGCACCCTGCAAGGCAATACAGAGCAAAGCAGAAACGCAAGGAAGGGATCTGTAGCAAAAGGGTAGAGAACAACCATTAGATAGAAATAGGTTAAACAGGCTTGGTAATACCTTTATTTGTAAAACCTTTAAAGTACTGGATACACGTGAAAGTAACAAAATCATTCACTTAAAACCATACTGTAGTCCACATAAACTAGTTCACATCTCCCCTCCCACCCCAACCTACTACATTATTCTGATTACTACCGTGTCTGGTCTACTACAGCGGCATTTTAAGACGGATTTTCAGTGTCAGGCATGTTCTCCACTGAAATTTCATGAGGGCTTCTACAGCAGAGGGAGATGCCCATTCTATGTCACAGAGGTCAAAGCTCAGCCACAACAGAATTATGCAGCAGCGTCATGGCAACTGGACGCTGGTCTTGGAGCTCTCAAGGACTTCTGCGTGACCTGTGGGGAGGGTCACAATCTCTGGACTCACTTTTTAAAAATGTAAATCACAACCCTCGGGGTGGTTTACGTGCGCCAACACTCCACCTGGCTCTTCATCTTTCCATTCCCTTGTCCAGAAGGCTCCACAATGTTTTTTGAAATAAAGGATGAAATCGTCTAAGAAAACAGATAACGTACCCAAGATCACAGCGCTAGCAAATCGGAAGGAATTCATTCTCTACTCTTCCCACGCCAAGGCGCTTTCCGCTCCCCCACCGGTTCTTTTCGCGCCCCCTACATCCTCTGGCGGAGGAAGGCTTGTTCAGGGAAAGGTAAGAGAGACCCCGCTCAAAATCCTGGGGCACTTGGTAGCGCTCTTCGTGCAGCCAACGTGCCCAACTGGCGTCTCAATAAACGGCGACCCGCCAGGTTCGGCCGGCCGGCTCAGGACGCTTCCGGCTCTGGGGAGCTCAAGGTCCTCTCCCGCTGGCCCGAGACCCGCACCCCCGCGCCGGGGGCAGCCGGAAGCAAGCTGCCCTGCCCGCCTCCTGCGGGTCGCGGGGTTTCTAACGGAGCCGCGTGCCCGGGGCGGGGCCACGCGCGATTGGCCGCTCGGAGTCGGGGGCGGGCCCGCGGCGGGCAGGCCGGGCGGGCGCCGACAATGAGCCTCCATAAAAGGGAGCGGCGGGGGGCTAGAGCCCCGGATTGAGCCCTCCCCGCCCGGGGTCCCGACGCTCTAGGTCTCGGGGAGGCCCAGACGCGCCCGTCGCAGGCCGGGCCGGCGAGCGGCGGGCGGCGGGGAGGAGGCTGCACGGGGCAGGAGGCGGCCGCCGGCTTGCGCGCAGGCCTGCGCGCCAGTCCTCTGGCGTCCGGTCACCGAGAGCCCCCCCGGCCGCGCCATGGCCCTGAAGGCCGAGGGCGCCGCGCTCGACTGCTTCGAGGTGACCCTCAAATGCGAGGAAGGGGAGGACGACGAGGAGGCCATGGTGGTGGCCGTAATCCCGCGGCCCGAGCCGATGCTCAGAGGTGAGAATGGGAGGGGAATCCCACTTCCGCGTCACGGTCCGGGGCTCGGGCTTCCCCCCCACACCAGTCGGGGGTCCGGGTACCCCCTCCCGCACCTCCAGTCAGGGGCCCAAGCGCCCCCACTCCACTCCGGCCTGGTGCCCGGGCGCCCCCTTCCCCCTTCTGTCTGAGGTACTGGCGCTCTCTTGTTCCACCCCCAGCGGGGTTTGGAATCTCAGGCCTCCCCGAATTCCCCCTCCCCCGCCCAGGGTCTGGAGCCTTCGATCCACGCCCCGCGAGCTCCGGATCTTCCGGTGCCCGAGCGCCCCCTCGCCCGGGCCCAGCACGACGGCTTCGAGGTGACGCTGGCGGGTCCCACCCCTCCCCCTTCCCCCTTCTCCCCCCCCCCACCAATCGCGGAGGCAGAGACAGAGGCAGGCCCAGGGGCCAGGCCGTGTTCTCGGCCGAGGGCCGAGGGGCGGCAGGGCCTCCACGCCGGAGCTAGGGGCCCCGCACCTTGGTGTCCGGAGTGATTCGGTGGGTGGAGGCAGGCGCCGCTGCAGCCCGCCAAAAGGTGGATTTTAAGGGCTCTCCATGCAGAATGCTTTCCTACGCCCCCCTCACCATCCCCGGGCCTTGAGCTTGCATAAGCCGCAGGTGTCAGATTCTCGCGCTGCAAGGGTGAAAGGGGTTGCATAGGACACCTAGTTTTGGAAAAGGAGTGCTTGCTACGGGCGCCCTCAGACACTCTAGAAGGGGATTGGCCTCGGGAAGGGGTTTGAGGAGCAGTCTGGGAGCACTCGCTTTCCCCTCCTCCCTCACCGATTTCTCCAGTCCTCAGGATCTTGCAAACCCTAAGAAAACAAAGAGCCACCTTAGTGGAAGACACACTATTCATGAAAATGCAAAATCTTTTCATTCCTAGATACCCCGTCCCTCAGGGGAACAGTACCCAAAAGGTTGAGAGCAAGGCCATTCATTTAGCCTCAGCAGGACATGGTGATGTCTCCCTGCACTGCCTCTCCTTTTTGGAATCAAGAGTGCTATAAAATGAGGGAAATAAAGGCCACTACCCTTCTCAGAGCTTTCAATCCAAAAGAGAGGTTCTTTCTGTACTTCTGCTAATATTTCTCGAGTGTTCAGTGCCAGGCTGTCTCAGTTAACCCTCTCAACAACCCTGCGAGAGCATCCTCCTTCCCCAGAGAAGTGAATTCATTCAACAAGTATGTGGGGGCACCTCTTATATGTCAGGCACTGTTTTAGGCTAGGCATGCTAATAGCTATAAAGAAAGTCGAAACTCTCCTCTTCTGAAACATATATGTAGATACTAATGACCAAAGATAAATGAAGATAAATAAATGTATAGCATGTCAGGTGGTTCAGAGAACAGGAAATCAAAGTAAGGAGAAAAGAGTGAGGGTGTTTCATTTGGAATATCAGGTGGTCGGGAAAGCCTTCTCTAATAAGGTGAATTTTGAACACAGACCAAAGGAAGCGAGGGAGAGAACCCTGTAGATAATTGAGGTTAAGAATTTTCGGCAGAGAGAATAGTAAGGTCCTGAAGCAGAAGCTTCTTGAAAGATTTGGGGTGGGAAAGAAAAACAGACGAATTCAAGGTTTTGGGCCTGAGCGACTAGAAGGATGGACTTCCCATTTGCCGAGATGGAAAGACTGGAGTGCAGGCCTGTGGGAGATGGGGAGTTAAGGTTTGAACATGGCAAGTTTGAGAAGTTTATGACACATTCAAGCACAGATGTCAGATGGTAAGTAAGGCATGTGAATCTAAATTTCCTGGGAGAGTCTAGTTAGAGGTATAGACATGGGAGTTGTCAGCAGGCAGGCACTGGGATGAGACCACCAGAGGAAGGAGGTAGATAAAGATGGGGTCCCAGGACCGTTGTGGAATGCTCCAGTGATTCCAGTTTAGAGACTGAGTCATTCCTCATCAAACACTGTTGAATGCCACTACATGCCAGGCACTGTGCCGAGTGCTGGAGATACAGTTGTGAAGGATCAAAAATCCATGCTGTCTTGGACCTACAGTGCAGTCAGGAGACAAAGGGAACGAGTAGGAAATGAAGCAGTGAGGGGAACAGGGAGCTCAGGTGGGGCAGATGGCAGCTTTCTAAGGGACAGCAGACAAACCTTGGGTGAGAAGACGGCTCTGTTCCGGAGAAGGGACTGGCACGGGTGCCCGAAAAATAGCTCCAGTGAAGTAAGAGAAGAACCAATAGAAGGTGGTGCCCTGGAGTCCAAGGGACAAAAATCAAGATGGAAGAAGCTGTCTGTCAAAGGACAAAGTTGAAGAGCTGACTGCTGCGTTTAGCATTGGTGACCTTGACAAGAGCTGTTTTCGAGGAGTGGTGGGAAAGAAAGCCCAGCTGCAACCAAGGGATTCCTGCCCACAGTCACATTTGAGCGGGGTACAACCCAGCCTTGGAGCTAGACCTTCTGAGACCAAGCCGGTTCTCAGACCCATTTCAAATGCCACCTCTTCCAGGTAGTCCCCAGGTGTTAGGGTCTCCCATATTTGTCTTTCGCTCCATCTTTTCAGGTGGGAGGGAGGTGCAGCCACAAGGGATCAGAAACCCTGAGCTGCCAGGCTAACGTGGGTCTGAGCCTGCATCCTTTGCTGGGCTGAGAAGGGTTCCCATCCTGTCGGAGCTTGTGGTCCATGTGCACAGGGAACAGGTGCTGTGTCGACCAGTAGGGACAAGCTAGGTTACTGCCGCAAAGGCTTTGGGAGGGGAGGCTACTTCCGACAGGATGGGAGGCCTCTTGAAGGGACCTCAGCAAGTGGAGGAACAGGCATGGATGCCATTCACTGACCCGAGAAGGCTCATTGAGCGTCTCCTCTCCTACGTGCCAGGCCCTGCGGGGACAGTAAGATGACAAAATTTACCATTCTTGTCCTCAAGGAAGTGCTTCGCTGCCATGGCCTCGTAGTCGCATATGGATATAATCACCTGCCAGGGGTGGGAGGTCAGGAAGGCTTCCCAGGGCTGAGGTTTTGAGCAGGGCCATGAAGGAAGTAGAGGACTTTGCCAGACTGATGGGCTGCCAAGGCCGTAGACGTGCAGGAACGCAGTCTGTTGGAAATGCCTGTTGGACCTGTGGTCGGAGACTAGATTGAGGTAGCAGGATGCCGAGGCATGTAGGCTGTGTTTATCATGGCTAGTGCCTTGTGGGCTCCAGGGGAAGGGAGAAAGAGACTCTAGGTGGGAAAGTTCCTTCCCTACATATGCCACCAGGTTTGGGGAATCCTGTTCTCTGTATTGTTGGTTGTGGGCACCTTTACTGACAGTCCCCGCCCCCTCCTATCCCTCCGTAGTGGCCCAGCAGGAGAAGACCCCACCGCCGAGGCCCAGCCTGCTAGAGGCAGGCAGCGATGGCTGTGAGGAGCCCAGGCAGCAGGTGTCTTGGGAGCAGGAGTTCCTGGTGGGGAACAGCCCGGGAGGCAGCGGGCGGGCGCTGTGCATGGTGTGTGGGGCCGAGATCCAGGCCCCCTCGGCGGACACGGCACGCGCCCACATCCTGGAGCAGCACCCTCACACCCTGGACCTGAGCCCTTCCGAGAAGAGCAATATCCTGGAGGCCTGGAGTGAGGGGGTGGCGCTTTTGCAGGACTTCAGGGCTGAGCAGCCGTCCCCACCCCATTCAGGTAGCTGGGCTGGGGGAGGGGCGGAGGGGGAAGGAAAAGTCAGGACTCTTGTTGCTCACTGGCGTCTGCCCGCTTCAGACTCAGGCCAGGAGGTGGAAGTGGACCCAGACTCCGACCCGGACCCCGAAATGCCAGCAGAGATTGTCGTTCTCCTCGACTCCGAGGACAACCCCTCCCTCCCTAGAAGGAGCCGGCCCAGGGGACTCCGCCCTCTGGAGCTTCCTGGTCAGTCATCCCAAAGCCTCAGAGGCTGAGTTGGGGGGAGGGGAAGCATGGGCCCTGCCATCTGGGTGGAGAGAGGCTGCTGGGCAGGTACCTTCAGCAGCCCTGTGGTTACAGCAATCAGGCCTCTTAAAAAGGTCTTGTCTTTTGCAGCGGCCCCTGTCTCAGAGCCGGTAAGCAAGAAGCCACGTGGTCAGAGATGGAAGGAGCCCCCTGGGGAGGAGCCAGTCAGAAAGAAAAGAGGCAGACCCATGACCAAAACCCTGGACCTGGACCCGGACCCGGACCCAGGTGAAGGCGAGGAAGGTGTGGGCTCCAGGAGGAAAGCTAGGACCCTGGAGGGGGTGGGGGGATGCGTGGCAGAGGGCACCTGCACCTCAGCTGAGGCCATGGGCTCAGCCCTTGGGAGTCTGACCTCACAGTTCCATCCTGTCCTCCCTTCCAGATCCCCCCTCACCTGGCTCACCCACCGAGACTTTTGCGGCTCCCGCCGAGGTCCGACACTTCACCGACGGCAGCTTCCCCGCTGGCTTCGTCCTCCAGCTCTTCTCCCACACCCAGCTCAGGGCCTCAGACAGCAAGGACTCGCCCAAAGAGGGGAGAGTAGCAGAAGGAGGTCTTCTCCAGCCGGAAAGCCCCTCCCCAGGTGAGCTCGTGAGAGGGGCTGACAAGTGCGGGGTCAGGAAGGCCGCATCCCTGGGGTCTGGCCTCCACGAGGCTGCTTGGCTGGTGCTCCAGTCCCCTGGGAGAGGGGCCGAGGGCAGGTGGATTTAAATACAGCAGCCAGCCAGGGAGCTGAGTTTTTTTGCGAGCTCCTTGGGAGTGTCCTGGCTGGTTGGTAGGTTGGGTTAAGCCAGTACTCCCCAAAAGCCCGACACCCATCACCGCAGTTAAGGTTGATTCCAGCTGGAGCCTGAGGTGCCCACCTTGGCCCCGATGGACCAGGGGCCTAGATGGGACCGATAGCAGAATAGACGGGGCGAGCACTCAGCAGACACCTCAGCTCAGTTTACGTCTAATAATAGCAGTAAGCGCTTGTGTTTTTATCACGTTCTCCGATTTTAAGAAACTCATATGCAGCTCATCTGGCCCTTATAAAAGTATCTTTTCCAGATGGACCAACTGAGTCTCAGAGAACTGGTTCCTCCTCTACGGTCCTTGTATTCATTTCCTGAGACTGCTGTAACAAACTACCACAAACTTCGTGGCTTACAACAACACAGATACACTACTTTTTAGTCCCGGAGGTCAGAGGACTGGAACGGGTCTCACTGGGCTACAGTCAGGGTGTCAGCAGGGCTGGGTTCCTTTCTGGCTCCTAAAGGAGGAAGTCTTGCCTCTTCCAGCTTCTAGCAGCCGCCTGTATTCCTTGGCTTGTGCCCTCCTTCCATCTTCAAAGCAGGCCGTGGCCAGTGCAGTCTTTCTCAGGATGCCACTTTTGGGTCTGACTCTTCTGCCTTCTCCTTCCCCTTTAAAGACCCTTGCGGTTACACTGAGCCCACCCAGATCATCCAGATCTCTGTTTTATTTCAAAGTTGGCTGATTAACAATGTCAGTTCCATCTGTGGTCTTAATTCTCCCTTGCCGTGTAAGATACCGTATTCACAGGTCCTGGGGATTAGGACTTGAACGTCTTTGGGGGACCGGTATACTGCTGCCACAGTCACGTAACCTAGCAGTAGCAGAATTGAGATGAGGCTGGCCTGTGTTCCAGCAGGGCAGGGCTGAGCCTGGTTCCTCTCTCTCTTCGTCTCGCCGGGCCAGGCCCTGCTCGCAGCATCTCAGACGCAAAAAAATGGTTTTTCTTTTTTTTTCTTTCTTTTTTTTGGCTGTGTTGGATTGTCGTTGCTGTGCACGGGCTTTCTCTAGTTGTGGCGAGCGGGGGCTACTCTTCATTGCGGTGGCTTCTCTTGTTGCGGAGCACAGGCTCTAGGCGCGCGGGCTTCAGTAGTTGTGGCTCGCAGGCTCAGTAGTTGTGGCTCGTGGGCTCTAGAGCGCAGGCTCAGTAATTGTGGCACACAGGCCTAGTTGCTTCACCACGTGTGGGATCTTCCAGGACCAGGGCTCGAACACGCGTCCCCGGCATTGGCAGGCAGACTCTTAACCACTGTGCCACCAGGGAAGCCCAAGAAAGTGATTCTTGAAGGAGTGAATGTGTGACACAGAGAGTGCCTCGTCCCGCCTGCCTGAAATGGGCGTTTGGAGTTGGAGCCCTGAGAAAGATGGCACACGGGGTGCTGGAGGCTCCCCAGAGCAGGGCTCTCAAAAAGGAGGTGTACTTTTTGCCTAAAGAAAAAGGCAAACCTGTCACTTCAGCCCACATCACTCAGTGGTGACCACTGTCAAAAATTTGGCTTGCGTCCTTCAGACCTTTTACAGAGCTCTGTGTGCACGTCTCTGCACGTGTGCTTTCATCTATTTATTTTTTACCACTTTTTCTAGTCTGGAGGCAGGCCTCACCCCTGTGAGGTTGTAACTGTCTCAGGTTTCAGCTTGAGTCACCTTCCAGTCCTGCTTCCCCAGGACCGTGCTCTGCCTGGACTCGAGTGTTTCCCGGGCCCCCTCGTATTGTCAGTGGACCCCTGCTCTAAATGGCTGATCTCTTCCACTGGCTGACGAGTCTTCTGGTTTCATTCTTGAAAGTGGGGGCTTTATTTTGACCCCTGGGGTACCCTGTGCCCAAACCCCACCTGTGTGGAGTGACCAATAGGTGAGAAGGGCATCCTTGAGATCTCAGGTTTATTTGGGGTGAGTGGGCAAAGCCTGAGATTTGGGGTTCAGCAAGCTGATTGAATGATGTGAGAGGGATGGAGAGGGCCGAGAGGTGTTCCCGGCAGAGGCAGGGACCTGTGGAAGTTGGAGACAGTCCAGAACCTGCAGGAGGTACTAAGTGACACAGCAGCAAGTGTTCCGCAGCCCAGCTATGGGAAATGACAGGAGCGCCACAGCCTCTGTCCCCACGAAACTCACAGTCTGCCTAAGGGTACAAGTCAGCAAATGGAGAAGAGTGTGGTGCCCACGACGGTTCTGTGCAGAGCACAGGCTCCAGACCGGTAGTTTCAGGTTGGTTTGGGGTTTTAAGTACCCAAAGCTCAGATTTCTCAGAAACCTGTGAGGCTTCAACCAGAATGTCTCTACTTTGAGTTGTTTTATTTATTGAAACTCTCCAAAGATCTTATTTGAGTAAAGATCCTACCACTTTAAATCAAGGATGTAAAAGTTGGGGGGCGGGGAGTCACTGTGGTCAGGTCAGCTGACCTGATGGATATGTGTGTCAAGCAGTCAGGGACGACTTGCTGGACTTTCAGGGGCCTCCCAGGCTGAAGGCGGGGACCTGGCCAGGAGAGGAGGTGAGCCCTGAGGGCCCACTCGCACACAGTGGAAAAAAGCCTCCTGCTGGGGTGTGTGTGTGTGTGTGTGTGTGTGTGCGCGCGTGCAGATAGTGGAAAAAAGCCTCTGTCCTGCCGGGGTGGGGGGGGGAGTGTGTGGGGGTGTGTGTGTGTCAGCACCTAGAACAGGGCCTGTGTGTGTGTGTGTGTGTGTGAGTGTGAGAGAGAGAGAGAGAGAGAGAGAGAGAGAGCACCTAGAACAGGGCCTGGCACCAAGAAAGCCCTCAGGGAAGATTTTTTGACAGATGAGTGGATGGCGGCTGCCTTCACTTTTCATCCTGGTGGTGGCATTTCCAGAGTCTCTGCTCAGAGACAAGCCTTAGTGAGAAACGAGAGAAGTGGGCCGCAGCCACCCCCTGGAGAAGGTGTACACATTTACACACACATGCACAAGTGTGGAGGAAGGGGAGGGGAGGAAGCTGGGGAAGCAGAGCAGTTTGGGCCAGGAGAGAAGTCGGGGCGGTTCTGGGGTTGGGGTGCTGCAGCTTGTCCCGGGGACAGAGAAGTCCTCTTGGCTTGCTCTCTGATGGCCTGGGGCTCTGCTCATACACTGCTTCTGAAAGAACATCTCTCTACCGCACCTCAGGCCTCGCTCTCCTGAAACACCCCTCCCCACCACCCACCCCTTTGCCCTCCCTGCTATCAGGAAGAATTGGCACTTAATTCCAATGTACTGAGTTCTTTTAATGTATTTTTTCCTGAAATCCACAGGACCACCTTATAAAGGATTATTATGTCCACTTTACAGAAGAGGAAACTGAGCCTTGGGCAGGTGTGTTTCACCCATGCGGCTCCCCGCCTGCAATGAGGGCCAGGAATCAGTTCTCTGTCAGACCAGGAGCTGTTCTTTTCTCTGGGTCTTCCCCATCAGCCTACGCAAAACTGTTCTTTCTCCCTTCTTGACCCCTCATCCCATCGTAACCGCTGTCCCATTTATCCCCGAGCCTTTTCAGCAAAGCTGGAGAGCTCTTCCATACTGTCTCCAGGCTGTCTTCAGAAGCCGCTTGAGCCAAACGCATGCCCACCACCCTACACTAAAATGGCTTTTTTGGCAACATTGCCATTGACTTCCATAAAGTTAGATCTGGTGGTCAGTTCTCAGTCCTTATCTTTCCTGACCTGGCAAAAACAAGGAACCCCTCCCTCCCTCCCTCCCTCCCTCCCTCCCTCCCTCCCTCCTTCCCTCCCTCCTTCCCTCCTTCCTTCCTTCCTTCCTTCCTTCCTTCCTTCCTTCCTTCCTTCCCTCCCAGAGACCCTTTCTGCCCTTGGCCTCTCGGGCAACAGCACGCCTGGGTCGCACCTGCCTCTCTTGCTTGTTCTTTCCTAGCTCCCCAAGTGGGATCCTGTGGTTGTTTTTCTTCCCATTTCTGGAACATATGTTCCTTTGGGTCAGGATGTTTGCCTGTTTCATTTACTGTGATATCCCCAGTGCCCAGCACAGAATAGGTGCTGCTTCTGTATTTGGTGGATGAATGAATGACCCAACCGTGGGTCAGTGTCTGCACTCAACGCCCTGGGTGATCCCGTCCAGGCTCACAGCTTGAAGGACAGTTCCTGTGCTCACAGTCCCGCCTTTCTCCTCCACCCCGGACCTCTCCCTTCGGTTCCAGCCTCTCTCTTACCCGTATGATGTGTCTGATTGGTTGCCTAAAAGATCCCCCAAACTCGGAGTTTCTGACGGCGTTTCTGAACAGAACCCCCAGTCTCCTCCCCTCACCTCCAACCACTCTCTTCGCCCCCAGTCTTCCCTTACCCAGGAAGCTGGCAGCCCCGTTCTTCAGTTTGCTTGGACCAAACCCTCAGAGTCATCATCTTCTGTCTCTCTCAGACCCCACATCCGTCCATCAGCAAATCCTGTTAGCCCCACCTCCAAGATGCTCAGAATTGACCGCCCTGTCACTACCCCTACTGCTGCTACTTTCATCCAAGCTTCCTTAACAACCTTTGAACTTGTCTCCTAGCTTCTGAGCTTTGCCCTCTGTGGTCGGTCTCATACAGCAGCCAGAGCCCCTGTTGAAACGCAAGTGGGATCCTGGCACTGCTCTGCTCAGAGCTCTCCAGCACCGTCGCTGTCGCACTTCAGATAAAAGTCAGAGTCCTCGTGGAGACCAGTGGTCCTCAAACCAGGATCTTCACCTCTTCTGCCCACCAGGGCATCTGCATTTGCTCTTCCTCCCGTCAGGAATGCCGTTCCCCAGCTAGACACGCCGCTGACTCCTCGCTTCCTGTATGTTTTGCTCACGCATCAGCCCTGTGAGGCCCTCCCTGCTACCCCGTCCCCTTCCCTGGTGTACTTTACTTTGCTTCTGTCTGTATATATCACAGTGCATTCTTGCTTTGTTCATCCTGTTTATTGGCTCTCACCACTGGAATGTAAATTCCAGGAAGGCCACTTGGCCTGCTCCATGTTCTGGGGAACTGGCCTAGTGTTGGGTACAGTATAGTTGCCCAGGAAGTTATTGTTGAATTAAGGAGCCGGTGAGTAGGCTCCGCTTGCCCTCGAGGAGCTTAGAGTTTGTCAGGGAGACAAACCGGCTCGTGTGACTACAAAGCAGAACTTGTTCAGTCGCACGACCCAGTGGCAGCCATTGAGTCATTTTAAATCCCGGCAGACAGTACAGCAAAACTGTACCTGTTTTCTCTGCCAGATTTTAAATCATTGGGTCTCTAGAAACAGTGCAGAAGAAAACCACAAATAATACAGGCACCGCAACAGTTACAGTCACCATTTTCTGGCTTTGTTTTTTGACGTAACTTTTGCGTGTGCCCGTGCCAAACCGGACATTTTGGTACCTGAACAGTGGCTGTCAGCAGTTCACGTTCCCCTGTCTTAAGGCCTGGTTTTGTCCATTGCGAGTAGCTCCTCCACGCTGCTGAGTTGGACATCTGACCCCTGCGTGGTAGGTATTGACTCGGGAGATGAAGAGCCTGGTTGAGGTTCCAGAGCAGAGCTGAATGTTAACCCAGGACCCTCTGTCCAGTGCTCTCTCCTCCGCCCTGCATATTCACCTGGTTGCTCCTTTGTGGGCACAGTCATGTCTTTTTCTGCTTTGGGGTGTTCCCCACCCCACCACCTCTGCCCACACAAGGCAGAACCCATCAGGCTAGGGTGCCCAGTACGTCCTAGATGAAACGGAGTCAGCTGAAGGTAGTTGAGGGGAGCGGAGTACAGCACTAAGTGTCCATGTGCCAGAATACATGAGTGAGGAAGGCTGCGGAGGGCCTGCGCTGATGCCTGCGGAGGTGCGATGCCCTTGTGGTTGGTGCTGGTCCTTGGATGATCTAGGAGCACAGCCTCCCACTGTCCCCAGGCTTCTCCTCAGACCACAGGTCCTGGGCTATGGAATTGAAGGCCAGGAAATGGGGGTGTGGTTTACAGAGACCCTCGGGGGACATCCTCAAGGTGCGTTGTCTGGAGGGCCCTGACTCTCTCTCTGCTCCCATCCTTGCCCAGCTCCCCCTCCGGGGCTTCGTGGGACGCTGGATCTCCAGGTTATCCGCGTGCGGCTGGAGGAGCCCCCGGCAGTCAGCCTCCTGCAAGACTGGTCCAAGCATCCCCAGGGCACCAAGGGTGTGGGAGCAGGTGACAGCCCAGAATGGCCCGCGGTTCTGTCGGAATCCAGCACCACTGTCGGGGGGCAGCCGGAGGCAGGGAGTGGCCTGTAGGTTCTTGCTTTTCAGGGCGGGGAGAGGAGGCATTGTCACCCTTCGGCTTATCACTCAGACCTGCCCAGCTCGGCCACCTGATGGAGAGAGTAAAACCAGGTGCCAAGGCAGGATGGAGGAGAGGAAGGTGGGCAGCATCCGCTATGACTCGGGGACGCTGGAAAATGTCTCCCCGAGTGAGGCGTGAGGCCAGGCCCTGAGGGGGACCGGGTGCCGAGGGCTGTCGTGCGGTAGGGCATTGGGCCTTTGGAGAACACTCACCCGATCCTTTTGCTGACCCAGACCTCTCTGTCCCCCTGACCTCCTCCCACCTTCTCAGCCCCCCACCATTCTCCCTTGGCACAGTGCCTTACGCAAGAGGTGGTCGTGACGGTGTTGAACTGAGTCCCACTACCTCGGGGGATGCCTCTCCTCCCCCACCCGTTTCGGCTCCTAAACCAGGAGGCCTCCATTACCTCTTCTTCCTGCTCCATCCCTGCAGGTGGCTGAAGTAGCCTACCTGGGGGCTCCGTCACTCACACTCTCCTCTTCACCCCTTTTCCTGTTGTATATATCTCCTTTGTTGACAATAAATTATTTTTTTTTATTAAGAGAGTTCCGTCTGGGCCGTCATTGGGGGAAGGGGTTTGCTAGCAGGATATCCGGCCTCCTGGAGCGACCTTGAGGAGGGCTAAGAGGTGGTCCTGGGTGTGAGCCAGAAAGCTGCTGCCCCAGAGGCTGGAACAGGGTCAGGGCAGGCTTTGTTGGGCCAGCAGACCGAGGCCGAGTCAGTTAGCAGGGCACCTCGCCCCCTCCCCTTACCCGTGCCCTCCAAGTGGGGTCAGAAACACCTTTAACATGTACCTTCTGACTCACTTGGTAAGCCTCTGTCTGTCCAAGACAGGCCACACTGGGGGGCCCAGGGGAGGAGCTGAGACTTAACATGACCTTTACAAAGTGCCCTGGCTGTGCCCAGTGTGCAGGGGAAGAGAAGCCTCCCCTCCCCCTGCCCCAGGAAAGGAAGGCAGGCGGTGGGGTCCTGAATGCCCCCAACCTTTCAGCGCTGAACGCTCAGCCTCATGGTCTGCCCGTCCTCTCCTCGGCTTAATTACACCAAGCCTTTGGCTGGTTTTCCTGTTCCCCAGACCCGGAGGTGGGTCCACTTGGATCTCTTCACCAGATTCCTAACCCCTTATTCTCCTAAATTAACCGTCACCAACCAAATCTGTGTAGGGTTGTGTTTTTCCTCTTTGGTGAAGGGGGCTCTCCAGAGAGGCACAGAGGGCTCTCAGATCCCAAACTTCACTGTCCCGTTCAGAATCCGGGGGTGAGTGGGATAAATAGGGCCATCCACCCTCTGCACCTGGACTGCTGATGGATCCCGTGCGGCCGGGGAGGGGTGGGGCAGAGGCAGGGCTCACAGGGCAGCTGTTCCTGTGTGACACCAACCCCATCAGGTTTTGAGACTGACCAGAGAGCAGGTCCCTAAATAAGGAAGGGTGTGGGCTTGAGCGCGCTGTGCTGTGTGCCTGTCTGAGCTGGTGTCACCCGCGGGCTCAACCAGGTGTGAGTGATCTCAGCGTGGTTGACCCGTGGGAAGTGGTCCTTTCTCCCCATCTGACGAGCTCGGGAGAAAGCCCAGGGACATCTGGGGCCCTCTTCCAGGGGAGACCAGAAGATTTGCGGTGTGGTGGGGGGAAGAGGGCAAGGATTCAGGACCCCTCGTGTCGAGGGCGGCCGCACCAGCGCGTGATGTCGGGGCCGTAGAACTACCCTGTATCTCTACCACCATTTCTGCAAATTGGCAAAACTTGTATCCTTCCTAATGGGAAGAAATAAGTAATGCTGAAAGTTTGGCTCTGAAACACAGACTATGAATTGTCACAGGTGGTCGCTGTCCGTCCTTTCAATCGTGTGACTGTGCTGTGATTTATGCCAATGTGCTTTTAAAACAATGTGGCTGTGTCGCTGGGTGTTGACAGTTGGGAGAACTTACATAAAAGCTCATTGTGCAATTGTGAAGCTAAATGTACCTTCGCGGCTGTTAATTATGATTGAAGGTTTGGCCCTCTAGACTGTGAGCTCCTTCCGGGCAAGGGCTGGATTGCATTGACTTCATTTTCCTAGCGCCCTGCATAGGGTCTGGTGCATAGTAGGTGCTTAATAAATGTTTGTCTGCTGACATCTTGGTGCGTATTCCTATGCGACGTTTTTGCAGTGCAGGCCGGTCCCTGCAGTGTGGTCCTCTGCATGAGGTGGCTGCCATTGTGACTGCTGGTGACGTGGTTGTTCCATGGCTTATGCCCCACATCCTGGGTGGCAGGGATCTGCCCAGCCTTGGCCAGGACCCCAGGGACTCTGTGAGCATGTGTGGCTGGGAGCTGCCTGTGGGCACCTCTGGGCTTCCAGGGAGAGGTGGAGAGAGTGGAGCCCGGGGAGTGGCTCCACCCAGAGTGCAGAAGGGAGTTTCTGAACGTAGGTGAAGGATTGCTTGGGGTCCGCCACCTGGGCCAGAGCCACAGTCCTAGAGCCTGTGACACCAAGAAAGCCTCCTTTGCAAATATCAGCGACCCGAGTGGCTGATGGTGGTGACGTTCTCCAGGTGTGATGCTGGAGTCCAGCCACGACCAGGTGAAGGAGCTGGGGAAAAGGATGCCGCCGCCCGACCTCTGAGCCGTACCCCCACCCCTAGTCCCCAGTACTCCTTTGTGCTCTGAAGGCGGCCACCTGCCACCCTTCACAACTGCCCTCCTTGGGGTCCAGTCAGGGAGCTCTTTTTGGAGACCAGTAACAGCCCTGAGGGCAAAGGCAGTCTGAGACCAGGGAAGAAGAAGCCCCTTCCCTCCTTGAAGAGAAACTGCAGTGTGTACGGCCGTGGTTGGAAAGCGGGGAGCACGGTTGGAAAAGGGGGAGGGTCACCGGCTGGGCCCCCGTGCAGCGCCCAGTCCCGTCACTGCTCTGGTCCGGACTCCACGGCTCCTCCAACCCGCTCTCCCTTTCCGGGGCCCCCCCCACCCCATTCCTCACACACACAGCCAGGCTGCAGAGCGGCTGGAATGAGACTGCCTTCACGGTGTGAAGTCCTGCACACCCCTGAGGTGTGGAGGAGGCTGGGGGCTGGGGTGCGAGAGCGTCTCTGAGGGGATTGCAGCCTCTGCGTCTGTCCCCACGGAGGGTCTTTCGGGAAGGGGGCACCCAGCTGACCTCCCCAAGGCAGGACGGAGGTAAGGTGACTCCACAGCACACCAGTGTGTCTGTTTCCCACCTTCCTGGAACCAGGTGCCTTCATATCACCGAATCTGGCCAGTCCCTTTCTTCCCTCGAGCAAATAGCCTCACTCCGTGGACACAGTACACCACGAGAAAGGAAGAGAAAGGAAACAGAGCCACCTTTTTGGCCTCCCTAACACCAACAGCAAAGCCTCAGTTCTCAGGCCCCGCATCTAGGAGGCCCGGGGAAGCAGGGGCGGGGACAAGCACCCTGCAGGGTCAGCTTGCACAGCCGTGGATGAAGGCCCCTGGGCAGCCACGGTGCTGGGAACTGTGGGGTGCAGACAGGACACCTGCCCTGGCCTCCACTGTGGGTCACCCGACCTTGTGCCCATGATACAGGTGAGGAAACCGAGGCACCTTGAGCTGCATGTGGTACCTTGCCTGCCATCCCAGAGCGGCTAAAGGAGCAGGACCTGGCTGAGCCCAGGTCTGTCTGCCTGCAGAGCTGTTGTCTCCGGCACGCCATGGCCTGCTTGTGCTTTAGGAAGACCCTGGCACACCTTCCCTCCAGAGCCTGGGGACCCACGGTGGGTTCAGGGCTTGGGGCGGGAGTGGACGCAGGTGGGAGTCAGGAAGCTCGTTGGAGACAACAAGTGGTCACACCTCCTTTGCTCAGGAGCACAGGTGCCCAGTGCCCCTGCCTTGCCAACTTCCAGAGCCCTCCAGGGCCTGGCCCCTGCTGGGATCATGCCCTGTGCCTGGCAGTACCCACTGGAGGGGCTCACAGCAATGTGGAGGGGTGCTCATCACACCTGTCTCAGGTGACGATGTCTGGGAACCAAGCTGAGGGTTTTGAGGGTGTTGGGAGCCCTGTCCCTCACATGCCTTTCTCCTGAAAGGCTCCTGGGCCCCTGGTGGGTCCCGCCTGCTGGCCCTGGCCTCCCTCAGGGACCTCTGACCCTGGCTCAGGCTGGACTTGGTATTTGGAGGCTACAAAAGCAGTGCCAGGTGCGATGACGTCCACATGAGCTCGGGCTGCCCTAGGGGACGGGGCAGAGGGAAGGGCTTCTTTCCAGACCCTGCCCTGTCCCTTCCACTCCCTCTCCTTGACCCAACCACTCGCCCACCATGGCACCCACATCTTCCTGGGTGAGCAGTTGGCCTCAGAGAGACTAATCCATGGCCCTCCAAGGTTAAGATCACTGTGCTGTTCAAAGCTCAGGCTCAAGGGGCCACGCAGACCCGGGCTCACAGCTGCCAGCTGGATGAGAGGCATTCACGGTTCAGGTGTTTTGAATATAGCTGTGAACAAGAGAGAGAGCACCCCGGCTCTCCCCACACCCCCATTCCAGGGGAGGCAGACGGCAAACTAGGGGCTTCTCAGTGTGTCCAGCGGGGAAGAGTACTGGGCGTGACGGAAGGGCACTATTCATTATCTTTTCTTTTCTTTCTCTTTTGATCATGGACTTTTTTTTCCCACACTGCGCGACTTGTGAGATCTTAGTTCCCCGACCAGGGATCAAACCCCCGGGCCCTCGGCAGTAGAAACACGGAGTCCTAACCACTGTACTGCCAGGGAATTCCCAATGGTGGACATTTTCAAACACACCCAAAAGAAGAGGGAGAGAGAGAGAGAGAGAGAGAGAGAGAGAGAGGAACAGTGAACACTGATGTATCCCAGCTTCAACAAATATGGCCAATTTTGGTTTATCTTTATCTCCCCACATCTCCTTCTCTTCTGGATTATTTAAAAGCAAATCCCAGGGCTTCCCTGGTGGCGCGGTGGTTGGGAGTCCGCCTGCTGATGCAGGGGACGTGGGTTCGTGCCCCGGTCCGGGAAGATCCCGCATGCCGTGGAGCGGCTGGGCCTGTGAGCCATGGCGGCTGGGCCTGCGCGTCCGGAGCCTGTGCTCTGCAGCAGGAGAGGCCACAGTAGTGAGAGGCCCGCGTACCGCAAAAAACAAACAAACAAACAAAAAAGCAAATCCCAGACATTGTATCAGTTCATCTGTAAATAGGTCTGTTTGTATCTCTAGGAAATTCAGACTCTTTTCAGTAAAATATATATCACACTTTAAAAACTAATAATCCCTTAATGTCGTTTAATATCCACACAGTGTTCACATCCCCCAGTTGGTCCATGAATATCTTTAAAAAAACCTTTTTTTAATTGTGGGAAAATACACATAACATGAAATTTACCATTTTCAAGTGTCCAGTTTAGTAGTAAGTACATTCACATTGTTGTACAACCGATCTCCAGAACTCTGCCATGAATCTTTATACAACTGATTTCTTTGAATCAGGGTCTAAGTACATTCCACACACTGCATTTGGTTGATGGATTTCAGCCTTTCTTTCCTCTTTTTCCCTATTTCTTTTCTTTTTTCTTAAGAACACAGTGGCTTGTTCTGTGGACAGAATTTCCTCCGTTCTGGACTTGGCTGATTGCATTCCCACGATATCCTTGCCTGTTCATTTGTCAAGGGATGCAGTTTTGAGTTGGGGGCTAGAGAGGGCTTCCTCTGTAAGCACAGAGAGAGCCATGCAGTTACATAGGGAAAGGGAGTTGAGGGCAAAGGGAACAAGGAGGGCCAAAGTCCTGTGGCTTTCGTTCCCCAGAGATTCACAGCCTGCTATGTGCCCAGCACTGTTGGAACCACTAAGGACACTGCCAGGGCCAGAAAATGTCCCTGCTGTCCTTGGGGCTGGGGACCTCAGGCACTGTCCTCCCTAGGGAGGATGGTGAGGTGGTAGGGAAAGTGGAAGTGTTCCCCCAGACACACCTGCTGCCGGCCAGCCAGGAGCAACCATGCAGCTTTGGGTATGCGGGGACATCATCTCAGACACTGATGAGTCATTGGCCGGCCTCCCCCGCCCCTCATCCTCCAGGAAGCCAGTTACAGCCAGCTGGTACCGACTCCCCTCTGCCAGCTCCAAGTCTCAGGCTGCTCTTGGCCCATCCCTGTGAGATGGGAACTCCTTGAGAGCGGCCTCCTTCATGCCTCCACGGGCTGCTCCTATTTCTGCCAGGGCTCGCAGTCCTTTGCTTATTCTTGGGGTCTGACTCTGCATCACCTCCTCTAAGAAGCCTTCCTTGCTGCTTCTTCCAGTCCCCATGCTCCCACAGGCCCCAGATCATCCACTTTGGGTATCCCCCTCTGAGCCCCAGTAAAAACCGCCCACTTCTGCTTTCCCCTTTGCCTCCCACCGACGTTGCTTCTGCCAACGTGGCAGCCTGGCTTTCCATCCAGAATGCCCAACCTTCTTAGTAATGGAGGTGGCAGAACTCTGCCTGTAGACAGTGGCCCAGTATGGGAATGTGAGTTGGTCCAAATGGCACCTCCTACCAGGAGAACAGACACTGAAGGTGGCCTCCCTGCCTGATGCCCCTTCCTCTCCCCCTCTCCCCTCCTCCCCCCTTCCCCCTAAGTCGGTATACAGTGACCTCCGTGGGCAGCTGGACTTTCCTGCTGCGCTAGGCACATATGAGCAAGGCAGGAACACAGTCTCCTCCACCCCAGGCACAGTGCCAAGTCATGGGCGAAGAAGGACAAGAGTGACATTGTCACTGGCTTAGGGTTTGGGAGATTATCTTAGTCTGTCCAGGCTGCCGTCACAAAATACCATAGACTCATGGCTTATAAACAACAGAAATTTATTCCTCATATCTCTAGAGGCTGAGAAGTCCAAGATCAAGGTGCCACCAGATTCAATGTCTGGTGAAAGTCCACTTCCTGGTTCACAGACAGCTATCTTCTTGCTGTGTCCTCACTCGGTGAAGGGGCCGGAGAGCTCTGTGGGGTCTCTTTTATAAGGGTCCTCATCCCATTCATGAGGGCTCTGCCTTCATGACATAATCACCTCCCAGAGGCGCCACCTCCAAATACCATCACCTCAGGGGGATTAGGATTTCCACATATGAATCTTGGGGGGCAGACACACATTCAGTCGACAGCATTACGGAAGACCACACAGAGAGCAAAGAAGAAGCCTGAGGCCCCAAGCGGGCGAGGGAGTTACCTAATGGCTCACATGATCCATTAGTGACAGAGCTGGGGCCAGGATGGACTCTTACATCTGATCCAGTGCTGTGCTTCTGGGATGTGGGGAGGATATAGTAGAGAGACTTAAAAGAAGCCTCAGGGAGGCGGGCTAGTCTGCCTAATGATAACAGCAGCCCACACAAAGCGCTGGCTGTCCACCAGGCTCTGTCCTGGCCTGTTTCGTGTATCGTCTCATTATAGCCTCACAGATCAGCCCTGTGAGGTAGGTACTTTTATTATCCCCATTTAACAGATGGGGAAATTAAGGCAGAGAGACGTTAAGAGGCTTACTTAAGATCACGTAGCTGCTAAGGAGCAGCCTGTCAGTAGGGTCTGTGTGTTTGCCCACCACCCTACACAACCCACCTCTCGTGGGCGGAGAAGCCCAAAGTTCATTCCCCTGTTCCCACTCCCACTGGCAAGTGACCAGGCTTCTCTATGCTTCAGTTTTCTTCTGAGAAGAATGAGGGAAATAACAATGCCTCCCACTTGTGAGTGTGAGTATATCCACATAGGATGCAGCTCTCCATGTGGGTTAGCCCTGAGAAAAGGGAAGGAGCCTGGGAGTTCCTGTCCTAGTGTAGCTCACATCCTGGTGGAATAATAAACATATTCTAGTCCATCAGTTCTAAGATGCACATCTGCCCACACTCTAACATCTCTGAAAGGTCCTAAATTCAATATGGTGTATGGTAATGGCGATAAAGTGCATGATGGGGCTTCCCTGGTGGCGCAGTCGCTAAGAATCCGCCTGCCAACGCAGGGGACACAGATTCGAGCCCTGGTCCGGGAAGATCCCACATGCTGCAGAGCAACTAAGCCCGTGCGCCACAACTACTGAGCCTGTGCTCCAGAGCCCGCGAGCCACAAATGAAGCCCGGACGCCTAGAGCCCGTGCTCTGCAACAAGGGAAGCCACCGCAATGAGAAGCCCACGCACTGCAGCGAAGAGCAGCCCCTGCTCGCCGCAACTAGAGAAAAGCCCGGGCACAGCAACAAAGACCCAATGCAGCCAAAAATAAATAAATAAAATTTTAAAAATAAATAAATAAAATGCATGATGGGAGTTCAGAGACATCAAGAGAGAGCAAAGCTCAGCGAGATGGCAGGGTCTCTGTGAGTCAGAGGGCATGTGTGGGTTTGCCACACCCTGTTATCTGACTCTTGATCAGAGGGCAATTCTGGACCACTCTCCTTACCCCCCCGGGGTGGCCTGCCTGAGCAGGCTCTCTGGCTTCACTGGGTGGGAGGAGAAAGATGGAGAAGAGTTGCAATGGTTCACAGGGGTGAGAATGAAGGTGTCTTCCATCCAGCACCTTGGGCTCCCTTTGGCTTTTCCCCTCCTGGCCCATCCATGCAGGGGACTGCTATCCTAAGGCCCCTGTGCCTCTGGTGCTGGGGATCTGTAACCGCTGCCTTCCCTGATTCCAGTGGGCAACATGGCTGCCCTGGACCACAGGTCCTATCCATTGGTTTCTACCTGGTCTGGGGCTTGTGGTAGAGCCTTTACTTTTGTGTTTGTTTTGTTTTCAGTTATTCAGGTTGGAAAGCTTGGAATTATCCTTAGCTCTTCTCTCTCACATAACTCCTAAACCAATCCATCAAGAAATCCTGTCGGGGGCTTCCCTGGTGGCACAGTGGTTAAGAATCCACCTGCCGGGACTTCCCTGGTGGTGCAGTGGCTAAGAATTCGCCTGCCAATGCAGGGGACACAGGTTCGAGCCCTGGTCTGGGAAGATCCCACATGCTGCAGAGCAACTAAACCCGTGTGCCACAACTACTGAGCCTGTGCTCTAGAGCCCGCGAGCCACAACTACTGAGCCCACGTGCCACAACTACTGAAGCCCGTGCGCCTAGAGCCCATGCTTCGCAACAAGAGGAGCCACTGCAACGAAAGGCTTGCGTGCCACAACGAAGAGTAGTTCCCACTCGCCACAACTAGAGAAAGCCGGTGTGCAGCAATGAAGACCCAATGCAACCAAAAGTAAATAAATAAATAAATTTATTTTAAAAAAAAGAATCCGCCTGCCAATGCAGGGAACATGGGTTCAAGCCCTGGTCTGGGAAGATACCACATGCCGCAGAGCAACTAAGCCCATGCGCCACAACTACTGAGCCTGCTCTCTAGAGCCCACGAGCCACAACTACTGAGCCCGTGTGCCACAACTACTGAAGCCCGCATGCCTAGAGCCCGTGCTCTGCAAGAGAAGCCACTGCAATGAGAAGGCTGCGCACCTCAACGAAGAGTAGCCCCCGCTCACCACAACTAGAGAAAGCCCCTAAGAAGCAAGGAAGACCCAATGCAGCCAAAAATAAATAAATAAATTTATATATTAAAAAGAAAAGAAAAGAAATCCTGTCCGGGGACTTCCCTGGTGGCACAATGGATAAGAATCCGCCTACCAATACAGGGGACACGGGTTCGAGCCCTGGACCGAGAAGATCCCACATGCCACAGAGCAACTAAGCCCATGAGCCACAACTACTGAGCCTGCGCTCTAGAGCCCGTGAGCCACAACTACTGAGCCCACGTGCCACAACTACTGAAGCCTGCGTGCCTAGAGCCCGTGCTCCGCAGCAAGAGAAGCCACCACAGTGAGAAGCCCGCGCACCGCAACAAAGAGTTGCCCCCACTCGCTGCAGCTAGAGAAAGCCCATGCGCAGCAACAAAAACCCAACGCAGCCAAAAATAAATAAATAAATTGATTTTTTAAAAAAGGAAAGAAAGAAATCCTGTCGGCTGTATCTATCACAAATCTGACCAGTTCTCACTACTTCCACCACTGCTGCCTTGCTCTGAGCCATGGTCATCTCTCACTTGAATTGTCATAAAAGCCTCCTCAGGGTTTCCAGAAGGAAACCCTGCCCTGCCCCTTCACTCTATTCTCAGCCAGTCAGGTCATGTCACTACAGTGGCTCCCCACCTCACTACAAGAAAAAGCCAAAGCAGCGGCCCACCAGGCCTGACTTCACATCACCTTTCTGCCGTCTTCCCCTACTCTTTACCCCCACACTCTCAAACAGCCAGGCCCGCACCTGCCTCAGGACCTGTGTACTGGCCGCACCCTCTGCCTAGAATGCTCTTCCCCCAGACAGCGGCAGAGCTCACTCCCTCATCTCCTTCAAGTCTTTGCTCAAGTGTCACCTTCTCAGTGAAGCCTGCACTGACCACCCTAAAACTGCAACTTGTTTTCCATCCCTTCACCTCACTTCTGCAATCCTGATCCCCCTTAGCTGACTAGTTTTTTTCCCATGGCACTTAATATTTACTATCGTGTATTATGTTTGTTGCCTGTCTTTCCCCAGTCGAGATGCAAGTTCCCCAACAACAGAGATCTTTTGTTCACTGATATATCTGAAGAGCTTAGAACAGTGCCTTGCACATAGTAGATGCTCAACAGATTTATGAATGAATGAGTTTGCAGATTAGAGAGAGGTAAATGTGTGGTAATAATTAATCTTTGAAGAGGACTAGGTGGGTATGAGAAGATGATATTTGAACTGGATCTTGAAGGACATCTAGAATTCCAGGTGAGGGAGGTGACTGGCAATCGATCAGCCTGAACAAAAGCGTGAAGGTGAGAGAGCTTGGTGGCAGGGCACAAATTGCAGGGAGGTGTCAACCAGTGATACCTAGTTGAAGAGGATATTCACAAGGTAAGTTGAGGCCAGATTGTGCAAAGGTTTCAATGCAGGCCAAAGTCTTTTCCTACCACCAGGACCAGGTACAAAATTTGTGGGGCCCAGTGCAAAATGAAAATGCAGGGCCCCCTTGGTAAAAATTTCAAGAGGGGTGACAGTAGAGCATTAAATCAAGCTCAAAGCCCTTCTTAAGTGTGGGGCTTTTATGTGACTGCACAGGTCACAGGCCCATGAAATCAGCCTGCCTAACCCACAAGGGAGCTGGTGAGAGCCTTCTAGCAAGGCAGAGATGTAATTGGAGCTGGACTTTAGGAAGATTATTCTGGCATGGCTGGTGGGGCAGGTTGGAGGGACTCTAGGCAGGGAGACCTGTTAGACAGCTTTGTGAGGAAGAGGAGAGAACAGGTAGGATGGAGGCAGGGACTAAGGGGCAGAGTGCAGGGATGAGAACTTGAGTGAGTAGAAGCATGGAGGATGTAGAGTTTGCTTAGTCAAGTTTGCTTAGACAGGGGCCAGGGAAGACCCCTGAGTGCACCTTCCTTTGCTCCTCCAACCCCCTCCCCTTTTCCCTTATTCCAGGGACCCAAGCCTTGGAGGTTACACAGGGCACAGGAATCAACAGTGAGTCTCCCTTTGGCCACCAGAGGGCACATCATTCTCATGGATTTTTCCGGATGAATTTGGGGTCGGGGAATATCCTCTGGCTTCACCTCTTCCTCTTTTTTCCCTCTCATCTCCTTCTGTGTTCTTTCACCAACTTCTTCCTCAAGGGCTGGATGCCTGAATGGAGCTGAGGTGGGGCATGAGGAGGTGTCATGGAGTCCCGAGCATTTACTAGGACTGTAGGTCATACCTGTTGCCTTAGGAAGTATGTTCATACCATCCTCTCATTGCTTCTGTCTGGCTGCCTATTTCTCTGGTTGACTTAGCCAAGGGCTCTGCTCAATAAGCTGTAGCTGGAGTTGGAAGTCAAGTGTCAGAGGTCCAACCAGCACTCTTTCCCCACAAGTCCTTGGGCCTCTCTCCTCCTGTACCTCTGGGAACTTGTTACTTGAGCTTGGTCTCTGGCTCTTGTGGGGACTCTGGCTTCTACCTACCTTATCTGCTGTTGAACTTAGGGTAGGTTTGGGAGTGGTGGTTTTTCAACATGTCCAGGATACAATGGGTGGGGGCAGCTTAGAGCCCGAGGAATCAGACCAGTCAGCCTACTGCCCCTCCCTGGTGAGACAGCCTAGGAGGAAGTGAAGAGTGAACTCAGGTTGCCACATGGACTTCCTGTTAAAGTCAGGGGCTCTCCAGAGATGAGAGGGACCTCAGAGCTCATGAATCTAGTGACCTCAATTCATTGATGGGGAAACTGAGGCCAGAGAAGAAAAGGAACCTCTCTAGGTGTCCATTCTTTGTGCCATCCTGAGGAATCCTCATGTTCAACCAGTTTCTCTTTTCTTTCCCATGAGTTCCTTGTCTTAGAAGCGATAACTGAAATGTGAATTAAGATAATGTCTCTCCTGCTCTACCTCACAGGGGTAGTTAAAAGGGAACTGGTGAGACTCATTGCCATAGTGCAATGCCATTTTGTGCTATTTTGAACAAGAAAAAGACTTTTTCTGAAAGAAAAAAAGGTAACAAATTCAAAGTTGTTATTTAGAATGTCATCACCGGAACAAAGCCATGGATTCTGTCAATATAGGAACGTTGAGGAGTCTAAACAGAGATGTTATGTGATTTTTCCAAGATCACACAGCATTTTCACTACACACAGCTGGAGGTGGAATGCAGGGCTGGGGTATCTGTGCAGGTCTGGCAGATGGGAGCCAAGGACGTTTACCTGGTGCTTGCCTGGTACCTTGAGGAGCCCTGTGGACTAGATGTGGGGTGCATGGATAGATAAATAGAAGCCAAGATAGATGACAGCAGGTGATGAACGGTAGGTAGACAGGTAATAGACTAACGCTGCATCTGACAGGTGACACACATGTTGATAGGCTGGATGATAAACAAGATGTATTTAATGAGCTAGCTGAGAGACGAAAGGACACACAGACAGGAAGTTGCCTTAGAACCAAAGGATGCCAACAGCAGGGATGGCTAACAGCTTTATTTTCTATTTAGTCAAATGGTAATACGCACACGTGATCCACGCTCCCTGTTCAAGATTTGAAAATACCCGAAAACTGACGGAAAGAAACGAAGAGTCAGACTTCGGGTACCACCCGAGGGAATGACCCGAGGCTCGCCCGGCCTCGGGTGTTGCCGGAAATGGCCGACGACCGCCGGCGGTCGGCGGGGCGGGAGGCGGGCGGGGCCGGCTCAAGGCAAGCGGGGCGGCTTCGGGTGTTTCCGGAAACTGCCGAGAGCCAGTTGGAAGTGGGCGGGGAAAGGCCTGTGGGCGTGGCTGGAGTACCCGGAGTCCCTTCGTGGATTTCCGCAAACAGAGCCGAAGCTTGGTCTTCGGAATCGAGGAGGCGCGCGCGTCCCCGGGATTACCTTCTTCGGGTGTTTCCGGAATTCACCAGTAGTCCGTGGCCGGGAGGAGAAGGCGCGCCCCCCTCCCGTTTCTAGCCGCTTCGGATGTTTCCGGCTGCTGCCGGCGGAAAGAGCCGAGGGCCGGCGGTGGTGGCGGCCATGTTGGGAGCAGCAGGTCCGGCGGCGGCTGCCTGTGTGCCGGGCGCGGAGCAGTGCCGCTGAGGGCAGGGGAGGAGCGAGGCAGGCGGCCGGCTGCGGCGGCAGAGAGTAGGCGGAGCGGCGCGGCCCGGCCGAAAGGCGGCACAGCCCAGCCGGGGGTCGGGGGGGTGCGGTCCGGAGCCGCTCGGAGCCGGCGCGGCCTAGCCCGAGCGGCGCATCCCCGGGCTGGCGTGAGCGGCAGTCTGGCCTCCCCGCACCCCCGGCCGGGGCCCATGCGGCGGGTGCCCCTGCTGTGAGAAGCCCCGCCCGGCCGGGCTCCGCGCCTTCCCTTCCCTCCCTTCCTCCGAGCTTCTCGGTTCCCTCCCCTGAGATACCGGCGCCATGTCCAGCGCCCGGACCCCCCTACCCACGCTGAACGAGAGGGACACCGAGCAGGTAAGGAGCCCTAAGGGCTCCCCGAATTCTCTGGCTGGGCCCCTGCACCTTGCAGAGCCTCCTCCCTCCTCAGCTCCCCTCGTGCCCCTGCTGCCATCCTGTAAGCCTCGGCTGCCCTGTCATCTGGCTCCTGGCCCCGTACATCTCCCTTCCGAGTCCTCTCCTGGGACCCACCTCGTCCAGACTCCAAGCTGTACACTTGTCTTTCTGCCGACCCCCCCGCCTTCTCCCCTCACCACCCTCCTGCGCTCTTCCGTGTTACCTCCCCAGCTTCCTCTTCTCTTCCCTTTTTCTCTCGGGGGCCTTTCTGGTCTTCCTCCACCCACGCTTAAAGCAGCCACCCTCCTGTTCCTCGACTGGCACCCTGCGATTTGCCCCAGGTCGTTGTCCACCTCCTCCTCCATCCCTCCAGCCTCGCTTCCCCTCCGCCCGCACCGGTTCTCCCAGTCCCAGCTTTCACCCTCAGGGTCCTTGCCCCGGAGTGTGTTCTCGATGCCTATCCCCTTCCAGTTCCCCGGCTTTCTACCCTGCCTCTTGCATTTTCCAGATTGTGCTCTCCCTCTTGCTTGCAACCCACCAGCTCCACCCTCATCACCTTTCCAAATCTTTCGCCTACTCTTTGCTCATCACTTTCCCTTCTCTTCTCCAGGAGCTCCCTGGTGCCTCGCGCTGGCATTTGTCGCTTCCGTGTTTTCCCGTACAGCTGTCATGCGCATAGTTTTCCCACAGGTTGTCTTTGGGGTTCCAGTCTTCACTCCCTTCAGAGTCTTTGGATCCCTCACGTTCTCTTCCTCTGGGGGTTGTGTTTTTGAGTCTTGGCCTCCTGTTTCTCACTGTGAGTGCTGTACCAGCCTTCTCCCTGGGCTCTTCCTACCGAGGGAAAGACAGTCACTATTTCAGCCCCACTTCATTTACACAACCTGTTGCTCAGTCCTTTCCCCGGCCTTGCCGCATCCCCGGCCTTGCCTTTCTGTCCTCTTACACCGCAACACAAACCGTGAAGCTTTCTTGTTTCTTGTTTCTTCACTCCTGGATCTGTCACTTTACATAGTTTCTTCCCCCTTGCTTGTTGCCTTCTGGTTTCCCGTATATGCCCCTATCCATCCCCTTGTGATTGGCTAGTCTTTGTAACCCCCCGGGCCAGGAAGTTTGCACGCTAGTTTCTTGAGCTACACACTTCCCCCTCATCCTGGCAATCACTGCTATCATCTGTCACCCAAGCCTTAGCCTTTTCTGTGTCATCTCACCTCTTAGCTGAGAGGCGTCCACTTTCCACCCCTCCCCTTTCTTTCACCATCTCTAGTGTCCCTTGCTGCCTGCTCTGTGGAGAGTCTCCTGCCTGTCATACCTTGGTGGAGAACTTTACTAGGCCAAAAAAACTTGGTGGAGAACTTTACTAGGCCAAAAAAACTTGACCTGAAAAAAGAGCTCTTCTCCTGTGGGGCTTGAAGTGCTTTTTGCATCCTTCTCCCCCACTACATTATTTATGTTTTCATCTTGTTTCCTTCTTTCTCCTTAGTGCAGTAGAACTGTTGTTATATTCTCTTGCATATTAACACCTTTCTCTGAAAAATCCACCCTCTTTTCATTTCTCTGATGTTTTTCTCTTTTGTTACCCCCTCACTCTCTGTCATCTGGGCAGTCAGGAACTCAAGAGGAGTTCTGGATAAGTTTTTCTGCAGTGGTTGACCCTTTCATTACTGATGGATGGACTGCTTGCTTCTGGGGTTGAAATGGGTTGAGAGGGAGTGATGGTTGATTTCCGTTTCATCGGCGGGTTTGGCAGCTGGTTCTGTACGGGACTGAGGTGTTTGGAAACTGGAGCATGGTCTGTATCTCACCGTCTTTCCCTCCAGTGCCAGCTGTGTCTCTCCTTACTGGGAACCACTTTCTCGAGGCCCTCTTGAGGTTGCCTGTTCCATTCCTTTTCCTATCACAGCCTTTATTTAGCAGGTAAACCCTGCTTAACCAGAGGACTTTCCCAGGCTGTTGATTCTGAGCTGGTAGGAGGAGGCCAAGTGACTGACTGGCACCCTCAGGCATCTGGGGAGTGGCGGTGGAGTGCCTACTCTCTCAGCAAGGCTGTGGGGGGCATTGTATTCAGCAAAGTAGAGTAACAGAGTGCCTCAATGTGGTTTCTTTGTGCTCTTTACTCCATGTAAATGTATTCTTGCCTTGGTCTTTTTCTTGTGATGTGTGCATTGATTTCCTCTCTTCCCTACAAGCCTCACATAATGCTGAGCGCATAGTAGGAGCCCGGTGCACGCCTACTGATTTTGTGATAGCAGAACTCTGTGAACCATTTGGGAACGTAAGCTGCTCCTGATAACTTTGTCCAGAGCACTGGCTGCATACATTGTCGCCCTGTTCCAAATTATGAATTACTCATCCTGTTTCCACTCCATGGATTTAGGTTCCCCTGAGCCGCTTCATTGGTTCTTCTGTCATTCTCAGGGTAGCCGCACCGTTGACTTGATATTAAGTCTCATTCCAGTAAAAGCGTGGATTTCGAAAAACATAACGGGCAGATGCAGTATTTTTTAAAACAAGAAAAAAGACAAGTAGCACCTCCTCTGGTCATGCGACTAGAGAGGCCTGAAGCACTGATCTCCTTTGGGCTAGATCATGCCACCAGGTGAGACCAGAAAGCTCTTCTCGGTCCTGTTGTGATTCTAGCTAAAATGGTCATTGCATAAGCCTTAATGTTGTGAAATAAAAAGCAAGGGATTTGGTTGGTTTGATTTCTTTCCCCCAAAGGCCCTCTATTATCTGGGCTTCCCTGGTGGCGCAGTGGTTGAGAGTCCGCCTGCCGATGCAGGGGACGCGGGTTCGTGCCCCGGTCCGGGCAGATCCCACATGCCGCGGAGCGGCTGGGCCCGTGAGCTATGGGCGCTGAGCCTGCGCGTCCGGAGCCTGTGCTCCGCAGCGGGAGAGGCCACAACAGTGAGAGGCCCGCGTACCGCAAAAAAAATAGTAATAATAAAATAAAAATAACAAAGTTCCTCTATTATCTTATTTAGATTTAAATTATTTTAATTGGTTTCACAAGAAAATAGGTAAACAAACTCTGTTGGTTGTCTTCGAGCTCCAGTCTCTTGCTCTTTCTCTCCCCCTTTCTTTAAAACATGTGGCTGATGAGAAGCTGTTTCTAGGAGCTCTTTGATCACATCTGAATTAAACAGACATAAACACACACAAAATGTTGAAGCATAAAAATAAACCTAGTGTTGCAGAGAGATTGCCTGTTTGCTGTTGACTCTGCTTCTAACAGTGAAAGTAGGAGATAAAAAGAAAGTTAAGCCCTGTCTTTATTGTGATTTTTGTGACACCTAATTGCAGATGTGCTTTTTCACAGTCCTAGACTCTTCCTTCTGCAGAAAGAGGGTTGTGACCTGGGGCTGGTAGTTTTGGGCATTCTTAATCTGAGAGCTGAGCTTTCTGTTCACTTTTCCAAATGGCTCTGTTGGCCTGGAGGCTTGGCAGTGGTGAAAGCAATCAGCAAGATGACTGTTTGTCTTCCAGCCAGCAGCAGCAGTAATAGGCAAGTGGAGAGGGGTCCAACTTGCAGAGTCCACCTGCCGCTGGCGAAAGCTTCCTGTAACACCTGGTAGAGGGCCTACATTGGCTTCATACCTGCCCCACCTCTGGGCCTCAGGAACCACAAGAGAGGGCTCCTGAGAGAAAGCACCTGAGAGAAAGCAAGAGGCTTTCACTGCCCACCCGCCTCTGCCTCTGCTGCAGTGGGCCAGGGAGGGGGCTGCTGTTGTCCTTCCAGGGAGTGAGTGGCATTGTTTCTTCTCTCAGATGATTCTGGGAAGAGGAGTTTGGAAGTGTGGGTGAGAGAGCAAATCTAACTTTTAGAATCCCGTACAGAACAACTGAGCCACTCCAAACACACATATCCCTTGGATCCCAGCGTTGATTCTGGCTGAATGTTTCACTGAGTAATCTGGTTTTAGTGTTGTCTTGTAGAGAGCTTGGTTCGCTCTCCTTTCACTCCCTGTCCTGCAGGCTGTGCAGCAAGTCCCATGCTCTGGGTGCTGACTCCGACCCCTGCCCTTTGACCCTGGCCAGGGGCTCCTTGGTGCTGCCTTCTAGTCAGGGGTGTGGGTGAATGTCCGACCATATAGTCTTACTTTCTGCTTCACCCTCGAAACAGGGAAGAGGTATTGTTAGACCAAGGGCTCTAGGAGCCCCTGGAGTTCATAGAGTTGCCATACTACAACCTTTGAACCTGGTAAAGGTAGCTACCTAGTAAATTGTAACAATTTCTCTCTAGTCTGTGGACTTTGGGAAGTAGCTAAACAGATGGATACAAGGCAGTCATTGAAATTCGACCTGCCTCAGATTAAAATCAAGTTTGCACGGGGATAACTGAATCTTTCGGATGGCGACCAAAGATTGGGCTTGAGTTTTCTTCAGCATAAATGTCTTAAACAGAGTTGATGCCTGTGAGGCAGGAAAAGACTGAGAATTTGTTTTCTGAGAGGTTTGCATGGTTAGAGCTCTTGGGAGTCAAAAACATCTCAGACCAGACTGCTTCCCCTTTGGACAGAACAGCCTAATTCTCAGTGGGCATTTGACCAGGACTAACGCATGCCTTCATGAACTCTTTCCCATTGAGCACTTAGCCACCTGGCTGGCATTCCTCTTCTCCCAGGAGCTTCCATGACTTTCCTCATATGCACTATGTCGACTTAAATGAATATTTTATGCCTGGAGTGCAGCTAAGCGTTGGACCTTGTGGCCCATTATCGACAAGCGAGGTGGGGGCTGGGCGCCACCCTTGGCCCCAAGATAGCGTCTCTGCTAAATGGACTCCCCCCAGCAGCACTTTGAAGCTCATTAATGGGTTGGGATGAAGTAACCTCAGCAGATGGAAAGGGCAAGGAGGGTGGTCATCCTTCCTTCCCTGAGGCTGCCTGATGAGGCTTTCCTGCAGTAACCAGGTCCAGCCCCAGCTCCTTGTGCTGGGTTAAGCTGTAGACTGACCACTAGGCCTCTGCTTTGGGAGGAGACGTGGAAAGGGTTTGGTTCCCTCTTAGCCACGGTGACGCTGCCACATTCGCCACTTTCCTGCGTCAAAGCAAAAATTGAGAGGGCTATGGAAAGGGTGGGTGGAGTTTAAACCTGGCCCTTCCTCCTTCAGCGGAAGTTCAGCAAAATGACAAACCAGATAGGTGGCTGGGTTTCCTTTTCTTGATGGTAGATTCCAGTATTTGTACATTTTGCACCTGAAGCTTGGATTCTCCAGGCTTTCTCCCAGCCATCATCAAGTATGAGTCACTGAAGTGTTATCTATGCATTTTCCCCTTCTGTCTCAGCAAAGGGAAGAGTAAGGCTTTACAAACCTTGTGGGGGAGGAAACACCCATTTCCCACTTGTGGCATGGGAAGAGGCTGTCTCTCGCCATGTTAACTCTGAAAGTTCTAGCTCTTGGAGCAGAGCGTCACTACCCCGCCACAGCCCTTTTAGTGCGGACTATTGAATGTCTTTGCTGTTTCTTAGACTTTGAGATGGTACATCTGGTTCTGAAAAGGCACCAAGAGAACATCTGGCCCCCTTGGCTTCCAGTTCTCTCTCAGAGGAGGAGGGGTCCCAGGGCCTTCTCTGGCCCACTCGACCTGCTTCCCGTTTGCCGGGTATAAATAGGCTAGATCCCTTCGTCTGAATGTCCGTTTTGTCTAGAGTGTTTGCAGTTTTTTTGGTCCCTGTGGGGAGTTTTTTCCACAGATGTCCGTCTTTGGGTTGGCACTCATTCCCCCTTACTTTCGTTTATTCCTTCTCATTGGAAAAGGGCAGAAACCAAATGTATTTCCTCTTGTGCAGCAAATGATTGACTTTAGGCTTATGAAGTCATAGTATCACAAGTAGGAGGGAGGGTGAGATGGACACTGGTCTTGGTGGCTAGGTGGATCCTGTGGGACAGTGAAGTGGGGGAGGGGGAAGGGGGGTTCAACGACTGGCTCCAAGCCACCTTTTTCTTTTTAACATAAGGAAGGCGGAGCAGACCAACTGGCTTCTCTGTAGAACCAGTCAAGCTAGTTTTGAGCCGCCTCGGCCTCTTTTCCTCTGTGCTCTTTGGGAAATTGGCAATACAGAGAGATCTTCCTCCTCTGGGGCTCTGCTCATTGAGGCATGAGTTTGGAGGAGGTCTGTAAACAACCACCTTCTCTGATTCTGAATGGGTCTCTGAGCTGGGCCTCTCCAGTGAGTGGGCTTTCTCCACACCCCGTGCTACTCAAAGCAGCTTGGTCTTACACACCTTTCACTGGAAGCTCTAAGATAGAGCTCCTTTTCTTTGCAGTTCACAGCTTGGCAAAAGGCCCTTCGCCTGGCCAGGAGGTCTGTGCTTGGCTCCCCACGTGTGGATCTGGAAGGGAATCGGGACTCCTGACTCCTGACTGTCGTGATCTGGCTGTGAAATCCAACCAGACCCCAGACCTTTTGGATCGGTACATAGGTACTGTCTGTCCAGGCCCGCTGGAGAAGAAATAGTTTTTGAGAGAATAGTTTTTGATCTTTGGCAGTTCAACAGGTACTTCAGCCATGGGGAACAGTTTGAGTGTCCCTGATCAAGGTGCCTGTAGGGGAGGTGGGAGCCTTCAGTCACCACGAACTGGCACTTCCTGAACACAGCAGGGAATCTTTCTCAGGGAGGGGACAGAGCAGGATTCTGAGCCCCCTGCGACTGGACTGCAGGTGCTGCTGACGTAGCCGGATTGTTTTCTCAGTCTCCCACTAAGCAGAAAGCTCCCAAGTCCAAAAGCTTGGTGATTAATGAGTGCAGCTACCTGCAGGCAGAGCTCTAGCTTATGTCCTTGTTGCTGCTACAATGGTTTACTCATTGCTTCTCCTGAGGACCATTTTACTGAAGGTTTTGTTTTGGTTACTCATATCCTATATGCAGGGTGGCCCCCTTTTTCCTTCACCTTCTTTAGACCCGAGTGTCTGCTGGTTTTCCCTTACCCCATCACTTCCTCACCTCCTCTCCACAGATGGCCATCTTTTGACTGCCTTTGCACATAGCATTGGCAGCATTTTTGGCTTCTTGCTTTGTTTTTGCCCAAAAGAGTTTGAATTACTGGTTCTCCAGTCACAGGAAGTGGGGTCCCTTAGGCCCTCTTGGTCTAGCATAGCATTCTGATTGAGTTGAGCTTATGGCAGAGTTGAAAGGAGATCCCAGCACTTTCGGACTTCCAGTAAATGGTGTCACTGTGGTCAGAGCAGGCTCTGCAGCTAGAGTCCTTGTATTGGAATCTTGGGTCAGCCGCTACTGTGACCTTGGGCTTATTTTATCCCTCTAGGCCTGTAAAGAAAAAGGAGTAATAATAATACCTATCTTAGAGATATAGTTGTTGTGAGCATTAAAAGGGTTAATGAATATAAAGCCCTTACATTAGTGCCGGCAGGACGTAGTAATTATCGTCATCGTTGTTTCAGTTGAGCAGCTTAGTAAGTTTTCTCTGAGCGCCACACAACTCCGGGTCGGTGTAAGGGACGTAGTTTGGAATGTCTCTGTAATGACTGGAAGAATCTTGGCCTCTTCCAGCCATTGGGGTTCCATAGGTGCTTTTCCTAGCATTTCTGGGGTTTTTAATTTGTTTATTTTAGCTTTCTTTTTTAATCAGATATCTGAAAGAAAATAGGATGCTGTTGGAGAGGTTTATGTACTTTTTTTTTGTTTGTTTATTTTTTTTTTGTTTATTTTTTTTTTGTTTATGTACTTTTGAAAGCACTTTTTAAAAAATACTTCGTTTATTTACAAGATATCAATATTAGGCAACTTTATTGATTAAAGGGGAAAAAAAACACACCACCCTCTGCCTGTCCATTATTTCTGTGGTGTGAATGGTGGTGGTGTTGGTGGTGGATGTGCAGTCTCTTCATTGGCTGGAAGGCCAAATCCAAAGTTACTGGAGCATGGGCTTTTCTGAGCTGTTGGGATCCGGGTGTTAGAGGAGGCCCCACCTAGTGCCAGGATTTCTTTCATTGTGTTCCTTTATTCACGTGCAGTATTTACCCTTTGGCAACAGGAGAAAGCTCCCAGTTTCTCTTAAAGACCACATGGGAACTTAGCAGCTGATGATTTTAGGTTCCTTTTTCACTAGCAGAGGGGCCTTCAGGGCAGGTTCTTGTTACCTTTGTTGGCTTTTCTGAAGTGAAAAGAAAGCCTCCCCTTTGTGAGGCCTGGGAGGGAGGGTGACAGTCATTTCTCAGCGGCTCCTGTGGATTTGTGGACTTTGAATCTTGGGCCGAGATTTTGGTCTCAGTTGGTTCCTGTTGATGTTCCTTGCTTGCCACTTCTAGAGCCTGAATGCCTTATCAGAACAGCAAGTAAGTTGCTCAGTTTTTTTCACACTGCCACTGTGGCCAGGGAGAAAGGTAACTGTCGCCGCAGAGCTCATCAGGGAATGTTTCTGTCAGTGTATTTTCCTCTTCCTTTTGACCCCTCTGCTGACTTGTGTCTCACTTCCTTTTTTTTTTTCTGTTTGGTTTCTTTGAACTCTGTTCCTTCCTTTTCACTGTCCATTTTGGGTTTTCATCTCCATGTACCACTGCCTTACCTGTTTGTATGCCTGTGTGCTTTTTTTTTTTTTTTTGAGGGAACTTCTAAAATTATTTATTTATTGATTGATTTTTGGCTGCATTGGGTCTTCGTTGATGCGCGCGGGCTTTCTTTAATTGCGTCGAGTGGGGGCTACTCTTTGTTGCGGTGGGCGGGCTTCTTATTGTCGTGGCTTCTCTTGCTGCGGAGCATGGGCTCTAGGCACGCGGACCCAGTAGTTGTGGCTTGCGGGCTCTAGAGCACAGGCTCAGTAGTTGTGGCACACGGGCTTAGTTGCTCCGTGGCATGTGGGATCTTCCCGGACCAGGGCTCGAACCTGTGTCCCCTACATTGACAGGCAGATTCTTAACCACTGTGCCATCAGGGAAGCCCTGTATGCCTCTTTTGTGGCATGGCTCGGGAGAGGAATTTTGCTAGTCTGAGATCGCCTTCATGTATAAAATCCCAGAACCACCCAGTCCTTTCTTTCTCCTATTCCTCTGATTTCTGTAAAGTTAAGGACTCACTGCTTTAGAAAGCAGTTTATTTTTGTGTCTCTGGAGCCACGTTCCTCAGTAAATCCAGGCTTGGCAACTTGACAACTTATTAGGGATGGCATCCCAGTTTCCCTGGTGACAGGGTCTAAGCTAGTTCTAGGCTGTTTCCTCTGACCAATCAGGAATGCCATAACTCTAGATCCTGTCTTGGGAGAGATCTGGGAGGCACTTGTTAATTTTGGTAGCACAATATTGAACTTGGTTCTCAAAGTGTAGTCTGGGGACCCTTGGGGTCCCTAAGACCTGTTTGGTGCTATACAAAGTCAAAATAATTTTCATTGTAACATTAATGCAGTATTTGCCTATTTCACTCTCATTCTCTCACCGGTGTACAGTGGAGTTTTCCAGAGGCTAAATGATGTGTGTTGACGTCATCACTCTTGGCCAGTGGAATGTGTACTTCTTTATTTTTGTGTTTCCTAGAATTTTTAAGGTAGTACTTTAAGGCATAAATATGGAAGTTTTCTGGGACTTCCCTAGTGGTGCAGTGGTTAAGAATCTGCCTGCCAGTGCAGGGGACACAGGTTCGAGCCCTGGTCCGGGAACATCCCACATGCCGCGGAGCAACTAAGCCTATGTGTCACAACTACTGAGCCTGCGCTCTAGAGCCCAAGGGCCACAACTACTGAGCCTGTGTGCCACAACTACTGAAGCCCACGCACCTAGAGCCCGTGCTCCGCAACAAGAGAAGCCATTGCAATGAGAAGCGCACGCACCACAACAAAGAGTAGCCCCCGCTCGCCACAACTAGAGGAAGCCCATGTGCAGCAACAAAGACCCAACGCAGCCAAAAGTAAATAATACACATAAAAATAAATTTATAAAAAAAATATGGAAGTTTTCAGTGATGAACTCGATTTGTTCTCAGTACTTCTGCTGTGCTCTTACTAGTTTTCTTCAGTTATACCTGCTAATCTCTGTAAACCTCATTATTGTACAATAAGTAGTTATTTTAAAATCCCAGCATTTTCCTTCACCTTTGAAGAAACACAAGAAGTAAGTACAACCTGCAACACTTACTTGTAAAAACTTTTTGGAAAACTAATAATTTTTAAAATTTTATTTATAGTTTATTTTAGCACTTCTGTTTTATTCTCAAATAGAAGAAAATTTATAGTATTTCTCTTATATTTAAGGATTAATTGTTGGCTTAAAAAGGGGAGGTTGGAAGTGTTGCTTTCTCAACGTACCTGCCAGCTCTGTTTACTGCAACTGGACATATCAACAAGTGAAAGGGAGGGATCTACTCTGAAGAAACTGGGCGAAACTGTAGACAAGAACTGAAAAAAAAAAAGAAATGAAAATCATAATGAAAGTTATCTTCTCAGCTTTATAGATGCAAATAATGTACTTTATTGTATCTTATGCAACAGAGCGTTTTCATGTAGTATTAGGATGCCAGTTAGGTTGAAGCATCATTTCAAGACCAATCAGTCAGAGTTTAAAGAAGAAGGAATTACGTGTTTTAAGCGTACACACCATGGTCTCTTTAAAAGCCAAAATTTGTTCCAGCTTTTCCACCTAGAAATGACAAAGTCACTGAAGCCTCTTACAGGATGAGTTATTGGTTTGGCTGGAATAGCCCACCCAGTAGCTGAGAGACTAATGACGTTTTGAACAGCTGACGTTCCTGAATGCCCACTGAATGAAAAGTCAGTAAAGTTCAGGGTAGTGCCACTTCATACGTTACCGTGACTTGTCGAATTAAAGATTTAGCTGCAAACATGAAGACTGAGGTAATATTTATAAAATTTTACTTTCACCTTACAAATGAGCAGATTTATAGACATGGCTCAAGTTGTATCAGCACCAGGTATGCTTCAGAAAATATTTTCTTTTGTGTGAATGCTCAACAACAAACACAAGTTGTGATAAATATGCATAGGGTTGAATAACTTTTTTGACTCTCATGGTTTATCCTGAAACAATTTCATTTCCATTTGCACTGTTGGTGCAGAAGCAGTGACAGTGAAAACTGCTGGTGCCATAACATGGATCAGGGCAGTGGCACAAAACTGCTGGTGGTCGTAGTCATGGACTTTTCTGCTACACACTTGTGGTTTAAAAAAAAGCCATTTTCGCTTAAGAATGCCTTGGATGAAGCACCAAAAATTATTGTTTTTTTAATTAAATCTCAACCCTCCAATAATAAAGGTCTTTGATGTTCCAAGTGAAGAAATGCAAAGTATTCATGGAGCATTGCTGCTGTATACCGTAGTCCAGCTGTCTGGAGAAAATGCACTTGCGTGTTGGAGCCGAACCATCTACATGGATCATCATTTTTACTTGAAATAACAGTTGATGGACAAACTATAGTTGTTAGTACTGCAGTATTTAGTGGACATTTTATTGAAATTGAACAAAGCCTGTCACCATTGCCGGTGATAAAATTCAAGTTTTCAAGCAAAATTTAGAATTTTGGAAAACTTGTATTTGTCAGACTTTTTTGATGAGATCGGTGATAAGATTGATGGAATGTGATTTTTCTGATGTTGTATGAAATGCCAGTATTTGGAAATTCTGCATAATTCGGTGAAGGAATGTTTCCTAGATTGTCAGTGGGTAGAAGAACCATTCAAAGTGCAGGATGACCAGTGGATTTTAATGTAAAAGTACACAAAAGGTTCATTGATAAAATTTCAGATTGCACATTGCAACTAGTCTTTAAAAACTACTACTTGTGGAGTTTTGGTCTAGTATCAAAGAAGAAAATCCTCAATGTTTGAAAGGCTATTAAACTCCATTTTCCAACTACACATCTGTGTGAAATGAGATTTTCTTTATATCTTTCAACCAAAACAGCATGTGGAAACACACTGAATGCAGAAGCAGATATGAGAAGTTGGCCCTCTTCCATTAAGCTAAACATTAAAGAGATGTACAAGAATATAAAGCATGTAACTCTTGTTGCAAATTTCATTTTGTTTTAGAAATAGTTTCTTCATTTAAAAAATGGGTTAGTTGTGTAAACAGGTAATAGGTTTATTGTTGTTTTGAATGAATAAAAATAATTTTTAAAATTATCAGTTTCAATTTCTAATAAGGTAAACTGTTGATATCTATGACCCACATAAACAAAAGATCTTCATAGTCCTTGATAAATTTTTTAAGAGTTTGAAGAGTTCTTGAGACCGAAAAGTGAGAAAACCTTTGTTGTAGACAAAACCTGAGTTGATTTTCCTCAGTCTTGGGCTGGTTACCTGTGATGACTTCACAGGGAGCCCTTGTTTGCAGTTCCCAGCCCTTGTAATAATCCCTGCCTGGGCCTCAGAGACTTTGACCCGAGTGAGCTTATTTCCTTCTTCTAATACATATAGCATTGGCCTTGTGAGGTTTTTTGTTGTTTTATCTGTGGTTTATTTCCCCCGTTTTTTCTCTTTATTCCCTAATTTTTCTTTTTCTCATTTTCCCTTTCTCTTTATTCTTTTATTTTTCTCATTTTTTCTTTTTTTATTCTTTAGTTTGTTAGGTTTTTTTGGTGGGGGGGGTCTGGCATTGTGTTTTAATTACATGATAAAAATCAGTTCATCAGGTGGACTTCCTTTAGTATGTGTGAAGTTGTGGTTTGGAAAATATAGTTTCTTCACTAAAAATAAGTAACATGTTTATATGTAATGGGTTTATTAATGTTCTTTTAAATGAATGGAGACACTGATGGATATAACCCATATAAACAAAAGCTTTTGGGGCGCTCAGTTATTTTTAATACTGCAAAGGCTTTCTGAAACCAAAAAGTGTGATAAGAACCACAGCTGTAGACAAAACCTGGGTTAATTCTCCCTGGCTTTGTTTGGTTGATTTCTTGGTAATTTCATTAAAAAAAAAAAAAAAGAAAGTTTTGCAGTTCCCAGCCCCTATTTAGTCCTGGCTGGGCCTCAGGAAGGTACTTGCTACCTTGGTTTGCTGTTGTTCTAGCCGAGGAAGCTGGTTCTCAGTGACCAAAGGGGACTTTGACCAAAGTTGGCTCGTTTCCTCCTCTGAATACATAGCATTGACCTTGTGATTTTTTTTTTTAAACAGTTAAATTTGATTTTTTTAAATGTTGAGGTAATTTTAAGCTTAGAAAAGTTGCAAAAATAGTCCAAAGAGTTTTTGTACGTTCTTTATCCAGCTTCCCCTTATATTAACATCTTATATAACCATAGGACATGTATCAAAACTGAGAATTAATCTTGGTATCATACTGTTAACCAGCCATCTTCAGATTTCATCCGTTTTTCCACCGATGTGCTTTTTGTGTTGAGGATCCAGTCTGGGAGCCCACATTGCATGTAGTTCTCCTGTCTCTGTAGTCTCCTTAGCCTTTCCATGTCTTTCATGACATTGACAGTTTTGAAGAATGCTGGTTATTTTTATAGAATGTTCCTCAGTTGTGGTAGTCTGAAATTTTCTCATGGCCTTGTGCTTTAATTCTGATTTTTCATTGTGGTCAAATACACGTAACACAAAACTTATATTTTAATAAATTTTTATGTGCATAGTCCAGTGGCATTAAGTACATTCATAATGTAGCCAGCGTCACTATTTGTAGAACTTTTTCATCATCTCAAACAGAAACTCTATATCAATTAAGCAGTAATTCCCCATATTCCCTTCCCCCAGCCTTTGGTAACTTCTTTTCTGTTTTCTTTCTCTATGAATTTGCTTGTTCTGAGCACCTCATATAAGTGGAATCATACAATATTTGTCTTTTTGCGTCTGGCTCATTTCACTTAGCATAATGTTTTCAACATTCATCTATCTTGTAGCTTTAATTACATTTAAAAAGTTAACCTGGATTTTACTGTGATGGTATGTGTTAACTTGATATGTTGGAAAATATAGTTATTAAGACATAGTTGTAATGGGTTTAGTAATACTATTTTAAGTGAATTAATAGATAAACATTTTCTCTTTTTTTTCTCAGTTTTAGTTACAATAACAGTAGCTATAATCCACATCAACAAAAGCTATTTGAGGTCCTTAATAATTAAGGCATAAAGGATTGTCCACACAGGAGTGTGAGAATTGCTTTTGTGGATCATCCCTGTCCTTGATTGGCTGGTTACTTGCTGTGACCTCATAATGAGCCTTTGTTTTGCAATTCCCAGAGTCCTGGCTGAACTGCAGGAAGGCACTTGCTGCCTTGGTTTGCAGTGTATCTGTATGAGGAAGCTGGTTCTCAGTGACCTGAGGGACTTTAACGAAATTTGGCTTATTTCCTCCTTCTAATACAGAGCACTGGCTTTTTTTTTTTTTTCCCCATTAAAAAAGCCTTTGGCTTACTTGGATTTCATCATGACAGTAGATTTTTTTTTTTAAGCTTATATGTAGGCTATTGGTCAATTCCAAATTTGAAAACTGCAAAGCTTGCTTAGTCTCTATCCTTGAAAAACCTTGGTGCCTATAATAGCTGAAGGCTGGTAGGCTCCAGGCACTCACTGAGGCCAGAACACCCAACAGTCTGTTCTCAGGGTGGCTGCAGAGCCTACACACTTTGTTCCTATTTCTTCTGTACTTAACTCTTTGTTAGTCCTGTTTCTTAGTGAAACACGCCTGCCAAATCCCACTTTTATGTAAGAGCACTTTATTTTCTCCTGGAAGAGGTAAGCAGATTTGTTGTGTATGTAACAGCGTGGGAACTTTATCTTTGCTTGAAGCATCTTTAAGAGATACAGTTGCAGTAAATATATTTCTGAACTACTATATTATTTTCCACCTCGTTCTTTTGCTTGTATTCATTCTCCAGTTAACATAGCACCTCTTTTTTTAAAAAAAAATTATTTATTTATTTTTGGCTGCGTTGGGTCTTCGTTGCTGTGTGCGGGCTTTTCTCTAGTTGTGGCGAGCGAGGGCTACTCTTTGTCGTGGTGCGTGGACTTCTCATTGCGGTGGCTTCTCTTGTTGCAGAGCATGGGCGCTAGGCACCCGGGCTTCAGTAGTTGTGGCACACAGGCTCAGTAGTTGTGGCTTGCGGGGTCTAGAGCGCAGGCTCAGTAGTTGTGGCGCACAGGCTTAGTTGGCTCCGTGGCATATGGGATGTTCCCGGACCAGGGCTCAAACCTGTGTCCCCTGCATTGGCAGGCAGATTCCTTTTTTTTTTTTAATTTAATTTTATTTATGTTTTTGTACAGCAGGTTCTTATTAGTTATCCATTTTATACATATTAGTGTATATATGTCAGTTGGCAGGCAGATTCTTAACCACTGCGCCACCAGGGAAGTCCGTATCTCTTACTTTTTTTTTTTTTTTTTTTTTCGTATCTCTTACTTTTAAAAGCTCTTCTTAGTACCGCTAATAGTAGACCTTTGGGCCTCCTATAATAGTCACTCAGACCAACTTTAAAGCAAATCTTTTTATACTTATCTTATTTGCTCAGAATCATTTCTCATCAGAATCATTAAAAAAAAAAGTTTAATCAAGTGCTTACCTTATGTCAACTTGTGTCTACATATAGACTTGCAGGATTGTAGCTCCATTTCCCAGCACTCAGCAAGTCCCATAAGCCTCTGCTTTTTACACAAAGCATATTTCTTTCCAGAATTCAACTTGATGTGCTTTTTTCTCTCTCTTCAGCCACTGGTCTGTATGGAAGATAGACTTGCTTTCAAAGGAGATTTGTTCACTCTATTAGCTAAGGCAGTGACTCAGTAACAGTGCCTCCTGGATGGCCCTCTAAGTACATTACTCTGTTCCCAGTGGTTGGGAAACTCTTAAAGGCAATGGACTGAGTACTTGAAGGGTAGATGTCTCACAGGGCACAGTTTGCCCTGAGGCTAGTGTCTTTAGCTATAGACATGATAATAGCCAGCATTTATTCAGCACTTAACTTTGTCCCAGATACTTGTTTAATTAGCTGTTTTACATTCATTAACTCATTTAATCTTTGTGAGATAGTAGGTCTTATTATTTTCCCCACTTTGCAGATGAGGAAACAGACAGCCCAGAAATGTTGAGTAACTTAAGGTAACAAACTCATGTGGTTCAGAGTGTTTGTTGGTGTCAGAACAAGACTTTCTTGACGGTGGAGAACACTTTGGCTCTGGCTTCAGTTGTGTCCTGGCAGTGGAAGATAGATCCCTTAGGATGAGCTCACAGCCAGTGTGGGCAAAACATGGCTCCCAGGCCGGCTTCAGAGTTGTGCGTGCTCTCCTCTGCCCCACCTTGTTTCTTTCTGCCCTCTGTGGCCTGTTGTAAAGGTGGCACAGTGCTGGAGATGCAGCTCTTTGGGTTTAGCTCCCTGGTCTTAACGGCTGTGGGAAACAGTTTTTTGATCTTATTGTTTAATCCTGGCTTCTGGTTTTCCTCTTCATCTCTTCTTACCTTCTGGGATTCCAAGAACTCCTTTAGAAAAACCGGAGTCTTGAGATCCAAAATTGGTAACCAACAAGTAAATACCTCATGGCATAGGACAGTTTGGATTCTTAGATTTGACTGTCCTGCTCAGTAGCACCTCACTAACCCCCAAAAAGAAAACTTTTGTTTGTGGATCTTAACTATGTACATTTTATCCTTACGCAACTAATATTTTCTTTTTATATACCATTATGTACACTTACACACGCAGAAGCCCAGAGCTACTTGCTTTTAGCCTTGACTGCCATGGACACTGAGAGCACTGTAGCTGGTAGTGCCAGGCCTCTGTGTGTGTTTGGGACTTGCCAGTCCAATCCTGGGAGCTGAATTCTGTCCGTCCTGCTGTGTCTCTTTATCCCATCGCTTGTGTAATATGCCACTACTTCCTGTTTGCATTTGTCAGTCTTTCTTTTGGTTCACTTCTCTCTCCTGAAGCTGTGCATGTGGTCCTCCTAGACATCTGGAGTTGTTTCTTCGTGAGAGTGAACCTCTGAGGAATTTCAGTTAACTTGAGTTTATGAGTTTTTGGTTTGATTTACTTGCTTGTCTACCCCTGGCAGTATAGTGCCTTTTCTTTTATCCTGTCAGAGGTTTTGATTTTATTAGCAAAATTCTGAAATTTTGAGCTGATTTAAAGATGTCCGCATGGGGCATGGGTAAAGGGAGTGAGCTGCTGCCCTTGCTTCAAGCATCACTTATCCACTTGTGCCCCTGTTGCTGCCCTAGCAGAAAAAGAGGAGGAGTTCAACTTATATGATTGTATTTGTGTTCAAACCTGATTCACTTCTCTGAGATCACGGTTACATGCCATTTCTAAATTACTTTAGAATCCATCTTTTTGTTACAGTGGAAAAACCAAGGTCCATGTGAATTACTTTGAGAAGCACAGCCTGTTGGGTTTCTTATGAGTGGTTCTCCCCCTCCCCACTTCCCACCTCCAGCACTTTTTTAAAAATTTATTAATTAATTTATTTTTGGCTGTGTTGGGTCTTCGTTGCTATGTGCAGGCTTTCTCTGGTTGCGGCGAGCGGGGGCTACTCTTCGTTGTGGTGCGTGGGCTTCTCATTGCAGTGGCTTCTCTTGTTGTGGAGCATGGGCTCTAGGCGCCTGGGCTTCAGTAGTTGTGGCACGTGGGCTCAGTAGTTGTGGCACACGGGCTCAGTAGTTGTGGCTCACGGGCTCTAGAGCGCAGGCTCAGTAGTTGTGGCACACGGGCTTAGTTGTTCCGTGGCATGTGGGATCTTCCTGGACCAGGGATCGAACCCATGTCTCCTGCATTAGCAGGTGGATTCTTAACTGTTGCGCCACCAAGGAAGTCCCTCCAGCACATTTTTATCTCTCCTCAGAGGTGGCTGCTGTCACATACAGGTGTTCTTTAGTGATGCAGGCCACTGCTTCCTTGGAGAGTGCATGGCAGTGTTCTCTTGCTAATGAAAAGGCTGTCATAATGGGTTAGGTCCATAGGGGCTCTGCCCTTCTGTACTTGTATTCCTAGGGAGAAAAATCTCTACCTTAATTACCACATCATGCTGGCAGAGAGGTGTGGCTGCTAATCGATTAGATGACAGTCCTTTGCATTGGTGTGGAACTGTTGAGGTTGTTTTGTTTTTAAATAAAATAGATTTGAGCCAGGTAAGTTTATTTTGAAGAGATAAAGATTTCCCTTTATTAACCTCATGTCTTTTTTTTTTTTTTTACAGACTGTCTTTTTTCTCTTTTTTTAAAATTAATTAATTTTTGGCTGTGTTGGGTCTTCATTGCTGCATGTAGGCTTTCTCTGGTTGCAGCGAGTGGGGGCTACTCTTCGTTGTGGTGCACGGGCTTCTCATTGCAGTGGCTTCTCTTGTTGCGGAGCACGGGCTCCAGGCGTGTGGGCTTCAGTAGTTGTGGCACACGGGCTCAGTAGTTGTGGCACACAGGCTCAGTAGTTGTGGCTCGCGGGCTCTAGAGTGCAGGCTCAGTAGTTGTGGCACACGGGCTTAGTCGCTCCGTGGCAGGTGGGATCTTCCCAGACCAGGGCCTGAACCCGTGTCCCCTGCATTGACAGGCAGATTCTCAACCACTGAACCACCAGGGAAGTCCCAGACCTCATGTCTTTAGTGCCATTTCTGTGTCCTTATCTTCTAACTTGGTAGTAAGAAGCACTAAGTTGGCTTTTCTTGTCATTTTGGTGCTGGTGGCAGTGTCTTTTCCTCTCCTGCACCTTTGGTGTGCTTTCTTTCTGTTTGGTAGCACCAGATTCCTTTATTTGTTTTGGTTTTCCTTCTCTCCTCCTGTCTTGGAGTGGTTGAACCCTATTCTGAAATATATTTTTAAGATAGTGTTTAAAAGCAAACACCCTGCCTTTCTTGAAACCACAGAAACTGCTTGTGAAACAGCCGATAGAGCAAGCTGCCAAATCCACACTGTTAAAACCAACTCCTAACTGACAAAATGTCAGACACTGATGTTAAACCTTCTTCATGATTAGGGTGTGAGGGTTTTTCTCATTAATAAATGTTTAGGTGCTGAACTCCCAGTTTCACATTTGGAATGCTTTACATTATAAAATTCTGCATAGTAAACCATTCCAAAAGAATCTTGTGCAGCTAATCTGCTATCTGCTGTAGGAAAGGTTTTCAACAAAACAATTCCCATTCCCCTTCCCCTACTTATTTATTTTTTTTAATTTCAGAAAAGGATTTTCTTTGGAGGTGATTTGGGCCAAGTCTCACTAGCTTTACCATTTTTAAGGTAGAACTATATATAAAATATATAAACAAGGATCTACTGTATAGCACAGGGAACAATATAACTATATTCAGTATCTTGTAATAACCTGTAATAGAAAAGAATCTGAAAAAGAATAGGTATATATGTGTGTGCAGACACACACATATATATATAACTGAATCACTTTGTTGTACACCTGCAATATTGTAAATCAACTAAACTTCAATTAAAAAAAAAATAGAACTAGCTTCAGAATTATTTTTCCCCCAACAGAGGAAGACTGGGGCCTTAATCTTTATCCTTAGCCCCTGAATTACCTTATTTTTTTTTTTTTTTAGGATGGCATAGAATCTTCTGTTTGTCTAGGGAATTTCTTTCCAAGTACTTTCAGGAATAAGTATTCGTTCCTTCTTGAAACCTTCCAGAAGAACTCTGACAGTGCTGGTAGCCTGCTGAGTAAGGGTACAGTTTAAAAACTGGTACTAGTGTATACATCAAGCTATAGCACTGCTTGAATGGGAGTTGATGAGGGAGACCAGGCTTGACAACCAATAATTGGGAAAGAAAAGGAAAAGTATATTAACGTGCCTCCAGAGTCACAGCCAGCACTGAGATATGGGCCTTTGGATGCAGAGCTTTACGAAGCCCTTCCAGGTTTTCCCCAAGAGCACCTTCTTCTGTTCTAACGCTAAGGGCTTGTTTTGATTTCATTTCCATGACCTTAGCGCTGAGCAACTTTTCTGACTTTGTGCTTCAGCCCTTCCTGTATCTTCTTTGCTTGTATATTGGGCCTGTCTCTGGTTTCTACATGGGGATGAGACAAGGAAGGCTAAATGATTGATTCTTCAGTGAGTCTCCCGGGTTGACTTCCTTTCATACCAGCATCTCACAGCTCTCATCATGGTCCACTCAGTGGGTGGGCATCCCCATTCATTGAAGTCCCAGGGTTTAATATGTATTATTTATTTATTTATTTGGCTGCTCCGGGTCGTGGTTGTGGCATGCGGGGTCTTTTAGTTGCGGCATGCGGGATCTAGTTTGCTGACCAGGGATCGAACCCAGGCCCCCTGCATTGGGAGCGCAGAGTCTTAACCACTGGACCACCAGGGAAGTCCCAAGTCTCAGGGTTTAGATAGATCCTGGTAGAACTCATGGTCGTAGCTAGAAGCAAGACCCGGGATCTTCAAATCTCTCAGCGCATGGTTCCTCTGAAAAATAACAAAAGCTACAGACTTCTAGTAAATTGGAGGGCACAGGCAGACTGTAACTTTAGTTAGCTCCTGGATTTGGTCCTACGTTGGACAGTGTGATTTGTGCTTATCTCTCCAATTAGGCAGTCAACTTTTTTGAAGGCTGGGCTGTATTTTACCCTTCTCTGTATCCCTTCCTCCCCCATAGTCTCTTAGAGTGCTTTGCACATGATCATCTCTCAGTGAATTATTTGTGAAATAAAACAATAAGAAAAATTACAACATGGGTATTATTCTTCATTTACCACCACCCTTGGGGAAGTGTGTCCATATTGATTTGTGAATCAGACATTTGTCTATCAATTTTTTGGCCATATAAGTCACAAGTCTTAATTGGTGTCTTAATAGGTTCAATAATGACTAAAAAGAACAACTTTTTCAGGATGAGAGGATAAGGGGGACTTTTTTTTTTTTTTTTTTTTTTCTGCGGTACGCGGGCCTCTCACTGTTGTGGCCTCTCCCGTCGCGGAGCACGGGCTCTGGACGTGCAGGCCCAGCGGCCATGGCTCACGGGCCCAGCCGCTCCGCGGCATGTGGGATCCTCCCGGACCGGGGCACGAACCCACGTCCCCTGCATCGGCAGGCGGACTCTCAACCACTGCGCCACCAGGGAAGCCCTAAAGGGGACGTTTTACCCTATTACTGGATTGTGTTAAGAACTCAGAGAGGAAACCATAGCGGGGGAGTGCACTGCTGAGGAAACCCTGTCTGGCTTCCCGAAATAGGGAAGAGAGTGGAAAAGCCAGGCCCTCCCGGTTTTGCTGAATTCTGTTCTTGCCCCTGACACACAGCATCTCTGGCTATGTTGTTGCTTTTGGTTAAATTGGCCTCATCTTCCCTGCTTCTGCAATGGGTGAACAGAGGTACACTGGGTGTTGGGAATTTTGTCCAGAGCTGGAGAGATCATGTGGTCTGTATCAGAAGGCTGGAGTTATTTATAGTGGGAGAGAAGCTAAGGAGCATGGCACAGAAAGAACTGATTTCACACCATCTCAGCACTTGGTGGTGGTGCGGACCCAGATTTCTTTTGGAGCATCTCGGGGGAGATCAGGTGCTTTTCTGAATTGACCAAGAGCTGTGAGGTGTCAGGGACCACATTTTCCAGGACCATTTATGGGTAGGGCAAGAATGCAATGACCGTTTTCTACTTTCTCTTGATTCCTTGGTCTTTGTGACTCAGGGTGTGAGAGCTCCAACTGACTTTTTTTTTTTTTGCGGTACGCGGGCCTCTCACTGTTGTGGCCTCTCCCGTTGTGTAGCACAGGCTCCGGACACGCAGGCCCAGCGGCCATGGCTCACGGGCCCAGCCGCTCCGCGGCATGTGGGATCCTCCTGGACTGGGGCACGAACCCGTGTCCCCTGCATCGGCAGGCAGACTCTCAACCACTGCGCCACCAGGGAATTCCTCCAAGTGACTTTTGAAGCTCCTGGTTTTGAACCAGTGCAGAACGCAACAGCTGTGTAAGATGGTGGAAAAAGGACCTGTTGGACTGATCTGCTTGGACCCGCCTCCCCCTTCCCCCACTCTGGGCAGCAAGGCTGAAACTGCTGCTTGCTGGGCTTTGCCAAGTTGGTTTCTCCTTATGGATCGGCTACCATGGCAGGCAGGCAGGCAGCTCCCCATCCAGGAGCCCTCCAAGGAGCCAGGCTGCTAGGGAGTCATGCTGCGGGGGCGGGGGTGTGGGGGGGCAGGTGCTAGGCACCAGGTGTGCCACCTACCCTACCAGGGGCTGTACCTACTCAGAGCTGCTCAGACTAAGGCTGCAGAGCCCTGAGGCCTGCTGGAAGTAGACTGTGTGTCACGGTACCTTTTCCTGCACCTTGTGGCCACATTCGTGGTATGCAGAGAGGCTGGGAGTGGTGAGGAGCTTGTAAGTTGTGGGTAAATGAAGTCTAGAGAGGGAGAGGATTCTTGCCTAGGGCACACTGAGTTCAGGGTTGTAATGTTTCTAAGTCCAGAGTTGTCACCTAGCTTAACTTTAATTTTCTCAGCCCTAGGTGGAAGAGGTTTTCCAGTGTGCGAGCTTGGTGTTCAAGACATGTTAGGTGAGGTTTACTTATGGAGCCAGACTTCTGGCAGGTTGACTCGATGTAAGACAAGGTCAGGATGTGGTCTTCAGGACGTGCAGACCATGCTCACTTCCTACTGTGGTCTCAGGGACAGGGCTGGAAGGTTTATGAGCACAGAGGCACTGAGAGCCCTCATATCCACCTAGGACAGACCCTCAGAGCTCAACTCCAGCCCCTCATTATACAAGTGGGGAAACACAGGTCACAAGAGGGTGAATGACTGGCTCAGGATATGTAACTTGTTTGGGTGGAGCTGGATCTAAATTTGCTCTCTCTTGAGGACTTGGAGCTGTATCCCCCGTTGCTTCCACTTCAGAAGCAGTCCTCATGCTTAGAAGACCTGTGCGGGGGCTACCTGCAGCCCTCATGGCAGAGGGGAGGCTGGGGAAGGACAGGTGAAAGGGCAGTAGGCCCCAGCTCCACACACTGGCCATGAGCTCTGAAATCCTGCCAGAGTCTGCATCCGTAGAGACACCAGAAGGCCCTCGAGAAAGGATTAAAAGCAGTGGGCACCAGCATTCTAGCCCTGGCCCAGGGTGAAATAGTCACGTGGAACAGCGATGTGCTAAGAAGAGCTATTGGGTAAAGAGTCACTCCGAAAAAAGCAGGAAGACCCTGACCTCTCGTAAATTAGGAAAGCATTGCTTGAAAGCCTGTTAGGTGCCAGGCGCTGTGCCTGGGCACTGAGGACACAGAGTTGACTTAAGCCCTGGAAATTTCTCTTAGGTCACTCCCACTCTTGTGCAGTGGTGAACAAGACAGCCACCGAGAGTTGTGAAGGAGACAGGCCGTTCGGCAAGAGCGAAGTCCTAGTGCAAGAAGGCGGCTGTCTTTGGGACACCTGGAGTGATGTGTCAGGGACCCTGTGAAGTCAGAGAGGTGGAGCAGGGAAAAATTCCTGGAGGACGTGATGTCTGAGCTGAGGCTAACCAGGAAGAAGAATGGGAACGGAGGATGGAGGCAAAGCGTTCCAGGCAGTAGGAGGCCGTGGCAAAGGCCTGGAGGTCTGAGAGAACACTTGAAGACAAGTGGCAGGAGCCCAGAGTGAGACTCTAGGGCGGGGCGAGGGCAAGGCTGGAGCTGCAGGCAGGGAAAGGGAGCTGCCAGCTGAAAGAAAAATCCAGAAACGATTTGGGTCTGCAAATCAGTTTTACAGTGTGTGTGTGTATATATATATATATATATATATGTATATAGACATTTACCCCATGTATGTGTACGTATACATATAAATCGTGTGTGTGTGTGTTTAAGGGGAGCTTTGAATATGAAGCCATCACTTCCCATTCCCATTGCTGGGCGTCCTGCTGAGGTGACTGACTGTGGATGCCCCCCACATGTGGCAGAGTAAGAGGACTGATTTTTCTACATGCAGGTGTGGGTGGAGGGTAGGCTGTCCGAGGTTTCCGTCCTGGCAGGTGGGAGTGGTTTTAGCTTTGGAGCAGAGCTGGCTGAGGACACTGTGGGGCTTCTTCAGGCCCAGGGACAGGACCAGTTTCCCTCTTCTCATGGGGGAGTGACTCACAGGCCGTCGCTGACACCGGAGGTTCTGCAGGCTTTTCAGAGGCAGCCTGTGGCGGCTGGTGGTAGCAGTTGGTGAGAAAGAAGTACGTAGTGGCCATTTCTCCTGCCACTCCTGACAGACATTTCTGTCGCTAAATAGCACCTCTCTGTGGCAGCCTTGGGCTCTGCTCTGGTAAAGGAGGAGCATTTCCTCTCCGTGAGAGGGGCCATCTGAGGCTTCTGCTTGACCCTATACAGCACGCCAGCGAGAGTCCCCCTTCCCTCCTGCCACTGGCAATCAGGGGCACAGGTCCTTAAGTGGTGGACCTTAACTTACAGGGTCATAGAAATGACCATGCTCCAAATGGCAAAACCAAAGCACGTGAAAAGCGACCTGAGGTTAGAGTATGGACTGTCTGTCCCCGAAAGGTGGAACAGGGACAGGGTCTCACTTGACTGTATGTGGCTGCTGCCTTGCAGATAGCTGGGCTGTCCGCTCTCCTGCCAGGGAGCAAGTTTTGTTCCCATGCTAGTCCGGCTTTTACTGTTTCCCCTCCTGCCTTTCCCCAGAGACCATAAACCTGCCTACCTCCTGTTATGTTCTAGTTCTGATAGGAGTACCATTCAGAGTTCTTGGCAGGAGACCAACTCACTTCTCTCCGGGTTGGTTTCCCCTCCTTTTCCCAGCGTGTTGGATGTGCATGTTCCCCAGAGTTCTCCATATGCAGCTGTAGTGCCCAGAGATTGGAGCTCTCCTGCAGTGGGAACCCAGCTGCTTCCCTCCTCGGTTTTAGGGGCAGGGCTTGAAAATAGAGAATCATAATCTCCCTTCCTCCTCCTCCTCCTGCCCCCCTCCCCCCACAATACACCAAGCAAACTGGAGTGACCGGCTCAGGGGCTCAGAGCGGGACTCAGCCCGCCTCACTGCTCTGCATGACAGCAGCGATCTGGAGGAAGATTAATGGATGTGTGAGTATGTGAACCCTGGAGCACGTTACCATCTCAGGCTGGTCCTCGGTGGCAGGTGTGGACTTATTCTGGTGTTAGGGACACCAGGGCTTCTGAGGGGAGATGATGACCCAGCCAGGTGTGTGTCTGCCTGAGGCCACCCTCCTCTCTAACGTGGGGAAATGGAAAGCGCTTCTAAATACCCCTGCTCTTCAGAAGAGCTTGGTGGGCGGTTCGGGGAGTTTGTTCTTGGAATCCTTTGCAGCACAATATCCCTTTCTTCCCTAAGCCAGGTTCTTTAGCTCCTAAGCTGGACTTAACTACCTTCACTTCTTTTAGGATGAGTGCATCTCCCTGGCCGGGGTGAGACTGTGGGTGGAAGGTTAGGAAGGGGTAGCTGCTCCTTGCTAGAAAGGGGAGCTTGGAGAGGGAGCACAGGTTGCCAGCAGGTATTTCGCATCCCCCTCTGGCTGGCTAGAGAAGGGTGCCACCCCTAGTTCCTGTCTGCGGACCTCTCCAGACAGCCAAGGGAGCACCCAAATGGAAACATCCTCTTTCTGCCGAGGCTTGAGTGCCTAAGGCAGAGAGACCAGATGGTAGCAGCTCAGGCCTGCTAAGAGGGGAAGATTGGTTATTTAGGGGCTGTGACAAATGGTTTTGCAGAAGAGCAGGGGAGAAAGGATCTAATTTAGCAAAGCCAGGGGCCAATTTCTACAGTAACCCTGTGGAGAGCCCAGACGGCCTGGAACCACAGGGCCACAGGCTCAGGTGCTGACTGCCTTCTCCCTTCCTTCCTGTGTCTGGTGGCTAGTGATGTCATTGTGAGGTTAACCCTCTGGTCAGAGAGGACGACCCTGACTCCCTGCTGCCCGAGCCCTTCTGCCCTGGAGCTGTACCTAAATGGCCTCCCGATTCTGACTTTGTATAGGGCAAGAAATGGTCATAGGAAGCTTTGTTTTGATAGTTTGACTTCTGATTGGGCATTTAGCCATCTGAGAACTGAGTGCTTTCTTTCTTTTTTTAAAAAATAAATTTATTTATTTATTTGTTTTTGGCTACTTTGGGTCTTCATTGCTACGCGCGGGCTTTCTGTAGTTGCGGTGAGCAGGGGCTACTCTTCGTTGCCGTGCACGGGCTTCTCATTGCGGTGGCTTCTCTTATTGCAGAGCACAGGCTCTAGGCGCGCGGGCTTCAGTAGTTGTGGTTTGCGGGCTCTAGAGCGCAGGCTCAGTAGTTGTGGCTCACGGGCTTAGTTGCTCTGCGGCGTGGGGGATCTTGCTGGACCAGGGTTCGAGCCTGTGTCCCCCGCATTGGCAGGAAGATTCTTTTTTTTAATGCACAGATCTTTTTTTTAAATTTATTTTATTATTTATTTTAGTTTTGGCTGCGTTGGGTCTTTGTTGCTGCGCGGGGGCTTTTCTCTAGTTGTGGAAAGCGGGGGCTACTCTTCGTTGCAGTGCGACGGCTTCTCATTGAGGCAGCTTCTCTTGTTGCGGAGCACGGGCTCTAGCACGGGCTTAGTTGCTCCGTGGCATGTGGGATCTTCCCGGACCAGGGCTTGAACCTGTGTCCTGCATTGGCAGGCAGATTCTTAACCACTGCACCACCAGGGAAGCCCCTGAGTGCTTTCTTTATGCAAAAGTACCCTGGAAACACCCTGCTTTAAGCCCCATGCCACATATGTTTCTTGGTGAGACAGAGAGCCTCTGCTTGGGTATTATTTTAATTTGGGACTCTTTTTTTTTTTTTTTTAATTAATTTTATTTATTTTTATTTTTGGCTGCGTCGGGTCTTCGTTGCGGTGCGTGGGCTTCAGTAGCTGTGGCTCACGGGCTCAGTTGCTCCACGGCATGTGGGATCTTCCCGGACCAGGGCTCGAACCCGTGTCCCCTGCATTGGCAGACGGATTCTTAACCACTGCACCACCAGGGAAGCCCCAATTTGCGACTCTTAATGGGGCCCTATATTGCTCATCCTTCTAATCTCCCGGACCCCCGCCCCCCCAAAAAAACCCAAACCTTTTATACGAAGAACTTTGGAAAGATGGAGCAGTGCCTCAAAGTCACTGGATCAAAAGTGGTATTTGGCATAGTTAGCTGGTTTGGTGTTTGGTGAGAGATTTCTGCTTTATATTTGAGCAAAAGATCTCTTGGCAGGAGGCCTCTGTGTGGTGTTCCCAGTGCTTGCCCTGTGTACAGGGTTTGCCCCCTTCCCTCCCCTGACAGGTTGTTTGAACCCTCTTGCCCATAAACAAGTGCAGCAGAACATGTCGGGCCAGCTCACGTGACTTCGGTTATCTCTTAATGGGGTAGCCAGCATCAGCTTTATTTTTTTAATTATTTTTAAAAATTTACTTATTTATTTATTTTTGGCTGTGCTGGGGCTTCGTTGCTGCTCACAGGCTTTCTCTAGTTGTGGCGAGTGGGGGCTGCTCTTTATTGCAGTGCGCGGGCTTCTTATTGTGGTGGCTTCTCTTGTTGCGGAGCACAGGCTCTGGGCACGCGGGCTTCAGTAGTGGCTCGCGGGCTCTAGAGCGCAGGCTTAGTAGTTGTGACGCACAGGCTTAGTTGCTCCACGGCATGTGGGATCTTCCCGGACCAGGGCTCAAACTCGTGTCTCCTGCATTGGCAGGCGGATTCTTAACCACTGCGCCACCAGGTAAGCCCCAGCATCAGTTTTAGATACCACAGTATCTGTTTGGCTTCAGGGGCAACCTAGGCCTAAAGTCAAGCTGCCATGTACTCAGTCCCAGTGAGAAACTTGTTCTTTCCAATCTTCTCCACCCAGCTTCTGACAAATGAGCCCTCCTCCATTTATCCGACGAGCTAGCCAAGGCACCTGCCCAGGTCATGGCCACTTAGTAACAGGATTCAGCAGTCTCTGCCCTTGGCCCAAGGTTGAGACTGCAGTGGTAGCGGCGGGCCCAGTGAGGTAGAAAGGAGGTACCCAGTAGGGAAGACAGTCACTTGATGTGTTAGAGCTCCACAAAAATGTGGAGATGCCAGGAGGAAGCCTGGGTCTGTCTAGAAAGGGAAACAGGAGTATTTATGATTCCTTAGTGAGGACCAGGTAGGAAAAGTCAGCTCTTGTGGGACAGGAGTGAGAAAAGGACAGCTAGACAGTTTCATTCCTTCTTACCTTTATCATCCCTGAATTGCTACTTCTGGTATCTCATTTATCTTTCTCCTGTATCTCAAATCCTGTCTGCCGGGGCCCATGACATGCAGCTGTTTCAGGAAACTGCCCCTGAGACAGATGCATGCCAGCTTATGGGATACAAAACCCAACACCGAAAATCCCATCTTCCCGAACAGTGATCTTGTTATGTTGTGTGAAGGACAGCTGGTGGTGGGAGCCTGGCTGCCACGAAGGCTGCTGAGTCTCCAAGCCAGACACACTCAGGAGCTGGGGGTGCAGCTAAGTTTTCACCCCCACACTCACCCCCACTACCCTGGCTCTGAGTCTCCCTCCTCTCACTACGGAAGAGGCAGTGCTCTTCAGTACATAACAATCAGGGACTCTGGCCACACTGTGTGAGTGTGTGTGTGTTTCTTAAATACCGGTCACATTTCCCATTGTGACTATTAATTTGCAAAGTTGCCAGTTCCATATACCTAGAAAATCTTTTTTTTTTTTTTTCCTAGAAAATCTTGGCAAGATTATTGACATTGTGTGTCTCAGGAGCTGTGGTGTGTACTCTGGATTTTCCTAGGGTTGGATGTGTGTGTTTAAAGTGCTTTTTATCAGGGACAAGTAGAGTGGCCTTTTATGGAAGGGATAAAACAGTTGAGCTGCTGGAGCCTTTTCTGGCTCTGCCAGAAACCCATGTCCAAGTCTGAGCTGTGCAAATAGGTGACCAGAACTTGGTCTTCCAACTCTAGCACTCTCCTAGGCTGGTTTGAAAGATCCATCTCTTTTTGGAGAATAGAGAATTTGTGGTAAGCAGTGGGTAAAGAAGGTAAAGCCAAAAGCCGTATCTGGGCTTCCCTGGTGGCACAGTGATTAAGAACCTGCCTGCCAATGCAGGGGACACGGGTTTGAGCCCTGGTCCGGGAATATCCCACATGCCTCAGAGCAGGTAAGCCAACGCGCCACAACTACTGAGCCTGTGCTCTAGAGTCCCTGAGCCACAACTACTGAAGCCCGCACACCTAGAGCCCGTGCCCCACAACAAGAGAAGCCACCGCAATGAGAAGCCCGTGCACCGCAAGGAAGAATAGCCCCCACTCACCGCAACTAGAGAAAGCCCACACGCAGCAACAGACCCAATGCAACCCAAAATAAATAATAATTAATTTTTAAAAAATCATATTTAAAACATATAAAAACTTATGTTTTTCTAGCAACCTACAGAATAAGTTGGGAAAGCATGTGGAATTATAGTAATAATAGCTAGCATGTCATGAGCATTTAATATATGCCAGGCATTGTTCTAAGTGTTTTGGATGGTGTTGGATAATTTCTGACTTGACCCCTTTGTTTTCTCTTGATAGAAACCCCGTTATGACTATGGGGTCTTTGTCCTTGTACTCGGTGTTTGCATGGACTAACTAGATAGAACAACAGGATGGGTAGCAGTGGCCTCCTGCTACGCAGCCAGACTCTTCTGACCGGAGGTATCCTGGGTGGGTTTTTTTCTCTCAATCTTCCGGTCTTTATTTAAGCCACCATGCCTGTTGGCAATTAGAGCTGCCCTTCAGGATTTGTTGGGGAGGATCTGTATTCCTTTTGCAGGCATCCTTTCTTCCCTGCTCTCTCTGAGTGAATTAGGAGGTGGAGAGCTAGAAACTTGGCTGCTTGCCTCCTTCAAAACAACCAGCATTCTCTTGTCTGCAGTCTGTGTAATAAATAGTGCATCTAACAATGCCCCAAAGTGGCCCCCTTCCTCCCCAGCACCACCGGTCAGTTGGTGGATCTAGTTCCTGAGGGCTTCCACCAGCACATGAGTTAATCTGTACCAAAGGGCCCTGTTCCCGTGTTCAAATCACAGACGTTAGAAAGCTCAGAACCTCCAGCAGTGAAGTCTGAACCCACATCTCCCCGTTGCCTTAGCCAGGGCTAAACTGGCCTTTTCTGGACCACTCCTTTCTCTTAGAAACCAGTACAGTCAGACTCTCTTCCTCGGGCTCTGTCTCTGAGAAGATGAATTAACTATAAAAGTGTTTTTTAAGAAGGCACTTACAATGGAAAATAGCTGCAGTCTCATTTACCATATTCTCTGCTCCTAGGTCATGCACACAAACAGCTAGGGAGGAGAAGTGTCGTTGCTACCAGAAAACGAACAGTGTTTGGCTTCAGAGGCAACCTAGGCCTAAAGTCAAGCTGCCATGTTCTCAGTCCCAGTCAGAAACTTGTTCTTTCCAATCTTCTCCACCCAGCTTCTGACAAATGAGCCCTCCTCCGTTTATCCGACGAGCTAGCCAAGGCACCTGCCCAGGTCATGGCCACTTAGTAACAGGATTCAGCAGTCTCTGCCCTTGGCCCAAGGTTGAGACTGCAGTGGTAGCGGCGGGCCCAGTGAGGTAGAAAGGAGGTACCCAGTAGGGAAGACAGTTCTAAAGAGTGTTTCCCCTGATATGTCAGGGGACTGTCCCAGGCTGCCTTCTCTCTCTCTGGAAGTTCTACTTGGCCTTCCTTTAATTAGCCCTTCTCTCCTGTAAGGCAGTGTCCATTCAGAATTCCTTTCCTCCAGCCTTATTCTTCATCTCCACCTAGGTTCATATCTCCTTAGACCCTCCCTCCTACCCAGCCACCCCCCGGTGCTCAAGTCCTTTTATGTCAAGCCCTCACCCAGAGTTTGAAGGTTAAGAAACCCCAGTTTCTACGGGCCACGCTCCTTGGAAAGCAAAGATACGTTCCTAGGTCCCATGTTGGAACACTGAATGCATTTTCCTATTCTGAACTCTGGTTTAGGTGTTAGGTATGGTTAATACACTACTTCAGATACCGTGGTGGGCCCTGATGGGGTGGGCTGGCCTGAGAATGCAGCCATCATTTGTAACATGCTTCTATGGAAAAATGGAACAGAACTTTTGGTAAGTTGGGGATTTCTTTTGCCTGTTTTTTTTAAGATTTTTAATGTATTTATTTATTTATTTTTGGCTGCATCAGGTCTTAGTTGCGGCTCATGGGATCTTTGTTGAGGCGTGCTGGATCTTCTGTTGCAGACTGCGGGCTCTTCCTTGCGGTGCACGGGCTTCTCTCTAGTTGTGGTGGATGGGCTCCAGGGCACCTGGGCTCTCTAGTTGTGGTGCACGGGTTCCAGAGCGCGTGGGCTCTGTAGTTTGCAGCACGCAGGCTGTCTAGTTGAAGTGTGCGACCTCAGTAGTTGCGGTGCGTGCGGGCTTAGTTGCCCCATGGCATGTGGGATCTTAGTTCCCTGACCAGGGATCGAACCTGTGTCCCCCGCAGTGTAAGGTAGATTCTTTACCACTGGACCACCAGGGAGTCCCACGCTGGGGGTTTCTTGACTTTCTTGCAGCACATGCTGCAGCAGGTTTGCATGTGCCTTGTGGGAGCATTCTCATCACTTTGTAGTCGTAGCACCAGCTATCACAGAAGTTGTCTTTCTAGATGCCAAATGCCAAAGATAAACACGCACACACCACTTCCTACCCAGAAAGTTTGCTAGAGAGCTGTGTGCAGCTCCTGTGATTGTTCTGGGAATTGAGACTGAATTCTCAATTTTGACTGATTTGACCCATTGTCAGGTAGCACCGGAAACAGGGGCGTTCCCTCATTCCACAGCTCATGTGTCCTCACCTGCTTGGGTTTTCAATGATCTGTTGTAGGAGGAAGATAGCAACTCTCCCTGTGAGCAGGAACAGCTCAATGGGGGTTTGCTCATGGAAAGAGCAGCCAGTTGGAGTTTTAGTGGTCACGTAAGTGGAAGAGCCACATTGCAGCCCGGCCAGGTGGAGACAGGTTCTGAGAGTGGTGGTGCCAGCCTTAGGTGGTTTCTATTACTTATTGTCCTGCTGGAGCTCTGATCTCTGACCATGGTGACTTCTGGGGCAGCAAACTTGTCCCAATCTTTTTTCTGATATTTCCTCCTCCTTCTTCAACTCCCTCTTTGAAACTGGAGGAGTAGGAAGGTAGTAGTTTTTCCACTTCCAGAGGAAGACGCAGTGGAAAGAGGCACATGTCTTATTCAGCACCTTCCAGTGTAGAGCTGGAACCAGATAAGACCCGGAAGGCCTGTTTCCCGGCCTCAGCATAAAAACATTTTAAGGAAACCGCATTGGAAGGGGCAGAGACAAAGGGTTAAATCTGCACCCAGGTAGAAAGGCTGTTGCATAAACGCTGAGAGAGGGTTTATTTGTTGTTGTTGTTGTTTTAGATCTCGTGCTTCTTTTTTATTTTGTGTTGGCAAAAACCCCAGGAGAAGATTGGAGATTCTGGGAGGTGGTGATTATGCTGGGTGAGTCACCTGAGCTCCCCAGCTGCCGTTTTTAGTCGTCCCTCTGCTTTTCTGTAACAGGAGGCAGTTTGGGGAGGGTGGCGGCTGGGTGGGAACGCTGTTTGTGCATTGGACAGAAGGCAGGTGTATATGGGTGAATTTTTTGGCTCTCTAGGGTTGACAGGGCCTTGCAATCAGTACATTGGTTCAAAGAGGAAATATTAAAGCAGCTCTCGGTGTGGCAAACAGTAAGTAAATGTCTCCTAAAGTCACTGTCACTTCCCCAAATCAGTAGCTCTTAGAATGGCTCAAGCTGCATTGCATTGTCACAGCAAGACACAGTGGTTTTGGTAGCAAAGCAGTGGAGGGATTGAATGTGGAGAGGCAGAGAGAACTGTCTGAAGTGGGAAGGCCTGGTGGTTGTTGGGCAGCAGGAAGTTCGAGGAGAGGGATCCCCCTCTGTGATGAAAGGAGGGCTTAAGCTTGATTGAGGGGAGCCAGGGATGGGGGTGGGGGCTGCTGGTCCTCAGCTGTGCCTGTATTCTGAGCCTGCCTCCAGTTCTCCTCGGTGACCACCTTTGCCTCAAGCTTTGTGACAGATGAGAGTTCCAAGGGGCTTGTCCCACCTGAGAGAAAGCTTGTTAGTAGAACTGACGCTCCATGGATGTCATCCATTTTGGGGAGAGAGGATCTCATGACCCACTGCCCACTTGGATGTTGTGTGCAGAGTATACTGATACGGGTTATTGGCGTGTATCCCAGAGACTGTCACGAAGATGCCCCAACATGTTTTCTTATTTATTCATTCGTTCACGTTTATTCATTCATTACCTTACTGAATACTTCCGCTCTGTGTTATAGACATTGTTGTGAGCCATGAATCAGACGGACCGGGGGCCTTCCCTTTATGGTGTAGTCTAGTGGGAAGGACAGACAGTAACCAACCAACTTCAAAGGGCAGTAAATGCCCTGAAAGAGGGGAAAGGGATCTTCTGGCCAGAGGTTTTTTTTGTTTTTTTTTTGTTTGTTTGTTTGTTTTTCCGGTACGCGGGCCTCTCGCCGCCGTGGCCTCTCCCGCCGCGGAGCACAGGCTCCGGACGCGCAGGCTCAGCGGCCATGGCTCACGGGCCCAGCCGCTCCGCGGTATGTGGGATCTTCCCCGACCAGGGCACGAACCCGTGTCCCCTGCATCAGCAGGCGGACTCTCAACCACTGCGCCACCAGGGAAGCCCCTGGCCAGAGGTTTTGATCTTCCTTCCTCTGCCCTTGCTTATCTCCTTGGGGGACGAGGGGAGCAACTTTAGGGATCAAAAAGTTGTACCACTTTTATTCTGTATATATTCCATAAGTATTATAACGTGGGGCACTGTTAGGCACTAAGGGCATACAACGGTGACCTCTGACTTCTCAGAGCTCAAAGAGGGGGTGAAGGCATAGAGGCACAAAGGCAGAAGACCTGAATGGATACAGATAGGGTGCTGTGAGAGTCAGAGAAGGGAGAGATCACTCTCAGCTAAGAAGGTGTCTGGATAACTATTTGAACAAAGGGATTTGGGATAAACAAGGGATAAGAGGGTTTACTTACCTGGATCACTTAAAAGAAGGTATTATATGAGATCTGGAGCCTTTTAGTGTGTGTGGATCTGTGTAGCTCTTCATACCACAGTTCCAGTCCATTCCCTACGCAGCAGCCAGAGTGGTGGAGCTGGGGTCCCACCGCGGGTCTGTCTGACTCCAGAGTGACACCCTTCACTACCACACCACATACAGCCAGACAATGAATGTGCTAAAAACAAACTACTGGGCAAAGAAAAGGAAGTTGGAGGCAGGCCCAGGCACCTCAGCTTCACTGGTTAGTCTCCCATCAGCTCCCCACAGTCCTCTGTTAAGCGAGCCAGACCTTCCTGCTGCAGGCTGCCTTCTGCCTCCCCCAGAGCCCTGGGCTGCTGGCAGGCAGGCTCTCCTGTGATATGGAGGAACTTGTTGGTCTCCATGGTTACGGTAACCCACTGGTAGGGAGGAGCCGAATGGAGTGCGAGGCTGGCAGTGTGAGCTTCCCCCAGCCCTTGGCACCATGTGGTACTGGTATGTTGGCCGTTTCTTGGACCTTTTCTGAGAGGAAGGAGTTAAGGAAATGATGAGGAAGGGAAGAGTTGGGCACACCTTCCTCCCGCCCTGGGCTGCTCAGAGGGCAGAGGCGTGGCTGCCTTCTCAGTCACCCACTTCTCTTGGCAGGAGTGGTGTTAGGAAGGAGGGTCCTTTTTGTCTGACAGCCCAGCCATGGTAGAAATTTGACTTTCCTCATTCTAGAAGGAATACCACCTTTGCTACACTGGTACTTGTAGTCAAGTTCTTAGAGATTATAGCTCTTCTCAGGGCTCAGAGAACCCCTGTAGATGGGAAACAAAGGTCCCTGCCTGAAAGTGAAGAGAGATCTTAGAAAACATGGTCGAGACCTTACTGCGCACCAGTGACCGTGGTCAACGCTGGCGTGGATTTGCTCATTTCATCTTCACACTAATCCTGTTAAGTGGGAACAGCTCGTGTCCTCGTGTCCCAGGTGAGGAAACTGAGACCCAGAGGTGCCAAGTGATCTTGCCGGTGGTGTTCGGTGAGCTGGTAAGGAGCGAAGGCAGGGCCCCCACTGCCTCCGGCTGCCTCCAGAGCTCTGCTGTGCTATCCTGCCTGCCTAACAAGTAAGCAGAGATACCGTCGTGAGTCGAGACGTGTATGGTTCCCCTCCTCTCAGTCTCTAGAAGGCAGGAACCAGATCTCACTGTACTTTGCAACAGGCTCCAGAGGTGGGCGCTCAATGAAGGTTTGCTGAACAGGGCAACAGTAATTGGGGACTGAGATAGAGACCAGGCCCCACTGAGCAGATTCTCAGGGATAAAGCTTGTGGATAAAGCTTGTGGAAGCTTCTGAAGCCGTGGTTGCTCAGTAGAATCCACCGTTTTTGAAGAGGAGCCCAGCATTTCAAGTGGCTCAGAAGACAGGAGATTTGAGGGGTGCTCCTTGCACCGCAGCTTCCATGCATGAAGGGGCTGTAGGTGGCTCAGCTCGGATCTCGCACCAGGTCAGTTCTCGCCTGCCGGACTTCCCAGGCAGGCACTGGCTCTGCTGTGGCAGCTTTGAGGCGCGTGGGCTCCCTGCGTGGCCCAGGCTGCAGTGCTGGTCTCCCAGCCTTGGGGTGAGACTTGCAGCTTAGAGAGCTGGAGGGCAGCGAACCACCTTGCTTTTGGCTTTGCTTCAGTCACAGGCTGTGCTGGCCTCCTTTGTCAGGGAGGCACCTACCCTGGTTGGAAAAAGGGAGCAGCCCTTTGGCAGTTTTACACAAGCCCACCTCCGCTCTGCGACGGAGTATTAAGGGATGGTGGGGGTTCCCCAGGTGGAGACATCACAGTTCATTCTGGGGCTGGGGGTGTACATCCAGACTCTCCACTGGTCACCAAGCTTTACCAGAGCTCTCCTACCCAGAATGCTCCGCTGGTGTATTGACTCTTGGCAGTTGAGAGTGACGGTTGCTCAGGATCAAAGGATGCAAAGAAGACTCCTGGATGCAATGAAGGAGGAAGGGTTAAAGAACTAGTGATTTGCCATGTGACGTTTCAGCTCAGTCCCATCCTGTCTCTCCCCAGCCTCTCTGAGGTCACTGCTTGGTACTTCCTCAGTTTACAAAGCCCCTTACTGCCCCCCAACAAATAAGATTGAGGAAACAATCCTTCTGTCACATTGCAAAATCCTGGAGACTGGAAAATGAAGCCATTTGATCCCGCTCTGGCATCTGAGTGGAGGGGCAAGCCTGAGCCCAGGGTCCAGAATAAAACCTGACCTCTTCCACTGAGATGAGGGCCCACTTTGGGAAGGAGTGAGAGCAGGGGGTGCTGTGGGACCACCTGGGTAGGCCTTTAAAACAGCCCCTGCCCCCCACTGGCCTTAACCCGGATGTTGGCCTTCCTGCTGTCCCAGGCACCTTTCCGGAATCTTCACATCTTTCCCCTCTTCCTAATCTTTGGAGGAAGAGCGAGGGACTCATTCTTCTGGGAGAAGTAAGAGCAGATTAGGCTTCAGAAGCATTGAAGAGGAGCTGGTGAAGGGGACCGTGAGGAACAGCAGAGTGCTGGAGTGGGCGCGAAAGCCCTGGGCTCCAGTCCCAGCTCTGCACTGGGAGGCTGACCTTGGGCAAGTCTCTTAACTTCTGTGCTTAAATTTCTCATCTGTAAAGTGAAGATGCTCCCTACCCTGTAGGTTTACGGTGTGGAGAACATGGGAAGTACGTGCCAGCAGATGGTAGTACCAGAAATGCCGAATCTGTTGACCAGGGTTCATACATAAGGTGAACACTGAGCAGCACGGTCTCCCAGGTGTCTGTGCTCAGGTGCCGTGAGGTCAGTGGGAGGCTTTGCCCTTCCCTAGAGGGGTTTATGGCTTCCCAGCATGAGATCTTTAAAGAGTTGCCTAGTGGGAAAGACCCTAGCCTCGAGTAGTGGAACGAATGTGAAGTTGATCTGGCGGCCAGAAGAAAGGCCGAGACCAGAACACAAACGGGGAGGGCTCCAGTTTGCCACAAGGACAGCAGATGCCTGGACAGCAGGGGCTTGGCTGGAGGCAGGTGTGAGGAATGGCTTCCCCTGCTGCCCCCAGGCCCTCAAGAGTTCTCAAAGAAAGCAGTATTGGGGTGGGGTGGGGGGGTGATGGAGACCTGGAGGTGGGTGGGAACCTGGAGATAGACTCCCAGAATCAGGGCTGGAAGGGGTTTAGAGAAGCATTTGGTTTGTTCCCAGCCTTTGGGCAGAATTCAGGATTTAGCTTCTCACTCTCTATCAGTGACAAAGGTTCTTAGTCTAGAACCCATGGACCTAAGGGGCTTCACAGGGTTCCTGAATCTCCTGATAATTATGTCCAGAATACTATCTGTATAAGTGGAATGTGCATTTTTCTAAGGTTAAACACTGCTTTTTGTGAAGTAGGAGATCCACGTGCCACTGTTGGATGGCTAGTTTCTGCTCCCACCCCGCCCCGTGGGTGGTTTGCTGGCGCTCTCTGGGTCAGCATGTCTGATTCACACATACTCCTCCTGCAGATTTGAGCCCGTACCCAGGTCCCACCTGCTGCAGGTGAGATAATGGCTTTATGACAACCTGGGCTGGCGTAAGTCTCCTCCTCACCCTCTCCCAGCTGTTACCCAGCAAAGCACCTTGGGGAGGGTGGGGCAGCCCACTTCCGGAGAGGGGGAGGGGAAGGGAGAAGGAAGTTGATCTAAACCCGCCTCTTACTCTCTCTGTCTCCCTTCCTTCCCGTTAGCCTTCTGCCCCTTTCCTCCCACCTTGCTCCTGGGTAGTGTCCGAGGACTGCATGCATCTTCTGGCTACCAGACCCTGGCCCACAAGAAGTCGCAGGGCTTTGTCCCCGTTGCTCTCCTTGCCAAGCCTGGGCTCTCTCTGCTAGTGGTGGTTTCGGTTGCGACACAGTCCAGGTTCCCAGGCAGGAGCCGCTTGGCCTGGCTGCTTCGCTGCTTTTCACTGACGAGGTGGTGGAAGGAGTCGCCTGCTTCAGCTGAGTAAGGGTGGCTGACGGAGCCAGGAGCCCCCGCCCTGGGCCTGGCTCTTCCCGGCCTCTGTACTTTGCCCTCACTGCCTGACAGATCCTGCTGTGGGCTCTGCTGAATGGAAGTCGCTGGTAGTCCTTGTCCCTTTCTCCAGCCGGGTATGTTTCCCCCCTTTTTTTTTGCTGTGGAATTGCCCACTCCTCTTTCTTCCGTCTCACCCCAAACACAGGATCTTTGAAGGGTTGCTAAATGGAGCCAGGCAGCAACTAGCACAGGGAAGTGCTCCTCCTGGGAAGAGGCATTGGCTGAGAAAGGAAGAGGTGGCAAATGCCCAGAGAAGACTCTCCCCTTAGGTCGAATGAGCAGGCCCAGCCAGAGTGAAGGGAATGGGCTGGTGACAGGCAGAGGCCCAGGGAGGGCGCACGAGTGCTACAGTGAGGGGAGATGGGTCTGGGGCGGCCGCCCAGGGCCGGTGCCCAAGGGACACTTTTCCTCCATTCCACAGTGCCCAGGCTCACTCTGCCTCTGGCCAGGGAGTACCTGCCTATCCCCCTTCCCAGCTTGGCCCCCTCCCGGCCCCAGGGAAGTCTCAGGACACTCAAGGCCAAACCTGAGTGCAGAGCCCCAAAGCGTGAGCTTTTCTAGGGGAGAACTGTTGGTCAGGGCCTCCAGCATTAGGGAAGGGGCCCTGCCTACCTGAGTCAGCGCCGGGCCTCTCGGGGTGGAGGCTGTCTTCCGGGCAAACGTGGCAACATGCCTAGGCTGAGTTCTGAGATCCAGGTTGAAGGGCCCATTGGATAGAAGACTTTTTTTTTCATCCTCATGTCCTGCCTTCTCTCCTCTCGACTGAGGACCTCAAAGCTGTTTAGGCCCTAATTCTGAACCAGGCCTGCTTAGTGACCTGCGTGTTCTGCCATTTGGTTCCAAATACTGCCTCACAGGGTGACCCCTTGTTCTTTCTGAAAGCTGCCTGACAGCCGTGGTGTCTGCTTTCAACAGACTGGCCTCAGACCTTTGGGGCCTGCCTATGGTGTGAGGTCAACCAGAGCTTTGAGGATGTCTGGTGTTCCGTGTCTTACTGTGTGCAAGGAGGATGGAGGTGGGGGGCAGAGCATGGCTCTAGCTAGATCCTGCTTAGTTGGCCCAGAAGGGCAGCTAGTCTTCAGCCCCCCACCCTGTTGGTGAGATCTGGGTCCAGGTTACATGGGCCTAGTCGAGAACCAGGGATGGGACTCTCTCTCCATGATAGCCACCCACACCCCTACCTCCTCTTCAGCCTTCAAAGAAGCTGCCTCTCATGGGGCCTTGGTCCAAGGAACATTTCCTACTAGAGACTTTCTCCTTTCTCTGCTTCCTCACCCTGTCCCACATCCCTGCTGTGGGAAATATCTCACAACATAGAAGAGGCAGAAGGGGGTAAGAGAAGGACTGTGTCTTTTGAGTCCTGAGAGTTGGGTAGTTCGGTCCTGAAAGGGGAGTGTGTGACTTTTAGAGCAGGGGATCAAAGAGCACGCACCAGTGTTCTCTGCTTCCTTGGGTCCCAGACAAGCAGAACCTTCTCTTTGACTGTCCTGGATACCTAGCTTGGAATCAGCCCTTCACAGCTGCCCTGTCGAGTCCCCTCCTGTGAAGGTTAAAGGTGCCGGTGTAGGCCAGGTGGCTGATGCTCAGCCGGGACCTCTCCCCAGCTGGGAGGGCCAATACATAGCATCTCTTGGCCTCCAGATAGGCTGCAGCTGGCTTAGGAGGGCTCGACTTAGATGCAGAAGTCTTGTTGACAATGAGACTTCCGGCTTTGCAAATAGGCTTTGTAGTATTTAGGAACTAAAAATAGTGGTATTCATGGTTGTTCTTTTTTGAGCATTGGATAAGGCATTTTACATATTTTCTGTCACCTAATGAATGTGAAATAGGGACTACTTTATCACCACTTTACAGATAAGGAAACTAATGCTAGTAAGTGGGGGAGCCAGGACTGGAACCTAGTTCTGTTGGACAGAGCTCCTCGGCACCCACTAGACCGTCTCCTGACACCCACGTGTGGGATCATCCCACGTTGGTCATCTTTTAGATGACTTCCTTCCTGCTTTGTAATAATCTCATCTCCATCTTAAGGATGTTGCTGATAATAATAGCGTTAACATGTGTCGAGTGAGCGGCAGATTCGGGGCTTGAACCTGGCAGTTGGTCTCTGCATGTGTACTCTTAAGCACCCGTCTCTGTCCCAGTAAGGAGGAGGGTTGTTGCTGTTCCTTGAAGTTCTGTGTGCACCTGAGCCTCTGGGTGTGGGGAGGACGCTGTCCTGCTGGGCAACACGGCGGGGAACGTGGAGAGGGATGCGCAGAGCCTCTGGGTGTGGGGAGGACGCTGTCCTGCAGGGCAACACGGCGGGGAACGTGGAGAGGGATGGGCAGAGCCTCTGGGTGTGGGGAGGACGCTGTCCTGCTGGGCAACACGGCGGGGAACGTGGAGAGGGATGGGCAGAGCCTCTGGGTGTGGGGAGGACGCTGTCCTGCTGGGCAACACGGCGGGGAACGTGGAGAGGGATGCGCAGAGCCTCTGGGTGTGGGGAGGACGCTGTCCTGCTGGGCAACACGGCGGGGAACGTGGAGAGGGATGGGCAGAGCCTCTGGGTGTGGGGAGGACGCTGTCCTGCTGGGCAACACGGCGGGGAACGTGGAGAGGGATGCGCAGAGCCTCTGGGTGTGGGGAGGACGCTGTCCTGCTGGGCAACACGGCGGGGAACGTGGAGAGGGATGCGCAGAGCCTCTGGGTGTGGGGAGGACGCTGTCCTGCTGGGCAACACGGCGGGGAACGTGGAGAGGGATGCGCAGAGCCTCTGGGTGTGGGGAGGACGCTGTCCTGCTGGGCAACACGGCGGGGAACGTGGAGAGGGATGCGCAGAGCCTCTGGGTGTGGGGAGGACGCTGTCCTGCTGGGCAACACGGCGGGGAACGTGGAGAGGGATGCGCAGAGCCTCTGGGTGTGGGGAGGACGCTGTCCTGCTGGGCAACACGGCGGGGAACGTGGAGAGGGATGCGCAGAGCCTCTGGGTGTGGGGAGGACGCTGTCCTGCTGGGCAACACGGCGGGGAACGTGGAGAGGGATGCGCAGAGCCTCTGGGTGTGGGGAGGACGCTGTCCTGCTGGGCAACACGGCGGGGAACGTGGAGAGGGATGCGCAGAGCCTCTGGGTGTGGGGAGGACGCTGTCCTGCTGGGCAACACGGCGGGGAACGTGGAGAGGGATGCGCAGAGCCTCTGGGTGTGGGGAGGACGCTGTCCTGCTGGGCAACACGGCGGGGAACGTGGAGAGGGATGGGCAGAGCCTCTGGGTGTGGGGAGGACGCTGTCCTGCTGGGCAACACGGCGGGGAACGTGGAGAGGGATGGGCAGAGCCTCTGGGTGTGGGGAGGACGCTGTCCTGCTGGGCAACACGGCGGGGAACGTGGAGAGGGATGGGCAGAGCCTCTGGGTGTGGGGAGGACGCTGTCCTGCTGGGCAACACGGCGGGGAACGTGGAGAGGGATGCGCAGAGCCTCTGGGTGTGGGGAGGACGCTGTCCTGCTGGGCAACACGGCGGGGAACGTGGAGAGGGATGCGCAGAGCCTCTGGGTGTGGGGAGGACGCTGTCCTGCTGGGCAACACGGCGGGGAACGTGGAGAGGGATGCGCAGAGCCTCTGGGTGTGGGGAGGACGCTGTCCTGCTGGGCAACACGGCGGGGAACGTGGAGAGGGATGCGCAGAGCCTCTGGGTGTGGGGAGGACGCTGTCCTGCTGGGCAACACGGCGGGAAACGTGGAGAGGGATGGGCAGAGCCTCTGGGTGTGGGGAGGACGCTGTCCTGCTGGGCAACACGGCGGGGAACGTGGAGAGGGATGGGCAGAGCAGCGCTCGCGATAGGCAGTAGGGTTCCCAGATTTGGCTTCAGGGAGCAAAGGACCCAAATCCTCGGTAGACACTAAATTCTCATTGCAAACTTTGAGGACTTGGGGACTTTCAAGACCCTGTTGCCTTTGGCTCATATCCTCAGAAAACAGGAGAGTGACAATTTAGGAGGTGATTTAGAGGTTGCCAAGGAAACTTTTCACCCATCTTCCTATCTTGGAAGTTGGGGCAGAGGGAAATGTCTTCCTACTCATAGCCCCTTAGGGCTGAAAAGCAACAGCTTGGGGAAGCATGCTTCTTGCCAAGGAACCCTGGACAGTTCCTTGGGTGGTAGCAAGAAGTCATTTCTTTTCTCTGTGGTTTTTGAGGGCTTCACTTAGAGCCAGAAAAGGACCGTGAAAGGAAGAATTTTGAGTCACACTTCTCTGGTCGCCCTGCTCCCTCCGGACGGTTTCCTTGGAGTCTCAGGGCAGCTCTGGGTGGCTCTGCGATGAGGCTGTGGCAGCGCTTTACCCCATCCTGCTGGAGCAATGGCGTCGGGTGTTCTGGAAGAGGCACATCCGTGCTCTCGACCAGAGTCAGGCCAGACGCTCCACAGTGTGACTGTTCACCCGTTAGAGTGTACAGTTTAGTGGCTTTTACTAAATTCTCAGAGCTGTGTATCCATCACCACAGTCAGCATTTCATTAGAATATTTTCGTTACTGCAGAAAGAAACCTCACAGCCCTTAGTTGTTACCCCTAAGTTCCCTCACCCTCTTCAGCCCTCCTCAGCCCTAGAGTAATCTCTTTCTTGTCTCTATGGATTTACCTACTCTGGACATTTCAAATAAATGTAATCATATAACCTGTGGTCCTTTGTGAGCAGCTTTGTTCACTTAGCATAATGCTTTCAAGGTCCATCCATGTTGTAGCATATGTCAGTTCTTTTTTTTGTTTTTAAGTTATTTTCTCTCTTTTTTGTGGGGGGCGGGCGCTGCGTTGGGTCTCCGTTGCTGCGCACGGGCTTTCTCTAGCTGCAGTAGGCAGAGGCTACTGTTTGTTGCAGTGTATGGGCTTCTCATTGCGGTGGCTTCTCTTGTTGCAGAGCTCCGGCTTTAGGCGCGCAGGCTTTGGTAGTTGCAGCATGTGGGCTCAGTAATTATGGCTCGCGGGCTCTAGAGCACAGGCTCAGTAGTTGTGGCACACGGGCTTAGTCGCTCCGTGGCATGTGGGATCTTCCCGGATCAGGGGTGGAACCCATGTCCCCTGCATTGGCAGGCAGAGTCTTAACCACTGCGCCACCAGAGAAGTCCCTTCTTTTTTTTTTTAATTGCCAACGAATATTCCACTATGTGGATATTTCACTTATCAATTGACAGACATTTGTGTTGTTCCCACTTCTTGGCTATTATGAATGTGTGATACTACGAATGTACATGGGTGTGCAAGTTGCTCTTGGGTATGTAACTAGGAGTGGAATTGCTGGATCACATGGAACTCTACATTTAGCCCTTTGAGGACTGTATAGGTCTTCATACAGATGTATGTTTTCATCTGGACCATACCTTTTTTGTGTTATGTTTATATACCTGTTGGTGCCAGTTGTCATTTCTGCTTCCTCACACCCTTATTTGAGCTATGGGATATCTAAGGAGGGCAGAGGGTGGCCTTGTGCAGACCCTGTCATTCCATGTTCATTGCACAAGTATTAATTGAGCATCTACCATAATCCAGTCTGTCTAGGTGCAGGGATGTATCAGTGAATAAATGATACATGTCTGTCTTCATGAGCTTCCATTCTTGCTGGATAGACAACAAATCAATGTAAAGTGATACATAGTAAAGAGAAATGTAAAGTGTTGGGAGGCAGTGAGTGCTTTGCAGTAATTCTGATCGAGCTCGTGCGACTTTGAGATGTAGCCTCATCAAAGTGGGAGGACGGTAGACGGCGCTCTCCCACACGAGGTGGAGGAACTCTTGGGTTGTTACAGCGGATGTGTTGCCAGGCAGTGGAGCCAGTGATGGGACAGCTTAGGTCCTAAGCTCCAGCGCCCACAGGATGTTGACGTTGGACCTTAGGCTGTGCTCTTTCGGCGTGAAGGTGGGCGCTCTTCCCATCTCCTTTTATCCCACTGCCTTATGATTCTTTCTTTGCATGCCTACCAGCCTCCTGGAGTCTGCCCCCATACCCCAGCCTCTTGCGCTTTTTGCAGAGAGCTAAGGGCAGTAGTATGGGGAACCGGAAGGGCAGCATACTCAAAGGTGTACATGTTTCTACCCTGCAGCCCACCTTGGGACACCTCGACTCCAAGCCCAGCAGTAAGTCCAACATGCTGCGGGGCCGCAACTCAGCCACTTCTGCTGACGAGCAGCCCCATATTGGCAACTATCGACTCCTCAAGACCATTGGCAAGGGTAACTTCGCCAAGGTGAAGCTGGCTCGGCACATCCTTACTGGGAAAGAGGTGAGCTTTGGGGTTGGGGACGTGGCAGCATCTCCCAACTGTTGATACGCCAGCAGGTAGTAGTGGAACTTCTACCACAGCCAGCCTTTTGTTTATCAGGCAGAAATGAGATCTGAACAGATAGGGGTGCTAAGAGGGATAGGGCCAAAAGGAGGCAGAAATATAAAGGAGGAAGTAGATTCGAGTCCTGAGTTTAGCCTGGTCAGAGAGGTAATCTTGGGCTTTTTATCTCTTGTTCAGGTAGCTGTGAAGATCATTGACAAGACTCAACTGAACTCCTCCAGCCTCCAGAAAGTAAGCACACAGTACCTCCTGTCCCTTTCTAAACCTCTGTCAGGAGTTAATGATCTGCTGACCCCATTTGGACCTCCTCTTGAACCCCTAATTCAGAATCTCTGGTCGTTGCACTGTTCCCACCATCCCTTTCCGTGGCTCTGCTATCTTTAGGGTTTGGGTTGGATCACCTGTGTTGGCGCCTCCTGATTGAGCTTCCTGGCCACAGGCACTGGCCCTTTTAGAAGTCTTTCTGCCCCTTTCCTGCCCCTTGGCCTACCTGTCTGACCTACTTCCTGCATCTTGTTTTCTTCTGGCCTGTGACCAGCCCTATGCAAAAACACATGTATATAGCCATTACTAGAAACACATGCAGTTAACTGTAAGATCTGAATGATCCCGGGGAGTGGCTCTAGAAGTACAGGGATAAGAGGAGGCAGAGAACCTGCCACTGGATTCTGTGCCAGCTACATTTCAGAGAATGGGTATGGAAGGCTGGGGTTTTTCGAAACTAAACTCCAGTTTCAAGCCTCTTACCGTACGTGCAGATTAATGACAGGTCCTCCCAGTTTTCCTTCTCACTTCTAGGCTTCTTTTGACTAACAGTTGCAGAGTCCTTTGCATGTAGTTTTTGCTAGATGAGGTTGAACTTTCCTTCCCTTCTTGACTTACAGTGGAAAACTGAGGTCTTACTTAGCTGGTCGGGGAACCCTCCAGGTGAGACCACATATGTAGGAGTGAGAAAAGAAGGCTTTCATTTGCAGAGGAGGGACGGCTTACCAGTGACTGGTTGGTGTAGAACTGGAAACTGTCTGCCCTCTGCCCCCACCCTGGGCTCCGTCAGTTAGGGGAAGGAAGAAATCTCCCGTCAGGCTCCCAAAAAGCTGTCCCTATTCAGGTCAGTCAGACTTCCTCATACTCCAGCTGACCCTGGCTCAGATTTTCTGACCTTGATTAACCTAGTTCTTTGCATCTTGTGGCAGATTGAGTTTTTCTTTTCACGAGCACATTGTTACTTGAGTTAGGAGAGGGCATAACCTGATGCTAACAGCCAACTACAGTGAGATTGGGAAGCTTGGGACTGGAGGTTGGGAGCTGTTGCTGAGAGAGACACTCACAGAATTAGTGTGAGTTGAGGTGCCCTGACATGCTGACAGCCAAAACCAAGGTGTTTCCTATTTTTTGTTACCCCTGGGATCCCCTCAGAGTTCTTTGACTCAAAGGAAACATGGCTGTCATCACCAGGGCTTCCCTGCTGCTGGGAGCTTTCCGGAAGAAAGGGAAAGAGGGCTACTCTTGACATGTTGGCTCAGACCCCACAGAGCAGAAGCCAGCCTGGTGTGGGCCGTTTGGTCTTTGGAGCAGTTTAGCCTGCCAGAGTCAGCTAGGCCGTCTCATTTCCCACCTCTTTTTTCTCCCGCCTCTTCCTGACGGGCTGGAGGCGGCAGCACCAGGCAAATGCAACCATTTTTAGGGCCTTTGAACTCACGCCACTGCCAAGGCCAGCCTGGTTCTGGCCAGATCGCTCTGTTTAAATTTGATCCCAGCAATGATCCCTAAAGGACAAACGCTGAAGAAGCCATCCTCTTCGGGGTTCTAGACAAGCTCAGAAAACTCCACGCGCTCCTAGGAGAACGCCCTTTCCAGGCCCATTATTGCCCCTGAGGTGGCGTCCAGGATTTTTTGCCTCTTCATCCAAGATAACTATTGGGCCTGGGAAGAAAGCAAGAAAAACCTGGGCCCTAACAAGAAAAGGGAGCCAAGGTCAGAATCAGGTTCTCGAAGATTGGAAAACCTGTCTCTTCTTTTCCTTTCCAGCCCACAAAAGCTCTGGGATCTCATTAAAGGAAAAAAAAGAAAGATGTGTTCACTTTTCCCCATAAAATAATAACCTAAATTAGGTCTCCATATCTCCCCTCTCCTTAAAAACAAAAACAAAACACAACACAACTAGTTCTGCTCTTTGTGCAAACGGTGAGGCCTAGAAGTTGCAAAAAACCCCACCTCCAGTTCTCTGGCCCCCGCAGAGGGGATGGAGTTCATTTCTGTCATCTTTCTTCATGGAAATGTATGGTTTGGAGTCCCTGATTTTGTTTCACAAAGAGAGCGTGAGTGTGTGGAGGTGGATTTGATTAAAATTGGCATCAGCTATATATAGGAGTGGCTTCTTCTGTCACCACCCCGAGGCCCAGGAGAGAAAGGCGTACCCACTAGTGCAGAGCCCTCTGACTTCTGTAAGTCAGAAGGTGGTGGGCCCCTTCAGAGGGGCCCCTTCAGAGCTCCCCTACCTCTTCACACAGACCAAGCTAGAGTCTGCTTTGTCAGTGAACTGTAGAAGCAGTTCAGGTTCTAAATGTTCATGTACGTGGGCTCACGCTCCCTCTTTCAGAGGCATGCAGCCAAAACCCGTCTGCTGTTTGGGGGCTGGATTTGGGGAGACAACACCCAAGGGTGCAGCTGGCTCGTCCAGATGCTGCCCCTGAGGGTACAAGTCATGAGAGCCCAGCTTTCCTCGCACTGACCCTTCTTGCTCTCCTTCCCCGCCATGTCCTTCTCAGCCACTGGGGATGGGCATGGAGGATCTGGACAGCTACTCTATTTCTTTTCCCTGCCTGTTTTCTCTTTTGGAAAAAGAATCTTAGCAGTGGCTCTGTTTGGAGGGGACCTGAGGGGAGCAAGCTGAGCAAGCATGACCCCTGGTATTTTATTTTCCAGCTGTTCCGTGAAGTAAGAATAATGAAGGTTTTGAATCATCCCAACATAGGTGAGAACCAGTCATCATTCCTTTCCTCTTCCCCCACAGCAAGGCTCCACTTCCCAGCATGTGGCCCTTCTCCCTGAGGCACATGGCCTTCTGGAGTCCGTAGTCTTCAAGGATGCCTCTGGGGAACCCAGCTCAAGATCCAGCTCTGCCTCTGGAGCACAGGGCTGTCCTTAGTGGTGTGGCTGCCTCGAGAGGAACCTGTCTTTGGGAGAGGAGGAAACTTTCTGATTCCTAGGATGCCCCTGTACATGTTGGGGCTCGATGTGTGGCCCCTGCTGCTTCTCTGACTCATAGCTTGGCCTTTTCTCTTGTAGTTAAGTTATTTGAAGTGATCGAGACTGAGAAAACTCTCTACCTTGTCATGGAGTACGCTAGTGGAGGTAGGTATGGAATTGCCTCTTCCTACTGTGTCCCCACCTTCCCCAGCCCCAGCAAGCTCTGATGTAGACCCTGCCCCTGTCACTTGCAGGAGAGGTGTTTGATTACCTAGTGGCTCATGGCAGGATGAAAGAAAAAGAGGCTCGAGCCAAATTCCGCCAGGTGGGTGTGACTCCCTCCATGGAGTGTGGGCCCGACCTCTGCTTTGGGGGGTTTGGCATACAGGGAGGAGCTGCCTGTCTGTAAGCGGCATCTGGAGGGTCCTTTGGGCTTTGCTTATCTATGTGGCTGCTTCGAACTCGGTCACAGGATCACAGCTCCACCAGCCCCTGTAGCCCACCTTCAGGTGCCCCTGAGCTGACCGCTCTTCCTTCCTTTCAGATAGTGTCTGCTGTGCAGTACTGTCACCAGAAGTTTATTGTTCATAGAGACTTAAAGGTAAGGCGTGCTCTCATCTCCAGTGTCTTTGAGTCAGGGCTGGGTCATTCACCCTCTGTTAACTGTGACATAACCATTACACCCTGAGTGTTCAAGGAAACACCAGCCTTTAATTTTTGGGGGACGATGAGGAAACCCCTAGGGCTGCTTCTGACATAGGCCTTATGACTGGACTTAGGATCCCATTCCAGCTAGCGAGGAGAGGGCCTCTGCCATTTCACCTCAGCCCTTCACCTTCTGGTGCAGCCAGGCATGGCAGGAGGGCTGCAGGCAGCCTGGCGGCTGACCGAGGAAGCAGTGCTGCCTGTTCCACAGCTGCGTCACAGCTGCTTTGCAGACGTGCGGCAGACTCATGTCTTTCACTGAGCTGTTAGCATGTGAGACTGCCTGGGAGTCTTCCTGGCCCCTGCGTCCTCGCAGATGTGACCGTGCTTAACCCAGGCCTGACAGGGAGGCTTTGCACAGCTCACCGCGTCTCTGAGCCTTCAGAGCCCAGCTCTCACCGGCCTGCGCGGCCCTCCTCCAGCCCAGCCCAGCCTCTGCACACTGACTGGAGGCCTGCCCTGGAGTTGGTGGGAGAAGTTCTAACATTGGAGATGACTTCCTGTTTGTTCTTCCATTACGCTCAGCTCCTTCCTGTCCGGTGCCTTAGTGTGATCCACTTGGTTCCCTGACGTTTTCCTTCTTACCTCCCAGGCAGAAAACCTGCTCTTGGATGCTGATATGAACATCAAGATTGCAGACTTTGGCTTCAGCAACGAATTCACCTTTGGGAACAAGCTGGATACCTTCTGTGGCAGTCCCCCTTATGCTGCCCCAGAGCTCTTCCAGGGCAAAAAATACGACGGACCCGAGGTGGATGTGTGGAGCCTGGGAGTTATTCTATATACACTGGTCAGCGGATCCTTGCCTTTTGATGGACAGAACCTCAAGGTGGAGTGAAGTGCAGGCTTAGATCATTTGTACTCTCATTTCTTCTCTTGGCCTCTGGTTTTATCCCCGACCTCTCACCTTTGCTGCTTTTCTACATTTTTCCTGAGCCAGAGCTTCAAAGAAGGGCTTGCAAAAGGTAGCAGCTATTAAAAGCCCTCTGCATCCAGCAAAATAACCTCAGTTCCTCTCTTGAGGGCTGGGATAAATTGTATGTCCGTTCACCCCTCCAAGGTCCTCAGAATTGCAAGCCTCGGGCTGATCAGGCCAGAGGGCGTGGGGTATTTGACATCGCCGCCTCTCGAGTGGGGTGCCTTGTCCCAGGCTCTCTGCCTCTTAACCATATTTCATTTATATCTGCCTGGCCAGTCTTAAACTGTCAGGAGCCTGGATATTAGGTTCCTTCCCTTGGCCTTGGGTGATTTAAATTTCCCTCCTACAGGAGCTGCGGGAGCGGGTACTGAGGGGGAAATACCGTATTCCGTTCTACATGTCCACAGACTGTGAAAACCTGCTTAAGAAATTTCTCATTCTCAATCCCAGCAAGAGAGGCACTTTAGAGGTGAGCGGCCTGAGCCCAGCTGGTAGGAGGTCCTGGGTTCCCAAGGAAACCTCCAAGCTGAGTCTTCCTCTCTGCCCTTCCCCTTCCCTTTACTCCCCAGCAAATCATGAAAGATCGATGGATGAATGTGGGTCACGAAGATGATGAATTAAAGCCTTATGTGGAGCCACTCCCTGACTACAAGGACCCCCGGCGGACAGGTGAGGCTGTGCTGGGCCGTGAGGTTGAGCCTGCCTAGGACTCAGGACCAGCCTTAACTGTATGTCCCCCCACGCAGAGTTGATGGTGTCCATGGGTTACACACGGGAAGAGATCCAGGACTCGCTGGTGGGCCAGAGGTACAACGAGGTGATGGCCACCTATCTGCTCCTGGGCTACAAGAGCTCCGAGGTGTGTGCCCCCTGCTCCATTCCCCGTCCAGCCAGCCTCTCTGTTGGTAGTATCCCCATGCTTCTAGCAGCTATTGAGGGCAGAAGCTCATCTCTGAGTAGGTGTGCTCTCTACTGACTAATTTTAAGCCTAATCTCTGGTGGTGCTAAGGTCCCCTGGCTTTTGCTTTCACTAATTTCCATCAATAGTTCAATAGGGAAGCTGGTGGGGTCTGGGCCTGGGTCTGGGTTTCCATACGGGTGAGTAGATCTGGCTCATTCTGTGTTGGTTAGACTGGGTCTAGGTCATTCTGGCTGGGTCAGTTCTGTGTTGGCTCTAGAAGTCTCTGACTGTTTCGATATGTTTGTGTCTCTCTGTATCTGGAAGTCTGGGTTCCTGGGTGCTCTGTGTCTGTCTTTATAGGAATCTTGAGCCTGTGTGTTGCTTCTGCCTAGAGCTTGTGTCTGGGTATGTGTATCTGTGTGCGTGTACGTCCATCCTCCCGTCTGTGCATCTGGAGGCTTCGTGATGATTGTTCTGCTCGTATGGGTACCCATGTCTGCGCCTGAATGCCTGGGTCTCTGTGGGAGTAGGGCCTTGTTCGCCATCTGTGTGGCCCCACATCCACTCGTGGCCTCCCCGTCCTGCGCTCCGCCTGGCGGTGCTGGACGCCCTTTCTTGATTCTTGACTTAGCCTGTTCAGGAGGTGTTGGGGGGTGTCTCTGAGTCTGAATGTGCACTCTCGTGTGTGGCGTGTGTATCCCACTCTGAGGGCGGGGTTCTTTTTGGGGAGGTTGGTGTGTCTTTGACTGTGTTTTTCAGGGTCTGTGTTGGGACTTGTCTCCGTGAGTGTTTATTTAGATGCACGCTGGTCTTGCAGGGGGTATGTCTCATGGGAGCCTGGGGTGGCTTTGTGTCAGGCAGGAATGTGTAAGTGGGATCATCCATAGGCAACTCTTCGTGACCTCTGCCCTCCCTTTTGTGTTCTTGCAGCTGGAGGGCGACACCATCACCTTGAAACCCCGGCCTTCAGCTGATCTGACCAATAGCAGTGCCCCTTCCCCCTCCCACAAGGTACAGCGCAGCGTCTCAGCCAACCCCAAGCAGCGGCGCTTTAGCGACCAGGGTGAGTACTTCTGGGAACTGCAGGTGGGGGACTCACCCCTCTCCTGATGGGTTCTTGGGGCTTTGGATGACACAGCTGAGTTTCCATCCCTGTTCAGCCCTTATTAGTAGCATGTCCTTGGGCAAGTCACTTAACTTCCCTCCAACTTGCCCTTACCCATTCCCACTGTCCTCTGGCCCAGCAGCTGGTCCTGCCATTCCCACTTCTAATTCCTACTCTAAGAAGACTCAGAGTAACAACGCAGAAAACAAGCGGCCTGAGGAGGACCGGGAGCCAGGGCGGAAGGCCAGCAGCACAGCCAAAGTGCCCGCCAGCCCCCTGCCTGGGCTGGAGAGAAAGAAGACCACCCCCACCCCCTCCACGGTGAGCCACGCCCACCCCCTCCCTCCTCCTGGCCAGCCCCACCTCTCCTCCCCATCCTCCCGGCTCCTGCTGTGGGGCCTGCCCTCTCCAGGCAGCTCTTTCCTTAATGCAGACCCAGCTCCCTTTGGCTGCCTACCTGACCTTCCGCCCCGGGGCCACTTCAGCTTACTGTAGAAAACCCTGCCCCACAGGGTAAAAGCGAACTCCGTTCTTTTCCCAGCCCGACTGCTTGTGGTGGAAGGGGGAGGGGGAGCAGGTTTTGTGAACCTGCCAGTAGAACACTTTGGTTTTCTGTGATACTACTCTGCCCTTTATTCCCCACAGAACAGCGTCCTCTCCACCAGCACAAATCGAAGCAGGAATTCCCCGCTTTTGGAGAGGGCCAGCCTTGGCCAGGCCTCCATCCAGAACGGCAAAGACAGGTGAGCAGGCCTGGGCCCTGCCTGCCGTATTTCCCGGGAGCCACCTCTCCCAGCGGTGACGTCTGTCAGCAGCACCGTCTCCCGTCCTGCCCCCCTGGAGTCCCATCCTGGCTCTGTCCAGTCCAGCCTTCCACACGCCAGCACCTCCTCCCTCTCTCCCCACCCCCCTCCTCCTCTCCCCTGTGCTCCTGTGACCGCTCCTTACGGTGTACCGAGTGTGACTCCATGGTCATCTCAGCTGCCTTCTTGCTTCTTGACTGCAGCCAGGGCGTGGCAACTGCACTCTTCTGGGCATCAGTGCCTGAGGGGCCCCAGCTCAGGGCAGGACCGAGAGATGCCCACCTGAAGCGTGTACACATTGAGGGTGACTCTAGCTGTGCCCATGAGAGCAGAGCCCCCCTAACCTTGACCGTCATGTTGAGTTCCTGGCTCCTTGTCTTCTGAGCTTAATGAAAACTCCCCTTAGCAACACGCTGCTCTTTCTGGCGACGACACATCCTTGTTCTTAGAATTTCTAGGAGACCAGTGCAGCCCGGAGACAGTTGCCTCCTGTTGGCTTTCCTGCACTCTGGGTTTCCTCCCCTAGGCTCTGGCCTGCCTCTCCTTCCTTGCTGTGCCCTGCACTTCCCAGCCCTGCCTCCCTCGGCTCTGACTCGTGCCCCGCTGCTGCTGCTGGGCCTGACGTGCGTCCCGCCGAGGCTCCCCAGCCCTGGCCCTTCCCGCCTTGCCTGTGCTTCCTAACCGGAGCCTCCTGCCCCCTCCCACCCCTAACCCAGGCCTCTCCACTGCTTTTGTCTCCTAGCCTAACCATGCCAGGGTCCCGGGCCTCCACGGCTTCTGCTTCCGCCGCGGTCTCTGCGGCCCGGCCCCGCCAGCACCAGAAATCCATGTCGGCCTCCGTGCACCCCAACAAGGCCACTGGGCTGCCCCCCACGGACAGTAACTGTGAGGTGCCGCGGCCCAGGCAAGTGTGCTGGGGCAGCTGATACACCTGCTGCCCTCAGCCCACCCCCGCCCCCCCCACCCCCCACAATTTCTTCCCACCTGGGGGTCCTGCTCTGTTTTTGGCATCTTAGCCACAAGAGATGGCTGTCCCCTGCAGCCAGGAAGTAGAGGACACAAAAAATAGCTTAATGCCCCTCTTTTCCTCCAGTTCTCCCTCTCAGAACAGATATGCAAGAAGCCGTCCCGAGGCTCCAGAAGGAAGCCTTTTTGTTCTGAGCCTTCCTGGACTTCCTTAGGACCCCGGGGACAGTCAGCATCACAGGGACTCAATCCTTGAGGGTTGGTCAACATTGTCCCCTTGAGGTTCCAGACTGCCTAGCTCCCAAGGAGCCTCTTCTCTCCTTCCTGTACTGCTCTCCACACACGTATCCTTCCCTGCCTCCCCTCCCTCCCCCAAACCATCTCCTTCCCCCTCCACCCAAACATCTTCCTTACTGGTGTCCTCAGTGGTCACACCCCTTCCTTCTGTGTCCTCTGTGATGGCTGCCTCTGCCCTAGCGTCCCCCTTCCCTTTCCCATGCCAGGGAGCTCCAGATGCTCGGTGCTGATGGCTTTCTCATGCCCTGACGCATTTCCCCGCCCCCCACCTCTTTTCTCACAGCACAGCCCCCCAGCGTGTCCCTGTCGCCTCCCCCTCCGCCCACAACATCAGCAGCAGCGGTGGAGCCCCAGACCGAACTAATTTTCCCCGGGGTGTTTCCAGTCGAAGCACCTTCCACGCTGGGCAGCTCCGGCAGGTGCGGGACCAGCAGAATTTGCCCTACGGTGTGACCCCAGCCTCTCCCTCTGGCAACAGCCAGGGCCGGCGGGGGGCCTCGGGGAGCATCTTCAGCAAATTCACTTCCAAGTTTGTACGCAGGTGAGTAGGGGGCCTAGGGCGGCAGAGAGGCTGAGGCCAGGCCTTCCACCTTGCCTGGGGGTGGGGATGAGGACACCTGGGGGTTAGAGCTGGGATCAGGTCCCAGGGTTAGAAACCTCAGGAAGCCTAAGAAATTGAGCCTTTGTTGGCACCTGAGATGCCCAGACCCATCCGTCCCTCTCAGGCCTCCCCAACTCCTTGTTCTCTGGCCCGAGCAGATGGCCGATGCCGCCTCCTCTCTAGGAGAGTGTGAACTCAGATGCTAAAATAAAAGCCCCCCTCGTCTCTCCTGGGTTCCCATGGAAACTTATATTTGGTGACGCAGCTGCAGAGTCATGAGGCCTGAGCCAGGCTGGGCCGGCAAGGAGAGTTTCTCCTGGTCTCTTGTCTTGCCCCCTTTGACCTCCTTTCTCCCCACCCAGTCGGTTTTGTCTGGCTGCAGCCACTCGCCGCTGCCACGTTCCTCTGCTGGGGGGCTGGGGGTTGCCAGGATGAAGGCCATAAATGAAATAGCTGGTGGGGGCCTAGGATGTCTCCCTTGCAGCCTGAGGCACTCTGACGCTTTCCTACGTGGGAACCAGGGTGAAGGTTCTCTTCGTGAGGTTTCTCACGCCTGGCCCCTGATGACCCAAAAGGACAGCGTTGATTCTTGAGGTGCATCCAGTAATGTGGCCTCTTGGGCTGCTCCCTGTCTCCATCCCACCACTTCCTGACCCATCTTAGTGTAGCTCAGGAAGCAGCAGGAAGGAGCCTTGGAGAGAACAGGTTTGCCTGCCCTTCCTCCTGCACTTCATTCCACTCAGCTAGAGTAGCCAAGCCATGCCCCTTTCCAGCCCCGGAATGCAGGTGTAGGGCTGCAGGGTGGGGCGTGAGCAGATTGGGATGTCTGGGACTCTAGTCTCGCTGAGCGGCTCTTCCACAAGTGGGGTGACCCTTGAACCTGTAAAGCCCACTCCCCACCTGCTTATCCACATACCGTCTTGTTGGTTTTTTTTTTTTATTTCTTTTTTTATTTTGTCTTTTTTTGTTTGTTTTTTTAGAAATCTGTCTTTCAGGTTTGCCAGAAGGTAGGCGTTGAGCCCGCTGTGTGTGCGTCTGTGTCCTGTGTCCTGCCTCCATCACTAACTCGCCTTTTCTGGCTCTTGCTCCCTCCTGCATCTGCTAAACCATGTCTGTGGGGTCCTCTCTCTGCCATCTTAAAGGGATGAAGACGGCCTCTGCCTGGGCGGCCCACAAGGCCACGTTTGCCCACTCAGGGCAAATGACTCTGAAAACGATGGGCCTGTCCCCAAGCAAGGGGGACCTTCTCAGGGAATTCTCCCTTTAAGATTGTCTCCTTCCCCCCAGTCCCCTACCCTGGGTTTTGGTCACAAGCGCGTTGGGCTCCTTTTCCAGCCCTTTCTCGTGTCTGTGCATGCGCTCTGAGGAAGCTCCACCGGGGTCGAAAGTGCATCTGGGATGGTATCTCATTCTGGGTCTCCTGGGCTTCCCCTTCCCTGGTGCCCTGAACTTCAGGGCTGTGTGGCCTCTTGCCCCTGTCCTCTGGGATGGCAGGACTTTGGAGGTACTGGCGGGACACTGGGGTCTCAAGACTTCAGCCTGATGCCTCCAGGCCCAAGGAGCCTTTGCCTCACGAGCGGGGCACAGCACCCCCTTCTGGCAGCTCCTGCAGAACTAGGCCGACCCCACCCCCACCCCAGCGTACCTCCTACCTCCAGACGTTTCTGGATGAATCAAGCCGCGTCCTCTCTGGGCTGTGTTCTCCAGTTATGGCCTGTGACTTCCGAAGAGCCAGAAGCTGGGACATTCTAGGGCAGGGGCCGTCTACCCCTAAGCCCTGGCCAAACAGTGGGAGATCCCCCCTCCCTCAGGCATTTCCCTTCCTGGGCCAGGTCCTGGCTCTGCCACCCCTGGCCCTGTCTTCATCCTCTCTGGTGGCCTGGGTGGGCCAAATACCAAGCTGAGGACCAAGGGCCAGGTTGGGAGCCCTGGTTCCCCAAGGCCGTCAGCCCAGCCCCTTCGGTGCCCCAGCTGACAGAACGACGGCCAAGACAGGGTGTTCAGGCTTTCCCCCTTCCACCCGCTGCTCGCCACCCAGCTCTTCACTGCATGGCTGGCTGTTGACTCATGGGGCCCCAGTGGGGGCCTGCCCTGCACGGTACCTCCACCCACAGGGCAGGAGCCAGGTGGGGCCGGAGAGAGCAGCCAGGCTCCTTCCCCTGCACGGCCCAGGCTCCCTGTTCGCAGTGCACTTGTTTGCATTCGTGTGTCTGTTGTGTCTTTGTGTTCCTTTTACATGTGCTGCCGCTGCTCTCTCTCACTCCTCCTTACATCCTTGCCCTCCTCTGCACTCCCCAATTTCCCAGCTCCAGGCACCCATCTTCCAGCCAGGAGCTGGAGAAGCCGCTCAGCGGGGCCAGACCTCTTCCCCACCCACCCTCCCAAGGTGTCTCCCCTGCTCTGCCCTCTGTCCTCCCTTCTGTATCAGCAGATGGCCTGGCAGGCAGGGGAGTTATAAAAGAGTGGGGGAGGTGGGCTTGTCTACAGCCGGCCTCAGGGCCCATCTCCTCCCCGCCCCAGTCCCAGGCACTGAGCCCCAGGCGTACTCAAAGCAGGTCCGGCCCTTGGCCGTTTGAGCCTCCTGAGAGAGACCTCTATTTATCTACCCCCCCCACCCCGCCACCCCCCGGCCCTTCCCTCCAAGAGGACTACAGTTCTGAGACCCGCTCAGGGGGCGCTAGTGCAGAAGCCGCCCTGCGCGAGCCCTGGCTGTGGGCTGTGTGCGCCATGCGTGTGCCCGCACGTCCACACCCTCCTCCTCCCCCGGCTCCTCCCGGCACCCGTCTTTGAGAGTGTGGGGAGGGGCAGGCCCCGCGTGCTGGGCTCCCTGTTGGAGAGGGACAGTTGAGCTGCCAGTGTGAGGTGCCATGTTGGCCTGCTAGGTGATGGGCGAGTGGCCTTTGGGCTTGGGTCCCGCCCACCCACCGGCGGCACCTCCCCCGGACCCGCCCTCACAGAGGTCCCAGCACTAAACTCTCCCTCGCTCTGTTTTTTGAGGAACCTGAATGAACCTGAAAGCAAAGACCGAGTGGAGACGCTCAGGTGAGAGGGGGCCGGAGCCAGCGCCCGCCCTGCCCGGGCCGCCGGCCCTGCCACGAGCCTCCCACTCCTCTTCCTTCTGCCACCCGGCTCTTCCTCCCACGCTTGCGCCCTGTCCTCCCCCTCTTGGGGCCTCCCTTTCCTCAGAGGACCCCCACAGCCCCGCTGCAGTGGGTGTGGGCCCTTCTCCTCAGGTCTGGTGTGTTCTGGAAGCAAGAGCCCTGCCTGGGCCGGGTGGTTGGGACTCTAGACTCCTACCCCTCGACAAGCTCACTTGCCTGTGAATCAGTCACTTCTTTCTGTCCAGTCTGTGAACTGCTCAGGGCTACTGAGCGCGTGCTCCCCTTTCTTCCCTGACCCTGCCCTCTTCCCAGGAAAGCATGGCGCTGTCACCTTGTCACCCCCTGCCAGGGGCTGGCTTCTCGCCTTCTCTGCCCTGAGAGACGAGACCGCCCACCCCTCTCGCCCTCCCTCTGCTCCCTGGGCCAGGTCTAACGCTCCCTCTTCCAGCACTGCCGCCTCCCGGGCACCCTCCCGCTCTCCTCTCTGGTCTCGGGGTCCATCTGCCAGGGGGGCTGTCCTGTGGCTGGGGCGCCTGACGCCCGCCTCTGCCCTCTCCGCAGACCTCACGTGGTGGGCAGCGGCGGCAGTGACAAGGAAAAGGAGGAGTTTCGGGAGGCCAAGCCCCGCTCGCTACGCTTCACGTGGAGCATGAAGACCACGAGCTCCATGGAGCCCAACGAGATGATGCGGGAGATCCGCAAGGTGCTGGACGCGAACAGCTGCCAGAGCGAGCTGCACGAGAAGTACATGCTGCTGTGCATGCACGGCACGCCGGGCCACGAGAACTTCGTGCAGTGGGAGATGGAGGTGTGCAAACTGCCGCGGCTGTCTCTCAACGGTGTTCGGTTTAAGCGGATATCGGGCACCTCCATGGCCTTCAAAAACATTGCCTCCAAAATAGCCAACGAGCTGAAGCTTTAACAGGCTGCCGGGAGCGGGGGCGGCGGGGGCGGCCAGCCGGACTTAGCTGCCGGGGCCGGCGCTCCGCCTGCCCGGGCGGGACTGCAGAGACGGATCGGTGTGTCTCCCCTGCTGGCACTTCTCCCCTCCCCGCCCTTCTCAGTTTCTTCTTCCATGTTCGTGGGGGTTGGGAGACGGTTCTCTCCCCCCCACATTTACCCCTGCCCAGATAGTCCCCCTTGCCCCCTCTCTCCCACAGGAGGCAGAGGAAGGGGCGGGAGGGGTGGGGGCGGGGCTCCCCTCGGTACTGCGGTTGCACAGAGTATTTCGCCTAAACCAAGAAATTTTTTATTACCAAAAAGAAAAAAGAAAAAAAAAAAAATCCCAGCGGCCACCTTTCCTCCCTGCCCCATTGGGACAGTCGAGACTGGATCTGTGGGGTTTCCCGGGAGGGTGGCTCAGGGCTGGAACACTCTCAGGCAAGAGTGGTGGAGTTCCCTGTCAGGCCCTCCGCCAGGCCCACTTTGGGCTTCTCCCCTCTCCTCTCCTCCTTCCCCTCCAAGCAAACCACCAGAGGTGGCCTTCCCCGACCTCAGGCCGCTGGGCTGGAGGCCTGGGCGGCTGGGGGCTGGGGGCAGGGGTGCCGCACAGCCCTGAAGCGGTGGGACTGGCGGCTGCTCTGGGGCTGGCAGGCTAGGCGCGGGGCTCAGCCTCCCTCCACACTGTATCCTCTGCCCCTCCTTCCCCAGAGGCTGGGCATTTCCTTCCACAAGCTGCTGTGGGGACTTTTGTTCCCCTCCTCAAAAAGTCTGTGCCATCTTCTCCCACCCCCTCCTGGGTAGAAGGCGGGGCTGACCCCAGGGCTGGGAGAGGGGAGGGGACCGCAGGGCAGATGGGCTCCTCGGCCCCCAGGGGGCCGCCTGGGCTGCTAGTCTCCAGAATAGGGACGCTGGGCATTCTCCGTTCTGGGAGAGCCTTTGTCTGAAAGCACAGCCCCCCTCGCCATCCCTCTCCCCACTGCTCCCCTTCATTGGCATTAATCTGGGCACCAGCTAGTTCCATAGCAGTGACTTCCCTCACCACTCATCTCTCGGCCTTGCCTTTTCTTCCTCACACTGTCGCCCCTCCTCTCAGGAGACACTGCCCGGGGGCCCCCGTGGCCGGCCGCCTGGCGGGAGGCTGGACAGGGCAGCAGGGCCGGGAGCCTCTGCCCTCCACAGGGTGGGGGGCACAGATAGGCCAAGTGACTCCCAGCTTGCTAACCTCTGCAGCCAGCGTGGGAGTGGCTGGTTATGGGCGCTTGGCTGGTGGCAGCCGCCGCATCCCTTAATTTATTTCTCTGCTGCTTCTGTTCTTGAGAAACTGGGGGGGCGGGTCCTGAACAGAGGCTGCCTCTACCCTCACCTGAGTTGTACATTTTTTGTGATGGGTTTTATTTTTTATTTTATTATTTTATTTTATTTTTTTCTTTTGATTTATGATGACTCCACTCCCACTCATCACCCCACTCCCAGGCCTGGCTCCGTGGCAAGTCGAGCCCTTGGTTCCCAGGAAGGGGCCTCGCCAACCTCAGCCCTCCTGCCCCAAGCCCTGAATGCGGGCTCCGGCTCCCACCAAGGGCTCCCCTCCCTTCTTCCCTCCCCCCTCCTGCCCTATGGAACAGCCCGGGTGCTCCGAGGGGCCGGGAGGGCAAGGCTTGGCTCCCAAAGGGGGTGGTGGCCAGGGGCTGGGGGGGGGGCCTCCCAGGCAAGGTGGCCCCTCCCCACCCAGCCCCCCTTCCTGCACTTAGTTTCTCCTCTGGATCAAACACGTAATAAAGAGAATGTTTGGAATCTGAGCTGCCTCCTCCTGTTTCTTCCTACCGGGCAGGGACCCAGTCCCCCTGAGCAAGATGTGGCCCAGCCTGCCTGCCTCGCAGGGGAGAACTGATTCCTGTCTGGGGCCTGGGGAAAGGCCGGTCCCCACCCTCATGGCACAGACATGAAGCAAAGCCCAAGACCCTTAAACCAAAAGGGAAAGAGGATTCAGTGAGCTTGAAGGTTTTATTTATTTTTAAAAAACATTGAAAAATAAACCCATGTCTGCATATGTTCCCAACCCTCCTTTCTCTAAACTTTTGGGCGGTGGACACAGTGGGCACCCTCAGGGCTCCTCGGCACTTTCCACCCGGCCCCCTGAAGACTGGAGAGCTACCTCTTCAGCCTCTGCTGCTGTCAGGCCCCAAGGAACCTTTCTGCCCACTTCCCCCCTCCAGCTCCCTCCCCACCTCACCCCAGACTTATTGCTAAAAGAAGGGGAAGAGGAAGAACAGCCAACACACTAAACTGTCCTCTCCGCCCCCCCCCCCAGGCTATGGTCACTACCCCCTACACACGAAGGGCAGGACCCCTAGGCCAGGCCCTGGCAGACTAGGAGGCAGCCGTTCCAGTCCCAGCCAGGAAAAGTACCCTCGGGCCAGCTCAGAAGGCCCCAGACCCTGGCTGGGGTGGGGGTGGAGACAGGCTGGCTGCCAGAAAGACGTGCAGAACCCGCGGGGGTCCAGGCTGTGCCCCCCGTCGGCAGCGCTGGGTCTTCGAAAGACCTGGCGAGAGCTCTAGTCTCTTCTGTCATCAGTGAAGCTGGAGGTCCCCGAGGACATCCGGCAAAGGGGTTCTGAAGCCTCCGGTTGGCGGAGGACCTCGGGGCTCAGAGCGAGGGTGCTGGAGGCTCCAGGGGGGCTCCAGCCAGGGTGGGTGCGGGCTGAGGGCCGGGGCGGGCACCGTGGCGGGAGGCAGCCAGGGCAGGGCGGATAAGAGGTGGTGGGGGCTGGTTGGGGGCCAGCCGGGGCTGGAGGAAGCGGCCCTGCTGGAGTGGGGGTGGCTGGCGGAGCAGGGTGGGAGCCGTGGGCAAAGGTGGCCTCAGCAGTGGCGGCGGCTGGGACAGCGAGGTGGGAGGCGGAGGAGGGGGCGGCGCAGGGGGCCCCGATCGGGGTCCTGATGTCGACACAGATGTAATCTGGACCTGAGAGGGGCGAGAGAAGAGTGAGAAACCAGGCTCAAGCACACCCTCAGCCCAGTCTAAGGATGGAGGCAGTTCCTCTCCTCTGTTCTCTGAAGCGTCTCGCTCTCTCTCCCCTTCTCACCTCATCGTCTTCCTCCAGGGCTGGGGCTGGCAAGGGAGCCCCTCTCCTAGCCTCCTCCATGGGGACCGGGGGGGCTCCAGGGGCCCCATCCTGCTCGGCCTCCCATTCCTGCAGCACCTCCTCCAGATTGAAGCGGCGCCGGTAGCTCACAAAGAAGGTCTTCACCTGGGTCAGAGTCTTGTTGCCAATCACCTCTGCAATAGCCCCAAAGTCTTTGCCATACCTACGGATGGCTGCAAGGGTCAAAAGGGCAGCAGGTGTGAATACCCCCTTAGAACTAGTTACTTCCCTGATCCTCCCCCTCTGCCCCAGCTCCTCGGAGGGCAGGAGAGACTCCTGGGGCCCTCTGTTCTCCCGAGGCTCACCCACCTTGTACTGCCAAAAGCTGCTCATCCGTGGTCCAGCGGGAGTTGAACTTGGTGTTGGCCTGGGGAGCAAGGAATATATCCTTGAGACTCAAAAATATGGGAACAGAGGCCCTGCTACCCAAGAGAAACTCCCCTTTCTGCTGTGCCACCAGAAGGACCCCCCTCCTGCACCCAGACTTGAAGCGCAGCCTCACCTCAGGGGGGCGGAGCGGATCGATGCCCCCCTCCAGGGCTTGGCGGAGGCTGCTGTTGGTCTGTTTCATGCTTTGCACCTGGGAAGGCAAGGCAAGGAAGGGACATCAAGTTCCAAGCCAGGGAGGCCGTCAACAACAACCCTCACCAGGGCCCCACTGCCCAGCAAAGCTCTTCGCCACCCACCATCTACCTCATCTCTCCCTCACAGCCATTCAGTAGGGGAGACACTGGGGTTTGCCCCTTTTCAAAGACCAGGTTTGTTTTTTTGGTTTTTTAATGTCCGGAAAAGAACGCTAAGTTACCCAGAAGCCCAGAGGATGGGGCAGAGGCAGGCTTGGCATCCACACGACCTCCCTTACACCTCCAGCTGCCCCCCATCATAGTTCCCAGCTGCCGACTGTCCCCTTTGCCTGGCCCCTTCTTTCCTTGGGCCCCCCACCTGGCGCTTGAGGGAGATGAGCTGGGAGTCGAGGCCTCGAAGTGTGAGGTTGGCAAGGTCCGGGCTCCCTGACACGGCAGTGAGGCCCTCGGGGCTCAGGTACATGCCCTTGGGAGGGCGCCGCCGAGTTCGCAGCGGATGGTGGCGGTACTGAGACCCCTGGGCCTCCTTCTTTCCTGGACCTGGGCGGGCATTCAGGGGCCGAGAGGGCAGAGGCTGCCAGGGAAAGGAGAGGAGGTGGGTGGTGCAGAGCCCAGGGAGAGGGCGGGCAGGCGGGCAGGGCCAGAGGAGCTCTGGGACCTCACCTCTCTCTTGGGGTCTCCAGCGTCCGGCTCCCCCTCACTCACGGCTCCTCGTCCCTCTTCAAGCTCATCACTGCTTACACGGGGGCCAAGGCCAGGTAAGGCAGGGGCCAGGGCCCCCAGGAGCTCAGTTTACCCCCACCCAGAGCCTCCCCCGAGCCCCCCACCTGTCTTCTTTGTCCTTTCGGCCCCCCAGCCGCCGAGCCTGTCTGTCCATCACACTGGTCCGGCTGCGGGTCTTCTTCCAAGAGTAGTAATACTTCACCAGGCTGGGTATCAGCTTGTCAGGCAGCTGGAGGGGCAACGCCAGAGGCTGGGGCCCACCTAAGACTCTGGGCCTCGGGCAGGCTTAACAGAAAGAAGGGGCCAAGGAGCACTGGCGGGGGTGGAGGGCTTTACCATCTGCTGGATCCGCTGGAAACATTTGCCGTGGAAGCCGAAGGCCTGTTCAAACAGCACCTTGTCCTCTACCGTCCACTCGTCCGGAAACGGGGTGAAGTTGGCCAGGTCAGCCAGCGACTTCTCTACGTCGTGCTTATGCCACAGGAGCATGCCCAGTGCCTGGCCCAGGAGAGGGGACAACTCAGGCTCAGCTGCCCGCAGCACTGTCCCGTCTCCACCCCGAATCCCTGCGAGGCCAAGGCTCACCTGCTCGATGTTGTAACCATGCTTCTCCTTGGCCATCGCAATGTACTTGTCAACTGCAGGGGCGGGAGGAGCCAGGTCTTGGAGGAGGGGTTACAACCCCTAAGCCAGGCCTGCCTGGAAAGGGGTATGCCCCCAGGGGCTAGGCCCCTGAGCCTGAGCCCCAGGGCAGGGGCTGAACCCACATACCTCAGCCTCCAGCCCACTTCTGAGAAGAGCTGGCTGCCAGCTGGCATGAACCCCAGGCCCCAGCTCCCAAGGGTATGCATGAGCCCAGGGTCCCACCCCACTCACGCTTGGCATCTGACACACAGTGGTTGGGCGACCACACCAACATCCCCTTCAGCTCCTTGTTACTGTAGCGTGCGGGGCTCTCTGAAAGGCAACGGAGCAGAGGAGGGAAGACATCATCAGCCTGGTGGCGCTGGCCTGGACCCACGGCCAGAGGGCAGCGGAGGAGTGGGGCCCGCGAGGTGAGGCCCAGAGGGGAAGGAGGGACAGAGACCCAGACAGGAAGGCAGAGCAGGAAAACTAACCATGCCACAGGGCCGGCCACCCACCCCCGCCTGTCCTTACAGTGGGCGCCAGCCAAGGGTTCCCCCAGGTGGGGCTCAGGGCCAAGCCATGGGCCCTCCAGTCCCCTCCCTTCACAGCCTGTCCTGCCACTCACCAGGCTTGCACTCCGGAATTACGGCCTGGTAATTGGTTCCAACGCGGATCATGCTGTCTGTGGAGCCGGTGGGGGGTGGGGGGAGGCAGTCAGGACTCCAGGGAGGGAGGGAGGACGGGAGGATGTGGCGGGGGAGGTGGCTGGCCTGGAGTTCTCCTTCCTGACCACCCAGGGCCCCCATCTTCCAGGAGGCTCACTTTTCCCTGATCTTCCCCTCAGTTACCCTCAGCCACAGAAGGAACTGGAAAAGGGAGAGACCTGCCTAGCCATAGCCATGGGGGGTGGGGGAGAGGACAGGGGCCAGTTTTCAAGCCCAGGCCCAGCAGAGCCCTTTGTTCTGACGGGGGGGGGGGTGAGTTGGGGGGGTTGGAGGGCTGCCCCTAGACCTGGACCACAGCCCTCCTGCAGAGAATCCAAGGCTCCTCCCCACCACAGGAGCCCCACAGCTCGGTGTGGAGGTGTCTTTCCAGCTCCTGCCCCAGTCAGACCTCAGTCCCCTGCAAGGTGGCAGGGTACGAGGAGCCCAAGCTGTGAAAGGGAGGGACGCCTGAGTCCTTCGGGGACTGAGGGCAGGGAGCGGGCAGGCAGGACCGCCTCCTCGGCAGCTAGGGGCCCAGCCTCCAGATTCCCTGTGCCGGCTTGGGGGAGAAGCAAGGCACAGGCTCCAATACAGGCAAGGCAGGAACCATCCGTATAATACCCCCGTGGTCGGCAACTCTCCCCCACGCCCTGCTCCGCGCTCCCCCGGGCCGGTGCGCCTTTAACCCTAGGCCTCCGGGCTCACCGTGCGAGTGCTCCTCCTCGCTGCTGTCATCCTCCGAGTGGGGTTGTCCGCCGTTGGGCGCCGTCTTGGCCCGGCTGCGGGACAGGATCCCGGAGCCCGCGCTCGGCTTCTCCATCACCGAGGGCATTACCCCGCCCAGCTGCCCCGGGGGGCGCGGGAGCCTTCGGAGAGCAGCGGTCGTTGCCGCGCTCGCCTGGGGTGCCGTGCCCGGCCCGGCCTGGAGAGGTCGCCACTGAGGCTACGAGAGGCAGGAGGTCAAGCGTGGCTAGGGTCCGGCGGGGCAGGAGCCCAGCGGGCAGCCCAGCGCTCTCCGCGACCCCCCCGGGTGAGGGTGTCAGAAAAGTTTGTGTAGAAGTGGGGTACGCGGGGGATGAGCGCAAGGTCCGGTGGGGCTGGGGCGCGCTCGCTCTGGACGCTCCACGGAATTGGGGCTCCCCGGAGAAGTCTGGGCACTCTGCCCTCGGAGCGCCCTGGAGCCCCAATGCCCGCCTGCCCACGCAGTTCAGCGAGCGGGCGCTGCGGCGCGATTGCCGCCCCCGGCGGGCTCCGCGCCTCTCGGCTGCACCAGGATGCCCCAGTCCCCGGGAGGGGACCCCTGCCCGGACCAGACCCCTGCCTGCGACGGCAGCCGGCGGGGCCCCGGCGCTGGCGGTGGCGGCGGCGGCGGCGGCGGCGGCGGCGGCGGCGGGACGGCGCGCACGGCGCGCGGTGCTGGGGCAGAGTTGCCGGGAGGCGGGGGAGCGCAGCCGCGGGCGCCGCCTCGCACCCTCCCCGGCGCGCTCGCTCTCCACGGCGCGCTCGGGCTGCTGCTCGCTCGCCCGCTCTCCGCCGCCGCTCGCTCCTCGCGCACACAATGAAGCTGCTGGCAGGGAAGTAGTGCCGGCTGCGGCCTCAGCACCCCTCCCCCAGCCGATGCCTCCGCCAGCTGAACATCTGGCCCTGGGGTGGAAGGGAGGGCCCGGGGGGCGGGGCCTGGGGGCCGGGGCTAGACCTCCAGGGGGTGGGGTCAGGACCCGGGTGGAGAGCGCTTTCCTCTACGGGCCCCCCGAGCTCCCAGACTTGCCCCTGGGGGAGACCACCCCCTACCCCCGAGGAGTAGCCGGGGGTCAGCCCCACCCAGGCGCACACCAGCCCCACACACCAGTGGGCTCGGGTTACCGCCGCCTGCCCCGGGGGCCCTGAGGCCGCCTGCCCGCCCGCCCGGGTGGAGCCCAGCTTTTCCTTCCATTTCCCTTCCTGCCAAGGAACTCCCCGCCCCCCTTCCGCAGGGGGGACCCCCCCCTTCATGCGCCCTTGGGGGCCAGAGCGGATGGGAGGCCGGACAGGCGAGGAATGAATTCCTCCAAGAGCTACCGGGCCAAAGCCTGGCTTCTGGTGCATCTGTGGGTCCCCAGGGGTCACCTCAGTTCCCTTTAACTGCTGCAGCGCGCACCCCAAAACAGTGGCACAAGGGGTTGCGGGATGGGGAGTGGGAAGTGTAGGGAAAGATCTGGACTGCAGGGTGAGGGAGGAGCTGGGTGTCCTCCCTACTGGGTTCACTGTCACCCCAGCTGGGAGCAGCATCCCCCTCCCCCAGGACGAGCACGGGCAGAGTGACAGACCGGGAAGCGGGTAGAGCGGCACAGACGGAGATGGGGGAGGGGGGTGGGCAGAGACTTTCAAAGCCAGACCCAGCCACCCTGCCAGGCACACAAAGAGCCAGCACACACACACACCGGCGACAAGCTGCGCCGGTGCCCGTCCCCGCCGCCGCAGGCACGTGCGGCCGCGCACACAGGCCGAAGCCCCCTCCCACCCGTCGCCCCTCCCACTCGAGCCCCAGACTTCTAGACACACCTCCACCCGGGCACGCCCCGCTGTGCCCAGACTGAGCCGAGCTTGCGCTCGCACCCTCCTCTCCCTTCCCTTCCTCGGCCACTCAGTAATCAGATTCCTAAATTTAGAAGCAACCCAGGGCCCAGCCAGGGATGGATCCCCGCCCCCACCCGCTGCCTGCGGCCAGCCGGCCGGGGTCCTGCGGTCGGGCCACGACCCGGCTGGGGCCTCCCGGTCCTGGGGGCTCCTGCGGGCGGCCGGGCAAAGTCAGGCACAACCCCACCCGGCTGCGGTGCTGTCGGGCCACACTGGGGCCACCCAGCCGGCAGCCACGTTGCCCGCCACACCTCCGGTCAGAGCTATGGGGCCTTTTTCCTCCTCTTAAATCATGGATTGGGCACCAAGCCCCAGGGTGGGGAGGTCTGGATAGAGGAGAACGAGTGGGCCAAGGGCAGGTCTGAGCTAAGGGCTCTGCTACAAATGGAAAAGAGCCTCCGCGGCCTTACTCCTTCTGAGTGGCCACCCTGCCCCCAGAACCTCCAGTCTTTAGGGAGCCTCTCATCTCTCTCCCCTCCTGCCTGGCCGGCAGCCATCGCTGCTCACAGCCCTCTCCTCTGATGGAGTCTTCCATTTTGCCCACACCAGCCCCTCTTGAAGCAGGGCCTCAGCTGGGTGCCCCCTTTCCCCCTTGCCACTTTTCCATCCTCATGCTTAGGGTCCGGGGCCCAGCACCTCACCCCACCCCCAGGCCTCTGCATCGTGCTTATTCTGGGCTCCCTCCTCCTGGGCTGCCCCAGGTACCCCCAGCCGCAGGCGTCCCTCCTTCCTTAGCACCCCTCCCCCCAATAAGAACCTAATTCTGTTCTCACTTCTCCCTAGGGCCTGGAGCTCAGGGCCAGAGGAAGATTCTGCTCTGGAGGAGGGGGCAGGGAGGGGAGGCTTATTCCTTGGCGTAGAGAGGAGGGGGGGAGTCCCTAGGCCCTGGTGTGATGAGGCTTCCGCCTAGGAGGTGGGACGCGACATGGGAGGGGTATCCTAGGAATCTGGGGATGACTCTGAGGTCCACAGTGCCCAGGGAGAGAGAGGAGGCACATTCCTAGTGAGCAACCTCCTCCCCAAGGGGCAACGGCGCAGGGTTAGGAGGGGGAGGGGCAAGGCCCCACCCTCCCACCTGCTGCAGCCGCCCCCTCCCCAGCTGGCCCCCTCTTTTGTGCAAAGCCACACAAAGGACAAGGGGCCCCGGCCGGCCTGGCCATCTGCTCCCAGCAGCCTGAAGGCTCTTAAAGAGACAGCACCCCCTCCCTGCCCTGGGGCTGTGGGGCGGGATGGACCGGGTGCGCCACAGGACCTGGTCTCGGCGGTACCCCACGTGCCACCCACTTTTCCCTCGCTCCCCCAGCCCCAGGTCGGGAATCATTCTCCCCCAGGCCAGGGGCACCGAGGTGCCACGTGGCCCAGAACAGGAGGCGTGGGAGGGGAGAGAAAGGAGGCAGCCAGGGACCAGCCCCTCCCCTCCTGCCTTAGGCAGAGGGGCCAGGGAAGCTCAGTAGTACAGCACCAGGACTGGGGTCCCTCACCTCCCTGAGGCCACCTCTGAGCTTTGTGAGCTACTGCCGGCCTCCGGGAGTGCCCTCCCCGCCGTTCTCACTGAGGAGCTCCCCCTCGGCCTTCCTCAGGGAGGATGCCAGTGCCTGCTTTTTGAGGGCTGAAGGCCTCTGGGCAGCAACCCCGTGATCCGGGCACATTTACTTCCTGCATTTTCCAGTTGAGGAAACTGAGGCTTGGCCGAGCCCCCCCCCCCCCCCCGCACAGGCCTCCACAAAGCCAACGCCCTTGGCTGTGTCTGAAGCCTTCCTCCGGCCCCCGACTCCCCCCCACCCCACCCCGGGGCCAGACAGGGCTCCTCACCCCTGAGATCCCCCGGGAAGCCAGACCAAGGTGCTCAGAGCCTTTGCCACACTGCTGGGGACACCAGTTTACATTATTTGTGTGATTGTTTATTTCTTGACTGTCTCCCTGCAGGGCGGCGTGGCAGGGATTGGGTCCACTGTGTTCACTGCTGTGTTCTCAGTGCCTGGCATATAGGAGGCACTCAAATTTGCTGAATAAATAAATGGCAGAAGCCCCAGAAGCCTTCCTCTTCGCTGGGCTCCTCTGTCCTCTGCGTGTTGGGCATCCTGCCTCCCGACTCCTCGAGGTGAGGCAGAGGGGACGAAGGTCGAACAGGGATGCTGGGAGAGAAAAGGAGGGTGACCTTGAACAAGCCACCAGCCTCCCCTCTCCCTCCTCCCAAAGGCGGGGGCAGCTCCAGCCAATCCTGAACCCGTAGCCCTGCCAGACAGACTGGGACTGTCCTGAGCTCTGGCCAGGCAAGGCTGGCCGCTGCGGTGTGGTGCCTGGGACCCCGGCCAGGCCCTCAGTGGCTAGAGCCAAGGGGCTCAGCTTGGGGAGGGTGGCAGGCAGGCGGGCCCTTGGGTGGGGGAGGGAAGGTGGCAGGATCTAAGGAGAAACCTGGCAGAGCAGCGGGGGAGTCGGACTGGAGGCCAGGGGGAGATGAAGCTGGAGAAATGGTGAAGGTGGGCTACAGTGTGAAAGGAGCATGGCGGCGCTCCCTCCAGGGCCCTCACGCCCTCAGCCTGCCCAGAGAGGACTTCAGTTCCTCCCAGGCCCCTGGGGCTCACTGGCAGACGGTGTGGCCCAGGGCACTGCCCTCCTGGGCCCAGTTAGTAATCTCCTGAACTACCCTCCCACCCGGGACTGTGAAGAGGCTGAGAGAAGGTGACAGGGGTGACGATCTGGTGCTTGGTATCGCCTCAGCACTGTGGCCACGTGAGGGGGGGGGGCACTAAAGGAGCCCAGGCCAGCACATCTGTGAGTGGCGCTGGGGGCGGGCAGAGCAGAAGCAGGCGGGAGGTCAGCAAGGAGACCCCAGGCTTCCTGTCACCCACGCGGACGAAAGCTGACTCCCTGAGCAAAGCAGGAACTAGGGCGGAAGGGTCAGGGAGACCTTAGCAGAGAGACACGAGAAGGTGACAGGGGCTCCCTGGAGCCACGAGGGGGCAGCTTCCAGACCTGGGAGCCCCCTCTGTTTCTCCGGAAGCCAGGAAAGGAGCCTCCCCTCACGCTCACCTGGGCAATAGCTGGCGCCCTCTAGTGGTCACAGCGTGGACCAAGGGGTCCCACCTAAGCTTGGCCACAAATGTCCTCCCAGGGAGTCTGAGCACGGCACCCTAAGGAGCCCATTCTCCTGGGGCAAGTGCATGCGGCCAAGATCGTCTGGGGCCAACTGAGCTTTAGATCCAATCCCCAGCACGTCTCCTGGGCCCAGAGCCACCCAGAACCTCCCAGAACAAAGTCGGGTGGAGCGGAAACCCCTAGAGAAATGGCAGAGGAGAGGGGAACCGCAGGGAAAGTGCAGGAGCACTGCAGGCCAGGGAGCTCAGACCCGGAGTGAGTCCTGGCTCTGCTTCTTGCTTGCTGTGTGGCCTGAGGTGAGTTACTTGGCCTCTCCGAGGCTTAGTCCCTCCATCTCTCAAAGGGAACAATAACGCTGAGCTCATCTGATTGTTGGGAGGATCCAACGTCATCTCACACGGAGTGTAACTGGAGTCTCCATCAGTGCTGGTTTCCTTTTGAAGCAGGGGTCCCCTCTTGAACACCCCTAGCTGGGCTCCAAAACCACCCTTCACTTCTCTGTGAGGCTGCCCATGATCTGTGGACCAGCTGAAGGCCGTTGCCACCTGCAGCTCCTGGTTCTGGCCTCTGGAGCTAAAAGCTCTTCCTCTGAGACATTTGACACTTGACAACCTCCCTCTGACTTGTCTACCGCTTCAGGTTCCTGCCTTCGGTCTGGTCTGAGCTCGCCAACCCATCACACAAACATAGCTGGATACAGATTCTCAAATACTGCTTTGATCAGGTCTCACTCCTGCTCAATAACCTTCCATGGTTCACCGTTGCCTTCCAGGCAAAGTTGGAGCTTCTCCTCTCCCAACCCAGTACTCAAGGCCTTTCTAGCCTGTATCTGATCCAGCTGAATAGGTCTGCTCGCTACTTGCTGAGCCCTGCCTGGTGCCCCAGAATACCCCATCCACCCTTGCAGACCCTGGCCCGGCCCACCTATTTTCATGCCCCATACCTGGCCAGTCCCTTGGGACTGCTGGCTTCTGCTGGCCAGCTCTGCTGTGACAGGGCACATCCAGGGTTCCTGGCTTGGCTACAATCATCCTTCCTGCTTCCCCCAACCTGCCCCCCTCATACTCCTCCTCCACCACCCCATCTGCTGCATGGCCGTGACCTTGCCTTCCGCTTCCAGAGAGAATAGAGGCCTCTGGGAGGAACCCCCTCTAAGGCCTGCCCCTGCACCCAGAGATTCACTCCTTCCCTGTCACCTGCAGTTGTAAGTGTACCTTCCCCCTTCAAGGCCAACCTCCCTCCCAGGCTCTGCATCTCTCAGCGAGACACACACACACACACACACACACACACACATTTGGTCCTCATTTACCTCTCCTCCCTCATTATTCTCTTCCCTTCGGCATGTCAACCTGCCTAAGGCCCTCCATCCCAAGACACTCCCATCCCCCATGTACACCAACACACACACACACACACACACACACACACACACACACACACACACACACCTTCCTCCATCCCAAGTTTCACCTTTAGCTACTCCTTTCAGCTACAGCTACTGAAAGCTAGTGCTACCTTTGCTCTCAATCTCTCTCTCTCTCTCTTTTTTTTTTTTTTTAAAGCTGAGCTTCTTAGGGAATTCCCTGGTGGTCCAGTGGTTAGGACTCTGGGATTCCACTGCAGGGGGCATGGGTTCAATCCCTGGTCGGGGAATTAAGATCCTTCAAGCCGCAGAGTGCAGCCAAAAAAAAAAATTAAAAAATAAAGACAGGGCTTCCCTGGTGGCGCAGTGGTTGGGAGTCCGCCTGCCGATGCAGGGGACACGGGTTCGTGCCCCGGTCCGGGAGGATCCCACGTGCCGCGGAGCGGCTGGGCCCGTGAGCCACGGCCGCTGAGCCTGCGCGTCCGGAGCCTGTGCTCCGCAACGGGAGAGGCCACAACGCTGAGAGGCCCGCGTACCGCAAAATAAATAAATAGATAAATAAAAATAATAAAAAATAAAGATAAAGCTGGGCTTCTTAAAAAAGTTGTTCACACCCCTTCATCCTTGTTCTCACCTCCCACTCACTCTGCAACCCGCTGAAGTGTTGTGTCACCCTCTGCCACTCCACGGAAACTGCTCTTGCCGAGGTCACTAGTGGCTGTCATCTCTAAACCCAAAGGACTTTTTTTTTTTTTGCGGTACGTGGGCCTCTCACTGTTGTGGCCTCTCCCGTTGCGGAGCACAGGCTCTGGACGCACAGGCTCAGCGGATATGGCTCACGGGTCCAGCCGCTCCGCGGCATGTGGGATCTTCCCGGACCGGAGCACGAACCCATGTCCCCTGCATCAGCAGGTGGACTCTCAACCACTGCGCCACCAGAGAAATCCCCAAAGGACTTTTGATGGGCCTGGACTCAATCCACCTCTGGGCAGCACGGACAGAGAGGGCTACCCCTGTTCCTGGACATGAGTTCCCAGCTGGCGCTCATCCTCTCTGCCTCCAAACCCTTGCTGTAGATCCTTCGGTCCCAGGCTACATCCTTAACTCCCCGGGCTGTGGACACTGCAACCTCCATCTCCAACCCCGACCCCTGCCCCTGGCTCTGGACCCCCCATACCCAACCAACTGCCTTCTGGACGTCAGTGCTCAGTTTTCTCTCAGACACAACAAGCTAGGCCTGTCTGAAATGGATCTCCGCCTCTTGACTACCCGTTTGCTCTGCCTGCCCACCTCTTCCCACCAGTCCCCGACGAAGTATAGAAACTTAGGAAATGCCCTGGACTCCTCCTTCTGCTTCACTTCCGAGTCCAACAGCCTCCAACTTGTGTCAGTCTCTTCCCCCATGGCCACCCCCTCTCACCCCATGTATGAAACAGCCTCCCAGCAGGCCTCCCTGCCTCCTCTCTTGGCCCCCTCTAATCTGTTCTTTATTCAGCAGCCAGGGCAGTCTTTCTCACATCCAATCTAATCAAGTCAATCCGCTGCTTTTCATTATCCTTTGATAATCTCCTTCAAAATCTGGCCTCCTGATACCCTTCCCCCTTTGCCTTTCTCCTTTGGGGATCCATGTGGTGCTGTGGAGTTGATCCCACGCCAATGTCAGCCTTTCCCAAGGCCCTGGAGATCATGATTGGTTCAGAAGTGGACTAGAGACCTAAGCTGGCCCAATCAGCGTGTTACAAATATGGGATGGAGGTCAGGAAGCTGAGCCTGGAGGGCACCACAAAGAGATGGGAAAAAAACTGGCTTCCCAATGACGTCAGCTTTACCTGAAGCCACTGAACCTCTGAACTTTTTAGTCACGTGCGTCGGTACCTTCCTTTGATTGTTGGAGCCTGGTTGATTTCAGTTTTCTGTCACAGCCTCTGAAATAAGACATCTCTCAACATCACCCCACTTGAACTTATGCTTTAGCCACGCCCGACAACCTGCCGTTCGCTTGGAGTCTGTAGATGCGATTCCTGATACCTGGGATGACCATCTTCCTTGCTGACTAATTCTCATTTGCCCCACAAAATGAAACTCAGTCTCACCCTGTCTAGGACCTCTGCTCTTCCCCATCTCAGCACGGATCACACTCTAATGTAACCACATACCTGTTTACCTGTCTGTCTCCTCCTTGAGGCTGCGAGTCCTGAGAGGGCAGAGCATCTGTCTTACTCACCTGTGCACCCCCAGCCCCTCTCACTCCACAGGTACCTACACTGCCAGGTCCCAGGAAATCACTTCTGCCAAATCTCCCCTGATTTTACCAACGTATTAGGATCTCCTTGTAGGCAAAGATTTACAATAATAATAGAGAATGCCACCTTCTGTGAGTGTCTATTATTTCTTTTTTCACAGCTATATTCCCCAGACCCTAGATTAGCACAAGTACGTAGGAAATGCTCAATAACTATTGTTGAATAAATTAGTGGATGAGTAACAAACAAATTGAATGCTCATAGGTTCCAACCCCAGTGTGCAAAATGCTTGCCTAAATTATCTCATTTTCCTCCACAGCAGCCCTGTGAGGTAGGTATTCTAATTGTCTTCGTTTTACAGATGAGGAGCTGAGGCTTCAGGAGATGATCTGCCTAAGATCATAAAGCTTGAAAGTGGCAGAACTGGGACTGGTTTCAAGCCTGCTGATGCCAGAGTCCTGCTTTTTATATTCCTGTGTCCACATCCTTCCGGTTAAGATGCATTTGGCTGTGGCAAGAGGCACCATCATTTGATGGTGCTTTGAGCAAAGTGGACACTTTATTGTTTCTCCTAAGAAGCGTGGGGGTCAGTGTCACCACTGACAGAGCTCAGTGGTCACCAAGGCCTCAGGTGCTTCTCATCTCTCAGCTCTGCTTCTTCCATGCCTCACAAGGTTCCCCCTCATGGTCCCCAGATGGCTGCAGCTGCTCCAAGCATCTCACCCTCGGAGGACAATTTCCAGAGTATGACGGAAGGGACAGAGAGCAGGGGCTTTCTCCTTGGCATGTCTCTTTCATCAAAGAGAAAAACCTTTTTCAGGAATTCTTGAGCAGGCCTGTGCCCCTTAAGCCAATCCCCTGCCATGACGCCCATCACCTGAGCAGTTGGGGCTCTGTTAGCAAGGAAGAAGGAAACATGGCTGTTGGGTAGACAGGCAACCCCGCCCTCAGCTGCCCTCCCCATCCCCCTGACACCCTCTGTGCACTAGAGTTTTCAGAGATATTTGTTGGCTGAACTACAAACAGAAGAAGCGGGTAGGGGGGTTCTCTTCCCTGGCAGACTTGGGTTATAGCCCTGAAGTCACAGCCTCCAGGTGCCCACATTTCCGAGGATGAAAACCAGCAGAGAGGGCTGCAGGTCCTGGTGGAAAGCAGGCTCACTGGATCCAGTGGTCCAGTGCAGAGACAGATAACCTGGAACAGACAGACAAGTGGATGGATTTTGCAGGTTAGATGTATGCAATCATTCATTCAACAAGGGTTTATGGTCCATCATCTCCTCTGACTCCTCCCTCTCCTCCACAGAGTCTTAACCAGCTGATATTGGTGGACAGGTTGCCTGGGGACTACTGATGAGGACACGGAGTCTGCACCTTGCTTCAGCAGAAAGGATGCCAGGAGAGATTAGCAATGTCTGTCCTGGGCACAGCATGAGCGGCAAAGAGCAGAGAGGAGAGAGTCCAGGAAACAACAAATTATGGAATGACTGTGACCCTAAAGAGGGGACCCCGGCGTGTTATAGGTTAACTTGTATCCTCCCCCAAATTCATATGTTGAAGGCCCAGCCCCCAGTACCTCTGAATGTGACTTTATTTGGAGATAGGATCTTTTGTTTTTTTTTTTTCCAGTACACGGGCCTCTCACTGTTGTGGCCTCTCCCGTTGCGGAGCACAGGCTCCGGATGCGCAGGCTCAGAGGCCATGGCTCACGGGCCCAGCCGCTCCGTGGCATGTGGGATCTTCCCGGACCGGGGCACAAACCTGTGTCCCCTGCATCAGCAGGCGGACTCTCAACCACTGCACCACCAGGGAAGCCCTGGAGATAGGATCTTTACAGAGATAATCAAAGTGAGGTCAATAGGTGGGCCCTCGTCCAGTTTGACTGGTGTCCTTACAGCAATGGGAAATTTGGAACAGATAGCCATATACGGGGAACAGCATGTGATCATGAGGACAGCCATTTACAAGCCAGGGAGAGAGGCCTGGGACAGCTCCTTCTCACACAGCCCTCAGAAGGAACCAACCTTGCCAACACCTTGATTTTGGACTTCTGGCCTCCAGAACTGTGAGACAATAAACTTCTGTTGTTTAAGCCACCCAGCCTGGGGCGCCTTGTTACAGCAGCCCTGCAAAACTACTACATGGGGAAACAGCCTCTGGGCTCAGGGGTGTGTGTGTTCAGATTGGGCACCACTTACTTGGACCAAGACCTGAAGCGGCCCTGGGCCTCCAGGTCAGGACATCTCACCCCCTTCCCACCTTTGGGCCCGTCTCTGGCCTTGGCATCCTTGGCTGTCAAGGAGGGATAGACTAGATGACTACCTGGCCTCCTAACCAGCCCTGAGGCTGATGATGCCAGCTGTCACTGTTAAATCCTGCCACCAGTTGTTGCCTTCTAATGCCAAGGGTGGGGCCTGTGGACCTTGAAGTTGAGAGTAACAAGTATGACGTTTAACTGCCTTGTATTAGTTATGCCACAACAGTGCTGTGTAACAAAGGACCCAAAACTTCTGGGAGTCAGAATCTCAGGAATGATTTCACTGGGTGGCTGTGACTCAGGGTCTCCCGTGGGGTTGCTACCACGATGTTGGCTGGGCTTCAGTCCTCTGAAGGTTTGACTAGTGTGGGACAATCATCTTCTAAGCTGGCTCACTCACTTGGCCAGCAAGTGGAGACCGGCTGTTGGTGAAAAGCCTCAGTTCCTCACCTCCAGGCCGCTGCTTGCACATCCTGACAGCATGGCGGCTGGCTTTCCCCAGAGGGAGCAATGCAAGAGACCAAGGCAGAAGCTTGGTCTTAAGTGTTGATAACCTGACCTTGGGAATCACACCCTGTCACTTCAGAAGTATTTTATTGTCACATACGTCAGCCCTACTCAGTGTTGGAGGGGACTATGTAAGGGCATGAATACCAGAAAGTCACCGGGGCCATCTGGGTGGCTGGCTACCGCAGGCTGGATAAGAGATCTGGTACCAGAAGGGATTACGGGGCAAAGGGTCATGAAGGAAGAGTCTTACGCATTGATCTTGGGAAAGATGGAGCCTTGGGAGTGTATTAGTGTCCCGGGGCTGCCATAACAAGTTACCACAAACAATGGCTTAGAAAAACAACAATTAATTTGGGCCAAAAGTCCAAATCAAGGTATTGGCTGGGTTGGTTCCTTTTAGAGGCTCTGAGACAGCTTCCATTCCGTGCCTCTCTTCTAGCTTCTGATGACTCCCAGAAACCCTTGGCATTCCTTGGCTTGCAGCTGCTTCCCTCCAATCTCTGCTTCTGTCTTCATATGGCCATCTTACCCCTGGATGTGCGTCTCAAATCTTCCTCTGTTTTCTGTTATAAGAACGCTGGTTCTTGGAGTTAGAAGCCAACCCTGAATCCAGGATGATTTCATCCTGAGATCTTTAACTTAATTACATCTGAAAAGATCCTATTTCCAAATAAGGTCACATTCACAGGTACCAGGGGTTGGACTTGGGGACACTATTCAACCCACTACAGGAGGCATCCCCATGGAGGGGCTGGTTGATGCCATGACCTAGTATCTCCATCTGCTTTGGCTCGGGTGTCACCTCCTCTAGGGAGCCTGCTACCTCTCCTTTGTGCCCCACAGCACCGGTGCCTGGTACCACCAATGCACCGTTATTCCTTCAATGAACATTTCCTGAGCACCTGCTCTATATCAGGCACTGAGCTGGGTCCTGGGAGTTCAGAAGTTCAGGTTGCCAGATTTAGCACACAAAAACACGAACACCCAGTGAAATCTGAATTTCAGATGCAGAGTGAGTTTCAGTTTGCCCCCGTATTGTGTATCGTATCTAGCAACGCTAACAGCAGCGGGGGAGAGAAGCACAGCCTTCAACTGAAGGAAGCCTACGGTCTTGTGGGGGAGATGGCAGGGTGCAACAGGGGGAGAATAAGGCATCAGGAGACCCAGGGAGTGTGCCCGGGCCAGCAGGAGTGAGGGGAGTGAGAGGAGGCTTCCTGCATCTAAGCTGGGACCCCCAGGGGTGAGGAGGAAAAAGAGTTTCCAAAGGCGGGGAGACGGGGCCCTTGCCAAGCGGGCAACACCGAACATGCAGTCCCTAACCCTGAACAGAGCCTGCAGCCTCCGAGGGCTTTAACTGGCCCACCAGACGTGCATTTTAGAACAAGGGCAACGTATGGGGTCACAAGTGCCAAAGAAAAAGAGTGTTTCAAGGAAGGGGGCGAGAAGAACAGGCCAGATGTGGCAGGGAGGCCCCGAAGGATCAGGACTGAGACGTGTCCCTTGCAGGTAGCAAGGCTGCTGGAGGCCTCGGGAGAGGCTTCCGTGGGGCGCTGGGAACAGAAGCGAGGCTGCAGCGGCTTGAGAGCAGGCAGCGTCAGAAGCGAGGAGGAGGTAGAGACAGGGAAGGCCGCTTTCTCCAAAGGTTTTTGGGTGGAGCGAGGTGGAGAGCAGGAGAGCAGGGTTGAGGAAGGCTGAGGGAGGGCGGGGTGACTGAAAGGAAGGACCCTGAGGGGAGGAGTCTCAGTAGCTCTGCAGGTGGCAGGGAGGGGAGGGTGGAGTGCATTCAGATTCTTTTCTGGTCTTTTTGTCTTTTCTTCTTTTTGAAATGGAAGGACTCTCCTTGGCCAGCTGATCACAGGGTGCAAAGTCTGCCCATCCATCCCCCACTGTGCTGTGAGTGCCCTGACGGGCCACCTGCTGGGCAGGGCTATCTCCCAAGGCTGTTCCCTAGCACAGAAGACTACAGTGTAAGGCAGCCCCCAGGCCTCCGCTGAGCATGTGAGAGCGGTTGAGAGCTGTGGGCTGAGGAAGGCGAAGCATGGTGTTTGGGGAAGCGGCTGTCTTGGAAGGAAGGGGAGTCCAGGAAGGAGGTGGGAGGGGCGCAGGGCCTGGAGAGAGGGGAGACAGTGTCCCCATCCTGAGAGGTCAGAGGAGGGTGGAGAAGGTCGCCTGGGTTCCCTGCGTGCACAGGAGCTGGAGGGCGTAGCTAATGAGTCTGGCCTAGACAACAGCCTGGTCACTAGGAGCAGAGGTTTGGCAGAGAAGGGAGGGAGGGTGGTGAAGGGGGTGTGGTGGGGTGTGTGTACTTTTGTCCCAGGGAGGGGGTTCCTTTCCTGGCCCAGGCCATGCCAGGTGCCTTGCAACATCATCTCATTTATTTATTTATGTTAAAATATTTATTTATTTGGCTGTGCCGGCTCTTAGTTGCGGCACACGGGATCTTCGTTGCAGCATGCGGAAATCTTTAGTTGCAGCATGCGGGCTCTTAGTTGAGGCATGCATGTGGGATCTCGTTTCCTGACCGTGGGTCGAACCTGGGCTACCTGCACTGGGAGCACGGAGTCTTAACCACTGGACCACCGGGGAATTCCCTCATCTCATTTAATCTCATGAATTCTCACCACCTCTCCTGGAAGATGATACCGCTGTTGAAGATGACTGCTATTGGTGGTCTCACTTTATAAATAAGGAAACTCGAGGCACCTTGACTAAAGTCACAAAGGATGGAAGTAGCACGAAGGACATTTAAACACAGGCCGGTCTGACTCCAGAGCAGGCTCTGTCCTCCACCCCATGAGACCAAGAAAGCCCTGAGCAGGAGTGAGCCCAGAATTGGGGGCAGCCCCCAGGGAGAAGGACACTGCTGTGGGGCAGGAATAGGGCATTGGGCCTTCTCAGGCCTCTCGGGGGCCTAGGTGATGTCACCTCCCCAAGGGCCTACTGGGCTCACCTCCCGGGCCTTGTCTGGTGTCCAGCAAATTCCTGCAGCCTGGGGAGGATGGACCCAAGAGTAAGGAGTGGCAGAAGAGACAGGGCACAGGGCATCACAGTGGCGGGCATCTGTTCCCTGAAACAGCTGACCATGAAGTTCAGTGTGGGTGAGGAGACAAGAGAAGCCAAAATAGGGTGGGGAATTGCACTTTGCCCCTCCTCCCTCTGTGAATCCCCTTGCCCCACCCCTTCATGCTTCCTTGGCTGGCAAATACCGTTTCCTCCCCTGGGATCTGCTTGCCTTCTCCTCCTTCTCCTCCTCCTTCAAGGGCAAGCTCAGAAGCCCCCTCTTTCTACCTTGGCCACCCTCCTCCCACCCTTAGCTCCCTCTTCTGGCCCCCGGCGTGCTAACAACCAGATTTTCTGACCCAGGAATGGGATGTAGGCCAAAGAGTCATTCATTCTAGTCTACCTACATTCCCTCCACGGTCTCACCCAGTCTCATCCAGCTTTAAATACCATCCAGACCTGATTGCGCTGAAATTTGTAACTCCAGCCTGAACCTCTCCACTGAGTTCCAGACTCTGATTACTCCACATCTCCATGTGAATATCTAAAGAGACATCTCAAGGGACTTGCCTGGTGGTCCAGGGGTTAAGACTTCGCCCTTCCACTGCAGGGGGCATGGGTTTGATCCCCAGTCGAGGAACTGAGATCCCTCATGCTGCTCGGTGTGGCCAAAAAAAAAAAAAGTCTCATACCTACCTGACGTGGCCAACACTGAAGTCCTGATCTTCCCCTCCCCCACCCACCTTGCTCCTTCCAAAGTTGTTCACATCTCAGTTGAAGTCACTCCATTTTTCCAGTAGCACAAGATACCTTGAAGTTATCTTGACTCTTCTCTTTCCCTCACACCCCACATCCAGTCCATAGGCACGTCCTGTTGGCTCTACCTTCAACACGCATCCACATCCTGAACCTTTCTCCCACCTCCGCTGCCATCCAGCTGCTGCAAGCACCATCACTCTCGCCTGGATTATAGCAGTGGCCTCTGCACTGCCTTTCCTTTGACCTTGCCCCTACACTCTTTTCTCAACCCAGCAGCCAGGAGGTCCTATGAGCACATAAGCCATTCCTAATACTCCTTCCAAACTCTCTAATGGCATCCCAACTTGCTCTAGTCCCGGCCAAAGTATTTTTTTAAAATACATTTATTTATTTATTTTGGCTGTGTTGGTTCTTCGTTGCAGTGCGCAGGCTTCTCATTGCGGTGGCTTCTCTTGTTGCGGAGCACAGGCTCTAAGCATGCGGGCTTCAGTAGTTGTGGCGTGTGGGCGTCAGTATTTGTGGCACACGGGCTTAGTTGCTCTGTGGCATGTGGGATCTTCCCCGACCAGGGCTTGAACCTGTGTTCCCTGCATTGGCAGGCAGATTTTTTTTTTTTTTTTTTGCGGTAGGCGGGCCTCTCACTGTTGTGGCCTCTCCCGTTGCGGAGCACAGGCTCCAGACGCGCAGGCTCAGCGGCCATGGCTCACGGGCCCAGCCGCTCCACGGCATGTGGGATCTTCCCGGACCGGGGCACGAACCCGTGTCCCCTGCCTCGGCAGGCGGACTCTCAACCACTGCGCCACCAGTGAAGCCCCAAAGTCTTAAAACATACAAGCCCTAAATGATTCTCTCCTTACTTGTCTGATTTCACCTCCCACTTTTCTCCCACGGGCCCACTCTGCTCCAGCCACATCGTGCTACGTGTAGTTCTTCAAACATTCCAGTCACGCACCTGCTAGGGAGTATTGCACTAGCTGTACCCCCAGCTTGCAATGCCCTTCCCCTAGATAGCCTCACCTCCTTCAGATCTTGACTCAAATGTCACCTTTTGTTTGCCTTCCCTGAACGTCTTAGTTTAAAACTATAAACCTGACTTTCCCCATCTGCCTTCCCTGCTTTATTTCCTCCATAGAACCTATATCATCTAACGTGTTACGTATTTTACCGGTTCATTCATTTAGTTTATTATCTGCCTCTTCCTTCTAGAATACAAGTTCTATGACGGCAGTGCCTTTTCTGTTTGGTATTTTCTTTGCTGCCTGCAACAGCGCCTAGCATATGGTTACTGCCAATGTTGCTTGAGTGGCTGTTTGGGGGCCACCCCTGTGCTGAGCACTGATGATGGGATAATGAGCAAAACCTGACAAAGCCTGTGAAGCTTGTCTTGGGCAGCGGTTTTCTGATTTTCTTGAGTACGACCCTATCTGGGAAGTCCTAGAAGAGAAGACTCTGGCTCCACCCCTGGAGATTCTAGGGTAGGTCCCGTGGTGTGCACAGTGCACAGGCTCCCCAGGTGATTCTGATGCCGGTCAAGTGGGGGTCACAGTGGTCTGCTGGGATAGACTGAAGTTAATTTTGTTCAGGACGCCTAATGTCTCATTTTCACAGCACCTTCCACTCCCCAGTAAACAGTTGTTACATGCCTGTCTCACCTCTAAACAGTAAGTTTTGGACTGGGATGGCATGTTGCTCCTTTCTGTGCCCCCTGGGCTCTGCACAGCGTAGGTGTAAGTGCTAGTCAGTGTTTGAGAGAGCGAATGAATGGAGGGTGAATGAATGGTTAGAAGAAGGATGAATGACTCTGGTTAGAAAAGGAATTTCAAGAGTTCACTATCTAGAAGGTGGGAATTTTCCAGACTTCCCCTGTGCCAGAGGGTTGTAGGAGGGACTGGTATTTAAGAGGTCGTGACGCGTTTGGTTGTCTGGGAAGGTGGCTGCTGCGCAGGCTGACCCAGGCGGGCGGGGGAGAAGCGGAACAGAGCGCAGAGGCGGCGCTGCCACCCACCCAGCTGCCCAACGGCGCGCTTCTCTCGGGGCGGCGCGGCCGTTGCCATAGCTACAGACACAGCCAACCGAGGAGGGGGCGGGCCCGGCTACGTCATTCCTAGAGCGACGCTGCTCCTCGCCTCCCGCCTCTTTCGGGTGCGAGACCCTCCGCCCGCCTCCCCGGCTCTCCACCTGCGCGCCTTCCCTCCCCCGCGCGCCGTCCCCCTCCTCGGGCTCTGCGCCGGCGCGGTGCCCGCCAGGGCTCGAGGGGGAGCCCACGAGGCGCATGCGCCGTGCGGGGACCGCCGCCGCTCTGGTGTCGCTGCCGCAGCCGTTGCCGCCGTTGCCGCCTCCCTGCTGGCAAGTGTGGGAAGGAGGAGCTGAGGGCCACCGCCGCCGTTGCCGCCATGGGGGTGAGTGAGGGAGGGAGAGGAGACGCGAGGGCCGGGAGGGCTCCCCGCTTACCCCGTCCCCTGCGCCCCCATTGTTCCTTGAACCCCTTCTCACGTGACCCCGAACCCCTCCGGCCTCACGTGACCCCCAGCCCCCACATGACTCGACTCCCCCAGTCTAGTGTCCCGACGCCCGGTCCAGCCCGGGAATCTCCTGGGGAGCCCCGTCTCCGGGCCCCACCCCCTCCGGTGCCCCCAGCCTCTCGCGTCGTGCCCGCCCTTGCCTTCCTCTAGGACGTGTTATCTTCTTGGCCTCCCCTCTACCCCCGCGCGGTCCCTGGGTATCCCCCCCGCCCCCAGGGGTCACCCATCACCCCGCTGTCACCGGCTTCGCGGCTTCCCATATCCTAGGCCTACACTGGGTTAGAGGGAACCGAGGCCCAGAGAGAAGAAGGCACCCAGCCAAGGTCACACGGGCAGTGACTGGGCGCCAAACCCCGACTCAGGGCTCTCGAATCCCCGGCCGCCCGCTTCCCGCTACTCGGCTTCTCAGCGAAGCTGGTTTCCCCAGTCTCTTTCGAAATCTTTCCACCAGGTTCCTCCTGCTCCAAAAACATTCTCTTCCTTTTCGACAGAGGCCTGCCTTCAAGGCCTCCCAGATGCACCGAAGTGGGTCTTATTACTTGGGTTGTTAGTAGTCTTCCTACTTCAGGTGGCTTTGGGTGGGGAAGCTGTGCAGAAGGTGAGCAGGGAGACGATGGAGGAGTACTGGTGATGGCCCCAGCCGGGGATGGATAGTGACCACCTGTTTTGCACAAGGCAGCCTGGAGGTGCGTTTTATGCCCTTCCTGGCATGTGCTGATAGAGGGTTGAGCAGAAGTTATTCTCATGTTTCTGTGAGATCACCTTCCTAAGTCCCAATTAGAGTAGCACAAGTCACTCTCCTAAAAATGTAACTGGCCCTCCCTGGTACCATGTATCTTAGTTTTTACATGAAATTTCCACCACCTTTAGGGAGTCCTGACTTTGGAGCCAGAGAGACCTCAGTTCCAGCCCCACCTTCCCCGGCTAGCGGCATGATATCGTGCCAGTGACCTGGCCTTTGTGGAGTTTAATTTCCTCTTCGATGTAATGAGAATGATGATACCTCCCCTTTAGGACAGATGTGAGGATAAAATCAGATAGTGGATGTAAATAGCTTACGTAGGTGCTTCTTAAATAGTGGCTGTTATTTTTGCCTGTATTCTCAGCCTTTAGTCATCTAAAATAGATTTGTGCTATTTTTAACTCATTGGGTTTGTCCCTACTATTATTAATCTGGATTTGTTTCCTCTGCACTCAAATAGTTATTGACTGAATAAATCAACTTGTTAGACAAAAATAGTTGTCTTATCCATGTCGAAGCACTTCATGTAAAATCCATGTCAAACACATTCATCATGTTTCAACAAGGACTTTTGGATACTGTGTACTTCATGTATAGAAAATCGAGTCTGGAAACCTTAGGCATATTTAACCTAGATTTTAGTGAAAGGTCCCAGACCCCAGGTCTTGTTGAAACTAAATAAAATATTGAGTCCCTGGTATTACTTGGTAAACGTCTACCCAGCGTCAGCCACTCCAGACTGAGCAGAAAACAAGAAGCATAACATGCCATTCTCGTTCAACGCTTCCTCATTGGTTGAGTTGAAATAGCAGGCCTCAGAGACCCTGCGATCCTTGCTGCTTCCTTAAGGGCCCTGATCTTATTACTCATACTTCACAGATGTGTTTCTCAGAACAGCCCCTACCTAGTCTCTGCAAAAGTGAAATTGAATTTTCCTCCCTGAAGCAGAGCTGGAGCCCTCTCATCATGCTCATTCCTGATGGGTGGGGGCTGTGGACTCCCCACCTCGGTGTCAGGAGCGTCGTGGTTCCTAATGATTACCCTCCAGAAGAGGGCCCTGCTCCATTTGGCAGCCTGACCACAGGCTGAGAGAGTGGCATCAGCTGGAGCACTGTCCACAGTTCTTTCACCCTTGCTGCCACACGTGTTTTAGGAATTAGAATTTAGAGCTCTGTCTCCCTTTGCCAAAAACTGAGGGTTTTTTTCCTGGATTCTGGATTCTTTGTGGGATGGAGGCATTGATACTGAAAACCTAAGGGTTGCCAAATCCTTTTTCTGGAAGGTGCCTCCTGCCCCCATCTGGGCGTTTTTTGTTTTTTAATTTCTATGTGTGACCCCTAGCAGTCATGGAACTACTATTATGACTAGCAGTCAAAGAGATACTCCTTTGAGGGAATTTCCTGGTGGTCCAGTGGTTAGGACTCCACGCTCACTGTCAATGGTGGGGGTTCAGTCCCTGGTCAGGGAACTAAGATTCCACAAGCCATGAGGTGCGGCCAAAAAAAAAAAAAAAAGAGAGATACTACCTTGATAGGAATAGCAAGGGGAGGAGTTAGACAGCTGCATGTGAAAACAACATTTGTACCACACTTTGTAATAATAAGTGTCATACACATTTAACTGATGTAGTGGAAGGAGCAGGGACTTTGGGGTTCAGACCTGGATTTGAATCTTGGAGGACTCATTCAACAGGTATGAATTGCGTACCTGCTGTTTGCTGAGCACTGGGTATACGTCGGCAAATAAAGCAGATGTGACCTTCCTCTACCTTGTGGAGTGTACAGTCTGGTGGGAGTGGAGGGAGAGGGTGGCCAGAAGACCTCTTTGAGAATCTTCACGGGCTCTGTGACCCTGAAAGTTATCTAATCTCTCTGGGCCTGTTTCCTCATCAAAGAAGTAGGCAGGCATTCCTCGCTGAGTTATTGCAAAGATTAAAATAAATCATCTCTATTAAAGCACTAGCAGAGTGTTTATTGTTAGCAGGTCCTTGTGCACAGAAATCCTTACAGTAAGGAGTTTTTATATCTAGTACATTGTAGCATTTTGTCCTTGACAGCAGTCCTGTGAGGTATAGGCACTGTTAGCCCTATTTTATGGATGTGGAAATTGAGGTTCAGAGAAACTGAGTAACTCGTTGGAGAGAGAGTAAATAACTTGCTCAGAGTCACACAGCTGTTAAGTGGAAGAGCTGAGAATCAAATGTGGGTTTCTTGACTCAGAATCCCACACTCTTCATTATATAAAGCTCCCTTGGGAAAGACACTTAACCACAATGAGCTTTACTGTTCACTGTGCTTATTTCCCATTTTAATGAGGAGAATTTTCCTGTGCCCCTGCAGGGTAGTCTTACCTCCAGGAGGCAGGACAAAGCTAATTGGAACAGTAGGAGACTACTTTTCCTAGCCGGTGCTGGCTTTGGGGGAGGGCCCCGCCTGCCGCAGCCTGCCTCATACCCCGTGTGCAGGCAGCGAAGCGCTTGAGGGGCTCTTTCATTATCCGCGGCCTCTGGCCATGGCGGCCCCAAGCGTCACTGCGAGTTGCCTGGCTCACCTGTTCCCCTACATGAATGAGCCCGTGAACGTCCTGGAGGCCCGGTCTGGGCCCTCCTGCCGCCTGTGCTTAGGAATTGCTTCTGGTGCTTAGAAATGAGACGCTATGGAGGGAACCTACACTTCAGTGCTTCCGGGGTCCTGGGAGTTACTCTTTCCTTCCGGCACCTCTGATCCCTCAGCTCTGTGCCATAGAGCTAACATGCAGGGTGGAGGCAGGCAGCTGGCACCGACTGGGATTGTGTGCTGGCTTCTGACCTGTCCTTGGCTGTTCTGTGAGGCCAGCAGTTGTGTTCCCATTTTCCTGGAGGTGGAGCTCCTTTCCCACACGGGGGGTGGCAGGAGGAACAGTGGCCTGGCCTGTTTGGTGCCAAAGCTCATATTCTTTCTGCCCCCTTGCACAGCCCTGGCGACCTTCCGTCTCAAGTTTCCATGTCCCTTACCCCTACCTCAGTGTGGATGTAGGGTCTGGGGTGGCACTATGCGGGCATGTCACGTCAGCTGTTACCAAGCCAGAAGGGTAATGAGAAGTGAATCACCAAGTGGCTGCCTTGAGGCTCCTGAGGTCTTGTCTTGACCTTACCTTGGCGGAGCTGAGGAGGCCTTGGACGCTGGTGTAGGCTCTCCCCGAGGGAGGCAGAGTGGCTGGTGGGACAAACACTGAATCTGCACCCAGCCCTGGGGTTGAGTCTCCCCTCTGCCGCTTACTCTCTGGGGAACTTCGAACAAGTCGCGCCAGGCCTTTGAGCCTCAGTTTCTTGTGTAAAGGGAGGTGGTGGTTTCTGCCCGGAGAATTGAACCAGATAATGTTGGTGAAAGTGTTTTGCAAGATGAGTGTATCTCTCAGTGTTGTCTTGAAACCCAGATTCCCAGAGGAAAAAAGGTGGATGATCTAAAACCTCTTTGTGGCAGAGAGGGGCTAGTTCTGCCCCAAGATCCCAGTGTTGTGAAGACAGTCCATTCTCTGCTGTTTGTCCCTCTAGGGAGGTAAGAAATGGGCACTAGCTCTCGGCTTTCTGCACAGGGCTCAGCCTGCAGATAGCAAACAGCTGGTGCTGGGCGAGTCTATGCCTAGGAGAGCCAAACATCCCTGTGAGCTCCTAGTGTCTGAGCTCTTGCCTTCTGGGTGCCTGAAATAGGAGTTAAGCAGTGTCATTCCTTGAGGAACCGAGGGTAGAATTTATCCAGCAGCTGGGTATTCAACTCACCGTTTCCTGGGCCAATCAGTGTCAGGGCTACTGTGGGATCGGAGGTGGCAAAACCTCTCTCTGGTGAGGTCCGGAAGTGAGGGGTGGGGGCAGAAGAGGCAGTGCGGTTGGTAAAAAGCAGAGCCACCTCCCCAGCGCCTTTGGGGTACCTTCAGAACTTGGGCTGGGTGGGCAGGCACCTCCGGATGCCTGTGTTGCTCTGCTCCTCCTCGGGAGTGAGAATGAAAAGTGTCATTTATCGAGCACAGGCCATAGTAACCCTCATGGGCTTAATACTTCAAAGGAGGTATTAAGGGCCCTGCTCATCAGATGAGGGAAGGAGGCTCAAAGAATGGTTGTGTCTTGTCCTAAGACCCGAAGGGAGTAAAGGGCAAAAGGAGGCTTTGGACAAGGTCTGCTGGACCCCAGAGCTTGGGCTCTTTTCCCTGTGTTACCAGTTTTTACAAGAGGGTAAGAGGGTCCATTTAGATTTGAGAAAACCTCACGTGAGCCCCCAAACAGGGTCTGCTCCGTTTGGAGTTTATGGGCGGTTTGCAGTTTGCTTCTCTGTGTAAGGACAGCCTCCCTTTGCTCCTCCTCTGCTGCCTATGTGTCCTGCAACTTGGCTTTGCTGACCACGTGTTAGTATGGCCTCTGTCCCCAGGTGAACCCCCTGGGGCCCTTCACTCTGCCCTGTCGCTACTAGGTGCTCGGTGTGTCTGCCACTCATTGGCCTTGGCTGAGCAGCCGTTTCTGGGAACAACTCCATCGCCTTAAGCCAGAGTGCCCAGCCCTAGCTTAGAAAGGAGACTCAGCTCCCAAAGAGGCTGCCCCCAGACCAGATCTTTGTTTTCTGAAGCCAGAAGACACTGAAAAGGCTTAATGAATTTATACTTAGAAACAGCTGTCAGCCACTAGCTGCCTCAGATGCCGTCACCTCCCTGAAACCTGCCCTGAATGTCTCTAAACTTACTTTTTCCTACCTTAGGAGGGAGTGAACGAGTGAATATTAGGCCGCTGCTGGGGGCCCAGGCCCTGCTTCACGTGTTGTCACATGTTCTCACTGGGTCCTCACAGTGACCCAGTGGTCCCAAGGGTCAGTACTCTTCCTGATAGAGAAGCTGAGAAGTCTAGTGATGCTCCCAAGGTCTCATGACTGGGACGCGCTTGGGTCTTTCCTACCCTACCAAGCAGGATCCGGCAGCCAGGATCCGGAGTTTCTGCTGTGGATTGGGGACTGACCCTTAGCGTCTCCAAAGGGAAAGTCAAAGTCAAGTCTTCGGTTGGTCACAGCCTTCCAGCCCACTTTGCTTTTCCGTGTTGCAGAGGAAGTCGAGCAAAGCAAAGGAGAAGAAACAGAAGCGGTTGGAGGAGCGAGCAGCCATGGATGCTGTCTGTGCCAAAGTGGACGCCGCCAACAGGGTGACTCCCCTCCTTCCTAGTCCCTTCCTCCTGGAACTGCAACTTGGTTTTTAATTTGATTTCTTTTGGCGCCACCCTGTGGCAGAATTGTGTTACTACGCATCCATACCTCTGCTGCCTCCTTGCTGCTGGGGAAAACTAGCCTGGCTGGCAGAGAGCTGCGAGGAGGGCCAGCGATTGGCCCAGGCGTGCAGGGAAGTGTGGATTGAAGTGGAAGTGGCGGGAGGTGTGGATTGAAGTGGAAGTGGTGTCTTCTCTCTGTGGGTCTCCTTCCTTAACACTAGAAGAGGGTCTGCAGAAATTTTTCCTAGGGTTTTGCATTTTGGGGAGGAAACCTCCCTGGTAAAATGTGGTATAGTTTTCTCATTCTTTCCTTCAAACATTTATTGCCTGCCCATGGGGTACTACAGGTTGTGCCAGGGATGCAGCAGCCTGGTTTCGAGGGGCCGCAGTCGGGGGAGAAGTAGCTGAGATTCTGAGCACCTGGTGGGCCTGACTGGGAGTGGCTCAGCTTTCCAGTGGAACCAGAGAGATTCTGGTCACCCTTCCTGCCCGGGTTCATGTCCCAGTTTTTGTTATTATTTTAGTCCACTCAGTAGACATTCACAGTTACAAGGATGTGGCGCAGGGACATGATTTTTCATTTTGGGTTTTGACCAGGGGAGGTTAGTTGGGGGCCTCTCAAAAGTATGTGAGTGGGCCTTCCCTAGTGGCACAGTGGTTAAGAATCCGTCTGCCAGTGCAGGGGGCACGGTTCGAGCCCTGGTCCGGGAAGATCCCACATGCCACGGAGCAACTAAGCCCATGCGCCACAACTACTGAGCCTGCGCTCTAGAGCCCGCGAGCCGCAACTACTGAGGCCCGTGCACCCTAGAGCCCGTGCTCCGCAACAAGAGAAGCCACCACAATGAGAAGCCTACACACCGCAATGAAGAGTGGCCCCGGCTCGCCACAGCTAGAGAAACCCTGCATGCAGCAACAAAGACCCAATGCAGCCAAAAATAATAAATTAAAAAAGAAAAACTTATAGCATGTAGCCAAAACTAAAATCAGAAGAAAATATATCATTTTTTAAAAAAAATTATGTGAGTGGAGCAAGGGACCTGTCTTCTCTCTTGGGTCAGGTGGGTGCTGAGTAGGTTTTATGCCCAGAGGCCGGTATTAGAATTAGGCAGTAAAGTCTCTTCTTAACCTGTCAAACGAAGCTAAAACCCTGTTGGGCCTCCTTCCCAGAGCTTCCCTCCTACGTGTGATTTCAGAGCTAAGGCAGATGGAGGGTCCGTATATAAGGGCGGCTCCTGGCCCTGGGAGCTGAGCCTCCACTCGGGTCCACACAGCGTGGTACTTCAGGGTGGAGCCTGTGACTCTGCTAGGCGAGTGTTTGTGCTACTCCTCTTTTCTTTCCCTCCACAGCTTGGAGACCCATTAGAGGCTTTCCCAGTGTTCAAGAAATATGATCGCAATGGGTGAGTGTTCAGCATTCCTAACTTTTCTCCTTGAGTCTCTTCAGAAATTCACCTTTCCAGAGTAGGCTTCCTCAGACCCAACTTGTTTCATTCTTCGTTAATGAAAAAGCAGAAAAGATGGCTAGTACCCTGTTGATATAAAATCCCCCAGTTAGGGAGACAAAGGAATCTGCAAATGAGCAAAGATTGCCTAATCTCAGACTGATGTCTCTGTGGGACTTGTTATTCTCTCCGACGAAGAACCATAGAGCTGAAACAAACTTGGAAAATCATCTAGGCCGACTCCCTCATTTTATGCAGAGGGAAACCGAAGCTGCGAGAAGCTGAATGAGGTGTTTGAGCTTATGGAGCTTCTCCCTGGCCGCGGGAGGGGAGCTTTTAATTCCCGGTCCAGCGTTCTTTCCCTGGGTCTATAGTATAATTGTTAAAAGCCACTTACTGGCTTTGTGACCCTGGACAAATTACTTAACTTCTCTGTGTCTCAGTTTTCGAATCAGAAATGGGTACCTTCCTCATGGAGTTGTCAGGAGGATTAGTTGTAAAGTGTTACTGCCTGGAGCATACGAAAGGCTAGGTCAGTGTTAGTTGTTATTACTACTGTTTTTTTTACTAATCCAGTTCACTGCAGAATCTAGACTAAAGCCCCCTTCCACTTTCTGTTCCTTTGGTTTGTAAAATAGGTGGCATTATCTGTCTTACCCGAGATGCTGTTGGCTGAGGGGAAAACAGGGGCTATGATTTTACAGAATCATTGCTATGGGTCTGAATCATAACAGTGCCTCTTATTAACTATATTTGGTTAAGTCAACATATTCTTCAAGCCTCATTTTTTATCTGTTAAATGGAACGATGATGCCAAACTTGCAAGGTTGTTTTAAGGAGGACAGAAACTATATCCAGCTCTGTAAGTTGCAGCTGGTGTGAGTATTTTAATGAACAAGATAAGACAAATGTAAATGCATGAATTATGAAGGAAAGACTATAGTAGGTAATACTACATTTGCCTTTCATAGCTGTGTCTGAGTTTCATAGTATCATATTAATTTATTCTTTCTGTCTGAGATCAGATGCATTATGCTTCCTCTAGAAGCTTTGTCATCATTCATCCTCTGGGAAGTCCTTTGACACAGTTTAGAGATTCCTTGCTGTGATCTCTCTCAGTGTTCCCTATCCCACATTCGCACTGACTTCCAGAAATATGGACCAGCTCTGAAGCAGGCGTTGCCAGCTGACTCTGGGCTCACTTGGTGCCTGGAATTGTGTGCCTGTGATCCTACTTTCATGTACTTAAGGAACTCAGATTAGTGGAGAATTTATACTTGCAAACCAGCCTTGAGGAAATTTATAGCTAAGACAGTTGCAGTGCTGTGCGTGGGCATTTCTGACCACTACATGGCCAGTACTTGGAAAGAAAGAAAGGCTGTTCAGAGCCAGGAAGTTCTGAATTCACAAGGCCACACACACGTGCAGCTCGTATGACATACCAGACAGCAGAGGTGACCGTGGATTCCAGTGGTGATGTCCTCTGAGGAGTCGAGTCAGTCCTTTCAGAATGTGGCACTACCTGGAGAATATGATTTCACAGTTTGGCCAGGGAGTTTAATTGTGATTTATTTAATTCATTTAGACCTAAATAGCAGATTGAGGGAACTCCCTGGCCATCCGGTGGTTGAGACTTGGCGCTTTCACTGCCGCGGCCCAGGTTCGGTCCCTGGTCGGGGAGCTAGGATCCCGCAAGCCACGCGACGAGGACAAAAAAAAAAAAAAAAAAAAGTTGATACCTTAACACCTACATCATTCGTTAGTTTAGGAAAACAGAGCATCGGGGTGAATCCCGATCTACCCCGTTTGATCAGCTGAGAGCACCCACTGTGTCCTCAGAGGAAGCAGCGGGCAGGACTCCTCAGGGGGACGTGGGCCATAGTCTTCCTGAAGGGCCTGAGGTCCTCCAGCTGCTTTGGCAGGCAAGGTTGGTAGATAAGAAGGAAGAGTTCCTCTGGGAGCCCAGTGAAGACTTGATTCCAAATGAAAGCAACAGGAAAAATGCCTAAGGGCAGGAATCGAGGGAACAGAGAGGACTCCGGGGTTTATAACAAACTACAGAAGAGAGGGTGGAGAGAGCAAAGAGCTAGCAGAGAGGGACCGAAGTTTACAAAGTGCTGCGTCTGATAAGGGCTGTGCAGGGAAGGCAGGAAGTGGGCTTGTGGTCAGGGCGGTGGGCTGGTGATGACAGTTGTTAATCTCGGCTTGAGCGGCCTCGTTCCTTCACAGGCACCTTCTGTAGTCACGTCCGGGCTCGGCTTTTCTCTGTAGATTAACTGAGACCAGGCGGGCCTCGTTGTCAGGCTGTCAGGGCAGCCGGTGGTGCCGGGCCTGTAGCCGGCTCCAGACGCCTCCTTTTCCTCTTCTCAGGTTAAATGTCTCCATTGAATGTAAGCGAGTGTCTGGCCTGGAGCCGGCCACCGTGGATTGGGCCTTCGACCTGACCAAGACCAATATGCAGACCATGTAAGCACACCCTCTCGGGCAGGGAGACTGGCCCTCCTCTCCAGAGCCCCTGTCCTGACTGCCCCCCACCCCCGTCTCCCAGGTATGAGCAGAGTGAGTGGGGCTGGAAGGACAGAGAGAAACGCGAGGAAATGACGGATGACCGAGCCTGGTACCTCATCGCTTGGGAAAACAGTTCGGTTCCCGTAGCCTTTTCTCACTTCCGGTTTGACGTGGAGTGCGGGGATGAAGTCCTGTACTGGTAGGGGCCCTGGCCTGGGGGTGGGCGCGGGGGGCGGAGGCACCCCAGCCAGTGGCGAAATCCAGCACGCCCGTCTGGGTCTGTGGCAGGCCTCGCAGCCGCCCCACACTCACTCTGCTTTCCTCCCCCAGCTACGAAGTGCAGCTGGAGAGCAAGGTACGGCGGAAAGGCCTGGGGAAGTTCCTCGTACAGATCCTGCAGCTCGTGGCCAACAGGTGAGGGCCCTCCGTGCACCGCTCAGTTGGAGGGAGCTGCCTCTGAGGCATCCCTCGTGGGGGCAGGGCTCACGGGACTGTTGTGAAAGAAAGGTGTCTAGAACCCTCTCAGTAAGCTTCTCCCTGCCCGGCCATGACTCCAGATTTTGTACACTGGGCTCAAGGAGGCAAGCACCTCTGAGTGCCTGTTCCGCGCCTGAGTAACGGGGTGCAGAGAGGACCTGGAGGAGAAGCCAGTCAGGTGGGGGCCTGATCAGCCCTGTCACAGGGGGCGGCACCCAGTGCTGTGGGTGCCCAAGGCAGGCTAGAGTCGGGCCTCAGGAATACTTCTTAGGAGCAAATGGGAGACAGCAGGCAGACACGAGAGAGCAAGCGGGATTTAGCACCTGTTTCTCTTTCTGTAAGGTTCTCTCTGCTTTCTTCTCAGCACACAGATGAAGAAAGTTATGTTAACGGTATTTAAGCACAATCATGGTGCCTACCAGTTCTTCAGAGAAGCGCTGCAGTAAGGAGCTGGGCCCCGGCGTGGGACGCTCTGGGTGGTAGCAGCTGCCTGCCCCAGTGTCTTTTCCCCCATCCTGGCCCCATTTGTCCTGACGTTGAGCTCTCGGTTCTGAGGTCCTTGGGGTTGGCAACTGGGGAGATGGTGTGGGAGCGCCTGTGGCTTGGTCCCCTGCCCTGCTCCTGAGCCCTGACTCCTGGGGAGGAAGGCAGTCAGCTGCCCGTAGCCAACCCTTTCCTCCTGCCCGCCTGCAGATTTGAAATCGACGACTCTTCCCCAAGCATGTCCGGTTGCTGTGGGGAGGACTGCTCCTATGAGATCCTGAGCCGGAGGACCAAGTTTGGGGACAGCCAGCACTCCCATTCGGGCGGGCACTGTGGTGGCTGCTGCCACTGAACTCCCAAGCTCTCTCCAAGGCCTGTTCTCTCCCCGGTTTCAAGCCGCTTGCCAGGTGCCCTCAGAGCTGTGGCCTCCTCAGCCCCAACCCTGGGGAGGAGTGGTCCGCGCCGCCCCTCCTGCTCTCTCCTAGAAGAGCAGGGTGCCGGAGGGAGCAGAGAGGAGAGGGTGCTGCCGGAAGAGCCGGCGGAGGCCGGGGCACGAGGTGCCTCCTCTCACGGTGGCTGCCTTCTCGCTCGGCTCTCGGCCCTGAGCATGGGTTCTCCGACTTCCCTACAGCTGGATTCCTGACAAGCCCCCCTCCCCGCCACACACACTGCTGGACAAATGGAGTGTTTATTCCCGCCTTGATGAAAGTCCTGGAGCCCTGGGTCAGGGTCTGGCTGGTTCCCAAAGAGGAATGGGCTCAGTGTAAGATCTGGGCGTAGAGAGAGTCTTCAGAGAGACTTCTGTTTCGTGGATGGGATGCTCCAGTGGAGACCTCAGGAAGGTCTCTTGTGCCATGACACAGGGAATCGAGGGAGCTCTTTCTGGCTGTGCCTTCGCGGATCCAGTTAGAGTGGAGTCGTCCCAGGGGACCAGCCGACTCTGGGAGAAAGGCTGCCCCCCCTTCCCCATTGCTGGCAGCACGGGGCCGAGAGGACAGGAGCAGGTGTGAGTGGGGCCTGCCGTGGGGGCTGTGGCTTCTCCGGGCTTTGGGACCTGGCCGCACCCTGAGCTTAACCTCTTGATCTCATGGCAGTGACTCGAGATTTTTACTCACAGAAAAGAGCTGGAGCCCTGCCTGCTCTTCTCCGTCACCTCTCACCACTGTTTCTGCCCCTGCCTCTCCCCCCACTCGATACCCCTGTTCTTACTCTCAAGGGGGAATAACATCAGGGAGCCCCTTGTCTTCCCCCAGAAGGCCCCTTGCTCCTGCCATATTTAGTGCCGTGTCCTCTCATATCTTGGTGCTGTTAGCTCTCTGAAGGTGGGTACCCCCCACCGCCACTGCCCCCTTTGGAGAGCCCCCAGCCAGCAGCAGCCCCTTCCTGCACTCCCCAGCCTGGCCAGACGCTGCTCTTCTCTCTGGTGTCACCTGCGGCAGGCGGGGCGCGGGAGAAGCTTCCTCTCCCCTCCTGGGATAGAGAGGGCGCAGGGTCAGAGCTCAGACTTGCCCTCATCCCCAGACCGTTATCCCCTTCCAGGGAAGAAAATGACCAAATCCTTAGCCAGGAAGAAGCACCTACCGCCTCCCCTTGGACAACCTTGAGCTCTGCCTCAGGGAGTGTCTCAAAGGTTCTGCCTTTGCGAGGTTGTTCTGGAGGAGGTCTGTCAGTCCTTCCGACCTCGGTCTGCTCACGCGCCACCCTCTGCCCTGACTCAGGCTGCCTGTGCCGGCCATCTCCCCGGAGCTGTTCTGGCCTCTCGACCTGCCAGCAGTGGACGTGGCACTCCCTTGGAGAGGGCCTTGCAGCTTTACACTGGAATAAGCCCACCTTTACCCCTACCCTGCTGACTCCCAGGAGATTTTACCCAAGGGGGAGAGTTTTCATTGCTGGAAGGGCATTGGAGGGCTCCTTCCAAGAATCGTGGAATGACAGAATCACATTTAGGAAGAGCTTTTTCTCTGATCCCTGCTGTCTCTCAAAGGACAGAGAATGAAATATTTATTGTCTTAGATCATGGGTTTTTGATACCTCCCACTCGAGGGGACCAAAAGGGACCCCAGCGTAAATCCCACATAAAGGGAGTAAAGTGTGCGTGTCTCCCCTCATTGGACACCTGGCACCGAGCCCCATTGGTAGATGGGCACTTGGTGTTGGGCCCTGCTTGTCCAGCCGCCTGTGCCACTTCCCAAGGGCTGGCTGGGTGGGGAGGCGCTGCCTGAGACCTGCAGGTCACCCTGTTGTTGGTGTTGAACCCACTCAGTTCTCAGCCATCAGTCTCTCCATTTCCCCAAGGTCTTGGTTTTAAGAAACATAGCAGGCCTTTTGTACCAGGATTTTTGGTTTGTTTGGGGCATGTTAAAATATTAATTTTGAGATTTGTTTTTTAGTTGTATCCACCCTATTTCAGGTTATTTTCATTGATGTCAGATGTGTATGGTTCTTTTTAACCCTTCCTGGTGTGTGTTTTTTTTTTTTTTTTTAGAGGAAACTTTGAAGGTAAACTCCTTGATATATATATATATATATATATATATATTTTTTTTTTTTTTTTTTCTTTAGCAACTTGTTATCACTGGAATCAAAGGGAAAAAGTGATCTCTTTTTGCATTGGTTGTATTTGTATGTCACAAATAAAAGACACTTTGTTCAGCTGCTGGGACGGCTTCCTGCTGCTGGGGTGCCATCGGCAGCGTGGGCTCAGGCCATCCCAGCGTTGGGCCTAAACCCTGGGGGGCACGTAGCTGTGACGCCCCACGCCTCTTTCTGTGAAGGAGGCTTTGGGCTGAGAAAACCTCAGGGTGTCTGGGACGAGGAGCCAGACGTGGGAACTGAGACCGAATGCATGTGTTTGTGCCACTTCCCAAAAGCCCTGGGTAGAGGTCAAAAGCCTTCTCCTGAGGGGCACCTGCTCTGCTGCTGGAGAGAGTCCCAGGCCAGGCGTTGTGACATTGGACATACGTGGGTAAAGGTAAATTCCAGAACACTTGTGTGGGAGTCGCACAGACGAGAGTGTTGGTGTTTCTTTCCTCCCTTTTACTTTATTGGGTTCCTCAGGATATTCTGTGTCTCTTAAAAGGACTCCAGCCCCCTCTTCCCTCCACTCACGAAAGACGAAGGCTCAAAGGAAGGGTAACTCATGTCAGGCGTGACAGGGCAGGAAAGTTATGAGCTGGGGGAGGCTCTGGCCCCTCGAGTGTGACAGATGGAGCTGTGCATTTCTCTCTGAAGCCCGTGCCTGGCCCGGGGAGCCAGGAGCAGAGGGAGGAAGTGGGCCCGGAGCCAGGGCTCAGAGCGCTTCCTGTGGACACTGGAGGGGCCAGCCTCCTTGCGCTTCTGCTTGGTGGTCACATCTGCCGGAAGGCGGAGAGGGCGGCCGGGATGGAGACCCAAGCCCTACTGAGTCTTCGAGCTCTGGTGGGGCAGTGATCCGGGGAGAGAGGAGCAGGGTTAACAGCTGTCTCTCTCGTGGGTGCCAGCATGTTGTGGCCTCAGCCCCGTGGGTGGGGACACAGCCAGGGCATGGTTTCTGCAGCTGCCTTACCTTGGAGGTGTGAAGAAAGGCCTCCCAGTCCTTGGGAAAGGGGACAGCATTTCAAATGCTGGCGAGTCAGAATCATTCAACAGACTTCTTGTTTGAGGGAATTCTGCCCCCTCCCCACCCCGGAGCTCTTTGTTCCTTGAAGGCTGTCTTAATCCCAGGCAGGAATTCCTTGGAATGACCATCCCCTTGCCGCATTGGCGGGCTCCCTCTTTGGTCCTCTGAGGTGGCTGTTCCCACCCCTCCCTCCACCTGCAGCTCAGACTTTGTCACTCAAGCGGCACTGGCTGGAGCGCCACCCCTTCGGTGGGCGGATGGAACCAGAGGCACAGTTGCCGCACGAGAGGGCCTCAGTTTCGGTCAGAGCCTGAGGTGGTCTGAGAGGGACTGCGTTTCCCCAGTGTGCGAAACCTGGCCACCAGACGTTTCTGCCGCCAGGCTTTGAAAGTGGTCAGTTCAAACACAGCAGGTTTATTCTCGTTTTTTCTGCTTTTCCCTCTGCAAGTGCAGCAGAAGTCGTTTCTCTACCGCCTGAGGTCAAGGGTCTGGGACTGTAGGGGAGGCGCTGCGGAGGCGGCTGGGAGACTGGACAGCCCCATGCAGGCGTCTCGTTACTTGGCTGCGGCGAGGAAGGAAACTGGCATTTGGTGATTCCCTGCTCCGCCAGCGACCACTCACCCTTGACCTTCACGGTGCTGGGCGCCAGGGCCGGATCTGCGTCCGCCTGCAGTGCCCTGGCACGTGGTCATGCCCCCGGGCAGGACGTTGTTGACATCCAGGTCCTTGTTGATGTCGATGTCACCCTTCACGATGCAGTCGTGGGTTGTCTTGTTGGTCCTGGTGGGCTCCATGCCTGGTCTTGAGGTCCTGTCTTCCCTCTCAGGGCCTGGCCAGTAGGGGCTCTTTCTCCTGAGAGAGGCCTGCCTTTTCTCCCATGCAGGGGGCTGCCCAGAAAGACGGGGACTGGAGTTGAGAAGGTCAGTATCAAGGAATGTCTGCCCTGCGGGAGCAGAGACTCACCCACGGTGGAGGGCTGGAAGAGGGTCTTAGGACAGGGGTAGGGCCAGTGGTGACGACCTTCCTTCTCCAAGGGAGGAGGAAGCAGCCACAGTCATCTCATGCTCAAAGTCCGGGGCCACAGACCCCAGCTTTCCCTCCACATCCCCTCATGATCTCCTGCCAGAGCCCTGGCTCCAGAGCCAGCAGCCCAGCTTAGCCCCCTCTGACCCAGGCCCTCTGAATCCCATCCCTGCCCGGGGTGGGAGCGCAGCACCCGCGGGGGCCCCGCTGCCACGTGCGCGTGCACACGGTCTCTGCATTGCCTGGGTCCTACCTGTGCAGAAGTGGACAAGGTGAACATGAAAGTCTGTCCTGGGGCTTTTGGGATCCCTGCTCTAAGAAGATGAACGTCTGCTACAGGCTGGCAGGGAAGGGCTGCCCTGTGCTCAGGGTAGGCCACCCCAAGGTTGGAGGGAGGAGGCCCTGAAGGAAAGGGACCAGGTGAGAAGGCTTGGAGCCGCCGGCAGAATGGGATTGGGGGGTGCAGCCATGAGCCAAGGTGTGAGAGCCGACCTGGAGGTGTCTGCAGCTGCCCGCGGGTGCCACCTGCCCTCTTCCGCACATCTGAGGGTGCTGCGACCCCCGGGGTCCAGCATGATGCGTGGGGGGTGCGTTACACAGGGGCTTCAGGCGGAGCCGGGGAGGGGGTGCCAGGAAGTGGCCTGTACTCCTGGGGCAACCCGTGTCCTGAATGCTGGATACAAGGAACAGGAGGGGCAGGGACGTGGCAGGAGGGGTGTGGGGATCAGGGATGGGGCTCTCAGGTGCAGGGCCTTAGGGCCCTCTGGGGGCCTGGCTGTGACATGGGGTGTGGAGAGCAATGAAAAGTTATGGGGGCTCGCCCAGGGCTGGAGATCACACGTCAGGGGTCCAGAGGTGGAGAGGGGGCCCAGGGTTTGGAGTAGTGAGTCCAGCCTGGGGGCCCGGAAGTCAGAGGGCCCTGGACACGGGGTTCCAGCGCAGTAGGGGTGAGACTGGGGCACACAGCCTCAGCACTGGCTTGGATGTCACCCATGTGGCAGGAAGGTTCAATGTCTTGAACGTGACCTGAGTGGTCCTCATCTTGCTGTTGGCCTTCGAGTTGAGTGGGGCCTTGATGAGCAGTGCCCAGTGCCCCTCCCAGGCCACACACAGCTTGTAGAAGCTGTGGTGCAGATCTCCGTGTCGTCCTAGTTGGTGATGATGCCATGCTCCGTGGGGTACTTGGGCAAAAGAATGCTGCACTTGCTCTGGGCCTCTTGCCCACTTACGAGTCCCGGTCCAAGCCCATCGTGACGCCCTGGGGAGCTGGGGAAGGAGACCTTGGGTGTGCTTGGGGGGGGGTCACCCATCCCAGCAGCCCTCCCCTTCTGTGGGTCTCCAGTTTACCCATCTGTCCTATGGAGTAGGGGCAGTGGCAGGCAGACTTGGAGACCTGAGTGCCGTGACTGCACAGGTGTGGGGGACCTTCACCAAGCCAGCACCATAGTCACACCCGAGCTGGCTCGTCACACTTGGCTGCTGGCTGTGGGCTGCAGGCAGAAAGGGGTCAACTACCACCTGGCTCCAGGCGGGCACCCCCCACCCCAGCCCACAGCCTCCTTGTACCTTGGCAGCTGCACCTTTCCAGCCAGCTGCGGGATGCCTAGGCCAGGACAGCTGAGTCCCCCCTGGGGAGGGCAGCACCCTGGCCCTGCCCCCTGCCCTCACCCTCCCATGTTGCTCCGCCCCCGACAGCTGTGTCCTGGCCTGCCCTGGATGTCTGGCTCCTGGTGACAGCTGTGCCCCAGGAAGAGCAGATGGGACCCTGCTCCGTTCGTGTTCCACCCCCGCCCTGGGGGCTCTTTGCTCCTTGTTGAGGACAACCCAGACCAGGGCCGGCTCTTCCTAACCCTTTCTCCCCTTTTTTGCGTGAAAGCCGCCATTTTTAATTTCTCTGTGCGATCCCTAGCAGTTATAGAACTACTATTGTGACTGGCAGTAACAGAGATACTACTTTGATAGGAATAGCAAGGGGAGCAGTTTCACAGCTGCGTGTGAAAGCAACATTTATGTCTCACACTTTATAACAAGTGTCAGTTACATTTAATTGATGTAGTGGAAGGAGCGTGGACTTTGGGGTTCAGACCTGGATTTGAATCTTGGAGGACTCATTCAACAGGTATGAATCGCGTACCTGCTGTTTGCTGAGCACTGGGTATACGTCGGCAAATAAAGCAGATGTGACCTTCCTCTACCTTGTGGAGTGTACAGTCTGGTGGGAGTGGAGGGAGAGGGTGGCCAGAAGACCTCTGAGAATCCTGTTCATGGGCTCTGTGACCCTGAAAGTTATCTAATCTCTCTGGGCCTGTTTCCTCATCAAAGAAGTAGGCAGGCATTCCTCGCTGAGTTATTGCAAAGATTAAAATAAATCCCCTCCCTCTTCTTGAACCCTCCTCTTTGGACACTGGGCTCTTCCTGAGGCTCTATGAGGGCGTCCTGCTGTTACCCCCACCGTAGGGAGACAGTCCCCACCGGCCTATAGAGAGCCAGCAGTTGCCCTCGGAGGCCTGGGAGGGGTCTCTTCACCCTATAGCCCCGGGGCTCAGTGCCCAGCACTCACTTGATGTGCCAGGAGGGGAGTTCAGGCCAGTGGGGAGACTGGAGACCCCTAGCTCAGGTTCAGACCAGCTCTGTGTCAGATGCTCTGTGAGGTAGCAAACTCCAGAAGGTGTGTGTGTTTGGGGTGGGGGGGTCAGGTCTGACCCCCTCCCTAGGTCTCACAGCTCCATATTTGGAGAGATCAATGGTTGAGCCAGAGCCTTTAATGGATGGGGACCAAGCCAGGGGTGGGGTCACCCGGTGTTTCTCTAACCCATGTATGGCCAGTAGGTTCTGGGGGTCAGCCCTGGGATGGGGCACCTGGGATCTTCCCAGTCCATATATGACCATCAGGGACTGGGGACCTGGATTGTGACACGGGTCTCAGGAGTAAGGACCAGCTCCTCCACCCATCCCCAAGGCTTGGGATCTATTCCTACTGCTCCATTCAGGGAAGGGGGTGGGGTGGGGGGACAGCTTGGGCCCTCGGATCAGAGCCAGGACCCAGGCTGGGATCTCTAGGCCTCATCATGACGCAGGAGAGACTCCCAGCCATACGAGCGTAGTGGGCAGTCCTGGGGTAGGAGAATGAGGTCCCCATCCTTGCAGACAGCACAGCAGTTGCCAGGGTGTTAGAAGAAATCCCTGCCTCCCAGAGAGTCTGTCACCCACAGGGCAAACTTCCCTCCCTGGAACAGTGAGCCCCCTTCTCCATGCTTGCTTTTTTTTTTTTTTTTTAATAAATTTATTTATTGTATTTGTTTATTTTTGGCTGCGTTGGGTCTTTGTTGCTGCACGCAGGCTCTCTGTAGTTGCGGTGAGCAGGGGCTACTCTTCATCGTGGTGCTCGGCCTTCTCATTGCAGTGGCTTCTCTTGTTGCAGAGCACAGGCTCTAGGCGCGCGGGCTTCAGTAGTTGTGGCTTGCGGGCTCTAGAGCACAGGCTCAGCAGTTGTGGCGCAAAGGCATGTGGGATCCTGCTGGACCAGGGCTCGAACCCGTGTCCCCTGCACTGTCAGGTGGATTCTTAACCACTGCACCACCAGGGAAGTCCCAATGCTTGCTTATTCTAATGCCAAAGGAAGTGCCCAAAGGACTGGCCTCATGATCCAGTGGTTAAGACCCCGCATTTCCACTGCAGGGGGCGCAGGTTCGATCCCTAGTTGGGGCAGTAAGATCCTGCATGCTGCAGGGCGTGGCCCAAAAAAAAAAAAAAAGTGCCCAATGTGCAATATTGGAAAATGCAGCAGAAAAAGACCATTTTCCTGCCATCATCTAGAGAGCACTACTGTTCACAACTTGCGTGTGTCCTTCCAGACTTTTATCTCTGCATATCTATTTCCCTAGGGATGTTTTCTTTGTTTTAGAAAAACAAGACCCTATCACACATTATGTTTTCCTTGCTTTTTTCTTATCTGTTTTAAAACTTTTTTAACTGAAGTGTAACAGGCATACAGAAAAGTGCACAAGTCGTGAATGTCCAGCCACTCATGATGGAATTATCACGGGTGGATGCATTGTTGTAACCAGCCCCCAGAAGCCCCTTCATGCCTCTCCCGATCCTATGCCCTCCTTCTTCCCCCAGGATCCCCACCACCTGACTCCCCGCCCACCACAATGGCTTAGTCCTGCCTGCAGTTGCGCTTTATATGAACAGGACCACACAGTCTGTGCTCTTGGACATCTGACCTCTTCTCCACATTATATTTGTGGGAACCATCCATGTTGCAGCTGTAGTTTGTTCATTTTCACTGCCGTATAGTGTTTCATTATATAAGATACCACCTGGGTTCACGCTCTCTTGTTGATGGACTGTCCCTAGTTTTGGGGAGGGGTGGGCTGCTGGGGGACTGGGGAGAGAGCAGAGACGTTGGTATTAATCCAGCTGCCTTATTTAACCTCTGCAAGCCTCCTTCCTCCTCTCTGACAGGAGTTCTGAAAGAAGTCACATCACAGGGGCCACGAGGAAAGCCCTGGAACAGAGCACAGGGGTACCAGCTCGACATACATTCACTCCTTTTCCTCCAGACGCAGGCGGAGGAGAGGAACATGAGATTCCTCAAGGGAGTAACCCAGGGAACCACAGAAAAGCCATCCCTTCCCAAAGCCTCTCCAGGGCTCTTGCCTGGCAGTGCTCTAATCTGGGCGTTATTACTTTATTCACAGGACAAAAGTCTGACAAAGCCCCCGTAGGGCCGCAGGGGGGTCCCTGTCCCTTCATTCTCCCAGGGGCAGGCAGCTGGGGTCTGGGTCTCCCAGCACTGTGTGCCTAGGCTATGCCCCTTGGGATGTGGGGGGAGGTGCTTAGAAGCATCTGTCCTGGGCTGTTTGCATCTGTCCTGGGCTGTTTGCCAGGGCCCAGGGCAGGGTGAGGGCAGGGGGCCTGGTAGCTGGTGGTGAGGCTGGACCAAGACTGCTGGACATTAACAATACCCACAAATAGGGTGGGGGAGATGGGGAGGGGTGGAGAAGGGCCCTGGATGGCTCAGGGCCTGGGAGCCCACCTCTCCAGAAGAAGCTCAGACACAGACCGCCCTTTGGGGCACTCTGGGTCCATTCCCACCTTTCCGTGAGTACACCCCTTCTCCCGTGGGGCCAAGGCTTTTCCTCCAAAGCCCCTGTTTTCTGGGTCCCTTGCCGCCTCACCTCATCCCCATCCCCTTTAGCAGCCTTTGATGCTATTGACCACAATATCAAAACTGGAACTGCTGGAACTTCTCCCTCTTGGCGGTAACTTTTGTGGTGGTTAAAAGCATGGGTTTTGGAGTGGATAGACCTGCCCTGGAATCCTGGCTAGGCAGCCTTGGAGCTGCGTGACCTTGAGCCGGTCACCCAGTTCTCCAGGATTATTTCCTCATTTGTAAAACATTTGAAATAATAACAGCATCTCCCTTGTGACATTGTTGTGAAGGTGGAGTGAGATTATATAGGTAAGGCCTGGCTCAGTGGCTGGCCCCTCACCCCCTTTCCTGTTCTCCTCTACCTATTGTTCAGTCTCCTGCAATTCATAAACGTTCTCTGAGTGTCTGAGTGTGTGCCAGGCCCTTTGGAGACAGTGGTGAACCAGATACAGGCTCTGCCCTCACGTGGCTCCCAGCCTAGAGACAGGGATCACTCCCGTGGGCAGGGGCTGCTGAGCACAGAGGCGGCACAGGCCTGGGGTGGCCAGGGAAGGCTTCCTGAGGCAGTACCACCCCTGTTACTTCCTATCATATCATGGCACTTTCAATAGCTTCTCATTAAGTGTTCGTCTCTTGTCTGTCTCTTGCCTCTGGAATGTCAGTTCCGTGATAAGGGAGTCCTTGTTCACTGTGTGTCTAGAACAGTTCCTGGCAGATGGTAGGGGCTAGGAAACATTTGATGAATGAAGTAAGCTGTAACAGTTAGTGGAAGCCTGGGAGTAGGAGCTGGAGTGTTGAAAAAGGAAGGCTATGTAGGTAAGAGCTGGAAAAGTGTTCTGTAGAACGTAAGATACAAAGAAGCAAAAGGCTTGGGGGTGGGGGGAGGAACCAAAGAGGAAGGAGGAAGGTGTGGAATACTTAGAGATGAGGCTGGAGAGTGACGTCCAGGAATTGGGACTTTGGTAAGCAATGAGGAGCTTTCAAATTAGGTGTATGACTTGGTTAGATTTATGTTTAAAGAGAAAGGAGGAAGGGAGGGAGGAAGGTCGGCTGCTACTGCATGGAGACTGGAATTGGAGAGGGTAATAGTAAAGGGGGAGAGTTCATTTCGGAGGTTAGTGTCAGGCGGTCGGACCAGAAATAATGGAGTCCTGGCAGGGAGAGGGGATTTCTGAGTAGAGATTTGGGAATGAATGGAGGGAGGAGTCAAGAGTGCCGCCTAGGTTTCTGGCTTATGTGATTGGGTGGACCACGGATGTCACTCACGAAGATAGGCGGCTTTGGAGGCGGGGCATAACCGAAAGGAACGCCCCCTCTGTGCCCCGCCCGTCGGTGGTAGGATGGCGTCGATTGGCTGTTTCGAGGAAGGCGCCAAAAACTGACAAGGGCGGGCGAGAGGTGTATCCTTACGTCACTTCCTAGGGACATCCGGGCCCCTCTTTTCCCGAACCCACAGCTGCGGAACTTCCGGCTGGGGCCGCCACCTTGACTTCGCGACCTTGGGTTCCGGCTAGCAGCTACCTGCAGTCTCCTCAGTGTAGTCATGTCCGTGCTGACTCCACTGCTGCTGAGGGGCCTGATAGGCCCGGCCCGGCGGCTCCCCGTTCCGCGGGCCCAGATCCATTCCAAGCCGCCGCGGGAGCAGCTCGGGACCACGGTGAGGAGCGGGCCGGGAAGGGCATGGGAGATGCCGCCGGCCGCACCTGGTGTCCCGCGGCAGGTTGGGGGCCCGCCGGGTCTGGCGCGCTGCACCTCGCGGCCCGCAGCGTAACGGGGAGCGGCAGTGCTGGTTTGGGTCTGGAGGGGGCGAACGAGGGGATGGTGCCCGGGCGGCAGTCGCTGTTCAGTCAGCCCCAGGGTCTCGGGTCAGACCGTGTCAGTGCAGCCCTGTCGCTTCCTCGCTGTGCGGTCTCGAGCAAGCTTCCTTAGCCCTCTCTGAACCTGTTTACCCGTCGGTTCATTGGGGGATGCCTGACGGCTGTCAGCGCTGTCATTGTTACCGCTTTTATTTATTTGGGGTGGGGAAGAGGACCCCAACAGGCTTTAATAATTCCCAGAAACGTGGGAGAGTTTAACCCTTAGTGACTTTCACCTGTTTGGCGCATTTCTACATTTGCCTCAGTGGCAGAACTCGGCCTTGAGTGCGCGTCTTCAGTGTCCAGGTTAGTGGGCTTCCGGTTAGGAGCAGAGCCCGGAGAGCGCTGCGGCGGAGGAAATAATAGTGACGGTAATTGCAGCTGAGTGCCTGCCGGGTGCCAGGCGCCGTGCTAAGACTGCTGCGCTGGGCTCATTCGGTCCTCCCAGTCACCCCAAGAAAGGGCCCTTTTCTCCATTTCGTGGCTGAGGGAGCGGAAGTTTAGGAGCAGTGTATTGACTTGTCAGAGTCACACCTTCAGTGGCAAAGAAGGAATGAGAACTCCAGTCTGACTCCAGGTTGTGCTGTGATCTTCACTGCTATCGGGAATATGGAAGTGGCTTTAAAAAACGCTTACCTCTAGCCCCAAAGGTTTGGGAAGGGAGGGCTTTTTAAGACAAGGAAGGGGAGGTGCATTTTTTTAGAGTTATTGGTCTGTGCGAGGTCCCTGGGTCCCAACAGACCAGCTTTGTTCCTGTCCCTTCACTTTATCATCTGGTGGTGGATTTACCCTAAGCCAGGCTGACCCCCACCCCATATCTGACCCTTTACCTTAAGGCCTAGAGTGGGCCTTGGATGCTCTGGCCCTCCTCTGGAGCCTGAATCTTGACTCCTGGAGGGGGCTGTGTGGGCAGACTGCTCGGACTACGAGAAGCCTGGGGGAATCCTGACTCTGAGGGTTCCTTTTTTCTTGTGCTCTGTGTAGGATATCGCCATTGGGCTCACCTCCTGCTTCCTGTGTTTCCTCCTGCCGTCGGGCTGGGTCCTGTCTCACCTGGAGAGCTACAAGAAGCGGGAGTGACAGGAGCTGTCCGCCCCCTCAGCCTGTGACCTGAGCACCCGGCCTGTCCTGATCATGTCTGCTGCCTTCCTGGCCGGCCTCCCCGGGATCCCGTCCTTCAGTGACAGGGCCCTCTTCTGCAGTCGTGACCTCTTCATTCCTCCATGTTGACATCCTGGGACCACATGTATCCGTTTAGAAGGCCCTGCTCGGTAGGGCCTCCCTTGTAACAATAAAGTCTATTTAAACCCTGCTTCAGAGGGAATTCCCTGGCGGTCCAGTGGTTAGGACTCCGCTCTTTCATTGCTGAGGGCCCGGGGTCAATCCCTGGTCAGGGAACTAAGATCCTGCAAGCTGTGTGGCGTGACCAAAAAATAAATAAATACATAAACCCCGCTTCAGAAACTCATCATGCCTTTGGCCTGGGCTCCTGCCTCCATACTTGAGCTGAGGATGGTGTTGGGTGGGGTATGGAGAAGAGGGCCTGGCTGGCTGCCTGCCTGGCCCTGCCGGCTTACTGCCCTGTGGTAGGTCCAGGGTGCTCAGCCGTTCTCCTCGATACCTGGAAGTGGTGCTTCCATTGCGTGCTTTCCTCTGTAAACGTTTTCTGGCTTCTGTGGAAAACAAGTCCTGTTGTCGTCCGGCAGCCTTTCTTGCTCCCCCTCTAGTCCTCTTGGTCGTGCCAAGCTCGGGGCTCTGTGTCTGTGTCTGCCCTCTCCCAGTGGGGCCGGCTCTGCAGCTGGAAGCCCGTTCTCTGCGGGGCCAGCCTTCCCTGTCCTCTTTGGTCGGTGGGCTTCAGCCATTTCTCAGGTGCTTGTTGCCCTTCCTAGTTGCTTGTGGGCAACGTTACAGTATCTTGCATTTTTATGTCAACCTGGGGCCCCTTTCGTTTTAGCACCGCATCTGTGCACTGACTGGCTTCCTTGTTCTCTTCCTGCCTGCTTCCCTGTGTCCTCCCCTACTCGGCTTGGAGAGTTTGCTGCTTTTCCATCCATCCCAAGGGCCCTTCCTCAGTGATTCTTCCTGGGGGCGCCTCTTAGCTGGGACAGGCATGTGAAGCACTTCCCACTGCGCTGGAATTCTGACCGCCAGTGTCTGGAAGGAAGGCTCTGACCTGCTGGACCCACCCCTGGAGGAGGACATGGCTTTAGTTCTCTGCATCCTCTTTGCTGGGGTGACATGAATGATTTCTGAGCAGACACAGGTTCACCGTCCCCTGTGGAGCTGCTGGATGGTGGGCAAAGACGCCAGGTGAGAGCTGAGGGGCTCTAGGTTGTGGGTGCTTTAGACCCTGCGAGTCAGAACATGCGTCTCGCCAGCCCCTTTTGCAGGGCTCGCTTTATGTTGACAGGAGCTGAAGGGGGACCCTGCTCTCCCTCCCTTGTCTAGTCTTTCCTGGCCTTTTTGTGTGGTGTCCAGCGACACCTGGTTGCTGTGGGCACACATCAGGCTGTGAGCTGTCTTGAGTTTCTGTGGTAGCTCCACTGCCCTGCCAAGGGTTTGATTGGGTGTCCCCCATTTTTGCGCCCCTGGATCCCAAAGGGACACAGTGGACCCCTTGGCCCAGGAGGGCTACCTTAGCCCGAAGCTGTGCGTCTTGAGCCACCTCTGAGACTGATGGGAAGCCAGTGGTTACAGGCCAGATCTTCAGGACCCGGTCTGAGAAAGCCCTTAGGAAGCCTAATAGCACCTCCAGCCATTGTGCTCCCACACCTGCTGGGTGCTGCAGCGGGCGGAAGGGGGGCAGGGTCGTAGACTTGTGGGTGGGTGGGAGAGTTTTGGATGTGAGTGAGCCGTCATGCTTGGACCACATCTTCCCCTTGTTCTCAGTGGAGCCACTAAGCTTAAGTCTGGTCACCTTTCTGTGTCCCTCTCTTATCCCTAACCAAGTCAGAGGCCGAGGGGCCATTCTTTATAGCAAAAGCAAGGCTCCTTGTGCTCCCAAAGAGCATTTTCTGTGTCTGAGGGTGTCTTGTCAGATTCTGAGTCCGGACGGGTGGAGGTCTATCCTGATGTGCACACCAGGTGGGGTGGAGGGGTGCGGGGGTGGTGGGGTGCGGGGGTGGTTACAGTCATGGCAGATGATATAATGCACAGAATACTGGGCTGGGAGGAGGCCTGGGTTTGAGGCCTGGCTTGGCCATTTACTATGACCTTGAGCAAGTCATTTAGCCTCTCCGGGTCTCAGTTTTCACGATTGTAAAATGAAGGTGGTGATGTGGCAGGAAGAATGATGTCTTCCCCAAGATGTCCGTGCTGCCCTAATCCCTGGAACCTTGTGAATATGTTACCTTCATGGCAAAGGGGGCTTTGCAGATGTGATTAAAATTAGGCATGTTGAAATGGGAGGTTATCCCCTGGGCCCAGTGTAATCATATGGGTCCTTAAGGTGGACGGGGAAGGCAGATACTTCGCATCTCAGAGATGCCACCTTGAGGACTCTGCCTGCCTTGGGGCTTTGAAGATGGAGAAAGTTGGCCGCGCTCCAAGGAATGCAGTGACCTCTAGAAGCTGGGAACAGCTCTCAGTTTACAGCCAGCAAGGACATGAGGACCTCAGCCCCAGAACTGCAAGACACTGAATTCTGCTAATAGAATCTGCATGAGTGGGAAGTAGATTCTCCCTCAGAGCCCCTGAAAGGGAACATAGCCTACAGATACCTTGATTTTAGTCTGATGAAACCCATTCCAGACCTCTGACCTCTAAGACTGTAAAATTATACATTTGTATTGTTCTAAACCACTAAGCTTGTGGTGATTTGTTGTGACAGCAATAAGGAGACAACTGTGTCACTCTCCCGGTGCTGTGAGGCGCTCAGAGGAGAGCTGGCACCAGTGGCTGGATCAACAGACTTGAGTTGAATTGCAATGTGAGGCAATGCAATGTGAGGCAATTGCAATGTGAGGCGGTTCTATGGAAAAGGAGCGTGGGTGGTGTGAGTCGGGGGGATGGGGTGGGGGGTGGTGGTGGCGGGGCTCTCCCTTTGCCGCCTCTGCCCCTCCTCTGCTTGCTTCCTGCCTTAGGTGGTGTGAACCCTGCAGGCAAGTATCCACCCAGCCAGTGGCCCTGAAGTACAGCCCCTGCTCAGCTTCATCAGCCCGGGTGCACCATCAGAGCCTCCCTAGACCGTGATTTTGGAGCTGGCAGCCTGTGGACCGTTGTGCGTTCCTGCAGCGGCATCTCCAGAGGTCCCTTTCTGGGCTGGGCACGCCCCCACGCCTCCCACTTGGGCAGCTGCCTGACTCCCAAGCCTGTCTTGGGAAGGATCACTGGGGCCTCATCTTTGGCGCACCTTGAGCCTTTCTCCTGGCCATGACCCCCCTGTGAGGACTGTGGCTTTCCCAAGGCCCATACCATGTCCTGTTCCCTGGCCCCTTCCCCTGAGAGGTTGGGTGGGCCTGGAAGCCTTGTGGCTCTCTAGGGCCTCTGTGCCGTTCCATAAACTCTTCCTCTGTGGCTGAGGTTTCAAAGTCCCTGGGTCCTGGTACGGGGTCTCCTCTCCCTCCACCTGACAGAATCCTAGGGACAGGGATGTGGGGTCTGGACACGTGCCAAGCCTGTGAGGAGGCATCTATGCCTTGTCGGTTCTATGGAAAAAGTCCTGAGCTGCTGCCTGTCCCCTTTGTGACTATTTCCAACAGCAGCCTGAACCCAAGCACCAGTGCTGCCTATTTCATTATAGGCTTCAGCAGGCAGGACCAGCAGTGCTGGACCATTTCTGGGTTTGCAAATTGGGAGGCAGAGACGTTTATCGTCTGGAGCTATGCTGGTGATTCCTGGCAAATATGCTGTTGGGTTTTAGACGCTTCAGGATAGAGAATCAAAACCCGAAAATGGTAAAAAGTACCAGGAGAGATGGAATGAGGGTAAGAGAACAGTTATTAACTACTAAATAAATTGGCATGGAAAAGAGTGGGGCAAAAGTTGACCATCCTGGGCTGGATTAAGAGCCAAAGTTTCCCCCTGGGCATTTCCTTCCCATTCTGCCTGACAAGAGGGGGAGAGTGGGCAGCAGGTAGGAGGACCCCTCATTTACACACCCTGCATAGATTGAGGGTGCAGGTCTGTTCCTCAAGCCCCAGACCCTTGTGTGGGAGGGAGGCATTTACTTGGCGTTGGCGGCCCGCCTGCAGTCCAGCACTGGGCCACAGATGGATTCCTTCTCACTCTCCAGAGCAACTGTGTTCTCTGTCCCTGCCATTAATCCCAATCCCAACTCACCCCGAATGCCTCCCACCCCTCAGACTCCCTAGTCACAGTAAGGAGTCAGGGTAAGGGTGGAGTTGTCTTATAGTTATTTTCAAGATTTTGTAAAGCCAAATAGAAATCAAGTTTTTGTCATCAACTATCTTAGCTCATTTGGTAATACCAGTGCTACTGACTGAAGATCTGATTGGCAGTTACAGATTGCATTGTTAAAATTGGGAAAAGGAATGAACACTTTGGTAGGCATGGAATCCAAACAGGGTGGCCCTTTTCTTCCTTGAGTTTAGAAGCAACCCCAAGGCTCAGTGACCTAATAAATAATAATTTGCAATGCGGCTGGGACACAGACTTGGCATTTGTAGCGTTGCTGTGAGAGAGCCACTGTGGGCTGTGTGGTGAGCCTGGGCACCAAATGCCCCTGCCTCCAGGGCTGGATGTAGCTGATAAAGACATTAGATCACATTGCGCTCCTGTATTGTCACGAACCGAGGGATTTGATTGGAGCTCTGGCACGGCCTTCTCAAGTGCTAACAGACCACCGTCACTTCATGAAAAAAGGCCCTCCATAGTGAGAAGCTGACAACCAGAGCCCCAGACTGTAACCTCTCTAAATAACAGCATCTTTAGCATCCAAGCCTTGCTACTTTTTAAGTTTTAGTTTTAGATAATTCACAGACAATTTTAATAGAATACACAGAAAGATCCTGTCTACCTTTTACCCGCTTTTCCCCTCTGGGTAACATCTTGCATTTGGAACTATAGTACAGAATATTCCAGGATACTTATATATAATCAAGATAAAGAACATTTCCATCTCCACAAGGATTCTCTCCTATTTCCTTTTTACAATCACACCCTCCTCCCTGCTGCCCCCTACTCCTCCCTAGCCCTTGGCAACCACTAATCTGTTTTCCATTCTTATCAACTCCTTTCTTTAAAAACCCAAAAAAACAAACACCCTGATTTTCTCATAACCAGAAGGGCAGGGAGTCCAAAGTTAGGTCCTTGACCCCAAGGGACATGTTCTCCCTGTCGTAAGCGGGACACCAAAGCCCGCTCAGAACCGGGGCTCAGTGGAGAGGGGCGGTGAAGCCCAGGGCTCTGATATTAGCACGGTTCCTGGTCTTCTCCACCAGGTGATCCTCAATCGCCTGCCCCGAGTTCTGGAGCCCGCAGCAGGAATGTTGCCTTGCGTGATTTTAATTTCATCTTCTTGCTTATCTCAATAACACAATCCGCGCTTCAAACTCCAGTGAAAAGAAAACTGAAGTGGCCCCAGGAGACTCTTATCACCACCCGGCACCTTGGGAGCCTGGGAAGATGGAGCCGAGCGAGTGTGCGGGTGGACGGTGGGTGGGGTACTACCTTTCCTTTAACCTACTTCCGCGGCGGCCCCACCGGACTGTGTGCGCCCCTCAGGTGACGGCGCGCGAGGGTATTCCGTTGCTAGGGGCGTTACCAAGGAGGGGCCACGAGGAGGGGCTCTCTTCCGGGAGGAGGGCAACTGGTAACCCGGAAGCGGTCGGCAGTGCGGCGCTGTTTAAAGATGGCGGCGGAGGAACCTCAGCAGCAGAAGCAGGAGCCGCTTGGCAGCGACTCGGAAGGTACCGACCGGGGGAGGGCCGTCCGGCCTGGGCTAGCGGGGGCGATGCTGGATGGCCGGTTCCCGAGGAGAGGCCAGGGGTGGGGCGGCCGGTGGCGAAGCGCGCGGACGACCCCTTCCTCCGCCACCTCCCCCCCTCCCCCTCACAATGGAAGGAGCCTCTGTCGCGACCCCCGGCCCGGCGGGCGGGCGGGCGAGCGAGCGGGGCGGGCCCACGGCCTCGGCTCTTCTCCCTCGCTCGCTCCCGGGGCGGGGCCTAGGCCGCCCCGCCCAGCGCCCAGCCCCCTCCGTGCCGGGGCCGGGCGCCGGGCTCCCGGGTCCCCAGCTCTCCCGCCCCGGTCCTTGCAGTCAGCCCCGGGCGTCCTCCGGGCCCGGCTGTCCGCCTTCTCCAGAGCAGACCGAGCCCGGAGGGGCGTCGAATTACGCCGGGCTGCGGAGCACAAAGGACTGGGTGGGCCGCTGGGGATGCTGCGGGTGGCCCGGGGTTGTGAGCGGCCGCAGGTGTGTGCCCCTGAGGGCAGCAGCCTTCGTTTCCGGTAGAGCCCCCTCTTCTGGCTTTAGCAGCCTCTTTCCGCCTGTCTAGGCATTGTTTTCTTAGACCCCTGAAGAGTTGGACCTTTCAGAACGATCCCACCCTCTTCTTTTCACCCCTGAGTTAGACGCGGGGACTGAGTAGGTCACTAGGGTGGGAGGGACAGCCCTGTTGCGGGGCAGCATAGGGGATGGGTGGAGGCCCAGCTGAGGATCCGGGACGCTCAAGCTCAGAAGGATTGGCCTTAAAAATCATTCAGCACCCACCTTCCATTCTAATTGCACAGTCGAGGGACTGAGCTTTCGGAGACCCGGCTCCCTAGAATGGACTTGTTCAGGATCGTGTAAGTTAAGAAAGAGCCAGGGCCAGGATTCAGATCTCCTGGCTCCTCACCAGTGGCTGCTCAGAGTGGGGCCCACAGGGTGGACCTGCCCAGCTCACTGATGAGTCTTTAACACTGTGCCTCGAAGGTAGCACCTCCTCATGACACTTGAGTGAAGGGGGAAGGTGGTGGTATTAGTCCCTATTCACAGCTGAGGATAAGCCTCTGCAGTGCGGTAGCAGAGGAGGGTTTTTGTGGTGAAGAGTGCAGGCTTTGAAATTAGACAAACCTGGGTTTGACCACAGGTCTTAGACCTTGGGCAGATTTCTTCACCGGTCTGCATTTGTTTATCTGTAAAATGGGCACCATTAAGAATATCCAGGATGGCAGGTGGAGGAAGGGTGTGATTGAGCAAAGTGCAGGCTCACAGGAAGCTCTCATCCAGCCCGAGACTCTGCCTCCTCATCTTTCTTTCCTCAGGAGACCCTGCCTGGCTCCAGAGCATTCCCGGGCTGCTGGGAAGTGATGTTAGAAGGCAGGGAAAGGGTTTGTTAGAGCTTTAAGAGTGTACCTTGGGGGTCATCACCTTGGCCTCCTCACTTTAAAGATGAGAAAACTAAGGCCCAGGAAGGGAAGGGAAGGGACTTTGCCAAGATCACACAGTTGGGGTGGAGCAGGGTGTGACGCAGGCTTCCAGATTCCAAGTCTGCTTTCCTCGCCTGCTCTTGTCCTCCGCCCAGGCTGCCTGGAGTGGGGCTAGCCAGGGCCCACTGTAATCCCTGACCTTCTTCCTTCTTCCAGGTGTTAACTGTCTTGCCTACGATGAAGCCATCATGGCTCAGCAGGACCGAATTCAGCAAGAGGTGAGGGGCTGTGGCCAGCGGCCCTACTTTGGGGATGCATAGGGTGGACCTGAGCCCCCTCCTGTCCAGGCTGAGCTGGGTACTAGATACCTTTATGGGGGGCGGTGGTCACTGTGCCAGTGGGCTCAGCAGCTCTCATTTAGGTGTTGTGGCTGATAGGTGGGGGTCACTCCGTTCACCCATCAGAACATGATGGATTTCCTGCCCCCTGCAGATCGCTGTGCAGAACCCTCTGGTCTCGGAGCGGCTGGAGCTCTCTGTCCTATACAAAGAGTATGCTGAGGATGACAACATCTATCAACAGAAGATCAAGGTGGGAGCCTGGCTGAGGGGGCAGGGAGAGCTCTCGGGTAGGGACCGGGCGGGAGCGTGCCTGCTTTAGACCTGTTCCTCGCTGGGTCTGGCCTCAGAGAGGGTAGGATGTTGGGGGAGCCCTCTGGTTCATAAGCATGCAGACTCTGGAAGCAAAAAGACCTCGATTCAAATCCTGACTGCCACACAGCAGCTGTGTCCTCAGCTGCTCCTTCGATGTCTCTGAGCGTGGGGTCTCTGAGTTGTGGGGTCTTCATCTGTGAAATCAGGATGATGAAAGCATCTGCCTACAGGGTGGTTGTGAGGTTGAGGGAGATGATGCCTGTGGGGCCTGGTGCAGGCTGCGGGGAGCTGACGCTTTCAGTGCTCGCAGTGGGGCCGAGAGGGCTGGGGCCGGCTGCGGGACGAGGGTGGCAGCGGGGACACAGTCCTGCATCCTGCTTCCGGGATGTGTGGAGAGGTAGGCAGCAGTGGGGAAAAGGGGCCTACAGACCTTTGTGCAAGGCCCTGCTGCATCACTTACCAACAGGTAAGTCCTTTAACCACTCACTTCTCTTTGAGCTGGGAGTTTGAAACGCGACAGTATGTGTAAACTGTCTAATCGGCACAGCCTAAGGGTTTAGTATTTTTTATTTTTAAATTTTATTTACTTATTTATTTATTTTGGGCTGCGTTGGATCTTCGTTGCTGCGCACAGGCTTTCTCTAGTTGTGGCGAGTGGGGGCTACTCTTCGTTGCGGTGCGTGGGCTTCTCATTGCGGCGGCTTCTCTTTTGTGGAGTGTGGGCTCTAGGCAGGCGGGCTTCAGTAGTTGTGGCATGCGGGCTCAGTAGTTGTGGCTCGCGGGCTCTAGAGCACAGGCTCAGTAGTTGTGGCGCACGGGCTTAGTTGCTCCGTGGCGTGTGGGATCTTCCTGGACCAGGGCTGGAACCCGTGTCCCCTGCATTGGCAGGCGGGTTCTTAACCACTGCACCACCAGGGATGTCCCAGGTTTAGTAAATATTACTCCTTCCCACTCTCCCCCAAAGATCAGAGATGCTTAGAACCTTCCACCTGAACGGAGGGACCTTTGGGGTTAGCCATTTCAGGGGCCAGTCAGGCAACCCAGGTGATTGAAGGTGGCCGGGTCAGCCAGTAGCAGGCAGTAGAAGCTCATGGGGCAGATGGGAGTGTCCATGCCTGTCACTCCATCGGTGCTTCCAAGACAAGCCAGAGGTTATTTTGTTGTAAAATCTCCAGGCTCCTAATAGTTGGCAGCTTGTTCAGATTTAAAATGTGGGGGCCAAACAGTGCACACAGATCCGCTCTGTGTGGCCTGTGGTCTCCTCTGACTCCTTGCTCAGGGTGTTTATGGTTTACCCAAGAGGCCTGTAGAGAGAGGAAAGCACGGGCTCTGGGGCCCAGTAGACCTGGGTTTGAGTCCTGGCTTCACGCCTTCTGTGTGATCTTGGGCAGCACCCTGGGAGGAGGAGGAGGAGGGTACTAGCCCGCCGCAAAGGGCTTGGCAAAGAGTAAGTGCTCAGGATGATTCTGGTCGCTGTTCTGGTAGCGGCAGTGATCTGGGCTCTTTGTACACATTTTGCCCCGTTCATTTAACATTTCTGAGCACATACTGTGGGCCAGGCACTGTTTTAGGTGCTGGAGATAGAGTGATGACTACAGCTGTCAACTCCCGCCCTCAAGGTGATGGTTCATAGTGGAAAAACAGCCATTAAATGAGAGGTAACCCTAATGTATGTCAGAGGTGGTCGGTGCTGTGGAGAAAAGTGAAGCGGGACGAGGAGATCAGGAGTGGGAGGGTTTGTGGTTTTATTTGTTTTATTTTATTTTTTATAAACTTATTTATTTATTTATTTATTGCTGTGTTGGGTCTTTGTTGCTGTGCGCAAGCTTTCTCTAGTTGCTGTAAGTGGGGGCTATTCTTTGTTGCAGTACGTTTGCTTCTCATTGTGGTGGCTTCTCGTTGCAGAGCATGGGCTCTAGGCACGTGGGCTTCAGTAGTTGTGGGCTTGGGCTCAGTAGTTGTGGCTCACAGGCAGGCTTAGTTGCTCCGCGGCATGTGGGAGCTTCCCGGACCAGGGCTCGAACCCACGTCGCCTGCATTGGCAGGCGGATTCTTAAGCGCTGCGCCACCAGGGAAGTCCCCGGGTTTGTGGTTTTAAATATGGGGGTGTGTGAGTAATGAACTGAGAGGCAAGGGAGCAAGCTGGTGCGGCCGGCTGGGCAGAGCTGGGTGGGGGCCAGTGTGGCTGGAGCAGAGCGGGTAGGAGATGTGGGGGATGGAGCCGAGAAAGGACTCGGAGGGAGCTGAGTATTCAATGGGTTTCTCTGGTCGATGGTGGCCTGGGTGGGGATAGACTGAGCAGTGAGGTGGAGGCAGGGAGACCTGTGCGGAGGCTTGTGCAATAAAACTGGCTGGAGATGGAGGGACGGCCAGGGCGGCTGAGTGGCCCAGGTGAGTAGCGGTTGGATGCGGGCACAGCCGAAAGGGTCTGCTGCTGGGTTGGATGGGGTGTGAGGGTGGAGTCGGCAGTGGCTGGGAGGTTTTGGCTCCGCAGCTGAAAGGTGGAGGGCGGGCAGTTGAGGGGAGGCCAGGAGGAGGTCAGGAGCTGCCTGCTGGCTGGGTCGGTCTGAGGCGGTGGAGGCGAGGCAGTTGGGCGTGAGTCGAAGTTGGAGTTGAGGGCCAAGAAGCGGGCGGGTGAAGAGTTACGTTTGAATCCCATGAGCCGTGAGGTCAGGAGAGCTGACGCTGAAGCTGCCCCAGGCCTGAGCAGGTTGTGCTGTTCACATGGCAGGGGCTGTGGATGGCCTGTGGCGTGGTTGTCTTCTGGCAGGTGACACGTGGGCTCTTGAGGAAGGGTGCGCTGTGGTTTGGTGGCCCCGTGACCACCACAGGTTAGATGAGGAGGGGCAGCGGTGAGGTTGGAGGACATGGAGAGGGTGGGCCCGGCAGCACGTGAAGGGAGGACGCAAGTGGGGCGGGTGCATCACCGGCTGGTCTGGGGAGGAGTGGGTTTGACCTTAGGGCTTAGGAGGCCATCCGTGACCTTCACTAGAGTAAAAGCCTGCTGGGATGGAGTTCACAGCAGAAGAGAAATGGAGACAGTGGGCACAGATGGCTTCACTAGAAGCCCTACAGGAAAGCAGAGAAATTGGGTGGTAGCTGGAAAGGAATTCACGGGAAGCAGAGCGTTTTTTTCGAAGGGAGAACTGGTCTTGGGTTTATATGCCGATGGGTCTAAACGTGTCGGGAGAGAGAAATTGATGATGCGGGAGGAGAATCCAAGAGAGGGGCGGCTCTGGTGTCCGCCTCAGACCCTCCGAGGATAGAGAGAGAGGCCGTGGGTGGGTGTGCTGCGGGGGCCGAGGGGCCTCAGTCGGAGAGGAAGCAGGGTCATCGGGAAGGTGACTGGGGGGGGGGGGGGCTTCAGGAGAACGGAGAAGGTATGAGATAGGAGAAGGGGAGGGGCGCAGGCCGGGGGAGTGAGACCTGCTTGCCAGACCACACTGAGGGCCAGATGCACACACACCCCGCTCGTAGGGGAGGTTCAGCAGGCGGAAGAAGTTCCATTGAGCTGAGGTGGAAACTGCAGAAGAGCAAACCAGGACCTGTGAGCGGGCGGGTGGAGACTAGACGGGGGGGTGAGGGAGCCGTTTCCGACCCTGGGGCTGTGTGGTAGGGGCCTCAGGTGTGGCGCTGTGCCCCATACCCTAACTTGCTTGTCCTGGAGCTCTCAGGGTTTGAAAGACTGTTCACTGGAAAAGCTGTGTCGGTCAGGGACCCATCCTCTTGCCTGTTTTTATGAAACAGCAGCCCTTCGGGCCCAGCAGCGTGGCATACCCATTGGCCGGTGACCACTTCGGTGACCCGTGCACCCAGTGTGTCCATAACTCAGTTTCCTGGGGCTCTGGGGGCTCCTGGCAGTGGGTCGCTAAGTGAGCCCCCACCCCAGAGTCAGCAGCCAAGGCTGCCGGGTGGCTACTTGGAGCTCAGTTGCCACCCGCTCTGGTGTGACCTTTCTTGGGGGGGTTTCCTTGGCCGCCATGGTTCTGGCCTGATGTTGACGGGCGCGGGGTGGGCTGGGGGCTGCCTCTCCGCAGGACCTCCACAAAAAATACTCATACATCCGCAAGACCAGGCCTGACGGAAACTGCTTCTATCGAGCTTTCGGATTTTCCCACTTGGAGGCGCTGCTGGATGACAGGAAGGAATTGCAGCGGTGAGGAGGGTGGCCACTTGGGCACAATGGAAGCAGGTAGGGGAGGGTTCCGTGAAGGGCTTGTGGGCCCCCTCCTCCCTCTTGATGACTGGGAGGTGTGCTTCCACCTGAGGCCCAATGACGGGCTGGGCCTCTGCTTGGGGCTTCCGTCAGTGGCCAGTCCCCCACCCCTGGGCTGGTCTCTCTGGGCCCCTGCTCTGCTGGCCTAGGAGCTCATGCCAGCCTCTTTTTCCCTTCCATCCACAGGTTCAAGGCCGTGTCCGCCAAGAGCAAAGAGGACCTGGTGTCCCAGGGCTTCACTGAGTTCACAATTGAGGATTTCCATAACACGGTGAGCCCAGCCACCCGGTCAGCCGGAGTGGAGGGGGGTGGCCTGGCTGTGGCAGGGTTGACCCATCTCCTCCCTCATCTTGCCCTCTGTCCCCCTCGGGTGGCAGTTCATGGACCTGATCGAGCAGGTGGAGAAGCAGACCTCAGTGGCCGACCTGCTGGCCTCCTTCAACGACCAGAGCACCTCGGACTACCTGGTGGTCTACCTGCGGCTGCTCACCTCGGGCTACCTGCAGCGTGAGAGCAAGTTCTTTGAGCACTTCATCGAGGGTGGCCGGACCGTCAAGGAGTTCTGCCAGCAGGTGCTGCCCCCCTCCCCACTCCTCAGACTTGGGCTCTTCTTTTCTCTCGTGCCTCGGGTGGGGGGAATGGGGGAGGGGCGCCGAGACGCGGGCTGAGCCACCCCTGTGCCGCAGGAGGTGGAGCCCATGTGCAAGGAGAGCGACCACATCCACATCATCGCTCTGGCCCAGGCGCTCAGCGTCTCCATCCAGGTGGAGTACATGGACCGCGGCGAGGGCGGCACCACCAACCCCCACATCTTCCCCGAGGGCTCCGAGCCCAAGGTCTACCTTCTCTACCGGCCTGGACACTACGATATCCTCTACAAATAGGGCCGGCCCCGGCCTGCCACTGCCCTGCCTGCCCTCCCCTCTGCCAGGCGCTAGACATGTACAGAGGTTTTTTTGTGGTTGTAAATGGTCATACTTCACTCCCCCACCCCCTTCCCTGTCATACGACCTTCCGTGTTTTATTAAAGGGGACGCTGGTGGTGAGCCACGTGTGTGCGTGTCCCTGCTCTGCTGCTGCCCACCTGGCTGCTCTGTGTCTGGCTGCCCCCCTTCCCCTCAGGTGGGTTCCTCTCAGCCTTCCACCTGTCCACCCCCAATCTTCCCTGCCAGGAGCAGTTTTGAGGGGGCTAGGCCTCTTGGGGATCCCTCCTGCTTATTGGGGTTCTGCTTCCTTCCCTTGAGGCCTCTGCCCCTTCCCTCTTTAGCTGGCCAGGGGCTTCCATGGGGATGTGGAAGTTCCTCAGAGACTTGCCCAGGGACCCAGGACCACCAAAGCTTCAAGCTCCTCCCTCATAGGCCCCGCCTCCACCCTGCTGTCCTGGCCAGGGCCTGGGTTGCCTGCCCTCCATCAGGGGTCTGCATGGTGGAGGAGTCCCGGGTGGAGGGGGCCGGCGTGATGGTGGGGCCTGGCTCAGGGCAGGTGGAGGAGCGGGGGCACCCCAGAGCACCCCAGGTGGTGCCAACCAGGCGGGGGAGGGGCAGTCCTCAAGCCTGTGCTTGGTCCTCCATGCCCAGGCCTAGTGGGGCTCGCCAGGCCACCATTCTCTTCCCACCCCTCCCCTCGGCCTGCTGCCTGTGCCTGCTTTGCACCCCCACTGCTTGGGCCGCGGTGTCTGCATTGCCTTCCTTTTTGCCTTCACCTCTTCTCTTCCCCCCGGCACATGTGGGGTCTCGGCCCCCAGGCTGTGAGCTCCTTGGGGGCAGGCCCTCAATAAATGTGAAGTGCTGCTGCCCACCTCTGCCGTCCAGCCAGTGCCTCCACCTGCCTAGCTCACCAAGAGCTCTCGCCAGCCCCTTTAAGCCAAAGCACCTGTCCACACCTGGGCTGCTTCCCTCACCCGCCCCCAGCCAGGGCTGGGACAGTAGGAGCTGCAACAGTAGTGGTCTTTATTAGAGAGGCTGCTGAGGGGGCAGGGGGCGGAGGGAAAGAATAGGGTGGCCAAGCCAGGCCCTGCTGCAGGCTTCCGCGACTTCTTAGAGCTGGGAGCGCGGTCCGGTAGGCCCAGACGAGTCTGTGGGCAAAGCCAGTAGGTCAGAGCATGTGGGCTGTGGGCCTCCCCTAGCTTCCCAGGCTTGCCTCCCTGGCTTCCCTGCGTGGGGGTGAGTGGAGCGCGGGGTGAGTGGAGCGCGGGGTGAGCGGGTGTGTTAGTGGGCACGAGGTTAGTGGGCAGCCACACGGAGGGCCAGGCCCTGCTTACCAGTCCTGGTCAGGGTAGGCGGCGGGCTGCCATCACGCTGGAAGGCAGAGGACGGTGAGAGCCCGCCCGGGGTGGATGGGGGCGGGGCGGGGGCTGGCCGGGGCGCGCACCACGGGGTACGTATCGACGGGGAAGTAGTGGGGGAAGCGTTGCCGGTAGATGTTTTCGTCCTTCTCCAGGAACACGCATATGATGAGCCGGTCCACCTGCGCCAGGGCCTGTTCAGCCTGGGCGGAAACCACCCACACCCTGGCTCCCCGGTCTTAACACCGCCCCGCCCCAGCAGGTTTGCACCTGCCTCGCCCTTCGGGCGCTCTTCGACCTGAGTCTAGAGCTCAGGCTGCAGAAGGGGCTCATGGTGTGGTGTGCTATTGCCTTCTCGCACTACCCTGCGCCCTGGTTGCCGGGGAGGAAACAGCCCCGAGGAAAGGAGAGGGGACGCAGAGAGCAGTGGCAAGGTCTGAACCCCATGCGCCCAGCACTCTGTACGTGGGTGGTGGGGCTGGTCAGCGGGGCCGGGGTGCGCCCCGCCACCCACCCCCGTCTGGTCCTCTTGGCTGGGCCCAGGCCTCACCTTGTCCTTGTGCTGCTCCAGCCACTCGCGCAACGTGGTCAGCACTACCTCGGCCGCCGCCTCGTTGGGGTAGCCTGCGGACCGGGCCCGGTGGGGCGGGAGTGAGTCCCAAGCTCCCACCCGTCCCTCGCCGCTTCGCCTCGGCTCCCACCCACCCCCGTACCGGGCCCCTCCCTGCGTCTGGGCCCACCCGCTGCCCACCCACGCCCTTCCTCCTCTAGACCCCACTCACCAAACACTCCTGTGGAGATACAGGGGAACGCCTAGGGTGGGGGGGGGGTGAGGAGAGATTGGGGACCGCGTCACTCTCCGCTCCGCCTCCCGCCAGGCCGTGCCCCACCCCCGGCTTCACGTCGCCCCCGCCCCCGCCGCCTGGCGCCCCTCACCACCGAGCGGAGCCGGTGCTCCAGCAGCAGGTCGAGGCTGCTCAAGTAGCAGCTGCGGAGCTCGGCAGCCTGGCTGGCGCTGGGCTCTCCGTGGGCGATGGGTCCCACCGTGTGGATGACATCTGTGGGAGGCGACGAGATCAGACCGGCCGGGGGCTCCGTGCGGTCCTCGGCTTTCCCTCCTGCCGGCCTGGGCCCTGGAGCGGACAGGAAACAAGCCCCCTCCTCCCCAAGTTCTGAGGCTCCCCGGGGAAGGGCCCCACCCAGGTCGGCACACAGGTGTACCCTCGAGCCTCAGTTCACGCTTCCACAGACACAGGCAGGCCCACGCTGAGCCCCTCCCCACATCTGTAGGCAGCCGGCTGAGGCAATGGGGCGTTGCCTCCTTAGCTCTTACCCTCCAAGTCCTGGCCCCTCCCCAGCCTCCACGCATCCCCTCCCGCCACCGGCTTCCTGGGGAAGGCGAGGAGGGGCCAGGTCCTGGCACTTCAGAAGTGCCCCGGAGGAGGCCTCCAGCAATTCTGTGGAGGGTGCACCCCTAACCCCCAGTTACAGCACTCACACAGGCGCCCAGTCTGCGCCCCACCGGGGTGGGAGTGTCGGGGACTCACACTTGGCCGGCAGCCGGTAGCCGCAGGTGATCTTGGCCTTGCCGGTCTCGCAGCTCTGAAGGGTCCTGCACTCGTCGGTGAGGAGGGGTCCGGCGGCCCGGTGGATGCAGCCGTCCACTGCAGGGAACGGGGCAGTGAGCCTTGGGGTTCCCCGCCGCACGCCTGAGCCCGTTTTACAGAGAAGGCCGAGGCCCACAGGCCGAATACTCCCGATCCCCTGGCTGTGCTGGGACTCACAGGGCACCTCGCCCTTCTCCCGCGGCCTCCAGACACTCCCTCACCCCTCCACCCCCTACCCCCACCCCTGGTCCCACACTTGTTTCACGTCTAGGGAAATCGAGGCGGAGACGGGGGCCAAAGCAGGCCCCGGCGGGAGCCGGCGCAGACCGGCCGGCAGGGGGCGCGCCCGGCCCGCCCTGCTCTTTCCTGGGCTCTTGGCAGGGACGCGGGAGGGGTTGGGGTCTCTCCGGGCCGAGGTGGCTCCGGGAGGCAGGCTCCGGGACGGCAGGAACGGCAGCCCGAGCCGGGCTAGGGGTAAGTCCGCCTTCCCGGCTCCGGCCCGGACGCGCCGCGGGGCCCGCTACCAGTCGCCGCCTCCGCGCCAGGAGCCTAGAGTCCCAAGGTCGACCTCTCAAGGCAAGGCCCCTCGGACCTACTTTACAAACTCTAAGACCCACTTTACAGACGCGGAAACTGAGCCCACCTAGTTACAAGAGGCAGATCCGATCCCGGCCTTGAGCTAGGTCTTCCAGCTCCTTCCCTGCGCCACGCGGGGAAGGTGATGCGGGCCGCGCAGGTGTCTCCGGGAGTGCACCCCAGCTCGTTAACGAGCCGCCTCGTTAGTGCATCCGGCTTAATTGGGAACGGGCCTGCGCTTGTTTATCCGAGGGCGGCTCTGGGGCTTCGCTAGCGACCTTGGGGACCTGGACCCCGATAAACAACTTGGGCGCAGGCCTAAGAGACTCTTCTCCTGTCCGACCTCGCTCTCTCCCGCGGCGCCGAGGGACAGGCGGGGTTTGGCCTTGTCCCTCATTGGCCCCGCCGCACCTTGTTAAGCCCTTTCCCGCTCCCAGATCGTCCGCTGCCTCATCTGATAATTAGGCACAGTGACCGCGCCGCCCCCCGCCCCCCCCCCACCCCGGCCTCAGGGGAGGCGTTAACATCCTGGCCAGGAGAACATGACCCACCTCTGGCAGGTCCCCAGCTCCGATTGCACCCTAGGCCTGTGTCAGGGGCTTCTTGGACACGGAGCTCAATGCTCTGCGGCAGTAAGGACTATCATTTCCTCATTTTACAGATGCGCTAGCTGAGGCCCTAGCTCCTTCATCACAGCCCCACCCTCAACATCTTGGCACAGGACCAGGGACACCAACTGGACCACCCCCTTTCCTTCTGTTTTCTTTTATGCCCTGTGAGGCCAATTAAACCTAATTTTGCGACTTCACTCAGGGATGGCACCAGGCGATTTCCCAGAGCATCCCAGGAGTGGGGGTGGGCAGGTGGGGTAGAGGAGTTGGGGGGAACCCGGGGAGGGAATCTGGGACTGGGTCCCCTGCCTCCTCCTCTTGGGCAGAGATGAGGATGGCGGCACCCAATGGGAGGGGGCAGAGAGTGGGGCCCTGGGCTGTGTGTCCAAGGTGTGGCACAGTGGGTGTACAGCGTCCACGTGCAGTGTGTCTGTCCCGGGTGGGGGTGCCAGGCGACCCACCCAGCACGGTGTGCCACAGCAGGGGCTGTGGAGCTGTGCAGCCTGGGTTCAGATGCCAGCTCTGCCAGTCACATTTGTGTGACCCAGGGCACTTAACCTCTCTGGACCTCGATTGCCCCATCTGTAAAATGGGATAATAGTAGTACCCACCTCATAGGAGTATTGGAAGGATTAAGTTAATTCCTGTAACGTGCTTAAGGCACGAGTGAAGGTGACGCCAGTGTTGGCTATTACTAGGTCAGTGAGACTGTATAGGCGGGTGCCCAACGTGTATACCAGGGAGCGGGGTGGGAAGTAGCGTCCAGGGCGTACGGGGTTAGCACAGGGACCTGCCGGAGCCGGCTCACCTGGGGACCTCCCAGCCCTGCCCCAGTGGTCTCATCCACTTGCCACCTGGTTGCCTGCCATCTCCCCGTGCTGTCCACCCTGCAGACAACCTTGGCCCACTGTGGGGGCCGTGTGAAAGTGGCGCTCAGCGAGATCTGTGTTTGAGGGACTTATTGTTTCCTGCAGAAGTGGACAGGCCTGCAGCCAAGCCTTTGGGGCTGACCTGGGGGCATGAGGGGGTAGGAGGAGGGAGGAATTGGCGCTGGCAGAGCCCCCGGGCTGGAGTCCCCCGAGCAGCATGCAGAACAGGGCCGGGGCCGTGTGCAGGTGCCCAGGGAGCAGTTCTCCCAAAGCAGAGCTGAGAGACAGGCCTGGGGTTCCACCCCTGCTCACCCTTCCCCCCAAGAAGCCAGCGCCCAGACTGGCCCTGGCACTCAGGGTTTCAGCAGCCAGGTCCCCTCCTGCCCCCACTCCCTGTCCACACAGCAGCCTGTAGCTCTCCCATCCCTGAGTGCCAGAGGAGGCCCCCAGCCCAAAGGGCTGCCCCTTCCCATGTCTCCCACCATGACCTGTACCTCCCCTGGCTCTGACCCCCAGGCCCGGTCCCAGCTCTTCCTTGGGCTAAGCTGAGCCCTGGAGACCAGAAGGAGGAGGCTTCCTGGGGTCCCATCCAAAGACAATGTCCTTCCTCCCCACTCCCCACCTGACCCTGGGGCAGCTGGCCCTTGGGTCTGCCTGGTTAGGGGGTGCCCCAGTTCATACCAATTAACCCTCGGTCCCCTCCCTGGTCAGCCACATCCAAAAACCCTCTAAAGCAACTATACTCCAAAAAAAGTTTAAAAAACAAACCCAAAATCCCTCAAAGCTCCAACCTGACCCCCACCTCACTCCGAGTCAGCAGAAAACCTGAGGTCTCTCCTGGGGAGATGGAGCCCACATGGGTGGTAGGGGCTTCCTCAGATGTCCCTCCACTAAGGTCAGGGCTGAACCCTTCCTCTCCTGGACGATGGCCCTAAGGCCACTCTGCCTCCCTCCTCAGCCTCCGCCTCGCTCCTCCACCTTTAAGGTCCTAGGTCTGGCTCCTTAATTTCAGCCTCAACAGCTTCTTTTTTTTTTTTAATAAATTTTTAAAAAATTTACTTATTTTTATCTTTGTCTGCCTTGGGTCTTTGTTGCTGCACGTGGGCTTTTATCTCTAGTTGCAGCGAGTGGGGGCTACTCTTCGTTGTGGTTCACGGGCTTCTCATTGGGTGGCTTCTCTTATTGCAGAGCATGGGCTCTAGGCCCGTGGCCTTCAGTAGTTGTGGCACACAGGCTCAGTAGTTGTGGCTCGCGGGCTCTAGAGCGCAGGCTCAGTAGTTGTGGCACACGGGCTTAGTTGCTCCGTGGCATGTGGGATCTTCCCGGACCAGGGTTTGAACCCATTTCCCCTGCACTGGCAGGCGGATTCTTAACCACTGCGCCACCAGGGAAGTCCCTCAACAGTTCCTTGGTGAGCAAGGCGCTGAGCCATGTACATCCACCGTCTTATTTGGGCCTCACAGCCTGGCTGTGCTATTATTTTTCTTGCTTTAGAGAAGAAGAAATTGAGGCACAGAGAGGGTGAGAGACTTGCCCAAGGTGACACAGCTGGACTGCTCTACTTCCTCCAGGACCATGAAAGGACCTGTCTCTCCGTTCCCATCCTGAGCCTCCCTCCCACCCCGGCTGTCTGTCTACTGTTTGCCCTCCTCACGCAAACACTTTGGGAAGACGTTTTGTCTACGGCTGCTGTCTCCTCACTGCTGGCCCCTGCAGCCTGGCTCCTGTCCCCTCCCCACATCTACATATCCCCCTCCCGACAGAGGGGCTGCTTTGGGGACCTGTGGTCTGGACCCTCCTCTTGCACGACCGTTCAGCTGCATCCACAGGCTGACCACTAACTGTCTCCACCCGATCCAGCAAGGCTGCCTTGGGAGACCTGCTCTCCCCGTCCTCCTGCCTCCCTGATCTCTTCTGTCTGGGGGCCCTGTCTGCCCTCTCTCTGTTCCAGCCCTGACTCTCTGCCCCGGTCCAGGCACATCCCCCAGAGAAGCCAGCCGCCCCTGCTTGGAAGCCCACCCCAGCCTCCTGCCATCGGTGTGGCCTCCACAGCCCTGCACTGAGCCCTCAGGAGCATCAACACAGACTCAGCCCCTGCCTCGCAAGTCCAGGGCCGGGAGGGCGCTGGGAGAGGGCAGGGCCTGGAGCCGGGCCCTCCTCGGAGCCCGTGGAGGTGAAGCAGACAGGCTCCCGTGGGGGCCCCTTGCCAAGGTGCTTAGGGTATTCGACAGCTACTTAGAGTGCTGTAATATTCATGAAGGGAAGATTAGATATTTAAATTTATTCAGCAATGAATGCATCTCAGAGGGGGAGCATCCCTCATGCTAAACAAACAAGCAAGCAGGGGCTAATTAATTATTTACAGGAATACAAGGAGGCCTGTGGCCTGGGGGAGAAGAGGGCAGCTGTGCCTCTGACAGAGGGCAGGAGACCCTGGCTGGCCCTGGGCCTACCCCTCCAACTCCCCCCCATTCCCCTCCACTGTCCTGTGGGTCTGGCCCCCCCACTCGCCCCCTTCTGGGATTTCTCTTTCCAGAAATCCTGCCCACAAGCTTGCTAGTAGCTTTGGGCCAGTCACTTAACCTCTCTGAGCCTCAGAACTGGCCTCAGAAAGTTTGTGGGGAGGACTGAGGTTTGCTGAGAGGTGGCCTGGCGGGGGGCCGGTGGGGGACTAAAGGCCAGAATGATTAAGCAACTCATCCAGGAGCTCACAGTTACAGGAGAGCAGAGGCTTAGAATTGCTTCCCCAGCCTCCATCTCACAGGAACAGGGACAAAAGCTCGTGGAAGCAAAGCCACTCTCAGCCAGGTGGGGGTTGTGAGGCCTTGCCTGGGCAGCCCCAAGCCCTGCCCCGCGGACTCCTGTGGGTCCCCAGGGCAGCGGAGGGAGAGGATGGGCCTGGGCAGTGCCCTCCCAGGGTGCCAAGTCTCAGAGCCTCTGAAAGGAGCTCGCTGGGGCTGTGTGGGCCACGGCTCCTGGTAGCAGAGCAGACCTGGCCCCGAGAGACCCAAGGCCCCCTCCCCCCAGCTCTCCCACCCCTCCGCCGGGTCACTTCACCTCCCTGCACCTCAGTTTCATCTGTACAAGCTCAGTAACAGCACCTCCCTCTGCATTTGGTGTAAGCGTTCAGTGCGAGATGGTACCAAAGGGCCCTGCACGTTATCACATGTCGCCCCATTTTACAGATAGGGAGACCGAGGCACAGCCACGGACTCCGCAGGCAGAAGACTCCTCTTTCCCTCATGGTCTTGGGGTCTCCTTTGCCCAAGGGATGAGACACACTGCCAGGTGGAAATGTCACCCAGAAAGCCCTGGCAGAGAGAGGGCTGGGGAGGCAGAGGGGTGAGCTTGAGGCCCACGGGGCCAGGGGAAGGATGCACCTCTCGAGCCTGGGAAGGCACCTGGGTCTGGGCCCTCGGGACCACCTCCCGCTTAGACGTCTCACCCTGCAGGCCCCAGGGGCTGGGCACCCGGCCTGAGAACCCTCCCTCTCCAGCCACATTGCTGCAGCCAGCAGCTGCCGCCCATCCCAGCCGCCTGCACAAACGCCGAATGCCAGGGCTGAAAGAGGGCAGAAGCCTGAGCCGCTGCACCCCCAGGCCCCTAACCTGCAGAGGGCAGGCCCAGCCATAAAGCCTGGCCAAGTGGCCCAGCCCAGGGCCTCGGGCCCCCTTCTCTCTGGCCCTTCCTACCCTCTTCATCTCTGGCCTCCATTTTCCTCCCAGGCCCAGGATGAGACTTGGGATCCTCAGTCCCACACCATACCCCATTGCCAGAACGGCCTCGGCCTCTGCCTACATGCTCCTGGCCACTCATTCAGTCAGCACACCCGTGCCAGCCCCGCTCTGTGCTAGCCTTGGGCTCAGCCCACTGTGGGGGGCGGGATGCAGAGCCCACACTCGCCAGGACCCACCCTCAAGGGGCCAAGGCGGGTGGGTGCCCCAGGGAGAAGATGGATGAACGACAGTTCCGCGATGTGATCTGAAATTCATAATGGGGTGAGATCAGCTCCTTAAATGGGGATTTCCAAACATTAGGGCTTCATTACGGACACAACGGCAGCGCCTCATTCATCATGCAAAAATCACTCACGTTATTAAAAATCCCCCTGGCAGCTGCAGGCAGGGGCTTGGAGGCGTCTTGCCCGCTGGGGGCGGGGCACGGGCCCCAGCGCCGGAGCTGGAGTCCTCGCCCTTCTCTCTCCCACCCAGGGAGGGCTGGCTGAGGGGTGGGGAGCACGGTTCGGCTCAAGGGACTTGGTGCCTCAGTTTCCTCATCTGCAAAATGGAGATGCTAACGGTACGTGTGTCCCATAGTGCTGTGACGGGGATGAGATTCCGCAGGGAGAGCCCAGCAAGGCCCTGGCAACCAGGCAGGGGGCACTCCATACGCCTGGCAGCTGTGAGCACCTTATCCTTCTCCTCAGCTGGGGCCTTTACTTGGGGGGACCATGTCACTCCCCTGCTCACGAAACCTCCCATGGCTCCCACAAGTCCACGAAATAAAATCATCAACGCTGAGCAAGTTGGGGCTCCCTCCAGCCTCCGCCTTAGATGACATCCGGCCTCCGCGTGCCTCCCCCACCATCCTCGACACAGGCATTGGGCAGTGGGGAGGTGGACCCGCCAGGCCCTGGGCGAGGGAGGCGAAGTGCGGCTCTAGTATCACCGCGGTGAAACAGCAGAAGGAAACACACTCCAGAGCAAGAGGAGAGGGAAGGGAGCTGGGCAGGCATGGGTGCGGTTCAGGGTTGGGGAGGTGCCTCTGAGGTGGCATCTGAGCAAAGCCCTGAGTGATGAGAAGAAAGGCTTTGGGGAGGTCAGGGGAGGAGGGGTCCAGGCAGAGGGCTCAGCAGGGCAACAGGGGGAGAGGTGGGAGGGCAGGGCTGCATCCGCAGGAACCATCGCAGTGGGAAGGTGCCAGTGGGGCAGGAGCGTGGTCTGAGACGGCCCCTGGGGCCCTTTGCTGTGCCCTTGTCCAGGAATGCCCTTCCCCTCTCTGCCGCAGCACGGCCCCCTGCCCCAGACAACTTCTGGCCACACCCGCCCCATGCACCCACCCGCTGCAGCCTGGCACGGAGCCGTGCTCAGGACTGGCTGGTCAGGCCCACACCGCCTGCCCTGGAGAGGGCCACGGGGGCCCCCTGTTTGCCTGCTGTGCTAGGCCCCAGCTAATCGGGGCAGAGCCGGGAAGCAATCACAGATCAGCAGCGCTGGGCGATGGAGATAGTGCCAGGTGGAGGTGCGCGGGATGGCAAGTGAGCTGGGCAGAAGTGGAGGCCCGGATCCTGAGGGTGAGTGAGGAGAGAGCGAGAGGTGGGGAGAGTGCACCTGCCGGAGGAGCCGTGTGGAGGAGCGAGACAGAGATGGAGCGAGAGTCGGACGGCAAGAGACAGACCGAGTGGGGGCGAGGGAGACTCAGACGGAGACAGAGAGAGGAAAGAGGGTGCCCCCCCCACCGGACTCGTGGGTCCCTGTGTTGAGAGAGGAGAGGCTGGGCCCCGGGGGGCAGGTTCTGCCTGAGCCATGTGCCTGCATGGTGGGTGGGGGAGGAATGCACACAGATACCTGGGCTGGGGGGAGGCGCCCCTGGGCATGGCCGGGCCACCAACAGGTCCCCACTGAGCACCTACTGTTTTCCAGGAGGTGACAGACAGACACCCTGTGCGTGCCCCTTAGTGGGGGAGCCTGATGGGGAGCACTTGGTACTTAATCACACAAACAAGAGTCTGATTTTCAAGGGTGACAGAATACTGGCCCAAAAGGAGCAGTGTCTGCTGTGTCCCAGTGCCTGCTGTGTCCAAGCACTGAGGACAGTGCCAGGAACGTGGCAGGCCCCTCAGTAAATAGAGCAGTGTGTGGGCGTGTGTGTGTGTGTGTGTGTGTGTGTGTTGGGGGGCTGCTGGTGGGAGGGGCTGCCCTGACATGGAGATAACTAGGTGGGACCAGGAGAGGGCTATGCCAGCAGCGAGCCACCTCTGGCTTCTCCCTGGTGTGAGATGCCTGGGACCCTGCAGTGTAAGGGACACACACATGGACTTGCAGTGTGGGCATAGGGAGGAGGGCGTGCAGAGCCGATAAGCAGGAGGGCAGGAGGGCAGGGTGGCTGCGCCCTCACAGGCCTGCAGGTTTGGGTGGGCCCGCTGACCTCTGGAAGGGAGGGTCCTTGGCAGTGGCTGTGTGTGGACGGGGCTCCATCCTGCCCTGCCCCTGCCAGGGACCTGCCTGACCCCAGCCGCCCACCCCTCGGGCTGGCCCTCGGGGCTCTGGACAGGCGGGAGCAGAGATGGCCGCTGCAAGCAGAGGAAGGCGGCCCTGAATTAATCTGTCACTAAAGCTTGGCCGTGGCAGGCGCAGTCATGATTTAGATGAATAATTGAAACGCTCTGATACATTTATTATCCCTTTAGTGCGAAAGTGGCAGAGAAAGACGAGGGGTAATTGAAAAAGAGTGCACAAATCTCCACCAGAAGGCTGGCTCCTTATCGCCGAGTAAACATTTCAGTCCCAATAAACAGGAGAGACACGCGTCAGGGCCCTGTCGATTCCCAGCCTGATTTAGGGCCCGCCTCCCTTCCTACCATACAATAGGAGAGTGTTTGTTCACAAACATTTTTTATCGAGCCAGTAAAAGGCTCTCCAGGAAGGAGGCGGGAGCAGGAGTGGGCCTGGCAGTCCCCAGGCCTGAGGGTCTGGCTAGGTAGCTGCCCCAGTCCTGTCAGGTCTCCCCAGTGCAGACACTGGGCTCTCTACCTGGTGGGCCTCTCCATCCCTCTGTACCCGACGAACTCCTATGCAGTCTTCGGGGCCCAAGTCAAATGCCCCCTCTGTTGGGAAGACTTCTACCAAATTGGATCTCTTTTGAGGGCAGGGTCAAGTCCTGAGTCCCAGGGTTTGACACAGGTGTCCTCCCCGGCTCCATATACACACACACTCAGAAAGAGTGCTGGGAAGGAATGGGGAGTGGGGGGCCTTCACTGTGTTATCAGACCACCTACCTTGGCCTCAGGGCCTGGTGGGTGCCCAACCCCAGTGAGGCAGGCCCAGGGGCCCTGGACCCTTTGGGTTAAGTCCTTTTGGCCCCAGCGGCCCCTGGGGGTTCCCACTGAAGTTTAGGGTGACAGAAGACTCCCCTACATACTTGCTGTAAACACTGTGGTTCCCTGCACCAAAGCCCTGCAGGCCAGCCTCAGCCCCCCCTTTAAGAGCTCCTTTCTGAACTGATAGCTGCCCTCCCCCAACAGGATTGTATGAGAACCCCGGGGCAGGCTGTTAGTCCCCAGCTCCTAGGGCACACCCAGCACACAGGGGTACAACTAACCACCCCATAAAGGCTGATCTAGGGGCTTGGAATCCCCTGAACCCTGTTCCTGGGGAGAGTATATTCTAGTGGGGAGAAAGGCAGTAAAAATAAGCATGAAACACAAGCATGTTGAAAGGGCGTCCATGCTCCGGGGACAGGCACAGGGCAGGGTAGAGGATCAGCACGGAGGGCCGGGCTGGCTGGGGGAGTTTTCAACAGAGTGGCCAGGGCAGGCTGAACGGGACCAGTGCTTGTTAAAGGCATGGGTGGTTGCTGGATAGGTAAATGGGTGGTGATGGGAAGTTGGGGGTGGGTAGAGGCCTGAACCCCTGCAGGGCTGGACTTGGGAGAAGAGGGCACCTGGGAGGACCAGGGTCTGTCCGGGCAGAGTTAGATGGGGACCCAGACCCCCCAGTCCCAGGCTGCCCCTGCCTGTGTCCTCCCTCCTGGCAGTTAAGGCTGGATGGACGTTAAGGCTGGATGGACCAGGGGGCGGTAGAGGGTACAGGTGGCAGATGTGAGAGCAGAGGACATCCCGTGGGCCCAGCGCCTGTTTCCATTCCCATCCCAGGTGGGCGCCAGGCCCCCACAAGCCCCAGCCTCTCCCTGTCCCCTGTCCCCTCCCTGCCACCTCCGCCTTGTTCCAATCATATTAGCAGAGTGACAGCCCCCGTGAGCACTGGCGGCGGCTCCATAAATCTCAGCTGGCATTAAAAGGCTGGACTCCGGGCCCACTTCCTCCTGGGTCCTGGCCCACCCCATCCATCTCTGCGTCGGTCAGGCTGCACTTGGGGCCTGCTCCAGCCTCCTCTCACCCTCAGTGCTGCAGGAAAGGGAGCTAGAGGGACGCCACTGGGCCTCCCCCCTCAATCTGGCCAGAGCAGCTGTCCTTTGACCTCCCAGAGTGAGGTCACCAGGCCATCTATGAGCCACTCCCTGCCCTGCCTGAAGCCTCAGTGGCTCCCATTGCCCTCATCAGCAAGTCCTTTGCTTGACATGTAAGGCCGTCCCTGCCTTTACCTGTAGTTCATTCATTCATTTATCAACCATTTATTGAGCACCGACTGTATGCACCAGCCCCAGTCCTAAGTGCTGGAGACACAGTCATGCCTTCTGGAGCTATCGTTCTCAGTGGGGAGACAGACAATAAACAATGAACATAATCAACAAGTAAATTACATAGCACATTAGGAGAGAGGTGCTTGGAGGAAAATAAAAACTAGATTAGTGTGAGAGGCCTGGGGAGGTGGGGCAGGGGCAGGGAGCTGCAATTTCCAGGGGTCAGAGTGGGCCTCACCGCGTAGATGGCACGCAAGTAAACACTTGTAGGAGGTGAAGGGAGCAGCCACACGGCTCTCTGCGGAAGAGCATTCGGGGCAGAGGGAAGAGCCAGTGCAAAGGCCCTGAGGCAGGAGCGGGCCAGGTCTGTTCCAGGAACTGCAGGGAGGTCAGTGTGGCTGACACAGAGTGGAGAGGGCCAGGCAGTCTGACAGGTGCCTGGAGACCCCGTGGGCCGTAGGAAGGAGGTGAGGTGAGAGCCCTGGCAGAATTTTGAGCAGAAGAAGGGTGATGACCTGACTTAGGACTTATAAGTCCCACACCTTTCTGTGATCCTTTGTCTTCCTAACTGAACGGCTGAAAATCCAGCTCCTCACGTGGTCTCTGAGGCCCCTGAGTCCTCTCCCATCTCCCCTCCTCCTGGCTGGGCTCCGACCACTCCAGTCCTCGGAGTCTCCCCGAATGCCCCATGCTCTCCCTCACTCCAGGCTTCACCTGTGCTGTTCCCTCTGCCCAGCACACCCTTCCCACTGCTCTTCACCGGCTGCCTTCTACCCATCCCTTGGGTCCCAGTGGAGGCGCCACCTCCTGCAGGAGCCTCCCTGGTCCCCAAGCCTGGCCACTGAGCCTGTACTCCTCACTCCGCCCCCAGCCCCCCTATTGCACAGACCACCCTGTGTCGTGGTGGTGCTCAGGCTCCTCTGGTGCCCGGCAGATGTGTCCAGGCACTTGGCTCAGAAGAGGGTCCTAGACCCCCAGTCCCCAGTGAATCCACCTCGTTCTGTGAGGCCGCCAGGGTAGCTGTGACCTCCACAGGGAAGCTGGAGGAGAAGCAGGGGAGGGAGGGAGGGAGGGAGGGAAAGCATCTCTAAACACAAACAGGCTCCCCGCACCCCCCCATCCCGCATCCTGGCCGGTCATCAACAGCTCTTAACGCCGCTCTTATTTATTCCTGACCTTCGAGGCCCCTTTTATTTTTCCCCTTTTAAAACCTGGCCTGGGCCCCGCCACCACTGCCGTGAGCACACCCTGGGATTTATCCGACGGCGCATTAACCCCTGACCCTAGCTCACCAATCGTACTGCTGCCTGCACAGACAGCGGGCCGCCCCGCCAGCCGGGGGGTGAGGGGCTGGGGCCGAGCGGCTGGTGTGGCCAGCCCATGCCGGGCTGGCCGGGCACCGGGGGGGGGCCATAGGGACTGTCGCCCCGCCCCTCCGTGCCGGCACCTGCTGACCTTGCCCTGCGTCCTTGGGGGCCGGGCCCACGCTGACTTCCAACGCCCTGCCCACCTGGACCGCCGGAACCCCTGCTTCCTGGTGGTCTTTGACAACAGTGAACACACACGCATTCTCGTGGGCTTAACTGTTGGCGGAGCTCCCCCTGACTCGATGAGAACTTGTCCTGGCGGCAGAGCCGCCCTGCGAGGTTGCAGGGCAGAGCAGAGATGCTAATTTTGCCCTCGCAGGTGGCGAAACTGAGGCCAAAGGGGCACAGGGCTGGCCGAGGGCCCGTGGGTGTCAGGGGCGGGGCTGGGCTTTCCCCACCACACCTGTGCCCCGGCCCCACAACGACCCGGTCCCAGGCCCAGGCCCAGTCCCTTTGAAACCTCAGGGGGCCCTCCAGCCCCCAGTTACAGACCAGGAGGCCTCTGCTCAGAGGGTGGGGACCTACCCCAGTCACCCAGTGCTGAAGCAGCCGGGCCTGCCAGCCAGGTGTCCGGCTTCATCCACAGTGAGGACGAGGCCGGGCAAGGCCGATGGGGTGGGAGGCGGTAAAGAAGGGCAGAGATGGAGAAATGGGAACGGCGCACCATGGGGACGAGGGGAACGCTGCGGGGAAGGCGCGTGGCACCCAGCTGGGCTCCGCGGGTGAAGGGGCCAGGAGGAGAGAAGCAGACCCCCAGACAACCCCCAGGCCGCAGGAAGGATGTACTCACCACCGCCGCCTCCGAGCAGGGAGCTGTTGGCTGCAAGAGAGAAAGACGAAGGCGGTCAGTCGGGGAGAGGTTGGTGGGGCACGCAGCTGCGCGGAGGGGGCGACGGGGGGCTGCCAGCCAGGCCCGAGGGCCAGCCCGGGTCCCTGGGCACAGGGTCCCTGAAGCAGGGGCAGACAACCAGGAGGCGGAAGGGGCGGGACTTCCTCTTCCGCTGAGGCTCCCAATGGGCCTGGGGTTGGTACTGCGGTGGGATCGGGAGGCACCAGGGTCGGGTCCGCTCACCGCGGAAGCAGCTGCACGTGAGATCTAGAGTGGCAGACGACCCCTGGCCGCACGTATCCTTCATTCACTCGTTCTTTCTTCCTTTTTTTTTTTTTTGGCAGCACGGTGCAGCGTGCGGGATCTAAGTTCCCCGACCAGGGATCGAACCCGCGTCCCCTGCATTGGGAGCACTGAGTCTTAACCACTGGACTGCCAGGGAAGTCCCTCACTCATTCTTTCTTCCCACTGGGTCTCCCGAGCCCCTCTGTGCCAGGCCCGGTGCAGAGACGCGGAGCTCACAGACTGTGGGAGACACAGCTGCAGCCACTAGGAGCAAACGGCGTCGCTGCGGCCATGGAAAGTGCCCCCGGGGGATGAGGATTATGAACCAGGGCTGGGAGCCTCGTGGACGACAGCACTCATGTGCGAGGTCAGGACCCCACCCAGGGCGGCGCAGGAAGGGCCCAGGGCACTGGGACTGGAACCGGACCGGGACAGATGGGTGACTTGTGAAGGTCAAGGAAGAGAGAGGGCTCCTCAGCTGCGCCGGCCCCCGGTGCCCCGCACCCTCGGCCAGAGCTGGACCGCCAGCTGCCGCGGCTGCCCCGTCCGTCTCGCTCTGCCTGGCCAGCTGCCCTCTCCAGCCCCCTCACGGGGCTGACGCAGGGGCAGAGTGAGGCTGGCAGCCTCTCCATCAGAATGTGAGGGCCGTGCGGGTCAGCGCCCCCTCCCAGCCTGGGCTCCAGCTTCCGGCCACACAGCTGCCTCGTGTGAAGCACTGATGCTAATGAGTGCGAGTGATGGGCGAGACAGGGCAGGTGCGTTCCCCAGGCCCAGGTGTCGCCCGGTGGGGAGATGGGTCAACTGTGCCTCAGCCCCTCTGGCCCCAGGGGTCCTGGCTCCCAGGCGGGGCCTTCAGCTCCGACACCGCTGTGGCATCCCTCCCTGCCTTCCCAGGTCCTGTTGCAGCCCCTCTGTAAGAGGGGGACACGGAAAAGAGCCCAGGCCGGGAATGGGGGCCATTTCCAAGCTGGCCCGGCCGTGGGCCCCGGGGTGCTCTGCAGAAGCTGTGGACGCTGCTAAGCGGTGTCAGGTGGCTCTGAGTGGCTGGTCTCCCAGAGCTGACAGCTCTTCGCTTGGGGAATAATTAATTCCACAGCCCGAAAACCCAGGGCTGCAAGTTGCCACGTTCCTTGCAAGATTAATACAAGCAGCTAATTAAGATGGAGAGGCGAGGAGCGGCTAGGCGCTCCCAGAGCAGTGCTGGGGGGCCGCGGGGAATGTGGGCGGAGGCGGGCTGAGCAGGCAGGGGAGGCAGCCAGCGCTGGAGCCCCGGGGGAGAGCGCGAGCAGGAGGTGGACCACGCAGGACACCCAGCAGACGTGGCAGGCCGCTGGGGGCTGGGCACGTCGCCAATGACCGAGCGAGGCTGTTTGCCGGGCACAGGCTGACCCCATTTACTGTCATAACGAAGCCACAAGGGCAGTGCCATCGCTCCCACTTTACAGGTAAGAAAACCAAAGCTCAGAGGTTGAGCTGCGTGGCAGCAGGATTGGAACGGGGTCTGTCTGACTCCAGAGCCAAGCCACAAAGCAGGCCAACCTCGAAGCAGACTGCTGAGGGACTGTTGGAGGGAGGCTTCCCCTGCCCCCCCCTCCCCCCCGCCCCCCAGGGCTGGGGCCTGCCTCCTCCACATCAGGCAGAGCACACAGTAGGCCCCTCGGATGCACTCTTGACCCTCCTCCCACGCCAGCAGGTTGGCTGCAAAGACGAGGGGTCGGCCGTCTGGAGAGCTCTGCCCTGGAGCCAGCACGGGAGACCCAGGCATCTTAGGTCGTTGCGGGTCCAGCTCCCGGCCCCCTTGGCTCCCACAGCAGTCCTGGCGGCTGTCAGAAGCTGCCCTCCACGGCCCTTCCCTGCCTCCCCCCATCACCTCTTTCTCTTAATTAACACCGGCCGCAAATGAGCCGGCTCCCGCTGGTGGAGAGCTCAGTGTCAAACGCACTGGCAGCGAGCCTCAAAGGGGCGGGAGGGGAGGGGCTCCGACCTGCTGTTTTGCAGGTCCCTTTGGAAGGAGATGCCAACGGCCACCTGCCCTGCACCCCCTAAACCCCACCGAGTGTGGCCCTGCCCGGGTGAGGGGACTGGGGTGGATTGGCCCGATGTCTCATCCAGGGGCTGAGGAGGGAGGTGAGCCTGGGGCAGAGGCTGAGCTGGGGGAAGGGGGGACCAGGTAACCAGGTGGCATTACCTGCCACAGGTGGGAGAGGGAGGTGTGGCCCAGCACTGGGGGCTCAGACTCAAGCTGCACGGAGGACCTGGTCACCAGCCTGTCCCCAAGTTCAGCAGGTATCCCAGGAGGCCGGTCTGCAGTGTCCCCTTCCCCGAGTCCACCATGCCCAGCAGCCCCCTGGTGGGGCTCAGGGGGAAGGGCTGCAATCTGGTGGTCTAGAGCCTGTTCTCCTGCTCCTCTTTCCCTTAGGCCCCTGTCTGGCCCTCTCCCCAGGGGCCTGGACACCTGGTCACATGGTGCCCCCATAGGGCTGCCCGAGGCACTCACAGTTGAGAGGATGGCCTGGAGGCTTGGGGGGAACACGGAAAAGGGGGAGCAGTACCAAAGATACCACAGGCGGTCCCCTGGGTGTACCGCCCAGCCTCCCATCCAAAGCAGGGCAGTTTCAGGCCTTCCTGCTCCCCAGCCCAGGCTGGCCCTTCCCACCTCACCTCACCCGCACGCTCCTCCCCTTTCTGCCCCCGCCGCCCCCATGCTCCCCTCAGTTTGGTTTGAGGCTCTAAATCACAACTGGTCATTAGTCCATTTTTCCAATGAGGAAACTGAGGCTCACGGCGTGACTGGTGAGGGGAGGAAAGGGGTTTGAACCAGGATGGCTGGTTGTCACACCCATTTTCTTTTTTTTTTTTTTTTTTTTGTGGTACGCGGGCCTCTCACTGTTGTGGCCTCTCCCGTTGCGGAGCACAGGGTCCGGACGCGCAGGTTCAGCGGCCATGGCTCACGGGCCCAGCCGCTCCGCGGCATGTGGGATCTTCCTGGACCGGGGCACGAACCCGCGTCCCCTGCATCGGCAGGCGGACTCTCAACCACTGCGCCACCAGGGAAGCCCCACACCCATTTTCTTAACCCCTGCACCCTCCCTCTGTCGGAAAGGGCCTCCTTGCTGAGGCGGGGTGATGGGCAAGCAAGACGTGAACTATCACTGGACCTCAGGTCCAAACCAGAGTCTGTAACACAGCCCCACCCAAAGGACCCAAACCTGCCCCAGCGAAGCAGGGTCATCAAGCTTGTGAGGGGGGACCCATGCCTGGCCCTAGGGTTTGAGCGGGGCTTGAGGCTTGTTCTGGCTTTGTGGCGGGCATAGGCTCCTGGGCCAGAGTGTGCACCTCCGGGGCTGTGAGATGCCTGGTCCGACGCCTGCCATCCGAGTTGGCTTGTCGGCCCCCATGCAGGGCAAGGTGGTCCAGCCCTGCCGCGGCCCCTGCCCATGGACGTGCCTGTGCCGTGCTCTGTTGGACACGATTAACTGGCTAGGAGCCTCAGTGCTGCGCCTGTGACCTTGGGGTGGAAATGAGGTGCACCCCAGTCACTGCCAAATCCTCTGTCCGCTGACAGCGGCCCACCAGGCCAGGGGCTGGGGCTGGGGTGTGCTGGGGGCATCGCTCCCCGCCTCTCACACACTCTGCCAGCCCTTCCCTGCCCCCGCACTGCTGCTCATGCAGTGCAGTCCCCCGACCCCCATTTCTCCTTTGCCTACTCCGCACCTTTTCAGGCCTGGGGCACCTAGGGGGGGAAGCCCCTCCCCCGACTCCCAGCACCTGTTGTCCTGTGGGTGGGGGAGAGCCGCTTCCCAGTTTGTGCCCCAGCTCCCGGCCCAGTTCAGGGGCTGGAATGTGGCCACTGCCTGGTGAAAGGGAGAGGGCCAGACCCGGAGTGCTCGGCCACTGTCACTTCAGGGGACCCAGTGGCCCCTCTGTCACTCCCTGCACAAAACATTTTAATTGGGGACTCCCCTGGTGGCGCAGTGGTTAAGAATCCGCCTGCCAATGCAGGGGACATGGGTTCGAGCCCTGGTCCGGGAAGATCCCACACGCCACGGAGCAACTAAGCCTGTGCACCATAACTACTGAGCCCACATGCCACAACTACTGAAGCCCATACACCCTAGAGCCCGTGCTCTGCAACAAGAGAAGCCACCACAATGAAAAGCCCGTGCACTGCAATGAAGACCCAACGCAGCCAAAAATAAATAAATAAATAAAGATAAATAAGTACTAGGGGGACTTCCCTGGTGGTGCAGTGGATAAGAACCCGCCTGCCAATGCAGGGGACACGGGTTCAAGCCCTGGTCCAGGAAGATCCCACATGCTGTGGAGCAACTAAGCCCCTGCACCACAACTACTGAGCCTGCTCTCTGGAGCCCACCAGCCACAACTACTGAGCCCACCTGCTACAACTACTGAAGCCCGCGTGCCTAAAGCCCATGCTCTGCAACAAGAGAAGCCACTGCAATGAGAAGCCCGCGCACTGCAATGAAGAGTAGCCCTGCTAACTGCAACTAGAGAAAGCCCGCGCGTAGCAATGAAGACCCAACGCAGCCAAAACTAAATGAATAAATTAAAAAACAATTTGTTTAAAAAAAATAAGTACTAGGGATGTAATATACAACATGATAAAAAAAAAACATTTTACTTGGGTGCCAACTGTGTGCCAGGGGCCACCAAGGGTACCCAAGTTGAGTCGAGGAGAGTGTGTAAATGTCCAGGTGAGGAAGGTACCAGAGCTGGAGCAGCCTGGAGTCTGGGGGCTTCACAGAGCAGGTGGCAGCACACCTTGGAGGGAAGGAAGGACATGCAGGGAAATAAGTCTGAGCGTTTCCCTGGTCGGGGGGCCACAGGGGTGCCTATGCTGGGGAAGGACAAGGTCAGCTTTGCCTGACTCTCCACAGGCCCAGGGAGGATCAAAGGGGCCAGAATGTGGTTGAACCAGGGCAGCAGCAGAACAGGGATGGAGGGAGGGGGAGGCGAGGGGAGAGGGCGGAGGGGAGGGGGACACACAGATACATCTTCCTCTTCTTTTCTTTTGGGGCCACACCCTCGCAGCATGCTGGATCTTAGTTCCCGACCAGGGATCAAACCCAGGCCGTTGGCAGTGAGAGCGCTGAGTCCTAACGACTGGACTGCTGGGGAATTCCCTCCTCTTCCTTTTCTGGTTGCTCCCACTGCACGCCCCCTCCTGCCCTGCCAGGCAGCACCTAAACAGAAGAGTAGCCCCCACTTTGAGGGCCCAGGCAGGGAGTAGTAGGCATGTACCTGGGGCCCATAATACTTTTAGGGACCATGAAAACGTAATTTATTTATTTCTTTTTATGTATGTATGTATTTTTGTGCTTTTTATTTTATTTTTTATATTTATTTATTTATTTGGTTGTGCTAGGTCTTAGTTGCGGCAGGTGGGCTCCTTAGTTGCGGCTCGCCCACTCCTTTGTTGCGGCACATGGACTCCTTAGTTGAGGCATGTGAACTCATAGTTGCGGCATGTGGACTTCTTAGTTGCAGCACGCAGACTCTTAGTTGAGGCATGCAAACTCTTAGTTGCAGCACGCATGTGGGATCTAGTTCCTTGACCAGGGATTGCACCTCGGCCCCCTGAATGGGGAGCGTGGAGTCTTAACCACTGTGCCACCAGGGAAGTCCCTAATTTCTTTTAAAATCAGAAGAAAAAGTGAACTTCTAGGTTGAAAACAAAAGTTATATATAATTTTAAGTATATATCAAATATATAATATATATAAAATGTTAAGAAATTTGTCTTTATGCCAACAAAGTCATACAATTAACTTTTATTTTTGTAGAGGAAGGGCCCACAGTGGCAGAAGGGCCTGGGCCTGGGCCAGGTAAGCCCTGTACTTGCATGAGCTCATTTAATCCTGACCTTGTGTGGAAGACACTATTACTAACCCATTTTACAGATGAGAGAGCCGAGCCATGGAGAAGGATCTTCTCACTATGCAAATATGAACATCTCCTATGTTACTCCCAGCTTCCTGGTTAAAGGTCCAAAGCCCCCTTTTGCTCTCAGGATAAAGAACAAGCTGCTCCCATACCCCAGGCCCAGGACCCTGCTGACTCATCACCTTATCTCTGTCCTCTCTCCCCGCCATCTATCCCTCAGCCGCACGCCAGGTCCTCAGACTTGCCCCATTTCCTCCGGCCCCAGGGCCTTTGCATGGGCTTGTCCCCTGCCTGGAGGAGACCCTCACCATCTCCGGCCCTGAGAGCCGGCAGTGTCTGGAGCTGGTCTCCCGCTACACCCTACCACGGGCCATGAATCACTGCCTCCAGCATCCTGACCTCCCAGGTGAGCGTCTACTTTGCTACCCTACCCCCCCCCACAAGCCCTGAGTGTCTCGTCCACAGCGCGTCCCCAGCGCCCAGCACAGAGCCCAGTACACAGCAGGCACCCACTAACAACACACTGAACAAACCTGACAGGTTACGATTGTGCCCAGAGTCACTCAGCCAGGCCACACGGGGTCCCCTGGCTGTGAAGGAGAGGCTCTCATCCACCAGGCCTCACAGAAGAGCCCACCTGGGGGGGCCCTAAGAGGCAGGATCTGGGGTGGGGGCCATGCAGGTGACAGGACTGGTTCAAGGGCAGTGACAGGAGGTGTTGTAGGAGCTGCCTAGGCTTCTCCCTGGCAGGGGTTAACTCCTCCAGCCCGGGTGGGGGAGTGCCAAGGAGGGGGCAGTGGGCCATGTGGGCCACCACAGAGAAGACTCGGTGACCCGAGGAAAGCGCTGAGCAGGTTACTGGGCCAGGGAGAAGCTGGGTGAGCGGGCACAGCAGTGACTGTGCAGCAGGCACAACCCCTGAGGGTGTTTCCGGAGGCTGCGGCTGCCACGTGGCCTCATCCTGGCCTCCAAGGCCTGAGAGGCTGCCGGCCAGGCTTGGGGTGGGGGGACTGCTCCCCCAAATCACCCAGCCCCTCTCCCTAGCCCCTTTCCTTCACCCTCCCCTGTAAGGCCAGATCTCAGCTTTCTATCATTTGACAAAGGCGCATCCAACCCCTGTATGTGCCAGGCTCTGGGACACAGACCAGCAAGGCCCTGCTGGCACAGATCTCATCATCAGGCAGGGAGACCGTCCAGAAACAGCCAGATAAACTTGAACAAGAATTACCATTAGCACCAGAGGTTGTGAAGTGGATAGAAGGGAGGAGAGAGTGGCAAGCAGGTGGGTAGGGGCTCACCTAGAAGGAGTCGAGGACCCGCTGAAAAGGAAGCTACTTGTGAGGAGCACAGACCAGGCAGGGACTGGCCTGTGCAAAGGCCCTGAGGCAGGAGCCCGCCTGGTGGGTTTGAAGCACAGCCAGGAGCCACTGTGGCTGAGGCAGAGTGAGTCGGGGAGAGAAGCAGGAGAGAAGGTCAGAGGGCAAAGGGGGCAGGAGGGGGACCAGGGGGCTACTGCACTTTCCAGGTGATCCCTTCCCAGACCTCCTCCTTGGTTCCCCCCCAGTGTCTGTGCATCCCCAAACAGCCCCTACCATTCCACTGCACCTGCCCCATTCCTGGCCTGCCTCTGCCTGGCCGAGTCCCCACTGCTCCCCTGTGCCCCAGACTCTAGCACAGCGCCCGGCACCTATGAGGTGACGACTGACTGACGGCCCGCGCGATGGAACGGAATGGTGGCCCCAGCCCCACGGGGGGTTTGGGGGAGTGGGCTTTGTTCCCATGAAGTCCTCACCGTTTCCTCCCCGAGTTCCCACAGGCCTGCAGTGGGTGTCCACATTACTTGAGGGCGAGCTGTTTAAAACATGTTTTAGATTAGAAACGTCCCACAGATGGAATAAAATGTGAAATGTGCTTAATTTCTGAAGAGAAAACAAGAGGCTTCAAAGGCATCTCAAGCTGCAAGAGCAGTTGCCGTGTTTGACAAGCTCTGTCCCCCAGGCCAAGGTCACTGTCCTGTGAGGTGAGGCGGCCTGGTGGAAAGCGTGAGGCTTAACTAGACATTCCCCAGGCTTGGGGGGCCCTCATAGGGGGCAAGGCTATCAGACCTCTGCTGATCAGCTCAACATGTGTATACGTGTGTACACACACCCCTTCCCGCCCTGTTTACAGACGGGGAAACTGAGGCCCAGAGAGGCAAAGTGACTTGCCCAAGGCCACAGCCCTTATCGGAGGAGCCAACGTCCTCGTGCTTTGCAAGGTCTAGTCCTGTAACCCTCAGCTGTGACCTTGGGCCAGCTGCTCCACTCCCTGGGGCCTGAGTTTCCTCATCTGTGGGGTGGGGAGGTCAGTTAAGTGAAGGCCTTTGGGGCATGGATGATAAAGTTTAAAATGCCTCTAAAACTGTTACGGCAGGGCTTCCCTGGTGGCACAGTGGTTGAGAGTCCGCCTGCCGATGCAGGGGACGCGGGTTCGTGCCCCGGTCCAGGAGGATCCCACATGCCGCGGAGCGGCTGGGCCCGTGAGCCACGGCCGCTGAGCCTGCGCGTCCGGAGCCTGTGCTCCGCAGCGGTAGAGGCCACAGCGGTGAGAGGCCCGCGTACCGCAAAAAATACCAAAAAACCAAAAAAACTGTTACGGCGTCATAGAGCTTCGTGATGGCATTGGGTGCAGGAGCTGGGGTCCCCAGCTCTTCCCAGTCAGCCAGGGAGAAGGGTGAGATCAGCCTGCTGACAGGCTGCATTAATAATAATAACAACAATAATAATGACAGCAGCTTCTTCTCATCAAGGTTTGTTGACCAGCCTCCTAGGGAGAGCCATGGGGACCTTACTGGATGCACCGCTCCATTTTACAGATGGGGAGACTGAGGCTCAGATAAGCGCCTGGCCCGAGGCCACACAGTGAGGGTGGTGGAGATAGAATTTCAATCCCATTGATCCGACTCTGTAGCCTGGACCACTCAGCATCCTGCTTAGCCAGATTTGGCTTGTTTGCCTCCAGGACCGAGCTCCTCACTCCATCTTCTCTGAGCAGAGCCCTGAGATTCTCCAAATCTGTTGGGAGTTGTACCCAGCTGGGCTCCCTCTTCCAGAGTCTCCCCCTCAGCCTCCTCCTTCCCACTGGCCCTGTGCCAGGCCCCCCTTCCTCTGCTCTCCTGAACCTCAGATGGGCCTCCCTCACTCCTGCCCCTTCACGCACGTCCATTCTGGTTCTGCAGTCCCCTCCCTGGTCTACCTCGGGCATCCCACCCCCATGCCTCTCCCTACAAAAGCTGCCCAGTCAGCCATTTAAGCTCAAAGCAGGTGACTTGGCTGCGGTTCCTGCTGGCCTAGGCCCCTCCTTTGTCCCCTCCTGCCTGGGTTCCTTGGGCTCTGCCCCTGGAGACCCAGCCTCCCAGCTGGTGGTCCCCAAGCTGGACCCCAAATTCTTGGATCCCATTCTCCAAGCCCTCTGGACACCTTCCACATATTGGTATTTTGTTTTGCAAGAAATTCATGTTCATTGCCCCAAATTGGATAATATACATAAAAAGCAAAGGAAAAGTGAGTCACCCATTAGCTCATTGCACAGATTTGGCTAGCCCCCGTTCACATTTTCCTGGAGGAACTTTTAGACTTTAAACAAAAACAAAAAATAGTTAATAACACATTTATCGAGCAAGTTCTTTGTGCCAGGCATTGGACCAAGTATTTTCAGTGGATTCTTTCATTTTACCCTTCCCTCCCTGGAGAGCCTAATGACAGGTACTATTATTTTTCTCACTTTACAGATGAGGAAGTAGAGGCTCAGACAGGTTGCATGACTTGCTCAAGGGAGCCAGGCTTCGAATCAGGCCGTCCGATTTCTGAGGCAGTGCTGAGTCTGCAGTGCTGTGGGACCCTGGCTGCTGCCTGGGCCTCCCCTCCCCCAGGAGCCAGGGGTCCCAGCGCTCAGCCTCCCACCATTAGCATAACCACAAACATCCCTGAAACCCAATTACCAAGAGATGACTTGGGCCCCAGCCAGCCGGGCGGGCAGAGTCTCCAGCCACGCAGGAACGAGGGGCTGGGGCCCAAGGGAGCCCTGGCGGGTGGAAAAGTGGACGACGAGGGCCCTTCTGGGGGAGGGGCCCGGAGAGGCTGCTTGTCCACTGCTCCCGGGGCGGTGTGGGTGTGTCCTGCAGGTAGCCTTGACCCCCTGCTCAGCCCCAGCTGGAGAGGCCCCCTGACCACTAGGGAAGGGTCACAGGTTCCTCTACCCCCAGCTTGCTGGGTGATCCCAGGCAGCCCCTTGCCCTCTCTGAGCTTCAGTTTTCTTCCTGAAAGGAGAGAACCGGGGCTAATGGAGCACAAAATAAATGACGGCCTGGGAGGAGGAAAGAGTGCAGGTTCTGAACAGCAGGGCAGGTCTGGGGCTGCATTTCTAACTTCCCCATGAGGTCCAACCACCGTCTCCTCCCACCTGGGCAGCTCCTCTGCTGGCCCTCACCTTCCACTCTGTTCTCTTCAGCAACCGGGGCTCCTTTGCTATTGAACACACACACACACGGCCCCTTGACCCACCAACAGCCCAACAAATAAAATGTCATAGAAGAGGTGAAGCCCTCCCCTCCCTTGCCCTCCCCTCCCCCACAGAGGAACCCACCACCCTGAATCGGGCACGTATTTTCCTTAGAGTTTTACTGTGTATACCCCTCAACAGGCTATTACCCAGGTATTCGTGTTTTAATTTTTTGTGTGTCTATTTATTTAATTAATTTATTTATTTTTGGGTCTTCGTTGCTGCACGCGGGCTTTCTCTAGTTGCGGTGAGCGGGGCTACTGTTGCGGTGCGCGGGCTTCTCATGGTGGTGGTTTCTCTTGCGGTGGAGCAGGGGCTCTAGACGTGTGGGCTTCAGTAGTTGTGGCACACGGGCTCAGCTGCTCCGTGGCATGTGGGATCTTCCCGGACCAGGGCTCGAACCCGTGTCTCCTGCATTTGGCAGGTGGACTCTCAACCACTGCGCCACCAGGGAAGCCCATCGTGTCTTAGTTTTACATAAAGTGGAACTCCTGGGATTGGCTGCTACCCTTTGCGGTGGGGCGTGGGAGGCTTATCCCGGCAGGCCCAGGCTGCTCTGGTCCGTCTGCTTTCACCGCTATGTAATATCCCAGGCTGGGACTGTCCCACACTCTTCCACCCGTCCTCCCACTGACCACCAGTCAGGTGTGCCCAGTTTTGTCTCTTGCAAACCCAGCTGCGGTAGCATCTTGCATGCGGCCCGTGAACCCGTGTGCTGGAATTTGTCTCTTATACGCCTGGCAGTGAGACTGCTGGTTGTGGTATATGCACATCTTTAACTCTACTAGTTATTGCCAAATTGTTCTCCAAAGTGGTTGTTCAGATGATCGTTTTAAAATATAAATTAAATCATGTCATTTCCCTGCCTAAAACTCTCAAATAGCTTCCTATTACACTTAGAATAAAATCCATACTCCCCTCCACAAATGCATGGCTGCATGACACGCTCCATTCTTCCCAATTTCCTGGACTTCTTTTTTTTTTCCCTGAACTTCTTTCTCTTCCTCAGATAGGTCTGGCTCTTTCATGCCCCAGGGCCTTTGCACATACTGCTCCCTCTGCCTGGCACACTCTCCTTCCATCTCTTTCCAAACTGTCTCCTGCTCATCCTTCAGGTCTTCAATGAAAATGTCACCTCCACTGAAAGTCCTCCCCTGAAGTGCCTTCCACCCTGTTCCCCATCACCCTGTTTATTTCCTTCAGAGGCCACGTCATGGTCCTGTAGTGATCTCATCCTCTCATTTATTTGCTGGTTTATTACCAGCATGGCAGCCTGTGGAAGAGGGCCTGGTCTGCTTTGGTCATTCCTGTGCTCCGGAGGCCAGCACGGCCGGCACTGAAGCTCTGCTCTCGGTGACATTCATTCATTCAACAGATGTGGATTAAGCTCCATCTGGTTGAAATGTCCAGAGGGGAGTGAGCCCGCGTTGAGGGCAGAGGAGTAGCCAGGCCCATGGGGCCCTGAGCCTTCTCTCACGGCCGTGGGGAACTACGGCAGGTGCTAGAGTGAGGGAGAGGCAGGGTCAGGCTTGCACTTTAGAAGGCAGCTCCTCAGAGCTGAGGGGGAGCAAATTGAAGGGAGTGGACCTGGAAGTAGAGGCTGGAGGGATGGTGGTGGCCGAGGATGGGTTGATGGAGGGCCAGGAAGAGAGGCGATGCTAAACCCACAGGGGCCAATTAGAGGACCATGGGAGACAGGATTGGATCGGGCATAGGATTGGCTTCCAAATGTGGCTCAATCCAGTCAATGGAAGGAGCACCTTGGTGTGAGGAAATGGCAGGGCTCTGGCCCCCTTGATGCCCCTGCCCCCACTGTCTTCCACCACTGCAGGAAGCTGGGAGGGAGCTCTCCCAGTGATTCTGAGAGGGCGGCAGAAGTCCAGAGGTGCCTCCCAGCGAGGCACACCTTGAGCTAGTCCAGCCCCTCTGTGTATAGGCAGGGAAACCGAGGCCCTAAAAGGAAAGAAACTAGAAGAAGATCACACAGCTGAATCCTCACGCTAGTTGTTGCTTTTGGAACATGAGGTGTGGTACTGAGACCAAAGAGACATTCCCTTCTTCCGATAAAGACAGAGGAAAGGGGCTTCCCTGGGGCGCAGTGGTTAAGAATCCGCCTGCCAATGCAGGGGGCACGGGTTCGAGCCCTGGTCCGGGAAGATCCCACATGCCACGGAGCAACTAAGCCCGTGTGCCACAACTACTGAGCCTGCGCTCTAGAGCCCGCGAGCCACAACTACTGAGCCTGTGTGCCACAACTACTGAAGGCCCACGTGCCTAGAGCCCGTGCTCCGCAACAAGAGAAGCCACCGCAGTGAGAAGCCCGTGCGCCACAATGAAGAGCAGCCCCTGCTCGCCGCAACTAGAGAAAGCCCGCGCACAGCAACAAAGACCCAACGCAGCTAAAAATAAATAAATAAATTTATTTAAAAAAAAAAAAGACAGAGGAAAGGAGGCCAGCCTTTGTTGCGCAGGGAATTTAAGTTAGACACCAGGAAGGACTTCCTTAGAAACTCCACCCACCAGACACAGCCTTGTCAGGCCCGCCTTCTCTGGGCAGACCCTGGCTGACAGTCCTGCAGCTGGCCCCCTGGGACTCTCAGGACATGCGGTTGGGGAGGTGGCCCATTCAAGGTCACTCAGCTGGGAAGAGGCGGTTTCATCTGGGTCTAAAACTAGAGCTCCTTTGGCGGCAGGGCCAGGGGTGGTGCTGAGGAGTCCCAGTTCCCTCCTGTCCCAGGCCCTGCGGTCCGGGAGCCCAGGGTGTCCCTTGTCCTGAGGGCCTCAGGGCGGCCTTCTTGCTCCATCCCAGGTTGTGTCCTGTGAGGACAAGATAGGACCCCAGTGGTTCCAGGCCCAGCTGTCTCAGGTCCTCCCAGTCCGGCCACCCTCCCAGCTGGAGCTCCACTCCTGGAGGGGGAGGCGGCGGGGGGGTGGGGGTGGGGGGGCGCAGGCAGCCATTGGTACGCGAGGCTGTGCCTCCGCCCCTCCAAGTCCAGCCTTTTCTGCTCAGCTCTTTAAGGATCCCTCCTCGCAGAGGCAGCGTGGTGGTTGCTGGGCAACCCCATCCCCCCACCGTCACTGGAGCCCTCCCCCTCCTTCCCCACCCCTCGTCTGTGGCTCCTCCCAGCACCCAGTCTCAGAAGTGTCCTTAGCTCAGAACCTGCCAGGCCTGGGTGCACCTGGGCCAGGCAGGCGGAGGGGCCTTGCGTGACCCCACCCAACCCCAGCCCTGGACCCCAGCTCTGCCCCACCAGGACTCAGGAGGAGGACCCCAGGCTCAGGGCACCCTGTGTGCAGATTCTCATTGCTCCACCCCCATCTTCAGTGGCTTCAGCTGCCCTGAGGTGTTGGAGCCTGTTGGGGGGACAGAGAGGACCAAAGAGGAAGGGCCCAGGAACGGCCTGGGTCCCCGGGGAGGTGGCCTACACGGGGCATCGGGCCTCAAGAGCCCCTGGGTGGTGGTGGAGACCAAGGCATTAAACTCGGAGGGGGGCAGGGGTGGGAGAGAGGGGCGCTGAGGAGGAGGGTGGGGTTCTGAGCCCTGAGAAGAAGGTATGCAGGGGCTCAGAGAGGCAGTGGGGGGTGGAGGGGTAGTCGGGGGAAGCCGGGCTCCAGCAGAAGTTTCTGAGCCTCCAACCTCAAAACCCCGAATTTTCCACCCTACCACCCTCCACCCTGCCCCGCTTCTACCTCCTCGGGCAATCAGGCAGACAGTGCTCTCTGGCTCCCCAACATCTTGGGGATGTTTTCCTCCTTCCAACTTCCTTCCCGATCAGGCCTGTACTTCTGGCCTCACCTCTGACTCTCCTTCCCACAGCCCTCTGCCCACAAGCTGCTCCCCAACCGGCCCTCTGTACCTTGGCACAGGCTGGTCCCTCCACTTGGACTGTCCTTTTTTAAAAATAATTAATTAATTAATTTTGGGCCGCATTGGGTCTTTGTTGCTGCACGCGGGTTTTCTCTAGTTGCGGCAAGCGGGGGCTACTCATCGTTGTGGTGCGCGGGCTTCTCATTGCGGTGGCTTCTCCTAGAGCCTGTGGAGCACAGGCTCTAGGCGCACAGGCTTTAGTAGTTGTGGCACGCAGGCTCAGTAGTTGTGGCGCACGGGCTTAGTTGCCCCGTGGCGTGTGGGATCTTCCCGGACCAGGGCCCGAACCCGTGTCCCCTGCATTGGCAGGTGGATCCTTAACCACTGCGCCACCAGGGAAGTCCTGGACTGTCCTTTAAGACACAATTCAGGTCTCCCTTCCTGAACTTGACTTGGGATGTGTGTAACAGGTGAATGATAGCCAGAGTCAAGAAATGCTTAAATCACCATCAGAAGCATCACTTCTGGGAATAATGGCCTAGGAGTGAGTGGGTGAGGGCGGGAGGGAGCAAGAGGCAGCCCCGGGTGCCTGGAGGAGATGGGGGATGGGGTGGTGGTGATGTCATTTGTCGGGGAAAGAGGAGGTTCTCAAGGGAGAGGAGGGCCCATCAGAGACAAGCCTGGACAGCAGCCTCAGTCCTGCCATGGCAGGGGAGGGTGGGCTGGTGGCGAACCCTTGTCCCTGGGGTGGCATGGTCCTGCCTCTCCCCAGGCCTGGCTCTAACTCTCTCTGGCGTACTTCTCCCCACCCTCCCAGGGGCCTGGATGTGGTATCTGTCCATTCTGATCTCCATCCTTCACCTCCCATCACCCCCAACTCATACAAACACACCAGGACCCTACCCTGCCATACTCCAGTAGCTGGAAGTGTGTCTGACGCCCCTCTGAACCCCTGGAACCATCATCTTGGGGCATTTTTAGGAATCACGATTGGCCTTGGGCAGCTCTGTCACGTTGCCTGCAGGGCTGTTCCAGCCTGACACTCAGCAATGCCTGATTGCTCTCCCCAGGTGCCCGGCACTGCAGCAGGTGCTGGGGACACGTGGGGACCACAAGAGGTCCAGGATGTGCCCCCAAGGGGCTCACAGGCTACTGGGAGAGACAGACACTAACAAAACACACGGCACTGAACACGGGCTCCATCGATTCTGAGTCTCACCACGGCTTCATGTACAACTGAGGAAGAAAACACACTGCCAGCCGCGCCCCGACTTCAGAGATGTGAAAGTTTGGTCTAGTAGATGAAAAATGGAGTCATACAAATCATACATAATCACAGACTGAGCTAAGTGCTACCAAGAAGCTGAGGGGTCAGAGAGAACAAGGTGACCCAACTGGGAAAATGGGTTCAGGGAGGCCTCTCAAAGGACAGGATGGTCAAGCCCTGGGCTGAGAGGTGAGTAGGACCTGGCTTGGTCCGGAGAGGCGGGAGAGTGCAGGGAAGCGGGACCCCTGATTCAGTGCCCGGACAAGGCCAGCGGCTTCCCAGGCCAGCTGCCCCAGGCCACCATTCCCCACTGCTCCCAGCACCTGTCCTCGGGAGTTGCTGGCTTTGTCCTAGCTAACTTTGTCCCTGCTGTGCCTGTTCCCTGGAGCACCCTCTCTGGGACTTCCGCCTGGGCTGGGGCCTTGCTGTCCCTGAAATTCTGCCCTGGGGCCCACCCCTGCCTCTCCTGTACTCTGACCCTGTGCTTATGGGGAGAAGCCCCAACCCTCTGTGCTGTGCAGGATGGAAAGGTTTAGTGCATAGTGGCAGAAGAGAGAGCGTGGTGGTGTTAGGACTTGGATCAGAGAAGCTGCTGGGACTTTCCAGTGAGAACTGTCGTTCCCAGCCAGGTGTGCACAGCCAGCCTACCCACCGGCCACATGCCCACGATTCACGGAAACATATCAGGGCGCCCCTGGGCGTCTCCAGGAGACCACAGTCTGGGATGGCCAGGTGTTCAGTGACTGCGATTCTCTGGGTACCCCAATCAGGTACCCCCAGATGCAGTGGACCCTGGGGATCTTGGAGGGCAGTGATCTTCAAGACCAAGAACCCCCAGATGGGGCAGAAAGTCCATTAGGAGGCTCTCTGGATCCAGGTGAGGGGCTGGAGATCTACCCTCCCTGGAGATGATGTCCAGGCTGGGGCCTGCGGGGCAGGCTGAGCCTCTGACTCTTGGGCAGCTGGCTGAAGTCCAAGGTCATGCCCTCTGAACAGCAGCTCTTGGCCTTTTCAGCGGTGCTGGTCCCTGACCACTCCCTCAGGGGGCTTCATTCCTGGATGCCCAGCACCGAGCCTGGGGCGAAGGGGTCCCTGGTGATGCCCACTGACCATCCAGTGGGGCGGACCCTACCCCTCCCTTGAGTCAGGCGGTCCCTTCTGCTGCCCCCAGCCCAGAACAAGCCCAAGCACGGCCAAGGGTGGCACAACCTTGGCTGACAACAGTCTAATCACGGTGAGTCGCGCTGCTGCCGTACTTCACAGTATACAAAGCACTTTTCCTCTTGTGGCCGTATCAGACTGTCACAGCAGCCCTAGGAGGTCTGTGATGGCCCCATTAAGATAAGGAACAGGGAGGCTGCAACAGTGCCCGGGGTCAGCAGCGGGTAAGTGGTGAGGTGGTGAGCAGGATCCACATCTGAGGACTCCCAAGAAGGTGGGCAGATGGCGGGGAGGCCGGGGTGCTGCAGGCAGGGCCAGCGTGACCTTGGCTGCCCAGCATAGAGCCCACTGCACCTGGATGCCGGACACTGCCTGGGTTACTGCCGCCCTGGGAGCCGGGGATCTGGAGCTTGGCGAGCCCACGGCTGAAGCCACAAATTGTCCCTGCGTGACATGTGCTGCCTCGTGCTGAGAGCATCTCTGTGACTGCCTGGCTCGAAGACGAGCTCAGTCTTCCCGGGCCAGGGCCCCACGAGCCCATGCCCTCAGGGAGCCCCACAGCACACAGGGGCTCAGCAAGTGTTTGTTGAATGAACGAGGGATCTTTCTGAATCTCATAGCCAATAGTGCCTCTGCCGTACTTAGCCTCCCTGGCACCCTACTCCTTCCAAGATAAAGGCCAGACTCTCCAGGCTTGTCCAAGGCCCCGTATACCTGGCCTGGCTGACATCAGTTACCCCATCTTCCATCATGGTCCCCGTTGACTCCTAACCCCCAGCTCCAACCAAGAATTCCAGATCTCCAAACCCCAGGCTCTTTCACATCACAGCCCCTGAGAACAAGCTGAAATGAGCTTCTAGTGTCTGCCAAGAACATTCCTCCCTACCTTCCAAGACCAGCTCAACAGCCACCTCCCCTGGGAAGCCATCCTCGGATCTCGCAGTTGACTTGGCCCCTGTGTCCAGGGCTCACGTGGTAATGATGTCTGTTTCAGCAAGATCCCGCTAAGCCAAAGCTATGTAGGTGGCCGTCCCCCGGCTGGATTCCAGCTTTGCCAGGGCAGGGTACAGTAAGGCCTGATTCCCTTTGGTCTTTGGCACCCAAAAGGCAACTGGCACGGTGGACCTCCATATTCCCTGAAGAGTGTGTAGCCACCAGGTACAGCAGCTCAATGGAATACCACGCAGCTATTAAAACCACTATTATGAAGAAGATACTTTGATATCTAAGGGCAACCTGTCAAACCGCTATATCCATGCCATCCACTCCACTCCGAGGCTGTGAGTGTCTGCTTCGTGCCAGCCCTGTGCTTGGCATGGGGGTGGCAGGGGTGGAAAGGGGTCCCTCCTTCAAGGGATTCAGTTTAGAAGAGAAGGAAGACACGCATAATTCCTGAGGGCCACGATGGAGGGAAGACGGAGCCCCAGGGCCCCCACATCCATGGGGGTCTGGGGAGGCGGGACGGAGACCATAGCTCTGTAAAAATTACAGCCCACAGTGCACGGACAAACCTGCAAGGGAGCGGAGGAATGGAGGCTGTTGACGTCACAGGATGGTGGCGGTGTGCGTGATTTTTCTTTCCTTTATTGTTGGTACAATGCTCTTTGGACAATAAATAAAAGTTGGGAGGAAAAAAATAGCTGTTTGGTGAATTGAGTATAAAGCAGGGGAAGGAAGAGAGGGAGATAAGGGGAGGAAATGGGAAGGGAGGGGTGAGGAGGGAGATGCAAGAAGGGCCAAGGCAGGGGTGCTCACAGTGAGAGGCAGCAGCCCAGGACGTGTGTGTGTGTGTGTGTGTGTGTGTGTGTGTGTGTCAGTATCCCTTATGGTGACCTTCTCCCAGGGAGAAGCCGGGAGGGCATCCCAGGGGAGGGGTGGCCTGGCCAGGCATTGACGGACAGTAAAGTGCAAGGAGTACTGGGCTCCGGGAAGGGTCTAACACGGGCCTGCAGTTCAGACAGTGGGTGGGAGGTGCTAGGATGGGTCTAGGGGGAGGCGTCCCAGCCAGACTGTGGGCATTCTGGGTGTGGACTGGCAAACAGTGGGGCCTAGGTGGAGGCGGTGGGGTTCTAGGTAGAGGCAAGGACTCGCTCAGAGCAGCCCTCCAGGGAAAGGGTTGTTTGCAGGGCCCGATGACTGAGTTCGGTAAGAAGGTCTGGCCAGGGGGAGGCCAGGCAGACGGAGAGCTCCTTAGTACCCCAGAGGAGGCCAAGGGCATGGGGACTCTCCAGGCTCAGAGGAGGGAGGTCTGGTCCACCCGCACCCTCACCCCCGCACCAGACCCCACACAACAGGTACAGACATCTCTAGTCCTCAGTGTGTGCCACGCATGGCCCTAGCCACCTTTCTGTTCAAGGTCTCCTTCAACCCTCCTGTTAACCCTTTGCAGGTAGGATGTTAATGCTCCCATTTTACAACAGGGGACACTGAGATTTAGAGATTAAGTAACTTGCTCAAGGTCACGGTCAGCTAGTGAAGGGAAAGGCGGGGTTGGGCTCTGACCCGGGGCACTGCCCGCTCAGGCAGCTTGGTGGAGCAAGGCAAGCAAGGCAGACGAGGGGGTCCCCGTGGCGAAGGCGAGCCAGGCAGGGAGGAAGGGGTTACCTCGGCACGCACAGTAGATGGTGGGTAACTGTTTGTGAATGAATGAATGGACGGATGGTTGGAAGGATGAATGAATGAGTGCAGAGAGGAGGGGTGTAAGGGGAGGCGCACGTGAGGGAGAACGCTTTTCTCTCTCCCCGCCCCCGCGCTGGAGGCTGGCTGTGGGAGCCTTCCTCCTCAGCCCCCGCCGCACTGAGGACCGACACCCCAACCTCCCCACCCTCCCCATCCATTTTAGCCGAGGGCAGGAGATAGGGGGACGCGGAGGCCGATTCTCCCAGGCTGGGCCCGAGTCCCCGCGCGGCGGCGCAGCCTCTCGCGCCCGGTCCCGCCGGCCAGTGCGCAGAGCGGCGCCCCCGCCCCCGTCACCTCCTCCCCGCCCGCTGCCTCCCCTCTCCTCTCCTCCCCTCCCTCCTCGCTCCGCGCCTGCACGCACGGCCCCCGCCGCCGCCGCCGCTGCCGCCGCGAAGGGAGAGGCGGCCGCACAGCCTGGTTCCCCGCGCCCTGCTCGCCGCCGCCGCTCGCGCAAGCCCTGCTGCTGGCCTTCGCTCCGCCGAGCGCACCCACCCGGGCACACGCACCCCGGCCGCCGGGCGCACCCCCGCGCACGCCCCCCGCGGCTCCGCCGGGCGCCGGAGCCGAGCAGATGAGCCGTCGCGCGCCCCCAGCCCCGGGCCCGCCACCGCGCCCCGCCGCGCGCCGGGGGCTCCTCTCCCGGGCCCCCGTGGGCGCCCTCCGGCTCCAATTCCCGCCCGCTCCTTGGAATAACCCCTGAGGCTCCAGCCGTCGCCGCAAAGTTTCCCGAGGAGACCCGCCTCCCTGGCCGTTGAGCAGGTAAGGGTGGATGCACGGGGCGGGGGCCGGGGTCCGAGCGTGCGGGACGGGACGCCGGGGCCAGCGGGGCGGGGTGGGAGAGTGCAGGGAGGCGCCGCAGGATCCGGCTGCCCGGCTTTGCCCGGCCGCCGCGGGGACCGCGCAGCCTTTGGGATTTCGGGAGGGGGGCCCCCCCCAGTCGACAGCCGAGTACCCATGGCGCTGGCTCCGCCGCGGGGAGGCGCGGGGTGCGCGGCCGGCGGCTCCACTCTCCCCAGCAGAGGCTGGAAAGGGCGGGGGCTCGGCGGGAGCCCCGGCCCGAGACCTCGCTGCGCCCCCAGGGAGACGGCCCCGCCCGCGGGGGTCGCCTAGCTGGGCTGGACTGTTCCGGCTCAGGTCTAGTACCCGGGAAGCGGAGGGCTTGGCGCACGCCAAGAGAGGCAGCCCGCCGGCCCGGGCGCCGCTCTCCCGTCCCCACCAGCCGCGTGAGTCACGGTTGGAGCGAGGTTTTATTTTTAAAACGACTTCAAGGGGGGCACAAGCAGCCTCCAACTTCCCTCCCTGTGCGCGCGGTGGACTGTCAGCCCTGTGGGGGGCAGGAGACCAGGGCGGTGCACCTGGCGGCTAGAACGGTGGGACCTCTGGGCTGGAGGCCGGGGAAGCCAGGGGCCGGGCGCATGCCCCTCTTCCCGGGGCACTGGAGGCCCAGGGACGGAAGGCTGGGGAGTGTTGTTGCCCAGCTGCAGGGAGCCTTAGCTGATCAGAGCTCTCCGAGGAGGAGAAAGTTGTGGAGCATCGACATCAGGGAGCTGCCCCAGGCTTCCCGGCGGCCCCGAGGGCTGTGAGGCTCTCTGGGGCGTGTGGTTTTAAGAGAACACAGACCAGCTGGGCTGTGCGAGGCCCTTGTAGCCCAAGCCAGAGACCTGATGTGAATAAATAAAGCCTAGGCTGGGGGCAGAGGTGGGGGGCATCTGGGTCCTGCCCTGCCCCACCCTGGCCCCTGCACCCTCAGGGAGGACAGAGACCAGTCTCTCTTGTCTCCCTCCCCAGGTGGCTCAGGAGTCGGGGAGGAGGCTGCCTGTGTGGGGCTCAGAGCCCCACAGAACGCAGGATGCCCCTGGCAGAAGGATGTGGGCTGGGGCATGCCCCTCTCTGCCCAGCAGCCGTGGGGAAGCTGGCTACACTCAAGGGCTCCAGGCTCAGGTTTCTGGAGTGAAAGCCAACTGCATCTCTTCCTGCCAGCCCCAGGAGGAGAGGCGCAAACATCACCTGTCAGCTGGTGCCGACTCCGTGGGCGACTGTTCAGGGCTTCTTCAGAGGTTTAAATGGAAATGGCCTGAGCTGCCAGGGCCCATGCCCGGGAGGGAGTACTGCCCAGCTGAGCAGGCAGAGAGGGGGCCCTGGTAAGTGTGAGGGACAGGAAGAGCCGAGGGGCTGTCACATCCTGGCTGAAGGGTCAGACACGGGCCAGTTTGAGAGCAGGAGAGAGGAGGGCAGACAGAGTGTCTGTGTATGGAGGCGGGGGGTGGCCTCTGTGCGCGTCCCTGGCCCCTTGACCTCACATAGACACAGGGCTGGACACTCTTCAGTAAAAAGCCTCCCCAGCATGAGTTTGAGCCAGGCACGCCCTGGGGCTGCTGTAGCCTGTAGCATGTCCCCTAAGCCCGGGTCTGTGTGCCTTCGCTCTACCACTTACTAGTTGAAAGTCCCTGCTTCTCTGAGCCTCAGTTCGCCTTGTTGAGTGTACTCGCCCCCTGGGGCTGAGTTTGGCGGGGACAGGATGCATTATAAAATGGGGTGAGGTGGACAGATGCCCTGCTCCTGTTGAAGGGGTCCCCGAGGGCTGAGGGCACCCGGAGGGCTGGGGGGGTCAGATTCCCCCCAGCCAGGGGCCTGTTGGTAGACATCAGCCTGACGGTGACCCTCAGCAGCAGCGCCCTTCTTGGTGTCCCCCCTCGTATCTCCTCTGAGGCCTCCCGTCATCGTGAGCCCCTGGGAGGTCCACCCAGCTGATCTCTAAGGAGATGGTGGGTGGGAGGGCTGCTGCCGCCCCATCGTATCACCTGCTGCCAGGGCTCTGCGGGGAGGGCGTTGGCCTGCAAGACTCAGCTCTGCACAGACTGAGGCCTGGTGGCTGAGCCTGTGTCACCCACTGGGTGGCCCCAGGCCTGTACCTCTGGGGACCCACTTCCTTGCCTGCACAGGGGGATATAACAGCTCTCTCACCCTGTGAGAATGCGTGGGCACCCTGAGTGCGGGTGTCGAGGGACAGCGAGGCAGGCCCGGAACCAGCTGACTCCCTGCAGAGGCCCAGTGCAGTGGCACTTGTCAGGAAGCGGCTGCCCTGGTGCAGGGGAGGATGAGGCCCCTGGGGCCCGCTGGGCACAGCTCCCTCTGCCCAGTCAGGTGGGACAGAGGCAGGGCTGGGCGGGGCAGGGCAGGTTGCCCCCCTGCCCGGGGAAGGGGCAGATGGCTCAGGAGTTGCGGTGAGTGGGTGAAGGCCCTGCCCTGAGATGTAGATGGCCCCACTGTGTCCTCGGGGAACTGGGGACCTGCTGGCAGCCACCTCCCCGGCCAGCCAGGCTACCCTGGAGTCAGGGCTGAGAAATGGCCTGATCTCAGAGATGGGGCCTGTCTGGGGCTGTGCGGGGGGGCATCTGGCTGGGCCAGCCCTTCTGCCCCAGGGTCCTAGGGACTTGTGGTTCCTGGGGAGGGTTCTCTGCCTGGCCTGCTGACTTCGAGCCAGTGACTGGATCTCCTTGGGCCTCAATATCTTCATCTGTAAAGTGGGGTAATAGCAGTTCCCACCTTGGGGTACCCGCTATGAGATGACGCATATGGAACTTCTAGCAGAGTTTATGCCTAGCAGTGCGTTGCCCCCTGGGGTCCCCACCCCTGGATCACGCTGGGTTGAGTGCTTTCAGCTTCTGCAGGCCTTGGAGTAGCAGGAAGGATGCCTCGGCACCCCGCCGCAGCCACCAAAGTCCATTCTGGGTGGGATCTCACGTGCCAGCTGGCTGGGGTGTCAGCTCCAGTGACAGTGGGAGTGTCCAGGAGCAACAGGGGTGAGGCTGAGGGGTTTTGTCTTGGATCCCTCATGGGATGGGCTGTGTGGGCTGTGTGCGTATGGACCAGGAGGGCTGTGATGCGTGTGGGCGTGGCTGGGGGTCTTAAATGCCAGCAGTGGGGTGGGTGGTGGCCGCCCCAGGGGGCTTACCATCGGAGAGGCCGCAGTAGCTCTGGAAGGGTGGGGCTGGCGCTGGCCTCAGGCCTACTTGCTGCCCTTGGTGTGTGTGTTTGGGGGGTCGCCTCCCTAGAACCTGGGTCGTTCTCCCTGAGACAAAGTTCAGGCCTGCTCCAGCTTGTACCAGACATGAGGCAGCTGTATTCTTTCCTCTGCCACAAGGCAGTCACCCCAAGATGGCCAGGGTGGGGGCATGGCTGGAGGAAAAGACAGGGGAATGGACAGTGTGACCCCAGGGTGCTCCTGCCATGCCCTGCCCCCCGCCCGCCAGCCTGGCATCCCCTAGAAGCAGCTGGAGTGGAGAGGGCTCCGTGGAGAGGGCCGTGTTTGCACAAGGCCTGTTTGCCTGAGCGGCGGCTGGATGTCTGTTTACCGCTGCCTGCGGCCCCCAGAGCTCAGCCGCTCCCTGGGGTCAGCGGCTCTGCGGGTGATGTCAGCATTCGGGGGCCTCGACTCGCCTTGTGGAAGTTGTTTGCTGGATTCACTGCAGCCCTGGGCTTTGAAACTCCCACCCTGGCCTTGCCCGTGCTGCCTCCCACCCCGCAGAGCTGCGGGGGGGGGGGGCGTGGGGGGGGCAGTGAGAGTGGGGGAGGGGAGGTCGGCCACAGGTATTGCTGTGGGGATGGGGGGCTGGCTCACAAGGTGTCCTGCTGGGCACCCCTGGCTCCCTGGCTCTTCTGTCTGTCCCTCCCTCCCTCCTTTCCTGCCCATTCATTCACACATTCATTCATTCGTGTTGAGCACCGGTTGTGGGCCAGGTGCAGTGCCGGCTCTGGGGGAAAGGGAAAAAGCAGCTGTTAAGTCTCGCTCGGGGAGCTACAGTTGGGAGCGGGGGTCAGACTGCAATCAGATACTTTCCCTCCCACCTCGGAGCCTTGGGCTCTGAAGGCAGGAAGGCAGCCCTCTGAGGTGGGGCGACCGAGGAGCCTGCTGGGGCCCGGGATCAGGGAACGGGGTGCTTGAGCCGAGGACGTGAAGGTGGAACAGGCTTTGGTGAGGAGAAGGGACGGGAATAGGAGCCCAGAGGACAGAACCAACAGAAGGGGCTGCGTGTGGACCCCTTGGCAGGTGTGAGGAGCGTTGGGGGGCCGGGGAGGCATCTGGATGGCAGGTTTGTTCACAGCTTGTGGTCTGTCTCCCTGGGTCTCTGCTGGCCTGTCCATCTCCATCTCTCGGGACTGCCAGGCCTGCCTCAACGACCAGCTGCCTAGGCCTCCTGGGTGGGCCCCTGGAAGGGTGGGCTTCCTGGGCTCAGGGTGGTCCCCTGTTCCTGAGAGCTGTGTGTCCGCCTGCGTGGGCAGCCTGACCCAGCCTCTGATGGGCCAGGAGGGAGAATATTTGGGCTGGTTTGTGATGGGGGCAGTGGCCCCGGTGTAGACGGAGGGCTGCTGGTGACGAAGGGTGTTCCTTAGACACCCCCCTCCCTGCCTCCCGGCTTTCAGTGTCCCTCAGACAGGGGCTGGGGAAGAAGGCAGTGAAGCCTGGGTCTCCTGGAGGCACCGGGACCCAGCTGTATGGGGCTCAGCTAACCACTAGGGGACACTGCCTCCCAGGCAGAGCGCGGGACCCAGGCTTCCGGAGGGTGGCTGGGCCCGGGTGCTGCAGGCTCTGCTCACAGGGTGGGGGTTGGGGTGGGCCTCGCTGTCAGGGAGGCAGCGGCTGGGCCTTTGGGGAATGGCTTTGTACTTAATTAAAACAGGGCTTAAAACCGGGGTGGCCGAGGTGCTGGTCCTGGCCGCTCCCGTCTGCACTGCTCCCGAGAAGCAGCTCTGTGACAGCACGTTTTTTGCTCCCCATTCCCTCCCTCTGCCTGAATTAATCGTTGGCACCAGATTACAACAGATTTAGCAAACTGTAAAAAAAAAAGAGAGAGCGCGTGCGAGCGAGGAAGAGAGAAAAGAAAGGGGGATCCACTTCGGAGGAGAGGACAGCGGCGTTTATCTATGGAAGCAAACTGCTCTTGTCGCCCTGGTGCCCCTCCAGCCTCCACCGCGACGATGCCTGCCTGGGAAGTGCTGCGGGAACATGTCCCCTCAAACGCCCAGATGGGCTTTCCCTGGGGGCAGGCTGCCAAGGGCTGCCTGGTGGAGCAGAGGGGAGAGCCGAGTTTTCAGGGGGCCATGGGGGGTGTCCAGGGCTGCTCTTGCGGGGGGGAGTGCCCAGCTGGCTGGTCCTGAGTGGTGGGAGGCTGGGGACAAGGGGTCAGAGGGCCTGTGCGGCAGGGATGGCTGACAGCAGGGGTTGTGTCTGTCTTGCTCACTGGTGCAGCCCCAGGTCCTGGTAGGGGGCCCGGCACATGGTAGGTGTTCAGTGTGGTGCAGGGTGGATGAACGGATGAGTGAAGGATGAAGCCATGGCTGAACCGCCTCAGGAGCTGGTGTGGGGGGCAGTGGAGGGTCCAACGTGCCAGCTGGGACTCCTGGGGATGAAATCTGCTGGACTGAGCTGCCCTTCAAGGGACATGCCCCCGTGGGTCCTGTATTAAACTTGGACGAGGGTCCCTGCAGGCCCTGCCCAGGAGCTGCCCGCTGGCTTTCCCGGGGATGACCTTGATTTAAAACATGCTCCTCTGGTCAGACCTGAGGGGCCTGGTTCAGGCTCAGGGAATCTGGCTGCCAGCAGGCCCACTGGGCTCCTAGACTGGGCGGGGCTGCCCCTGCCCTGAGTAAGGGGCTCAGGTTCAGCGGCCGGGGGGAGCTCACTATCTCCCTCAGAGAAGCTGCCCAGGATGGGCCAGGCCTGGAGCCTGTCACACATGAGTTATGCACAGTCCCAGTCGTGGCAGAGCCAGGTCAGGACGGGAGACAGGTGTGCACCGTGCTCACACCTCCCGCGTGCCCACACACACTCACACTCCTGCACACAGAGGTTCACACCCATCACTCTTAACCTGCCCTCCCTGAGCTGGGCTCTGGTGGATGACCCCACAGCCCGTCTGACCCCCAGGGCCCCGCTGCTAAGAAGAGCCTTGAGTGGCTGTCCCCCACCCAGCCCAGGGCCTCCTCCTGTGCAGCCCCTGCCCATCCCGACCCCGTAGATAGGGCCGTCTGTCGCCCATGTGCTTTCCCTGGGCCCCTCTCTGGGGAAGGGGTGGATGCAAAGGAGTGAAGCTGGGGTGAGCGCCCCCTCCCCAAGCCCTGCTCCAGCTGAGGTCAGCCTTGCAGCGGACTGTGGAATGAAAGTGCCCAGGCTCTGGAGTCTGGTGGACCTGAGTTCCAATCCTGCCTCTGTTACTTATCAGCTGGGTGCCCCCGGATGCCTCACTTTCCCTCCGTGTGCCCCAGTCTCCACACCTGTGAAAGGGACCGACAGAGTGCACTTCCCAGGGTCACTGTGAAGGTTCAATGTGACAGTGTCCACAGAAGGGCTCTCTAGGAACCAGCAGTTACTGCACTTCAGCAAATAGGCCAGGTCCTGCCAGACGCAGGGCTGGGATGCTGGCCCTGCTTGGGGTTCTGAGGAGCTCAGGGCCTGGGAAGGGCTGCACACGCTGGCCTCTTGTCCTTCCTGGCCGGCAGGCTCACGGGGCATCTGCTGAGCTCCTCATGGGGCAGAGGTCGGTGTCTGAGGTCTGTGGCCCCGGTGGGTAGCAGGTGGATAGATGGGGAGGGGAAGGGACCCTATACCACTCAGCTGTGATGAGGAGCGTGTTGTAATGTGGGTAACTCTGGGGAAACTGGGGAGAACGGGAGCCCCTGAGGTCTCCGGGAAGCAGTAGGGTTGCGGGGGTGGGAGGAATGGAGGGGTTAGGGGCCAAGGAAGAAAAGGGAGAGTGTAGGGCTCAAATGTCACCTTCTGCCCAGGGTGAGTCCCCTGGTATGGGGTCAGGCCGGTCTCCCTTGGGTATTACTGGGCACCTCCTGTGTGCCAGGCCTCCGGGTGGAAGCCAGGCACAGGGACCAGTGACTAGATCCCTCCCGTGAGGGCAGCAGAGAGGCCATTACCGCTGCCTTTATTGACTGTTTACCGTCTACGCGGCAGGCCGCGAAGCACCATGCTAGGGACTCTTCCCATGCAGGACTCCTTGAGGCTTCAGAACAACCCATTTTACAGAAGAGAAAACTGAGGCACAGACAGATTAAAGTGACCGGACTAAGGGTGCACAGCCAGGACAGGGCATCTTACCCCTTACCCCCCAACACATAAGGAAATGGTGGTCATTGTCCTAGAGGTAGTAGCCAACAGATTGCACTTGCCACGCACCCGGCGGTATTAACTGGATTTATCCCCCCCAACAAGCCTCTGAGGTAGACTCTGTTATTATCCTGATTTTACCCCAGGAAACAGATACAGCTGAAGTGACTTGCCCAAGGTCACACCAAGGAAGGGCAGCCATCGAGGCACCCTTGGTCCTTACAATGCTCTTGAAGACGGGAAACCCAAGCACAGAGGTTCATCTCTCAAGCCTCCCCCTCCTCCTTGCCCCTCCCCTGCTGTCTCCTCCCATCAGAGCCTCGAGCCTCCTGGAGGGCCCCGCACTCAGCCCACCCTCCCTGAGGCCCGAGGCCCCACTGCGTGCAGGCGCCGGTGCCGCCCTTTAACCCGCATGGGGTGGGAGGATGAGGGGAGGGCTCTGGCGGAGGTGCCAGGACCCTGGAGGGAGAGCCAGGCGGGGGCCCCTCCGGGCTGGGTCAGCTTCCCGGGCTGCAGGGTCGGGCTGCTAGCTGACGGTGGGCAGGCTGGGTGGCGGCACGTGCTTCCCCTTCCTCCGGCTGCTCTCCAGCCAGACGCTGCCCGAGACGTCAGCAGGCGGCCCACGGGGCCAGGAGGAGCTGGCGGCGCGGGGTCGCAGGTGGCCTGCGGCCTGCGGTCACGGAGCAATCTCCATTAGGGCCCAGAGCGAGTGGCTGCAGCTCCTGGAATCCTATTAAAAGCTTTTTCATTGTTCCCTGCGATATGCTCCGCTCCGCCGGGACCTGGGCATGTTGATAATTTATTTGTGGAAGGGAAAGGGGCGAAGAGCGCAGGAGAGAGGAGGAAATGTCATTATTTGCTCAGCCCGCTTTCGGCAGTGCGGCCCTTCCGTCGGCAGCTCCAGTGGGGGCGCCCCATCCTCCCCCCCCCATTCTGGAGGTTGGGGGAGCAAGGCTCTGTGAGGGTGCAGCTGGGGTGGCCTGGGCCGGGGGAGGAGGGAGGCCTGGGGGAGGTGAAGGCCGCATCCTCTGGGGCCCTGACAGTCAGAGGCCCCAAACCCACACCTGCAGCAGAGGGGGTTCTCCCGGCAGCTTCGTTCAGACTCTGGTGTGGACCGGGGTGTGGCTGGGGCCTCTTGCTGTCCTGATTCTGGCATGGGTGGGGGCCGGGGCAAGCTCGTGGGGCCCTGAGGATGCAGAGTCGAGAGATGGCTCCTGGGGTCTCCAGGGTGGGGAGGGGAAGCCGGTTGCTGGGAGGTGGTGACTGGGGGGCCCACACCCCTACAGCTACCAGCTGTGTGATTACAGAGGCCCCCGTACCCCCAGACGCCTTAAAACAGGAAGACGCCTCGGCCTCTCTGGGGGACGGGAAGGGATTCAGAGCTAACAACGTGGAAACAGCAGCGATGCTAGCCCATTTACAGAGTTCTCACGTGTGCTGAGTGCTTTACGGGCAGCGTCTCACGCAATCCTCACAGCATCCCTGTGCGATGGAATGTCTAGTGTCTTATTACGCGTGAGGAAACTGAGGCACAGAGGGTCATGACCACACAGCTTTGAAGAGGCAGGGGTGGGATTTGAACGCTGGCCTCTCTCAGCACAGTTACTGACTCTGGTCAGGGCTCCACAGAGACCTGGCTTCCCCTTGGTCCCCAGCCCCCCTCTTCCTGGCACACAGGAAAGGCCCAGAGGAGGGAACAGGGGTCCCGTCCTGCAGGCACCTTCAAGGGTTGAACTTAACCGTCCCGGGGGCACTGTGGGGCTCAGGCATCCTTATCCTCCTCACAGACGTGGAAACAGAGGCTCAGAGAGGTGGTGGCATTTGTACCAAGTCAGGGCAGGGCCAGATTTGAACCCAGGCTGGCTCTGGGTTCTCAAAGTATCCCCTGTGCTGGGTGCAAGGCTGCCCACAGGGGCACGTCACGGTAGCCCTGGGCAGTGCTGGCTTTGGGACTAGGACCCCACAGAGGGTCAGGCTCTGGACGGCTGTGCGTGGCCCGAGGTCCCCTTCACATACACAGCCCTGACCGTCCCTCTCTAAACTGCAGCGGTGGGAAATAGGACGTCACGTGGAAATGTCCCCCATCCCTGCCCCTCTAGCACAGACTCTACCAGACAGTTAAAGAGTTCACACTTACTCCAGTCACTCACTGGCTTTGAGATCACCAGTGGCTCCCTATTTCCTGAAACACTGACCAAAGCCCTTGGCCTGGCATGTCAGACCTCCCCAGCCCAGCCCTGGCTGGCCCACCAGCCTCTCCTCCAGACCCTCCCCCAGACCCTCCCCCACCAGGCCTGTGGATGACACGGCTCACACCTCTGCTGTTCCTTGTGTCCAAAAGGCCACCCTCAGTCCCCACATCAGGTGACCGCTGCCTCCTGCGTGAAGCCGTCCCTGACCGACTGCAGGAACCAGCCCTTCCTGCCTCTCATCCCCGGAGCACTTGGCTGGCCTCCCTGTGATGGGGTAGGTAGCTGCGCTTACACATCTGCCCCACCTACACCCACCTTTACTAATCCTCCTTCCCCTCCCCAGGCCCCTGCAAGGTGCTGCCTATCTCTGGAGTCAAATCTGGGATGCATTAATTCATCCAGCCAAGGCTTCCTGAGCCTGAGGCGTGTTGATAAATGGATTTCTCTTTACAGCAGCCCTGGGAGTGGGTGGCATTAGCCCATTTAATTTTATTTAAAAAACAAATTTTTTTTTTTTGTCCGCGCCGCAGAGCTTGTGGATCTTAGTTCCCCGACCGAGGATTGAACCCGGGCCCTCATCAGTGAAAGCACAGAGTCCTAACCGCTGGACCGCTGGGGAATTCCCGCATTAGCCCATTTTATAAAGGAGAAACCAAAGACGCAGGGAGGTTCAGTCGCCAGACCAAGGTCACCCAGGCTGAGCTGGGGTTGAAGCCAGGTCCCAGGTAGGAGCAGTGATGGGGTCGTGATTAGGTCAACAAATCCCTGAGTCCTCACGCCTGCCTGGCACCAGGTAGAGAATTAAATGCAGGAATCATTTGATTCTCACAGATGCTCTGGGGGTGGAGGTGCGGAATGTACTTGGAGGCTCCATTCTACAGATGAGAAAACTGAGGCCAAGAGAGGAAGGGAAGGCTGGAGCCAGAGCCCCAGCCGCGCAGTGACTTCCTGAGAGCCCTGGGTGGGAGGGATAGGGGCTTTTCCCATGTTCTGTGTGCCAGGCCTGGAACTGTCACTTCAGAGCAGGGATGTGGGCAAGCCCTCCCCTCTACCCCCTGAGGCCCAGCCTGGCTCTCAGGCCTGCAGCCTGCCCTGGCCAGGCGTCCTCTGGGTGAGAGGAGGCTGGGGAGGCGGTGTGCCCAGCAGCAGGGTGGGCGTGGGCCCTGCCCCCACGGCAGCTGCCTGCCGGGCCCGGTGGCCTCACAGACAGACGGGGCTTGTGAGAGCCGGGGGCCTTCAAGGAGAGCTCAGCTCCTGCTGGCAGCTGCTCAAAGGCCTCATTGTGGCAGAAGGGTCCTCCACGGGCAGCTGCCCCCGCCTTAGGCACAGGCAGAGCCCAGCCTTTGTGCCAGCACACTGCCCCTGCCCTGACCCGGGGTCAGCAGGACAGAGGCTCTTGTCTGCGGGAGGCTGGGGGCCTCCCCGGGGAGGAGCTGCCCTGGACCCTCAGATGGCCTAGGATGGGTGTGGTCTGTGTTGCCAAGACCCAGGAACTCTTCCCAGTGCACAGATCTGGCCTTGGAGGGGGCTGGCTCTTGGTCTGGCTCAGGCTTGAGGAGAAGGTGTGGAAGCTAGAGGGTTAATTTAAGATAATAATAATAACAGCAATAATGACGATGGCTACTGCCGTTCGTGGAGCTCTTACTGTGTGTCTGCTGAGAGGCGTGTGTGTGTGTTATTTCACTGATTCCTCAAAGTAGCCCTACAGGTTGTAGACAGTTATTTGCCCCATTTTAGAGATGAGGAAACTGAGGTTCTGCGAGGTTAGACATTCACCTCCCCTCACAGAGCTCTAGGGGAGCATTGGGACCTAATCCATAGCCCATTCTTTTTTTTTTTTTTGTGGTACGCGGGCCTCTCACTGTTGTGGCCTCTCCCGTTGCGGAGCACAGGCTCCGGACGCGCAGGCTCAGCGGCCGTGGCTCACGGGCCCAGCCGCTCCACGGCATGTGGGATCTTCCCGGACCGGGGCACGAACCCGTGCCCCCTGCATCGTCAGGTGGACTCTCAATCACTGCGCCACCAGGGAAGCCCTCAGAGCCCATTCTTAAGTGCCGTCCCCGCTGAGCACCCAAATGGCCATCACGGTGTACAGGCACAGAGCCACCTGCCCTGCCCCGCAGAGTTCCGAACCACTGGGCTTGATCTGCCATGCAGTCCCTTGTGAGGGAGGCCCCGTCACCCCATTTTAGGGCCCAGGAAACATGCTCTGGGAGCTGTCTGGGTGCCTGGCTGGTGAGGGGCAGACTGCATCTACGTGCGGCTTCCCCACCCGGGTCCTTCCTCAGGCTTGCCCTTTGGGGTAGGTGGGACAGTTGCCCAAACTTTGTGGCTGGGCTCCAAGGTCCCACAGCAGGGGGAGGTGGAGGAGGTGGTGGAGTCCCAGCAAGAGACTGAGGGATTTCGAGACTGAGCCTCCTCCGACACCAACAGTCCCTCCTGGGAGAACCCTCAGAGACCATGTGTTACATCCACACTGTGTAGTCAGGGAGACTGAGGCACAGAGAGGGGGAAAGGGCCTGGCCCAGGTCCCACAGCCTTGGGGATTGAACGCGGGCCCCCAAAGGCTGTGCTGTTCACTAGGACACCACCGCTGACCTGAGGCGGGGTGGGGGAACAGCAAACTCTGAGCACTTTCCGTGTCCCAGGCCCAGTTCTAAGCATTGACCTGGGTAACTAATTAACCCTCACGAGGACCTTATAAGGGCTGTACTGTTATAATCTCCATGGTACAAATGAGGGAACCGAGGCAACTGTCCCCAGGCCACACCCTGGAGGTCTCCTAGCTCAGCTGGTTGGATAGCCTCTCCCCTCCCCCCCAGACCCTGACCTCTGGCACAGACACCCTGATGGTTCAGGGTCGGAGGTGCCTGCTGAGGTGGGTATGGGACTTCGGGTGGGGCCAGATGGACACCTCAGTGACCTTCTGCAGGACAGTGTCCTGCTGCTGAACTTGCCTCCTTCTCATTCTGAGCTGGATGGTTTCCCCACCTGTGAAACGGGCGCCGAGCCTGCGCAGCCCCTTCCTAGGGGACCCACGGGTGAAAACCTGTCTGTAGACCCCGTCATTGCTGGGGCCGGGCCTCCCCTCCCCTCCCCTCCCCCAGCTCTGCCCTTGAAAGGTTCTGCCCCAGACCCAGACCCCACAGCCCTGGGGAGGAGACTGAGCCTCCCTCAGAGCCTGGTGGCCTGCGGGTGACTCACAGCCAGCCCGGGCCTGGATGCCGGATTAGAAATAATTAATGCTATTAACATTCATAATGAGCGGGCTGGTGAAATGATGAGGGTGACCGTCTGCTCTTCCCTTGGGCTCTCTCCCAAGGGTGGGAAATCAGGCTCTCGGGCCCTTATGCCCCAGCACCTCCTGGGTGGGCGCAGGTGACCCCCACAGGGGAGCCAGGTGCCAGGCTCCAAGTCCCCTGTTCAACCCTGCTGGCTCCGCTCCAGGACCCTCACAGCAGCCTGAGGGGGTGGGTGGGGGCTGACGGCTCCGTTTCCCACGTGAGGGACCTGAGTCCCAGAGAGAGAAGCAGTCCCAGAGGACTCTCAGCTTCCAAGAGGCCCAGCCAGGGCTCGGTCCCAGGACTTGACTCTGAGTCCAGCGCTCTCCCTACCTGCCCTTCTGGAAACGTGCAGGCTGCCCGAGGGGAGCTGGACAAGGCCAGCAACGTGGCCTGCCTGCTGCCCAGGGTGGCTGCTGTCCCGTGGGCAGAGCCTTTGCAGCCCTTGGGAGGACACGGTGGTCCCAGCCCCTCTCCTTCCTGACCGTGTAGCTGTGGATGCTATTGGGCCTGCACCCCCTCTGTGCTGCAGTTCCCACTGGTCTCCAGGGGAGGACAGTCCCCCTCCCAGGGCTGTGTGCAAGCCTGGCACAGTGAGGCCCGCACAGCGGTTGATGGGTGTCACCCAGCCAGCAGACTGAGCGTTCCTTTCGGCCGAACTGTGCTGGGTTCCAGGTGGTTCAGCCCCCGCCCTGCACCCGAGGATTCTCATGGGGGAGGGACAGATGCGCGTGGTCCTGGGCAAAGCACACCCGCGTGCTGGGGCGGGAGTGAGGGCAGGGCTGTGGCTCAGTGTGCGGAAGGGTCACTGGCCCCCGGCAGGGTTCTGACTCATAGGGGGAACCAGAGGGTCCTGAGAGCTGAGGCCGCCTCTCCTTCGCCCGGATGTCTGAGCCGGGCCTTCGGCACCCACAGCCTGACCCTTGTCCAGCCTCCAAGGCCTTCCTGCTGTAAGTGGCCTTGACTGTCCCCTCAGCCCCCACTTCTAAGTCCTCCTCACTCAGCCTCGCCAGAGAACAGCCGGATGTCCCCAGTCGTGCGCTCCAGGGCTTTGGGCCCAGGTATTGTGCCCACCTGGGGGGTTGGCTCCATGGACGCCTCCCTCTGGGTGCAGCTCCAGAGCCCTAGGTTTGAGTGCCCTAGCCACTCACCTGGCCTCCTCACCAGGCCTAAGCCTCCTCATCTGTAACACGGGGCCAGGGATGCCAAGACAGGATGATGTGGGCAGAAGCTCACCTCTCGTGGATGCCTGGTCAGGGGAGGGAAGGGGCTGGTCCCTCCGGGTGAAGCAGCTCTGGAAAGATACCAGCACTGACAGCCCTCTGGGCACCCAAGTGGGTGACAGGGTGGGTGTGTGCGCCTTCTAGCTGGGGAGGGGCGGGCGACTCCGGTGGCTTGGCCTGACACTGTTGGTAGTGACAGCCGAGTGGCGGCCCCTCCCTCCCCAGGGCCTGGCTCTGACTGAGTCTTATCATGACAGGGCGGGGGCACCCTCCCGGAACCTCGCTTCTGGCTCCCGGGCTGGTGGCATGGTGGCAGCGCTGTCCGCTGAGCGGGCTAACAGCTGTTTGCACTGAGACTAAATCTGTCCGGGTCTGACAGACGGGCCTTGAGCCTCCACCCTGCAGTTTCAGTGTGGGAGAGGGCTGCGAGCTGACAGCCGTGTGTACTCAGGACCTGGGCCAGACGACTCTCTTCTCTGAGCCCAGGGTTACTGAGCACATGGGGGCAGGGGGCCAGGGTCGGTGACTTCCTCCCTGCACAGTGGGCTGGCCAGACTGCCCTTAGGCCTTGTCCACAAGATGGGCAGGGCTGGGGCTCAGACCCTCAGGGGCTCCCTCCTACCCCCACGAACCTTTCTACATCCTAAACAGATGGACAGAGCACCCGTGGCCTCTAATCTCACTCCCTGCCCGTCCCCTAGGGACTCTGGGGCCTAAGCGGGCTCCTTTGGATCTTGGGGGCCACCCCCACCCCATCCCCAGGTCCTGTCTTTCCTCTCGGGGGGGGGGGGCTTCGAGAAGGGCAGCTAGTGACTATCCCAAGGCCGTTTGCTCCTGACGCACCACGTTACGTGTTTATGCCATTTCTGCTTGAGAAAGAGGTGGGGGCTATTCGTGAACTTGGCTGGCATCTTGGGCAGTGTTCGTGGGAGGAGGAGGGCAGGGTCTCCAAGCCAGTGCGAATTCTTTCCTTGGAGGATGCCCCCACCCTCCTCCTTCCAGTGAGAAGGAATACCCTCAGGGCCAGGCGATGGCTCCGGACAGGCCACCCCAGAGCCTCAGTTCTGAACCAGGGTTGCTCAGTTCCAACTCTTGAAGGGTGGCGGGAAGCGCAAATGAATATTGTCTGTTTAAAACCTTTTTCAGCAGTGAGGTCTTATGTTCGAGGAGTTGTGAAAATTGTTTTCCTCTGACTGTGGGAAAGGTTTGAAATATTGACACAGAGATTAGCCTCTTCAGAGGCTGGCAGGATGGTTGGGATCAGAGTGGCATACGAGCCTACACGCTTACACTCCTTACCCACTGCCCTGGGCAGACGTGACTAATCAATCCCAGTACTCCCCTCTGCTGAGCCGGGGAGGGCCTGCCTGGGAAGGGAAGTTGTCAGGCATCTCTGGCAGGTGTTTTGCAAATGAAGAATGGGGGCTCAGAGAGGCAAAGTAGCTGACCACAACCACCCAGTCTCTAGAGGTGGAGGTGGGATTTAAACCTGGTTCTCTTGACCCCAGAGCTTCGTGATCATGGAAGCTGGTGGTTCAGGGGCTCCTTGCCCAGGTGGAGTTCTGCCACAGTGCCAATAGTGCTCTTGCTAGAGCCCACCCAGCTCCCTGTGGGACAGGAACAGTGTGGCCAGGCTCATCCTCTCCACCACGGCCATCCCTCCCTCTAGGCCTGCTAACCTTTATCAGCTGCAGCCTGTCTGTGCTGTCTAATTATGGCCACTTACATTCCAGGCTCCTAACTGCAGCCAAGTGGTGCGTATGAATGTGGGACTTCCAACTCCTGCCAGCACGCTGAGCCTGACTGAGGGGTGTGTGGGGTTGGGGGGCTGGTCAGCAGTCACCAGGCCGACGTAGGCTGGGAGCTGCCGGAAGCTGAGGGCTGGGCTGGGCCCTAGGAGGGGCGGGGGGCTCCCCTCTTCCGCGCCAGCACTGCCTCTGCACCGCCTCGTGCCTTGTTAGGAGGGAGTTCTGCTGGCTTCCAGGTTACCCTTTTAATTAAGCCAATTAATCAGTGCCTTTAATGGAGCAGATTAATCAGGCTGGGCTCTGCAAACGGGGCTGTTGCAGCCCACGGTTTCCTGCAGGCTGGGATTTGGAGGTGGCGGCTAGGCCAGGCCTGCAGTCCTGGCGGGCTGACGTGCTGGGTCAGGCTGGGCCAGGGATGTCTGTGTCCCCCGTGGGAGTGTGGCCAGGAACCCAGGCCTGGAGAGGGGCAGGCAGGGCTGGTCTGAGGCCATAGGAACCTCTGGACCCAGACGCCTCTGTGCAGACAGCCCAAGGCTGGAGCGGGAGGGACACAGGGATTCCTCCGTGGGGACCCACGAGGGATGTTTGCTCAGTGGCATCCTCAGCAGGTATGATTGCCTGGGGGCAGGGGCTTGGGGGAGCTGGAGTCCCTGCCCACCTTGCCCTCCCCCCTCTGGCTGCTCCCAGCCTGGTGGCACAGCCACCAGCTCCAGAGCCCCTCATTCGCCTGCAGGTGGGAAAAGAGACTTGGAGAGTGGAAGGGGTCTGCTCGGGGTCAGCCGGCAGCTAGTGATGGGGCTGAGATGCGAGGCCATGTCCCGGGTTCCTTCCACACCATCCTGCGCACCACCTCAATGGCCTGGGGTCGGCTTCCTCACCAAGTGCTTCCTACGTACTGGGCACCGTGTTAGGTGCTCCACCCAGGGGATGCCACTGACTCCTGTCTCCAGCCCAGTTCAGGAATGGAGGCCTGGCCTGGGGTGGCAGGAGGTGCCCTAGCCTGTGAATGGCCCAGGCTTCTCCCACCAGGTAGGAGAGAGGAGCCGGATGCCAGCCCGAGCCAGAGAGGCAATCCCCAGTTCAGAGAGGAGATTTGGGAAGAGACCAAGGGGGCCCCAGCTCTCTGGAGATGTCATTGTGAAATGAGCGCCCACTGGTGTGGAGAGGGTGGGGCCTCAACGCACTTCTGCCCTTAGTGCCCATTAGCCAAGGGTGTGGGAGCAGGGCGGGCCTCCCCTGCGGGGCAGATGGCAGCCTGCTCCAGGACAGCCCAGCCCCGCAGAGACTGCTGGCTCAGCCATGACAGGAGAGATTGAGGTTAGACAGAGGAAGGACTGCCTGACAGCAGGGATTATTAACGAGTTTGCGAAGAAGGCAGCAGCCGCTTCCCCAGAAGACTGTGCAGGCTTGATCTGAGCGCTTCAGAAAACACGCTGCCCTACATATGCAGGCGGCATTTCCAGCAGGTATCAACAAAGTGGGCACTGGGCTCCCCGTAGGGTGCCCTCGGGCCCTCACCCCTTTCATCCCCTCTCAGCCCAGAGTCACCTGACAGAGCGCAGGCTGACAGCTAGCCAGTGGGCCCCAGACAGTCCACGAGCCAGGGCAAGCCATGGAACCTTCCTGGGCCTCAGTTTCCTCATCTTTTAAATGGGTGAGTCCTTCATGGGGAGAAAGATGACCTTGTCTCTCACTTCTCAGAGAAGACGGAAAGTCCCCTCTTCTTGCTACCTACCCGACCTGTAAACTTTCTTGCTCCAGGCCTCCACCCACCTCTGGCCAGCCCCTTCCTGCCTTGAGGGGTCCTCCCTTTGAAACTCATCTTCTCTTTTCTTGAGTGGCCATCCCTCCTCGGATAGCATTTTCCAGGCAGCTTTTAAGGAGGTTTAGTGTCTCCTATTAAATACACCCTCCCTGGACCTCCCTTTTCCCTCCAGCTACTGCCCTCTAGCTCTCTTCCCCTTCACAGCCAAATTTCTCAGAACAGTTGATGAACCTCCCACCTGCCATATCCTAATGCACTGAAGTCTGGCTCTTGCCTGCCTTTTCTTTTCTGTGCTGACATTGCCTCCTCCAGGAAGCCTTCCCTGCTTCCCCCACCCTGATCCAGAAGTTGACCCTCATTCACAGCCAGTTGGGGTGACGTGAGAGCAGCCCTAGGCCTTAGTTGTCCCTGAATCTGCCGTGCCCCGCACAGGGCCTGGCAGGGAGCCCAGCCTGGATGAGGCGTTCCTCTGGTGCCAGAGCAGGGGCGAGGGGCAGCCAGTAGCTCTGTCTCCGATTTGCCGTGAGAGGGACACTGTGGGGTGGGCACAAGACAGGAATGGGAACGAACGCCATCGTCATACTCAGAGACACCTCTTTAAATACCAGCTGGAAGCAGCCCGGTTTCTGGGTGGGTGGAGTTGCCCTTCATTAGCAGGAACCACAGGGGACAGGAGCTCTGCGCAGCCCCCCGGGGGTGGGGAGGGGAGGCAAAGCCAGAGCTGGGGGTGGGAGCAGGCAGCTCAGGGTCTGCCTGTCCCCATCCCACATGGCTCCCCCCCATAGGGTCTAGGAGGAGCTGGGGAGCATCTCACCTGTGTCCTTCCCCAGCACAGGGTACAACGTGACATTTTCTGTCTATAGCGTAACTCCTTTCCATTGTCTGTCCCTACCAGGCAGTGAGCGCTGCAGAGGCAGGAACCTCAGCTCTCTCCTGTTCCCCAGGGCCTGGCACGTTAGACAAGCAGTGAATATCCACGGATGGATGGAGGGTGGGCCGTGGGTGGAGTGCCAGGTCTATTCCTTGCTGCTCTGCGCCGCCTCGGTGCCCCCTCCGTACAGAGAGCCCTGGTCCGGGAACAGTTCTTAGCACCAGGCCTGGCTTGTGACTACTGGGTGTGCTCTTGTCCCGTAGGGGCTGCTGGAGCACGCAGGGTACAGCAGAGTGGGGACAGAGGCCACGCTGGCTCCCGCCGAGAGCCACACGGGCCAGGTGCTTGGGGAGCTCTGTGAGCAGTGGGGCCCCAGGAGACAGTGTCAATCCTCAGGGTCTCGGCCCTCCCATCCACAAAATGGGAGCACAGCTTGTTCTCCCTGTGGGGAGGGGTAGAGGAGGAAGGGGAAAGGTTGCTCAGGAGTCTGCTCTGAGCCCCCAGTATGGAGCCAAGGCAGGTGGGACCACAGCCCGCTTGTCTCTCAGCCTCCGGGCCATCCGGGCCTGGATGTCGTTGCCTGTTTGGCTTCGTAGGAGCTGTGGCAGGCGAGCCACAGGAGGGGCCGAGGGAGCCAGACCTCAGCCCTGGTCTGCAGGGCCCCTGGGGAAACCCAGTGCCCCTCCCCAGCCCCACCCATCCACCCAACTGCTTCCTGCTGCCTCCCCAGGCTCAGCTTCCACAACAGAAGGAACAGGCCCTCCCTCCTAGTGGAAATTCAGACTCAGCCCAACCAAGCTGTCTGCAGAGAGGAGGGTGGTGAGGAAGGGGGAGCAGCTGCGGGGACAGGAGGCTCTACGGGAGAGTGGACGGACGGAAGGGAGACACAACCCAGACCTCCATCTGTAAGTGACAGCCGGGGGCCAGGTGGGCCGCCAGCCCTCATGGCCCAGAGGGATGGGGCCTGGGTGGTGGGTCCTGAGTCTGGTGGCAGCAGGCAGGGCTGGTTGTGATGAAGAGGCGTGGCCAACAGGTTGTGGGACAGAGGGGATCCTGGGGGTTCTGCCCACTAGCGGCGCTCACTGGGGACAGCTGAGGACGCAGTAGGGGCGCTAGGCCAGTCCTGGGGTCTCCATGATTTGGGGCTGGGATGGTATGAACCTTGGGCTGAAGTCAGGGGTCTGAGGCACTGAGTGAGGGGCCTGTCCCACCCCACTGGGAAGGCTCCCAGTCTGTCTTTTTTTTTTTTGTGGTACGCAGGCCTCTCACTGTTGTGGCCTCTCCCGTCGCGGAGCACAGGCTCCGGACGCGCAGGCTCAGCGGCCATGGCTCACGGGCCCAGCTGCTCCGCGGCACGTGGGATCTTCCCGGACCGGGGCACGAACCCGCGTCCCCTGCATCGGCAGGCGGACTCTCAACCACTGCGCCACCAGGAAAGCCCTCCCAGTCTGTCTTATAAATCACGTCTATGCTCTTCAGACTCAAGGCACCATACTTGGGGCTGGTCTACCTTCCAGACTCACTGCCACAAGGACAGTGAGTCCTCCTTTCCACCCCAGCATCCCTGCCCAGCTGGCCTTCCTTTTGGCCTCTGCTCCCGTGCTACCTCCCCCAAGAAGCCCCCCCCAGGCCACCCTGGCCACCAGGCCTCTCCCTGCAGGCCAGTCTGCACCACACTGGTTACCCCTAAACAGGGATCTCAGTATGCCCATCTGGTGGCCCTGGGTGGCCCCTATACCACGCTTGGCCTCAGTTAGCTGCTAGCTTATAAGGCTGGGTGAGAGGGCAGGAACCAGGTCTCTGAGGTGAGTTGGCCGGAGGCTGGGTTTAGGGGAGGGGACAGCCTACTGCGGTTCCTTCCGGTCCCCCCCACCTGTGGCTCAGGCCAGAGAGATGGCAGGACCCTTGTCTGCCCCGTTCATGCACAGCTGCTGCTTGATAAGCAATTTCACCGGCCAAGGTGGACTCAGTACCTCGTGGGAAGTGACCACTTGGTGCCAGGCTCGGTGCCAGCTCCAGGACGGAGAAAAGCCAGACAGACCCACTCCCAGCCCTGGGGGAGCTCCCAGCTAGCAAGGGTGCCGGGCATGGAGTGCTCTCCAAGGCCAAACAGACCATCATGGCCCCTTTTTAGACGAAGAGAGAGGGGCAGAGGGGCGGAGATCCTGAGGCCATCTGGCTCCTCTCTGCCTAGCAAAGGGTGTCTTCAAACAGGAAGGGGACTCTTGCACGACTCTGTGGGCCCCAGAGGGCACATAAGTGTGTATGGTGGGGAGGGCAGCCCCGCGCCAGCACGCATCACCCCAGGGGCCAGATTAGGAGAGGGGGCTGCAGAAACGTGTCCCTCACGCAGGGTGCTCCTTTCTGTCTGCAGGTCTGACGGAGAACTTCCCAGAAAGGACGGTCTGACAGGTGGGGGACACTGGTGCTCTTGTGGGAGGAGGGGGAGGGGACGGCCACCTGTTGGGCACTTACTCCGTGCTCAGCACTGCGCCAAGTGTTCTGTCCACGAGCCCACTGAGTTCTCAGAAACCACCCTGGGAGCAGGCAGCAGCGCCCCCGCTTTACAGATGCGGAAAGGGAGGCATGAATTGGTGAAGTCACAGGATTTGAACTCAGGTGGGTCCAATCCCAAAGCCGTTCTTGTTCCCCCAGGCCACTCCTGGGCCGTGGCTGCGCACGCAGCACTGCCGGGCGCCTCCCCATCGCCAGTCTGGAAGGGCGGCCCAGTGTCACCCTCGGCTTAGCCCTCCTGGGACAGCCATCCCCTCCCTGATCTGTGAGCCACAGCGTGGTCTGCTAATATCGGGCTGCGTTATGTACAACTGCAAACCCGTCACAGTCCTGTTTTCCTGATACAAGACAGGCTGTCAGGGCTCCCAGTGGTGCTGCGTTTCTGAGCGCCGTCCACCCACGGGATTATTAATCCTCATTCGGTGGCTGGTAGAGGGGGTGAGGCATCTGAGAAGGGTGACCTGCTCCTTCTCCCCGAGGGAACCCTGAGATGGGGCAGCTGGGGACCCCTGCCGGCCCGACTGTGTGCTCCTCGCTTCTCATCTCAGCTCCTGGCCTGAATACTCCTGATCCGTAGGAGAAGAGGCAGCCCAGGGCAGGGCTCGGCCTGGACCGTCACCTGTAAGTGAGGAGGGCCCGGGGGCTGGGACCTGGCAGCCGCTCCCCTGTATGCTAGGCCTGGCTGGGGGTCACGTGAGTTGCACACCTGGACAGGGGAGTATCAGGGCAGGCCTCTCTCTGGGCAGCTGCCTGGTGCTTTCTGGAAGGGGCAGCAGATGCCCCAGGCCCAGAGGTGCTGTGAGGACACTGGGGAGGGGGCGGCAGCGGAGCCAGAGCTGGCAGCTGTCGGAGTAACAGGCGTGGCCCTGTAATTGGGCAGCCTGTTCCCAGATAAGGCTGATGACACTGAACAGCTTCCCGCTCCACGCGGCCTGCGGCCGTTCATTTCCTGCTCCCACAGCCGGCGATCCCAATTACCTCACCTCCTGCTCGCCAGCGGCGGCTTCTGAGGCTGCCAGATGATTCCTCTGTCATCGGCCAGGCCTAGATCCTCTCTGGAGAGTGGGAGGGTATGGAGAGGGCAGCGGGGGTCTGGGGGTCGTACCGGGCAGGGCTGGAGGTAGGGGTGTGACACACAGACCCACGCCATCCCGGGAAGGGCCCATTTCTTTCCTGCCCGCACCCCCAGAGCAGGTTCACCGTTTGCTGGCGAGTGGGCATGTGAACAGAACAGACAGAGCTTCGCCCACCTCTGGTTTTCCAGTAGCGTTCCCTGGCCTTGCTACCTCCACTCTGCCTGCTTCCTCTCTCTCCTGGGCCCTCCAGAAGACCCTGGACATGTCACTGAGCCCCTCAGCACCCATCGCCTTATCTGTAAAGCGGGGTGACGGAGGCAGTGCCCTTGCAGCGGGTGAGATGAGAGCTCAGAGTGGAGAGGGCGAGCTCCTGCTTCAGCGCCCCACACTTAAACCATGCCCGTAGGATGAGGATGGGCACCCATTTTGCACTGGGGTAAACTGAGGCTCACACAGGGGTTTGGCTAGTGCTGAAGCAACAAGACGGCCCCTGGCCCTTCTCCTCTGCTGTGACTCCCCAGAGGATAGACTTGGGGGAAGAGAGGAGGAAGGGGCAAAGGTTGGCTTCAGACTCCCATCACGCCAAGGGGATGGAAGAAGCACGTAGGAGGTGTGGGCTGTGAAGAGGGAACATGCAGGTTCCAGCTCCTCTTAGGGTGGGCGTGTCCAGCCACAGACTTGGGAGGTGGTGAGCACCCAAGAGGGGCGCCGCAGAGCGGGCTACCAGTAGGGGTGGTGGGAGGCTGGACCTGTTCCGAGGGGGCATTCCCAGGGCCTTACACGGCTGGACCGTGCGGGCTCTGGGTCCCCCAGGCCATACCTGACTGGGGGAACCCCACTCTGATTGGGGGAACAGGTAGCACGGTGGCAGTGGGCACGGAAGTGTCTGTACCTGGATAGAGGGCCTATGGGGGCAGCCCTGCCGTGGCACAGATACGGAAACCGAAGCCCAGGCCCAGAGAGCGGTGGATCACCCAGCCACTGCAGGCGGATCAAACCGAGGCCTTCCCCTCCATACTGGGGTCCATTCCCTCGCCAAAGTGTTTCAGAAGCGCATTTTTAGGTGGAACCGAGCTTGACGGCGAGAGGCCCGCCCCTAGGCGCTGATTGGTTGCCTCTCCCACTGGCCCTGGGGCGGGGCTCGAGACCCCTGGCGCCCAGACTGGCACTGGGGCTCTGGGGTGGCCCGGGGGGGGGGGTGCTGGCGGCGGGCGACCAGGTGGCCCCACAGGCAGGGAAGGGGTGGGAGGCGCGGGAGGCGCAGGGATGGCTAGGGGCCCCCTCCCACACGGAGTGGGTAGGGGGAAGCGGGTGACCAACTCCCTAAGGGGCAACTAACAGACCAATTAAGCTGCCAGTAAAAAATTTAATCAAGTAATAATGCACCTTACTTTGTTTAATTAGTGTTCTGTCAAGTGAATGAATATTTAAGGCGCGGGTGGCGGTGCCAGCATCTGCCCAGCGGGCAGAGAGGCCGGGCCCACATTTCATTTGGCCTGACAGCTCCCCACGCAGGCATTGATTGTTGCCACTGCCACCCCGGAGGCCCAAGAGCGCAGAGTGGCGGGGAGCTCTCCATCCCTGCGCGGGCAGATTGCAGCCGGCCCTGCCCCATCTTGGCCTCAATTTTCTCATCTGTCTAATGGGAGCAGGAGTCCAGGCGAGCTCTGTCAGTCTTTAAAAAATCCTTGGATTGATTTTCTTTCTGAAACCCCAGAGTCCCAAGTGGGTGCAGAAGGCATTTGGAGCCTGAGAGCCCAGTGTTCTGCCCCCCCCAAGTCTATGCCCCCAGGGATGCCCAGTGTCTGTCAGCTGTGTGAGCCTGTGAAGGGGTACCTGGAGAAGACCCCAGCCCGGCGATACTCTGGGAGGTGGCCCCTCCACGGTCCCCCAGCCTGAGGAACGAGAGTGGGTCCTCAGGCCTGTGAGATCCCGGCAAGGACTGTCTGGGCTATACTTAATCCTTTCCTTCATTCAACAACTTAGGGGCTTGTGCTCTGTGCCTGGCCCAGTGTTTCTTTCCTTGGAAAATGCAGGACTTGCGCTGCCTCTCGAAGACCCAGTCTGGGAACCCTGCAGGCCCCACGTCGCTCCCCTTCCCCACGCCTCTCTCGGCCTCGGCAGGTGTGGGAAGTGGGCCGAGCCCTCTGGGCCAAGCGTGTCAGCCCTACCCTACCTCTGCGGGGCCTATTTGCATATTCATAACCTGGGCGGGCATGCGCACCGCATCGCATCGCGTTGGGCGGGCGGTGGGGCATCCTCGACCGGCGGCCTGTTCCTGCCTTTTCTTCATGGAAAGTGCCCGGCGCTCCTCCACCTCCCTCCCCAACCACCTGAGAGCCTCGCGCTGGAAGGACTTTGGTAATTATTTGTTTCAGTTGAGCTGTTTTCAGTCTAGGCTAGGCTGAGTCTTGTAATGAGTATGGATTTGCCAGTAAATAAGTCCCCCGCTTCTAACCCCTGTAATAAATGCATTTGGAGTAATCTGGCGATCACGCGGTGTAATTGCTGGCTGTCAGGGCAGATGGATGCGCCGCGCGCTGACTTTGCCACTGTCCGTCCTTCCTTCACGCTATGCCTCCGTCCCGCCCCCAGCTGGAGGCGAGGACCCTCTGCTAGGGGAGAGGAGTAGGTAGGCCCCGCCTGCTCGGACCCCAGTCCAGCCTCCGGGACCTCGGGTCCCTCCTTGTGCCGGCATGGGCTTTCTAAGTCACCTGCCTCTGACCCCGTGGCCAGGGCCTTGTTCAAAATGCATGGTCCTGGGTGCTACCCCGAACTTGCAGGAGTGGATTATCTGTGGGTGGGGTCCCGAATCTGCATTTTAAAACACCTCCCTCTGGCCCCAATTTAGGCAGCCAGGGCACTTTTGAGAGCATCCCTCAGTGGAATGTTAAGTTCCAACTTTACTTTTCAAAGGAGTAAATGAGACACTCTTATACTTGGCCACCCGCTCCACCCCCCCAGCCCCCCATTTCCATTCCTTCTGTTGGCTAATTTTCCAAACAAATATGGCCTTGTTCATGCCTCTGAGACTTTGTCCAAGCCTCTGCCTGGCATGCCTTGGCCCCTTCTCTGCCTGGATGTCCACGTGGCCTTGCTCAAATGCCCCCTCTTCCATGAAGCCTTCTCGAACTTCCCTAGACAGGGGTCCCTCCTCTTCGGTCCTCTGGCTGGGCATACAGTTGCCTTTCTACACAAGTGCCTGGTCCCGCTACACTGTGAGGGCCGCACCTCCCCTTTGCTTCTTTGAGCAGCCCCCTGCGCCTTGCATGGTGCCTGGCACGCAGTAGGTGCTCAGTCAGCGTGAGGTGTGTGAACCAATGAACAAGGGATGAGCCTTGGCTGCCTCCCAGAGGGAGCCCTGAGTTTGTGGGCTGACTCGGGCTGGGCTTAGGCAGAGGTCTTCCCAAATCCTGGTCTTATATCTGCTAAGTCCTCTGCCCATACCCTGGGCCCACCTGGGCATTCTGGATGTGGAGGGGGCACATCCCACCACATACGAGGCCAAAGGAAATGTCACAGATTTCAGCCCAGTTCAGCCCAGCCTCCTCCTGCACTCTGGCACCCCAACTAGGGTGAGTGTGAGGTTCTTGTAACAACTCGGTCAGCATTTACTGAACACCCACTCTTTGCAGGCACTGTTCCAGGCACTGGGGGCGGAGCCACACCGACAAACTGACATTTGATGAGACTGACATATGCTGGGACAGGGACACCACAGCTGCAAGGGGACAGGGCTCCTGCCACACCTCCTGGCTATAAGGGGATTAAGGTGGTGTGAGGGCTCAGTTGCTGTAGTGCGGTCTCCATTTGAATGAAACCTTTCAGGGAGCAATGTGGTCAGTGAAAAGGCCACTGTAGAGTGGTCAAGGGCACAGACACAGGAGCAGGGTGAACTCGGGCTCTGTGTGCCCTCAGACTGATCGCTTAACCTCTCTGTGCCTCAGTTTCCTCATCTGAGCAGCGTGGAGAGTGATACTAGTGGGCTCCTCCTAGGGTTAATACTGGCTGCAGGAGTTAACAGTCATAAAACACCTAGAAGATTGCCTGTTCATCGGAAGTGCCACTCGTGCGTCAACAGAAAACACAGCCCATATGTATACCAGGTGTCATGGAAGCCCAAGGAATGAAGGAAGGAGAGGAGGAAGAATTCCGGGGGAAGTGACAGTATGCTTTTCTTGAAGGATGAACAGGAGTTCGTCAGGGGGTGGGGTAGGGCAGTCTCAGGGCCCCAAGAAGCCCCCATTACTGCCCAGCAACCCTCCTAGCAGCTCCTTCCCCTCTGCTCGCTGAAGCTCATCTGGGAATAAAACCACCTTGAGGGGAGTGAGGTTTGGGTTACCTGGGTGTGTGTGCTGGAGGGGGCGGGAAGGGGGGGTAGCTGGGACAGGCCTCAGCGTGTGCTGAAACCGGGTTCTCCCTACATGGGCAGCAGCGCCACTGGTTCTCGCCCACCTGTCAGCCAGCAGTCATGTTTAATCAAGGCCCCAAATTAGACAGCCAAGCGCAAGCATCCTCAGTCTAACAATGCAATTAGCACAGACAAAGCCTCCCACTTCCTCCCCGGCCCCAGAAAGGGCGGCAGAGGGCAGGGGACGGGCCAGGCCCTCCCTAGAGAGCTGTGGAGAGGTTTGAAAAGGAACCAGCGACAGAGGAAGAGGTGACGAATCGCATCTGAGTGATGGCTCCTCTTGTCGTCAGGCAGCTGCGGGGAGAGAGCTCATCTTCGGTGGATCTTTGTAGGTTGTCTGGCTTTGCACAGGGACACCCACACATACGTGAGGTCTCCTTCTCTCCGAGCCCCTCGATCTCTACGAGTCCCCCCGTCTCTCCCTCTCTGTCCTGCATCTTCTCTCTTGTCATCTGAGGACAGATGCAGGCTGGGTTTCCATGAATAAACATCAGTAAAGGGGGGAAGTATCCCAAACTGCACAGCCCGGGCTTGAGGACAGAAAGCCAGCAAGCAAGTGACATTCCCAGCTCCACGTGCAGCCCTTCGGGTGCTGGGGGTGGCTGTCTCACCCAGGGAGGGCCTGCTTGTTCGGGGGTAGACCCGTCCGATGGCTCTGGCTCCACAGGGAGGGGAATGTGAGGTCTGGGAGGCCGATCAATGTCCGCACTGGGGCTGGGGCCCCGGGGTCCTGACTCTTCAGGACCTGGCACCGGAACAAGCAGTCTCTGTTTTCTCTTGGCCAAAGAGCCAGGGTCCTCAGGCCCTGCCCTGGCTGGGCACGCGGGGCCGGGTGTGTGTGTGCATGACACACGGGCCTCGCCTGAGACCTGCCTGCTGGCTGTGGCTTCCTCCTCTCCAGCCCTGTTAAAACCCAGAGCGTCCTGACAGCGATAGGGCAGCGGGGTGCAGAGGGCAGGGCCTCTGGCCAGACATTAAACAGTACAGAGCTCTCTCAGCTCTCCCCTCCCCCCTCCCCTGCCTCCCAGAAGGCAGCCAGGCCTGGCACCCACTGCCCAGTGAAGGTTGGCAGAGAGGGGCTGCCAGACAACACCTCGGGCACTCAGTGGCCAGGAGCCCAGAGTTTCACAAAGACCTTAATCAATCATTTGTTCATTCATTCATTGACCAAGTGCCTCCAGAGCCCACCTAGGACACACCAGCCAGGCAGGAGGGACACCATGGTCGCTGAGACACTCTGGTCCTCTCCCCAGCACCCCAGCACAGTCTAGTAGGAGGACAGGCCAGACATGGGGCAGTGATGGTGCTGGAGGAAGGAAACCGGGAGAGGCACCTGACCCTGACTTGGGGGCCTCGGAAAGGCTTCCCAGAGGAAAAATGGGCTGGACACGTGTATGGAGGTACGGTGGTGGCCAAGGAAAGGGGTGCAGGACGGCACTTCAGGAGAAGGGCCGGGGTAGGAGAGGCCGAGGAGTGACGGCACAGAGGTCAAGAGTGGGGGCAGCATGAAGCGTGAGAGGCAAGGCAGAGGGCGGCAGGCTGGGGCAGGATGGCGGCAGGCTGGGGCAGGAGGCTGAGCTTTGTTCAGAGGCGGGCTGGGGTCTTGGAGGGCTGCAAGCCAGGGCCTGACACAGTCAGATCTGCCTTTTAGGATCTCCCTCCCTCTCTCCTTCCTCCCCTCCAAAACCGAACATTCATGGGGGCCACGGTGAATGTGGCAGGGTGTGTGCTTATCCTGAGCTAGAGAAGGTTTAAAAGACGGAAAAGAGAGTCCACCATCCCTCGGTGCACAGCCAGCCGGGTTGGAGAGGACGCAGCCAGGTTCATCCCAGCACTGTGAGAGCACAACTCACCCTGCCTCAGGAAGGCTTCCCAAAGGAGGCGACCTCTGGGGCGGGGTGGGGGGGGAGTGCTTGATCGATGAATCGGAACTTGCCAAGTGGCTATAAAGGTGTATTTAAAGAGTGACTCTTCTGAGGAGACGTCTGCCTCCAGGGTGGGCACATGGGGAGGCTTACTGCTTCCAGGTGCTCCCGAGCGCTCTGACCCACCCCATCCTCACGGTGCTCCTCTGAGGACCCGTCTTACAGAAGAGCTGCTTGACCGGCAAGCAAACAGCCTAACAGTTGGAGAGCAGCAGAGCCAGGATTTGGCCCCAGGCATCCAGCGGCAGCGCCCACACTGATAACCAGGGTGCCCCGCTCTCCCCGTGCACAGGACGGCTCTGTACCAAACACCTGCTGTGTCAGGCCCCTGCCAGGTGCTGCGGAGGAGGGGCCAAAGCATCACTAGCGTCCCGGCCCTCCTCACCCGGGCTGGGCAGACCCTGGGGAGACCAGTGAGGTTTCCAGTGACTCTCAGTGACCAGTGTCCCGGTCCATTTGCCAGGGGCTGGCAGCTCCCCAGGGTATGTGAGGTTTAAAGGGCAGAATGGAAGTGTCTCATTTCCTCACGAGCAAGGAATGGCTTGGTTGAGGGTTGCTGGGGGTCAGGCGGGCAGGACGGCGGGGGTAGGAGGCCAGCATGCCCACCCGTAGGAGCATGTAGCTCCAGGAGGTGGGAGGGGAGAGCCTTGCTGGGGCACCCGCCGACCCGATGGGCACAGAAGCGTTGCAAGCAGGACGCCTGGCCTCCTCCCCGCTGCTTCAGTCTCCCCTGGGAGAGCCGTGAGGGAGAGTCCATTATCAGGCAAATAGCAGCTACTGATGTGGAAATGAAATATAGATTCAATACCTGTACCTTTCGGCTCGCAAATCATGCCCCCAGGCCAGGTGACAGCCGACACAGACGCCGGTTCGGGTTAGAGAACACGGGAGGACCGACCTCAACCCCCTACCCCAAATCCCCAGCAGTTCTCCCTGGGACTCACGGACCCAAAGCAGAGACCAGGCTCTGGCTCCCTGCTGCCCTCAGGGGGTGACGGCACAGACGGGCCTGTGGCTCCTGCACACACACCACCTGGTGTCCCCAGGGCAGGGAGCCCAGGGAAGGAGCTGCCCCAGCCTGCGGCATCGGAGGCGTCAGACACAGTCAGCCCTCAGGGGCCTGGCAGGCGTGGCCCCACTTGGGAATGGGGGCTGGCTCCAGAGCTGTTGGCCTTCCAGCCTGCAGGTGGCTTGCCACTCCCGCGCTCCCAAAATGGGCACCAAAGGGGTCCGGGAGGAGCTGAGCGGCGCACTTCCTGCTCCCATCCATTTAGCCGACGTTCCCTTGACTTTCAGTGGGCTGGCAGTGAACTCACCCCCGTTACAATGCACTCAGGGACCCTGACCACTAATTTAATTTAAAACACCCTTGCCATGAAAGCTCAGAACGGAAAACCACCGAGTCCTGGGGGTTATTTAACGAATTGCCTCACAGATAAATACATTAAGACGATTCTCAAACCAGAGTCGTGCGACGTTAAAATGAAGAAAGTCGAATCAAAATATAAATTAATGGCATCGAGATACAGCGTTTGAATTGGCAGGAGTCATGTGAGGGGAGCGTTGGCAAGGGCTCCGCCTTCTGTTCAGGTGGCGTGGCACCTCCAGGCAGTGCCAGAAACCCCTTCTGTACCAGGCATTGGGGAGCTGGGGCAAGGTGGCCCCAACCACACCCAGCACCTGCCTGGCCCACCCTTCCACCCTGGAGGACACTTCACACCTACCAGCCCTGGCAGAGACTCTGACTGGCTTGCTCCCTGCCTCTGGCCCGGCTTGTGGCGTGCCCCAGCTGTTATACAATGGAGGTGCCCACCACACCTGTGTTGCCAGCTGGCATCAAGAAATAAGGGAGGGGCTTCCCTGGTAGCGCAGTGGTTAAGAATCCGCCTGCCAATGCAGGGGACACGGGTTCGAGCCCTGGTCCGGGAAGATCCCACACGCCGCGGAGCAGCTAAGCCCGTGCGTTGCAACTACTGAAGCCCGTGTGCCACAACTACTGAAGGCCACACGCCTAGAGCCCGTGCTCCGCAACAAGAGAAGCCACCGCGATGAGAAGCCCACGCACCGCAACGAAGAGTAGCCCCCGCTCGCCGCAACTAGAGAAAGCCCGTGGGCAGCAATGAAGACCCAACGCAGCCAAAAATAATTTAAAAAGAAAAAGAAATAAGGGAGATTGGGCATGTTAAGGCCTGGGGCAGAGTGGAGCCTGCCATAAGCATGAGGTCCTAGGATGAGGATGGTTTTTATCACTGTCGCACATATTTACTGCTGAGTGAATCTTAGAGCGCCCCGCAAAGCCGGCAAGGCCAGCATTCCCATTTGATTGACAAGTAAACTGAGGCCAGGGAGGTACAGGCAGAAATGGGAAGGGCTCCACACGCCGAGCGGCTTTTGCCTCCACTTCTTCCAGCCAGCATGCAGGGTCCTGATTTCACTTCTCTGTCTGTGTCTCTTTCTCTCCCTGCTGAGGGCAGAGAAGCTGGGGCTGGGCTGGCTGCCAGCCCGGTGCTCAGGTCCCAGCTGCAGCCCTGTGGGCATGCCCACCCCCACTGTGGACCTATGCTCCCAAGCAGCCCTCCCAGCCTGGCCAGGGTCAGCCCCTGGGCTTAGCTGGAGGTTGTCAGGACTGTAGGGGACTTGGTAGGAGATGGGCACCCACGTAACCACCCCCTTTTCCCAGGCTGGAGCGGCCCCAGGTGCCGACAGGCAGCACTGGGGACATTATCTGGAGCTGCCTTTCTTGACAGTGCCGCGAGCTAATCAGTCTGGGAGGGAAAAGAAGAGGGAATCCCCAGCGAACAGCGGCAGGGAGGGGTGAGGAAGGATGGGGCAGGAGATGAGCCTAGGAGAAGGGAGGGGGGGCGGGAAGCGTGAGAATGCGGGAGACCCCATCCCCCAGCTTTTGATGGCAGGGTGGTGGAGAGAGGTGGAGGGAGGGGGAGCAGGAAGGCACTGGTGTGTGTGCGTGTGTGTTGAGGGGGGCACGGGGGATGTCTTCACCTGGAATCACAGCCTATCTGACACCCGAGACAGCTCTGAACCAGGAGGGGAGAAGCGCTGCCAGGCCTGGCTGAGGTGCAGCCTGTCAGCTGTCTGCGCCCGGCGGGGCGGGCGGCCTCCCGGGCCAGCTCGAGGAGGGGATGGTTCTCAGGTCAGCCCGGCCACTGGAAGCCTGGGAGGGGGGGTGGGGAGCTCTCCCCGCCCAGCAGTCCTCCCAGATGTGGGGTCAGTTGGGGGCGGGCGGGGCTGCTGGCTCTGCCCTGCAATGGCTGGGGCCCATCCTGGGTAGCGGGAGGCAGTCCCCTCCCTGCAGGGACACATGCAGAGCGGCGTGTTCACGTGGGAGGGGGCGCAGTGACACTCCCGAGCCTGGCCTGGGCAGCGTCACCTAAATGCTTCACCGGGAAACCTCTGCGAGCGGGCAGTGCAGCCGACGCAACAGGCTACTTATTGACAGTCATTAAGTCTTTAGCAAATGGTTTCGGGAGAAAAAATAGCCATGATGACGATTTATCTTGGGCGCCCATCTCAGACCTCAGCTATGAAGGCATGTGCTTCCCCGACCCCCGGGCGCCGGATCCGTGTCCCTCTGCAGGGGAGCAGAGCAGGGGGTCCAGCAGACCTGTTGGAAGCTGGGGGGCTGGGGGAGGGTGGTGAAGAGAGGTGTTGGCAGGTACCAAGCTCTGTGCTAAGTGCTCCCTGCATCTCGGTCTTCATGGCGGCCTTAGGCAGGAGATGCTATTGTGATATCCCTTCTGCGGATGTGGCAGCTGAGGGCCCGAGATGCCAGGTCGTGTGCTCAGGGCCACACAGCTGGTGGGTGACAGAGGTGGGAACTGAATTCCTGCTGAACCAAGTGAGGTGACCGGGACCTGTGATCAGAGCCCAGCGTGTCCCCTCCAAGGAGGCCAGGCCAGGCCCACAGAGCTGCAACTAAGGGTTAGGGTTCTCCTGGCCTTGGGCAAGCCCCGGAACCCTTCTGAGCTTGAGTTTCGTCTCCTGTGAAATGGCGGGGCTGGGCCTCGGGAGGAAATGTGCGGGAAGTGTCTGGAAAACTATAAAATGCCAGATAAACGAGAGGCTGTCGGGAAGCTTCCCCACACTCCTTGCAGGTGAATGGAGGGTCACCCGAGAGCCAGGGGCAGGGCCAGCGGGATCCAGCCCCGCCTGCCACAGTGGTGGAGAAGGAAACACCGTAACTAACCCGGGCGTGCTGGGGCCGTGGGGCCGCCCAGCTGATCGGGGCAGATTTAACAGGACTTTGAAAAATAAAAACGTAAAACAGCAAACCACTGCCCGCTCCTCCCGCTGCAATAAAAATGGATTTTTTTGTTCGTGGAATGAAATTTAATAACTTTGGTGGGAGATGAGGCGTGAACAATAATAGTTTTTTTGCTCTTTCCCATTTTGGAAGTGGGGAGAGAAGGAAGGAAGAGTGAGGCCAGGGGCCCGTCTGGGACACTGTCGGGGAAGGGGATGCCCGGGGGTCCGCATCCTCCGGGGGTTGGTTAAGTAAACCGAGGAGGGGCTGTCTTTATTCATTGCTCCCAAGGAGCAGTGCACACAGTTCAACAAACCTTCACATTTCCCGTGCTGGCCATACTCATCTCTCTGTTCTCCCTGCGCTCCCGTGTGGGACACCAGGACTTTGCTCTGCTGAAAGCAGCCTTCCAGCCCTCAATTTCTGCCCAGTGCGGAGCTGTGCGGGGGACCCGGGGTTCCTGGGGCCCCGCACAGAGCAGCAATCTGGCAATATGTGTTGAATGAATGCGTGAGTGAAGGTCACGGACGGAGACCCAGTGTCTACCTTTCCTTGTAACCTGGTACGGCCAGGGCCGGGCTGAGGCCAAGGACAGAGTCCCTTTGCCAGCTTGCCAGGCGGCCCCTGCTCCTGGACTGGGCTGGGACCAACCTGGGGGCTTCCCTAGACGAGGGGACCTGTTCCTGGAAACTCCTCCTCCAGGTACAGCTTGCGCCATTGCACCTCTCTGGGCTTCAGCTTCCCCATCTGTGAAGTGGTTGTGGGGTCTGCACGAGACCAGGGCCCTTTGTCAGGCAGGAGGCCCCAGCATCAGGTGAGGCAGGAGACTGGGCCTGTGAGGGACCCTGAGTCAGGACTCAGCAGGCCAGGCTGTGCACAGGGGCTGGGAGTGGCAGGAGGCCTGGCGGGGGGGTCACAAGGAGCCCCCCAACCCGCCCAGTGGTGCTTCCAGCTCCAGGCTTCGTAGCCTGGAGAGGCCTGAGCGGCCGAGGGGGACGAGCCGTCTCCTGCGCTGTGCTGGCAGGTCGATAACAAAACAAGCGCACTATTGACCGACAGCGCACTAAATCCTCCCGGCAGACAAGATGATGCGAGCCCGAATCGACTGCTGAACTCATAACCTGCGTGGCCCTGCCCCGCCACTTGGGAGCCAGAGGAGGGGGCAGGCGGCTGGGGCCTCGGGGGTAGGGATGGGGCGCAGGGCCTCACATCATCCTCCCGCTGCCCTGGGATGGAGGGGCTGATCCCGCCCCCATTGCTGGGCTGGGCCCCGGGGAGGCGGGCCTAGGACAGTCGCCTTTTGAGGGCTGCATCGGGGAGGAGGCTTTGGAAGCCAAAAGTGCAGGAATCCCAGAAGCTAAAATTAGGAGGTCAGCTGATCCAGCTCTTTTGTTTTTAATTAAAATAATGACATAACATCAGATAAATACAAAAAATACATGTGGCATCTCTGTAAGTCATGAAGCATAATGATAAATCACACACTCTGAACCCACCATGCAAGTTAAGCCCAGTGGTTAAGTGCCCAGACTGCTGGGTTAAAATAACAGCTGTGCCGCTTCCCGCTGTGTGGCCCTGGACACGCTGCCTCACCTTTCTGTGCCTTAGTCTCCGCAACCATAAGATGGGTGATAAAGAGCAACCCCCACCCTGGTCATAGGCTTGTTCTGAGGATGAAATGAGTGCAGATTTCTAAAGCACTAGGAGCACAGGAAGAGGTAACTGCTCCCGGCGGAATCTGGGATTTCTTTCTCCCTTGCTTCCTGTTGCAGCTTCACCCCACGTGTGGCCCCGGGGTCCCTCACCTGGCCTTTTGAGGGTCTGTGAGCCCTAAGAATCCCTTGTAAACCTGAATGTCTGGGGGAGGAGGTTCATATTCCAGGAACAGGATCAGATTCTCAAGGTGAGCCCTCTGAAAGTGAAGACCCCTGATCTGCTCCAACTGCCCCATTTTATGAGGGGTCCTGTGGCCCAGGGAGGTGTACAGCCCCACCCGTGGTCAGCCAGAGGTGGAGCTGGCAGGCCAGAGGATGCTGAGGGCTCCGAGGATGCTGGGCCACATGCAGGGGAAGGGGCCAGAGACACCCCCCCCCCACCCACTGCAAGGTCCTGAGGGCCATGGGGCACCACGCTCAGACCCCCAGGGCTGCCTAATGCTGTACACAGGGTTGTGACCGACGTGCTGTCCCCCGGCCGTTGTCCTGTGGTCTCTGTAGATCCCTGCTGCCCTATGCCCATCCTCCCTCCTTTCTGAGGCAGCCAGCACCAGACTCCAGGTCCCACAGGTCTGCCTTTGAACCCCACTTGCCACTTTCCAGCTTCTGCTCTGGACAGGTTACTTAGCCGCCCAGAACCTCAGTTTGGGCATCCGTAAGATGGACAGAACGAAGCTGGGAGGTTTAGGGAAGGACCGACTGAGGTCATATGTGGCACTTGTTAACTTACTAATTCAAAGTTAGTGCCAGTTTCCTGCTGTCCCGAGGCCGCCCAGCTCCGGCCCCCGTTCAGGAGGCGCAGCCCGTAGACGGCGCTGGGGCTGCACACCTGCAGCTGGGCCGGGAGCCTGTGTGGTCTGGCGCGTCAGATGGTGTGGGAGTGTGCGTGTGTGCGTGGGCTCTCGCCTCCTAAGCGCACTCCTCGGAGAGTAAAGGCTGAGCCTCTGCAGGGTAAACGGTGCAGCTTCCTGCGGAGAAGCTGGTGTCTGGCTGGACTCAGGGTAGGGAGGCCCCACAGCCCCAGGAGCCTTGCAGGGGCCACAGCCGCAGCTGGGACTCTGGGCTGTGCGGCTGGAGGCCTGGCTGGACAAAGAGTGCAGGGGAGGGAAGCTGGGGCCCTGGCCACTGCGGGTGCCGTGGAGGCCCTGGCACGAGGGAGAGGGGAGGCATCTTGCCAACCGCACCCCCAGCCGTCCGTACCACGGGTGACCTGTCAGCCTAGCCGGTCAGAGGGATGTTGTGGGGGTACACCCTCCTCACTCCAGTCCTGCCTTCCCCCAAGGAGGAGTCATCTAGAATGTCACAACTAGACATGAGGCTGGCTCAGGGCAATGGTCTCCTTTTATGATGGGGAAACTGAGGCACAGAGAAAGGAAGGGCTTCCCCAAGGCCTCTGAAGCCTGTTTGTCGGGTTCTTTCCTGTCTCTACCAGGGTGGTAAGGCTTATGAAGGAGGTTCCCTCAACTTTTCTACCTCCTGAATTCCTATGCATCCTTCAAGGCCCAAGCTCTGGGAGAACTTTCCTGACCCCTGCCCTCTTACCTCTGAGGTTTGTGACCACAGCTTTCTGTGCTGAGCCCTAGTGGGTTCCCTCACCCTGGATCCCATGTGACTCTCAGAGCAACCTTGGGAGGGAGGACTTGTCTTTATGCTATAGAGGAGGAAGCAAGCTCAGAGAGGTTGAGTTTCTGGTCCAAGGTCACACAGCAAATACAGGGTGGATAAGTAATCCCCCTCTGTGCCTTCAGCCTCCTTCTCTGCATGCCCTCCATTGTAGCCCTTCTCCCATCACTGAACCAGGCTCTCCTCGAGGGACAGCCCACACCTTTCCAGCACATCCAGATAGACCCCCTTTTTCCCAGGAGCCAGACACCATTAATCAGCCCTGTGGGCCCCTGAGCTGCTGCCTGGGGTTCTTGAGCTCAGCGCTTTACTCCCAGCTAGCAGATTACCAAATCTCCAAGTTCCAAGCTCTTGGAGCTTGGGGTGGGGGAGGCTCTGGTTGCCCCAGTGATCTCTGACCTCATTTTGGGATCCTGAGTATACCCTTTCCATCTGGGAGTCTCCTGCTCGGTCAAGGAGATGCCACTCTGGGGCCAAACGGGTTGTTCCCTATCAAATCAGTTGGCCTCCTGACTTCCCCAGGGCTGAAAAGGGAGGTCTGGGATCCAAGACCCTGCCCCAGCCACCTGCAGGACAGGAAGGGTGTGAGGACCCAGGCATGTTGGACTTGAGGAGGCCTGGTCTCCATTATGGCCCCAGGAAGCACTTTATCTTCTCTGGGCCTCTTTCTTCTACTTGGAGAAGATGGGAGGTGAGGCTGACCCCACAGGGTGGCTTATGAGGACCTTCCCCGGGAATCCTGGGCCACATCTAGACAGGCTGGGACCTACCTGGCCCCGCTCTCCTGATGACCTGTCATCACCCCATCTGGATAGAACTGGCCCTGCCCGGGGGTGGCCCTCCTGGGTCTGAACCACTCCCTAGGCACCATCTAAAGCCTGGCACTTTAAACGCTTTGCTTCTTTGGAGACTTATCACAATCCACTATTATTCCCATTTTACAGATGGGGAAACTGAGGCTCAGAGAGGCTAAGTAACTTGTCCAAAGCCACCCAGCTGGTAGGTGGCCCAGCCCCATACAGTCTCAAACCGAGGCTCAGGCAGAGGTGGATAGATTACCTGGCCCTGCTGACCCTCCCCTCGGTGGCTGGATTCTTGTCCTGTTCCCTCCTCATTTGAAGTGACAATCTACACAGCTCCTGAGGAGAGGGAGGGGAGACCCCGAACCTGGCCCTGGGGTGAAGGGAAGCTGGAGGGAACAGCCCAGGGGTCCTGCTCCACGTTGTTCTCACTCCTTTCTGCTGCCTCCTCACTGGTGCCTCCGCTCCCCGCAACCAGAGGCATCTCCCTAAAACACAGTCTTACCCTGCCAGTCACCTGCCTTGGCCTGGGTCCTGGTGAGACCATGGAGGGCCTCTACCTCTGGCCCCAGCAACCTTCCCAGCTCTCCCCCGCCCTGCCCCCCCTGCCCCTCTCTCCCTTTGCTCCTCAAATGAGCCATGCCCCATGCTCTGTGCCCCGCTGCATATCACCCTGCAGGTTTCTACTTCCCAAGCAAAGCCCTCTGACCCCTCATAGGCCTCCCCACTGAGGTACCTCCAGACCTCCCACCTCCTGGGTCAAAGACCCCCCTCACTGCACCCTGGTTCAGCAGCTCTGAGGTTAGGACAGGTCTGGAGGCTCCCTGGGTGCCCAGAGCAGCCCAGTGCTCAGATCCCTGATCTGTCTCCAGAGCCCAGAACAGTGCCTGGCATGTCACAGGCCGGCCTTATGCTCTGGGTGAAGAATGAATGAATGAATGAATGTCCTCTGCGCTGGGCTCTGTGCGGGCACTTAGGATCTAGAGATGGCCGACCTTCATGTCACCGCTCTAAACTTGCAGCCAGTATCAGCTCATTTAATCCTCACAGCAGCCTTATATGGCGGACACCATCATCCCCATTTTCCAGAGGAGGAAGCTGAGGCACAGGGAGGGATGTGAAATCACCCAAGGTCACACAGCCAGGAGACTGCGGGCCCCCAACCCCGACTTCAGGAGCTGGAGGTCTGGTCCCAGCAAACACTGGGATGACTTGGGTGGTTTGTGGCACCAGAGCACCCAAGCGGTGAGAGGGGGCAGGACCCAGGGGTGCAGTACAGCCAGGATGGAGCAAATACCTATTGGCCACTCCCCCTTTAGCAGCTGGACTGGCTCAGGCAGAGGGGTGGAGAGAGACTTGATCCAACGAAATAGAGTTCAGATTTAGCAAATAAAAATGCCAGATGCCCGGGGCTTCCCTGGTGGCTCAGTGGTTAAGAATCCGCCTGCCAATGCAGGGAACATGGGTTCAAGCCCCGGTCCGGGAAGATCCCACATGCTATGGAGCAACTAAGCCCATGTGCCACAACTACTGAGCCTGTGCTCTAGAGCCCGCGAGCCACAACTACTGAGCCCAGGCACCACAACTACTGAAGCCCACGTGCCTAGAGCCCATGCTCCGCAACAAGAGAAGCCACCGCAATAAGAAGCCCACGCACCGCAACGAAGACCCACTCGCTGCAACTAAAGCCCGCGCGCAGCAACGAAGATGCAATGCGGCCAAAAATAAATAAAATAAATAAGTTAAAAAAAAATAACCAGATGCCCAATTAAATTTGAATTTTGGAGAAATAACCAATAATTTTTGTAGTATTAAGTATACCCCAAGTGATCTTTGGGACTTATACCAAAAAAGTATTGGTTGTTTGTCTGAAATACACATTTAAGTGGGTTTCCTATATTTTATCTGCCAGCCCTACAAAGAAGAGGTAGAAAGGACCCTGCGGGGGCGAGAGCCAGGTTGTAATGTGAGATTACAGCCACTTTACAGAGGGGAAACTGAGTTTCAGAGCAGCAGGCTCTTGTTATTGAGAAAGCCAAGATAGGACCCAGGCTCTGGACCCAGCCCTCGTACTCAGTGGGCTGCCCCAGGAGACCAGCCCAGGAACCCCCACCCCCAGCCCCACAGCTTGGCGGAGCTGCCCCGTGCCCTCTGCCAGGTGCCTGATGCAAGCCACAAACCACAAACCAGCCAGAGGGTCTCCTCTCCAACTTCCCCTTCCACCATCCCTCTCCTTCTCATACTCCCGCCCCCACTCATCTCCTCGGCTTGGGGCTAAGACTCCCTCACATGGAAGGGATCTGCGTGGAGTGAAGTTTCACAGCTGGGTTATCACCTCCCAAAACAGGGCCGAGCTACGAATGGGAGCTGTTGCCAGGCCCTCCAGCTGTGGGGAGCAGCGGTGGGAGTGAGGGAGGGGGATGCGGCCCAGTGAGGGGTCCACAGACCCCAGCCAGTGCCCTCGACCCTGGGGTGACTCCCCAGCCCCTGGTGGGCTTCGGCCCCCTCTCATTGATGAGGGGGAAGCTGCTCTGTGCCTGAGGTCTTCAGAGATGGGCCTGAGCCTCCAGGAGGAACCAGCTGGACAGGCACCAGCCACACCAGGCCAAGTGATTCATCTGCCCAACAGGTGCCCCCGCTGGGAGACTGGAAGTGTCCACATCAGGTGGGACTGGGCCGTGCCTGGGGCAGGGGTGTCTGGGAATCAAGGACCCTGTGACAAGGCCGCCCTGCCCTCTCTCCCCAGCTGTGCCCTGTTCTCAATTTTGTCGTTTAGCTTCTTGGTTTTTAAACACCCATCAGCCTGGCCTCAGGATCCAGGTGCTGATGGGCATTTGTGGAGACATGGCTGGGCTTCAGGCTGCAGATGGGAAGGTGGGGGGCACGGGGGCTCCTTGCCCCCAACACACATACACACGTGCTCAGCCCGGACACACTGATGGGCACACACAGACTCACAGACAGGCACACTGGCATGCACACACTCACCTCTCCCCCTTGGTCTCTGGAGGCACTAACATTTAAGCCCAGGTCTGGAGGGGCATCCAGCTGGTGTCACTGCCCATTATCTCAAGGTCACCTAGCACTGGGCTGACATTTTTTACAGAGGATCCCCCCAACCCACTGCCGGCCTGGGTCTCTGGCCACCTAGGAGCCTGGAAAGGCTGCTGCTTGGCCGCTTGGGCCAAGGGCCTCCCATGAGCCCATTCTGGCCCAGCCTGGCCTCCTTCCCCAGTCCTTCAGCAGCCGGGGACCCAGGGGCTCTCCCGACACCCCAGGCCTGGGCCGTCTGGCATCAGATCTGGGAGTGGCCTGCCCCTTCGAGAGTCTTGCCCTCGGTCCAGATCATCCCCCACCCATGGGTGCTGGCGACAACCCAGTGCTTTCTCCCTCGTGCGCAGCCTCCTGCCCAGCCCAGAAAAGCTGGAAGAGCAGGCCGTGTCCCTTGTTCAGAAGGACATTGCCCGCCTCCCCCCACACCGGAGATCATCGTGCTTGTCCTCCGCACAGGTGGGAGATGGGAGACTCCCGCCCCTGGCTTCTTCTCTAGCCCGAAGTCCCCGCCCAGTCCCGTCTATGTCCATCCGCCGATGCTCTCAGGGGGCCGGTGGCCTCGGAGTTACGATATTAAATGCAGCTGCACCAAAACATGGCCTCAATCCAATTACACCAGGAAACAAGAGGAACCGCTTAGGCTAATCTGGTTACTCTGCCTTAGCCTCCCTCGGCAGCGTCGGAGGGATGCCCAGGAGGGGCAGCTGTCTGGGTGGGTAGCGGCCTGAGCGCGGCCCTGTGCCCCACCGGGTCCCACGGGTGGCCGCGGGACGGACTGCCCATCTCCGGGGCTATGTGCCCGGCGCACTCGGTTCCCGCGGCTCCTGCTGGCGGGGAAGCCACGAGGCTGTGGAGGCTTCTCGGCCCATGGCCCGGCCGGAGAGCCCGTCACCCATCCTCCTACAGATATTTACTGAGCACAGAGCTTCGAGGGGCCTGATCTGGGCAGGGGGACCCTGCAGAGAAGGGAGAGCGGGGCTCTGCCCTCAGGGAGGTAACCGAGCTGGGGAGACAGGCCACAGGTAAATCGGAAAGCTGGTTTCAGATGGGCGATGGCGGGGAGGAAGGCCCCTCCGAGGAGGACACGCTGCGGCACAGGTGGGCATGGGAGGCAGGCCCAGGGAGGGGACTGCGGAGCCCAGAGTGGGGAGGGATTGGGCCGGATCCAGGGCCTAAAGGCAGCCAGTGTGTCGGAGTGTGGTAAGCGGGGAGGTGGAGGCCTTGCGGACCCTGGTAAAGAACTTGGATTTGTTCTAAAGGGAGAGTAGCGGTGGGATTTAGTTTCCCAGGGGCTCACTCTGGCTGCCGGTGGACAGACCGCTGTGCGGGGGGCGGGCAGGAGGAGGCCATCGTGGGCTCCAAGCAGAGGCGGAGCTTAGAGCAGGGTGGGAGTGGGCGGGTGGACAGATAGACGAGAGGGAAGTGGTTGGATTCCGTCGGTTCTGAAAGGACTTGCTGACCACTGTGAGGGGGCACGAGGGGGTCCAGGGGAGGCCCTGTGGCCTCTCCCTGCTCCCGCCCGAAGAGGTGCCCGTGTGGTGCTTTAGGACTGCAGGAGCTCTCCCACCTTTGCTGTGTGCTCCCCAGCGCTGGTGCTGCGGGTGCCTCTGGGAATTAGACAGACCCGGGTCTGCCCTCCGAGAGGTTGTGGTTAAAGGGAGAGACAGATTTGCAGTCAGAACTTACAGGCAGGAGGGGCAGCTATGCGGGCACGTGCAGGGAGCAGCGGGTGTCTTAGCCAAGATCTAAGGGATGAGCGCGAGTCAGCCAGGGTAGGTGGGGGGAGTCGCACACGAGAAGTGTCCCAAGCAGAGGGACCAGCGAGTGCCAAGGCTGGGCGGTGGGAGAAACTTCGGCTGTCGTGGAACGGAGAGCAGTCCAACGAGGCTGAGGACAGAGCGATGGACGGGTCTGGGGTGGGAGATGGGCTGGACAGAGAGGCAGAGTCAGGGCCCAGGCCTGAACAAAGCCTATGGGAGCCGAGACCCCTGGAGGAAAGGGATGGGTAGAGTGGGTGCGCTGGGCACAGGCAGGAGTGGGCAGTGGATGGGGGAGGGGGGAATGTGGAGTGCAGTGAGGAGGAAGAAGGCTCTTCTATCTGGAGGTGTAGCCAGGCCTGGAGGAGCTCTTGGGCCTATGGAAGGAGCAATAGGGAGCCACTGAAAGTTCTTGAGTGAGGGAGTAGTAAGATTAAAGCTTGTCTTCAGTCATAAATGAGGGAAGCAGGGATGTATTGTGGGAAGTGTTAAAACGACCTGGGTTCCAACCCCAGCTGTGTTATTTGTTCACTTGAGACCTTGAGCAAGCTGCTTCCCCTCTCTGAGCCTGTTTTTTTGTTTTTTCTTTCTTCTTTATAAGGTCCAAACTCACTTAAAAATATATATATATAATTCATGTAAGATAAAATTCTCCTTTTAGGGGCTTCCCTGGTGGCGCAGTGCTTAAGAATCCGCCTGCCAATGCAGGGGACAGGGGTTCGAGCCCTGGTCTGGGAAGATCCCACATGCTGCAGAGCAACTAAGCCCGTGTGCCACAACTACTGAGCCTACACACCACAACTACTGAAGCCCGCACACCTAGAGCCTTAAAAAAAAAGAAAAATTCTCCTTTTAAAGTGTAGAATTCAGTGGTTTTTCATATATTCACAAAGTTGTGCAACCACTGCTTCTATCTAATTCCAGAACATTTTTATCACCCCAAAAAGAAGCTTCAGGTTTGTCATCTGTAAAATGGGGACACAAATAAGCACCCGAGTCAAAGGGAGGTGGTGAGGGTTGAATAGGAGACAGTGTACAGTGCCTGTTTGATAAGGAAGGGGTACATTTATTATACAGAAAAGGGCCCTTTCCTGTGTCCCCGTTTCACCCTTCCCTGTAGAACTTCCTTCCTCCATGCACCCACTGCACAGACCCAGACTACTGAGGACCACTCAGAACCAAGAGAGAGCAAATAGGAAACAGGAGAGGGCACAGAGGCCGTCCAGTGGATCCTAGGGTTGCTTTACAGCTAGGTGAGCTCACGAAGCCCTGGTGTGGCCCTGAGGGAGACAGTGACAGGAGAACTCTCATCATATGGCCATCGCTGGGGACCACAGCACGCAGCCTGCAGGGGAGAATTGGGGGGGGATCCCCCATTCTCCTGAAGTCCCCACACTGACATTACTGGAGTCTATTTAACGAGGGGACCCTCTACCAACTTCCTCTGAAAGGCCTACACCGTGTAATTCTTTTAACCTCAGTTACCGTGAACCGGTTTATCCCCGCTTGTTGGGCACACTCGGCATCACAGCACGGTAGTCCTGGAGCCTGGACTGTTCGGGATAGGGACTGTGTCTGGTGTTTCTTCTGGCCCCATAAAGCCTTCTCCACTTGGACCCAGTCGGTGAGGGGGTGGCAGAAGCCTGTTCCTACAGGCAGTTGGCCGCCCAGCACCCCACCCCCTTGAGGCCCCAAGCTGAGCTGGGCAGGCATATGCCTCTCCCCATCTGCCTCCTTCAAGAGTAGCTATGGAGCTGGGGAGAGGATGGGTCCATCCTCCCAGCTCACAACAGCGGCTGCTGGGTGGTGGAACTGAGGGTTCAGCGGTGGGGGGTTTCTGCACTGGACTCCCCAGGCTCTCTCCTGGGTGCTGCTTCCCACCGGGTGTTTCTAATAGGCATTCAGTCCCCACAGCTGTGTCAACAAATTCGCCACTCGCAGAGTAGGCAGCCACCTCCCAGGGCAGGATTACAAAATATGTGAGCGCCAGCGTCCTGGGCTGGGCCGGGGGGGAATCTCTGCCTGCTCTGTGCACGCCTAGAGTGGCCTGGCCGGCCTGTGGATCAGGCGGCCTGTGCCTGGCTCCCCGGGCCCCTCCTGGCTGTCAGGCCTGGAGCCCCCAGGAGGAGGAGGATTTGGGGGAAACCACAGAAGACAGGATGGGGGGCCTGGAGCAGTTGATGGCTGGGGAGAAGCCAGACCACACTCAGGGCAGGCTGGAAGTCCCCCTGGAGGAGGTGATGATGATGGTGAAGGGGTTGGGGGCAATTGGGGGCTGGGCCAAGGGGCTGAAGGTCAGGCTGGGGCCAACAGCTGGTACTGGAGAGTGAACCAGGGCCACGGGAGTCAGAGCTCAAGGCTGAAGAGGGGATCGGATTTGGGGTGAGGCTCAGGGGCCAGGAGCTGAAGACCCCACCTCTGGGTGCAGGTACTAGGTGTGAGGGTGGAGTCCCCAACCTGGAACTCCAGACCTCTCCACCCTGCAGGCTCTAGGCACCCCAAGAGAGGCAGGTGGGGTGATGGTGGTGTTGCCCTCTGAGAGGAATCCGCGGGAAATTACTGGACCTTGGCATTTGAGAAGTTTGAGACTCCTGCCCAGACCGCTTTCCTGCAGCTCGGGACCCAGAAGGCCCCAGGATTCGAAGATGGGCTGTGCTGTGCCTGCTACAGCTCTTCACCCCCACCTGTCCTGCCCTGACTTCCTTCTCCCTTCATCTTCTCCTAACCACGAAAGCACCCAAGAGCTGTTTGCACCTCCCATGCGCCAAGTACCTACTCGCTCAATCTCCCCTGGCGTTTCCTCATTTCATCCCCTTAGCATCCCCCTGGGTGGGCATTATTATCTGCATTTCCCATGTGAGGAAACTGAGGCTCAGAGAGGCAAGGTGACCCCAGAGCAAAATAAGTAGATGAAGAGCAGGACTTGAACTTGAACCCGAGCCTGTCTGCTTCAGAGGCTGGGTTTTCCCACAGTACTCCACTCCCTCCTCTTGATCCTCTCCTATTAGGTTGTACTTCTGTAAGCTGTGCAAATCCTTTAGGACAAGATGGGAATAAATAAATAAACACATAAGTAAATAATGGGAGGCTGCAGGGGGATGGTGATCCCAGGTCAGAGCTGGGAGTAGGCGACAGCATGGACAGGGCTATTTCCGGTCCCGTGTGTGTGTGTGTGTGTGTGTGTGTGTGTGTGTGTGTGTGTGTGTGTGTGTCTCCTGAGGTGCACCAGCCCCAAGGCTGGGTCTCCCAAGGTCAAGGGTGAGTTGGGGCTGACATGCAGCACCCACGGGGGGCGGTGGGGCACCAGCCTGGGGAGGGTGCTGGGTGCGTTGGAAGGGGTGTGCACGCATGGGGTTTGGGAGATGCAGCAGCAGCAGCAGCGGTGTCTGGCCCCTCACCAAGCTGCTGGCTTCTCAGAGCCAAGCCCCTGACGCTCCTGTTATAATGCAAATATGTTGACACGTTAATCCCTCCACCCTTGGGAGCACATTGGGAGGATTAGCCCAGCACTTGCAAGGGACAGAGCTGAGTTCCCAAGCAAGAGGACGCAGGGTCCTCCAGCCCAGGCTGGAGCAGAGGGTGGGAATGGCTGCTGCAGTCGGAGGAGGCCGAGTCCAGGCTCCCAGATCCCCGGGTGTCTGAAAGAAGGACCTTGGATTCCTGGGGGGACTAAAGGATAAAAGAGACCCCCAAGGGTCCCCACTCAACACCTTGGCCCCAGCTCTGTGTGCGAGGGTGCTGGGCAGCCCCGGCTAAGGTCCAGCGATTGCCAGGAGCTGGCGGCCACCCACTCTTCAGTGAAGACGCCGCCCCCCCCTCCCACCCCCGCACCGCACTCCTGCGGGGCCAGGTGAAGGGTCTCATTGTACAACTGGAGAAGAAAGGTGCCGGGATCAGGCCCAACCTTTATTGGTCCCTCAGGAGGCCAGGATGGTGACATCTGAAGCTTGTCCCTCCCATCCTGTGTGCATGTGCGTTTGTGCATACGTGAGCGGGTGCATGTGGGAGGGCGTGTGCATGCACACGTGCCTTGTACAATCCTGGTTACTGCAGCCCCCTCCTGTCACCTCCTCCCCAGTCCTAGGCAGAGCAACTTCGGGGACTCAGCCTCGGAAGGTGACATGGCTATTTCCGGGCCTGAATTCCTGCCAGTGGCAGCACGAGCGTGAGAGCGTGCGTGAGTGTGTATGTGAGTTCCGGAGAGGGAGATGCTTCTGCCCCCCCTTCCCTGAGCTGGCCCAGCTCCCCCTCATCTCTCCATAACCCCCCACATTGGACAGGAGCTGGGAGGCAGCAGAGAAATTGCAGGGGGCAGTTTCTTCACCTCTCTGAGCCTCACTTTCCTTATCTGTAAAATGGGTGGACGGTGCCCACTCAGGAAAGCACCTAAGAGGGGCCCAACACGGCAGTGGGGTGAGAACAGTGATGGGGCCGCTCAGGCAGGGGATCAGCCCGGAGCGAGCAGGGCTGTGCATGGGGGCCCACGTGCTTGTGCCGCCACAGCTCAGCCTTGGGGACCCCAGCACTGTTCCTTATCCGATCAGACTGCGCAAACCCAAAATAGCACCCCGAGGTCCAAAGAGATGACCCCCTGGCCCTGGTGGGGAGCGAGACCACAAGATTCTTGGGAAGTCAAAGACCCTCCTCGGCTTTGCAAACCCCCTGCTCCCTCCCCTTCACAGCCTAGGCGCTGCCCTGTGGCAATGAGGGGGTTCCACCTCCAGGGGTTACATTATTACATCAGCTAATAACAATAGACCCTCTTTTACAGACTGTCCCATTTTACAGACGAAGAAACAGACCCCAGGAGGTTTAGTAGCTTGCACAAGATCTCCTAGCCTATCTGGGATTCCAGCCCAGGTAGTCAGGGCCCAGGGAGGATCAGGGTACTGGGCAGAAGACAGGGCTTGGGGACAGAGGGCAGCTGGGTGGCACACGGAGTGGACAGGTGGGGTGCCCAGGGCCACCTCCCCCAGCGAGGAGGCTGGTGGGCATGTCGGGGCCCCTCTGGAGGCAGTGCTGACCCTAGGTCCCAAGGGAGGCCCTGGCAGAGGCAGTTCCCACCCAAAGCCCATTCTGTCCCGTTCAGTTTTGAGCTGAAGTGCAAACAAGCCTCAGTGCCTGCTGCCGTCCCCCCACCCCACGCCAAATCAAATTCGGTGCTATGATTTCAATGTGGGCGGTGGCCTGCCTTCCGGGGAGGGAGTGCGGGGGAGGCTGGCACAGGGGCCAGGCCCAACCACGGGGCTGGCAGGCGGGAGCTGGCGGGGATGAGGCCATTTGTCTGGGGCAGCCGGCTTGGCTGGCCGGGATCTTCCACCCAAATTAAATTTTAACCCAGCTCATAGATCTTCCAAGTCCGTCCCCTGCCACCCGCCAGGTCCACCACAGGCTTCAGCTTGGGCCGGCACAGGGACAGCTTCGTTCAATGTTCTACGTGGCTGCAGGGCAGCGGGGTCTGCCCGCCCTGGGGAGAAGGGACAGTCACGCACGGACAGGCCTGGAGGTCCTGCCAGGCACCGGCTACTGGGGTTGACCAAGGGCCCAGCCTGTCTGTCCCAAGCGGAAGCTTGGTGTCATCAGCTGGGGGCCCTAAAGGCCTGGGCCAGGGTCCCAGTGGGGCTGTGGCTGGCTCTGCTGTCAGAAAGGTCTGGGTTCAAATCACAGCCCCACCTCTTCCTGGACAGGAGGCGGGTCTCTTAACTTCTCCAGGCCTCAGTTTGCTCAGCTTGCGGTGGAGGAATCATAGCGCCTCCTGGAGGATGTAGGGGGAGTAAGGAAGGTGATGTAGATAATGCCGTGGAACGAAGTGGGCTCCTCTGGGGGCCACCGCCGACCTGCGCTCTCAGAGAGGTGGGCTGGGTGCCCCTTCCTCTGCCCACAGCCCCTGCCCCCGGCAGACAGCGAGTCGCCTGGTGCCCAAAGGGGAAGAGCAGGGGTGGCCACTGCAGGAGCAATCTGGGAAGCCCACAGGCCTCCTTCCTTTGCCCCCTGCCCGTGGAGCACTGGGGGCTGCAAGCTGAGATATGATGGGCGCCCTAGGGCTGGGGTAGGGAGCTTGGCCACCCTGCCCAAGGCCCTCTGTGCACGGCCAAGGGAAGCTTCCCTTAGCTGTTAATTGTTGTTTATGGAGGTGTAAGGTGCACGGCCGGCCACACACCAGCTGAAGTACCAGCTCTGGGAATTTTATCTCCTATGTACCACCCTCAGCTCAGAGGACAAAACGTTCCTGCCTGCCCCAGACCTCCCCTCCCCGGTTTTCTACTCTCAAGTCTCAACCTGCCCCTCCCCCTCCGCTCCGCCCTCCCCGGTACCCCGCTGCCCTCAGGATGAAGTGCAGACCCATTCCCCAGGCGCCCCCAGCTGACTGACCTCCCCCCGGCCCCGGCCCGGCCCAGGTGGGCTTCTCCCATTACCTCCCCGAGCCGGCCTTCTCCCTGCTGCTGACTCCCACCCTGCTCCAGGTATCATATTGTCCATGTTGGCTCACGTTTAGGGAAGAAAGGGAGGAGAGAAGGAAGGAGGCAGGGTTATCATACCCACAGCACAGGTGACGGCACTGGGGGATCTGTGACTCGCCCGGGTCCCCAGGCAGTTGCCGGCCGAGCCGAGGTCGGCGGGACTGTAACTTTGCCCTCCTTCCTCCCCCGCCCTGTGGCTGCTGCAGCCCCCCTGGAAACAGTGGTAGGAGAAGCAGGGCTGATGCTGCCCCCTCTCCTCCACTGCAGGGGTACAGAGAGGAAAACCAGAGAAGCCTTTTCCATGTAGAGACCCCTTTCTTGGCCCCCACATCTCCTGGCCGACGCTCCCAGAACACACTGGGTCCTGACACACGCAGGGTGCCTGGTTCCCCACCCTTCATGACCCGCAGGCGGCCCTCGGCCCACCTCGCTCTGCTGGCCTTTTCCCACACAGTGGCCACGCGGCCACCTCCTGGGTGGCTGCCACCTCATCTATGCCCCCAGATGCATGTTCGTCCTGCATCAGCGGTGCACAGCTAACAGCCCCACCAGTAAACGAACGATGCGGGGCCGTATTTCACCTGCACCCAAACGTGGACCACGAAGGCATTAAAATAAATGATGGCGCAGTCAAGTGAGGCCCGGGAATTGCAGGTCTGGCAGAAGCGCACCTGTGCTGGCCTCCTGCTCCCCTGGGGCTCCAGCCCCATGTTGGTGCCCAGAACTGGGCCTTCTGGAAGGCCCCCAGGACCTAAGGAGGGAAACAAGCTGGCTGCTGTCCCCTCTGAAAGCAGGCCAGATGGGGGATCCTGCTTCTGCTGCCCGGGGAGGGAACATGTGGGCAGATCAGGGCAGGGGAGCTCCTTCACGGTCTCACCACTCAGACTTCCCCCCACCTTCCACCCATGCCCCCCGCCCCGGGGCTGTAGGTCATGCCGGCTCCCCACAGCCCAAGTGCCTTGCTCAGGGCAACAGGAGAACCCAGGCCGAGGGAGGGGCTTGGGGCATGCAGCTCTCACCGATCAGGCTGTGTTCTCTAGGCCCTAGAATGGGCAGGGTCAAGCTGGGCGTAAGCCTCACCACCCCCTGAAGGAGCTCTGGGCTAGGAGACAGGGACCCAGGTCCCAAGCTGCCGGGCATTGCCACGGATGCCCCGAAGAATGGGCACAGGTAGAGCCAGTGTCCTGCCAGCCTCACTCCCCACAGCCCAGATGTGGACGGCTGGTGGGCGGGATGCCTGGCCCAGCATCTCTGCACTCCGGGGTCCATCGACCACTTTCCTTGTGGGCGAGGGCGGGTGATAGCTTAGCTCCCCTTAGCTTCTGGGGCGAGGGAGAGGCCGGAGAGGCCCAGATTGTGTCAGGAGGGGAGTCCAGGCCTCCTCAGCTGTTTGAGGGCCCAGGGGGGGCTCTGCCCCAGGTCACCCAGTCCAGCGGGTTCCCACATTATCACTGTCCCCCATCACCATCCGCCTCTCCTGGCCTCCTCCTCTGGCTCTCCCCATAGACACGTGGGCCCCTGTGAGCTTCCCGCCCCCACCCCAGGGCCTCGGGGACTCTGTTACTCAGACAGTGCTTGCAAAATTAAAGTTGAGCCACCTGGGGACTCCTCCAGGTGAGTCGATTAAAGCCGCTGTGTCCCCTGGGGAGAGACAGGAGGGCACCCTGGGGAGCCGTAACCAGGATGGAGGGGCCTGTGTGTCTAGAGGCTCAGCTGCCAGGCAGGGCTGGGGACGGGCAGCAGGGACTCGGGGGCAGGGAGGCCGGGTCCAGCCCCAGCTCTGCCCCTCTGAAGCTGCGAGACCTCAGACAGGCTGCTCTGGAAGCCTCAGGTTCCTCAGCTGTGAAAAGGAGGCACCACCACGCTCCTTGTAGGGCCACCGCTGTGAGGGTGAGCCTCAGCAGAAAAGGCGGGCGCTCGCGCTCCCCGACTTGTCCCCTGCACGTGGCAGCCGGGACTGTGGCCATCTGCAGTGCAGCCACGTGACGGCCTTGGTCCCTGTGCTGTCCTGGGCAGAGCGCCCAGCTCAGGGCTCCCTGTGAGGTATCTGTGTCCTCCTTCCGCCCACTGGCCTCTGCACCCCAGCCCCAGCATCCCTCTTGCAGGTACTCACAGGGTCCCTTCTGGCACCATGTCACACACACCGGGACGCCTGTGAGGGGCTGCTGTCTGCCTGAGCCCCCAATGGCACCGCCTCTCATCCCTGTGGCTCCAGGGTGCACAGCCCCTTACAGCTTTGTCCTGCACTTAAGTCACTTAAACTCTCTGCGTCTCAGTTGTCTCATCTGTGAAAAGGGGACAGTATGCTTCCTCACAGGGTCGTTAGGAGTATGAAACGAGTCAGTGCAGACAGTAGAAGACTTTGAATGTACGTGGCACACAGGATGCCCTCAGGAGGTGGAAGCGGCTATTCTGTTGTCACTTCGCAGGGGATCAGAGTGTACTGGAGGGGCTGTTCACACAGCCATGGACATGGTTAGGGAAACCTGCACAGGAAGGGGAGGCTCTCTGGGCTGGGGACAGTAGCGAGAGTCACCACGCAGGTCTGAGGGGGAGTGGAGGCAGTGGTAGCCAGAGAGAGTAGCCAGGGCCGTCAGCGGGTCCCTGAACAAGAGAGGGACGCGGCCCGGGAGTCCATGCTGCACCCGGCTCCCCTCCCTCCGTCTGCGCTGCTGCTGGGGCTCCCCACGGCCGAGCCCAGCCAGAAGCCAGGGCTCCAGGAGCTCGCTGGTGACCACAGCCTCCTGGGCCTAGAGCAGGCTGGAGAGTGATCTGAAGGGATAGCATGCACAGCCTCTCAGAGTCCCATGGGCCCTGGAACAGGATGCAGACAGGCGATGGTGAAGACACTTCACATAGGTTAAGAGCACCCACAGGCTCTGGGTCAGAAAGAGCAGGGTCCTGGCCTCGACTCTGCTGTGAGACCAGGATAGGGTGACCAGCTGTCCCGGGTTGCCCAGGATTTATGCTAAAACTGGGAAAGTCCCAGGCAAAACAGGACCTGTGGGTCATCCTGGACCTGGGCCAAGGTACCTCGCGCCTCTGAGCCTCAGTTTCCTCGTCTGTAACATGGAGAAGTAGCCCTCTACCTGGGTGAGCAGGCCTGGGAAAATCAAATCAGACCCAGCCGGTGGATGGGATGGGCGTGTGGGTCTCTAGCCCCTGCCTGTCCTCAGGAAATGGATCCAAGGGTGTTTCTCCCGACCAGGAGCCTAATAGTCCGCAGTTATCTATCGTCGGGTTTCCTAGTGGGTAGGCAAGCCACAAATAAGTAAATTCAGGGAGCAGGGCACAATTACTGAGCCCAGTGCTTTATTTCCCCATCTCCTCTCCAGCCCGGGCCGGCTTTCGGTCAATAATAATTCACGGTGCAGGGCTTCCCTGGTGGCGCAGTGGTTAAGAATCCGCCTGCCAGTGCAGGGGACACAGGTTCGAGCCCTGGTCAGGGAAGATCCCACATACCACAGAGCAACTAATCCCGTGCGCCACAACTACTGAGCCTGCGAGCCACAACTACTGAGCCCGTGTGCCACAACTGCTGGAGCCCGAGTGCCTAGAGCCGGTGCTCCACAACAAGAGAAGCCACTTCAGTGAGAAGCACGCGCACCGCAACGAAGAGTAGTTCCCGCCCGCCACAGCTAGAGAAAGCCCGCGCGCGGCAACGGAGACCCAACGCAGCTAAAAATAAATAAATAAGTAGATAAAATTTATTTAAAAAAAATTGTGATGCCTCCCCTGCAAGAGAGGGGAGGTGGCCGAAAAAGCACGGTAGGTTGGAGTCACCCTCCCTGCACCAGCTCTGCGCTCACAGGTGGCGGTGACGGCTGGGGTGGGGGCTGGGGAGGGAGGCCAGCGGCCCAGCGCACAAGGGAGGAGGCAGAAGGCGGAAGCATGGGCGCCGCTGCAGGGGCGCCCCTGGAGGAGAGCAGAGGGGAGCAGGCAGCTGAAGTGCTGACGGGCCCCAGGCGTGTCCCTGACCACCAATCAGGCCCACATTCTGAGCCGGAGGTATCGCAAGACTAAAATGGGGCAAGGGAACAGCAGTGGGTCTCTTCACGGAGCAGTTTGGGGTTTGTCTCCGGTGGGAGCCGCGGGGAGCAGGGCCTGAGACAGGGGGCCTGTGCCTGAGCTCGCGGGGAAAACCTAAGGGAGGACGTGAACCGGGAGAGGAGGGGAAGGGAGGAGCGTAGTGGTGGTCCTGGCCCGGATCTAGTTCACGGGGGCTCCAGAGCAGAAATTGCACAGAGTGGTGTCTCGCTGAGGCCTCAGGGCCAGCCAGTGGTCTCCGGGACCCTGCTTGCTGGAGGAGGAGGGAGAGGGCGTGAGCGGCTGGCGGGGAGGCTGGAGCCGCCAGCAGCCTCCAGTCACAGTACCTGGTCTAGGGGTTCGGGGGCCCAGAGGCCTCCACCAAAGGGTCTCCAGCCCACAGAGCCTTTGCCAGCGTTTACGCTGCTGAAGAAGGAAAGGGCTGTGATTTGTATTTCATAATTTACACAGCTGATTTCATCACGTTTCATGTTCTGACATGTTTCCTGCCATGACAATTTCATTCTTCCCTCTGGGGACACGAGGGCGTTAAACTGGGATGCGGGGCGGAGGTGGCACCGAGCTAAGCTCCTGTCCCAGGGCCAGGCTGGTGCGAGGGAGAGTCAGACGCAGCAGGAGTCTGCTGGTCTGGGGCCACAGGCTGAGGCTGGGGCAGAGGGGCTGCAGGAGGGAGGTGGCTTTCCCAGGCAGCCCGACGGGACGCCGAGGGAAGAACTTTACCAAGAACACTTGTCTCAGGGGTTGTGACGATAATAACCGCTGGCTCCCATATGTGCCTAGAGTGCAAGACTGGTCCTTAGGGCATCTACACGGTACCTCCTGGGATCGTCACCACGGGCCCATGAGGTGCTGTGAGGTGCTTCCCTCACTACTCCATCTCATAGATACAGAAACCGGCCGCTCAGAGACATAACACACTGGCCCCAAGTAACACAGCTGTTGAAGCTACACAAGGAGTTCAACTCCGACCTCTGACTCCAGGCTGTTAACCACCTATTAACGGCCCTCCTAACCCTGTAGCCACATCCCAGTGCCCCAAGGAGGCAGCAGAGGCCCCAACAGGTCAAGGACTCATCCAAGGTCATCTAGCACTGAAGCACTCTCCCTGTGCCCACTATGGGCACTCCCAGGTTGCCCCTGCCTCCCAGCCCTGCCTCTATCCCCACTGTGACCCCAGCCCATCTGGGGAGGCCCCAGGCTCCATTTTCTGGCAGGAGCTGGGCAGAAACCTAATTTGCAAACAATGGACAGGGGAGAGGCAGCCTGGCTGCCCACTCTTAATTAAGGGGGCTCCCCCTGAAGGCCTCAAAAAACAACCCTCCCAAGCCAGGGCCAGCAGCATGCCCTGGTGTGTTCAGAAGGCCAGACTGGGCCCCTGCCGCTGTCCCCCACCCACTGGATAATGGGCTGCCCCCCTGCTTGGCCTGTTTTAGGGACAGCAAGTTGGTCCTGGGATAGCTGGTAGCACCGCACATGGCCGACCCCCTCCTGGCCCTCATCAAGGGCAGTGTGACGGGGGTGGGGGGGGAGGGGGAGGGAGGTGGCACTGCACCTTCTCAAGGCCAGCCACCCAGAGAAGCTCTGAACACAGCCTCAAGGAGGGCCCCAACTTCCACCACTGATGCTTCCCTTTTCTTGTCTTTTCTTTCTGCCCGGCACTTACAAAAATTAAACACGGATGGTTTCATCTTGGGAGAATTAGTATTCTAGGCAGGGCTGGGGGACGTGATTGGAATGTCAAGGCCAGAGTCACAGAGCTGGAAGGGAAGGGAAGAGGGGCCCTGGGGTGGGGGCAGAGGGCTCCAACCTGCCCAGGAAGCACTGTGGGGCCTGCGAGGGGCAGCCTGCTTCCAGTGCACTGGCTTCACCTGGCCTCCAGGGGTAAGGACGAGGCTGCGTGTGGCCGGAGGAGGCAGCATCGGTCCAGGGCTGGAGGAGGAGGCGATGGGGGCAGCTCAGGACAGAGATTGCGTCTGGCCAGGACCTGTGGCTTCCCGTGGCCCCAGAGCAGCTTATCTACACATCCATCCCCTCCCTCATCTGGCCCGCATTCGCTGATGCATGTACCTCTCGTGTGCTAGGCACGTGCTAGGCACCGAGCTGGGGGGGGGGCGGGGTTCAGGGCACTGTGTCCTCACCACTGTGTCCTCACCACTGCCTGGCACACAGCAGACACTCACCAAACACCATACTGTGTCTCCCAAAGCGTGATCTGAGGAACGTGCTAACAGGTTAACAGAGGTTAACAGGTAACCCCTGGAGCGAACAGGGTTAAATTGGTATCTTTGAGACGGGACTTCTCAGAGCCTTTAACACGCCGATGCGCCCTGTGTACCGGGTTGGGGGAGCGCTGGCCTGCAGCCTCCTGCCCGTCTGAGCGCAGCCCTCTGGTCCTGGCCACACAGGAAATGTGCTGTGGGCACAGAGCTGAGTCGAGAGTGGGTTTGTGTTCGGGCTCCGCGGTGGACCCACTGTGTGACCTTGGGCAGGCTGCTGAGTATCTCTGTTTCCTCAGGTGGAAAATTGAAACGGTAATAATAGTGCCTGTGGCTTCAGTGAGGTGACGTAAGAATAGTGCCTGCCTCAGACTTAATACGGGGTTGCTACTGTTGTTGTCATTGTTGTATTATTATTATCCACTTAGCTCTGTGTGCCTGGGCTGTAGTCAGAACTCAATCAGTTTAGCTACGGTTGTTGTCACTGCTGCTGACACAGTCCTTGCCCTTAAGAGGTCACAGCCAGGGGGTTAAAGACAATTAGAATCCAGGGTGGAGAGTACAGGGCTGGGGCTTTGTGGAGGTAGCCAGAAGGAACCACAGCATGGCTGCAAGAGCAGACCTCAGGGGATTGGCTAGGCCCCCACCTGACATGGTCATCCTCATCCAGCCTCACTGCTAAGCGGCCATCCAGCCTGGGCCTTGGCACCCGCGGCAATGGAAATCTGGCCCATCTTTGGGCATCTCTGCCTGTTACAGATTTCTTCCTTAACTGAATCTCTCCTGGTCCTTCTAGTTCTTGGGCCTCCCCAGAGTAGGCTGGTCTTCCTTCTCTAGGTCAGCTGTCCAGAAAACGGAGGACAGGGGACCAGCTCTCTTCCCCGAACCGTCCCATCCTCCCTCCGTCACTGCCCTAGCTGCCTCTCACTCCTCTGGGTCTCCTGCCCTGCAGTGTGGCTGTGCATCTCATGGAGCCCAGACTGAACAGGGTTCCTGTTTAGTCTGACCTGGGCAGAAGCGGGCAGGGAGCAGGGTGCAGTCTGTCCCTCCTTTCAACACAGCCCATCCAGAACTAGGAGCTGGGGCCCTCCGTGTCTGGAGCAGTCGGTCACCTCGCTCTGCAGACACAGAGAAAGCCAGTCTAATAGAGAGCAGGGTGCCAGGGGAGCCTGAGAGGTCATTCTAAAGGAGGCTGGGGACAAGGGAGGGTCAGGGAAGGCTTCCCGGAGGAGGCGGCGGCACTTATCAGCCAGAACCAAATGGCAGGCTCCCAGAGCAAAGACCTTCTGAGTCACCCAATCCGCCCCCATCTGACCACAGGGAGACTGGCAGAGCCGTGTGGTTGCTTACATCACAGGTCGGACTCCAGGAGCTAACTATTCAGGTGTTATAGGAGGGATCATTTATCTCAAGGAAATGTGGTTCGGAGAGGCCAACCACAGAGGCCAGAGACCTGGCAATGCTGGAGCCCCAGCTCCTTGTCTACCAGGATTCAGAAAGTCCCCCCACCCGTCGTGACCATGGCATCCCTGTCCATGGGGTCCATGGGGGTGGGGGGACTCTGAGGCCAGGGAATTGCTTTAGCCCAATGCCCGCTGTCTGGGCCTGTATCCTGGAAGGTGAGTGCCGGTTTTTTGGTGGCCACAGGACAGGGAAGCAGCTGCCAGGCGAGGCCGGCCCATGTGCTCCAGGAGTGAAGGTACCAGCGGCCTCGTTAGCCGCAGCTTCAAAGAGCCCCATTATTAACAAAATACGCCCTGAATCCTTTTTCTTCCTCTTTCTATCCTTAAGGCAGATTCCCAAATGAAAAGGAAAATATACATGAGTGGCAATGAGGAAACCTCAGAGGAAAGCCAAGCGGCTGCAGAGCCGGCAAGGAGCATCCATCCACCCTCGCGTGGGGTGTGGGCTTCCTTTCTTGATTTAAAATAGTCCCTCCCTTTTCCCTTCCTCCCAATTCAGCTGGTCTCTCAGACGGTGCTTTAAGTCCTTTTGAAGTGTTACAACCATTTTCTCCTCTTTCAATTAACAACAAGAAAAGGAAGCTAATAGCTTCCTGAGCCACTCGCTGTAAATATTAACAAAGCCTGGCCGCCTGGCCTGGGCGGCGTGCGTTGCTCCCAGCTGGAGAGTGAGTTTACGGGAAGGAGGGGAGGGGCGAGAGATTTCCAACGCAGAGGCGAAAATCCCTTGGCACAGGCTTCTGCTGGTGCAGGGAATCTGAAGAGCCGGGGAGCCAGGCGAGGGGGAGCCAGGCGAGAGGGTGTCTGTCCTTGGGGGCTGGGGGTCGGCACAGCTGGCGAGAGGGAAGTAGATACTTCTGGAAGAAAAGGCAGCTTCCACCAGCTGCACCTGAGTAACTTGGAGGATGGAGGTGCGTGGCCTGGAATCCCCAGCTCATGGCTTTGAGTGTGGTCAGTAGTGGAGGTCTAAGGAGGAGTGGCCCTTTGAATGCAGCAGCTGGAGGGGTGCTGAGGTCCCCCGGCTGCAAGCTAAACCCCGAGGACCTGCCTGTGCCCATAGGGTGTAGGGCTCCCGAAGGAATCTGAGGCTGGGGAGGGGGCTGAGGGAAGGGGCTGTGGAGGAGGGGAGCTAAGACCCCACGAGCAGAGCCTGGGTTCTGAAAGCTCCTCATCCTGCTCCCTGGGAGGCCGCTAACTGTGACCCCCATGACCCTAAACCTACCAGACACACCAGCAAAGCCCTGCTTCAAACATCTGCTCGAGAGTTATGGCATGTAGACTCTGCAGGGCCCATCTTGTGGCCGGGGTGGCCAGGGGCCCGGGTTAAGAGCATGCAGAGGCTGGTGGCCGGGAGGGGACCGGGTCTTCTGCCTGGGGCTCCCACCACCTGTATCCACTGAGGGCCAACCCGGCTAAGAGCTCACAGCGGGGTACGGTGGGAAATGCACAGCCACTGTTCTGTTGGCAAAGGCCAACTTCCTGAGAAAGGCCTGGCCTTCGCTGCCGCTACGCCAGACTCATTCCCCCCGGGCTCCCACGGGCTGGACACAGCCGGTTACGACAAGCCCTGCGGGGTAGACCTGGCCAGCAGGCAGCCCCTTCCTGGGAGCCGCGGGCAGTGGGCAAAGGCCACGAATGCCCCGTGTCGTGCACAGGCTGGCCCCACCGCTGCATCCCTCTACGCGGGCAGAGGGGCAGGCCTTGGAGGTCCTTGTGCCCTCACCCTCCTCCACCCCTCCCGAACAGCAGGACCACCTGCAGCCCCCGTCGAGGGCCTTCCCGCCCTCGGGCTGGGAGCAGTGGTCACGAGCCCAGCCGAGTGCCAGCGCCCTTGGCCAGCCTGCGCCCTCGCCCGCTCTCGCAGCTCCCGCGGCACCGAGTCCCTCCCGCCGCCCTCTGGCTTGGAGGAGATTTCAAAGGCACGAGACCACTCCAGGTGCGGGAGGCCTCTGCAGGCACCTGCCCGCTCTTCTGTCTCACCGCTGCCCAGGGATGACAGTGCCCACTTGACGGCCTTTCTAGGTGCCCGCTGCTCGGCCACATTGTGGGGGCAGCACCCTAAACTGGTACAGCCACGCCTGGAAGAGCCTGGGACCCTGCAGCCGGCGGCTTCTCTGCTCTAGGCACTGCCCGCCGGCTCACACGCTTGCACACCCATCCCTCAAAGTCTGGGTTTTGTCAGGAAATGGTTTAATTAGCAGAGCGGAGGCTGGGAGGGTTCACGCCTGAATGCAGGCTCCCTCACCTCCTCCCCTTCTCACCCGCGATGCTGTGCGGGTGCCATGCTGCCGTGCCAAGCCTTGGGGCCAGAGCGAGTGAGAAGGGGGGCAGGGGGGCCGAATCACATGCAGAGGGAGGGGCTGGAGCCTCCAGCACGCCCCCTCCAGAGGCCTCCCTGCTGCCCCGCCCAGGGCACCTAGAACCAACACCCACCTCGGGCAGGCTCAGAGCCCCCGGCGGGCCAGCCACCCATGGCACTGCTTCATGTAGTCACGGGAGCCACCCTCAGCCACCCTCCAGTGAGGAGGAGAAGCGGGAAGGAACCCACTCAGCCCCTGGGCTTGTCTTCAGGGAGGCCTCCAAGTCAGTCCCTTCCCCTCAAGCCCCCTGCTCTCCACCCCTCCTCCTGAGGACATTGTCCCAGCCTCTCACTGGTCCCCTCCCATGCACCCCGGTACCCTCCAATTCTCCACGAAGGTCTGGTCATGCCCCTTCCTGCCTGGGCACCCTCGCTGGCTGCCCACTGCCCTCAAAATGAAGACCAGGCCCCTCAGCAGAGCATTTGAAACTCCCCCTAAGAATCCCATCTCCCACTTCAGCTTAGATCATTGCCCTCCACTAACTCAGAGCTTTGGGACACCAACCTTCTCACTGCACCAAGCCCTCTCACCTCTGAGCCTTTGCATGTGCTGTTCCCTCAGCCTGAAACGCCCTTCCTGCCTAACCCCCTACCATGCTGACTCTGTTACAGGAGCAGTCCACACTCCCAAAAGGAAAAGCTCTCCCTGACCCATGGCCCTGGCCCCCAGCCCTCTGCATCCCGGATAGAGGGCACATGACTGTGGCAGCACCCGGGTCCACGCTGGCACGAGTGAGGAGTGAGTGACACACACACTGCAGTGCGGGAGAAGGGACAGGCCCTGTGGATGGCCGTCCTCATGGCAGGAAGTCAGCAGCCACGGAACAAACTCCAGCTTTGAGTCACAAAGAGCCTTTTCATCTCTAGAGGTCAGATACAGATGTTGACCTCAGCCTGGAAGTCTAAAATGAAAGAACACCCTGGGTCTCCTAGCTCGCGCCAGCTCTGACCTGCTTACAATGATCTAAACTCTGCCCTCTTTGCCACAGGGCAGCTCTGCCCATGGAGGGGGCAGGCATGTTGTTCATTTAAAACGCCACTCGGCTAAGTCACCAGCCATAAAGCCCACGTGGGTTTCCAGCAGCACATACAGGAATCTGATTAAGGACACACACATAAAATCCATCCCAAAGAGCCATAGGTTGGAAAGAAGCAGGAAGACTAATTGCTAATATAGGAATTAATATCAGTGAGTGTTGATCTTCAAGGCAGGTGGAAACTGTAAAGCTGCAGAGCGTTTCCACTTCAGGTGGAGGCCCTGGGGTCCAAGGTTGGGGTGGCCACCCTGAAAGATGGACGGGGGGACCCCGGCCACACCTGCACCACTCTAGCTTGCCATTGAACCCACGTGACTATTGTGATGTGGGAGTCTAGAGGACCCCAGAACCACAGCACAGTGTCACCTTCCCCAGAAAGCCCCCTGTGATCCAGGCACCCCCCCAACACACACCCAGGCGGGGCAAGGAGCGGCTTTTGGCTCTGCTAATGCCCTATGTGTGTCTCACACTGTGGCCTTCTGCAAACCAGTGGCCTCCCCTACTGGACCATGAGCTCCTAGAGGACAGAGGCTCCTCTTTAGGTCCCTGTGTCCTGCACAGTGGCGGGAGTGTGATGGGTCTCAATACACATTTGCCAGATAGATGGATGGATGGATGTAGAGATGGAAAAATAGATGGACAGATGGAAAGATGGACAGGTAGATGGGTGAGTGGAGAGATAGCGGGTGGGAGAGAGAGCTGTACAGACGGATGGATGGAGAGATGGACAGATGGATGGAAAGATGGATAGATGGATGGAGAGATAGATGGTTGATGGATGGATAGAAAGATGGATGAATGGATGGATAATTGCATGACAGGGACTCAGGAGAAACCCAAGGTCCCTGGGTGCATGGGCCTAAGGGCCACCTTGTGTTTCTGTTGCACTGAGACTTGGCATCCTGCAGGGAGAAGGAAACTGGCCCAGAGTTCAAGGTCCTCGCTGTCATGTAAGTCATACAAACTTGGACAAGTCTCCCCCTTCTCAGTGTCACTGCACCTGCGTGGTGTGGACAGTCCTCCCTGCCCCGCCAGCTGTGCTGGGTTGCCCCGAGGCTCAGGGGAAATGGCGAATTAGAAATGACCTGCAGAAGGATAAGGGACATTGTCCCCTTGTAAATGGCGTATATGTGCAGGCAGACAGATCTGGCCAAAATGCAGAGACTGCTATAGAGACGTGGGATTGTGCACTTGGCTCTCTTTCCCCCCTTTCAAATTTCTTTTAATACAGTTATGACGTTGTTATTTATAACAAAAAGTAAAATTGTGTAAGCGTCTCAAGTGCTTACAGATGGAAGCTTTTATTACGTTGACCCAAAAAACTGTTCTTTGGCCCTGGAACGCAGGGACAAGACCTACGGGAACAGGGGACGGCCGAGGCAAGGAGGGTGAGCAGAGGCTGTCCTGTGATCGGAGTGCCCAGAACTGGCCAAGGAGCGGCTCCAGCTTACTGAGACCCTGGGACCATGAAGATTCACTTTGTCCTTGGTCAACTCGACTGAGGACTTTGCTTGCACTGCGTGGCCTAGGCTTACTCGATCCAATACTGTGCCCGCTGGGGACTGCATGGCCCTGATGATAGGCGTGTGCCAGAAGGGCTCAGGAGGTATTCCGGGGCCCAGCGCATGCAGGTGGCTACAACAATCACAATCATGCACCCGTGTGGGGAAAGCGCTCTCACCTCACAAGCGCTGTGGCCAGGCTGCCCTTGGAGTACACACACCCCAGACACCCAAGAGGCAGCCGCTCACCCAGAAGCACTCAAGGAGCCCATATCCTCAGTGGGGCCTGGGGAGTGCAGTGCTGCCTGACTCCCAGGAGGACTACACTCAGGGAAGGGGGATGCAGGAGAGGGTTACCCAGAATGCACAAGGCTGGACAGGCCCACTGAGAGCCTTGCTTGGACCCTTGATTTTCTAAATGAGAAAGCAGAGTGGGGAGTTCACTGGGTGCATTTATTAAGCACCTACTGTGTGCAAGGCACTGACTCAGGCACTAGGGGATCAGCCTCAGGAGAGCGGATGTGGTCTCTTCCTTGAACCAGCAAGCTAATTCCTTTCAAGACATTATGTCATTGCCCTCACGGTTTGTGCAACCCTGCAGACAGAGAGGAGGTGAGGGGTGATGTTGGATGGACACTTGCAGGAGGGGGAACAGCATGGGGAAGGGCAGGGGCCAACTCGGGGCGCTAGGGGGAGGTGGTGGGAGTTGAGGCGGGGCGGTGGGGGAGGCGTCAGCCAGGGCCAGGCCTTGTGGGGCCTCGGAGGCTGCCGTAGGAGTGTCGCCTTCATCCTGAGGGCTGTGGGAAGGGCCTGACGCCAGCAGGATGCAGCTGCCTTCCTGGATTCATAATTTCGAAAGCAAAGCTCTGTAATGGGGGATCAGCCGGCCATGGCCAGCTGGAGCCTTGGCTCTGAGGACACTGCCACCAACCTCTCTAAATACGGAGGCCCAGCAGCCTCTGCCCCCACCCTCCAAGGTATAAACCAATTTCCTTGCCCCGGCCAGGGAGGCGGATGACCTCATTGGACGCTTTCCATCTCTCCCTTTCACAGAGAAATTACAATTTATAATTGGATGAAATCACGCGGGTGTAATAGCAATAAAAGCCGCGCTGGAGCCCAGCATTCACCTCTCCTGTGGGGACTCTGTCCTCATCTTCCCTCCTGTCCAACCCCCACCTGCCCCTTCCCAGGGAGCTGCACCCCACCTGCCTGCTCACACCTTGAGTGTTTCCCAGACCCTGGCCATTCAGGGGTGATGTCCCGTGGGCTCTTAAACCTTGCTGTTCCTTAACCCTCCTTGCTCCTGAGGAAGCTTGTCCTAAGACCTCCCCACTTCTCCCGTCAACCCGTCAGCCTCCACCTGCGCTCCCCCTGGCCAGCACCTGCCCCTCTTCCTACATGCGCTCCCTGCCGGGCTGGGCGCCCAGTGAGTGATGACCCCCGGGTCTGCGCTCTAGATTTGTTACGACGTGCACCCTAAACATCCTTGTTTTTATTTGTGACAGCCTCAGACAACACGCATTTCTCAAATCAGCCACCTTCGGCCCTACAAAGAAAAGTGCCCAGATGCAGCCGAGCCCATCTGGATCCAATTTCAAACCAGAGCTAACACTCTCAGATGTGTAATAAAAGCCCTTTTCCAAAGAGGGGCTCCTGCAGGGGGAACATGGACACCAGGGCGCTGTGGGCCTTCGACGCGCCATGCTAATGAGAGGCGACCCAGAGAGCCCAGGTTGTTTCGGATCCTGAGGAACAGCCAACCCTGCTCCCAGGTCTCTGGGGAAGGGGAAGGTGGCCGTGGAGGGCAGCCGGGCTGTGAAGCACTGACCCCGGCCTTGGTGGGGAGGCCAGGGATCCAGCTTCCCCGTTTCCCTGATGCTCCTGCTTCCCACGGTGGGGAAAGGCAGCACTTGTTCTGGAAGCCGAGGCCATGGTGGCCCAGTTGGATCCTTTGAATGACATGTAGCAAGAGGAGCAGGTGCTGGGGGAAGCAGAGCCGGCTCTGGGCCAGGCGGGCGGCCCCTGCACGGCCGGGAGCTCTCAGAACTTCATTTTTCTCTTCCCGGTCCTCCCACCCCCAGGAAAAGGGAAAGCAGGGAGCTGCGAGGAAGGATGCTCGGCATGGCCGGCTGTTTGTTATGTGGATTTGGAAAGAGAAGGGAGAAATCCCAGATCATGGGAAAGCGGCGTTCAAGAAAACAGGTTCCTGGGCTTCCCTGGTGGCGCAGTGGTTGAGATGCAGGGGACGCGGGTTCACGCCCCGGTCCGGGAAGACCCCACATGCCGCGGAGCAGCTGGGCCCGTAAGCCACGGCCGCTGAGCCTGCGCATCCGGAGCCTGTGCTCCGCAGCGGGAGAGGCCGCAACAGTGAGAGGCCCGCGTACCGCAAAAAAAAACAAAAAAAACCACAAAAAAAAACCAGGTTCCTGACGGAGGGGAGGAGAGGGGGCTGCAGCCCAGGCTGCCGGTCCCCGTGCGGCTCCTAATTTCCCTGGGCTTAATCACTTGTATTGCTTTTTGGCAGGTGAGGAGGCAGGGAGTGGGTGAGAAGGACTCTTCTTTGGACAGACGAGACCAGGGCTGAAGCAGGAATAACACGTCCCTCCATCTCCCCAGCAAGAAAGCCTTCCTACAAACAGAATCTGCCAAGCAAGACTGAGTGCGCCCCCTGCCCCGCCCAAACATCTTCCCAAAAGAGGGGCATGTGGGGCCTGACAGCTCAGCAGCGCATGTCAGCAGCTCCAGCCCCGCGGTGAACATCTGAACTCCTCAGCGGGGTAATGGACCCCCGCCTTCCCCCGGAGACACAGCCTGAGTGGCAGGAATACCGATTCTTTGGAGAGTGACTCCCTCTCAGCTCTGTCACGCAAGAACGCTCTCTGCACCAGAGCCCATTCTGCCAAGTGACTTAAAGGGATTAAAAACAAAACAAAACAAAACTTGGTAAAGAAAAAGGGGTAAAAGCCAGGCAGAAGCCTTTCAGAAGAGGTGGCGGCCAACAGACAAAAGGGCGGAAGTTGAAAGAGGGCAGGGAGGCCACCCTCCCCAAGGATGGGCGCCCGGCCCTAGGGCATGCCTGGAGAGCAGGGGCCCAGAATACCCTCAGGTCACGCACGGGAGCCCCGGGGCTGCGGGGGGCACCCCTGCAGGCCCCTCACGCAAACGCCTCATTCCAGGAGGAGAAGCCAGCAGTGCCGGCAGCCTAGGGCGCAGGAGATGCTACGCTGGATCCGCAGCCACGTCTGAACACGAGGAGCCCAGCAGAGCGAAGCACAGGGTCTCCTCCCTGAGCCCCGGGCACCCCCAGCACCACCCAACACCCCAGGTCTGTGGTCTGCACCCTGAGTGCCAAGGCTGGTGGGCTGGAATGTAAGCACGGCCCAGGCCCACCTCGACGGAAGCGCAGCACCCAGAGCTGCGGGCTGCCAGGCTGCAGCGAAGGAGGTAAGGCGGATGCAGATGGGCTCCGGTGGCCCAGGAAGGCCCAGGGGCTCCTCGTGCCCAGAGGGGGCACAGGACACATGGGGCCTGTCCTCTTCGGGCTGGGTTGGAGATCTGCAGCTCCACCCCACCGACCCCACACATGCAGCTGAAGCAACTGGGGGCATCTGCTTGCCAGGGGAGGGGTCCTTTGCTACCTGGCGGCCCTGTGCTGCTGGGCTCTGCCCCAGGGTGGGTGGACCCAGGATGTAAGGGAGTGACCTTTCCTGGAGGAAACTCCCGCCCCTCCCAGCCGTTGCCCCTTGGGGGAGGTCTCACTTTGAGCCCTTCTGAGTTCTGACCAGAGGGGGCAGCCGTGAGGCCTTGGAGAGGCAGGACCTTTGGTGAACTAGCCACTGGCCATGGCACCTGCTGCCCTCCAACTGGAGAGGGTCCACAAGTCCCCTCCATCCAAGGCCTTCCCCTGCCCTGGCCAGGAGAACCCAGGGTGGGGTTGATCCAAAGCCACCATCCAAGGCCTTGCACCTGCCGGCCCTTAGGCATCATCTGCTCTGGCCTCCAGTTCAGCCCTTTTGTTGGTGAGAGTGGCTTGATGGGGCCCAGAGATGGGCGGTTATTGCCCTAAGGTCACACAGTGGGCGGTGGCAGCGGTGGCGTGGTCTGGCTAGGTTTGTGGGGGGGTGGGGGGGACCTACTTCTTCTGGCTTCCCAGAGGCCAGGAGGGAGGGTTCATGCCTCCCCAAACACAAATCCCAGAAACCCCAGGCCACCTCTATCGGCAGCGCCCTGGGCAGGGCAGGGAAGCCCCAATTCATTACCAAGATGGAAAATGACAATCCCCCGCACTCTCCCCCAGTAGAGGGGCTGATTTATGACGGCGCCAGGGCCTGGGGCACGTGTCAGCGCTGCACTGCACGCACGCCGTCTGAGGGGGCATTAATAGCCGTGTTATTAGCCACCGGCGTGAAAGATGCCCTGCGGATCGGCTATTTACTGTTATTTATTATAACGGCGCACCAGCCCGGCAGCGGGGCCGTGAGGCGGCGTGAGCTCGCTGGAGCCCGAGCTCGGTCCCTGCCCAGCCGGCCTCCCTTCCTCCATCCTTACCTACCGCCCCATCACTTGCTCCTATTCTCCTCCCATCTCCTAGGAGAGACTGGTGGGTAATTCCTGGGGCTGAGGCCAAGCCAGAGGCAGGCAGCAGCAGGCCTGCACCCCAGATATTTATGGAGCATCTGCTCAGTGCTGGGCTCTGCCTCTGCTGAGCTTCCCTCCATCCCGAGGCAGGAAAACAAAGACCAGCTTACTGCGCTCTGGGGCCAGACAGAGGTTGGTTAGCACCCTGGCCCTCCAGCTGTGAGCAGTGTGACCTTGGGGACGTCCCTTCCCTCCCCTGAGTGTGCTCCCCTTTGTGCACTGGGGACACAGGCTCCGCAGGGCTGTGGCCAGCTGGAAAGGAGAGGCGTTTGTGTAGGGCTGAGCATGCAGCAGGGGCTCAGCTTTGCCGGCTACTGCTACTAGTGGACCGACCCCACAGGGCTAGAGGGGTCTGCAGACCTGCTGGTGGGTAGCCCCCATTAGATCCTGCTTGAGTTGGATACTGTCCACCATCATCCTCTCCATGCCAACCCTTTGGGAAAGGGTTTGAGAGTTCAGTGCCAGGGCCAGAGGAGGCAGGCAAGGGAGAGGGCTGTTCATGGCTGCTGGAGGGTTCTCTCTGCCCTGGAGCCATCCCTTCTCCTCTCTGGGCCTCAGTTTTTCCAGGGTCCTCTACCTCCCTGATTCCAGGGTCCTGAGGGTGAGTTCCACGCTTGTGCATATCTGCGGGGGTGGGAGGGAAGGGGCCATCTCTAAGAAGGTGGGGCCAGCCTCTGAGCCTGGAAGCAGACCTGCAGTTGGATAGGACCTGGTTGGCCAACCCATGTCAGAGCAGACGAGAGGAGACAGCCAGGGGTTTTCCCTGGGTTTGCTCCCTCGGGGCCTGGGGTGGCCCCACCAGGCAGCTGAGGAGGGCAGGTAAGACACCTGGGAAAGGAAAGCCTGGGTCTCCGTCCAGCTCCTCCACCACCTGCTGCACAATTCAGACCTACCCCTTTGCCTCTTTGGGAGGCTGTGGTGAGGGCACCTGTCATTATTACCTCCCAGCGTGGGGCTGACAGAGGGCCAGCCTCCCTCTTCTCTCCCACTGCCCTGTCCTGGCTTTCAGATTCTGGGGCCTCCCTTTTGGCATCCTCATTCATTCATTCATTCATACATTCATGCAACAGGTGTTTATGAACACCTCTGATGCCAGGCTCTATACTAGGCCAGTGAACGAGATAGAACATATTCTGACTCGTAGAAGTTTACATCCTAGTGGGAGGGCTTGACAATCAACTTGTGATAAACAACTGGGGGAGGGGAGGGATCGCCCCAAGAACAGGGCCTGCATGTGGGGGATGCCACACAGCTCCTAGGGGGAGCCCCAGCCGCGCCCAAGCCTCTGTCTTATGATCAATAAGCATCACCATTCCCAGTCTTTCCTGATCACCCGGCTCCTCTCCCAGCCCCTGGCTGTCAGGATCCCGCTGGCTGCTGAGAAACCCAGCAGTGCAGAGCTAGGGCCCCTGCCCTGTTCTCTGGGCTGCCCCCCACCCGGAATAACAGCCCTTAGGCCCTCCTCTTACCTTCTGAAAAACTCCTGACCTTTCCCTTTTCCTTCCCAGAAGGAATTAAGCCTCAGTCTAGGCAGCTTTACTAAAAATGCACACAGACAGACAGAAATATAGGTGCAGGAACATCTTATTAAATAATACAGAGAAAGAAAGAAACAAAATTGCATGTGTCTCCTTTCATCCCCCCCTCAACCCCTCCTGGCCCTGAATAGTTTAATATCGAACACTGTTATCAATATAATTAACCTCCTAAGACACAATTTTAAAGTCTTGTTTTTTAAAGCAATTTGCATTCTCTGAAGTTCAGGACATCCCGCCGCCCCGCACAGCCCAGAGGCCTACGCGGTGAGGTGAACTCCAGGTACATTTTTAGTGGATTTGCGTACCTGTCTGTAATTACCGCCAGTGATAACAGCTGATGCATAATGCATGCGGCATGAAATTAGAAAAATAATTAACTTTAGGTTTTAAAAGAATCCCACCCCCTTCCCCCATGCACTACAAGTTCTCAATGGCACCAGGAGCCGAGATCAGGAGCAAAGTTGTGCCACGCAGGGCTGGAAGGGTCTTGAGGTCATGGCATCCTGCCTGAAGACGGGGCCGCCAGTGGGCCTAGACAGGGCTGGGCAGGAGCAGGCCCGGGCCTTCTGCCTGAACGAGGGTGGGCTCGGAAAAGGCCCACTCACACAAAAGTCGCAAGTCCCCCTCCTGCCTGCAGTTCACATCTCCTGGACCTGCAGCAGGCCCTCTGCTCAACCCCCAGAGCAGTAGATAGTTTATGGGCCCATTTTACAGATGAAGGCCTGAGACCCAAGGCCACTCTTGGTTTGTGGAGCAGCAGAACTGATCCCAGGCAGGCCTTCCCAGGGAAGAGGCTTCCTAGAGGGGAGCTCTCCCCAGGCCCCCGTGAGCACCAGGAGGTAAAGGCTGGCCCCCTGCCTCTAGGCCCTCCTCCCTCCATGTTGCTTGTAGCTGAGCCCTGAGAGATAGCGTCAGCTGGTGGAGGAGAAAAATGCGGGGTCCCTCATTGCTTTAAACAAAGGTTTGCTGAGGACCCATCACAGGTATGGAGGTGACCCTGCTCTGGTGGAGCTCTCAGCCCAGTGGGGAGGTTACTGCTTCCTGTGGGGCAGGGGTCCTCCTGGAGCTGAGAAACTGCTTCCGCCCCCAGTCTGCCCTGCACACCTCACTCCTGCCTCGGGCCCTGCTCTGCCAGTAAGGACCCGAGGGCCTGGCAAGGTTTAGGGAAAACACAATGAATTCTTCCTGCTGAAGGGTGGGACTGGGAGGGTGCAGAGAAAGGGGGAGGGGGAGGGGCTTCCCTCTGTCTGAGCTGGGGCCCCCTTGCCCACTCGTGTCTGCCCTCCCTCTTTCTGAAGTTCAGCCAAGACAGGTGGGTGGCTGCCCTGAGTGGGTCATAGGAGGACCTTGGGGTCCCTCCCAGGGACAGGGTGGGGCAGCCCTTCTTTCCAAAACCTCCAGGCCTGTGCCAGGCACTTCACACAACCCCTCCCTTGTCATCCTCCCAGAAGAGTGGGGTTCTCAGCAACACGTTACAGACGAGGAAACCGAGGCCCAGAGAGCGTCACTGGAGGTCACACAGCTGAGGACTGGTGAGGTCAGATTCAAACCTAGCCCTGGTGTCTTCTCCCCGCTTCTAGTCTACACGCCTCCTTCTTGGGGTCAGTGCCACCTGGAATTCTCTGATTCCCATAGTGGGGACGGTACTTCGGGGGTCGCAGCATCAGGACATCCTCACATGAGCTGCCTTCATTGGCAAACGGGGAGGAAGGCCAGGACTGGGAGGCAGGGGGAGGCCTATCCAGACTTCCCTCTACTGCCTGGGATGCCCAGCTCCCTCCTGCCACAGGCCCCCACCCCTGCTCAGCCCCTGGTGCGTCATGTCTAACTGTGCCCCCATCCCCAGAGCCTGTGGCGGTAGATGCCCTCTCCTATCCAGCGTGCCAGGGCCTGTGCTGGGCCTGGGGTCCTGCAGCTGCCCCCCTGCCCTCACTCTGACTCCCCAAGAAGACCCCCCCAGAGGGCCGTGGGTCTCTGGCAGCCCCAGCTTCATGGGATTTGGAAAAGACAACGGGGCAGAGCGCCGGGAGGCCAGGCGTCTCCAACAGGGAGGCACCTCCATCCAGTTGGCAGGTACTTACAGATATTACTCAGGTCCGACTACCACCAGTCAAGTGGGTATGGGAAGCAGAGCCAGACACAACTTGGGAGGCTTCATGGAGGGGGCGTCCAAGCTGAGGCCTGGGGGGTGAGCAGAAGCTGGCCTGGCGAAGCTTGAGTGGGGAAGGTGTGTAGGCGTTCAAGAAGCAGGAACAGCATGTGCAAAGGCCCAGAGGCAGCACAAGGGAGAGCAGGCTTAGGGTCAGTGTTTCTACCCTAGCTTGGGGGGACAGGGCTGAGGATGCACAGTTTGAGGTTGGGGAGACCCAGCATCACAGCAATGAAAGGGAGTCTCTGCCAGGAAGCAGCTTGGCCTACAGCCTCCCAGTCTACCCTGGAGGCACAGCAGGGGCAGGAGAGTAAAGAAAGGGCCTCTGGATTGCAGAGGAGAGAGACAAGCAGTTAACACAGAGGCTAGACCGGTATGCCTGGAGCAGTCAGAGAATTACAGCAGCTTTTAAACCTCATGCACTTACAAGGGTGTACTTTGCAGGTATTACCTCACTGAATGCTCAGTAGTGAGCTCCCCTCTAAGGGGAACTTGATGGCTACATTTATAGATAAGGAAACTAAAGCTCAGAGAGGGCAAGTAACTTGCTCAGGATCTCACAGCCAGGAAGAGGGAGAGAGGCAGTGCTCGAACCCAGGTGTCTCTGTCCAAATGGCAGGAGCTAGCGACTGATAGAAAATGCCAAGAATGACGCCCCAGGTCACCTCTCAGCTAATGGGGGTCTGGATACCTCTAGTCTGAGCCATCTCACTGCTCTCCTCCCCCACTTCCATCGCACGCCAAGGATCCGGCTGTCAGTCATAGAGCTGGCAGGTCATAACTCACACCATGCTGAAGTCTGAGGGATTCTCGCAACAACGAAAAGTAAAAGACGGGCGATTTACCGGGTTTCATTTGATGGCCACATAAACCATCAAACACAAAACAAGGGAATAAAAGGGCCTCGTGGCACCCGGGCAATTAAAGGGCTCCTCAGGCAAGGCACGCTGTCTTCCTTCCCACCCCAGGCCCCTCCCTGCCTTCCTGGAGCCAGGGCTCAGCAACCGGAGGCCTTGGGGAAGGGGGTGGCAGGGGAGACTCAGCCAAGATGGATGAGGGCCGCAGACAGGGGAAGAGAAAGGCCTTGGGTCCCTGCCTCCCAAATGCTTCTTGGTTATCCATCAGGCATCTCTGAAAGGTGTAATTTAGACTCTATTACGATGCCGGGGCATCTGGAGGCTGAGGGCTATGGCCACGTGCTGAGCGGGCACCGGGGACTGATGTTCATGCCAGAGAAGGCGGTCTGGCCTCGCCTTTAGCCTTAACAAGTCTGCCCCCTGCTCAGGGCGCTGCTCCGGAATCTGTGAGCCCAGGGGCCAACAGCATCCCTTGCGCCAGGACTCAGAGGAGGGTGTGCGTCCTCTGGCCAGATGCTAGGGGCCTGGGCAGAGGTGCTCCTGGGCTCAGACCTGACCCCTGAGACCGAGGCAAGGTGGCCTTGAGAAGGCCTGAGCCTTCCTGTCCCCAGCACCTGCCCTGGCCCTGCCTCTTTGCTCATAAGCATCTTGAGACAGGACCTCCAGGCTCCATAACCGTCATGGCTCTGGCTTTGTGCAGAGGAAGGGACAGATGTGCAGCTGGAAACCTGGGCTGGCTGTGACCTTGAACGGGCCCCTCACCTCTCTGACCCTCAGGCTGCTGAGCTGTAAAATGGGACCGAGGACCTGTGTGCATGTGACAGGTGGGGGCAGATGCAAACGTACCTGTGAGGGCGCTGGGCAGGGCCTGGCCAGAGGCTGCCCCTCATGCCTGGGTTTATCCCTGTCCAAACCCACTGAGAGCCGGGAACACATGTGAGGGAAGCAAAGACCAACTCCAAGTCCCAAGCGGCAGGGGTGTGAGTGGGGTCATGACCCACAGACTAGGGACAACCTCCAAAGAAGCATGAGGAGTAAGTAGGTAAATGTCCTCAGCCCCTCAGGCCAGCGGCGGCGGCTGGGAGGGGGCTTGAGCTGGCTTCGGAGGCCCAGAGTGTTGGTCACAGTCTCACCAGTCCCCCTTCCTCCCAGCTTCCCTCGGGACCTCATCCCCCTCTGGCTCCTTGCGCAGACCCCGTGCACCCTTCCCCCTCACCCTCACTTGCTTCCAGCCAGGTGTCCTCGGCTGGCCCTCCACCTGCCTTCGGTCCACCTCACGGATAAAGCTTCATTCCGCTAACAGGCCCTGAGCAGAGTTAGTGCGTTAGCCACGGGCAGAGCCTGAGCTCCCTCCAGAAGGCCTTGGAGCTGCCGGCAGCCTGGGCAAAGGCCCCTGTAATGCAAATGGGGCAAGAGTTGAGGGGTCGGCAGGGAGCAGGGCAGAGGCATTCGCGCCTTGCCTGGCCCCTCAGCCGCCTCCCTTCTGTCCTTGGGTGGTCACTGATGGCAAGCCACACCAGGCCTACACGACCCACAGTCCCTGCCCTCAAGCACCCGAAATTTAGTCACTAGTCACTAAATAGTGCAACCTTCAGCCCACAGAGATGGGCACGAGATGCATGCGGCACCCCAAGCCTAGTGGTCAAGATCCTGGCTCAGGTTTCTCTTCACCACTTATCAAGTGATCTCGAGCAAGTTAACACCTCCGAGCTTCAGTTTTTTCATCTGTTCAATGGGAATGAAAAGGGAACTGACCTGACATTTGCTGGAAGGATTAAATGACTTAAATATTCATAAAATTCTAGGTGAGACCTTTATTATAGTGTGAGCTACCATCCCACTAGAATAGAATCCCAAGTGGCTAGAACACAGGTTGGCACATGGTAGGTGCTCAATAAAGACATGTTGAACGGCTGGATGGACAGATGCATGGATGGATAAGTGAGTGGGTGGGTGGATGGATGGACGGATGGATGGGTGAGTGGGTGGATGGGTGAGTAGATGGATGGATAGATAGGTAAATAGGTGAGAGGGTGGGTGGATGAGTGGATGGATGGATGGATGAATGGATGATGGAAGGATGGATGGATGAGTGGGTAGATGGATAGATGGATGGGTAAATAGGTGGATGGGTGGAGAGATGGGTGGATGGATGGACAGATGGATGGATGGAGCAGAGGGAAGCTCTGTATGGCATGAGGAAGACCTAGCAGAGGAGGAGACGTTTGAGCATGCTCCTGGAGGGTGATGAGCAGTTTGCTAGACGGAGGGGAGCAGTCCAGGAACGGAGAGGGACAGAAGGAAGAAGGGTTTGAACTGGTTGAGAAATGGAGACACAGGGTCCCTGGGTGATGGGAGTGAGGGCCCCACCATCTCATTCAGTGAGTGGGTCCCAATTCTGCTCTGCACACCGGGGCTGCCCTCCAGGCTGCGGGCTCAGCTCAGGCTCCCAGAGGCCACTGTGTCTCACGCTGAAAAGCGTTTGTGAACCTGGAGTTATAAAGCAGACCTTTGCCGGCTGCATGAACACCACTTCCCCACTGAGGTTGAAAGATAATTTCTCTTTAATTGATTTTTTTTTTTACCACTATGAACAGTAACGTAATACGAGAAAAATCTACACTGCAATTTTTCCATTTGTGAAAACCAAAATTACACCTTGCAGACAATTCCCTCGGAGTGTGGACCCCTCCCTCCTTTTATTTGTTTCATGTCTTTAAATGCAAGAAAACAGATATATATATTTTTTAAAATAGCTGAAAATTTCGTGATTTAGGAAGGGGGCAGAGTATGGAATAATTTCTCACGTTACATGGAACACAGTAGGAAGGGCACCGCTGAGAGAAAGCGATTTCTGTAGAGCCACGGGAAAGCAGTTCTGTTGACACCTACTCTTCTGTCTATAAGATGCACAAGTGACAAACAGGACGTGTTGTTTTAACACCAGACGATGAAGCGCCCCACTTTCCCCTGCTCGCCAGTGAGGACACTGGCAGATTCTTTTTGCAGGTTCTAGTGACGCCCCTCCCCCACCTCGAGCTCACAGGCCTCGCAGAAACAAGCTTTCCCTTCAGTCCCTGGTTCCAAGCCAGAGAGGGAAACGAGATCCCTGTTCCAATGAGAAATGGTGGCTCCAAATCCACCCCATCAACACTGCGCAGCCACTTTCAGCATCAGCCACAAAGACTGGCTCAGTGTGGGCTCCTGAAAGGAGACTGAACCTGCAGCCCGGCTCCCAGTAAAGTAACGTCACGAGGCCCACGGCCACAGTCCAGGAGGGCCAAGGCCACATCTGTCTTGTTCACGGGCAGCATCTTTGCTCCCGCTGAGATTAACATTAGCCAATGCCATTAGAGGCTGACCTCAGCCCGAGCTATCACCTGTGATGTAAACTTTGGCGTTTGGAAGGGCCACGGGGCATGCACCTCGAGGCCTGACCTCTGCCCCGTGGCCTCGACTGCAGCCACCCCTCAGCGGCAGGTGGGTGGACACCCAACCCACTCTCACCGCACATGTCTTGTGCTCCTTGCAGGTGTAGAGGCTGCAAGTCAAGCGGGGCCTGGCTCCCCCAGCTGTCCACCATGGTGGTGGCACACCCCACTGCCACCGCCACCACCACGCCCACTGCCACCGTCACGGCCACCGTCGTGATGACCACAGCCACCATGGACCTGCGGGACTGGCTTTTCCTCTGCTATGGGCTCATCGCCTTCCTGACGGAGGTCATCGACAGCACCACGTGCCCCTCCGTGTGCCGCTGCGACAACGGCTTCATCTACTGCAACGACCGGGGGCTCACCTCCATCCCCGCCGACATCCCCGACGACGCCACCACCCTCTACCTGCAGAACAACCAGATCAACAATGCCGGCATCCCCCAGGACCTCAAGACCAAGGTCAACGTGCAGGTCATCTACCTATACGAGAACGACCTGGACGAGTTCCCTGTCAACCTGCCCCGCTCCCTGCGGGAGCTGCACCTGCAGGACAACAACGTGCGCACCATCGCCCGGGACTCGCTGGCCCGCATCCCGCTGCTGGAGAAGCTGCACCTGGATGACAACTCCGTGTCCACCGTCAGCATAGAGGAGGACGCCTTCGCCGACAGCAAGCAGCTCAAGCTGCTCTTCCTGAGCAGGAACCACCTGAGCAGCATCCCCTCGGGGCTGCCCCGCACGCTGGAGGAGCTGCGGCTGGATGACAACCGTATCTCCACCATCCCACTGCACGCCTTCAAGGGCCTCAGCAGCCTGCGGCGCCTGGTGCTAGACGGCAACCTGCTGGCCAACCAGCGCATCGCCGACGACACCTTCAGCCGCCTGCAGAACCTGACCGAGCTCTCGCTGGTGCGCAACTCGCTGGCCGCCCCGCCCCTCAACCTGCCCAGCGCCCGCCTGCAGAAGCTCTACCTGCAGGACAACGCCATCAGCCACGTGCCCTACAACACGCTGGCCAAGATGCGCGAGCTGGAGCGCCTGGACCTGTCCAACAACAACCTGACCACGCTGCCCCGCGGCCTGTTCGATGACCTGCAGAACCTGGCCCAGCTGCTGCTCCGGAACAACCCCTGGTTCTGCGGCTGTAACCTCCTGTGGCTGCGGGACTGGGTGAAGGCACGGGCGGCCGTGGTCAACGTGCGAGGCCTCATGTGCCAGGGCCCCGAGAAGGTCCGGGGCATGGCCATCAAAGACATCACCAGCGAGATGGACGAATGTCTCGAGGCGGGGGTGCAGGGCGGAGCGGCCAACGCCGCCGCCAAGACCACGGCCAGTGACCACACTTCTGCCACCACGCCCCAGGGCTCGCTCTTCACCCTCAAGGCTAAGAGGCCGGGGCTGCGCCTCCCTGACTCCAGCCTCGACTACCCCATGGCCACGGGCGATAGCGCCAAGACCCTGGTCATCCACGTGAAGCCCCTGACGGCCGACTCCATCCGCATCACGTGGAAGGCCACGCTCCCCGCCTCCTCCTTCCGGCTCAGCTGGCTGCGCCTGGGCCACAGCCCAGCCGTGGGCTCCATCACGGAGACTCTGGTGCAGGGGGACAAGACAGAGTACCTGCTGACGGCCCTGGAGCCCAAGTCCACCTATATCATCTGCATGGTCACCATGGAGACCGGCAACACCTACGTGGCCGACGAGACGCCTGTGTGTGCCAAGGCGGAGACGGCCGACAGCTACGGCCCCACCACCACGCTCAACCAGGAGCAGAACGCCGACCCCACGGCGGGGCTGCCCGTGGCGGGCATCGTCGGTGGTGCCGTGGCCCTCGTCTTCCTCTTCCTGGTCCTGGGGACCATCTGCTGCTACGTGCACCGGGCCAGCGAGCTGCTGACCCGGGAGCGGGCCTACAACCGTGGCACCCGGAAAAAGGACGACTACCTGGAGTCGGGGACCAAGAAGGATAACTCCATCCTGGAAATCCGCGGCCCCGGGGTGCAGAGGCTGCCCGTCAACCCTTACCACAGCAAGGACGAGTACGTGCTCCACACCATCTTCCCCTCCAACGGCAGCAGCCTCTGCAAGGGCACGCACACCCTCGGCTACGGCGCCACGCGGGGCTACCGGGACGGCGGCATCCCTGACGTAGACTACTCCTACACGTGATGCCAGCACCCGGCTCCTGCCTCCTCCTGGTGTGGCGACTGTGTGGCTTTGACCAGCCTGCTGCCATCGGACAGAACAAGGAAAAGAAATTCCATGATGACTTTCCCATCAGAGAGCAGAGTTTGGGGAGGGTTGACAATTTCGTAGAACACAACAGTGAAAAAAATAATTTTTTTTAAAGAATAGAAGGCAGGAGGGGGATTTGACATTGATGAAGACATAATTTATACCAAATTATGCCAGGTGGGGAGGAAAAGACTAAAAATAATATCGCAGGAAGGGTTGGATTGGGGCTCTTATTTTTCCTGAACTGGAAAGATACTACCTGTGCACCGTCTGTGTATGCCTCATGCTCTGTGCAGGGCCGTCACAAAGGAACCATTAGAGAAGCAGCCAACACGCGCAGCCCCCATGCAGCTCTCACTGCCGGCTGCTCACTGGCGACGACACGATGGAAGGTCTTCAGGCTCCTCACAAAGGAGAGGGGAAGAAAAGATGTTTTGCTGTGGAGATATTGTCCTGGTTCTTTCCATGCCATTTCCCTTACAGATTTGCAGAAATAGCGCATCTTTCACTGCATTCTTTGAACGACGATGTAGCTGATTAAAAAACAAACTTTCTTTTTCCCATACTGAAGCCCTCCTCAATTCCATGCACCATAGTCCATGGAAGCACCAGGGAAGCTGTGGCTGTTCCAGCGCTTGGAGGTGCATCTATCTACCTGTTTATCTTTATGTCGTGTCTCTATCTACAGATGGGTAGATAGAGCCACATATACAGTCCTCACAGTACTTCTTGGGTCAGTTCGTACAATTTCTTGAGACAATAGAGTCACGAAAATGTTGCTTTCTCCTAGAAATCATTGAGTAAGTAGACAAAGTGTGTTGGGGATGGGAGTGGGGTGGGGGATAATGCTGTTCCTAAAGGCGGAGGCGTGTCTGTCCTGGCTGGGTGGCTGGGAGACCCTGGGCAGGGGGTGTTTTCAGTTCAGTCAGTCCTATCTCAGGTTGGCCAGAGCTGGGCCAAGCTCCTTTCTGATACAGAGAAGAGCTTTCTTTGACTTCCAGTATCCTCACCTCTCTCCCCCTACACCCCCACAAATGCAATCACCTCAGCAGCTACTTCCTGAGCATTTACTCTGTGCAAAGTGCTTCCTCCAGAGACAGGTAATTGGTGCAGAGACTTTTTTTTTTTTTTTAATATCAGCTGATCAGACCTAATGGTTTCCATGGCTGCTCAAACAAAGCCCAGAAAAAGACATGAAAATTCTCAGAAAAGCCCTAGGAGACGGCACACCCCCCAACCCCAGAATGCAGAACACCACACTGTGCCCACCCCTGGGATGCCGCTCTGAAGAGGGAAGACCAGATCTCTCTAAAAATGCCAGCCTCCAAAAGGGTAGTGACTGGAGCCCTCAGAAGAGTTAAGATCTTTTTTTTCCTCCCTCTGGAATCAATGTTGCCATCATTTATCAACTGACAGTGCTGTTTGGTGAGCCATGAGATTAAAACGATGATGAAATAATGACAGCAAATCTGGAAAGAAGAGAGGAGTGGTGCCTGGGGTTCTGATATCTCCCACATTCCAGCACTCGGGGAACTCGGGTCACCATCTGTCAAGGTGCCAGTTGTCCTGCGCCCAGGAAGGGCAATGTCAAAGGAGAGACGCTGTTCTGAGGGCAGGGAGGATGAGAAGGGGTCCAGCTCCAGGCCGTGGTGTTTTCAGAAGGCCTTGACTGCTTTGACAAAAGCCAAAGAAAGGAAGAGAAAGATGAACAGCAGTCACAGGGCTGCTGTGACAGGCCCGAGGTCCAGCCATTTGCTGGACCTGAAAAGATGCCATTGGCCCCTCAGTGAAGAGGCTGGGCTTGAAAGAAATGGACACAACAACTACGTGAGCGAGGTGGAGAAGAGGCGCGGCTCTCATTGCCAGGCTGGATGGATGGTCTCACCAAGGGGGGAACCCCAATCCCCAGCTCCAGGGAGAGGCCGAGGGTCATGGACACATTTCATTCTAGACTCAAGCTTTTTCCCTTTTCCCACCTGAAGCATTTTCTCATACAATGAAGTCAGGAGAGAAATGTTTCCAAGGCTGGGACCGTGCTTCCAAGGCTGGGACTGTGTAAAGGTCACATCCGTGTCAAGTTCGCCCTCCCTTTGGCACCCCCCAGACACAGGCGCATTCCCCGCGGCCCAGGGAGGAGCAGAGGGGCCTCACTAGCAGCATCCAGGAGGAGAGGGTGCACGAGGGTGTGGGGCACTGGCTGGGGGTCAGAAGTTCAAGGTCTCTGCTGGTTCTGAAATGCAGTTTCCTTCCCAAGGTACCACCCCTGTCTTTGGCCAGTGTTCCAGGAAAATCGGTCCCAGCCTCCCCACTTCCAACCCCCAACCCCTGCTGCCAACATGCTTGGTCCCCTGCTCTCACTCTTCATCCTCCTATCTCTTCTCCCGGAGCCAGGCGGGAGGTCAGATCATCCCCTTAGAGGCTAAGAAGGCATTTGGGGAACAGCAGGTGGCCCTATACAGGGAGGGCTACAGGGGAGACCTTGCAGCTCTGAGAGCCTGCCTGTGCCAGCAGCGCCCTCCAGGCCAGGCCTGGGTGATGAACTTTCCTGCCCCGTAGCACAAAGCAGGCCCAGGCCTGCCTGGGCCCGAGGACACATCAGTCTCCTGCTCCCGCCTCTTGTACTAAGGGGGCTTGGGCCCCACCTCACACCAGGGGGAAACCCGGCCCTGCCTGCCTTGCCGCAGGCCTCCTCCTGCTGGTGTAAGTGCTGAAGATAGCGGAGACTCAGCCCAGCCAGGGCCCGGGGGCCCCCCTCTCATCTTTTCTGCCCTCAGCATCCCAACATCTTTCCAGCATCCTTTCTAAGAACAAGCTTCCAACTGTCTGCTGTCTCACGGCCCCCCAAGCCAGGGATGGGGCCTGAAGCCAGGTCCGCTCTGAAACCCCATCTCTTCCTGGTCCAGCCCCTCTGAGCCAGCCATGCAACATAATGAGAGAGGATGTTCCAGGGCACCCAGCCTCCTCCACCCCCTAGAAGCACGTGAGGACACAGGGCTTGGGCCACCACTTCTGTCTAGAATCTCCCTCCTGTGGGCGGCCGACCTGACCCTTGCAGCCTCTAACTAGCCAGAACAACCTCATTGACCTCAGCGTTGATGAGTGTATTTTGTGGCATTTAAGGCAGGTTTCAAGTTAAAAAAAAAAAAAAAAAATCATGACACTTCTTTGGTTAAGTGGTTTACCCTTTGTGGTAATTAGATGTAGTGATTGGAATCTCTTTTCTATTACATGGCAATTTTCCTTTAAATTTCCCCTGAAAAAAAAAAAAAAAAAAAAAAAAAAGGAAAGAAGGCAGCAGGGCCAGGCGAGTCATTTGCATTTTGCGAATGAGGCCTCTTGTAAGCTCAGCTCAGGCGTGGGGCCCAACGTATGGAATGCTTAAGAGATTACTAAGAATAAAAGCTATTAATTAGTCATATACTCAATTCCGCAGACACGATGCGCATCAAAAGCTTCTTTTCTTCCCTTTTCTCCTTCCCTCTTCCTGCGGCCTCCCACGGAAGCCTCCATCTTCTCTAAATTGGCTCCTGCTTCCTGGACCACCTCCCGTTAACATGGCGGCTGCGTGGCCGACTAGGGGGCCTCTGGGGTTTGGGGGTAGGAGCTGGGGCACCGGCTCCCTCCCGCTCTGGGTGACGCTGGCAGGGGAGGTGACAGTGGCTGGGGGACCCAGGCTTCCCCACCCGAAGTCCGAAGCTTACGCCTGCCTGTGCCTCTTCCTTCCTCAATGGGCACCGGGCCTCCTCCCCCCTCCCCTAGGGGTCCAGGGAAGCCCACCAGCCCCAGCAAGGAGTAGAGTAAGAAAGGTCAGGGAGAGCTTCTAGGGAGATGCAGGGAAAGCAGGTTTTGCGAATCCACAGCCTCTGCCTCTGTTTCCCCTTCTGTAATGCAGGGGTGGGCTGAGGCCGGGTCTAGCTTCACCCAGAAAAGATGGGGGCTCCAGAAGCCAAATGGGGGCTCCCCCACCATCTGCTGATTCTGGAAGGTTCTGGTTGGCCCAAGGCAGGTGACGGAGGCCCAGAGTGACAGGGACAGGACAGGTGAGGGATCCTGGGGATCTGAGGGAGCTGACTGGGCAACGTGCCAGGACTGCATCTGAGCATCCCTCCTTCACCCCCTCAGAGCTGTGGAGTAAGGGGAGGACACCGCCACCCCCTCCAATGGCAGCTCAAGTCCCAAAGCCAACCCACTCCAGAAATCTGCTTCTAGCTGAACGTGCCAGGGAGGACGGGGCTTCTGAGCCTCGCACTTATGAAAAATACAACAAGGAAAATTGGATGCGGCAGACAGGGAGCGATGGAGCTGGGAAGGCAACCAGGAGGGAGCTGGGGCATTTTCCGGAAGGAGGGGCCTCGGGGCGCATGGCAGCCTGAGCCCCAAGGGCCAGACCGCACTCTCAGGGCCACGGCTCAGGCGGGGTCAGCTGGGGGTGTCCCCTGCGCCCATGTCCCCCAGCACTCAGATCAGTGCGGGTGACAGGCAGCGGATGCCTGGCTCTGGGCCTGCGCCAGGGTGAATGCTAGCAGGCAATTCACAGCCCTGCACAGGCCTTCTAGAATCAGACAGAGGAGGCATCTTTCTTCTTAAGGAGGGATAAAGGCTCAAAAATGAAAATCATCACCGGTCACAAGCAAGCGAGTCTGCCAAATTGATTAGGAGAGACTAAACCCCTTGGAGGTGAAGGGAAAGGGGTATTTTTTGCATTTTTTGAACCTGTCCCCAGTGGCCAAAGGCAAAGCAGGGATTCTTCTGGGCCTGGCTGGTGGGGAGCTGGGGTCTCTGAAGGCTGACACCACGCGTGCCCCAGCGCTGGCTCCGGATATGCTGGCTGGACAGAGCCTGGGCTCGAGCTCGGGGTGGGGCGGGTGGGGAAGCAGTTCTGCCTCCATCGAGTGCCGTGCGCAGCCCCTGGGACGAGGTGGGGGGGTTACGTGGCCCACACAGGTCACTCAGAAGCTGCCGTGGCCCGCAGGCAGAGGCCCTGGCCCACAGGCAGAGTCTCTGCCCCTGCCCTCCAGATTCCATCTGCCTTCGGGGTGAAAAGCTAGGGGAAGTGGCTGGGCTAGTCCCTTCGTGAGTAGGACTCTAAAGCCATGAGTCCTTCTGCTTCCTTTCTGTTCCAGGGTGGGTCTGTCTCTGATCCATTCCCTGCAGCCAGTGAAAGGGAAATGGGGCCAACGGTAAAGGGAAAACTGAAGTCAGGGAAGAGAAATCTGGCCCAGCAAAAAGAATCAGGCAGTGAGCTCTTTGTCACTGGCCACATTCAAGCACTTGATGGGGAGGTGGCAGCTGTTAAGACAATGCCTGGTTCTTTGAGGAGAAGATCCTGGTTCCCACTCTCACTTTACCATCCCTGAGGACCTTTTAAGGAAGATATCGAGAGACTGCTCAAAACGACCAGTGTCCCCTGAAAATAGCAGGTCAGGGCCATCTCACAGCCAGGCCACCCAGCCCCATCAAAGAGTCGCTTTTGCCACCAGACAGCCTGCAAAATCCCCATCCTCAGTGTCTAAGAGGCGCTGGGAGAGGAAGTTCAGACACGCGCTGCCCCATCTAGGAGTCTGGACAGGCAGGGAGCGCAGAGGGTGACCCACCACCTGCGCTGGCTCTCTTGGGGCCGCTAGGGGGCCACCTCCCAGGCACTGCAGCTCCCGGTCCCAGGCTGCCTCCCGGCCATCCTCGGTGCCAGGACCCGCGCCCCCCTGAGCTCCCACCACCATCCCACTAGCTGTTCTCCCAACAGCATGCTCACAGCTGCCGGCTTAATACACCCGTCCCAGCCAGTGTGACGGCTGCGTGGGGCACTTTTCACTCTACAATTTTTAAGCATTTACCATTTCTTTTGAAATGTTCCAAGTAGTTGCCTGAAATATCCACATTCGCTTCTTTAAAAACACTCAGGAAGCTTCCCTTGCCTCTTGATTCTCCCTCCCTTTACTTCCTCCCTCCCTTTGCATTTTTTTCTTTTTTTTTGGCGGTACGCGGGTCTCTCACCGCTGTGGCCTCTCCCGTCGCGGAGCACAGGCTCCGGACGCGCAGGCTCAGCGGCCGTGGCTCACGGGCCCAGCCGCTCCGCGGCATGTGGGATCTTCCCGGACCGGGGCACGAACCCGTGTCCCCTGCATCAGCCGGCGGACTCTCAACCACTGCGCCACCAGGGAAGCCCTCCCTTTGCATTTTTAACCCAATGTTTTTCTCTAGTTTCGGAAATTCTATTATCACTGGGGTCAGGCCCATTTTTCTCACATTAATATGATTTCCAGGATTGCCCAAGACCCCACCCCACCTCCCATGCTGCAGGGGCAAAGCCCACCTTTCCCCACGTCTCCCCTGGGGACACCATGCCCGGGCAGATCTTCAGCCGGTGGGTGGGCAGCTGCTGCCTTGCTCCCCGCTGGAGAGGCTGGCAGGCCAGGGGCTTTCTGACACCACTGCCACTGCCCCTCCCACTTGTGCTGAGGGCACAGGGGGTCCTGTGGGGGGCTAACCCGGCCCCCACTTCCTGGCAAAGCCAGTCCCTGAGGCACTGTGGCCATCGGAGCCACCACGGTGCCATGGCCCCTGTCCTTCCCACTCCCACCCACGCCACCCCCCACCTGAAGGCCCAAAAGTCCAAGCCCGGAGGGTCCTTGCAGGAACGTCTTTCCTGTCACCGCCCCTAAATCTCTTTTACAGCAGTCAGGGTTGACGGCCGCTGGCTCGGGCAAGATGCCGGGTCCCTGCGCTCCTCGGCGCTGGGTCACTGAGGCCCAGCACAGCGCGGGGCACACAGGGGTGTCACTCATCTCTTCCTCCCTCCTCTCTTGTCCCTGGGGCTCAGTGCAAAGGGCCCAGGCGGGTGTGTTGGCAGAGGCCTTCCTCTCATCCTGCACCCACCCTGCTGGCAGCCTGGCCCCAGGAGGGGCTCCTTCTCCCTGAAGCATCTCACTCCACCCTCCCTCAGACCCGCGATCACCAGCTGTGAGCCTGATGGGGAAATCCAGGCGCTTGGCGAGATCTGGCCGCCAGCCGGGGTGACCCGGTTCCCCCTCTCCGAGCCAAGCCTCAGGTGGGTGACGAGGGGGGCAGAGAACTGGGTGCCCCACCCCCCCGTGTCTGACGCTTCTGTCGAGAGTCCCCGCACCCGAGCCGCCCACCTGGAGGAACTAACCAGGCTTTCTCCTCAAGACGGAGGAAACCAAATGCAACACGAGCCAACGATCAAAGCCACAGCAGACACGGGACTGCCATGTGCTCATCTCCCAGGAGCCAATGTCCAGGGCACCTCTCACCTGCCCTGTGCAAGGACATGCTTGCAGAGGGTCCCAGAAACCACCCACCTCTGGCTGGTCCCGCTTTCAAAAGGTTCTGCGTACCCAGGAGGAACACACACACAAAACTCTGAAACTGGCTTAGATATTTTTACCCGACCCAGAACACCACCTGCCTGCAGGCCAGCGGCCTCAGCTGAGATGCCCACCTGGCATTCAGCTCCTGAAGAGATGCTGAGAGCCGTGGGGAGGAAGCAGAAGCGCCCGGTGTTTAGAGGTTTGTCATCTGAGAGGGAGAGAAGCGGGGAGATGGGGTTGAAGGCTGGGGACAGCTGCAGGGCCGCGAGCCAGAGAGACAGTGCAGTTGTGCGACTCTGCCCCCTTATTATGAATGTCGCAAGGCGGGTGTGAACGGAGAGGCAAAGGAGAAGAGTAAACTAGAAGAAACCCCATGCATAAGCCCTGCGGAGCAAATGCTTTTAACAGCCACCAACAGCAATCCCCCTTCCCAGTGTTCAGAGGTTACTGTATCTGGTGAGGTGTGGAGTGCTAACGCGCTCGCTCGGGGGCCACCCAGCGCTGGTGGAGCAGAGTCCATCCCTGGCGCCTGGGGAGGAAGAGACCAGGGAGGGGTCCTGAGCCAGACCCTGGTGAATGGAGGGTCCGCTGCAGAAGGTGGATGCCTGGCCAGCCAATGGCATGGGGAGGACGGGGCTGTGAACAAGGTCCCTTCTGCCAACGGAGGGACCCCTGCTAGGGGCACCCCTGGCTTTCCTTGAGCCCCTGCCCTTTCCTACCTGCAGAATCAGCCCAGTGGGGCCATCTGGCCACCCGCTCCTTGGCTTCTTCCTTTTTCTCTGAAGGGCAAAGCAACCTCGGGGGTCTGAGTGATGGGGCCGGTCCCGCTGCTGCCTGCTGCCATCTGACACCTGGCTGGTTGACTTGGCCTGGCCCCAGGCCCACCCGCTTCCCTCCCAACCTCACCACCAGACACACAAACACCCACCACGACAGCAACACAAACCAAAGTGCACTGCGAACTGCCCTTGGGCCTCCTTCTTGTAGGTGCCTTGAAACTTCAGTGTTGAGATGAATGTGATGAACTATTTGGTCCTTTTTTTCTGTTTGTCTGTTTTCATATAAAATGTCCAAGTCCACTTTCCTTGTCCTTTCTTGAAATAAATAGAAAGATTTAACTTTTACGGTCCTCTCAGCTGCTGACTCTCAGCTCGGCGGCCCAGCGTGCCAGGGGCCGGTGTCTGTCACCCACGTGGTCTTGGCTGCCCACACCCCCTCCCCAGGCTCCGCCCCGAAGGTCAGCCCCGCTGTCAGGGTCCACTGGAATAGAGGTGGTGGCTGGGAGGGATGGAAGCTCTGGGTTAGTATATTCCCTGGGCACCATGGGAACCAAGATAATGATTCTGCTGCAGGATGGAGAAGGGACCTCTGGCCCCATCCCACGGGCCCCGGGGAAGGCGACCGCCAGCTAAAGGCAGACTCCAAGAGGGTTTCCACGTGGAGATGTATTAATCGGAGCCGTGGATTATCTCATAAGAGGCTCCGGCAACCATGTGGGCACCCAGATAAGACTGGCACCATACGGGTGCTGGGGACACGGCTCTTCCTCCGCTTGCCTGGGTCCCGCCACCTCTGACACCCCTCATCCCCTAGACGCACTCACCACATGCACAGCTCTCCAGGCCTAGCCTGATATCTCACACTCCAAAGAGGGGGAAAAGGAAAAAAATTATTTTCCGTGAGAACAATAGCCGTTTCTGCCAGATTTAACATATAAAATAAGAGCTCATTACTTCTGCCTTAGCTCTGATTTCACATCTGGATACGGGTGAATGAGCTTCTCCTTATATGCCAAGGAAGCAAAGTTATTTCTGGATGTGCCTTGGTGGCAGGTGGCCTGGCTGGGGTGACACGGGGTGCTCTGACCCCACAGGTGCCCCTCGCCCCCCCATCCTCTTCTCTTGGTCCTCACTGCCGGCCCCCTGGAGGCAGGAGCAGCCCAGAGATCACCCTAAAGGGCGGCTCGCCACGTAGGCTTCGGGGAAAGGACCGAGTCTGTTTCCCCAAACTCTTCCTAGGGCCCAGCGCACAGTGGGTGCTCAAGAGGACTGCCTGCTCTTCCTCACCTGACACTCACCTTTCTAGAACCTGATCAGCCAGCCAGTGAGTGGATATTTACTGAGGGCCTACTATGTGCTGGGGCTGGGGCTGGGGCACCCTTCCAGCCTCATGGAGGGGGAGGGAAGGATGCTCATGGACGAGATCAGGGTGGGGAGGCTCTCTGGGAGCCAGGTCTCCACTGAGGGTGTTTCCTCGGATGAGGAGGACTTGGAGAGCAAGGGAGAGGGTCTGCCAGAAGCTCTGAGGCAGGGGGCACGCAGGCGAGTCCGATTCTGTCCCCCTCTGGAAGACTCCGCTTCCCCCATAAGCACAGGACCCATCTGCTGGCCCCACCCATCTGCTGGCCACACCTCTGGTTCACTCCCCAAGCAGGCCCTGCCTACCCAAGCGGGCTCTGGGTCTGTGCTGACTTCTCCACCGGGTGCCCGTGAGGGCCCTTGAAGATTCAACTCAGGCATTGTCTCTGGAGAGGCTGCCCTCTCCGGGCCACACCTGCAGGTTCTCACCTGGACAGGTAACTGGTTCCACACCTCGCTCACTAGGGGCCCCTGGCCAGCAGGTCTTGCCTTCCACCCCTTCAGATCCCAGAGGGCACCGGCCTGGCACGCAGGAGGCACCGGAAACGTGAATGGAGGGAGGGAGTCAATAAACACCAGCAAATCAATCAACCAACAGATCAATCTATCAATGCTGGGCCCGAGGAGGATGACTTTCCAAGAGCAGCAGCCCTGGCGTCCCAGTTGCGAGGCAGTCTCTACTTCTCCTCCCACCCCTCCAGGCAGGGGGAGCCTCGGACGGGGCTGACCCAGCTCACCTGACCCTCCACACACTGGCAGCAGCACCAGAGACCAGGTGCCCCGGCCACTCTCTTCAAGCCGGAGCAGGGGGGCTGGCTTCCCAGACTGTGTTCCTGAGCCCCTAGAGCTAACAGAAGTTCCGCCCAGGAAGGGCTCATGGTCACATGCATTTGGGAACCACTGGATTAACGCCTGTCCTGGGGGCTCCTCGGGCAGGGCCTCGGAGTCCCTCAGAACTGGGTGAGACCCACAGGCTCCACCACCCACTCCCTGTGCCTCTGTAAAGCGTACGCATGATGACAGCTCGCTGCTCCCATTTTTCCCACCACGACAGCACCGACGCTGCTGATGTGTGCCGGGGCCTCCGTGAGAACGCTGCTTCCCTCCCCCCCACTTGTCCGGGGAGTGCAGGCCCCATCCCTGGCGCCCCCGGGGTTTACCCAGCATCCCTGACCCCTAGGTACAGGTGCTGAGCTGGCGGGCACTTCTCCCAAGGAGGCCCAGGTGTCTCCGCAACAGCCAAGTGCCCCCAGGTCTGCACAGAGGAGAGACGTCGGAACAGGGCCTGTTCTCCAAGCCACTGCGACCACACCCAAGGTCTGCGGCCTGCTCCCGAAACCTGCTAGATGGGCTCTCAGGCTGACCCGAGCTTTTGGCTTCTGAACAACAGGGCTGGAGATGGGGGTTTTAATAAGTGGCCCGCGGGGCTGGAGGCCCAGACAGGGTTGGGCCCCACAGGAGGAAATCACCAGGAACCACGGGGGAGGTTCCAGGACCTGTATTTCAGGTCAATGGAAAGAAGACCCTCCACACATAACTGACCCTTTCTGAAGAGGAGGAGGCGGTCTGAGCGGTAGTGAGGCCCAGCCTCACAGGAGGGCAAGCAGAGCTGGCCGGCCCCTCAAGGGGGTGCAAGTTCTGGGCGGTGGAGGCAACAGGCTGACAATGAAGAGCCCCTGTCTCCCTAGCACGTCTTCAGATGGACCCTGGGGGACAGGGTGGTCTCCCCACAAACCCGGGACCCCTCCTGCTGCAGCCTCCACTCCAGCCAAGCAGTTTCCAGCCCTTCCCAAAGAAATCTCAGGACCCACATATTGCTGAGGTTACGGATATGTATGGGGCAAGTCCCCTGAACAGCTGCCCAGCAGACAAGCGGCACCCCAGAGTCCAGCACCCCTGCTTCATGTGTCCAACTCCTGCTGTTCCGTCAGGCTCAGGACTAAAAGTTCCAGTTCAAGTGGGATGATGAGTGGGTAGCCACCATCCCCGTCCCTGGATGCTGCTCTTACCTGGCTACCACCAGGTTCCAGAAGCTTCCCTCCTCCTGCCCCCACTTCCTAGGAGGGGTCCCTGTCCTCATCAAGCATCCTGAAGAAGCGACCAAACCCGGGAAGGGTCTAACACCCCAAATCCCACCCCACACCCAAATTCCGAGGCCAGTTCTTAACACCCTGCATACAAAGCCCTGGTCGGATGTGAGGTCCCCAGCCAGCCCCAAAATGCTGCCTCAGAAGGGCTGGGTGGGGACTTCCCTGGTGGCGCTCCCAATGCTGGGGGCCAGGATTCGATCCCTGGTTGGGAAGCTAGATCCCACAGGCATGCCACAACTAAGAGTTTGCATGCCACAACTAAGGAGCTGGCAAGCTGCAACTAAAGAGCCTGACTGACACAACTAAGACCCAGTGCAACCAAATAAATTAAAAAAAAAAAAGAAGGGCTGGGTGGAGCTTGCTCATCACTCTCAGGCGCCCCCAGCCCCCCTGCTGGATGCCTCCCTCCCCTCCTCCACACCCCTCGGCCTCTTGTCAGCACCTGCTTCTGCACGGCCTGCCACACCCAGGTCCGGTACCGGCACCTCCAAGGGACCCTCTCCTCCCGAGGCAGAGGAAGTAGGATCCCTCGAGCCGCTAACGGACAGCACAAGTGAAAAGCCGGCACTCCCCCCTCGGAGACTTACAGAGGAAGTGAAATCTTATTTGCACTGCTGCCAAGCCTGGGACGCGATGAAATGATGCCTCGGGGAGAGACCGGCCGGCTCCCTGTGGAAGCCGCGGCATCGGAGCTGGACTGATTAAAAGCCACAGTGGCCACATTTCAACCTGCTTCAGGTGTTAAGTAATTTGCTGCCACCCGGAATTCAGGGGCAGGTTTTTATCATTTTCATTTCCGCGATGCAGGCCCGATGTCCCTGCACAGGGAACTGCGGGTCTAAATGCTCCCTGCACCCCAGTGCTGCGATGAAAATGGGGGGGCAGGGACCTGGGAGGGGGTGAGGGTGGAGGCTGGCGTGGAAGCAGATGCCCCGATTCTCTCCCGGGTTACACCAGGCTTGGCTCAGCGTGACAAGGAGGACCGGCTCCAAGATACCCCCATGACCCCACGTTTAGGGGCTCAGTGATCCCCCAGAGACCCTGCGGGTGTTTTCTGAAGGCAGCAATAGTGTACGCTCTGTGAGAGCAGAGGCTACCTCTCTCAGGGCCTGTCCGCCAACCACGCAATCACAGCGCCACACTGCTTCTCCTGCTTTGCAGATCGTGCGGTGAGGGACCCGTGCCCTGACCTTCCACGGCCTTGACCCTCCTGGGGAATGCACAGCCTCACGTTCACAGAAAGCCAGGGACAGGGAGCCGTGTGGTGCGGGGCCCACAGGGTCACAAGCCTCGAGCGCCTTCTCGGCAGCGCTGGGCGGAGGACTGTTTGTCGCCTGCTGGCTTTGGGGGGATTAAGCCTATTACTGAGGCTCCGGGGGCTTATCCGACACCATTTCTGAGGCCCCCTTTCTCCACCTGTTTTCAGACACTCCAGGAAGACCAAAGGGAATCTTCAAAGTCCAGGCTGAGCCAAAAGCAGAGATTCTTTAATTAGCTTTCTCTTGGATGGGGGCCCTGGCGAATGGATTAGCTGTGGTGGGCCAGAGAAAGGGACTGCAGTCCCTCAGAGCTGAGATCACAAGCCCGGGTGAAGGGCTGAGGGGCCGTCACCAGGGATGGTGGCTCCCCAGGGGCTGGCAGATGGAACCTGTCACCAGGAAGACACAGGAGATGTGCTCTCAGTGAGGCCTTCGTCCCCGGGAAGCTGGCACGGAGAGCCGCTTGGCATGGCCGGGCTGTGTGCCTGAGTCTACTAGTGAATGTGCCTCCTTCTCATGTGATGGCCCAGATCTGGAACTCATAACTGGGGGGGATTTCCTAAAGGGGCACCCATCTGTGAGAGGCAAGGCGGTGCAGCCCGATGGTGCCAGGCACCAGACACCTGTCACTGCATTTCATCCTCACTCATCCCTGTTTTCAAGCAAGTAAACTGAGGCCCAGGACTAAGGCGCTTGCCCAAGGCCACGGGGACAGAGGTTAGTACGGGAGCTAGGTCCTGGCCAGTGAGACAGCCTGATTGGGGTCTGTGAACCCGAAGGGAAAGGCACAGGTACACCCCCACCAGAAATCGCTGCAGGGAAGTAAGCCTCCCTAGGCAGGCCTCCTCCAGGAAGGCTTCCCAGACCGACCCACAGCACCTTGGACTCCCCTACTAGGCACTTACACCCTGTGCTGTACCCACTAGTCCCACTCTACACTGAGTGTCTTTTAGAGGCAGGGATTGGGCCTTCATCATTGCATACTCTCTGAATGGAGGAAGGAGGACTGTGTCCTCCTCAGTCTGGGGGCGTCCAGAAAGAGAAGGTGGGCAGGAGGCTGGGTCTTGGGAGTAGAAGGACAGGGAGGACAGGGCCAGGAGAGGAGGCTGCCAGGCATCCCAGGAGCCGAGTTCCAGGCTGCAGTCTCCCCCAGGCCTGGGCTCTCCTGCTGGGCGGCTTTGCCCAGGCAGGCACATGAGGGGCAGGACGATTCCAGGACTTGGGAGACCCAGATTCCTCGGGAATGAAGCCCTTTGAAGTAGGACTTGTACTCTCCCCCTTGAGCTCCCGCATCAAAGGCAGCTCTGCCGTGGTCAGGCCACGCTAGGCTCTACAGACAAGGGCTGCCCTCTTGGGGCAGGCAGCAGAAGGCGACTGGGTTCCCGCGAGCAGCCACCACCCACCCCAGCCTCCCTCTGGCTTCCCTGCTCCCGGGGCAAGAAGCTGAGCCACCCCCAGGGCGCCACCTCAGGCCCCTGTCTGGGATGCTCCCCTGGGCACCCCCTTCCTGACCCTCCAGGACCAAGTGCTGCAGGTGACCGTGTCGCTCCCCTGGCTGCCTGGACCACATCTCCCTTGCTCGCCCTTGCAGCCTCAGCACACAGCACCTGCTGAATGAATGAATGGCTGTGCTCTGGGGCACGTGGGAGGGATGCCTAACCCAGGTCAGGGCAGGTGCCTGGCGGAAATGACATCTAAGCCGGGGCCTGGAGCCTGACCAGAGTCAGCCAAGTGGAAATGGGAGGAGAATGTGCTCCAGGCAGTGGGGAGAGCCCAAGCGACGGCCAGGAGGTGAGAGAGAACACGCAGTTATGAGACCCAAAGTCATTTAGTTGGGCTGGAATGGGAAAGGGTAGGAGAGGGAACCAGAAATGGCAGGAGAGGTTCTGGGGCCGGACGATGAGGGTGAGCCAGTCACGATGCCTGGGGAGCCAAGGTCACTATTAGGGCAAGACCTTCCCGAAATCGAGGATGCCCTGGGGTGCTGGAAGAAGCCATGATATCAGCCAGGGCTGCCCAACTCTGGGGGCCCCCATTTCCATTGTGGCTTCTATGAATACCACCCCCCACTCCCGTTGTACAGTGCAGCCCAGGCACCAGCCATGAGGTTGCAGAGACAGCTGAAACCCAGAGGCACTGCCCAGCAGCAGGAAATGGCATCCACCCCACAAGAGGCCAGGCCCAGAAAGACCACAGCCAAGGAAGCGTGTGGATCCCTGGGGCCAGGGAGCTGAGGGTGGGAATGAGGCCAAACCCCCCCAGGAGCACCCCCAGCGGAGGGCGTGGCAAACCAGGGGCCACAAAGGCAGCAGTGGCCCTGCGGAGACTCCCTGTGAGCAAGGAGGAGTTCTTTGTGTTTTCTGGGGTAAAGCAAGTATTTCCAAGCACCTACTGTGTGCCGGTTGGTGCGAGCTGCAATGCAGTGGTGTGCCCAGCAAAGGCCTGTTTCCAGCACCACGCCTGTGCACGTCAGTACTTCCAGCCTCTGCCTCTTCTGCAGCCGTGGAGAATGATGTCTCTTATCTCGATTAGGCTTTTTCTGATTGCTGGCGAAGTTCTGCGTCTTTTCACTTGTTTACTGGCCATTTGTTTTTCTCCAACCGGGAATTGCCTGTCCATATCTTTTGCCCACTTTTCTTATTGATTTGTAGGAGCACTTCGCGTATCAAGAGAGAAGAAGAGAAGCAGCCTTCGCCTGCGGCAGACCCTCGGGGCCTCCCTTGAGGGTCCTCAGGCCCAGGGAAGGGGGGGGGATTTGCGTGGGCTTCTGAATGCTCCCACTGCATCTCTACACCCTGCCCAGCTCCCAGGGGGCCAACTTTGCTCAAAGACGAAGCACCTTCTGCAGGTGGGAGCCCCTGCCAGGCCTGCATCTCAGCTGGCAAAACCCAGGCTTATTTTTTACTGCACTGAGAAGTCTACACTGCCAGTAGCTGGCAGGGTGCCCCGGATGGCACCTGAGGGGAGCCAGCTGGTATAGCTGGGCATCCAGCAAGAAGGGATGACCATCCCAGCCCAGTTCAGCGGGACCCAGCTGACAAAAGAGGCAAGTCCCAAAGCCTCAGGCTGACCCTCCCAACAGAATTCCAGGGCCCCCTCTGGTGCACACCATCCCTGCCCCCCTTCCAGCTATGACTGACAGTGACCCAGGCGTGGAGGACACATGTGAGCCCTGCCCCTTCACCCTCAGCCATCTGACCTTTCAGGGCTAGACGCAAACCTGTGGTTCATTCCCCTCCAGTGCTTTCCACATTTCAGCAGACAAACAGTGCAGGCCATAAAACTGATTTCCAAAGCCTATAAAGGCAATAACATTTAGGGAGCCAGGAACAAAAAAACAACCCTCCTTTGTCGGAGTAATGGCTGTCGAGAGTCCTCGTGGGGCCCTTTCAGTAGCTGGGGTGGCAGACGCGGGGACCAGCCCACAGAACTCCCTGCACCAGGTGGTATAATGACCGCTCAGCACGTGTTCCGACGGGGCCACGGCAGCCAGGGAGGCTGCAAACTTCCCGCTTATCTTTTCCGACTACGCTGAGCCCAGCTGCACTGGCTCCCCAAAACCAGGGAGGGCTCACTGGCACCCTGCGACCACCCCTCTCCCACCCGCCACTAAGCTCCTGGCAGAAGAGTCAGACTGCAGATTGCAGGCCACCTGGTGTCGGCCAAGGTCACCCCCCTGCTCTGCGCCATGCTTGGGTGAGCCTCCCGGGAGGACAAACAACACCGCCACAAAGGTGGTCACGATGACCTCTGCATGACAGAAGGGGGGGTTCCCTGACCTCCCCCAAGCTCTCCAAATACCCTCATCCTGGGCTGACACCATGCCCACTCACCAGACACCTAGAACTACGAGTGGTTGCCATGAGCCCACTGCCCCTCATTCATTCATTCACTCACTCATTCATTCAAAGGTGATTTGACATAGGGGAAAGTACCCAGGATCTGGTTCAAGCTTCCGGACTGTCTGGAGACAAGTCACTTAATATCCCAGCACCACTGCTTCCCAACCTGAAAAGCAGGCATACTAAAAGGCAGCTCCCAGGTCATCGATAATGATGATTATCCCGGGCTCAGAGAACTGCTGCGAGAGGAGGGGACCAAGGTCTGGGTCTGTGGGGCAGGAGGCTGGGCCAGGTCTGAGGGCAAAGTGCCAGGGGCAGGCCTGCCAGCCAGCGGGGAGGGGGCCAGTCTGGAGACAGGGGGATAGTCAAAATGACCCCAACAGTCCCTTCCAGACAAGGATGAAACAGGGTCGGAGGACAGGGCATCCAGGCTCTAAAAATCCCACCCTCAGGGCAAATCCATTGTGCAGCCAACAGATCCACAGACAAGGGTAAGAGAGGGACCCCCTCCCCCTGGGGACTGTGGGGACCCCCTCTCAGAAGTCACTCCTTCCTCCTCCTTTTCCTCCAGGATCAAAGCACATAGCGACATGGAATTAGCCGCAAGCTCAGCCTCCGGCTTAACCACAAAGAGGTGGAGAGAAGTGAGTATCTTCTAACCAAGGACGCCCCCCACAAAGGGGCCCCCAGAGTCACTGTGGGAGCACGAGAGGTGGGGAGGTGGGGTGCCAGCCCATGGGAGCTTGGGGTGGGCTCCAAGGGCCTCTCCAGGCTGGCTGTGGGGCTGAGAGGCGGCATTTGCATGGAGAGCCTCTGTGGCTCTGGAATTTATGCAGCTGCCTGTGTGATTCCTAAGGCGAGACGAATCTCCAGGCCGCTTTTCTCAGCAGGAACAAGTCTTTTCTTCAAATTGATGGTGACACATTTTTAAACTCCGATATTAAGGAGGGAAAGATTTTGCCGCCCCCCGCTCGGGGGCAACCCTTATTAGTCACTGGCTCATCTGAGAGAAATCACAGTGGCGGACCCAGTGGGCCCGCACAAGGCAAGAGGCCCAGAGGCCAGGCCGCTGACAAGGGAATGGGCAGCGACAAAAGAGAGGGCAGAGGGGCCTCCCACATCCGGAGCAAAGCACTTAGAGATGGCACTCTGGAGCAAGGGATGAAGCATCTGTAGGGGTAATAAAGAAGAGTTGGGGGCTTCCCTGGTGGTGCAGTGGTTGAGAGTCCGCCTGCCGATGCAGGGGACGCGGGGTCGTGCCCCGGTCTGGGAAGATCCCACATGCCGTGGAGCGGCTGGGCCCGTGAGCCATGGCCGCTGAGCCTGCGTGTCCGGAGCCTGTGCTCCGCAACGGGAGAGGCCACAACAATGAGTGGCCCGTGTACCACAAAAAAAAAAAAAAAAAAAAAGTGTTGGTAAGGGTGACAGAGGGAGACAATGGAGGGAAAAGGGACAGAGTAGAAAGAGAAAGAGGTATTAAGCTGAAATATAAATGGATTTCCAAGCTTAGAGTTACAGAACCTAAAATCTTGTTTCCCTTTTTGCTATGGCTGCCAGGAAGCTCAAAGCCACTTGTCATATTCAGTTGCAATAGACTTGTTACAATGGCCTAGCTTTGAGGTGTCTTATGGGCGGGGCCAAGGTAAGTGCCAGGAGCCAAGCTGCCCAAGCAGCCACCAAGAGCATAACATACAAGGGCATGGGCCCTCAGTAGACCAGACACCAGCATCCCAAGGCAGGAGGTAAGGCTGAGCAGACCCAGGAACCAGGCCAGAGGCCGGCAGGTCAGAAAGCACGTGCAAAGGGCATCCAGGCCAAAGGGTTCCAGGTGTGGCCAAGAGCACAGGGCACATTCTTATTGGATGCCCAGGTCAGCGTCCTCCTTGTCACTTGTTTCTTTTTATTCCTGTTTTAATCCTTCCCCGGTTTTATTATATCTGTTTTTCAATGGAAACAGGTAGGTTAAACGTTTTTAAAAAATCAATTCCAGCTCAAACGCCCACTTGCTCAGTGATAACAGTCACCATTTGTTGAATTCCAGTGACTTGCCAGGCATTGGCATGCATCTCCGTCCTCCAAACCACCTTCTGAGGGGGCAGCACTCTCCCAGGTTTACAGACAAGAAAACCGAGGCTCAGAGGGGAGGTGTACCCTGGTCAAGGTCACAAGAGCTCCTAAGTGGCCACAGCAGCCCTGGCCCCTAACATGCCCCCACTCCCACCCCCTGAGTCCCAGAGCCCAGCACCCTGTTCTACGCACCAGAGGGGCTCCCATCTGCCTCGTTAGGAGGGAGATGAGGCTGAGTCAAGGTCAAGCCTGGGGAGGCCAAGAGGTGGTCAGGTGACCCCCAGAATTCCATCAACAACACTCTGGTCCCCTCCCTGCCAAACCCCAAAGCTTCAGCCACAACCTGCCCCACCTTTGCATGACCCGTGAGCCTCACCAGAAAGTTCCCCGCCAGCTGCCAAGCAGGCCTTAGCTCCTTTGACAGAGCTGTAAGGCTCCCGTCACAAATGTCAATTCTGGGCCATTTGCTTCGTAGATTTTAACGTTCCTGTTTCTCCTCAACATCCCCAGCAAGGTAGCTCTTGCTTTTCAAAAGGGATGTGGCGTTTGATGATGTTTAAACCTACGTGAAATACAGCCAGGCGGCAATAATAAAACAGGCTCGAGCCCTGCTGGTAGGGGGATGGCTGACAGCCCGGCCTCTCTCTTCCCACATGCTACGCAGCCACCGCAGCTAAGCTCCTATTTTTATGGCAATTACAATGTCCGACGAGGGGGAGACAGCAGCGAGGGGAAGGAGGAGGGTGGGTACTGCTCTACAGGACCACTTGTTGCCGCTGGGTGTGGGGTTCGGCTGATGGGGTTTTAATGAACCAAAGTGGGTGATGCCAGTCAGCCGTGTCCACCCCCCGCTGCCACCCTCTCAGGGCCGTCCGGGCTCACTGTCAAACCCGGGTCCACACCCAGTACCTGTCCTCCCCGGAGGCTGCAGCCCAAGCTCCTGGTTCCCAAGTCCTCATTGGCTCCTGACACTCCCACAAGGACATAAATATTTGTGGTCCCTCCCCTGCCCGATGTGCAGGCAGCAGGAGTTCCCGCCACTGTGCCCACTGGGCAGCCTGCTTTCACCCAGCGGTCCTCGGCAGAGATGAGTTGTTAGTTCCTGTCCTTTTGTGTCCCTCCTGGGGAACTGCTGTGCAGACATTCTTGGACAGCCCCCGCCACGGATGGGCACTGGCCATGTGCCAGCCCTGTCTAGGGATGGAGACCAGGGGTCAGTGGACCCTGCCCCTGCCCTCCAGGGGCTCCGGTCTAGTGGGTGGTGCAGTGAGATACTTCACTAATAAGAACAATACTTACCATTTACTGAGCCCCTCCAGTGCGCAAGGCATTACAGGCACTAACTCATTTTTTCCTCTTAATTCTCCCATAAGGTGCACGTGTGGAAACTGAGGCCCGGAGAAGCAGCTAGTGGAACCAGATTTTACCCCAATCTATCAATATTTTGTGAGCTGGCTCTGAAGCCAGCCCGTGCCACACCCGTGGGGGGCTTCCAGCCCAGGCCTGGCTCCAGGACCCCCCAGAACAGCTACACCCCTTCCATAAGTGATCAGTCAAGATTACAGGGGGGAGATTCCCTGGTAGTCCAGTGGTTAGGACTCCTCACATCCACTGACGAGGGTGTGGGTTCGATCCCTGGTTGGGGAACCAAGATCCCACAAGCTGCTCAGTGTGGCCAAAAAAAAAAAAAAAAGATTGCAGGGAAAGGTAACCCATGATGCAGTCACTGCATCCACGTGAAACACGGCTGCCAGCAGGGCCTGAGGAAACATGAGTAGAAATGATTTGCAAAATAAATGAGCCCCAAAGGTGAGCTTCTGAAACGCAAGAAGACCCCTAGGAGGGGAGAGGAAGGGAGGACTGGGAGCTACAGGTGGCTTCAGGTCTGCCAGCTCGGGCTCAGGCGAGGCAGCCAAGCTCTGAAGGACAGCTTCAGTCAACACTCCACCTCCTGGCCCCCTGGGGAGAGGGAACATCCCCTGTTCTGGGCTGTTCCCATGTGACACACACACCTTTCCTGACAGAAGGCAGAGCAGACACTGACAGCCCTGCCACGGAGGGGAGGGGGGCTAGCCCTCCTGCCCTGCATGATCACGGTCAAGAGACCCCAAATCCAAAAGACTAGGGGTCAGGAAGGGCCCTCCTCACCTCCCTGGGCCCAGCAAGTGCTCGGCTCACCACAGGGAGGACAGGAAGGTGGTGCCCTCGACATCCCCTGTCCCAGCCCTACTGAGGGCTGGTGCACAGCAGTCCTGGTTCCACGGGTCTGAGCTGCCCTCCCAGAGAAACAGCAACAGCAGGAGGCCCAGAGCTGGCATTTCTTGGGTTTCCTCTATCCCAGACGTCGCTGTGCTGAGCGAATTGTCTCCTTTCAAACTCACGATGAGGGACTTCCCGGTGGTCCAGTGATTAAGACTCTATACTCTCATTGCAGGGGACCTGGGTTCCATCCCTGGCCAGGGAACTAGAGCCCACACGCCGCAGCTAAATCTCCCGCACGTAGCAACGAAGATCCCGCAGGTGGCAACGAAGATCCTGCGTGCTACACCTAAGACCTGGCTCAGCCAAAATAAATAAATAAACATTTAAAAAAACAAACAAACTCACAATGACCCAGGACGTGGGTCCTAATGCACATTTTTTTTTGTTTTTTTGGCTGCACTGGGTCTTCGTTGCCGCGCGCAGGGCTCTCTCTAGTTGTGGCGAAAAGGGGCTACTCTTCTTTGCGGTACGCGGGCTTCTCATTGCGGGGGCTTCTCTTGTTGCGGAGCACGGGCTCTAGGTGTGCAGGCTTCAGTAGCTGCGGTGTGTGGGCTCAGTAGCTGTGGCTCACGGGCTCTAGAGCGCAGGCTCAGTAGTTGTGGCGCACGGGCTTAGTTGCTCCGCGGCATGTGGGATCTTCCCAGACACAGGGATCAAACCCGTGTCCCGTGAATTGGCAGGCAGATTCTTAACCACTGCGCCACCGGGGAAGCCCCCTAATGCACTTTTATCCCTGTTTTACAGATGAGAAAACCGAGGCTCAGAAAGGTGAAGGGGCTTGCCTGAGGCCACGCAGCTGGTACACAGTGGAGCTGGGACTCATACCCAGGACTCCAAGTCCCAATTTCAATGTCCTGTAATGGAGACTCCAGAGCGGGTGGGGCTGTCTGGAGATTGGGAGGTGAGGAAGCGGGGGCTGGATACTTTCACTCTTTTAGGTCATGCTATGTCTTAGAGGCCACCCCAAGTTGGGACCAGGGCAGGTCCCACCCAGGAGTCCCCAGAACCAGGCTCTGGTGTGTGTATGTAAGCCCACCCTAGGGGTCTGGAGAGAGCAGATTCATCTCAACACCCCCACAAACAGCACTGTCTGCACAGAGCTTTGTGTTGAGAGGGAGGGAAGGGGACCCCAGTTCCTGGGGGGAATCCACGGCTTTCACATGATGTGTCGGACCCCCTTCACCTCCTAGGGACACAGGGTACCCATGCGTTAAACGGCGGGCAAGACACAGCCTCCTGGGGAGGCCCGAAGCTGGCTGGGCAGCCCTTTGCCAAGGCACTGCAGGATCATTCCGGGAGAGCGATCCAAGGGCTGCAGATCCAGCCCTTTTCATGCTTGGCCAATTTAATGGTCCCCATTAATTTCAAAACACACACATTCCCACAAGCTCCAGGCTCGTCAGCTCAGTGCTTGGGGTGGAGAGCACGTCAGGGACACAGGCCGGCACACTGGTGTGGGTGCTGAAGGCTGGCAGCCTCAAGGACGAGATGAGCCGGACAGAAAGGGCTCAGGGCCCCTCAGCAGGGGGTGGCGGGCAGCGGAGCCCTACCTGCGTTTCCTGACCATTTGTGTGTTGTGATGGGGAGGAAAACGGCCCAGGAGAAAGGGCAGTCCTGGGAGTTAGGAAGGCCTGCTTTGCCACTTCCCTGCTATGTGACCCTGAGCAGGTCACCGTCTCTCTCTGGGCTTCAGATGCTCCCCTGTCTTCCCTACAAGACTGCAAATGCCTTGGCGGCAGGCACTAGGTCATTGGGCCTCACACTGAGCCAGGAACCTCACCAGCTGCCCACACAAGTGGCAGTCTGCCACTGTCCTCTCCTGCATGATGCTTTAGTCCCTTCTAGTCCCTTCCAGCCGTGGCTTCTATGACTGACCAAGAGGGGTCTGCGTGGGGTCTGGGCTGGGGCAGAAGGAGGGGGCTCAGAGGGGATCACTGGTTCCTGCTGTCTGACCAACTCTCAAGGACATCTGATCACTCATTCATTCAACAAACATTTACTGAGTCTCAGGACAAAAGATCATTGGGTCCAAGGTCCATTGCCCACTGTCACGTTCCCTATGGAAGGACAGGAACGATCTGGCTAATAAAGGGAAACTTGGGAGAAGACCTTGGGGCAGAAGGACCTTCCAGGATCCTCGAGTCCTGCCCATCGGCCAGAGCTCGGCTCACTGGCCCAGGCCCTGTGAGCCCTTGAGGGAATCTCAATAATTCAGAAGGGATCCATCATTTATGAATTTATGTAACCGCTTCTCGACCTTGTGGAAATGAGCCTCCCTCCTCCTGCAGTGGTAGAAATCAGGCCTTGGCACAGTCTTTGGTGTCCCAGGCTTTCTAATGTGGGGAGAGAGCCACCCGCACGCCAGGCCTCCCTGTTGGCCTCCCAATCCACTCAGCCCCCCACCCCTAGACTGGACCCAGAGAGAACTTCTGAAAAAGCAAACGCGATGGCATCCCTCTCAAACCCAAGTTTGAAAGATGAGGGTTTGATTCCTGGCTCGGCCTTTTACCCAGCACTGTGGTCCCATACGTTCCTCAGTCTCCTCATCTGTAAACTAGGGGAATATTATTGCCTGCCTCAGAAATGAGGTGATATGTCCAGTGTGCGGGCAGCCCCTGGCCCAGAGGGAACACACAGTAACACACTACCCCCACCCAGAAGCAGGGCTTGGTGGGGTGCTCAGGGCAGGGACTGGGGCACAGGACGACCAAGCAGCCACAGGAGCAGGCGCCCACCACAAGGCCTCATGGGGCCCATGAGCCTGGATCCATCTTTTCTGCACTGACCACCCAGTCCCCATCCCGCTTCTCTGTTTCCCTGTAGTGAGGACAGATGACAGCAGACCCACTCTGGGGACCCCAAATTTTAAACCAGAAGAGAAAGGGAACAAAGAGAAGGTATTCCCAGCTACCCAGGAAAAAAGTGGGGGTGGGGATTTCATGGAGGCTCTTTAGTCTGGCAAACCTTCCCTACCTGTGCCACTACTGCTTAGCTGTGTGGCCTTAGGTAAGATGCTTCAAGTCTCTGAACCTCAGTTTCCCATTGACACCGTGGGGCTGATATAACACCAGGAGGCTAGGAGAGGTAGCATGGGGTGTGGATACAGCCTAGACCTAGAGGGAAACCCTCAGCTCAGGACCCACCACGGCTCATTCCAAGCCCCCCAGAACTTCCCCTGAGTCCCACCCGCCTCACCCTCCCTGCCAATGCTCTCCCTCTCTCCCCTTAGAATGTCCTTGTCCAACTTCTAACTCAGATCCCTACTTCTCAGCTCAAGTACTGCCTCCTCCAGGCAGCCCTCCAGATTGCCTCCCACACTTGCAGGTGTGATTCCCATCCCTCATGCACTTTGCTGTCCCTTCCATTCATATTTTTCACTCTGCATTTGGGAATTGAGATTGAGTCTTCTGTAGCCCAGGACCTACCCCAATGCCTGGTGCACAACAGGCCTGCCATGTACGCCTGCTGATCAAATGAATGAAAGGCTACACATGAGTTTGAATTCTGACTCAGTCACCTGCCGAGCTGGGGCATGTTATCTCCTTCTTGAGCCTCAGTTTGATCACTGAAAATGGGGATCCGAGTCCTGCCTGCTTTGCGGGGATGCCAAGTGGTCGGCATGGAGGGAGTGGCCCGTCTCACCTGTGCTCCCCAGGGGCCAGGGCCCAAGGAGTCTTCCGTGGTTCACAGGTTCCCGCCCACCCTCCTTGCCCACTGCGAAGAGGCTGCTGCTGAAGGTAGCTGTGAAGGCCCGGCCTCAGTAAACACCTTTAAATCTGAAGTGACAGGTAAAGCGATTTACGGAGACAGTTCAGCGTCAGATCACTTCCCACAAGGCAGTCGGCGTCCCTCGGCCCCCCTGCTTGCTAGTCCATCAAGGCGGTCTCTAAATCACTGACTCCGAGCGGTGGCCCAGGGACAGCCAGTGGGCCAAGCTCCTCCGGGCCCTCCTGGCAGCAGAAGGGATGAAGCAAGGGCTTTGGCTGGCTTGCCAAGGAGACGAGGGTGATAGAAGCAGCTGGCAGATTTTCACAAATCAAAGCCCCAAGACTTAAGGAAACAGAGCACCACTTCATGCCTTATTTTACATAAATAAGCAACTTAAAAATCTCCCAGTGAGGCCAGCTTGTCGCTGTGAAACATGGCTTCCCACCTGTTCTGCACGGCCCGGCCCGCATGCCGGGTCCCCGCAAAGGCTCCCCTGACCCTCCTTGCCTCCCGCACCCTCCTTGCAGAATTAATTGGTCCCTGAGGCGACGCGTGGCACTCTGCTCAGACCTCGCTTCCAGTGCTTTGTCACATTATATTCTACTTAGTTTCTCTCGTGCTGACTTTCCAATACTAATTTACAGGGGCTTACTACGTGCCAACCCTGGGGTGGGGCCAACGATGCTCCATTTTTCAGATGGAGAAATAGAGGCTTGGAGACACCTGACCGGAGGCCACAGCACGCGCATGGCCTTGACTCAGTGGCCTGGGTCAGCTTTGCAGTTTAATATTCCTTCTGTCTTTGCACAAAGCATCACATTCATCCCTGCTCTGTCCTGTTATGCCCTGAAGGCCAAAGCCGGCAGCCGGACCCTGGACTGGCCAAGAATGGGGGTCTTTCTTTGTGCCAGGACATTTCCTGCCTGGGATTCAGCTGTCTGTCAGGAACTAGGGGCCCACAAGCACAGGCTTGGTAAGCTGGCAAACTCAAGGGCATGGAAGGGACCCTGTCAAGGTCATGCTGCCTCTCCCCATAGTCCCCACCATTCCGTGGCAAAGAGAAGACATAAACACTCCAGAAGCTGAGGCACGCCCCCAGACCCAAGCTTTCTCTGGAGGAGATGCTAGGCCTGGCTCTCTCTAGACACAGCCTGGGGGACGTGGGGCCAAGCTGGAGAGGCAGGCGCTGCCCCAAAGAATCTCCTCCTCCAGAATGGGGGCTGCAGGGGCTTCCTGGCTTATCTCACCAGCATGGCAGCCCAATTTAATTAAGATGGATGCAGTGTGCCCCCGTGGGCAGGAGCCGCGGCCAGCACAGATGGCAGGAGCCTGAGACTCTCCAGACTCTGCCCAAGCAAGTGGCCTCGGCTGGCAGCCACTGGGGCAAGACCAAGGATGACCCGGGGAGGCCTGCACTGCCCCTGGGGGCTTGAGGGGGTTTGGTCCTGTCCCCTGTGACCTCATGCCCTGCCACCGGCCAGGCAAACATCCTTCTACTCTGTTCCAGCCCCCCTCCACATACCATATAACATACATCATATTATACACACAACAAATCACACACATATCCACTATTACAGGCACATAATGGCACATACACCCCAATCACATATCAAATAGAAACAGAGTGGGGTAAAAACCAGCCCTGGACTTCAAATGCCAGGGGAACAGTTGGGAAACTGAGTCTGATTTTCCAAAGTCCTGAGCGAGGCTGTGGGTGGAGTCACTCTGCGGGGAGGGGAGAAGTGAAGGGGGCAGGAAGAGAGGACACCCGGCCCCTGCCCTCTCCAAGGACTCCCAGGGTCCTCCCTAGGGATGCGAAGAGCGCCTGCGCGGCTGGAGACACCCCCGAGCCACAGTTCTTCAGGATGGAGGGGTTCTGGGGTGCGGATCCCTTTCTCGCACAGGCCCTTCCCAGGCCCCTGCAGGTCTCCCCCTCCATGGTCCCTGCAGCTGGAGCAAGGCCCAGGCAGCGATGGCATCTTCCCTACCCTTCCCCATCTGGCCTCAGGGACAAAGAGAGAGTCCCCGCCCCCCACCCCGTCCCGAGAAAATCCAGAAGCTCCACAGTGGACCTCAAGCCCCCAGCCCTGTCCGACCCACACGGCTCCCCATGGGCCACAGACCCTGGCGGGACCAACACTGCCCCTGACTTCAAAAATAAAAATTAAAAAATTCCCACCCCGAGATAACTGCTCGCTCCTTTTCCTCATTGTGGTGGCTCCGCGGTCGGCGCTGAGAAGCAATTATTCAGGGCTAATGATTATAATCAAGTCAAATAGAATTTAATGGACACGTATTCTCTTCCTGCTTGAAACTTTACATATGAATTAAGCACATGTGGGTTTCACGAGGCACAGACCAGATTTATGCAGCCCTGAAAAGCCCCTCGCTGCCGCGACTTTTATTCCGCTAATAAACAGGCTGATTTACCGGCTCTGCTGTGCGCAGGAACCGCGATCTCTGCTGCCCCCTGGTGGGCGGCGGCCCCAGGCCATGGTCGGGAGGTGCCCAGGGAGGATGCTGGAGGGTACCACACCCACCAAAGACCCCCGAGGTCTGATTAGTGCCAAGGCCACCCAAACACCGGGCTGGGAAAACCTGCAGGGAGGGTCCGCAGGGGATGCAGGCTCTGTGTGGGAGCTCTGGATCCAGGGCCCACCTCAGCCTTTTTTTGGGGTTCCAGGCAGGTTCTGGGTCCTCCCAGCTATGAGACTCTTTCCAGAAAAAAAGGAGATCCCGGGAAGACACACCAGGAGGTATTTAGTAAACTGAGGCAGGCAGGGGGAGGCATAGCTGCTCATTTGTAGGAAGTACCAGGATCTCTAGGCATCCCTGGGCCAGGGTTGACGTCCAGTGACTCTGCTGACATCGATTCTAGCACTGACAACAGCGGTAGGTGCTGAGGGCTCTGTTCATGCCCGGTTCACGTGAGCATCACTGTTCATGGGCATCAGACCCTAATATCCCCAACTATCCAATGGGTGGGTTTCCCGCCATTCCCATCATGCAAGCCCAGGCAGGTACATGGAGAAGGGGAGTCCCCAGAAAGACACAGCAAACACTGCCACGCCCAGCCCTGGCGAATCAAATGAAGCCAGGACCAAAGCACTTCCCTGAGAGCCATGAGAGGCTGACAGAGCTGCTGCACTCAGAGTCTGGCCAGGCACAAGGGCACTTAGGCAGAGCCATTAATCATGCCTGCAGCCCCGCGAGCAGGCTCCAGAGCCCCCACACCACTCCATCTGCATTCTGCCCACACCCTGCCTTGGTCCCCACACCCTCCCTCCTGGCTGCCGACCATCAACCTGGCTGGGAAAGAGGTGATAAGATGCCCTACTTTTCCCTCTGGCCACTTTGCAGCTCAGGAAGAAAAGTACCAGTGGGGGGACTTCCCTGGTGGCGCAGTGGTTAAGAATCCACCTGCCAGTGCAGGGCACACGGGCTCAAGCCCTGGTCCGGGAGGATCCCACATGCCACAGAGCAACTAAGCCCGTGCGCCACAACTACTGAAGCCCTTGTGCCTAGAGCCCGTGCTCCGCAACAAGAGAAGCCACCGCAATGAGAAGCACGCTCACCGCAACCAAGAGTAGCCCCCGCTCGCCGCAACTAGAGGAAGCCCGCGCACAGCAACGAAGACCCAACACAGCCAAAAATAAATAAAGAAAATAAATAAATTTATTAAAAAAAGTACCAGCGGGGCGCCTCCCACACCCTTGCCAGTGACTGACAGGGCCCAGGGCACTAGGCAGGGCAGCCTCGCAGGCCTGTGGCAATGTCCCCTCAGCCGGGGCCCCAAGGCTTGGTCCTTCCACACCAGGCCATCCCTCTGGGGTCCAGGCATCAAGAATACCCTTCTCTCCTGGGCCACTGTGACTTGACTTGCCTTAGCCCCGTGTCTCCCCAGATGGGGACCTCGCTGCTACCCACCATCCTAGTGGCCCAAGAGAAACATATCAGAGGAAGCAGAAACCCAAAGGCGACCCCACCACACCCTGCTCCGAGTCAGAACTCCTACCTTCCTGTGACTGGTCACCTGTGTGCTGAAATAGGCAATGAGGGGGGAGGGAACACCCCTGTGACCACACGGTTCTGCGAACATCAGCGGGGAGACATGCAGAGCAATGCCACTGCCAGAAATGCAACCCAGATCACAGACAAGCGGGCCCAGAGCGGATGAGCGGCCACCTCTCCCCTGGTCACTCAAGCCCAGTCGCTTAGCAAGACCAGCACGGGCACCACCAAGACCCAGAGTCGCTTGGCCACTCCACGCCCTGGCCAGCACTGGGGTCAGCCAATGGCTGCAAGCCCAAGGGTTCAATGAAGGAGATTTGAGACGCTCCTGGGAGCGCCCGTGACTGCGCAGGTGGGGAGGGGCTAGCACAGTGGAGTTTCCCTATGAGTTGGAACCCAAGACAAGGGGGTCTGCCCAGGCCTGCAAACCTTTCTCCAAGAAGGAGGCTCCGTCCTGTGACAATTGGCAACCACAGTGGAGGGATTCGGCCCCCACTCGCCCTTGTCCTGCGAACCACCTGAGCACCTGCTGGACTTGACCGCCCCTTGACACACCACTCCTGACCTCAGCCAGACAACCACTGCCTGGGAGCAGAGCCGCCACCTTTCTCCCTCTCCCAAGATGGGAGAGACACAAAAGACTCCTCAACTCATCACAATAAACTGCCCAGCCAGCAAGAGCCATTGCAGGAAGCTGACAGGGGTGCAGGGGCCTCTACCCCCACCCTTCTTCTGACATGCTCCCCAACATGTTTCCTCGCCCACCCCAATTAGAAGGGGGGCTGGGAGGGCAGGAGGCGGAGGAAGGAAAGCAGTGGTCAGGGGCATCTGCAGCCCCCAAGGTCGGACCACCCCATCTGGCCACCGCCTTCCTGGCAGGGCAGTCCGGCGCAATTCCAGCAGAGCTCTCTCCCTTACCAGCCACTAACGGGTCTCAGAGCTTCGAGGCAGCTCAGCCAAGGCGCCCCTGACGCAGCAGGTCAGGGTTCCAAGGGGAGAGGAGTCCACGCTGCTGACACGCTGGGCTCCCGTGGCGCCAGCAGGCCACCCTCACCCAGCCACCCGAGCCTCACTGGAGCCAGGTGGCATCCACGCGTGCCTGCTACAGTGACGAGGTGGCCACCCAGGTCTCTGGCTCAGGCTGGCCAGAAGCCCTCACTCACCGGCGTTGACAATGGCGTCCACCTCCAGCTTGGTGATATCGCCTCGGAACAGGGAGATCTTCTCGTTGAGCTGCTTGTCCTTCTTGTACTTGGGCTCATCCACCTTCACGGTCACCCCTGGAACAAGCAGAGGCCGAGGGTGGGGTCATAGAGAGGTCCCCACTGCAGAGTGACCCACCAGCGGCCACCAGTCAGGCAAGCCGCCATCAACTGCCCTCCACCTCCAGAGGCAATGTGCCACGCGAGGACCGACGACACGGTAATGACAGCCCACACTGACTAAGCACCTACTGTGTGTAGCACACACTCATCTCCTTGAATCTTCACAACGTTGCACACAGGTAGAGTATCAATGCCATCCATCCCCGTTTTCCACACTAGGTAACTGAGGCCTAGGAGGGTTAAGTAACTTGGCCTGGGTTCCCGGTTACCAGGCCTGAAATTTGCAGGGCCTACGTGCTCACCAGGACGCTGCACTGCAGGCCGCTACACCAAGCAGCAAATCCCAGCTCCAGCGGCCATGGGATTGTAGGTCCAAGGCTCAGTTTCCCAACGGTATAATGGGGATAAAAACCGAACCTGCCTCAGGCTGTGTTGATAATTAAATGAGGTGACACTGCAAAGGGCCTGCACACAGCAAGCACTCATAAATGCTGCCGCCATTCTCCTTCTTGGCCTTGTCTTTATGATTCTCCCAAGATATGGGCCTGAAAGGGCCACACACCATCCGGACAGCTGGGCTGCCCAGCGCAGGGCCTACCTTTCGCCGCCTCCTTCCACGTCGGGATCTTCTTCAGCTTGACGAAGTCCCGGCAGAAGTAATGTTCCTCCCGCTGCTTGTCACTCAGGCCCTTCAGAAACGCTGCAGGGGCGGGTGGGGTGGGCAGGAGAGTCAGGCGGGCAGGGAGAGGAGCAGTCCAGGGGGCCTCCCCACCACCCACAGGTCTCCTATCCTCATGGGGATGCTCGCCTCGTCCAAGGGTGCAAAGCAGCCCTGCACACCCATCCTTCCCGCAAGCACACGGGGAGGGGCGTGGAAGGAGGGTCCCCTGGAAGAGCTTGCTGTGCCCTCTTTGTTAGGAGGGGAAATTGGGGCCCATGGAGGTGGAGGGTGTCTCTCAGGCACCACAGACCTGAGTGCAGAATTCAACTCTGCCACTTTCCAGTTGCGTCCACACCTCTGGGTCCCTAATATCTTCAAGACAGCCCTTGCAGACTAATTTCAAGCTTTCTCATACATGCTAAGGCCAGGTAGGTCAACGGCACTGAATCAGTTACATCATCAATCAGTTACATCATCATTGTCGTTATTTGTAGGCAGCAGGACACAGGGAACCAGGACACCCGTGCTCCTCAAAGAGCCACAGAACCAAGTGGGTCTGGTGCCCGTTTGTGACAAACCCCCTGCATTGGCAGAGGGCTCCCCGCGGAGAGATGCCCACTGGGGTGAGTCATGAATCAAGGGAGTGGCTGGAATTGTCCCCATTTTACAGATAAAGAAACAGGCTCAGGAAGGTCTGGAAGCCACCCGTGGTCATACAGCTCGTGAGTGGGAAGCCAGGCCCCCCATCCACTCACAGATTCTGGGTCCACCCAGGCTGGTTCCCCTGCTGGGCCTGGTCTTCCCTTTGGGTGGCCCCAGGCAGGGAAGCCTCTCTCCAAAGCAGCAGTCCAGGCTCGCGGCTCGTGGGCTCCCCCTGCCGGCCTGAGACCACCAGGGCAGCCTGGCTCTCAGCCCAGCCTTGTCCTCCACCACACACTCCCCAGATGCAGCAGCCCCCAGTGACCACCAGGGGAGGGGGAGACAACAAACAGGAAAGACCACAGTCAAGGAACCCAAAAAGCATCAGAAAATGTGCAGAGGTAGGAGGGCAATTAGAGGGGGTAGGGGGAGAGGTAGGGTCTGCCTGCTGGAGCCTTCTGTGGAAAGGCAGAGACAGACAGATATTCAAGAGACAGGTGGGTCCCCCATTTGTGCCTTTGCCCTGCCAAAGTCAGTCCATCCAAGCCTCTGCTTCTCAAGATGCCCGAGGAGCCTGGAAAGGGCCCGGTTCACAGTCCAGCTCAACACTGTGGGGAATTATTACAAAAGCTCGTTACACCTTGAATTTGCTTACGCCGACTCCAGCTCAAGATAGAACCACACTCTCCGGCAGCCACTCCCCACCCCCTCCCTTAAACACCCATCACACGCAGGTCCTACACAGGGTGCTGGAGATCCAACCCCCAGCAATGCAGACGTGGTCCTGGCCCTCGTGAATTTATAATTCTCAGCAGGGGAGACAGAGGCTGACCAGGCTTTACCCAATCAAGCAAGCAATCCAAATTCCAAGAAGTGCTATGGAAGGGACACTCGGGGACTGGGAGAGGAGGCAGCCGGAACCCCAGTCCAGGGGAGCTTAGCGGAGACTGGGAAGAGGACTGAGAGGTAGCCAGGGTAGGGAAGGGTGTTCCACCATCCGGAACAGCGTGTTCGAGGTTCTGGGTGGGTGCGATCCAGGGTGTGGGGCAGGAGGCAAGCACAGGGGGAAAATGATGCTGAGGGGAGACAGGGGCACCTCATCCCAGGGGCACCCAAATCAGATTAAAAATGCTTCCACCAGGTAGAGATTAAGAATCCCCCCACAGCAGTGCCATTCTCATTCTTTCTAAGAGGCAAGGGTATCCAGCGTGGATGGTACCCAGCGTGGACAGTCCCCTCTGTCACTAGAGTCCCTGGATGCTCACAGCCCATTTCCCAGCCTCCTTCTCAAGGGTCTGCCCTCCCCATGATCTGAGAAACAGGACAAGAGCTCCTACTTTAAACGCTCCTTTCTTTGCGTGTTGCAGGGGTGGTGGTGGGGGGATGGTGCTGGTATTTGAAGGAACTGAAGTGCTTCTCCAAGCCTTGCTTGTCTTCTTCTGTAAAATGGGGGCACAGAAAGCTCCCTCGCGTTAAATGAGAAGCAGAACAGGCTTAGCTGGGCACAAAACAAAGCACTCAGCTGCCGGCAGACGGTACCACCAAGCAAAAACCAGGCTCGACTCCTTCCAGGCTCTGCCTCTCCCTGGCAGTCTGAATACAGATCAGTCAGTTAACATATTTACTGAGCACCCACCATGCACCAAACCTGGGAGGCGAGGTGAGGTCTGGGGCCTGACCAAACAGAGGGGCGGCTGGGACAGCTTCCTGGAAGAGGTACCCCCAGTTTCTCCGGTCTGCCCCAGGAGCTGCAAATCGCTCGAGAAACTCCCACCAACCAAGCAGAGGCTCCCTCTAAATTCTTCATCTTCCCTAGGTGGCCACTCCAGCCGCTCCTTTGGAAGTGGGTGCCCCCTCCCTCTTCTCCCTCTCCCAAGGCTCCTCCGCTCGTCCTCCCGGCCATCCATCCAGTGGATGCTGCCTCCCCCTCCCACCAAGGCAGAACACCCCCCCACACACCTGCCCATATCTCGTTCTCCCTCCCTCAGGTCACTGGGCACGAAGGTCCTTCCTCCCAACCAAGGCCGCCCAGCTCACCTCCCCAAGGACTCACTCCTGCGGCTCCCCCTCCACTGGACTGCCCTGCCTGCCTTCAAACACCTTCTGGTGTTCCCCGGCTTTTAAAACAAAACCCTCCCTCAACCACGCATTCCACACGCTGTAGCTGTGGCCTTGTTTCTCTGCCTCACTCCACCGTCTCCACTCGCTGTCTCCACTTCCTCCTCCCCCCGACCCCACCTCTCCATCAAGGCCAAGGTCAGAGGCACCACACTGGCCACTCGTCCTTATTCAGTGGCCTTTCCTGGCCTCCCCTGTACGCTCAGCACCCCCAACCCCTTCTTTCTTCTCAGGACCCCAAACTTCCCATCCCAGGCTGCTCGCTGGCCCCCCTTCTCAGCCTCCTTGCTGCCTCCCCTCTTCCTTAATCTACACCCTCTCCCTGGGTTTTCACATCAGTTCCACACATTCGAAAACGCTCATGATCCCAAGGCTGCACCTCCAGCCCCTCGCCTCTTCCGAGCATCTGCTCCCCCAGGCCCACAGCCTGCTCTCATCCCCAAATTCTGTGTGTGCAGAACTGAGCTTCTGACCTTTCTATCCTTCCTCCTTCTCAGTGAACGGCCCCAGACTTTGCTGGGGCCCCAAACCAAGGGTCTTTCCTTTCTCTTCTTCCCTCTTCCATCCATCTGCAGGCTGTTAGATTTATCCCCCCAACACCACAGACACCGTGCCTTCTGCTACTCCCACCAGGGCTAAGCCTCCGTCATTGATTACTCCCTAGACCCCTCTGGAAGCGCCTCCCCCCCGCCCCGCCCGGCCAGCTGACTCCCGGTGTCCACCCTATGGTCTGTTCCTAACACAGCAGCCCAGAGGTATTAGGGACAGAAGTCAGATAGAAGCTGTCTCTCTGTGTGAAGCTCAGTTCAAACCCCAAGCCCTTGCCAGGGCTTGGAGAGCCTGCCTCTTTCCCAACCTCCTCCCGTGCTACCCTCCCCACTGCACTTCACCCTGCCCACAGCCCCTCAGCCTTTCAGTTCCCCCAACAGCCAAGCTGTTTCCCACCTCAGGGCCCTTGTACCTGCTGTGCCTCCTGCCTGGTCTTCCTTTACAGTTCCCTCCTCACTGCCCTCCCCCTCCCAGAGCAGCTGCCTCCCCTACCATCTGTGCTTTGCTTGACCTTGGCCATATGGGGATATGTCATGTTTATGTTGGATTCCCAGCACCTGGCACAGCATAAAGCATGTGTGAGTGTCCCTGGGCATCTGTGGGATGAATCAATGAACCAAGGAGCTGAGACCTGAAGGTTGCGGGCAAATTTGCTAACAGAACAGGGTCTTCCGGGAGGAGGGAACAACGCGTGCAAAAGCCCTGAGGTCGGAGAGAGCGTACGGGTGGGGAAATGGAGAGAAATCTAGAACAGCTGGACGGGAGAGCAAAAGCAAGGCTCTGGCAGCCTCCCCCGGCCCGTCGGGGGCGTTTGCCGGCCCGTGGCCTGGCCGCTGCTGGGGGTTTGATTCCACTCTTGCTCCTCGGTCCCCCCAGGTTTGGGCTCATGACCTCCCACCATCATGTTCGTGGGCAAGGTGCTCACCCTCTCAGCCTCAGTTTTCTCGTCTCTAGAATAGGGACAAGGCCAGCCTTCCCTGGCACCCAAGCTTGCTGTGAACAAGAAGATTGGCTGCGAAAACACAGAGGAAGCTGTCGAGTGCGATATACACATCAGATATACTCAGTCTTTCCTGTGTGTAAAATAAGAAGGCCCAAAGAGAGCAAACGAAAACAGGACAAAATTTGGGAGGGGAAACATTATTTTTCCAACTTGGGGCAAAGCAGGTGCAGGAGCTCTTTAAGTTACTTGGGTCCCCATATTTATCGTCTTGCACAACTGAGACCAAAGGCCCCCTCCGAGGCCTTGGCATGCCCAAGTGCCAGTACTCAGAGCTGGCTGGACCTGTGGCCGGAGTGTAGGCCCGTACTGTGACACTGGAGGGGTTGGTCAGCCAGAGCGCAGACCAACCCCATAGGACTCCCAAGACCGGAGTCCCTCTGGCTGGGGCAGGCCCCAGGCACCCCACGGCACTAGTCTGGGTGCCCAGAGATGGCTCAGGTCCCCGAGCAGACACCATCTGGCAGATGCCACCACTCTGCTTTACAAAATCAGTAGAGCAGTCGCCCTGGCCACAGGCAAGCAAAAGGAAGCCAGGGCGGGAACCAGCCCAGGGCTCTGTCCTGCACTGTCTTCCCCAGTACCCGAGGTCTGCTCTGAGTGACCCACAGCCCGCGCAGTCCTCTCTCTCCAGCAAAGACCAAAACACAACTCTGCTTCCCGGAGACGGCAAAGGAAGACCGTCAGAGCTTCCAGCTCAGCTACCGGCTGACAAGGCGCCAACCTTGGGGACACCTGTCAGCCTGCCCTTCCGGCCTGTGGTCCCCAAGCGCACAGCTCTCGAGGTCAGCGTTCTCACTCATCTCCAGAACGAGGTTGCAGCCTGACCCCGAGGAGCTATAGGCTGCACTGCTCTCTGATTTATGGGAAGGAGAAGCCAGTTGAGGACCGGAGCGCTGTCTTCACAGCCTCAGCTTCATCATCAGCGGGGCCGTCCCCAGGCCCTCCTCACTCGCTCTGGGAGGAGGAGAAGCAGGACCCTTATGGTGGGCATATGCCCCACACATTTATAACACGCGCTACCTCCCTCTGCCAGAAGGACAGGTGCCGACTTAAAGCACAAGTGAGATTTATTTTTCTTATAAAAGATGTACAACATACGTTTTAATTTTCTTTCCTTTTTGGAGAGGCGAGAGTATTTCACAGCTCAGTGAGACAGGTGCTGTAAAAGGATGTTTGCAGTAAATTTTGATGGGGAGGTCTGACCCCAGATGAAGCTTTCAGCGGCTCCCGGGCACGAAAGCCGAGCTGGAGGAAGCAGGCTGCGTCAGAACCATAAAGTGCACCAGGCGAATGGGAATTCAATGATGTGTTTAAAGAAGTGTCTTTATGGCACTTCACAAGACGGTGTTCGGAAAGGTGAGGGCAGGCTGGCACAGAGGGAGGCTCCTCTTCTGAAGAAGGGTGGGTGGGCAGGGCTGATAACAGCTGGGCTCTGGGAACACGGCGGTGGGGGCATTAATCACCTCTCACCGTCCCCCAAGAGCAGGGGCTCATCAAAGCCTATGGCACGAGCAAAGGGGGGATGGCAGGAGGCACGTTGGAGCTTTTCTGCTCTCCCAGACCCCCTCGCCTCCGCCCGCACCGGGACGTGCCAAGGCTGCTTCCCAGAAGACAGGTGGGAGAAGCCCACCCAATTCCCAGGTGTGCCTGGGAAATTTTCTGGTTCGGCAGTCGAATCAGTTAAATCATCTGCTCTGCATGAAATCCCACAGGGGTTGAAATCAGTCTTTGCCCTGCCCCATGCAAACAGGCTGGAACACATGAGCCCTATCCTGAGCCACCTGGGAGAGGAAACAGGGCTCAGGAACTGAGGGTCAGAGTTCTAGCATTTGAGACCATGGCGGAGACAAGTTTATATAAGCTCAGTGTCCCCATGGCCAGAACAGGGCAGAGAGAGGAGATAGACCCGAGGGGCAACAAGGAACGGGGGGCATTGGGGGTTGTCAAGGGAGGGGGGCACTGGGGACCCTTTGGCCACTGTGTACAAAATGGTTTCTAACGTGATCCCAGCACAACCTACAAATCGGGTGCTGTTGGTCCCATCTTACAGATGAGGAAACTGAGGCTCAGGGAGCATGGAAGCAGTGGTGCCAGGGCTTGCCAGGTCTGATGACACCAATACCCGTTCTCTTTTTTAGCACACAGCTCTGCCCCTACCGCAGGTCAGAAGGAGGATCTGTGCCCTTCTGCTGGAGGCCAGGTCCCTCCTGTGGTGGCAAAGCCCCCAAACACCCCAGTGCCTGAACTTAAGTCCCCTCGCACCCAACCGCCTTACAGTAGGACTGTTTCCACAATCTTCTGATGAAAAGGCACAACCTGGCGGGGGCGGGTGGTAATGAGACACTCCAGAACTGAGGGAATTAAATTATAGAAATTAACCCCTGGCCAGTGAAATCAAATACTGCAGAGGTCTCTCAAAAAGACTGAATGTCTCCTAGCCAGGAAGATCAGCCTGATGGTATTTACCTACCTAGAGAAAGAATAGGTCCACAGAAAGAACAGGTCCACAGAAGTGGGCAGTCAGCTTGAACCCAGGAAAAAGGAATGTGCAGAACCCAGGCAGAATTTGACTATCTGTCCAGAGGACTCGCTGGGCCATGGACTGAGGCCTCTGCACCTGGGGCCCAGAGCAGGCACTCAGCACTGCATTTGTACTGGAACACTGAGCAACCGCCCGGGGAAGGGCATCCTCAGTAGGTAGGCGCACCCCTCGCAGGAAAGCTTGCCCGGCCTGCCCAGGGCAGTGGGATCAGCTTCCAAAATCATTTAACCAGCTCCCTAGTTGAGAACACCTGCTGCTGAGCAAACTTAAGACTATGAATTGGCTTCCACACGGCTTTTCCACAGGGAGAGGAGGCCCTGCCCATGTGCACATGAGTTTCCAGACCCACAGCTATTACATTTCCCCAGCGTGAACTGCACCTCAACCCTCCGAACTATACATCAGTCTCTTGTGAGTTTGGTTACTATGTGCCAGTCTTTGAGAGAGGATCATATCAGGCATAGACAAGCATTTAGAGTCCTGTGTAAGTATACCCCCAACAGAAAGATGAGCACATGTCCATCAAAGACATGTACAAGGATATTCACAACAGCTTTATTCCCAACAGCCCCAAACTGGAAACCAAGTGCCCATCAACAGGAGACTGCGTGCACAAACTGTAGTACATCCACACCATGGAATATTACACAGCAATAAAAAAGAGCAAACTGCCGGTACACCCAATAATGTGGACGAGTCACACAGATATTAGTAAAAAGAATCGAACACAGTATATGCCTCTGGTGATATGAAGTTCAAGAAGAAACAAAATGAACAGATAGAAAAATGATTAGCAGTAAGGGGTACTGATTGGAAAGGGGCTCAAAGGAACCTTGTGGGGCGATGGCAATGTTCTACCTATTGATCAAAGTAGTGGTTACACAGCAGTATACTTAGGTAAATGAACACTGATTGTAGGAATTCCCTGGCTGTCCAGTGGTTAGGATTCGGCGCCTTCACTGCTGGGGTCCCGTGTTCAATCCCTGGTCGGGGAACTGAGATCCTGCAAGCCGAGCAGCGTGGCCAAATAAATAAATAAAGGATCAAAGCTTGGACCCCAATCAGAGGCAGAATCCAGTTGAGGCAGTCCCTCAGTGTGGCGGTTTTAAAAATATGCCCCAAATTCTTTGATCCTCTTCCCTCCCAAAGGTGGAAACTTATTTCCCTCCCCTTGAATGTGGGCCAGATGAGGCATTTGGGCAACAGCCATTTCACAGGGGTGAGCCATCTGGGAAGGGCTCACTCCACCCCTAACCAAGTCCCCGCCAACCTCCTGAGAAACCCTGAGCCTGACCACCCAGCTAAGCTACTCCCAGCTTCCTGAGCCTCAGAGACTGTGAGATAATATAAATGTTTGCTGTTTTAAGCCACCAAGTGTCTGGGTAATCTGTTATTATGCAGCAACAGGTAACTAAGACACAGAGAGACCTCTGTGTGTCTCACCCCCACAAACTACCACCTAACGGCTGCTGGGGGGCGGGCGGCTTCACACCTACTGCTGGGGTTCCTGGGGCAAGCCCACCCTCCTCACACTGCCCCCTGACTGGACACTGGCACTCACGCGGCCCCATCTGCCACGGCTTCTTTGCAGCACTGACCTCTACCTGGCATTGTCTCATTGCCTTGATCACATCCTCTACCGTTTCTTCCCCCTAAGCTCCCTGAGGCCAGGGTCCTTGCCTGTCTCCCCAGCACAACAGTGCTGGCTACATAGAAGGCACTCGATAAACATGGACTGAATGAATGGAAATCCCAGCTCCTAGCAGAGAGCAGCCTGGGAATCCCTGACCCATCAGCTTCATGAGGTCTGGAAGTTTTCAGTGGCACCCAGGAATGGGAGGGGCGGAGAGCTGGGTCCTAGAAAAAGTGGCAGATCCAGGAACAGGTGCCTGGGCCCCTGGCCTCCCCAGCTCTCTTTCCCACCACCCTGGGTTACTGTTCTCTGACAGAGAAGGGAAAGCAGGGCTCCCTGTGGGGACAGTCCCCGTACCAGGGGGCCAGCCCCCACTCCCCACCCTGAACGGTGTTCTGGGGCCAGGGCTGAAGGGCTGACAAGCACTCCTTGTGTTCCGGGAGCAAAGTCAAGTGCTTCCTGCTGGTGCTTTAAGATCCCAGTGAAGGCAATGCAATTGATGACAGCGGTAAGTCATCTTGAACTCTACCTCCAATCCCAAGAGGATGCCTTCCCCTTGCCCCCAACCACAGCCCGCCCTAGGCCTGCCTTCCCAACCCCATTGGCTGAACACACTTCGCCACAAGGGCCCAGCCAATGAGCTGCTGTCCCTGTTCTTTTGAAAGGGGATCCAGCCCGAACGGTCACAAGAGCCCAGGGAGCAGGCCCTGAAGGGCAGGGGCAGCTGGACAGGCAGCCGGGGCTATTTGGGGCTCTGCAGGTCAGGTTGCCTGCCTTCCCTGCTCTATTCGGGCCCAGAGTCCAGCCCTGGGATTCATGCCCACCAGGACTCATGCCCTGCCCCAGAGCGGGAGGAAATGGATTGATTCCTGGGTATTGGGGGGCGGGGGGGGTCACTGTTCTCATAGGCACAACGCCCCATCCCTGCCCTGCCCCGCAGCTCCTCTGTCCCCCAGGAATAAGGCAGAGAGTGCTCACAAGTGTCCAGAGGCCAACGTTAAGGGCAAAAGGGCACCAAACCACGTGCCTAGAGAGGCAGGCCCCCCGGGTAGGCGTGGGGGGAGGTGGAACCGGCCTGCTCAGGGAGGCCACTCCTTGTGGCTATCTGATCCCACCAGGTGGGATGCCAGCCCCAGAGCTGTCCCCTCAGCCCATTCCCTGCCACTCTGCCTAAAATGCCACCCCTTGAGAAACCATACTACGCAAAAGCTGGGGAGTTCAGAGCCTATGTCAGATCCTGAAGCAAACTCCGAGTGACTCTGGCCTATTGGCTCTGGCACTGGGCCTCAGCTTCCCTCGTGCACAACAGATTAAGGTACTAGGTCTTGGATGCTCCCTGGGGGTGCCCAGCAACACATTTCAATGGCGTGAGGCCACCCTCCTTACACTGCCCCCCTCCTTACACTGCCCCCCACTGGGGACCTGGACCTGGTCGGGGCGGTGAACTAGTTTATGGGGCTGGGCACATGGGGGGCGTGGCTGTTAATGGGGTTCCATACGGGGCACATGGGACCTTAACTTCCCCAGTTCTCTGGGGTGGACGAGGCTGCTGGTGGGGTGCTGTCCAGCCGGAGAAGGCCCACGTAGTGCCGCCCTCGCCCCTCGCGCCCCCCTCCTGCTTACACTTACATTTTGCCTCCTTCCAGTCGGTGGAGGTGCTCAGGTCCACCTTCGCCGCCATGGCCAGGGGGGCCCAGGTGCGCACCCCGGCTCTCCGCCCCACCGCCGCCGCCCCCCAAGCCCCAACTCCCGCTGGGGTCCGCGCGCGCGGGTCGTACGCGCCCAGGGACGCCGGGGGACCGCACGCAGTGCTGCGGGTCCGCGTGGCACCCGCCGAGGGGCCGGGCCAGGGGCGCCGGGCGCCGAGCAGCTGCCCCGCCGCGCGCAGCTGTGCCAGGCGGCCGGACACTCGGCTCTGCAGAGACATGAGCGGGCGGCGCGGGGCGGCTCCCCGCCCACTTGGACTCTATTTACGGTGCTCGGGGAGTCTCTCCCTTATTTACTCGGGAACCAGGTGACGCGTGCCAACCCGCGGCGACCTGCTCAGGAGCCAGCGGGCCGCGCGGCCAGAAAACCCAGGCGCGCCGCTGGGCACCCTGGAACTTGTAGTCCGGGCCGCTGACGGGCCCCCGCACTCGTATACACACGTGCGCGCCCCGCCCGGCCAGCGGGGTCGCGCTGCGCCTGAGCCCAGCTCTCGCAGGGTCGCGCGGCCGCCGTGCGCCTCCTCTTGGGGCTGGCTCGGCCGCCGCCAACTTCCTGGCGGGAGGTGCCTCCCGCTCCCGGCCCCGCCTCCGCCCCTCAGGCCGGGCGTAGTGAGTCGAGCGCGGCTCCCTACGGGTCACCCGGGACCCGCCCCGCCCCCAGTCCCCGGGAGCCCCGCGTCCCCGCCGGCGGTGGGGAGGTGACGAGTGGTGCGAACGGGTACGTCCGGTTGGGCGACTTTCCCCAGGCCGCTGCGCTGCTGCTTCTTAGCCGGCGGCGGCAGGAACCGAACCTAGAGCAGCTAGGGAGGCAAAGATGGAAATCGTGTAATTTGAAGGCAGAAAATTAGAGTTCCAAGTGGCCTTCTCGGTGGAAGAATTGGGGTGATTTTTTTCTTTATATTTTTCCTAATTTTTTACAAGGACTATAAGGATGGATTTTTAAAATTTTAATGTCTTTCTATACCATTTTATTATTTGATAAATATGATACTGGATATTTGTTTGTTTGTTTTTGGCCGCCTCCCGTGGCTTGCGGGATCTTAGTTCCCCGACCGGGGATTGAACCCCAGGCCCACGGTAGTGAAGCGCAGAGTCCTAACCACTGGACGGCCAGGGAACTCGCCATAGTGGATATTTTTTTAACCTGGGACAAGAAGCCAGGGTTCCAGAGAAGGTTTTAGCACCAGCTTTGCTCGTTCTTACTCGGATGCACTGGCCCCTTGTACCTTGCTTCTTGAGATGTATATTAGGAAGACAGCTCTCAGGTCTGACTGGTTGCAGACCTGCCTTGTGCTCCAGGCCTCTCTGGCACTGAGTGTGGCGATAACTCTTCACAGGGCTGTGAGGAGGATCACAGAACCCTCCTGTGGATGCAGCTGGCACCACTATGGTGCCCAAGAGAGGATCAGTGGGAGACCTGTGGGCAGAGGGTAGATCAGAAGCCAGGAGACAGGAAGGAAGGGCCAAGGGCCCCCAACACTCCAGGACCACCAACGACGAGGCCTGCGCCTTTCCCCGAAAAGGTCAACGAGATGAGTTCAGGATGCAGTAGTCAGGCCCCCAGGCCTAAGGTCACCTCACCACTTGCCGCTTCTCCAATAACTTACCAGGGCAAGAAGGGCCTTGCCAACTGCATCCAGGACAGCAACCATTCACAGGGGACTAGGTACCAGCTGGAGCTGAGCTAAGCCCTCTACACCCGTTTGCTCTACTTCCATTAACTCACTATGTGCTCCCCACAGCCTGGTGAGGCAGCACTGCCCCAGGGCACAGATGAGAAGCCTGGACTGGCCCAAGGTCAACATGGCCTATGGGGGTCAGAGTCCAGGCTTGGGTCAAGGTTGTTTGGTTCCTATCTGTGGTCTGGTAAGTGATTACACAAATGTCACGGATTCAGGCAATGAAGCATGTGGGTGACGCTGTGTATTAGCTTCCCGTTGTTGCTATAACAAATTCCCATAAATGTAGCAGCTTAAATAATAAACAAGGGCTTCCCTGGTGGCGCAGTGGTTAAGAATCCGTCTGCCAATGCAGGGGACATGGGTTCGAGCCCTGGTCCAGGAAGATCCCACATGCCGCGGAGCAACTAAGCCCATGCGCCACAACTACTGAGCCTGCACTCTAGAGACTGCAAGCCACAACTACTGAGCCCGTGAGCTTCAACTACTGAGCCTGAGTGCCACAACTACTGAAGCCCACGTGCCTAGAGCCTGTGCTCTGCAACAGGAGAAGCCACCCAATGAGAAGCCCGCGCACCGCACCGCAGAATAGCCCCCGCTCGCCACAACTAGAGAAAAGCCCATGCGCAGCAACAGAGACCCAACGCAGCCAAAAATATAAATAAATTTAAATAAATAAATAAAATTCATTTTCTTAAAGTTCTGTAGGATACAAGTCAGACATCGGTCTCACTGGGCTAAAGATCAAGGTGTCAGCACCAGCTTCCAGAGACCACCCACATTCCTTGGCTTGTGGGCCCCTTCCTCCATCTTCAAAGCCAGCAATGTTCCATCTCACTGACCGGTCTTCCCTGGTGGTCTTTCCCTCTGACTCTCTTCCATTTTCAAGGCCCCTTGTGATTACATTGAACTCACCGGTGATGATCCAGGATGATCCCATTTAAAGTCTGCTGATTATCAACCTTAATTCCCCTTTGCCATGTAAGGTAACATATGCACAGGCTCCAAGGATTAGGATGTGGACATCTTTGGGGGGTGTTATTCTGCTTACTACACCCTTCCCGGCAAAGTCTGGGGAGGAGAATGCAAGGAGAGGCAGGGGACCCAGCCATAGAAAGTATCAGTGCCTATCAGGAGGCTGCCTTCTGCACAGAGCCTGAAATCCATGTCCCCCAGAGCCAGGCCATGGAAGCACCCTGGACACCCTCGGCATCTGAACTAGTCCTTCTATTTCTTTTTGTTGGGATTCAGCTCTGTTCTCACATGGCAGCCAGGATAGAGAAGGTCCCAGACAATAGCCTACCAGGGTCTGTTCTAAGAGAGGTCTGGGCCCCACACACGGATGGGTCTGGGCAGAGAAGTGCAATTCTGACTTGGCAAGGCAGGACCTCTTCACAGAGTTTCAGCTGGACCTTTTAGAAAAGGTAAAATCTTGCCAGGTACCACAGATGTCTATGTGTGTCAGGAGCATTCCAGGCCGAGGGACCTACAGAAGCAAAGGCATGGGAGTCTGTGGAGTGCCAAATCTTCTGGTGGGGCTGTAACACCCGCTGTTTTCTGTTGAGGATTTTTAATGTTGGAGAGGGTATTTTTTCATGCAGCAAAAAAGTTACCTACTGCTGCTTGTATTTAAATTAATACTGTATTTATTAAACTTATAAATTAAAAGAACTAGCTTTTCTTAAACATCCAAATGCAAGTTGCAAATCTAGTTTTCTATTTATAAATCTAATTTTTGTGTAAAAATAACAATTACTTTCACTAAGTCTTTGATGAATATTTAATTAAATTACAGGTTCAACAGATTAAATTCTGAAAATGAATGCCAATTGCAAACTTAGGTAATTAAATTCCCTAATAGATTTTAAACTACATTTTACAGAGTTGAAATAGCTGGTCCTCTCAAATGCCTCAAATTCTCAGCAGAAGAGACTTACACATATAACAAGCATATATATATTTTTTTTTACAAGCATATTTTTTTCTTTTTTGTTTTTTTTTTCTTTATAAGCAGGGAGGGAGTAGCTGGTAAAGATGCCTTCATCCCCCACCTTATTCTCCCCTCCCAAGCCAAGCATATTTTTTTCTAATCAGTTAGCAATTGTTATACACTAATAGATTAAACTTATAAACATGGTAAATCAGTTCTCTTAAATATTCAGACACCGTTTATGAACTTAGATCCTTTTATACTGTCTCAGTTATCTTTTGCTGCCTCATAAACCACTGAAAACTCATTGGCTTAAAATAACAACCAGGCCTCCGCAGCAGCAGTTTGGGCTGGGATAAGCTGGAAGTTTCATCTGCTGGTCTTGCCTGGGTCACTCCTGTGTCAGACGGCCACAGGGGCGGGGGGCCCAGGACGGCCTCACTCATGTGACTGGCAATTGGCGCCGGCCGTCAGCGAGGCCCCTCGGTTCTGTCCCATGTGACCTCCACTACGCCAGACTGGGCATCTTCACAGCATGCTGCTCTCAAGCCCTGCTCCAAGAGGATGTCAGCAGAGGCTGCAAAATGCCTCGAGGCCTGACTCGGAAGTCACACTACATCACTTTCACCACATCGTGTTGCACAGAATTCACACAGTCACGGCATGCACTGCAAGTCACAAGGCCAGCCCAGAATCCAAGAAGTGGAGAAATAGACTCCATGTCTTCATAGAAGCAGCCAAATCCATGGCAAAGGGCAGGCATACAGGGATGGGAGGCATTATTACAGTCATCACTGCAGGCTGTCTCCCATTCATTCCTTTCTAATTAAAATTGCAAATCAAATAGGGTAGATTGATGCATGTTTCAAAACATTTAATAAACATGCAGGTATTAGCAGAATGATTACAAAACTTCCTAAACTGGTAGCAAGATTCTGGGTTTGCTTTTCTGGCTTCCACACCTTCCAGGGTTGCAAAGCTACCCAGAGGAGCAGATTCACCATCTCAGCAAGACTGAACATGCAGTGGGGTGCGGGACCACAGTACAGTGAGGGTTTCCAGCTTCTGGTCTTTAAGACGAGAGCAGGACCCAGGATAACTGCCAGACCTAAAGAGACCCACAAGTCAGTGCACTCCTCTCCCCAGGGGCTTGATTTTAAAGCCCAGTGCATTATTCTTTCCTGAGTCTTTCAAGTTTTAGCCCTACCCCATTTTACCTGGCCATCTTTCTTCTTTTTACTGCCTCATTCAGAGAGAGGAACCCCTGCACCTCCCAGGTCCCCCTAACATCTTTGCTGTGTGACCACAATTTTGCACCTCCCTTCATCCAGGTTGTAGCGCTCTCTTCATATTTTATCACCTACCTGTTTCATTGGCCAATATCATATTGTTGTTATACTGAGAGGTGTGAAGGGGAAGGATGGATTACAAGGTACTAAATGTCCAGAACATGTAGCTATAAATCATAGGCCTGCATGGCAGAGGCCCCTCCATCTGCTTCCTCTCAGTGTGGGTCTGAGGACCTGGCCAGTGATCCGGAGTGGCTCACACTGCCTTCCTCAGGGGAAGGGCCTCAGAGGGCCCTGGAGCTGGCTGGGCTGGCAGAGGTCACTAGCTGCCCCTCCTCTGACTTCAGAGAAGGCCTGGGAAGGAGGTTGATGCTCTGGGGACATTTAGCTCGAATAGCAGTGTTCAGTGTAAGAAATTTTTTTGTCCCCTCACCCCCCCCACGCCACACCGTGCAGCCTGTGGGATCTTAGTTCCCTGACCAGGGATCAAACCCATGCCCCCTGCAGTGGAAGCGCAAAATGTTAACCACTGGACCACCAGGGATGTCCCCATTGTAACAAATTTTAACAACATAATAGAAAGTGAAAGCCTCTGTTATTGGCTGAATCGTGTCCCCCCCAAAAAATTCATATGTTAAATTCCCAGCCCTCAATACCTCAGAATGGGACAGTATTTGGAGACAGAGTCTTTAAAGGGGTGATGAAATTAAACCGAGGCCCTCAGGGTGGGCCCTGACCCAATCTGGTGTCCTTATAAGAACAGGAAAGTTTGGGAGGTCCCTGGTGGCCTAGTGGTTAGGACGCTGGGCTTTCACAGCCTAGGCCCACGTTCAATCCTCGGTCAGGGAACCGAGATCCCGCAAGCCACGTGGTGTGGCCAAAAAGAAAAAGAAGAGGAAAGTTGGATACACAGACACTGGGGATGCGTGCTTGCATAGAGGAAAGACCATGTGAGGAAACAGTGAGAAGGTAGCCATCTGCAGACCAAGGGGAGAGCCCTCAGAAGAAATCAGATCTATCAGCACCTTGATCTTGGACTTCCAGAACTGTGGGAAAATTAATTTCTGTGGTTCATGTCACCGAATCGAATCTGTGGTATTTAGTTATGGCAGCCCCAGCAAATGAATGCAGCACCCCTCCCCATTCCCAAACACAGAAGCAACAACTTTAGCCGTTAGCTATACATCTGTCTGGACTTTTCCCACGCATACATATAATCATATAGAAAGATACACACACTTTTTTTTTACCAAAAGTAAGATTCGGCATACACACTGCTGCATGACTTTCGTCGTTCTGCAGTCTATCATGGGCATGTTTCCATGTCAATAGCTACCGGAGTGTTCTTTTGAACACTCACTAATATTCCGTCCTCTGGCAGCGACATCGTGTTTCCCAGTATCCTCCATGGATACACATGTAATTGGGTGCTATTCCTTTTGCTGTCACAAACAGGGCTGCAGTATACATCCTTGTGCCACCAGGCTGGGCCCAGGTGGGATAAATCTGTAAGTGTGGAATTGCATTTTGTTTTTTGTTTTGGCTGTACGCGGGCCTCTCACTGTTGTGACCTCTGCCGTTGCAGAGCACAGGTTCCGGACGCGCAGGCTCAGCGGCCATGGCTTACGGGCCCAGCTGCTCCACAGCACGTGTGATCTTCCACACGGCACGAACCCGTGTCCCCTGCATTGGCAGGCGGACTCTCAACCACTGCGCCACCAGAGAAGCCCTGCTTTTTGTATTTTAAATAGATGTTACTAAGTGTAACTTCCCATCAATAGGACATGGGAGGGCCCATTTCCCCATGCTCACACTCTGCACTACTTGGTATTTCTCAAGAAACAGATAACAGAAACAGTGGGATTGAGATGTTTGAATCTGAAGGGACTCAACCATCTGGCCCAGAGAAGAGTAAGCCGAATAGGGAGCAAGGAAGTCTAGAGGGAAGAAGGCCAGAGAGCCTCCCTGGGAGGGGCTGAGGGTCCCATGGGGGAGGAGAAGGATGACCAGCTCCATTTGCTCATTCACCAAACTCTTACAAGCACGGACTAGGTTCCAGGCCCTGAGGGCACACGGCAGTGTGAACAAATCACAGGCCCTGCCCTCTGGAAGCAGTATCTAGGGTGGGAGGCCTCGATATGGCCTGGGAGCCCAGGCCGGGGGTCCCTTCTGCCTCTGGCCACCTACCAGTTCAGGGAGCCAACACTCCGTTCCCCTTCCCAAAGCCAAGAAATGGCTGGGGACTTGCAGAAGGGCCCGTGTCCAGCTGACAAAATTTGCTGATGAACTGGATGTGGTTGTGAAAGTCAAGGATGCCTCCCAAGTTTTCAGCCTGAACCAGCCCAAGAATAGCGAGGCCACTGATGAAAGGGAAGTCAAGGGAGAAACAGCTTCAGGGGAGATTATCAGTTCTGATTCGAACACGTTGGGAAGTCCATTTGCCATCCAAATGGAGACATTGAGGAGGCAGCTGGGTAGACAAGTCTGGAACTTGGGAGCGAGATCTGAACCGAAGCTAATGTGGGAGTCATCCGGGATGTGTTTATAGCCACGAGACTGGCTGAGAGCAGCCCGGGAGGGCCTGTGGATGGCGAGCTCCCGGACTGGGTTCTGGGCTCTCTGATAAGTAATTATCAGATAATAATTACCATCGTTTTATTCCTTGAAGTATCTGGCACAGTTCCTGGCTTTGTACGAGTTCACTAAATTGAGCAGAACTCTACGGCACTTTATTTCCCCCTCACACTTTTCCTGCTAATCAGGACTCAGACTCTGTGGTAACAGGTAGCTCTAAGTTGGAATCACTCCGTTAAGTGGGAAATGAAAATATTCTTTAGGGATTTCTCAGAACATGGAATGGAACTTCACTCTCACATGGAGAAGGAAACTCAGGTTGTCTTAAATTCCCACTCCAACACTGAAAGTTCTTATAAAAACAAAAATTCCACGTTCTACAGACGTGAGAATTCTGAGCTGCAACCTTCCCCTAACCCCCACTCCTCACTCCTCACTTCTCACTCCCATGCCGACCAAGGATTGAAACCAGGCCACGGCAGTGAAAGCCCGGAATTCTAACCACTTGGACACTAAGGAACTCCTGGGAGAACTTTAAAACTGGGAATTTGCTCTGCAGAGAATCTGGTTGCACGCAGTGACCCCGTCAGTCTCTCATTTGCTGCAGGATTTACAGCCTCAGAGTTGACTCCAAACGCAGCCCTGGCCATTTTGCTCCCCACCTAAAGAGCAGCATGAATCACTTGAAGCGTCACGCATTGCCAAGGGCCAGGATGCCTGCTGTGGCGGAGCTTATGCTTTAGTTCCAGGGAGCTGGGGAAGGGGACACTGGCCAGCCAGCCTGCATCACTGCCTCCTGGCCCCCAAGGGAGGGCTCTGAGTTCACTTGGAGAAGCCTGAGTTGGTGGAAATCATAATGTTCAGAAGTGGCTTTACCATGACACTGGATAAGCTTAAACCTCAAGGTGCCTCATTCGCACTCCTTCTAAAGTGCCATGCTTTTTTTTAATCTATATTTTTCTTTTCTCAAAGAGGGCTCTCTGGGACTTCCCCGTTAAGAATCCACCTGCCAGTGCAGGGGACACAGGTTCGAGCCCTGTTACAGGAAGATCCCACATGCTGTGGAGCAACTAACGAGAGCCTGCGCTCTAGAGCTCGCAAGCCACAACTACTGAGCCTGTGAGCCACAACTACTGAAGCCCGCATGACTAGAGCCCAAGGTCTACAAGAGAAGCCACCACAATGAGAAGCCCGTGCACTGCAACAAGAGTAGCCCCCAATCTCCGCAACTAGAGAAAGCCCACACACAGCAACAAAGACCCGATGCAGCCGTAAATAAATAAATAAATAAATAAACAAAAATTGGAGTATGGATTACTTTGTTTAATCCTCAAGAGTGACCTTGGGAAGTCATAGGCAGTTCATCATCTTCATTTACAGACAAGTATACTAGAAAAGCCTTCTTTGGGTTCCTTGAAAATTCCAAATTTGTTTCAGTCTCAGGGTCTTTGCACTTCCTGTTGCCCTGTCTGGAACGCTGTCTGTGTCTTGCTTTTCATAACTGCAAGTCTAAGGGGCCTTCACTAACCCCCCACCTCTAGGCACTCCTTCCCTGCCTCCCTGGTAACTCTTTATTCTTACTTTTTGTTTTCTTTATAGCACTCACCACTCTTTAGAATTATCTTTATTTGTAACTTTATTTTTATTTCACACATGTATATGGTACTTATTCTGTCGTCAGGCACTGTTCTCAGTGCTTTGTAAATATCCAATCATTCAATCCTCACAACTTTTCTAACACTGAAACTTTTTCACCCACATTTTAAAGTGAAAGCAACTGAAGCACAAAGAGGTAAGCACGTTGCTAGAAGTCACACAGCTGTGGGGTTTAAGTACCATCTGTCTCTCCCACTAGAAAACAAGGTCCACGTGTGCAGAAGCTGCATCTGAGGGCTGCCTTGTTCACTGTTGAGCCCCTGTACCCAGAGTACTGTACCACACACAGAACTACAAAAAAGATGTGTGACAGCAGAGACCAGATCACAGAGAGGGAGGGATGGCAAAGAAGCCTGGAGAGAGGCTGTTGAGGAGACGATATAAGGCCTCAAAAGGCCTCCAGAGGTGGAGAAAGAGCTGGGCTGGGGGGCAGCAGTGGGATTGGCAGGAGTGCGGTGGTCTGGGGACGGTGCCAAGAAGAAAGGAAAGGTCTCGTTGACAGATTTAACTTAGCAGATGAGTAAGAGGCCAAACACCTTGGAGTCACCTCCTTCCTTCATGCTCTGCATCCATACATCAACAGATCCTGTCAGCTCTTCCAAAATGCATTCTGAATCCAACTTTACTCACCCATCCTCTGCTCCCACCCTGGCTCATGGCACCATCACCCCTCTCCTAGAATCCTGCAACAGCTTCCTAAGAGGTTCTTCTGCTTTCATCCTCTTCATTGATACAGCAATCAGAGGGATCCTGATAAAACTGTCAGATCACATCACTTTTCTGCATGTTTCCACGTGAACACAATTGCCTCCCATTCATCTGCTCCCGCTTCCTCTAGCCCCACCTCCCACTCCCTCCCTGCCCCTGCCATTCTGGTCACAAGGCCTTTGCATCTGCTGTTCCCTCTGACAGCAAGGTTCTTCCCTAGGATATCCATGAATCTCACTCCTTCACTTCCTCAGGTTTTTTCTCAAGTATTAGCTTCTCACTGGGTTTGATCTGGACCCCTACTGAAAATGCAACACTGCCCCCTTTGCCCAACGCTCTGCTTTATTTTTCTCTACTGCAGATACAGCATGCAAACTTTTTTTAGTTTGTCTCTCATTAAAATGAGCACCACAAAAACAGTAATTTTTGTCAGGATTGCTCACTGCATTTCCCCAGTGCCCAAAATTACCTAAAAAATTATAGGGCATATTTGATGAATTAATGATTACCTGCTGCATGCAAAACGCTGTACAACGCACCTGGAAGACAAGGAGCTAAAGGAAGAGACACAAGGCCCTTGTAGGCCCTACAAAATGTGGTACAGATACCAGTCTCTGGTTTAGTATGTGATTGGACACATGTGTAGACCATGATGCTGTGAAAGCAAGTAATAGGTGGACAGAAATTAGTGAGTTCGTCGGGGGCAGGTCGTCAAGGAACCCTGACAGCTCATCTCAGCCTTAAAGACCTGAGGAGATGCTAACCTGGCAGAGTTGGTGGAAAGGCGATCCCAGCAGAGGAAACATCTTGCAGGCAGGCCCCAAGTGAAGGAGCCCACCTAGTTCAAGGAGCAGACAGGTCAGTGTGGCTGGAGACTGGTGCTGAAGGTGGAGGACAGGGAAAGAAGAGGTGGGAAAAGTAGGCCTGCCATGTTAGACAGGCCCTGATCCCCAATCTAAAAGCCTCCAAGAGTTTCGAGCAAAGGAGGGGGTTATCAGGCAAGCGGATCTACAGTGACCTTGGCTGCAGTGTGAGAATAGGTCAGACAGCTGGGATGGAAAAGAACGCTGTGGAGACAACCTATTAGCATAGAGGGCAGTTAAACCCTGGGAAGGGACAGCATTACCCAGCGGGGGCGGGGGAGAGAGGTCACAGCAGGGCCCAAGACCCTCATCTAAGCTCCCTCCAGACCCGTCATGGGGCTGCTTTGCTCCGTGAACCAACCACATGCTGGTCCAGGACGAAAAATCATTTCTCTCTCACGCCCTAAATCCTTTCGCTTCTCTACGGGTACCTGCCCTGCCTCTGGCAGAAGAGCCGCGATTTAAGGACCGCCCAGGCCGCCGCCGCCCGCCAGGTGATCGGGCACCTCAATGAGGTCTGTTGTCTCCCTTACCCCTTTACCTCCGGATAACGGAGATAGCTCTCCTTCATTAAGTAATAAATAGTCTACTGCATAAATATGAACGATCCACGGCCCTGGATTACCAAACTCTCTTCCCGAAAGATGCATAGAGGTGGTGCCATTCCACGGAGAGTCCCCGCCAAGGTGAGATTCCAGGCCTGTCCTACCCAAGCCCCAGCGCCTTCACCACCACGCGGGATGTTGGAACACCCAAACCCAACAGCGGGATCCGGGAACGCGTCGGGGGGCCCTCCCGAGGCCGACCCAAACGGCCCCCCGACCCCCGCCCGGGACCCCCGAGCCCGACGCTCGGGCGAAGGACCAGGGCTCTCTGCCGCCGGGGAGGAGCGAATTGCCTCGGCCACGAGCGAATTGCCTCGGCCACACTACCCGCAGAGCGAGAAAGGAAGCGGCCAGCGACCCCAGCTACCCCGCCAATACCGCAGCCTGGCGAACCACCGCTGCAGACGGTGGATGCGGCCTTGGCCTCCCATAAACCACGGCTACAGTAAAACCCCACCCTGCTCTTTGAAGGGCATCAATTTAAACCTATCAGAGCAAAGTGTCTGCAACTCACCGCCCAATTGAAATTTTTTAAAATCTGAATGCGGTTCCGTCATGGAGTCCGTCAGCCCAATGGGAGAGGTGGAAATTTCCAGAAAGAACAGGACCAATGGGCGCGGCCAGCGCGGCCACGATTGGCGGACCAAGTGACCAATCACTGATCGCAGAGGTCTGCCCTTCCCTCCAATCATAGAGCTTGTGATGGGCGGAGCTTTTAGGGGAACGCCCAATCCCGAGATGCGGGGGCGGCAGGGTTCTCCATATTGTCCAATGAGAGAGAAACAAAGATGATGGGCTAGACTTCAAGCCAATAGTAGAAAAGCTCAGAAAGACCCCTAGAGGAGCGCGACCAGTGAGCCAGAGAGGAAGGGGCGGGATTTGGGGGTCCCGGCAGCTTCTAGTAGGTTCCAGAAGGCGGCGCGTGCGGTTGGGAACGCGGAGCGGACGGAGTCTATTCAACTGGGTTCCGGGCCGGGCTATGGAGCAGGTGAAGGGGGAGGGGCGGGCTGAGGCCCGGGGCCGTTTGTGACCCGCCGAGGCCAGGCTGCGGGTGGAGGAGCGGGGCGGGAGCCCGATTGGGGCGGCCGGGGCGGCCGGGGTGGGGGCCGGGGCCGCCGGAACAGCTGAGGCGGCGAGGGCGTGAGGGCCGCGGCGGGGAGCGGGGGTTGGCTGTGGGGAGCGCGGGTTCGGCTCAGCGCCTGTCGCCACCCGACTCGGCGAGATGGGCTGGAAGACGTATCAGTTCGGCATAAGTCCGGCTCGCGGCGGGAAGAGGAGCCGCGGCCGGACTCCGGAGGTCTCTCGGGACGTGGGTCCAGGCTGAGCAGGGGGACGGCGCCCTAGGCGCTGGGAGGGATGGAGGTGGGCGAGGGGCCTTGCGAAAGGCAGGAGGGGTCGGGTCAATCTCTGGGAGTTCGTCATCTGAAAGGGGGATCAGATTGCAGACGAAGAGACTACCCAGGACTTGGCACAGTTAACTTGGAGGAATTCGGGGAGCGGGGACGGGAATACACTGGAAGTAGCTGATGGACTTAGTAGCCAGAAGTAGGGAAAATCCTACTTCTCTGCATCTGAAAAGGCCGGGATGGAAGAGTGTTTAGTGAAGGTATGACGAGCAGCAGGCCGACTTCTTTTCATGATGCAGGAAAGGGGAGGGTGCAGCAAGAGTCCTTGGAATGAATTTCATCCCTACCAGTGTTTTTACAAACGTATGTGAGGCCCCTCCCCCTCCTCGTTTTTCTTTCTGTGTGCGTGCGATTCAAGAGTAACAGGACTGATACTTAACAAAACTTCGGTTTCACATTGCAGAAGGAGGAATTAGTTGCTTAGAGAATTTAGAATATACAGATAAGCAGTAAGTTATTTAACTCCTCTCGGCATTGTTGGGGGGCCGAGTTTGAAGCTGCTGCTAGTTGCTTTCAGTGACTTAATTGTACCCTCTGTGGCCTGAGGGTTGTGAAAAGCCCAGAAAGGTTTTATTCAATTGGAAGCTGTTATTAGTCTGTAAAGATTGACTGGGGGGAGTGGGGGGACAGCTCGGGTGTTCAGGTGTGATCTACAAAGTCGAACCTTTTGCCTTAGTATAGGTATTACTCTTTTAGCCAAACCTGGGGTCTCTTCGCTAAATTTTTAAAAATTAGAGTGGAAACGGAGAGTACGGAGAGTTTAATAAACATTTTGAGCTCTTGTGATAATTCAATTGTATCTGGGATTCAGTAGGCTGTGATATAGACAAGAGACAGAGGGCTGATGTGAGAAACACATTGCTGTGTTAAATTCAAGAAAAGCTCTCATCCCGCCGTTATCAAAAGAGGAAAAAAATTTTTCTTAATCGCAATTGCCCATTGTAGAAGTGTAGGTACAGGTAGACTGTGAGTGACTAAACTCAGGGACTGCACGTTTACCATGCCCGTTGTACAAATGGCCTGGCATTTTACTCCAGGTGTGTTAGAACCTACTGTCTTGCTCCCATTCAATATGTAGCTTTTTTTAAAATTATTATTCTGAGATCCGTGTTTCAGTTTTAGGAAATATTCCTAAAGTTGGACAAATTTGAGTGTCCAAAATTGTGTTTTTTTAACTAAGCACCTTTCAAATAAATCTTAGTGATAAACTTTTAAAATTTGACCCAATACAGACATACAACTGTATAACATGTCAGACAGAACAACTTACTGTATTATATGTACCACATGCTGATATTTTCTATTCCATTTGATGTTTTAAAGTGCTGGTTGTGTACGAACTTGATTTCCTGACCTACTGCAAGTAGGTGCCCAGTTTGGAAGATGTTCTGTAGGATAGGCAAGAACTTCACCTAGCTGTTCTCAGCTGCCTCATGGTATTGAGTTATTAAACTTTTTGCCTTCTGGCCAGCATCTTGGTAGTTTCTTTTCCTTTTTTCTCATAGAGCTTGTCTCTCTAAGATCTCTGGTTGGTGGAGGTTCCCAGTTGGTGTGCCTCAAGGTTCCAAAGTCATTTCTCATAACAGAACTCTTTCTTGCATCAGTACACTGGGTCATGGGCAGATGATAGATACCAAGAAAGAATGACTTTGTGTTTTGAGGGACACAGCGTAGTCTCACCAAGTGTGTATGCATTGGAGGGATGACCCTCCCCTCTTGTAGGGCTTCCTGGTTAGGAGAAGCCCTTTAATGAGGATCCTGTTCTGATAGGGCCAGGGTCACTTTATTAAACGTTTTGATGCATTCCTGCTGTTTTCATTCCGGATATTTGAGAGGATAGTGGATGGAACCACAAATAGTGCTGCTTTATTCTTCTTCATCCTCGTAGTAGCGTATTAATACTTAAGCATGACAAAAACTGTTTTTTCCTAGCTTTCCTTTACCTGTTAAGGAATAGACCAGTAATCTATCGTGTTGTGACATGTTACCACATCTGTAAGTGGAAGCAGATTGTTCTTTGGTCATAGGTGAGCGTCTTGGTGCTCCTGGAACCGGCAGGTTGCTGAAGCATATATCAGTGCACGCTCAGTCCACTTCCTTCTTGGTTACCTCTTCCTGTGAGGAGTAACTAGGCCTGTGTCCAGTTTATCATTCCAACTGTGGAAATCCACGGCAAATAAATTTGTTTTTCCACAAAAGGAACTCATGAGTATGTTCTAGAGTGGCTTCATCAGCTCAAAGTAGAGACTTTTGGAAGAGTGGCTGGAGTTCTCACTGATCCACAGGGGAGCCAGCAAAGAACAGTGTCAGGCCGCTTCTTCCTGGTTATTTTTTCCTTGCTGGTTCCCAAAGGTGTGGGAAATGTAAATTAATGAATCTATTGATTTCTCTTTTCTGATCTATAAAGTAACCTGTTTATCAATAGCTGCGGAAAGGAATAAGTATCCCCTAAGAAATTGGGACTAAAGAGACCTTTTATGGAGAGAAACTATATTGGTTCCTTTTCTTCTCAGGTAAATGAGCTCAAAGAAAAGGGCAACAAGGCCCTGAGTGCTGGCAACATCGATGACGCGTTGCAGTGCTACTCGGAAGCCATTAAGTTAGACCCCCAGAACCACGTGCTCTACAGCAATCGTTCCGCAGCCTATGCCAAGAAAGGAGACTACCAGAAGGCTTACGAGGATGGCTGCAGAACCGTGGACCTGAAGCCTGACTGGGGCAAGGTAAGCTGTGTGCGCGCTGGGGCTCCTCAGGTGCCCAGAAACTCCTTTGGGGGCAGTTCTTAAATACCAGCCCTCCTGGCTTGCCTAGTTACCTATCCCAAGAGACTCATAGTTGATTATTCCCCTCCCCCCAGTATTCTTCTTACCTGTTTGAGATTGTTCCTCAGAGTGATGGCATGTTTCATCAGATCTGAGGTACCATCGGTTAAGACATGTCTTATTTTTTGTACTGCTAGGAAGGAAAACACTACCCAAAATTCTGACAACACTTAGGGTCGAAAGATGAACTGGGAGGGGGCAGGTGTGCACCTTAGATATTAGGCTGTGTTCTACAGGGTCGATGATATACCATTGCTGTATCCTGCTCCTCTTTCTATTTTTTCTTAGGCCTTCACGTGAATACCCACTTTGTTTCATGAAATGTAAAATAGATTTTTTTGAGTTCATCTTAGGAATTTACCGCTAGGTGTCTTTCATTTTGTATTTTTCTTTGCTGGTTTAAGGGCTATTCTCGAAAAGCAGCAGCTCTTGAGTTCTTAAACCGATTTGAAGAAGCCAAGCAAACCTATGAGGAGGGTTTAAAACATGAAGCAAACAATCCTCAACTCAAAGAAGGTTTACAGAATATGGAGGCCCGGTTGGCAGGTAGGCAGGCACCACATATACTGCTCTTCTCCTTTTATTTACTATTATTTTTTAATTGGGATTAACTTGGAGGCTCCCCTATCCCCCAGTGTTGGTCTAGTAGGCTGTGTGGGCATAGTAACTGACTTCTAGTGACGTGCTTTCCTTTGTTTGAAACAGAGAGGAAATTCATGAACCCTTTCAACATGCCTAATCTATACCAGAAGTTGGAGAGTGATCCCAGGACAAAGATTCTGCTCGCTGACCCTACCTACCGGGAACTGATAGAGCAGCTGCGGAACAAGCCCTCCGACCTGGGCATGTAAGTCAAGGCAGCACCGTTTGTCTCTGGAAATGGACATGAACGTTGTGCTTTCTTCCTGGGATCCTGTGGCAGGTGGTTCCCTCGACCGGACTGCAGGGTTTCTCCCTTTGTTTTTTCTCCAAAGAGCAGTAGGAGTTTATTGCTTTGTTTACTGTTTATTTGTATTTTTAGAAAGGGTCAGGGGGAGTATATATCAGAGTAATCTGGAGTGTTTGTTCTAACCCTCCTCTGCCTCTTCACTGCTCTCCTGCTGTGCTGACCTAGCACCAACCCTATCGTTTCTTTACACGTAGGACCCCCTCTCTCTGTTGGTATATTGGAGTGGAAACGCAGGGTTGAAAGGATGTCAGATATAAAGAGGTCTCTCCAAACCTTGTACTGCTATATGTGACTGTCTGAATCCCTCTGGCTCCTGAGATCAGACAAAGTGTATCTATAACTCATTTCTCTGTGTATCTGCTGGCCTCAAGAAATAAATTTGGTCTGTGTTACCTCATTTTATATGGATATTTGAAGGGTTGAGTATTCCCCATTTGTAACTTTTAGTACAGGATCTAGGAACCTTCTCATGGGTGAGAAGCTTTTATATACAGTAATCTAGGCTTTAGCAGTAAATGGGGTTTAAGATCAGTTGTGGAGAGGACTAAGTGCTGTATTTTTAACCAATACTAGGAAATTGCAAGATCCCCGGATCATGACTACTCTTAGCGTCCTCCTTGGGGTCGATCTAGGTGGTATGGATGAAGAAGAGGAAGTTGTGACACCTCCACCGCCGCCTCCTCCCAGAAAGGAGACAAAACCAGAGCCAATGGAAGAAGATCTTCCAGAAAATAAGAAGCAGGTCTTGCTCTTTTTTTTTTTTTTTTTTTTTTTTAGCACTGTTTACTATCATGAATTTAGAATAAACAGCCAAGTCAATTAGAAATATGTGTGTCAGGTGGGACCATCTATAGGCTTTCCTTGGCTGTGATTGTTTTTTGAATGCTCAGTTTGTGCTAAAGTTACTGTTAATTAAAATGGTCACGGGACTTTCCTGGTGGTCCAGTGGGTAAGAGACTGTGCTCCCAGTGCAGGGGGCCTGGGTTCGATCCCTGGTGGGAACTAGATCCTGCTTGCATGCTGCAACTTAAGAGTTTGCATGCCACGACTAAGAATCCACGTGCCGCAACTAAGACCCAGTGCAGCTGAAATAGATAAATAATAAATAAATATTTTAAAAATAAAATAGTATATTAAAAGGTCCACATAACAAGCAGTTTCATAGGATTCGTGTATCTCAAAGTCTTGAGGCAGTGGAAGCTACTAGTCCATAGTCTCACAGCCGCTGTGGTTCTGGCAATGTGGAAGTCAGCCAGGGCCAGCCAGTAAAGTTGTGTGTGGTCCTTGTCCTTGCGGAGATGCAGAAGAATGCTGTCTGTCATTCCTTATGCTTCTGTTTCCTGGTTGGACGTGGTGTGTAGTTGAAAGTTGTCTGTGTTGCTAAGTGAACAACTTTCGGTCTTCCAGAGCAGGAGGCATGTGCCTGAACGATTTTATTTCCCCTCTTATAAATGGGAACAGCAGATTGTTGCCAAATTTAGTACCTTTAAATGGGTAAGCGTTGGTTGTTCGTGGTGCCTCAAAGCTGGAAAAAGGCCCTATAACGTGGGTGGTAGTGAGCTCTGCCGAAGACTCCTGCCACCAGGACAGCCCCTTCTGCTCCTCACGCTCTCTGTGGGTGTTGCCTGACAGCTAAGACCCTGAGACAGCATGCGACAGAAACCGAACTTGCTCAGCCTCTCAGAATTAAACCTAGCACAGAACTATGTTGTCCTCTCTGAAGTTCTTTCAAGCTGAAGGGATTTCCTCTCCCCTGAAGAAGCCCTCACTTGCTGAGAAAGATCCAGGAGAGTAGGTGGGATAGGGGGAGTTTCAGAGGAAGCAGAGATGAAAGTCTGTAATTTTTCATTCTAACAGCTGATACTTCACTGTGGGTGTGGAGAACCTGCTTCTGTAGCCTTGTTAGTTGTGTATGCTGCGTGGTACCTGTGACGTCACAGGCCCTTGCTCTCTTTGCCGTCTGGTTAGATGTGCTCAGCACTGACTTCTCCCACACCTCATCTAGGCACTGAAAGAAAAAGAGTTGGGGAATGAAGCCTATAAGAAGAAAGACTTTGACACAGCCTTGAAACACTATGACAGAGCCAAGGACCTGGACCCCACCAACATGACTTACATAACCAACCAAGCAGGTGAGACCCAGGACACAGGTGCAGGAGTTGTTACGTGGTCCTGGGGATGAGGCATGGGCTGACTCTTCCTTTTTGACCCTTCTGCCTGGCAGCCGTGTACTTCGAAAAGGGCGACTATGGTAAATGCCGGGAGCTTTGTGAGAAGGCCATTGAAGTGGGGCGAGAAAACCGAGAAGACTACCGACAGATTGCCAAGTACGCTTGACCTGGGAATGCCTTGAGCGGTGTGGAGGGTTCCGTGTGTGCGTGGAGCGGGGGCTGCTGGCTGCACAACATACTGTGTTAGCCGTGGGCTGGAAAGGAGGCTGCAGGATCCTAGACGGAAGGTGTTGGAAGGGCGTGGTGCCTGGGGCAGTGATGTGGGCCTTGTGTCTGGTTGGTTGCAGATGTTTTTTTCTCTGCAGGGGCTGACCTTGTCTGTGTTCTGCCCTTAGCAAATTCTTTTTTCTCTTGTCTTTGTCAGAGCTTACGCTCGAATTGGCAACTCCTATTTCAAAGAAGAAAAGTACAAGGATGCCATCCATTTCTACAACAAGTCTCTGGCAGAGCACCGAACCCCAGATGTGCTCAAGAAATGCCAACAGGTGGGTAGGGAATATGGGATGTTTTGCTATTTTTTGTTTTATTTGTTGTAGTCATTACTATTTAATGACAAATCTGTTGTCTTTGGTCATTGTATATGATGCTGCCCCTGTCACTTAATGATGACAACACGTAGGGAATAACTTTTTCTGCTGTGCCTTTTTTGTCGGCCAAGGTTTCCACCATAAATTCGTTGATGTTGAGGGTCCAGTGCTCTGACAGTGTTGTGGTTGTTACTGTAATTTAAGTTTTTTCTTACCTTATACAACCAAATTATGTAGGGGAGTGATTTTATTCACAGAAAGATTAGGCAGAAAATTGAACTGTCAATACGTACATCATTTTCATATAAGTCATATCTTTGTACCAAGTGTACATCAATACCGTTCATTCTGCTTCATAGTACCTACACCTTGATGATGAGGAATATAAAATTTTTTTTTGAATTGAGGTAAAGTTGGTTTACAACATTATACTTCAGTTGTACAACATAGCGATTCAAAATTTTTATAGATTATATTTTATTTAAAGATAATATAAAATATCGGTTCTTTTCTTTTTTCTTTTTTTTTTTTTTTTTTTTTGCGGTATGCGGGCCTCTCACTGTTGTGGCCTCTCCCGTTGCGGAGCGCAGGCTCAGCGGCCATGGCTCACGGGCACAGCCGCTCCACGGCATGTGGGATCTTCCCGGACCGGGGCACAAACCCGTGTCCCCTGCATCGGCAGGCAGACAACCACTGCGCCACCAGGGAAGCCCCCTGGTTATATCCTTTATGCTGTACAATATATCTTTGTAGCTTACTTAAGCTATATATAGTTGGTAAGGAATATAAAATTATTAAACCAAAAGTTAAATCTTGCCACTCTGAAAATTGAAATTCTAATCAGACTTTTTATTAGCCCAATGTTTATGAGAGTTAAAATGACTATTCCAAGAATTAATAATTTTTTTAGGCAGAGAAAATCCTGAAAGAGCAAGAGCGGCTGGCCTACATAAACCCTGACCTGGCCTTGGAGGAAAAGAACAAAGGCAATGAATGTTTTCAGAAAGGTACCTACAGCTCAGATGATGGAACCTTTGAATAAGAGCAGTGTAGATGTTGCTTTCTGTGCCTTGGCTGACTGTGGGGTAGATGCGCTCTGGTGGTGTGCTTTATTTTATTTTTTAAGTTTGTTTTTTCCATGTTCAGGGGACTATCCCCAGGCCATGAAGCATTATACAGAAGCCATCAAACGGAACCCAAAAGATGCCAAATTGTACAGCAATCGAGCTGCCTGCTACACCAAACTTCTGGAGTTCCAGCTGGCACTCAAGGTGAGGCTCTGGGAATGCGGAGCAGCTGTTAATGTAACCTGTGCGTGAGGAATGTGTTTTCCTCTTTCCATGTTTTCATCAGCATCAGCTTGATGTTCTTATTTTGATCATAGATTCAAGGTGGTGATTGATGTACATGTGAAATTTGTAAAAATACAGGGCCTGTGTCTACCCTGTCCTGGCCTGTGGATTTATTCGTGGTTGGGAGTATTGGGGAAAGTAGATCCTTTTCCCTCCCCTTTGTCCTTTCTTACATTTTTTGTTGTTTACCTTTTTAACATTTTAAGTGTATGGTGAGTGGCATCAAGTACATCCACATTGCTGTGCAGCCATCACCAACATCCATCTCCAGAACGTTTTCATCTTCCCAAATGGAAACTGCGTTTTCTAAACACTAACGCCCCAGCCCTCTCTCCCAGTCCCTGGCAACCACTGTTGTATTTTCTGTCTCTCTGAATTTGATCGCTCTAGGGACCTCCTGTAAGTGGAATCATACGGTATTGGACCTTTTGTGTCTAGCTTATGTCACTTAGCATAATGTCTTCAAGATTCACGTTGTAGCATGTGTCGCACTTCCTTTTTCATGGCTGAATAATACTCCGTTGTGTAGACCACCTTTTGTTCATCCATCCATGGACATTTGGTTGTATCCACCTTTTGGCTGTTCTGGAAAATGCTGCTGTGAACATGGGTGTACAGGTATCTGTTTGAGTCCCTGGTTTCAATTCTTTGAAGTATTTTATGCAACAGTGGAAGTACTATAGTTCTGTGTTTCATTTTTTTGGAGAACTGCCTTAACTTCCACAGCAGCTTTACCATTCTTTTCTTCCATACTCCAGTTAGATAGATCTGCTGTTGTCAGTAACATCAAGTATGGTCAGATATGATAATGTTCAACACTGAAGGAGTTACTCTCCATAGCTGTCTTGAACATGAGCTACCCTGTGCCTCTTGGTGATTTTTAAACTGTTCTCTGGGAGGTAAACCTGGACTATCTTGTGGGAACTAGACAAAATGTTATCTATCTAGACACACCAGTACCTGAGTCCATGATGGTTTTGTATGATGCCACTATCTTCTCAGTCCATCTGGCCTAGAGACATCACTGCTGCTGGTGGGACTGCACAGGGGGAATGTCAAAAGCAAGTTGGTTTGCAAAGCAAAGAATAACATTGTTAGTCACCTGAGAGGTGGAACAGGACTTTGCCAATCTGCAAATGGGAGGCAAGAATGAGTCGAATTGCTTCCAGTCTTAGAGCTGCTTGGTTGGGCCTCAGTGCACACACTACACTGCATAGCATTCTTTTCTCTGTAATTTTATGTTTTGAAGATATTTCAGACAAAAAGACACAGAATACCTATGTTTTCCGCCTTTTCTTCAACCATAAGCATCGACGCTTTTGGCGAACCATTTGTGAACGGAGATGATGCGTTTTGGCACGTGGCCTCTGAGTTCCTGAGCATGCATCTCCTGAAATGACTCCCTGTCCAGTCTCAGTATTACTCGCACCTAATAATAGCAGACTCAGGCTATAATGTCATCTGCTGTATGTTTATGTTCAGCTTTCCTTAGTTGTCTAAAAATAAAGTTTTAAAGTTGTCAATATCAAGGTCCATTCGTTTCATCTGGTGGTCATGTCCTCTAGTTTCTCAAACTAGAGGTTTCCCTACTTTTTCGGTTTGCGGGGGGCGGGGGGGTTCCTTTTTTTTTTTTTTTAATCATAACATTAGCCTTTTGAAGAGTCCCAGCCCCCTTATATGAGATGGTCCATGATCTGGATTTGTTATCCCTTCTAGTTCTGCTTTCCTTACTTCCCTACTCTCCTTTTGCTGGGCCTGCTGTTAAATTACCAAGCTGCCAGGAACAACAGAAGCACTAGAGGGAGGAGGGATAAATTGGGAGATTGGGATTGACATATACACACTACTGTGTATAAAATAGATGAGTAATAAGGACCTACTGTGTAGCACAGCGAACTCCATTCAGTGCTCTGTAATGGCTTTGTGGGAAAAGAATCTAAAGAAGAGTGGATATGTGTATATATATAATAACTGATTTACTTTGCTGTACACGTGTACAGCACCTGTAAATCAACTATACTCCAATAAAAATTTTTTAAAAGTAGAACAGGGCTTCCCTGGTGGCGCAGTGGTTGAGAGTCCGCCTGCCGATGCAGGGGACACGGGTTCGTGCCCCGGTCCGGGAAGATCCCACATGCCTCAGAGAGTCGGGGCCCGTGAGCCATGGCCGCTGAGCCTGCACGTCCGGAGCCTGTTCTCCGCAACGGGAGAGGCCACAACAGTGAGAGGCCCGTGTACCGCAAAAAAAAAAAAAAGAGAAGCATTAGAACAAAAGCAGAGAATGTTCTGTAATGGCCCTGGGTGAACAGTTAGATTTGTAATTCCAAGTGATCAGTCTGCCCTAGGGTAGCTCCTCTAAAGGAATGAGCTTAATTCTTTCTTGCCTTTCCTCCTTAGGACTGTGAGGAATGCATCCAGCTAGAACCGACCTTCAGTAAGTGCCTTTCTGTGCTGTTTCTCTGTCCCCTGACTGGCCCCAGGGTTGAGAGAAGGAGAGAGCATATTCTTTGCCTGTGTGTCTTTCGGGTTTGTAACATTTAGGAGCTAGTGTCAGGCTGAGGAACAGTGGTGTTCAGATGAAGAGTTGAAAGAGCACCTTTCAGAAGTGTGTTTTAGGTGATGCCTCACCTCTCCCTTTCTGTCTGTAGTCAAGGGTTATACACGGAAAGCAGCTGCCTTGGAAGCGATGAAAGACTACACCAAAGCCATGGATGTCTACCAGAAGGCACTCGACCTGGACTCCAACTGTAAGGTGGGGCTGCTCTGGCCTTCAGTGAGCTCTCCCCTGCCTGCACGTGTCTGATTCTTCCCTCTCGCCTGCTTCTCTGTATGTCTGTCTTCCCCTCAGTGACCTCTGTTATCTTGGACCTGCTGCAGCAGTGAGCCAGGTAGTGCTAACACCCTCCACTTTTGGCTTTGCCGGAATGCAGGAGGCCGCAGATGGTTACCAGCGCTGCATGATGGCCCAGTACAACCGACATGACAGCCCCGAAGATGTGAAGCGGCGGGCCATGGCCGACCCTGAGGTGCAGCAGATAATGAGTGACCCAGCCATGCGGCTCATCCTGGAGCAGATGCAGAAGGACCCCCAGGCGCTCAGCGAGTGAGTCAAGTTGGGGGCAGATGGCCTTCGAGGGAGAAGGTGGACAAAAGCATTGAGAATACACGACGTTGGCAGCAGTGTGATCTGAGTGGAATATTTATAGTGTAATTCTTACTTGCAAGGTTGGCAGTTGATAGTGAGCTGGAAGGATTTCATTTGTATACGTTAGTGGCGATGGCTTAAGTGGTTAGTTGGAAAGACCGGTTTTTCTGGGAGAATGGTCTCAGCTTAAACCTGTGTCCTTGGACTCCTTTGCAGCAGGACTGGTCAGGTTCCGAACAGTGGCAGAGGAGGCCCGTGTGGGTCCCCCTGGGCAGTCTCTGCCAGGACTCCCTTACCGCCTCTTGTTTGTTGGTGGTGTCCAGGGGGATTTGTGTTGGTTGGGGCTTGCTCTGCGAGCAAGTAGGAATTTTTATAGGTTGTCTCGTTTCAAATAACTTTGCCTCTTGTTTGTCAGACACTTAAAGAATCCTGTGATAGCGCAGAAGATCCAGAAGTTGATGGATGTGGGTCTGATCGCAATTCGGTGATGACTTGCTCATCGTGCCCCTTCCCTTCGCCCTCACGTGGAAAGAGGAGCTGGGACCGCGGCAAGCAGCACGGAGCAGAAGGGAGAGAAGGGGAAACAAGTGAACAACTTATCTATATATTTATACAGACGTACGAGGAAGATTCGGAGACTTGTACTCGCATATTCGTGCAGCCGCTGCCTCTGGGCCCTCCCAGCACACGCATGGTCTCCTTCCCCTGCCCCCAGTCGCTGTCTCAGCTGCTCTCCCATAGTTGGTTATTTTTTATTTGGGGCAGTGGGCTTGTAAGGGGAGGGGAGGGTGTTCTTCCCAACCTCAGGTCCCAACTGTCTTCACGTTGTTAACTCCACGTCCTCTTCTCCAATAAAACAAGCCAGTCAGGCGTGGTTATACACTGCTATGTCCCTGAGTGATTTTTTTGCCAAAAAACTTTGAAGCAGATGTCCTGTAGGAGTCACAGCCTGGATTGGGAGATTTGAGTGCGAACTGAACACTGGGAACCAGGCCCGCACGCTCTCTTCCTTCCTGAAGGGTGGGGTGGGTGTGAGCTTGGCCGGGTTCCCTGGCCTAGCAAGGTGGCCACTAGGTGGTGCTGTCGCTCAGTGAACAACTGAAAGGGGACATGGAGGCTCCTGACCCAGAGTGGCTCCAGCTCCGTAGGGTCAGATGAACTTCCAGGTGATTCCCGTGCTGTCAGTTCTCCACCCTCAAATCGCAAAGCCAGAAACCAGTTAGATCCAGAGAACAGTGGGTCCCACTCAAGAATTGAAAACAATTTCTATTGCAAGAGACACTCTTCAGACCTCCTTTTTGGAAAGGTCAAATCTGTCAGCTGCTCTGTGTTGGTTGTATGTTAGTTTTAGTTCTTAACTCACTGATCTCAACTGACTTCAAAGTATGTTTTAATTACACTTTTCCACAGTTGAAACAAACTTTCTAAAAACCCTCTACTTGGACTGGGGTGGCTTCTGGGGCTGGACTAAAACTTCATTTGTTCCAGGAGTGCAGCTTTTGGGCTAGGAAGCTGCTGAGGCCACCAGCTGGCTGCGCTTCTGCTGCCTTGACTGCATAAGCTGGCCTTCCCCTGGGAATCCCCAGCAGGCCTCCCCCATCTGGGTGGCACAGTCCTCCACAGGGATTCTGCTGTACCTTCGGTGCTACTGTCTCTTCAGTCTCTGTTCCCTCCATCCCCAAATTGATTGTCTAGAAAGGCTGAATTTGTGCTGGGAGCCAGTGACTATAAGACCTTGCTTTCCCAAAGCTTACATCCTGTTGCAGGTGATAGGAAGACGCTGGGCCCCCAGGGGCCCTCTGAGTCACATTTGCGTAGGGACATGACAGGAGTGAGTCTCATGGGTACTGGCCCCAGAGGGGAGTGATGCAGGTGGAGGGACAGTAGAGGTGGCAAGTCTGAAGTCTTGAAACCTGAAGGCATGGGGGAGGCAGGTAGTGAAACGTCAGGGGCCCATTTCTGTTCAGCTGTTCCCCTGGGCAGTTCTAAGGTTGACAAGTTTGGAAAAGAGGCCCTTAACTGGGGACAGGAAAGACAAAGTCGTTTCCCTCAGGGCCTTTAAGGATCTACTTTGTGGTGATAAAGGACATTCGGGGCTTGAGCTGACTTGACCTGCCAGGTCCCTAAATAACCCAGATCCAGCCCTTTGAACTCCACAGCTCTCCAGACTCTGCAGCTGAGTGATGCTTACAGCCCAAGGACGCCCACCTCACGACAGGTTGGAGATGAGCGATGGCTCCGGCAAGGGAACACAAATAGGTGGCTTCTCTCGTTTGCATCGAGCTTCCCTCCAAGTGACGGGACCCTTTGTGTGGTCTTGGGTCCACAAGCCCCACTTGCTTCCTGTGCTCACCGGGAGCACCGGCAGGGCCCCACTGGAACCCCTGCTGTGCCACCACCGCGGTGCTGGCTGTTGCTTCCTGCCCCCAGGGCCAGCACGCCCCGGGGAGGGGCCAGGCCCGCCCTGCTCTGATAAGGCGCGAGGGCTGGCCTCTGAAGGAAGCTCCACGGAGAGAGAGGAGAAGGAAGCACACAGTGGTCTGCAGGTGTGCGGGCTGCAGCCAGGAGTGGCTGACGCTCCAACCCGCACCTCCAGCCCCAGCCCCTTGCAGGGAAGGTAAGCCGGCCGGTGGCTGAAGACCCAAGGACCCTTCTCTTCCTCGCCCTCCGGCAGCCCCTCTGCCCAGCATGCCTCTCTCCATGTGGCAGCCTGGACTTTCCACTGCCCTAGAGAGGCTTTGGCTGGTTTGGGATGATGGAGCTGACCTTTGGGCCTGACTGGAACTATTTTCTGACCTGGGCTCACAACCATTTCTAGGGTGGGCAGCTGCCAGTGTGGGCTTGGGCTGGGCCGTGGGCTGAGCAAGCTGACGGAGGCTGTGCTTAGCTCTGGCATCGAGATGGGTGAGGTCGAGTGAGGCCCTTCTTGTTCTTACCGGGCCTCGTCTTCCCGTCTGCAAGAAGGGAGAGGGCTGGGCAACACAGACTCTGAAGGTCCCTTCAGCCCAATCATCTGTGACGGAGAGAGGGTCTGAGGTTCGCCTGCAACAACTCAGCTCCCAGCGTCTTGCTGCTGCCGGGGCATTCTGCCTTACGGGCTTGCTCTCTGGGCCCCCGCCTGTCCCGGGCACCACAGGCAGCCTACCAGGGCCCAGCTGCCCACCCTGCCTCCTTCCCACCCTCTCCCCAGAGTTGCCGCAGCCATGGCGGGGATGAAGACAGCCACCGGGGACTACATCGACTCGTCCTGGGAGCTGCGGGTGTTTGTAGGAGAGGAGGACCCCGAGGCCGAGTCGGTCACCCTCCGGGTCACAGGGGAGTCACACATCGGTGGGGTGCTCCTGAAGATTGTGGAGGAGATCAGTGAGTGCCCACCGCCCCCGTTGCCCACGGGGTCCCCTGGCACTTCCGGGCCAGCCCTGCTGCGTGGCCCTCGATAATGGAGTCACAGTGACTCAGGCACCAGCTTAATCATTTGGTTCCAAAAAAGACATTTCCCCAACTTAACTTCCCCTCCCTCCCACTGTCTTTCCTCCCTTCCTCCCGCTCCAACGGGTTCCACTAAGACCCCGAGGAGCAGACCTGGCCACGGTCCTCCGTTCACCCACTTCTGGGGCAGGAGAGGCCTTGCCTGCGCTGAGGCAGAGATCCCATTCTGGGGGTCGAGAGGAGCCCAGAGGGGGCTCCTGCTGACGTGGGGAGGGGCTCCCACACCCTCTCCCCTGGCGGAAGGAAGCCCTCAGCAGGCTGGTGACAGGCCCAGCCTGGGTGAGAAGGCCCTGCCCCCACAGGAAGTTACAGCACAGCCGCCTCTGGTATCAGCCCTGGAGGGGAGCAGGGCCGCTGATGCGGGGGCTTCTCATCGCCTTTCCCTGCTGGGGGTGCGGGCTGCCCCTTCCTGGGAGGGCGGCGGGCCCGCTCTGATAGCCAAAGCCGGAAGGCAGGCCCGCGATAGTGCCAGCCTGGGTCCTGGGTCCCCCGGGGGTGGGGGTGATTGGGCGGCCCGGGAGGGAGGTCAGTGGCTTGTGGACAGCACAGGGCCGCAGGGCAGCCCGGCCACAGGGCTGAGGCGGTGAGGGAAGCCTCGAGAAGGCAGAGCCCAAGGAGGTTGTGAAAGCAGAAGTGGAGAGTAGAGGGTCCCTCAGGAGACCGGGTGACTCTCAGGAGACAGAGACTCAGGCAGGCTTGGCCGAACAGGGCGGAGAGGGTGAAGACCGGGTGCTCTGGGAGAAGAGCCGGTTGGCCCCGGGGCTTGGCCCACAGCAAAGCGTGAGGCCTGAACAAGGGGCCAGCCGGACCCACTCCTCCACCCTCCACCCGCTGCGGGGGCCCCCAGGGTCAAGTCCCTCCAGCTCCTGTCCCCAGCCCTGAGCGTACTCTTGTGCCCACCCCCCAGCCCCCACTCACTCCTTAGCACATCCGAGGTCGACTGATGGCCATGCTGGCTGGGCCAGCCCCTGATCTGGAGCGCAGCCGGGCAGGTGGGACCCACCCTTTAGCTGCCGACACAGGGCTGAGTGTTGGCTGCCGCACAGGGCAAGCCAACACAGGGGCTGCGCCTAGCCTGGGACAGTATGAATCCTGAGAGGGGGCCACAGCAGGGAGGAACAAGGCGACACGCTGGGGCGTGGGGGCGTGCAGTGCTGAACTGGAGCCTCTAGGCTGGGAAGGACTCCTGGAGTATGACAAGAAACGAGGCTGGCGTGAATGCCATAAGGCGTTTTGGACTCCATCCCGGAGGTGGAGGGCAGCTGTGCCGAAAGGTTTCCAGTGGGAGGCTGTCAGGCTAAGGCAGGCCCCTTGGGTCGGGTGAAGATGGACAGGAGGTGAGTTTGGGGGAGGGCTGGCATTGGTAAAATGTGGTGGCTAAAGTGAAAGGGAGGAAGCTCGGGCCTGGCAGGAGAGCCGTTGTCACCCAGCCCCCAGGGAGCTGCTGAGGGGAGGGGGCACCTCTGTCCAGTGTCAGGCAGAGCGCGGTGAAGTGGGGCCTTGAGGGCTGCGACTAGGAGTCACCGCATTTATAGTCCCAGAGCCGGGCACACGGGCTGGTGAAAAAAGGTGTCTGGAATGATCGAAGCCAGTGGACGTGCCCCTTAGCCAGTGGCTTGTGGGTTTCTGGCCTGGGGCTCACAGCAGGAAGATGAAGGCCTAGACTAGGTGAGACCCTGGGAAGAGGCCGAGGCTAAGGAGGGAGAAGAGGGTCCTCGGACTGAACCAACGGGCAAGCACGGGGGCAGGCCAGGAGAGGGGTCCAACGGGACAGAACAAGAGCGAAGGGTCAGGAGGAGACAGGGAGTGGGTGCCACAAAACCAAGAACAGAGTGAAGGCACAGAGGGCGACAGGGCAGGAGGAAGAGGGAGGAGGGTGGCGCAGAGGACGGGACCACTCCCCAGGAAGGGCTTTGACGCCAGTGGCTCTGCTCTTCCACTGCGCTCACCTGGCACCAGTTCAGGCTCCTGAAGGGAAGATGGAGAGGAGAGCACGTGTCCTCCTTCACCAGCCGCATGACCTCGAAGTGCTCGCATTTCTATCCAAAGGCCCATGCGCCGTGTCGATGCGGCCGCACGCCTGTGTCACAGTCACCACGTGGCGGCAGGCACTGAGCAGTGTCCATTGCTGCTCGCATCTCAGGAACCAGAAAACTGAGGACCAGAGAGGTTCAGGTCTTGGCCAAGGTCACAGAGCTAGTAACCACTAGACATTCATGGAATGCCTGCTGCTGCGTGCCCGGCACAACCCCAGGCCCTGCAGTTGCCTCTGGCTCCCGGGAATGCCAGAGAGAAGCCATGAAGCCAGGAACTGTGGGAGGACACAGGAGGTGCTGTACAGGGGAGCCCAATGCACCGGAGTGTGTGAGATGGGAGCACGAAGATTCTGGGTTGGGGGCTCCCCTGGGAAGTGACTCCCCTCAGTAGCAACTGAGCCCAGGGGACAAGCAGGGTTAGCCAGCAAAGAGCCGTTCTGCCATGACCTCAGTCCTAGCCCCCAAGCCAACCCCGCCTGGCCCTGCCCCTGGCCTGGGCAGGGGAGGGGCGGTCACCACCTCTGAATTCCAGGCTTGTGCTCAGCACTGGGGGCAGGGCCCTCCAAGGCTGACGTGGCCCCCCTTGCCTGTGGCCTCACAGAGCGGAAGCAGGACTGGTCAGACCATGCCATTTGGTGGGAACAGAAAAGACAATGGCTGCTGCAGACCCACTGGACCCTGGACAAATACGGGATCCTGGCGGACGCCCGCCTCTTCTTTGGGCCCCAGCACCGGCCTGTCATCCTGCGACTGCCCAATCGCCGTGCCCTGCGCCTCCGAGCCAGCTTCTCCCAGCCCCTCTTCCAGGCTGTGGCTGCCATCTGCCGGCTCCTCAGTGAGTCCCCGGCTGGTCCCCACTCTGCCCCCTGCGAGGGTCCTGCCAGGGGGCACGTTCCCTCCCTTTCCAGGCCCAGCTGTTGTCACCTCGACCTTGCTGAGCTGTTCCCCATCCGGCTCGTGGGGCTGTGCCCTGCCCCGAACTGCCCATGGGTGGGGCGGGAGGTCACAGGGCAGAACCCCAGCCCCCGCTGAGACCTCTGCTCCTCTCAGGTATCCGGCACCCTGAGGAGATGTCTCTGCTCCGGGCTCCTGAGAAGAAAGAGAAGAAGAAGAAGGAAAAGGAGCCGGAGGAGGAGGTGTATGACTTGACCAAGGTCATCCTGGCTGGGGGTGAGTGCAGGCGGGGCAGCCCAGGGGCGGCCACAAGGGCAGGCCCCAGAGGCCTGGGGTCGGCCCAGGCCTGGTTGACCGTGATCCGCACTCCAGGCGTGGCACCTGTGTTGTTCCGGGGGATGCCAGCCCACTTCTCAGACAGTGCCCAGACCGAGGCCTGCTACCACATGCTGAGCCGGCCGCTGGCACCGCCAGACCCCCTGCTGCTCCAGCGCCTGCCTCGGCCCAGCTCCCTCTTGGACAAGACCCAGCTCCACAGCAGGTGCCTCGCCTGCCGGGTCTTCACCTGCGCTTGTGCCTGAGCCCCTGCTCCCGGAGCCCACACCCTCCCCTGTGTCCTGCTCGTCCCAAACCCACGCCTGTCCCCAGGCCTTTCCTGCACGTGTGTGCTTGCCCCAGCCCCTGCCCAGCCCCCAGCCCGCCCCACTGCCCCCGGCTCAGCCCTGACCCAGCCTCTGCCTGCGCTGCGGCCCAGGTGGCTGGACTCGTCGCGGTGCCTCATGCAGCAGGGTATCAAGGCGGGGGACATGCTCTGGCTGCGCTTCAAGTACTACAGCTTCTTCGACCTGGATCCCAAGGTGGGCTGGGTCAGGGAGAAGGGGTGTCTGGATCAGTGGGACGCGGGGACCTTGCATCGGGGGTCTGGGCTCTAGGAACGTTAGACACTTGTAGGGGTCTGTCCATCTGTCCATTTGTCCATCCACACCCGTTTATTAACTCCATCGACATGGTGCTGGGCCCCGGTTGATGGCAAGACCTGTTTCTCAAGGACCATCAGGGAGATAATGACCACAACTCAGTGTAGACGGTTGTAGGTGCCCCTGGAAAGGCTGCTCAGGTGGGAGGCACCCACACCTGCACTCAGGGAAGGCTTCCTGGAGGCGGTGGCACTGGGACCTGCAGGGACTAGGGGCAGGTGAAAGACGAGGCTTTGCGGGCAGGCACCTGTGTGCCTCTCTCCCTCCCTGCCTGCCGTCCCCACCGGCAACCAACAGCCTCCATGAATCCATCCGGAAAACCTCCAGGTGCTCCCTCTACCTGTGGCCCCACTTCTCTGAACCGCCTTCACTGCAAAACTGCTAAGCGTCATTGTCTCTAGAACCCTGGGGTCCAGCGTCTTTGCTCCCCGCAAGCCTTTCCTGTGGGTGCCCCTCGACTCCCTCTCTCTCCTCAGCCAACTCTATCCCAGAGTCTTCTATCCTGGAGTCCCTGTCCTGCTGAGGTGACCGTGCCTTCCATGCTATCTGTCCCCTGCTCACTTCCCGTCCACTTCTTTTTTTTTTTGGCTGCGCCACGCGGCATACAAGATCAAACCTGCACCCGCTGCAGTGGAAGTCTTAACCACTGGATGGCCAGGGAAGTTTGCCATCCACTTCTTACTTGGCCACTTGGGATCCCCATGCGCACAAGGGTCTGCAGCCGCCCTGCCCAGGTTCCTCAGCCCTTCCTCCTGTCTCCACAGCCTCTGGGAGTTGCAGGCTCCAGGGCTCCATTCCCCAGCCTCCTTCTCTCTACCCTTTCTCCCAGGAAGATCCAGCCTCCTGGATTTAAGGGTCATCTCTGTGCTCTTTATAGATTTACCACCTCCAGCCCAGACCTCTCTCCCCTGAGCTCTAGACTCTCATGTCCAAATGGCTGTCTCTGCTCTGGCACCTAACAGGCATCTCAGCTTCTGCCTGAAACAGAACTCTTTTTTTTTTTGAAAGTAGCCTTCCACTAGGATAAGCCTACTTGTTTTGGACATAGTAACCTTTTAAAATTATTTATTTATTCATTTGTTTATTTATTTATTTGCTACATTGGGTCTTCGCTTTTGCCCGCAGGCTTTTCTCTAGTTGGGGCAAGCGGGGCTACTCTTTGCTGCGGTGTTCAGGCTTCTCATTGCGGTGGCTTCTCAAAGCACAGGTTCTAGGCGCGCAGGCTTCAGTAGTTGCAGCACACAGGCTCAGTAGTTGCGGTGCATGGGCTCAGTAGTTGTGGCACGTGGGCTCAGTAGCTGTGGCACTTGGGCTCAGTAGTTGTGGCTTGACGGGCTCTAGAGCACAGGCTCAGTAGTTGTGGCGCACGGACTTAGTTGCTCGGCCGCATGTGGGATCTTCCTGGACCGGGGATCGAAGCCGTGTCCCCTGCATTGGCAGGTGGATTCTTAACCACTGCGCCACCAGGGAAGTCCTGAAACAGAACTCTTGATTCCAAGTCTGCCCAGCACATCCTCCCACCATGGACTCATGGCAAAATCCCCACACTTACACTATTCTGGGTCTTTCCCTTTCCCTCTCATCTCATCCCTCCTTGTGTCCTGTTGATCCTTCCTTGAACTAAACATCCCAAACCACCCATTCCTCTCCATCCCTTCATCTGTGCAGCGTCAGGCTCTCTCGTGTGAGTTGCTGCAGCCCCTCCTAATGGGCCTCTCTCCTCCTTTGGCCTCCCCAACCTCCACGCAGTATCTGGAATGAACGTTTACAGGTGCATTAGGTCCTGTCAATCCTGCTTAAAAGGCTCCTGTGGGTGCCTGCGGCCCAGGACCGTGCTGATCTGGCCCTGGCGCTGCCCACTCCCTCCCACCCGCCCGGCCCCCCTTTCCTCTCCGTCCACATCCCCGTGCTCCTTCCTCTCCTCCAGGCTGTTGTGCCCTTTTCCCACCTTCCCTGCCTTCTTTTGTTTGTTGGTTTTTATTGAAGTATAGTTGATGAACAATATGATCTAAGTTACAGGTATACCATATAGTGATTCACAATTTTTGAAGGTTATTCTCCATTTATAGTTGTTGTAGATTATTGGCTATGCTCCCTGCGTTGTACAATATTCCCTGCCTTCTTTTTATTTTTTAAATTTTTTAATTAATTTTTTTTTTTTTTTTGGCTGTGCTGTGCGGCTGGCAGGATCCCCCACCAGGGATCAAACCTGGGTCCCTGGCAGTGAAAACACCGAGTCCTAAACCACTGGACCTCCAGGGAATTCCCATCCCTGCCTTCTTTTGGATTGAGTAGTTTTCATGATTCCATTTACCTCCTTTATAAGAGTGTATTATCTATACTGCTTTTTTTTCTCTTTTTAGCAGTTGCTTTAGGGGTTATAATTACCATCCAGTGAAACACCGCTTCACTACAGTGTAAGAACCTTACAGCGGGATCCCGTCTTCCCCTGCCAGCCTCTGCGCTCTTGTTATCACACACTCCCCTTCTACATACGTCAAAGCCCACGATACATTGTCATCCTTGTTGCTGTCATTCTTATTTATTTATTTATTTATTTTGCCGCACCGCACAGCTTGCAAGACCTTAGTTCCCTGACCAGGGATCGAACCCGTGCCCTTGGCAGTGAAAGCACGGAGTCCTAACCACGGGACTGCCAGGGAATCCCCTGTTGCTGCTATTATTATGATGAAGACTGTATTGAGAAATAAGTCATTACCATATAATTTGCCCGTTTAACATTTTCTTCATCCCCAAAAGAAATCTCACGCCCATTATCAGTCACTCCTCACTTATCCCCCACCCCTCCTAGCCCCAGGCATCTACCAATTTCTGACTCTATAGATTTGCCTGTTCTGGACATTTCATGTATATGAAATCCTGTACCACGTGGCCTTTTGTGGCTGGCTTCTTTCACTGAGCGTAATGTTTTCAAGGTTCATCCACGTTGTAGCCTGTCTCAGTGTTTCATTCCTTTCTATTGTAAAATTATATTTCATTGTACATATATGCCACACTTTATTTATCCATTCATCAGTTAATAGACATTTGTTTTACCCCCACTGGCTGGTTGTTATGAACAATCCTGCCATGAATATTCATGTACAAGTTTTTGAGTGGACATATATTTTCATTTCTCTTGGGTGTATATCAATACCTAGGAGGAGAATTGTTGAGTCATCATCATGATTATTTTTACTGTAACCAGTCCATTATTTTTTTTAACATCTTTATTAGAGTATAATTGCTTTACAATTGTGTGTTAGTTTCTGCTGTATAACAAAGTGAATCAGTTATGCATATAAATATGTCCCCATATCTCTTCCCTCTTGCATCTCCCTCCCTCCCACCCTCCCTATCCCACCCCTCTAGGTGGTCACAAAGCACCGAGCTGACCTCCCTGTGCTATGCGGCTGCTTCCCACTAGCTATCTATTTTACGTTTGGTAGTGTATATATGTGCATGCCACTCTCTCACTTTGTCTCAGCTTACCCTTCCCCTTCCCCGTATCCTCAAGTCCATTCTCTAGTAGGTCTGCATCTTTATTGCCATCTTGCCCCTAGGTTCTTCATGACTTTTTTTTTTTTTAGATTCCATATAAAAATATGGAACGCTTCACGCATTTGCGTGTCATCCTTGAGCAGGGGCCATGCTAATCTTCTCTGTATCGTTCCAATTTTAGTATATGTGCTGCCAAAGCGAGTACAGTCCATTATTTTTTTATTACACTTTTAGTTTTGAGATAACTGTAGATTCACAGACAGTTGTAAGAACTAATACATGAGATCCCAGATACCTGGAGACGCGTTACCCAGTTTCCCCCAACGAGTATCACAACCAGGACCTTGACATGATACAGTCAAGACACAGAAAAGTTCCATCAGCCAATCGTCCTGCAAATGCATTTTTAAAATATGGAAAGCAGTCTTTTCTCTCTGCCTACACACTCACCATTCCCTGCCGGGTCTTCACCTTCCTGTGTATAGATCTGGATTTCCAGCTGGTACCATTATCTGTCTGCCTGAAGGACTTCCTTTAACATTTCTTGTCAAGCTGGTCTACTGGTGATGAATTATTTCAGCTTTTGTATGTCTGTATAAGTCATTCTTTTGCCTTTGATTTTTTTTTTTTTTTTTTTTTTTGCGGTACGCGGGCCTCTCACTGTTGTGGCCTCTCTCGTTGCGGGGCACAGGTTCCGGACGCGCAGGCTCAGCGGCCATGGCTCACGGGCCCAGCCGCTCCGCGGCATGTGGGATCCTCCCGGACCTGGGCACGAACCCGTGTCCCCTGCATCGGCAGACGGACTCCCAACCACTGCGCCACCAGGGAAGCCCTTGCCTTTGATTTTGAAAGATATTACTTGTTGTAGAGTTCTTGGCTGACATTTTTTTTTCCCTTAAAAATGCTGCCTCACAGTCTTGTGGCTTGTCTCTCTTTGTTTATCTGTATGAAACACACGTTTTTTCTGACTGCTTTTATGATTTTCTCTTTATCACTGGTTTTAAACAATCTGATGATCACGTGCCTTGGTTCACTTCAGGTTTCTCATGCTTGGGGTCCATTGAGCCTCCTCAATCTGAGTTTATAGTTTTCATCAACTTTGGAAAAATTTTGGCCTTTATTTTTTCAGGTATATTTCCTGCTTCCCCCTCTTTTATGGGATTCTGTTCACATGACTATTAGACTGCTTAAAATCATCCCACAGCTCACTGATGCTCTGTTCAGTGTTTTTTTTTCCCCAGTCTTATTTTTCCGTGTTTCATTTTGGATAGTTCTACCGCTCTATCCTCAAGTTTACTAATCTTTTCTTCTCCCGTGTCTAATATGTCATTAATACCCTGCCTAGAAGTTCAATTTTGACCTTTTTTAATATTTTCCATCTCTCCTTAACATGTTCATGCTTTTCTCTACCTTCTTGAACAAACAGGATATATTTAAAATAATTTTTTTTAGTGTTTCTGTCTACTAATTCTATTACCTGTGTCATTTCTGGATTTACTTTTATTAACTATTTATCTCCTAATTATGAATTGTATTTTTCTGCTTGTTCTCATGCCTGGAAATTTTTTTGTTTTTTGGAAAATTTTTATTTGATGCCAGACACTACAAATCTTATGTTCTTGGGTCCTGGATTTTTTTTTTTTTTTTTTTTTGGTAGTGTTTTAAATATCTTTAAACCTTGTTTTGAAGTTAAGACACTTGGAAACAGTTTGCTCCTTCTAAGGTTTGCTTTGAACATGAACTAATCATTATAATTTATAATAATTAAATAATAATTAATTAGATCAGAAAAAAGCATCTTTTAATCTAGGGCTAATTTACCCCATCACTGTGGCAAGAGCCTTCTGAGTATTTTTTTTTTTTTTTTTTTTTTTGCCACACGGCTTGTGTGATCTTAGTTCCCTGACCAGGGATTGAACCTCGGCCCTTGGCAGTGGTCACCACTGGACCACCAGGGAATTCACGTGTTCCGAGTATTCTGATGTTATATATATGATGAGGCTTCTCTAATCTGTGTTGGGAATATGAACTATCCCCACCCTCATGTGAGCTCTGGTAAGTGTTCCACCTGCTCCTTTTGCTGTTTCTTTCTAGCCTTGAGTTATTTCCTTATACACATGTGCTGATCGGTACCCAGCTAATGACTAAAGAGGAGCCCTCTGCTGATTTCCATCCAGAGTTTTCTCTCTGTGCAGCTCTCTCCTCTGCAACACTCTGTCCTGTGAATTCTAGCTGCCTTGGACTCCCCAGATTCTCAACTGCCCCTGCTCTCCTCAGGGAATATGCTGGGCTCCGTTTGGGGTCCTCCTCTTGGCTACAGCAGGCACGCTTGCTCCCGGCAGCAAGCTGGGGCAACCTCACCATTCACTTGTTTCCCTTCTCTCAGGGATCCCTGTTCTGTGTGGTCTGTTGTCCAGTATCTAAATCCCGTTTGGTCTTTGTCGTTTTCTTTGTCTTAGTTAAATTTTAGGGAATTCCCTGGAGGTCCAGTGGTTAGGGCTCTGTGCTCTCACTGCTGAGGGCCCAGGATCAATCCCTGGTTGGAGCACTAAGATCCCACGAGCTGTGTGGCCAAAAGAAAAAAAAAAAGCTTAAATTTTATTTTTAATCAAAGTAACATATGGTGGCTTAAAGAGTTGAATAGTCCTAATAGTAATAACAACAATTAAAAAAAAAAAAAAACAGCTCCTTACCCCACCTCTCTTTATCCCAGATTTCTGATCCCTAGAGACTATAGGTTTTGACTCTGTAACTTTTTATTCTAGTGTTTACATCTATATGACAAGCTTATGTATGTCTATTCCCTTGACTTTTTCATTTCACGCATAATCTATTTACTTTGTATGAAAGGTGAAGATTTTTCTGTCTCATATCCTCCCTCCTTCCCCCACAACACACGCATCTCTTTGCATCTTTGCAGTTGACCTGTGTTGTAGCTTTTGGTTAAAACAACATGAGTGTGACTGTAAATAGTAACACATATAAATAACGTTCTTAGCTAAGCCACAGAGTAACTATACTTCCTTTCTTGGTTTATTTCTTTTCTATTAATTGTCTGTCTGTGTACAATTAGAAGAGAGACCCCAAAAGGCTATCTGTACACTCTCTGTGAGTCTGTGGCTTGCCGTGGGGCATCTTCAGAGTGATGAGGTGGGATGTTCTATAACCAAGCCCCTCCAACATTGCAACCTAAGGACGATGCCCCTTTCAAAATGATCGATCACCTTAGGATATCAGTCAGTGTTATTTCCTGGTCAGAACTGTGGAATGATAGCAGTCTAGACCCACTGCTTAACTGTTGTCCTTGAACTCCCCTTCACTATTTCCTGGGAATTCCTATATGGGATCTCTTGATTCCTGGATCTCTTGTGTTCCTTTTTCTTGACTGACTCCCTCATCTTGATGGAGCATATATTTCAATAGCTTCCCCTAAGTGGTTTGAAATCCTGCGTGTTTGAGAAGGTCTCTGTTCTACCCTCACTTGCATGATAGTTTGGCTAGGTACAGAATTCTAGGTTTGAAACATTTTCCTGCCAAATTTTGAAGCCATCTTCCCATTGTCCTCTAGTTTCCAGTGTTGCTGTTGGGGAGTCCAATGCCATTTTTTATTTTCAATCCTTCCACGTGTGACCCTTTTAATTTTTCTTGAAAGGGGAGGGGAGGCCCCAGAAGCTTTTAAGAATCTTCTTGGGAGTTGCCTGGTGGTCTAGTGGTTAGGATTCAGCACTTTCACTGCCCTGGCCTGGGTTCAATCCCTGGTAGGGGAACTGAGATCCTGCAAGCCATGCAACGTGACCAAACAAAAACAAAAGCAAAAACACAAAAGAATCTTCTCCTTGTCACTTGGTGTTTAAAAATCTCTCAATAGTATGTCCTCGTATGAATCTTTCTTCATTGATTGTCCTGCACACTTGCTGAACCCTTTCAAATCAGGGTCCTCCAGTTCTAGAAGAATGTTCTATACAATCTCTTTAATAATTTACTTCTATTTTTCTGCTTTTTTTTTTCCCCTGGAACTTAGTAGATGTTAGACCTCCTAGATTAATTTTTAAAAGAAAAAAATTAGACATTTATATTTTCTTTCTTTTTTTAAGGCTTGTTGTCTTTCTGTTCTACTTTCTGGAAAGTTCCTTGACTTATCTTCCAAATGAGCTATTGAATTTTTAATTTCTGCAACTGTCTTTTTAAATTCTAAGAGCTCTTATTTTCTGACTGTTCCTTTCTGAAGTGTTTTTTGTTTTGTTTTGTTTTGTTTTTTAGTGTAACATACATTTAGAAATATTCACAAATGTAAACCAACAGAACTTTCCCAGCCTTCAGAAGCCAAGCAGTATTTCCCACAGGGGGAACCACTAATGTGGTTCCCCCTGTGGGAAATACTGCTTGGCTTCTGAAGGCTGGTAAAGTGGTGGTATGCTAACACCATAGATTAGTTTTGCCTGTATTTGAAATTTACATAAATGAAATCATGCGATCTGTACTCTTTTGTGTCTGGCTTTTTTCACCCAGCATTATGCTTGTATAAGTCATCCGTGTTCATATAGTGGTAGCATGTTGCTCACTGGTGTGTAATATTCCATGCGGTCAATGTACCACAACTCATTTTCCATTCTATTGTTGATGAACATTATGAAATTTCCAGTTTGGGCTGTTATGAATAGAGATGCTGTGAACATTCCAGCATATGTTTTTGGTGAACATATGTACACGTTTCTATAGGGTATATATCCAGAGGTGGAACTGCTGGGTTGTGGGGCAGGCATTGGTTTAGCTGTAGTAGATAACTACGCACTCATACACCCCCACCTGCAGTGTATGAGTTTCAGTTGTTCCGCAACTTCACCAGCAGGTATTTCCTACCTTTTCCATTTTAGCCATTCTGGTAGGTGTATAATAGTATCTCACATGGTATTTTGTTTGTTTCTTCAAGCAGCTTTACTGAGATATAACTTACATACCATAAAAATTGCCCACTGTGAGCAGTTCATTTTTAGTAAAGTTATATAGCTGTGCAACCACAATCCAGTTTTAGAACATTTCCGTCACCCCAGAAAGTTCCCTAGTGCCCATTTGCAGTCATTCCTCATCCCACACCCAACCCCAGGCAACCAATGATGTGCTTTTTTTAAAAAATTTATTTATTTGTTTGTTTTTATTTTGGCTGCATTGGGTCTTCGTTGCTGTGTGCAGGCTTTCTCTAGTTGCAGCGAGCTGGGGCTACTCTTCGTTGCGGTGCACTTGCGCTAGGTGCCCGGGCTTCAGTAGTTGTGGCACACAGGCTCAGTAATTGTGGCTTGCGGGCTCTAGAGCATGCAGGCTTCAGTAGTTGTGGCATTTGGGCTCAGTAGTTGTGGCTCACGGGCTCTAGAGTGCAGGCTCAGTAGTTGTGGCACATGGGCTTAGTTGCTCCACGGCATGTGAGATCTTCCCGGACCAGGGCTCGAACCCGTGTCCCCTGCATTGGCAGGTGGATTCTTAAACACTGCGCCACCAGGGAAGCCCTGATGTGCTTTTTATGTGGCTTTAATTTACATTTCCCTGATGACTAATCAAGTTGACAACTTTTTCGTATGGCTATTAGCCATTTGGATATCCCCTTTTGTGAAGTTTCTTTCCAAAATGTTTGCCAGTTTTTATATTGAGTTGCTTGTCTTTTTAATATTGCTTTGTAGGAGTTCTTTATATATTCTGTACCTGAGTACTTTGACAGATAAATATATTGTGAATATATTTTCCCACTCTGTGCTTTGCCTTTTCATTCTCTTAGTGGTTTATTTTGCTAAGCAGAAGCTCCTAATTTTAATATAATGTGAGTCGTATTTTTTCTTTTATGATTAATATTTTTTGCATCCTGTTTAAGAAATCTTTTATTCTAAGATCACACAGATGTAGGCCTATTTTTCTCCAAAGACTTTATTGTTTTAACTTTGATATTTAGATCTTTGACTCAAATGGAACTGATATTTGTATGTAGTGTGAGGTAGGGATACAAAAACTTTATTAATTTTTAAATTAAAAAAAAAATGTACCATATGGGTATCCAATTGACCCAGGTCCATTTACTGAAAAGAGCATCCTTTCCCCAGTGATGGCAAGATCACCTTTGTCTTAAGTCAGGTGAACATACATGTGTGGGTCTCTCTCTGACTCTCTTCGATTACATTGATCAATTTGTCTCTCTTTGTGAATGCCATGCTGTCTTAATTACTATAACTTTATAATCACGTTCATTTATTTATATTTTATTTTTATAAAAAACTTATTTATTTATTTATTTTTGGCTGCGTTGAGTCTTTGTCACTTCGCGTGGGCTTTCTCTAGTTGCGGGGAGTGGGGGCTACTCTTCGTGTGGTGCACGGGTTTCTCATTGCGGTGGCTTCTCTTGTTGCAGAGCACGGGCTCTAGGTGCACACTCTCAGTAGTTGTGGCGCACGGGCTTTGTTGCTCTGCAGCATGTGGGATCTTCCTGGCAGGGCTCGAACCAGTGTCCCCTGCATTGGCAGGCAGATTTTTAACCACTGCGCCACCAGGGAAGCCCTGCATTGGGTCTTTGTTGCTGTGTGTTGGCTTTCTAAAGTTGAGGCGAGCAAGGGCTTCTCTTCGTTGTGGTGCGTGGGCTTCCCATCGCGGAGGCTTCTCTTGTTGCGGAGCACAGGCTCTAGGCACGTGTGCTTCAGTAGTTATGGCTCACGGACTCTAGAGCGTAGGCTTGGTAGTTGTGGCACACGGGCTGAGTTGCTATCTTCCAGGACCAGGGCTTGAACCTGTGTCACCTGCATTGGCAGGCGATTCTTAACCACTGTGCCACCAGGGCAGCCCCACGTTCCTTTTAAAAATAGTGTCCTGTTCTTGTTTTATGAGTGCGGTATTTTGTCTCTGTAAGGATTCTGACTGATGTTGTTTGAAGTTTTTTCTGCTCCCTACATTGTCTTTATTTCCTCCAAGCTCTTTTTTCCCCTGACTATAGTTCATGGGTCTCTGTTGTTCATCCCAGCAGCTTTCCTAAAATGTGGGTGATCCCTGCCTGTCTTTTCATATTTAGAAGTAAGGCTCTAAGAAGCCAGTTGGAAACCCTAAGTGGATGAATAGGGCTTGGCATTTTAGGCCTCCTGGGGAAGATGGGGCAGGAATGCCACTTTCTGTGGGGGGTTTCTCTTTGGCTTCTCAGCAGTGAATGCTCTGATCTCCTGACTGGGGAATAGAAGGCTCATTGCCAATGTCTTTGGTGACAAGTGGGGAAGGGCTGGGGATGTCTCACCTTTCAAAATGCCAACTTTCCCTTAATTCAGCTGTTTTCAGCACAATGCCCCCCGCACCCAGATGTACCAAATGCAGGGGTACCTCTGGCTCAGCATCTCGAGAGTAAATCTCTAGTTTCTACCTGGTGCCAGCTGGCTGTCACTTGGCTGCAGGGAGCGGGGAGGGAAGTGCTCTCTTTATAGACTTTCTGTGGTCCTCATTTCAGCCCTCCCTCGCCTCCCAGAGGATCCCAGACCTGAGCCTGTCCGCCATGTGAACTGGATGCCTTTGTTCAGATCTTAGTTTTTTTGCTGTTTGCTTTCTTTTTTTTTTTTTTTTAACATCTTTATTGGAGTATAATTGCTTTACAATGGTGTGTTAGTTTCTGCTGTATAACAAGGTGAATCAGCTATATGTATACATATATCCCCATATGCCCTCCCTCCTGCATCTCCCTCCCCCCCTCCCTATCTCACCCTTCTACGTGGTCACAAAATTCATTAGTGCGTTTGCCATAGAACAAGAGAGGGAAAAGGGTGTGAGATCCCAGCTCTCCTTCCCTGCAACTCAGTTCCTGTCCATGTTTTTGCTTGTTCATCTTCCAAAATTTTGTTGGTATCTCTCACCAGCTGTAGTTGTCTCCCCTCTCTTCTTTGTCCTTTTGGGTTTATCCTTTTTATGCCTTTGCTATCAATTTTGGCGGGTTTCAGAGGGAGCGTGGGCTTGGTCTTCTGTGGGTAACTAGGATCCCCCTTTGAGTTCCTTCTCTCTGGAATGTTCTTCCTACCACTCTTCCCTTCAGTGGCTTGTCCATCCTCAGGTCTCAGTGCAGCCGCACCCCAGTTCCATTTTCTCTCATCACCATCAAACTTGTGGGCTTCCTGCCTGAGCACACAAGTGAGATGCCCTTTGGAAGCTACTTCCTTTCTCGCTTTGATTGTACTCTTGAATCACTTCACTTATTTACCGACTGGTTTACTCGGTCCCCATTGTCCATTCAGCAGCATGCAGGGCACACAGTAGACAAATACTCAATATCTTCACAAAGAGGTTAGAGGGAAGGGGCTGCCGCTTTCCTGGGCAGATGGGGCTGGCAGGCTGGGATTGGGGTTGCGGAGCCACCAAATGAGCTTGCACAGCACAGAGGGCAGGGCTGAGGCCTGAGGCTTGCAGGAGCTGGCTGCAGGGGGTGCTCAGGGCAGTTAGCACCGACCAACCCAGCCTCCCCTCCCACCACTCCAGACAGACCCAGTGAGGCTGACGCAGCTGTATGAGCAGGCTCGGTGGGACCTGCTGCTGGAGGAGATTGACTGCACTGAGGAGGAGATGATGGTGTTTGCAGCCCTACAGGTGCCAGGCAGGCCTGGGGACCCCGGGTGGCTAGGTGCGCGCCAGGCCCAGGGCAGGGAGGGTGTTCCGGCGGGGGCCCACCTCCGGGGAAGCCCAGCTGAGGGCACTGTTGGGCTAAGGGGCTGCCCGCTCAGCCCTCCCTGGTCACGTGCTCCTCCCAGTACCACATCAACAAGCTGTCCCAAAGTGGGGAGGCAGACGAACCTCCTGGCACAGACCCGGGGCTGGATGACCTGGATGCAGCCCTGAGCAACCTGGAGGTGAAGCTGGAGGGGTCGGCGCGCACAGACGTGCTGGTGAGGAGGGGCCCCAGTCAGGGGTTGGGGTCAGGGTCAAGTGCAGGGACCAGCACCCCGCTGACTCCTCTCCTCCCCAGGACAGCCTCACCACCATCCCAGAACTCAAGGACCATCTCCGGATCTTCCGGTGAGTCTGGGCCCAGAATTGGCAGCCCTGCTGGAGGGGCCCAGTGTGGAGAGAGGACAGGAGGGAGGGAGGGGGCCTGTCACGAACCTCCCACCTCACCCTCAGGCCCCGGAAGCTGACCCTAAAGGGGTACCGCCAGCACTGGGTAGTGTTCAAGGAGACCACGCTGTCCTACTACAAGAGCCAGGACGAGGCCCCCGGGGACCCCATTCAGCAGCTCAACCTCAAGGGTGAGTGAGGGCGGATTGGCCAGGAGAGGGACAAGGGCTGTGTGCTGGCCAGGTGAATGCTCTCACTTGTCTCCTCCTGGGGGCGGGGAAGATGCCTTCTGACCTCTGGCCACTGTGCAGGACTGGCCTTCACCCAGGGCCCTCTCAACAGGGCTCCCTCTCCCAGCCTAGCCCACCCCTTCTTCCTCCAGGCTGTGAAGTGGTCCCTGATGTCAACGTCTCAGGCCAGAAGTTTTGCATTAAACTCCTGGTGCCCTCCCCTGAGGGCATGAGTGAGATCTACCTGCGGTGCCAGGATGTGAGTGAGGGCTGGGCAGGGGCCAGGGCTGAGCCAGGCCAAGGGCAGGGGCTGAGCTAGAGCCTCGCCAGCCCCTCACCTCCCTCTCCCCCCCTCCCACCCCAGGAGCAGCAGTACGCCCACTGGATGGCCGGCTGCCGACTGGCCTCCAAGGGCCGCACCATGGCGGACAGCAGCTACTCCAGCGAGGTGCAGGCCATCCTGGCTTTCCTCAGCCTGCAGCGGACAGGCGGCGGGGGCTCGGGCAACCACCCCCAGGGCCCTGATGCCTCCGCCGAGGGCCTCAACCCCTACGGGCTTGTTGCCCCCCGCTTCCAGCGAAAGTTCAAGGCCAAGCAGGTGCCAGAGGGAGTAGGTGGCGGGAACAGCCAGAGGGTTTACCTGGCCACCCTTGCCCCTGGATGTCCCCAGAGCCTTCCTGTGGAAATGCACACGCTCACTCGCTCCTTTTCCCACCTGGGTCCCTGAGACTGAGCGTGCTGCTCCCCACCCTCTGTGGGGGTGTCACGGCCCAGCTGCCCATGTCCACCTCAGGGCCCGGCTCAGCTCACACGTGCTGAACGGTGAGAGGGTGCACTCGGGTGGACCCACGCTGGGCACTGGCCCTGCCCCAGGCTCAGCATCCTGTCTTCCCGATGGGGACAGGCAGGGGGTCTCAGGGACCTTGGCAGCCCCTCACCAGCGTTGTCCCACAGCTCACTCCACGGATCCTGGAAGCCCACCAGAATGTGGCCCAACTCTCGCTGTCTGAGGCCCAGCTGCGCTTCATTCAGGCCTGGCAGTCCCTGCCTGACTTCGGCATCTCCTACGTCGTGGTCAGGTATGAGTACCACCCCAGTCCATTCTGCTAAGCACCGTCTCTGAAGATGGTGAAGCCACCTGAAGCCTTCCTTCCTGTCCTCTGCGGGGAGCCCTTACCGAGGGCAGCCTGCGTGCACCCGCTTCCGGCCTGCAAACACAAGAGAGGGATCAGGTGGGGAGAGCAGGAAATCCCGCACCCGTCCCAGCTCTGCCGTAGACCATTTCCTCTCTGGGCCTTGGCAGCTGATCTGTAGGACAGGGCTGGGTGGCTGCCGTGACAGGAAGTGCCCCCTGTGACTGCCCATCTTCCAAGCCTGCAAAGATAGGAGCAAATGGATGATGATGCTACCAAAAAAAAGTTGCTGTCGAAAAGCGGGGACTGATGCTGCTAAATGCTATCATTGTGATTATGGTAATTAACCCCCATTTTCCAGATGAGCAACTTGAGACCCAGAGAACCTAAGAGATTTACTTGCCGGCTAGCTGCTGAGCTCCGCACCTGGCTGTCTGGGAGGGGTCCGGGGCCACGAAGGGTGGGGCCCCGGCTCACACTCTCCCCTTGGGCACCAGGTTCAAGGGCAGCAGAAAAGACGAGATTCTGGGCATCGCCAACAACCGACTGATCCGCATCGACTTGGCCGTGGGCGACGTGGTCAAGACCTGGCGCTTCAGCAACATGCGCCAGTGGAATGTCAACTGGGACATCCGGCAGGTGGGCCCGGAGTGAGGGTGGGGGAGGGACACGGGCTGGGCCAGACCCAACCAGGGCAGGGCTGCTCCCTCACCCCACCCCCGACCAGCCCTCTGACTGCCCACCCCACAGGTAGCCATCGAGTTTGACGAGCACATCAACGTGGCTTTCAGCTGCGTATCTGCCAGCTGCCGCATCGTGCATGAGTACATTGGGGGCTACATCTTCCTGTCAACGCGGGAGCGGGCCCGCGGGGAGGAGCTGGACGAGGACCTCTTCCTGCAGCTCACAGGAGGCCACGAGGCCTTCTGAAGCCTGTCTTACTGCCCCCGCCCCACTCACCACCTTCCATGACCGCTCCAAAGCCCACACCCTTTGGGATTCACTGCCCACATCCTCTCCAGACGCGCACTGACCGAGCTGGGCACATTCACCCACTGTCACTGGCCTTGTGTAGACCAGGGACCTGGCTGGGCCAGACTCTGCCATCCCCCAGGCTAGGGAGAGGGGGCTCTAGTTTGTACAGCACCCGCCCTTCCCTGTTTGAGTGACCAAGACCAACACCCCTGACCTAGCTGCAGTCCCTGAGCACATGAGGAAGACTGGCTACAGCTACAGGATGATGACTCATAGGTTCAAACTGGAGTTTCTCTTTTGTTATCTTTTTACATTAAAAAAAAGTATTTTATTGTTGGGTCATCCTTCTTCCTCTGGAGCTGTGCTTGGGGTCATTCTGACACTCTGTTTCTTCATTACCAGCCAAGGAGAGGGGCTTTCCTGAGAGAGAGAAGAGTTGGTTAGAGAAGGGAGAACTAAGTCAGTCTGGGGTTGGGAGCTGGGAAAGAGGTGAGGGCAGAGGGCACAGGCTTCAGGCACAAAGAATAGTGGTGGGGTGGTAGTTCTTACGGGTGGGGCGTAGCTGCAGGGCCTCCTTGAAATACTTGGGAGGCAGGACGCCATCAGCGTTCCCTGGAGTCAGGATCACCCCATTAGCAGAGCGGAAGAAGGGGATTCCATCTGCAGACAGAGCCAGAGATGTGACTCATGCCCTCTCTGAAGGCCTGGGGCAATACCTGCTGTGTCCAGACTCACCTGCCAGGGCCAGGGGCCCGTTGATAAACACAGCCACTTCGCAAGTTGGCCGCATGCCTGAGTAGACAATTGGAGCTGGGGTCTGGGGCGTCTGGATTGTGGTTATCAAACCTGGGTGGGCTGGGTCCTGAGCTCACTGCGGTGCGGGGGGGGGGGGGGGGTTGCTCCTGCATGCAGGGCTTGGGCTGCCCCTGGACAAGAGGCTATGACCCTTGGAGGAGGACCTGGGAGCACAGAATGGGTGGGAGTAGCTTGGGGGGGCACTGACCACTGATGACACCAGGGTCCCCAAGCAGTCCCGCGGCCAGATGGATGTGCGTCCTCCCCCGGCAGGATAGGCCCTTGAGCAGGATGGATGGCCAGTGCTGCCAGAATGTGCCATGGACGAGCACCAGGGGCAGGGCCTGTGGGGTCTCCAGGGGAATCAGCTCCAACTCAGGTACCTGGGATGGATGGGGAATGGGCAGCAGTGAGACCCCTCAGAGACAGGGGTCTCACATGGCTCTCCCACTTGTCCCCTTAGCTCCCACCTTCAGGGAGTGACCCTGATTGGCCCGGATGAGAGGGCCGGCGCCGGGCTCCCCTGGCTGCAGGGCGAACCGCTGCTTCCCATTGGTGTCCACCACACGCTGCACATCTTCAACTGAGAAGCTGCAGAACTGGGGCAGCTGCAGGAGGGTGTCCAGGGGCACAAAACCATCTGTGGGCAGGCAGAGTGGTCAGGAGCTGAATTTGCCCTGGCCTGGGCCACAGTTAACAGGGGAAGCCACAAGCAACAAGAACAGAGCCTGTGTGACCTTTAGAAAGTCTCCCCTGGGACTCCCCTGGTGGCACAGTGGTTAAGAATCCGCCTGCCAATGCAGGGGACCCGGGTTCGAGCCCTGATCCGGGAAGATCCCACATGCCGCAGAGCAACTAAGCCCGTGTGCCACAACTACTGAGCCTGCGCTCCAGAGCCCGCGAGCCACAACTACTGAGCCTGCACGCCTAGAGCCCATGCTCCGCAACGAGAGAAGCCACCGCAATGAGAAGCCCGTGCACTGCAACAAAGAATAGCCCCCACTCGCCGCAACTAGAGAAGCCCGCGCACATCAACGAAGACCCAAGGCAGGCAAAAATTTAAAAATTAATTAAGTAATTAAAAAAAAAAAAGAAAGTCTCCCCTTTCTGAGCCTCAGTTTCTCAACTTATATGGGAATAGGATCTGCCTCATGGAGGGTCACAAAGATCAAGTGACCCTTTTGAGCACAGTACCCAGCCCAGAGTGGACACTCAATAAACATCAGTTGCCCCAAACCCTCGCAGTGCCCAGTCTTGGGATAAGTGTTTATTGGACCACTGGGCTGGAGGTATCACCAGGCCTGGACCAGATAGAGGCTCCTCTCCCAGTCTGCCCTGGACATTATACTGGGCTCTGGGCCTCGGTCATCCGAAGGGATGTGCCTTCTGTGCTGTTCTCATAGGACTGCGGTGGGAGCCATGAGGGAAGGCAGTCACAGACGGGCTCACACTGCTCCCTGGGCTCCAACCACTCCTGGGCCCAGCCTCTAAGATGCTCACTTACCGGGCCCCATGGGAAGCCCCAGCTTCAGGGCCCCGTGGCGCAGGGCATAGGACAGAGCCTTGGACAGTTGTACATCCCGGTCCTGAAAGAGCCCAGAGGCGGCCGTTAGTCCCCGTGGTGACCCTGCCCTGCTGCTCACCCTGAACTCAGTGATCTGCTGTAGGAGACCAGAGGGAGAGGAGTCCCTGTGCTCCCTGAGAACAGCACAATCCATCTGCCCCCACTCCCACCCCACCAGCATTTCCCAGGGAGCGGGACCCCCTCCCCTGCCCTCCCACATTGGGAGCAGGGGTGAGGGTGGAGGGGGCGCACCTGTTCCCGGGGTCTGTGAGCCCTTCTACCCTTGGGCCCTGCTGCTTCCAGCCTCCTTCCTCTAGAGGCGTTCATGGCCAAGACCTGTGGGGAGCAGTGAAATGTGGAGACTGTTAAGGACCTTCCCATGTCCCCACGATGCCCAGAAAGTCACAAAGCCTCAGGATGTGAGAGCTGGGAGGGAGATATTCAGATTTCTAAATTCACTTCCCACCCCTAACTCCCTGGTGCAGATAGGGAAACTGAGGCCCAGCAAGACTTGCCCAAGGTGACACTCTGTCAGCCACAGGGCCCAGGGAAGTCGAGCCCCTGCGACCCAGGCTCCTGGTCTGCCCCGCAAAGCGGGCCTGGGGAGGCGGGGCCGGCAACCAGGCTAACGGGGCAGAAATGTCTGGGCCGGCCAGAGAGACAGAGCCGAGACAGACAGGAAGGCTCACCGACTCCGGGGGCCGGGTAGCTGAACCGGACGGGCCCGTCAGCTGACCCCGACGGGCCCTGAGCGCCAGGACCGGCCAATGAGAAGCCGAGGAAGAAGGGGGCGGGTACTTCCGCTCCGGGGGAAAGAGGCGGAGCCTGCGAAGAGAGTAGGCAGGTGATTGCCGGCTGCAGCCCGGAGCTTCCGGACCCTGGGAAGGGTTACCGCCGCGTCAGGGGTTGGAGGCAAGACTTTTGGTTTGGGGAGACAGAGGCATTAGCGGGTGACAGGACCCAGGACCTCTGAGTCGTAGGGATGCCCGGGAGTCTCAGGGATGTCTGGTAGCAGGAGCCTCGGAGCTCTTGCTGGGATAAGACGTTTTACAGCCCAGGGAGGGGTCAGGTGGGTGCAGAAGGGCTGGGAGTACCCTCAGGAGGTTTGTGGCAGAGGGGGCCAGCTGTCGGGTCCAAGGGTGGCTGTGGGTCCCCCGGGGTGACAGGCCTGGCTCTGCCCTCCCCCAGAACTGCCCTATCCAGATCATGGACTCTGAGGTGTCCCTGCTGCTGCAATGCCCCCCGGGGGGGCTGCCTGAGGAGCAGGTACGGGCTGAGCTGAGCCCTGCCTACGACCGTCGCCCACTGCCAGGAGGGGACAAGGCCATCACTGCAGTCTGGGAGAGCCGGCTTCAGGCCCAGCCCTGGCTCTTTGACGCCCCCAAGTTCCGCCTGCACTCTGCCACCCTGGTGCCCACTGGCTCGCCGGGGCCACAGCTGCACCTGTGCCTGGGCCTTACTTCCTATCGAGACTTCCTGGGCACCAACTGGGCCAGCTCGGCTGCCTGGCTGCGACAGCAGGGGGCCACCGACTGGGGTGACAAGCAAGCCTACCTGGCGGACCCCTTAGGGGTGGGCGCTGCACTGGCCACTGCTGACGACTTCCTTGTCTTCCTGCGCCGCTCTGGGCAGGTGGCTGAGGCACCTGGGCTAGTGGACGTGCCCGGTGGGCACCCTGAGCCTCAGGTGAGATGCCAGGCTGGGCGCAAAGGCACAAAGACCCAGAGAGCTCGGCTTTGTTTTCCTCATCCCTTAAAGGGGGAGTTGGCCTGGTGCTCATCCGAAAGTCTCCGCTCAGGGCAGCCTCTCAGCCTCCCTGCTGAATCCTGCCCCAGACCCATGGGAAGTTAGGGAATTGGGGGTGGGGGTAGGGATGGAGGACCTAGCTGGACCTGTGGTTTTCCATCTGGAAAAACAGGGCCTGGGTCAGGGGATCACCAAGGCTCTCACTCTGTGCCCAACCAGGCCCTCAGGGCCAGTGAGTGTGGGGAAAAGCAGGACGAGAAGAGGGGAGCAGGGGCTGAGCCTGACCTCTTACAGGCCCTGTGCCCAGGTGGCAGACCCCTGCACATCAACCTCCCTGGGGAGCTGGTGGTGCATGAGCTCTTCTCTAGTGTCCTTCAGGAGATATGTGATGAGGTGAGTGAGAGGCAGGGGGGACAGAGTGGTGGGCAAGGAGGGAGGGGATAGAACATTCCAGAATTTCACAGGTCTGGGATGGCAGGAGTGTCTGTAGGCATCTGGCTTTTTTTTTTTTTTTTTTTTTTTGGCTGCCTCATGTGGCTTGTGGGGTCTTAGTTGCTTGACCAGGGACTGAAACCAGGCCCTTGGCAGTGAGAGTGTGGAGTCCTAATCACTGGACCGCCAGGGAATTCCCAGGCATCTGGCATTGAGCAAAGAGCTTGGCTTTGCAGCTAGGCACACTTGGAGTGGAATTCTAACCCTCATCTCTGTGTGCCTTGTCTCTGTGTTCCTCTTTACAATGGGGACAATAATAAATGTCTTGCCTACTCCCACCAGGTTTGTTGAAAAGAGGAGTAAATGGGAGTCCCAATTACTTTTTAAATTTTTATTTATTTATTTTTGGCTGCGTTGGGTCTTCGTTGCTGTGCACAGGCTTTCTCTAGTTGAGGCAAGCGGGGGCTACTCTACGTTGCAATGCGCGGGCTTCTCATTGCCATGGCTTCTCTTGTTGCGGAGCACAGGCTCTAGGCGCATGGGCTTCAGTAGTTGTGGCATGTGGGCACAGTAGTTCTGGCTCGTGGGCTCTAGAGCGCAGGCTCAATAGTTGTGGCGCACGGGCTTAGTTGCTCCGCAGCATGTGGGATCTTCCCGGACCAGGGATCGAACCCGTGTACCCTGCATTGGCAGGCTGATTCTTAACCACTGCGTCACCAGGGAAGCCCCCAGTTACTAAATTGACTTCCCTAGGGTGACCCTGGGCTAACTGTTCCATCTCTCCCGTTGTGGTTTTCCCACGTGAAATGAACATGCCCAAGATCTGACATTCTGTGATTCTGGGCACTTGAACTACACACTGTAAAATGCTGTACAAGGGTAACATGCTGTTCTTCATTGAGAGGGGCAGGGATGTGGGCAGTGGGCACTGACAGGTGGTACGCCTGGCCCCAGGTGAACCTGCCGCTGCTCACCCTGAGCCAGCCGCTGCTGTTGGGCATTGCCTGCAATGAGACCAGTGCCGGCCGTGCCAGTGCTGAGTTCTACGTCCAGTGAGTGAGCTCTGGGAGACAGGGTCCTCGGTCCTGGAATAGGTGGGTGGTTGAGCGGCATGGCTGAGGCAGCTGGGACTCCACAGGGACCCTACAGGGTCTAAGCACTCACCAGGCCACTCTCACATCCTTGTCCAGGTGCAGCCTGACTTCTGAGCAGGTGAGGAAGCACTACACGAGTGGGGGACCTGAGGCCCACGAATCCACAGCAATCATCTTTGTGGAGACACAGGTTTGAGGGGGCAAAGTGTGTCTCATTTGGACAAGGAGCTGGGTCAGGGCTTGCAGAGGCCTGGTGATGCATGTCTGTCTCCTGGGCCTGGGTCAGAGGGGCCTCCCAAATCTCTCAGAGCTTCCCTCCAGAGGCACAAGACCTCATTGGGGATGCCCTCAGCCCAAGGGAGAGGGCCAGAACTGTGGGCACAGCTCCTGCAAGAAACCCGAGGTCGGAATGTTTGGGTCTCACTGTCTTCCCACAGAATGTGAGGAGGTTGCAGGAGACTGAAATGTGGGACGAGCTCTGCCCCTCAGCCAAAGGCGCCATCTTCCTCTACAACGAATTCCAGGAAAGTTCCACCTAAGTCGCCCTAGAGTCCCCAGCCCTATCACCACAGCTCGGAAGACAATAAAGGACTTTATTCTTGGATTCCGTTGGCGTCTGCTGTTTCCGTGAGACAGAGAGAGGGGCCGGGGTGGCTGAGAGAGACAGGACAAGTGACTTGGGGGAAAAAAAGGCCCAGCCTCAGTTTTCCCCTCTGTAAGCTAAGGGCTGTGCCCCCTTGCCAGGCTCCGGTGAAGTTCCAGGCCGATTATGGGGTGGAAACTGCTTTGTGAAACGCGTCTCGCTGCAGAGTGGAGTAACAGCCATGTCCGAGGGAACAGAGCAACGGGGGCTGAGCCGAAAGCCTCACAGAGGGTCAGGCCCTCAGCCGCAGCCTCCCCAGGTGGGCGCTGGCGCCTTTCTGCAAGTCCCCGGGCTGCTGTCTCGATGGGTGGATCCGAGGCGTCAAAGGCCAATGGATGTGCGGGGGGCGGGGCCTCGCCGCTGTTCCGCACCCTCAGGCCTGTAGGCGTGGTCTGGATGTCTAAGCCAATGAGAGTGTGGAGGCGGGGCCTGAATAGGAGCAGGAAACGGCGGCCGCCGAGGGGTCCGTGAGTGAAGGGGGGGCGGGGCTTGGTGTGGCTCTTCCTGCACCCGCCCCCCGAGCTCCCAGGGTGGGAAGGGGGGTCTCGGCGTCCGGGTCTGGTTGTACAGACGCCCGGGTCAGAGGCGGGGACAGGGCCAGGACATTGGGGTCTGGTCTTCAGCAGGGAGGTTCCACCCGCCCCTGAGTCCCCCGGGCCTGCTTCAGTTTTCCTTTGCATCTCAACGGGGCCAGGCCCCTTCCCTCTGCCCCCCACCCCCACCCCTCATCCCCGCTGCAGTGGGTGAAGTCTGCTCCCATCCCACTGTTCTTTGTGACCTTTCACCAGCTGCCCGCCTGCCTTCATGCTGCCCCTGCGCCTGCGCCGGCTGTGGCCCCACAACCCTCCCACTCGGTTCTTCGCAGCGGCCGCCCGGCAGCGGTGAGTCGGGCGCCTGGGGCCGGGCCCGGTCGTTCAGTAGGTTTTTGTGGCTGGCCTGCCCAATTCTAGGCCCTGCGCTAGGTGCCGGGATAGTCTAGGTGCTGGGATAGTCGTGATCTCTTACGCTGCGTCAGGCGCCTTACAGGCTTGTCAGATTACCCTCACCTTCACTGCTGAGGGCACAGGATCAGAGATTAAAGGATGACCCCCCAAGGTCATACAGAGAGTTAAGTGGCACATCTGGAATTTGAGCCCAACCAAACCCAATGCGCATTCCACAACTCAGGTGGTTGTCAAGCATCGCTGTGCATAACCCAGGCGGGGTGTGGGGAGCTTACAAAACTGCAGATTCCTGGGCGCTGCTCTGGAGATCCTGATTTGCAGGAATGAGGTGGGCCTCAAGAATCTATTTTTTAAAACATTCTTTTCAGGCGTTTCTGATGCAAGGGGTCTGAAAACTACACTTTGAGACAATCTGATCTGCCCCTTACCTGGAACACTCAAAAAGGGAGGGATGATTTCGAGATCTCCCTTGGCACCTGCCTCAGCCCCCTCAGCATCTGGATGCTGAGTTGAAGGGTGTGGTCCAGCGGGGCTGGGACGGGCAGGGAAGGAGTATCCTCTGTGTTTTCCTTAGCCCCTGCAGGTTTGGGCCTCTCTCCACAGGTCTGGCCCCAGTAACTACTATGAACTGTTGGGGGTGCATCCTGGTGCCAGCGCTGAAGAAGTTAAACGAGCTTTCTTCTCCAAGTCCAAAGAGGTACCAGTGGTCTTAAGTGGAGTGGGGGAAGGGAAGTCTGAGCCAGATGGGGTCCGCTCCAAATTCTCAGGAATGGAGCTGAGAGGCTCACTCTGGCTGGTGCACATTCCCTCAGCATTCATAGGGAGGGGGAGCTGCCCCAAGGGGAGAGGTCTGGCCGGGTGGAAGGAAAGGCTGTGGGGCAGGAGCCAGGAGTCCTGTCTGATGGGCTGGGTTTGGTTCTCTTGACCTGCCTGCTCTTGAGAAAGCTGGGACCAGGGCATCCAATGAGAGCCAGGCAGCAGGTGGGGAGGGCTTGAACAAGGGGAGGGGGCAGGAGTTTGTGCTTCCTGACTCTCTGGTCTTCTAGAGGGATGTGCAGGCCTGAGAGTGAGGGTCACTGCCCAGGGAGGGCCTCTGGGTATGATATGAGCCCTTGTGGGTGGATATTATCAGGATAGGTCATGGGGAGGGAGATGAGGGGAGTCCTGCCCCACCCCAGCTGCACCCTGACCGGGACCCCAGGAACCCAGCCCTGCACAGCCGCTTTGTGGAGCTGAGTGAAGCGTACCAAGTGCTGAGCCGTGAGCAGAGCCGCCGCAGCTATGACCACCAGCTCCGCTCAGCAGCTTCCCCAAAGTGTCCAGGAACCACAGCCCATCCCAGGTCTGCTCATCAGGGACACAGGTACAGTAGTCCTGCCCCCAGCTTGCCACCCCCAAGTCTCCTGGGGAGCCCCGTCTTTACACTGTCCCTTCTTCTACCTCCCAGCAGCTCCTGGGCACCCCCCAATGCAAAATACTGGGCCCAGTTTCATGAAGTGAGGCCTCAGGGACCAGAGTCAAGGCAGCAGCAGTACAAGCACAACCGGCGGGTGCTGGGGTACTGCCTCCTGATCATGCTGGCAGGCATGGGCCTGCACTATGTTGCCTTCAGGTGCGCGTCCCCCTAGGGTGATGGGCAGAGGGCAGGAGGGTGGGTGAAGCCCAGTGTCAGCCATCCATCCATACCACCCCTGTGGCCTGCACCCTTGTGTCTCTCAAGCTAAGAACTGCATGAAATAGGTCTCCTCCAGAGTCTCGTCTTATTTAGCAAAGGCAGCTCTGCACTAAGGGCTAATGTCATTTTCAGTTTTTTATAATTTGGATTTAAATCTTTGGTGCTGGTTGCCAGAGAGTGCTGGAGCCAACCAGAATCCTGCACAAGAAGGAAATGCATTGAACTGGGCCTCGCCAGAAACTGCCTTCATTTGTTTAGCAGTTGCTGTTTTCCTGCCACTCTCTCATGCGCGCCATTGCCACTGAGGTTCGGTAGCAAAGACACCTAAAGGCTGGTGCACGCGGCTAGCAGTGTGCCTAGTTCAGTGATGGAGTTAGATGAACACACCTTTCTAGTCGCCTTGAAGGACCTCCATGACAGAGCTGCTGTCACCACCTTCAGGACAGTCAGGGACCTGGGTCGCCATTAGGCCCTGGACAAGAACCAGCTGCTCTGTGCCCCTTTCCTCATCTAGCACAGGCAGTTAGCTGAGGTACCCACAAGTGTAAAGCTGTGAGACCCTCAAGTGGGGTAGAGGGGGGTGGGACTTGGGAGACAGCGGGGATTGGGGATTCCCAGAGTCGGTTGTAACCCCCTTGCAGGAAGCTGGAGCAGATGCATCGTAGCTTCATGGATGAAAAGGATCGGATCATCACAGCCATCTACAATGACACTCGGGCCCGGGCCAGGTCTGTCCCAGCTCTTTCCTGCCCTCTCCTCACTGTCCTGGCACCACCCTCCAGGATCCCAACCTGACCACCAGGTACTCTCCCCTGCAGGGCCAACAGAGCCAGGCTCCAGGAGGAGCAACGGCTGGGGCAGCAGCTGCAGCCACCACCCGGGCCTCCTCAAGGCCCCGGGATCGTGCCCCCCGGCCCCAGCCCCTGAGCGGTTCACCTTGGAGAGCACACCTTGGATGGGGCCTGCGGTGTGCTCCCTTCTGGGACACCCCACTCCCCAAAACGCGTGCAATAAAGTGATTCTCAGAGCTCTTGTCTGGCTCGCTCCTACAGGCCCGGAGCCCCCGGCCCGGGCCCCGCCCTCCGGGCTCTGGCGGCGGCAACCCGGGAGCCCGGCCCCCTGGGCGGTGCGTCCCCTTTCCCCTGCTGCGGCAGGAGGTGGGGTGTGTGTAGAGGGGGCGGGCCCCGCCGGCGGCCTCGCCCCCCCTCCCCCACCCCGCCCCCGCCCCGCGGCCCGGTGGGGAGCGCGTGTCTGGGTCACATGAGCCGCCCGCCCGCCAGCCCGGGCCCGGCCCCCCGCCGTCCCCACCGTCCCCGCCGTCCGCCGCCGCCACCACCGGCCGCCCGCCCGCCCGGCTCCTCCGGCCGCCGCCGCCGCTGCGCTGCGCTGCGCTGCCTGCGCCCAGGGCTCGGGAGGGGGCCGCGGAGGAGCCGCCCACCGCGCCCGGCCCCCGCCCGCCGCTCCCGGGCCCGCGCCATGGGGCTCTGGCTGCCGCCGCCCCCCGCGCCGCCGGGCTAGGGCGATGCGGGCGCCCCCGGCGCGCGGCCCCTGCGGGCACCATGAGCCCCCTGCTCCGCCGCCTGCTGCTCGCCGCGCTCCTGCAGCTGGCCCCCGCCCAGGTACGTGCGTCCGCGACAACCCGCCCGCCCGCCGTGCCCTTTCTCAAGGTTGGCGGAAGTGGGGAGGCGCGGAGCGGCCGGGTTCTCGGGGATCCGCGGGGTCGGGCCTCGGACGGGGGCGTCTCGGGAGCCCGGCCTGGGCATCCCCCGGGAGGCGTCCCTCCCCGCCCGCCAGCCCAACTCCGGGGCCACTCCCCCGCCCCACCCCGTCCCCAGGGCGCAGCCGGGGGCGGGGCCGCCTCGGTGCCTGCAGGACGCGGTTCGGCGCTCACTGTGGCCCCTCTTGATCTGCGGCCTCGAGAACAAGCCCGGTCCCTAGGCTTGGAGGTTCGACGCTGCCGGCAGAGCGTGCCTGGGGGGTTGTAGCCAGGGCAGGTCCCAGGTCCCAGGTGGCCTGGAGAGGACAGGTAAAGCTAGAGTGGCCCCAGGAACAGAGTAGTCTGGAAATAAGCCTCCTGACTGCAAGGGCAGAGCCCTGGGGCCAGCGACAGGGCTAGCCCTTCCTGGAATGCACCTTGGGTCCAGGTTTCTTCTCTCCTGCAGGGCCCGGTCTCCCAGCCTGATGCCCCTGGTCATCAGAAGAAAGGTAATAGTAACAATAGGAACTTTCTACTAGCCAGCACTAAGAATCTTTTCTTCCAGTCCTGATTCCAGACTCTGTGTATTCCTCATCTTGTGTAATCACACTCTTCTGTAAGACGCAAACTCTTATTCTGCCCATTTCACAGAAGAGGAGATTGAGGCAGGGGGGTTCCTGGGTTCTGGATGAACAGGACAGGGAAGAGAGATTGGGAGGGCAGAAGTAGGGGCAAGCGGAGGGTGGCTGTGACACGAGAACTAAGGAGAACAGCTTCTGGGCGCAGGGGTAGGGGAACCAGGGAGCAGCTGCAGGAAACCCAGTGGGGACTTAACCCTTACGCGTCTGCCCCCAGTGGTGTCATGGATAGACGTGTATGCCCGTGCCACCTGCCAGCCGCGGGAGGTTGTGGTGCCCCTGACCATGGAGCTCATGGGCACTGTGGCCAAGCAACTGGTGCCCAGCTGCGTGACGGTGCAGCGCTGTGGCGGCTGCTGCCCTGACGACGGCCTGGAGTGTGTGCCCACTGGGCAGCACCAAGTCCGAATGCAGGTATGGGGCAGGTGGAGTGTGCCTGGCTGGATGCTGGCGTTCTGGGGACTGAGAGGGTGGCAGCCAGAGCCCTGGCTGGTGGGCAAGGTATTCTCATTTCTCCAGGCCATGGAGCGTCCCTTTCCCCTCTCTCTGACGGTCTCTCTCCCTGTTCTCCTGAGCACAGATCCTCATGATCCAGTACCCAAGCAGTCAGCTGGGAGAGATGTCCCTGGAAGAACACAGCCAGTGTGAATGCAGGTGCCAGCCAGGCCCCACTCCTGAGTTCGCAGAGACAAGGCTTGGGGGGTGCTAGGTGTGGTGGTACACCACAGCGGGGACCGGGTTTCCGAGAGTATAGCCAGGTAGGCCTGGGATCTAGGGCAAGAGAGTAGGATGCTTGGCTTCCTGATCCTCTTTTTCCTTGTCTCTGTCTGTCTCTCTTACTTTTCAGACCAAAAAAACGAGAGAGTGCTGTGAAGCTGGACAGGTGAGTCTTGGGCTCTCGCTGAGGTGGGGTTGGAGCCCAGGCCCAGCACCCAGAATGTAATGTGTGGGTGGGGCAAGGGGTGTAAGAGTGTGTCAGGAAGTTGTGGTCCCCCGCCTTCTCTTCCCACTCGTGTCCCCCTCTCCCCTTTTCCTCTGCTCCCCAAGACTATATGCTCTTCCCCAACCCCAGCTCCCGGGAAGACTCTTACTTCTCACCCGAGACCTGTTGCTTCTCCTCCTAGGGCTTCCACTCCCCACCACCGTCCCCAGCCCCGCTCTGTTCCGGGCTGGGACCCTGCCCCCGGAGCACCCTCCCCAGCTGACATCACCCATCCCACTCCAGCCCCAGGCCCCTCTGCCCACGCTGCCCCCAGCGCCGCCAGCGCCCTGACCCCCGGACCTGCCGCTGCCGCTGCCGACGCCGCAGCTTCCTCCGTTGTCAAGGGCGGGGCTTAGAGCTCAACCCAGACACCTGCAGGTGAGGAGTCGGGTGTGGCGTCAAGGTGCCATCCTGGAGCAGGTCCCAGTGAGCCTGCTGGTGGGAGAAGAGCCAGGGAAGGGGAAACTTGGAGGGTGCTGAACTGTTGACCAGGTGCCTGCGGGCACTGGGGTCAGCGTAAACAAGGCTCACATTCTGATGCGGAGTCAGACGTGAGGGCACGTGATGCCAACACGGGAAGTCAAGTCAAGACCTGTGGTGAGGGCCCCCTGACATTGTCTTTGAGAGGTTAGAGATGTCCTGGAAGATGTGACATCGCCAGGTGTAGAAAAGAGAAAGACAGCCTTCCAGTTTGCAAGGCTCTGAGCCTTCCCAGAAACCCCTGTGGTAGAGTTTGTTCCACCTTAGGTGCTCCAAGAGGCCAGGGGATGTGGTGGAACGCTGGTCCACCCTTGTCCAAGTTGCTTCTCACCACCCCTCCTTTCCACAGCGGGGCCATGGGGTGGCGTCCTGTGGACCAGGCCAGCTGGGGCTTCCCAGGAGTGTTAGGGGAGAATGAGGTTCGCAGAAGGTAAGAAGTGGGTGAGTCTAGAGGAGCAAGGGCTGAGCTGTGCCGGCATAAACAGACCCCTTCTTCCTTTTTCAGGTGCCGGAAGCTGCGAAGGTGATACATTGCTTTTCAAACTCGGTGGGGCCACTTGCCTCGCAGGCCTGCCCAGAGGGCAACAAGAGGGCATCCTGGTGAGAACAGTCCAGTCCCCAAGACCTCAACCTGGGCGGAAGCTCCTCTAGGACCTGGGCCCCTCAGAGGGCTTTCCAACTGCCCTTTGTCTCTCTGAGGCTGCCGTCCAACAAAGTGGACAGAGTTGGATGAAGAGACCTGGAGGCAGCACAAGGGGTCATGTACCATCTTGGGAGAGAATGGGGTCCCGGCTCAGTTTTTAACCACCTCGTGCAAGTGAGCATCTTACAACTGGCTCCTCCGTCCCCTCACTAAGAAGACCCTGGTCCTCTACAAAAAAATGAGAGTTGGGCTTCAGTACAAGAACTGTGAACCCCAGTCCCGATAAAAGAGATAGAAGGAACTGTCCCTGCCTGTGTCACTGTTTGTCACTGTCCGGGCTGGCTGGTTTGGACATGAATGTCTGCGTCACACTGCCTCCTAGACATGGAGCTTAGAGGAGATGAGGCCCAAGGCCCCACAACAGGTCACAGAGCCAGAATCGTGCATCCTTCACGTTCATGTTGTGCTAGCAGGCCCTGGGGAGTCCCTGCCCCTCTGCTCATTACAAGGGTTCCTTTCTGGAAGGAGAGGGCCAGTGAGCTTGAGGTGGGACCCAGATCTGCTGAATGACCTTGGTTGTCACTGCCTCTCTTTCTGAGGCTCAGTTCCCACATGTGCACACGGAGGGAACCGATGATTACTGTGGTCTGGGCCCTTGGGCTCCAAAAAAAAGAGAGTCACATAATAGGAAAGAACACCCATCTTCCCTGCCGGGTTACACTCTTTGTTTGCAGCTTTTTGCTCCCGGTAGCTTAACTCGAAGGTCACGTACCTGGTCTGCCCTCACCTCACTCCCACATCCCTGAAAGGGAGGCAGCACCAGAGGTCTGTGGTCGGTGGGCCCCACTCACCCCAGCCACACGGTCTTCTCCACTCTCGCCTCCCTTGCACCTTGGGCTCCCCTCCTCAGGCGCTGCTTGGGACTCCTCTGACCTTTATCTGACCCAGCCCAAGCTCAGTGGCCAGCTTTCGGCCTGTAACCTTCAGTGCCCCTGGGTCTGAGTGATGAGGGGGTGAACTGAAGGGCAACCTTGGGCACCAGTGCTTTGCCCCATCGAGACAGAACATTCATGGCAGAGGTTAAGCCAAAGCAGCTACCCTAATGGAGGCCTTCTCTGAAGTGTTAGAGGGTGGGGTAATGATCTTGTTGGGCCAAGAGTGGGGTTAAACCAGAAGAGACCATTCCTGACAGTGATTGCTACTTTCAAATCATTTTCTCAGCTATTCTGTCACCCAAAATGCCAGAGCTCAATTAGAGTGAGACAGATGAGGGTTAGGGACAGTAGCTACCACCTCCCAAGACCATTTAAGCCTGCCCAGCGTGCACACGGCTTCGTATGTGCCTTCTCGCCTAGTCCTCAATTCTGAGTGTTGTAATTATCTTCCTTTTTCAGTTGAGGAAGTAGGCTTGAAAACTCTGACCTGGAGATTTGACCTCAGGTCGACTCTCTCCCTAACACTCAACTTAGGCTTATCTGCCTCCCAACTGCAGGTTCATTACTTCAATGGACAGATGTTCACTCCTGGGTGCTGTGGTGCCTGGAAATAAGTCCGGTTGGGGAACGGACCCAGCCAGACCATTACAGTCATGATTCAGGGGTCATCGTGCAGCAGGTAGAGGCAGGCCTGTACACTGGGAGAGAAAAAAGGGAGAGAGCATTCGCCGTGGGCCAGGGCCTGGCAGTGCACATCACTTGCAGCAATCCTACGGGGGCCCTGCGGGGTGGATGTTATCAAGCCCGAGTTACCAGGCCAAGGAACTTGCTCAAGGTCACACAGCCTGTCAATGAGTGGCAGACCCTGGATTCAAACCCAGGGCTCACTCTGAAGCCAGGCTCTTTCCACAGCAACTGAGGATTGTGGATCCTAAAGAGGCTCAGGGGCAAACAGGAGAGGCTGGGGGCGACATAAAATGGTGTCTCAAGACCCCCGCCGCGAACCCACGCCCACCTGACCTTAATTTCACCTCGACCGGAAGTGCCTTCGGCCCTTTCAGAAGTCACTTTCACCTAACCTTACGGACTACAGAGCCACCGGACCTGACGCATAAGTCACATGGCGGCGCGGGGGGCGGAGCTAGAGAAGGCCGCCCAGGCGGGCGTGTGGCCGCGGGTTTCGCACGGTCCAATGAGGGCGGGCGGCGTGGCCGGGTCTGGTGGCAACGATGACGCGCCTGCGCAGAGACGGCAGCAGGACTGGGGTGGACTCCGGGGGCGCGGCGAGGAGGTGAGCGGGGGCCACAGCCCGGGCTGTGGGGAGCCGGGGTGCAAGGGGGCAGGCTGGATCAGGCGGGGCAGGAGCGGGCCGGGGCTCTGAGTGTCAACAAGGGATAGGTTACGAGGGAATTGAGGGTTGGGGTCAGAGCTGTCTGGGGATGCCGCAGGGGGAGGGTTCTCACGCCTCACGGGGCGGGGCTCCGGGAGTCGAGGCGGGACGTGGAACGGAGACGGGTGGGACCTCTGAGCTTGTGCCAGTGGAAGGCGGAGCTCCAGGGCTGGGGGCGGGGCTCGGACTGGAGAGGGACGGAGGCTGGCCCTTGGAGGAGGAGCTGGAACAGGCGGAAGGAGGAGCCTCGGGTTTGGAGACCGAGGGGGAAGGAGCCCAGGCACTGGGGGCGCGGCCTCAGCCGGTGAGTGGCGCGGCTACAGTTCAGGAAAAGGGGTCTACTCCTGTCGGGGGCGGGACTACGGGGCCGGGGGCGGAACCACGCCCTCTAAAGGGTGGGGCTAAGGAACCCAGCGAAGGGGTAGGCCCAGGTAATGGCCCGGGGCGTCCACGCGGGGGCGGTCTCCGTGGTGGCCGTGCCTGGGGACGCGGTAGGCCGAGAACTCCCCCGGGAGAGGTGGTGTGGGTGGAGCGGGCTCGGCGGCCACCCGACACGGGGCCAGTCTGGGTGCCCCGCAGGCCCCCGAGGGCTCAGAGTTGGGGCGGCGCCTCGGGCGGAGGCACAGGACCAGCCTGGGGGGTACCCCCGGAGGACAGGGGCTCCCCGGAGCCACCCAGTGGCGATGTGTGGGTGCCTCGGGGCCGACCCCCTGCGGCAGCCGCAGAGGTGTGGGTTTGCTGGGCGGGAGGCAATTGGGTGTGGCGTGAATGGGGTCGCCCGGTTGGGGCAACTGCTGCGCAGCCAGATAGGGTTTGGACTTTGCGGAAAGGGACAGGGGGGAATTGAAGAGCAGAGCTGGGGACTGGGAGGGACGAAAGGGCAGGGGGTGAGCAAAGGGGCTGGACCCTGGCTGCTGTGGCCTCCCCTGACCCCCTCCCCCCGCTGCTGGGGTCCTCGGGCAAGCCCCCTTCTCACTGGACTGGTAAGTGTGGCCGCGGAGCCTGGGGGAGGGGGCGGTGACACGGGACAAGGGGATCCCCAGGGGCAGGCAAGGTACGGTGGGGTGGAATCCTCCTGGTACTTGCCCGTATTCCATGCCCTCCCGTTCCTCTCCCCCGGTTGGTTGGTCGGGGTCTGTCCCCGCAGAAACATGAGGCTGAGCTGGGTCCTGACAGTATTGTCCATCTGCCTGAGCGCCCTGGTCACGGCCGCCGGGGCCGAGGGCAAACGGAAGCTGCAGATCGGAGTCAAGAAACGGGTAGACCACTGTCCCATCAAATCACGCAAAGGGGACGTCCTGCACATGCATTACACGGTGGGTGAGGAAGTGGAGCTTTTGGGGGTGGGTGGGCCTTCCGGGGACCAGAAAGGACTTGGGAGCCAGGTGTGTCTGCCAAAAGGTGGGTGACCTTGGGCAAGTCTCCTCATCTACTTTGCATGATCCTATCTTGCTCTTAACTGTCTACTCCCAGTTGGCACCAGCAAGCAGTGCAATGTACTGTGAGCTGCCCAAGGTTCTGTCCCTTTCTAGGACTATGGCTGCCAGTGCTGTGGGCTGCCACCTTGATGGGAAGAGCACCTGGGGGTGGGGGTGTCAGAGCAGACCCTCCTCCTCACTGGCCTTCCCATGGTCTCACAGGGTAAGCTGGAAGATGGAACAGAGTTTGACAGCAGCCTGCCCCAGAACCAGCCCTTTGTCTTCTCCCTGGGCACGGGCCAGGTCATCAAGGGCTGGGACCAGGGGCTGCTAGGGTGAGTCGAGGGGCCATGGCTGTGGTCCAGGAGGTGAACTGTGGGAGGCAAGCTCCAGGTATGGGGTGGGGGCAGGGAGCCTGGGTGCTGCCACATGCTGAACATGTATTGTCCTACAGGATGTGTGAGGGGGAAAAGCGGAAGCTGGTGATCCCATCAGAGCTAGGTAAGAGGCCCTTCCTGAATGGGGATAGGGAGTTCAGGGTTATATCTATGTAAGGGTGAAGGCTGGTTCAGCCTCTGCACTGATCTCCACTCAATCCATTCAATACATGCCACTTCCAAGTCTAGTTGGGTCCAGCAGTGAGGACAGGGCAAGACCCTTGGGACGCTTGGCTCTGGTGCCCACTCTTTGCCCTCTACAAGACCTTTAGCAGCCCCCTCCCAAATCCATTACACCTTCTCCATTTCTGGCCTTGTGCTGGGATGGGCAGAGGCTTGGTTTCAGCTTGGTAGTCTGCAGAACACCTCACTGCCTGGCCACGGCTCACTTTCTTTGTGCATCTTTGCAGGGTACGGAGAGCGGGGAGCTCCCCCAAAGATTCCAGGTAATAAACCTTCCTGCCTCCCATCTCCTGTACCCATTCCATCTCCCTGTGGCCCTGGTTCTCATTCTGATCCCACTTCTCCCCTGCAGGCGGTGCAACCTTGGTGTTCGAGGTGGAGCTGCTCAAAATCGAGCGACGTTCAGAACTGTAGCCAAACTGGGGAGGGCTGGGGGAGAGGCCCCCATCTGGGACCAGACTGTTTAAAGAAAGAAAAAAAACTTTAAAGCCCACGAAGTGAGCCTGTGTTTGTTTGTGGGCCCTGGAGACTTAGAAACCACAGCTTCAGCCTTCCCTCTCCCTCATCCTCCCCCCATCCCTCCCTCTCCTTTCCTGGCTGCAGAGCCTTGGGGTCTAGTAGGCTCAGTGGCATGGAGGTCATGATGGCCAAGCCCTGGGTGACTTGGTGGCCCTTGTCCAGAGGGGAAAAGGAGTATTCCTGCCTGCCAGCAGCAACAACGGCTCCTCCCCAACTCCCCAGCCACTTCCAGATCCTGGTCTGGGAGCCAGCACCGGGGTATTGCCATGGCTTCATGGCCCTCAGGAAGGCGTGCGGTCACCTGGGGAGAAGCTGAGCTGGCAGCAGTTGTAGAGCAGTGTGTCCCCCGTAAAAGAAGCCAGGCAAGCCTGTCAACTGCACCAAAGGCATAGCCTAGCTTTATTAAAGGGCCCGCGCCGCAGTCAATATAAAAACACAAAAAGTCCCGTCAGTTTAATAATAATAAAAAACCCCAAAAATGGAAAACTGAGGGGGCAGGGAAGAGGCCCCTGGGCCAGGGGCACGGGGAGCACTGCGCATGGCACCAGGCCTGGCCACAGGGCCCCCCGGTATTGCTGTTGCTACGAGGTTGCGGGGCGATTGTCCTGTGGGAGCCACCGTTCACCTGGGTCGAGGACCCTTACTTCTTCTGGGGTGTGCTCAGCTTCTGCATGCCCCGGATCTTGTCCAGCAGGCCAGAGATGAAGGCCTGGAGGGAGGGAGGACATTAGGGAGACCAGAACCCAAGATGACAGGACTCCAGGCTCCTCACCCCACCCTCTGGGGAAACCACCTCCTTACCTCAGTGGGTTTGTAACAGTCAACCAGCAGCTCCTAGTGGGGCACGGGGGAAAAGTATAACTATGAGTCTCAAGAACACGAGCCTAAAGTTCACCTATACCCTCTTCCAAGGCACTGGGGCCACCCTGAGGCACAGGAGATGCCACAGCTACTGAACAGCTAGGCAAGTACCACTGGCCCTATTTGACAGAGCCAGAAGCTGAGCCCAGGAAGGTCACAGAGCTGGCTGACTCAGACCAAAGAAGGCCTGGCTCCAGAGGCTTGCCTACCCACGGAGCAGTGCCTCCAGGCACCCCTCTATTCCCTGCTCCCCTGACCTGGCCCTGCTGCCCCCCAACCCCCTCTCACCTTGACCCTGGCAGCTCGGGTATCATCACTCTCCATGTCCAGGAGTTCATCCACGTCAATCTCCAGCTCCGGGATCTCCTCTTCCTGGGGTGGGGGTGGGGGAGGAGGGAGAAACAAGGGCCTGAGTTGGGAGAGAGGGTGTGAGAGGGGCTCTCTGGCTGAGGCCCCTGCCCTACTGCAGATGAGCCAGCCCTCTTGCCCAGCAGACAGCGGCAGCTGCTCCGAGGAGAAAACAGATCAGGCCTGTGCCAAGGCAAACTGCCCAATGGGGGGGAACTTCCTGTCCCTGCCAGTTGGGCACCCTGGGTGCCAGACAGCTAGGGCTGGGGATCCTGGGCTAGGAACCCTGCAGATGTGTCTCCTCAACTTCCGGGCCCCCCATCTCAACCAGAGCACAGGTGGGGCCAGCTGTCCCAACTCATCACAGCCCCTTCCCCTCCCCCAAACACCTGTCACAGCTTCCCAGGAGTGAGGAGGAAGTGAAGGGTGAGGGGTCAGTGGGAAGGACCCAGGCCTGGTAAAGGGGAAACAAAGAGCCCATGCTTTGCTGAGGGAGGGGGTGCCTGCCACCACCACCACCCCCGCCCCAGGAAGCATCTCTCCCGTCTGGAGTCAGCTGCATCCCAGGGCTGCGCTAGGGTAGGCAGCACAGGGCAAGCCCACTCCTCCACCCTGCCCCCCGGGGACTGAGTCACCATTTGATCAAGGAAGGAGTCATAGGGTGGAGAACTAGAACCCAGAGAGTGGGCTAGCCTGCCCCCCCATGACAAGATGGAGCCCCAGGTTAGCCCATTAGAATAGGCAAGACCCGTACCACCACCACCCAGGCTAGCTAGCGCCTTTTAACTAGTCTAGGCTAGCAAGCAATAGGTAGATCTCCTTTCCCCGCCAGCCCAGACAAGCCCCGAGTCTCCTGTCCAAGGCAGCAGATAAGAAAGGAGTGACTTAGGTCAGACAAGAAAAAGCATACATTGGGGGCGGGGAGTACGGAGAGCTGGGGAGCGCGCGGAAGCGGAGCGCCCATTGACTCCGGGTGACAGGCGGGCTCAAGGTGGGGTTCCCAGGCGGCCCGAATCGGGACTGATTTTAGGGTGTCGGCGCAGGGTGGGGGACACACCTGGCAGTCGTAGAGGCGAGTGAGCTGCTCCAGGATCCACTCCTCCAGGTTGAGGCGCTTCCGTAGTTCCTTGCGGTCGTACTTGACCGTGACCTTCCCTTGGCGCCTCACTGGGCCCTCGTCGTCCGCGCCGCCCGGGCCCTCGCCTGCAGCCCCAGGGGGGCTCTGAAAGTAGACGCGGGGCCCTGGGCCGCCACTCCCCGGTCCAGGGGCCGGAGCCGCCAACGCCGCGCCCCCTGCGGGGCCGCTGTCCGCCATGGCGGCCGCCGGGGCCACGTGCGCGCGTCGGGCCCCTCCCTGCGCCGCCGCCTCCGGGACGCCCGCCGGCTGGCTCCGGGCCGCTGGCTCGGGTTAGCTCGTGAGCTCGGCTCCGCACGGCTCCGCTGCGAGGGCGGCGGCGGGGGCGCCCGGGGGCAGCTGCAGCATGCGGAGCCCCCGGGCCTGGCCTGGCCGCGCCCCGCCCCCTCCCCGCCGATCCGCCCGCCCTTTGTCCCCCGCGGCCGCCGCCCGAGCCGCCGCAGCCAAAGCCGCTTTCTCTGTCTCGATCGCTTCCCCCGCCCCCCGACCACACCCCCTTAAAGGGACAGTCCTGCAGCAGGGCCCTCACCCCTACCCCGCCCTCGGGCAGGGGCTAGGAGAGGGTCTAGTCCTTAGAGGTTTGGACCTAGCTGTCCGCTATCCCTTTTAAGCTTCCTGCCCCAGGCCCAGGCGTTCTAAGCGTCCGGTAGCCGGATTTGCGCTCCTGCGGGGAACCTAGTGTTCTGTCCTGACTGAAGCAAAATCAGGGGCCGTCTGAGAATGGAGGGGAGTGGGCACTGTATACAGGACAGAGGTCCGAGGAAGAGACGTGGGAGCCCCCGACTTCTGGGTCCTCAGGCCCTTGGCCAGCGGGTAAAAAGCAGGCTTCTTCGCGCGGACGGACACGTGGGCCGGACGCCCGGGGGTGGAGGAGTGGAGAAGGCGGGCAGGCGCTGCCCAGGTCACCGGACGGCCTACTCGTCGGGGTTCCGTGCCCCCCATGATGGAGGCCTAGGTTGGGGGTGAGCTGAGCGATCCGGGCGGCCTGAAGGGCCAGACCCCAGGCAGCCACCGCCCACCCGCCAAGATGGCGGCGGGGACGGAATTATGGGAAATGTAGTTCCCAGGGTCCGGTCCCCATGGCCGCCCCTCCCCTGGAGCGGAACCGGGTCCGGGAAGCGCAGAACTTGTTTGGAGCGCCCTCGTAGGGCTGGTCTCCACAGGGCGCAGTTTTCTGCACCCCGCAACCTCTCTGTGTACAAACTGAGGCGTAAAGAGCTGGGAAGTGGGGGAGCCGGTACTCACGATAATAAAGATAATAATAACAGCTGACCCTAATGAGAGTTCCTACGGTCGGTTCCACATAGTCGGTTCCAGCGTGAGGGCACCTCACTCGCTCTCCGGTAGATCCTCGCCCTGTGGCCGCCTCTGTCCTTCAGAGCTCACAGGCGCCTAATCTGGCCCACCTCTCTTAAGCAGACCGTGCGTCTCATTCCCGCACCTGCTTTGATTTTCCATATTTTTAAATAGTGTCTCTCATTCACTGGTTCATTGTCTGTCTCCCATTTCTCAACTATGAGCTGCATGACACAGAGACCTGTCTGGCCCTTGTTTACTGCTGATGCCCATGGCTGAGTGGGCCTGCTGGGCTTCAAACCCACATGGGTCGCGCAAATTACCTGACTCTTGTTGAACTCTCAGCACCTAGGTCAGACTCATAGTAGGTGTTCGATAACTATTGGTTGAACAAATGACCGACTGAAAGAATGGCTTCTTCTGTGCATCCATTTCCTCTGAAGGCTGTGGCAAAGATTAAATAGGAAAGTGCATGGAAGATTCAAGGACTGAACCACAGGGGTTAAGTCACACAGCCAGATAGAGATGGAGCTCAGCTTGTGTACCCAGGTCCCCTGACACAAAATCACTACTCATACCACCGCACAAGGCTGTGCAGCTCTGTTTGGGATGCTTCCACAGACAGCAGGCTCACCCTCTGCAGTCCCAAGAACAGTCTCAGGGTCTGAGAGGCAGTTAAGTCCCAGCGCCTCACAGACACCCTCTCTCTGGATGCCAGAGAAGTCCTCTGCAGTAGATGGAGTTCAGAGAGAGGATGACACCGGCCCAGGGTCACACAACTGGTGCTGCAGGCAAACTCAAACCTAGGACTGTAGGCTTACCTTGTAGCTGCAGAGAATAGACAATGAGAAGGCGCTGGCTGAGAATGGTGTGTGTGGTGATGGTGGCGGTGGGATTCAGGCCAGGTGGGAGGCCTGGGTAGGGGGCAGGTTAATGTGGCTTGGTGACGGGCTGATGCCTCCTCCCTCTCCAGCCCCCCTTCTGGCCTTAGCCTCCTTTGGCCAGCCTGGGGGCCCAGGGAAGGGCTGACCCTGCTCTTGCAGATTAGGCAAGACCCACTCTTTCAAAGAGAGCCCCAACCCCAGCCTGGCCTCTGGCTCTCAGCTTGGCCTGATGGGAGAAGCAACTTACCCACATCCAAATTCCCCACCACACCCCACCTCACCCCACTGGGGCGGGTCTGTTCTTTCTGAACTGGAGCATTGATTCAGGCCTTGGGGAGCTCACAGTTACAAGAGAGGATATACCATAGCTTTTTGTGGGAGTGAAACCTACTGGCGGTGAAGACCTGGGTGAAGACCAGCCCCAGCTCTGCACCCCCCAGATGCTATGACCCTGAGCAATGATCTTCCTCCTCTCAAGGCTGGTGTGAAGGCCTCCGGTCATGTCCAAATTTCAGGGGTCCCCTGAGGATTCTCTAGGCTGAACAGGGAAGAGCCAGGGATGCTTTTCCTGACTCTCCCTCTCTCCACCTCCTGTGCCACCCCCAGGGCACTCCCAGATTCCTGGGGCTGACCCCCCTGTCCATCCAGTCCCTTCCCATGGCCGCCTACCCTGTGAACAGTTAGTGCAGATGGCCATGATGGCCTGCAGCTGTCTTGGAGGCTGGGGTGCCCAGCACAGAACCTTGGAGTGGAAGAACTGGGTTCAAATCCTGCCTCTGCCCTAGGCTTCGAGGCCCTGGGCAAGTCATTTACCTGCCCTGAGCCTCTTCAGAGGGGCGGATTCTGCTGACTTCTGGTGGTTTGGGGCTGAGGTCAGTGCTCCAAGACCATATCCCAGCCCTTGCTCTCCTGTCTGAACCTGTCATCGCTGCTGCTCTTCATCCTTCCAGCCTCAGGCTGTGGCCTCTCCAGCCCCACCCCTCTTGGCATCCTGGCCCCCCTCCACCAGAGGGCAGCTAAGGCTGCTTTCAGCCCCTCCTCAAAGCAGAGGCCCTAGGGAGGGTCCCTTGGCTGAGACCGCTCCCTTAATCAAGGGTAGAGGCCGGAAAGGCTGCCTTCCTTCCACCGTTTACTGCTTGCCGAGAAACTCTATTACCATTACCAAGGCTGCAAGAAAGTGTCCGAGGAGGAAGAAGCCCTCTAATGGGGGTTGCCCTGGCCTCGGGAGACAGAGGGGTGGAGGGAGAGGGGGAGGGGCTCAGGCCCAGGAAACAGGCTCCCATCCTGTTTTACAAGGAGCTGCTGCCTAGAGCTTCTACCCCTAAGCTCAGGCCCTGGCTCTAGGCCCTGCTAGCCCCCTGGCCCAGAGCTGATCCATGCCCTTTCCTCCTTCCTTCCCCTTGTCCCCACAGCCTGCTCTCACTCCTTAGAGATTCAGCTGTCTACACCTAGGGGTCATCTCATACCCATTTGCCTATTTCATCCTCTGACAACCTCCACCTTCTGGACAAGGTGACTGAGGCACAGAGAGACGAAGTTCTGCCGGTAGCCTTGGACCCAAGTCAGCGGGAGCAGAGGCCAATCTCTACCTGGCATGGCACTGCCCAGTGAGACCTCATAGTCCCTGAGTCTCTGAGGGCTATGGCTCTGTTGCCCTGGTGAGAGAGGACAAGGATCACAAGTCCTGTCCCCCTTTCTTTGTCTCTTCAAGGGCACGGAGTAAAGGCAGGACATAAACTGGCCTTCAAGACAGAGGGCTGCAATCTTCCTACGAAGCTGTGTGACCTTGGGCAAGCCCTTTCCCCTCCTCTGTGCCTCAAGTAGAGATAATAATCACACCCCACAGGGCCTCAGCCAAAGGCTAGGAGATCTGTTAGGTTAGAGTTGGTACCCAACATGGTGGGGATTTTGAGGATGGCCAGTGCCAGGCAGGGCTCCCCTTGGGGGTCTGAGAGCCTGGGGCAGAGGCCTGTAGGGCTGGCTCCTCCTTGACTGACCCCTCCTCCCCCAGAAGCAGCTCCATCTCTTTCTGGGTTTCTAGGTGACTTGGCTGGCCCCTCTGGATGAGTTCTACTTTAAACCTGCTGCTGCTACTGTCTCTGTATTGGGGGGGCTCCCACAGGGGCCCCCAGGCAGGAGCCCCCCCAGCCAAGCCCTGCGGGAGGGGCTGCAGCCCCCACCCATCTCAGTGCCCATGCGCCTTCCCCGCTCCCGTCCCTGGCATGCAGCAGATTTCAGGACACCTGCTGTGGGCCAGGAGTGGCAGAGCCTCTCCTCGACCCTCCTTGTTCGTGGACACCCAGGAGGCTTCTGACCCCTCTGGGCAAACGACCAGCTGTCCCCTTCTCAGTTTGCAGTCGAGAGCCCCGCAGGGACAGGCTCCAGGTTGAGCTGTGGGGGGCTGTCTGCGGAACAAGAAGGGCGCTGTTCCAGGGCTCGCTCTGGAAAGCCAGGGTGCTTGGGTCCTCAAAGGAGGCGACAGGCGCCGGGCCTCCCCGGGCTAGGGACGGGGGAGGGGCGCCCGCCGGCGGAAGGCCCATTAGCTTGCTAATTGCTCCCAGGGAGGGGAGGGCGGGTACCGAGCTGCTGCAGAAGGGGGTGAGGCGAAGTGAGGGCACAGAGGGGGGGTGGGAGTGTCTTTTCCAGCGCTCAGCTAAGTGCTGCAGGAGTGGGGTGGGTGGCAGGTCTCTGCGCCCCCTGGCCCAAGTCCTGCTCTCCGGTAGTACCCCCCGCCCCTGCCCCTCAGAAACCTTAGCGGGCCGACCCCGGCCGGTCTTCGGCAACGCCCTCTGCACGCAGTCCCTCCAGCTGCACCCCAACAGCCTCCCCGCCCCGAAGCGCCTTCCTCCAACCCCGAGCGGGTTCAGCTGAGCCACCCCCAGCGAAGTGCCCCAGTCCGGGCGTGCCTCTGCCCCATCCCTCCTCTGGCTGCAGTCGCCACCCCGGCCGCCAGGGGGAGCCGACGCGGGGCGGGCGGGCCCGACGCCGGGGGAGGGGGCGGTGCCGCTGCGGCCCCGCCCCCGCCCCGCCCCGGCCGGGCCCCGCCGATTCTCTGGTCTGTCCCGGACAGACTGGCGGGCGGGCGGGCGGTGACGCCGCCGGGCCGGAGCGGGCCGCGCGGGAGCGCGCGGAGGGAGCAGCGGCGCCGTCGGGTCCCCGTCGGGGCTCCGTGGGTCCCCGACCCGCCCCCGGCCCAGCTATGGCGGGCGCCAGGCCCGGCGTCCACGCGCTGCAGCTGGAGCCGCCCACCGTCGTGGAGACCCTGCGGCGCGGGAGTAAGTTCATCAAATGGGACGAGGTAAGTGCAGGGGCCCCCTGCTCCGCCCAGATCCGGGGACTCCCTCACCCCAGCTCCGCCAGCCGCCGGGGACCCCCAGCCCAGACTAGCCTGGCCACCGCGCCCCCCCCCCCACCACAATCCCAGCCTGGCTGCGCTCCGGAAACTTGAGTCCCCAGTCGTCCTCGTAATGAAGACTCTGTCCCCCACCCCCCACTCCCTCATCTACGGAAAATATGGCATTCATTCCTTGGCCCAGAGATTTCGAACCCCAATAAATTCCAGCCCCCCAATTTTCTCTGGCCCTTCTCACCTCTCCCGGCCGGTCTAATTCTGGTTCCCCCAACCCTGGCCTGGTCCCCAGACCCCTGGCCGGCACTGGACAGTCTGGCTCAAGAACCATAGCCCCCAGTCTGGTTCAGTGTACCCCCATTCTGAGTGGGTGCCTCTGGGACCCTACCCTTCCCAGTGCCCTAGTCTGAACATTCTTCTCCATTCATCACTTTTTCACCCTATTCTGGCTGGCACCCCTTTGCCCTGCTTCTGGATCCCAGCCCAGCTCGCTGCTCAGGTGGGAGCACTAAGTCACCCGCCCTAGTGGAGACTGTGCCCCCCCCCAAGTTCCTCCACCCCGGGGGAACTTTGCTCTCCACTCCTTAGCATCGGGACTTTGAACCCCAATAGATCCTGACTCCCCTCCCCACCACCCTTTACCTGACCTGCCCCTGGAGCTTCCCAGAGGCCCCGCTCCCACCTGCGGCTCTGCGAGCTGTCCTGCACCTCACCCTCGTTTACACACCGCCCCCTCCTCTGCCCCCTGGGCCCCTCCTTCCCCAGGGCTTTCACCCCGCCTGCCTGAGCTGCCTTGCTGCTCCTTCCCAGACAGGCCGGAGGCCTGGAAGACTCGGCTCCTTTCCGGCTGGGTGGGGCGGGTAGGCGTGGGATCTGGGGGGAGGGGCTTGGGGCGTGGCCTGAGGTAACAGGTGTGCCATAGAGGGGTGCCCCGGCGCCCCTGGGGCGAGGGGAGACCCCTCCCCCCCAGGCCGGCTTGAAGGGAAAAAGTTTCTCCTTTTCCTTCCAGTGTGATAAACCCAAATAAGGAAGTGGGAACAGGGAGAGGGCCCTGGGGGTGGGGTGGGGGTTGCTGACAGGGACTTGGGTCCTGAGAACCTGGGGCCTGGGCTGCCTTTGAAGACCAGACCCCTGAGGAGGGGGAGAGGGAGACCCTGGAGGCAGTACCCACAGAACTCCCCCCTCATCACACTCCTGGGGGGCCCTGAGCCCAGGGCAGGGTTGGTAATCCCGGAGAGGGGCTGAGGATGGGTGTCAGCACAGTGAGGTGGGGAGGCCCAAGCATCCCAACAGTTCCCAAGCCTCCTATCCCCTCTGCCCCCAGATCAACCTCCTGTCCTTTGTAAGTAAAGGCTGAGATGGGCGGGGCTAGTGCAGTCCCCATTCTCCAGAAGATGAAAACTGAGTCTGGAGAAGGGAGACTAATCCCAGGCCCCACAGTGGGGTTGTGGCTGAGGTCAGGAGCTGGGAGTCTGGCAGGGGTCCTAGTTCCCTGCTTCCCAAACCTCGGGACTCTGGAGCCATACTGCCTGCATGCAAATCTTGGCTCCTCTTCTTGACGTTAGGCAAGCTAGGTAGTCTCTCTGTGCCTCGGTCTTCTCACCTGTAAGCTGGGAAGAACAAGAGTGCAAACCTCATAGGTTGTTAGGAGGACTAAGTGAGCTCCTAGATATTGAGTGCTTAGACCCGAACCTGGCAAGCAGTAGGGGCAGCGTGAGGGTGAGCTGTTGTTACGACCATAGGATCGTCCACCAGTGAGCAGCATTTTGGGGTGGCACCAAGGTGAGGCAGCGTCTTCTCTTGGCCTGGGGCAGGAGAGTTCTACCTGGAGCCACTTGGTCACTTGGGCCCTGGCCGAGTCTAAGCCTCTGATGACACCACCCCTCCCCCACTGCTGCTGGTCCTGAGTCACACAGGGTGGCCCTCCTCAGAAAATGGGGCCGGTGCACCCTTTTCTACCCTCCTGCCAGCCAGGGCTGTTTGAGTGAGAACAGAATTCACTGTCTAGTCCTGAGGGCAGGGTGAGTCCCTTTCCGAGGGGACTTAGTCTGTGCTCTGTGAGGTGGGGTGAGCCTCGAAGCTGTGAGGCTCCAGTGGGGCGCAGGGTTGGGGGGGTAATGGACTTTGAAGCAGATGTAAGGGGTGGCTGGTCGTCATGGGGACCCGAGGGACACAGAAGGACCAGGGGGGTCAGGCGTCCAAACCCTCTTCTTTCATTCCATAAATATTCCCAAGGGGGCTGTGAGGGTTTCAGCCATCAGGGAGCTCTCAGACCTTATGAGGAAACTGAGCCCAGGCTTGGGGTCTGGGGGGGCCTCCCCAAGGAGGCAGGCCAGGTTTCAGGGATAGAGAAGGAAGGGAGAATATCCTCGCAAAGGAACAATGATGCAAAGACTGGAGATGGGGAAAGGGTAGTTAGTGGTCCATGTGACAGAGTCTTAGGGCAAGAGAGCAGTGGGGCTGGGAGGGGACTAGGACCTCAGCTTTGTCCTGAGGACTGCAGGGAGCCACAAAGGACCTGTGGGCTGGCTTGAGGCTTCATTTTCACTACTGAGAGAAAGACTGGGTGGGGTGGGGTGGGAGGGATGGCCCCAGGGTGTCCAGGGACCAAACCTGGGCGGCAGCCCTTACCCCCTGACCCCTGCCGTCCGTCTCGTCCCCAGGAGGCCTCCAGTCGGAACCTGGTAACTCTGCGCGTGGACCCCAGTGGCTTCTTCCTGTACTGGACAGGGCCCAACATGGTGAGGGCGGGTGCTGGTGCAGCTTGCTGAGGTCTAGGGCTCCCACCCCAGACCCCCGAAACCACCCCCAGCCCCCGCCCATGGGGGTGGGGCCCCGCTGCTGCCTGACCTCTCCCACGGTTCCCTGGACAGGAAGTGCTAAGGGCGGGGGCTGAGGCTGGGGCTCCAGCAGGGGGTGGACACTCCCTGGCCTGCGTGGGGAGCTTGGGGGCTCCCAGCTGTCACCCTGTAGCCTCTCAGACGTCCCCTGGCATCTGGTTTCCCCAGGAGGTGGACACACTGGACATCAGTTCCATCAGGGACACGAGGACAGGCCGTTATGCCCGCCTACCCAAGGTGAGTGATGGGGGCCCAGGACTCAGGATGGGCGTGAGGCCGTGGGGGATGGGGACAACCCTCTTCACCCTTGGCTCTCACCTACTCAGGACCCCAAGATTCGGGAGGTGTTGGGCTTTGGGGGCCCTGATGCCCGGTTGGAGGAGAAGTTGATAACAGTGGTGGCCGGGCCAGACCCGGTGAATACATCGTTTTTGAACTTCATGGCCGTGCAGGATGACACAGCCAAGGTGGGCTGGGATTGATGGCTCGGCCTGGGGGAGCTACAGCCTCACCTGCTGAGTCAGCCATCACTTAGTAGGCACTTGTTGTGTACTAGGCTGTCCTCTGCCCCTGTTTCCAATCATCCTCTTACAAAGTGGTATTTAAGCACTTAGTGCGCACCAGACCTAGTTCTGGGCGTGGGCTGTGGCTGGGCCAGCCCCTCTGTGCCCCCCTCACGCCCTCCCCCTGGATCCTGACCCCTCAGGTCTGGTCCGAGGAGCTGTTCAAGCTGGCCATGAACATCCTGGCTCAGAACGCCTCCCGGAACACCTTCTTGCGCAAAGCGTGAGCCCTGGGCCTGCCCCGGGGTGGCCGGGTTGGGGGGGGTGCATCGGGGGCAGGGGGGGGGTTCAGGTAGCTGTTCCCAGGGCGTGACCCTTCTACCTGTGTCCCCAGGTACACGAAGCTGAAACTGCAGGTGAACCAGGATGGACGGATCCCGGTCAAGAAGTGAGCGCCCCTTTCCCTCAGCACCTTCTCTGCTTCTCTGACCTTGGTGACCTTTGCCCCCACTGACCCTAACCCCTCCCATTGCTCAGCATCCTGAAGATGTTCTCAGCAGACAAGAAGCGGGTAGAAACTGCGCTGGAATCCTGTGGCCTCAATTTCAACCGGGTGAGGGGGCTGGGGCCGGGGGCCGGGGTTGGGGGGTGTCACAGTGGGCGCCTGCTCTTTGAGGGCTGGCTGTCCCTGGGTTCTCACCCTTCACTCCTGGCCCCTAGAGCGAGTCCATCCGGCCTGACGAGTTTTCCTTGGAAATCTTCGAGCGGTTCTTGAACAAGCTTTGTCTGCGGCCGGACATTGACAAGATCCTGCTGGAGATGTGAGCAGGGCTGGGCCTGCCTCCCAGCCCCCCATACGCCATGTCTGGCCTCTGCTGGCGTTCCTTCCAGTTCAAGGGAGGGGAATTGGAGCTGTCGGGGTCTCTGCGTGCTGGAGCTGTGCCTGTGCTCAGAGCTGCCTTGCCTGGGGCTCTGTCGTGGACAGTTCTATGCTGACCCTTGGCCGAGGTTGCTGTCATCTGTGCACACTGGGGCTGAGGACCCAGTGGCTCAGATGTGTTGTCGGTGAGGGCTGGAGCTGAGATCGGGTCCAGGATCTGGAAGCATGGTGTGGTGGGCCAGGCACTTGGTGGCTTCCAAAGCCCTTGCTGATACCAATGGCAGCACCAAATGGTTAGGAGGGCGGATGGGGAAACTGAGGCCCAGAGGGGCCAGCGACTTGCCCAAGTCCCAGTCAGAGGGTTCTGGAGCCAGACCCGGGCTTCTGACTCCTCGCAGGGTGAGGGTTTGGAGCAGGGGCTGGTGAGGCTCCAGCCCGACTCCACTTCCCGCCCCCTCCAGAGGCGCCAAGGGCAAACCATACCTGACACTGGAGCAGCTCATGGACTTCATCAACCAGAAGCAACGGGACCCGAGGCTCAATGAAGTGCTGTACCCACCTCTGCGGCCCTCCCAGGCCCGGCTGCTTATCGAGAAGTATGAGCCCAACCAGCAATTCCTGGAGAGAGGTGAGCCGGCGTGGGAGCTGGGGGCAAGGCGGGAGGGCCGCAGCTGCCCCTGCTGACCCTGCTGACCCCACCCCGCCCCCAGACCAGATGTCCATGGAGGGCTTCAGCCGCTACCTGGGAGGTGAGGAGAATGGCATCCTGCCCCTAGAGGCTCTGGATCTGAGCGCAGACATGACCCAGCCGCTCAGTGCCTACTTCATCAACTCCTCACACAACACCTATCTCACTGGTGAGCAAGCCCATCCTAGCATGACCTCTGCCCTCTGCCCTCTGGCCCTTAGACTGCTTCCGTCCTTTTGGGGTGGCCCCTGCTAGGGATACACGCCTGGAACAGACTGCCTGCCCTGGGGAGTGGGCTTCTGTGCATGGGTTTCTCGGGGTGGTCCAGGAGGCTTCCCCGGGGGAAGGGCTGAGGCCTGCATCTGCCCCGTGAAGGAACAGCCTGTGTGTGAAGGAACAGCCTGTGTGTGAAGGAACAGCCTGTGTGTGAAGGAACAGCCTGTGTGTGAAGGAACAGCCTGTGCGTAGGCCCAGGGGCAGGAGGCCCTTTGGTGCTCTTAAGCAGAAAGGCGGCTGAGAGGTGGGGTGGGGCAGGGTGGGGCGGGGACTGGGGCAGGTAGAGATGAGAGGGACCCAGGGGGCACAGAAGGAATGGGAAGAATTTGGACTGATCCTAAGTGCGTGGGAAGGCTTCTTGCAAGGTGTTTAGCAGGGGGAGGTGACGTGACCTGGTATGTTTTTAGAAGGATGATGCCAGGTGCTTCGCAGAGATTGGATGGGAGGCGGGGAGGGGCCTGCTGTCCCCAGGAGGAGGTGATGGAGGCTGTTCCAGGGCAGCAGCAGTGGAGGGAGGAAAGGGAAGCGAGGGGCCATGGGGGTGTTGGGGCTGACTCCCTGGTTCAGGCTGGCGGGATGGGGGGTGGCGGGTGTTTATCTGAGAGAGGGTGAGACCTGGAGGAGGAACCAGCCTGTCAGCCAGTGCTGGTGGATGCCGACTCTACCCGGCTTTGGGACTTTGCGGGGAGATGGTGCTGGTTCCACAGTGAATTAAGGAGTGGTCAGAAGCTGGCCAGACAGAGCGTGGCAGGGCCAGGCCACCCCCGGGGCTCTGCGTCCCCAGCATGGCCCGGTTCAGTGCAGACCTGGGGAAGAGGGCGAGGCTGGCGGGGTGGCCGTGGTGACGGAGCCTCGCCCCCAGCGGGGCAGCTGGCGGGAACATCGTCGGTGGAGATGTACCGGCAGGCACTGCTGTGGGGCTGCCGCTGCGTGGAGCTGGACGTGTGGAAAGGGCGGCCGCCTGAGGAGGAGCCCTTCATCACCCACGGCTTCACCATGACCACGGAGGTGCCGCTGCGAGATGTGCTGGAGGCCATTGCGGAGACCGCCTTCAAGACCTCGCCCTACCCTGTCATCCTCTCCTTTGAGAACCATGTGGACTCGTGAGTGGGCCCCTGACCCTGGGACCCCGATCCTGGCCTGGGGACCCCTGATGACCCAGAGACAACCACCTCACCATGGCACTGTTGGACTGCTCCTGTGAACTCTGACCCTGGGATCTTTCGCTGACCCTGCCGGCCTCTGACCTACCCTGGGGACCTCAGCTTCACCCCAAGAACCTCTGACCCCTGACCTTGGCCCCACAGGGCAAAGCAGCAGGCCAAGATGGCTGAGTACTGCCGCTCCATCTTTGGGGACGCGCTGCTCATCGACCCCCTGGACAAGTACCCGGTATGGGGCTCAGAGCCGGGGCGGGGCATGGGGATGAGGGCGCCCAGCAGACCCTGACCTGTCCGTGCCCACCAGCTGGCCCCGGGCGTCCCCCTGCCCAGCCCCCAGGACCTGATGGGCCGCATCCTGGTGAAGAACAAGAAGCGGCACCGGCCCAGCACTGGCGTTCCCGACAGCTCTGTGCGCAAGCGGCCGCTAGAGCAGAGCAACTCGGCCCTGAGCGAGAGCTCCGCCGTCACCGAGCCCTCCTCGCCCCAGCTCGGTACGGTCTTGGCCTGACCTTCGACCCCAGTCCTGACCCTAACCTCCCACTTCGCTGAGCTCAGCCCTCCCCCGGGGATCCCAACCTGACCTCCCTCCTCACCAAGCCGCTCACCACCTCTCAGCTGAGTATGGGACCTCTGACCCCTGACCCCAGGTGCTCACCCCACTGAACTTCACCCCAGTTGGATTTGGCTCCCTCCACCTCCTGACCCCTCAATCTCAACCTCCACCTCGCACCTCACAGAGCCCTCCCCCTCAACCAGGTTATGACTCTGAATGCTGACCTCTGACCTCAATCACCTCTGACCTAAACCACCTTTCTCCTGAGACCCCTACTGAGTCTACCCACCCAGCTGGTTCTAATTTCAGCTCACCCTGGACCTCTCACTTTACTGAGGTCCCGCTTACATCCGACCCCAGTGCTCACCTCACTAAGCGCCCTCACTGGGTGTGGCCCTCACTGAGCCCTGACTTGGAGCCCCACCTTGTCATCCTTTACCCCCACCGTCAAGGCTGTTGTACCCCAATTCTCACCCTTCTGAGCCACGCTACCTATCTCCCTGCTGGTTATAACTCTGCATCCTGACCTTTGACCTTTGATTCCTCTATACCACCGTTCGGTTTGATCCCATCCAGCTGCTGAGCTCCCCCGTCCCCCAGCCACAGTGCCCTGAGAGTGCCCCTTGACTCCGTGAGTCGCCTCTACACTCTGGGCACAACTCCTCCTGGCTCCTATGTGTCTCTGTGTGCCCTGACCCCTGACCGCCTGTGGCCTTGTCCTCTGCAGGGTCCCCCAGCTCTGACAGCTGCCCAGGCCTGAGCAATGGGGAGGAGGCGGGCCTTGAGAAGCCCAGCCTGGAGCCTCAGAAGTCTCTGGGTGAGGAGAGTTTGCAGCGGGGCCCTGATGCCCTTGGATCTGCCTACCGTGAGGATGAGGAAGAGGATGAGGAAGAGGAGGAACAGACGGACCCCAAAAAGCCGACCACCGACGAGGTCAGGCCTACAGGCAGGAAGAGGGGGTGGCAGCACATCTTCACTTCCCAAGTGTTTGCTGAGCCCTGACTGTGCCGGGCACAGCACCAGGTGCTGGGTCCGCTCACGATCAGATGTTATCCCTGCCCTCCCAGAGTTCAGAGGGGGGTGTGTGTGGAGTGAGGGAGGGGTCTCAGATAAACAGGCACGGAAGCGAGTGTGAAATTGTGTTCAGGACGTGGGCCGGGAGGGGGAGTCAGACCTCAGCGGGGGTGTTGGGTGAGCAGACCTGAGGAAGAGGGAGCACCGTGCAAAGGCCCTGTGGCAGGGCCAGAGAGTGCAGGGGGAGGGGGCAGTGCAAGACGAGGGAGCGCTGAGTTTTGAGGAGAGAAGGTGACAGAAAAGGTCAATCATGAGATTGGGTTTGAGAGGGGCCCAGAGTGGGGAAGGGTGTGGGCAGCCATGGTCGAGCTCAGGTAGCAGGGGTTGAGTCTGAGGCTCTTGTGAGCCACCCAGTAGGAGATGGCAGGTGGTGGTTGGAAATGAGACTGGGGATGGAAATTTGGGGCTCATCTGCGTGTGAATAATTGAGCCCCTGGGGTTGGGTGAGGAGTTCCAGCCTCCAAGGATCAGGGAGATAGAAGGCAAACCAGGAAGGTGGGGTCCAGGGCACATCAGAGAGGCCCAGAGAGAAGGCTGCAGGGCAGATGGGACCAGGACTGACAGGCGTGGCCAGGCTGGGGTCTTTGCTGGGAGAACTGGGCAGTGTGATTGCAGGGCTGGGAGGAGGGTCAGTGCTTCCTTTGTGGTGGGAGGCAGGTGAGGGAACTTCCAACTGATGGCTGGGGGCCATGGGACCGCTGACCCTGCATTTGGGGTCCACAGGGCACTGCCAGCAGTGAGGTCAATGCCACTGAGGAAATGTCGACGCTTGTCAACTACATCGAGCCCGTCAAGTTCAAGTCCTTCGAGGCTGCTCGAAGTGAGTGGGGTGAGAGGTGGAGGAGTGGGAGGGGGTCTGGCCCTGCCAGGCCTGACCCCCTCCCACTCCCCACCCCCCAGAGAGGAACAAGTGCTTTGAGATGTCATCCTTTGTGGAGACCAAGGCCATGGAGCAACTGACCAAGAGCCCCATGGAGTTTGTGGAGTATCCTTCCGCGTTGCTCGGGCTGGTGGGGTGGGGCTACTCACTCGGAGGCTGGCTCAGGTTGTTCTGACCCCACTCGTAGCACCTGTGCAGGATCCTGATGCTCTAGCACCCCGGTCTGGGTTTTGAGCAGGCCTGGCAGACTGTGCAGGGCCTAGGCAGAGAAGCGGGGGACTGAAGGGGCAGCTTAAGCAAAGGCGGGGAGGTGGGTTCACAGGAGCTGAGGATGGGCCTAGAGCACTAGGCTCGAGGCAGAAGGCGGGGCCGCCACCCGACGGGGCCAGTACCCGGCGTGGCCCCTGACTGCCAACCTCAGATACAACAAGCAGCAGCTCAGCCGCATCTACCCCAAGGGCACACGTGTGGACTCGTCCAACTACATGCCCCAGCTCTTCTGGAATGTGGGCTGCCAGCTCGTCGCGCTCAACTTCCAGACCCTGGGTGAGTGCTGGCCTGCCTTGACCTTTGACCTCTGGCCCCCCCTCGCCTCACTGACCTCTGCCCCATGACCCTGTTACTCTTGACTGAAGGGGCCTCTGACCGTCTCATCCCAGATCCCCAAACCCAGCCGAGACCTTGGCTGACCCTAACTCCTGACCTTGTCCATTCTTTCCCGAGTCTGGATCCTTGATGCCATTTGATCCGACCTGAACGACTCCTGGTCCCCCCTCTGCACGGCACTGTTCTTCCTGACTCCTGACCCCATCCGACCTGCTGACCCTTGCCCTCCCCCTGTTGCCCCCAGACGTGGCCATGCAGCTCAACGCGGGCGTGTTCGAGTACAACGGGCGCAGTGGCTACCTACTCAAGCCCGAGTTCATGCGGCGGCCAGACAAGTCCTTTGACCCCTTCACCGAGGTCATCGTGGATGGCATCGTGGCCAATGCCGTGCGGGTCAAGGTGGGGCCAGGGAGGGCTCGGGCCAGGGTGTCCTGGGGACGGGACTCTCAGCAGCCACCTCACCCTCCTGGCCCCCCAGGTGATCTCGGGGCAGTTCCTGTCCGACAGGAAGGTGGGCATCTACGTGGAGGTGGATATGTTCGGCCTCCCTGTCGACACGCGGCGCAAGTACCGCACTCGGACCTCTCAGGGGAACTCGTTCAACCCCGTGTGGGATGAGGAGCCCTTCGACTTCCCCAAAGTGAGCCCCGCACCTGTGCCCTCCCCGGCACTGGGAGCTGCAGCCCAGACCTGCCGGGCTCTCTTAGTGGGGGGACGGGAACCAGGAGCATTGGTGGCGGTTGGGGATGTGGAGGTGGTTGTGCCCCAGCACCTCAAGGCTGGGCCTGTCACATCCAGGCCCCACCCCGGGTCCTGCATGTCCCAGCATCAGGCTCACACTCCCTTCCCTGTGTGGGGTGAGAGGAGAGGACAGGAAGCTGAGACAGCGGGAGGTCCCACAGCTCCCGTTGGCGCCCACCCCATCCCCCAGGCAGGAGGGACTTGCTCCAAGCTCACCCCAGCTTCTCCCTGCCCCCCAAACGGATGGGCCCTCTGCAGCCTGCTGGGGTGGGGTGTGGCCTCAGGCCCAGACGCATGCCAGTTTCTAAGCTGGCAGTGACCAGACCTGTCCCACCATAGCGATGCCTGGAGGGGTCCATCTGCCTGTTCTCTTGACTCAGGGCTCTGGTGGAAGCTGGTCATCCCTTTGGCGAGGTCACACAGGTGTGGGTCCACCACTGGCCCAGTGACGATGGTGACTGATGGTCAGTGGTTGGGTCAGATTGTCCAAGGGCCCGCTCTGGGTGTCGGCCTTGGTGGCTGTGGTCCGCTACAGCTCAGGCCAGTCTGGCCCTCAGGTGGTGCTGCCCACGCTGGCTTTGCTGCGCGTCGCGGCCTTTGAGGAGGGTGGCAAGTTCGTGGGGCACCGCATCCTGCCTGTCTCTGCCATCCGCTCAGGTGAGGCCACCTGGGCTCTGGGCAGCGCGGGGGGCAGGGTGTGTGGGGACCTATCGGGGCGCAGCCACCTTGCCCTCCCGCCCTCCCAGGGTACCACTACATCTGCCTGCGGAACGAGGCCAACCAGCCGCTGTGCCTGCCGGCCCTGCTTGTCTACACTGAGGCCTCTGACTACATTCCCGATGACCACCAAGGTGAGCTGGAGGGAGCTGGGGCGGGGCAGGCCAGGCAGGGTGGGGACAAGGACACTACCAGGGCCTGGGAGTGGCTGAGACTGGTGGCCCCAACTGAGGGTGGTAAACAGAGCTGAGGGCGGGTTCTGTGCTCCCTCCGTCCCTCCGTGAGACCAGAGCCGGGGAAGGCTGGTCTGGAGGCTGGCTCCGGGGGTTCTGTCTCTGAGACCCTTGCCCTCTGCTCCTGCCCAGACTACGCAGAGGCCCTGATCAATCCCATCAAGCACGTCAGCCTGATGGACCAGAGGGCCAAGCAGCTGGCCGCCCTCATTGGGGAGAGTGAGGTGAGCCGGGTCAGGCCGGGGGCAGGCAGGAGGCAGCAGGGCTCAGGCTCACCCGGACCCTGGGGGCCCCTGGGGGTCGGGGTGTGGGTGGGGTAGGGAGGTGAGGGCTGACCTCTGGGCCCACCCCGCAGCCTTCTCTGCTCTCCTCCACCTGCACCGTCCCATGCCACTCCCAGCTGGTGGTCTGGCTCTTCTCCCCAAGTGGGGCTGTTCCCTGCCTGCTGCAGACGCTAACCTCATGCAGTTACCCACACCCACACCGTCCCTCCAACCTTGGGCTCCGCCTCCAACGCTGGCCTTTCCGCCCTGGTGCAGGGCAGCGTGGGGCTTCAGGGCTCCCTTGTTCAATAGGCTCAGCAGTCTCCCGTTACTCTCCACATTTTAAGGAGGTGGAAACCACCCCTTTTGCATGAGAAAGGCCTTCAGGACAGTCCTGGGCTAGAACTCTTCCTGCTGCCAGCCCGCTCGAGGCCAGGGTGCAGGGTTCAGCCACAGCCGCTTCACCAGGGCATCTGGAAATCCTGGGAGCCGGGCAGTGGCTTCTGCGGGGAGGGGTCAGGAGCAGAGGCTCGCCGCAGATCTAGACCCGGTCTCACGGGGCCCTGCGGCAGGCAGGGAAGAGAGACGGCTGCCTAGAGCTGTTAGTGGGAGAGGCTGGTGCCCACTCTGTGGCCACTTCCTTCATTGATTTAATCAGGAGCTAAGCAACGAGGAAGATGAGCAGCTGTGGGCAAGGGTGGAGGGGGACTTGGAGAGGGGAGGAAACGGGGCTGGGCTAAGGCTTTCCGGAACAATCTGGAAGCTCCTAAGCATATGCAGTGAGGCCTGGCATCCTAGAGACGCGACCTCACGTTATCTTCTGGAAAGAGCATAGAGCATTCTACTTTCTCCCCCACAGGCTCAGGCTGGCCTGGAGACAAGCCAGGAGACCCAGTCTCAGCAGCCAGGGTCCCAACTGACCCCAAACCCCACACCCAGCCCACTGGACGCCTCCCCCCGCCGGGCCCCAGGCCCCATCACCTCCCCCACCAGCACCTCCCTCAGCAGCCCAGGTGAGGGGCAGCCTGGAGTGGGCGCAGGGACATAGCTCTCCTGCTGGCTCCTCCAGCTTCTGACAGACTTACTTCTGCTCTCCAGGTCAGCGTGATGACCTCATTGCCAGCGTCCTCTCAGGTAGGGGGCAGGCCTGTTCTGGGGGGCGGGGCTACTCCTGGAGGGGGCAGGTGCTCCTGCAGGGTTGGTCTGCCCCAGCCCGGCCCGGCCCATCTTTGCTCTGCTGCCCACAGAGGTGGCCCCGGCCCCGCTGGATGAGCTCCGAGGCCACAAGGCCCTGTTGAAGCTCCAGAGCCGGCAAGAGCGAGACTTTCGAGAGCTACACAAGAAGCATCAGCGGAAGGCGGTTGCCCTCACACGCCGGTTGCTCGACAGCCTGGCCCAGGCCCAGGCCGAGAGCAGGTGCCGGCACCGGCCGGGTGTCCTGTGAGTGTCCGGCCTGCCTGTGTGCAAGTGTGCTGCGTGCATGGATGTGAATATGAGAATGTGTGTGCACGTGGGCTTTTGCACTAGGTGGGCGTGGAGGGACGGCCAAGCGCTGCCCCTTGACCCCAGGGAGGAGGGTTTGGTGCGAGGAAGACAGAGGAGTCTGGGTCCCACCCTCTTTCCGCCAGGGAGCGATACCTTTTTTGAAGTCCCCGTAAGAGTGTGTTTCCAGAGGTTGTTGCCCAAACAGGCTCCCAACATTTGGGTGGAGCTAACGGGCCTCCTCATTGGCGTAACAGATCCCACCCCTGTGGGCTGGCATCTCCCATTGCCTGCTGGAGTATGCCCTGTCCCCCTGCCCTCCCAGCCCAAGTCCATGTGACGACCTGAGCATCACCCAGAGGGGTTCTCCCCACAGAGGCGGGGAGGACGAGAGGGAGGAGGAGGAAGAGGTGAAGAGGTATCAAGAGTTCCAAAAGAAGCAGGTGCAGTGTCTGCTGGAGCTGAGGGAAGCCCAGATGGACACAGAGGCCCAGCGGAGGCTGGAGCACCTGAGACAGGTGAGGGGGACGTGTGGCAGTGGGGGAGAGACTGCCTCCTGGACAGGCCTGTCACAGCCCGTGTCACCTGTTGGCCACCTGTGTCTGTAGGCTCAGCAGAGGCTCAGGGAGATTGTCATGGATGCTCACGCCACTCAGTTCAAGAGACTGAAGGAGATGAACGAGAGGTGAAGGCGGGGGATCTCATGGGCGGATGGGGGATCCTCCCTGGTGCCAGGAGGAGGGCAGATACCCCGGTCCTGCCATTGAGGCTTCCTCTTCCCCCACTGGCTCCTCCAGGGAGAAGAAGGAACTGCAGAAGATCCTGGACAGGAAGCGCCACAACAGTATCTCAGAGGCAAAGACCAGGGAGAAACATAAGAAGGAGGCGTAAGGGCATCAGGGCCGGGAGCCATTTGGGCGCTGGGCAGGCCGGGCCGGGTGCCTGGGCACTGAGCCCATCCTGCCTTGCTCCTGTGCAGGGAACTGACAGAGATTAACCGTCGACACATCACTGAGTCGGTCAACTCCATCCGTCGGGTGAGTGAAGTTCAGGTGCCACCCTAGCCCACCCCTGTTCCTTCAGTCATCGTAAACCTGTATCCTGGGGGCCAGCCTGGTGCTACGTTGCCCTAGAGGGATTTCTAGAACCTTTTCCTTTGGGTCTGGAAGGTTTGCTATAAGAGTCATCTCAGGACCCTGTGGCCACACAACTCCGGGAGCCTATGCCTGCCTGACTTCTGTGCCCAGGCAGAGCCCTGGGGTCCGAGCCCCTTCCTTAGAGACCCTTGGCTGAGCCCTTGCCCCCCCACAGCTGGAGGAGGCCCAAAAGCAGCGGCAGGAACGCCTTGTGGCCGCGCAGCAGCAGATTCTCCAACAGCTGACAGAAGAGGAGCCCAAGGTGAGGCCTTGGATGAGGGGCAGGCAGGCAGCAGGTAGGCAGGGCGCCGGGTGGCCTGGCTTTGCCTGTGATACTCTTCTTCCTGCAGCTGCTGGCCCAGCTGGCCCAGGAGTGTCAGGAGCAGCGGGAGAGGCTGCCCCAGGAGATCCGCCGGAGCCTGCTGGGCGAGACACCGGAGGGACTGGGGGACGGGCATCTGGTGGCCTGTGCCAGCAATGGTCACGCGCCTGGGAGCAGTGGGCACCTGTCCGGCGCTGATTCGGAGAGCCAAGAGGAGACTACGAAGCTCTGAACTGGCTGAGCAAGAGGTGGCCACCAGGCCAGGGTGGGCACTGGGAGGAGGGCAGGAGGCTAAGACACTAAATGCTTTTTTTTTTTTTTTTTAAACTTTTTATCTTTAGAAATTTTATTTTTTTAAACTGGGGCGAGCACCCCACACTAACTCCCTTCCTTCACCCTCCTGGGGCCCCTTTAATCCCCAGTCCCTCCTTCCTGCCCTCAGTCCTAGGGGAGGTGCTGGGTGGGTCACTGTGGGCCAGAAGGGCCTCACCCCCAGGACACCCACACCCTAGAGTGGGACTCATTTCCCTCGCTTGCCCAGGGAACAGTGGGTGGAGACTTCGAGCTCCGGGAAGTCGGGGTCACGTTCTTTCTCTATCCTTTGGGGATTTTTTTACATGAATAAAAGTGGATTTCAGGGACCCTGTGTGCAGCGTGGTTTGGGGTGGGGCAGTGCTGGAGAGGACTCGGGCCCTAGATCTGGCTCTGCTACTTCTGGAGCCTCAGTTTTCTCATCTATAAAATGGGATTGTGGGATTGAGGTCAGGCCCCCAACAAAGGGTTGCTGGGTTTCAATCTTGAGACCTCCTTGCCCAGGAACTGCCTGCAGATCTTCCCAGTGACCTGACATCAGAGGCCCTCTGGCCTCCCCCAGGCTTTCCTGCCTCTATGCCCTCTGCCCTGGGCTATCACTCCTGCTCCCCTCTCCTCCCACCACCCCACCCCGCCCCCACCCATTACTTTTCTCCCTCCCGGGCTCTTCTTGTCCTCCCTTCACAGAGGCTCAGGCTTCTGCTTCAGGAAGCCTCCCCTGCACCCTCTTCCTGTTGCCTGATATGACCCAAGCACCCAGCATCTTCCGCTGAGGCTGCTCCGGGCCACACAGGCAGTTGACTGTATCGGGGGATGGACCTGTTAGGGGTGGAGCTGGGCAGCTCAGAACCTGCCCAACATCAGGGGACCTGGGCTCTCAGCAATAGGTGGGAAGTGGATGAGCCTGGAAGTGACTCTTGGGAGAAGGGAGGCTGACAGTCACAGACACAGGGGCTAGGAGACGCAGCATCCCCCTCATCCCTGTGAGGGAGACGTTATGCCTGTTTTGCAGATGAGGAAACTGAGGCCACAACTAAGTCAAGACGTCCTGACCTGGAGGCAGGGTGGGCCTGGACCCTCTATGGCAGACTGTCTTCGGCCAGCCTGGAGGACCTGCTCCATGCCTCCCCCTCCTGCCCTGGGACAGCGTGGAGTGGCAGAGACCCCGCAGCGAGGGTGCGCCTGGGTTCTGCAGCAGGGTCAGGCTGGCACTTCTTCAAGGCCTCTCCCAGCTTCCTGGCGCTTCCCGGGCTGCCTCCCTCCTCCAGAGGAAGGCAGCCTCTTATCTGAGCTTATCTCCTGCCAATTGAGTGTTTTCTTTGTTTTTGCTGCAACCTCAGGCAAACAGATGGGGTGGGGAGGCCAGAGAAACAGGATTTCCAGAGCGGGGCCTTCCCAGGGCTGGGGACCTCTGCCTTGGGCCCTGCTCCCTTAGGGTCAGTATCATTAACCGGGTCTTCCCTGCTTCTGTGGTCAGGTCTGGTCCTAGCCCCAAAGCTGCCCCGTCCAGGCCCCTGAGCAGCTGACTCCCATCTTCCTGACTCCACACATAAACACTACACGTCAGTCCACAGGTCCTCAAAGACCAGGCTAAACTCCAGACTCCTGGGCATGACATTCCGACCCTTGAGAAGCCTGGTCTCTGCAGCTCCCCCATCCTTCCAAGGGTTTATTCTTTCCTCCACTGGGAATGACAGCCCCCTCCCCCATCTCAAGTCTCAGCTCTAGCTCACCTCCTCCCTAAAGCCGTCCCTGACTTTACCCTGCCGGAGGGAGCCGCCCTCAACCCGCTTCCAGGCCCCTGTTACAGCACTGGCTGACAGTAACTCCACTGTGAGAGGCTGGCTTTCCCCTTGCCAGGAAGCTTGGGACAGCAGGGGCTGTGGCGTAATTCATCTCTGTGTACCTAGTACAAAGTGCTGGCTTGTCTGTAGGGGGCGCCAATAAATCTTTCTGAAATTGAGCTCTGAGCTCTGCTCCCAGGTCCTGGTGAAGCTTCTCGGGTTCCCTAGCCATCGCTCTACTCACAGCCCTGACCCGAGCGTTCCACCCCCTCCCCCGCCCTACGCGTCCAGCCAGTTCCCTGAGGAGCGCTGGCCCCAGGCCGGCCACACAGTAGCTGCTCAAAAGGACTGACCCAAATAGGAACAAATGACCCTCCCCTGGGGGACTGCGGCACGGTTTGCAGTGCGTGGAATTCCGGCGGCCAGCCGGCCTGCAGTTCCCAATTACCATATTAGAGATAAGGACCTGGAGGTCCCCGAGGTCCGGTCGCACTCCGCTTCCCGGAGGCCAAGCAGCCGTGGCTCTGCTCGCCGCCTCAACCCCTCTCTGATCTCGGTCCCATGATGTCACTCAGAAACAGCCTCAATTTCCCTTATATATAAAACGGGGGCATCTTTTGAAACTCTGTCAGTGCTACCGCTCCCCCTGCCCGCGAAGCCCCAAGCGACGGACATAGGAGACTCCACGGCATAGACGCGGGCTTTATTACCACATTTCTAGCGAGCAACGGCCCGCAGCGTTTCCGCAGAAGAACGGGTTCTGGCGAAGTTAGGGTTAATTCCGGCTCGCAACTGGCGAAGGCGACTGTGGCAGCCCAGCGCCGGGGGCGGGGTCACAGGGCCATTTCCAGCACCTAAGGGCGGAAAAACTTCAAAACTTCCGATGGGGGCCGAGCCCCTCCGCGGTCCTTGCACACACCGGAAGGGAATTGGGCTCTGGGTCAGACCGCCTCCTTCTGAAAGGGACGAAACAGCCTCCTTTTGCATAATGCCTGCAGAAAAGACTTCCGCCCACTCCCAAGATGGCCGCCAGCAGCGGTTCGGAGATGCGGGATGTGGGACAGAAGGTCACTGGGAGGGGGCGGGGCCTCCTCTCGCCAAGTTCCGGTTCCACCAGGACTGAAGGAAGCGCGTCCAGCTGGGGCTTTGTCGCATCTGCGTCGCTGTGCCCGCGCTGTTCGGGCGAGGAAGTCCCTTCGGGGTGGGAGAAGGAAAGGGTTATGTGAATTAACTTATCCTGGCACCTCGAGCCTGGCCCCTCCACTTCCGGAATCCCACCGCCAAGTGAGATCACGGGGGAGATAAAGACAATAGCTGCCAGCAGGCCCTGTACCGAGATCCCAGACCCTCCATGCCGGGGGCGGGAAGAGAGGATGCCTAGGACCCTGTAAGCGCCAGAGCTGGAGATCTGGCACCTGGAAGATGGGACCGTAATTCGAAAATTAAAGAAGGGGTTCCGAAATTGAGGTCCAGGAACCCGGATATCCGAAAGAGGTCGGTCAGGAGCACAGATGCCAGCATGCCCCGCGCTCAAAGGATTTGGGGAACGCAGGAGCATTGGCCTTCTGGAGCGGGGTCTGGGTTACAGATCCCGAAATGCCCTGGGACTCGGGAAAGGACAGGCTGGGGGGAGGAGTCCCGAGACCGCAAATCCCGACATGCAGTGGGACTCGAATGGGACAGCCCAGTGGGAGGAGCCCCGGGAGTATAGGTCCCGGCATGTTCCGGGACTACGGTGCCTTGTGCGCCCCGGCCGGAGCTCACCTTGAAGGAGCCGTGGAACTCGTCGCTCATCCTCCGGAGCTCTCGGCCATATCGCCGTGCAGCCCAGAGGTTGGGGGGCGCCGAGCGCGAGCGGCCCCGGAAGGGGCTGGGCTCCTCCTCCTCCGTCCCTTCTTCATCCTCCGTCCCCGCGGAGTAGGAGCTGTGGCGACTCCGGGTCTCCACAGCCCCAGTGCCTGCAGAGAAGGTCAGGGGGTGGGGACGACGTGAATCTCAACTCCTCTGTGCCCCCAGCTCTGCCGAAGCCCTCAGCATTAGCTCCGTCGGCCCGCTGTGGTCTTTGCGTGCACATCACTCTACCTCTCAGAGCCCCAGTTCCCTCCTAAGGGAAGCTCATGGGGCTTTTGTGAAGATTCGAATTAACTTCTCACTAATCCCACAAATCTTAATTGAGCCCCAATAATGGGCCAGGCCCTTAGTGTATAAAATGACTTTCCTCTGTGCCTGGCACAAAATAAGGGCATAAGAACTAGTAGTTAGAGCTGCGAGTGCGTGATGCTGGGGCTTCCCAGCAACCCCCTGGGCCGGTAGCTCTTTGCTCAGCCCCATTCCCCCGCAGAGGAAACCAGTCCCCTGGATGAGGAGGTCGCCCCAGCCAGGCGACCTGCAGCTGACCTGCTGGGGTCCATTTGTTTCACTGCTGTGGCCTACAGGAGACCTTGGGCCCCCAGAGAACAAGAGCCTGTCAGCAGCGAGTCTGTACCTCTCACAGCACCCACTTTGGAGAAATTGTCCAGAGAGGTCTGTTGACTTTAGGTAATACTTAGGGAGCACTTGCTGTGTGCTAGTAGGCCCTGGGCATTACTTCATTATCCTCCTAACCATCCTGGGAGGTGAGTACTAACATTGCTTCCACTTTGCAGATGAGAAGACAGAGGTTTAAGAGAGGTTAAGACTTGTGCAGGGTCCCACAGCTATGAAGCTCTGAGGCTAGAAGTCCCTAGAGGTTTGTTGGAATCCAGAGTCCAGTGATTATCCATCGAGCTACACTTCTTCCCTTGTCCAGCTGTCCTTCAGCTCCCTGCACCTGTGCCCTCACCTCCCTGTGGGGATAAACGCAGTCCTTACTACCAGTGACTGCATAAGGGTCACATAAAGAGCTGGAAAGTGCTTTGTAAGCTGAAAGGGCGTGGTGGATCATTATGCAAAGAGGTGTGTCCTGAGTTTGACCGACCTACGTACTGTGTGCCATCTCCCAAACTCCTGCCAACCCCACCCCCATACGCAGTCCAGAAGAGACCTAGAATACTCCCAGGAGCAAAATCCAGAGCTAAGTATAGAGTGAAAGACAGGCATGGAAGAAGTGCAGGGGGCCAGCGTCCACAGGGAGGCGTTTTGGAGAAAGTAAGATCTAGACCAGGTCTTGAAGCCAGGGGTAACTGTCTCATCCCCTCCCAAAAGGCCTGTGGGTCAGCTCCAGGGCTGCTGGGCCTCCAAGGGTCCCATCTCCAGACACATGGCTGAGAAAGCCAAAAAGGGAAGAGGGGGCTGGATCCAGAAAGGCCTAGGCTAAGCGGGTGGTCGGAGCTCCTGGGCGTCACCAAAGCCTGAGGTCAGGTAGGTAGGGAGACCATAAAGCCTTTGAGGAGTGAGTTGGCAGTGGGAACGGGCAGCTAAATCAGCAGCTGGGATTGGGGGTGGGGGCTAAGGAGCTGAGAGCAGCAAGACCCCTGATGAGAATAGGCCCATCTGCAGAGTGCTGACCAGTTCCATGAGGCATGGGCAGCAGGGCCGGGGTCCCCACCACCACCTTCCTGCTTTGTGACCTGGGGCCTTTTCTTTAATCCCTTGGGGCCTCAGTGTAGTCCTCTGTGAAATGGACCCCAGACCCCAGGACCTCCACGAGAACAAATGACACAGGGAGAGCACCCAATTCTGCATTTTTCATGTCCTGCAGGCTCCCAGCTTCCCAGTGAAGCAGACGCCAAGTTCTCCCTATTTCACACATGAGGAAGTAGAAGCACAGAGAGGTTAGGAACTTGTCCAGGGTCGCACAGCTGGTACACCCTGCCCGGTCACTTAAATGCTCAGGAACCATCAGCTATTATTTTCCTTTACCAGCACTAAGAATACACACACCTCCACACTTGACAGATGCAAGGCCCAAGGGTCAGAAGATGAGTGATTGGCAGGTGGGCACTGCACCCTCGCCTAGGAATCAGAGCAAGCAGAAGAGCACTCGCTGTGTCAGGTTGGAAGTGTGCTTCGTGTGTATCAATTCCTTACGTCCTCATCACATCCTATGAAGGAGGTTACTCCCTGTCCCCATTTTACAGAGGAGAAAACTAAGGCATAGAGAGGGTAAGTAACTTGCCCAAGGTCACACAGCTAGTAGATGGCAGAGCTGGGATTCCAACCCAACCAGTCTGGCTCCTGTGCCTGTGTGCTTAACTCTCATGCCCCCGGCTCCCCCCAGCAGCACCACGGGCCACCTTGGGGGCTCAGGTCTGGGAAGGCACCCCTGGTCCTTCTGTAAGTGCCAGCTCTACCAGCGGCCTACCCTAAGGAGTGGGGATTTTTACCAAAGCCATGGATTTAGCAACGCTAAGCCAGCCATTGTCAAAATGACACTCCTAAGTGTAAACTGAACATTTAAGCGTCCTTCTGTTTACTAGAAAAAAATCTGAGGGATTTTCTGTGAACTCCCAGGGGGAAGTGGATATGCCCCTCCCACCCTATGCATCCAACCTTCAATCAGCTCTCACCCCTACATGCCCCGGGGCACGGCAGAGGTGGCCTCTCCCAGTTTGGGGAAGGTAAGGGTGAGAGATGGGCGTGGCTCCTGTCTGGTTGTGAGCATGGGTGGGTACCCAGGCCTGCCCACTCACACCATCCTTCCAGAGAGCCTGCCTGGGGCTGGGGTGGGGAATTGGGAGGGGCCTAGGGCTGGAGGTGCCCCTAGGCCCACCACCAGGCTTTAAGTTCTTTACCCATTGGGCTTCTGGGTACGTGCATGGGGCTGGACACATCCATGTTCATGCTTCTGTGAGCATCCTTGCACACTTCATTAAAACAGTGATGTTCCAGACAGTTTGAGGCAGTGAGGCTTTGCCATCAGGCAGGGCTGGGTTTGGATCCTGCTCTACCACACGTGGGTGGTTCACTTACTGCTCGCCCCCAGCAGGAGAGCAGCGTGGCACTCCTCCCTGAGCAGGTGCGCTGCCTGTCGTGTCTTGGCCGAGGCTTCCTGCGTCCCCAAAGCCGTTTGGGGTACAAAAGCCCCTTACCGTCCTGTAGAGAACATACCCCCACCTTGCCCAGAGCTGAGGAAATCAGAAAACACTAAAGCAGAGGCTGGCAAATGTTTTCTGTAAAGGGCCACATAGTAAATATTTTGGGCCTTGCAGGCCACACAGTCTCTGTCAAGCTACTCAGCATTGCAGTCATAGCTTGAAAGAAGCCAGGAACAATATATACATGGCTGTGCATTGCTATATTCCACCAAAATTGTATTTGGGACACTGAAATAAAATATTATTCTTCTTTGGGACTTCCCCGGTGGCACAGTGATTAAGAATCCACCTGCCAATGCAGGGGACACGGGTTCGAGCCCTGGTCAGGGAAGATCCCACATGCTGCGGAGCAACTAAGCCCATGAGCCACAACTACTGAACCTGCGCTCTAGATCCCGTGAGCCACAACTCCTGAGCCCACGAGCCACAACTACTGAATCCCACGCCTAGAGCCCGAGCTTCACAATAAGAGAAGAAGCCACTGCAATGAGAAGCCTGCGCACCGCAACGAAGAGTAGCCCCGCTCGCTGCAACTAGAGAAAGCCTGCGCGCAGCAACAGACTCAATGCTGCCAAAAATTAATTAATTAAAAAAGAAAAGTTTAAGGAATCCAGTGCAGTCCTCTTACATGGTGGCTATTTTCTCCCCTGCAGGCCTCCTCATGGCTGGACCTGGAGCTGGGATAGGCATCCCCTTGGCTTATTGCTGCTTCAGACCATTCTCACTCCCTCCTCCACAAATCTAGTTTCTTGGGCTGTGCCACCCTTCCCACTCTGGGCCTCAAGCACCCACCGCCCACAGGGTGGGCCCCTCGTGGGTGCGGGAGGTTACTGGAGCTCCCTGCCGTTCTCTCCCCAGCCACGCCCTTAGCCGCTCGCGCCTTCATTCATTCACGGCACCGAAGTGGTCCTCCCCAGCTCCCTGCCTTGGCACCCCAACTCTAATGATGCTGGGGCTCCTCACATTGGCCAGCTTACACTGAACACGAGCTAAGCCCCCAGCCACCTCTCTCACTGGGCTGAGACCAGCACAGGTCTGGTTAAGGCCAACTCCCTGCCGGTTCCCACAGGCAGCCAACTGGCCAGTGGGGCTGGAGAAAAGCACAGCCGTGCCACCTCAGTTCAAATTCATGGTCACGAGACCCAGTGGCACCCTAGATGTTGCCCAGCACACCTTCCACATTCCATCCTCTAGGCCAAGACAACCACTTCAAACCTGCTCCTCTCTCCCCATCAGCCCCCATCCCTCTCCCAACCCTCACTCCTGGCTCAAGACCTGGCTTCCTTTTACCAAGAAAATGGAAGCACCCACGAGAGAGACTTCTACTAGTTCCCATGAGGTATCTCCCCCTGCCCTCCACCGCTCTTAGCTGAGCCGCCCCTCCCCTGCACACCAAACTGCTCTCTCCACTCAAGGACACCTCTCCAGCAAGCTTCCCTTCTCTTCTGCATCCTCCAGTATTTTCCTCGCTCCTGGATTACTCCATCAGCTTACAAACATGCTCTTTTGGGAATTCCCTGGCGGTCCAGTGGTTAAGACTCCATGCTTCCACTGCAGGGGGCATGGGTTCCATCCCTGGTTGGGGAACTAAGATCCCACAAGCCGCGCAGCATGGGCCCCCCACCACCAAATGCTCTTTTCATTTCCCTTTCTATCATAAAAGACATAATAAAACAACCCTTCCTTGACTCTCCTTGGGCCTTCAGCTGCCACCTGCTCCTCTGTTCCTCTTTGCCAGAGCTCAGCTGCCAAGAGGGGGTGGGCTCCCCTTTCTACCTCCAACTCTCTTCCTATCATCCCTCCCCACTTGCCACCCAAGCTGCACTGGCCCTGTGTCGAGTCCAGTGCTCTACTCGCAGTCCTCCTCCAGCGGCCCTGGAAGGAGCCTCACGGGTTCAGCTCGCCCTTTCCTTACCAGACCGTTCCCCCCTTCTCAGACCCCAGTGCTGACTCCTCCTCTCCTGCTGTCCTCTGCAGACTGGATCCCCAGGCTCAGTCCAGCTCCTCCCCTGTCTACACTGGTTCCCAGGGCCCACAGAACACTACATCAGCGACTGCCAACTTCTACAGGTATCTATCCCTACTAGAAGTCTCCACCTGGATGCCCAAAAGGCACCTCTAACCTGCTCTGGCCCAAACAGGGCTCCTGATCTCACCCCACGCCGTCTCAGTTCCATCTCAGTTAAGAGCGACTCCATCCTTCCAGGTGCCCAGGCCAGATCCCTTGCAGCCATCTTCTCTGTGCCTCATACCCCACATCTGTCTGCCAGCAAATCCTGCCAGCTGTACCTTCAAGAGAAACCCAGAGTCCAGCTGCTTACCACTTCCACCACCACCAGCCTGGCACAGATCACCATCCTCCCCTGTGGCACCGCCCCTGCCTCTGCCCAATGCAGACCCGGCTCAACACGGGGGCCCTGGTGATTCTCTCGAGGTCCAAATCAGATCAAAGCCCTCTAGGTTTTCACTCAAAGGGAAAGCCAGAGTCCTTACCTGGGCCTTCAAGGCCCTGTCCATCGGCCCCTCCCCCTCCCTTAACTCTTGATGAGTCTCCAACCTCCCTCCCCTCACTGGCCTGAACTGTGTCCTGACCTCAGGGCCTTTGCATATGCCCTTCCCTCCGCCTGCAGGTCTCTGCCTGCATCTGTCTTCCCAGAGACCTCTGCCTGGCTCACCCCTCATTGATTCTAGCCTTTGCTGAAATGTTGCTTCTTACCAAGGCCCACCCTGACCACCTCAGTTAAAATCACTCCCCCGGCCCCCCAGTACTCTGGATTCCAATGAGAAAGTCAAGAGTGTGTCATGTAGTATGTCATCTTCTAACGCATTACATCACTCACTACTTTGTTTCTTTGTTTATGGTTTGTCTCCCTCCACCTACTAGAATGTGGGCAACCACAAGGGCAAGGGTTTCTCTCTTCTGGTCACTGATGAACCCCTGGCAGCTGGAACATACATTCAGCACTTGACACAGAAGATGGGAAGGGACAGCCGGGTGAGGGGGTGCAGAAAGCTGTTTCAGGCAGAAAAACAGCAAGTGCAAAAATCTGGAAGTTAAAGAAAACCTGCGGGAGTTCAGTGTGACAGACAGCGGGCTAGGGCGGGTTTTTTGTTTTGTTTTGTATTAGAGATTATATCCCTGACTAATAACTGAATACCAACCTTTTTGTTTGTTTCTTTCTTTCTTTTTTTTTTGGCTGCGCCGCATGGCTTGCAGGATCCTAGTTCCCTGACCAGGGATTGAACCCGGGTCCTACGTAGTGACAGCACTGAGTCCTAACCAATGGACTGCCAGGGAATTCCCTGGGGAGGGGGTCTTAATAAGCCTTCCTGCTCCTGAAAATGGGAGGGCGTCAATTCGGCTTCCACAGATGAGGGACATGAGTTTTGTTTTCAGAAGATCTCTGTGGTTGTTCCAGGTGCCAAAGCTTGTGCTGGCCACTGGGGAGGTGGGGACTACAGAGAAATGGCCACTGCTCTCCAGGGCCCATCCTTCCATCTCAGCGCTGGGTCCCCCTCAGTAGATGTGGAGGACAGCTGATGCTTCCCCAGCCCCACACAGACCCGCTGCCTGGTAGGGCTGTCTGCCTCTTGGGGTCACCTGGCCCTGGCAACTGGCAAGGACAACCCGCGTGTGGGTGTGAGCCACAGGGCTGGAAAGAACATAGCTGGGGCTGGAAGGCTGGATCCCAGGATCTCAGGGAAAGTGCTAGCCTGGGGCAGGGCACCACCAAGTCTTCTAGCCCCAAGGAAATGCCAAGCAAGTGTGACTTAAGTTGCCTCTCAGTGATTCTGTCCTGGCCCTAAGCTAAGAGCTACGTACTTTGACCACTTACTAAGCACCAGCTCTATAACTGCTTCTTAGGTATTCCTAATCATCCCCACAGCACTACATTGGTGGCGACTAATTGCTCTGTTTTACTGAGGAGGAAGCTGAGGTGCAGAGAGGTTAGGGACTTGCTTAAAGCCACCCAGTGAGTGTGGATGTGGCTGGGGTGCAGGGAGCTACTGGGCTGGAGGCCAGGTGGTTGTTTTTGGGGCAGGGGTGCCTACCTCCATGGTGGCTGCTGCTGGCTGGCTGCCCCTGCTGGTGACCAGCTTCCCCCAGGAGGCCTGGGACCCTTTGCCGGTGCTTGCTGGGACCTGGGGGCCTGTCCCCTGTGGGGCTGGGGCCCAGGCCCCTATCTGCAGGGCTGGAGTCTTCCTGCTCACTCTGCTCAAACTCTGGGATCTGGAACATGCTCTGGGCTGCGGGGGTAAGATGGTAGGTGGTTAGGGCACAGCTGGGGCTAACGGGGGCCGGCGGTGGGGGGGGGGGCGCGCAGGCATCCCTGGCTCCCTCTCCCACCTCAGAACCCCAGGTCCACCCTGCCTCCCAGGCCCCCATCTGTCCGTTGAGTCTGGCACAGCAGGAAGCTCAACCTACCCACCCAGGATCTAAATCTCTCAGAGCCCTGGGGCGGTACTGCAGCCCCAGGCCCCTACCCAGGCCTCGGCCAGACCCGCCCGTGGTGACGGCACACAGGTCTCACCCCAAGCCCGATCTCGAGGCCCCTGACCCGGGCCCGCCGCGTCCCTCTAGCACCGAGGGAGCCCGGCCCTAGTTGCCTGGGCAACGGGAACTGTCACCGACACGGCCCAATCAGCTCTCGAAATGTCACTAACTGGCCAGCAGGCGGGGCTACTAACGGCCCGGGCCCCGCCCCCCACCTTCCTCCTGGGTACCTTCTACGTCTCCGGATGCTCAGCTCCCGACTTCCTTATGCCTTGGGCGTGTGTGGGAGCAGATGAGGGGTTCTTTGGGGTCCCCATGTGGGGGCCAGCTCCTGCTGACGAGTCCCTCAGGCCCTCTGGGCCTTCTCACCCCTGTATAATGGGGATAATGACACCTCCCTCAGGAGTCGGTGATCCTTGTAAACTGAGTGGTGATTACTGTGGGTGAAGGCACTTTGCAAAGCCGTAATTGAAGCTCAGCCGTCGGATGCAACTGTTGTTGTTGTCACTGCTCCGTCAGAACCGGGTGGCCGGCTCGGGAAGTCCCCCTCCCTCCTCCCCGCGGTGGAAACCTCGCACCGCCCGCATCAGGGGTGCCACTCCCCGCGCCAATTCGGGAGCACTCGAGATAAGAGAGGGAGCCTCCGCCCTGGCAGGATGACTGCCCCGGCGCAGAAGGGACAGGGGCCCCTGTGAGGGTGACCATAGGACTCGCGGAGCCTCGCGCCTGGCAGACGGCGGGCCAGGTGAGCGGGAACCGCCGCTGGCCAGGGAGTGCGCGGGCCGGCTGGCGCGGGCTGCGGGGCCAGGCGGGATAAGGCCCGGGGGCGGGCCCCGGAGGCCATCTTGGCTGAGGGCGGAAGTTTCGTTCAGAGACCGGGTGAAGGGAAGTCGTTACCGCCCTGGGTCGGGCGGCATGATCTCGATTTGAGGATGGGGAAGAGAAGCACGGGAACTGCCGGCCCCCCAAAGAAGCAAGGGCAGCTGGCCCCAGGCAGTGCCCACCCGGGCACTGGCTGGACGCGGCGCAGCCCGAGCGTCACGGCCGCTCGCCGCCTCTTGTAACCCCTGACGCCCGCCGGCGGCGCAAGTCGCGCCAATTCTCGAACGGTTCCGCGCCGGGCGCGGCGCGGTTCTGCGTAGCAGGGGCCAGACTCTGAGCAATTTGCGTAGCGAACGGCGGCCGCGCAGGCGCAGGAGGGGGCGGAGCAGCGGGAGCCAGGGAGCCGGAGCCCCGCGTCCCAGCGACCGGAGCCGGCTACCCATCGGCGGCCTGAGGACCCGGCGTCGGCCTCCTCCCGCCCCCCGCGGCTGGGGAGTAGACGCAGTGGGGGTGGGGTGGGGGCAGCGTACGGAATCCCGAGGACGGAAGGCAGAGGCCCTCCCCATCCGGATTGTTGGAGGGGAGAGAGTCCCCCAGTTTGGGGAGGGGGAGAGCCAGGCGTTGAGCGTCCCCAGCAGCGGCCGCCACACTGAGCAAACTGGCGTTGGCCGGCTCTCCCCCTCCTGCCAGGACGACTCCAGCGACCTAGACCAGGGACCCCTCTTCTTCAGACTCTGCACCTCCACCCCCCTCCCCACCCCCGGCTCTGAGGCTGGCCCAGATAGCAGTGTTCCCATCCCCCTCTGCCCTGGAGAGGAAAGGCTGTCCTTCCACACCCCTGAGTGAGGGGCCCAGGTTGCCTGTGCCCCGCAAAGGCAAGGGTCCTTCTCTATTCAGGGGGGGAGGGCCTGGCCAGCCACAACTTCTTTCCCCCTGAGCTCCCCATCTCTGTCTCTGCACCCTACAACTCCCACCCCTCCGTATTTATTTCCCTGGCCCCCTGCCAGCCCCTCCATCTCTGTCTCCGGGATTCAGGCCGCCCTCCCTGACATGGAGAGTAACCTGTCTGGCCTGGTGCCTGCTGCTGGGCTGGTGCCTGCGCTGCCGCCCGCCGTGACCCTGGGGCTGACTGCGGCCTACACCACTCTGTACGCCCTGCTCTTCTTCTCCGTCTATGCCCAGCTCTGGCTGGTGCTCCTGTATGGGCACAAGCGTCTCAGCTATCAGACGGTGTTCCTGGCACTCTGTCTGCTCTGGGCTGCCTTGCGTACCACCCTCTTCTCCTTCTACTTTCGAGATACACCCCGAGCCAACCGTCTGGGGCCACTGCCCTTCTGGCTTCTCTACTGCTGTCCTGTCTGCCTCCAGTTCTTCACACTGACGCTTATGAACCTCTACTTTGCCCAGGTAACCATGGTGACGGGTGGGGGTGGGCAATGGGGTGGCAAGCCCCAAGGGCCCCAAAGAATGATGGGCATCTCTGCTCCCAGGTGGTGTTCAAGGCCAAGGCAAAGCGTCGACCAGAGATGAGCCGAGGCTTGTAAGTACTCGGGACACTGGTGGGTTCAGCCTCCAGGTCAGGGGCAGGGAGAAGCCCGGTGTCCATTCCTTCCTCCCTGGTAGGTCTGAGGCGAGGACAACCCAGGATATTTGTGAAAAGCTTGGAAGAGTTAGGCATCTGGTGCAGATGGCTCAGCAGGGGCATTGCATATGTGAAGGACAACTATAATAGAAACAGTTGAGATACTGTGAAGGGAGAGGGTACCAATGTCATCCATGATGGAGGAAGAGTTGGAGGCTCCAGCCCTTGGAAACTCCAAAGCCAAAGGGCACTTCTGGGTGACCTTGGGCGGTGATACTCTTGTCATTTGTATAACATCTCACAGTTTATTAAGAGCTTTCACAAACATCTTTAATTTTTACAACTTACCTGTGAAGCTGTTATTAGCCCCATTTGAGAGGTGACGACACTGGGGCCCAGCAAGGTAAAGCAACATGTTCATGATGACACACCTGGCAGGAGGCACAGCCAGGGCTTAAACCCGGATTTCTGACTCCCAATCCAGTGCTCTTTCTGCTGTACCACAGCCGTCAGTCATCTTCTGACCCCTTTAGCTTCAGTTTCCTCATCTGTAAAACTAGAGGAGCAGGGTTCAGACTGGATGACCTGAGGTTCTGATGGACACCGGGGTCTCCTGGGGGAGGCTGGGTGGTGGGGGAGCGCCAGGGGTGGTCTTCTGGGGCTGACCGTGTTGTGGGCCGCAGGCTGGCTGTCCGAGGGGCCTTCGTGGGGGCCTCGCTGCTCTTTCTGCTGGTGAATGTGCTGTGTGCTGTGCTGTCCCGCCGGCGCCGGGCACAGCCCTGGGCCCTCCTGCTGGTGCGCGTCCTGGTGAGCGACTCCCTGTTTGTTATCTGCGCACTCTCTCTTGCCGCCTGCCTCTGCCTTGTCGCCCGGCGGGCTCCCTCCACCAGCATCTACCTGGAGGCCAAGGTAGGGCCACAAGGGCTGATGCCTGAGTGTCCTGTGGGGTGTTTGGGGTCTTCAGAGTAGAGAGAAAGCTGGAGCCTACCCTCCCTAAGGATCCTCTGTTGTCATCTGTGCCAGGGGACCAGCGTGTGCCAGGCAGCTGCAATGGGTGGTGCCATGGTTCTGCTCTATGCCAGCCGGGCCTGCTACAACCTGGCGGCCCTGGCCTTGGCCCCCCGGAGCCGGCTGGACGCCTTCGATTATGACTGGTACAACGTCTCTGATCAGGTGGGCATTCGGCACGTCTGCCGCCTCCTCAGTAGCTGTGGCTCTTGGCCCCAAGCCGGCCTGGGCCCTGTCTGGGTGCCCCATTGGCACGACTGCAGGTTGGCACAGCCCCTGCCTCCCCACAGGCGGACCTGGTGAACGACCTGGGGAACAAAGGCTACCTGGTGTTTGGCCTCATCCTCTTTGTGTGGGAGCTGCTGCCCACCACCCTGCTGGTGGGCTTCTTCCGGGTGCACCGGCCCCCGCAGGACCTGGTGAGGGCCAGTGGAGAGGGGCGGCACTGGGGGTACCTGGGCTGGGTTCTGGGGGGTGGGGTAGGGCAGTGGGGGGCAGGAGGAAGCATCAATGGCGGCTCCCTCCCCCAGAGCACCAGCCGCATCCTCAACGGGCAGGTCTTTGGCTCCCGTTCCTACTTCTTCGACCGGGCACACTGCGAGGATGAGGGCTGCTCTTGGGAGCACAGCCGGGGTGAGAGCACCAGGTAGGAGTCCCGGTTCCACCTCAGGACCCCTGGGCTCCCGGGTTGCCCCATTGAGCCATGGGGACCTACAGCTGGGCCTTCCCACACCCCTACCCGTGCCATGATCTGTACCAGGTGAGGTCCCCTGTGGTTTGCTATTGCTAAAGCCTCCACCTCTCCCTCCAAGATGAAGTTTGCCATAGTCAGAGAGGTCTGGGTCACTGGGCTCTTCCAGGTGTCTCTCCCTCCCCCAACTCTTGTGACTGTGGTCCTAGTGACTGCCGTGGGACTGAGCCTGTTTCTCTGCCTGCAGCATGTCAGGCAGCCTAGGCTCCAGCAGCTGGTACGGTGCCATCGGGCGGGAGCCAGGCTGGTGCGGGGGCAGCCAGACGCGGACCACTCCTCTGCTCTTCTCCCAGGTTCTGGGACCAGGCAGCCACCATCACAGTCTCTACTCTACCCCACAGACGTGATCCCCCTTCATCTCCCCGCAGAAGACCCAGACCCCAGTCCCTCCCACCCTAGACCCCTGTGCCAAGTTCATCTGCCGCTTCTTGCCCGGGATCCCGGGGGCTGTGGCTGCCTCTTTCCCAGGCCGGCTCCTTGCTACTCCTGTTGTAGTGAGCTTGTGCTGTCCCCTAGGATGGGGGGCATGGCCCTGGCTGCCAGAGGCTCATAGCAGCCTGGCATGATCTACCACCTCTGCTTCTACACCAGAGCCAGCTACCTCTCCTGCGCCTGCCACTCAATAAACAGTGTCTGTGCCCCGAGTCTGTTCACTGTCTGTCAGTTGTCTGCTTGTGTTTCTCACACAGTTGCCTGTTTGGTCTAAGGCTGATCAGACACCGGCCCTTGAGGGGGGCTGCTGGGCTGGGCAGGGGCCATTTACCTCCCCTGAGGCTGGTGGGTGAGGAGACGGAGGAGCCTGCAGTCTGAGGGGAAGAGAGACCAGAAGGACCCTGCTCCCACTCCGGTCCCCTCGCCACTTGAATAATTTCTACTCTTTCCTCAAGATCTGCTTCAAATTTCACCTCCTTTATGAAGCCTACCATCTCCAGGTCAGGGAACTGTGTCCCCCCCTCCCGGGTCCCTTGGCACAGTGATTGCATGGCTCCTATGCCTATTACCCTTAGTGGGTAGGCATTTCTAGAGACCCTGTTTCCCTGTCATTATGCCCAACCTGGCCTTCAGGTCCAGGAGTTAGTCCAAGGCCTGCGGAGGAGGAGCTGGCCAGTAACCGAGCAGCCCCCATCTCCCTAGCAGGTGTGGATTTGGCCAGATGGTTGGGCTGCCCCGACACAGCCTGCCTGGTGGTCCTGGGGGGCCCCTTCCCTGACTGTCCCTAATAGTGCAGTCACTGCCCTCTGTAGTCACAGCCCTTACTGATGTCATCTGTCCCTCGGCCGGGAGTCATTTATCAGAGGGTCTGTCTCCTGCCCATGTGTGTGGCCAATTGTTCCAGCTCCTGGGAGTTCCTGGGGCCTAGCACGGAGCCTGTCTTGAAACCCTTCACCTGGGACTCTCCTAAGCAGCAGGCCTCAGGGCCTCCAGAGAAGGCATCTGAGATTCAGAGAATCAGCTCAAAACTGGACCATCACTTTTTGTTGAAAGGAAAATTGCCAACATTTGTAGGGCACTTAGTTGTGAGTGCCAGGCTCTGTTTTGAGCATTTACAAATACCAACCACTTTAATGCTCAGAACAGCAGCCTGAGGTGAGAGTCATCCCTTTTCTGTGAGGACTGGGAGGTGGGGAGAGTTCGGTAACCTGTCTAGGCCCCCTACTGGTAGAGGATGGCCAGCCTTAGAGCCCATGCTTAAAACCACCCAGGTGAAGGCTGAGGCCCCCAGGCAAGAGGAGGGTCTTTGGCAAGATCAGAGTTGTAAAGAAATGGGTAAGAGCAGAGAGGAGATGAGTTCCAGGACCTGCCAGGGCCCTGCTGTTCAGACAGTGGGGGAGGGAGTGCTGGCACCCGTTCCTGGCTGGGGGATGGGCATGGAAGTGAGGAACAAAAGATGGGGATGCAGGAGGTGCCCCACCTTGATTTCCCAGAGCTTGGTCCCAACCCTACCTCGGCCAATTCCAGGTTGGCTCAGGATCCCCACTCCTTTGTCCCCTGGGGTCTCCTCCCTCATGAGTGCAGAGCCCAAGGGCCAGGCTGTCCCTCGGGGCGGGGAGCTGAGGGCCCTTCCCACCTGGTAGTGGGCCTGGAAGATGCTGGGAGATTAGAGTGGAGCCTGTCCGAAGAGGTGAGCCGGCTGATGTCCAAGTTGGGGCCGTGCCGCTGGCCACGCTGGCTGGCCAACAGGGCAGAACCAGGGCCCCGGTCTGAGACTCCAGGCCTGACCCAACGGCGACCCCTCCCGGGCTCCTCTGCCACTCATCTCCCGGGACTGGCCAGGATTGGGGGGCTGGGCAGCCGCAGGTAAGGGTCTGCGGAGAGCTGCGCCGGAGGCGAGGGCGAGGCACAGCAGAGGGAAGCGCGGCGCTGGAGGGGTTAAATGCGGGAGGAGGGGGGCTTCTGGCGGCGGGAGGGGGTCCCAGCACCGGCGGCCGCCCGCTCCGCCCCTGCCGCTGCCGCCGCCTCCGCGGCCCAGCCGGCAGGCACCGGCGAGGCCGCGCCGGAGCCCGGGCCGCAGCCGCAGCCGCAGCCGCAGCGGGGCAGACAGTGAGTGTGGGGCGGAGAGGGCGGGCGCGCTGGCGCGGAGAGGGAGTGCGGGGCGGCGAAGGGCGCCGGCCGGGCTCCGGGGCTGGGGCGCGCAGGGGGCGACCGGCCGGCAGAGGCGCCCACCTCCCCGTTCGTGGGCGCCTCCGGGAGTTCTGCGGCCGAGCATCCAGCCGCCGCCCGTCACACTCCGAGGCGTCGGCGTGAAGACGCGGGGAGGCCGTGGGAGCGAGTGGCGGGGGTGCGGTGTCTGGGCAGTGGGCGCTGCGCGGTGGCCCCGCGGTCTGGGTATGTGTGTATGTGAGTGTGTGCACACAAGTGTGTGGGCCTCTGGAGGCCTTGGCCCGGCGTGCACGGCCCTGAGCGTCCGGTGTGCCCGAGAGGCCGGGGAGTATGCAGGTGGAGTGTGTGTGTGCGTGCAGTCCGGGCAGAGGCGCCGCCTGGAGCCGCAGGGTGGAGCGTGGGCGCGCGGATCTTTGTGCCCGCGTGTGTGCGCGAGGGCGCCGCCCCCCGCTGTCCCGGGGGCTGACAGCTGTCCAGGGGATGCTGCACTGGTCCGGCCCTGGTCGCCCCCTCCGTTCTGCTTCCCGGAACCCAGTACCCTCCCTTCCCCTCCGCCCTGCCTCGCCTCTGCGCAGCGATCCGGACCCGCCCCAGGGTTCCTCGAAAGCCCAGCGGGGCGCTGGAGGACCCTGGAGGCTCCCCGCCCGGTCCATCGCGTCTAGAAGAGGAGCGAGGAGAGTTAGGGGGGGAGGGAGAAACCGCGAAGATGCTGCCGCAGCCTCAGCGGACGAGCCGGGACCCGCCACCCCCGTCCCCGCCCTGCACAGTCCTCTGTGCCCCCTCAGCCTCCAGCTGGAAGGCGGGTTCCCCAGGCCCCCTCCACGCCCCCAGCATTTCCTCGCTCGTCCTGCCTCTCCCTCGGCAGGCTCGGTCTCTCTTTCCCCCTTCCACTCTCCTTCCCGGTGCCCTCTTATCTTCTCACACCCTGGAGTCCCTGGACAGGGGCTGAGGGCCGGGCAGTGGAGGTAAGGGGGAGGACAGAGGTGGGGGGACTGGGTGTGTCCTGGTACCAAGTGTCCGGCCAGAGGGATGTGAGGAGAAGACGTCTGTGGGTAGTAGGGCTGGGGGCTCCAAGACCATTGGGTGTGTAGGGGTTGGAGGAGGGTGTAGGGGTGTCAGGTCAGGTTATTGATCCCAGCATCCCTGGTTCTGCCCACAGTGACTGCAGCTCCTCAGGAGCCCCCTGCCCGGCCTCCCCAGACGGGCCGTGGAATTGGCCGGGCCTCTGGGCGCGCCATGCGCAGCACCACACTACTGGCACTGTTGGCTGTGGTCCTGCTCTACCTGGTGTCCGGTGCCCTGGTGTTCCAGGCCCTGGAACAGCCCCATGAGCAGCAGGCCCAAAGGGAGCTGGGGGAGGTCCGAGAGAAGTTCCTGAGGGCCCATCCATGTGTGAGCGACCAGGACCTGGGGCTCTTCATCAAGGTGCGTGGGTGGGGGAGAGCGCCTTCAGCAGTCACCCGTGACCCCCTGACACTAGCTGCATGCCACTGGGACCCTGTGCTGGAGAGCTGCTTCCAGACCCGCACCCCTGAAGGCAGGGTGCCGCTGGGGGGTGCAGGGCAGAGGCTGGGATCCAGGTCTCTGTGTTTTCAATATGGCGGCCAGGGCGGCATTTGTTTTCCTCGCTGTGCCTGGCATTGGGTTATCTTCCTAAAATGGCTCCTTCCGTGTGTGATAGTGGTTGAATGAAGGAACGCATGAAGGAAGAAATGAATACATGGCTGTAGCAGATGAGATATGTTACATTTTCTCAGGTCTAACTCGCTGGTTTGGGGTTGCCAGATGAAGTCTGGAACACTCAGTTAAATGTAAATTTCAGCTAAAGAATGAATACTTCTAAAATATAAATATGTCCCGTGCAGTATTTTTATCTGCTAAATCTGGCAACCCTACACTAGTTCCTATGCTTCTTTGAAGTCACAGATGCCTCAGAGAAACCCAAGAACACTGTGAACACTTCCCCACCCGCTACCTCCAGAAAAGTGCACATATAAACATGTACTGATGATTTCGGAGGATTTCAGGATCCCCCAAGCTGGTCCATGCCATCATGGATGCCAGGTTGAGCACACCTTCCCACCAGGACACATGCTTATGATGCGGAGGCTAGAGGGAGGGCGAGTCAGGGATGGGGTCAACTTTGGACCAATGACTAAAGAAAGTGTGGGTTGCAGCCTTCTGGGATACTGTCAGGCAAGCACCTCTGCTGCTCTCTCTCTGATTTCTGAGCCACTGTCATATTAAAAAACAATAAAGTAACATTTAACTTTAATACATTCATGTTTATTATTTTATTGAAAGGCACCCCTATTTCCTGCCCCTTTTGGAGGGAGGAGCCATCAACATGGAGCCTCGGTGTTCCAGCTGATTCCCAAGGTGGCAGGACCTGGAGCAGAGATGAGGATGGGGTGGGTCCAGGACACAGGCAGCTTGACATTGTCTCTGACACCTCCAGAATGCCCAGCAAAGCTCCGAGAGGCCTGGGTAGGAGAGTGCCTGGCCAGACCACAGGGCAGGAGGAGGGAGGGAATCTGACCTATTTTATCTTCACAAAGGAATTCCTTTTTTCCTGGATTAAAAAAAAAAAAAAAAAAAAAGACGACGACGAAGAAGAAGAAGAAGAAGAAGAAAAGGAAGGGGAGAACCAAGCAAGGAGGGCAACAGCTGCTTTATTTCTCTTCCATAAATAGTCATGCAGCAATTATGCACCTACTATGTGCTAGGTGCTGTGCTGTACACCATAGGGTGAGCAGGGAAATTGATATTGGGGTGGAACAGATGCAGGCTCTACCCTAGAGGATGTTACATCTAGGTGAAGGGACAAATCCATGGAAAGTTCACTGTAGGATTTAGTAGAAAAGGAGCTTTCATTACTTCCTTCTTTGTTAAATGCCTCTTGTATGCTGGGTCCTGGGCTAGGTGCTGGGGGCAAGGAGGGAGATGCCAGGGGCCTTTGGGAAGAGCTGGTAATTGAAATGAAGCAGGTTAGATGGGTAGAATTTAGGGATGTGTGATTGGGTTGAAAGAGACTCCCAGGCAGAGGAACAGCATGGGCAAAGGCGTGGAGGCTGGAAAGCTCAGAGTGTTTTGCAGTTCTTGGATTTAACAGATGCCTAGTCATTTGAAGCAAAAATTAGAACACACAGAATGACAAAGGATTTTTTCCCCTAAGTAGTGAATTTATTGGAAAAGTGTTGCAGAATAAAATTAAACCACTTTTAATCATACCTTTCACTTCTTGGCTGTATTAAACAATTATCTCAGGAAATGGAATCATCTCAGAAAATTGGGGGATAAGGTCACTGTAACTTGAATTCCAAAATGGGGGTCCCAGGAGTGAAGACTGGGGAAAGGGAGGGTGGGACCGAACTGAGAAGGGGCTTACAGGCTGGGCTGGGGAGTTTGGACTCTACTCTGCAGATAGCAGGGAACAACGGAGATTCTGGGCCGTCACTTTAGGAAGATTAATTTGGAATGTGTCTTGCTAATGAGGACTTGCAGTCAGAAGGAAGGTGGTTTCTGACCTCCCTCACACCACTTGTGTCTTAGCTCTGTGCTCCTTGGGGAAGGGCCCCTCTGCACCCCCTCCTCTATATGCTCTGACCTCCATCACTTAGGGCAGGCACTCTCAAAACACAGACTCCGCCTCTGAGGGGGAGGCAGACTGGTTGGCAAGAGGGGCAGACACATGGCCGTTTCATTAATTTAATCATGTTTATTGATCACCTACTATGTGGCACAGGGTTTGGTTTGGACTTCAGCAGGGTGGGCAGGGGTTTGTGTATCCATGACCCTCCTAAAACTGGATGCAAAATTTATTGGTATGTGAACCTTCCTGGAGGGAGGGTCCCTAACTTTCATCAGATTTTCGAAGGCAAGGGACTCAAACTCAGCTTCCAAAGGGGCGGTGGGACTGGTGGGGTCTGTGGAAAGCTGGAACTCACTGGGCACGATCTCTACATGGGGACTAATTTCACGAACACACAGTGCTTGCTTTGATGTGAGTGCTTTAATTTTCACAATAACTCTACGAGGTAGGTACTATTATCACCATCCCCAAATGATAGATGCAGAAATCGATGCGCAGCTCAACTTCACCTCGCACCAAGATTTGAACCCAGGCAGTCTGGTCCCAGAGTCTGTGCTCCTGACCGCTGTAAAACTGGAAATCTGTTATATGAAATTAAGGGGCCGATAATTCAAATGTCTCTAAAACAATGTGTTGGTCAAACAAAATTGGGCTCTCCAATTTGCAATGTCTGCTCTAAGGGATTGCCTTCAGGGAGACCAGAGGGCAGGGGAGAGGTGGGAGGGGTAAGGAGGGAAACACCTTGGAGACTGGACGGCCAGGGGGTTGGCTAGGACGGGAGGGAAGGACTGAGGTTCCTCCTTCTGCATCTTGTCCTGCAGGAGGTGGCTGATGCCCTGGGAGGGGGTGCAAACCCTGACACCAACTCAACCAGTAACAGCAACCACTCAGCCTGGGACCTGGGCAGCGCCTTCTTTTTCTCAGGCACCATCATCACCACCATCGGTGGGGGAGGGGACTGGTCATGGGAGGGGGCACGGGGTGGCTGGGCTTTCTCACAGGCGAAGGTGCAGGGGGAGGTAGGGGGGTGCCAGGCAACCCCTAGAGCTGCTATGACCCCTAGACCCCTCTGCCCAGGCTATGGCAACGCGGCCCTGCGCACAGATGCTGGCCGCCTCTTCTGCATCTTTTATGCACTGGTGGGGATCCCGCTGTTCGGGATACTGCTGGCAGGGGTCGGGGACCGGCTGGGCTCCTCCCTACGCCGCGGCATTGGTCACATCGAAGCCATCTTCCTGGTGAGCTGCTCCACACCCTGCGCGCCCTTGCGTTGGGCTCGGGATACACTTCCCTACATACCCACCCGGCACGTGAGCGGGGGGCGCCTGAATCGCGCGAACCTCGGACACGGGCTCCCAGAAGAGGGTTGTGGGGTATGAGAGTTGGAGGCTTTGGTGACTCCTCGGCCCTGCCTACTGCCCTCCCTGCAGAAGTGGCAGGTGCCACCAGAGCTGGTGCGAATTCTATCGGCGGTGCTCTTTCTGCTGATCGGCTGCCTGCTCTTCGTTCTCACGCCCACGTTCGTTTTCTGCTATGTGGAGGGCTGGAGCAAGCTGGAGGCCATCTACTTCGTCGTGGTGACCCTCACCACGGTGGGCTTCGGGGACTATGTGGCCGGTGAGGCCACTTTCTTGGGTTGCACTTCCCTACCCATTTTATTCCTGCCCAGAGGCTCTGCAATCTTGCCTCTCCCTCCAGGTTCCACAGGGCGCTTGTGCGCTCACACGTGCTTGCTCCAATCCCTACATCCACTCACTGAATGCACCCTCACATTTTTCCAGGGATGCACCAACACCTCATGCCCACTTACGTTCTCGCATGCTTGCACCCCACGCATGCTCACACATATTAAGTGACCCCTTCACACGTGCCACATTCTTGTACACGTGCACCCCTCACACATACTCACATTCTTGCACGTGAGCACCCCACTTTTCTCTTGCACACCTTCAAGTCACTCCCACTCATCTTCTTGCATCCATTCGCGCACTCTAGCTCATACCCACCGTCCTGGGGAGGGCGGATCCTCTCAACGAGTTGGGAAGAGGGGCAGTGAACCAGAGACTCACAGGCTCAAGGCGTGTCTCGCAATCAACTTCTTTCTGCCCTCCCCGTGGCGTCCCAGGAGCCAGCCCCAACCAGAACTCTGCAGCCTACCAGCCGCTGGTGTGGTTCTGGATCCTACTCGGCCTGGCCTACTTCGCTTCGGTGCTCACCACCATCGGGAACTGGCTGCGAGTAGTGTCCCGCCGCACTCGGGCAGAGGTAGGCGCCCCTGCGTCGACACCGCGCCTGCGCCCTGGCGCTGACGCGCTGCTCACCAGCAGCAGGTTGACTAGTCTGCCTCCCTTCCAGAGTGTGGGCTCCCCAAGGCAGGGACTGAGGGAGCCCCAGTGCGCACCGGCCGGGAACAAAGTGATAAACTCTGACAGGTTTGCAGGTGACTCCATCTCTACTCTCATGGATAAGGTTACCAGATTTAGCAAATAAAGATAAAGGAAGCCCGGTTGATGTGAATTTTGGATAAGTTGCAAATAATATTTGAGTATAAATGTCCCAAATATTGCATGGGACATACTTACACTAAAATTTTATTTGTTGTTGTATTTTTATTTATTGTTCTAAATATTTTGTAGCCCCACTCCTTGCTCCCGGCCGTGGAGAGGGGGGAGGCGCAAAGGTCTCTGGGGGCACGGGAGGGAGAGCTGAAATAAAGTCCGGTCGGTCCTTTCTTCTGGAGAAAAGGGCACTTCCGCGCAGACGGAGGAGGGGAGAGCATGTGGCTGGGTGATGAGCTTTTCCCTCCTCCGGCCTTTCCCACTCCCGAGGCAGGAAGACGAGGCGGAAAAGAGGGGCAATGCCTGACTGGTGAAGGGGCAGGCTCCCGGGGTTGCGGAGACGGTCGAGGAGCCCCGGTCGAGGACTGCCTTTCCTCCCCGCGCAGATGGGCGGCCTCACGGCGCAGGCTGCCAGCTGGACCGGCACGGTGACCGCGCGGGTGACCCAGCGAGTCGGGCCCACGGCACCACCGCCGCCGGAGAAGGAGCGGCCACCCCTGCCTCCGCCGCCGTGCCCAGCGCAGCCCGCCAGCAGACCCCTATCCCCTGCGGCCCCGGAGAAGACCGAGCCACCCTCTCCGCCCACGCCGCCCACCCCGCCCACGGCCTCCGCGCTGGACTACCCCAGCGAGAATCTGGCCTTCATCGACGAGTCCTCGGACACGCAGAGCGAGCGCGGCTGCGCACTGCCCCGCGCTCCACGGGGCAGCCGCCGCCCCCTCAACACCCCCAGGAAGCCCGCGCGGCCCCGCGGCCCGGGGCGCCCCCGGGACAAAGGCGTGCCCGCGTAGGGGCAAGACCCCTGCCCGGGCCTCTCCAAGGGCTCCGTTCTTGCTCTCTCCCCGGCATGCTCTGCTTGTTTAACCAAAGAGCCCTCTCTCGACCGACCCGGCTGAAACCTGGGGAGGAGGCTACGGGTTGCTTGTCTGCCACTCTCTGCTCCTGGCCCCCTCCTCACTTCATCCATTTCCAGAACCCCAAGGCTTTCTGTCTCGTTGTCCGTCTGGGCCTGTCCCTCACAACATCTCACGACTGTGCCTCAAAGCCTGCATCAATAAACGAAAACAGTCTGCATCGCTGCGGGCGTGGAGCTCCGGGGACGCGAGAGGGTGTGCGAGTGGTTGCGTCGTCGGGCCACCTCCGGGGCAAGTCAGCCCCCACTCCCACGACCCCCAGGCCGAACCCTCCCCCCCCCCCACCACCCGAACCATCGGTCAAGGCGTGGCACTCTTGTCTGTGCTTGGACCGGTGTCTCTGCCTGGAGGTTAAGGATAGGGTCTGGCATGGGAATCTGCCAAGATGGGCGGTGCGTCCATCCTCAGTACAGCTATGGGGGCAGGGATGGGGAGACATAATGGCATCTAGTGTGGAGGGCTGTAGCTTGAACCTTCCCCGCGCGAGACCCCCATCGCCATTCTGGACGGGACCCTGCCCCTCCCCCTTCCTGGAGCGTGACCCCCTCCTCCTCGCCCCGAGGCCTTTGGCGACTGGGTCCGTTGGGGCAGAGCCATGGAGGAAAAGCCTTTCAAAGTAAGAACTCTTCCTGGTCCTCCTCACCCTGTCAGCCCCCAGACTCATCCTAGGTCCACCCTGGGCCCCTCCCTGGCTATCCTCTCACTCAGCCCTGGCTCAGGGCAGCTCCCAACCATCACCCCCTCCCCATCCCCACCCCGGCAACTGAGTCTCGGCCCTGGATGGGCTCAGGATACCCCCCCCCCAGCCTGCTCTTCCTTTCCTCCCCAATTCCCCACGACCCTTGGCTTCCCTCGGTGTATGTGGCCTGCAGGCGTTGGCCAAGTCTTCGGGCCACCGTGGCTCAGGCAAGTCGAGCCCGCACGACATCCGGAATCTGTGGACTACGGCCACGCAGTCGCAGCCGAAGCTGAATGTAGCGCTGCCTACTGTCCGTGAGGACTCGGAACTGGAGGGCAGCAGCGTAGGCGGCAAGACTCGCTGGTCTTACAACCAGAAGGCTGGCCACGACTCGGACGGTGACTGGGAAGAATCGGATGACGGAGAGGACAAGGACAGCTTCAAGCCAGAGGAGCTGGACGAGCACGCCTTGATGGAGCTGGAGATGCGCCGCGGCAGCTCCCTGGGAGGCTCTTTAGAGGAGGACGATTCCAAGACCGACGACGGTCAGTGTGGCTTCAATGGGCTGTGGGCGCCCACAGGGCAGGGGAATGGCCAGGGCCTCAGTTTCTATTGCTGTAAAATGGGCGAAAACTGTGGGACCCAAGTTTCTAGGATTCCCTGGAAGGGGCGCCAACGCTAATCTTCCACGCTTTAAATCAACCAGACCTTCTAGGAACGCCCCCTACCGGGCAGGCGTCGTACAATGTCCTGGGGTCATAGAGACGAGCAGGAAAATGCGCAAAGGCAGCGCGGTAAGACCTGCGCTTTTAATGGAATCACCCGGAGAGTTGAAAGGAGGGAGTTAATGCCTTTTCTGTGGATTTGCGCTGCTTGAGGAGGTGCCTGTCTTTCATTCATTAAGTCATTGGTTACAATTTTTAAGTATTTACTTCCTACTTTGCGCTGTGCGCTGATTGGGACATGCCTCCCCTTTTTCCTCACCACCTCTGCTCTCCAGCCCTTCATCAGGGAATTGGAACATATAACAATATAACAACTGCCATTTGTTGAGCACTTGCTGTTGTGCCAGGCACTGGGCTTCCCTTGCATGATCGCCTTTAAACTTCACAACCTCCATATGGCGCCATTCTTATTATCCCATTGTACAGATGAAGAACTTGAGGGTCAGAAAGTCAGTCACTGGCCTTAAGTCTCACAAAGTGGGGCAGTCATAACTGGAACCTCGGAGGGTGGGACAACAAAGCCCAGGCTTTAAACCACTGTCCCATCCTGTTTCCCACTAAAGTGGCACCTGGAGCTGGTCTCTGAAGGCCCCCCGCCCCCACCCCGGCCAACATGCCTACCCATACATCCCCTCTGCTCCAGAGAAGTCTCAGCAGTCTGCAGATGACTGATCCCTTTTTTCTCTTCTCCCAGAAAAGTCTTCTTCAGTGTCATCGCTCAGTATCTCGAAGCACACACCCCATCGAGCCTACTGGGTGGAGCAGCAGAGCAGGGTTGGAGGCACCCAAGGAGACTGGGGAGTTTAGTGGGGGGGGTGGGGGATGGGCAAGTTGGGGGTTTCAGGGGTGAGACGGTGGGGGGGGCTTTGCAGGGTGGAGGGGCAGGCAGGTCGGTTGAGGGTCTTGAGCCTGGAGGGAGCAGGTGGGGCATTTCAGCTGTGGGCAGAGCTGGGGTCCCTTGTACATCTGAGTCTCTTGCTGCCTCTCCAGCTGCCCCTGCCCCTGACTGAACTCATGGAGAATGAAGCTCTGGAAATCCTCACCAAAGCCCTCCGGAGTGAGCCTCCCCACTCCCCATCCCCCCAGCTCCCACAAGAGACCTTGGGGGATTTGGCAGGGCTTCGGCCTGTGGGAGTGGGGTTTCAGGATGTGTCTGCCTTGTCAGATTCCCTTACCACCCACAAATATTCCAGAAGCCCCATTAAAAGTAAAAAGTTAGGAGACTGGGCACAGGGAGACCCAGTGGGGACAGCATGGGGTGACCGTCAAGGGCCTGGGCTCTAGCCTCAGTGCAGCCCCTCTCAACCTGATGTAGGTTTTCTAAGGCTATTTCTTCACTTGCACATTGGGGATGACAGCCTTTCTGTGGCCTTGGCCCCTCCCTGGTTGCTGTGAGGAGCCTTTGGACAGTGGATTATTTGAGTAAACTTCCTTTGATTTGCCCTGCTTAGTTTATGAATGTGGGGGTGGGGTGGGGAGGGCTAATGGCTGAGACTGGGTGGGCGAAGCGGTGTCCCAAAAGCTGTCTGCTCCCAGTGCCCTAATCCAGGCCGGCAACATCTTCTCTAAACTTGCCTTCCTCATCCATCCTCCACTCCAACACCCCCATCCTACTCTGAATCCCCCATCTGTTTGGAGCACAGGTCTATGACTTGACCATTCGAAACAAACAGGCAGGTCCCAGTACCCTGGAGATCCAAAGTTCCCCAAAGAACAAAGACCAGCTGCTGGGGGAGGCCATGCCCCTGCTCACTGCCCTGAGTTGGGTTCTGCCCTCCAGGTTACCGATCGGAGATCGGCCGGGACCACTTCCTGACCAAGCAGCTGCAGCGATACATCGAGGGGCTCAAGAGGCGCCGGAACAAGAGGCTGCAAGTCATGGTGATCTGAGAGCACCGCCTCGGGCTCGAGTGACCGCCCGACTCCAGCCCTGGTCCCAGATCCAAGCCCGACCCTGTCCATGTGGATTTTGAGCCTTAGAGAAATAAAAGAGTCTTCTGTACATGGTCCGTGAGTCAATGCGTGGCTGCCCGCGTGAGGCGGACGCACGTGGCCCCGCCTTTCCCTGTGACCTTCACTCGGTCACCGCAGTGACCTTGAGCGTTCTCGGTTCGGGCCCTATCGGCTCCGCCTTCCCGGGACTCGAAATCCAGGACTTCTTGCATGCATTAGGTCTGCTTCTCCCACTCCGGTTTCAGCAGCTTTGTGGTGATACTGGGTGAGAGGTCCAAGTGCCCCGATTGTGTTATCCTGGGGGAAGGCGGAAAAGGGAAAGGGACAGCACCTCCTATCTAATTTGGGCGTGCTAGGCTCCGCCCCTCATGCATATGCAGACACCTTACCCCCCCACCCCGTGCTGGTCCCGCCCTCTCATCTACATATGTATATCATCTCCCGGACCCTCAGAGGCGGCCGCTGAACTACCTCTCCCATTTCCCTTGCGCACAGCGCACCCCGCCTCCTTCTTTACGTAAGAACGCTCCTGGCCCCACCCCCTCCCGTAGCCTCTCCGCGTCTCCTCTGGCCACGCCCTCTCAGCGGCCGCATACGCAAGCAAGTACGCCGCTGCGGCTCGCCGGCGGCTGGGCGAGGCCTTCATGAAGGCCGGCCCGCTGGCTTCGCCGGTTCCGCCCTGACACGTCCCGGAGCGCAGGCGCTGCTCGGCCCACTTGCCTGATTAGCATAGGGCGCTGGGCCACGCCCCCTGCTTTGCATGCGCACGGCCAGCCCCGCCCCCGCTGTCAGCTGGAGGAAGCGGAGTAGGAAGCGGCCGCGATGTCCTTTTGTGTCCTACAAGCCGCCGGCGGCGCCGCCGAGTGAGGGGACACGGCGCGGCGGGGCGGCGCGGCCCGAGGAGGCGGCGGAGGAGGGGCCGCCCGCGGCCCCAGGCTCACCCCGGCGCTCCGGGCCGCTCGGCCCCCATGCCTGCCCGCCCGCCCTGCCGGGGCCCCAGGTCCGGGGGCGGAGGGGAGCGCCGCTGGACGGTGGGCGGGCGGTGCGCCGGGGCCATGTGCGAGCGGGGCAGGGAGGCGGGCGGGGGGCGGGCTCCAGGCTGGGTCCGGCCCGGGTCACGGTCGGGACCCGGTCGAAAGCCAGACAGGATCAGGGTCTGGGCGGGATATGGCGTCCAGGTCTTAGGGTGCCGGCCTGAGACCAGAGTCGGGCTTGGGCTTCGAATCTAGTCCCAGGGCAGGGTTCAGTCCGGCACCTGGAGCATGCCGAAGTCCCAGGGGAGGGCCGGGCTGGAAGATGGGAAGGGTTCTGTGTCGGGGAAGGGGCTTTGAAGACCACGTGGGGGCGCTCGAAGGGGCCTAGGGCCACCCTCTTCTCTGGGTCAAAGGTCATCGCACTGGCAGGGGAGAACTTCCTCCTCCTTGGCGCTCCCCCATTACTTCCTGATAACCTGATAGAGGTCCCCCGCGGGCGGAGGGGGAGGGGAGGCGCAGCAACTTTAGACAACTTCCCGTAGGTGTGCGCAGGTTGGGGGGGCGGGGCGCCCCGTGGTGGAGGACTCTGCGGCAGCAGGAGTGTAAGAGCGAATGTGCTGGAGGGGGTGCAAGGAGGTGGAGCCACGCCCGCTGGTGTGCCTGGGGCTGGAGGTGGCGATGTGTCAGGTGTGAGAGGCTCTGACTGTGTTTCCACGAGGGACTATGCCTGTGTGTGTGTGTGTGTGTGTGTGTGTGTGTGAGTGTGGGGGCGTGGGGAGAGTGTAAGAGTGTGTGAGCGAGAGTGTGATTATGAGCCTTGGGTGTGACTGTTATGGGGTGTGCACTTCAGGAGTGTGCGAAGGCAAACGGGAGCATGAGTGAGTGCCGGGGTTTGGGAACGGACATGTGTGAGCGTGAACCTGCCCAGGAGAGTGATTGTGAGCGTGTGTGTGCAGGTGAGGACACCTGAGGACCCAGGTGAGTGGGAGTGTGGGTGTAAACACGCGCACACATGTGGAGCACATCAACTACCCTTGGGTTTGTGTGTCTCAGTTTCTCTCTCGAATGGAGGATACCCAGGTGTGGGGGAGATCACTGAGCTCTCTAGCATCTGGAGAAAATTTGAGAGGTATCTCACTCCCGGCTGGGGATTCCAGACGGGGTTGAAGGTTGCTTGGGCACTTAGGTTACCCTATTCCTTGGCCTGGGTGGGAGTAGGGGGTTTCCAAGCCTCCTGCAGTTTCCCAAGTGGGAGACCGGCTGTCAGTTACTGGCTCTGGAGACTCTGTTTCCATGGCAACAGTCGCGGGCGGGGGTGGGGGCCTCTTCATGGGCAGCCTTCCTTGGACTCTGTCCCCCCCACCCTCTTGCTGAGCCTGGAAGCCTGGCCCCAGGCCTGGGGTTGGGCAACCAGGGTGACAGGGTGTCTCCATCCCCCATCCCAGGGCCTCCCTGTGACCTGACGGGTCTCTTCCCGCAGGTGACCAGCGCCATGTCCAGCCAGGTGGTGGGCATTGAGCCTCTCTACATCAAGGCAGAGCCAGCCAGTCCTGACAGCCCAAAGGGTTCCTCGGAGACTGAGACTGAGCCCCCTGTGGCCCTGGCCCCTGGCCCAGCTCCCACCCGCTGCCTCCCAGGCCACAAGGAGGAGGAGGATGGGGAGGGGGCTGGGCCTGGCGAGCAGGGTGGTGGGAAGCTGGTGCTCAGCTCCCTGCCCAAACGCCTCTGCCTGGTCTGTGGGGACGTGGCCTCCGGCTACCACTATGGTGTGGCATCCTGTGAGGCCTGCAAAGCCTTCTTCAAGAGGACCATCCAGGGTGAGCCCCCACCCCGCTCCTGTGCCCTTTGCCCTCTGGGCCTGGCGCTCCCCAGTTGGTGCACTGCTGGGTGGCAGTAGGCCCCCAGGCTGCCGTGGTACCACTTGGGGTTGGCAGCCTGGAGTTCCCAGGCCCTCCTACCTCCCAGGAACGTCCTTTCCCTTAAATGTTAAATAAAGCCACCAGGATGTGTTGATGGATTGGATGTGGGGTGTGAGAGTGGGACTCAAGATGCCTCCTAAGTTTCTGGGTACTCTAGGCCCAGCACCTTCCACAGCAGCTCTGAAAAATTCAAAGCAGCCTCTGCTTACTCCTAAACTTTACTCTTGCTTCCAGCAGCTGCTGGCCTCTCACCAGCGGAGAATATGCCCCCTTTTGTGTTGATTTCCCCGAAGCAGCACGAGCACAAGGCAGGTTTTTACGGGTAACTGAGTGGCTATGTCGTACTTCAGCACCTAACGTTAAAAAGACTATTAGGCATCCCTGCCAGTAGTACTCCCTGAATTTTTCTCACTCAGGAGAGCATATCAAAATACGAGTGAGCAAGATGGTGATGTAATAAGCGTTATTTGGGATGGGCCCATTACTTATATTTTTATATAAACCATCGGTTACTTGGGGGTTATAACATGTAGGCTTTTTGAGAACATTTCTTGAGTGCCAGGCACTGTGTCCTGTTACGTTTATGCTCTCAGTTACCCACACAGCAATCTCTAAGGTGCCAGCACTATTATAACTGAAGCCCAGAGAGGTTTTCAAAACTTTGTTCAGGTCCCACGGGTAGAAAAATGGCAGAAACAAGATATGAACTTGGGTCGATTGAGGTCCAGAGCTAAGCTCGTAAAGGCCAGACTGTTGCCTCTGCTTATTACTAATAACCGAACTTTGGACAGATGCCTCACGACTGATTGTGACATTCTAGCAAGTTTTGACTTGGCTGAGACCCGCTGGTCTAAAAGCTCCGTGCTCCCTTCTGGCCCTGAAGACCTGAGCCAACAGGTCCAGGTCCGGGTCCAGGTGTCTCCTACCCACCCTGGAATGCTTCGTTCTCTGTTGACAAATAGTTATCGAGCACTAGCCATAAATAGTGATCATTTATTGAGCATTTAGGTGCTGTGAGCCATGTTAAATGTCTTACCTTGATTTTCCCATTTAGTTCTCACAACTAACCTTCGTAAGAAGTAGTTTTTTTATAAAGTTTTATATTTATTTATTTATTTAATTTATTTATTTTTGGCTGCATTGGGTCTTCGTTGCTGCATCCGGACTTTCTCTAGTTTCGGCGAGTGGGGACTACTCTTCACTGCGGTGGCTTCTCTTGTTGCGAAGCACGGGCTCTAGGCGCGCAGGCTTCGGCGTTTGTGGCGTGTGAGCTCAGTAGTTGTGGCTCGCGGGCTCTAGAGCCCAGGCTCAGTATTTGTGGCGCACGGGCTTAGCTGCTCCGCTGCGTGTGGGATCTTCCTGGCCCAGGGCTTGAACCCGTGTCCCCTGCATTGGCAGGCGGATTCTTAACTACTGCACCACCGGGGAAGCCCAGAAGTAGTCTTTAATCATCCCAGTTTTACAGATGGGAAAACTGAGGGTTCGAGGGCTTAGGTGTGGGACTTGCCCAAGGTCACACCATTGGTAAGTGGCAGCCTCCAGGATCCTTGCTCTTCACAAACTTGTGCTCTGCTGTCCTGGCCAGTGTTCCAGGTGTGGGGGCATAGCTGGGACCAAGGCAGGATCGCTCCTGTCCTCAAGCAGTTTACACTCCAGCAGAGGGAGAGCCAGAGAAAACAGTGAAATGTACACAGCTGTTACAGTACAGCTGCGGTGAGCGCCGGAGGGCGAGGAGCAGGGTGTGTGCCAGGGAACCTGGCTGGGTCTGGGACTCTGGAGTGCCTCCCTGAAGAGGTGTCTTGAGCTGAAGAAGCCCAGGTAGGTTGTAGGAGAAAGCAGGCTGTGAGGAGAAACGCACCACTGGACCGCTAGGGGACTCCCTGTCTTAGGTTTAATAGGATGTCTCTGTGTTGACAGTAACCTAAGGAGGCAAAGACAGAGCAGGAGGGGAGGTGACAGTGACTCTGGTCAAGGGTAGAAACAGTTGCCAGGGGCAGAAGAGGGGCGCTTCTGGACATAGTAGGAGGTGAAGCCCACCAGGATCTGTCGGTGGGTTGGGTTTGGGGTGTGAGAGAGGAATTAAAAATGTCTCCTAGATTTCTGCTTGAGCAGCTGGACACATGTGGCTGCAGGCTTTGGACGGGTAGGTTGGGGGCTCCATCTAGAACGGCTTAAGTTTGTAGTGTCTTCCAGGCGCGCAGGAGGAGGCAGTGGGATACGTCTAGAGTTCAGGCTGGTCTAGGCCAGAGACGGAGATTTGAAAGCCCATGACTTGGTGAGATCACCATTTGAGTGAGTCAGTGGAGACAGGTCGGAGGGCCACCCTAGGGGTCTTCAATGGAAGGAGCGTGGGCCGATGCACAGAAACCACAAGGTGGCAATGAGGTGGGAGGAAAGCCGGGAGTGTGGTTTCCTAGAAGCAAAAGAAGAAAAGTGTTTCTAGGAGGGATCAATGGCATTAGATGCTCCATTGGGCCAAATGACATAAGGATGAGAATTGACCGCTTGATGTAGCAATGTGGAGGCCACTGTGGCCCTTGATGAGAGCAGCACAGCCCAGAAACGAGACTTGATAAGAAGCTTGGGCCAGGTGCAGCCCGACTCCTCTGGTCCCAGCCCCTCCCTTGCCCAGGCCAGGGCCCCTAGCCCAGTGGCCTTTCCCTTCAGTGCTCGGGCTTCCCTGCCCCATTCACAGCACTCCTGCTCTCCCCAGACCTGTGCTTACCTGGGGTGAGTCAGGGGACTCCTGTCCGCTGGGCCTCCTCCGGGCCCTGGGAGGCCGCCACTGGAGCCCTGCCTCTTCCTGGCAGGGAGCATCGAGTACAGCTGTCCAGCCTCCAACGAGTGCGAGATCACCAAGCGGAGACGCAAGGCCTGCCAGGCCTGTCGCTTCACCAAGTGCCTGCGGGTGGGCATGCTCAAGGAGGGTGAGCGCTGGCGGGGGCCTGGGCAAGGCGTGGGGGCTGGGTGCAGGGGGTTGGGCTGGGCAAGGCCTGGGAAGTTCCTGGCGGACTGGGCTGGGCAGGTGGGCTCTGGAGAGCAGGCCAGCCCCAGCCCCATGGACACAGCCCTGTCCTACAATTCAAGGGGTACGTCTGGACCGTGTCCGGGGTGGGCGACAGAAGTACAAGCGGCGGCCAGAGGTGGACCCGCTGCCCTTCCCAGGCCCCTTCCCTGCTGGACCTCTGGCAGTAGCTGGAGGCCCTCGGAAGACAGGTGAGAGCACAGTGGGGTCTTTGGGGGCTCTGGGGTTGGGGTGGAGCTCGGACATGGGAGACCTGCCTGACGTCATTCACCCGGGATAATAGTTATCTTGGGCACTGGGACCCAAATCTTCCCTTCATCTATTCATTTACTCATTTTCCCCAAGAAGTATTTACGAAAATATCCTTTTCTACGTCAGGCCTCGAGCAGTACAGCTGGGAGCAGGGAGTTTTCTGACACTCAGGACCTGTCCACAAACAGACGCTTTCCCTGGGAGATAGTGTAGCCCTTCCCAGAGAGAGGTGTCTGAGCCTGGCTGGCCAGTGGCTATTGAGGAAGGCCACAGGGGGACTGACTCTGGGAAGATGCTTGACCCTGAAATGCTGGCCAGGTGATGAATTTGAGTGCCACTTTCAACTATCACTGCAGCCCCGGTGAATGCACTGGTGTCCCACCTCCTGGTGGTTGAGCCTGAGAAGCTGTATGCCATGCCCGACCCAGCGGGCCCTGATGGACACCTCCCAGCTGTGGCTACCCTCTGTGACCTCTTTGACCGAGAGATCGTGGTCACCATCAGCTGGGCCAAGAGCATCCCAGGTAGAGGGCCCCGGCGATGTGGGGCTTCCCTGGGTAGGCGGGGCCCTGCCTGCTCCGGTGCGCTTGCTCAGCCAGCTCTGCCCGCTGCCGCCCTCCAGGTTTCTCGTCACTGTCGCTGTCTGACCAGATGTCAGTTCTGCAGAGCGTGTGGATGGAGGTGCTGGTGTTGGGTGTGGCCCAGCGCTCACTTCCACTGCAGGATGAGCTGGCCTTCGCTGAGGACCTGGTCCTGGATGAAGAGGGGGCTCGAGCAGCTGGCCTGGGGGAGCTGGGGGCTGCCCTGTTGCAGCTGGTGCGGCGACTGCAGGCCCTGCGGCTGGAACGCGAGGAATACGTTCTGCTGAAGGCCCTAGCCCTCGCCAATTCAGGTGAGTCTGGGGCAAGTACTGACAGGTCTCTTTGTAAGGCCCTCTGGTTTTTAACTCTGATGGTGGCACAGTCCCATTTTGCAGACAAGGAAAACTGTAGCTTAGGTGAAGAAAGAACAGTGACTTCCTGAAAGTCACAAAGCCGGGCAAGCACAGGTCCAGGAACTGCATGCAGGATTTTGAACCCTGGTGTCCATACTTTTGTGGAAAGGTGAACCATTTAGTGAGAGAAAAGGTGATGGGGACAGGAGGTGGCCATAGCCGAGGGAGAAGGGGCGGGCCTTGGCTGACGGGCAGGAGCAGTGGGTGGTGCTTCAGCAAATCCTTGTCTGGCTCCTGGTTGGGACCCCCCCAGCGGTGCCCAGGCAGATGTGGCTCTGCCCTTTCTGGAGACGGCCCACGTCAACAGCTCTCTCACCTTTCCTCGCAGACTCTGTGCACATTGAAGATGCTGAGGCTGTGGAGCAGCTTCGAGAAGCTCTACACGAGGCCCTGCTGGAGTATGAAGCCGGCCGGGCAGGCCCCGGAGGGGGTGCTGAGCGGAGGCGGGCAGGCAGGCTTCTGCTTACACTACCGCTCCTTCGCCAGACGGCGGGCAAAGTGCTGGCCCATTTCTATGGGGTGAAGCTGGAGGGCAAGGTGCCCATGCACAAGCTGTTCCTGGAGATGCTTGAGGCCATGATGGACTGAGGCGAGGGCTGGGCACAGGTGGGGGTGCTGGCAGGACCCGCCCAGCACGGGGTCAGCCCCAAGGGGGCAGAGCTGGGGTCTGGGCAGTGCCACAGCCTGCTGGCAGGGCCAGGGCAACACCATCAGCCGGAGCAGGCCCTATGCCCTCCCCTCCCCCACTCCCAGGGGGTGTCAGAAGCTGGGAACGTGCATGCCCAGGCTCTGGGCACAGTGCTGCCCCTCGCAAGCCATAACGTGCCCCCAGGGTGTAGGGGGCCTTGCGGAAGCCATAGGGGGCTGTAGGGGACGTACGTGTGTGTGTGTGTGTGTGTGTGTGTGTGTGTGTGTGTGTGTATGTGGGGTGGGGGGGGCAGAAGCCTGATCTCAGGGAGGGAAGGGAGTGGAGGCCACGGTCTCCCAGTGGGTGATGCTTTTGCTGCTGCTTAACCCGACTCCCTCTCCAGAACAGAGAGGGATTTGGAGAGCAAAGGCCCCTGCTCCCTTCGCTCCTTTCCTCATCATTTGCATTGGGCATTACTGCCCCCCCCCCCTTGAAGCAATAACTCCAAGCAGGCTCCAGCCCCTGGGCCCCTGGGGTGGCCAGGGCGCCCACATCAGCTCCCACCCAGCCTCCTCACGGGGTAGGGAGAGCACTGTCTCTATGCCCTGCAGAGCAATAACACTATATTTATTTTTGGGTTTGGCCAGGGAGGCGCAGGGACATGGGGCAAGCCAGGGCCCAGAGCCCTTGGCTGTACAGAGACTCTATTTTAATGTATATTTGCTGCAAAGAGAAACCGCTTTTGGTTTTGAACCTTTAATGAGAAAAAAAATATAATACCGAGCTCAAGAACACCGTGTGTTTGGTGTGTCACTGGACCAAGGGTTGGGGATACACAGGATAGAAGTAGCAAACAGGATATACGTAAACAAAGATACACACGCTCACAAAATGAAAAACGGGCCTGGCACGCTTTTAAGTCTCAGTTTCCTCATCGCTCAGCAGCATGTTGGGGATCCCACGGCTGATGGGGAACAGACGTCCCGACTCCGGGCATTGCAGGGTGCCCTCCAACACATCCACCTGCAGGAAGAGGGGAAGAGAGCTGAGCACTGACAGCCTCCAGGTGTGGGTGTATGGCCAGGAAGCAAGTAATGGGCTGGTTCTCACCTCCAGCAGAACGTGGTGCATCTTTCTCAGAAATCTCTCGTCATGCTCATATCCCTGTATCGGCTCTTTGGGCACCTCGACCAGATGCAACTGTGGGCAACAGGCCCAAATCATCTCTGGGTATCCCCGTCACTCGCCCTGAGGCCAGGCTCCCTGGCCTGGTGTAAAGGACTGCGGTGAGACCACCCCCCCCACCACCACCACCAAGGTGTGCAAGGGAGAAAACGAGGGTCCTCACGGTGTCCGCAGCCTCCAGAAGCGCCGCCCACTCCACTTTGGGTATCATACGAGCTACGAAGTCGGGGTTGAACTCCACAGGGCTGATGCGGACCTCGGTGGCCTGCGCGGTGGAGAGATTTAGTTAGGCAGGGACCAGACCTTGGTTCTCCTACCCCTGCCCCCAGGAGAGGGGCCCGAGATCTCCCCCGGCCGGTACCTGGAGGCGCAGGGGGAAGCCACGGGGCCCCACCCCCCGCACATGCGAACTCAGCAGGTTGTGGGTGAGCAGCTTCATCTCGACGAAACGCGCTCTCGCAAAGACGGAACCGGAAGGAGGGCGGATTCCCCTGGTGTCATTTCCGGGGCTGCTCCGCTCTATCCTATTGGACAGCTGGGAGGAGCGGAACCGGCGAACTTGCTAGAACTTCCCGTGCTAGCCGGAGCGGAGGTCGGATGGGATCAAACGCTGCTCCCGGAAGCGTTTTGGCAGGAGATTGCTACGGCGCAGGCCCAGTGGTTTCGGCTGAGACAAACCTCAAATTGCTACAAGTCGTGTACAACGCAAATATGTAAAACAGCTGCAATGCAGGGGCCTTCGTGGAAGGCAAAATAAATATGCTTTACTCCTACACAGGCGCCTGACACCATCGTTCCTCGCCCCTCGCTTCGGTTAAGGAACGGAAATACTGCCCCAGTCCGTAAATTATGCCAATCAAAACAGCAGCACCCTATGCTTGCATGCAAATAAGCTGCGCGGCAGCCGAAAGCCCCGCCCATTTGCAAGTGCGCAAGTGATCCAGTCCCTAATGCAGATGAGCCGAGCCGTGTCGAAGACTCCGCCTTGCGCGCGGCGCCCGCGCCTGCGCAGTGGAGGCGCCGCGCAGGGGGCCGGGGCGACCTACGCCCCGCCTTTTGCTCCGCCTTTCGCAGGATTGCGTGGTAGCACCTTTGTCCCGCCCAGCCTTCTACCTTAGCCGTGAGGCAGGGGCGGGGCAATTGTGGTTTCGAGACCCGGCATGCCGCTGGCGTGGCTGCGCATCCTGGGCAGTAGAGTGGGCTCGGCGGTCTCCCGGCCGGCCGTCGCTGAGTGTGCGGCAGTGGCAGCAGCGGGACCCGGAGGGTGCGTGAAAGGAGGCCTAGAGTGGACGCTTGGCGGGGTCCGAGATTTCAGAAGCGCTGCTGTAGCCATGGCCCCGATCAAGGTGACCGTTGGCCCAGCCAGGCCTGACCTCTTCGCGGCCCCCCCGCCCCCCGCCTATTTCCCCAAGCCCCTTCGTCCCGCTTGTCTGGGGGAGAGTCAACCTGTTTCTTACCCTCCGGACCCCTCCCCGCTGCCCTAGAGGCTCCTTCCGCCGTCTGTACCCCCCATCCCTTCATCAAGACCCTGTGGCTGCAACGTTGTTGCCAGTTTTAGGGGCCTCGTGCCCCATCTCCTGGGACAGTCAAGGCTTTTGAGCCTTCCCCTCGTCTCCCTTCCGCATCCACCTTGGGACACCAGTGTTGAGTCTTCACCATTTTCAGGAGATTGAGTACCATGGCTTCCCACCTTACGGAACCATCTCCTTTACCCTTTTCAATCCCCATATGTGCCCTCCTCCATACCTTCCCGCACCCATTGCACTCCTCTCGTGGCTAATTCCCACGCTTCTGAGTTTTTCACCCTTCTCATCTTCTGGAACCATCCCCAGCTCCTTGGGACTCCCCTTTGCCCCACAGTCTTCTGAGATCTCCCCCCTCCTTCTGCTTCATCCTACAACCACCTGCTGGGTTTCTCAGAGGCACTCCCCTCACCCCTTTTCTCTACCTTTTCTGGCCCCATGAAGCCCTCACACACTCCCAGGTAGACTGATCCCTCCCCCTTCAAGAGATTCCTTCTTTTATTCTCTACTCTCTGGATGTAGGAATCTGCACCCCACTCCCCAACTTTCCCACCTTCTGCTGCCTTCCCTTTTTCTCTTCTTGAGGGTGGGACACTCAGCCGTGGCCGGGATCCCCTCCCTCCGTGTTGTCAGGGCCTCCTCCCCACCTCCTCCTGCCCATCTACCCCAGTCCTTTCCTGTAACTCAGGTTGTTTACTCAACCTCTTGCGACACCTGGAGAGGCCTCTCCCCTTTTCTGTTGTCACCAACTGGCCCTTAAGAGGAATAGGGCCACCTTGAAACCTGGAGCATGTGGGGTAACCAGGTGGTTGCTGGGAAGGGACCTCTGGAAGCTCTGACAGGGTTGGACTTTCCCGCTGGGTGTCAACCCTGGCTCCACCGGACCAGGCAGGGCTACTTGGCCCTTTGTGCGCCATCCACCATCCGCACAAAGGGCCAAGGAGGCACCACCATCCGGGTGCCTCCTGCACACCACCCCCCACACTCCTTACCTTGGTGTCATTCCCTCTAGGTGGGAGATGCCATCCCATCGGTGGTGGTATTCGAAGGGAAGCCTGGGAACAAGGTGAACCTGGCAGAGCTGTTCAAGGGCAAGAAGGGGGTGCTCTTTGGAGTCCCTGGGGCCTTTACCCCTGGCTGTTCCAAGGTGAGGGCTGCCCTTCTGGGGCTCAGCAGTTGGGATCTTGTGTACATGTTTGTATTGTTCATTAGTCCTTTACATAGTCCTGGGGTAGCTTGTACCAAGAGGATGTAGATGATGTGGCAGTTAAAAAAACGTTATTGGGTTTTTAAAAAAATAAGTTGAGGCTGTGAACAGGTACCAGGAATGTAGGCGAAAAGGTGATGCAATGAAATCCAACACCTCTCATTGATCCTGCTGGGTGACAGGCACAGTGGAAGGGACTTGGGACTTGGGTAAATGAGACATAGTCCTGCCCATGGAAAGTTCATGGTCTTGACCAAGGAACACTTAAGTTTGGATCCGAGCTTCCTAGTGGCCAAGGCAAAAAGGAACTGGGGCTTACACAGTTCTCATTGTCTGATCAAAGCTGTTGAAGTAGGGAAGTGAGGAGGGCCTAGAGATGAAGGGTAGGCTGAGGAGCAGAGGCAATTGTCCATCTTCTGATTCTTTGTTTCCCCTCCCCAGACCCACCTGCCAGGGTACGTGGAGCAGGCTGGCACCCTGAAGGCCAAGGGGATCGAGGTGGTGGCATGTCTGAGCGTTAATGATGTCTTTGTGACTGAAGAGTGGGGACGAGCGCACAACACAGAAGGCAAGGTGAGGTGTGGGTCCTGCGGGGTATCAGGGGCCAAGCAGGAGATTTTTCTTGTGACCTTACTTTCTCCTTAGGTTCGGCTCCTGGCCGACCCCACTGGGGCCTTTGGAAAGGTGAGTGCACCCGGTCCCCCAGCCTCCATCTTGGAAGCAGGGACTTGGAGGGACATGGCCAGTGTGGGGACCAGCCAGGTCTGGGAGTTCCTGACCTTTCCTTTGCTTCTCCTTTCAGGAGACAGATTTGTTACTAGATGATTCACTGGTGTCCCTCTTTGGGAATCGACGGCTGAAGAGGTAAAAGCAGGAGGGTTTCCTGTGCGGTTCCCCTGCTACCCCGCCTGTCTCCATTCCCAGCCTCCAGGCCCAGGCTGTTGCAGCTGGCCCGGCCCTTCTTTCTGGCAGGTTCTCCATGGTGATAGAGGATGGCATCGTGAAGTCCCTGAACGTGGAGCCAGATGGCACGGGCCTCACCTGCAGTCTGGCCCCCAGCATCATCTCACAGCTCTGAGGCCTTGGTCCCAGGTGTACTCCTTCTGTTCTTGCCTATTTCACCTGCCCAGCCCTGGGCAGAGGGCCCCAGCCTAGCCTCAGCTGGGGCTACTCAGTTGGAACTTCGGCCAGATTTCTGTAATAAACACTTCTGGTTCATGTCTGTCTCCTTGATTTTGAATTCCTGCTTTTCTCAGGGCCAGGCCTCATTGACAGTCAAGCTGTGAGGGTAGTGGGCAGGTGCTGAAAGGGGGGACTAGTAGGGGACCCTGATTTAACTTAGGAGGTAGTCAGAGAAAGTCCCTTGAACGAGGTGTTATGAAGCCTCCATCTGCAAGCTGAGAAAGGGCCAGTGGTCTGAAGAGTGAGGGAAGGAGCAGTCGTGCAGGGGGAGCTCACCTGGGAAGGCCCTGGGCAGACCTGGGCTTGCCTAGGGCCCCGTGACCTTTTGCATCTGATACCTGGGTGATGGATGATCTCATTTTGACTGTAGACCTCAGGGTAGAAACTTTGTCCCAAGGCCCCCCCCCCCCCGACACCTGGGCCAAACCTCAGCCCCACCATCCTTTCAGATTCTGCTGAACCCCTTCTGGGAGCACCCACGTCCCAAGAAGGGCCCCTGGCCACGTGGGACCATCTGATGGGCAGAAGGAGCTCCATCAGTGGAGGCAGTGCCGGTTCAGTCTGGGGGCTTCCTGGGAGCAGAGTCTAGGTGAGCTGTAGAGGGGAGGAGATGCTCATGAGACCTGCCCAGCAGTGGGTGTACTGTGAGGGGCTGGGGGTCAGGGAGGCCAGCGGGGCTTGGGGCTGAGGTCCATGGCTGTCTGCAGGCCCTGCCCCCTTGGGCCTCTGCCTCTTGTCCCTGGGAAGCCCTGTGTCTGGCAGCAGACTGATTATTAGACACCTGCCGTGTTGAGGAGCTCACAGCCTACGGGAGGCAGGTACTCGAGTTAAACTACAAATCCTCGCCACGACCCTGTGGGATGTGAGCTCTTACTGCCCTGTGATGGCACAGAGAGGTTAGGTAGGTAGGCCTGGCTCACCCAGCCACTTCAGAGGAGTTTGGACTTGGCCCCTGGAAACTTTACTCACGTGTGGCACCGACCTGCCATGTGCCCTGTCAGCACCAGGCTCTGAGGGGCCCTCCCTGCCCTGCCCGGCCATCTGTGGAGGCTCAGGGCCGGTGCAGAGCTGCCTAGGGCAGGCTGAGAGGTCTCAGAGAAGGTCGAGGAAAGGCCTGTTGCAGGACACAGCCCTTGAGGCAGTGGGACCAGTGCTCCAGATGGAGGGAGCAATGTGACCGTAGGTATGGAGAGTGGAACAGCCCCAAGATGCTGCGGCGCTGGGGCAGCTGAATGAGAGGATGCCGGGAGGGCAGCCCTGTAGGCTGCTGACCTTTCACCCTGCGGGCCCCTCCGGCCAGTGAAGGATGCCTGCAGGGCAGCGACAGGTCAGATTCCTACCTGGGCTCCCGTGTGGATGTAGAGCTGGAGCAGGGCGAGCAGGGGAGAGGCCAGTGCGGGGCAGGACTGATGACCGAGTGATGTCCAGGAGATGGGTGCTGGGACGGGGGGACCTGTGGGTGTTGGAGGGAAGGGTGAGTCCAGGGGACCACTCGGCTGGAGGTCTAAGGGGTGGTGTCCATGTGGGTGGGCCCTCAGCAGGGGGCCAGCCTCCCTGCAGGGGTCCCAGGTGCTCAGCCTGCCTGAGATGGCCGGCCCACTGACCTTTGTCCCTTCGGTTCTCTCCCACAGTCTGTCACCCCTCAGGGGTCCTGGGCTGGGGTGGGGCGGGGGGCTGACCACCCCTCCAGCTTCCCAAGCCCTTGTAACCTGCCCCTGCCAAGCCCTGGGTCACAGTGCTGTCCTGGACTGGACGGCGGGAAGGCCCTTTCTTTCCCGGACACCATCTCTCAATCTTCGCGTCATACAAATGAGGAAACTGAGGCGTACGTAGTTTCCTCCGTGGTCACCTGTGCGCACACCAGTGAGTGGTTTGGAACCCCTGGGAGCCCCAGGTAGAGGGAGCATGAGAGTCAGCAGCCGGGCTCTCAAAGCCGGGTGTCTGCCGGTGTAGATGGCAGGTCAGGCGGGCCCCCTGTGGGCTGGCACCCTTATTCCTCTTCCCAGCAGGCCTTGTGCCACTCTGGCAGCTCCCCACTCTCAGGACAAGCCCGGTCTCCATGCATACCGCTCAGCTGCCTCTGTTCCTGCACTCCTGGCCTCACGTCTGGGCTGGCTGAAGTCCAGTGAGGCCTCTGAGAGGAAGTGTCCCCTCCAGGGTCCTGTTGCCACTGGCTGGGCCTTTAGGGCAGGATGAGGGGGCTTCCAGGGCCGGAGTGGCCCCTTCGGACAGCATGATGGGAGTTCGGTGTGGGTGGAGGTGGGCCTTTGGCCTCAGTGGCCCTGGATGCTGGCCGTGTGGCTCAGCTTTGGTGTGGTGGGTGTCCTGCGAGCTGCTCCAGGTGCTGGAGTGGCCAAGATCAACCGTCTCATGGTAAGAGCATCTGGCAGATCTCCACCTCCAGGGCGGACAGGTCAGATTTCAGGCCTATAGATAAGGGCAGGCCAGGCCACGGTGGCCTAGACCAGCAGGTTCTGGAGGCCTGGGGCTACACATGACAGAGCACTGTACGTGACCTGCCTGGGCTGTTGGTGGCCTAAAGGCCAACATTAGAATCAATCAACCAACCCTCAAACATTCACCCGACACATCTGCAAGTAAAACTCCCCGGCATGTCCTGACCTGCCCAAGGCCACAGCAACTTCTACCTAGAAGGTCAAGGATTTTGCTCAGTGTCAGCGATTCTGAGCCTTTTCTGGGTCAGAAATTCTTTTCAAGTATTGCTAAGAGCAATGCCCCTTTCCTTAGAAAATGCATGTTTGAATACGTGTGCACACACATGGACACCTACATGCTCTTTAAAAGTTTCAAGGAACTCCTAAAGTCCTACCAGAATTCCAGGTGAGCCCCGTCCCCGACCTGGGACGCATCATAGCAGAGGGGGGTTGTCAGGCTTCGGGCTCAGACCACCAGACTGTGAGTCCCAGCCTGCTACTAAGGAGCTGGGGACCTTGGGCAGGCTATTTGGTTTTCCTTGACCCCACTTCCCTCATCTTTAGAGTGAGAATAATCCAACTCACCTCATAGGGTCATTGTGGGGAATGCATGAGACAGTTTATGTAAAGCATTTGGCACAGGGCACTCAGTAAGTGCCCAATACACGGCTGGAATAAAAAAGAAAAAGAACCCCCGCTCTCCACCATGCAGCCTTCATGTTGGTAGGGAAAGAGCTAGGAGTTAGGAGAGAGGCCAAATCCCAGGGCTGTCCTTGATGATTCCCGTTCTGTGCCCCTCTGGGCCTCAGTTTCCACATCAGTATAATGGGGCTAGTGATTCTCTTACCGTCCAATGTCTCTAGGCTCCCAGGATCTCCTTATGTTGTCCGGCACCCAAAGCCTCACCAGAAGGAGCTGGGAAGGCATCTCCAGGGGAATCTTTGTCATCTCCTAGAGAATCAAACCTGGGCTTCTGAGAGCAAGAGGGGGCTGGAAGGGGTCCCAGCATTTCTGGCCTAGACTAGGCTTGGGCTGCAGCCATGCAGGCACCATGATTGGGAGCCCTGGAGGCTACTGGCCCCAGGAGAACACACCCTGCTGGTCTTGCTTTGGGTTTGGCTGCATAGGCATAGAGGAGTGACAGCGGAGAAAGTGTGTGTGTGTGTGTGTGTGTGTGTGTACATATATGTGTTTGTATAACTTCTAGAGAAGTTTGGGTAGCATCTGTGTGAAGGCACAGATTTTTGGTGCTAATAAACATGCATATCAATCTGTTATGTTATTAATATTTGCACCAACTCTGCCTGCTTGAGCTGGGAATCATATTTTTTTCTTAACATAGGTAAGGTGCCCTGCTCAGGGTAGGGAATGTGGGAAATATTCAACATGTGTTTTGGGAAGGAGTAAAAAGTGCAGAGAGGGAGACAGAAAGCTATCTTCTCTCCAGCTTCTTGAATATTGGTTCCCATTGTTCCAGCATAAACTTGACTATAGTGGTTCTTAATTAGAACTAGACTTGCTGGCACTTCCCTGGTGGTGCAGTGGTTAAGAATCCGCCTGCTAATGCAGGAGACACGCAGGGTTCGCGCCCTGGTCCGGGAAGCTCCCACATGCCGTGGAGCAGTTAAGCCCGTGTGCCACAACTACTGAGCCTGCGCTCTAGAGGCTGCGAGCCACAACTACTGAAGGCAATGAAAAGTAGCCCCCGCTCTCCGCAACGAGAGGAAGCCCCCGCACAGCAACGAAGACTCAACACAGTAAAAAAAAAAATAAAAAAAATAAATAAATTTAAATAAGTAAATAAGAGTGAACAAGTCAGTGTTTTTTTTTTTTTTTTTCCAGTACGCGGGCCTCTCACTGTTGTGGCCTCTCCCGTTGCGGAGCACAGGCTCCGGACGCGCAGGCTCAGCGGTCATGGCTCACGGGCCCGGCCGCTCCGCGGCATGTGGGATCTTCCCGGACCGGGGCACGAACCCGCGTCCCCTGCATCGGCAGGCGGACTCTCAACCGCTGCGCCACCGGGGAAGCCCGAGTCACTGGTTTTTAGTCTATTCACCACGTTGTACAGCCATCACCACTACTAAGACGGATTTTTTTTTTTTTTTTGGACTGCACCAAGGGGCGGGCGGGATCTTAGTTCCCCGACCAGGGATGCAACCTGGGCCCCCTGCAGTGGAAGCGCGCAGTCTTAACGGCTGGACCGCCAGGGGCGTCCCTCAGGTGGATTTTTAATCTCAGTGACTTCTGCCAAGAGGAGGCTGTTGCTTGTCTCGCCCGGCACTGCGATGCGTGTGTGCGTGTCCTGTGTGCTTGTGAAGACTCATTCGGACTTCCGGGGGCTCCGCTTCCCACAGTCACGTCAGTATCTTGCATCCGGCGGCTGTTTGCTGAAAGTCATCTCTGCGCCAGGCACTGTGCGGGGCTCTGGGACACAGCAGTGAATACGCTGGGCACGGGCCCTGCGGGCTCCACGGGTCTCCCAGCCAGGGCAGCGCCAGCGCAGCTCTGGTCCCACCTCCATGAGCTCCCAGGCTAGTGGGGGCGCCAGACGCCGCATGAGTGCTTACAATCAGTGTGGTGAAGATGTGAAGAGGAAGCACAGGTTGGTCATTTGGGGTATCACAGAAGAAGGACCCTGCCCACTACCCCACCCTCCCATGGGGGAAAGGAAGGGAGAAAAGGACTTCTGGCTGCGGCTGAGAAATGAATAGGTGATAGCCAGGCGAGCAGAGGTGGAAAGTGTGCTCCAGGTGGCGGGAACAGCCTGTGTAAACGCTAAAGGTGAGGCAGATGAGAGAATGGACTGAGCAGCCCAGGTGAGGGCAGAGAGAGGATTTTGTCCACAAGCCATGGCACGATTGGCTTCTCCTGGTGGACATCTGGGTTTGTCCACGATTTGGCTACGGGCAGCTTCAGACACATTTCTGATTTTGTTTCCTCTTGGGCTTCCTCCTCAGGGCGTGTTCCCCAATGCTGAGAGTGGTTGGGTCAAAGGGCGCTGGAGGTTTTACTGGTGTCTGAAAACCCTGAGGCCGTTTTAAGGGCCATCAGGGATACGTGCATGTGCTCCTCTCCCCCCTCTCCGCAGTGAGCCAACCCGAGTTTTACCTTCTGGATTTACTTTTTGCTCGCTTAATGGATTTTTTTTTTTTGCGGTACACGGGCCTCTCACTGTTGTGGCCTCTCCCATTGCGGAGCACAGGCTCCGGACGCGCAGGCTCAGCGGCCATGGCTCACGGGCCCAGCCGCTCCGCGGCATGTGGGATCTTCCCGGACCAGGGCACGAACCCGTGTCCCCTGCACTGGCAGGCGGACTCTCAACCACCGCGCCACCAGGGAAGCCCTGCTTAATGGATTTTTAATGGTACCTCAGAGCTGTCTTTGATGTGTGTGTCTTTAATTATGAGGGAGGCTAGCAACCTCAGGGCTTGGCACTGGGTCTCCCCATGCTTGCTAACTGGGCTCTGGGCTCCAGCCTTACCCTCCCAGCAGGCAGCAAAAAGGCAGTGGGGACCGTGGGAGGAGATGCAGCTCTCAGAGCGAGGACTTAGGTTTACCCTCAGTTGTCTTATTTACCCTCATACCCCTCTGAGCCTCACTTTCCTCATCTCTGCAATAGGAATTCTTTTTTTTTTTTTTTTTTTGCTGTACCACGTGGCTTGTGGAATTTTAGTTTCCTAACCAGGGATCAAACCCGGGCTCTTGGCAATGCGAGTGCAGAGTCCTAACCACTGGACCACCAGGGAATTCCCTGAAGTAGGAATTCATCTGTTCAAAACCATGAATTCAGCTGCCACTGTATCGTGGCTCCAGCACTTCCTGGCTGTGTGGCCTGAAGCAAGTGACAGCCTCTTTGTGTTTTCTTCATCATAAAAGGGAGATGGTAATAATAGTACCTGTATTTTATGGCTGTAGAGGGGATTGAGTGATTAACATATGTGAAGGACAGAGCTGGCATGGGCAAATGGTCAGCACATGGTGTCGGTGTCACTCTCATGGTTTCCTTGGCCCAGACCGCAGCCGTGGACGACCCCACGGCATCCCTGCCCTCACAGAGCTTCCACTCTAGTGGGGAGCAGATGAAGCGAACGAGGGAAGATGCAGAGTGGCTTAAGACTAAGAGGGGAGAAGGACTGGGGTCTCCTTTAGAAAGGGAAAATCTCGGACTTCCCTGGTGGCACAGTGGTTAAGAATCCACCTGCCATGCAACGGACACGGGTTCGATCCCTGGTCTGGGAAGATCCCACATGCTGCCGAGCAGTTAAGCCTGTGCGCCACAACTACTGAGCCTGCGCTCTAGAGCCCGCGAGCCACATCTACAGAGCCTGCATGCTGCAAGTACTGAAGCCCACGCGTCTAAAGCCCGTGCTCCGCAACAAGAGAAGCCACCGCAATGAGAAGCCCGCGCACCGCGACGAAGACCCAACACAGCCAAAAATAAATAAATAAAATTAAAAACAAAACAAAACTGTAAGTAATCTACAGGTTTATTTAAAAAAAAAAAAGGGAAAATCTTTTCTGAGAAAGAGGCCATTAGGCACACCAGTAGGGGGAGACGGAGCTAGATGGGGGAGGCGGGTTGTGCACGTGTGTGGGTTGGAGAGGGTGTTCCAGGCTGGGGAACAGCAAATGTCGAGGTGCTGAGGGCAGAAGAGAGACTGAGGAAGCTGGAGCGGGTGTGAGGCTCGGAGGTGTGTGTGTGTGGGGCAAGGGTCAGGTGGCGAGCCTGGGCCGTTCTGCGGGGCCTGGGAGGTCATGGTGAGAGGCTGGAACTTGATTCATAGTATAGGGGGAAGCCACTGGAGGGTTTTTTGTTTTTGGCCACACCGCGAGGCATGTGGGATCTTAGCTCCCCAACCAGGGCTCTAACCCGCGCCGCCTGCATCGGAGGTGCGGAGTCTTAACCACTGGACCACCAGGGAAGTCCCACCACTGGACCGCCAGGGAAGTCCTTCCACTGGAGGGTTTTAAGCACAGAAGGGTCATGAGTCAGTCAGTGTTTCCGAACAACTCCTTGGGCACTGGGTGGAGGCCACCAGGAGAAGGATTGGTGCCGGGGTGCCAGGCTCGGTGAGAGGCTCGGGGCGAGGCAGGGCCCCCGGGAGCGTCGGGGAGTCCTGGGGAGAGCAGGAAGGGAGAGCTGGCCCAGTGTCAGGTAGTGGCGGCTGGGCCACACCGGGCTCTCTTCAGAGCTGGGCCCGGGCCTTGCAGGCTGCACCCTGAGGCCCTGGGCACCTGGCCCGGCACTCGGCAGATGGCCCTGGGCCCTACCCTCCCTGGCTCTGGTTTCCCACCGCCTCCTCCCGCCTGGGCAGCTTGCTTGGGTTGCTGGGCTGAGCATTTCTGCTCTTGTCCAACTCTGGTTATTTCCACCCCCAAATAGTAAGTAGGAAAAACACCCCTTCTCAGACACTTGGGTGGGGAGTAGGGAGTCCTTCAGACCCAGCGCCAGAGGGTCAGGTGCCCAGAAGCCCCTGGAGGCTGTTTTAGGGTTTTAGTTCTTGAGCCTGGGGCCCTGAACCATCTGGTTAGGGAGCTGGGCCCCAGCCAAGCCGCTGGGGTGTCAGGTGGGGCCTGCCGCAGGCAGGGAGAAAAAGTCGCTCTCTGACTCAGTCCTGGTTGGTCCTGGGCTCTGGTTGAACCAAGCCACCACCTGCCCTGGCCTCCCTGGACTCTGCTTCCCGGAGCCCCAGAGCCCTCGAGCCCTCCTGCCCCGGGTCTTTGGGGTCAGACTAGGGCTACCCAGAGAATTCAAAACCAGAGGGGAAGTGGGAGTCCTTCCTGCTCCCACCCTGTGCAGCTGGGGAAGCTGAGCCCTGAGGTAGGAGGCTGCAGGCAGTTGACGACGTTGTCCATTTGTCTGTCTGTCTTTCTCTGCTTCTTGCCTGCCTCCTGAATTCACATGTTGGCAGCAGTGGGCGCCACCCCCCCCACCTTAAAAACTTCCAGAAAAAGATCTCTGAGATGAGCGGTCATTATGGCACTGTAGGAATAGCAAAAGATGCAAATGTTTAAAACCTTTGTCAATAAGAGACAAAGTGATGATGGGATAGCGCACCGTAGAATACAATGTAGCCATTCAAAAGGCCAAGGCCAACGGTTCTGAACAGAAATGAAGCAGATTGTGAAACAGATCTCAAAGCATGGAGGTGCACACGTAACGTGTGTGTGTGGGTGTGTGTGTGTTTGCAACCACTTGTGACAGACAGACTTGGGCAGCTGCAGCTCAGGAAGGACACAGAAAATGCTAACGGGGCATGGCATTGGGGACTGGGGTTGGGAGTGAAGAAGGGGAGACTTGATTTTTTCTCTATATCCTTAGGCACTCTTGACATTTTTTTCTTTTTTCTTTTTTTTTTTTTTTTGCAGTACACGGGCCTCTCCCTGTTGTGGCCTCTGCCGTTGCGGAGCACAGGTTCCGGACGCGCAGGCTCAGCGGCCATGGCTCACGGGCCCAGCCACTCCGCGGCATGTGGGATCTTCCCGGACCGGGGCACGAACCCGTGTCCCCTGCATCGGCAGGCGGACTCTCAACCACTGCACCACCAGGGAAGCTCCTGAACAATTTTTTAAAGGAAAAAATCTAGCCTAGGGATAGGAACCACTGCCAGCCCCTGAGGAACATCCCTGAATAGTTAATTGAGCCTCGAAATCCCAACATCTTGGTGTCAGCTGATGAGGGAGCCCCTCCCCAGCCTCCTCCCCCCACCCCTCCCCGAGCCTCCCTCTGCCTGACTCAGCTGAACCAAGTCATAGAACCAGATTGAGAGACTGAGGTGCAGCCGGGCATGTCTGGAGTGACGAATGTGAGAGCAATCAGCAAGAACAGTGGGGCGACACGGCCCAGGCCTCCGAGGAGGCTGGAGGAAGGGTGTGACTCGGAAGCCACGGAGCAAGGCAGGGGCCCTTGGCTGCTGGGAAGTGAGGCCCTGTCACCACTCTTCGCTAACCCAGAGCGGGTTCTCCGGAGTACTTCCTGGGCTGGAATCCCAAGGTGGGGGGGGGATGGAAATAGGCGTAAGATTTGCAGAGTCCAATCTGGATGGACCCTTGATATTATTAATACTAAAGCTAATAAGCTGGTGTCTGGTGTCTGAAATTTGGGACCACACTAGGGACCATGTAATGAATGCTTCAGCCGGGCACCAGCTTGTGGAATCCTCGTAACAACCCTCTGAGAGGATTATCTGCATTTCCAGATGCTTCTAGGGAGGCTTAAACAACTGGATATGCTCTTCTGCTAACAACCCTGCACAGCTTCCCGTTGCCTGGTCAGGCTACCACTTCAGAGCTGTGTGATTTGGGGCAAGTTCTTAACCTCTCTGAGTCTCGGTTTCCTTCTCTATAAATTGGAGATAACCCATAGTCCTTATTTCATAACCTAGTCCTATGCAAATAAGTTAGTAAGTGTAAAGTATTGGTAACCAGGACTGGCTCATGATAAGCCTGTGTTTGCAATATTGCCCCATCTTGCAGCAAATCTAAGATGTCAACGATTGTAAAAGATGCCGCTAAAGAAAAAGCCACTAAAAGAAGAATGCTGCCAGTTAACTATGTCCCAAGGCTCTTTCATCACTAGACTCTTTATTTTATACTTCCTGAAGGAGCTTTTTTTTTTTTTTTTTTTTTTTTTGCGGTACGCGGGCCTCTCACCGTTGTGGCCTCTCCCATTGCGGAACACAGGCTCCGGACGCGCAGGCTCAGCAGCCATGGCTCACGGGCCCAGCCGCTCCGCGGCATGTGGGATCTTCCCAGACCGGGGCACGAACCCGTGTGCCCTGCATCGGCAGGCGGACTCTCAACCACTGCGCCACCAGGGAAGCCCCCAAAGGAGCTCTTTTTGACTTAGACATAGATTCTCATCATACATAATTCTGATGCACACATAAAAAGGAAAATATAAGCAAAAGAAATAGTTTACGCTGTTCAGAAAACTCCTTCACATTTGGATTCCGACAGAGGCGCGATGTCTGTATTTCCCTGCCACCCACTCCTGTGAGGCATCAAGAGTTCGGGAGAGCGATGCTCCCCCCCAAAATTCATAAGACAACCTGAAACCACCAGCAGCCATCAGAGTCCTAAGCCAACTTTGCAGGACTGCAGAGCAAGCCGACTCTGGATTTCTGCTTTGGGAGTGTTGCTGACAAGTCTGGTTCCTCTCTCCTGGGAGCTCCCACCATTTGGGGCCTGGGGCTAAGAGTGCTCCGCTCTTGTCTCTGGGGTTTTCTCCCAAGCTGCTGACGCCCTTTCGGCAGGATTTGATGCTTCTGAAGTATGGGCACGTGCAGGCAATGACAATGACGTCAGGACTGTTGCTGGCTAGCCAGCAACTCCACCATGTAACCTGACTTTAGCGATTTAAATGTGAAAAACAAAGTGTCTGGGAATCGATGAAACATGAATAATTTCTGAACTTTACACGGGCCATGCTTCCAGCTGCCACGGAACGCTTGCACATTCTGCTTCGGCTGCTTGAAATGCCCTTCCTTCCTCCCCACTTTGCCTAATTCACCCAGTTATCCCTGATCTCAGCTTCATGGTCATCCCCCCCACCCCACCCCCCATGTCTTTCCTGATCATCCCACTGACGTCAAATCCCTTCCCTGTCAATGCACCTAGTACAGCTGCAATGTTACATTTTGGGTGTGTGTGTGTGTGTGTGTGTGTGTGATTTTCTGCGTAGCTGTCTCCCCAGTGTACTGGGCATACCACGGGGGGCAGGGACTATGTGGCTTTTTACTACATCTCAGTACCCAGCAATGTCCCACACGGAGCCCAGTAGTGAGCAGTGGGGGAACTGGGGTGTCCTCCTGGCCTCGTGGTTTATCTATGAGACACGTGCTGCTGGTCTCTGCATTGAACTGTGTCCCTCACAGGCTGGATTCTAACTCACTTCTTTCACAGACGGGAAATTGAGGCCTGTGAGGTCACTAGCCCATGGGCTAGACGTTCTGTCTCAGTCCAGTGTATATAGAGTATGGGGGGGGGTCCGAGGAGGGGGTACTCACTTCTGGTCGGGGTTCAGAGGAGGCTTGATATCTGGTCGGGGTTCAGAGGAGGCGGCACCTCCCAAGCCTCGTAGGTTGGGAGGGTGATTTGGGTAAGTTTGGGAAACATCAAGGGGAAAGGGAAGCCAGGCAAATCAGAAGATGCAGGTGTGGGCACCTAGATGCCCCCGTGTAAAGCCCCTTCCGAGGCCCTGGAAGGTACAAGGCTGAGGTCACCCTCTTGGGTTTCAAGTTGGGTAACCGAGGCCCAGAGAGGGGGAGGACTCACCTGCCATTGTCCATCGAGCCAGGAGAGCTGTGGGCCTTGCTCCTGGGCGGCCCTGACTCCACCTTCCCCTGCTAACCTCCGGGCTGGCCCTGCCTGAGATGCTGGGAGGATGCAGGGAGGCGAAGGGGGGTGGCGCTGAGGCATGACTCCGGGGGTGCACGGGGCTGCCAGCACCCGGAAGGAGGAAGCTGCACAGGGTGTCTGTGGCTGGGCCTGGGCCCACTCGGGGACTTCCTCTTCCTCTCAGGGCAGGTGTAGCCGCCAGAGCGGGACCAACACCCTGACCCCGTCATGGATGGGGGCAAGGGGCCCAGGATCAGAGACTTCCTGAGTGGGAGCCTGGCCACCTGGGTGAGGGGGCAGTGCGAGGGAGTCTGGGGAGGGGAAACGAGCAGCAGGGAGGGACTGGTGTGGGGTGGGGGGAGAGGGGGCAGAGCTGGGGCCTGAGGGGAGGGGCGGGCTCAGGTGGGGATGGAGAAGTCCAGGCAGCTGTGCGGCAGGAAAAGGGGTCCAGGTCCGTGGCCACTGGCATTCAGGGGAATGGTGGGGGGGGGGGCTGCGCGGGCTCAGGAGGCAGGTCAGAGGGGCTCAGGATTAACTCTGCCAGTGCGGGCCTCCCACCCAGGCCAGCTGACTCCTTTGTGTCCCCACAGGCGCTGGGCCTGGCCGGGCTGGTGGGGGAGCCGGAGGGGGAAGAGGAGGAGGAAGGAGAGGGGCCTCTTTGTCCGGAGACGAGGTTCTTACGCCTCAGCGACGGGGCCCTGCTCCTCCGGGTGCTGGGCATCATGTAAGGGGCATCAGAGGGGGACCCGGGGCAGCTGCGGAGGGGTCTGAGGGGAGGGAGGCCAGGCAGCCTGGTGGGAAGAGCCTGAGGGGTGGTTGGCAGAGCCTGGTTTAGGGGAGGTGGGTCCTCAGTTACCCCTCCCACCTATCGTCCCCTGTGCCCACAGCGCCCCCAGTTCCCGAGGCGGCCCTCAAATGATCAGGGGCCACGATGGTCCCACAGCCTGGCGAGTATGGAACCTGAACCACCTGTGGGGCCGGCTGAGGGACTTCTACCAGGTGAGGGGTCAGGAGGGGGAGGCTGAGCCTGGGAGCCCCCTGCCCGCGGCAAGGCCCTTCTCACATCTCCCACCCCGTCTGCTGCAGGAGGAGCTGCAGCTGCTGATCCTGTCTCCACCCCCAGACCTCCAGGCGCTGGGGTTTGACCCCTTCTCAGGTGCTCTCTCCCACCACCCCTTCCTGCTTCTTCCCCCTATCCCTGCGCATTAACCCCTTGTGGCTTGTGCCCTGCAGAGGAGGCGGTGGAGGAGCTGGAAGGCATCCTTAGGCTACTGCTGGGGGCATCAGTGCAGGTGAGCGGGGCGGGGAAGGGCAGGGTCTGGCTTTGGGAGCAGAGGTGGGAGACGCTGGTGTGAGCCTCACTGTCCCCTCCTCATCGCCCTGCTCCCCCTGCAGTGTGAGCACCGGGAGCTGTTCATCCGGCACATCCAGGGCCTCAGCCTGGAGGTCCAGAGTGAGCTGGCTGCTGCCATCCAGGAGGTACAAGTTTGGTCGGCCGTCTGGGACACCCTGCCCCCTACTTCCTTGGCTGACCTGCTCTCCCTGTGCCTCCAGGTGACCCAGCCCGGGGCCGGCTTGGTGCTGGCGCTGGCTGGGCCCGAGCCTGGGGAGCTGGCGCCTTCGGAGCTGGAGATGCTGTCCCGGAGCCTGGTGGGGACACTGTTGAGGCTGGCTCGGGAGCGGGACGTGGGGGCCCAGGTACGAGGCAGCCGGAGGAGGAGGAGGGCCACAGGGACCCAGCCGGGCACCCAGCCGCATGCCGGAGGTGCGGGTGGGGGTGGGGCGCTGCAACGGTCACATGCGTCTTGTGGTGCTTGGGGGCCGATGTGGGGCTCTTGGGGTGGGTTACTCCGGACTCCTGACTCTTGACGTCCCCCAGCGGCTGGCTGAGTTGCTGCTGGAGCGGCAGCTGGCGGTCCCCCTGTTGCCTGAGGCTCCTGCCAGGACTCCCCCGGAGGGCGCCTCACACCACCTGGCCCTGCAGCTGGCCAACACCAAGGCCCAACTGCGGCGCGTCCGGCAGGAGCTGTGAGCACCGCTGGCTGGGAAGGACCTGGCGGGGGTGTGGTGTGGTGGGTGTGGTGGGTGTGGTGGCGGTGGTGGGGGGCCGGCAGGGAGCGTAGCTTAGGTCTGGGTGGGGTCCAGATGGGGTTCAGGCCTAGCAAGGGCTGGAGGGTGCAGGTCCCCAGACCCCTCCTGCGTCCCTTCCCTCCAGGGAGGAGAAAGCCGAGCTGCTGCTAGATTCCCAGGTGGAGGTGCAGGGCTTGGAGGCCGAAATTCGAAGGCTCCGCCAGGAGGTGCGCTCAGGTGCCCCCAGACACAGTCGCATTCCCTAACCCGCCCCCCGCACCTTCCCCAGCCTACTGCCTCCCCCAACCCGGCTCCTTCCCGTCCTCAACCCTCTGGCCAGCGGGTGGCCCTTCCTAGCTCCGCACCGTCTGGCCCAGGCCCAGGCGCTGTCGGGACAGGCCAAGCGGGCCGAGCTGTACCGCGAGGAGGCGGAGGCGCTGCGGGAGCGGGCCGGCCGCCTGCCCCGCCTGCAGGAGGAACTGCGACGCTGCCGGGAGCGGCTGCAGGCAGCAGAGGCCTGCAAGGGCCGGCTGGAGGTGAGGCGGGCGACGGGTCTGCAGGGGGCGGGGCATGGGGGGCGCGGCCTGCCGGGGACAGGGTGGGCCTCGAGAGGAGCGAATTTGGGCCAAGGGATAGGTCAGGCCTGATGGAGGGAATAGTCACCGCTAGGAGAACGCGGTCAGGTGGTGTCTGGGGACAGGCCCTCTGGAGGATGGGGCAGATGGAGGGGAGAGGTGGAGGCTGTAGGTAAGGGTAGGTCCTGGAGAGGAGGGTGGGGCCAGTTGTAGGGGAGGCAGTGTCTGGAGAGAGCACCCAGCAACGGGGCTAAGTGGGACTTAGAAGGACCTTGGAAGGCAGTTCCTGGGGAGAAGGGGCAGGGCCAGGTGCTAGGGAAGTGGTACCTGAAGAAACCTTGGAGGGGGAGGGGCAGATGGCGGGGAGAGGCGGGGCCTGGAGAGCAACAGGGGTGCAGAGTCAGATGGGGGAGGGGAGCCAGGGTCTGTGGCCCCGGAGTGCTGGGGGCATCGCACCACCGGCTCTCTCTGCTCCCCCACCAGGAGGAGCGGGCGCTCTCCGGGGCTCTGGAAGCCTCGAAGGCGCTGCTGGAGGAGCAGCTGGAGGCCTCTCAGGAGCGCTGTGCTCGGCTGCATGAGACCCAGCGGGAGAACCTGCTGCTGCGGACCCGGCTGGGCGAGGCCCACGCGGTGAGATTCCCAGCGTGAGCCCTGGTCACGCAGTGATCTGTGGCCCCAGTGGTCCCCAGGGTTCCTTGGTGATGCCTGTGCCTCCTACTCCTTGTTTCCCTCGTGACCCTCTAGCCCACACACTTGGCCTGGCCCTGGCGGGGAGGGCTTGTCTGACCCTGCTCTCCCCTCCAGGAGCTGAACTCTCTACGGCATCAGGTGGACCAGCTAGCAGAGGAGAACGTGGAGCTGGAGTTGGAGCTTCAGCGGAGCCTGGAGCCAGCCCCAGGCTCTCCTGGGGAGGGTGAGTGGACCCCAGTGGAGGGGCTGTGGGTGGGAAGCTGCCTGTGTTTTCCTGCACCTTAGTGGGGACAGCTTCTGATTTCCTCCCCTTCCCCCGGGGGTGTCGGGGGGTGGTGGGTGTGGGTGAGGAGCCATAAGGGAGCAGAGGGGTCCTGACCGCATCTCCCACACCCCAGCGCCCCTGCCAGGAGCGGCTCCCTCTCTGCATGACGAAGTGAGGGAGGCAGAGGCTGGGCGGCTGCGGACCCTGGAGCGGGAGAATCAGGAGCTCCGAGGCCTGCTCCGGGCGCTGCAGGGGCAGCCAGGTGGCCAGGTGAGTCCCCTCCCCCAAGCATCAGCACGTCCTTCCTGGCATCCTCCGCTGGGTTTGACCATCCCTCTCATGTGCCCTCAGCACCCCCTGCTGGAGGAGCCGAGCGAGGACTCCGTGATTCCAGAGCCAGACTCAGCTCCCCAGACTCCGCTGGCCTCAGACCATGGCCCCCAGGGCTTGGCAGGTCAGGCAGGGGATGAAGGCCCCCAGGCTTTGGACCCGGCTCCCCTGGCATCAGATTCAGCCCTCGAGGGGTTAGCTGAGTGTCCTCAGGCATCTGATTTGGACCCAAAGGTGGTGGAGAGGCCCCTCCAGGCGGCTGTCATGGTGCCTGTAGGCACGATGGCCCAGAAGTCAGGCCCCGCTGTAGGGGCACAGGAGTCCCTGAAGAAGGCTGGCCTTGGAGCCCCTCTCCAGACCCCTGCCGCTGTGGCCCCACCTCAGGGTCCAGATATCAAAATTCAGGCCCAGCTGTCGCTGGAAGGAGAGACTGGAGAGTCAGTGCCCGAGGCCTTGGGGCTGAGACAGGAGGACCCTGAGAGCAAACCCGGACTCTCGGAGCCCAGCCTCTGTGGGCAGGTGGAGGAGACCCTAGACCAGAGGCTGGACCTACCCAAGGGGCGAGCAGAGGCCAGAGAGCATGAACAGAAGTTGGAGAGGATGGTCGGGGACCCAGCCCAACAAAAACCACAGCAGAAGCTGGAGGGGGCTCCTGAGGCCCAGACCTGGGAGGGGCGGATCCCAGGGGAGATCCTGGCCCGTGGTGTCCCAGAGCAGGAGGCCCTCAAGGAGGAGATGGCACGGCTGAGGAGAGAGGCTGAGGCTCTTCGAGCTGAGCTGGAGGCCCAGGCCTGGAGGCTGGAGGCCCGAGGCACGGAGGCCGCCCGCCTCTCCGAGGAGCTGGCTCAGGCACGGAGGGCAGAGGCCGAGGCCCACCAGGAGGTGGAGGCCCAGGCCCGGGAGCTGGCCCGGCTGCGGGAGGCGGTGGAGGCCGCTGGCCGGGAGCTGGAGGCTGCGTCGCGGGAGCGGGGGGCACTGGCGGAGGTGCTGGCAGCGACGGGCCGCGAGCGGAGGCAGTGGGAGCGAGAGGCGCCCAGGCTGCGGGCCCGGGCCGAGGCGGCCGAGGAGCGGTTGCAGGTGCTGCAGAGCGAGAGCTGCCGGCACCTGGAGGAGGCCGAGAGGGAGCGCCGGGAGAGGCAGGCCCTCCAGGAGGTATGTCGGGGCTCGTAGCCAGGGTCAGGAAGCAGGGTTCCAGGCCAGTTGCTGGGGTTTTGGGTTATTAACTCCGTCAGCAGCCGTTGAGTGCCCAGCACTGAGCTGGGGCCTGGGGCCGGAAATAGAAAGGCGAAGTCCCCTCCTGGCTCCCAAAGGCATGCCTGGCTTGGGAGAGGGGCAGATGTCCCCTGCCTTTGATGGGGTGGCTGTAGCAGGTGGGCATGGAGCTAGATGGCCTCTCTGACTGTGGTGCTTTGCTCAGCTCTGCCCCGGTGCCTCCGTCTGTGAAATGGGGGTGCTCTTCGTAGCTGCCTCAGCGGGTCTTTGGAAGACCAAGGGAGATAATGGCGTGAAGAGCCTAGCTCATGCTGGGCAAAGGCTCAAGATACGTTGGTTGTTACAGGCAAAGTGCTTCGGGAGCCCCACGGGAAGGGGAGCTGATGCCAGGGTCGGCGCAAAGAGGCTTCGGGAGGGTTCTAAGGAAAGATCGAGATTTTGCTAAGCGGGGAAGGATATTTCATCCAGAGGGAACAGCATGTACAAAGACTTGAAGGCATTAGAGATGCTCAGGGGCCCAGGAGATGTGGGGGAAGGTGGAGAAGTACATTGGACCAGCGTTGTAGGTGTTGGTACTCCATTCCCAGGCAGGGAAATTCACCCAAGGGTGTGGGCAGACCTGTGTGAGGATGCGTTTGGGGAGGGTCACCTTGGTGTACAGGGGAACCTGGGGCCATAGGAGGCAGTGCCAGTGGTCAAGGTGGCAGGTGAGGGAATTCCCTGGCAGTCCAGTGGTTAGGACTCCACGCTTCCACTGCAGGGGCACAGGTTCCATCCCTGGTCGGGGAACTAAGATCCTGCAAGCCGCGTGGTGCGGCCAAAAAAAAAAAAAAGGTGGCAGGTGAGGCTGGCTGGAGCTGGGATGGAGGGTGGAGGAGAGAGAAGACCTGGAAACCCCTCTATTCATTCAGTCAAGCATGTTTGCGGGCATCTCCTTGGCACCAGGCCCTGTACCAGGCAGTCAGTGCATGTGTCCTTCGGGAGATGCTCACTCACAGTCTGGGGTGGAGACAGGACCGTGCGGAGAGCCGTGGGGGTCCAGGAAGCACACTGGACTCAGCCTGGGGCACGTCAGGGAAGGCTTCCTGGAGGAGGAGAGAGAACGGCAGTGAGCCAGGAGGAGGTACAGTTTGTAGGGGTGGAGTGTGAGGCGGGGAGTGGAGGGAGGTGAGACTAAGACCTCATTAAGCAGGTTTCCTGTAGGGCAGGGCTTCGTCTTCCTTATGAGTAAAGGGAGGAGTTGCAGCTGTTTTCATGAGGGCAACGAGGAGTCACCGGAGGGTTTAAAGTGAGCAGAGTGGTCAGGTCTGCGGGTCTGAAGGCCCCTCAGGGGAAGCAGAGGAGACCACAAGGCAATGGGACGGGTGTTCAGGCCAGTGGGGCACAGTGCTGAGGGGCAGGTGTGCTGCAGACGAGGACTCAAATGTTCTGGCTGAGCAGTTGCCAGTTTCATCCCTGTTGCACAGAGGAGGGCACTGAGATCCGGAGAGGATAAGTTATTTGCTCCGAGATGCCTCCTGATGGAGAGGAGTGAGGAACAGGCTGTTGGCTTGGCCTGGGGAGTGTGAGAATTGGAGGTGTGGGTGAGAGGGTAAGGCCAAGAGGTTGTCTCTGGGGTCCACTTTGTAGGAGGTGATTGAGAGATGCTGTCAGACGGACCTGGATTATATCTCAGATCCCCTACTCAGCTGTGTGGCTTGGGGCCAGTTACTTAACCTCTCGGAGTCTCAGTTTCTTTACCTGAAACCAGAATAAAAACAATACCTGTGTCACAGGATCCTGTAAGGTAATGAATGTAGAGAGCTTGGGGCAGTACCTGGCACTCAGTATGGGCTTAATCCGTGGAGAGGGAGTGCCAGCAGGTGGGCAGTGAAGGTAGGGGTAGGGCTGGCCGGCTGGAGGAGCCGGCTCTGAGGACCAAGAGGGTGGAAGAGGCTGAGGACAAAGGGGAATTTTGTGAGATTTCCTGGTGAAGCAGTTCCTGGTGATAACTGGGTGTGGTACAGGCCGGGGTGGCTGGCCAGGGGAGGGAGGTCAGGGAACCAGGGGCCAAGGGGGTTGTCCAGGTGGGCCTCCCGGCTAGGGGGAGGGCAGGGGTCTGGCCCGAGATGCAGGTCTTCCTGGGCACCACTGTTCTTCCTATTCTCCGCCCTGGGGCTCTTGTGGCTGCTGGCTGCAGGCAGCAGGGACTCCTGGGACTCTTAGTTTTTCAATGAGAGGCCGTGGCCAAGGGTGTCTAGAAGTGCAGTGACCCTGAGCGGTGGTCCGGGTGGGGTTGTTAAGCCAGGAAGATCAGAGTAAGGGTTGGTAGACCCCATTTCCAAGGGCAGGATTTGGCGGGCGGCTGTCATGGTCGGGCCTTCCCCAGGGTTTCATCCTGCCAGGGCCCCCACTCCCCGTACCTCAGAATGGTTTGCCCTACCTCGCGGGGCCCACAGGCCAGAGTGGGTCTCCTATCCACTTCCGCAGTGGTACGGCCCAACCGCCACAGGCTGCGTGGTCAGCGGCATCCTGGCCCTCCCCCTCCCAGCTCCCACTGCGGTTGGGCCTGGCCTTCACCAAGTTCCTGCCCTCTGTGGCCACCCTCCTGTGGCTGAGGGTCCTCTCCAGACCCGCCTCGTCCGAGCCCCTCTTGCCCTCACATGGCCTGTGTGGCCTCAGAACGTAGGGTGAATCCAGCTGTCACTGGGCACGTGAGGAACCATGGGCTCAGAGAGGTGAAGACGTTTGCCCAGCGAGTGCCTCTGACTCCTGGCCCAGGGGCCTCCCTCAGGCTTATAATCCCCAGTTTATAATCCCCAGCTCTTTCATACCCACTCTCCAAGGCGACCAGGCCTTGTTCCCATTTTACAGATGGGGGAGTAGAGCCCCAAAGGGTTAAAGATATTTGCCCAGGGCGACAAAGCAAGGACAGAAAGCCGGGTCTCCTGACTCTCAGGCCTGGGTGAGGGTGGTGGTCTGCCCTTCTGGCCCTGAGGCTTCTCTGCCTGCCCTCAGGAGCTAGAGAAGGCCACGGTGCAGGGCCAGGAGCTGGGGGCCCGGCTGGAGCATCTGCAGAGTGAGCTGGAACGGGCGGCTCTGGAGCACCAGGAATTTCTGCGGGAACAGGAGGTCCAGCACCAAAGGTGGGGTGTTGCCTGAGGGGCAGAGAGGGGCAGGCAAGGACTTGGGGAGGGCTGGGAGCCAACACTTCTCCCGGCAGGTACCAGGGCCTGGAGCAGCGGCTGGAAGCTGAGCTGCAGGTGGCGGCCACCAGCAAGGAGGAGGCGCTGCTGGCACTCAAAAAGAGGGCCCTGCAGCTGGAGGAGGAGCTGTTCCAGGTGAGGCCGCTGCCCTGCTTGCCGGGGCCTCGGCCCACTCCTCCCTCCATCCTGCACGCAGACAGCCAGGGCCGCGTGCACCCGTATCGCCCCCTCGGTCTTGGCCCTCGCTCTTGGCCAGTTGCTCGCCTTGTGCCCCGATTGGGGGCCTGTAGGAGGGAGCACTGTGCTGGGAGCCAGGCGGCTCTGCCCGGGCCTCGTCTCCCCCATTCCTCAAATGGGCAGAGCCTGGCGGCTTGACTCTGAGGCACCTGCTGTGTCCCTCATGCGTGGGTTCCACCACTTCCTGAGCTCAGCGACTATCGTCCCGAGTCGGGAATCGTTTCTGATAGGCCTGTTGCGTGCGGGCTCAGCGCCGCTCTGGTACGGCCCCATACCTGGTTGCCACCGCCCTAGGGAGCCCACTGTGCACCTGGGGCAGAGGCAAGAACACAGGCGACCATAGCCAGTGGGCCCCCAGCAGACTGCTTAGCTGGCTGGTGTGGGATTGATCGGCGGAGGTTTTCTGGAGAAAGCAGTGTTGAAACTGGGGCCCAGAGGAGGAGGACGATGTGCGGAAGCAGCGGCTCGGGCGGAGGCTGGGCTCCGCTGCAGAACCGGGAGAAGGCGCAAAGGGCAGGTGGAGAGCGACGGAGCAAGGCGGGCGGGGCTGCGGGACGCTGGGGGACTGCCACAGGGGGTAAGGGTCCGCTGCGCTGTGCCCGGGCCGCTGCCACTCCCTCTCTCCTTGCAGCTGCGCCAGGGTGCTGTGGGACAGGGGCCTGAGACGCAGGCCGAGCCGAGGGTCACGGAGGCCCAGAGTGCGCGGCTCATTGAGGTGGAGCGCAGCGTGAGTGTCGCCGTGGTGGGCGTGGGGCTGGGGGGTGTGCCCCAGAGGCCTGGCACCGGCTAACCCCCTCCCTGCCGGGCAGAACGCAACGCTGGCCGCCGAGAAGGCGGCTCTGCAGGGGCAGCTGCAGCACCTGGAGGGGCAGCTGGGAAGCCTGCAGGGGCGCGCCCAGGAGCTGCTGCTACAGAGTCAGCGGGCACAGGAGCAGAGCAGCTGCCTGCAGGTGGGTGACGGCCTGCGCACCTGTCCCCTGCCCCGTCGCTGCCCACTTCCTGCCACTTCCCCTGCCCGTACCCCCTCTGCCTGCCTCTGGCCCCCGCGTCAGTGCCCATTTCATCCCGTCTCCAGCCCTCTCCTCCCCTGCCCGTACCCCCTCTGCCTGCCTCTGGCCCCCGCGTCAGTGCCCATTTCATCCCGTCTCCAGCCCTCTCCTCCCCTGCCCGTACCCCCTCTGCCTGCCTCTAGCCCCCGCGTCAGTGCCCATTTCATCCCGTCTCCAGCCCTCTCCTCCCCTGCCCGTACCCCCTCTGCCTGCCTCTAGCCCCCACATCAGTGCCCATTTCATCCCGTCTCCAGCCCTCTCCTCCCCTGCCCGTACCCCCTCTGCCTGTCTCTAGCCCCCGCGTCAGTGCCCATTTCATCCCATCTCCAGCCCTCTCCTCCCCTGCCCGTACCCCCTCTGCCTGCCTCTAGCCCCCGCGTCAGTGCCCATTTCATCCCGTCTCCAGCCCTCTCCTCCCCTGCCCGTACCCCCTCTGCCTGCCTCTAGCCCCCGCGTCAGTGCCCATTTCATCCCGTCTCCAGCCCTCTCCTCCCCTGCCCGTACCCCCTCTGCCTGCCTCTAGCCCCCGCGTCAGTGCCCATTTCATCCCGTCTCCAGCCCTCTCCTCCCCTGTCCGTAAGCCCTCTGCCTGCCTCTAGCCCCCACGTCAGTGCCCATTTCACCCCGTCTCCAGCCCTCTCCTCCACAGCCAGCCCTTAGTCCCTCCTGCTTGCCCTGCCCCGACCCCAGCCCCATCTGTGCCATCCCTACCTTGTGCCACTTGCCCTCCCCTCCATGGCTGCCTCTGCCTTCGGATCCCTAGACCGCTCTCTCCTTTCCTCTGCCCTGCCCTCTGCCTTTTGCCCCCGTCCCTTACCCCGTTTCCGGCCTGGGACGTCACCCAGCCGGCCCTGCTCCCTCCTCTGGCCTAGGCTGAGAAGTCTGTGCTGGAGCTGCAGGGCCAGGAGCTGCACAGGAAGCTGGGGATGCTGGAGGAAGAGGTGCAGGCAGCACGGCGCTCCCAGGAGGAGACCCGTGGGCAGCAGCAGGCCCTGCTTCGGGATCACGAGGCCCTGGCACAGCTGCAGCGGCGGCAGGAGGCCGAGCTAGAGGGACTGCTGGCCCGGCACCGCGACCTCAAGGCCAACATGCGGGCACTGGAGCTGGCCCACCGGGAGCTGCAGGGCCGGTGAGCCTCCTCCAAACTCCCAGCTCCTCTCCTGGGCACCCCCTACCCGCCCAGAGCAGATTCCCTGGGTGGGTCTGATGCCACCAAGGCAGCAGTGCCACCAGTGGACCCACCTCCATTGCTGTGCCCTCTTGTGCGGCTGGGCTCTTTACACTTCCGGGGTGGGCTCACCCTGGGGCTCATCGGTGGTCAGGAGTGGTGGGCACCTGGCACAGCGTTCTGCCCTGTGGCTTTGCCCCGGGGCTTAAGCTTAGGAGACGATGGACTTACAGGTCCAGACGGTCCAGCTACCTACACGCCCTGGCGTCGGTCCCTGCGGCCCTCTTAGCTCCTTGTTCTTTGCAGGCACGAGCAGCTGCAGGCCCAGAGGGCGCATGTGGAGGCGCAGGAGGTGGCCCTGCTGGCAGAGCGCGAACGCCTGATGCAGGACGGGCATCGGCAGCGGGGCCTGGAGGAGGAGCTCCGGAGGCTGCAGAGTGAGCATGACAGGTACCAGCCCTGGCACAGCCCCTCGCCCCTCGGGCAAGTTCTCAGTGTTCCCATCTGTGAAGTGGGATGGTGATGAGTTGGTCGCTTTCCCCGTGGGGTCCTGCTTTGCCTCCTCTCCCCATCAAGGCTCCTCTGGCCCTCATGAGGGGCCTGGGGGTGGGGTGGGGCAAGTCCCCTTGGAGAGCAGCTCTCCTTGCTTCTGCAGAGCTCAGATGCTGCTGGCGGAGGTGTCCCAGGAGCGAGGTGAGCTGCAGGGGGAACGCGGAGAGCTGCGGGGCCGGCTGGCGAGGCTGGAGCTGGAGCGGGCACAGCTGGAGGCGCAGAGCCTGCGACTGCGAGAGTCCAACCAGCAGCTGGATCTGAGCGCCTGCCGGCTGGCCACACAGTGTGAGGTGTGGTGAGGGGTGGGTGGTGGCTGGGGAGGAAGGTTGGCTTGGAGGGGGCCTTGGGGGCTGGCAAGAGCGTGGAGAGAGTGGAAGGCGGCGGCCCTGAGCCCTGTTAAGCACCCCCGCTTGTCCTGCCGCCTGCCCCTGACAGCTGTTGACGGAGCTCCGGAGCGCCCAGGAAGAGGAGAACCGGCAGCTGCTGGCCGAGGTGCAGGCTCTGAGCCGGGAGAACCGGGAGCTCCTGGAGCGCAGCCTGGAGAGCCGGGACCACCTGCACCGCGAGCAGCGCGAGTACCTGTGAGGGGCCGTGGGGGCCGGCGTGGCTGCCCCTTGGGTTGTTTATGGGGAGACGCCCTGGGAGGACCTGGGAAAAGGGGGAGGCTGACCCCCAGGGGCTCGGGGCAGCGGGGATTTATCAGCCCATCCTGGGGTATGTCAGGCTGTGTTAACGGGCAGGGTTGCACCAGGGTGTACCCCGTGTTCCTGCCCAGGCCTCAAGCCCACATCCTCCCTCCCCATCCTCCCAGGGACCAGCTCAATGCCCTGCGCCGGGAGAAGCAGAAGCTGGTGGAGAAGATCATGGACCAGTACCGTGTGCTGGAACCTGGGCCCCTGCCCCGGACCAAGTGAGAGGCCCCTCCATCCTGGTGGGCCTGGGATCGTCCCTACCTAGCCCCTGCCCTGCCCTGCCCTTCGAGCCCTAGCCCAGCCCAGGACTGGGCCCCAGTGACGGTTTGCCTGGCCTTTGCCATCCCAGACATGGCCTCTTGTCCCTCCTTCCTCCCTGGCCTTAGCCTCTCTTGTGCCCTCTTGCCTCCAGGAAGGGCAGCTGGCTGGCAGACAAGGTGAAGAGGCTGATGCGGCCCCGGCGGGAGGGGGGCCCCCATGGGGGGCCACGCCTGGGGGCCGATGGGGCTGGCAGCACCGAGAGCCTAGGGGGCCCCCCAGAGATGGAGCTCTCTGAGGGCAGGGAGGCAGATGGCACAGGTGGGTCTGGGGGTCAGGTGACCAAGATGGTCCCTACCCCATGTCCCCTACCCCCTGCCCCCAGGGCTTGCCAATGCCTCTGGTCTTCCTGTGTGGCTTGCACACGTGCTCCCTGCTGGCCTTCCCTGCTGCAACCTCTCCCCACTCCCCCAGATGGTTCCAGTAGCTCTTTGCCCTGCATCCCTGCTGTGTCCCTCTTGGCTGGCACCTCCCTTCTGCCTGCGCTGCCACCCACGCCATCCTACCCAACCACAGCGGTACCTAGGACCTCGGAGCAGCAGGGGACTTTAGTGAGAAGTCATTTATCCCTGTCAGCAGATGAGGAAACTGAGGCCCAGGGAGGGGAAGCATCTTGCCCAAGGTCACACAGTGAGTTAGTGTCAGAACCAGCACAGGGTCCAGCCTCCTGTCGCCACCTTCACTCACCCAGCCCTGGGCCCTTCCGCCCTCACCTCTGCAGCTGCCTGTCCCCTGTGACCCCTGTGCAGCTTCTCCCTGCTGGCCCCTACACTCTGCCCAGCCCCTCCTGGCACTGCTCCGATACCCTCCCTGCCTGTGCCTCTTGCAGGGTCCCCCTCACCGGCACCCGTGCGCCGGGCCCAGAGCTCCCTGTGCCTGCGGGATGAGACCCTGGCAGGTGGGCGGCGGCGGAAACTCAGCTCAAGATTTCCTGTGGGGCGAAGCTCTGAGTCATTCAGCCCCGGGGACACCCCGCGGCAGAGATTCCGACAGCGGTGCCCAGGCCCGCTGGGGGCACCCGGCTCCCATGGCAAAGGTGAGGGAAAGGGTCCCTCCTCCCACTAGCCCCCCAGTTCCCTGTGGACCCACCAGCTCCATGGGGGAGGGGGCTTCCTTCCTGTCTCCTGTGTCTCCCCACAAGCCCTGTTGCCTCTGTGTTGGTCCTCACGGGCCAGTGGCTGCCTTGTGCCCCCCCCCCAGGACCTAGCGTGGGATGGGATGGCTCCGTCGAGACCCTGGCGGAGCGCGAAGCAGATGCCAACAGAGAGGGTGAGTGGGGGCCTGGGAAGGAGGGCAGGTAATTGCCCTGCCTGGGGCCCCTGGCAGGCCTCAGTCACCCACTCACTCATTTGACAATGAACCTTTACGACGTGCCAGGTGATGTGCTAGCTGGGGATACAGCAGGGAACATTCTGGTGTGGGGAGGTGGGAGACAGCAAATAACGTGCATAAAAATAATAATTATCTACAACGGCTCACCCAATAGAAACCTGATGTGAGCGCCACGTGTAATTTAAAATTTTTCAGTAGCCTCATGAGAAGTAGAAAGAGGCATGTAAAATCAGTTTTAATAACATATTTTGTTTAACTCAGTATGCCTAAACTATTATCATTTTAATGTGTAGTCAGTGTAAAAGTCATTAATGAGGTATTTTATATTATTTTTTTCACACTAAGTCTGAAGTCCAGTGGTATTTTACACCCAAGCACATTGCAGTTCAGACCGGCCACATCTCACGTGCCCAGTCCTATACCGGGCAGCCCAGCCCTAGGATATTAGGAGGTGATGGTGTTCTGGGAAGACAGGCGAGCAGGGCGAGTGAGATCAGGAGCACTGGGTGGCAGGTGGCAGAGGGAACAGCCAAAGTGAAGGCCTGGCATGTCTGAGGCTGGCAGGGCAGCCGGGAGTCCCCCGAGGGAGCGAGCCTGAGCTGAGCTTTCCCTTCCAGACGTCGAGGTGCAGGAATCGGAGAAACGGGCTCTCGCCCCTTCCCTCAGCCAGTGACACTGCGTGGATGGGGAGCTTGGGAGTGGAGTCTTCTCGACCCTGGAGCCTCACCGGGGGCGCCGGGCAGCCCAAGAATCTGGGGAGGCAGGGCACTTGTGGCGAATCCTTGGACAGGGAGGCCTGGGCCCCCAGATCCTCCACAGCCTGCACTGGGGCCCCGAGCTGGAGCTGGGATGACTTTATGGACAGGGGCGATGGCCGGCCCCCACAAACAGCTCCCGCCTGGGGCTCCGCCATGCGGCCTTTGCTGAGGAGGTGGTCTCCGGGACAGCCCCCAGCTGAAGGAGGCAGGCAGGAGTGGGCAAAAGAGCCCCCTGCCCGGTCCAGACGGTGAGTCAAGGACCATTTCCCGGGGACTGTGGCCTGGGCCTGTCTCTGAGCCTTAGGTGGGATGTGAGGGACAGGAGAATAAAGCTGGGATGCAACCACCTGAATCTGTGCTCTGTGTCTACCAGCCGCATCTAGGAGCCACTAGGTGCCAGGGACACATGTGGCCTGGAATCCTTCTCTGCTGGCAGAGGCCTGTGGCCATTGGCCTCCTTGCCCTTCATGGGGCAGCAAAGGGCTTTCTTCAGGGGAGGGGCCCGCTGGGCTGGCCTGGATGTCGCAGTGGCGGGGGGAGGGGGCAGAGGTTCTGGGTAGCCAGCAGAGCGGGTAGGGTCTGAGTCTGGGCTCAGCCTTTGCTTGAGAGGTGGGGTCTGGGCTCCCGAGTGTGGGGCAGGAGAAGTACCCAGAGGGCCTGCACCCGCCCCCTGTACCCTCTTCTCTCCTTTTATTTCTTCCTGCCTCCTCATCCTCTCTCCTCCATGCCTTTGGGACTGAGCCCCTCGCCAGGGAATTTACCGCCCTTGGGGTGTCGCCTGGTGTTGGGGGCTGTTGTGGAGGGACACACGAGGTGGGAAGGACGCCGGGGTCTCTGACCAGGGCCTCTAGGATGACGCCCGGGAAGGGGGCCATTAGCCTGGGCAGCAGGACGTGAGTCAAGGCACCTGGGGCCGCCCAGAGTAGGGTGGGACTGCCCGGCTGAGGTGAGGCAACCTGAATCTGGGGGTGGGAAGAGCTGGGAGGGGTGGCCAGGCCAGCCTCCCCAGGGTAACCTACTGCAGCCTGACTCACAGGGTTTCCACAGCCCTCCCCTTGGGGATAACCCACCGCTCTGCCTTCCTTCTCTCAGCCTGAGTTTCTGAGGTTGGTGGCATGGGAGTAGACCCCCCTGGCCTCCAGTGGGGCTGAGCAGCTGGAAGCCCCTCCTACAGGCCTCAGGGCAGGGGGCTTTGATGGCTGCCCCACCCTATTGGTGGCCCCTGTCGGTTGTCAGGGAGGGGGACAAGGCTCTGGGCCTGATGGGGAGAGCAGGCCACACCTATGTGGCTCTGACACCCCTTTTCGAGGTCTACTTTGTGCCAGGCTTGGGAACCACAAGGGGCAGAGCCACATCGGGGTGCGCGCGCTGGGTGGGCTGTGAAGGGTGTCTGGGGGCTGAGGTGCTTTTATAGGTCCGCTTGCTTTAGAGAGATTCGGTCAGAAAATCGGCTGCCCCTCCCTGCTGGGGGTTGGGCTGGGCTCCCTCTCGGTGCCCCTTGTAGGTAAGGGGAGCCCAGAGACAGGGCTTGGTCCTCAGGGTGCCTCAGGCCTCCCCTGCAAAGGCAAGTCTACAGGGGAGAGGGTCTCGCTGGCTGCCGGGGGTATAGACAGGGAGCTGGGCTGGGCCGGGCGGCTTCTGGGACCCTCTTAGCCTGCCCAGCACCAAGAGCGAGAGCCACGCTGAGTGAGAGGCGCAGGGCTGGGGCTGGGCTGGCAGTAGCGGACAAGGGTGGCCGTGTGGCTTCAGGCTGCTGTCTGGCAAGGGGACCGACAGATCCCCTTCCCTATTTGCTGAGGTCAAGGAGTGATCAAAAACGAGGCAAGTGGGTTGTGATTTTTATGAAATCCCTCACTTTCGCTGGTGGCTAAGAATTGGACAGAGCTGCTTGGCTGCCCTTAGGGCTGGCATCCTGGAGGGGAAGGCGGCTCTAAAGTACCTGAGTGGGACCCCCATCCCCCTTGGGACACAGCCTGATGTGGACTTACCGCCTTGGGGCCAACACCTGGCTTGGGAGTGTCCGCCCCACAGAGGCTCCAGGTTATCCACGGACCCCAGGCATGGCTCCTAAGGGGTGTTCACAGGTCCCCAGGATGGTCGCCTGGGGCCCAGAGCGCACAGCCCTAGCACCAGCCCCCTGCGCCTGCGGGAGATGGGACCGCCCCGTCCGCCCGCCCGCCGCCCCGGCGCTGTCACGTTCCAGCGCCTGACTCAGGCCTCGCAGGGCGGGGAGCAGGGAGGCGGCGCCGGCGCCCGCCTCAGCCCCGGAGGCGGCACCAGGAAGCTCCCGCCCCGGCCGGAGCCGCCATGTAACCGGCGCCGCCCGGAGCTGAGCCTCGCGGGCCCCAGCGACCCGCCGGCCATGGGGGACGAGGACGAGGACGAGGGCTGTGCGGTGGAGCTGCAGATCACCGAAGGTGGGGCAGCGGTGGCCCGGGGTGCAGGCCGGGCGATGGCTGCCCAGGCCGGCTGGGAGGGTTCATGCACGGGCTGGGTTCATTTGCCCCCTGTGCCCGCAGCCAACCTGACCGGGCACGAGGAGAAGGTGGGCGTGGAGAACTTCCAACTGCTCAAGGTGCTGGGCACGGGAGGTGAGGAGCCCTATCCACCGGCAGGTGTCCCAGGCATGGTGCCCCGGGCCTCCCGCTTGCACACCCACCTGGGTTGGGCCAGGCTGCCGGCAGTGCCCCCCAGCCTCTCCCTGCCCTGCCTGCTTTGCCCTGCCCTGCCATGGTTTGCACGCCGACCCCCAGGGCTGCTCCACGTTGACGTCGCTCCTCCCTGGAAGGTCCTCCGGGATCTGCCAACACTCTTGGGGGCTTGCAGCTCTCCTGTGTGATTTCACAGCTCCTCCCCTTGCGGGATATGAAAGCCCTCTCCCCCACTTTGCAAACTCCCCTCCTCGGGTTTGACCGGCCCTCCCCTGTCTGCGTGCACCTCTGCCCCCCTTCCTTGGCTTTGCATCCTCTTGCATCTGTCTCATCTTCCACAGGTTTGCACATGACCCGCCCTCCACCCCACCCCCACCCCCGCTGCAGGCCTCCCGGAGTTGTGTGCCCCCCAGCCTGGTTTGCACATCCCCTCCCCGGTTTCGCTGAGCACCCGCCCTGGGGTGTGCACACCTTTTCCTTAGAAGGCTCTGCCAGTTCTTGCACACCTGCCTCTCACCCCAGCTCCTTCCCCCGACTTGCACACCCTCCTGGCTTGGCAGCGTGCCCACCCTCACCAGTCTGCACCACCCTCCTGTTCATGGCCTACCCTCCGCCCACTCGCTGCTCCCACAGCCTACGGGAAGGTGTTCCTGGTGCGGAAGGCGGGCGGGCACGACGCGGGGAAGCTGTATGCCATGAAGGTGCTGCGCAAGGCGGCGCTGGTGCAGCGAGCCAAGACGCAGGAGCACACGCGCACGGAGCGCTCCGTGCTGGAGCTGGTGCGCCAGGCACCCTTCCTGGTCACGCTGCACTACGCCTTCCAGACGGACGCCAAGCTGCACCTCATCCTGGGTAAGGGCAGACACCTTCCAACCCTGGGGGCCATGGAGGCAGGGGGGCCACCCAAGGGGGCTACTTCGCAACTTTCACCCACCTCCCGCCCCCAGACTATGTGAACGGTGGCGAAATGTTCACCCACCTCTATCAGCGCCAGTACTTCAAGGAGGCTGAGGTGCGCGTGTATGGGGGCGAGATCGTGCTGGCCCTGGAACACCTGCACAAGGTGGGTGAGGACCTGGCCACCTGGCTGTGGCCGTGGGGACTGGGCCTGGGCCTTAGAAGGGGCCTGTGAACATAGCGGCTTTCTGAGGGCTGGTGGCCTCGGTGGGGACGGGAGCTGCTTCCCTTAGGCCTCCTGGAAGGAAGGCCTCCGTGCTGCCTGGTGGGGTTTCCTCCCCTGGGGTCTCCTCGAAGGGGCTTTCCTCTCACAGGGAGCTCGAGGCTGCTTCCTGGGGCCACGTTCACAGAACTTCTGCAAATGGAGACCTCATGCCTTGGCTCCCAAAGCCGTCATGAGATGGGGCTCCTCTCCCTGGGAACTTGGGGCCTGCTCCCCTGCGGCCTCCCCATGGTGTCCTCTTCCTTGCTTTTACATCTTAAATGGCTTTTCCTATCCAATGGCCCAGTCCCACCCCAGCCCCGCACCAGCACTGGAGATCCCCTTCCCCAGGGACCAGGTGCAGGGACAGGAGCAGAGGGTGTCGGGGGAGGGATCCTCAGGGCCTTCTTGCTCCTGCCAGCTGGGCATCATCTACCGAGATCTGAAGCTGGAGAACGTGCTCCTGGACTCCGAGGGCCATGTCGTCCTCACGGACTTCGGGCTTAGCAAGGAGTTCCTGACAGAGGAGGTGAGTGAAGGGCAGTCTCGGCCTCCTGCACCCCCATGCGGGCCGTCCCTTCCCGGCTCCTGCTTCATGCCTGGCTCTGCGTTTCTCGGGGGTGCAGAGGTGAGTAGATCCAGGCCCTGCCTTCGGGGAGTTCCCACTGCTCCAACCCTCACAAGTCCACGAGTCTTAACTCTGAGCCTTGGGCGGGTCCTCTTGCCCTCCCAGAAAGAGCGGACCTTCTCCTTCTGTGGCACCATCGAGTACATGGCCCCTGAGATCATCCGCAGCAAGTTGGGCCACGGCAAGGTGGGTTGGCAGGGGATCAGAGGGGTGGGTGTGGTGAGGTAGGGGTGGCCGCAGGCCCTCACCCTGGCTCTGCCCCGCAGGCTGTGGACTGGTGGAGCCTAGGCATCCTGCTCTTCGAGCTGCTGACAGGGGCTTCGCCCTTCACCCTGGAGGGCGAGAGGAACACGCAGGCAGAGGTGTCTCGGTGAGCAGGGTTGGAAGCAGAGGGCGGCCGAGGGGCCTGGGCAGGGCTGGAGGGGGGGCTTGCTGCCCCTGACGCCCCCCCACCAATCCTCCCAGACGGATCCTGAAGTGCTCCCCTCCCTTCCCCCCCCGGATTGGGCCAGTGGCACAGGATCTACTGCAGCGGCTACTTTGCAAGGACCCCAAGAAGCGGCTGGGTGCAGGACACCAGGGGGCGCAGGAAGTTAAGAACCACCCCTTCTTCCAGGTGAGGCTCCTGGCTCGCCCCCATACCTGTCTGCACACACCGGGGCCAGGCTACTGCTCTGGGTTGGGGGACACTGGAGGGATGGTCTGAGGCTGGCCAGTTTCACTTGATTTGGAAAACCTCTCAGATAAAGAAAGCAGGCTTGTCTTCTCAGCCGTCTCTCTTGCAACTTGGAAGATGTGTTCTTGGCGGGAAAGCATTCATTGCCTGGTAGGGCTGGCAGGGACTTGAGAATGAATTCATCGGTCCTTTCATTGGACAGGTTCAGAGAGGAGCAAGGTGCCCAAGATCACACAGTAAAAGTGTAGAGCTGGGAACAGACCCCAGGTCTGCTGTCAGCCCAAATCTGATGACTCTTGCGTGCACTCAGGGTTTTGGTCTTTGTACCTGTACAGGCTGTGTGCCTCTTCTTCAGATGGACATGTCTGAATCAACCACGTGGGTTTTGTTCACTTGTTAAAAGCACACACAGTTTAAGGTGCAGTGCAGAGTGAATTCTGTCCTTGTGAGACCTCACTGGCTCGGGCACTATGCCTGGCCAGCATCACTGCCGAGCAGGGCCCTGTGACTGTGAACACCTGTGTCTTGGCCCCTTGCTTGCATTATTTCATGTAAGCCTCAGAACCTTCCTGATTATCTTCATCTCTACAGATGAGGAAACTGAGGTTCAGAGAGGTTAAGTAATTTGCCCAATATCACTGAGCTAAGTGATGGAGCTCAGATTTAAACCTGCATCTGGGTGGCTTGAAGGCCCATGCTCTTAACTGTTATGTTCTGTTTACATGTGGGTATTACATTTGCCTTGGTCTGACGTAGAAACAGAGGCATCCACTAATGGGCACTTATAGTGGGCCAGACATCCAGTTACCCTTGCTATGAGTGCCATCTCCTTGAATCTTCCCAGCAAGTACTGCTTGGAAGGGCCCTCAGAGAAGCTTTCTCAGACAGGAGTCTAAGTCTCTGCGGTGAAGATGTCCCTTTGTGGGCGAAGTGACTGAACAGTGTCAGTTTCCTTAAGTGAATTCCTCAGCCCACCCTGAGCACATGCCAGGCTCCAGGTGCTGGGAGTAGGTGGACCAGTAGTCACACTGGAGAGGCGCCCCAAAGTTTTCGAGGCCTGATGGTGCCCTTATTCCCCCTTCTTTTGAGATAGCCTCTTTGGTGATAGCAGTGCTCAGGTCCCTGGTGCCAGAACTGGGGCCTTCAAACCCAGGCCAGGCCTCTAGGCTGCGAGTGACAAAAAGTCCAACTCAAGATGGTGATATCTGTGGAATAGAGTCTGGCCGCTAAGAACAGAGATAGGAATGAACAGTGGTCTAAACAAGATAGACGTCTATTTATTTATTTATTTTCTCACATAAAAGAAATCCAGAAGTTGGCAGGCTGGGGCTGCTGTGGTGTCTTCATGAAGCCAAGTTCAGTTTTTTTTTTTTTCTTTTTAAATGCTCCTCTATTCTTAGCACGTAGCCTCTGTCCCCAAGGTTGCCTCGTGGTACAAGATGACTGCTGGAGCTCTTGCTATCTAGGTTGCTCTCCAGGTGGGAAGCACGAAGAAGAAGGAGTGGAAGGGCAAAAAGGGCACCTTACCAACGGTTCACCCTCCTCTTCAGGCTCTTTCCCTGGATTCCTACCTCGTAATTTTTGCTTACAAGTAACTGGTCACTGCTAGCTGCAAGGAAGTTTATAAAATACTATTTTTTAGTTGTGTACATTGGTTCCTGAAATAAAACTGGGGCTATAGTACTAAGGAAGACCAGGAGAATGGATGTTGGGCAGGCAACGAACAGGCTCCGCTGTACTAGTTTAAACATAAAAGGAATGTTTTAGCTCCCATAAATGAAAAGTCCAAGGAAAAGTGGTCTGACTTCAGGCAAGGCTGCATCCAGGTGCTGAATCTATGTTATTAGGAATTTCTTTCTTTGTCTCTTGCTTCTGCTTTTCTGCACAGACACTTCATCATTAGACATTGAGGGGGTCCCCAGCAGTTCCAGGCCCATATCCTCCCAGATTTAAGTCCAGTAGGAGAAAGAGATTTGTTTTTTGTTTTTTTTTTTTGCACATCAATTCTATTAAAAGCCCCAGAGTTGGCTGAGTGTGGTGGAGGGCTGGTTCTCCAAGAGAAATAGGGATTCTGTTATCAGAGGAAGGGAAACAGAAGCTGGGGAGGCAGGAAGAACAGCTTCCCGCACAAATGCCAGTGAGACCTTTGCCTCACTGAGGAGCTGCCTGGTGAGGGTGGCCTGAGTGGGCAGGGGTTTCCACTTCCTGCCCTTTGACCCCTTGTCTCTCATTCCTTTTCTCCAGGGTCTGGATTGGGCTGCTCTGGCTGCCAGGAAGATTCCAGCCCCATTCCGACCCCAGATCCGCTCAGAGCTGGACGTGGGCAACTTTGCAGAGGAATTTACCCGGCTGGAGCCTGTCTACTCACCCCCTGGAAGCCCCCCACCTGGGGATCCGCGCATCTTCCAGGTGAGTAAGCGTTCATAGAACCACAGATGCGGGGGAGGCAGAATGGTGCTCAGCCTCAGCCCTGGCTGACCTGTGGGCACTGCACAGGCCCCGTGTCCTGATCAGGAGTCAGCATCTCCTCTAGGTCTCTCCACTCGTTCGGAACCTACAACTGTCAGTCATAGAGACCACCTGGGCAGGACATGCCTTTGAATTTCCTGGTTTATCTTGAAATTTCATGTTAATTTCCCTGCTTCTCCATCTTATCTCTATTGTTATGTAAAAATACTGTTTTAAATTATTCACTTGCTTAAGGGGACACTTAGGAAGAGATGCCTTGTTTATACTGTGGCTTTGCATGTCCCTCTGGCACACCATATCACACTCCTGGGGGCATAGGCCCCCTCCACCCAGTTTTAGAAGCTTAGGCCTGTTGGACCAGTCCCATCTCCTTTGCTCGGCATACAAGGCCTTGCACGGTGTGGCCTCTGCTCAGAGCCCTAGCCTCAGCACTCTGTTATTCCACTCAGTGCTCTAGCACCTCTGAACTGCTCAGAGGTGCCAGAACACACCTCTGTACCTTTGCATATGTGGTTCCCTCAACCTGGAGGGTACAGCTGCTCACCTGGCAAAATTCAAGCCTTGTTGTCCAGTGCTGTCCGCATATGAAGTCTTCCCTGCTCCTCTGGCCCTGGGTCACCCTTTCCTTGTGCACCAGCCTGCTACAGACAAAATCTCCTTCTAAACAGTTTGGCAGGTTTTATCCTGGCGCTGACTGAGACTGCCTCACCTGGTCTGAAGCTCCCAGAGGGCAGGGACTGTGTGTTTAATTTCTGTGTCCCTGAGTCCAGCTTGGGGGCCTGGCCTGTAGGACATGGTCCATAAATATTAAATAAGAATAGGCCAATATCAAGTATGGATGGATCAGTTCCCCTCTATGAAGCTCTCACAAGGGACAGCTCTGTGCTTGAATATCCCTCGATCTACTGCGATCCATCCTCGATCTCACAGTCCTAATGAGCAAGTTTTCTTGTGAATCAGTGGTTACTTTCATTCATTCATTTAATGATTCAAAAGTATGTATTGAGTGCCTTCGATGTTCCAGGCACTGACCTGGGCACTAGGGACGTAACGATAAACTTGACAGACAATAATCCCACCCATGTGGAGCTTGCATTCTAGCGCACAGTGGCGCTGCATTTTTAGGAGAAGACAACACATTGTTAAAATTACCCTTGAGAGTCCCTTGAATTGCCAGGATGTGGATTGTTAGGAAAGGCAAAGAATTAACTTTGGTTTCTCTTTACGTTTCCTCAGTAGCCCCCCTTGCAGAGGAGGCCAAAGTTTGATTTGAGAGGAAGGAGTAAAGACTTTTTGTCCTGAGTGGGTAGAGTTGAATTCTCCTAAGTTAAGTATGTGTGATGCCAGGCCACAGTTCTTTCATGTATTCAGCCTATCATATTCTGGGCCAGTGCAGTGTGCCAGATGACGCCCTTGGCACTTGGGGGGATCACTGTGATGGGAAAGGTAGAGTCACAGACTGGTGGGGGAACAGACATGCATGGTCCCAAGAGGTCATAGAACACGGTGGAATAAAATGTCCACACATCCTGTGTGCACCAGGATGCAAAAGCAACATCCCCTACTCCAGGGTCTTTCCTCTGCCCCCGCCCTCCTTCCCGCTGGGTCTGGGCCTCCGGGGACTCATCTGCACCTCCATCCACCCCTGACAACACCCCTCCTCCACCAGGGATACTCCTTCGTGGCACCGTCCATCCTGTTTGACCACAACAACGCGGTGATGACTGATGTGCTGGAAGCGTCTGTTGCTGGAGACCGGCCTGGCAGGGCAGCGTTGGCCAGGAGCGCCATGATGCAGGTGGGTTGGGCCAGGGTGGGGAGAAGTGGGCTTGGGGGCATCTGGGCTTGGGGACTCCAGATGTGGCTTCAGCAGGCGCATGCTGTGGCTTCGGTGAGGTCCATAGCCTCTCTGAACAGGGGCGTGGCATGGCCGCAAGGCTCCCGGTAGGACCTCTGACGCGTCCCCTTCGCCCCCAGGACTCGCCCTTCTTCCAGCAGTATGAACTGGACCTGCGGGAACCCGCGTTGGGCCAGGGTAGCTTCTCCGTGTGTCGCCGCTGCCGCCAGCTACAGAACGGCCAAGAGTTCGCGGTCAAAATCCTCAGCCGCAGGTGGGCGGGCCCGGGGTGGGCTGGGTTCTGCTGAGCGGATTCGGGGAGGGCGGGGCCGGAGGTCAGCTGTCCTGACCCTGCCTGCCCTGCCCCCAGGCTGGAGGCGAACACGCAGCGCGAAGTGGCCGCCCTGCGGCTGTGCCAGTCGCACCCCAACGTGGTGAAGCTGCACGAAGTGCTTCAGGACCAGGTGACGCCTTCCTGGGCTAGGGCGGAGCCCAGGGACGCTAGAGCCTGCCCGTGGGGGGCGGGGAGGAGGACAGGAGGCGGGGCCTGAGAGCGCCATGGGCGGGGCCTGAGGACCCGGAGGTCAGGGAAGTGTGATTTCAGGGGAGTAGGGCCTGAGGACCGGAAGGCGGAGCTGAGGATGGCCAAGGGAACGGGGCAGGGGGAGGATTTAGGGCGGCGGGTTTTAAGGTGGCCAAAGGGACGGGGGCCTGGAAAAAAGTAGGGGGTAGAAACTGAAGCGAGTCCTAAGGTGGTTCTTGGGGTGGTCTTGAGGTCAGGGTTCGAACAGGGTCGGGGCCTGAAGCCGGGGGCGGAGCTTGATGTTGACCGCGGGGCAGGATCCGGCTGGGCCTGGTGGGGGGTGGGGGGGCGGCCCGGTTGGGTAGGTGGTGACAGTAAACCCAGGTGGTGACCTTGGCCCGTCGCGCCGCCCGCAGCTGCACACGTACCTGGTCCTGGAGCTACTGCAGGGTGGGGAGCTGCTGGAGCACATCCGCAAGAAGCGGCACTTCAGCGAGTCCGAGGCGAGCCAGATCCTGCGCAGCCTCGTGTCGGCCGTGAGCTTCATGCACGAGGAGGCGGGGGTGGTGCACCGCGACCTCAAGCCCGAGGTGGGAGCGGGGCCTCAGCGGACTGGGAGGGCTTCGGCGCGGAGGGCCAGTCTCTGACGGCCGCCTCGCCTCCCTCATAGAACATCCTGTACGCCGATGATACGCCCGGAGCCCCGGTGAAGATCATCGACTTCGGGTTCGCGCGTCTGCGCCCGCAGAGCCCAGCGGGGCCCATGCAGACACCCTGCTTTACGCTGCAGTACGCGGCCCCCGAGCTGCTGGCGCAGCAGGGCTACGACGAGTCCTGCGACCTCTGGAGCCTCGGCGTCATTCTGGTATGGGACGGGGTCTCCGAGGAGATGTCAGGGTCCTCCGAGCCTGGGGACAGGAGTTCTCTTGTTGGGGTGGCAGGGTTTGGTCTGAGGCTGGGGTCAGAAGTCGTCCTAATACAGAGGCGAGGTCTCTCTGGTGCTGGGGTCTGGGCATCCTAGTTTTAGGAGTTGGATGTCAGAGTTCATAAGCCATGGGCCTCAGGAGTTAGCCTCTTGGAGAAGGTCTGGACTGGTCTCACCTTTCACTCCCCAGTACATGATGCTGTCAGGCCAGGTCCCCTTCCAGGGGGCCTCAGGCCAGGGCGGGCAGAGCCAGGCGGCGGAAATAATGTGCAAGATCCGCGAAGGGCGCTTCTCCCTTGACGGTGAGGCCTGGCGAGGCGTGTCTGAGGAAGCCAAGGAGCTGGTCCGAGGTGCGAAGCCGGAGGTCACAGGTCATGGCTGGGGAAGGGGAGGCCATGGGGTCATGATGGGACAGGGTTTGCTACTGGGTCAGGTGTCCTGGTGGGGGACTTGTGGGGAGGAGAGTGGGGCTGCTAGGATGTCTCTGGGGCGCAGCCTCTACACACAGCCCGCCAACACTTCCCCTGTCCTGCCTCCAGGGCTCCTGACTGTGGACCCCACCAAGCGGCTGAAGCTCGAGGGACTGCGGGGCAGCTCGTGGCTGCAGGACGGCAGCGCGCGCTCCTCGCCTCCGCTACGGACGCCGGACGTGCTGGAGTCCTCGGGGCCAGCTGTGCGCTCCGGGCTCAACGCCACCTTTCTGGTGAGGGGCGGGGCCTGCGGGGGGGTCCGGGACCGAGGCTGGAGAGGCGGAGCCTGCGGGAGGCGACTCCCGCAGAGTCCTGAAAGGTTGAGTTCAGCCGAGTCCAGGCGTCTGACCTGTCGGGACCCTGACCGTTTGAGAGGCTGGAGGCCAAAGACCTGTTGGCCCTGACCTAGTGGTATGGGAAGGAAGGCCTGGGATGGGGGGCCAAAGCTAGGATTTGGAAGTCGAGGCCGGGCCGGTGGAACTTACCGCCTCCTTTCCGCCAGGCGTTCAATCGGGGCAAACGCGAGGGTTTCTTCTTGAAGAGCGTGGAAAACGCGCCGCTGGCCAAGCGGCGGAAACAGAAGCTGCGGAGCGCCGCCACATCCCGCCGCGTCTCCCCCGTGCCCGCCGTCCCGGGCCGGGCACCCGCCACCAAGGGAGCCCCCCGACGAGCCAACGGTCCCCTGCCCCCCTCCTAGCCTCCGTCACTGTGACCCTCTCCCCGGTCGGGGCTGTGTTCTAGGAGGCCGGCTCACTGCCCCCAGGCCTCCTGTATAGCTCCGCCCCATCCCCAGGGATTGTTACCCTTCTCTCCCCTCCCCCCCCACCCCCAGACAGAGCAGAAGTATTTTTATAAGCAGAGAATTTTTTTTAATGTCTTACCAGATAGAGTTAGAGATGCAGGGAGGGAGGGGGCCTGCTGGGGAGTGGAGTGGGGGGCCCTCTGCCTAGATGCTCTCTCATCTGGTGGAAGGCACTTCTCCCCCAGGGGGCTGCCCCGGCAGGGAATGGCTCCTCCTCCATTTCTAAGCACTGAGTTGCCACAGGGAGAAACTGGGACCTCTCCCCTGCCCTCCCCTGAGGTCCTGCTCTTGCGAGGGGGCACCCCTCAAGCTGTCACTTTATGGACTGTTTGTGCAATTACGTCCACCAAAGACCTGTGTTGGGGGTGCTCAGTGAGAGGCCCTGGGGGACCCCCTGAAGCATTTCTGCCTCACTTCATGTCACCTGCTTCCGCCTATTGAGGCTTAGGAAGGAGGTAGGCGACCCCCTAAAAGGGGAGGCTCCCTTCTCACCCATCCCCTCCTCTTTGGCACAGCTGCCCCTAGCTGGGGGTGGCACCTTGGGGGTCTGGGGTGGGCATCCACAGTCACTGCCTCAGCCCATCCAGGCTGTGCCTTTGACTTAAAAATAAAAGTCTACCCAGTGCTGTGTGTGGCATGTGTGTGCGTATGTGTTGGGGGTGTGTATGGGCAGAGGTCTTGGGGCTGCCTGCCAGCCAACGGGGCCTGAGACCTCAAAGAGGAGGGACAGGGCAGACCCTTCTGGGTAAGATGGTACCCTTTGTCCTTGGCTTTTGACATGAGGGTCAAACAGTTATCTTGGGTGTGTATCTGATACCTCTGCCATGTATCATTTAGGATTCTCCTGGTTGTAAGTAGTAGAAAACCCAACCTAAACTTGCTTCAGCAGAGCAGGACTTCTAGGCTTTTTGAACTACACAATCCAGGGGTAGCTCCAGGCAAGACCTGATCAGGATGCAAACATATGATCAGGACTCAGCTCCCCAGTCTTAGCTTTTTATTCTGTTGTGGGTTTTTTTGGTGTTGTTGCAGACTTGGAGGACTCTCCTCTTGGCCCCAAGATGGGTGGCAGGTGCTCCAGGGAGCTACAGATTGAAATCTGGTGAGAAAGAGAGTCTTTGTTTTAGCATTCCTGGCAGGAATCCTGAGATGTACTCCAATTGAATCCATTTAGGTCAAGTGCCTACTCTGAATCAATCACTGTGGCCAGGGATGCAGTGTGCTGATTGGCTTAGATCTGGATCTTAGACTCCCCTCTGCAACCTCATTGGGTGGAGAGCAGGAGAAGGGATGGTCCCTAGAGAGAGGTCAGTTGGACAGGGCTTGGTTCCGGTCAGGGAGGGAGAGCAGGAGGGGAGCAGCTCATACCCACGGCTGTGGCAGTGATCAGAGTGCGCCCCTCTCAAGGGGCATGAGACTTCCCTTGTGTGATCCCTACTGGGTGGTTGTGGCCATAGGGCAGTTTGGCCTGAGCGCCTCTGTGCCCCCCCAGGTCAGGGCTATTTGTCCGTATAGTGCAGACGTCCTGAGAGCCCCAACCCCCTGCCTGGACACTATGGGCTGCTGCAGGCCTCTCTCCCCATAGGCACCCTGTGGGGTCATCTCAGCGTGGACCTTCCCTTCCTGTTCTGAGGTTTGCCTCTTAGAGGAGGAGGTAACTGGAGGCCTGGGGACAGGAGCTGGGGCCCCACAGATGCTGAAGTCAGGGCAAAGCCAGGTGGGCCTGGTGGGCAGGTGGGACACCATGCGTGTGGATCAAGGGCAGTTGGGGGGGTGTGGGAACACCCAACTGTATCCCATCCTATGGGTCTGAGGGGGTGTGGGAACACCCAACTGTATCCCATCCTATGGGTCTGAGGGAGGAGAGGGGGGCCCAGGAGAAGGTCGGAGGGAGGGGAGGGGAAAGCATCGCTAATTCTGACTTGTTTTACTGACCGTGTGACTTGAGTAAGTCACCTAACAGTCTCAGGCTTCCCCATTTGTCAAGAGGGAGTCATATGGCTGTCAGGATGAACTAGAGAATGAACACATGTGAGAGGGGGGTCATTTAACGACCAAGTATTTACTGGGATTTACTGAGGTCTTCCAGTGTGCGGGGACTGCCCTGAACACTACATGGCTTATCTCATGGACTCCCCACGACTAGCTGTTGAAGAAAACACCATTTCCATTTAATAGAGGGAAAAGTGAGCCTCAGTGGAGGTCAGCACCTCGCTTAAGGTCACTCAGCTAGAAGTGCCTTCCATCCCGGTGGTCTGATTCCAGACTTCCCTCAACCATAGGAGTTCTGTAGTGAGGATGGGCTTTAATTTTACCCCAAGGCTGGATGTTTGGATTGTTTAAAACTTTGTTTCTATCATAAATGATGTGGAGACAAGTTGGTACATAAATCTGTGCATTTAAAAAATACCTTGGAAAAAAAGAAAAAAAAAATACCTTGGACTTCCCTGGTGGCACAGTGGTTAAGAATCTGCCTGCCAAAGCAGGGGACACAAGTTCGATCCCTGGTGCAGGAAGGCCCCACATGTCGCGGAGCAACTAAGCCGCTGCACCACAACTACTGAGCCTGCGCTCTAGAGCCAGGAGAGCGACAACTACTGAAGCCCGTGTGCCAAGAGCCCGTGCTCCGCAACAAGACAAGCCACCGCAATGAGAAGCCTGTGCACCACAACGAAGAGTAGCCCCAGCTCGTGGCAACTAGAGAAAGCCCGCGTGCAGCAATGAAGATCCAATGCAGCCAAAATAAATAAGTAAATAAAAATTTAAAAATAGCTTTATTGAGGGAATTCCCTGGCGGTCCAGTGGTTAGGACTTGGCGCTTTTACTGCTGGGGCCTGGGTTCAATCCCTGGTTGGGGAACTAAAATCCTGCAAGCCACGCTGAGCAGAAGGGCCCAAAAAAAAAAAAAAAAAAAAAAAAAATCACCGAAATTTCCTCTCAAATGGGTGAATAATGTGGTATATAAATTATACCTCAATTAAAAATATCTCAGTAAAGCTATTTTTTCTTTTGGCCGCCGTTTTCTTCTTTTTGGATCTGAGTTCCCTGACCAGGGATTGAACTCGGGCCCGGGCAGTGAAAGCGCCAAGTCCTAACCACTGGACCGCCAGGGAATTCCCCAGTGAGTTTTAGAATATTCGGAGTTGTACAACCATCATTGCATCATTGTACAACCATCAGTCTAGTTTTAGAACACTTTTTTTTCACCTCCAAAAGAAACTCTGGGCTTCCCTGGTGGCGCAGTGGTTGAGAGTCCGCCTGCCGATGCAGGGGACGCGGGTTCGTGCCCCGGTCTGGGAAGATCCCACATGCCGCGGAGCGGCTGGGCCCGTGAGCCATGGCCGCTGAGCCTGTGCGTCCGGAGCCTGTGCTCCGCAACGGGAGAGGCCACAACAGTGAGAGGCCCGCGTACCGCAAAAAAAAAAAAAAAAAAGAAACTCTGTGCCCACTGGCAGTCACTCTGCCTTTCCCCTGGACCTTCCAGCCCTAGACAACCATCATCTAAATCCTGTTTTGTAGATTTGCCTACATACTTTGATATATACTTTGAAATATACTTTCAAACATCCATTCACAGATATACTGGCATACAGTCTCAGAAGCAGGGTATGAAAATGTCGCATTTCACTTTATGCTCACAGGCACTGAGTGTTATCACTCAGTGATAAAACCTTTGCTACTCTGATGGATAAAAAGTGGTCTCTTATCTGCAATTTCCTCACCCTTCATCCCACATAACTCACAGCCACCCTAAGAAAGAGGTCTTCCTAGTCTCATTTCATGAGACTCGGAGGATGGGAGGAACCCCAAGGAGGGAGCCTGTTGGATGGAAGGGACTGGGGCTCAGAGGAATGAGCAGCATGGATCTGAGTCCTGCCTCTACCCGGAGCGGTCAGGGAACCTGCAGGGGAGACAGATGACACTTGGCTGGACAGGGCGTGACCAAGCAGAGTGGGCGGGGAGACGGTGGCCACAGGCAGGGAGGGGGGAGCTCAGAGGAAAGTGATCAGGGCTGCGGGCTGGCAGCCTGCTTCCTTCTACACCTTGACTTTGGTCTCTAACCAGCCCAGCCTTACGTGGAGGCTGTCTCTTCCGGGAGAGCTGGAAGGGCTCACCTTTCTGCATTGAGCCTCTAATTCCACTCTTAAATGGCCTCACAGGGCAGGCTCGGGCTCCCAGCTCTGTTAAAATGCTGATGCCCTTGAGAAGGCCTGGCAGCTTGTGAACGTTCACCTCCCCCCAAGTCACTGTTAAGTAAGCAGCTGCTGTTAGAACTGAAGTCGGGGTGCTTGCTTTTAGTCTGTGCCTTGCAACCACCATTTGACCCCTCCTTAACGTCCCCTGCATCTCTCAACAAGGATATTCCACAGTCATGTAGTAGGGATTGCAAACTGGTACCAGTGTCTGGCCTATAGAGACTTGTTATTTTGGGGGGCAGGGGAGATAGCACGTTTGCTTGTTTGTTTATTTATTTATTATTTGCCTGCACTGGGTCTTAGTTGTGGCACGCTGGATATTCGTTGCCACATGTGGGATCTTTAGTTGTGGCATGCAGGATCTAGTTCCCTGACCAAACCCAGACCCCCTGCATTAACCACTGGACCACTGGGGAAGACTCAGCACATGTTTCAAAATGAGAAATTGCATATGAAAGCCTGGATGTTTGACTTTTATTGATGGCCTGATCAGCCAAAGCAGAATCGTGTTGCCACATAGAGAGGGCCCCTGCTTTCTGGTTGGCCCCAGTCCCCACCACTCTCTATTGACCATACCAGCTCAGTCCCTCCTTTATCTTCCTGAAACCTCTAGTTATCTGAGTTTGCAACTCTCATATAAATAGTCTCTTTCCACATCCACTGCTACACAAAAATGTGGTTTGTGAAATGTCGAAGATGCCCCATCAATCTTCTGTTTGTTTCAACATTTAAATTTAGTTTATATTTGTATTGGGTTGGCCAAAAAGTTTGTTTGGGCCTTTCCATAAATAAACTCATATGGTTCAAAATTCAAAGGCTACAAAGGGGACTTCCCTGGTGGCGCAGTGGTTAAGAATCCACCTGCCAATGCAGGGGACACGGGTTCGAGCCTTGGTCCGGGAAGATCCCACATGCGGCTGAGCAACTAAGCCCATGCGCCACAACTACTGAGCCTGCGCTCTAGAGCCCGCGAGCCACAACTAATGAGCCCACGTGCCACAACTACCGAAGCCCGTGCGCCTAGAGCCCGTGCTCTGCAACAAGTGAAACCACTGCTGCGAGAAGCCCGCGCACCACAACGAAGAGCAGCCCCCGCTCGCCGCAACCAGAGAAAGCCCACGCACAGCAACAAAGACCCAACGCAGCCAAAAATAAATAATAAAATAAATTTATAAAAAAAAAAGGAAGTGTGTGAAAAAGTATTTAAAAAAAAAAGGCTACAAAGGTACATAGTGAAAAAAATTTTCTTCCATATGTCCTGACCCTTAGCCACTGACCTTTTGTTAACAGAGGCATCAATGTTACCAGTTCTTATGTCTTTCAGGAATATCTCATGTATAGTCAAACTAATATAATAATATGTACATATGATTGAAAAAATTCACCTTCACTGAATGTCAATTTTAGAAAAAAATCAGAAAATGCAAAAAGGAAAAAATGAAAACGAATCAGTGGCATAACTCTCCATAGATAATCTGTGTTAGTTAACATTTTGATGTATCCACTTTCTGATTTTTACTGATAGAGATTTTTAATGGAAATGGTATCAAATATAAATAAGTTGTTATAGCCTGTCGAAAACTCAGAAATAGATTGTATGTCAATAATTACATGAAACTTTTTCTGTAGTCACATAATTGCATGGGTATATTATGATTTATTTAGACCGTTCTCTATTTTTGGCTACTTGGGCTGTGTTCAATTCCTTGCTGCTTTTTAAAAAAAAGATATTTATTTATTTGTTTGGCTGTGCCAGGTCTTAGTTGAGGCATGCGGGATCTTTGTTGTGGCATGCGGGATCTTTTTTTAGTTGCGGCATGCATGGGGGATCTAGTTCCCTGACCAGGGATCGAACCCAGGCCCCCTGCATTGGGAGCGTGGAGTCTTAGCCACTCGACCACCAGGGGAGTCCCAATTCCTTGCTGTTTTAAATAGTGATGCAATGAACATCCTTGTACCTGTCAAATATTTGCTCACCTGTCCAAATATTTCCTTAGGATACATTTCCTAAAAGTGGAATTAATGGGCTAAAGGATGTGCCCATGCGTGCACATTTTAAAGGCTTTCCATATATGTGATCAAACTGCCCTTCAGGAAGATCCTACCATTTTACGTGACTTTCAGCAGCACCGGCGAGATGCAAGCCGCGCTGCCTCCTTGAAAATGAAAGGACGCGTCTCACCAGCCGAGTGAGTCCTTGCCTGCCTGCCTGCCTGCCTGCCCGGGTTTTTCTCGGCAGAGTTCCTGGAGGTCACCAGGGGGGCCCTTCTCTCCTCTGCCTGGAGTCTGGCTGGGCTGTGATGGTGGGGGGACGTGAGGCCCCCGAGCGGGATGGTGGGGAGCTCCTCCCTCTCTCCTCTCCATGCAGGGATGGGCGGGGACATCTGTGTGGAGAAGGTGGCAGTGAACCCCACGGAGTCCCAGGGAGTTGGCGTGCGGTGAGGGCAGGCGGGGTGTGGCTGGGACACCTGGGAGCCGAGCCATGCAACTGTCAAGTCATTCACCCGGGCCGGGACTCCACTGCTGCTTGAGCGAAGCGGGGCTAGAACAGCACCCACCACGGAGAGATGCGGGGTGTCCGGCAGGGCCCCTGGCAAGACACCGGCCACACTGTGAGCCCTCCACAAACAGCAGCTTAACTGAAAAGAAATTAAGAGAACCCAGGGAAAATGAGGATCTGCTCAGGCACGCCCACGACAAGGACCCATGTCCCGGCAAGACAATGGGGATGCTCTCCCCACCCTCCAGTCTCCCTAGCCCCTGCCCAACAGCCCCCAGGGCCCTCCTTACAGCTTCCACCAGGGCTGATGGTGTCCCTGCCTCCCCCTGGTGTGGGGACCAGATGGGGGCCCCTCCCCTGCTGAGTCTGGCTCTCAGCTTTCCCGACTGCCGTGCTGTCAGCAGCTTGAGAACAAACCAAGCAGCTGGGCGTGGGTGGGGGTTGGAAACACACCCGCGTGCGTGTGAGTACACGAATGTGTGTGCATGTGAGGACACACGTGTGTGAGCACGAGGATGTGTGTGCACTGAGAGCGTGTGAACATGTGCAAGTGTGTCTGCACAGGTGTGTGGCTGTGTGTGTGTTGTGCACCATGAATGTGTTGTGAGTGTGTTTGAGGGTGCGTGAGCTTGTGTGAGTGTGAATGTGTATGCATGTGAGCAAAATGTGTGTTGTGTGAGTTTCACTGAGTATATGTGAGAGCAGGAACATATGAGTGTGTGAGAGTGAGTGTGTGTGTGTGTGAGTGTGAGTGTGCTCTCACCGGGCTTTCCGAGGGAGGCACATGGCCTCAGGATAGAAGCTTTGCAGCAACTACCTTATTCTTCCTGTTTATCACCCACCCGCCACCCCCCGCCCCACCGCCAGGTTCCCGGATGTGCTTTAACAACAGGGATGTGTGGGATTCAGACCCCGAGCGGGATGGATGGTCTCATGGTCCTGGGTGGGGCTGCAGAGGTGAGCTCTTGAGCACACACGGGTCTCAGAGCTCAGCCTCTGGGAGCCTCACTGCCTGACTCCAAAGCCCAGCTCCACCAATTCTTAGCTGGGTCACCTTGGGCAAATCACTGAACCTCTCTGTGCCTCAGTAGCCTTATCCGTGAAATGGGGATAATGATACTGGCTACCTCATGGGCTTGTGGTGGGGATTAGATGGGGTGAAACACACAAAGCCCACGGAACACCTCCCAGGTGTTACTAAATGCTAATGATGGAGCAGAGTGGGGTTGGGGAGTCGGCATAGGGCAGAGGCGTCCCTGGGGGCGAGGCAGGGAGGTCGCTGCCATCCAAGCCAGAGACCCAGGCTGGCTCCCACAGGACAGTGCGGACCTGCCTGTGAGCGTGGTCTTCCACCACATCTTTCTTTCTTTTTTTTTTTTTTGCGGTACGCGGGCCTCTCACTGCTGTGGCCTCTCCCGTTGCGGAGCACAGGCTCCGGACGCGCAGGCTCAGCGGCCATGGCTCACGGGCCCAGCTGCTCCGCGGCATGTGGGATCTTCCCGGACCGGGGCACGAACCCGTGTCCCCTGCATCGGCAGGCGGACTCTCAACCACTGCGCCACCAGGGAAGCCCCACCACATCTTTCTTGAAAGAAAACCCTTGCTTCCTTGCTTAAAGGGCACATGGAGTCCAGACAGCTGTTCTTTTCAGATTTCTGAAAACCTCAGAGGTAAGGACTTTTCAGCAGGAAAGGCAAGGAGACTGATTTCAATAAGGTGCATCTCCCAGCAATGCCTGCATTTCGCAGCTGCCCTGCTGGTGCCAGGAGACATGCATGTGCAGAGCGAGACTCTGGGACGCCTGAAACTGTCAGCTGAGGGGCAGCTTGAGATGCCCCGTGTCCTGGGAGGAGGCTGGGGTGGGTTCCTGGGCCCTCTGTGTCCAGCTGGATCTGAATTTCTGGGACTGGGTCTTGGAATCTGCCTTTGTAACAAGCTTCCCTGATGCATGTTCAGTGTTTAGAGCCATGGATCTCACCAAAGCCCTAAACTTTCCTGATGGAGAGACCGAGGCACACGGAGGGGAAGGGACCCAGCCACAGTCACAGGGCTGCAGAAGGGCAAAGCTGCATCTCCTGATGCTCCCAGCTTGAGTTCTCCGCCTCATTGGGCCTGCTTTCTGTAACGTGGAATTTTCTGTAGGGACACAGAGCCAATTTTACGGCAGGAGCTCTCAGAAACCAGGATCCTCTGCCAGAAATTCAGGCCATCACCACTCTACTGGAAGGAGGGCAGTCTGTGGGGTAGGGGCGTCTGCCGTGCCCCCTGTCCCCATCCTCTGTGTGTTGTCTTCCTGCCCATTGGGGACCAACAGGTCCTGCTCACTGACAGATGTTCCAGAAAACCTGTCACAAGGCAGGCTTCTGGGAGGATGCTGGACACAGAAGGGAATCGGGAGAAGCTGCCTTTGAGCCCATGAGCCCAGATGGGCACTGCTGGGTCAGCAGGGAGGAGTCACAGACAACAAACAGACTCGGCAGCTTGGCGCCCCTTAAGCTTTTACCCACAGGGGCTGCCATGCCCTGCTTCTCCCCCGCCTGAGGCTTGAAGGCTTACACCAGAAGGTTCTTCTTCTTGGAGGGAACCAGATCCAGACGTGGTGTCTTTTGTTTTCTGGGTTTTTTGGGCCGTGCACGTAGCACGCGGGATCTTAGTTCCCCGACCAGGGATCGAACCCATGCCCCCTGCAGTGGAAGGGTGGAGTCCTAACCACTGGACCGCCAGGGAAGTCCAGGAGGCGGTGTCTTTCGTTGCCTGTGGAAAGAGGAGACACTTTCTGGATATGTCCTCTGTCACCGGCAAGGGTAATAGTGAGGTTGAACCAATTCATTGAGACTTATGTGCCAGGCCCTGTGCTAAAACCTTCCGTGCCATACAGAACAAATCAATACCCTTATTATCACTATTGTTGTTAGACAAATAATAGTAATTACTGATGTTTGGGGCACTTGCCCTGTACTAGGAGCCAGGTACGTGTTTTGGGCCAAGTACTGTGCGCGGATGAGTTCATTTAATGAATGGGTCTTACATTATTATTATCTGTTACTGTTCCATTTTATGGATGAGGAAAATGAGGCTCAGAGAGATAAATTGTCCAGTCACACAACCGCATCCAGGGGTGCGGGCCCCGGAACCCAGGTCTCTCCACTAAGCTCTTAATCGTAATGTTAAACTATCTCCCAAGGTTATCTCCTACCTTTAAGACGGTTCCCCCTAACAGATGTGTGTGTTATTTGCTTCCCTCTGCTAAAAGTTCTAGCTTTACTTTGCACCTAGGGTCTGGTTCTTGCCTCAACTTGTAGAGCCTGAAGCGCCGTGAATGCCAGCTCTGGACTTTCTTTATTGGAGGCAGACGCGCCAACTCAAAAAGGCAGACATGTCAGCGGCCCTTTTAGAAACAAATCACGCCGGTCATCATGTGACATTGCGGTGTCCCTCATCATAGCCCACTTTTCCATTCTGATCAACGACTTTGTACCACAGTGTGAAGACTGTGGTCTGGAAAGACTAGAAACAGGGTCCTTGAGTAGGTCGTTTCAAGGAGAAAAGCAAACAACACGAACAAAAGATGGATGAGGAAGAACAAGTTCTGAAAAAGTATAGGAAGCAAAGACCGTGAGGTCCTAGTAGATCACTAGCTGAGTGTCATAGTAGGTTAGCTGCTGTTTTAAATACTTACCTAGCAGTGGAATATGGTAGTAGAATTGTTAAGGTGAGCACCACAAAACAGCGTCCCATCTCAGGTGTAGAATGGACTGAGAATACCCAACACAGCCTCTTTTTTTTTGCGGTACGCTGGCCTCTCACTGCTGTGGCCTCTCCCGTTGCAGAGCACAGGCTCCGGACGCGCAGGCTCAGCGGCCATGGCTCACGGGCCCAGCCACTCCGTGGCATGTGGGATCCTCCTGGACCGGGTGCACGAACCCGTGTCCCCTGCATCGGCAGGCGGACCCTCAACCATTGCGCCACCAGGGAAGCCCAACACGGGCTCTTTTTTGATGCCATAATCACTGTTTATGGACTTGTATTATTCTCATCTGTGGCCCTCTGCAAGAAACCAGGTGAGAAATTAGTTTGAGGCTCTATTCCCTTACTTTCGTTTAACTCTCAAGAAAGTGTGTCCAGGGCTGCTATTTGCTTATCCAAAATCCACACCCCTGTCTTCCTTAGCAACAGAAAGCTTATAGTATTGGGTGTGTCAATGGGATTTTTATAATGCCACATTCCCTTGCCTCTCAGAAAGAGGCCGATAAGATGTAAGCAAAAGTTATTGGGTGAGGCTTCTGGGAATGCTCTTTAAAGCAGGATCACTTAGCTGGGAGGCCTGCCCTTTTGCCCTTGCCCCTTTCCACTCCCTGCGGCCTGGAATGTGGATGTGATATCTGGAGCTGCAGTGACTATCTTGGGATCATGAGGTGACCTCAAGGATGGGAGCCTCATGTTAATGACGGCTGAGAGCAGGATAGAAGAGCCTGGGTCATGGATGGCTATGGAACTGTTGTATTAACCCCGGACTGGCTGCCTCTAGACTTCTTCTTTTTTTTTTTTTTTTTTATTTTTATTTTTTTATTTTTTTTTTTAGACTTCTTTTTACCTGAGAGAAAAATTTAACCTCTATCTTATTCTAGCTGCTGTTATTTTGGGTCTTTACTTACAGCCAGGTGCAATTCTGATACCAATTTCCTACCTCTGTTCATGAATAAAGAGGAGTCTGATGTGGATGTAGCAGGGTGTCCCTGGGGTGTGTATACCGGGAGGCAGAGCCTACACTTTGCAGGCCTGGGGGCTTGTGTTGCCCTGGTCCTCTTTGTAGGAATGGACACACATGTGGTTTCATCTCTTAGGACTGGAAGGGGAGAATGAAAGCGTTTGGTGCAGAAGTGCCCAGCGAGAGGAGGGGCAGGCAAGAACAGTGGAACATGAGGAGTGAGGAGGGGAGGGCTTGGGGCTAGAGACCTGTGGAGCTGCTTCTGTGAGAGGTGGTGAGCCTCTGGGCCCGGGCACTGTCCCCTCCAGGCCTGCGTGACAAGGAACAGGACAGCTCTGGGGAGGGCACAAAGCCTTGCACGTCTGTCCCCAGCTCCAGCCTGACCTGGCTCTGAGCAGCCCTGCATCGCGGAAATGGTGGAGGGCAGCCCTGATGGCTGGCAGTGGGCAGCTGCTTTCCTGGAGGGCGTGTCAGCAGAAGCAGGGGACACAGATCGGATGAGGCCAGGGAGGAAGACAGGTTTGGGCTTGTACCCGAGCACACAGGAAACACCCGAGAAGGCTCTGAGGTGGGCCGTGGTCCTGCAAGCGTGCAGCTGGGCGCGAAGATGCTTGGCAGTTTAGACGTGGGTATGGAAGAGACTTCATTTATAGCCTCAGATAGCTGAGTGGGTTCTACACGGAGCTGGAATCTGATGAGCTTAATTAACATCACAAATCCTGCCGGGCTCCCAATGTGGTAGCCTCCTTATTACCTGGTGGAGACTTACCCCTTTGCAAAGCTGGCTTCAGCAACTGTTCCATAAAGATTCTTGAAGTTCACAGCCCTCTTTGCTGTCTTGGAGCCCATACCAAATGTTCTCAGTCTGTTCTGTATTTGCTTATTCAATCAGCAATTCAACCGAATGTATTTAAAGGTATAAAACAACTTTCTTTTTCTTTTTTTTTTTGCGGTACGCGGGCCTCTCACTGTTGCGGCCTCTCCCGTTGCGGAGCACAGGCTCCGGACGCGCAGACTCGGCGGCCATGGCTCACGGGCCCAGCCGCTCCGTGGCATGTGGGATCTTCCCGGACCGGGGCACGAACCCGCGTCCCCCGCATCGGCAGGCGGACTCGCAACCACTGCGCCACCAGGGAAGCCCCAACTTTCGTTTTTAAAGCAAAAACTTCTACCTCAGTCCAAGCAGCCCTGTCTGGCTTACCGTTAGCCAAAGGATTCCATCCTCAGAAACATCCCTTTGCCAACTGCTGCTCATAATAAGGGTCTGAAACATGCAGCGAGGGTCAGAAGTATAACAGCCAACCTCTCTGCAGTTTACAAAGCCTGGTCTCTCCTCTGAGTTATTTTAATGTTCATTTTATAGACAGAGAATCTAAGGGGGGGGTCTTGTTCACGATGCTGTGGGGGTGATTGGTCTCTACCAATTAGAAAAAAAGAAATCAGAGCCTTTTGTTTTTATCATGTTCCATCACCCTCCAAACTATTAGCATCAAAGGAAAATGGGTTCACTATTAGCCAAAACATTTGTTTAAATACAGTAAAAGTGCCACTGATCTATGAGCATCAACTCTGAACCTGGCCCAGCACCAAGTGCCTTGCATATGTGATTTCATTTAACACGTACAGCTTACTCAGCGTCCTTGCCTCCCACTACACCATCTTAAAAAAGCCCAACTTTCTTGCAGGCTTCCATTCTCTCCCTCCACAGCCCAAGCCCAATCTAGGTCACGCCTTGACCAAAGTCACAGTGCATGTAATACCCACTCCCGTGTTTCCACCAGCCATGGCCAAGGAAGCACGGAGCCCCAGAGCTGTCTAGAGCCCATAGACGACGTTATGTCCATTAACAAGAAGTCCCATGCAGGCAGATGTGTGTAGCTGGCAGAGGGAGTGGGCTCAGTGATGGCAGAGGTTCTGAGGAAGCCTGGCCCAGCTGTGGGATAGGACGTGGGCACTGGCCAGCACAGAGGCCCAGAGCTCCAGCAGGTAGCTGACAGGCAGGGGTGGGGCTGGGTTCCTTCCACTGCGCCCGGCCCATCCTCAGGTGTGATGGGCAGGTCCCTGGATGGTGTTGGGATTTTTGAGAGGGTGGGGTTCTTCATTTACCAGCCTTCAGTGGGCGCTGCTGAGGGACCTTCCTGTGGCCTGCAGGGGGCAGGGCAAGGATGGGAGAGAGGACTTGGCTGGGAGGAGGGGGAATGTCGGTGGATGGCCATGGACATGGGGGGCTCTGTGCCTCGGCGTCCTGGCTGGAGCTAAGGGGACGCAAGGGAGGGCCCAGAGGAGAAGGCAGAGGCCAATTCACACACCAGGCCTGCGTTTTGGTTCAGGGGGCTCCGAAAATTCATGTCATGGGTAGAGCCTCAGCTTGGGGACAACAGGCTGACCCTCTACTGCTCCCAGCAGGAGGTGGAACCTCAGTGTCCTCAGCTGGAAAGTAGTGGCAAACTGCCTTAAATGAACTCTTTGCAAACTGTGTTCCTTAAAGTTCAAGGTATTTGTAAGAAATAACAGATGTTCTGTAAAAAGCTTTTGTCATCCCCTGTCTACTTTGCCCCCTCTTGGAAAGTCATGAAGTTCATTAGTATATTCAAGGCTCTGAGAAGACCTGCATCCCAAAGCCTGTTTGACTCAGGGATTTCCACCCCCCCGCCCCACCCCTGACTCCCAGGAATACCTGTGGAGTACCAGGGTTCCCTGGAATGTGGTCTGGGAAACTGCAGTGGATGTGGCTCGCTCTGAGGCTGGACATCCTTCTGGGAACAGACCGGGCTTGTCACAGGAGGTGATTTATGGGCTGGAGAGCCAATTCATTAATCTGCAGGGCAGCTATCTCTGTCCACCTAAACAGTCGATGGGAGCAATTTGCCCGAGGCGGTCCCTCTTGGCAGGGGAATTGAATGCAGAGGCCAGCAATGGCTTGGAAGTTGCCTGGGGGAACTTGAGGAGGAGAAAGGGGGTCGGCATTTCTTGGCAAAGTCTGTTTCTCTCCAGGCAGGCAGTGGCTAAACAGACCCTTCACAGTGGGATTTTCCTACATACCTTTCCTCAGGTGGCACCATCTGGGAACCTCACGGTGACCTGAGGGCAAAAAGCAGTAAGAGCACCTGCTGTATGTCAACCTTACAGATGTCATCTGCTTTCAGCCTGTAGCTGGTCTCACCGAGCCCCATTTACAGGTGGGAAAACTGAGGACAGGGAGCTTTCATCTTTTGCAGCGTGGGTCAGGACTGAGGCTCAAGCCAGGCCTGTTGTACCTCAGGCCACGTGTGCACCACCATCCTGTACCACTCAGGCCCTGGCCAGCCCTGGCCCTCCCCCAACGAGCCTGGGAGACCAGCCTTTCCTTTTATTTATTTATTTAAAAATTTTATCTATTTATTTATTTATTTTTGGCTACGTTGGGTCTTCGTTGCTGTGCACGGGTTTTCTCTAGGTGCGGCGAGCGGGGGCTACTCTTTGTTGCGGTGCGCGGGCTTCTCATTGCGGTGGCTTCTCGTTGTGGAGCACGGCTCTAGGCACATGGGCTTCAGTAGTTGCAGCTGTGGGCTCAGTAGTTGTGGTTTGCGGACTCTAGAGTGCAGGCTCAGTAGTTGTGGCACACGGGCTTAGTTGCTCTGTGGCATGTGGGATCTTCCCGGCCCAGGGCTAGAACCCTTGTCCCCTGCATTGGCAGGCGGATTCTTGACCACTACTCCACCAGGGAAGTCCTCCAGCCTGTCCTTTTAAAGCAGTAGCCACCACTCTGCTTCTTAGGATTTCTTTTTGGGAGAGAGACTGTTATCCCAGAACTCTTGCTGCTCTGTGGTTCTTGCAGGTCATTGGGTGATGGGGAGGGGACAGAGGGTCCCAAAACTCAGGCAGGTCTTAGAAAGTTCATCCCTATCTGGTTCCTGATTTCCTTTCAGGGGCCGTTTTCAGAGCCTTACCTCTGTAGCGCTGGGCACTGCTGGGTTTGGGGGATTCTCAAAACCTGCACACTTCATCCCTTGAGTCTCCCTGCAGGATGGGACCTTTGGGTCAACACCCTCCCAGGTTGTTTCTGTTTCCAGAGAATCAGACACTCATTCAACAATAGAAGCCTTTCTTGGGTTGGAGGCTGGGATAGAGAAGCGAACAAGACGGACGTGGTCCTTGACTCAGGGGCTGCTAGTCTGGTGGGGGGACAAAGACAGCAGCTGAGAGGGCAGCAGGGAAGTGGTACCAGGGAGCACTAAGAGAGGGGCGCCTGGCCTCACCCACGGGCTGGAAGGGATTCTTCTGGGTGTAAGTACCCGGGAGGCTAGAGGACCAGGCAGCAGAAAAGGGGGCTTCAGGACCCAGGGCAAAATCACACACAGGACCTGTCTGCCGAGGCCACCGCTGAACACCGGGCACCACGACTGGCCCCGCTATAGCCTCTGGCTCTGTGCCCCAGGTGCCACCCTGACCCTGCAGCCCCTACTGTCTCTGAAGTTGGACACTGTGGTCAGAACTGACTCTCCACTGTCCCTCACTCTTCCTCACCCGCCGTTGCGAAGCTTATGGGATCTTAGTTCCCCTACCAGAGATTGAACCTGGGCCATGGCAGTGAAAGCGCCGAGTCCTAACCACTGGATCACCAGGGAATTCCCAGTCTCTCTTTTTTTTTTTTTTTTGTTTTTCGTTTTTTGTTTTTGCGGTACGCGGCCCTCTCACTATTGTGGCCTCTCCCGTTGCGGAGCACAGGCTCCGATGCGCAGGCTCAGCGGCCATGGCTCACAGGCCCAGCCGCTCCGCGGCATGTGGGATCCTCCCGGACCGGGGCACGAACCCGCGTCCCCTGCATCGGCAGGCGGACTCAACCACTGCACCACCAGGGAAGCCCCCAGTCTCTCTTTTTGATTAAAGCCACCTTAGTGGGTGTGCTGTGCTATCTCACTGTGGTTTTGATTTGCATTTCCCTAATGACTAATGATGTCGAGCATCTTTTCATGTACTTATTGGTCATTTGTATATCTTCTTTGGAGAAATGTCTATTCAGAGCCTTTGTCCATTTTTAAATTGTGTTATTTTAAATATATGATTGGGTTATATCTTTTGTATTGTTGAGTTCCTCAAGTTTTGGAAAGATGACAGTACAGGACGTTAATAACCACGGTGACAGATAGTCCTGCTTCTTTCTTGCCACTGGAACCCTGATTTTGTTTGGGAAGGCAACGTGCCCAGCCTCCCACTCATGACCATATGATTTCCACTTGCCAGATACTCACCTTCCCAGTCCCTCTTGCAGCTAGGAGTGCCCACGTGATGTGGTTCTAGCCACAGAGATGTAAGGACACTTCTGCAGGGAGGAGGGGGGCTCTGGGAAATATTTTTTGTCTTTATAAGAGTAATAGCTCTTTCTTCCTGCCAAAAGCCCGCAAGCTGAGTGGAACAAAAAGACAAAAGGGGTCTGGCTCCCGGATGACAGCTCTGAACTCCAAACCGGGCACCATCCGCCCCTACTTCTTGTTGCTTCAGCCTCTGCTGTGTGGATTTTCTGTTGCAGCCAAAAGCATTCCTAGCTGCTACAGCCATGTGACACACCAGGAAGAAAATTAACTTCCTATTCGAGTTCCCATCTTTAATTAGGCCAAATGACATTGTTCAACAAAGCCCCTGAAAAAAAAAAAAAAAAAAAGCCCTTGGTGGGAGCTGCACGTTGAGAACATGTCAAACCTACAGCACAAACGGCCCAGATGTGAATAAGAAGCCCCATTATCAAAGCTCAAAAATGGAACAGCTTTCCCTTCTTTTTTTTTTTTTTTTTTGCGGTACGCGGGCCTCTCACTGTTGCGGCCTCTGCCGTTACGGAGCACAGGCTCCGGACGCGCAGGCTCAGCGGCCATGGCTCACGGGCCCAGCCGCTCTGCGGCACGTGGGATCTTCCCGGACTGGGGCATGAACCCGTGTCCCCTGCATCGGCAGGTGGACTCTTAACCACTGCGCCACCAGGGAAGCCCAGAACAGCTTTCCCTTCTAAAGTAAAGCCCAGGTGAATGAGAATCAGGAATCCTTCCCTCTTTGGTGTCTTATAAGTTGGGTCCCAGACCAAGGGCCACACTTTGGAGTTGGCTTCCCTGGGCGGCAGCTGCCACCCGTTGGGGTGGACACAGCTCCTCCTCCACTGCCAGGGTGAAGTTAATCCAATCCTAGATTTCCTACCTGCCCCACTTTTCCATAGAGCCACAGTCACTGAGACACATGAAGTGCTATTAGCACCAGCTCCATACACACAAAATAGAAAAGACAAAAAGCAGCCCCTCCATCATCCCAGCTGTGAACCCAGCAACACACATTCCTGGAATTCTGTCTGGATCAGTGGTCAGCCGCAGGCCAGAGAGGAGACAGTGTTAGCTGGAGAAAAGAGGGAAGACAGAGAAATGAGGAGGGAAAAGAGAAAATATGTTTCAGCTTCACCAGGAGACCCAGAGCCCATAAGCCATGAATTTAAACGCCACTGGGGGAGATTGCCCACCGAGAGGCAAACTGTATCTCCTGCTCCCCAGACCCACTTGGGCTCACAGCTTCCTCTCAGAGAGTGAGCGGCGTTGGGGACACCTTGGTCTTCTTGGGTAACTCAGAGTTTGCAGTGAAGTCACTCTGGTCTCCAGAATTCACCGAAGGCTTCCCGCCCCATCTCTGTGTGCATCTAGCATAGGCGAAGCCTCTTATTTCTTTGTGAGACACGCCCCACCCACCGCCCCAACGTGCAACAGGCCCTTCCCTGAGCAGTGACCCTGATTTTCTGCAGTCCCCCGGCCCCTGGGTCAGGTGGTTTCCAGCAGCTGGAATTCCCTCACTTGGGAACCCCCCAGGCCTGAGTACCTCACTTCCCACAGGTGTCTCAGCGGGAGGATCACCGCGGAATATTCCTGACCCAAGTCAGCTGCCGAGGCTTCCGAATCCTGGTGTTCCCAGAGGCCCTGGGGCAGGAATGTGTTTTTTCCATGGGCTTCTGAATTTCCTAGGACTTGAGTAATGTGTGTTATCTCTGTAGCGGCAGCAGAAGCCTTCCCCTCCTGTGTCTGCAGCAGGGGGTCAGGCTTCCAGTGTCTATTTCCACCCGTGGTTCTTTCCCCACTGACATTCCCAACTTTGGCAGCAGTCGGAATCACAATTATACCGTTGCTCAGGTCCCACTCCTGGCGACTCTGATGAATCCATCTGGGGTGGGAGTGGGGGAGGGGAGCACATCGGTATCTTAATAAATTCTCAGACGAGTGTAGCAGCCAGGATTGAGAACTGGGGCTTTTCTATGGGCCCAGTGAGGGTTTTAAACATAAAACCCCACCTTGGTCCTTTCTTTTTCTTCTCTGCATAGTCTTACACTCTTTGTCGTGTTATGGAGCTTTTCTTTTTTTAAAAAATCTTTTATTACAGACCCCCAGTTAAAGTAGGTCAAGTGATAAATGGAGTTTTAGCCAGAGTTCCAATCACGGTGGAGCCAGTGGGCGCGTGGACTCCTTCTGTGGTTATTTCCCCGGCTCCTGAACATACAGTTGGAGGAGACGTTCCTGGGGACAGGTGGGTGCTTCACCTTGGCCCTCCAACCTGTGAAGGAAGAGCCGTGAGAATGGAGGGAGATATGGGAGTCCCTGGAGCTTCCCCTCCCTCCCTCTGGGACAGTGAACCAGATCAGTGCTGGATCCCTGGGCAGCTTTTCAAGATCAAAGGCTTGAGGGTTGCAGGAGAGGTGATTCCTAGCACACCCCCATTTACCTTGTCTGTCACTCTGCCGGGAAGGTGGGTGGATCCTGGGGAATCACTGATGCTGCAGGGAATTTCATCAGGTGGCGACTCCGACTGCAGCAGCTCTTGCAGGTACGGTGTCGGCACGGAGCAAAGCAGCCCGCCCCTGGCTCCTGGCACGCAGTGCTCGACCTGCCCGATGCTTTTTTTCTCTGTACCAATTCCCAAGGCCCACTTGTGGCAGTTTGCTCTCACCTCTCCCCTTCCCAGTCTTGCCTTAGTGCCACGTCAGCCCTCCTGCTTTCTGCCACTGTGCGATCAGCAAAGATCTCCATCTCCAATGATCCGCAGAATGACACGCTGGTCTACTACCTGGATGGCGGTGTGCTGATTGCGCTTGGGGAGAAGGTGCTTTTTAATGTTTTTATTTTTTATATTTTTGGCTGCACCTCACGGCTTGTGGGATTTTAGTTCCCTGACCAGGGATCAAACCCGGGTCCTCAGCAGTGAAGATGCAGAGTCCTAACCCCTGGATGGCCGGGCAATTCCTGAGCCAGTGCTTTTTAGATGCATTTCCCAGGTGCACCGACCTCCAGGATTTGGGAGCAAACCCACGCCCTCTTCTACAACTCCCTGTTCTCCTTTTGAGAAACATTCCCCTGGCTGGCCGTGGGCCTGGTAGAGGCTGAACGCTGGGCATCGAGTGACCATGCAGCTGAGCTTCTGTCTCAGACTGGTTGACCCCGAAACAGACTCTAGGCTGGAGATTGCGGGCAGGAGGCTTCTTGGGGGAGTGCTCTTAGAAATAAACCTCAGTACTGGAGTGAAGGAGATGGAATTGGGCAGAGGGAGACACCGAACTGTGATGAAGCTGCTACAGCGGGCTCGCCAGTCCCAGGGGAGATCTGGAACTGGCTTAGCCCTTCAGTGAGGTCCCACATTGAGGCAGGGGAGCTGGCTCGTTTTCCCCCTCCACTGGTGTGGCCATCAGAAGCAGGCTTCCTCCGGGGTGGGGCCGTGTCTTTGGGTGGAGGCCAGGCCCAGAGTGACTCAACTGCAAGCCATCAGAGGGCACCGTCCCTGCGACTGGGGAACAAAGGAATCAGTCCTGGAGCGGGGGGGGGGGGGGGGGGCTCGCTGAATGGCTCAGCGTCCTCTGCAGCATCCAGTTGGGACCTGGCCGTCATCAGGGCCGCCGAACCAGGAGGTAGCACGTGGAGCAGCACCTGGCCTGGAGCGGGGATACGCTCCATCATGAGGACGCTGCGTGAGCAGGTGGTCAGGTTCCTTACACATTGACCCCAGATTCAGTCTCTCCCGACCTGCACCTGTGGCCTTATGAACATTTAATCGCGGAGAAAACCTCGTGGACCTGGTTTATAGATGATTCTGCCTGATACCCTGGCATTGACTGGAAGGAAGTGGACGCCTGCAGCGTTGTAGCCCCATCCAGGGCTGCCCCGAAGAACACGGTGAAGGGAAACCCTTTCAGGTGGTGTTCAAGCAAAACATTGAGTTTTCCACTTTGTTTGGACGGATGGCAAACAAGAACTCCGGACCTACAGTGATTCATGGGCGGCCCCTAATGGTTTAGCTCTGGGAGGCCAAATCTGGCCAGCGTCTGATTTGGTAAATCAAGTTTTATTGGAGGTACAGCCGCACCCCTTTGTTTGCTTGCTGTCTCTGCTGCTTTCATGTCACTACGACACAGGTGAGTAGTGGTGACAGAGGACATACAGCCCACAAAGCCTGGAATATTTAAAACTTGGTAGAAAATGTCTGCTGACCCCTGGTGTGGCAGAATGATCAGGGATTTGGAAAGAACAGAACTGGAAGATGGGTGATGAAGAGGTGACAAAGAGGTGTGGGTAAGAAATCAGTGATGGGAGTTCTCAGGGTGGACAAACCACCGCGACTACTCCCAAGGGGCATCCCCACCGCAGACGAAGCTCAGGAATCAGGTGGATGGAATGACCTGGGAGTGAAGGAAAGGGTTTCTCCGTGGATGTCTGGTGGCCCCTTTCCCCAGCTGGTGCTTGTTTGCTGAGTTCATGTTCACTGTGGCCATGGTGTTTTCACTGGAAGAGACACATGTTCTGGAGATGGATTTACCTTCTCTGGCCATCCTGCTTTTGCCGGCGCCCCCATCCGCGGACTCTGCGGGTGCTTCATTTCCTGCTGTGGTTCAGGATTGCTTCTGATCAAGGAGTTCATTTCAAGGAGTTCAAGAAGTGTGGCAATGGCTTTATGCTCATGGAAGTCTCTGGTTTTACCAAATACAGCATTACTCAGAAGCAACTGCCTAATGGGCGGTGGGCTGGCCTCCTGCAGACTCACTGACATCACCCCGAGAGGATGGCGTTCTCCCTTCAGGATGCTGTGTGCACTTGAACCTGGGACCAAAGAATGGGGTTGCTCTTCCATGTCTGGAATCCATGGGCCCAGGAATCAAGGGGTGGGGTGAGAGTAGCTTTCCTCATCACCCCTAATATCCCACTCAGGGATTTTTTGCTTCTCCTCCTGGCAACTCTGAACTCTGCTGGTTTGGAGGCTTTAGTTCCCAAGGAGGGACTGCTTCCTCCGGGGGACATGGTTAGTTACCGGATTGAGTTGGCCCTGTTGGGTGCCTCACCCACTAACCAACAGGCAAAGGGGGTTACTCTGCTCCTTCCGTTACTGATCCGGATCACCAAGGGGACATTGGGTTCCTGCTCTGTAATGCATGATTCTTCCTTCTCTCTCCTCCTTTCCCTGATTTTATCATTATTTAATACAAGCTGGAGGTCAATTTTTTTTTGCGGTGCACGGGCCTCTCACCGTTGCGGCCTCTCCCGTTGCGGAGCACAGGCTCCGGACGCACAGGCTCAGCGGCCATGGCTCACGGGCCCAGCCGCTCCGCGGCATGTGGGATCTTCCGGGACTGGGGCACGAACCCGTGTCCCCTGCATCGGCAGGCGGACTCTAAACCACTGTGCCACCAGGGAAGCCCTGGAGGTCAAATTTACAGTTTAGGTAGCAGAATTTTCAGATTGGGTGGTGACTGAACTGGAGGAGAAATTAGCGTGTCCTGGAGATGGACGGTGTGCTTGCCTTGTTACCGAGTCTGAGCTCCTACTGCTCGCCGCAGACAGGCCAATAATAGGAGAGAGTTGCTGGGGCAAGGAATAGCGACTTTATTCAGAAAGCCAGCAAACTGAGATGATGCGGGGCTCGTGCCCCAAAGAACCATCTTGCCTGAGTTAGAATTCAGGCTCTGTTTATACTAAAAGGGGAAGGGAGTAAAGTCAAACACTTCCTGGTTCCCATCAGCCTCTGGACAGACGGGATGTGTTAATTCCTTCCTCCCTGCAGTCATTCATGGGCAGCGTCCCTTCAGTGATTAACTTGTAATGGAATACAAAAGGTTCTTCCTTATTACAGCCTCCTGGGATGAACGCGCTGACTGTTGGGACTTTCATCTTCCCATTTGTGGGAGAGGGTGGGATTGTCTATGTGTGAAGGATCATTTCATCTTGTTACGTTACCACAGAGTAATTTTTGTTGTCGTATGGAAGTACAAGTGTGAACAGAGGGTGTATATGGATGCTGAGTGGGCAAAGGGTACACTTTGCCCGTCATCAAGTTAGCGTCTTTCAGCTTCAAATCCACCCTTCTGTCCTCTTCTATGGTGTGACGCTCGCTGAGACGCTGGTCCCGCTGGACCCTGACCACAGAGGATGTTAGAGGGAGTGACTACGAGGCTGGAGGAGGAAGGGCCTTGCTCCCTCCTGTCCGTGTGAGTGTCACCCCCGCAAAACCCCTTCACTCCAGCAGCAGCAGTCCCTTCCTGCCGTCGTGCTGGACCCAGCTGCGGTTTTTCCAGCAGGCAGAACTTGTTCCATGTTAACTCCACCTATGCAGGAGGGGCCCTGCGCAGTAAAGGCTTAACTCAGCAGAAAAGCGGGAAGCAGGCTGCACAAGCCAAAGAGAGAACTGGCTTTAACCAGCTCCAGGGAGCTAATGTTTGGGCCTTCGGAACATCCTTCTTCATAGAGTGTCTTTGTTCCCCTGGGGCCTTGGTCCCACCAGCGAGTTTCTGCCAGCAATATGATTTTGGTGACCACCTGCTTTTTTTCACCGGGGGCCGTGGCCACACTGTATCAGTCTGGCCTCTAGGGAGGCTGTGGATGGGTAACTAAGATCAGCCATGTGGGTGCCACACGCACGCCTACAAGACTGACCCCCAGTACAACTCTGGACACCAAGGCTCAGTGATCTCCCTGCTTGACAATACTTCGGATGTTGTCCCATGCTGTTCATGGGAGAATTCAACACTGACCCTTCTCTAGTTCTTGGCCCATTAAACTCTCCACTGGGAGAGGGCAGCTGGAAGCTCGCACCTGGTCTCTCCTTGACCTTGCCGTGCACACGTTTTTCCTTTGCTGATTTTAATCTTTTTTTTTTTTTCTTTCTCCAAACCTTAGCAATCTGTATTCATGCTTCTACATTCTTTTTCTAAAGAATGCCCCCAGCCCCATATTGAATGAGTTTCGGGTACCACAAACTCTAGCTCTACCTGAGCCCCTCCCTGGCCTTTGGAAGGGGCTGCTCAAGGGAGGGGCCGGTCGACTTCAGGGTAAATCCTGCCCCTGCCAATGGCTAAAGTCATACCCCTGGAGCTCACACAATTTGAATTCCAGGTTTGCTGAGCTGGCTTAGAAATTGAGTAAAAAGGGAAAACAGACAAACATGCAAGTGAAAATTCACTTTATTCCATTGGTCTCCTGGGCCCTAGCTCTCCATAAAACTTTGTCCCAAGAGGTCAGCTGCCTCTTATCCAAGCCTGAGCTCCATCTTAGCTCTGGGTCTTGTGGAGTTCCTGGACACTCGTTTTTTTGTTTGGTTTTCATTTTCTTTACGCTTTATTTCCTGACATATGATTTTATTTTTTTTTAATTAAAAAAATTTTTTTTTGTTTTGCTTTTTTTCTAACATCTTTATTAGAGTATAAGTGCCTTACAATGGTGTGTTAGTTTCTGCTTTACAACAAAGTGAATCAGCTATACATATACATATATCCCCATATCTCCTCCCTCTTTCATCTCCCTCCCACCCTCCCTATCCCACCTCTCTAGGTGGTCACAAAGCACCGAGCTGACCTCCCTGTGCTATATGGCTGCTTCCCACTAGCTATCTATTTTACATTTGGTAGCGTATATAAGTCCATGCCACTCTCTCGCTTCATCCCAGCTTACCCTTCCCCCTCCCTGTGCTGGACAAGTCTTGACCTAACCGAAGATGAAACCCTTCCGCCACATGTGGTTTTTTTCCTTCTAAATCCTTCCTTGTCCCACCTGACTTTATCTGCTCTGGCACACCCTTCCATATCAGCAATGACTATAATAAATGCCAGTCACAATAGAACTACCATACGACCCAGCAATCCCACTACTGGGCATCTACCCTGAGAAAACCATAATTCAAAGAGTCATGTACCCCAATGTTCATTGCAGCTCTATTTACAATAGCCCGGAGATGGAAACAACCTAAGTGCCCATCATCGGATGAATGGATAAAGAAGATGTGGCACATATATACAATGGAATATTATTCAGCCATAAAAAGGAACGAAACTGAGTTATTTGTAGTGAGGTGGATGGACTTAGAGTCTGTCATACATAGTGAAGTAAGTCAGAAAGAGAAAAACAAATATTGTATGCTAACACATATATATGGAATCTAAGAAAAAAAATGGTTATGAAGAGCCTAGAGGCAGGACAGGAATAAAGACACAGACTTAGAGAATGGACGTGAGGACACGGGGAGGGGGAAGGGTAAGCTGGGACGGAGTGAGAGAGTGGCATGGACTTATATACACTACCAAACGTAAAATAGATAGCTAGTGGGAAGCAGCCGCATAGCACAGGGAGATCAGCTCGGTGCTTTGTGACCACCTAGAGGGGTGGGATAGGGCGGGTGGGAGGGAGATGAAAGAGGGAGGAGATATGGGGATATGTGTGTATGTATAACTGATTCACTTTGTTGAAAAGCAGGAACTAACACACCATTGTAAAGCAATTATACTCCAATAAAGATGTTAAAAAAAAATGCCAGTCACATCCTGTGCGGACTCAAGGCCTGTGGATGACCAGAACGTTGTTCCTTCCACGTGGTACCAGAGCCCCAGAATGCCAGTCCTTGTGGATCATTGTGCAGAGAGGGAGACGTTGCAATGATCACTCAGCGTCCCTTTCTCCCTAAGAACAGACCCAGGGACCGAAGTGTGGGTCACGGTTTTTTAGTGGAAGCTCGGTAGCTTCTGAACTGTGGGGTCAAGGGTTTCAGCCCCTCTGAATTGGGTGCTCCTGTTCATAGGCAGGCGGTGTAGACTGATCTCCTGAAGCTCAGGCAGGTCCAAGGCGGGGCGGGAACCCCCGCCAGGGGAGTGAGGCCAGGCAGCACCAATGGCCCACATGAGGTTAGCCCAGGAATCCAGATTTAGAAAAGACACATTTGTCTTAAGCAAGCATAATCTGCAGAGATGCAGCTCTGCCCACTGTAAAGTTAAGTGTTTACATTTGTAAATGGAACCCTGTAAATGCCATAGAAAAGCCACTGCACACCTCTCTATTCTAGAAGGCTTTTGGGCTACATCTACCTAACTCAAGGTTTCTAACCTGGGGCCCATGGACTCTCTGAGGTCCTAGAGATATTTTCAAGATTCACAAGTTCTTATTTATTTATTTGTTTGTTTATTTATTGAAGTGTATTTGATTTACAACGTTGTGTTAATTTCTGCTGTACAGCAAAGTGATTCAGTTATACATACTTTTTAAATATTCTTTTCCATTATGATTTATCATAGGATTTTTTAAAAAATAAATTGATTTATTTATTTTTGGCTGCGCTGGGTCTTCGTTGCTGTGCGTGGGCTTTCTCTAGTTGTGGCGAGTGGGGGCTACTCTTTGTTGCAGTGCATGGGCTTCTCATTGCAGTGGCTCCTCTTGTTTGTGGAGCACGGGCTCTAGGCGTGCAAGCTTCAGTCGTTGTGGCACGCAGGCTCAGTAGCTGTGGCTTGAGGGCTCTAGAGCTCAAGCTCAATAGTTGTGGCGCAGGGGCTTAGTTGTTCCGTGGCATGTGGGATCTACCCGGACCAGGGCTCGAAACTGTGTCCCCTGCATTGGCAAGCAGATTCTCAACAACTGTGCCACCAGGGAAGTCCCTGTCATAGGATTTTGAATATAGTTCTCTGTGCTATACAGTAGGACCTTGTTGTTTATCCATTCCATATATAAAAGCTTACCTCTGTTAACCTCAACTTCCCACTCCATGCCTCCCTCAACCCCCCACTCTTGGTAACCACCAGTCTGTTCTCTATGTTTGAGATTCATGAGTTTTTTTTTTTACAAGGATTCTTAATTTAGGGTTTCATGTCAATAATAACTTAGACACCTGATTCTGGCCTACCTGCATGACCGCACGTGAATGCACATTGCCATGTGGTTTCATGATCACCGTGTGTGTTTATGACCACATTGGAGTATTAAATGTCACAGCTAATGGGAACAGAAAAGAGTCAGACTAATGTGGCACAGATGTATTTAGGCGGCGGTTCTAGTGGAGAACTGTGGTGAGATGATCAGTCGAACCTGCTGTGCTATTGCTGAGCTATGGGGGTTTTGTTTCAGCAAAATAACGTCATCCTTTATGTTAATTTAGCGCTGTTTGAATTTTACTGGTGGTTTGCTTGGTTTGTGTTTAATTTGTATATTCAGTGTGGCTTGTAGTTCTGTGATAACTATAGACATAGCTTTTGTGTTTGTATAAAAATAATTTATTCAACAAACGGCACTGGGAAAACTGGACAGCCACATGAAAAAGAATGAAGTCGGACCTTTACTTTATACCATATACAAAAATTAACTCAAAATGGATCAAAGGCCTAAACTTAACAGCTAAAACTCTAAAACTCTTAGAAGGAAGCATAAGGGAAAAGCTTCAGGGCCCTGGATTTGGCAGTGATTAATGGACGTGACACCAAAAGCACAGGCAACAAAAGAAAACTAGATAAAATGGACTACATCAAATTTAAAAACTTTTGTGCATCAAAGGACACCATCAACAGAGTGAAAAGGCAGCTCATCAGATGGGAGAAAATATTTGCAAAACATATATCTGATAAGGGGTTAATATCCAGTATATATAAAGAATTCCTACAACTGAACAACAAAGAAAAAAAACAATTAAAAAATGGACAAAGGATTGAAAAGACATTTCTCCAAAGACAATATACAAATGGCTAATAAACACGTGATAAGATGCTCAATGTCACTAATCACTAGGAAAGTGTGAATCAAAATCCCTATGAGATATCACTTCACACCCATCAGGATGACCATTACTAAAAAATTTTAAAAAAAAGAAAGAAAGCAAAAGCAAAAGAAAGTAACATCCGTTGGCAAGGATTTGAAGAAATTGAAATCTTTTGCACTGCCGATGTGAATGTAAAATGATGCAGCCACTGTGGAAAATCGTTTAGTGGTTCCTCAAAAAATTCAGCATAGAATTACTATACAATCCAGGAATTCCAGTCTCTGGAGGAGAAGAGCAAGGGGACAGCCTGTTCAAGGCAGGACCTCGCTGAGATGGGGATGGTTTTCCTGCATTCCCTGGGCTCTCAGGTGTCCCCTCTCCCCAATGCCCTACTCTTCAGATGATCCATCCCCCTTCCACCTGGGATATGGTCCCATGAAAATCTCTTGTCACCCTTTTATCTCTCCCTGGTTCTTTCTGCTTTACCCACAAACAACACCAAGGTCAAAATCAGCACCAGGAGCTCCTGTTCACAGAGTATGTACTACATGCCAATTTGGATCCTTACTGACAAGCTGGTGACTTTAGCAAATTACTAACCTATCTGGGCCTCAGTTCCCTCTCCTATAAGTTGGGCACATAAATACTGATCCTGTGGAGTGGTTGTGAGTTGGGTCATCCTTGGCACTGTTTGGCCTTCAGAATCCATTGCTTCTTTCCTTGATTTGGCTTCATTTCCTAGCATGTCCATTTAGCTCAAACTTGCACCTTTAAATCTGCTGTGGACTTGGCAACCGTATCATCAAGCTCGTTAGGCTGTAGATTAAGGTGTTTCATTAGGCTCTGAGGAGGTTAGAAGGGCTGTCTGTCCTAAGGGTCAAGTTCCCAAGCCTCAGAAGGTGGACTCATGACGTCTTTTTGGTCCCCAGAGACATTCTTCTCTAGCTACGTGGGAGACTGTGCAGTTGCCAGAGAGCAAAGTCCCCCAGGTTTCAGGAAGCTGTGGAGGGATTGTGTGACACCCAGATCTGAGAGGGATGAGGCCACTGCTCTTGGCTGCCCAGACTCTGTTGCGGTGAGCCCTGGGAGTCACACTGAGCCTTGGGAGCCACATTTTGAGGAAGAGTGATGAGCCAGACAGCATTTTGGGGAGGAAAGCCAGGAGAGGAGGCTCAGAAAACAACATCCCACAGGTGGATGCAGTGTAACTTATCACCCATCAGCTCTTGCTGGATTATGTTGAGTGATAAACAGTCACCAAAACACAGCGGTTATGATGCCGACGACTCAGCCTCTGTGCACTGGTGCTGAATTGGATCTCAGAGACGGAGTTTTGGGTGAAGTAGAAAAGAACAGCTTTATTGCTTTGCCAGGCAAAGGGGGACACAGTGGGCTCATGCCCTCAAAAACTGTGTGTCCCCAGCCAGGGGGATTTGATGAGGAGTTTTATAGCAATGGTTCCAGGAGGGGGGTTGCTGATAAGGATCGTGGTGTGTGCAGGGCCTGCATTCCTTTAGTCTGGCCTCAGGTGGTCTCCTGATGAGCTTCTGCAGGTTGTCAAGGTTATCAAACTGTGACCTTCTCTCTGGAATGAAGAATGCTTAATTAAGTAGTTAACATCCATTTATTGGGGGTTTTAGTTCTGGAGAAGAGCTCAAAGTTATTGTTATGTGTATCCGTTGAGGCGAACCAGGACCCTGCCCCAAGGCTGCACTATTGTTTCTTGACTGCTCCTCCCTTATCTCTGCATCCCCTCCCTTCCCTGATTAACGACTGTTTGAACCTGCCCTTTGAACTCAAGGAAAGTCACAGAGGCTGGAGTCTGTTCCCTACAAACAAGAAATGAGGGGCACAGAAGACTTTCCTTGGGGCCCCACAGGGTCCTGCTCAGTTTCAGTTATAACAGCAAAGGTTTGTTCTTGCTAATAGTACATGTTACCTGTGGTGGCTGCAGCCCTGCTCCATGTCCTCTTCATTCCAGGAGTCAGGCTGAAGGATCAGCTAGGAAAGTACTGTTTTTGAGGCAGAGGGATAAGAGTGATGGTTGAACCATGAAATGGCTCTAAAGCCTCTGCTCAGAGGAACATATATCTGTCCAGTTCACATTTTATTGGTCAAAGCAAATCAAATAACCAAGTCTGTCATCAGTGGGGGTGGGGAGATATAAGCTCCCACATGGAGGGGTGGTTGACTATTTGTCTGGCTTAGAGTAGATGCTAAATAACTCTTTGTTTAATGAATGAATAAATGAATCCTCTAATCCTGGAAGGACTTCAGCAAAATATAAACGCCCATTTGTGTTAGCTATCTGTTACTGCATCACAAATTACTCACAAAACTAGTGGCTTAACACAACAATAAACATTTAACATCTCAGATAGCTTCTGTGGGTCAGGAATTTGGGAGTGGCTTAGTGGAATGGTTTAGATGTGAGGTTTCTCATTACACTTGTAGCCCAGATGTTGGTGAGGGCTGCAGCCACCTTTAGGCTTGACTGAGCTGAAGGCTCTGTTTCCAAGACAGGTCACCAACATAGATGATGAATTGGAGCTGGCTGTTGGTTGAAGGTCTCAGTTCCTCATCATGTGAACTTATTCATAGGGCTGCTTGAGGGTGCTTCCAACATGGTGGCTGAATTCCTTCAGAATGAGTGATCCAAGAGAGGGCAAGACGAAGCCAAAGAACAAGAAGAAGTCTTATACGTAGAGTCAAAAGTCATGCACCATCGTTTCTACAATATCCTCTTGGTTACACAGGTCTTCCTATTCAATGTGGGAGAAAGTCACCATATGAACACCAGGAGAGGAGATCACTTGAGGCCATCTACCATAGTTTGCCTCCTGGTCCCCAATAAGTCATGTGCCTCCCGCATGTGAATTCTCTGACTTCCTCTCAAGGTTCCTAAAGTTCAGAATCTCATCATCTAAGTCAGGTACAGATGAGGCTTCTTGGGTAAGGTTCCTCAAGTACTGCTCTCTGAGGACAGTTCCTCTTGATCTGAAGATGTGTGGACTAAAGAGACAGTTATATGGCCCCCCCACCCTTCCATGCATGAAGCATACAATGGTGTGAGAAGCATAAGATAACTATTAAAGACACTCCCAATTCAAAAAAGGAGGCATTCAGGAGTCACTGGTCAATAGCAATCCTGAAATATATCAGAACTTCCAATGTTGGGAGTTCCTTCATTTGGACTTAAGGGCTGGAAATAATTCCCCATGGCTCTTGGCTCTACGCAAACTTGGTTTCACCTTCTGAGTCATCTTTCCTTTTCCATGAAGGGTGGCTTATGTTAGCAGTTGATTGATTTTCTCAGCCTTCTTTCTGCCTGTAGAAGTTTACAAGTCAAAGATTTCTTTTCATTTTGTACTGTCTCTGTCTCTCTCAGTTCAAGCTTGTAATATTTCTGCCAATACAATTCTCATAAAACTTTTTTGGATCTCCTATAAATCTTATTGGGGTTTGCTCCATTAGACAAACCTTTTATTTTTCTTCATGGCGCTTTTGACCATCTGACATTACGTTATACATTTATTTATTATCTGTCACCCCCATTGCAGTGCAAGTTCAAGTGGAAAGGAAACTTTGTCTGTTTTATTCACTGTTAAAACCCTAGTGCCTGTAATAGTGCTGGCATGTTAGTAGGTATCCAATAAATACTTGTTGAATGAATAAGTTAAGTGGCCTCTGCAGAGACACCTAGTATATAAGTAGACGAGTCTTATACTGAGATTCAGAAGCCAATTCTCCTAAGGCCAGTCTGAGAAAGAGGGTCATTGGAAATAACAGGCAACAGGGAGCCACAGCAAGTTATGGAGCAGGGACATGATGGCAGGTCTCAGACTCAAAACAGGCTCTGCTCTGCCAAATCTGGCCTTCTGTTTTCCCAGAAGAGGTGAAACCTTGAGTGGGTCAGGGGTTCTGAGCCTTTTGCCGGAGGTGCGGGGCAAGGGGGTATTTCCTTTTTCAAAAATATAACACTGGTGGGCATTTGGTCCATGGCTCAGCCTAAACAGGGTCTATATACACAAATAGCTTTCTGAGGCAGGGGTTGCTCAGGAGGTTAGGAATGGACTCTAAGCACCAAATTTCTTCAGCCGCCCTAGGGCTGTGTACGTAGGTTGGGGTCCCAGAATATGGCAAAGGCAGGCTTTTGTATGGAAAGATGGAAAAGGAAAATGGATGCGGCTGAAGTTTTAAGAGCACGTGTTGGGGGGACAGTTACTGGAGGGGGTGAGGGCAGAGGCTTCAAAGCAGACAGACCTGGTTAGAGATTCAACTCTGCAAAACGTGATCCAAGCTGATGAAAGGCTATTTATAGCTTTTATTTATTTCACTCATTGTGAATATTCATACGTCTCGCTGTGGAAATATTAATACGTTTGATTACAGGGCACTGCCGCAACTCCCCCGGGGGTGTTTCATGATACACAGTGTATGCACCACATTACCTTTCTAAAATTTGAAGAAATCTGATTTCTGCAATACCTCTGGCCTCAGGGTGTTGGAGAAAGGTCTGTGGATCTATAAAAATACTAATCTCCAGGGTTACTGTAGTAGTACCTGAGAAAATAGACACCAAATGCCAAGTACAGGCACAGGGAAAGACTGTAAGGGAGATGGCCAGACTTAGTGGTGACAGAAGGAAAAATGAGATCCATCTCTGGAAGAGGCTGTGAGGTTAATGGCTCCAGAAGCAAGGAGTTATCTCTCAATGGATGGATGCTGTCCTCTGGAAGCCAAGGAGAAAAGACCTGGTGCATTCTTGGGATTGCCGGTCTCTTCCCAGTTGCAGCTCCTGGTCCTGCTAGATCTCTGTCCTTTGAGGGGTTTGGGGTGAGGTGAGGCTGTAGCTTAGAATCTGGGTACCAGGTCGGATGGTGTTTCCCTCTAAATGGAAGCTAATTAGTGTGGATATATTCATTTCTCTTGGGTACACCTAGGAGAATAATTGCTGGATTATATGGTAACTCTATGTTCAAGCTTTTGAGAAACTTCCAGACTTTTTTTTTTTTGCGGTACGCAGGCCTCTCACTGCTGTGGCCTCTCCCGTTGTGGAGCACAGGCTCCGGACGCGCAGGCTCAGCGGCCATGGCTCACGGACCCAGCTGCTCCGCGGCATGTGGGATCTTCCCGGACCGGGGCACGAACCTGTGTCCCCTGCATCGGCAGGCGGACTCTCAACCACTGCGCCACCTGGGAAGCCCCAGACTTTCTTGAAGTAGCTGCATCATTTTACATTTCCACCAGCGGGATACAAAGGTTCCAATTTCTCCACATCTTTGCCAACACTGTTATTGTTTGTCTTTTTGATTATAGCCATCCTACTGGGGGTGAAGTAGTATCTCATGAGGATTTTAGTAGCATTTTCTTTTTTTAAAAATGTTTATTTATTGGCCGTGCTGTGTGGCATGTGGGATCTTTGTTCCCTGACCAGGGATTGAACCTGCACCCCTTGCCTTGGAAGCGTGGAGTCTTAACCACTGGACCGTCAGGGAAGTCCCCTAGTAGCATTTTTCTAATGGCTAATGATGTTGAGAGTATCTTTTCCTATGTTTATTGGACATTTGTATATATTCTTTGGAGAAAAGCACATTGAGACCATTTGCCCAGTTTTCAATTTGGTTACTTGTCTTTTTATTATTAAGTTGTAAGAGTTCTTTATATATACTGAATACCAGTCCTTCATGAAATATATGATCTGCAAACATTTTCTTCTATTTTGTGGACAGTCTTTTTACTTGCTTGATGGTGTTCTTTGAAGCACAAAAGTTTTTAATTTTGATGATGTCAAGTGTATCTATTTTTTTCTTTTGTAGATCATACTTTTGTGTCATATCAAGAAATCATTGCCTAATCCAAGGTCATGAAGATTTATGCCTATGTTTCCTTCTAAGAGTTTAATAGTTTTAGTGCTTACATTTAGGTCTTTGATCCATTTTGAGTAAATTTTTGTATATGATGTAATTCTTCTGCATGTGGATATCCAGTTGTCCCAGCACCAGTTGTTGAAAAGACTGTTCTTTCCTTATTGAACTGTACTGGCATCCTTGTTGTGAATCAATGGACTATAAATGCGAGGATTTATTTCTGGACTCTCAATTCTATTCCATTGCTCTATGTGTCTATCCTTATGCCAGTACCACACTGTCCTGATTACTGGCTATTCTGGATACCTTGAGTTTACATATGACTTTTAGAATCAACCTACTGATTTTTGCAAATATACAGGTTGGGATTTTGGTAGAGATTGCATCGAATCTGTAGACCAATTTGGGGAGTATTTCCATCTTAACAACATTAAATCTTCCAATCCATGAACATGGGTGTCTTTCCACTTATTTAGGTCTTCTTTTTTTTCAACAATATTTTTTAGTTTTAAGAGGATACGTTTTGCACTTCCTTTGCTAAATCTATTATTTAGAAGTATTTTATTTCATTTGATGGTATTGTAAATAGAATTGTTTTTTAGACATACAGATGGCCAAGAGGCACATGAAAAGCTGCTCAACATCACTAATCATTAGAGAAATGCAAATCAAAACTACAATGAGGTATCACCTCACACCAGTTAGAATGGGCTTCATCAGAACATCTACAAACAACAAATGCTGGAGAGGGTGTGGAGAAAAGGGAACCCTCTTGCACTGTGGGTGGGAATGGAAATTGATACAGCCACTATGGAGAACAGTATGGAGATTTCTTAAAAAACTAAAAATAGAATTACCATATGATCCAGCAATCCCACTCCTGGGCATTTACCAAGAGAAAACTATAATTCAAAAAGACACATGCACCCCTATGTTCATTGCAGCACTATTTACAATAGCCAGGTCATGGAATGCCCATCGCCAGATGAATGGATAAAGAAGTTGTGGTACATATATACAATGGAATATTACTCAGCCATAAAAAGGAACGAAACTGAGTCATTTGTTAAGACGTGGATGGATCTAGAGACTGTCATACAGAGTGAAGTAAGTTGAAAGAGAAAAATAAATATCATATATTAACGCATGTATGTGGAACCTAGAAAAATGGTACAGATGAACCGGTTTATAGGGCAGAAGTTGAGACACAAATGTAGAGAACAAACATATGGACACCAAGGGGGGAAAGCTGTGGGGGGGGGTGGGGATGATGGTGTGCTGAATTGGGCGATTGGCATTGACATGTATACACTGATGTGTATAAAATGGATGACTAATAAGAACCTGCTGTATAAAAAAATAAACAAAATAAAATTCAAAAATTTAAAAAAGAAAAGAGTTGAATATACAGGTAAGCCAAAAATAAAAAATAAAAAACAAACAAAATGAATAATCCCTTGTAATCCTACTACATTGTTAGGAAAGAATATTTTTTAAAAAATAGGCATGTTTGTACATTAAGAATATTCTGGCTCTTTTGAAATTTCTCCTGGCTCTATTGCCACCTGGTTACGTGACATAATGGGTTTAGTGCCATTTCAGTGCCCAACAGGTATTGGCCAGTCTGTGGATGTGCTGTCCTTCCAGATGAGAGGGGCAGGGAAATGCCCAGTATCTACAGAGCCGTCCTTAGAAGATGGGCTTAGTCAGATGAGGGTGGGGCAGGGCATCTGGTTTGTCTGCAGGTGGGACTTATAAAAAGTCATTCTCTGGGTGGCCGGATGTTTTCCACGAGCTCTGCGTGTACCTGAGCATGTGTGCACAAGTGTGTTCCCATGGCATCCTCCAGCTGGAAGGTAGACAGGTATACTGGAGACTCCATAGCTTTGTTAGCTATGGGAAAGAATAAAACTTGGGTTAAGTTTGGTTTATTCATTTGGGTTGAATCCTTCTGGGGCTGAGGGCTTCCCAGCCTGGGGGCGTGTAGCTTTCCTCTGGCTGAACATACACACCACCGGCCCCTCTGTGCTGTCACACCTTGAACCCTTCTTTTTTTTTTTTTGGTCGCACCGTGTGGCATGCAGGATCTTAGTTCCCCTGCCAGGGATTGAACCTGTGCCCCCTGCAATGGAAGTGCAGAGTCTTAACCATTGGGCCGCCAGGGAAGTCCCCTACATGCCTTCTTTGTAAAGCTCTATCTCTCGTGTGCTCAGGTAAGAACTGGGGCGCAGATGACATCTCCCAGGGGACATCCTGGCCTGGCCTGTGTTCTCCTTGGAAAGGGAGCAGATATTAGACTCAGCCCTGCCTGTGATAAATCCAACTCGTTCACAGTGGCTCTGCATCGCTGCAGGTCAAACAAGCCATCAGCCTTGGCCTGGTGAATGGGTGCTTAATCCCCAGAAGTCAGGGCCTAGGGCCAGCGTCAGGCCCTGCTCCCGGCTTACGGCTTACGTATGAGACTCAGAGAAGTGATGACCCTCCCAGCGGTGCTCAGCTGTGGCTGGGCCTGGGGTGCCTGATCTCCAGGCCAGCAACCTCTCTCCACACTCCTTTCCTTCCTAGGAGGTCTGAGGCAGCCCATCCAAGCCCCAAGGGGGCCGTAGACTCAGGTCCTGGGCCCCAAAATGCTGATCTGAGGACAATGACCTGGAAATCAGCAAAGAATTTAAAACACAGGCAGAATCCAACCTACGAAGAGATAGCGCTTGGGGCTGGGCCAGGAAGCAGGTCCCCTGATCTAGCCCGTCAGGGCTAGAAGGATCATCTAGCCTGAAGGAGGACTGGCCACGGCCAATGAGTTTCCACTGGGTGTACCCCCCGGCCGCCCCCCACCCTCTATCGTGCGTGTTGGGAAGGACGTGCACATGTGGGCTTGGACGTGCCAAGTATTTGACCTTCCTCCCCAACGCTGCGTGTGCCTTGAAGGATCCATGTGATGCCAGTGTCACTCCCCCACAATGGGGACGGAACGCTGGGGATGAGCCATGCTGGGGGAGGGACCCCGCTGTTCTTTGGGAGCTAAAACCGGCAGTCTTGCTGAGCAGAGCCCCCGCTGAACAATAGGAAGGGCGGAAGGTGACGGCTTAGAATCTCGGCCTCTGGCTCTGCGAAAGGTGACTTTGAAAGGCTGCATGCGCTCCTGACGAGGTCTGGGCAGCTGAGCTTTACTGTGACAAATGATTCCAGTGCGAGACCGCGCTGTCGGGAGCAGCAGGGATAAAAGGCTCCCTCTCAATGGCTACCCTTCAAACCTTTCTTTTTATTATGGACTATTTCCAATGTACACACAAGTGGAAAGAATAGTACAATAAAGCCCTGCATGCCCCCATCACCCAGCTAGCGTGGATCATTAGCAAGACTTGGCCACATATGCTTCATCTACTTAATCCTCTCTCTTTTTCTTTCTTTCTTTCTGTTGAAGTACTTAAAATAAAATCTTAATCATAATGTGATTTCACTTCTATGATTTCTCTACACACACACACACACACACACACACACACACACACACACACATTCTTACATAACCACAAAGTCATGATCATACCTAACAAAATAAATAATAACCCCTTGGGCTCATCCAATACCCAGTCTATTATCAAATTTTCCTGTTTGCCTCAAAAGTGTCTTTTTATATTATGGTTGGTCTGTTGGACTCTGGTTCCAGAAAAGACCTGTGTGTGGCTTTTGCCTTTAAGGCTCTTAAGGTCTTTCCAATCTAGGGTGGGTCCCCTCCCTTCTCTCTTTAAATTTAATGCTAATGTGACTTCCCTGGTGGTCCAGTGGGTAGGACTCTGCACTCCCAATGCAGGGGCCCCAGGTTCAATTCCTGGTCCGGGAACTAGATCCCACATGCATGCCACAACTAAGACCTGACGCAGCCAAAATAAAAAAATAATTAAAAATTAAAAAAAAATCAATTTAATTCTTTTGATATTGTAGAAGCCCCTGAGGATTTTTCACGTTCTGGGCTGCCTCATAGTATTGCTACCTCTTTCCCCATGTACTTCCCGGAAATGATGTCTCAATTAGAATTAGCCTCAATGGATACTCCATGATGGGGTTTCCCACCGCACCGTATCAGAGGCACATGCATCGGCTTGTCCCTCAGTTGGTGATACTAAAAATGGTCTGTGCGTTCTGACGGTGACAGTCTGCCAACTCCATGTAAGGGCTCCTCACTTGTCAGCTGGTTCCCACCCATGTTCTCCCAACCAGCCATGTCTCCCAGCGTTCATACCCTGTTGTAGTCCGGTCCTCGAATCTGGCTGGCTCCAAGCCTTGCCTTCGACCCTAGCATGTGGTGAGAGTGACACTGTGATTTCCGAGGAGGTCTCGTAGCTTCCCCCTTGGTCTTTCAGAACCTCACTCGGGGGGAAGCTGGCTGCCACGCAAGAAGCCTGGCTGTCCTGAGTCTGCCATGCTGCAAGGAAGCCTAAGCTAGCCACATGGAGAGGTCGCACGACGAGAGGGATGCCCCGCCAGTCCCCGCTGTTCTTGTCATCTCAGCCAAGGCATCAGACATGAGAATGATGGATGGAGAGGATGCTGGATGACTCCAGTCCCAGCCTCCATCTGACCCCAGCAGTCTGAGAGACCCCGAGTGAGACCCACGCAGCTGAGCCGGGTCCACGCTGACTGTAAGGCAGCCTATGGAACAGTTGCTGTCAGTCGCAGTGCTTTGGACGTTTTGTTACTGACCAGAACACCCATTGACTTATCCTCTAAGTGTTTCAACTATTGGTGATTATTGCCTGCGTTCATTATTTTATTAGAAGCTACAACATGGTGTTTTCTAATTCTACCATTTCTCCCACATTTATTTGCAGGAATTCTTTTCTTCAGTACCTAGGTTCCTTGGTGACCCTGAAGTATGGACCCTGCATGAAAGACAGGGGAATTGTGGGGTCCTTTCCTCTTCATTAGTGGGAGGTCACCCTTTTACAGCAGTGACCTGGCCCTTCTTGGATTTGCGGCCCAGATCAAGGCAGTAGAAAGGGAAGAAGAAGCCTGGGGAAGATGAGTGGGAGACTTGGTTTCCAAGGAAACCACAAGGTAAGCATCAGGTCCTCTGAGGATCATTACTTCTTTGTCCTGCGGAAAGCCAGATGCCGACACCTTCTAAGCCAGCTCAGGTGCTTGTGCAGGCAACAAAATGGGCCCCCACGGGAGGGGATGGGGCTTGGAGACCCTTTGGGGGGGACGCTGCTCCCTCCCCTGGGTCCTGGCTGCCTCTCACAAGCCCTCCCTTTCCTCTCAAAGCACCCTCCTTACCCCAAATCTCCTCAGGCCGCAGGGAGAGCCTAGTTTAGGGTGAAATGTACATGGAAAGCTGTCTTCCCTGGGTCTCCATCCTGGGTCTTCATCTGTGAGGATTTGAGATTGAGGGCCCTGCCTGGTCCTGGGCTGAAGCGTTGGCAGGCCTGAGTCCCAAATCCTCCAGAAAAATAAAGAGCAATGACCCAGTGTCCGGCGACTGGTGGTCACTGGTGGTCTGGTGGTCTCAGTGCAAGATTTGCCGAGAGCCACCATCTAACCAGCAATTATTTCGCCATGTAGCCAGACACGACACGACAGGGGCTTAGAGCTGCAGGCACATAATCTCACAAATCCTCACAAGCTCTCCCTGAAGTGGGAGCTGTCTTCACCCACGTTTACAGAAGTAGGAATGGAAGCCCCACCTGGTCGGGTCACCTGTCCAAGGTCACCCAAAGCGCCCCCTGCTGCCTACCTGTAGAATCGGCCCCAGACCGGCTGCCTCTGTCAAGGTTCCCTCTGCTGGGAGTCGGTCTGGTGATGGGCATAAACTTGTATTAATTATTCACCTCTAACTGTGCATTTGGATTTCTCAGTTGACCCTTCAATATGTGTAAAGGATCCGCTCATGTTGCAACCCAGGGTGGTGCCTGAGTTCTGACCGTGGCTCAGACAGGCACCAGCGGTCGTGGGGCCGGCGGGGATGAGGGCACTGGGTCTGCCTGCCGTGGACCAGCCGGACACATGGTCACACAAGTGCCAGGTGGTGGAGCTGGGCCTGAGTCTTTGACATTTTCCTCAGTGCAGGACAGACTTCGCTGGTTCTAAAATAGTATCCTACAGCATCCAGTTCAAAGGATCCGTGGAGGAAATGCCCCTAAACACAATGTCCCCCTCACCAGAAGCCCACGTGAACATGAAGTGTTGTTGTGTGAGCTAACGGGCTCCTCTCTAGGACGTGGGGTGGGACAGCGTCACCCACAGTGATCACGCTGTCCTGGCTCTCTGGTTAGGAGGGAGGGGTCCGGGGTGGCTGAGGGGAGTTCTTGTCCCTGCGGGGCCTGGTTCACACTAGGACGGTGTCGTGCCAGCCCCCCATGGGGATCCTGGGCATCTGAGGGCCGTCTTCCCTTGGACTCTGTCTATGCTGGCTTCCTGGAAAGTTCTGCTGCTTCCACAACCTTCCCAGTCCTTGTCTCCCATTGCAAACCGGAGATACGTCTTCTGGTGCCCAGGCATCTGCCTTCTTGGTTTTCCTCTCCTGGCAAGCACCGTGTGCAGTGTGGGCTGCTTTGGAGCTGTGTTCACTTGTCTTCACATCTCTGCAGATGAGGTCTTCTTGGGAGGGGCTGGGGGCACCGGGAGCTGGTAGGTGAGGGGCTTCTGAGAGTTGTGTGGGAGGAGCCGGGTGTGAAGCATCACCTCCTTGAGGATGGGGATGGCACAGCCTGGGAATTATGGGCTCAGCAAGGGCCTGCCCCGTGTATGGCCTTGGGTGAGGTACCTGCCTCCCAAGTCTCGCTGTCATCTGTCAGCTGGACACAATGGTTCCTCCCTCAGAGGATGGGGTGTGTGTGGTAACTGGGAAGAATAGGATTTCACAAACTTAGGTTGGTGACAGGGCTTTATTTACATCCAGTGAAGTCTGACTCTGGTGGGAGGGAATGCAGTCCCAGCCGTCAACGGCGCCTCCTCTCCAAACCCTGCCACAGGGACCCTGCACAGCTCACAGCTTTGAGGACCAGTCTCTGGGCTACACAGTCACCATGGAGACACCCTTTGCCATGTCCAGTGGTCTCCTGGAGTCCTGTGGTTTCCGTGGCCCCTCTAGGTCAGGGCCCAGGCGCTCTGTGGACACCATGGCCACCCCATTCTTTGGCTTTCGTGAGTCAGGGCCTCTGGGAGTTCACTCTTCAGAGGACCTGTGGGTGCTGCCCTTCCCCAGCTCTGCGGGATCCTTGCTTTCCTCTCCCTATCCCTCCAGGACTCCCAGATAATCTCCCTGTGTTTGGATTTTTATAGAAGGAGACCGTTTGGGGGAAACTTCAGCTTGGATCCAATCACAGTGTCCCCCAGAGGTAAGGGAGCTAATGCCTGGCTTCCTTCCTGGACTCGGGAGCCGGAAATACAGAACAAAGCCCCGCTGACCTCCATGTAGCAGCCCCGCCCTCGGGGGTGTGGGCGCGGCCCTCACCTTCTCCAGGGACTCTTCCTGCCTCCAGCCACGGTACCGGTACCGGTCACACCACCCCAGGGGCAGGGAACTTACTGGTCACCTCCCATGAACCCAGAACAATTCTGGGTGCTTTTACCTGGGATATTTTATCTCATGCCCCCAATAAACTTGTGGGAGAGCGACCATCTCACACCCATTTCCCAGGTGAGGAAGCTGAGGTTCGGGGCACCTGCTCATTCGATGTGACACGGTGTGTGTGTCAGATTGAGCCAGGATTTACATTCCGGTCTTGGAACCCCCAGTTCTCTTCTCCCCTGACAAGGAAACCTTAGCATCGTGGATTAATTAAGACCTTAGATTGCAGTTTGCCCGGTCACACTAATTAAGACCTTAGATTGCAGTTTGCCCGGTCTCTACTTAAATATAGAGATTTTAGAAAATACAGAGAAAAAGAAAAGCATAAAATTCACTGTCCTGCCATCCAGAGATAAAACATTGTATCTTCTCAGAGCAGTGGTTCTCAAGCTGGAGAGTGTACTAGCATCACGGGGAGGGCTTGTGAAAACACGGGGATCTCCTGGGCCTACCTCTGACTGTTTGATACCTCTGAGTGTTTGATTCAGTAGGCCTGGGGTGGCGCCAAGAATTTGCATTTCTCACGAGTTCCCAGGTGATGCTGCCCTTTCTGAGGACCCCACTTTGGGAACCCCTGCTCCAGATCAGGCTCCCGCAACCTCAGCACCGTCGACGTCTCTGTTGAGGACCTGTCCTGTGCACTGAGGGATGTCTGGCAGCATCTCTGGGCCCTACCCACCAGATGCCGGTGGCACCTTCCCCACCTCACTCCCCAGTGTGACAACCAAAAATGTCTCCAGACATTGCCAAATGTCTCTTGGGGAATGAAATTGCCCCCAGTGAGAACCCCCGCTCTGTTCTCGTCTCCTATAGCCGTTTATATTCACACACTCTCCTGCAACACACACACACACACACACACATACACATTCTCACAGACACACACATCCACACACACACATTCTCACAGACACACACATCCACACACATCCACACACACACACACATTCTCACAGACACACACATTTTTCTTTTTCCTCAAGAATGTCAAACTATAGATACAGTTTTCTAACTTGGTTTTTTTCACCTGACAACAGATTGCCAATTAACTCAGCAATTAGCTCTGCTGGCAGCGAAGACAAACAGGTTTCTGCACAGATGATGCAGGACAGATCACTTCAAGCCCACCATGCGCTCTGGCCCAGGAAGCGGGCGGTGGAGGGGGGCTTCAGGTCCTCAGTCTCAGCCCAGAGCAGGTGCCGGACTTGGGGGGCCATGTCGGGGCTGGGGTGTGAATGTCTCACAAAGCTGACAGGCTTCCCAAAACCACGGGCGCAGCTTGAAAGAAAAATGAGCTGTCTGACAACATGATCGTGAGCCCCGACAGAGGCGGTTGGGATACCAGTCTCGCAGCTTCCTCCACCCGCAGTGGGTTTCAGAGATGGTCCAAGAGACCCAGAGCTTGCAGACTGGGAGGGAGGGGTCCCGGCTGCCACCTTTGGCCTGGACGTCGCCAGGCTGTGATTGCACCACTGGGCAATGGCTGTCACTATTGTCGAGTAGGCAGACTACAGGCAGCCGTGATGAAGGCCATGGCTCCTGGGGCCGTGGCTCCTGGGGCCTTTCATGGGATGTTGGCTTTTGTCGCCCCTGGTTATCCCTGAGGTCCTTTGGTCTGTCCGTCTCATGGCTTCATTGTTCCTCAAACCAGGGATCAACCACTACCCACCACCACCCTGCCTGGATGGGGCCTGCTCCTGGGACTGCTGGAAACTGCAAGATGCTGGCCAGCTGGGAGTGTTGGGAAGGGAATCCTGGGAAGGTGAGAGGTGTCCATCACGGCTGCCTCTCCCAACACCTGCTCTGCCCTCCTCTGGCCCCCATTATGCAGCTGTCAAACTGTTTGGGTGGAGTTGACCTTGTTCCCAGCCCAGGGGTGGGCCCTGATTAGTCTAAACCAATCCACATTACCCCGTCCTCGGTTCCACGGGGATTTTCTTTCATCTAGGGGAGGGTATGCTGGAGTCAGTTAGGACTGGCTATCGTGAGCATCTCTTTCCAACTACCTTGTCAATTTGGTAGCTTGCAATCAACCATGGTGGGAGCATTTACACCACAGAAATTGGCAAATGCTACAAATCAGAGCTCCGTCAAACCCAGCCCCCGAGAGCTGGCTAAGCGGCACCCCACTGATCCAGGGATCCAGGAGCCAGGCAGCCCCCCTAGGACCCTCAGAGCGGCTGATGGTAGGATGAAGCTAATGCCTTGGAAGACAGAGCAGAAAGATAGAGCATGCTTTTAGATGATACTGTCTGAGCACACCTCACCTCTGGACTTTGTTTTTGGCTGCATCGGGTCTTCGTTGTGGCGCACGGGCTTTTCTCTAGTTGCGGCGTGCGGGTTTTCTCTCTCTGTTTGTGGTATGTGGGCTCCAGGGTGCGTGAGCTCTGTAGCTGTGGCGTGTGGACTCCAGAGCGCATGGGCTTTGTAGTTTGTGGCACGTGGGCTCTCTCGTTGAGGCATGTGGGGCTTAGTTGCATCATGGCATGTGGGATCTTAGTTCCCCAACCAGGGATCGAACCTGCGTCCCCTGCATTGGAAGGCAGATTCTTTACCACTGGACCACCAGGGATGTCCCTCCTCTGGACTTTTGAGTTACATTTCCCCATTTTCTTGAGGGCATCCTAAACGATACCGCTTGTCAGCTGGGGTGGGGTATTACCAGGGCAGGACCTTCAGCCCTCAGACTACTAGCTCTGGAGCGACGAGAGCTCATTTTTGTTAAAGAGCAGAAATTCTCCAGGCTGTAAGTGTTGCTGGATGGTCCTTCCCCCTCCTCCTGCCTCCTGAGGGGACTTCTGTCCTGGCTGGGTCACTTTCTCTGCTCCTGGCCTTCGAGATGAACCTTGTCCCTGCCACATCAGTTTCCAGACCCCTCGATGCAAAATTGGGAAAGTGGGAAAGAGAGTAGAGGAGACGGTGGGATATGATCTAGTGGGTTTGGGAGATTTTTGGTGGGGAGGAGAGGAGAGGAGAGAGAGAGAGAGAAAGAAGGCTTGGGACACTGATAGCCCACGAGAGGACAGGAGAGATTTCTTGCAGCGTCATTTCCTGAGAGCTGAGGATAGTTGAGGATATCTGGACAACTTCTGGAATACGAGTGTGGGTCTGCACAGAGACTGGACCGGACAGTGTGTCTTGTCTGACCTTTGGTTCCACAGATGCCCCTGCTTGCTAGGGGCTCAGATATCCGGGGCAGAGGTGGGACTGGAGGAGTCTGGGGAGCATTTTGGCTTGTTCTCCTGGGATTTGTCTAGAAGAGAAATGATGGACACAGGTATTTAGGGAGCAACAATTCCACAGCTATGGAAACCAAAGTGTTGTTTTTTTCTGGGAAATCTCCTAACTCTATTCACGTGCCTTAGTCTCTTTTGCACCAAAGAATGTGTAGAAAAGCAGAATGGAGTGACCTGTGGAAAAAGAGAGGAAACAACCCTATTTTAGGAACATTCTGGAAGGAATGGAGAACATGTTTTCAGTACTGTATCTCCGGGTGTACACCAGTCAGTGTGTGGACAAAGCCGGAAGCTCATCCAATTGGCCTTCATGCGGTTGGTTTTGAGTCCTCAGGACCTGTTTCTGGTCTTTAAAACAACCCTTTGCAGCCTGGCTCCTTGCCTATTGTCCTGTGGAAGCAGTTTTCTCAGAGGTCACGGTCCCTCGCCTGCTGACCCAGGTGGGGTCTTTGCTGGGTTCTCCTCTCCTTAGTCCCTCGGCAGTGTCTGCTGGCCTACCTCTGGAGACAAGGCTTCTCTTGGCCTCTGGACATTTCTGTCTCTCTCCTGGAGGCCTGGGGCTTCACTTCCTCCCCTTGGAGTCCCCTCTATCTGCCCTTGGCTCTCTTGTCTTCTATAGGTGCCTCTCCACCATTTCACCTTCACTATGGTTCCTCTCTGCAGAGAGGCTGGACGGCCCTGGGAGTTGTGAGTTTTCAACAAAGAAACAGTCCCCTCCCTAAAAAGATAGACTGTGACTCATTGCAGGGCTGGTAGAGATTCAGGGACCGGGCAGAGCAGGGGTCTCAAACTCTGTTGCTGGAAAGGGCCGGGCAGGTACTATAGAGGGGTGGCCTGGGCCACGTGTGAGGCGTGAGGGAGTGGAGGAGGTGTGGTGAGCTGGATGTAGGGGGCCCTGTGGAAGGGACAGGCGACCACTCAGCTCTAGCTGGCTGTTGTCACGTGGGAGTGAGGAGCTTAGCATTGCCAGAGTAACAGCATTACCTTGCAGAGACAGTGATGAGGATAAACAAGGGGCTACACGCAGTACCCGATGCAGAGCAGGCTGCCAATATACGGAGCTACCGTCTCTGGGAAGCTTCCTGATTCTTCTTCCATGTTGATCTCACTCTCCTCTGAATGGCTGCAAAAGTTGTTATGCCCTCATGTGGTCCTGATCACATAGTGCTTGAGTGACAGGATGTATTGGTCAGCTATTACCATGTAACAAATCATCCCCAAACTCAGTGGCTTAGAACAACAACAACTTATTCTCATGACTTCATGTATTGGTTGGGCTTGGCTGATCCAGCTGGGCTGTGGCTTCTCAGGCTTTGCTTCTGCCGTGGGGGCAGCTCAGTCCCACGTGCCTCTCATCCTCCTTAGGCTGGTGGGCTAGCCAGGCATGCATCTCTATGACAGAGGCACCAGTGGATGAGGGGAACACATGAGGCCTCTCAGGACCTGGCCGACTGTCAGTTCTGTCACTGGCCAATGAACAGCACACGGACAACCTCAAAGTCAAGGAGCAGGAAAGTGGCCCCAACCACGACCATTTCACAGCTAGGGTGTGACACACAAGAGGTGGGGTTGGTGCCGACAATTCAGTCTATGGGATGGAATGGGCACAGTCTGGTTTGGGTCAGTGCCTCATTGCAGTGGCTGACTCTGTGGGGCATGACCCTCCCTAAGAGGTCCCAGGACCCTGCTGGGAGCCATCGCTGAGACAGGGGGTCAAGCAGCCCAAGCAAATCATTAGATCCAGCTTTTCTGTGCAGAAGGGTGGAGAGGGTAGGGAAAGACACACCTGGCAGTGTGGTGCATGCAGTAGGTGCCTACTCAGTGTTCAATCAAGGAACTTAAGTCTAAGTTCAGAAGTCCTATCATCTGTCCAAGGGTGAAAGAAGTAGATTTTCCCTTGGGTGGTGGTGGGAAGGAGCCCAGAACAGGTATCTGGGTGGCTTTGATGTCTCTTCTTAAGGACTTGCTGATTTCTCCCCCAGAGCCAGAAGCACTGTCCAAGAGAGCAGCACGAAAGGAGTCTAGATTTGATCTTGAAATGCCTTTCTTGTTTTTTTTTTTTTTTTTTGCGGTATGCGGGCCTCTCACTGTTGTGGCCTCTTCCGTTGCGGAGCACAGGCTCTGGACGCACAGGCTCAGCGGCCATGGTTCACGGGCCCAGCCGCTCCGCGGCATGTGGGATCCTCCCGGACCGGGGCACGAACCCGCGTCCCCTGCATCGGCAGGCGGACTCTCAACCACTGTGCCACCAGGGAAGCCCTGAAATGCCTTTCTTTAGGGCTTTCTTTTTTTCCTCAAGCAAGTTAGTCTCTTTTCAGTATTTCTTTTCATTTTGTTTTAGATATATCTCCTTTCTAAATAATATGACTGGATTAAAACATTTATTGAGGTATAATAAACATCTAGTATGACACACACTAATTTTCAGCACACAACTTGCCCACATTGAACGCAGATCTGTACCGGAGCAACCAGCACCAGATGAAGCCATAGGACATCCCCCACCCCTCACCAGAAGGCTGCCCCCACCCGAGGTAACCACTATTCTGACTTCTGTCGCTCTTGTGTTGTCTGTTCTTGAACTTCATATGAATTGGATCCCACAGTACGTGCTCTTTTGTGTCTGGGTTTTTTCTCCTAATATTATGTTTGTGAGGTTCATCCATGTTGTTGGGTGTAACAGTAGTTTGTTCTTTTTTTCTTTGCTCTGCGGTAGTTCACTGCATGAACACGCCATTATTTATCTGCCAGTGATGGACATGCGGGTTGTTTCTACTTTGGGGGCTTTATTGAGTAACCTTGCTGTGAACTTTCCTTTGGGTGGAAATATGCATGCATTTCCCTTGGGTATTTATGCAGGAGTGGAGCCACTGGACCATTGTGGAGGCAGGCATATGTTCAGCTTTAGTAGATAGACAGGGCCATGTGGTTTTCCAAAGTGGTTGCATATAATGGGATTTGGGATTTTCTCTCTCTGTTTCTCCTTTCCTCCCTCCCTCCCCCTCCCCTCCCCCCTTCTTCTTTTTCTCTCTCTTTCCTTCTTTCTTCCCCAACTTCATAGTTAATAGGAGAATTTAGCCCGCTCGCCTTTACTGTGACAATTGACATATTTGGTTTTTAAAAATCATTTCCATCTTATTTTATATTTATGTTTGTATTAGTCATAGTACAGTTGCAAGTAACAGAAATCACCTAGTTTAAGCAGAGGGAGATTTATACCAGGACCCAGATGCTTATCAAATTATTGTAATAGCTGGAAGAACTAGTTTTGGGCTGAGGTTTCAGTAGTGATTGTCTGAGTGCCACAACAGAACTGGCCTGAGAGGGAGCAGCTATTTCCGGCATGACCAGGAGGCTGGGGACTCAGCCCACACCATCCCTGCTGGACATGGGGGTCAGGACACACCGCCATGACTGTGGGCTGCAGGATGGCCCAGCCTGGCCACGACTCAGCCCAGAAGACCATGCTTAACGCTGCCTCTGCCCTGGGGACCTCAGCCCCACCACCATCACCCTTGTTTGCCTGAAGCAGAAGCAGGGCCTGGCCTCACTTTTGTCCTCAGATCTCACCCAGGTGCAGCTGCTTGGTAGAAGCAAGGTGATGGGCAGAACAGAGCTGCGAGGGAGGCTAGGAAATGCATTTTGTTTTCTACCTTCCAGCCATCAGCAAGGTGCTCTACAAGGGGTTGGAATGCTGGGGCTTTTCCAATTACTCGACTTCGTTGTTTTCTTTTTTCCTTTTTTCACTTTTACCGGCTTGAACAACTGCATTCTTATTTCTGCTCTCCCGCACCCCCTCTGCTCCTGATTTAGAAGTTCCACTCTACTCCTGGATTCTACTGGTGGTTAACTTTCCATCCTAAATAACCTTATTTAAACCTCAAATTCCCCTTCCCGTATCCAAGCTCAGTATTAAATATACCCTACCCCCTAATGTTTTACTTTCCCACTCTGCCCACACCCCCCAAAAAGAGGATTCTGGGACACTTCACTTCCTCTCTCTTGCTCCCTTGTCGCTGCCACCAACACAATGTCTGGGTTTTATTGATGTCATTTAGAAACTTTAGTTCCAGTCTCAGGCTATTTGATTTCGGGTTTTTTTTGTTGTTGATTTTGGCTGCGTTGGGTCTTTGTTGCTGCTCCTGGGGTTTTCTCTCTAGCTGCAGTGAGCAGGGGCTTCTCTTGCTGTGGAGCACGGGCTCTAGGCATGCAGGCTTCAGTAGTTGCAGCACGCGGCCTCTGGGCTCTAGAGCGCAGATTCAGCAGTTGTGGTGCACGGGCTTAGTTGCTCTGCGGCATGTGGGATCTTCCCACGTGATCATCCAGCGTAACTGTGAGGAAGCTTTGTGCTCACTGCTGGTTTTTAAAAAATTTTTATTTTAATAATGTTAAAAATGATGTCTTTGTATTCCTATAATTTATATTTCTTTGATAACTAGTGAAGGGCACAATGTTTTTTCATTAATTTTTTGAAACATCTTTATTGGAGTATAATTGCTTTACAATGGTGTGTTAGTTCTCACTGCTGCTTCTTGCCTTCTCTGTTTTCTACTCTTTTAAGTCTTCCATTCCGATTCGATTTCCAACTTGTCAGAGCACGTCCTGCTCTGTTTCCCTTGTTGGTGGTGAAGGAGTCTTTCTTTTCCTGGTCTCCTGCGTTCTGTCACCAGTCTGTGGATGGGAAGCCTGCGTCTCCGTCTGTCAGGAGCCTTTCAGTCTGGAAGCTCCAAAGACTTTGTCTTTATCTGTGGAGTTCGGACGTCTCACCCGGCTGCGTCGAAGTGTGTATTTTTTATTCATCCCTCCTGCCTGCAGCCCTTTCAAATCTCAAGATTCATGTCTCTCTTCCACTTGACTATTTCTTAAATTACCACATCTCCTTTTGTCATTTTTCTCCTTCCAGAAACCTTATTACTCACAGATTCGGGTGCCTGGTCTGACGATCTTATTCGTGCTTTCGTTTCTTTGTGTCTTGGCTCTGTGCTGGGAGCGAGCTCTTCCATCTCATCGTCTAGAATGCAGCTTCTGCTCTCAGAGGACCTTTCCTTTTTTCACTTCCTCTATTAAATGTTAATTCTGGAAATCGTGTGTGAGTGTCTGTTTTGAGATCTCGAATGCCTCCTTCCTGTGCGCTGTGTGCACCCCCCTGGCGGGTCTCATCCGATTCATTAGGGCCTCTTTGCGCAGAGAGCAGAGGTCGCCCTGTCCAGCTGGGAATGCCCGCCCAAAGGAGTGGTGGGAGTCTGGCGGGTAGAACAAGGGCTGGTGGCACCCTTCACCGAGCCGTGCTGTGGGAGAGCACTGTGTACTCCCAGGTCTCCACAAAAAGAGCAGAAAGCCCCCAGCAGCAAGTGCTGTACAGTCCCCAAGGCGGGAATGACCCCCAACCCCTTCAGTCCTGGGCAAGGAAGTTAATGCGGAAGGATCCTGAGGCCGTGGAGAGTAATGGAAAGAGAGCTTTGTTAAAAGAGGAGGATTAAGACCCAATCGAGGAGTGTCCTTCACGTGGGAGGAAGAGCCAAGTGGCTAGTGGTGACCAGAGGGGGAGCTGTGGCAGGGACAGTTTTCGGGGTTCACTAAATGTGCCTCATTTTCTTCCGGGCACAGAGTAAACCACAGTTCCCAGCATCCCCTGCAGATGGGTGGGTCCAAGGGACCGTGTAACCTGTTCTGGCCAATGGAATGTGAGCAGAAGGTACGGGCGCAGCGATCTGGGAGCATATGTTGAGGATGGCAGAACCACACGGTGGAAGGATCTTAGGTTTCTGAGTCACTCCCTGGAGCAGAACACCCCAACCAGGAATGCCCGTGTTGGACTCTGCATGAGCAAGAGGTAGACTCTGGCTGTGTCGGCTCCAGGGCTGTCGAGCATGCTTTCCTGGAAGTCTCTTGGTACAGCTCATTGACCAGAACTGGATCGCACGCTCTCGCCTGAGTTGTTTGCAGGTGGCGTTGGTATCCAAACAACATTTGGGTTTCGTCAGCAAGGAATACGGTGGGAATTGATTTGGAGTAGGCGACCACCAGTGACTGCTACGTTAGTGAGGCTAAACAGCTTTTTATTTATTTTCTTTTTTTTTAAACAGCTTTTTATATATTTATGACCTAATTTCACTTTTCATCAATTGCCTCTTTGTGTGACTTTGCCTATTTTTCTACCAAGGTTTTCATCTTTGATGTTGTGATTGGTAAGGCCTTGTGTTGTATTAGGGATCGTAGTGCACATCTGTCATGATTCTTGTCCACCTGACGTCTGATTCCTCTTCGCCCCTTGGGAGTATCCCTTGATTTCTGCCCTGAAAGCTATAAAGGGCAGGAGCTCACCTTTCAGCCCCGCTTGGAGCGAGGATGCAGGCCTGTGATTGAGACCCTGCCACTCAGATGCTCTCGTCTCAGAAATGCAATTGGATGCTAGTGATGGGAGGAAGCAGGAACTGTGCAGACTTTATTCTGGAGAGGATGGCAGCAGTGGCAGCCGACCTGTGGCCCTGCCGGTGCCCAGCATGGGGGACAGAAGTGGGGTCATTACCTGACCAACTGTAGCACAACTGCCGTTCCTGTCTGGGAGGACAGCCCTCCCAGAGAGTCTGTGCTGGACTCAATATCCATCCCTCTTCTGCTTAAATCAGCTAAAGTCAGTTTCTGTTGCTTAGAACAACAACAAAACCCAGCTGTGATACTAACCCTCTGTATCTGTTGCAAATCTCTTTTTTCGTTGTCACAACCTTATACACACAATAGCTTTTCCCATAGAGGCATTTTAGATCCTTAGGTAAATAGGTCAACCATTTCCATAGTTGTCTCTGATTTTCAAGTCGTGTTTAGAAAGGCCTTCCATAGGACTTCCCTGGTGGTGCAGTGGTTAAGAATCTGCCCGCCAATGCGGGGGACACGGGTTCGATCCCTGGTCCGGGAAGAGTCCACATGCCGCGGAGCAGCTAAGCCTGTGTGCCACAACTACTGAAACCCGCACGCCTAGAGCCCGTGCTCTGCAACAAGAGAAGCCAGAGCACCACAATGAAGAGTAGCCTTGCTCACTGCAACTAGAGAAAACCCGTGTGTAGCAACGAAGACCCAGTGCGGCCATAAATAAATAAATACATAAAAAGAAAGGCCTTCTATAATCCAAGATTATAAAAATATTCACCCGTATGTTAAATTTTTAAAATTTCAAGTTATTGTTTCATTCAAATATTTATATTTAAATATGTTATGTTTAAACCTATACATACTTAAAGTCAAATACTATCACTAGAGTTGAAAAAAAAATGCGTTCTTGGCTTCATTTCCGATTCCTGAAACCCCCTCTCCAGAGGCAACCACATTCAGCTTTTTATAGATGTTTCCTCTTTTTTGTGTGATCACTGCCTCTCAGTGAAGTGGTTTCACTTTAATTCCTGGTTTTCAGTTTTAGATATATCTCTTCGTTTGCTACCATGGGAAACGAGGTCTTACTTTCTTAGCATCCACACTTCTATTTTCTGAAACCGCCCAGCCCTTTCTAAACCAATAGGCCCCCTCCATTTTCTGTGGCAGATTATGTGTTGAAGAAGATGGTGGTTTGTCCTACGGTTTCCTGCAGTCTGGATTTTGCCGGTTGCACGCCATCGGCGTTTTTGAACGTGTTCCTCTATCCCCTGTGTTTCCTGTGACTTGGCGGTTGGATCTAGAGCAGGGGGTAGCAAACCTTTTCTGTCAAAAGCCAGATAGTAAATGTTTTAGGCTTCGTGCACCACATGAGTTCTGCTGCAGTTCCTCAAATCTGTGCTGTAGCATGAAAGCAGTGTAGACAATACATAAACAAATGAGCAGGGATGCATCAAGCCGGACTTGGGGCCCTGGCTCGCAGACCCCTGAGGTAAGGCTTGATCTGCTCAGCACCTCTTTGGAGCTGCCTTGTTAAGGAGGCAATTCATGTCCCATTGTTTCCAACTGTTTTTTTTTTTTTCTCTTTTTTAAAATTGGGATAAAACAAACATAAAATTTACCATCTGAACCATTTTTAAGCGTACAGCTCCATGGTTACTAGATACATTCACATTGTTGTACAGCTGTTACTATCCTCCATCCCCTTAAATCTTTTCATCTTGTAAAACAGAAAGTGTCCCCATTAAACACTCCCCCTCCCCCGGCCCCCAGATAAAGGCAACCACCATGATACTTTGTGTCTTTATGATCCAATTACTTTTTTAAAAAAAATTTTTATTGAGTTATAGTTGTTTTACAGTGTTGTGTTAGTTTTAGGTGTACAGCAAAGTGATTCAGTCCCATATATATATATATATATATATATATATGTAATTTTTTAGTTCTTCTCCATTATAGGTTATTACAAAATATTGAAAATAGTTCCTGGTGCTATACAGTAGGTCCTTGTTGTCTATGCAATTGCATTTTAAGTCGAAAAACACAAAATGAGGTCAAAACTGAAAGTGGAGTTCACCCATGATCCCGACACATTTTTGGGGAAGTGTGTAAATTGAGAAGTGAAAGCTGTACCTTCAATACTACTCCCCACCCCCCAGAACCTCTACTAACAGCTGGGTAGTTTCTTCCGGACCTTTTAATGTACTTAGAAGAACCTCTGTCTTATAACTGTGCAGGCTGCCTCCTTTCTGTCCACAGGGGTGTCTGGAAGGGGAAGGGTGGAGGACCGACCTTCCATCTCCACCTCCGGGGGGCCGTTGACTCACTGCTGAGGGGGTGGGCCAATGCCCCCCAAGCCACTATGGAGCAGGGACACCTTCTCCCCTTTCTGAATTTTCGTTGCCTCTTTTCTTGGAATAATGCAAACACCAGAATGGATTTTCAGTTTCTCTTTCTTGGGATGTTCACGAAGTTTCCCCCAGGAGTCAAGGGCGGGGGCAGAGGCTGCACATCGTGCCCTGGGTGGGCCGATCCGCTCCCTCGTGTGGGCAGAGGCGGGCTCACGGCGCCCCCAAGGAAGCACCTTGGTTCCTCCCCTTACCAATCCTCTCCCTTTCCATCCTGTGCCATCCAGCCTAGGCCACCCCCTCCCCTGGGACACCGCCCTGCAGTCTCCCAAGTCCCTTCAGCCGCTTGCAGATTCCACCTCCCCTGTCATCCACTAGGTGGCGCTCTCCTCTTCTGCGTGCCTCCCGGCTTTCGTGGAGGGCGGTGGCCCGAGGGACGGAGCTCAGACCTCTGTTTCTAATGATTTGGGGTGGCGGGGGTGGGGGGAGCCCCGGTGCAGGGAAAAGCGGTGGGGAGTGGAAAACTGGAATCAGAGGCAGCTCGCACACTAAGATAATGGGGTGTCAAGGTCAGACGTTGTGGCTCCCTTTGGTGCGGCCTTTAAGAAAATAGGCCAGCAAGTCTGCCATCCTTGCAAAGTTGGGGTCATGGTTAACTGGCTTTGGAACTCCTAGCTAAGCAACCCCGTCCGGCTTATCACTTTGAGGGGCCACGGGTGGAGTGGGAATTTGGGGGACTTTCTTCGGAGAGAATAGTGTGACCTTTGGTGTCCCCACCCACCTTACTCGAGGTGATATGGAGAGGCACCCACAGAGCTGCTTGGAGGGGTTGATCTGTATCCCCTGCAGCTTGGGTGGGTGACTGACTCCCACCAGAGACCATGAAATGGTGACTGCCTAGTGATTCAGCCTGAGGTAGCAGAAAAGAGGGCTGAGGTTCTGGTAGATGTTGGTGTCCTGACCAGATCCCCTTTTCGGAGCTGGTGCACCCTGCCGCCTTCGCTGGAGAAGTGCCCTCAGCTGACAGAGCCACAGTGCCTGGAAGGTTCAGGGGATGGCCCAGAGTCAATGGCTAACTGATAACAGTAGGGTGTGAGAGGCTGTCCCCTCGCCTCTAGACGGGGGTAAGTCTGTGGTACAAGTTGTGCCATCCTGCTTCCCTCACTCCCAGAGGGGCTGGTCCTGACAAGCTCCCCCTAGTAAATCCCTGCTCCTGAAACCCTGTCTCGGGCTCTGCTTCCAGCTACCCGAAGGCAGGTCGTACCGGGAGTGATCCTAGGAAGCTGACTCCGAGGATGAGATTCTGCACTGGATGCCTTGCTGGCCAGTTGTGAGGAGGCCCCGTCACTGGTGGGGGGCAGAGAGCTGACAGTCCTAACTGCTCAACTTGGTCACACCTGGGACAGGACTCAGGTGGACAGGGATGTTCTGGCTTATGCAGTATCCCTGGTGCTTGAGAGACAGTGGGGAAAATAATAATCGTGAGGACCGTGGGAGGGGAGGCTGTTGCTGGGGACCACTGATGCTTTGAAGGAAAAAATCCCAACAGCTTAGGCCACTGATCACCTGTTTAAAGCAAAATCAGGAGGATTCCTAGACAGCATTTAAAGAAACCTCTTCTGCAGCCAGAGGGCAGACAGCTGGAGGAAGACTCGGGACTCAACTGTAACAGGATTTCAGAGAGAGCTGAATTCCCACCCCGGGGAAGTCTCCCCTCCAAAGCCAGGGCCCTGGGAGGGAGCGGCGGAGATCCTGAGACCTGAGATGGAGCTGTAGGGGAGGTGTTCTTGAAAACCTCAAGCCCCCAGACCCTCCTGTACTCTTGGGCCCACAAAAGTGGCCCATCCCTCCTGTTGGAATAAAGACGTCCCCCTCTTCCTTTCTTTCCTTCTTTTTTTTTTTAAAAAATATATTTATTTATTTGGCTACTTCGGGTCTTAGTTGCGGCGTACGGGATCTTTCCTTGAGGCGCGTGGGCTTAGTTACCCTGCGGCATGTGGGATCTTAGTTCCCGGACCAGGGCTTGAACCTGTGTCCTCTGCATTGGAAGGTGGATTCTTAACCACTGGACCACCAGAGAAGTTCCCCCCCCAACGCCCCTTTTTTAAAAAAAATATTTATTTATTTAATTTATTTATTTTCCTTATTTTTTTGGCTGCATTGGGTCTTAGTTTTAGCACAGGGGATCTTTGTTGAGGCATGTGGAATCATTTCATTAAGTTGTACAGTCTGCTCAGATTTCTCTCTAGCTGTGACGTGTGGGTTTTATCTCTCTCTTTGAGGTCAATAGTCGTGGCACGCGGGCTTAGTTGCCCCGCAGCATGTGGGATCTTAGTTCCCCGACCAGGGCTCGAACCTGCATCCCCTGCATTGGAAGGCGGATTCTTTACCTCTGGACCACCAGGGAAGTTCCCACCAACCCCCATTTATTAAAAACTAAGCAGAAATCTTAAATAAGGGGCGCTGTTCTACAAAACAAAGCCTACCCTCTTCAGGATCTGCTCCCACCTCCCCACTTGACCACCAGACCCCAAAGTACAATAACATCTCAGCACGCCCTGACCAGGGGAGTGTTTTGACTGCTACGGGGCAGGAGGACTTAATCATCAATGGAGCTGCAGGAGCAAGTGATCAGGGGCTGGCAGAGACGGGGAGAATATTTCTAGCAGTGGACTCTGGAGGTTCCGGATCAAGGGAGGCTGAATATAAGCTGGATATTGAAGAGTTTAACAGTATTGAAAGACTCTCTAAAATTTGACTCTTGGAAAGGCCCTTGGGAGATGGTTCTCGGAACCTTGGAAGAAGTAATAGTGCACGTTCAGTGAAGTAGATGCTGGAACAGCTGGGGCAGACTATGGGAGAAAGTGTGCAAAGGCTCAGAAAAGCTAGAATGGGTCTTCTACTGTAGATTGGAAAGCCTGCTGGCTGACTAAATCCTGGGAGGATCCCCCTCTTTACCAGTGTGATAAGCAGTGGACTGGGGAGGTGGCACCAGCAGCATTGAGAAGCCCAGGGGTGACTGTAGGCTGGGCCTGAGAATGGGAGATGTTGCTACAGAGCTGAGCTCCCCAGTAGCAATGGGGATGATTGGATGCTGGAAGAGCAGAGACCAGAGGCCAGCACTTTCCTGTAGACAACCAAGGTGGGTGCAATTACCCAAAAGGACAGCAAGGTTGGCATGGCACCCAAGGGCCCTGACCTGCAGGAGATGGAGGTCAGGAGATGGCTAATAGGACATGACGTTTCCAGGGGCAAGATATTTGGGCAGCCACCATGAGTATTGTTTAATGTATATAATTGAAAGTGATCAAGAAGGGATTAGCAGGAGGCCAAGGTCAGATGCCCCAATGAAAGTGGTGATCCCTTGCCCAAACTTGAACCAGTTCTCAAACTCAGAATCCACCAGCTGAAAGAGGGGTCGGTCCCATGACTTCCGCAATACCATGGCAAGCATACAGAGCAACGATTTCTCCAGTCTTTCCCTAAAGCAACTGTATTAGTCTACTAGGACTGCTGTGACAAACTGGGTTGCTTAAACAACAGAAATTTATTTTCTCATAGTTCTGGAGGCCAGAAATCAGAAATCAAAGGGTTGGCAGCGCTGTTTGCTTCTGAAGGCTGTGAGGGAGAGTCGGTTCCAGGCCTCTCCCTTAGCTTCTGGTGGTTTCCTTGGCTTGCAGATACATCACCCTGATCTCAGCCTTCACCTTCGCCTGATGCTCTCCATGTGTGCGTATCTGTCTCTGTGTCCAAATTTCCCCTTTTTATAAGGACACACGCATATTGGATTGGGGGCCTCATCTTACTTGATAAACTGCAAAGACCCTATTTCCAAATAGGGTCACATTCAGAGGTACTGGAGGTTAGGACTTCGACATTTTTTTTGGGGGGGAGACACAATTCAACCTGTAACAGGAAACTTCAACCATTCATTCTAGTAACCGTACTTGGGGAAATGGTGTATGTCAGTTCAGATCCCCTGGGAGCAGGCAGCTGGAGTTAGAGGTGCAAGAGGTTTATGGGGTCATCCTCTGTGAAAGGACAAGGACGTAGCAGGAGCAGCTGGGAAAGCTTTCAGGCTGCGGCGGGGGTCTGCCGCTTGTGGAAGGAGAGTGGGAAGGAATGGGGGTTGGGCAGGAGAAGCCCCCAGCTGCAGTGCAGCTGTGATGGAGCCAGAGCCCAAAGATTGCCCTTTATAGGAGTCCTTCACTGGGAAGAGGATGCCAGGCCCTACTACCCCTGCTGTGTGTGGTTGTTGACCCAGAGCTGCCAGGGGACGGCATGGCCTTGGCTCCAGCACTGTGGTGCCGCATGGAGGCTGTGAGTGCACTGCCTTGTGGCGGTTTCTCTCTTGAAGGGAGAGCTTAGTGGCGTATCTCTACGGCTGCCACAACGGGTCACCTAGATCATTTGAGGGCTGTTGGATCTAGCGTCCAAACTGACATTGACACCCAGGGATCCAAGGGCCCTCCTGTTACAGTAGAATAAGAATGCACAGGGACCAGGTGATAAAGGGAGGCCTGGCCTAGGTTCATCTCACAATGGGCCTGTTGTATCCAGAGACACACTTGGCAGTCATTTTCCCAGTCCCTGAACATATGAATGGGATGCTTGGCAGTTCACAGACCTTTTTTTTTTTTCTTTTTTGGCAGTACGCAGGACTCTCACTGTTGTGGCCTCTCCCGTTGTGGAGCACAGGCTCCGGACGCGCAGGCTCAGCGGCCATGACTCACGGGCCCAGCCGCTCCGCGGCACGTGGGATCCTCCCGGACCGGGGCACGAACCCGTGTCCCCTGCATCGGCAGGCGGACTCTCAACCACTGCGCCACCGGGGAAGCCCCACAGAACCATCTTGTTGTTCCTCTGAGCAGCAGCCCCTGCTACAGCCTTGATCCTCCTCCCCCCGCCCCATCCTGGCTAAGATAGTAAACCCAAAGCAATATTGCATTTCTGGAGGAATGACAGTAGTGCAATCTTCAGATACTTAAAGGATGCAGGAACAGGGGTCTTTATCACACCCCTGTTGAATTCACCAACCTGGCCCTTGCAAAAACCAGCTGGGTCATGGCAGACAACAGTGGACGACCAGAGACTCAGCCAAGTCCTAGCCTCCAGTGCAGCTTCTAGGAAGGACCTGCGTCTTTGCCAGAGCTGGTTAATATCATTTTGGGTTATGCGACGCGGCTACTGATCTGGCCAACACGTGCCTTCACGGCCTTCCCCCAGGGCTGTGTTCATTCTCCCGCTGTCTGCACAACACAGTCCAGAGGAACTGGCCCATCTGGGCAGCCACCTTGGTCCATTCCAGTGGCAGCACGTTAATCAGACTTGAGGAGTGAGCAGCTGTAGGTGTGAGGGAAGCCTTGGTAGAACGTATGTGCTCTGGAGGCTGGAGGGGGGTGAGCTGAGATTCAGGGCCCTGCCCGTTGGGGAAGTTTTAAAAGGCCCAGTGGTCTGCATGCCGGCTCATTTCCCCTGAAGGAAGGGTCAGCTTATTGCACCCTGTCCCTTCCACCTCCTGGTGGGCCTTCTTGGGCTTGCCGCACTCGGCACTGCTGAATACGTACATATTCAACACTCTTTGGCCCGTTGATTGGGTGACACAGAACGCTGCTGGTTTGGAGCTGCCCTGAAGTATGCATCCATGCTTGGGACATGTGACCTGCCAGATCCCATGGGACTAGAGGTGTCTGTGGCAGAAAAGGTCACTCTGTGGGAAGCTCCCCAGGCACTGGAGCAAGGCCGGGCCGCCCCCAGCAGAGAAGGACTCCTGGTGCGCCACCGGCTGCAGTAGGACCTGAGCACCTGACCAGGGGCCACCCAGTGACCAACTGCCATAACTTGTCATGAGCTGACGAGTCACCCACCAGGTCACAAGGCCAGGCCTCTAAGGCAGAAGGGGGTTGGGCTCACTAAGGTCCCAAAGTGACCGAACAGGTGGCCCAGATTCCTGTGACAGCTCCCACCTGATAGAGGCCTCCCCATGACCAGCTGAGAGGAGGGGAGGTGGGTTGGCGTGTAGATCATCAGCTCCGTGTGCTGGTGTGAGCCCAGGAGGAGGTGGCAGAAGGGGGCCCCACCTCCCAAGAGGCAGTGGGCGGAGCTTCCGGCGGTGGGTGTACTGGCCTGACCGCTGTGTCTTTTGCAGAGCCTCCCCTCTGGGGTCAGAGCAGGGCCGTGCTCAGGTGGAACCCACACCCCTGCTCTGCCCTCTTCTCTTCCCCCACCCACTTCCAGCTTTCGCTGTAGCGTGCGCCCTACTAACTTACACGTTCTCCAATCCCTGCCTCAGTCTTAACGGGTACAGGGCTTTCTTTTGAGTGATGGAAAAGTTTTGGAGCTGGATAGAGGTGGTGGTATTTTCAGTGTGCTAAATGCCAAGGAAAGGTATGCTTTAGAACTGTTGATTTTATATTATGTGAATTTCGCCTTACTTTAAAATTGATGTATGAAAAATAAGAACCCCCTCTCCCCTGCCACACGTACAGACACACATACGTGGGCACGCACACACACATCTGCCCCTGTGAGCTTCCTGAGGGCTGAGCCTCAGCCTGAAGTGAAGTGGAGCGGTGGACTATTACCTGGTCTTGGGCGTGTTAATTACTGCACCAAGACTGTTCTAGAAGTGGAGGGCTGACGTATTATCTAAGGGGCAGAACTGCACCCTCAGGCCGTGCTCTTCCTCGGCACCGGCTACCCCGGCATTTATTTCCTTCCCGAAATCCTGCTTCATTAACATCACCTTTACTTTCTTCCTCGTGCACACCAACCCCAGCTAAATGACTCACTTCTTTTTAACCCCCTGTGTATCTTTACAAAGCTTTCCCTCATTCGTGGACTAGCATGACATCTAAAGAGAATTCACCTCCCCTGATAGGAGTCCAGGGCTCTCTCTTGGCTTATGGAGGAGGGGAAATGGGACTGAGAGTGTTGGAAGGGGAGAGGTGAGAGGGGGGCTTCAGGAAGTGTCCTCACTGTTCAGGCATCAGTCAGATGCCCCCTTCTCACTGAGCCCCCCACCAGCTCTCCATCTCAGGGGGGTCCCCTTGCCATTACACGCCCCTGCTACATTTTCTGTATTTTCTCTGTAATATTTACAGCTTGAAATTATCTTATGTCTACGCTTGTTTACTTATTTATTGTCTGTTTCTTCCACTGGAAGTCGGCCCCAGCATTTACTGAGCAAATGAGCCCCTCTGTCTAGGTCAATACGTGTTATCTGCTCCTTGCCTTAAAAAATGGTGGTAAAGTATACATGGCATAAAATTTACCATTTTAACCATTTATAAGTGTACAGTTCAGTGGCATTAAGTACGGTCATATTTTTGAGCAACCGTCACCATCTTCTACCCCCAGAACATTTTCATTGTCCCAAACTGAACCTCTTTCCCCGTTAAACACGAACTCCTCATACCCCTCCCCCAGCCCCTGGCACCCGCCATTCTGATGTCTGTGTCTATGAACTTGACTACTCTAGGGACTTCCTATAAGTGGAATCAGACAGCGCTTGTCCTTTTGTGATTGGCTGTTTCACTTAGCTTACGTCTTTCAGGTTTATCCGTGTTGTAGCGGGTGTCAGAATTTCCTTTCTTTTTAAGGCTGAATAGTATCCCATGGTGTATACAGCCAAACTTCACCCCTTGTTTCTAATGATGAAGTGGTATAGTTGCCTTTATTTAAAGATTCTGTATCGAGAGACATTTAGGTTTCCTTTAAAATTGTTCTATTTACTAACAACGCAGAAAAACATACCCTTTAATATATTTTTATATATTCATGCTATTACTTCTGTAGGGTACATTTCTCAAAGTGGGATGGCTGGGTCACAGGGGATAAGCATTTCAAATGTTTGTAGATATCACCAAATCGTTCTCCCAAAAGGTTACACGGAGTCCTGTTCGGAACAAGTGTTTAAGCCTGTCGTCCCCCCACTAGAAGTTTCCATCTTCTAAGACTTTGCCAATCTGGTAGATAAAATATGATTATCTCATTGTTTTAATTTGCATTTCCTTATGCGTTATTGAAGTAGAACATATTTTAATACCTTTTGATCACTTATATATATATATATATTTTTTTTTTTTTTTTTTTTTTTTATGCGTTACGCGGGCCTCTCACTGTCGTGGCCTCTCCCGTTGCGGAGGACAGGCTCCGGACGCGCAGGCTCAGCGGCCATGGCTCACGGGCCCAGCCGCTCCGCGGCATGTGGGATCTTCCCAGACCGGGGCACGAACCCGTGTCCCCTGCATCGGCAGGCGGACTCTCAACCACTGCGCCACCAGGGAAGCCCTCACTTATATTTTTTATTTTGTGGATTTCCTATTTCTATCCTTGGTTCATTTTCCCAATTTTGTCTTTGTTCGTTGGAGGACGTTCATATGTATTCTGGTCATGATCCTTAAGTGCGATTCAAATATCTTCTCCTAGTTGGTAGTTTGTTTTTTCACTTCGTTTATGGTGTCTTTCGTTGAACACAGATACTACAGTCTACTGTTGTCACATGTATCAATCTTTTCCTTTAGGGTGTGCTTTTTGCATCTTGTTTAAGAAATCCTTCACCTGTGCAGAGGTCATGAACAGTTTCTCCTGTATTTTCTTCTTATAAATGTTTTAAAACTTTGCTTTTCATCTTTTCATATTTGGGACTTCTAGGTACCTGGTTTATTTTTTTGGTTTAGTGCTATCTTAGATTTGGTTCCTCCAGGAGCTGACCCGAGAGAAATATTTGAGTGCAAGCAATGGGAAGGGGAAGGGAGGAAGCCAAGGAAGGGTAGCGGACAAACAGGCAACCCCTGGGGACCTTGGGGAGATGGTGTAGAACCAGTCTCATGGTTGTCTTCCTTGAGGGGCAAGGAAGTGGTGGTTTTTATCCTTCAACTCTGACCATCACCACCTGAGCGCCATTCCTTGGGCACTAACTCAGCCTGCACTTCCAGCCTGCTGTTCTTGCAGGGTGCATGGGAGCCTGTGGGTCTCAGAGGTGTTTGTAAGTGGACACTTTTGTATGTCTGCATTGAGAATGTGAAGGGTGGGGCACCCCTGTGGCCACAGAAGTATGAGGCTGGAACCTATGTTTATTTTGTTCCAGTATAATTTATTAAGTAGTCCATCCACTTTCTTATTGCTTTTAGTATATCAAATTTCTGGGTTCACATTCTGGGTGTATTTGTCTATCCCTGGGTTACTATCCCATTGTTTTAATTATCACAGCTTTATAAGTCTTGATACCTGGTAGGGAAAATCCTTCCCCTTACCTCTACTTCTCCTTCAAAATTGTTTTAGCTATTCTTGATCTTTCACTATTCCATTTCCATTTTAGGATTATGTTGTCAAGTTCCCTGAAAAGGCGCATTCAGAATTTGATTGGAATTGCATTCACTTCATAGATTAATTTGGGAAGAATTGTTATGTTTATGATGTTGTCTTTCTATTCATGAACGTGTCACTTATCTTTATTTGCTCATGTCTCTTGTGTTCTGCAGTAATATTTTGTAATTTCCTCCATAAAAGTTTTACCCATCACTCTCTTTAATCTCAATTCATAATGGCTTTTGCTATTGTGAACGATGCCTTCTTAAATTATATTTTCTAATTGGTTATTGCTGGGCCTACGATATTATTGATCTTCTACATTGATCTTGTATCTGGCAAGCCTGCTGGACCTTTATTACTCTTCAAAGTTTGTAAATGCTCTGGATTCTCTATATAGACAATTATATTAACAACAAAACCCCACAATGTTTTGACTCTTTGCTTTCTATTATTATACTGTTTATTTCTTTTTCGTGTCTTATTGAATTGGCTAGGATCTCCAGTACATGTTGAAAGAGGAGTGATTGTGGGTATTCTTATTTTATTCCTGAATTTTAATGGTAATGCTTTTTTTTTTTTGGCAGTACACGGGCCTCTCACTGTTGTGGCCTCTCCCATTGCGGAGCACAGGCTCCAGACGCACAGGCTCAGCGGCCAGCGGCCATGGCTCACGGGCCTAGCCACTCTGCGGCATGTGGGATCTTCCCGGACCAGGGCACGAACCTGTGTCCCCTGCATTGGCGGGCGGACTCTCAACCACTGCGCCACCAGGGAAGCCCTGACCACCAGTCCTTATCTAAGTTTGACCACCTGCACTGGCTTAGGAATCACAAAGGAGGCAAAAGTAAGGGCTCATCTCAAGTAAGGGTCACAAAAAAAAAGGACTGGTGGTCAAGAGCAAATGCCTGGGGACAGGGCACTGAACACTCTTCTGTCCTGTTCTAAGTGTCAGATCTCAGAACCATGTTGCTCCAGCTTCAGGCGTGTGTTACCAAAGGTGCCGGCTCTTTTTCAGATTAGGGAGCATAGCATTACCAAGGAACAGGTTTAAAAATTTTTTTTTTTAAATCAAGGTCTAAAAATTGTCCTAGATCACAAATTCATGTAGGTCATAGGAGTGTCAGTTTGGGGACAATGTAAAGGCTTTATTTAATAGATCAATGAACACATGGCCGAGTTGAAGAATAAATCCTGTTTTTCCTGAGCTAATAGGACCAAGAAGAAATGGAGAGACGTTGAAGACTTCCAAATTCTGAAATACTCCTGCAGCATCACTCTCAAAATTAGTTCAAAATAAGATTTGTTGGGAGAGAGAGGTCGGAACAGAGGGATTGCTTTTTTTCCCCCCAAATATATGATCTTTACTGCATTTCCATGACTTTACTACAAATACATGCTTCTTGTAAAAATATCAAACACTACAGAAAAATATAAAGAAGGAAGTAAAAATCATAAAAACCTACAACCTTGGCATTACCACCATTGATTTTTTGGAGCGCATCCTTTCATACATTTTTCTATGCATCACCCCCATATTTTGCATATGGTGGATCATAGTAAACATGTTGTTTTTTTATTGTTGATCCCTTTTACATTTTAATTTTTTGATAGTTTCCCACACTACATCCCCTCCTTCTCCTATCCCAGTTACTCAGTAGTAACACTTTCCCTCCACACTCATTTAATCATGCACAAAGTCCCTATGTACAGACCATAGAGGGGCTTTCAATAGAATCAGTGCTTAACATTTTTACATTGGAACCACATAATATATACTTCTCTGCATCTTGCTTTTCTCACTTCATTCATCACAGGAATCCTCCAGGCCATCTGTATAAATTGCTTGCCCTTTCACGACTGCACAGAAGTCCATGATGTGGCTCTACTGCCCTTTACTCACCCTGTGTGACAGCCTTTCATCATATCCCAGGCATTCTCACTGTCCACACTTACATCCACATATCCCTATGTAGTGCTGCTTTGGTTTCTATTGGATAGATTTCCAAGGATGCTATGGCACAAAAGGGTATGCATATTAAAGTTTTAATATATCTTGCTGAAATACTTTCCAAAAAGATTATATCATTTTACACCCCCACCAGCAGTTTGTAAGAGGATCCTTTGCCCCACATCTACCCTAGTCCTACATGCAATCAGTCTTTTTAATTTCTGCCCAAACCACTCTATGTTATTACATATTAAAATCATTCATTTAACCATTAAATTTATTTTCTGGACTCTAGGTGCCATTTATATATTTATTTTATTTTATTATTTTAAAAACAATTTAAAATTTTTAAAATTTATTTTTGGCTTCACTGGGTCTTAGTTGTGGCATGCAGACTCTTAGTTGCAGCATGCATGTGGGATCTAGTTCCCTGACCAGGGATTGAGCCTGGGCCCCCTGCATTGGGAGCACAGAGCCTTACCCACTGGACCACCAAGGAAGTCCCTATATATTTATTTTAAAATACTGGTTACTACTTTAAAAAAAAACAAATTAATAATTATTCAATGCAGAAAAACTGAAGAACATAGAAAAACTTCAGAAAGGTACATCCCTAAATCCATAATCACCTGTCCACTGTTAGCATTTTGATGTATTTTCTATTTTTTCTTTATGTATGTATTCAGATAGATACAGGTAGAGTCTTACAAAGTAGTTGGTTTTTACATATGGTCCTGTTGTCAGGTATTTTCTTCTTTTTCCTGACAGCAGTCTCTTATCACCATCTTTCAATGCTGATAATTTTTTTCCTACTGTATGGTTTTTAACAGATGCAAATTATCCTGTCATATGATTTTTCCTTAACTGATTCCCTACTGGAATTTTTTTTTTTGCCACCATAAACAACTCTGGGATGAACATCTTTTTTCCATTATGTCAGTTCACTTGTTTGCTTCTCTCCTGGACGTGGAATTGTTAAGCCTAAGGCAATGCACATTTCAGCGTTTTTGTACGAATTACTTTCTGAAAGTTCATTTCAAGCCAGAGGCAGATGCTTTGCGAGTGTCTGACCCCAGCTTTTCCTGGCCCCAGCCTTGGACATGGCGTCCATGGGCACATACCCTCCAGTCTTCTGGGTGTTTGGTGCTTTGTGTCTTACAAAGGGCTTTTGTGTCCATGGCCTCAACACTGACCTTGTGAGGTGGTAGAGGGCAGGAAACCATCCCTGTGGCATATCAGAAACTTAAGGTCACAGAGGTCAAATGACTTGGACAGTGAGTGTATCAGTCAGCTCAGGCTGCTGTAACAAAGTACCACAGACCGGGTGGCTTAAACAACAGACATTTATTTTCTCACAGTTTTGGAGGCCAGCAGTGCAAGATCAAGGTGTTGGCAGGTTGGACTTCTCTTGGGTCCTCTCCCTTGGTTGTAGATGGCTGCCTTCTCACTGTGTCTTCATCTTCCTCTATGCGTGGGCATCCCTGGCATCCAAAATTTCTCTTTGTATAAGGACATCAGGCACATTGGACTAGGGCCCACCCTATTGGCCTCATTTTACCTTAATCAGCTCTCTAAAGGCCTTATCTCCAGATACAGTCACATTTTGTCGTACTGGGGTTTAGGGCTTTGACATATGAGTTTTGGGGGGCACAATTCAGCTCATAAAAATGAGTGAACTGTCTCTCTCTCTCCTGAGAGCCAGGCCTCTGGCAGAGGGTGGGTAATTGAGGGTAAGTGCAGTGTTCCTTGCAGCCTACACCAGGAACCCTCCAGGAGTTAGCAAGTCACAAACACAGGCGGTGCGTCTGCTAATTGGTTTGGGAGACGTGACGGACGTCACCAGGGGATTCTCTCTCCAGAGTCCCACTCCTTCGGGAGAGAGGAGGAATTCTCCTCGGATTGTTTTTTACCAGCCTTAGATGCAAGGAATCTTCCAGTTCATAGATTCTGACCAGTTTTCCAGAGTGATTCCAGTAAGTGGACTCTCAAGGTCCTTTTATCACAATTTTTCATTCATTAGCTTTAGGAGAAAGCAACAACGGGGGATAAAGTTTTGAATTGAAGACGCGAGCCCAGAGGTTTTTAGAAGTTTGCCTTCCTAATCGGTAGCCGCACGAACTTCAACTACAAAATGAGGATGAACCTGTTGTCTGGGCCGTAAACGAAAGGCATTATTAACATTCGTAATGCAAATAAAATAAAACAAGAAAGAAGTAGACGCGGAATCGGAATCACTGTGGCTGTAAAGGAGATAGAGCATGTAAAGACTGAAATAGAAAAAGCTATGACCTTCTAACTTAGCTGTGAGATTCAAATCCATTTTCATTTGCTCTGGGCACTAATTATTTGATTGAAAGACAGACTTCTGACTTAGAAAGAATCTGTACACAGTGCTGACACTGTAGACCCTAATGAGCTAGGCCGCCAGCGATGCTTCCTTGCCGTGGGCGTTAGTTATCCGTCCATTGTCAGTGTTCGTGAGTTGCATTAAATGTTTCTTGGGGAAATCTGAGCCCACATGGATATTTGGAAGGGTCTCCCAGTGGGCTGATCACCTCAGGCAAACTAGATCTGGAGTTCAAAATACACGGAAAACCAGCACAAATGAATGGGAAAAAGGAAGCCGGAGACACATTGACCACTGAGATAAGAAAACGTGGTCTTATGCCGGCGTTTCCCGGTGTCGCAGCAGCTTTGTGGCTGGCGAGATTTTAATTAGAATTAAGGGCTCTTGTTTAAGCCTTGGCATCTTAGATTTATACCATCGATGAACTGAATCCAAGTGTGGAGAGCATCGAGGACACAGGCTCTTAAGGAGAGCCTGGGAGGCGCTGGGTTGCACCGCCGAGGAACGCTGAAGATTTTGCCTTCGTACTTGGCAGGCCTGATTCGGACTTCGGAGGAGAACTTGGAGTTTTCTTACACTGAGTGGGCCCAGCAAGCCCCCGGAGGTTTCAAAGATGAAACAGGAGCCTGTAGTTGGCTGTTTTGCTGACCTAGTCAGCCTGCAGGCATCAGAAAGCATCTTTCTCTTTGTCCCCCACTGCCTTACTCAAATTTATATTTAGTGGGTGTATTAGTTTCCTGTGGTTGCTGTAACAACATGCCATGAACTGGGCAGCTTAAAACAAGAGCAATTTGTACTCTCACAGTTCTGGAGGCTAGAAGTCTGAAGTTAGGGTGTCAGTAGGGCCATGCTCTCTCCAAAGGCTCTAGGGAGGATCCTTCCTAGCCTCTTCCTCTTCTGGTGGCTACTGGTGATCTTGGAGTTCCTTGGCTTGTAGACGCATCACTCCAATCTCTGCCTCTGTCATCACGTGACCTTCTTGCCTGTGTCTCTGTGTCTTCACATGCCTTCCCTCCGTGCGTGTCTGTGTCCAAATTTCCCTCGTCTTATAGGGACAGCAGTCATCGGATTTGGGGCTCACTCTAATCCAGTGTGACCTCATCTTAATTTTTTCTCTGCAAAGCTCTATTTCCAAATAAGCTCACATTCTGAGGTCCTGGGTGGACATGAACTTTGGGGAAACACTGTTCAACCCCGTACAGTGAGAGATGAAAATCTGGGTAATCCTGACTTTTCTGATCACCCTCAGGGGAGAAGTGTCCTACAGTCACTTTAAGTCCAAAATAGGGTCTCAATTCAGAAATTCAGGGTTTCCAGTCCAGTGCATTAGTCCGCACATACTTCTTCATCTGAGCCAAGGCATGTCGACCTGGCTGCAGGTTGACAGCTGGCTGCAGGGGAGGAGGGCTGGACAGCTTCCTCTTCCTCTCTGGCCCCCTTTCCCCTCCGCAGCTGCAGGGCAGGGGCCAGGGTGGAGCTGTGAGTCTGCAGGTGTTGGTGTGGGGCAGGATAGGGGAGGGGGGCAGAAAAGGCAGGTCCTAAGATAGCTCTGCAGTCTGGGGTCTGTGAGATTGAACACAGACACTGCCTCTCCTGGGGGCTGACATGGGCGATGTGGAGACACTCCAGGGCAGGGGCCCCTCATCGGCAGCCCCTTTGCTCCTGGAGGAACTCCTTTATTCCTGTGCTTACTGACTCCCTTCTCAGACCCTGGGAACTAAGCAGCCCGCCTCCGTGAGGCCTGTGTGTCCTTTTAAGTGACCCACTGGACTCCAGCAGCTCTCTCACAGTGGCCCTTGACCCCTCTGCCTGGACCAACTCTGGGATATGGCTGGTCCCTGCTTGTAAAATGGGCCATGGCGGCATCCCAGTCTCTCACCCTTTCACTGTGCTCCCCCACCAAGCCCTTTGGGAGGCCCAGTCTCTCCAAGCTTGAGTTGGGAGGCAGACCTGCTATTACTCCCTCAGCCCGCTTGCGAGAGGTGGGACTTCCAGCTCTCTCCTAAGAAACCCTTTTGCAAATACCTCACGCATCTGATCCTTTTAGGTTCTAGGCTTGATGAGCTGTGAAACCTCTTCTTGACCACCCTGCCCTCAGGGCCTGGCAGGGGTACAGCTGAGATGGGAGAGGCCGAACTCCAAGGGCTCTATTGGAGGAGGCTGGGTGAGGTGACGTGAGACCTCATGGGGTCACAGGGCAGGGGGGCCTACAGGAGGACTTGGAGACTGAACCGGCCTTGAGGGTCCCATGGGTCTGAGCCAGAGAGCCTGTCCCAGGCATCGGGGCTGCTCTGGCCCTGCCGCTAAATGCTGGGCACAATCACTGCATCAACCAGAGTGGCTCCTACTAATTTCCAAACATCCCCTTGGGGGCAGCCCTGAGAAATGCTGTTTTAAAAGGGCCACTGGGCTGCTGGGTGGCAACTAGACATGGGGATGAGGGTGGAGATAGGGAGGCCAGTGAGATGACGGAGGCCTGGTCCAGGGTGGGAGGTGGGGACGGAGTGGGCAGAGGAGCCTGGAGTCTGGGTTTATTCTAAGGTGGTGCCGACTGCGTTTGCTGGGGGGTTGGACGTGGAGTGTGAGAGAAAGGGAAGAACCAAGGATGACTCCAAGCATTTTGGTCTGAGCCACTGGCCAGTTGCAGCTGCCATTCACATGGGGAGGTCTTGGCCATGCTAAGTTGAGACGCTGCCCGGACAGTCCAGTGGAGGCGTTTAGTATAAAACTGGACGTTAGGGAGTTAAAGGTAGAAATCCTGGCTGGAGTGTGGATCTGGTTAAGACCACGGTGGGGTGGGGGAGGGCGGGGGTGTGTGTGTGTGGAGAGAGCAGAGCCTCAGTGCCAGTGAGCCCTTAGTGGGCTGGGGAGGGCCAGCGTGGGAGACAGCAGGTGCCCCCAGCGCAGCGCCGAGCCCTGGGATCCAAGTAGAGAGAACATTTCCAGAAGGAATGAGCAGCTGTGTCAGGAGCTGCAGAAGAGTCAGGTATCTGAGATGGGAGAGCTGACCTCGGATGCAGCAACAAGGAAATCACTGGTGGTCTTGACAAGAGAGGGAAACTCTGATTATGCGAGAGAGGAAGGGAAGGATGAAGCAGGGGAGAAGGGAGACACTGGCCCCACGTGGGGAAGCCCACGTGGTGCTTGGGGGCAAGTGCAGCGTGTGCAGGGGGGCGATCATGGAGGTTCTCAGGGAGGAGGAAGCAGCTCCGTCAGCTGAGATGAGGGTGGGAGAGGCCGTAGGGAGTTGAGGAGGGGGGAGGGCTGACACCCATGGCCAGGGGGACGCAGCAGCCCAGGGTTGGGTACTCCTAGGTGCTCAGGCGTGGGAGGAGAAGTTGATTTAACCTAGGTTGAAGTTTCGCAAAGTCAGAGGCAAGAGCCGGACGGGAGGCTGGGTCGGGGGGAGGGGGTGGGGGGAGGGCGGAGGGCGGGAAGATGAGCACATGTGCAGGGGAATGGCTGGGGCGAGTTGAGGTGGGTACCGGTGAAAGGGAGGGCGGGGCGACGGGCTGCGGAATTGCTGGGGCTTCGGTCCTAGGCACAGAGAGCTGGTGGCGAGAGGGTGGCAGGTGAGGAGCGGAGATGGCGGAGGGCTGCTGTTATCAGTAATGACACCGTCAAGGACACAGCTCTGGGAGGAGGGTGGAGGACACAATTTCCATCTTAGAGATGGAGACACCAAGGCCGATAATTTACATAACTAGGTCAAGGGAAGTCTAACAATCTCTAGGTCAAGGGAAGTCTAACAATCTAATCACTACTTTTTTTGACCGACTGAAAGGGAAAGGAGCTAGGGTGAGACTGACAACGGGATCTCATTCTGTTCGAGGGGCAGCGGGGGGAGAGGTTACACGGGATCTGGAGGCCCTCCCTAACCCCACCCACAAGTTCCGTCCGGGCTTGGCTACCACTGGCCGCTTGATCATGATCGTGGACCAGTCAATTCACCTCTTTGAGCCTCAGTGCCCTCATGTGTAGAATGTGAATAATCACCAGACGGATTCGAGGATGAAGTGAGTTAAGGCCGGGGAGGCACCCAGAACAGTGCCGGCCACACAGCTCAGGCTCCAGACGGTTTCTTGTTGTAATTTGTCCTGAGAGGCACTTTTCCCGGACCCTTTGTAGGATTTTTATTCCCAAGGCCCCTTTCCCTGTTGCCCTGTCACTCTGTCCCTCTTACTGTTCTGACAGCAGTTCCATAAATCCAGCTTAGGGTTCTCTCCGCCTCCTCAAAGACCCCTGGGGCTCATCACAGGAAGCCGTGCTAAGGGATCAGCCTGGAGGGAAGGGGCGCACCGGCTCCTGAAAACACTGCGGGGGGCACCCTCGGGTAAAGCGATCCAGTGGTGCTGGCCCAGGAGCTGGTAACTCCAAGATGAGTAAGTCGTGGTCCCCTTCTTGGGAGGGAGTCAGCAGGGTGGGCGGCATAAACCCATAAACAGAGAATCACAACGGAGTGGGGTAGGAGCTGTCATAGGCACATCAGAAGGCAAGGGCCTTCTCGGTGGGCTCCATCAGTGCGGGGGCACTGGCAGGTCACAGGGCAGGGGGACAGCATGGGGTGGGGAGGTGTCTGTTCTCTCGGCCAAGCTCCTTCAGCTTGGAGCGCCCGGTGCCTGTAGGCAAAGCTTCTCCTACAGCTCTGGGCCTGACTAGTCTGCTAACCACTCCCCAGCAGCACCCCCCTACCCCCTGTTCAGGTTCAGATCCTGACACAGTTAACAGACCTGTCCTACCCAGGAGTGGGGAGGCGAGGGGGGGAAGGGGTGGTCACCAGACCAGATACTTATCTCCCGCTGGAGACCCAGAACCTGCCCCTGCCCCACCCCTGTGCCATCAGTGGGTGGAGTCTGCTGGCCACCCTGGGAAATGGACAAGGGTTGCTGGCCAGGGCAGCAAGGACCACCAGGATGGTCGGGTTTGGGCAGGAGAAGGGCCTGGGGGATTAAGGCTTTGAAGCGCGGCCCCATACTTAGAAGGGCCCAGGCTTAGTCTAATGTTCTTTGAAATTCTTAATAATTTGCAACTGGGGCCCTTCATTTTCATTTTGCCAGGATCCCACAAATTAGGTAGCTGGTACTGCTTTGAGGAATTAGCTGAGGACGGTGTCGGGAGCTGTTTAGAGGCAGCTCTGGGCAGGGGGTGGGTATGTGGGGAATGGGGGCTTAGCTGGTATGTTCTCTGCTCTGGATCAGGGAGCAATGGCCCCCATGTGATTGGGGACCAATATCTCTGGTCTATTTCTTGAACATGGATGGCCACAGGCCCCAGAGTCTTTGATCTCTTTTTATTGCTTTTCTCATTAGAGAGAAAATCGAAGAGGGAAGAATTAGGATTGAAGTTCACCCAAATGATCCACAGGCTGTCAGGAAGGGGAGATTCCCTCTCCCCCCACCCCGCTTGGGTTCTCTTGACTGGTCTGATAATTAAATTGACTCAAGACAGATCAACAGGGGGGGAAAAAAAAACAATTTAATTCTTACTTACAAAGGTCTCATAGAAATGGGACCCCTGAAATGACCAAAGCAGGCTGTTTCGATATCACTTTCAGACAAAGAATTATTGGTGAAGATTTAGCAAAACAAAGAGGCTCGTGCCTGGGGGGAGCAGGCTAGTGAAGTAACAAAGTTAGTCTGTACAGCTTTCTTAGCTCGAGCCCTAACTCTGGTGATAAGGAGGCTTTCTATCCTCCTGGTACAGGGAGGCTACCTTCACATGGAAGATCTATTTCTTGCTTTCAGGGGGAAAGTGGCGGGGTGGGGGTCAGAGTGGTTTTTTATATCATTTTCCCCCACTGGCTGTTTCTCAAGTAACTTTAATTCAAAATAATCAATAAGCCATTGTGGCATATCTTGGGGCAGGCTGCTCTAAGCCCCAACAAGACAGAAGAAAAATCAAGCCCTTGGTGTTCCATCATGGCTTTGCCAAGGTTCATGTGAGCCTGGGGAAGGCTTGCTGCTGCGTGAGCCCCGTGAGAAGCCGTCACCGAGGGTCCCAGCCCAGGCAAACCCGCCCCCAGCCCCATCCAAAACTGCAAAATGCTCAGTGCTCCAGATAGGTGACAGCTGACGGAGGCGAGGAGCGCCCAAGTGCAGACACGGCTGCGCCTCGTTATTCGCGGATTCCGTATTTGTAAATCCACCTACTTGCTAAGATTTATTTGTAATCCCAAATCAATACCTGCCGCGCTTTCCCAGTCATTTGTGGATACGCGCAGAGCAGCGAGAACTTCTGAGCTGCCTGAAGTGCACATTCCCAGCTGAGGCCCAACAGGGTGACCTCTGACTTCTGGCTTCAGCCCTCATGCTATAAACAGGTGTCCTTTTCAACGTCTATGTACTGTCACGTTTTTTGCACCTTTGTGCTTTTTCTTGCTGATTTTATTGTTTAAAATGGCCCCGAGAGTAGCGCTGAAATGCTGTCTACTGCTTCCAAGCACGGAAAGACTGGGATATGACTTAGGGAGAAAACATTTGTGTTAGGGAAGCTTCAAGCATTTGCTGTGGGCTGTGAGTTCAATATTAATGAGTCAACAAAGTATATTAAATAAGGTGGTTTTGAACAGAAACACGCATAAAACAAGGTTATGTAGTGATGGGTTGACAAAATGTCAGGACAGGAGGCTCACAGGACTTCCTAACCGTTCACTTTCCCTACAGGCAATGGTTGGGTTTTGATAATTCAGTGTTTGTGGTGATTTTATAGAACATAACTACCTTGAATAATGAGAATCAACTGTAATCTGAAATTCCTAAGAGATTTAGGAATGTGTTTAAGGTTTCTTTGCCTTGTGGAAAATAGATATAAGCTCCATTTTGTGTGTGTGTGTGTGTGTGTGTGTGTCTTTTTTGTTCCCTGACCAGGGATGGGACCCTCACCCTCTACATTGGAAGTGTGGAGTCTTAACCACTGGACCGCCAGGGAAGTCCCTAAGCTCCATTTTATAGATGAGGCCACAGGCTCAGAGATATTAAGCAGCTTACCCAGGGCCACATGGCTGGTTATAGGCTGAGCTGAGACTTGAACCCAGATCTTCCTGATTCTAAAGCCTGTGCCACCCTTTTCAAATGTTCCCACAGATGCATCCTCAGCACAGAAGAGTAACGTGCGTTTCCCAGAACACGGAGAAGGAGCTGGAAATGACCCTCCCAAGTGTAAAATTACTTGAAAGTCTCCTGTTTTACCGGAAAAATTCTTGTGCGTTGTTCGTGCTGCTCCAGAAACTCTCTGCTTTTTTTTTTTTTTTTTTTTTTTTTTTGCGGTACGCGGGCCTCTCACTGTTGTGGCCTCTCCCGTTGCGGAGCACAGGCTCTCGACACGCAGGCTCAGCGGCCATGGCTCACGGGCCCAGCCGCTCCGCGGCATGTGGGATCTTCCCGGACCGTGGCACGAACCCGTGTCCCCTGCATCGGCAGGCGGACTCTCAACCATTGCGCCACCAGGGAAGCCCTCTGCTTTTGTTTTACGATAAAAATGTAAAGTGACTACTTGAATGGTTTAACCCCAGCGAACTAGGCACACTCATCGGGGTGTCAGACACTTTCCTCCAGGGCAGGGGCTTGATGAGTCTCACCCCTGGGTCCCCCGGGCCCAGCGAGTAGAGGATGAAAGAACAAAGACAGAGAATGACTCACTGCCAGATGCCAAGGTGGGGCAGGGAGGGGACCTGCTGGGTTGGAAACTCACTTCGCCTTGGCGGAGTGCTCAGGAAAAGCCCAGCTTTGGCCACTTTCCTAGAATCCCTCAGTCTTGGTCTCCCAGAGACTCGCGCCTCTGCCATGATTGACCACTTGGGGGCGCTCCACACAAGAGAGAGCCACGTTCCCGTTGGCTTTGTTTCCAGTGAGGTCTGCACCCTCCTCTGTGGTCCACCATGGTTGCCATGGATACTCGTGGCCACCAGCCAGAGTAGGGTCTCAGGGCTGAAGGGCTTTGCAGGTTTTAGGACTTCAGTTCAGCTTCAGCCATTTAGGAGATTTCCGTTAATAAACACAGCCCCGAAGGAACCACCGGATGTCAAGGGGAAGAACTAGCGGAGCTCTTTCCCGGCACGACCTCAGCGAGATGGCCCGACAGCTGCCTGGTGCCCACTGGGGTTGGCTGCCCTTACTCGGGGGTTCCATGGATGCACCCCAGGGTTTCTCCCAAGCTGTAGGGGCCAAATCCCTATTCTCCGTGACTCAGAGTGAGCCTGTGGCCCTTCAGGTTTTAGGGTCACGGAGAAGTCTCCTCTGTCCCTCGTCCTTTCCTGTCACCTCAACTTGGAGCTTTGATGCTGGGGTCTTACTTCGCCCTCACACTGACCATTATTGGATACTGGGGCATCTGATAAACACATCCAGAGACCCGTGTGTTTTCAAAAATGATGGTTACGTTTCTGCTTAATGACCAAGGCCCATGATGGGTGTTGCACTCTTTGGGCATCTCCTGGAAACTACACGCACACACACACTATTGCCCACATGCACGAACATACACACACTCTCACACTCTTGTTGTTCAAATCCACGGGGCCTCAGTTCCTGTGATTCCTCTGACTGGTCTGTTCCGTTTTCTAAAACCATCTATATTCTGATTAGTAACAGCTGTGTAGTAATTTGTGTAAATTTAGTAATTTGTGTCTCTGAGGGAATCCTGCGAGGGATCTTATTGAAAAATACATGTTCAGGATCCCACCTGAGTCCTGCTGAATCCGATCCTCTGTGTGTCTTTCTGGAGAAGGGCTGTCAGTGCCCCCGGCATCCCCTCTCCGCTACCATCCGTGTTCTCTGACTTGCTTGGGCCACTCTGCACCCTTGTGTGTCCCTATCCACCCCCTCCTGCATCCACCCTCCACCCTGCAGCCACAGCCATTTTTAAGGAGATACCTTCTGATCACATTGCCTTGTTCAGTGGCTTCTCTGTGCCCCAAGGATGGAGGCAAATATCTGGACCGTCCTCAAGCCCTGCACTAAGTGGCCTGCCCACCCCTCCCTCCATCAACGGCACTTTTCACTTTCCACCTTTGTTAATTTCCTCTCTCGGTTTCTTTTCTTTTCTTTTTCTTTTTTTTTTTTTGACTGCTGCATGGCTTGCGGGATCTTAGTTCCATGACCAGGGTTTGAACCCAGGACCCTGACAGTAAAAGCCCAGAATCCTAACCACTGGACTGCCAGGGAACTCCTCCTCTCTCGGTTTCTTTTCAGTAATTTTGTTTTCCTTTCCTAATTTATCATGATGAATATAAGATATTAATTCTTTTACTCTTCATCTTTCTACTTTTTTAATTTTTTATTAAAAAATTATTTATTTAATTTGTTTTTGGCTGCACTGGGTCTTCATTGCTGTGCATGGGCTTTCTCTAGTTGTGGCGAGTGGGGGCTACTCTTCGTTGTGGTGCGTGGGTGTCTTATTGCAGAGGCTTCTCTTGTTGCAGAGCACGGCCTTCAGTAGTTGTGGCACGTGAGCTCAGTAGCTGTGGCTCACAGGCTCTAGAGCGCAGCCTCAGTAGTTGTGGTGCATGGGCTTAGCTGCTCTGTGGCATGTGGGATCTTCCTGGAGCAGGGCTCAAACCCATGTCCCCTGCACTGTGCCACCAGGGAAGCCCCACCTTTCTACTTTAACAGCAAAAGCATTTAAAGTAATAAACTTTCCTCCGAGTGTCATTTTTTTGAGGATTCATATAGATTTGGGGATGAAAAGTCCTCTTTTTCTTTGTTTTCATGATAGGATGTCACTGTTTTTTATTTTTGAGCTAAGTGTAAGCTAGGAACTTGTCTCAGTTTCAAAGTCGTGAACATTTTGGTTCATATCTGTATTAATTTTTCCTAATCGTTTTGGATCATGTTTAGAAGATGTGGTCTTAAAGCCTCTAGTTTAAAAATATTCTCAAGGCTTTCTTGACGGACAAAAACAGAAACATGTTCTATGGATGTGTTATGTCACCATTCAGGTGACATAAAGTTCTAGATATATTTCTACTAAATGAAGATTTTTATTGTATTTATTGTATATAATAAAGTTTCCCACTATACTTGCATATATGTGTATGTATATATACTAATGTATGGGTCTGTATATGTGTACATACATATATATCTAGGTCTCCTACCATTTCTAATAGTTTTTGTTTCTATTTAGCTGCTATGCTGTTTTCTTTCATTTTTGGCCACGATGTGTGGCTTCCTTCCAGGGATATTTGTTCCCCGACCGGGGATGGAACCCAGGCCACGGCAGTGAAAACACCAAGTGCTAACCACTGGACTGCCAGGAAATTCCCTATGCTGTTTTCTGACACAGGTTTACAGTGATTTCATTGTCTTCATAAATGTAACTTTTATCATTACATAATGTCCCTTGTTTTCTAGTTAGTGTTTTTAACCTAAATCCCACCTTCTCTCGTATTAATAGCACCATTTGTTTTTGCTTTCTGTTTCCATCTGCTTGGATTTATCGTGAGCATCTTATTTGGGGTTTTCTGTGGTCTTACTTTCCCCCTCCTCTTTCTTCCCTTCTTTTGGATTAATTTTTGCCTTCCCCCTTTTTCTCATTATTTGTTTATTCTTTTTGTGGTAACCCTAGACTTTTCACATGTATTCTTATAACAGAATCTAAATTTCATAATTATCCTGAATAATAAAGGACCTCAGAATGCTTTAATTCCTAACATAACCCATCCAACTTATGCACTATTATTGTCTGGTCTTTTAACCGCTAAAATTAGACATTATTATTATTGTTTCATAGTCGATATTTGGATTTGCCCACATAATTACCAATTTCTTTGCTCATCACTCCTTCTTATTTGTTAAGGCTAAAGATAATTTTAATTGTGAAATGATTTTGTACTTACAGAAAATTATAAGAATAGTACAAATAGCTTTCCCCCCCCCCCCCCCGGCTGAACCATTCAAGAATACATCGCCATTCTGATGCCCCACGATCTCGGATAGTTTATGGTGTATTACCTACAAACAAGGACATTCTCCTGCATAACCACAAGGCACCATCAGAATCAGGTTGTTAAAACTCATATGTTATTGCCATCTAATCAACGGAACCCCCCTTTCAAGCTCTGGCAATCTCCCAGTAACGTCCTTTACAGCCATAGGATCCAGTCCAGGATCACAAGTTGTATTTAGTTGTCTGGTCTGTTAAGTCTCCTTCAGTCTGTGACAGTTTCTCAGTCTTTCCTTAATGTCCATAACCTCGACCCTTTCCAAGAGTAGAGGTCAGCTATTTTGTAGAATGTCCCTCCAGTGGGGTTTGTTTAATGTTTCCTTTTGATTAGACTCAGGTTATACATTTTTGGCTGGAATATCACAGACCTTGTGTTATGTTTTCCTCTTTGTATCTGATCAGAGAGAACACGACTTGAATTTGTCCCATGACTGGTGATGTGACATTGTGACTTTGATCACTTGACTAACGTGGTATCTGCCAGGCGTCTCCACTGTAGAGGTCCTCATTTTCCCTTTTGTAGTTATGTGCTTTGTGGGGAAGAACTCTGAGGCACTGTAAGTATCCCTGCCTCTTCAAACTTTTACCCACCAGTTTTAGCATCTATTGATACTTCTAGGTTAAATGATTAATAACTATGATGGTTGTCAAACGATAATTTTTCTAATCCCATCATTCCTTCTACATTTATTAGTTGGCTTTATTTATTTGGCTGTACTGGGTCTTAATTGCGGCATGCATGTGGGATCTAGATCCTCGACCAGGGATCAAATCTAGGACCCCTGCACTGGGAGCGTGAAGTCTTAGCCACTGGACCACCAGGGAAGTCCCTATTAGTTGGCATTTTAGTGTAAATAGGTTTTTTTTTCTCCTCATTTATTTATTCATTCATTTTTAGCTGTATGTTTTTCTGTTTCATTCCGTAGGTTCTAAACTGTTATTTTCATTATTTATTTTGAAGTTCAGTTATCTCAGAGCCAGTGGGAGCCCCGCAGAGCTGGCTCCCCTGTCCTTTTGATTTATCCCCATCAATTTCTGAGCACATCCTTATTTTCTGGCACAAAAGGTGTTATAGGCTCATCTTGTACTTTTCATGCCTCTGTCTTGAAATTGGCCGTTTCCCCAAGAAGCCCTGGTTCCTGTTAGGGGAGAAACTGAGCTCTGCGTGCTGGGCAGGCTGATCGCTATTGCTTCCAGGCCTTGTCGGTGGATAAAGCTAGGCAAGATATGCATGTATGCACACATTTATATCTACACCCATTTCTGTATCTATCCATAAGTATTGAAAACCACGATTTCACCTCTCCAATGATAATCTAACACACAGGGTTCCTGCCAGTTTTCTCCCTTTCGGTATTTGTAACCCCTTGTCTGACAGCGAGAAACCAGGCTTCCACTCTTCTCCATATTTTGCTTAGTTGATCAATCTCTTCTAGGTAACCAACCTACCACTGTGTTGCCATATGCCCCCCAGAGGCTGGCACTGTGGCCCTGACAGCGACACATGCTGACGGACACAGGTGTGCTGTGTTGGTGATGCAAGTATGAAAAGTGCTGTTGCCGTCGCTGCTGACATGGGCTCCCAAACTGGTGACCGACTCTCAGTAAAGTCGGAACACGACAAAGTACAGTTTTCCAGCATATTTCACATGAGAGTTGCAGTCCTGAAAAATCAAGTGTTTAGTAAAAAACCCCCCCCAAAAACATATAAGATGATGCTGGGTTTTAGGTGCTAAATAAGTATAAACAGGGTCTTGTAATAAAAATTAATTTTGAAATTATAATTCTGTAACATTTAAAAACCACGGTACATTTATAATGATTTTAAATGATTGAAAATCCAATCCAGAGACATTTGGAAGCCTTGCAGGATGGGGTGGAGGATATTCTTGCCCATCTCAGAACCCCACCCAGTCACTGTGACACATACAAAGTGCCTCCCTGAGCTCCCTGCCCCCCATGTTTCTGGTTCTGCCCATCGAGAACTGGGTTTAGAGCACGAGCTGGGCCGGCACCGTGAGTGGTACCAGCTTTTCCGACTGCCTGCGGGTCTTGTCACCTCTGTGGGGCTTTTATAAGGCTGTGGCTTGTGTTATGGAGCACAGTGGGTCACGGCCTTGGAAAGAACAGTGTTCGTTGGGCTTCTCTTCAAACAGGCACTTGGGATGGCTTTGGCAGGTCTGGCGATGCAGGAACCTTACCAAGCCCAAGCTTGTACTTCTCGCCACACGATAGGCCAATAAATTGAGAGACGAGTTGCTGGGGCAAGGAATAGGGACTTTATTCGGAAAGCCAGCAGACCGAGAAGATGGTGGACTACTGTCCCAAAGAACCATCTTCCCTGAGTTAGAATTCAGGCTTCTTTTATACTAAAAGGGGCAGGGGTAAAGTCCTGGTTCCAGCCAGAGTCCATAGGGGATGTGTTAATTTCTTCCTTCCTGCAGCCACTCACAGGTGGGCCTGGTCAGGATGTTTCCTATGAACTAAACAAAGGTATTTTAGCTTAACACTGGTTACCTGGGAGGCAGGGATCTCAGAGATGGGCCATTATGTATAATTTGAGATTATAGGCAACATCCCTTTAGTGATAAACTTGTAATAGAATACACAGTTTCTTCCCTATTACCCCAGCTCACTAGAGAAGGATGTGGAACAGAGAAAGGCTGGGAAGGGCTTGATTAAAGGAGAGAAGAGGCAATTCCTCACCTTCCCCAGTGAGAGAAGATGCCCATGACCATTCATTCATAAAATATCTCCAGAGCTGTGCCTGCCGTGGCCCAGAGTGTGTGGTGGGGCAGATGTTGGAGTCCTGCCCCTAGAGTGGGCAGCCTGGGTATATGTGTGGGGTGTGGACACAGACAATAAACAAGAAAACAAACATAAACATATCAACCATCATGGTGATACTGGAAAAGCTTCATCAAAAGTCCATGTTCTTGTTCAACTTGTCCAAAAAGAACTCGTGTGAGAAACACAAAGGGAAGAAACCCACACAAGGCCGAGGAGCAAAGAGAACAAAGAAGCAGTTTATTGAGACAAAAGGCCACACTCAGAGAAGACTGTGGGCGTCCTCATGAGCGAGGGGCACCCTGCACGTTTTTCACCTTATCTGTAGCCCTTTGAACAGCTTGGGGTCTTTTCCGTTAGGGGTGGAATATTCATTGTGGGGAGGGTTGAGGTGTGGCCTTTGAACAGCTTGGGGTCTTTTCGGTTAGGGGTGGAATATTCATTGTGGGGAGGGTTGCGTCAGCCCCAGGTCTTGCACGTCTGTCTCCTGTAGCCACCTTACTTGTGCTTTGAGAGCTGTTTCCCTTACTAGTTGAGTGCCACACGTGGCAGGTCGTACAGGGTCATCAGCCGCCTGTGCATTTCTATTCTGCGTGCTCCACGGTTTCCACGTCAGCGTTCCTTGTTCAGATGCTATAAAGTTTCTGCTGTAGATGCCATTTCTCCACATGTCATGGCCTTATTAAGTGCAAAACAAGGATGTGGCTCTGCCTTCCGCCTATACATGAGGAGACTGTCCTTGGGTTCAGCGCTGCCTTTCCTGCCTCAACGCGAAAGAACAAGTGCGGGCCCTGAGAGAATAAAACAGAAGGATTCAGGGGCCATTCAGAGCTGAGGAGGGAAGGATGGGGAGGTGCCTGCTTGAAGGTCTATTCTCTCCTCAGGGTTATTTCTCAGGTGTGGGCAGGGCCAAGGTCATTGAGGGGCCCAAGCCGCCCTTGTCCCTGAGGCTGCGGGTCTCGTGCCAACACTGGCAGTGACGTAATATTCAGTGGGAGCCTAAAGGTACTAAAAGTCTTTGCGCAAAGAGGAAAGTGTTGGGAGTATAATGGGAATAGGGTGGGGACCTGGGCTGGAGAGGCTCAGAATGCAGAGGATGGGAAGTGCAGGTTGGTTAATAAGCAAAGGTATTTTGAAATTCCAGCAAAATACAGCATTCTTGGAGAGAAATCCCCTTAGGTTCTCCCCTTTGGTGACAAACCATCATGGAGATGCACCAGAGAAGACAGGAACAATTTAAACAACTTCCCAACTTTTTTTTTTTTTTTTTTTGGCTGCGTTGGGTCTTTGTTGCTGCACGTGGGCTTTCTCTAGTTGCGGTGAGCGGGGCCTACTCTTGATTGCAGTGCGCAGGCTTCTCATTGCGGTGGCTTCTCTTGCTGCAGAGCACGGGCTCTAAGTGCGCGGGCTTCAGCAGTTGTGGCACGCGGGCTCAGTAGTTGTGGCTCGGGGGCTCTAGAACACAGGCTCAGTAGTTGTGGCACACAGGCTTAGTTGCTCCACAGCATGTGGGATCTTCCCAGCCCAGGGCTCAAACCCGTATCCCCTGAACTGGCAGGTGGATTCTCAACCACTGCACCACCAGGGAAGCCCCAACTTCCCAACTTTTAACTCAGACCCAAATTCAGTGACCTCATTCAAATGTAGGCCAAATCCCATCATATCTGACCTCCCTCCCCGCCCTGCCATCCCTCCCCACCTCCCCTGCTACCCCGCCACCCCTCCCTCCCCCCACCCCTGCGCCACCTCCCCCACAGCAGTCAAGGGATAAATCACAAAATGGTGCAGGGTGTGGGGAGGGGAAGCCTCTGATTGGTGGACTTGAGTCATGTGGTCCTTGACGGCTGATCCCATAGACTGAGGATCCAAAATGGCGCCCAGAGCCGGCCTTTGGGTTGGGGGAGGGAAGCAGGAGCCCGAGGAACCAAGAGGGCTGCACCACATTGTCTTAACGCCTCAAGTGTCCCAGACGGTAGATGCTTGAGAGGGCTAAAGGGAAGATGTCTAAGGACGGTGTAAACTTTGCTCCTTCCTTCCCCACAACTGTAGAGCTTTCTTTATTGTAAAAAAATTTCCTTTTCCAAGCTTTCAAAACTTTTTAAATGTATGATTTTAAAAACAGGTTTTAAAATGCGCATGAAAGAAATTGGAAAATATACAAAAAGGAAAAACGTTAATTATGCATTTGTTTCCGTTTTATCAAGTGTTTTTAGAGTGGAGTATAAACTCCGTAATCGTATCTCCTACCGCTCCCCACGGATTCCTCCCTTCCTCCCTGTCTCCTTGCTCTTCATCAGCACCGTCTCCTACCCCGAGACCTCTGCACTGCTCTTCCCTCTGCCTCGAATGCATTTCCCAGACATCTGTGTGCCTTCCGCCCTCACCTCTAAGTCTTTGCTCACACACCACCATTGTGCTGACGCCTGCCTTGACCACCGGACTTAAAATTGCGTTCTGACCACCTGAATCCCCACTGCAGCACTCTGTTTGTCTTTCTTCCGTAGTGCCCCTCATCCTCAGCATACTAGCTCATTTATTTATTGTAATTATTGTTTACTGTCTGTCTCCCCCTGCTAGACTGTAAGCTCCAAGAGGTCAGGGATCTTTACTGTTTTCTTCATGGGTGCATCCCCAGCATCTAAAACAGTGCCTGTCACACAACAGGCGCTTAATAGATTTTTGCTTGATGAATTAATGAAAACTGGCTTATATTTATTGAGTACTTACTCTAAGCCAGGCACTGTGTCAAGCACGTTACATCCTTCCAACACCTCTTGAAGAAAGTTTTAATAAACCCATTTTACAAACAAGCAACCCTAGGCACAGAGAGGGTAAGCAACTTGCCTGAGAACACACAGCTAGTAAATGGCAGTGCCAGGGCAATTCATCCCGGCCCTGGCTGGTGAGTGTGTGTGTGTGTGTGTGTGTGTGCATGCGTGTGTATGTGAGAGAGAGAGAGAGAGGGCACAGTACCAGAGGAGCCCAAACAGACCATCCTGGCTGATCTGAGAGGAGAGTGATGGCTTTCCTCAGGCAGTGACATGATTTGGGTAGAGAATGTTGGGGGTAGGGGACAAGAGAGAACTCAGGAAGAGCAGCTAGGAGGCTGCTGTACTTGTTTAGCTGAGAGATGATGGTTCCCTGCATTAGGGGGTGGCCAGGGAGATGGAGAGAGGTGGTAGAGGTGGACCACAGGATTTGGTAATAGACTGAATGAGGGGTGTTTAGATCGGGCTCTCGCAGATCGTGAGATGGGGCTCACGTGCAAAAGACTGACTGAGGAAGCGCTACCAGGAGAAGCTAGAGGGAGAGCAGGGAAAGCAGGATAAGGAAGATGGAGCCAACAGAGGTGCAATCACAGGGATACTCAGTTAAAAGTGGCTCCAGGAGCTGGAGAAAATGGCAGACCCAGCCCAGGAAGGAAGCCCGCAGTGGCTGGGGGAGGGGCACACAACCAGGAAAGAGGGTGTGAGGGGATCAGGTGAGCAAGGACAGCGTTCGCTGCAAGGGGGGAGAGGAAAAGGTGGACTCGAGGGTGGCACCCAGGTCACCTGCATCCAGGTGATGCTGCTGCCGTTACTGAGATGGAGGAAGACCCGGGGAGGATAGAGGACGGGACCTGTTAAGTTTGAGTGGCCCATTATACAGCCCGGTGCCAACGTCAAGTAGATAGTTGGTGTGAGTTTGGCGCCTGGGTTGGAGATACACATCTGGGAGCCATAAGGGCATGGCTGGTGTCTGAAGCCATGGGACCATCTGGAGGTGACTGGTCAGATAAATGACAGTGCATCTTTTACTGAAAGACCCCACCTACCTCTCCGCCCTTCCCCTCGTTCTGGTCTGGCCACACCCCTTCTCCCAGAATGCCCCACACTCTACCCTGCCACAGGGCATTGGCAGATGCTGCTCCTTCTGCTGGGATCCTCTTGCCTGACTCCCTCACTTACTTGATTTCTACTTATGCTGAAACCCTTGGCTCCAGCATGGCTTCCTTGGGGGGCTCTCTCTGACCTCTGCGGCCACATCAAAGCCCCCTGTATACCCTGTCCTGTGAACTTGTACCCTCTTTGGGGACAGTGGCCACAGTTGTCAGTTTACACCTGTTTATGTGATTTGGTGGGTTTTGTCCGCCATTGGCCCCTCCGCCCTTTTCCTCTGTGCCTGATGGGGAAACGAGATCCCACAACCCCGCTCTCACGGTGCTGTTCCTGTCAAAGAAGCTTGTGCATTGGTCCCCAAAGCTCCCCAGTGAAGCCCAGGGGCCTTAGCCAGTGATTGGACCCCCTGCTTCCAGCCTGCCATTTGTCCAGCTTCATCCCTCACTGAGATATTCTCTGCCCTGAGCAGGTTGCATGCCTTTCTGCCCAGATTCTGTGTGACCCAGTTAGTGGGCCTCCCTGTCCCCGTTGCTGAGTGCGGGCGCCAGCATCCATCTTGGGAGCCCTTCCAAGTGCTTACCCCTCGCCGGTCTCCACAGCCTTCCCGCCTGGAAGTACCGCATTTCTCCTCTGTATTCCCTCTGTGCTCTATGTACAGGCTCCACAAGCCCTTAGCATATCCAGCCCTTCTGGAATACTTCTTGGCAGATCTACCCTGTGTCCTTTGTCTTCTGAGGGCAGCAGCCAGGCCTGATCCAGCTCACCCTCCCCTGGAACAGAGCCCAGCTCTGACATGCGCTGGCAGGGGTGGGAGGAATGGGCTCAAGCTTCAGTGTGTGCACATCCCTGGAGCTCAAAATGTGACAGCATGTCCTTACCTGGTGTCCAGAAGATCTCCTTGCTGAGGAAAAGGGAGAAAATCTCAGCCAGGATCCTGGATCAGATGGGTCACCCTGACCTTTAGGAATAAGCCCTGTAAATCACTGTGTTGTTATTTTGTTTTGTTTTATCGAGGGTAGTCTGAAAATTTTAGTTATCTGAGAAAATATCCCAGTTACGTGTAAAGGAGTCAGCTGAGAGTAACTGAAAGAATTATGTACATTAATGTATGTAAAAGAGGTCTATTGACATTGTGGAGTTTTTTTAATTGGGTAAAATATACATAACATTAAATTTACTATTTTAACCATTCAGTGGCATTAAATACATTCATATAGTGGTGCAACCGTCACCACCATCCACCTCCAGAACTTTCTCATCTTCCCCAACAGAAACTCTGTACCTGTTAAACAATGGCTTCCCATTCTCCTCTTCCCCAGCCCCTGATATCCACCATTCTACTTCCTGTTTCTATGAATTTGACTCTAGGGACCTCATATGAGTGGAATCATACAGTATTTGTCCTTTGGTGACTGGCTCATCACTTGGCACAATGCTTTCGAGGTCCATCGATGTTGTAGCACGTGTCAGCATTTCCTTGCTTTTTAAGGCTGAATGATAGTCCATTGTATGTTTATACCACTGCATTGGCTATCTTTTCATATCTTCTGTATTCTTGACACTCTGGCACTGGGGGCCTTGATCCTGGAGAGTCTGCCTCTCCCAGGGCTTACTGATTCCTGGAGATAGCAGACGACTCCCTTATGAATGCACCTTTGATGTACAAACCACCAAGCCAGGGCCCACACGCCCAACCATCCCCTTTATCAAACTCTCTCCCTGCCCTAAATCACCCCAGGGCCAGGTGCTGGATAACTTGGGACCGCCTCTATAGCCCAGATCCTGCTGAAATTATTCAAACTAGCCAACCCTAGGCTTACTCAAGGTAACTACCCTCCTCTCCCATTCTCTCCCACAACAACCCCAATAAAGGATCGGGGCCACGCTCATCCTTTTCTTCTCTCTTCTGCCTTCCGACTGACCCTGGTGCTCCCCTGAGTGGCCCTGTCTGGAGTTTCATGCCTCCTGTTTCTAGGTATCTGTGAGTATAGATTTCTTCCTTCATGACAATCATTTCTGAGTCCGTGTGTCTTACCATACCTGATTACCACAAATCCTGGGTATGTTTTTAACAGAATCACATTTTATTTATCCATCCATCCACCAGTGGACATTTGGGGACCTTTTGGGATCCTCCCGGACCGGGGCACGAACCCGTGTCCCCTGCATCGGCAGGCGGACTCTCAACCACTGCGCCACCAGCGAAGCCCCGTTGTCATTTTTTTAATGAAATATTTCAAGCATGCAAAAAGAAGTAGCAAGAATAATATAATGAACGTCCAGGGACAGCCACCTAACTAAAGACACCCCACGCTGCCACATGACAGTGTGTCTCTACCTGCCATCTCTCTCCTTATGGATGGTTCTCTCTCCCCCATTAGTATTATCCATCCCAGGAAGGATGCAACTTCTCCTCCATAGGAAAGCCCTCATAAACAGTATATGGTATTGTCTTGTACATTTTTGAATTTTGTAGAGACAGCGTATATGATACCTGCCGCAATGCGTTTTTCCGTTCAGCGTGATGTGTCTGAGGTTACCCCATGTTGACGGACGCTGCTCTAGTTTGTTCATTTCACCTGGCTGCTCAGCATTCCATCGCTTGAATTTACCTTAACTTCCTTATCATTCTCCTGTTGATGGGCAGTCTGGATATTCCCAAGTTTTTCACTAAAACGTGAACATCCGGGCTTCCCTGGTGGCGCAGTGGTTGAGAATCTGCCTGCTAATGCAGGGGACACAGGTTCAAGCCCTGGTCCGGGAAGACCTCACATGCCGTGGAGCAACTGGGCCCGTGAGCCACAATTACTGAGCCTGCGTGTCTGGAGCCTGTGCTCCGCAACAAGAAAGGCCGCGACAGTGAGAGGCCCGCACACCGCGATGAAGAGTGGCCCCTGCTCCCTGCAACTAGAGAAAGCCCTCGCACAGAAACGAAGACCCAACACAGCAAAAATAAATAAGTAAATTAATAAACTCCTACCCCCAACATCTTCTAAAAAAAAAAAACGTGAACATCCATGTGTGTGTGTGTCCATCTTGAGGGGACAGACCCAGGTGGGGAACTGGAAGACAGGGATATGTGCGTCTTCGTTTTATCAGGGCTGGCTAAACTGTTCTCCAAATCGAGGTAGCAGTTTGCACCTTGAGCAGCAAATATAAGGGTTCCTATTGAGACAGAGAAGCTGACTGCCAGCCCTCAAATTCACACCCAAACCAGACACCCCCTTGACCACAGCTGCCCTCTCAGAAGTGAGAATTCTCTGTGGCTGGTCTTGGTGTTAGTGGGAGAGTGGTTTCCCGGAGCTTCTTTCAACCATGGAAGCATCTCTTGGTCGGGATGTTTCTGGAGGAAACCCCTTGTTTCTGTTGCAGGAGGCCTCCATTGTGTATAAAGGCAGCAGAGGGAGCCTGTCTGACAGCAATTGTTCCTGCCTGTGAGAGCGTCCTCAGGGCCAGCACGGTGCCCTGGCTGTCCCGTCCCGTCCAGGGATGTGCGTGCCAGCCCCTACATGCGCCTGAGAGTGAGCCTGGCTCCGGCGTGGGGTTTGGTGTCCTGCTCATCCCAGGTGAGAACGGCTCTGTCAGTTTTCTGGCGGTTGGCGTGGCAGATTTACAGGCATCAAACAAAAACCTATTCTCTTAGTAATATGTTTGTTGTGAAGTGTCTATGTGCTTGTGTGTTCTTACAAGGCAAAGTGTTTCAGCAAAGAGGAGGCAAGTTCCTTGGAAATTAGGATATTCAAGGTAACTTCTCAGGGCTTCCCTGGTGGCACAGTGGTTAAGAATCCGGCTGCCAATGCAGGGAACTCGGGTTCGAGCCCTGGTCCGGGAAGCTCCCACATGTCAGCTCACCGCAACTAAGAGAGCCCGCGCACAGCAACAAAGAACCAACACGGCCAAAAATAAATAAATAAATTCAAAGTAACTACTCAAATCAGGCCCTTTGATATTGCTTTAAGAAATCTGTTTTGCCCATAAAATCATGGCTCTGCTGTTTGTGCCATTCTGTTGACATTTTTTCCAATTTTCCGATAGCAGCCTCTTCCATTTTCCCTTCTGTAATTCAAAATTGTAATCGTTACGTCATCGGAAAATTGTTTTTGTAATATTCTAAAGTGAAATACTTGCAAATGTGTACTTTTTAGAACGAGTGTAAATTTTAACTTCAGGACTAAAGTAACATTTTATATGTAATCTTGTCTGTACCGTAAATCATGAAGTGTTTTATTCTCTATTCCTTGAGCAAGTCTCAGTTGCCCTGTGTATTCACGAGACTGGATTGCTGGTTACGTGGTCTGATGGCCTCCAAAGATGTTCTTTGGGCTGTATATGCTGGAAGCATCTGCTTGTGGAGCTGGTGCCACCCCATGCCTTCCCAGCTGTGGGCACGAAGGGCACCCGGGGCTGGTTGGTGTCACAGGTCTGGTAAAACCTGTGATGGGCTCTGGCGCCTCCCTTGTTGGGGGTCTCAGCCCCTTGCAGAGTTCTCTCAATGTGCATCCCCCCCAATGTTCCTGGATAGCCCACTGTGCTTATGTCCAGGCAGCTACCAGCTGGCTTCTGCTGGGCACCAACACCAGTCAGCACACCAGCGCCTGCCTCTGCTGGGCCAAGCGGTCCCTTCCCTCGGCTCAGCCTCCTGGCTTATGCCCTCCCAGTGCTCCAGGTGGCAGGTGGTGGAGAAGGCCCCCTTCCCTGGTCTGCAGAAGGGGTTAGGCCCTGCCGTTGAGCCCTCTGTGCCCAGAAGATTTCAAGAACAGCTGTTTCAGGTCTCCCCTCTAGGACCCAGATGTGCCCAGGCTGCGCAGGGACCCTGGCTGAGCGGTGGACACGTGGCCGTGATCTTGGGCGCCCCCTGCAGTGCACTCCACTTGTTAATGGGTCAGCCCCTCCTGCCTGCTCTGATTCCCTGTTCCTCGAAGAAACAGACTTCTGGGGCTGCCTCTCCATTTGCCAGAAACGTCTCCAGCCCAGCTTGCGCTCACTGTACTTGGAGCGCAGTTTCCTCAAGTCCGGCAATGCATCTGGACCGGTTAACTGTGTTCTTGAATGGTGAGCGTCTCACACCCCTCCTGGGAGCATCATTCTGATGCTGTTTCCCATCAGGTGCAGCCGAGCACAGGGACGCGTCGTGGGGACACCTTTGGAGGGTCCACAGCGGGGGGGGCGGGGCGTAGGAGAAGGTGGAGACATGAGCACTAATGTCTCCAAACTTCCTCTGGCCCGACTTCCTCTGGCCCTGGCTGTGCCTCGCAGTCTGCAGGATCTTAGTTCTCCGACAACCAGGGACTGAACCCCGGGCCACCGCAGTGAAAGCGCCAAGTCCTAACCACTGGAGCACCAGGGAATTCCCAAACATCCCACCGCCCCCACCACTTCTTCAACCAGGAGTGAGTGGTCGTACTAGTCCACCTTTAAGGACTCTTTAAGCTCTTTAAAAACTACATGGGGAGGGAATCAAAAGTTTATTTATTTAGTTATTATTTTTTAAAACCGCGCTTAAGGGATAGATTCGACAAACATCCGAAACACCTCTCTCTTCCGTGACCTCGTTTGAAAAAGCTCCCAATGGTCAAAGCTGGAACTATTTGAGCAGCAAAATAAATGCAATATTGGACTACCTTTGCAACTTTTCTGTATATCTAAAATTATTCCTAGATAACAAGTTTATTTTTTTTAAGTTATTGTATTTCTTTTTTTATGAATCATTATCTCCATTGCCAAGTTTTTTCTTTTGGTTGTTAGTCTTTCTTGTTTATTTGTAGCAGTTCTTTATATATTAGGATTTGACTGTAATGTTAATTATACATATTTTCTCCAGTTTGACTTTGTCTTTCAATTTTACTTAGTCATTTTTCCCCACTCAGAAATGTTTCAATTTATATTGTCAAATTTATTCTTTTTTTGTGTGCATTTTATGGCTTTTAAGTTTGCATTATAGTTGGAAGATCTTCCCCCCTCCAAAATTGTAAAATAATTCTCTCATGGTTTACTCAAGTGTTTTTACTTAAGAAGTGTTTTTTACATTTCCAACATTATATGATACGAACTTTAATTTCTAAAACTGTATCAGTTAGAGCAGTCAGGAGACAGAAACCACTCCAGTTATTTGAACAGAGAAGATTTAATATAAAGAATTCTTGGGACTTCCCTGGTGGCGCAGTGGTTAAGAATCCACCTGCCGATGCAGAGGGCACAGGTTGGATCCCTGGTCCAGGAAGATCCCACATGCTGTGGAGCAACTAAGCCCCTGGGCCTAGAGCCCGTGTTCTGCAACAAGAGAAGCCACTGCAATGAGAAGGCCCTGCACAGCAACAAAGAGTATCCCCAGCTCGCCACAACTAGAGAAAGCCAGCAGCAACGAAGACCCAATGCAGCCAAAAGACAAACAAAAAGAATCCTTAACTAGGTATACAGTTGTTAACTAGGTAAAGAGAAAACTCTAAGGTATTAGGGGGTGAGCAACCACAGGAAGCAGCTACCACCCCCAGGGCTGAAGGAACTAAGAAAAGAGGCTGGGATCTTTAAACTCAGAATAATGTCCCTCCCTTAGAAACTCAGCGGGAGGGCCCCTCCTCCAGGTCTGGGGCCCACACCTCTGAGGGGAGGTACTGGCTGCACTGGTGTCTCTGAAGGGTAGAGTGAGGGCATGATGAAGTTGGTCTGCAAGTGCTGGAAAAACTGTGTTGACCTAAAACAATAAAACGGTCAATTACTTTGCCAGCAAAATGGGTTTATTCAGCAACAGTAAAGAATTGCAACTCAGGACATACGTTTACTGTGAACCACAGGCAAGTCCAAGAACAAAGGAGATAAGTGTTCTTTTATAGAGGAGAAGGGGGAGCTGGGAGGGACTGTTTTGTTATAAACAAAGGGTCCATTGGAGGAAACTGGAAGGTCAAAGTGTCGTGGCTTTTCATTGGCTGAGTGTGGCAGTCTGTCATTGGTTGGGCCATTGCGGGGCAAAGAGAAATTCTTCCTTCCTCCCGCTGGGTGGTAAGTAGCAATCTTCTTGTTGGGTCTGCGATTGAGGTCAAGTGGCAGGGTATGAGAGTTCCCCCTTCTGGCCTCCTGACTTCACTTCAAATGAGGTTTCTGTTTATTAATTTTCACAACTGCAAACTGGATCCCACCCGCTGCTGTGGGCAGGAAATGCTGCTGCTGGGCTGAAGAAGCTTTGCTGGGATAAAGTTCACCAGAACAGGAAGCAAACAGGAAGAAGTCTCTTCTTCCTCCGCCATCTTTGGCCCCTATGGGCAGAACCTAACAGGGGCCCTGCTGACAAAGCAGAAAAACATTTACTGAGTTCCAGCACCAGGTTCACAAAGCCAAATGGAGAAGAGTGGTTTGGAGCTGAGACAATAATTTCATAATTGACCTGTTTGCTTCAATGATTTTTGCACACTTCAGTCCATCCTCTTCCATCTTGCAGTGGGACTGAAAATTACAGTGGCTACATAAAAGTGCCTTTGCTTTCTTTTTTTTTTTAAATTAATTTATTTAAATTTTGGCTGCGTTGGGTCTTTGTTGCTGTGCACAGGCTTTCTCTAGTTGCGGCAAGTGGGGGCTACTCTTGTGGTGTGCAGGCTTCTCACTGCGGGCTTCTCTTGTTGTGGAGCATGGGCTCTAGGCACGTGGGCTTCAGTAGTTGTGGCACGCAGGCTCAGTAGTTGTGATGCACAGGCTTAGTTGCTCCGCGGCATGTGGGATCTTCCCACACCAGGGCTCGAACCCGTGTCCCCTGCATTGGCAGGTGGATTCTTAACTACTGTGCAACCAGGGAAGACCCTCGTTTGTTTTTTAACCTCTCAAAATGAATAGTGTCTTGACTATTTTACACAGTCTGTATTGACGTAGGACAACTCACATTGCATGTTTACCAATTGATTTGCCCACCATTTCTTTTTTCATTTTAGGCGTTTTCTTTTCTTTTTCTTTATTTCTTTATTTTTGGCTGCGTTGGATCTTTGTTTCTGCGCAGGCTTTCTCTAGTTGCTGTGAGCGGGGGCTACTCTTTGTTGCGGTGCGCGGGCTTCTCATTGTGGTGGCTTCTCTTGTTGCAGAGCATGGGCTCTAGGCACGCGGGCTTCAGTAGTTGTGGCACACGGGCTCAGTAGTTGTGACTCGCGGGCTCTAGAGCGCAGGCTCAGTAGTTGTGGTGCACGGTCTTAGTTGCTCCACAGCGTGTAGGATCTTCCCGGACCAGGACTCGAACCCGTGTCCCCTGCATTGGCAGGCAGATTCTTAACCACTGCGCCACCAGGGAAGCCCTCAGGCCTTATGGGATTGTTTTCCTTCTTCCTGAAGTACCTCCTTTAGAACCTCCTTTGGTTGGCATCTGTTGCTGGTAAACTCTCGATTTTTGTTTGTAAAATCTTTATTTCACATTAATGACACTTAGAAAACATTATTACACTGTCTTCTGGCTTCCACTGTAGCTGGTGATAAGTCTGTTTTCAGCCTAATTGTCATTGTTTTATTGATAATCTATCTTTTCAAATAACTTGATACATAAATGGAAGGACAATAGGTATATTTAAAAGGGCATTAATTTGCGAAGAAATAAATGGCAGACAAAATCCTGATCCATCTCTGAGACCTTAGGCAAGTTTCTTAACCTCTGGGTCCCGTGGCTTCATGGTAAGAAGGAATCTGTACTCTGCATGGTGGTTGTGGGAATCAGAGAAGCCACATACATGCCCTGGACAAATAGAGAAACTCCACTGACATGGTTATTTCCATGGATTCCATCTCTTTTCACATTTTTATGACACTTAAAGGTTAAAAATTTGAGTCTGTCAACAATGATGTTTAGTGCTTATTTTGAAATATCAAAACATAATTCCAACTATGGCTCATTTTATTATTCCCTGTTATATAGAATTTTCTTTTCGATTAACTTAATAAGGAAACCTACAAGCCTCTGCTAATTAATTTCTCGGCACCAACTACAGTAGCTCAAACTCAGAATATTATCATGTCAAAATGGAACAAAAGAAGAAAGGGAGTTTTGGGTACTCCTTTAGGCAAGAGACTGGTCATTGGGGCTTCCCTGGTGGCGCAGTGGTTGAGAGTCCGCCTGCCGATGCGAGGGACAGGGGTTCGTGCCCTGGTCCGGGAAGATCCCACATGCCGCGGAGCGGCTGGGCCCGTGAGCCATGGCCGCTGAGCCTGCGCGTCCGGAGCCTGTGCTCCTCAACGGTAGAGGCCACAACAGTGAGAGGCCCGCGTACCGCAAAAAAAAAAAAAAAAAAAAAAAAGACTGGTAATTGTCCTTGGTTTCTATCCACATAGTACTGCACTGGTCCTTTTCATGTACACAGCTGTGGTCAGAACAAGAAAACCAACTATTTGGGCTTGACGGCTTTATGTACAGTTTTTTTGTTGTTTTTTTTTAAATCACGAGTTTTGATTTAGAAGTTTTCCTAAAATGGTCGTCATATTTGTATCTGCATTGGACAACTTGACATTCAAAGCAATTAAAATTAGAATAATTCTAATTAAAATTAGAATATTCATCTGGGGAGTTATTTACCTTTAGCAGAGTCGGCTGCTTGCTCATCTAGGCCTTTTAACAGCCCAGCTATCCACTAACTCATCTGTGTTCCTCTGCAAAGAACACCCTTCTCACCCTCACCACTCAAAAGTTGTGCTCATTTTGAAATCACACCTTTCTCATCTGTTTTAACGTATTGACGTTGTACAAGGGAAAAAGACAAGATATATTGAGAATTAAATTGTGTTGAGAGGGTTAAGGAATCCTAAACTATTAACCTATGAAGGTTGGTAATGAGAATGTCTCCCTATTCCTTAAAAGCATGGATGCAAAGGGACAGTATTCTTGATTGGAAAAGAAACTATCACTTCCCACCTACTTTCTCAACAAGAGGGTAATTTATTTCTTTGCCTGAACCTTGTTTGCCCAATAGGACTCTGTGTGCAGATGCTACTATTTTCCGATACCTCTTCTCTTTCTGTTCTCGGGTTGTCTTTGTGGACGACATCAACCTGCCTGCTCCAGGGGAAGATGGGGCTCAACCTCCTGCTGAGTTACTTAGACGCAGTTCGATCACTGGAGTCAGAATGACCTAAAGGATTGTTCTGTGATCAAACTGGTGGACACTCAAATCGCATGTGCTCTGGGACCCGCAGGTACATTTTCTGAGTTTGTGATGATTAAGATTGAAAATCACCCTGGCTATATCCGAAGAGGTAGCTGGAGAAAGAAAGAGAAACCCAATGGGACAATATGGGTCACAATGTTTTCTAAGCGTATATACACTGCCACCTGAGGGGGTCCACCACAGTGGCCTGGGTCGGGGCCATTCTCCCACCAACTCTTCCAATCCTTTCCTCCCACCTTCTGGGATTTACCTGTAAGACTTATCTATACTTACCTGTTTACTTTTCCCCACCCCTTCAGGCCCTGGAAAGGGAATAGGCTGAATCCATGAGTTCACAACTTGGAAGTCCTAGAAGGAGGTCACTGGAACCTCCAATCTATAAATTTGTTCCCCATTTCCTGCCCTGCATCCTGAGAACCCCAGCACCTTGTCTCATTCCTTAATGTTCCAGCTGTATGAACCGTCCCTGATCAAAGATCAACTTTCCTCAACCCCAATCAAGTCCCATCCTAGTGGGTCTCTGCCTTTAGATGGGCTATTGAGAGGAATTTAAATAAGAAATAGCCCAAAGAATTGACCCTTAAAGATCCTTTACGTTTTCCAAGAGAAATTTATAAACTCAAAGGAATCTCAATGTAGGGAAACTTTTTATGCGAAAGTGTCGAAAATGGCTTGATTCAACTGGACAGCTTCAACTATTCCCCTCCCGAACTCAAGTTGGTTATTCTATTTTTAAAAAATTCCTTCTCTCGGGACTTCCCCGGTGGTGCAGTGGTTAAGAATCCGCCTGCCAATGCAGGGGACACAGGTTCGAGCCCTGGTCCGGGAAGATCCCACATGCTGTGGAGCAGCTAAGCCCCTGCGCCACAACTACTGAACCTGCGCTGTAGAGGCCACAAGCCACAACTACTGAGCCCGTGTGCCATGTACTACTGAAGCCCGTGTGCCTAGACCCCATGCTCTGCAACAAGAGAAGCCACCACAATGAGAAGCCTGAGTACCGAAGAGTAGCCCCTGCTCGCTGCAACTAGAGAAAGCCCATGCCCAGCAACGAAAACCCAACACAGCTAAAAAATAAATAAAGAAACTTATTTTAAAAAATTATATATAAAAAAAATTCCTTCTCTCAATGTATCACTTCTTCACCATATCACTGGTATTTGCCTCCTAACCCCTGACCTTTATCTGACCTGTGACTTTGGCTGAGTCAGCATTGCTGTCAGCATGCTCTGGGCCACTTTGAACACTTTCTTTTTCTTTTTTCGTTCTTCTTTATTTAATCTTTTCTATTTTTATTTTTTGGCGCACTGAGCGGCATTCAGGATCTTAGTTCCCCAACAAGGAATTGAACCTGTGCCCCCTGCACTGGGAGCTCGGAGTCCCAACCACTGGACTGCCAGGGAATTCCCACTTTTTTTTCCTTTGAAAAGAAAAATAAATAAAGGACTCTATTGCTCCGGGTCTCAGACTTCAGTTCTACTTTAGCTCTGTCATCTGTACTTACCTGTTAACTTTCCCCCACCCCTTCAGGCCCTGGAAAGGGAATAGGCTGAATCCATGAGGTCACAACGTGGAAGTCCTAGAAGGAGGTCACTGGAACCTCCAATCTATAGCCAGTCGGTCAGGAGCACAGGTGACAACCTGGCGGGGGAAGGGGGAAGTGGGGGAGGGGAAGAGTCTTGTGGGACTGAGCCCTTTATCTGTGGGACCTGATGCTACTCCAGGTAGACAGTGTCAGGATTGAGTTGAGTGGTAATACACCCAGCTGGTGTCTGGAGAATTGCTTGGTGTTATGGAGGGAACCTCCCTTCCCCCGCCCTTACACTGGAATTGGGTTCAGAATCCCTTTACATATGGTCTATTCTGGAAAATGCCCCTTGTGCACTTGAGAAGAACATGTATGCCATTGTTGTCAGGTGGAGTGTTCTGTATATGTCCATCAGGTTTATTTGGTTCGTTGTGTTAAGTCCTCTATTTCCTTACTTACCTTCCACCTGGTTCTACCCGTTATTGAGAGTCGGGTATTGAAGTCTCCAACTATTAATGTAGAACTGTCTATTTCTACCTTCAATTCTATCGGTTTTTGCTTCACATATTTTGATGGTCCGGGATTAGGTGTGTGAGTGTTCGTTCTTGTAGGGGTTGGGGTCATATTAACATGGGATAAAGAACCAGTGTGGGCTTCCCTGGTGGCGTAGTGGTTGAGAGTCCGCCTGCCGATGCAGGGGACACGGGTTCATGCCCTGGTCCAGGAAGATCCCACATGCCGCGGAGCGGCTGGGCCCGTGAGCCATGGCCGCTGAGCCTGCGCGTCCGGAGCCTGTGCCCCGCAACGGGAGAGGCCACAACAGTGAGAGGCCCGTGTACCGCAAAAAAAAAAAAAAAGAACCAGTGTGATGTGGGGGGCGTGCCTACTATGCCCTCCAGACCACCAAATACGTGTGTTACTCTCTGTTTATAAATATTTCGTTTCTTCTAGGTTTCTGAGTGTTACTCTTCCTCTTATTTAATACATGTGCAATTTCTTTTCCTGTGTGGTGTGAGGTATGGATCCAACTTTCCTTCCCATATTGCAGCCACTTGTCCTGGTGCTATCGCTAGAGACACTCCTGCTCTTGCCCATTGAATATGATGCACCCATCATTTCTGATAGGCTGTTCGTTCTGGATTTACAGTTACGTAAAAAAAAGAAACCCCATCTGTCTAAGACGTAGCTGGTTGGGTTTTGTACTTGCAACCAAATACACTCATACTGATTCTGTGCATGAATGAACGCAGTTCGATGAACAGAACAGTGCTGGGTCATGTTCTGCTTCCTCTAACTGCAAGGGATGCTGGGAAAGTGGGTAACTGGACTGTCCTAAGTGTCTTAGGATAACCACCGTTGCCTTGGGCTAAGTGTGAAAGTGGGGGCTTGAGTCACCACACAGACCAGCCTCTGGATTTTGTTATGTAGCATTACAGTCCCCCTGAGAGAATACTACTGGAGCACTTGTGCAGGGAGAAAACAGACATATGCTGGAACTCCCGAATGATAGTTCCAGCAGTGAGCTTATTATTCAGCCTGTAGGGTGGCAGGGTGTGTCCAACCAGCCCTAGCAGGACTGGATGATCTGTTTCAGCCACGCCCACACCTGACCCCATAGAGAGAAGGTAGAGGGTTCCACGTTGTCTTGTAGTGGGCAGAGTGTGAGGGGTGGGGCAGAGAAGGGCCATCCTCACCTATTGGTGGAGACTGGCTGCTTCTGTTGCCCTGGTGTATGTATGAGTTTCCTATTGCTTCTGTAACATATCACCCCAAATTTAGTGGCTTAAAAGCAACACAAATTATCTTACATTTCTGGAGGTAAAAAATCTGAAATGGTTCTCATTGGGCTAAAATCAAGGTGCCAATAGGGTGGGTTCCTCCTGGAGGCTCCTGGGGAGAATCTGTTCCTTGCTTCTTCCAGCTTCTAGAGGCTGCCCCTCCATATTCTAAGCCAGCAATGTAGCATCTTCAAGTCTCTCTCTGCTTCTGCCTTCGCGTCAGTTGATTACAGCAGGCCCACCAGGATAATGTCCCCATCTCAAGATCCTTAATTCAGTCACGTCTGCAAAGTCTCTAGCCTATAAGGTATCATTTACAGGTTCTGGGGATTAGGACCAAGTGTTACTTCTTGTTATCCCAGGGGAGGGGCAGCAGCTGATTCTCCCTGTCGGGGAGGGAGGGAGGAAGGGCTCTGGGGGCAGGGCAGAGCTAGGAACTTTCCAGAAAGGCCATGGCTCTTTGGGCTCAGGGCGCAGCTATCAGCCCAGCTCTGCTGTGATGTGGGTCTGGAGGGGCCTCAGCCTGTTACTGAGCCCAAGCTCGCTCTGCTCGCTGCACGACAGGCCAATAAATCAGGAGACGAGTTGCTGGGGCAAGGAATAACTAATTGGAAAGCTAGGGACCAAGAAGATGGCAGACTAATGTCTCAAAAAACCATCTTGTCCCAGTCCAAATTCAGGCTCCTTTTATACAGAGGAGCGGGGAGGGGAGGGGCCCACTGCAGCGCTGACCAGTGGCTGAGGGGGGCTCTTACAGGTCTCGCCTGCCCCGCCCCTATTACAAGCCTGGTTCCTGTTGTCAGGCCTCTCCCCTCCCCCGCTCCACCTGCCCCCCCCCCCCCGCCCCCATCTCAACTGCCTCTTGGCTGGTCTCCTGCCTCCATCTGGCCCAAGTATTGTGGCCAGAGGAAGCTTTCTAAGGTGGAAATCTGAGCAAGTCGCTCAGCTCAAAACGCTGCTGACAGCTCCGGGTTACCTTTTAGGATGAAATCCCACATCCCCAGCCTTGCAGTCCCACTCTTCAGGACCGGGTGCTGAGTCTCACTTCACCTCCCAGAGTGTGGAGAGAACTGCATTTCTCCCATTGTTCCAGGTCGATTCTTGCCTCTTCACCTTCATATGTGTGGTTCCTCCTGCCTCTCCTCCCACCCCTCCTCTGCCAACTCCTATTCACCCTTCAGGACCCAACTTGGGTGTCACTTCCTGGGAAAACTTCGGGATTGGCCAGGATCCTGTGGATGCAACAGAAATGGACTCAGTCTGGTCCGCGTGAACGGGGGAGGGGTGGTCCCCAAAAGGCTGATGTTATCACGAGGGGAAAGGATACTGGATACTTGGGGACACTGCCCAAGTATATGCCTCCCTCTCTGATACATCCGAGTGGGCCTGGTGCCCCTATGGGCATGTTCACCAGTCCTGGCACTGACCACAGTACATCCTTGGTGGCCGGTTGCTTGCCTACCTCCCCACCCAGTGAGCTCCTGATGAGAACTCGGCGTGCCTCAGCTGGGCCCTCTGGGTCAGCACAGTGTCCGGCACACAGCTGCCCCAAGATTGTGATGTGGCAGGGGTTTGAGGAGCAGTTGGAAACTCAGAAACACAATGAACCGAGAGATCTGTGAGCTGTGGGAGGACCCTAAGCCAAGGCAAATTGAGGGTAAACAGGCTGGGAAGCTGAGTCCTTTCTGCTCAGGGCTTTCTTTCTTGAGAACAGGGAGATTGGCAGTGCATACTTTGGAAAAGTGTTTGGCAGTGTCTAGGAAAGCTAAAAAGATGCTCATACTCTGCCCAGCAAGTCCACCCTTGGTGTAGATGCAACAGAAATGAGTGTGCATCCCACCGAGACATCACATGAGCCCCCAGAGCGGCTTCATCCACAAGAGCCCCAAACTGAAAAGAACCCGAATGTCCTCCTCAGTGAAATGGATAGATAGTGTGGACTATTCACAAAATGGAAAGAAAGTTCATGTCACAGTTGACTCGCCCTGGCTTCCCTGGTGGCACAGTGGTTAAGAATCCGCCTGCCAATGCAGGTGACACCGGTTCGAGCCCTGGTCCGGGAAGATCCCACATGCTGTGGAGCAGCTAAGCCCGTACACCACAACTCCTGAGCCTGTGCTCTAGAGCCCGTGAGCCACAACTACTGAGCCTGCATGCCACAACTAATGAAGCCTGAGTGCCTAGAGCCCGTGGTCCGCAACAAGAGAAGCCACTGCAATGAGAAGCCCACTCACCGCAACAGAGAGTAGACCTGGCTCGCAGCAACTAGAGAAAGCCCGCACGTAGCAACCAAGACCCAACACAGCCAAAAATAAAATTAAATTAAAAATTAATTTAAAAAAAAGAATCTGCCTGCCAATGCAGGGCACACGGGTTTGAGCCCTGGTCTGGGAAGATCCCACATGCCCCGGAGCAACTAAGCCCGAGAGCCACAACTACTGAGCCCGCATGCCTAGAGCCCATGCTCTGCAACAAGAGAAGCCACCGCAATAAGACTGTGCACGGCAACAAAGAGTAGCCCCTGCTTGCCGCAGTCAGAGAAAGCCCGCGCGCAGCAACGAAGACCCAACGCAGCCAAAAATAAATAAATTTATTTTTTTAAAAAAGAATTGACTCACCCTACATCTGCAGGTTGAGAACCCGCATCCAGCTGAGAAGGATGTGCTTGAGAAGGAAACCCCAGGTCAGTTTGGGGAACACTTTTAACCCAGGGAAATTTAGAGTTGAGTATAGTGATGATGAAGTAAATCAAAACTATAGCATTTATCTTTTTGTGTTAGGCTCGGAAATCTACTTTGTATCTTTGGCATTTTCAGAACTTAGAAAGTCTAAGCAAATTGGGCAGATTTGAGTGTTAATATCAGACTTGTGATTCTAATTTTAAATGTGCTCTTGAGTCATTGGTTTCGACCTGTGATTGTAAGTTGAAGTCTTACTACATTGGTAAACAGTTTTTGTATATTTAAAAATCACCGTATTTATAAGTTTAATGGATCTGATTGATAAGGATCACTTAAGGACTTGGGAAGATTTATTTGTCAGATAATTGAAAAACTTAGAAAATGGAATATAATACACTTTGATTGCAGCGTAAAATGTTTAAAGGAGTTTAATTAACTAAGTAGGTAAAGGCTACAAACATTAATCAAAGTTCGCCTTAAAAATGATTGTTAAAATTGGCTGGATATATTCATAGGATAAGATTTGTACCTAGCACTTAAAAGCTCAGAGAAGAATTAGGGCTTAAAAAACAAAGTATTTCTGAAAAGCCTTTTCTCTGACCAAAAGCTGTCCTCGAAAACGTCAGAAAAATACTAGGATTGGGACCAGAAGGAGGCTGGAGGGAGGATGACTCATCCAGCCACCTGTCCAGCCATCATCCTGGACCAGTGGGGCAATAGGTCTGGCAGGTGGTGCCCATGGGTGGGTGATGTGAGCCCTGGATCCAGGCTCCCTCCTTCCTCTCCCCATCCCCAACTTGGAGATGCTCCCCAAAGCAGCCATTGGGCTACTGCAGAGACATGGGTGGGGGGCGGTCACTGGAGGTCCCAGCCCCTGTGCCTGTGCCTCACAGCCTCTGTGAGAAGTGAGCTTGGACACCCCCGACACCCTCTGGTCTTCGAAGCCTCTTCTCTGCTTGGCGTTGCCCTCTGTGGTGGGCAGAATAATGCCCCCCAAAGATATCCAGGTCCTAACCTCTGGAACCTGCAAATGTTACCTTATATGGCAAAAGACACTTTGCAGATGCAATGGAATTAAGGTTTTTGAGATTAAGGAATATTATCCTGGATTATCCGGGTGGGTCCTAAATATGATCACAAGTGTCCTTGTAAGAGAGGCAGAGGGAGATTTGATGAAAGGAGGTGACGCTGAGAGCACTGAAGCAGGTGGCTGTGCTCCCGAGCGCAAGGAATACAGCTCTGGAGACGGGAGAAGGCGAGCCGCCAGATTCTCCCCACGGGAGGAGACATTTCTTCCGTCAGAGAAGAAATGGTGGGTTTTTTTTTTTTTTTTTTTTTTGCGGTACGCGGGCCTCTCACTGTTGTGGCCTATCCCGCCGCGGAGCACAGGTTCCGGGTGCGCAGGCTCAGCGGCCATGGCTCACGGGCCCAGCCGCTCCGCGGCACGTGGGATCTTCCCGGACCGGGGCACGAACCCGCGTCCCCTGCATCGGCAGGCGGACTCTCAACCACTGCGCCACCAGGGAAGCCCATGGTGTGGTTTTAAGCCACCACGTTGGTGGTCACTGTCACAGCAGCAAGAGGAAACTGGTACACCTGCTCCGAGCACGTCCTTGCCTGTGGCTCCCTGTGATGCCACAACTCTTCTCAGGGGCCCCATGGCCCTTGCTGATCCTTGGACAGAGTGGGGGGCCTGGGGAGGTTTCAGTCCATCGTCTTCCCCAGCGAGCTGCTGACATCTCACCATTTAGTGGAGAACGTCTTGGCACCTGCCCCAGTCATTGGTACAGGGTTCCCAAGCTCGACAGTGGCACCATGTCAGTGGGTGTGGCTGGCATGATAACGACCTCAAGGCCTCTCTGTAAGTCTGCAGGCAGCACACCCTGGGTCCTGGCTGTGGGTCCCTTTCTTTGCCCACCTGTCCCTAAGGCAGGCTCCTCTGCGGGCTTCCTCACCGTGTGGAGTGGATTGCAAACTGGTCCTGAGCCACAGGGGGAACCATCATCGCCTATCACTACCGGTGGGCCTCAGATTGCTGGGGGCCCAGGGCTACTGCATCCCAGACTGGCATCTCCTGCACCTCACCATCTCCACCCCCCTTCCTGTATTCCTGGCAGGTGTGGTCTAGTTTCGGTGACAGCTCAGAGATGCCTGGTGTTAGATCAGGGGAGACAAGTCAAAACATTTCACAACCAACCCCAGAGGCCACACCAATTCACATCACAGTTAAGCTGAAGTTCACAGGAAACAATGTGTGATCCAGAGATCTCCAAAGTGGGTGGCATGCTTCTGGGAGAGGCACCAGACAATCTGTTGGGGTAAGGGAAGAAATGTCAGAACTCCCATTTGTATTTATTTTTAGCTCATTCTTTTAAATTTCCATTTCTTGATTATCTTTTATATTATCTTTAATATATTAGGAGTCTAAGTATATAGTTATAACTAAATAAATATGAAATGGTGAGAATAAGATTTAAACTTTTTTATTTAATGAAGATGATGAATAAAGAATGTTTTTCCATCACTAATCTAATTGTCAAACATTTGTTGATTTTCTGCCATAAGCAAAGAACTAAGCTAGATGCTGGGGGATTTTTTTTTTTTAATGAAAAGACTTTAGTCTTTTGTTTTTAGTCTGTGTTTACACAGAGGAGAATACATATTACATATTCACAATACATATATTGGGCAAAGGACTATATCCAGAAAATATAAAGAACTCTTATAACTCAATAATGGTGGAAGTTTTAAAAAAAGAGCACAGGGTATGGTCTCTAGCAGAAAGGTTAGAAGTGCTGCTCTGAATGACAGCCTGGGGAGAATATCTGTAACTCACATCACAGACAAAGGCTAATTTCCCTAAAATATAAAGAGCATGTACAAATCAACAAGAAAATGACTAACAGCCTAACTGGGGGAGGAGAAGGGCTGGGCAGATGAGACTCACAGAAATGAACTACAAATGGCTGTCAGACATGTGAAAGATGCTCACTCATCGTAAGCAGGACATGTGTTAAAAGACACTGAAATACCAGTTTCCCCCCATCATGTTGGCCAAGATCCACAGTGTGAAAGCGGGCACCACTGATGGGGAGGGAGGCAGGTCATCTATCACAACAGTGACAGCTTCAGAATTACAAACACACACGCCTCCAAGTTGGCCACTCCTCTGGGAATTTACCTACCAATGTACTCACCTGTGGGAAATAAACTGCATGCATCCATACAATGGGGTATCACTCGGGCTTAAAGAAGAATCGGGAAGCTCTATATGTACGGATATGGAATGAGTTCCAAGAATTATTGGTAGTGGAAATGGAGAGGGGCTACGATTTGTGTAAAAAAGAAGAAAAAAATACATATTTATACACGCATAGACAAATAATTGGAAAGCCGAGTGCAGGTGGGAGAGGCGGAACTAGAGCCTTCTTTGGGCGCTGCTATCCAGAACAGGACAGATCCCTGGACAGGTCGGGAAGTGAGCTGGAAAAGGACCCACAGTGCCCTGCTCCAAGTCTTCATGGGGCCATGTTAAGCTCTCCAGCCTCGGTTTCCTCATGGGAAACAAACAATGCCCACCCCTTAAGCCCCTGGGCTTGCTGGATGCCAGGTAAACACAGGCCCTGTTATTAGGGGTTTTCTGGCGCCAGGCTCTGTGCTCTGGGCTTCACATAGGTTATCTCATGGAAACCTTACGACAGCCCTGTGAGAGGGCTACTATTTGCATCTCAGTTTCCAGGTGCTGAAAGTGAGGCTTAGTAAAGAGGTTAAATAATTGGCCCCATGTCACACGGTGACAAAGCGAGATTCCACCCAGCTCTCTCTTTCCAAAGCTGAGCCATATTCCTTTTCTTACAGACAGTGAGACCTCAAACCCACATCCGGGCTGGTATTTTGCTGTGTCTTGCATTGCCCCTGCTCACAGCCCTGAACCAACCTTGGGGTCCCCAAAAGCACCCGGTTCTAGAGGAGGCTGCAGCCTCACATGCTCTCCTTGTCCCTGTGGGTCGATGCTGGCTTCCTGTCTGTCCTTCCGGAGCCTCAGGAACAAAGCACGCTGCTGATGGGGGCTGCGAAGCAACGTGCACAGCACTGCTGTCCTGGACAGCGGCAGGGAGATGGCCGCCAGCACTAGGGGAGGGGAGAGGGGCTGCCGCACAGCCCGCAGAAGGGTAGAGCCCCCTAGTTCTCCAGAGTCGTCCTAAACAAAGAGGACGAAGGCCTCTTCCTGAGTTACAGGAATTCCCCTCCCCGCTCGATCCCCTTCTGCTATATCATCCTCTGCCCTCCATTTCTATTAATATGTTTGCGCGTTGATTGCTGTCTCTCTTCCTCTGCTGGAGTGGAGCCCCTGGGAGGCAGGGCTTTAGGGGCGTGTCCTCGGGCCGTTCCTTACACAACAGGCGCTCAGGAAATGTCTGTTGAATGAATGAATGAACGAATGACTGCGTGTAGAGTTCATCCCAAGCGCTCTGTCTGCTCCCAGGGATGAGGACCATGGGGGGGGGGACCCCAGGGCCACTATCCAGGGCACAGACCTGGGGGCCCTCGAGCTCTTGCTGCTATGTCTCACACCATCTGCTTCCCACCACAGGTGCTTCATAGTGGGAAACGGGAGGCGTCAGGTGTGCCAGGATTGGAGGTTGTCATCATGGGGAAGCTGGAGGTGGGCAGATTAGAAGGGAGGCAGCCCACGTGATTGGTCAGGGGAGCAGATTTGGCTTTCTCTGGTAGGTCTTAAGTTGGAGCAGAGAAGAAATTAGGGCAGCTGGTAGTTACCTGCCGAGTTCTGGCCTCTGGGGCTTGATGCTGCAGAAGTTGAGGTTTGGCTCCCCCGGGCTGGTTTGCTGCGGCTCGCTCAGCGTTCTATTTTTGTATGTGGTCTGGCCTTGGTCGGTTTGTACATTCAGCCTCTCGCGATCCCCCGATCCACGGTGCCCTGGGCTTGCCTGGTGCGCGGCTCCTCCCTTTTTGTGCGGTTGGTGGTGCTGGGGAACCCTGAGGCCGCCGTGCCAGGCGGATTCTCGGCACCCGCCCGCAGGTCTGGCCCCCCCCCCCCCCGGGGCCCTGCAGGCTGTGGGGCGCGACAGGCCCAGTCCCTGCGCTGCTTGGCGAAGTGCACGCGCCGCCTGCAGATCCGCCGCCAGCAAACCCGCCGCTGCGTCGCGCGGACGCTGGACCTGCTCCTGGGCGGAGCCAGCGGGCTCGCAACTACCTGGGTGCCCAGGTGGGTGCGCAGGGCCGGGGGGCGCCATCGCCTGAACAGCGGCTGCTGCGTTCGGGGCCTCAGTTCCCCCGCCCCCACCTCTTCGGGCTGGCTAACGGTAGCGGTTCATGTCTTTCGGTCCTGCTTAGAGGGAAAGGACGGCTTGTGATGCCAAGGGCAGAGACAGGTTGACGTATGCTGGGAGCGGCGAGGAGTCTCCGGGAGGGAGGCCTAGGGGGTCTGGGCACCAGAGGTCTGCCCCAAGCTTGCCATGGCCACAAGGTGACCGGAGGAAGAGGGCGGGGCGGAGCGGGCACCCCCCCCCCCGATGCGCGCTCAATGACTTCCTATCCTGGGGTGTCCAGCGGGTCCCGGGAGGGAGCCCGGCTGTTTTAGCAGATCCTCCACCGAGACCCCCGGCGCACGTGCTCTTCCCGCCCAAAGGCAACAGCCGCCAGAGGGCACACGTTAGACAAACCCAGCCCTGAGCTGCGGCCGCCCCTCCCCTCCCGCCTCACCTGTTCTGGGTCACCGCCCGCGCGCATCTGGCCCTGGCGACTGTGAAAGCACCGCCCCCAAATGCTCACTCCTCGATGCGGGCGCACGCCCGGAGGGGCAGAGGGTCATTCTAGGCGGTGTCCCAGGAGGGGGAAATGCGTGCCTTCACAGGGAAAGAAGTTGATTCCCTGGTCACTTCTCTTTCCGCCCCCGATTGGCTGACGGGAGAATCTCCTTAACCCTTGCTCATGCTTTATTCTTAAAAACAAAGAGAAAGCTCAGAGCCCTTGGCAGGCAAAGGGATCCAGCTAGAACATCATACTGTTGGTTTTGTTTCCACAGGATCTGTTTTTACAGTTTCCTCCTGTTTATGACAAGTGATACTGGTTTTCCAGTTATGGTAGTTGACAAACATCCCGCAGAAGATAAATTATTTAGAAGTCTGTTGACTGAAAGAAAAGCATGAATAAATAATAGTTTATCATTTATTAATAATAAACAAGGGAACTGAGGATGTGACAAAAGTCAGGAAGACATATAAGTGACAGAAGTTTTTTAATATAAATTTACTTATTTTTGGCTGCCTTGGGTCTTCGTTGAGGTGCGCGGGCTTCTCACTGCGGTGGCTTCTCCTGTTGCGGAGCACGGGCTCTAGGCGCGGGGCCTTCAGTAGTTGTGGCTCGCAGGCTCAGTAGTTGTGGCTCACGGGCTCTAGAGCGCAGGCTCAGTAGTTGTGGTGCACCGGCTTAGTTGCTCCGCGGCATGTGGGATCTTCCCGGACCAGGGCTCGAACCTGCGTCCCCTGCACTGGCAGGCGGATTCTTAACCACTGAGCAACCAGGGAAGTCCTAAGTGATGGAATTTTGAAAAAACAGTGCTCTGAAGCAAGATGATGAACGCCTGCTGCGTCAGAAACTCATTTTATTACTGTGTCTTTGTCTTGGACTTTTTTTGGTGACCTAAACCTGGGCCTTGAAGATTTTGAAAACCTGGAACAAGTATTTCTTTATTAAATATGTACATCGCTTTTCTGTGTGGCTATGCACTATTCTAAGTGCTTTACTAATATAATATTATCTCATTTCATCCTCACACCCTATGTGATCAGTACTACCGTCCCCATTTTACAGAGGAGGAAACTGAGGCACGGTGAGGTTAGCTAACTGTCCAGCGGTCAGAGCTGGGATTTGAACCCAGTTTGGCTGGCTCCAGAGTCAGCGCTGTGAACTCTCATGGGGTCCTGGCTTCCTAGCCCTCATGCTCAGCCTCTCAATGTCAGCACAGCAATTTGATTCCCAGGTAGTCTTTTCAAAGGCGTTTTAGGGCAGAGGGTGCTCTGCAGAAACGCAGGCCTTTTGCCAGGTCTTTGCCATGGCCGCCTGCCTCGGAGCCTCTTGGGGCTGCATCGTCCTTTACTACAGAGGTGCACTGGGGCCCCTGTGTTTTGGGGACTGAGGGAGACACGAAGGGTTTGGGGTGGAAATCCTCTCTTTAGACTACAGTCACTGCTCCCTTGGCTGGTGTCCCCTGGTCAGGGAAAGCTGACAGCGCTGAGAGTGGCAGTCATTGTCCTTCCAGGGCAGAGTTAGGGGAGCGCTGGTCGCTGAAGCATAAAATGGGCACCAGCAGGTTTCCCTCCAGGATGGGAGTGTTGGAGGATGTTCCGACTTCCCACCGCAGGGGAGTGGACCAGGCGTCTCACAGGAGGCGTTTGACCTCTGTCCTGCACATCATCTACTGCACCCTTCCTGGTATGGCCAGTCTGGGGTCTTTTCTCCTTCTTGAAACTTCTTCCACTACCAGATACCATCCAAGACATGGAGGACAGTGAGTGGGACCCTAGGGGGAAAAAGGATCAAGGTCCTGGTGACAAAATCACGGGGCAAGGAAACTCCTTGGAGGTCACAGAGAAAGCCCAGAGGTGCTGGAGTCCCCGTGGACCAGGAAATCCTGTCCTCAGTCTCGGGACAGGCTCTGGGGTTTTAGCTCTTCCCCTGGGCTCCAGGTCGTGGTCTGCCAGCATTGTAAGCCCTGGAGGGCTGCAATCAGTGACCTAAGGCCACCGTGGGGGAGCTGACAGGGGGCCACTGGTCATCTGTGCATCATGGGACCCACCTGTCCCTGGGCTACCCCTGAGCCTCAGAGCCTGGGCTGCATGTCCCCTGACCACAAGCCCAGCCCCTGGAGCCGCATTTGCCTTCTGTATTCATCGTTCCAGAAGCAGGAAGCAGAACCCTCCAGGAGAAGAGAATTTTCAAGTCAACCAGTGTTTGTCTTCCTCCTGGGGCCTCACAGAGATCCGGATTCAAGCCTCCCCACCTCTGGAGATCCTGCCCAGAGGCAGCACGTCCCCAACGCCCCGTATCCCTGGGGACAGGCCCTGGGGGGTAGCACTTGGCCTAAAGCCTCTTCTCTTGGCCACCTGTGCCCTGGATGCTCTGCTTCTCTTTGTGTTTCCACTGAGAGTCCAAGAGGCAGCCCACCCCACAGCCCCCTGCCTTGCCACGATTCCAGATGAATATAACAGCCCACCTCCCCCACTTTCTTCATCTCTCAGGGCCCTCCTTGCCCACAGATTGGCCCTGGCCCTTGGCCTTGGGGCTGAGGAACTGTGATGTGCTAAAAAGAAATCAGGCTGTGGACGAGCGGAGCTCTCTGATGAGATGTGAAGCATCCCGAGCGCCAGGGCTGCTTCCCTCAGGCACTGGTGCTACTGCCATCCTCGTCAGCATCGCCCAGACAGGATATGACACGCCCAGGGCCCCACTGTGCTTCCCGGTCCCAGGGAAGAGGCAGCGGCGCTTGCTTAAGTGAACCTGGGCCTGAAACCGCCTTAGAGCAACTCCCACTTGCCTTCAGGGCTCCAGGATCCCACAAGGAGGGTCAGCCACCTTCTTTGTGCTTCCATATCCCTGATCATTCGCATTTATCACTGCCTTTATGTCCTTATCAAATATATATACGGTGCTCACTTGTACTACGTGCAAGTCACTGTTCTAAGTGCTTTACTTATGGCCTCAACACGACCTACGGGACAGGAACTGCTATTAGAATTCCCATTTTGCAGAGAAGGAAACTGAGGCACAGAGAGGTTAAAGTCACTTGCCTGAAGTCACTGAACTGGGAAAAGGTGGAGCTGGATTAGCACTGCAGAGCCCCCGTGTTCTTAACCACTGTGGGATGCACCTCTGTCCTAGCTGCCTGGCTTCGCGTCTGTTCCCCCAGACCAGAAGCTTTTTTTTCACCTTTACGTCCATAGTACAGGTTTCCCCCGCTATCCAAAAGTAGAGCGTTCCTATGAAACTATGAGATGCTGGGTGTAGTTCCTGGGGAAGGAACTTGGCAGGGCCACTCCCGCTGCCCAGGGTGCGGCACCGCCTGTATAAGGGCCTGCTGCGGAACAAATACTGATCTCTATTTTCGCTTGTTTCCGTGAAAGTGGAAGTCCTCTTCAGATTTCTTTCAATTAATGAAAACGGGTGCTAATGTAACTCTTTGTAAAAGTGAACTGGCGTAAAGTGAACTTTTGAGAAGTGGGGTTACCTGTAATTGGCACAGTGCTCAGGTCCTCAGTAAAGATTTGTGATTGAAATAATGGCCTAGGTGACTATATACTGCATGAGTCGTGGTGGGAGCTTAATGTGTAAACCCATCTCTATTCTTGGAGCTTAGACTTTCACCAAGTGTGTGTCATTTTTTTGTTATACCTGCTCAGCAGTCTAAACCACTCAGCTCAGAGATGTTTTTCCCTCTAATTTTTTCTATTATTTCAAATCCTATGTTCAATGTTTTCTCCAACCTCTATTAGATGTCAAAAAGCCTAATTTCCATGACTTGTAACTTGTTGTAAGTATTTTTCATCTCTTTGTCCTTTTGCACTGTATTCTGGGAAATTCCCTTATCAGGAACTCCCAGGTCACTGCATCCACTTCACTGTTCAACCCATTCATTGACAGTTTCAGAATCTGTCAGTCATGTTTGCAATTTCCAAAATGCTGAGAATGTTTCCTTTTCCTTTTTTAAAAAACAGATGTCCTTTCAAATTTCTCTGACAATATAAGCTGTAATTACTTTAGATTTTTCTTCTGTTTACTGCATTACTTCACTTACCTACTGAGTTGGTTCTTCTGTTTGTTGATCTTGTGTATCTCTCTCAGTGCACTGGAATTCCTAAGTGTTGGTGTTTCTTGGTTCTCCATTCATGTTTGAAGAAGTGGAGTGTCTGGACAAAATCGTTGGTTGCTGGAACATCTTTCCTCAGGCCAAGTGGGAATTCCTGCCACCTAGCTGTGAGTGACATCTCTGACTGCAGGAGCCCTGGCCATGGTCCTTTGAGGTGGGGGCTAGCAGTCAAGTCCCGTAGCCAGGTGGAGCGAGTGGACATGAATTTCTGAATAAAGGGCTCCACTCCGATATGGGACCCTTACATTGCTGGGGTGCTGCCCTTGTTCTGTGGGCCTAGCCCCCAGTTTCTGAACCCCTTTTATCTGTACTTGAGGCTTTGACCCTGGGCAAACACTGGAGTCGGTGGCTAAGGGGAGGTAGGGAGGGGGGCTGGCATGACTACTTTGCTGATGCCCCTTCTGTTAATTACCCAAATCCTCTTCCGTTCCCTCACAGCCTCCCACCTGGTGCTATTGAACTCCTGCAAAAGCTCCTCTTCTTCCTCCTGTGTTGGGTGGTGGGTCCCTCTGCCTGGGGGGGTCTCCTTGTCCACCTGCCCCATGATCTTTATATCTTACGTGTATTCCTTTCCTCCTTTGCCTTTTGTCATCTCTCTCAATCCACCTGAATTTGGGGAGGGGGAGATAAATGAGTGCTCTGCAGATTATCTTGTACCCTACACCCACCTTCATACCCCGGGAAACCAGGTACAGAGCTCAGGAGACCCAGGTGAAGCAGGGCCTCGGGGCCCCTGCATCCCCTGGGCGATGGCGCCCAGCAGGTTCCTTAACAGCAGGCTCCATAGCTGCAGAGCCTGTGGCTGAGTGAGGTCCCTCTGTAGCTGGGTTGACAATGCAGAGGAGAGTTTGGGGTCTACTTGCCACCGGGGGCAGAACGGGAAAGGGGGGTGGGGAACACATGTCCCCAGGTGTCTGTCTCTATGGGCCCAGCGCTGGCGGGGGCAGCAGGTTCCACTGCCCTGCCCTCTGTGCCGGCAGAGAATAAAGTTGACAAGGGGGGGCACTCGGCAAACTTCCTGACAACGCTCCCTCCACGCAGCAAACACCCAGCATGCGCCTCCCATGCACAGGCAGGCTTGGGCGCTGGACAGTTTAAAGATGAGGTAAGATCCCGTTCCTGAAGAGATGATGTTTCGATGAGGAGGCAGTGGTGTGAATAACAACAAAGTCCCTCTTAGAAAGTCCCTTTGAGGAGGTGGAAGGGTTGGACAAGCAGTGGCTGGTGGAGGAGAACGGTCTAAGGCAGCGCCCCTTGAAATTGAACAGGCACACAAAATCCTCGGGGATCTTGGCAAATGCAGATTCTGACCCGGGAGGTCTGGGTGGTGCCTGAGATTCTGCATTTCTACAAGTTCCCGGGTGATGCTGTTGCTGCTGGTCCATGGACCACACTCTGAGTAGTAAGGGGAGAGGGAAGCCACAGCTCCCTGCGACACCCTTGCTGCCATACTGTGGGTGATGTGCAGACCCCTGGGAACCCCATCAGGAGAAGAGTCCTGTGGTCTCTCAGGGAGGTGCTATGCCCACGCAGGCCTGAGTCTCGGTGCTGGGCCGGCCAGGCTGCAGGCCCTCCTACCTGGCGTCTCACTGGCCAGGAATTCATGCCATCCCAGGGGGAAGGTGCTGGGGGTGGGTGTGCCCGGGTGGGACAGTGCCCATCAGCTTGGGGGCTTGGGCAGGTGAAACCCCCCCTCTTCAGAACATCAGGGGCTCCGGCTCTGTTCCAGGGTTGGAGGCTGGATCAGACAAGGTCCTACAGGCATACCCGTATCCGGTTTCAGAGTTTGTCATCGGGTCCCCATAAGTGCAAAGTGAGGCCTGTGTGTGGAGCCAGCACATGTGGCAGGTGTCCAGGAACCCTTGGTAATCTCGGGGCCGAGTGACTCAGCAGCCCGTGACATTGGCCAGGGGCCAGGACAGTGCGGGCCACCCTTGGAACCTAGCTGGGAAAACCCTCCCCAACCACGGAGCTTCGAGGGCCCCTTTCAAGTCGGAAGATGTGCATGTGGGGAGAGCGGCTGACCCGGGGTTAATAAATAAGCTTAAAGGTTAATCCAGCGTGTGACCAAGACAGGCTCACTCTACGGGTCTGGAAGATGTCCCGTTACCGAAAAGAGACACTTTAGAATTCTGAAGAGCAGTATATGCTATCAGGACCTTCAAAAGGATTGTCGTGGTGATACCTATCTGGAGGGATGTTACTGGATCCAGCAAGTCCTTCTGCGGCGGTTCGTATCGTTACCTCTTTAATATTTATTGAAACTACACTCTCACCGTCCTCAGCCCAGGCATGGTACGGCGCCTGGCAAAAGCCTCTTGCTGCTTTTCCTCTTTTTAGCCCCGTCTTGTCCAAGCCTATACCCACACTGGCCAAGAAGATCTCTCAAAACTGTGAACATAACTGGAGCTCTCTTTCTTGAAGCTGCTTGTCACCCTCTGGGGCAGAGCCAGCGGGTGGGCTCTGTGCTCAGGGCCCCTTTCTACTCCAGTCCTGTAATCCTCCATCCCTACACATTCTTCTGGGGCCCAGACCTTCTCCTCCCACCTCTACCCCACCCCCCGCCTCAGGACCTTTGCACATGCTGTTCTCCTTCCTCAAATACCCACCCCACCTCCCTCTCCCTGCCTCGGACCTGTGCCCTCTCTCGGTTCTTCCGGAGCCCCCTCCCCAGCAGTTAATGTCTTCTGCTTTGTCCCGCTGACATTGTGTGATCAGACTATGTCGTGATGACTTTTTACCTCTGTCTCTCTACTGAACATACCTCCTTGCTGACTCATCTTGGGTCCCCAGGGCCCAACGTGGGGCCTGACACCTGGTAGGTGTTTAATATGTATTTGTGGAGCTGAAGTAATGATGAATTCTTTCACAGCCTTTGGGATCTGAGTCTTGGTAGGTGGAGGGAAATTGCTGGAAAAAAATTTAAGAACTGGGCTTCCCTGGTGGCGCAGTGGTTGAAAAAAAAAAATTTAAGAACCAAGTGGAATAAATAAATGTGTGTCTGAGTTTCCTAGGGTGCAGTAACCAAGCACCACAAGCCAGGGGGCTAACAATGGCAGACATTTATTCTGTCATGGTTCTGAAGGCCAGAAGTCCAAGTTCAAGGTGTCTGCAGAGCCATGCCCCTCTGCAGGCTCTGGGGGACCATCTCTCTGTGTGCCTTCCAGTTTCTGGGGGCTCCAGGTGCTCTTGGGCTTGTGGCCATATCACTCCGATCTCTGCCTCTGTTTTTGCGTGACCTCCTTTTCTCCCTGTGCCTCTCCTCTGTGTGTCTGTCACTTGTCATTGGATTTAAGGTAATCCAGGATGTTCTCATCTCTAGATCCTTCATCACATCTGCAAAGACCTTTTTGCCAAATAAGGTCACATCCCCAGGTTCTGGAGAGTAGGGTGTGGACACATCACTTTGGGGGCCACCATTCAGCCCCTTACAGTGTGTAATGAGATGAATCCCAAGCCCTCTGAGACAAATGCAAGAGTGGGTCTCATAACAGCTGGGAGTGGGTCAGTCCAGGCAGGAAGAGCACGGGTGACCAGTGGCTGCACGGTCATTCTCTGGTGGCTGCAGGCAGTGTGGAGAGAACCGAGCAGGGACACCTGGATCCTGGCCCCTGCCCCATCACCCCTCCACCCCGGGGCCAGCACTTTATGTTTCTGGGGCTCTTCTCTGTGGCAAGATGAGAGGTGAGGACGCATCTCAGGATCCTTCTGTCTCTAAGTCTCTGTCCCTTTAGTCTATTGGCGAATGCAGAGAGGGGAACCCGCAGCAGCAGACACCCTGAAGGAGTATGGGGTGGGGTTGGGCGTGGGGCTTACCACCCTGTGGCATCCCTGTGAGGCTTGAGGGAATCACCCGACATCTCTGAGCCTCCTTTATTCGCGAGTCACCCACCTCCTCAGTAGTCCAGAGCATTACCGAGGCATCAGCCTGGGGCCCACACATAATCACAGGACCCCTGTTGACCAACTGTCACGCCTCACAAAAGAGGGTTGGGACCCCCTGCCTTAGGTTGGGTTCCTCCAAAGGTCTGAGTGTAAACCATTTATCTGGAGGTGATCTCAGGAGGGGAAGTGAGACAGCGAAGAGAAGGAAGCCCACAGGGGATGGTATCAAGCCAGCTACCTTCATGGCACTGGGGTCAGACAAGCTGGGGATGGACGCACCAGCTCCGGGCTGGAGGCTGCTCTGGGGGCCTTATGTCTCTAAAACTTCTGACTCGCTCTACATGGCCCCCTCGAGCTCCTGAAGCCAGAGAAAGCCCTCGGGTACCTGCAGTAGGTACCATCAGAAGGTACAGAAAAGAAGTCCTTTGCCCCCTTCCCCACAGAACCAAAGGAAGTGAGCAGAAGACAAATAAGAAGGGCTGAATCCACATAGCTGGGGCTGAGGGAAAGTCCAGTCTCAGGCCACCTGCTTTGAGAAGGACCAGTGGACAAGGCTGTGGGTTGCAGGACGATTCCAGCAGTTTCCAGACATCACTGTTCTTGCATCGGGTCAAAGCATAAGCTGGGAGGGGGGGGGCTGTGGTGACCAGGGTCCACTGGAGAGGACACAACCTCTGAACGTGAGCACTTGGCAGCCCGGACCCATCTGAGGAAATAAAGCTCAGATACGAGACTGTCTGGTCACATCCTACCTCCTGGAACCCGCAGGTACAGCTCAGGCACTCTTCCACCGTCTCTCTTCCCCGGTCCCAGAGGCTCCCGTTTCTCAGCCTTCCTACGTATCGAGGATGGAGGAAAAGCCCTCCATTATGTAAACTGAGGCAGGGCGTGAGAAGACGCTGCCAAATTATTTTTAATGAAGTGTCACATTGATACCGAAACCTACAAAGATTGTGGGAAGGGAGGAAGGAAGGGAGGAAACCACAGCCCAATCTCACATGCGAAGAGTCGTGGAAAGCTCTAAATAAAACCTTAACAAGCAGAATCTAGCGGCACATTGAAGGAATAATAGCCCTTGTCTAAGTAGGTTCACTGCTGGAATGAAAGGATGGTTCAGCATTCTTTGGAAAACTCATTCATATGATTCAGGAAATTTATTAACATAATTCATCATATTCATTGATTTAACAAGAAAAGTCATCCTGTCAACCCCATAGGTGTTGAAAAGACATGTGACAAAACCCAACAATCTTTCTTGATTTAAAGAGGCAAACCACGGGCTTCCCTGGTGGCGCAGTGGTTGAGAGTCCGCCTGCCGAGGCAGGGGACACGGGTTCGTGCCCCGGTCCGGGAAGATCCCACATGCCGCAGAGCGGCTGGGCCCGTGAGCCATGGCCGCTGAGCCTGCGCGTCCGGAGCCTGTGCTCCGCAACGAGAGAGGCCACAGCAGTGAGAGGCCCACGTACCGCAAAAAAAAAAAGAGGCAAACCATGAAGAAAATTCCTTCATCACCATAGTGTGGAGGAGAACTCTCAGATTATGACACAAAAATCCCAAAGTCAAAAAAAAAAAGATTGAAAATTTGATGACAAAAAAAAAATTCTACATGCAAAAAGATCAAGAACAATAGCACGGTAACAAAGTCCAAAGAAATTTAAAAATATTCTCAATTTCTATCACAGGCAAAGAACCAACCTCCCGAACATAAAAGGAGCTTGTAGAAATTGCTAAGGAAGCCACAGACCGTAATCAAAAAATAGACCAAGAACAAACAGTTCATGGAAAAAGAAATACAAATATATCTTAAATATGTTAAAAGATGCTCAACCTCACTCGTAAGAAAAGAAAGATGAAATAAAGCTGCCTTGAAATACTACTTGTCACCCATGATATTGGCAAAACCCCACAAGTGTGGTCATAGTGCAATGTGTTAGGAAGCTGAGGACAGTGTACATGAGGGTGTCCCGGGGGAGGCCATTGGGGCTGCCTCTCAAGGCCACCAGCTCACTGACACCTCAACTCCATAATCCCACTTCTGGAATTTTATTCTACAGATACAGTAGCACACATTCAAAAGAGTATATGTGCAAAGTTATTCATTTCAACATTTTTTGTAATATCAAAATATTAGTTGCAATCCAACTATCCATTGACAGGAAACCAGTTAGGTAAATTATGGAAATCCACACAATGGAATACTATGCAGCTGTGAAAACGAATCAGTATGTTCTTGGACGCACAAGGTATACCATTGTGGGGAAATAAACACAAAGTGCAAAGTTACCTTTTGCATAAAGGGGAGCAAAATAAGAATGCACTTTTACCCTTGCTTATGTTTTAGGAAGCAAAGGTGAAAGGATGCACAAGAAATTTTAAAAGGTTACCTGAGGGTGGAGGTGGCAAGTGGGGACCGTGGAAGGGGGCAGGTGGGGAACCGCTTCATTGTATACCTTGTTTACATTTTCTGTTCTGAACCTTGCGAATTGACTACCTATTCAACACTTTTAAAACTTGATGCATATATTTGAAGATGCTCTAAGATTTTTCTAGAAGAATAAACATTGTTGGTGGCACCTGCAGGTGAGGGTGCCTCCGGGCAGGTGAGGGTGATGGGGGAAAAGGACTTTTATTTGTCATTTTACAAAGTTCTGGACCATTGGGTTGTTTGCCATGTACACATACAACTTCTCAATTAAAGACAGCTAATTATTAATGCTGATGTGTTCCTGAATACATAGAAAAAAGCATTTGAGTGGATTCCTCTGGGGCGGGAAGTGTTGGAGTTAAGACAGCAGAGAAGAGGCTTTCCTTCCATTACCCCCATGAGTCTGTGACTTATACAAGTCTCTACCCCTGCCCTGCTGTGTGAGCCCAGGAAAGACCCTCACCTTTTGCCGACCCTAGGATCTTCTAGGAGTGCAGGGAGGGGCCAAAATCCAGTGAGCCCAGTTGGATCTGAAATGCTGTGACTTCAACTGGAAAAGAAAAAAAGGAAGAATAAGGGATCAAGTGTGATGCCGGTGATGATGGTGGTGGTTAATACCCACTGTCAGGCCATTCATTATCTCATTTAATCTCACTATAAGTAAGCGGAAGGCCTCCACCTTAGAGATTCAGAGAAGGGACCCTGGAGTTCAGAGAAGGGAAGTGAACTGCCTAAGGTCATTTGGCAGCCAAGCTTGGCCTTGGCGTTTTTTTTTGCGGGGTGGTGGTGGTGGTGGTGGTGGTGGTTGCGTTGGGTCTTCGTTGCTGCGTACGGCCTTTCTCTAGTTGCGGGGGCTTCTCTCGTTGCGGAGCACGGGCTCTAGGCGCGCGGGCTTCAGTAGTTCTGGCTCGCAGGCTCTAGAGCACAGGCTCACTAGTTGTGGCACACGGGCTTAGTTGCTCCACGGCACGTGGGATCTTCCTGGATCAGGGATCGAACCCGTGTCCCTGCATTGGCAGGTGGATTCTTAACCACCGCTCCACCAGGGAAGTCCCTTGGCCTTGGCTTTAATTGGTAGAGCCCTTGGATAGAAAAGTCAACTCCAAGGGCAATTCTGGTTCTACGAGAACCAGGGGTTCACTTTACATGAATTAATTTAATGAGACAGTCTGGAGGGCTTTGTGGCTACAATCTGAGGCTGCCTGCATCCCACCCCAAGGCCCCCTCTTCCCACCTCTGCTTGGGTATTCCTGGGGGATGGGCACAGGGGTGAGGATGAGCGTGATGCTGGGAATGCTGCAGTCCCGGGTGTGACCACCAGGTGGCGGAGCAGCTGCACCCAGTCCTGCCCCCCGCAGCCCCAGAAAAAGAAAATACAAATTAAAAATTCCTTGGTCTGGAAGCGGAAAGTCAGTTGGAGATTCCGGGAGCCTTCTGGCAAATCCAGGAGGTTTGACATTCTCCTGTAAGCAAAGCTTAGGGGCATCCATGACAGGTAAATGGCAGGGAAGAAGAGAACATTTTTTAAAGCCTATGGAAGGAGGAGGTAGAAGGAGGAAAGAATTCTCTCCAAGACCCTGGGATTTCAGTAGCCACCTCTAGCCCAGCCACTATCCAAGGGAGGCCTGGGTCCTAGTGCAGGAGAATCACCTCAGGGCTTATTTTTAAATGCAAATTCCTGGGCCCACAGGGGAACGGCATTTTCACCAGCACTCCAATGGTTTCTGATCCTGGCTAAGGTTTGAAACACCAACATGGCAACACTTCCTTTCCCAGGTCAGAAACCAGGGGCCAGAGAGAGGAGGTCACTGCTCAAGGTTATGGCCCACGGGTCCAGGCCTTCCCCTGTGATGATGGTGCACGATTCTTTCCATGTAAAATTTGGCCTGGGATAGTTTTGGAGAGGGCTGCTCCCAATCAGCCCCTCTCTCCTGGCCTCCTGGGCTTTAGTTTGGGCTGGTTCTCTCCCCACCTCTCTATTTGCTATTTTAAGATTCACAACGAGTTCCTGCCCGAGAGGCAGCGGCCCGGGCTTTGAAATCCAGGCCCAGAAACCGGACTCCCGGCTTCCTGGCTGGGCGCCATCTTGGCTGAGTTCCCCAAGCGCTCTGGGGAGCTTCTGGGAAGTTTAGGGTCCGGACACCTACCCACACCTCACCCACACTTCCAGCGCTCTTCAGACTTCTCTCCGGAACTGACTCAGCCAATTCTTCTTGCGCCTGGGAGGCCCTAATTCTGACCCAAAATCTGAATTCCAGCCTTTAGCTGGGATTTAGTACATGACAAGCTAGAGACCAAACAGCAGCTAGCCAGGGGCCTCGGAGAGAGCACAGGCTGTGGTGTGTGGTTCGAATCCTGATTATGCTGTGTGACTTTGGGCAAGCTGCCTGCCCTCTCTGAGCCTCAGTTTCCTTGTCTGGGGGAATCAGTACTGTTTCTCTCCTGGGCTGCTATGAGGAGGGAATGAGAGAGTGCAGGCAGCGTGGTCAGCACGGAGCTGAGCACACAGCAAGCCCTTGGTGCCAGGAGCAGCTGTTACTAAGAGGCATAGCGCAGGGTGGGGCCCTGGGGCAGGGGCTCCCTGCCTCCTCACACCAAGCTGGACTGGCATCAGACACTGGGTCAGGGGGATGTGACTTTACTCACTTCCCCAGTCTGCTCAGCTCCAGGGCCCACGAGGGCCTTCTAAGGGATGCCAGGAAATCGTAGCCTTGGTTTCCAACCTGGGGGAGCTTACAATCTAATAAAGGCAACTTGGAACCTTGAAATGGAAATTTCCTGAAATAGTGCGTCTGTGAGCTGGTCTCCCCATGCTGCCTGGTAGGAGGCACACGGTAAGGAGGGACAGAGCCCAGGCCTGGGCCCTCCTGCCAGCTCCGTGCGCCCACTCCCACCTCCCCCGGCCTCCCTGCAGCCTCAGGGTGGTGGAGCCCCGCTCGAGAGGGCCCTGCTTGATCCTCACTTCTGTGCTTTAGCAAAATGAACTGATATGGTCCAGGATGGGTGAAAGTTCGGCCAACAGTTTCCTGATTAGAAGGAGGGCATGTAGAGGGCTCTGAAAGTTCAGACTGAAGGATGCTATCAGGCGGCCCGCGGGGAGCTGCTGAGGCCTTTCTGAGTAGCTGCGCCTGCCTTTCTCCCCCAGGATTCCTTGCTGGGATTTCACTTTAACCGTGGCAACGAGGCCATGGCCCGGTTGATGTTTCTTCCACAGCTGTAATTCAGTAACATCACGACATCGAGTCTTTTTTTTTTTTTTTTTTTAAGCTTCTTGACCTTTTACTCTTGGTGCTGGAGAGCAGGGTGCCCCGGATGCCCCAGGGAGTCTTATCTCCTCTCCAGAGCAGTGGAGCATCTGAGCGGTCATTCCTAGAAGTTGGGTGGGGAGGGGTTTCTTCAGAATATCTTGGGCATCTTGGGACACACTTAACTGGCTGCCGGACAGCTGCCCCACCCCCACGGGCCTGAGTGGTGAGCGGAAGCAGAAGGTCTGGAGATCCTGCACTTGCTAGTGGTTCTGGGCAGCAGGCTGGTTACTTACCAGCTCCCTGACCCCCAGGAGACCTGCTCTAGGTGCCGGCATCTCTGTCCATGGTGTTCACTGAGCTCTTGGAGCAGCCTGGGGGTGCGGGCTTCTTCCAGGCCCTGCAGGTCCTCACCATCTTCCTCCTTTTTGTCTGGGTGCCCATCCAATTAGTTGTGGAGAACTTTTCAGCTGCTGTCCCAGGCCACCGCTGCTGTGCCCACATGCTGGACAATGGCTCTGAGGCCCCGGGAAACCTCACCCCCGAGGCCCTCCTGGCTGTCTCCATCCCACTGAGCCCCAACCAGGAGCCCCACCAGTGTCTGCGCTTCCGCCAACCACAGTGGCAGCTCCTGGACCCCAACGCCACGGCCACCAACTGGAGCGAGGCTGCCACGGAGCCACGCGTGGACGGCTGGGTCTACGACCGCAGCACGTTTACCTCCACCATCGTGACCGAGGTGAGGGCCTCCCCCCGACCCACCCCAGCCAACCCCACCACTTCCTTCCTTCCCAGCCTCCCAATGACTGGGAAGATTAGATAGACTGCATCACCGCTGTTGAATGATATGCCACTCCCTCAACACGTAAGTACTGATCACTTGGGATGGCCTGGACTCTGATCTAAGGCTAAGGTTGCAGGATGGACAGGGAGGTTTCTAGGAGCTTACATTCTGCTGGAGAATTCAGAATTAGTCAGCATTTAAACCAGTAATAACAGCAGAACAAGTCCATACCTCGTGCCCTTTAAGTGGCAGCCACCGTTCTGATGCTTTCCCTGTCACCACAATTTCACAACAACCTCTTGAGGTGGGTTTTATTATTGACCCCGTTTAATAAGTGACAAAACCAAAGCCCAGAGAGGTTAAGTGATTTGCCCCAGGACACAGAGCTAAAGCACACTCGAATCTGATTCAACCCGGGCAGCCAGGCACCAGAACTTCTCCATCACTTTCTGTCCTGCCTTGAGTCTCAAGGCCCCTGCGTTGTAAGTGAGCACAAAGGAGAAAGCAGCTCCTGCTAGTAGGGAAGGGAGAGGCAGGCTCTCTGAAGAGGTGACATTTAAGATGCGACTTGGATTATAAGAGAAGGAATCAGGGACTTACTTAATGGCACAGGGGTTAAGAACCCACCTGCCAATGCAAGGGACCCGGGTTCCAGCCCTGGTCCAGGAAGATCCCACATGCCTCGGAGCAAGTAAGCCTGTGAGCCACAACTACTGAGCCCACGCACCAGAACTACTGAAGCCCGAGCGCCTAGAGCCCGTGCTCTGCAAGGAGAGAAGCCACCGCAATGAGAAGCCCACGCACCACAACGAAGAGTAGCCCCTGCTCGCTGCGACTAGAGAAATTCCGTGCACAGCAACGAAGACCCAACACAGCCAATAAATAAATAAATAAATAATTTTTTAAAAGACAGGGAAGGAATCAGTCACAGGAATTTCGGGAGAAAGCTTAGTTGGGACAGAGGTCCAAGTAGGAGCTTGTCTGGGTGTTGAAAGAGCAGAACCTGGCACAGAGGGTGAGGGGTCCGGCGATGGCCAGGGCGTGTGGGGAAGGGGCCTGGATTTTGTTTAAGTGCAAAGGAAAGTCATTGGAGGCTTTGGGACTAGGAGGTGCTGGGATCTGATCTGCATTTTCAAGAGGTGACTTTGCAGGGTGAAGAATGCCCTGTGGGGTGGGGGCTCCTCCTGCAGCGGTTCAGGCAAGAGAGGCGGAGATGGAGAGGGAGCCGTGGGCGGAGCGTCCAGGCCTCTGTGAAGGGAAGAGAGGCGGAGATGGAGAGGGAACCGTGGGCGGAGCGTCCAGGCCTCTGTGAAAGGAAGAGAGGCGGAGATGGAGAGGGAGCCGTGGGCGGAGCGTCCAGGCATCGGTGAAAGGAAGAGAGGCGGAGATGGAGAGGGAGCCGTGGGCGGAGCGTCCAGGCATCGGTGAAAGGAAGAGAGGCGGAGATGGAGAGGGAGCCGTGGGCGGAGCGGCCAGGCCTCAGTGAAGGGAAGAGAGGTGGAGATGGAGAGGGAACCGTGGGCACCGTGGGCGGAGCGGCCAGGCCTCGGTGAAGGCAAGAGAGGCGGAGATGGAGAGGGAGCCGTGGGCGGTGCGGCCAGGCCTCGGTGAAGGGAAGGGCTGACCTGGGGGGAGAGGTGATGGGGCCAATGTTCAGGCGATGTCTGTCTGGTCCACATCAGGCAGCAGGAAAATCACGGTGACACGTGCTTAGCCATCAGTGCTCAACTTCATGCCCTGTAAGAGAAGCAACCGTACAGCCCCATTTCTGGAGGAGACGGGCTCTGCCAGGTGCAGGAACGCCCCCAGGGGCACCAGCCTGTCGGTCATCAGCTGACTCAGAATTCGAGCCTGTGGTTTAACTGCCACCCACCACTGTCCACTCAGAGCGGCCGTCACGCCATCAGACCCAGAGCCGTGTCACATGCGCCACGCTGTGGGCTGCCAGTGGGAGGCTGAGCCCCGCTGCCCGCACCCCCTTCCACCTGGGTCGCCTGGCCTTAGGGATCTGGGGGACCCATGCAGGGTGGCCGGATCCCCTCTGGGGGTCCTGGACCTTCCTCTGCCACCCTGGCCCTGCTATTCCACACCCCCTGAGGCAGGCTGATGCACCCCCCTTCTCTTCCAGCAAGACCTGGTGTGTGACCACCAGGGCCTGAAGCCCCTAGGCCGGTCCATCTACCTGGCGGAGGGCCATGGCGGGTGGATCACCTGGGGCCTCCTCTCCCACCAGTGAGTATCTCTCCCCTTCCGAGCTCCTTCAACAGAGTGAGCATTGTGGGGACAGAGGTAAAGAAATGTCCAGTGAGCGTTCGTGTTTCCTAAGAGAGGGCCTCCCCTGGTCTGGGGTCTGCGTCCCAGGTTCCCAGGGAGCCAAGAACCCAATGTCTGAACCTCAATGCCAGGTTGAGCCGAGAAATTGCCCTGAACACTGACTCTTATCTTCAGCTATTGCACCAAACTTTATTGAGCACCTACTGTGTGCCAAGCACTGCACAGCCCCTGCCCTCAGGGAGCTGATGGTCTTCTGGCATAGACAGACCCCTCTTTCTTTTAACTCCAAGTACATGAAATGTAATGAAATAGAAATACTCCTCTCCTCCCCCATCATCCCCCCCCCTCCACTGCCCCCCAGCACACTCCTCCTGTCCGGGACCTGCTCTCCGTCCGCGGTCCCCTCCCGCGTGGGGCGCTGCTGTCCAGTGCTGAAAACGTCCGGGACCTGCTCTCCGTCCGCGGTCCCCTCCCGCGTGGGGCGCCGCTGTCCAGTGCTGAAAACGCCCACGTTGCACCCCCTCAGTTTGTAAACCCAACTGCAGACTTGGACGCACCTCACACTTACAGCAGTCAATGCTGAGCCGCTGACTCTCCACCCCCAGCGCAGCCCCCTCCGCACCAGACTCCATCCTGGAAAACAGCCCCACGGGGAGCCAGCCCTGTGCTCCCTCCCTCACCTCCCACACTCATCCTCCAAGGGCACAGCCCCAGCCCAACGCCCCACGCCCCCTGTCCCCCGCCCAAGCCACCGCCCTCTCTGGCCCCGCTACGGCCTCCTCTGGGGTCTCCTGCCTCTACTGGGCCTTCCGTTCTGCTGTAGAGCTCAGAGTGACTTTGCAAAGGCTTATATGTGGATCTGGTCGCTGCCCAGCCTGAGGTCCTCTGGGCTCCCACACCAAGGACAGTCCCCATGCACCCCAACACCCCTCCTCAGCACTTGGCTTCTCCCCCTGAGCCACGCCGGCCCCTCCTGGGGCACCGCTGCTCCCGTCCAGCCCACAGAACCCACTGAAGCCGGGGGCCAAGCCTCGCCTAGAGGTTTCTGTCCACAGCTGCTTCGTGCCCAGCACGCAGGCCTCAGCTCCAGGCCACTCCTCAGAGAGGCCTTTCCGGCTTCAGGCACAAAGGTCCCATGGTCCTGCCCACGCACCCCATCGCAGCTCCTGGCTCTCTCTACCGGTGCCCAGCTTTTGTTAGCTCGTTTACTGTGTGCGTCCCCATGAGAACGTAGCTCCAAGGAGGCAGGGGCCTTGGGGCTGTATCCTCAGTGCCCAGCACACAGCACACAATCATAATACACTGAATGCACGAATGGCTTCCGGACTCTGGGCAGTGCAGGCTCTGGGGCCTCATGTGTCCCAGCTTCCTAGAAGGTGGGTTTGTTGCTTCTCTAGGCTTCCTCCTGTGAGTGGGGACCCTGCCACCTACCCACGGGGTTGTGATGATTGAGTTCGTCACATGCAGAGCTTGGGCCGGGCCAGCACAGTGGTCGTTCTTCGTGGGCCTTATGTTATCCCGAGCGTAGCGGGGAGCCTGAACAGCGAGGCAGGAGGTGGTCCAGTTTGCACTTTCAGAGGACTGGCCACCATGCCGCCACTTAGCTGTCCCCAGGGGCCACCCACGCCGGGAGCCAATCAGTCTGAGGGTCACCTGGTGAGCCTGGGGTCAGCGCCAGGTGTCAGCCTCCAGACTCACCCCGGATCTGGGGCGCGTGTCCCTGCTTCTGGGCACTGCTCAGACAGGCAAGGCCAAGGTTCGCCCGCATCTCTCCAGTCTGACTGACACATACTTCAGCTAAATGCAGGCAGTGGCTCGGGCTAAGCTGACCTCATTGGGGCTGAGGGCCCTCCGGTCACAGGCATGGGGGAGCTGCCTGGGTCACCCAAGGCCATGTGCGCTTAGCCTCATGCCAGGCTCCTCCCTTGTTCAGTGTGTCCTCGTGAATCCCTGCATTTTACAGATGGAGAAACTGTGGCCCAGAGAGCAAGGCATCTGCCATTTTTATAACAAATGCACTCTGTACGTGGTCCTAGGAGATCCGAGAAGGAGGTGCTGCCTGCACTGGCAGGTGCTCCGGCAGGTGCCCCAGCCTCCTTCGGCCCTCCGGCGGTAAGTCCCTGCCTCTACGCCCAAGTCCTCAGGGCCCCTCTCCAGGCCCCCACTGTGCTTGTTTCCCGAAATAGTTTGGGCGGAAGCCTGCTCTGAGCTGGCACTGCCCGCAGGTGACGTGGCCAGCATCAGCCCCATCGTTGCCCCCAATCTCCTTGTCTACGATTTTTGAGCCCTTTGGGATTGTCTGGCATCATCCTGACCTCGACAACGCTCAGGGGATCCCTTGATCACCTGCCCCAGCCCTGTCGGGGAGGTGAGGAGGGGGCTCAAGGCCACTGCATGTGGCCCTCACCTGCTCATCTGCACCGCCTTTCAGTGGTGGAGTGGACCACGGCCCGCACGAGGGCCGTCACCATGACGATCCTGAGATGCACCTACAGCATCGGCCAGACGGCCATGGGCAGCCTGGCCTTTGCCCTGTGGGACCGGCGAGCCCTCCAGCTGGTCTTGTTGGTGCCCTTCTTGGTCATCTTCCTGATATCCTGGTCAGTGCAGCTGGGGCCTTTTCCCTTGGGGAGAACATCACTGAACGGGAGGGGGACCTGGGGTGAGAGGGGCCCTACCACTCTGGCTGGCCACGGCTCCCAAGGTGCCAAGACCATGGAAGAGAATGATGTGAGCAGACCCCACTGGGGAGAGACATCTTGGGGGCTCAGAGTTCCGGGTTGGGCACTTCAGCCAGGGGTCCGTGGTTCCCTCCAGCCCACTGACCTCCAGGCCTGAGGCTGAGGGCTCCGGTCTTCCCTCACATTGGCACCAGCCCCCCAAACCCACCAGCTTCACTCCCTCACATCACTTGCCCAGCCTGCCGACCTCCAAGTCAGGCATTGGATATGGAAAGATATTATCATTATTATTTTCAGTGCTGCGAAAATCCCTGAGGTCTGGAAATACCTGCTTGGGTGGGGACTAGAAGAAGAGATACAGGGAAATAAACACAAATTCCTGTCCTCATACGTTCTCTTGTGCCCGGGGGCCAGAGTTGAGCAGGTCTGCTGTGGGGTGCAGAGAAGACTAAGCGCTCATTCATTCATTCTCAAATATTTATTGCACTCCTGCTCTGTGCCAGACTTGGCTTTAGGCACTGGGGACCCATCGGCAGATAAAATAGATCATAGATCAAAAGTCACCGACTACATGGAGGTTTCTTGTTTCAACAGGACCAGGAAGAAACGAGGAAGACCATCCCATAGTTGCACTGATGAAGCCGCCCTGGTCACACTGATTGGGTGCATCCAGGTGCTGTCGGTAACACCAGATGTATATCCACACTCCTTCTAATGAGCAAGAGGATGTTATTACTGCCACTTCCAGATGAGGGGCTGAGGCCCAGAGAGGGCCAGTGACTTGTCCAAGGCCACGCAGTCACTGCGTGCCAGAGGCAAGATTTGAATCCAGGCAGCCTGACTCTTGTAAACGCCTCGTCAAACTGCCTCCAGAAGTTTCTCTTAGCTTCCCTGCAGACAGGGCTGAGCTCCTGCGGGCTGGGAAAACCCTGACCCTTTCAAAAGGGAGATGCTTCTCCCTGCCCATCGGCCCGAGGCTGGGAAGAAGCCTACTACTTTCATAAAACCACTTGATTCTGGTTGGGGATGTTTTAAATGTGTGTGTTTTTTAAAAATGCAGCATGGTGCAAGCTTTCTACCATAGAAATGACCCCAGAATCACCCCATGTCCAGGCAGCCTGTGCGCTGTCTGAATGTGAGGCTTGGGCGGGCAGGCTCCTGGCAGCAGGGAAGCCAGATGGGGTGCCAGGGAGTGGGGGCTGGTGAAGAGGGCGGCCAGGCGTTGGGACTCATCTCTATTCTGAGACCATCAGGGACTTCCCAGCCTGGCATGAGTGGTGCAGAGGGAGAAGTGCTGCCTTCTCCCCACTCCTGTTGCAGCTGGCAGGTCTGCTGCCCACCACCCCCTCCCCACATGACCTGGGGGCAGTGCCCAATCTACACGAAGAAAACAAAGACCCAGCCAAGCACCTGCTTCTTTAACCGGTGGCTGCCGGAATCCGCCCGATGGCTGATTATGGTGGGCAAAACAGATCGAGCGCTTCAGGAACTCAAAAAGGTGGCCAAGATAAATGGCCACAAGGAAGCCAAAAAGACACTGACTATAGAGGTGAGATGCTATTTGTGATACAGTGTGGGACATGACCCAGGGAAGGACATCCACAAATGTTTTATCATTATTATCACCAGCATCACCCCAACCTGCTCCAGCACCACCTCCATCAACACACCCATACCATCAAAACACCACCATCGACGTCACCATCACTGTTGTCGGTTTTGCCATCTCGATCATCACCATCAACCCCACCATCATCATCACCACCATCACCACCACCATCATCACCACAATCACCACCATCACCACTATTATCACCTCCATCACCACCACCACCATCACCACCTCCATCACCACCACCATCACCACCACCATCATCACCATAATCACCACCACTACCATCACCACCACTATTATCACCTCCATCACCACCACCACCATCACCACCTCCATCACCACCTCCATCACCATCACCACCATCACCACACCATCATCACCTCCATCACCACCACCACCATCACCACCACTATTATCACCTCCATCACCACCACCACCATCACCACCTCCATCACCACCACCACCATCACCACCTCCATCACCACCACCACCATCACCACCTCCATCACCACCACCACCATCACCACCTCCATCACCACCTCCATCACCACCACCACCATCACCACCACCATCATCACCATAATCACCACCACTACCATCACCACCACTATTACCACCTCCATCACCACCACCTCCATCACCACCTCCATCACCACCACCACCATCACCACCACCATCACCACCACCATCACCACCTCCATCACCACCACCACCATCACCACCACCATCATCACCTCCATCACCACCACCACCATCACCACCACCATCACCACCTCCATCACCACCTCCATCACCACCACCACCATCACCACCACCATCACCACCACCATCACCACCTCCATCACCACCTCCATCACCACCACCACCATCACCACCACCATCATCACCATAATCACCACCACCACCATCACCACCACCATCATCACCACAATCACCACCACCACCATCACCACCACCATCACCACCTTCATCAACACCTCCATCACCACCACCACCATCACCACCACCATCATCACCATAATCACCACCACTACCATCACCACCACTATTATCACCTCCATCACCACCACCACCATCACCACCTCCATCACCACCACCACCATCACCACCACCATCATCACCTCCATCACCACCACCACCATCACCACCTCCATCACCACCTCCATCACCACCACCACCATCACCACCTCCATCACCACCTCCATCACCACCACCACCATCACCACCTCCATCACCACCACCTCCATCACCACCACCACCATCACCACCTCCATCACCACCACCACCACCACCACCATTATCACCACAACCATAATCATCATCACCATCATCACCTCCATCACCATCACCATCACCATCATCACCACCATTACCATGTCCACTACACCCACAATCACCACCACTGTCATCATTTCTACACAAACACCACTACCATCATTACCACCACCAATCATAATACTAATACCACTAATACCAACACCATCGTCAACAGCATTACAACTCTCCATAGACCCCCATCCCTATTACCACCATCACCACCACCATCACCTCCACCAGCATACCATACAATTGACTTCACCTTTATTATCACCATCACTACCAATACCATCATTAACATCACCATCAACACCTCTGCAAAGCATCACCAACACCACCACTATTACTATCACCACCACCTTCACCACCGTCATTGCCATCCTCATCACCACCATCCCCAACTCCACCACAGCCACCATCAACACCACCAATAACAACAATACAACCATTATCAACAACAGCACACCCACGTCACCATCTCTATTATTCATCACCTTAATCCACATGTACTGCTCATTTACCTCACGGGGCTTCTCAGCGTATTTGGGGAAACAGGATGTGCTTATCTGAAGGTACCTATTTCAAGGAAGTAGGTGTGGGAGGATGTGCAGACAGAGACTAGAGGACACAGAGCTCCCTGGGGGCAGAAGGATCAGGGAAAGCTTCCAAGAGGAGATGAGCTAGAGCTGACCGGGACTGAGCGGAGCACAGGGCAGGCTGGGCCCGGGGTGCAGGCAGAGACCGGATGGGTACTTGGGAGGATCCAATGGCTGGAGGGGGCGTGCGCTGATGCCAGCCAAGAGGAGTGAAGAGGGATGGTAGGGCTTTGTGGGGTAACTGTCAAAACCTTCCTGCAGCCTGCAGCTCAGAGACTAGAGCTGGGACACAAGACCTGCTCCTCGGTTCTGAGTAGGGCGACCGGGTCTGCAGGAGATAGCTCAGCTAGGGGCCAGAGAGAACCCTTTCTGCCCTTAGGCCATCCGCTCCCCCAGGGCTCTCCAGTCTCCAGAAGCCAAGGCCAGGCTCTCCCTACCACTCTGCCCATCCGGACACCATTCCCGGCACGGGGGTGGGGCAGGGCCATGGCCCCAGCGTTCACTGCCCCCGTCATCCCTGGAAGTACTGATGTCCAGCATGGAGGAGGACGTAGCCTCTGCGGAGTCCCGCCGGTCAGGGCTGGACCTGTTCCGTATGCTCGTGCTCCGCTGGAGAAGCTGCAGACTGGTGGTAGTGAGGTGTGCCATCCTGAGCATCCCTCCCGGGGCTAAGGAGGGTGGGGTGTCCTGTGGGAAAACAGCCCCTGCAGGCCTCATGGGGTACATTTCTGGCCAGAACAGGCAGCTCCCCCAGGAGGCAGGAGCCTAGCAGGTGGGGGGGACAGAGTACGTACAGATGTGATCGGGAGGCCAGCTTGTGCAGGAAGTCAGCTAGACGGCAGGGCTGGGCTGTGGTCCTGGGCAGGGTGCCAGGGTCAGGCTGAAGCCCAGGGCAGAGGCAGAGCCAGGTCCTCAGAGCCAAGGGACAAGCGATAGCTGGAAAGGATCACTGCTGGTCAGTACTGGACTCACCCTGACAGCTGGACTCCTAGAGGGTGGCAGATAAGTTCATTTATACCCCACTTTACAGATGGGGAAAGAGAGGCTGGGAGAGGCAAGAAACTTGCCCAAGATGACAGAGCAGGCGTTTGAACCCAGGCTGAGCTACCTCCTCGTCCTGCTCTCTGACCCTCCAGCCCCACATTGAGCGTGGACTCTCCGTCCTGCCCCAGGAGGCCCCACCTCCCAGGGGTACCTGGGATCAGGAAAAGGCTCCTTAAGACAAATTCAGTTTAAGTGACTTCCAGAAGAGTGGATGGAAAAGTGAGGGTCAGGTTTGATTGGGCCTTGATCTTGAAATAAAACTCAAAATTAGGAAAACATCTATTTTATGCTATATTTAAGCACATATGGGTTATAATGGCAAATACGTGCTACATCTCAGACAGAGAATGCATCAAATGCTTCTCTCTCTCTTTTATTTTTTTGCTTAAGTTTTGTTTTGTTTTTTTTCCCTGATAAATTAGGAGTGCCCAGGGCCACTGAATGTCCAGGGCCATTCTTTCAAAAACCATCAAGGCTTCCTCAATTCTCCCAGGGGCCACTCTGCACTCTTGTTATTCAAATCACAGGCTGTGAAGTGGGTTTTCTTGTTTCTGTTAACCCAGTTGTTACCGGCTAAGGCTCTAGATACCTACGGGTCAGCCGCTTTCAGCTCCAGCCTGGCCCTTGTCAAGTCACTTACACAAACTTCAGGAAGCTCTGCGTTTCTGCAGGAATCGCAGCTTTTTCTACCGTTGTTGGCCTGGTGGCGCCAGATGTCTCCTGAGGACGGCAGTCATGTGCCGCTGAAGGGGAGGGCTGGGAGAAGCAGGGATGGGGACAGACTGGAAAAGTGGTGGAGGATAATTTCCCACCATGGCCACTTGTGGAGCCAGATTCAATCCCCAAGGTGTAGAAATTCAGCTACTGTAAATAAGTTCAGCTACTCAGGAGCCTGTGTCAGGGGGTCCCCTGGGAAGCCGACTTTGAGATGGAGGTCCATGGGCAGGCAGTTCACAGAGGGGGCTCTAGGGATCACCTCTCATGGAAGCAGAGAGGGGCCAGGGAGGGCAGGAAGCAGCAGGGGCAGGGGAGAAGTCGTGGTGATGCCGTCACAGCCAGGCCCCAGCCTGGGGACCTGGGAGCTGCGGTGACCCTTCTGAGCCATCTCTCTGGACCGTGTAGACCAGCCATGGGATGCTCTCCCCAGCTCGGGGGCAGAACTCTCAGGGCACTGAAGGGGGAAGGCCAACATCCGCCACTGAGACCCCATTCTATTATTAATCCCATGTTTCAAGACAAAGAAACGCGTCCAGAGAGGGCCCGGCAGAGACGTGCCCAGGTCCATGGCTAGTAGAGTGGGACCCAGATCATGGTTCCCGGCCATGACTGGGAACAGGAAACAAAGCCAGAGGGTGCTAGAGCCTGGCGAAGGGGCAGGTCAGCGTGACCCACTGCCCCATCTGCCCAGAGAGGATCATGTTTTCCTGCTGGTTGGCAGAGAGGGAGCCTAAGAGGCAAGGTCCAGCCCACCATGGCCGACACCCAAGGCTAACACCCAAGGCCCACGTGTGGAATGGATGGGGCCACCGCCCTCCCCACCCTTTCCTGGGACAACCTGACCCCTGAGAGGTGCATCCTGCACTCACCAGGCTGCCCGGGGGTCTGGGCTAGTGGTGCCCTCCCGGTGCGGCCCCGGCGTAGGTGATGGTGCAGGGACCTGACTTCGCCCCACAGCTTGTCCCTCACCCTCTCCTACTATGGGCCAGTCCTCCTCCTGCAGAACCTGGGGGGCAGCATCTTCTTCCTCCAGGTCCTCTTTGGAGCCGCGGACTTCCGGGCCCGGATCACCACCACGCTCCAACTCAGGTTCTTTGGCCGCCACACGACCCTGGCCGGCTCCCTGGCTGTGGCTGGCCTCGCCATCCTGGCCAACATGCTGGTCCCACAAGGTGCAGCCAGGGCAGCGGGAGGGAAGGCTGAGGGGCTGCCAGCCCGGGTGCCTGCTGGCCTGTCCACTGCACCGCACTACCACCAGCCTCTTCCCCTCCCCCGGCCCCGAGGATGGGCAGGGGCCACTGCGCCCCAGCTCTGCCCAAGGCCATTACTGCCACAGCCCAACCAGCCCCCCACCCATTTTCCTGGAGAAACTGAGGCTCAGAGAGACGAAGCCAGGTGCCCAACATCCCTCATTAGCAAGTGACAAAGCCAGGCCTGGACCAGACTTCAAGCCAGAGGCCAAGTCTGCAGTGGGAAGAAGGGTCTGGGAGGCTGAGAGGGGCTCCAAGTGAGGCAGGAGAGGCACCAGGCCAAGTGTGTTCTTCTTGTTAACTAAGCGAGAGGGGAGACTTCCCTGGTGGTCCAGTGGTTAGGACTCTGCACTTCCACTGCCGGGGACCCAGGTTTGATCCCTGGTTGGGGAGCTAAGATTCCCACATGGCCAACAAAAAAAGAAGCAAAAGGGGGCCTCCCTGGTGGCTCAGTGGTTAAGAATCCTCCCACCAATGCAGGGGACATGGGTTTGAGCCCTCGTCCAGGAAGATCTCACATGCCGCGGAGCAACTAAGCCATGCCTCACAATTACTGAGCTGCGTGCCACAACTACTGAAGCCCACGTGCCTAGAGCCCGTGCTCTGCAACAAGAGAAGCCACTGCAATGAGAAGCCTGCATGCTGCAACTGGAGAAAGCCCACGCGCAGCAACGAAGACCCAACACAGCCAATAAATAAATAAATTTATATAAAAAAAATAAAAACCTCACACTGCAGATACCATAAAATGTGGGTGCATTAATGACACAAAAAAATCTGTATTAAAAAAAAAAGAAGAGGCAGAGCACTGGGGAAGCTGGGATGGGCCCTGGTCTCACTCTCCTTTCGGACTGAGGCTGTGAGGCCCCAGAAACCCTCTCCATGTCTCATTTTATTGCTCAAGGTGGGTGACTGGGGGAGGGGCAGGGACAGGTGTCCCGCGGTGGCAGCAAAGCCAGGAGGGAGGCGAAGGAGGACCAGCCGCTGGGAGGGGCGGGGTGAGGATGGAGAACCAGTCGGGAGCCCAAACTCTGAGTGAGATGCAGCGCTCTGAGAAAAACCCCAAAGACGAGCACTTGAGAGTTTATGACTCTTCCCAACCACGTGCGGGAAGGGAGGTGAGGCCCAGGCCCACCGCTGGCTTGCGACCTGCACCCTGGCTTCCCAGCTAAGGCTCGCTGTGGAAGCAGGGGCCCCACAGGCAGGCTGAGGGGTGGTGGGAAGGAGTGGTGGGAAGGGTTCTGGGTAGCTGGGCACCCCAGGGCCCCTGCTGTGGGCCTGGGCCTGGCATGACCCTCTCCTTTGAGGGAAGAAGCACCCTCAAGGCCCAAGGAGCCCTGGCACTGTCACCCCTTGAGTGCCACCCGCAGCTGCCCCCAGGCTCACCCACCCCGGACCTGGCTGGGTTCTTGCCCTGCACCCCACCCCCGGCCCACCCACCAGGATGTCATCCTGCACTGCATCACCACCTGGCCCGGGGCAGCCTGGCACTGGGTCACGCTGCCCGGGACCTGCTTTCAGCCCAAAGCAGCCTTGTGGGAGAACCCAGTCACTCTGCTCCAGGCTCCTGGGGACCCACCCGAGCAGACCCCACCCTCACCCTTTCCTCTGTCTAGATCTGCAGACCCTGCATGTGACCTTGGCTGTGCTGGGAGAGGGGTGTTTTGACACCAGCTTAACCTGCGTCATGGTCTACAAGCCGGAACTCTTCCCAACTTCACTGCGGTAGGCTGGGCTGCCGGCTGGGCCCAGGAGGGGCCTCCAGGCCTGGGGCGGGCGAGAAAGGGACCCCCCTGCGAGGGCCCATGGCGGGGGTAGAGAGAAGGGCTGGGCACCCAGGGACACACAGCAGAGGGAGAGGGGGACCCAGTGCCGATATGGAACCGAGCAGACGCCCTGGAGTCCTTCCCCCAAAGTCACCTGCTCAGCCAGGGCCTCCGCAAACAGCCTCTCCCCAAGAGTCCAGGCTCGGAGGCAGCCCCACAGAGAGCCCTCGGGAGGCCTCTGGACTGGAAACCGCTTCGAGCCACACAGCTCTCTGCTCAGGTGAAATCTTATAAGAGCCCTGGTGAGGAGACCAAGAGCTACCCAGGGTAGTGGGGACTCTGCTTGCCTCCCACTGTCCCCTCCCTGCCCCAAGAGAGCCCCAGATTACCTCCTCGGAACCCAGTGGTCTAGAGTTAGACCACCCCTGCATTGGACAGTTGGGCAGACTGAGGCTTAGGGTGGCCAAAGATTTAGTTGAGGAGCAGGGCTGGACCCCAGCCCCCAGAGGCCTGGCCCAGCCTCACCCACGGTGCTCACTCACTCACTTGTCCACTCTTTCTTTTTTATTTTTTGACACACATTTATTGACTTTGTTGACTGGGAGCTCCGTGGCCTAGCGGAGACAAGCCTCCAAATTACCTGAGACCAGGGAGAATAGGGTGGGCCCTAGAGAGTTCCCGTGAAGGACTCTGGATGTTCCCAGGAGGCAGAGACCCTTTGGATGGGAAAATCTAGGTGGGCTCAGTGGAGGAGGTGGGGTTGGAAGAGCCCTGGAGGGCGACTCCAGCAGCCCAGCTTTCCCTCCCCTGACCCAGCCAAGTAGCCCCTCTGAAGTGGCAGTTGTGACAAGCGTCCCAGCCCTCCTCTCTACCCACAGGATGACAGCAGAAGTCTTTCTGCATTCAGCAGCTCAGCGGGGGTCCCCCTCTTATGGTGTCATCCCCATCGTTTCCCACCTCTTTGTCCTCTTCCTCCTGGAGACCTGGGGACTTCCACTCCCTGACACCATCCAGGCCCTGGAGAGACAGTGAGTGACCCATGGCCACCCTGGGAGTGATGCAGCTGCGTGGGGCTGCAGATACGGTGGCAGGTCCACCACAGCCCGGAGACAGGAGAGCCCAAGGGTCAGGAGACGTCCCGGGCAGAGAGGTCAGGAACAGGGCCGGGCTGGTCATCATGACGATGCCCGCAGCTCAGGCTTGTTCACTGACCAGAGCATTCCCGACACCATGCTCAGGGCAGCATGTTTCTGAAACCATTTAATCTTCACAACAACCCTGCTAGGAAGATACTACTGCTCTCCCTGTTTACAAGAGGCTCAGAGAGATGAAGTGACTTATTTGAGGCCTCACGGGTAGAAGGTGATTGTACCTTAGACAGGAAAATGTACTGGTCAAGAGCCCGGCTCTGCAGCCAGACTGCCCAAGACTGAATCCCTGCCTACGCAGGCAACCGTCTTCTCTCTCTCATCAAACTGACACAAGAAGAAAAAGAGATCCTCAACAGTTCTCCTTAAGGCTTCCTGCAAAGGAGCCCAGGCCCAGATAGATTATCAGGTGTCTTCCCTCGGGCCCTCCAGGAAAAAAGCCATGCTATTCTCATGTATGTTCTTTGAGAGAATAGGAATGAAGGAACGTTCCTCGACTTTCTTTTATAGCCAGAATCACCTCTAAGTTTCCACTTCCTCATTGGTAAAACAGGTGTTGAAAAAAAACAGTGTAGCTCAAAGAGTTGTATTTGGGTTTAAGTGAGTAATTATATGAGAGCACGAAGGACAGTGCCTGGCCCACAGCATGTGCTCCGTAAGTGTGGCTGCTGTGTCTCGGGTGAGAGGGTTCGTAGGCAGCCCTCCTTGCTAAACAAGAGCCAAGATAGTGATAATAGTAATGATAACAGTGGGGGCTTAGTGAGACCTTATTGTTTTAATACAGCATCTGATTTGATCCATGCAACAAGCCCACAAGGTGCTGTTCTGTCCAATTTCACTGTCAAGGAAATGGAGACACAGAGAGGTTATGCAAGTTGCCGAAAGACACCCAGCTAAGAGACAGGAAAGCTAAGACTTAATTTACTCTTTCACTTAATTCATTTTTGTTGTGTATCTACTACATGTCAGGGACTGTCCCATGCTTTGGGTAACAGCCATAAATAAAACCCTAATCTCATAGAGCTTACATTCCCATAAGACTTGACCCCCGTTTTTGCCCTCCAAGCCTCAGAGCTGTAGCCATCACGGCACACAACTGCTTTCCCTTTTCATTATTCTAGGAGGACAGCAGCAGTCAGGGGCAGCCAGGAGAGGTGGTCATTACAGAAACCACCTGGTTCTAGAAATTCTGCCTGCGGGGGCCCCTTGGGCCAAAGATCGCTCTGGTGGGAATTGCCTCTTCTGTGATCAGAGGGTGGGAGCAATTTGGGCAGCCGTGAGGGTTTGGTGTGTCTGAGCTGGCAGCTGTGTGCTGAGGCTGAAGGCCACATCACCACTCACTTCTGCTCCCCCTGCCCCGCCAGACTCTCCACCCACCTCAGCATCGCAGGACGCCCCGGCAGACAGACACGCCCAGCCTGGCTGCCCCCAGGTCCACTTCGTTAACACAGTGGTTCTCTCCCTTCCCTGCCAGGATTCGTCTTCACACCTTCACTCAGCCACCCACTTCTTCTCACTTCTCAGAACACGGTGCTGCAGGTTTCTCACCTTCCAGCTTCCAGAGTGGATCGTAGGGCAGGGTCCAGACAAACCTGAGCTCCAGTCTTTCCTCTGCCACTCACAGAGTCTCCATCAGTACAATGGGACTCATGGAATCTACCTCCCAGGGTGGGTGACAAGGTTAGCAGATCTTAGCACAGACCAGATTCCAACAAGTAGAAGCTGCTACCAGAGCTGCCAGGAACAGGCAACCAGGTGTGTTTGCCCCCGGGCACCAGTAGACGAGGCACGTGGAGCTGAAACCCAGCCCAGGCTGCACCAACTCAGCCACTTACCCTAACAGGGGCTGGATTCATTCCAAGAAAGGGGCTGTTTTAATCACTTCCTGTTTACCCCCATTGGTGAGGGAGGCCTCCTGCCCTGTGGTTATGTGGCTTTAGGGAAGGTCCAACCTAACACTGCACAGATAAGATGGACAGCAGTCGACACTGTGTACCATGCAGGCTCACATGGGTTGCACTCAGAAGAGAGAACCACCAAAGGCTGTGGGAGGTGGGCTTTGTGGTATCAAGAAGGTGGCGAGGGGACCCCTGGTTCCACAGGACCGTGTGATTGGCTTGCTTGAATCATTCCACAGGTTGGCAGGGACCCGACCCCCACCTCTCAGGGATGACAGGAACTGTGCTGGCCCCCCCAACCCCCATGAGAATTGTTGTTGGCTGGGGGACCTTACCCACAGGAGCAGAGTGGGGAAGGGGACCTGCAGATAAACCACAGAGGCCCTCCTGGTTTCACCAGATGTCAAGGCAGCACAGAATATTAGGCCTTATGCTTCAGGGCCACCCTTCTGTGTGTCTATCTTGAGCGGTCACCTTTTCCTAATTCATGCAGACCCTCCCTATACAAGCAGCAGCCCAGGCTGTTAAAACGAGGGGATCATTGAGGCTGATCACCTGTTTTAAAGGTAAGGAAACTAAAGCCCAGAGAGGTGAAGTGACATGCTCAGAGTCACACCGCCTAACCCTGCCTGACTCCCAGTCCAGGGCTCTTTCCCGAACACCCGGCTCCCCGCACTGCTCTGATATCTGCAGCCCTGTCACAAAGTTACACCCTTCCCTGCAGATCCAGATGCTTTAGACAACTCCCCACTCTCCTTGGACAACTCAGAGAAACCTCAAACCCCAGTTCCCCATCCCATTTCCCCACTTTCACACCTGATGTACACCAGACCAATGAAACCCAATTCAAATCAAATTCTCTGTCTGCTTAAAACCCTCTGGTGGCTTATGATAAAGATCATACTTCCCCCACAATGAGCCCCTATGGGTCCCCAGTCTTATTTCACATGTAATAAATTTAAAAGGATTCAAATCACACAAAGTATGTCCTTGGATTGTCATGGAATTAACTTAGAAATCGGTAACGGAGGCATTTCTAGAAAACCTGTTCAAACTGAAAAACTTACTTCTAAATAACCATGGGTCAAAGAAGAAATCACAACGGAAATTAGAAAATATTTTGAGCTGGATGAAAAAAAATTTAAATCATGTGTCAGAATTTGTGGTGTGAAGATAAAGCAGTGATTAGAGGAAATTTTATATAGTTAAGGGCTCACATTAGAAAGGAAGAAATTGAGAGGGCAGACAGCAGAAGCAAGAAGAACTACAATTCTGCAGCCTATGGAAGGAAAACCACATTCACAGAAAGACAGACAAAATGAAAAGGCAGAGGGCTATGTACCAGATGAAGGAACAAGATAAAACCCCAGAAAAACAACTAAATGAAGGGGAGATAGGCAACTTTCCAGAAAAAGAATGCAGAATAATGACAGTGAAGATGATCCAGGACCTTGGAAAAAGAATGGAGGCCAAGATTGAGAAGATGCAAGACATGTTTAACAAAGACCTAGAAGAATTAAAGAGCAAACACCTAGAAGAATTAAAGAACAAACAAACAGAGATAAACAATACAATAACTGAAATGAAAAATACATTAGAAGGAATCAATAGCAGAATACCTTAGAACTGCAAAAGCAGTTCTAAGAGGGAAGTTTATAGCAATACCTACCTCAAGAAATAAGAAAAATCTCAAATAAGCAATCTAACCTTACACCTAAAGGAACTACAGAAAGAAGAACAAACAAAACCCAAAGTTAGCAGAAGCAAAAAAAATCATAAAGATCAGAGTGGAAATAAATGAAATAGAAACAAAGAAAACAACAGCAAAGATCAATAAAACTAAAAGCTGGTTCTTTGAGAAGATAAACAAAATTGATAAACCTTTAGCCAGACTCATCAAGAAAAAGAGGGAGAGGACTCAAATCAATAAAATTAGAAATGGAAAAGGAGAAGTTAGAACAGAAATACAAAGTATCATAAGAGACTCCTACAAGCAACTCTATGCCAATAAAATGGACAACCTGGAAGAAATGGACAAATTCTTAGAAAGGTATAACCTTCCAAGACTGAACCAAGAAGAAATAGAAAATATGAACAGACCAGTCACAAATAATGAAATTGAAACTGTGATTTAAAATCTTCCAACAAATAAAAGTCCAGGACCAGATGGCTTCACAGGTGAATTCTATCAAACATTTAGAGAAGAGCTAACATACATCCTTCTCAAACTCTTCCAAAAGTTTGCAGAGGAAGGAACACTCCCACACTCATTCTATGAGGCCACCATCACCCTGATACAAAACCAGACAAAGATACTACAAAAAATGAAAATTACAGACCAGTATCACTGATAAATATAGATGCAAAAATCCTCAACAAAATACTATCAAACAGAATCCAACAACACATTAAGTGGGATTTATCCCAGGGATGCAAGGATTCTTCAATATATGCAAAGCAATCAATGTGATACACCATATTAAAAAACTGAAGAATAAAAACCATATGATCATCTCAATAGATGCAGAAAAAGCTTTTGACAAAATTCAACACCCATTTATGATAAAAACTCGCCAGAAAGTGGGCATAGAGAGAACCTACCTCAACATAATAAAGGCCCTATACAACAAACCCACAGCAAACATCATTCTCAATGGTGAAAAACTGAAAGCATTTCCTCTAAGATCAGGAACAAGACAAGGATGTCCACTCTCACCACTATTATTCAACATAGTTTTGGTAGTCCTAGCTACAGCAATCAGAGAAGAAAAAGAAATAAAAAGAATACAAATTGGAAAAGAAGAAGTAAAACTCTCACTGTTTGCAGATGACATGATACTATACATAGAGAATCCTAAAGATGCCACCAGACAGCTACTAGAACTAATCAATGAATTTGGTAAAGTTGCAGGATATAAAATTAATGCACAGAAATCTCTTGCATTCCTATACACTAACAAAGAAAGATCAGAAAGAGAAATTAAGGAAACAATCCCATTCATCTTTGCAACAAAAAGAATAAAATACCTAGGAATAAACCTACCTAAGGAGGTAAAAGACCTGTACTCAGAAAACTATAAGACACTGATGAAAGAAATCAAAGATGATACAGATGGAGAGATATACCATGTTCTTGGATTGGAAGAATCAATATTGTGAAAATGACTATACTACTCAAAGCAATCTACAGATTCAATGCAATCCCTATCAAATTACCAGTGACATTTTTTACAGAACTAGAGCAAAAAATCTTAAAATTTGTATGGAGACATAAAAGACCCCAAATAGCCAAAGCAGTCTTGAGGGAAAAAAACGGAGCTGGAGGAATCAGACTCTCTGACTTCAGACTATACTGCAAAGCTACAGTAATCAATAAATATGGTACTGGCACAAAAACAGAAATATAGATCAATGGAACAGGAGAGAAAGCCCAGAGATAAACCCACACACATATGGTCAACTAATCTATGACAAAGGAGGCAAGGATATACAATGGAGAAAAGACAGTCTCTTCAATAAGTGGTGCTGGGAAAACTGGACAGCTACATGTAAAAGAATGAAATTAGAACACTCCCCAACACCATACACAAAAATAAACTAAAAATGGATTAGAGACCTAAATGTAAAACCAGACACTATAAAACACTTAGAGGAAAACATAGGAAGAACACTCTTTGACATAAATCACAGCAAGATCTTTTTTTATCCACCTCCTAGAGTAATGGAAATAAAAACAAAAATAAACAAGTGAGACCTAATGAAACTTAAAAGCTTTTGAAAGCAAAGGAAACTACAAACAAGACAAAAAGACAGCCCTCAGAATGGGAGAAAGTATTTGCAAATGAATCAACCGACAAAGCATTAATCTCCAAAATATATAAACAGCTCATGCAGCTCAATATTAAAAAAACAACAACCCAATCCAAAAATGGGCAGAAGCCCTAAATAGACATTTCTCCAAAGAAGGCATACAGATGGCCAAGAAGCACATGAAAAGCTGCTCAACATCACTAAATATTAGAGAAATGCAAATCAAAACTACAGTGAGGTATCACCTCATACCGTTAGAAAGGGCATCATCAGAAAATCTACAAACAACAAATGCTGGAGAGGGTGTGGAGAAAAGGAAACCCTCTTGCACTGTTGGTGAGAATGGAAATTGATACAGCCACTATGGAGAAGAGTATGGAGGTTCCTTAAAAAACCAAAAATAGAATTACCATATGATCCAGCAATCCCAGTACTGGGCATATACCCAGAGAAAACCATAATTCAAAAAGACACATGCACCCCAATGTTCATTGCAGCACTATTTACAATAGCCAGGTCATGGAAGCAACCTAAATGCCCATCGACAGATGAATGGATAAAGAAGTTGTGGTACATATACACAATGGAATATTACTCAGCCATAAAAAGGAACGAAGTTGGGTCATTTGTAGAGACGTGGATGGATCTAGAGACTGTCATACAGAGTGAAGTAAGTCAGAAAGAGAAAAAAAAATCATATATTAACACATATATGTGGAACCTAGAAAAGTGATACAGATGAACCGGTTTGCAAGGCAGAAATAGAGACACAGATGTAGAGAACAAACGTATGGACACTAAGGGGGTAAAGTGGCGGGGTGGGGGGCGTGTGGGGTGGGATGAACTGGGAGATTGGGATTGACTTATATACACTAATATGTATAAAATAGATAACTAATAAGAACCTGCTGTATAAAAATAAAATAAAATAAAATAAAAGATTTTAAATAAAAAGAAAGCAAGAAAGTCTCGGGACTTTCCTGGTGGTGCAGTGGTTAAGAATCCACCTGCCAATGCAGGTGACACGGGTTTGAGCCCTGGTCCAGGAAGATCCCACATGCCGTGGAGCAACTAAACCCATGCACCACAACTGCTGAGCCTGCGCTCTAGAGCCTGTGCTCCGCAACAAGAGAAGCCACCACAATGAGAAGACCGTGCACTGCAACGAAGAGTAGCCCCTGCTCGCCGCAACTAGAGAAAGCCCGCACGCAGCAACAAAGACCCAACACAGCCAAAAATAAAATAAAATTTTAAAATTAATTAATTAATTAAAAAAGAAAAGAGGAACAGAGCTGGACAACTTATGTTTGATATAATAGAATCAAGAATTCAGATAGAGCCATGCATAAATGATTAATTGATTCTCAGCCAAGGTGTCAAATGAATTAAATAGGGAAAGGATAATCTTTTATGGCAAAGGATGCCGGAACAGTTGGCTAGCCATAGAAAAAAAAAAAGAAAAAAGGAAAGAAAAGGAGAGAGAAAGAGGGAGGGGCAGGAAAGAAAGAGAAAGGAAGAAAGAAGGAGGGAGGAAGGGAGGAAAGAAGGAAGGAAGGAAGGAAAAGAAGAAAGGAGGGGAGAAGAAACTCAACCCTACTTCACACCGTATGCAAAAATGAACTTTAACTTTTTATTTATTTATTTATTGGCTGCGTTGGGTCTTTGTTGCCGCACGCGGGCTTTCTCTAGTCGCGGCGAGCAGGGGTTACTCTTCATTGTGGTGCGCGGGCTTCTCATTGCGGTGGCTTCTCTTGTTGTGGAGCATGGGCTCTAGACATGCCGGCTTCAGTAGTCGTGGCTCACGGGCTCTAGAGCGCAGGCTCAGTAGTTGTGGCGCACGGGCTTAGTTGTCCCGCGGCACGTGGGATCTTCCCGGACCAGGGCTCAAACCCGTGTTCCCTGCATTGGCAGGCGGATTGTTAAACACTGCGCCACCAGGGAAGTGCCCCAAAATTAACTTTAAGTGTATCATAGACCTAAACATAAGAGTTAAAATTATAACACTTTTAGAAGTTTAGAAAACAGGAGAAAATCTTAGCCACCTTGGGCTTGGCAAAGATATCTTCAATAGAACGCAAAAAATGAGCTATAGAAGAAAAAAATGATATATTGGATTTCATAAAACAAAACTTCTGCTTTCCAAAGAGACTGTTACAAAAATAAAAAGGCAAGCCACAAACTTTGGAGAAGACATTTGAAAAATCTATATTTGACAAAGGACTTCTATCTAGAAAAGATAGAGAACACTTACAACTCAACAATAAAAAAAGATCATCCAATTTTAAAACAGGGCAAAAGGTTTGAACAGATGCTTCACCAAAGAGGAGCTAGGGAAGACAAATAAGCATATGAAAAAATGCTCTACACCATTAGGAAGATGCAAATGAAAACCACCGCAAAATGCCACCACACTCCCAAGAAGCGCGAAAATGTAAAAGACCAAGCGTTGGTGAGAATGGAGAACAGCGTGGCAGTTCCTTAAAAACTTACACCTGTGCCAGCCACGTGACCCAGACACTCCACTGTTTTTATTTACCAACAGCAATGGGAGAATTCGCCCACTGGACGACACGCGCTTGAGGGTTCACAGCAGCTTTATTTGCAACTCCCCAAATCTGGAAACGACCCAAATGTCAGTCAGCAGATGAACAGGTAACACATTTTGCTATATCTATACAATGAAATACAAATTACATGTACTTTTACAACATGTTAGAAAACGCAAACTAATCTTTAGGGACAGAGAGCAGATTTGCGGTTGCCCAAGACAGGGGGAGGGGAGGGGAGGAGGGATTTCCAAGGTGCAGCAGGGAATCTCTGGGGTGATGGATACATTCATTATCTCGATTATGGAGGTGGTTTCGCAGGTGCGTGGATGCGTCAAAAAGCATTAAATTTGCACACATTTTTTGTAAACTTAAATAAGTCAGTTATCCTCAAGAAAACTGTAAGTAAATTAAAAATTATAATCAAACAAACACTCATGTATTTCAGAAATCCGGCCTTGCAAGTACTCAGCAGCCCCCTGGGTGGCCCCCCGACCTGTGATCCAAGGTAACCGCTAGCCTACATTCTCCTGTTTTCCTCATAAATGTGCCACCTACTCACACATTCCTCAGCGGCATGCTGTTTGGTGACAACAGCATGGAATCCCGTAGTCTTCAGCCACTTCTTTTTTTTTTTTAAACATCTTTATTGGGGTATAATTGCTTCACAATGGTGTGTTAGTTTCTGCTTTATAACAAAGTGAATCAGCTATACATATACATATGTTCCCATATGTCTTCCCTCTTGCGTCTCCCTCCCTCCCCAGCCACTTCTTTCAACAACAGTGTTATGTGTTTGAGATACAGCCTCGTCATGATTGACCGTGGCTGTGGTTTGCTCCTTTTCTCCCCTTTATTCATTCATTAAGCTTGAAAGCAGACCTCAGGCAGCAGCGAATCTGCGGGGGGACAGCTCCCAGCTCAACTGAGGCCACAGGTGCTTGACAGGAGGCCAGTGTAGCCCAGGGGCACGAGTATGGGGGACAGAGTGGGCTCTGGGGTCACGCAGGTGGCAGGGCTCAGTCCCTGGGGCCAGTGTCTGTGAGGAGGACTGTTGACTCTACTCTTGGTGAGAAGGGGTCGTGCAAGGCTTTAAGTGGAGGGCTGATGGGATCTGACCTGATTCTGGAAGATGCTCTGGCTGGGAGAAGTGAATGGGTGACCAGGCAGGGGACTGGGGCAGGGAGACCCATTCGGGGCTACCAGGTCCGGGCAGGAGGTGACTGGCTCGCCTGGGGTGCCAGCAGTACCCCCTAGGGGAGTGGTCAGGGAAGGGGGGGGCGTGATTTGCAGGAAGAGCCCTTTTTATTTGTTGAAAGTTTAGGAGTGGAATTTGAAAGAGGAATTGACGAGACTTTGTGCGGTGTGCCTGAATGACCGCCTGGTGGCGTTTTACCGAAAGGGTGACGTGTCTTCCCCTAGGGGAGAGTGAGGGTTGTGAACTCACACATCTGGGGAGACGAGGCAGGTGGAGAACCCAAGGGGGGTGGGGGCCGTGACCACCCAGACCCAACCACTGTCGCCCTGGAGCTTGTGAGCCCAGGGGTGCCAATCAGTCAGAGGTCACAATTTTTATGTGAAATCTCCAAAATGTTCAACGTTGGCTCAATTGTTGAAGGCATAGCATTTGGGCCAGAGGTGTCTGGAGGAGACAAGCCACTCTCCTCTTCCAGCCTCACCAGCCTGGATGCTCAGCTCCTTCCCCATCGGGTGTGAGGCTCCTCCCTCCTCCGTGAGGTCACCCTGACCGTCAGCTGGGGGCCCCCCCACCCCTCCCTGTTGCCCCCACACCCTCTTGGTTTCTTTCATCACCCTTAGAATCTGTCTTCACGAAATTAGTGATTGGGGAGCCAGTAGAGATGTGGCCCCCTCCCTCCACCCTGCAGGCTGGAATGCTTCTGTCTTGTTCTCACCACATGCCCAGAGCTTTGCTCCAGGGCCCAACTCAAGGTACCCGATAATTGTTTGTTGGGTGAATGAATGACAAGTGAATGAATGAATGAATGGGAGAGAAGAGAGTGAGGAGGCCGAAGAGAACGCCCCGTTGTTCAGTGGGGTTTCCATTCCGTTTGCCTCCACCTGCCAAAAGCCTGACCCTTCCTGGGGTCCATGGGGACAGCCCCGAGCAACCCCCAAGTTAGAGTGTGGACCCACCACCCAACCACAAACACCCCCTTTCCCACCCCCCTCTTCCTGGCACAGATGTCAGAACTCGCTACCCGCCCACGCCCCTCCCTCCCCACGGCGTCACCGTGCTCTCTGGGCCCTCACTGGGTCCCCCAAAGCCCTCTCCTGGGACATTTCTAAGGAAAATGGAGAGAGAAAATCAGCCCTCTTTGGGGGTGGAGCAGCAAGAATTGACGTCCTGGGGTGATGGCTGCCGCGCTTTCCCCTGTGTGGAGGAAACAGATCTGCAGCAAGAATGAAGCCTAGAGAGAAGTGGAAACAAGGGACAGAGGAGGGACGCGGCCCCCAGGCCCCCAGTGCAGCTCTCCCCCTCGTCTCATGTGGGCTGGGGACAGTGCTGGTCCCAACACAAAGCCTGGCGCTGCTGCGCTGGGGTCCTGGGCCTGGCACAGAGGGTGGGGGCACCCACAGGAGCCATGCGTGTCCCTTCAGGCTCAGTGGGTGGCCGGGGCCCTGCTGAGGCTGTGTGCCCAGCTGGGTCCCCGAGGAGGTGCTAATGGAGCACCAGTTACACATGTCCTCACAGCTGAGAACTGACTTCTCAGGGGTACAGCCGTCTTGGCTTAGGAAGCTCCCTTGGCTAGGTCACGTGGGCCAAGGTGAGACCCTGAGGACACCAGTTTTTGCAGGAGAAACAGCAGCAAAAGAGAAGACAGAATGATCCTGGGGCGGGAGAAAACTGCTGAGAGAGGGTAAGGCGGAGGCTGCCCAGTGAACCCAGAGGCAAGGGCATCCAGCAAGCAAGGCTGTCCAGTTCCACCCGGGCATGTTCTCATGGCTGCAGGAAAACATGCCCTCTGTCTCCTTAAGCCTCTAGGATTTAGGCAAATGGTGCATATGTGTGTGGGCACGTGTGTGTGTGTTTGCGTAAATAAAGGCTGAGGGCTGACATTCGGTTTCCAAGGTACAGACCCAGCCAGGATAGAACCATAGGAAATCAATAAGCCCGTGATAGACAGCGACTCCAGCAGGACAGGAAGTAACCAGGAGCCTGGAAGCCCCACCTCCACCCTCCCCGCAAAACCCTCCTTCATTTTGTTCAAATAGCACAGATGGGGAGAGAGCCCAAAGGTCCAGTCCCCCTGACATCTGCATTACAGATGTTCTTCCTCGAAAAATAAGAGTTCTTCGTTAAAACTGGCAAACAACATTAGTTATATGTGAAAAGATGAATCACATTTTCACTTAGATTTACACCAGCCCCACTCCATGGTGTACAGTTTAGTGCCCGTCCTTCAAACAACATCTATCCCTGCCTGATTGGACCCTGGACCGAACCCCACTCCCTATGAGCCCTTCTCAAGTTGGTCTCTGGGGTTCCCTGAATGTGTCCTCATGGTCAAAAAAAATGATGATGTTGTTGATGAGGATGGTGACATTAATACCAGGCATTCACTGCTCGTCAGGGACTGTTACAAGTGATCTACATTAACCTTTTTAGTCCTCACAGAGCTTTATGAGATCAGATCTATTATCATCCCCATTTTACAGAGGAGGAAACTGAGGCTAATGCCTTTTCTAAGGCCACACAGATTGGGCACAGCAGGAATTCAAATCCAGACAGCCTACTCCCGAATCTGCGTGAGTAACCAGCGAACCGCACTGCCTCTTGCTTCAGGAGATTTCAGGGGTGTGTTAAAACCATGGCCGGCACTAGCTACTCTGATCTCAGGCCGTGCGTGTCTCATCCACAGAAGCAGAAAAGAAAGCTTCTGACTGCACGGTGTGTTTGCACATTGCCGACCAAATCCTGCCACTGTGTTTTACAGTGAAATGAGAGGGATTTTGCCAAAATCCACGCACGCTTTCACTTACACTCCCCGCAGCTTTTCCTTGCATCCACCTAAAATTACTCTTCTTAACAATAGGCTTCAGGGCTTCCCTGGTGGCGCAGTGGTTAAGAATCCGCCTGCCAATGCAGGGGACACAGGTTCGAGCCCTCATCCAAGAAGATGCCATGTGCCGCGGAGCAACTAAGCCCGTGTGCCACAACTACTGAAGCCCTCGCACCTAGAGCCTGTGCTCCGCAACAAGAGAAGCCACCGCAATGAGAAGCCTGCGCACCACAAGGAAGAGTAACCCCCGCTCGCTGCAACTAGAGAAAGCCCGCACGCAGCAGCGAAGACCCAACACAACAAAAATAAACAAAATAAAATAAATAAATTTATAAAACAGTGGTCCCCAACCTTAAAAAAAAAAATAGGCTGCAACTCACAAAATCAAAGAGACAGCGCTCTGCTAGAGGACCAGGCGTTCCTAAGAATGCAGCTAAACCAGCATATGACTTACTCAGTAAAGATGCTGAAATCCTAAAGGCCGAGAACCACGGGGGCCAGCAGGGGTGGTCCGGACCCCTGGAACAGGGGCCCCGTGGCACGGGTTCCAGGGAAATCGTGCAAGGGCTGGGGGGGCCAGCCGTTTACATCCAGCCTTGTTAAAATGTGCCAGCCGGTCGCTGCCAGCTGTGGTCAAGACCCTGCGCAGAGCGGGGCAAAGTTCATCCTGTTTGAGCGGCTCGCATTCTGATGAGCCTTATTCCGACTGGCTGGTTAACATCTCCCCATTGAATTTTAACGTGAAATATCTTTTTGACGCAGCAAGGAGAGCGAAGTCCCTTTGGTGAAGGCAGGCTAAGCTTGCAGGAGCTGCCAGGCACGTGAAAGGGAAGGAGCCGGAGCCACGGCTGCCCAAAGCTCTCCTTGACCTACTTAGAGCTGACCTGTTCCATGGGCCAGAGGAACCCCGGGGAGGGGAGGGAGAGGAGGGAGGGGAAGGGGGAGGGGGTGGGGGAGGGGGAGGGGAGGGGAGGGGAGGGGAGGGGAGGGGAGGGGGTGGCTCCTGGGAGGCCAAAACAAACGGGGGCTGTGACCAGGGCTGTGGCAGCCCGCACAAGGGGGCCAATTAAAACCATGCTATACTTACCCCCAAGCTTTGGCCGCCTGCCCGAGATGCTGCTGAGCCAGTGGCCCGCAGCCACCCTCTCCACCACTGTGCGGCCTCCGCGTGGGCGGTAGGTGCACACAGGTGGCCCAGCCTCGCCTGCTCCCAGGGGTCAGCAGCCTCGAAGCCAGAGGAAAATGCATTTCAACGCAGCCAGTGCCTGTGACTGCCCTGGAGAGATGCCTAGGGCAGGAAGCAGGGGTTCTCTTGATGAGTGCCCACTAGATACCAGGCAGGTGCCACACGCGGTGCCCCAGAGATGGAAACGGGTGACTCTGGAAGTTAGCTTGGAGGGAAGGCTACTTTTCTGTCTGGTAAAACCTTTTATTGGGCCTTTTGGCTACAGAAAGGTAAAGCTAGAGTCTGGTCCAGAAGGAGAAGAGGTCAAGCTGGCAGCATCAGGAAGTAAATGGATCTCTTCCCCGGCCCTGGAAGGGCCATGAGAGGGATTGATTTGGGGCTCCCTCTAAGGAGGTTCTGAGCTAGGGGAAGGGGGCCCTTGGGCTCAAGAAAGAGAGGATGTGAGGGAAGGAGCTGCTGATCTGACGGAGCGGGAGCCCAGGGAGAGAGGCAAGGATGCTGAGGCAGGGATGCTACCTGGTGTCCTCCTTTGCTACCTGAAAGCCTTCAGCCAATCTCAGGAGTTAAAAACATAAACACTGGAGCTGGACAGACCTGGATTGGAGTCCTGATTTTGCCACAGAGTAGCTGTATGACCCAGACTCAGCTCTACGAGCCTCAGTTTTCACATCTGTAAAAATGGGTATAAGAATCATATATCTAATTAAAAGGGTTGTCAGAAGGATTAAATGAGTTATTACAGGAAGAGGACTTAGAATTATGCCCAACACATATAAAGACTCAATATCACTTATATGTGGAATCTAAAAAAGGAAAACTTAGAGAAACAGAGTAGAATGGCGGTTACCAGGGGCTGGGGGCATAGGGGAAATGGAAGATGTTGGTTAAAGGGTACAAACTTCCAGTTATAAGATTAACAAGTTTGGGGATCTAATATACAGCATGGTGATAATAGCTAATAATACCATATCATAGGGCTTCCCTGGTGGCGCAGTGGTTGAGAGTCCGCCTGCCAATGCAGGGGACGCGGGTTCGTGCCCCGGTCTGGGAAGATCCCACATGCCGCAGAGCGGCTGGGCCCGTGAGCCATGGCCGCTGAGCCTGCGCGTCCGGAGCCTGTGCTCCGCAGCGGGAGAGGCCGCAACAGTGAGAGGCCCGTGTACAGCAAAAACAAACAAAAAAAAAAAACCGTATCATATGCTCGAATGTTACTAGGAGAGTAGATCTTACACGTTCTCACCACAAAAAGGAATGGTAACTATGTGACGGGATGGAGATAGCAGCTAATATCATTTTGCAATTTATAAAAGTATCGAATCAACACATTGTACACCTTAAACTTACACAATGTTACTTGTCAATTACATGTCAATAAAGCTTGGTGGGGGGAGCATTAATGAGACCATTAGATATCATCATCATCGTCGTCATCGCTTGGAAAAAGTAACACCCAGGAGACCAGATCTTCAGAGGTTCTGGAGAAGGAGCTGGAATTCCAGGCATCACATGTGTCAGGGGCTCTAATTGCTTGGACACTCTGGCAGCGGGAGAAGGTGAGGACCCCCAAAGAACCATGACTTCTTGTCCTGAAAACAACCTTGCAAAGTGGGGGTTATGTTGCTCTATTTACAGATGAGGGGAAAAAAAGGTCCTGAGAGCCCAAATTCAAACCGAGACCACGAAGACCGCACAGCCTACCTGCGTCATGCCTGGGCCCTGGTCCTTGTGCTGCGTCCTGCTGTGAGCACCGTGAGGGGCACAATGACTTAGTCCGGGCCCTTGGGAAGCATGCAGCCCATTACCCAACAGAGGGAAGAGCTGGAGGATCCTCCCGTGGGCAGGGGGCTGCGGTGGAGGTGGGCAGGGACAGGGAGGACGAAGCGTGGAGGGATGGTGGCAACGGCCCTCAGATAGAAGAAATGGCACACGAGGGAAGACGGGTGCAGGGCATTTCAGGCCATGTGAAGGAGGCGCCAAAGTGAAGGCTCTGAAGATGGGCTGGGGAGGGGGGCTCTGGCTGGCTTGGCCTTGTCTCTGAAGCACTCGGGAGTCATCGGGGCTCTGAGTAAGGGTGACGAGCCGGAGCCTGCAGACACCTTCAGAGGGACCGACTGAGACTGTCCTCCCAGAATTGCCATCTGGTCTCAAAGCACTTGAGGGAAGGGAGGACAGTGGAGCTCAGGTGCTACTTTATACTCTGTCCCAAGTGCTGGGGATCCCGGAGGCATAAGCAAACTCAGCTGGCTGTAGCTGCCACCTCCTCCAGCCGCCTGCCTGGATGCAAGCAGCCTTCCTGGCCACCGGGGACTTTGCTGAGCCGCTGACAGTAAGCACTCCTACTGGCCTTTCTCCTGCCTGGCCTGGGACCAAGGGCAGCTGCTGTCACCACAGGACATTGGGGCTGGGAGGAATCACAAAAAACCTGCTACACCATCTGGCCAGAAAGGTCCATGGCGCATCCCCAGGTCCAAAAAAACACCCAAAAAAAGACAAAAGAAAACATGTTGATGAACAGCTTGCCTGTGCCCATTTTTGGAAAGTACGCAATCTTACTGGTCACAACCCCCAGTATTTACCAGGGCTGGCTCCGGGGCGGGGATGCCACACATTCCTGCAACAGCACCTCCCCTGGTCCCTTCGCCCCAACTGCCTGACCTCTCTGTTCCTTGACCTTCTCTCCACCCGCCGCTCACCCCCACAGTCATGATCCAGACTCTCTTTCACTGGAACCTTGTCTTCCAGGCCTCTAAACACTGGAGACCAAGGGCTCAGCCTCAGACCTCATCTTCCTGCTGTGAAAGGTCACTCCCTAGGTGAGCTCAGCCAGTCCTGGACCTGAAATGCCTTTCAGCCCTCGTTATCCTCATATACCAACTCTCACTGCATAGCGACCTCCAAGGGACAGGTCAGGTTTGGTTTATTTTGCTTTTTGGTTTTTTTTTTGGCTGCACCACGCAGCTTGCGGGATCTTAGTTCCCCGACTAGGGATCGAACCCGTGCCGCCTGCAGTGGAAGCACAAAGTCCTAACCACTGGACCGCCAGGCAATTCCTAGACAGGTCAGTCTTAACGCATCCAAAGCCAGACAGTTTGCTGCCCCCTCAAACTCGCTTCACCCCAGTGTTCTCCATCTCAGTAGATGGCCCCCCATTTACCGGCCCGACCACAGGGTCAACCTTCCCTCCCCTCTCTGCACCCACACCCAGCCCAACATAAAACAATATACCCCGAGTCTAAGCATTTCTCCCACCTGCCCTGACGTCCTAGAGCTGACCCTCGTCTTTGCTCACGGGGACACCAGCCCTGAGGACCCCCTCCTACCCTCCTCCTTTTTCAGTGCATTCTCCACACAGCAGCCAGAGGGATCTTTTTAAAACATGTCAGACCACATCGTTCCCCTCCTCAAAACCCTATAAGGATCTGTATGCTCTGGCCCCATAACTGCTCACCTCATCCTACTCTCACTCCATTCCCTCCCCGGCCTCCTTACCAAGCCTTGAGCACACCAGGCACACACCCACCCCAGGGCGTTTGTATTTGCTCTTCTCTCTGCCAGGGATGTTCTATCCCCAGGCACCCGTGTGCCTTGTCCCTTACCTATTTGTGTCTCTTCCAATGTCACCTCCACAGAGAGGTCTTCCCTGACTGCCATGTCTAAAGGAACCCCCTCACTCTTACCCCTTATGCCACCTTGTTCCTCTCCATGGCATGCCCACTACTCATCATTGGATTATATTCATCTATTTTTTGGTTTGTTTCCCCTCCCCCAGCGGCATGGCCTCCATGGAGCACAAGGGCAGGTACTTAGCTTGTTTGTTCTCTGCTGCATCCCCAGTGCCAAAAGCAGTGGCTGGTGCGTAATCAATGCTCAGTAAAATCTGCTCAGTGAAGAATGAATCTCCACAACAGTAAGAGAAAAGCACACTTGATATCCTCTAAGAGATCAAGGAAATGATGCCACCCATGAAACAAGAAGTGGAAGTTAGGAAACAAGAACAGGCAGTTGTAGGAAGGACCAAATAGTAATTTTGAAATGAAAAGTATAAATTCTGAAGTTAAAATTCCCACAGTTTGAAAATCAGAGTCTCAACTGAAGAACTGAAGAGCAGAATGAGTTCAAGTAAAGAGCAGCTCAGTGAGCTGGATGCTGGCGTGGAACACCTCCCACCAGGAGGAGTTGATTCTGATGAATTCTGGAATGTGTTTGTGTTTGTAGTGGGCACTTTAAGTATTTGCTCATTCACTCAGTCCACACTTGCTGAGTGCCTCCTAGGTGCCAGGCTTTGCTCCGGGTGAAGGGGATACAGCAGTGAGCAAAACTGACCAGGCCCCCACTTCCAAGGAGCTTACATTCTAGCAGTGGGAAGCCAGACAACAAGGGAATCCATGAGTAAAAGATGAAATGTGCTGGATGGCGGGGAGGGCAATGGGGAGAAGAGAAGCAGGAAAGGAGGCTGGGGAGTGCGAGGTTGGGGGCAGTTAACATTTAAATAGGGGGTCAGAAATGAACTTATTTACAAAACAGAAATAGAGTCACAGATGTAGAAAACAAACCTATGGTTACCAAGGGGGAAAAGGGGTGAGGGATAAAGTGGGACATTGGGGTTGACATATACACACTACTATATCTAAAATAGATAAATAATAAGGGCTCAGCCTCAGACCACTGTATAGCACAGGGAATTCTATTCAATACTCTGTAATGACCTATATGGGAAAAGAATCTAAAAAAGAGTGGATATATGTACATGTATAACTGATTCACTTTGCTATACAGTAGAAACTAACACAACATTGTAAATCAACTATACTCCAATAAAAATTTTAAATAAATAAATAGGGGGGTCAGGGAGGGCCTTGTTGAGAATGAGACTTCTTCACAAAGACTTGGATGAAGTGAGCTGTGTGGCTCTCTGGGAGAAAAGGGTTCCTGGAAGAAGGAACAGCAAGTGCAAAGGCCCTGAAGCAGAGACATGGAGCAACAGGAGGAGGCCAGTGGGGCTGGTGTGGATGCAGGAAGGACAGGAGAGGAGCTTCAGAGACAGCAGAGGCTGACAGTGAGGGGACTTTGACTTTCACTCTGCGTGAGATGAGGAGGCACTGCTGGGTTTCCTGCACAGCAGTGACTCAGTCTGATGGAAGTTGACGAAATAAAAATTCACATCTTAAGGCAAGACAAGAAAAATTTTAACATAAAACTTTTTCTCTGCCCTCTGGCCTCCTCCCTCCCCATGGTGTGCATAGTGCCTCCACGTTCTGTGTTAACCAGACCTCCCCAATGGCAGAGGTACCTGCTCAACCATAAAGATCCATTTTTCTCCTTCTGGCGCCAGCCCTGTAACTCCTTAGAAGATAACATTCTTTTCTCGATCCTGTAAAGGGTCAAGATGACCCACCACTCACCTTGTATGGCCCGGAACAGACTGGTCAGATGGCCTGGGGAGATACTGGGCCATACCTAATGGAAGAGATACTGGGCCATACCTAATGGAAGTTCTTACAACCATATTAAGGTTACTGGCTATGTTACTTGTATTCTGTCTATTTATAAGATTACTGTTTCTTGCATTACCCAATGTACGACTGAGCCTCTGATAAAATTAGTGATGATTAGGTGACTTGAAAGGATAGATCAAGCACCCAGCTCTGTAAGATCAATGACTATAATAGTGTAACTCTAGGTATGGGAAGAAGTGACAAGAGGGCACAATTTCCTGGACCATAAAAGACTAATGAGACAGGCAGCCCAGAGGCTCTTGGCTACTGTTAGCAGGGCCTAGTCCAGGAATAGCACACTGAGAGGCCTGTCAATGAAATCCTCGCCTGACCTGGGAACGAGCATTCCTAGCGCCATGGGACAGATTGGTCACAGAGCGCCTCCGAAGCCTTGGTCGAAATTAAGTCCCAAAGGGAAGGGATTGTGAAATAACATTGCCTACCATCCAGTTGGACAAGAATCCAGTCATTTGCCACCGCAGTCTCTGACCCACAGTAACCCTAAAAAAATGCAGGGCAAAGATCAAGATGAGGCACTTTGTGCTCTGGGAAAACTTGCAGAACGGGCCTTTGGATAGTGAGCTATTTTCAGGAGACATTTTTTATGAACTCGGATTCTTGCACCTTCTCACATTTAGAAAAGCACTAAGGTCATTAACTAAGAGGTCTGTTCCCCATGACTAACGGCAACCTTCTCCTGAGATGTGTGCTCAATTGCAGGTTCCAGCTTTGCCAAAATCACGTCTATACTGGCCTCCCCCTTAAACTCTTCAGAACAGTCCTTAGAGCTCTCTCGGAGACTGTCTCCCAGGTTATAATCCTCAGTTTGGCTCAAATAAAATTTTCCATTTCTTTCTTAGGTTGACATTGATTAATTTTTTTTGTTAACGAAGTAAGACAGAATCCCTCTATCTGTGTGCATGTGGAGAATAGATGGCAGAGGCTCAAAGGTGGAGGAAGGGAGGCCAGTGAAGAGGCCCTTGCAATGATCCAGGGAAACACGGCAGCAGCTTGGGCCACGGGGGTAGCAGATGGGGAGCGGAGAAGTGGGCATGGCCCAGGCATGGCTTTAAGGTCAAGCCAACAGGACATCCTGGCAAATGGCATATGAAGTATGAGAGGGATGGCTCCAGGGTTTTTTCCTGAGCAGCTGGAAAGATGGAGTCCCCGACCGCTGAGACAGGAAAGCCACAGAGAAGCATGTTTACAGGGAGCTCAGCTTTGGCCTCGGTAATTGTGGGACGTCTGTTAGGCCTATTAGAAAGTGATTAAAGATAACTGAGGTGATACGAAGTTTATTTAACGCTTCACGGATAGACCTAGAGATTATCATACTAAGTGAAGTAAGTCAGACAGAGAAAGAAAATATATGATATCACTCATACGTGGCATCTAAGTTTTTAAAATTATACAAATGAACTTATTTACAAAACAGAAAAGACTCACAGATTTCGAAAACAAACTTGTGGTGACCAAAGGGGAAACGTGGTAGGCAGGGGTAGGGATAAATTAGGAGCTTGGGATTAACATACACACACTACTACATATAAAATAGATAACCAGCAAGGACCTATTGTATAGCACAGGGAACTCTACTCTATATCCTGTAATAACCTATATGGGAAAAGGAATCTGAGAAAGAATGAGTATATGTATCTGTATAACTGAATCACTGTGCTGTACACTTGAAACGAACACAACAATAAACTATAAAATTAACTATAAATCAACTATACTCCAATAAAATTCTTTTTAAATGGTGAATTAGATAAAAATTTCAAAAAAAACCCCACAACACTTCATGACGTGGACCATCTCCATTCAGAGAACTGCAAAATGAGGGAGGGGGAAGGCAGGAAGCCTTATAAAATAAAGAATAAAGAACAGGATGCGAAAAGTAGAAAATATCAGATTGGCTGGGACCACATAGTGAACCCTGTTTGGAATGAGACGCAACAAGGCAATAAGTATAAAGCCCAGGGTTGGCTTGTCGTCTGGGGACCGGCTGACTGCATACACTGCATTTCTGGTCAAGCGGAGCACTTGCAGGGGCATGGATGTTATCAAAGTTTTCCTTTGTTGCCATGGCACCCCCAGCAGGAGCAGCTCCATCTGGGGCCTTCTGTATTTCAACAGGCCCCTACGTTTAGGGGGTTCAATTAAAGTCTAGCATTCCAACAAGAGGTCCTTGAAGAGGTGAATTGTCCCAAAGATAGAGGAGAGAGACTGAGAAGAGGACCAAGTACTGAGCCCTGTGACCTCAAGGGTAAGAGTGTGGGGAGAAGAGGAGGAATCAGTCAAAGAGATTGAGAAGCGGGGGAGGGGGAGGAGAGCCGGGCGAGCCCTGGGCCCAGGGAAGAAGGGTCTTATGAAAAGAGAAATCTCAGAGGCTGTGATGGCTCAAGTAAGATGAAAATAGAAAGTGGCACTGAACTCGCTGTAGGGACATCATTGGTGACCATGGGGTGACAGGGCAAAAACTTGATGAAGATGAATCCAAAAAAGAACGGGAAGAGAGATTGGAGATGGGTGTCAACAAGCCTTTTATGGAACTGTACAGTAAATAGAAGCAGAAGAAGAGGGTGGCAGCTGAAGAGAGATGCAAGGTTGAAAGTGAGGGGAGCTTTTTTGAGGACTGGAGAAAAAAGCAGCATGTTTGTACATTGATGGGAATTGTCTAGTAGGGAGGGAAAATCAGGTGCCAAGGAGGAAGGGGAGTCTTGAAAAGGTGGAGAGGTGGGTTGAAGGGCACACAGGGAGGAGCTGGCCACGATGAGAGGGGACGTGTAGGGCATTTACGGTGGCAGGATGGAAGGCAGAATGTTGGGGCACCGAGGCCTGTTGGCTTCGGTGAGAGACTCAGACTGTTGCTTTCTGATGGCTTCTATTTTCTTAGTGAAATAAGGAGAAAAGACATTTACTGAGAGGACAGAAGAGGAGGTGGGAGGTTTGAAGAGAGGAGATGGTATAAAAGAGCTCTTAGTTTGTGTGTTCAAATATAAGGCTAACAGAAATAAAATATGTCACTGCCAAACCACAACAGAAGAAAAATAGAACAAGAAAAAGCAATGGATTCCACAGAAAATAGGAACAAGGAAAAGATTTAAAGGGAAAATATGGTAAAGAAGAAAAAGCATCAAAAGGCCAAACATGACCATAACCACAATAAATGTGAATAGGCTAGAATCACTAGGTAAAAGGCAGAGGCTTTCCATTTGGACTTTACAAAAGGAGATGTTAAGCTTAGTTTGCATTCCAGGCTTATGAAGCAGAACACACAATGACTAAAATAGAGTCTGGAAGTATTCACACCAAATTGTTACCAGTGGTGATCACTGGTTGGTGAGTTTAGGAGAGATCTTTGTTTTCTTTTTACCTTTCAATATGTTTTGAATTTTTTGGAAGGGGCATGCATTAATTTTATTATCAGGGGAAAAAAAGAAGTTGTTTTTAAAAACAGCTGAAGCACGTCTTCATGGAACCTTTGTTTGCTGTCCAAACCTGGGTTCCAAAGATGCTCTTAAGAAGGGTCCCTGCCTAACATGAACTGGATGGAATTGAGGCCAGCTGGACAATAACAGAAGGGTGCAGGACAGTGTGAAGAGGGGCGCTCCACTGCCCACTCTGAGCTCCACGGGGAGGCAGGAATAATCAAGGAGAGCTCCCTGGAGGAGGATGCTCTTGTAGTACATGGAGGATGTGGCCCAAGGGTGAGCCTGGAGATAGCATTCTAGGCTAGGGGCACTGTCTGAGTAAGGCCAGGAGCCCACTGAGCCAGCACAGGGTGCATGTGGGAAGCAGTGGTGAGTTGGGGTACAGAGACCAGGGAGGCGAGGAGGTTGTACCTGTGAGCTACATGAATGGGCCAAGGGAAGAGTGGGCAAGACAAAAGGAAGCAGTGGGAGGGGAGATATTCTTAAAATAGGTGGGGCTCATGCTCCAAAGCACATGAGAATAAATGGCTGGGTCACCATCACTGCTCCATTGCCCACTCTCTACCTGCCACACGTCACACACACACTTGAACACACTCATGCACATATGTGTGCACATACATCTATACACTCATGCACACACACATGCACACACATTCATGCACCATGTGTGTACACACATCTATGCACTCATGTATACATGCACACACATTTTTTGCCCTTTTGTGGCCTCTGGCCCTTTAGCCTGGAGAATTGACTATTGTAACCACGGGGGTGTGTGTGTGTGTCTCTTGGCTCAGGTCCAATCTTTCTTGACCTCCCCCCCAGCATGCATTGCTTCCCCACCCCCGCCCTGGCCATGGGATACATTGGCTAGCTGCTGCTGCGGGGGTGCCCCCTGGCTTTTAAGCAGGATTTGACAGGAGGGTTTTGCAGTGTGGGAGATGGGTTGCAGGGACAGGAACAGAGGCAGAAAGACCAGGGAAGGGACAGCTGTGGAGACAGAGAGGTGGGGGAGGAGAAGTTAGTAGGGCTTGGCCACTGGAGGGGTTGGGAAGTGAGTAACAGGAAGCATGAAACAAGACACGGAATTTGGGAGTGGATTTGGGGAGGGGCAGAGACCTTGGGGAAACACTGAACTTGAGGAACCCATGGGGTGTCTGGTGACACTAAAAGCCCCATGAAGGACTCAGGAGGGGGTGACCGCAAAGCGGGGCAGCATCAATGACAGTGGACACGTACAAGTGAGGGGACGTGGGTGGAGGGCTGGGCCACACTGGCTGGGATGCGTGGTGCTTGGATGCCTGCCAGTGACTCAGCCTACACACACAGAAGTCCTCACGGCGCACGATGTCATACCAGCCCCCAGATTAAGAGGACCCCGGGCAATGCTTCTCCTGGGTCAGCCCTCAGCACCGGCAGAGCCAGGCCAAGGGGCAGCAGGGATGCTGGGGGCGGCGGCAGCCTCACGGCAACCAGGGCAGAGCCAAGGCCTCCCAGCCTACATGGGGCAGGAGCTGCCGTGCCTTTGAATTTGCACCTCCCTCAGAGCTGGGTTAAACTAACCAAGGAAATGATTACTAACCCCTCTTCCACAGTGTCACCTGGACACAGTAACTCCAGCCTGGGTGACTTCAGCCTCCTCTTTCCCCACTTCCCAAATTCAGCTTCTCCCAGAGATCCAGGGGCAGCTGCATCTCTGGGGAGATGCCGGTGGCTTCAGGGTCACACCTCACAGACTCAGGTCCCCGTCGGAGCCACCCTGAGTGACAGCGGTTGAGCAGGCTCTCGGATACCCGCGGGCCAGGTCTGCGAAGCGGGCGCCACTGCCATGCCCCAGGTGGCCTGGCTGGCGGAGCAGGAGATGCCACGGGGGAGGCAGGCCCCTCACGTCAGCCCCTCTGCCCTGGGCCGGCCTCTGTGAAGTGGGCACCTCCACTGGCCCCCTGGGCAGGCTCCATAGCCTTTTCCGAACTCCCAGACCGAGTGGGCAGCCGGGGCAGGTTCCAGGTTCTCCAGATGGTGGCCCTTGTGGTCCCCGTCATGTGGCCCACCACTCAGAATATGCTGGAGAATTCCTCGGCCGCCATGCCCAGCCACCGTGGCTGGGCGCCCCTCCTGGACAACAGCACTACCCAGGCCAGTGTCCCCAGGGCCCTGGACCCTGAGGCCCTCCTGGCCGTCTCCATCCCACCGGGCCCCAACCACGAGCCCCACCTGTGTCTCTGCTTCCACCAACCACAGTGGCAGCTCCTGGCAACTCCTGCAGCCACCAACTGGAGTGAGGCTGCCACGGAGCCACATGTGTATGGCTGGGACTATGACCGCAGCACCTCCACCATCGTGGCCAAGGTGAGGGCCTCCCCCAAGACCCTCCCCAGGTCCCAGCACCTTAGAGGCCAAAGTCACAGATTACAGTTGGCTGGACTCAAAAATGGCCCAGTCCCAGGAGGGACCCGCCACCCCTGGCCTCCACACTCACAGGTGGCTTCTGGCTCCTCCTCGGCCACATTGCCCTACAGGGGTTGGTGGCGGGAATGAGCCTGCAGACGGACACTGTCCCCAGGCTGTGGTAGAGTGGGTGGTACTAGAGCAGGTCTGATACCCGGGCGGCCCTACTGCTGCAACTCGGGCAGCTCTCTCCACCCAGGAGTCTCAGGGGACTCAGGGGAGAGTCGCTGGGTTCCCAGAGGCAGCATCCAGCAAATGAGGGAGAGCGGGAGAGGCGGCCCATCCCAGCAAGCAGAAGGGGCCTCTCTGTGGAACGGGAGGGAAGTGGCCTCGGGAAAGCGGGGAGGAGGTGCCAGTGTGGGGTGGCTGCTGCGGAGGGGCCAAAGCAAAGGAGGCAGATGAGGCCAGAGAGGGCTTGATCCTGGACCTGTGGGCAGTAGGGAGCCATGGAGGGGTTTAGGCAAGGGGTGACAACCCCAGAGGTCACCAGGCCGGCCGCCCGGCCCCAGTGCCCTGGGCCTTCCCATCTGGCTCCTCTGCGCCCTCCGCCCCTCCCACCTGGGCTATCCAGCCTCTTGAGCTCAGATCCTCTTCCTCTCCCACCAGGGGGACCTGATGTGTGACTCCGAGGCCCAGAAGCCCACGGCCCAGTCCATCTACCTGGACGGGATCCTGGTGGGAGCTGCTGTATGCCGCCAAGCCTCTGACAAGTGAGGCCCCCTTTCCCCTCACTGTCCCTGTGCTCCCAGACTCCCGGCCCTGATTGGCCCTGAACTGGCCTCTTGCAGCCGGCCTGGGGAGAAAACTCCGCTTGCAGTGGAAATACCTGCTCCCGGGTCTCGCTCTGACACCCTCCAGCTGTGCCGCTGAGCAAAGCTCAGCCCCTCTCCGGGCCTCGGTTTCACTGACCCTCCTCTGCGGCTGTGAAACGTCATTGCCCTCATCAAATGTTCACTGCTAAAACCTGCTCAGCAACGTGCCTGCCTTCCGCTGCTGCTTGGCTGCCCCTGCTGACAGGGAGCTCACCCCCTGCCCAGTGCCTTCACTCCTGCCTGGGCCGCGGGGGCGCTGCCCACGAGCCCTCCCTCCACGGACGCAGAATGTGGGTCTGGCCCTGAGAGGCACTTTAGCACCGCTATGCTCAGCGGGCGAGCATAGGGTGGGCACACCACGGACCCGGCCGCCCTCCCTGTGCGTGTGCCACGTGTTTGGACTCAGGCTGGTGCTGACCTGGAGCTACCTTCCGATGGCCATGTGGGGCACGGCAGCCACTTTCCTCCACACCTTCACCGTGTACCGCCTCTTCCGCTTCCTGGTGGCCTTCGCCGTGGCGGGCGTCATGATGAACACCGGCACTCTCCATAGGTCCCCCGACCCGGGCCGTGCAGGGGAGGCTCCTTGCAGTGACGGAGTGGACATCGGCACAAGCCCGTGCCTTGGCAATGACTCTGAAAGCCCTGGGCTTCAGCTTGGGCCAGGTCCTGATGGCCGCAGTGGCCTACGGCGTGCGCGACTGGGCACTGCTGCGGCTGGCGGGCCCTGCCCCCTTCTTCCTCTGCTTTGTGTACCCCTGGTGGGTGCTACCTTCCCTCTCCTCGGAGGAGATAACTGCCCACCCTCCACCCAGGGCGCAGAGGGCCGGGGTGCAGGAGGCTGGAGGGGAGCCACAGGAGCCTGGTACAGCCACAGCTCACCCACTCAACCCAGGGCTTCTTCCCCTGCTCCTCCCACGTGTCTCCACTCCCTCCGCCTTCTTTCCCATCACCTGTTGGCCCTTTCCCCTCTCGGGTCATTGCCTGCCTTGGCAAGTGTGCCTCCAGGCACGTTTTCTGAGCCCCTCCTTCGTGCCAGGCATGGCAGCACTAGGCCAGATGGGGGATGGGATGCAAAGATCCAGCACACACACACACACACACACACACACACACACACACACACCACTCCCAAAACACAGCCACAGTCAGCCTTACGTACTGACATTATTGCTAGAGGACAAGGACCACAACCCAATTGTCAGAGGGGGTCCTGGCTCCTCCACACAGGGCTGACACATATGGGAGGCTAGGAAATGTCTGCACTGACTTGAAATTAATCCGGCATGGCCCTTACCAGGCTCCTGGCACACAGTAGGTGCACAGTAAATATCTGTTGGATGGATGGAGAGATAGATATATAGATAGACAGGCAGACAGATAGATGAGCGAATGGATGGGTGGATGGATGGCTGGATGAATAGGTGGGTGGATGGTTGGATGGATGGATGGATGGCCCTTCAGGGTAGGGCTGAGCCTCGCTCATCACATATATATAGGCCCAGCACCTGGTAGCCGCTTGGCCATTGCAGCCACCGCAGAAAGGAGCAGAGCAGAGGCCCAGTGGAGGACGGGGCACCTGCACCCACACTACGAGGAAGGCTGGCTCCACAGATCTCTCCCAGCCCAACAGCCTGGAGCAGAAAAGTTCTTAATATGGAGCCTGCAGCAACTAGTTTGCAATCACTTGCCAGAGCAGGAGGCTATCACATCTCACGCAGCGGCTCTGAGACGGGCGCTCGTACCTGACAGGTGGCCTTCTGGGATGGCAGACTGACCCCCATAACAAGAGGGTGAAGGGCAAATGTCAGTGATGCAGATTCCAGGGCACCCCTCCTGGCTCTCTGATGCTGAGGCTGACTCGCGGGGCTGAGCCCCTCTTTCCTTGGCAGACAGGCCCACACAGGTGCTACGTGCCCACATGTATTCATTACTCCACTACTTCATCACGTCAGCAAATTGCACTGAGCACCACCATGGGTGGGGGGACTGGCTGGTGCCGGGGTGACAGCGATGAGCAGCACGGACAGGGTCACTGCCCACATGGAGCTCGCAGGAAATCCCCTGCATCACAGCATCACAAACCACGCTTGGGGTTTGACGCATCAGTGGGGGATGTGGACCCATCTGAGGATGGGGCTCCCTGGCCCCTCAGCTCCCGCCAGCTCCTCTGCCTCTCTTCCAACCCAATTTCTCTTCGTGAGAAGCGTCTGCACACACAAACCCACTCCAATGACCCTGCCGCCCTCGCTCTGCTCCCCTCACTCGGCCCCCGCACAAAAGGGCACCGATGCTGTCTCTCCGGGGATCTCACCTGTGCCCACTGCTCTCCCTCCAAACACTGCAAGCCCCCAACCCCCTCCCCTGTCCTGCCGCTCCCCGGCCTCCAGCCACCTGCGTGATGTCCCCATTACCAGTGTCTCGGCATCACAAACATAGCATCTCCTTACCCCTGCTCCTCCCAGGGCCTCCCCAACGCTGATGGCGGGCCCCCACCCACAGGTACTGGAGTACCTGACACCTGACACCTCCCTCTCCCTCACGGTTGCTGCACCCCAAGTCCAGCAGGTCACAGGGTCTTGCCAACTCTACCTCTAATGTGCGCTTGAGTCCCCCTCTCTCCCCTGCTCTGCAAACCCCCAAGGATTTCAGGGACCTGGTGGCTGTGGAGCAGGCGGCCCCGCCCTGGCTGCTGCTGGGGGCGGGGTGCGGGAGGGCAACGTGTCTGGCTGGGGGACCTGAATCTGGAGGCAGGAGCCTGTGCGCGGTGGTGGGCACCGAGGGGGCTCCGAGGCCTGGCTGGTGCAGGGGATCTGGGCTTGATGTTGAGGGGGTGGGAGACAGGTTAGTGTTAGGGGCTGGGCCCTGCCAAGGGGAGGGGGCACTGGGATGCCTGAGGCTGGCTGGCACTCAAGAGGCGGCGACTGTCACCGGGCATGGGTGAAAGGGCCAAAAGTGAGGCAAGGGCAGTGGGCCAGTCGCCTGCAGGGGGTGCTGGAGGTGAGGGGCACTGGTGACTGATGGGTGCAGGTGGACGGGGCTGGCGATGTCAGGACCAAGGACCCTGCTGCAGGCCTGAGCCCCTCCCCTGGTGGGTGTGGACCTGTTTGCAGGGAGGGGCACCTGGGGAGGGGCCAGCTCAGGCAGGAAGGTGTGGCCATGGGGATAAACAGAAGGGCCGTGTGACATAGGGGAGGGCTGGACAGTGGGGGACCCTGGTGGGCTTGCAGGACTGCGGTCCTGGAGCCATTGAGTGCGTCCTTACTGCACGCAGGCCCACCAGCCCTGGGTCCCGGGCGAGGCCAGGGAAGGGCCAGGGGGTTGGGAAGGAGGCAAGAAGCAAGAACAGGGGCCCCCAACCCCAGCCCAAGAGAGGGAGGAGGGAAGAGGGAGAAAGGGTGGCCTGCAGGGGAAGGAGGGTGCCAGAGGGCGCGGCTTCCGCAGCCCCGGAGCCCTGTGCTGCTCCCCGACCTCAGCCACCCTGAGCCCCGGCTGCCAGTGAGGCCACTCCTCTGGGCAGAAGGGGACAGGGGGGCAGTGAGGCTCATGCAGGCCAGACCCTGGGGACCACAGGCAGTGTCTGCCTCCCACTTCCCTCCCTCTCCCCCACCCCAGGTGGCCGGCAGGCTCAGCACGGTGGCTTCTCCTTACGGGCGGCTGGAGAGGGGCCTGCGGGAGCTACAGAGGGCGGCTGCCGTCAACGGGAGAGGGCAGTGCGGGACGCACTGACCATCGAGGTGAGGCGGGGCTGGGCCTTCCCCCTTGAATCTCTCTTTCACGTGGTCTCAGGGCTGCCCAGGTGCATCCCGACCCAGCCTGACCCACTGCGCCTCTCTGGGCTGAGTAGGGCCAGGCCAGAGTGAGAGGCCAAAGCCACAGGTAGGCAGTGCGGCCCCTCACAGGTGCATCTGTGCGGGCAGGATGACCGCAGTGAGCCTGGGCCAGACAGCAGCCCGAAGGGGAGCCATCCTGGGGCCTCTGCTCCGGCTGCTGGGTGTACACGGTGCCTCCCTGCCCCTGCCGGTGTACGGGGCGGTGCCAGTGCCGAGCGGCCTGGCTGCACTGCTGCTGCCCGAGACCCAGAGCCTGCCACTGTGCGACACTATCCAATATGCGTGGAGCCAGTGAGTGGGCCATCCCCTCCACCCTCCGGAGAACCCCAGAAGAGGGCAGGCCTGGCAGCCACCCCTACTGCTGGACCGAGGGAGAAACAGAGGCCCAGAGAGGGGTAGGACTGGCCCAGAGTCACACAGCACATTTTTGGGAGATCGGAGACCAAGGGCTGGGTCTCCCGGCTGACAGTATGGACTTTGTCCCCTACCCTTCATTCCACCATTTGAGACCTAAATGCCCTAGCTACCCCCCAGCTCCACCTCGGGAGAGATCAAGGGGAAGGGAGGGTGTAGGACTTTGTGAGAGGGAGAGCTGAGGGTGTGACGGCTGTGCTGCAGGTCCTCACGGGCCCCAGACTCTACTACTAAAGCCCCTAGACGTCTATCAAGGCTGTCACTGCGCACCCATCCCCCACGATGTGCTCAGGGAGCTCAGTCCTGGGCCCCTGAGAGCAGGGCAGCAATATCTCCTAAGTCTTCAGGACGGACACATGTCAGGGGTCAGGCGTGACTTGCACCCACGAGACATAACCCCTCCGTGCCTCTCCTGAACAGGGCAGTAAAGAAGGCAACACACAGCACCCAGGGGCGTCCTGTTCTGAAATCCACACGACCTTAGGCCTCCTGGGAAGCCTGCGATGGGATGGCTGGAGGAGGCTCTTCTCTGCGGAAGGAGAGCAAAGGCCTCGGCTTCCGGAGGGCTGGGGGTCTGCCCCTCCAGCCGAGCCCAGCCTCTCACTATCTAAGGAGCCGCCCTGAACACAGAAGGGGCCAAGGAAGGCGTGATTGGCAGGACGCTGCCCGGTACACCATCACCCGGCCCTCTCTCAAGGCTGCTGAGAGAGGAGCAGGGGCCCGACCCGACCCTATGCTTCCTCGCCCCTCACCAGCCCTGAGCTCACAGGCTGACGTCAGCCACGCTCAAAACCTCCCCAGCTTCTCACGCCACCCTGAGGGCTCCGCACAAGCGCCCCTCAACTTTACCAGAGAGACGGCTCGGGCCCTCCCCATCCCCCTCGTTACTCCAGCCACGCAGCCAGGTCTTCTGCCTGGAACGCTTCTGCCCCTTCCCTACCCGACAAATCCCCCACCTCAACCTCCCATACCCAGGGCAATGGCCTTGTTCTGGGGCCCAGCGCCCAACCCAAGTCTCCAGTAGAATTCTTACCACGGCTGCGGCCACACGCCTGTGAGTCCCCAGAGGGTTGGGGTAGTCCGCCTCCCCGTGTCCCCAGCTCCCACACAGACCAGAGGGCCATCGGTGCGAGGGAGACGGGAGAGTGAATAAAGGACTGTGCCTCTGCGACTCCTGTGATGAGCCCCCAGGGTCTGCCGGCGCAGGGGGTGGGGACTTCCTCCCTGGGACGGCCCTTACCCAGGCCAGCTTTCCTGTCCTGAGTGCCAGCCGAGTGGCTGCCTTTTCCAGCCTCTGCTGTGGGCCAGGCACCGTGCTGGACGCCTCAAGGCATCGTCTCGTTTCATCTTTTCCTGAACGCTTTGTGGTAGATGTTGCCCCATTTTACATATGGGAAATCTAAGGCTCAGAGAAACTGTGCCTGGGTGCCTGTGACACCCAGCTAGGAGGGGCAGATTAGGAGTCAAGCGCAGGTCCGAGGGCCTCCAGAGCCAGCTCTGGCCCCAACACCCCCAGCCTGGCCTCAGGCCTCAAAGTCTGGGCATCCAGTGAGCTTCTCGAGAGCAGGGCCTCCCTCTAGAAACCATCCCAAACCCCCTCACTGGCATCACTTATGGGGAAACCCAGTGCAAGAGCTCAGATGGAAAGGGATGGGCCCCAAGCTCCCCCACCCCAGCTAACACACTCATGGGTGCCGCAGGAGGCCTTTCCTGCCCAGCGGGGTCCCCGCCAGCTGCCCCATCTACTGAGTCACCCCAGACCTGTGCTCAGGTGGTCTCTGGTCCACCTGTGCCTGTGCCTGTGCTTCCAGGCACCTCGGCAGAAGGCTGCACACCTCTACACTGACATACACACACACACATCAGTGAGGTGTACACACGTGGGCACACACGTAAGAAGGTCAACGGGAAATCAGGAAGCAGCTCCCTGGCCCCAGGAGACAGGATCACTCCCTGGCTTGGTCATATCTGCCTGGGCCTCTGGGGGGTCGTGTCCTTTAGCTGTCTGCCTGTGGCCACGCCTCAGTGAAGACCCCCAGAACAAAGGGGCTGGGTGTGGGGATCATGTTTGTAAAGATGCCCAAAGGTGAGATTTTGCCAGCCTGCCGTGGACCTTCTGTCTTGTCTGCCTGCTGCCCAGCTGAGCCTCAGCTGCCTTACTGTTGCCTAGCATTCTTGGGGCCTTAGGGTATCCGGAAGCCTCCAGCAGGCAGACCCCAGGGCTGGTGGAAGATGGCCCCTCCTCTCCCCAGCGATGTCCTCCAGCTCACCGAGTGGTCAGAGCTGTCCCTCTGCCCGCTCCTGGTCCTTCCAGGTGGTCACAGCCGTCCACGACCCAGGGCCTACCTAATTCCAACATGTCACTCCTCACTTAATTCAACAGGACCTAGAAGCTGGGAGGTCCAGGGCCCTGCCCCTCTGGGGCAGCTAGGGAGTGAGTGTCATCACTGTGGCAGAGTGGGCACCCTACCAAGGGAGAAGGGGCCTCCCTCGGCAGCAGCCACAGGCCTGCAATCAGCTAGGTGCCACTACCCGAAAGGCAGGTCTTCACTTGGGACACACTCGCTCTTTTGATGTCCGTGCCAGTTTGCTCCTGGCCCCGGAAGCTGCTGGGCACCCTGCAGTGGTAGAGCCAAGGGAAGTGGGTGTGGGAAAGAAGAACCCACCACCACCCCTACAGTCTCCGCCCCACCCCCGCACCATGGCAGGAGACGCCTCAGGCAGCAGGCACAGGAAAATGCCTCAGGACCCACTTTGGCCATTCTCCTGCCTCCAGCCAGGCCTGCAGCTCACCCAGGAGGGTGTGTGAGGGAGGACAGTGTCAGCAACACAGGCCCCATGTCCACCCCCAGGAGGAGGACATCCTCCCAGAAGAGCCCCAGCACTGGCTGAGCTTGTGTTCCCTCCCCTGGGGGCTTTCATGGCCAGTGCAGGTCTTCAAGGTCGAAGGCAGCAGCCAGACTTCACTGCAAGCTTCTTCCCCAAACTCGTCCTTCCTTTCCCATTCCCCTCCCCCGGTAGAATCTCCTGACACATCCCTGCCAGTACCAGCTGGCAAGGAGCAGCGTGCCTGGAATTCCGGCCACCCCACCCCCCCATATGCTGTTTGGACTCTCCTGGGGGGTCACTGCCAGCCCAGCCAGACACCAAGGAGCCCAGGCCCAGCCCAGGTGTTAAGGTCAATATCAGATGCACAGGCTGAAGGAGCTAAGAGCAAGGTGACCGTCTCTTACAGACAAGTACACTGAGTCAGCGGCAGAGTCCAGGAAGCTTTCCTCTTACTACCAAGTCCTTGGGTGGCAGGGCTCTTAGCTTCCTTACGCAGAGAGGAAAACACCCAGTCCCACAGGCACACGGCAGTGAGACGGACTGGGGCCCATCCTTCCAGCTCCTGCACGCTCCCTCTTTCTGGCCCCCTACTCTGATAGACTACTCAAGGCCACTCTAGAATTTCTGGAGTAAGGATGCTCCCTTCTTGATACCAAGGAAATCCTGCCTGCCTCTCTTTGCTTTCTCTGGCCAGTGGTGATGGGGGAGGAGAACCTGAGCTAAGTCTCCATTCCTTGGACTGAGAGAGCGGCAGCAGAAGAGCCGGGGGCAAGGCCATTACCAGCACAGGAACAGGATGTCTTGACAAACTGCCTCAGGTCAGGCCTCCCTCGGGCTCCCACAGAGGGTTAGAGGCGGCCTCGGTGATGCTGATCTCCAAGACTGAGCAGCTGTAGGAGGCAAGCGGGGCCCAACCCTCCCTCCTGGTGGCTGGTTCAGGAGGGCAAGGGGAGGCCAAGTCCATGGAAACCCACCTTCAGGGGCTGCTGGGGGAAGACTCGCTCTCCCACCCATGTTAGGACTTAGGGGTGGGGGGAGGACTCACAAGGGCCACTGGGGCACAACCCGTGGTGGGAAGGGTGGTCCCACGATAAAAGCTTCGTCCCAGGATGGAGGGAAGGAGGGGGAGATGAGGCGGCCCTGGGTGGGGCTCCTGTGGGCAGTTGAGCCCAAGGGCCCCTCGGTGCTGTCCAGGCCTAAACACAGACCAGGCTTGTGAACTGGAAGATGCTGCAAGAATGAGCTGGCCAGCAGCAGAGCCGCCCGAGGTAGGAGCTCAGGAAGCAGAACAGGGCGGTGAAGGGCCACAGTGAGCCAAGGGCACAAGAAAGCAGAGCCAGGAGGGGGAGGCGAGACCCACCAGGCCGAAGGCAGAGGAGACCTGAGTGACGGAAGCGTGGCTGAGTCCTGTGTCCAGTGGCCCCCTGGGAGACACAGACCCACCCATACTCTGCTTGCTCTCCCGAGGGTGCCCAGGTGCGCGGCTCCTCGTATACAACCCCCATCTCAAGAGTCTCGGCTCCTTTCGACGGAGAGGCTTAACAAATCCAGACCCAGCTCAGCATGTCTGGGACCATGAGCCTGTTTAGTGTCCCCATGAAGAAGCAAACACCTGGTCTGGGGTGTGCTGGCTCTACTTCCACCTGCGGCCACAGGGGCTGCCCACGGTCAGCCAGGAGGGGGCAAGGTCCAAACCCTAGAGATGCAGAAGGGGCAGAGACCGGAGTTAGGCGGAACTAGGGGCCAATCTGGACTCAGACACTGAGTTACCTTGAGACCTTGGACCAGCCACTGAAGCTCTTCCCACCCAGGAATAATATCACCTCCCCCAAGGGCTATGTCAAGGCCAATGCCCTGCACACACAGCCACCAGAAGGGCAGGCCCTCTTTAGCCACTAGGGGGCAAAACGCTGCTCCCGTCTTGGGATTTGTCAGCCCCCAGAGAAGCTAAGGTCCGTGGCCAATGGGACCAGAGACCAGTCATTGCTCACAAGCCTGGGGCCTGTTTGCCGTCTCCTTCCCCAGCCCGCTGGGACATGGGGGTGAGACAAAGACAAGCTGCCCCAAGGTGCCCAAAGTCATGCTCAGCCCAAAACTTTGGGGGCTACTTACCAGCTCTCGTGGGCTCCAATCTGCACCCAGACCCCAGCCCAGAGCTTGGACCAATGTCCCAACAGCACCCAACCCGAACAAACTGCACAGGACCGTTGGATTTGGAAAGTTTTTGTTTTCTTTTCCCACACATTTCCGGGGTTGGGGTGTTATCCAAGACTCAGACACATTTGTTAACAAAGAGAGAAAAAAAAAAAACTGGGGGAGCAGGGAGCCTGTGGGCAGATAAGTGACCCAGCAGTATGCGGGTAATGCCTGGCTCCCTCTCTTCCCTGCTGCCCGCGCCCAGTGGGTACCACAGGCTGCTGCTCGCGATATCTAGATTAATTGTCTTCAATATATATCTGCATTTGCCTTTCCCCTCCCACCCGCCCCCCACCCTGCTCCTCCAGCAGCTTCCCCATCAATGCACGTCGCCCGGCGGCACACAACAGAACACGTCTTCCCAGGCCCGAGCCCCTTCCCTGGGCGGAACCAGGCAGGCGCCTCCTCCTGGTGGGCGGAGCCATGGCTCGCGGGGCCACCCCGGCCCCCCCCCCCCCCCCCGCTGGGACGCTCCGCCCATCCTCCCGCCCTTCTCCCACCGACTCTGGAAACCCAAAGGGAGGAAAGGAAGGGGGAAACCAGACACACACAAAAAGGAGAACTGGGGAAGGAGGGTGGGGACAGAGAGACAGCAAGCCTGGGGTGGGGACTGGAGGGCTTGGGAAGAGAAGGAAGGCTGGGGGAACAGAGGGAGGAGGAAGAAAAATGGAGGAAAATGAACAGGACGAGTAGTTGACACTGTACAAAACCCCCAGTCTTCCTTCCCTCCCAACCCCACCAAAATAAAACTACCCCCCTTAAAAAAATAAATCAACCCAGGGCTGTGAGCACGTGCCCTGCCCGATGGGCGCAGAGCTGAGAAGAACAGACAGCCCCAGGACGCACGATGACTCCGCGCCGACGGGCGGCAGGAGGAAGGGGACGAGCACGGGGTTTTCCTTTTTTTTTTTTTTTTTCCATTTTTTTGCGTTTCCTCTTCGTGAGAGAAGTCTGAGGCAGCCAGGGAGTGGGTCCCCAGGGCCCCGGCAGGGAGAGGGCCGCACCCTCCTCTCGGGCCCTCCCAGGAGGGGCAGCTGGCAGTGGGCCGCGGTGCCGGGGGCTCAGACGTAATACTCCTTGTCTTTGTTCTTCTTGGCCTTGCTGGGCGTCTTGGGGGCAGCCGGGGCCTTCTCTTTCACCACCGCCCCGTTGCTCTGGGCCGAGTTACTGATGTAGTTCCGGCTCTGGTCCACCTGGTAGGAGCCCTCGTCGCGGTTGCGGTACTTGTACATGGCATAGAGGAGTATGAGGATGCAGAGCGCCGCGGCCGCCACGATGCCCACCACCATGCCCGTGGTGCTGCTGGACTCCCGGATCACCTCCACTGCGCCCGGCGGGCCCCGCTCCCCAGGCCCCGTGGGGTTGGCTGTGGGCAGATGGGGGAAGCCGGGGGCGGAGGTCACGCCGGGGCGCAGGGGAGGGGGCCTCCGCGGCTCGAAGGACGTGGGGGCCCCGGGCCCCAGGGGTGGGTTCTCCAGCAGGGGCTGCAGCGGGTCTCGGTGGTTCATTTTGCCCGCTGGCAGGTTGGGGGCCGGGGCGGAGGGGGCGAGCAGCACCCCAGGGGCGCCCGTGGCCCCATCTGTCCTGAGGTTGGGCCGGGGAGCGGGTTTGCGGGGGGAGAGGAGGGTGGTGCGGTCCGTGACCAGGGGAAAGGTGGTGTAAAAGTCCTCGTCGTCCGTGGGGGGGAGGCTGGAGTCAAAGACCTCCCCGGAGGCAAAGCCCGAGGCCTCGATAGGCTCCTCGCAGTCGCTGTCGTCCTGCTCGGCCTGGCACGGGCCCCCGGCGGGCGGGCGGCGGGCCGCGGGCGGGGGCAGGGTGTCTTGGGTGGCACCCACGCCCGTGAGGAAGGGGTAGAAGGTAGGGGGTGGGGGCACGAAGGGGGATCGGGTGGCCACGGGAGGGGGGTCTAAGGAGTCCTCCGTGATAATGGGCAATATTAACTCTCCTCCTAGAACAAGAGAGAGAAGAGAAAAGACAGGGCGTCAGCGAGGGCCAGGGTGCAGGCGGCCGGCACAGAGAGAGAAACAACAGCCTCACACACCCAAATCGGTTCCAATTGGCTTTGGCGGAGACTAGAGCGGGCTGGGCCCGCCCGCCAGCCGGCCGGAGCACTGCGCTTTAAGCTTTAAGCGGGCAGCGGCTCGGATGCCCTGGGCACCCCACGCACGGGCTCTGTGGCTCTCTGGGTTTTGGTCTTTTGTTTGTCTTAAGAAACCAAAAGGAAAAGAAAGGAAATAGAAAAGAAATGGAAAAGAAAAAAAGAATTCTACTCGTTTAAGGCTTTAAAAACAGATACAAGAGCAGCATTTAAACAAACCTAACAACAATATCTTTTAGGGTTTTTTCTGGGTTTTTCTCTTTTTTTGCTTTTTTTTTTTTTTTCTTTTGTTTTTAAAAAAGAAGATAGCATACCACGGAATTCAGGCAACTTACATCAACAAATAGGCCGTGTGATTTTAGCATGAAGAAAAAAATTACAAACAGAGCTGTGTAAGCGGGTTCTCCCGGAAAAAATAAGAAAAAAACAACTTTTCCGTACAACGTTTCCTTTCTATCTGTTTGGTATCTCCCTCCCTCACTCTCCTCTCCCTGAACAACTTGCTTCCTCCAGAATACTCTCTCTCCTCCCTCACTTGGGCCCTCTCCCCCTCATTAAACACAAAGCTGAAATCTGCACAGTGAAGGCTGGCGTTGAGGAACTGTTACCACCACTTGGTGTCAGCGTGTGGGGGAGGGAGGGAACAGTGGGAAGGAAGGCTTGGGGAGGAGGCACGTGACAGGCAGCTGTGTAGGAATTGCCTCATGGGTGAGAGGACTTGGGAGGGGATGAGCATGGGAAGGGGCTTTGAAGGCTAACTGCAGGTTGGTCATGGGGAGAGGAGAACTGAAGGTGGGAGGTGATGAGGTCCAGGAGGAAGAGCTGGCAGGGACACACGGGCACATTGGAGGAGGGTCCTATCCTATAGGACTTTGGGAGTGGTGGTGAGAAGCCATGTTGAGGTAAGGAGGTGAGGAAGGACAGGGAGTGAGTGAGGGAATTGGGCAGGGATACATGATTCTTGAGCTAACCCTAAATCCCCAACTTTCTCTTTCTTCACCCTCCACCTCTGACCCCCACTGACTTCCCCCCCTCCCCCTCCCCAGAACCCCCATGGGCCGCCAGGACCTGGCCAGGGCTTGACGGCCTCTGGCCCTCTTATTATTGTTAAAACAATAATAAAACAACGGAAAGAAGAAGAAAGCAAAAAAAGAAAAGAAAATACATACACAGCCATCTGGGAAGGATGCACTTGCTAATATAGGGCCCAGGAGAACTACTGGGGAGGGCCTTTGGGGTAGGGGTGTAGGTCTCCTCACTCCCTAGGTCGGATAACTGGGGTCCCTTGGGCCAAAACTGCAATTCCCATCAGCCCCAGAGGGTGAGAATTACAACTCCCACTAGTCCTTACAGGGGTGTGGACCACAATTCTCATCAGCCCCTGGGTCAACAACTACAACTCCCATCAGCCCGCTGGGCCCCCTCTCAAACAAAAGCACTGCAACCCACTGGTCTGGGGTAGAACAGAGCTGCAACCCTGGGTCTAGGTGGCTGGTGGAAGGGCTCCCTCCTCTTGGAGGAGCAGCTCTGGGCCTGGTAGGGGCTGTAGGTTTCCTCTCTAGCTCTCCCTCCAGCACAGCTCAAGCCCTGCCCCCGTCTGAGTGCAGCTCCCTGGTCTCTCTGCAGGGTTTGATCTTCAGAGATCACACCACAAACCTCCCACCCGCTCCATGGGAGGCTTCTCAGGGCTTCCCTGACAGACCCCTCTGCCCCAGTGCATCCAGGCCAGCCATGTGCCACCAACCACCACACCTTGGCACCTCTCCTCCTCCTCCCCCCACCCAAAGCGCTCTGGTCTCCACCCTGCTGTTCAAACACCTCTGCTGATCCTTCAGATCGCAAGCTCCAGCAGTTTGGCAGAGCTGTCCTTGGCCACACTAGCCAGCTCAGCCAAGACCTTGCTATTGAACTCACAGCCTTGCTGAGCTCCTCAGGCTGCTCTCCCCACCAGGCTCCAATCTCCCCCTGGACAGGGGCTCACCTGCACCCCAGATTGTGAAGCCTCGGGGCACCTGGGCTTCCACCGGCTCAGCCACACTAGAAAACTGAGCCAAGAGCAGAGAAGCATGTTTTGTGGGGCTGGAACTGTCCAACCCCGGCTTTTTATGGAGGAGGATGCTGAGGCCTGGGGTGGGCAGGACTTCCAGGGTCTTCCAGGTGTCACTGTCAGGCTACATGAATGAATAGACTATCCAGTCCCTTCTGTGGCTCTCAGAGGCCAGGCGAGGGCCAAGTCTCACAAGGAGCCCCGGAAGGCCTGACTCATCCTCCCCACGCCTGCAGGAATCTGCTAGGCTGCTTGACTCCTGGCTTGGATTTTAATGTGGGAGGCCAAGACCTGTTCTGTCATTAATTACTGTGTGACTGTGGGCAAGTTTCTTTCATTTTCTGGGCCTCAATTTCCTCATCTATAAAATTAGGGTATTGGGCTCTAGGCCCAGGGTGAGGCCAAGGCCTGGATCCCAGCCTGTGGATGAACATAGTTTGTCCTCCCATCCCTACTGAGCCCTAGACCCACCAAGGATGGCCCAGCAACCTGGCCCCTGGGTAAGTGGCAAACTCAGCTGTTAGGTCTCAGGAGGAGGCTGGTAGCCCTTCGAGTGGTGGCATCTGGGCCCAGCCATGACAAGGTTCCCTTCCCTGTGTGGACCCTGAACACATCTGGGGTCCCCACTGCTGGCCCACACCACATGCTCCCTTCCTGAACTTTGCCTTCTGTTCAGAACACCTTTCCCCTGCTGATATCTCATTCATCCTTTGAATCCAACCAAATACCTCCTCTTCCAGGCAGACCTCCAGAGGCTCCTCCCTGCCTTGGGTGCCTCTGACACCTTGTCCCTATTCTGTCCTGGAGGCACAGGTTTGGACTCAGTGCCAGGGAAGGCCCTTGCTGGGGACACATCATGGCCCAAGGGGTTGATCAGGCCAATCAGGGCGTAGACCTTGGCTTTCTATTCTTTTGCTCACCTCCCCAGTAGATGAGGGTGTACGGGGGCTTCAGGCCTTGGACCACAGACAAATCCTGCTCAGCCTGAGCCGCCCCCCACCCCCACCACCCACAACCATTTGCCCCAATTCACTGGTTCCTTAGGTCCTTGGGACACACAGGTTCCCAGGGTCCCCCTGTGCAACCTCCTGCCTCCCCCAACCCTGCCTCCAGAGCCCTCCCAGTCCTGGTCATATTGACTTCTTGGCCCTGCCCTTCAACCCCAGCCAATTCCTGGCCTCCATCTCTGGGTCTCGGACCTGTCCCTGCGTCCCCAACTCCTTTGGGGACTTTCCCTGGCCCGAGGCTTTGACAGCATCTCCTGAGGGTGCCCTGCCCTCACTCACATCCCCCCACACTGCCACAACTGCCCCTTGGTGTCCCCTTCTCCTGGCCCTGAACCTCAGCCTCCACCTCCCACGCCACTTCCTCCCTGGGCCCTACACCCCTCACCACAAGATGACACACTACTGAGACCCCACGCTGCCTTCCTTCCCCAACTCTCACTCAAGTCGGCCTGGGCTCTGTGGCAGTGAAGTCACACACAAAGTAGGGTACCGTCTTTTCCTGGGGTCATGCAGGAAGGGTCAGGCAAGCTTGTGCCAATGAGGAGTTAGTGGGGCCTGGAGGAGGGGAGGAACCCTCAGAGACTTCTCACTGCAGAAGTCCAACTGGGGGCTCCCCAGGACGCCCCTCCCGCTGGGCTTTTGGGGGTGCAAACTCATGAAGACTCATGGTGCCTCAGATCCTGGGTCCAGCTCTATGCCAAGGGTGCACATTGGGATGGGGTGCCCCTGGGGGTCTGATAAGGACCCTAGGCAGCCTCCCTCCCCTCCCCCACTTCAGGCAACTGCAGCATTTGGGAAATATTCACAGGAGCACTTATCATAGACGCCACCCACCCTCTGCTCCTAAATTGAATTTCAGTGCATGTCAGTTCCGCTTACTAAAAGGAATTCCATTCTGGCCAAGGAGACCACAAGCCATTCCCGAGCACCCTCCTCCCCCAGCTCCCCTGCCTCTGGGGGCTGCTGGACAAGCAAGCTGGGCCCTTTCTGCCTTTAGGGCAAAGAAGGCCTTTGACTGAAAATCTACCCAAGAACCCCATTCCCTCCCAAGCAAGATGTGCCCACCCCCAAAGAAGCATCTAGAACTGAGGCTGAGCGTCAGAGACTAAGCAATCAGCTGCCTGAGGCCTCATCTGCCAGTGCTGGGTGCCCTGCCCAGGCTGTGACGGCAAGAAGGCCACTAGTCCACAGGGCATTTCTTGTGGCTTAGAAACAGGGCAGACCCTCAGTGTGGCCACAGCCCTGCAGGTACACCATTTGGCAAACAGTATCTCTGTGCAAAACTGGAAAAAGGCATTCTGTTCTCCTGGTGGGCACAGCCCCGCTCCAGGGCGCAGGACACACAGCTTGGCAAGCAGAGCACTGGCTAGATTTCAGCCCTTACTCACCTGTTCCAGCAGAGAACAATCTGTGCAACTGTGTGCAGTGGCCTGAAGGGTACCACCCCTCCCCACCCGGAAACCCACACACAGCAAGGGCAAACGTCAAGGTGGAGTCACGGTCAGAGACGGTGAAGTGCCTACTGTGTGCACCCACCCCTCTGAGGGTCTGTTTCTGCACAGCTGGGCACGTGTCTCTACGCGCGTGTGTGTGTGCATGTGCGCGTGCGCACGAACCTCAATGGATCCAAGCACGTGAGCACGCGTGTCAGCGAGTCTTAGCGGACGTGTGTGCACGTGAGTGAGCCTGTGCTCTGTACGTGGTTTGTGTGTGGTCCGCCTGCCTCTAGGCCTGGGTCTGAGCTCCTGTGTGCATGTGAATGCATGAATGTGTCTCTGAGAACATGTGAGCGTGCCACCACGGGTCTGAACACACGCGGTTGTGCCTCTGTGACCACCTCTTGCCCTCGGGTAGTGAGACTACATTTCCCAGCATCCCTTGCAAGTAGGTGCGGCCACAGGAGTAAGCAGTGGGCAGTGCCAGTACCGGCCCATAAAAGCTCCAGTGCCCGATCCTCCGCACTCCTTCTCCTCCTTCCAGTGACCTTGCAAACCACGTGTTGAAATGGAGGAGCCACAGATGGGAGGTCTCTGGATTCCCCAAGCACTCCTTGGGGCAGAGCCACCTGCTGGTCAGGAGCACCCAGGTGGGGCTTCACCTGAGTCAGAAACTCCCCTTTAAGGACCCACTGAGATTCGGGGGGAGGTTATCTGTTACAGAAACACATGTTACCTTAACTAATACAGACACAGCCAGAAGTGGGTGTCACATTAACAAAAACCTGTGGCCCTCAGGTAACAATTCAAGAACATGGATTTGGAGGCTGGAAAGATGCAGAACCACATAACGCAGCGGCACGACACCTGGCACCAACTGTTGCTTGGGACAGACCACGTGCTTACTGAGGCTGAGGCACTAAGGGAAGGTGCCAGAAAAGTCGGGACAATGCCGGCTTTTACTTTCTGTGTTTGGTAACGTATTACAAGAAAGAAACAACATTAGACGAGAATTGGTGCGTTTGCAACAGAGATGAAGGGACCAGAGAGAGCCCAGAAATGCGGGGCCGGCAAGTGTCAGAAGAACCACTGCCCCCAAACCCCAAATCTTAGAAGACTGGAAACGGCTTTCAGGGATGGTGGCCCAGTGACACTTCCACCTGAAAAACGGGGCTCAGCCTTGCCTCAAGGATCACACTAAGGGTGTGGCTCCCCACCTATTGTTTCAAACGCCCTCAAGATAGTCACCACTAAATTAAGAGATAGGGCAGAGAAACAAGGAAATAAACAGGCTTGAGAATTATGTCTAGGAGAGAACTCTGAGTGTCGTTCCGTTGACTGTTGGAGCCTTAAAACAACCTTTGGGCCCCCAGATATGCATGAGCAGGAAGAGAGGGCCGTCAAGGCTGTGAGACCTCCAAGGAGGTCATTTTCCCGACACCCACCCAGAGGATGGAGGACTGGGAAGGGTCTGCCAGAGGGCAGCGCCAGGGCCCCAGACAAAGCAGAGGTGAGTTTCTCCCACACAGCAGAGGTGGGGTTTCAGGGAGAAACTTCCCCACTACAGAGGGCAGAGCCTCAAGCTGCCTGCTGGCTGGATCTTCCCAACACTAGGAACTACAAGCTGCCGTGCGCCCTCCATCCTTCCCTTTGGACGCAGGGTTTTACGGTGGTGGTTTTCTCTGGCCCATCATGGTATTCTGGGTGTGTGTTGGGCTGTATGGGCAGTGAGATCAATTATCCTTTTAGTTCATGGGTATCCAGACCACATATGGGTACCCAGGAGCCAAGTCTGGACCCAATGGAGCGGGTCCATCTCCCAGACATCCTCACCTCTGAGATGACTATCCTAACCGGGTGGGGCTTCGGCTGTCTCTCCTGGGTAGGAGTGGGTGTGTTCTGTCGGTGGGGGGAACAGTGGACTGGATCGTTGGTGACCCAAAGCCCAGACTGTGGCAAATAAATGGCTAGCTGGTCATCAAATCTGTTTTTGCTTCCTCCTGGACTGCCTGGAAGCTAGGTCGTGCCACATGACCGAGCTCTGGAGAACAGAATCAGTAGGGCCCATGCACACCTCTTCCTCCCAGGCCTGGCCCATAAACCCTCCCCTTCATGCCCCTCCCTGCGTATCCCCTTCCACCACAACTCGGGAAGTCACGGTAAAGATGGTGCAGCTTCAAAGTGGAGACAGACCAGCCCTGAATCAGCGCCCTGAAAAGAGCTGCTCACCTAAGTGTCCATCGACAGATGAATGGATAAAGAAGATGTGGCACATATATACAATGGAACATTACTCAGCCATAAAAAGAAATGGAGTTATTTGTAGCGAGGTGGATGGACCTAGAGTCTGTCATACAGAGTGAGGTAAGTCAGAAAGAGAAAAACAAATATCATGTTCTAACACATATATATGGAATCTAAAAAAAAAAAAATAGTTCTGATGAACCTAGGGGGAGGACAGGAATAAAGACGCAGATGTACAGAATGGACTTCAGGACATGGGGAGGGGAAAGGGTAAGCTGGGACGAAGTGAGAGAGTGGCATGGACATATATACACTACCAAATGTAAAATAGCTAGCTAGTGGGAAGCAGCTGTATCACACGGGGAGATCAGCTTGGTGCTTTGTGACCACCTAGAGGGGTGGCATAGGGCAGGGTGGGAGGGAGACGCAAGAGGGAGGGGATATGGGGATATATGTATACATATAGCTGATTCACTTTGTTATACAGCAGCAACTAACACACCATTGTAAAGCAATTATACTCCAATAAAGATGCGAAAAAAAAAAAAAGAGCTGCTCACTCATCAGGAACAGTGTTTATAACTTTACGTGAAGAAGTCAATGTCTATGTGTTTAACCATGGGTGTTGAGAGTTTCTCTGTTACAACTAGTGTTACCTTAAGACACGTTGGGATCTGAACATGTCTGTGCCTCTGTGATTCTGAGCTGGATGTGTGGGTCTGAGCAGATGTGTCTGCCTGTGGAATTCAGCATGTGTATGCCTCTGAGGTCCCTGTGTATGTGTGCTCGGGGGCAACGCCTCTGTAGTGGGCTGAGTGCGTGAGGCTGCTTCTCTGGGTCTGAGCACACGTGGGCTTATATGAAGCCGAGTACACATGTATGTGTGGGTCCTTGTGGGTCTGTGTGCTCACCTGGTGAACACGGAAGCATGCATTTTACTGTGTCTGAACATGTGTGACTGGCCTGAGGGTCCACGGATATGTGGGTGTCCTTCTATGTGGAGCTGCATGTGTACCTCTAAGCATATGAGTAAGTACACCAGCAGCTGTGAGCGCCCGTGTCAGTGTTGGCCTGACTCTGTGTGTGTGTGTGTGTGTGTGTGTGTGTACACCACCGTGGGACTGAATACGAGTATGCATGTCTTGGTCTGAGCACGTGTGTTTGTGTCTGAGCATAAGGCATGCACATCAGAGTGAGCCTCAGAAGGTCTGAGCTGAGGTGGGCCTCCGAGGGTCTCCTTTCCTGGGGCGGTGGGGCAGGGGCGCAGGTCTGTGAGTCTGAAGAAATGTGTGCGTGTGCCTGGACCCCTGGGTCTGGGCACACACAGCCTGCCTGAGGATGCACACACGTGTGCCCTCATGGCCCTCAGCATGAGCACACACGTCGGTACACGAGGATATGCCTTTGAGGATGTGTGTGTCTTAGAGTACGTGAACAGATGTGCAGGCGACTGTAGGTCTGAGCCCAAGTGTATGCGGGGGTGGAGCTGTGACACTCGTGCACCTCTGTGAGCCTGGGCGCAGACGTGCACATCCCTGAATTCACACGCCCACGTGCACGTGTGTGCCTGCATCTCAGAAGGTCTGTGCATGTTGTATACGTGCCTGCCCTGAACACGCACACACGCACCTGTGATTCTGAAACATCTGTAAGTCTGAGCTCACGTGGAGGATTCTGTGGCCTGAGCACATGTGTGATGCAAGTGGATTTGTACACGTGTGTGTGCCTCTGTGAGCTGAGTGTGGATGTGGAATCCTGAGAGTCTGAGGATTCGTATATGCCTGGGCCTTGAGGGTCTGAGCACATAGATGTACGTGTCTCGTGAGTGTGTGAAATATGCAAGTGCTTCTGAGCACGTGCATGTATTCGGAACATCTGGTCTACTCCTCGATAGATGTGCACATGTGCGCTTCAGTGGGTCTGTGTGTGCATGGATGTGCAGCTCTGAGCACATGCAACTGCCTTGGTGGGTTGAAGACATGCTGCGTATGCACCCTTGTGCACCTGAGCTCGTGTGGAAGTGTCTAAACAGGCAGACACCTGTGAGTCCACATCTAGGTGTGGAGCCCTAAGCCCACACATGCAGGACTGTAGCTCTGAGCACACGTGTGTACCTCTGTGAAAATGTGCACGTGTGTGGGTTTGCCTGTGTTCATCGGACTTCCGGGGCTCTGAATACATGCGTGTCTCTTTAGATCTAAGCACCTGGTGCCTCTTTTGCTCTAGGCACAAATGGTGTGTGCCCTTTAGGTCTGAACATATGAGTACCTGTGGAAGTGGATGTGCGTGAGCTTGCTGGTAGGCCCATAAATGTTTGTGCCTGGATGTGGGCGTGCCTCTGGTCAGACACGAGTGTGCATGTAGCTGGGTCCCTCTGTGGGTCTGAGTCTGCGTGTGCGCACTTCCTATGTGCCTCAAGGGGAGCAATTCCTACAGGGGCCAGGCCCATAACACAAGGTGTGGGACAGGCTGGCTAAGGCAGCGAGGGGCGTTGGGTCACATTGCCTACTATGCAGGGCAGGTCCCCATAAAGGTACTCCCATTCAAAAGCAGTTAAATACCGTGTCCATCAACACAGTACTCTTGGCTGGGCTGCCAACCTCAGGTAAAATAACCGTTAGATGATGGGCTCTCCAGGCTGGGGAAGCTGGGACCTGCAGTCTGTGGAGGGGTCCAAGTCAAGGGAAGGTGTGAAACGTTTCAGGGATGACCCGAGGCTTCACACCTGGACCCAGGAAGGAAGATCTGGCAGGTGAGAGGGGTGCAAAGAGCCTGCGGGCAGCCCCTGGGTAGCTGCTGTCTCCAGCCAGGCTGCCTCCACCTCTGACACTGACCTTGGAGCCCAAGGAGTCCTGGTTGTCTGCTAGAAAAAAAGCCTCCCTGCACTGGGGGCACAAGAGGGCTCTGGCCTGAGTCCCCTCCCTCTCCAGGTGGGGTGTATCACAGTCTAAATCAGCCTGAGGGACCCTGGAGCCATCTTGGTCGTTGTCTGGCCTCCCATCAAGATAAAAATCCAATTTAAGCATTTCAGGGCAGTATGAGCGTGGAGGTGCAAACATACGCGATGCACACCTGTGGGTTGCGATGGTTTTCTCTGGGGGCTCAAGCGTGCACTCTGCCCTCCCTCCCTCTTATTTTTAAAGCTGGGTACTGGGCTGGCCCGCCAGCCTCTCCCCATCCCCCAGCTTCCATTCCTCCTCCACCCTCCTTGTCCCCTCACATACTTGGCCCTTTGATGCGGGGAGGGCAGCTGACCCGCCCACTTCAGCTCCTCCTCACTCCGTGGTCCCAACACAGCCTGAGAGAGCTCGGCCCACCTGTGCACGCGCTCAGCATCACACCCAGGCCCCTGACAAGACCCTGGGCTGGGGCTGTGAGGCCAGAATTTTGGTGGACAGGATGTGGCCTTGGGGTAGCCCAGTGTGCGCTTCCCGTCCCTGCATCATGGCCATCTGCAGGGTCCAGGGAGAGCAGAGGCTCCTCCTGTCACCTGGCAGTTCCCACCCCTGCGTGTGCAAACATGTGTGGCAGGGCCAAGCCGGGCCCTTTTCTCGTGACCGCACAGCCTTTTGTCCCCAGAGTCCCATCCCGGGGCTCTCAGGGGACCATGTGTCACAGGCACTCCCCGCAGGCCTAGGCTTGAGGTGCTGTGTCCACCTATAGGAAAGCCCCACCAGTAACTAGGTAGGCGGAAAAGCAGGGTGCAAGGAGAGTGCTGTGTCGAAGCTGCCAGGTTCCCAGAGCCTCCCAAAGCAACGGTGGGGTGTGAGGGTGCATCCCTGAGCCGAGCTCACCCAGTGAGACGGAGGGGAGAGCCCCAGCAGCGGAGACTCCCCACAGCGGACGGTGTCTGTCCAGAAAGCACTGGTTCTCGGCTGTGGCTGAGGAGGCCTTTCCAGCCCAGCAGCCGGAGGCTCCCCCAAGGACCTCAGGGCCCAGGACTGCCAGAACAACCCCCTCAGCTCTGGCCTACTGGGGGGACACGGAGCAGTCAGGCTTCAGCCTCTGGGCCTGGAGGCCTGCGCTCCAGAAACCTCTCTGCCCCTGGTCTCTGGAACCCGAGCCTCTGCTCCAAGGCTCCTCACACTCCTTCCTTGGTTGCAGCCCACCCTCACCTTCAGCCCCAGAGTGTCTCTTCTGGGGCTGGCAGACCCCCTAGGCTCATGCCCAGGCCAGATTCACAGGATATGCCCAGGTCACACTGCCCACCTCAGCTGATCCCATCACCCCCCGCCCCGACCCTGTGGGCACCTGCCCCAACCTCCAGCCTTCCAGTACCAACAACCCAGGTGCCACACACTGCAAAGTAACGGAGAGAAGTCTCTGGAAACCCAAGCAAGGGATGAGGCTCCCAGGGGCTCATCCAGGACACCACCAAGCCCACGCACTCCCACTGGGAAATCTGGCCACATCCAGTCTCCTTCCATTCCCACTGCCAGCCTCAAGCACCAGGACCTCAGCTCCTCGGGCCCTCCATCCCCTCAGCTCCTCCCAGCCACCGCCCACCTGTTCAGAGGCACCCCCTGTGCCGTTCCACACCCCACACTTCTGAGTCGGCACCCAAGGCCCACCCCTGCCTTGCCAATCTGGTCTCTCTCTCTCTGGGGCTGCACCCTTCTCTCCAGCTGGAAGCATCAAGTAGAGCCCTGGAATGCCTCCCCCTGTAAGCCTTCCCTACCAGCTCTGCTCTCCTCCTATAGCAGCTCCCCAACTAGAAATCTGGACCAGACCCCAGGCCCAATCTCCCCGGGGGACCTCATGTCTGGCTGGGACACCTCCTACCCAGCATGCTGCCCGACACTGTGTAGTAACTGCCCGAGCTGGGCCTGGCAGCCCCGGCAGTGTCTGGCCACCTCCCTGACTCTGGGAATGAGGAGGGTTCAGGAGCCAGCAGAGACCTCCTCTTCTAGCGACCAAAAGAACACCAGGCCTCGGGGACTGATGGGAGTTGTAGTTCTGGACCCAGGAGTCGATGGGAATTGTAGTTCCTAGGCCTGTGTTCCCCATCCCCATCCCCCACACACCCCGCCCCCCGACACACACACCCTAAGGATTCATGGGAGCTGCAGTTACTCATCTTTCTAGGGAAAAGTCTCCCTCTTTCCCTCCCAGCATCCCTTGGCCCTCAACCCCAGGACCCCAAGCTAAGGACCTCACTATCTCTGAGGGGCACCAAAACGCCAGAAACTGCCTCGCCAGGGGGCATTTGCGGGACCTGGGGCAATGGTAGGAGGGGAAAGGAAGCTACCAGGGAAAGTTAAGGCCTGGCAGCAGGCCCCTCGGGCTCGGGCCAGGTGGCAGGGACAGTCGCCCCCCTCCCATCAGTGTTGCAGCGGGCCCGGGGCAGGGGAGGGGGGAAAGGCACTCACCAGTACTGGGCTCACACTCCTCTAGGTCCTCGTCGTCGCTCGGACACTCGGCCGAGGCCACCAGGAGGTCATCTGTGTTCTTGGGGGCGAGAGGAGGGTGGGGGGAAAGAAGAGGGTTCCAGGCTGGGTCAGCAGGCCCCACAGCCACCTCTTGAGGCACAGGGGATGGGCCCTGGGCTGAGACACACACCCTGGTCCACACCCCAGCTCTCTCATCGCTCGCTGGGTGACCATGGGCCTCCACCTCCCTTGTGCAAAGGCAAACTGAACAGCGCCTGCCCTGCAGCGGTTCCCTCGCTCCCGGGGATCAATGAAACAGCACACGTTGTGCCATTTATTTCTGGGAAGCCTGGGAGACTGGACCCCGGAACTGGGACTGCAGGGCCAGAGCGAGGGGGCCCGGGGCAGCAGGGAGGTGAAGCACAGGGGCCTCTGGAGGCCAGTACAGGCAGACACGGAGCAGGACCTGGGGGGTTTCTTGGCTCCAGCCTCACCACCCCACCACCTTCATCTCTCTCCCAACCCCCTTCCTGGAGCCTGGAAACCGGGCTGCATACGGTAATTAGGGCTGTGGTTGCCATGACAACAGGAGTCGACTTTGTCAGCATTTTCTCTCCTCCTGCTTGCAAAGAAAGAGAATCCCCAAGATGAGTGAGTGTTAAGGGGTGGGGGGGATTCTCAGGGGGTGCTAGGGAAGAAACTCAAGGAGGGAAACCCAGAATCCAAGCAGGAACGGACTCTGAGAGACTTCGGGTGCAGGGAGAGGGCCAGGCTGAAGGCCAAGGATGGGAGGAGTCTGGGGTGGGTAGGGGGTGAAACGGTCACATCTTGCTTCTTCCCCACCCCCTGAGCTTCGGACACTGCAGCCCTCACCCAAGGGCAAGGTGGGATCTGGAAGACTAATTTTCCTTCTGCATCTCCGCCCCTCTGCGCCAGTCTCCCCTGTGCAGGCTCCACCAGCACAGCTATGACCCCTAGAACCCCACCCTTCCCTTCTACCTGGATGGTCTGCCCATCACCTCACACTGAGACTGGACAGCCCTTCTTGCCATTGGGCATTGGGAATGGCCGGTGCCCAACCTTGGCTAGAGCCAGGCCTTTCTCCCAGGGCTCCCCGCTCCCTAGGGCAAGGCCTGGCATTCAGGTCCCCTCGATTTTCTTGGCATTGAAGGCAGAACGGAAGGGGGCTCAGGCTTGACTCTCTTGCCTGGACGAGGCTGTCAGCCAGACCCAGGCCCCTGCAGCACTGACGGGCAGGGACGAGGGGACTGCAGCTCAGAGAACCCAGCCCTCATTTACAGAGGCTGAAGGAGGGCTGGCAGTGGAGGCAGGACACGGCCCCATGGCTGACCCAGCCCCTCCCTCACCTTGGGAGGGCAGAGGTCCCTCCAGGCCCAGAGGCCCACAGCCATGTGTGATGGGGGCCAGAAGTAGCTTGGGCAGAGGGAGCAGGGTGACTGAGCAAGGTCCAGTGCGCCAGGTGTGAGCCCTCCCCCCGCTGGCCAACAATGACCGGCAGCAACAACTAGAAAACTCAGCTGCATTCCAGGGCATGCTTGGTAAGTCACATATACTCAATCGGCTTTGGCCACCAGGAAAGCCAGGCCTGTCCTTCCCCAGTGGAGCCTCATTCTCAGGTACAGCCCCCTCCGGTGCTCCCCTGGGTGCAAGAGAAGATAAATTCAAACCTGACACAGGGAGAGCACCTGAGCAGGTGGGGCAGGCAGTGGGGAGGGAGGGTAAAGCACCAGGGGACTGTCTGTACCAGCCCCAGCTCTGAGGCACAGGCATGGAGGACACTGAGGCCTGCGACACGGCGGTGTCTACTCAAGGTCACACGGAGAGGACGTGTGAAGGCAGCGGGCTGGCAGTCTCACTGCAAGGACACCAGCCATCAGGGAGAGGCTGCTCCTGCTTCCATCAGCCTCTGGAGAGGGGCTGCCACCACTGGGTGAGCCACTAGCCCCTCCAGTGCTGTCGTCTCTGTGCCCTGCGCAAAGCGACGCCATCCTGGCTCCCTCCGTCTCTCCCTCGATGCCCACACAACACTGGGTGTCACCTTCATTATGGGGCAGGCAGAGGGGTTCATTCCACCCCTCATCCCCAGCCTGGACTTCCTCTCTCATAAGTGGGGTGGTCTTCCCTGGTCTAGCTAGGTACCAAACTCCCCCTCAACTCTGGGAATGGCCCCCCTAGAAATAGTGGTCACCTCCACATCTACAACATCCCTGGTCATCAGGGTGACAACCGCTTCGAGAAAGGAGACCTTGGGGACTTCCCTAGTGGTGCAGTGGTTAAGACTCCGTGCTCCAAATGCCGGGGGCCTGGGTTCAATCCCTGGTCAGGAAACTAGATCCCACATGCATGCTGCAACTAAGAGTTTGCATGCCACAACTAAGGAGCTGGCGAGGCACAACTAAGGAGCCCGCTTGCCACAACTAAGACCCGGCACAACCAAATAAATAAATAAACAAATATATTTTTAAAAAAAGAAAGAAAGGAGACCTTGCCAGCCCCACCTAAACCACAGTCCCCTCAGACCCTTCCTGAGCGCCACAGTTGCTATGCAGACATCAGCCCTATTCCCCACCTGGAGCCCCGTTCCTCGTGCACCGGCGGAGGGGCCCTCACCTGGGTGGTGCTGTCCCTCAGCGTGGGGGAGCGGCCCCGGCGCGTGGTGGTGGTGGCCATGGTGGTGGTGGTCTCCATGATGGTGGTAGCCATGTCGGCCAGCAGGGTGGTGGCCGTGGTCTCCGCACTGAGCAGCACGGACGGCCCCTCCCCCACCAGGCGCAGGTGGCCCTCGGTCCGCACGTTGGGGTCGCTCTCGGCGGCCAGCGCCAGCACCTTGAGCCCATTGTAGTAGAGGCCGGACACCTGGCCCTGGAAAGGGCGGCCCTGATCCCGGCCCCCAATCTTGATGGCAGCCTGGCTGTTGAAGATGGTCAGCTGGCGGCCTGGGGAGGAGGGGAAGGGGCAGGAATGACAGACAGAGGCGGGGGCAGGCAGTGGGGGGGGGGGGAGACCGGAAAGGGATAGGGAGAATGGATGGAGATCCAAGGGAGGGAAGGAGGGGTGGAGGTGGAAACCAGCAAGTGGGGGTGGGGTGGGGAGGGAGAAAGGAGGAAGGGGCAGACACCAAAAGGAAAGTCCTTGTCAGCCACTAGCCCAGCCCAGCCAGGTAGGGACCCTGGACAGGAAGGGTCTCCAGGACACACTTGGGCTCGGAAAGGGGGCCCAGCTCCCCACTCTCCCCACCATGCTCATGCCTCTGGCCTTCCCATCCCCCCTCCTCTCCTGCTCTAGGGGCATCGCTCCCCTTCTTTCCCTTCCCTCAGTTTGACCCCCCATCTTCCCTCTGTGCTTCCCCAAACTTCCCACACCCAGTGTCCAGCCCCAAGCCACAGAACCCTCGGAAGCAGCAGGTAGAGGAGACAAAAAGGCAGAGACAGAGCAGCGACTGCCAGGCCACATGGTCAGTGCATGTCAGGGCAGGGATGGAGATGAGACCGAGGGGTGGACAGCGCATGGGAGGAGCGCCAGCGTGAGGCTGGGAGCAGCCGCGGACCTCACGCCACCCTCCCAGCCACCACCAGGCCCTCTGACCTCTGGCCAGGCCCCCCTCTCTCCTCTTCCCCTCCAAGGCCCAGCCACTGCCTGGGGATCAGGCCCCGGAGAGCAGAGACCTTCCTTCCCCGCCAGGATGTGCAAGCACAGAGATGGAAAATGTTAAAGGGACCTTGCTTCGCTCGCTGACAGCCCAAACACACCCACTCCAGCTCCAACCTCGCTCTTTACTTAATAGTTACACCTCAGCATTCCCACCTGGGTGGGGTTTGGCTGTTCTGTTTGGTTTTAATGGATCTGGGGGTCAGTTTAACCCTCTGAGTTTGTTGCTTTGGTTTGGTTTTTAGAAAAGATATTTATTGTGTTTAAGTTTAGATTTAACTTTGGTTTTGATGTTGCTTATTTTTGGGGGGAGAGGGTCAGAGGAACTACTAAGTTGCCCCCTGCTCCCCTGGACCTTCAGCTGCTGGTGCTGGGGGTGTTTAAGACCTGGCTTAGCCCTTGTTAGCCTCTGGTTAGTGCTTTGTTAAAGATCTGGTTTAGAGTTACGTGCCTGTAAGCCCTGCCCCCCAAACCTGGGCTGAGGACAGTCCAACTTGTGAAACCCACACCCTCGTTGGCAACACAGTTTCCCTGGGACACCCAGGCCTCTGGGGCACCCAAGCATCTGTCTGGCCTCTGGTCAATGATCAGCCAGGGGTGTGTCTGCTCGGCCCCTCTGCTCAACCTCTGTACCTCCTCCAGCTCTCCCTCCGCCCAGCACATCCCTCAGGCCTGGAGCAGGGTCACCATCTTACAGATGGGGGAGCCGGAGCCCACAGAAGCGGAGAACTAGTGAGTGGCAGCTGGACACCAGACCCAGAGAGGCCCTTAAGGAGCACTGTGTCCAGAGTTTATTCCCGCATATGAGAATTATGAGAAAAACGAAGGGGAGAAGGTTCACAGTGGTCAAATGAGTTTGGAAAACAAACATTTCACAATTACACAAGAGGTTTGTCTCTCACAGGACCTCTCAGAGCCTTTATTAAAATCCATGTCCATATGCATCTCCAAGAGGAAGAAACAGGATTCAGACTTCTCAAGCTCATTTCACCACAAATCTCTCTCTCTTTCTCTCTCTCTTTTTTATAACCACAAATCTCTTTATCGTGAAGCATCTCATGGGACTTATGCTTCACAGGACATGTTTTGGAACTGGAAAATGGATTCACTCAATAAATATTTATTGAGAACCTACCACACGCCAGGTGCTGACAGTAAAGTAGTCACTCCAAGAATGCCCAGCTTTTGTGCTCAAATACTTTCCTGCTCCTCATTTCATCTCATCCTCACAGCACCCGGTGTGAGGCAGGCTGAGCTGGGATCACCAGCCCTGTCTCCCCGAGGAGGGAACTGAGGCTCGGGAAGGGGAAGCCTTGAGCAAGGCCATGCAGCAAGTGAGCTCCTCCAGCCACACTCTGGGAAATACTAGAGTATGTGGCCCAACCCTTCACTTTCTAGAAGAGGAAATAGAGGGCTAAAGAGAAGATGTGACCCTGCAGCTAGTTAAAGGATGCCTGGGGTTCCAAACCGCCGGCAGGAGCTCTTCTCTCATCTGGACCACAAGTCCCCCCACCCCCACCCCCCTACCGGGCCTGTCCGGCTCTCCCTACCCTTGGGGTCACAAGTTGTCCCAGCCTCAGCCCAAGCTGCTCCCTTGGCCTCTCTGATTCCGGGAGAAGGAGGTGGGTAATGGAGAGGAAGCTACACAGGTGAGCCAACTAGGCCTCTGGGGCCCCACCCACCATGAACTCCTCAAAGGGTTAAAGTTCACCCCGCTGGAGAGAGCAGCCCAGTGTGGCTGGGGGCTGTAGGTTTTAGCGATGTCTGTTAGTCCCTTTAACTTTTTGTCCTGTTATGGATTTATCACATCTGGTTATCAGCATGTTTAGTCCCCGCTGGCCACGTTGGGGGCTGGAAGTGACATTGGGGGTTTTAGTTGGGGCAGGCCCCAGTGGACATTTAAAAGCACAGTTATCAGCTGGTTAGGTGGAGGTTTAACAGTTCTACTTCCCCCCTAGAGTTTAGCCTTAGAGGTACAGAGCTCGCCCCCTCTCCAAAGGGAATGGGATGGCTTTGCCCTTGGCCCCAACTTCCCTTGGTGACAAGTGGCCTTCTCCCTCACACCCAGCAGCGCCTCACACATACGGCCACTTAGCCAGCCTGTTCTGTCTTCCTCATCAGCTCAGCAGGCACAGGAATCCCCATGGGATGGCCACCTCTTCCCCATCTCCTAGTCTCCCTGCAACCTCCACTGCTTCTAGGAGACCTTCCGGACCAAGGTGGGCCCGTTCCAGAGATGGCAGTCCCACAGACACTCTCTCAGGGTGGCAGTCTTTCCAGTAGGATCTGAGCCCCCCACTCTTCCCTTTGCTCCTCAGATGACCCTTGTGGACCCTTCCCACCTGCCTTTGGATCCTAGGACCAGCACTTGTTGCTTCCCAAAGCCTTCCTGTTTCTCAGTGTGCTGTGGCCCTCAGGTGGCCCTTGACAAAACCTCTGAGCCAACAGGGCAGCTCCCTCCCAACCCGCACTCCAGCCTGCTTTCCTGGAGGGGTTCCAGGATCTCCCCTATGACCCTAGTCCCTTCCCAGGTTTAGAAAGAGACCAAGGACTCTCCGTCTTCTAGGAAAAGCCCCTCCCCTGCCCAAACCACCACTCTAAAAGACAGGGACCCTGGACAACAGAGAGGAAGGGAACAACCTGGCCGGACAATTGTCCTTTCACTAGGGGGTGGGCGATGGGGAAGGCACGGATGGGGAAAGAGAGAGCTCTGCACCTTTAAGATAGTGTTTTTAAAGTTAATTAATTAATTAATTAATTAATTCTGGTTAATTACCTTTGTCGAGCAGCCATTCATCTACTACTCGACCAAGCCGGTAGGGGATTCTCTGTCTAGCAATCGCCAGGCGCTCGTTATCAAAGTTTCCTTGGAAAAGTTTAGAAAGACAGTAGGTTTCTCAGGCGGCGAAATTAGAAAAGTAATTATGCATTTCTCAGGAGACTCAGAGTAAGCAGCGACATTCAACGGAGAGGGGGCCAGGTCCACCCAAGGCGGGAGAAGAAACGCAGGTCCCTCATCCCCCCTCCGGTCCCCCTCCCTAGGCTCCCATGCAGAGCCAGCCCCACCCTGGGGGCGGGAGCGACCCAAAGAAAAAGAGAGGGACAAAGAAGAAAAGGAAAGGGGAAAGGAAGAAAAGGCAGCTGGAAGGTCAAAGGTCAGAGGTTAAACAGGTTTGTCTGTGCTCTCCCTGTCTGCCCACTTCCTTCCCCATCCCAGAGGGGGGCAGAGGGACGGGGAGGGGCATTTAGCGGGTTTAAGTTAGGGGGTGGGAGGCCTCAGTGGCCCGGCGGGTTACTGCGTTTAGAGGGCTGTTTAGAAGTGGGAGGGACGGGTTAAGCAGGGGGTTTATGCGGCATTTAAGGGGTGGCCCAGCACACGCATTTAACAGTGAGATTTCAACCACTTCTCGAAGCCCCCTCGGCTCCCTTTACCTTCCGTGCTCAACCCCCAGCTTCCCCTCACCTCCCACCACCCCCCACCCCACCACCAGCTTCCACCTGAATCCCCCCACGCCCCCCCCGCCCCCCCCCCCCCCCCCCCCCCCGCTGCTCTCACTGCAGGCACTTCCGGCTTCTCACCCTGGGCACAGGTGCCTGCTTGTGGCAGCTGGATGTCACCCAGCCACCTCGCCCACCCTTTGCATCTCACCTCTTCCACCCCTGGTCCACCCTACAGGCGCCCCAGCCCTCCTCTGCCTGGTGGCACCTTGCTCTCTTCCCCTCTCTCTCAGCTTCATTCCAAGACCCTCAGACTCCTGTCCGCTCAGGTCCCCTCTCCTTCCGGCCCTGGGGAGCCCAGTCCAGCTCCCACTTGAGCCTTCCTCCTTCAGGTTCCTCCCCCCACAATTCCTAACCTCCGCCCCTCCTCTCAACCCTGGCTGCCCAACTGGATACACACCTGTTCTTCTCTCCACTCACAGGGAGGAAGGAGGATGTGTGTGTGTGTGTGTGTGCGTGTGTCTGTCTGTCTGTGTCTGTGTGTCCTGTGAGCTCTTCCCCAAGGCTGTGGGTGATCCCAAACTGCAGCCGTGGAAATGGAAATGATTTCCTTTGGAAATCTGGCCACTCTACCCACGGAAACCACTTACACGATGTTCAGTAACATGCATGCCGGGGGCATTTTCCCTCTCATCTCCCACTGCACAGCTGTACTACCTGCCCAATGAGACCTGGGCCTGGGCCTGCCTGCGTACACATCCCGTTAATGAGTCCATGGTGTATTCACACGAGCATGGATGGGGCCTCCCTAGGTGCTTACAAGGCAATGAGACCCTGCCTTCCCACAGATTCCACAGGTTCTGAATCCACAGATTCAGGTCACTTGTGTTTCAGACAAAAATGGATCATCCATTTGTTTAGTCACTCAACAAACATTTCTTGAGTGCCTGTTCTGTTCCTGGTGCTGGGTACTGGAGATGCAAAGATGAACGTCCAGTCCTTGACCACCGGGAGCCCCAGCCAAGCAGGAGAGACTGGCAAGTGACCAGCAGTGTCCTGTGTTCTGTTAGAGGTAGCACAGCCCTAGGGACGGGGCTGAGAGGGGCCCTAGAAGACACTGGAGGAGAAGTATAGTAGCCAGAAGAGTGTCAGATGGGGGAAGGGAGGGAGAGGGCACACACAGACAGAGGCAGAGAGGCAGGAGGGCAGGAGGCATTCAGGGACCTACCTGCACTGGGATAGTTGTGGGTGCGTCTGTGTGTCTGTGTGTGGCATGTATTTGTGTGTGGGTCCTGAGAAGGAGGGAAGAATGTATGTGTGTCTCAGCGGCACACATAACAATTCTAACAAAAGCTCCATTTACACAGCACCTCTGAGCACCTCTGCTACGCCACGCCATTCTAGCACTCCCCTTAGGTTATCTCACGGAACTCTCACAGTACGGCTATGAGGTAGATATTATCCCCAACTTTCACAGGTAGAAACTGAGATCCAGAGGAGCTAAATGACTTGTCCAAGGTCACACAGCTTGTCAGTCGGAGACCCAGGATTTAAAGCCTGGTCCTGCTGACTCGGAGTCCCTGGGCTGTGTCTCTGAGCTCCCTGAGTCTGGGCCATGCACACTGCTGTTGCTCAGGGTGACTCTCGGCTTTCGTAAGGGATGTGCTGTCACAGGGCACACAGGCAGCCACCAGGCCCTCACGGTGCTCTGCTTGGCAGGTAAGGGGGCACCCAGTGGCCTTCCGCACCCCAGCCAGGGGTACCTGAGCAGAGGAGAGAAGGCGTGACTCCTCTAACCTCGCATCCAGCCTACTGGGCTCCAAGGGGAGGAGCTCTGGCTTGACATGGTAAAGCCTTCATGCTCCCCAAGTCCAGCCTTGTCCAGTGTAGGCTGGTGTCTTCACTGCTACAAAGGTTGCCCTGGTGTGTGTGTCTAAGACAGAGCAAAGTCTGATGCCCACAGAGCCTGGCCTGTCAGTGTCTGCGCATCTGTGGGACTCAGCATGGGAGCGTTTATGTGCCTGAGTTGCCCTACACATGCCCAGGCCCTGGTGTAAGCTGGCATCCCACAGTAGTACTTTTTCTTCCTTGTGTCTGTCTGACCGTATGAATATTTGCAGTTGTCTGTGTGTCTGGGGCTGGCCTGTGTGTTTGTCAGCCTCTGAGTTTCTTAGGGGGCCGTGTGGTTCTCTTTATTTCCAGGGCCTGCCTGAAAGTGTCTGGGTACAAGCCTACATGACTGTGAGTTGTGAGCCCACACTGGCATTTTCATCCTAGCATATAAGCGGGTCCATGAGGGTTTGTGCACTTGAACCTCTCACTGTCCTTCTGCCCACGGCTCTCTCAGCCAGCATGGGGCAGCTTCTCTGGGCATCACTTCTGCCAGGAGAGGGGCTGAGCCCGAAGACGCTCTCTCTGCTTCTCAGGGGCTGCTTCTCAGTCAGCACCCGCGCGTGTGACTCTGCAGTGTTGCTCAGCCTGTATCTCCACATCTCTGTGTTTCTGCGGTTCTTCTGCAGTACCTCCACTTCCCCTCCCTCTTCATCTCCCGCACTGGGGCTCTCTTCCTCTCCCTCCCAAGGCTCTGGCCACCTCCTCTCTCGCTGGCTGGGTCTGCACGACAGCGGCTCCATATATCTCCCTGCATGCCTCTGGGAGCTACCTCCGTCTCCGCTTCTGTCTGGGTGACTATTTCCATATCTCTCCCTTGCTCCTCCTCTGGTTTCCTCTCACTCTGAGGCTCTTTCTCTGCCTCCCTCAGATTCTTGCAGAGTCTCTGCCTCCTCATTTCTTTCAGGTCCTCATTTCTGTCCCTCCCCTGTGCTCCTCAGACCTTGGTTTGTCCTCGGCCACCACAGCTGTCACACTGTTGAACTGGGTCTCTTTGCACCCCCGTGCTCCCCCAGCCCCAAGACTGTGAGCTCCCTGCAAGCAGGGGCTGTATGCTGTGTCCTCAGGGCGCGGCACAGGACCTGATACTAGTAGGTTGTCGATGAAGGTTTGTTGAAGGCACTTGACCTATTTTTCGCTCTCGTTGTCACTTGTCGTTCTCTCCTTTTCACCATGTCCCTTACTTCTTGAGACCCTGGGGTTCCTTTTCTCTGGGTCTCCATGGTTACTTCTCTTCCTTTATCGAGATCACCTAATATGAACTTTTGACTTGCTCTTTGTAAAGACCTGGGTTCTTGCCTTGGTTCTATCCTTGGGAACAGTCCTGCCTCCTTGCCAAGATCCGTTTTGGGTTACTTCTGGATCTTCTCTCTTTGGTTTCTGCATCTGCCTCCCCATTTCCGCCTGTCCCTCTTTTCTCAACTCATCCTTCCCTCAATTACGACAGACTCTCCCTACTTCTACCTTCCTTCCCTCCTCTCCTCCCCCATCCACAAACTGGACCCTGACCTTGCATCCTTCCCTGTTCAGCTGTGCCGCCTCCCTCCTAGCTGACCCACTCCCACAGTCTCGCCCCCACCCTACAAATCCCAACTTTTCCCTTTAGCCCTGCCCCGCCATCGTCCCGCCCCTACAAGCCACGCCTTTCCCGCACCCGAAAGCCTCACCACTTAACCCCGCCCCCGGTGCAGGCAGCTCTCCTATCAGAGGCCGCCTCGCCCGCCCTGCCCCGCCCTGCCCCGCCCTGCCCCGCACCTCCCCTGCGCCCCGCGCCGCCTACCTGCCGGGTACCGCTCGTTGACCGGCCAGCTGTCCACCTGCAAGGTGGCATTGCCGCCGCTTCGAGTGAAGCGCACCACGTGGTATTTGCCGTCGCTCACGATGGCGTTGGGCTCGTCGATGGTAATGTCGTCCGTGCCCACGTTAAAGATCACCCCCACGGTGCCCTGGTCCTGGGGACAGGGAGGTAGAGGTCAGGGATCCGGAGGGAGAGACCGTTCACTCCTTCTAGAACTCCACCTGTGAACACCACCGGTCCAGCTCTGCAGCATTTAACAGCTTTACAACACACCTCTCCCAGCCGCGTCTTTACTGGACCTTTTCACCTGCCCAAGGAGGTGGGCAGGCTTGTCCCCTCCCTGCCTCATATGCAAGCAAGGGAGTAACTGAGGTTCAGAGAGGTTGGGGAAGCCACCGTGGGGTGCACAGCATGGGCCTGGAGCACTTCCACTGACCACACCTGCCTGTTGCTTTTTGGTTCAATCAAAATGTTCACAAATGTTCACAGGGCACCTCCTCCATGCAAGAGGCACTGAGCCTCCAGGCCCCAGACAGGGACGACCAAGAGGAACCCAGGACCAGTGGGACCACAGAAGGTGGAGGCTTCACCAAGGCACAGCCAACAGAGAAATCCACAGAAGCCAGCCCTGTGCCTGAGGAGGGTCTGGCCTCCCTACTCCTCACACCTCCAAGTTCAACCCTCGCCTCCCCTGCATGTTCTGCACTGGGCGAGTCCCTGAGGGCTCTGGCACCAGGGCATTGGCAGGTGTCAGCCATGGAGGTCAGGCCTGAGTGCAGGGGCAGCCCCTTTGCAGTCAAGGGGGCACAGGCGCAAGGTCTGGACTGTGTGTTTTGGAGGGAGTCAGGTATAGAAAGAGAACAAGAAGACAAACCATGTTGGGCTTATTAAGGGAAGGTGAGCTTGGGGGTGTAATGGTAGAGGATAGGGCCGGCAGCTGGGAAGGGACAGGAAGAGGAAAGACAGGGACTGAGGCCTGGAGAAGGGGAGCAAAGAGTCAGTCTGAGCAACCTCTCCCAGGCCCAGGCTCCGGAGAGGACCTGCATAGGGAACCCTTCAGAGGCCACCCAGGATCCAGCCCAGGAAGAGTTCTGTCCATGGTGCCAGAGTGAGAGGGAGAGCCTCACTGAACCCCTAAATGGTGCCAGGTCCTCCGTGGGTACTGTACACACATGCTGTCTTCATCCCCACAGCAACCCTCTGAGGAATAGACAGCATCCCATTCTACTGAGGGGGAAACTGAGGCTCAGGGAGGCTAAGTAACCTCCCCCAATCTCACAACTCATAAGAAAGGACCCCCAGATTTGAACCCCAGTTGGCCTGACTCCAAAGCCAAACGCTCCCTCCCACTTTGCCCGCCAGTCTCGGGAGACACTGACTCAGAGTGCTGGAGGTGGGGGTGATCTGAGAGGCTACTGAGGCCAACCTTCCTTCAAGACCAAAGACGTCTAAAGAAGCCAGTGGAAGGCCCACTCGGCCCTAAACCTGAGCCCTTATTCCATTCCCCTGTACTACCCAGCAGCACCCCCGAACTCGGCCTCCTGAGTTCCTGCACCCCTCTTCCCACACAGGACAGACACTCGCACAGGCTCACACAGTCACGGGGACCAGATCATCACAGAAGACACTACACTCCTGGAGTCTTCCTGAAAGACTGTTGCAGTCTTGCCTGGGCATGAGGAAGCATTTAGTTGCCACCTCCAGCACCCAACAGGGCTGAGAGGCTTGGTGGCACTGGGTGTGGGGATGGGGTGACTCACAGAAGGGGCAGGGATTGGGGTTTTGCAGAGAGAGCTGGGGGGGCAGGATGTGCAGCCGTGGCCCACTTGAAGACCCACGCCCTATCCCTTCCCCACTGTGGGTCCAGTTCTCCCCCTCCTAGAACCTGGGAAAGACACACGCACACACACACACACACACACACACACACGAGTCATACACACTCTCACACACACACACACAGAGTCATACACGTGCAGCGTCCCTCAGATGCAGCAAAGCAGGGAAACTGAGGCCGAGCTTGCCTAACAAAGGGTACTAGCAAGCCGCACTCATCCACCACCCACAGACTGACGACATCCAGGGAGAAGGGGTGGTCTCTGCTCCCCACGTGAGAGGAACAGACCTCAGTACTATTGTCAGTAATAGAACAGCATCAGCCCCTTGGGTGCCTCTGAGGGTTTCTCCCCACGAGGCTCAGCCGGGTGGTGACAACGGTCAAGGAGCAAAAGTGGTCTGGGAGCCGGGATGGCAGAGGGCTGTCCAGGGCGGCTGGAAGGCAGGACACCTGCGTTTCCTAGGAGGCAGCCGAGCCCAGAGCCCAGAGCTGTGCACTCCAGGGGAGAGGCAGCTCCCAGAGCTGCTCCCCACGTGAAGTCAGTTGTCACTTCTTTTAAAGTCATTAATTCCTAATTCCCCAATTACCTCATTAGGCGGCGGTGGGAGAACGAGGCCGCTCCTACAGCAAATAATTATGGGAGTCAAAATTAATTTGGCAAAGTGGAGCGACGCTTTATTAGAAACGTCAAATTGCTTTTCTCTCATTTTGCTGCCGCCTCCCCACTCTCTGAGAGCTGCTAACGACGCTGCGGTGGGAGCTGATATATCACCAGGGGAGAAGGGGGCTTGGGGGCCGCCCCAGGGGGCTTCAGCCCGTCGGGTGCCCAGCTCTCCCCTCAGAGCTGACCTCTCTCATGGCTCCCACGCTTCCTCCAGGGCCCCCGACCCTCGCCAGGCTCCTCATCCCAGGGGTAGCCCTGCCCCACCCCGCCGGCTACAGCACCAGGCACCAGGCCTCGTTCCTCCATAACCCTCGTTCCTCCATAACCCGGCACCAGGCGAGGGCTGTGGGCAACTGCTGGGAGGGCAAAGGAGACTCCTTCTCCCTGCACCCTGATCCCCCTGCCCCTTCTCCTCAGCACTGGGGGAACCCTGTCCCCTAAACCTTCAGGCGTATAAACAGAAGTTGTCAAATGAGGCAGACACAGTATGCCCACAGATCTACTCACCCAGGTGGGCGCTCACAGATGCTCAGGACATCAGTGGACACAGTGCTTCCTACGGCTGGGCAGTGAATGTCCTCAGTGCTTTATATACATGATCTCGTTTATTAAACCTGCGAGCATCTCTGTCCGCTTATCATGCCATTACACAGATGAGGACACTGAGGCTCGGAGACACAAGGTGACTGCACTAGGGCAGAGCAAGGACACGGACTCAAACCCAGGCATCTGCTCCAAAGCCACACACCACCTCTCAGGACTGTGTAATGAGAGAGCAGCAGCCCTCACTCACAGAGAGGGACCCGGAAACACAGTCACACCTGCCACGCAGAGTCAGGAGACTGAAACAGCAGCAAACGCCACACTGCCAAGAAATACAAATATAGAGCGACACACCCGATCAGAGGCCACGAGACTGCCCCCCATGGCGCCGCCACCCCAGCACTCCTGACACAATCAACATGCACGGGGCCCACACTGTCACATACAGTCACCGTCCGCACTGCCTCTCACGCAAGTGGAGACGCTCACACGCACGGAACTTGCAGGCCTTCTCCCCAGGCTACTCCTTACTCTGCTTTCCTTTCCCCCTCGTTTCCCTGCCCGGCCTCCCAGGCCCTGTGTCCATCAGCTGCCACTTCTACTCCAGCTCCGCTCTGTCCACGGTCCATCTCTCCTCAGACCTCCTTCCTTCCCTCCCTCGTGTCGGGGAAGGGGTATGCAGGCTGGGGACCCTGCAAAGCTGTCGTGTAAGGAGGGGCCAGAGCCCAAACGAGCCTTCTCCCCTGGCTCCCTCGCTCCCCTGAAAGCTCAGGGCCCCCCACTCAGACCCTTCCAGCACACAGAGCCTGGCCAGCCTGTTCGACCCTCCCAGCTCGGGGTCCTGGCCAGGGTCACTATGTGGGATGCGGGCAGGGAAGGGAGGGGGCCGTAAGCGGCTGCATAGGTGGAAAATGGAGACTGAGGTCAGAGGCCCAAGGGTTAAGACAGTGGGCGGGGGGGCAGGGGAGGGGCTAAGAGCACAAATGAAATGGAGCAAGGCTTGAGGCCACAGAGAAGTGTGTGGGGCCAGAGGAGAGAGGCGGAAGAAAAGGGGCCGCCCGAAGACCAGAGTTAGGATGGAAACTGTGAGAAGAGGAGCCACAGGCATGGCGGGGGGCCTAGAGGGAGGCAGTGGGAAGCAGCAGAGGGCGAGGAGGGGAGCTGGGCAGAGAAAAGCAGAGCTGAGCGGGACCGGAGGCCAGAGCAGAGACGTGGGGTAGGGCCGAGGTCAGGGAGGAATGAGCAGGGATATGGCCAGAAGGGCTGTAAGGGAGGCCAGGTAAGGGGGCGGCTGGGAGGGCAAAGGTCATGGGAACAGTAATCAAGGGCAGGGAGGCCCGAAGGAGGGGACAGGAAAAGGTGCAGGACACAGTGGGAGGCATAGGCGGTGCAGGAGTGAGCAGGCAGCAGCCCAGGGCAGTCACAAGGTGGGGATGTTCCCACAGGCTGCAGGAGAACGGCCGGGAAGGCTCAAGGAAGCCCCTGACTACATTCCGGAAGGTCAGAGACACAGACGGTCTCAGGGTGGGGAGCTGGGGAGCTTCAGGTGAGCGGAGGTGGCTCTGAGGGCCTCAGTGAACAACCAGGAGGAGAATGGGTCTCAGGTGCGGAACCACAGACTGGAAACCCCAGCACTCAGGGAACAGAGTTTCTGAGGGTTCCACGGGAGGGCAAGATGCGAGGTGCTGGTCCCATGGCAAGAGAGGACTGAGTGGATTCGGGGCAGAAGGCTGGGGGGTCGGGGGTGCCAGCCCCGCGTCCTTACGATGTGCAGCTGCAGGTAGTCCCCGAGGCCGGAGGCACTGTCCACCCGCACCAGCACGGCGCTCCGCTGGTGCGTGCTGAAGCCCACGGCCAGGCGGTCCATCCTCGTGCTCGGCCGGTCATTGGGAGGCCATGTGTAGGTGATGAGCGCTCCCCCCTTCCCAAAGATGTATGTGGTCCCGGCTGCAGAGAGAAGGAAAGGGAGACAGAGATAAGAGGTCAGGAGGGCGAGATTAGCAGGTCCTTGGGGCTGTGACCAGAGCACTGGGACACCAGGTTTAGGGTACGGGGGCTTCAACTGTGATACCCACAGCGGCCACCAGGCCCTGCCCTCCTAGGGAACAGTTGACAGGCGGGTGCCTGGGTGGGAGCCCGTGCAAGCGCACAGACAGATGTAGCCGCCTCATCAAGAATTCTAGCTTTAATTACAGCAAAACAGAGAGGTAATAGAGAGAGTGACACACAGAGAGAGCGAGCCCGGAGAGAGGCTGGCTGCAAGGGGACAGGGAAGATCACCAGGGACAGGCAGGACCCAAGGGGCCTAGGCCTGAGCCGCTCGGCTGCTCCCAGGGCTGGCAGAGGTGGCAGGTTCGAGGTATGTGCTTCTGCGATGGCGGGCGGAAGAGCAGGGGCTGTTTGCTCTGACTCACAGCCTGCAGGCTGGCCCCGCTCCAGCACCTGCTCCCCACCCCCTCCCAAGCCCCTGCAAATCCTGGTCCCACTTTGCCCGGACTCCCTGCTTCTACTCCCAGCTAGGGGGCTGCCTGGGTGCCAAAATGGGGTGGGGGGAGGGGGGTCCTGGAGCCCTGCCCAGAAAAGAAGAGACAGACAAGGGGGTGGGGGGGTAGAGATTGACAGCCAGAGGAGGAAGGAGGCAGAGAGACAGATGGACAGAGAGGGACAAAGAGGGGTGTAGGTGAGAGAAGGCGGGAGAGTGGGAGCCAGAGATGATGAAGGGATCCCTCTCCCTACCCTCTCCCACCCCACCCTCTCTCCCCCTCTGTCTCCTCTTTGCCATCCGGCTGCTGCCTGGGCGGGTGTGAGGTCCCTAACGATCTCAGCCCCAAAATAAACCCTATTAGTCGCCTTGTTCCCTCCTGCAGCTGCCTGGGCTCCCTGGGGGTGGGGGCAGACTGATGGCCAGGGTGGAGGCAGGGGTCAGGGCCGGTCGCCCAGTTTCCGGGAAGGGAGCTTTGTCTGGGAGGCCTAGAGGACTAGTACTCTGGGGCCTTCAGAGAAGGAAAGACAACAATCTTGCATTCTTTAGAACATAAATGGAGCAGATGAGACTCATAAAATGCTTAATTAAATAATTAGCCACTAACAACTCCTCTCAAAGCACTTCTTGCGAGTAGAGGGGTTCAGGGGAGGACTTATCCAGAGAGAAGGAGAGAGGCAGATGGGGCGTGAGGGCAAAAGCCTGCAGTAGGCTGGGAGAAAAGCAAGGCCTTGGGGGTGGGAGAGCTCTGGGTGGGATGGGAAGTCCGGGTCGGGGAAGGCCTGGGGTACTTCCCCGGAGCCAAACCGCTCTGCCAAGATGGCAGCCAAGCTGGTAACACTAAGGCCAGGCCTCTCAGGCACCTTGGGGGTCTCTCACCTCAGGGACTGGGAACCCCACTGTAGTTTGGGCAATCAGGGATCAGGGGTCTCTATCCCAGGAAGCTCCTAGGCCCCCAAAGGAGAGGGGACTCCTGAGTGCCTTGGAGGGAGGTACCATCTGCCGGCCCAGGAGAAGCTGAGAAGGGAAGCCTGTTGCCTGGGTCCCAGAGAGGCAGTGAGGCCAGCAGGGGGCTGGGGCTGGGGGGGCAGGAGCTGTCACCCAGAGCACTTGTCATCAGGGCCCTCCGTCTCCCCAGGCAAGGCTAGAGGGGAGAGGTGACTCCCGGCGGGGCAAGGCAGGTGGGAAAGAACCACCTTGATGTCAATTAACTGACATCTTGCCACAGCACATTGCAGGGAAAGTCCCCGCGCAGAAGATAGAGGGAGCTCGGCTCTGCCCCTCCAAACTGAGGTATGCTTCCTACCTGAGGGCCCCGGAGGCTCAGCAGTGAGATCTGAACTCTCAGGATGGGGTCCCAGGATCAGGGTGGAGAGCTGGACTAGGGCAGAGTCACACACCCACCTCCAGCAGGTCACTGCCTGGACAGGGCAGGGCCCGAAGGCTAGGAGCAGGGTAGGCCTCAGTCAGCAACGGTCTCTCCACTCCCAACACTGCAGCACTCTGGAAAATCGGCTGTTTCCATGGTAACCGTAATAGCCAGGGTCCTCCCTTCCCCCTCCACTCACTCACAAGCTGCATGTACAAAATTTGGGGGATGAGGAGGGCCAGGGGAGCTAAGATGCTGACCCTCCTCCACATACACCCCTCCCTGCTTCCCAGACAAGAGGCTGCTGCCTCTCACCCCCTGGGCTCCAGGGCCTCCCAGTCAGACGCAGGAGGGGCTTACTGGGTTTCTTGATCCCTCAGACCAGCGAAAGAAACTCCATCTACGTGGAGCCTCCCAAATCTCCCAAGTCTAGGGGAAACGAGGCCCTTTCTCCTCACTTTCCCACCCCAGGAACCCAGACAGCACATCAGGCTGAGCCCGGAGAGGGCGCGAGGAGCGAGCACGCCCTATGCCCCATAGGGCAGTGAGGCCGGAGGGATCAGAGGCGGGGCGGGTGCTCCAAACCCCGCAGACCCCGCACCCACAAACAGGCCGCGACGCAGCCAGCTGCGCACAAAGACCCAGTGTGGAGAGGCAGACCCCGGACAGGAGACAGCCGGGAAACATGGCGGTAAGCGCACAATGACGGGCCCTGGCAGGCGGCGAGGGCAGCGGCTGGGTGGCACTGCGCAGGACGGGACAGGCGCACGAGTCCCCGCCCCCGAGGCCCATGGCGCACGGGCCGCACATCCCCGCCCCAGCCTCCTCCAGTCCCCAGCCAGGGCCCTGCTCGGCCGGGCCTCCCCCGGGATTTATTACACAGCTGCTCTCCCACTGCCGCCAGTTTTTTACGGGGGGGCTGGCCTGTTAAAGCCTAAGGGCGTTTATTACACGGTGGGGGGATCGGGTGGAGAGACACTTGTTGGGCCGAAGAGGTGAAGGATGAATGGTTTATCGGACTGGGGCGGCAGTAATTACCCTGGGGAGACATTTCTCTCCCCGGCACCCCGCTCCAGCCCTCGGGCGCACAGGACTCGGGCTGGGATGAACTCGGGTGGAGGGGCGGGGCTCCGCCTGGTCCCTCCCCGTCCCTCCCCGCCGCGCTGCGTAGGCGTAGGCGCCTCCCGCCTCTCACTCCGCAAGCCGTCCCCTGCCCTGGCCACCGGGCGTCCTGGATCGGGGGCGGGGTGGGGGCGAAGGCACATGGAGCCCAGGACACCGAACCACAGCTAGAACCTCTGAAAGGTTCCGGAGAGGGCTCCAGAGAAGAAAGGGGCCAAAGCCAAGGCCCATTATGTTGCCCTAGGGTGGTCCAGACCCATTGTTTTTGACCTCCCCAGGAAAACGCTAGTGAGCTACAAAGTACACAACATTGCAGGGTGGAAGGGTGGGGAGCAGCCCTGAAGCCCAAGGCAAGACAGCCTCTGGCCAGACACAAAATGCCCCAGGCCCAAGTGGCCACCACCCAAAGGCCCTGGCCTGGAACCTTCTGCCCACACCCAACACAGTCCCCTCAATGCCTCCTGGACCCGGAAATTCACTGATCCAGTAGAACACTAAATGATCAAGAATCTTCTGTACAATTCCCACACACCTGCATTCTAGAAAAAAAAAGAAAAACCCCAACCAACCATTAATAATGGTTAACTTACCCAGACCCAAACAACATAATCATCCCATGTGAAAAACCACCCATGCAGTGCTGCCCCTGTGGTTAGAACTACACGTGCAGACCCTCTGTCTGCCTGTCCCTGCCGCATCAGAAGCCATGACAAAAACCTTCTGGCAGATCTCGAATCATGAGAGGATAAAACGTCTTGTACAATCCAGAAAAGCCGCAGTCCTGGGTGCCCACAGCCCACACCAGCTCTCTGAATACAGACCCTCACAATCCACGGGGTTCTCTCTCCAGGTCCAGAGCCCTGGGCTCAGGTCTCTCTTGATCCCAGAACAATAGCCCCTCAATTCTTAAGCCTGTTCTTGGCCATAAGACATCCAGTCAGAAATCCAAGTGAACACACCCATATCCAGCAAATCAAATGAAATGCCGGCCCCCTTTAGAAGCTGGAGTGATGAATCCAGAACCCGTGGAAGCTCCTGACTCAGAACCGAACCGGGATTGACCCCTCTGTTCCTGGCCTCAGAGGGTACAAGCAATGAAGGTCAGGGGCTGCAAGGCTCGTAAAGGGCTCTGAAACTAGAATCAGGGTCAAGGATCAGGAGAGTGTCACCCCCTCAGGCCATTTTTAGGACCCGGGTGTACTGGTCCTCCCAGGCTCAGACTGACATCAGGTGCAGGAGTGTCAGTGAGTGTCCGGCAGGTCAGTAGGGATATTATGTAACGGGTGGGGTTGAGGGTGGAAAGGGAAAGGCAGGAACGAGTGAGGAGAGGAGGGAAGGAAGGCAAGGAGGAATGCAGGAAGAACGCAAAGAGTCGGGAAGTGGAGACGCAGGTGCAGGAAAGAGAGGCTTCTCACACTGGGGGCGGCCAGGGAGATGCTGGCACAGAAAGGAAGGGTCTCCCCTGGCCTACAAAGGTCTCCCGAGCTGGCCTCTTCCTCTAGCCAAGCATGGGGTCCCAGCAGAAGCCCATCCTGTCGCCTCCCCCCACATCTGAGGTGCGCCCAGGTGGGGTTCAGCCATGACAGCTGGCCTCCTCCCTCCTCTTCTATCCGTCCTTTGACCCTCTTCCTTCCTCTTAACTGCCTGACCGTTCTTGGGCTCCTCCACTCGGTCTCCCCACCACCTTCCATCACTGCCCTGCAGCACCCTCCACCTCCTCTGCTTCCACGTGGTCCTCGGCAGCCATTGGCCCTCTTGGGGCTGTTTGTCTCCTCTGCACAGCAAGGGAGTCTCTGAGGCCATCCCAACACCAACATTCCATAGGTTCCCCCAACACCCCCGCTCAAGCTCTTTCCTCCATTTTCTCTCCGTCTCCCCCAGCTCTTTGCATCCCGACTCCAACTCCTTCACGGAGCCTTCTTCTGGCACTTTGGCTCCCAGGTCCCTCCTTCCAATCTGCTCAGCTCCCCTGGGCCAGCCCCTCTCTCCTTTCCTTTCCCCTTTCACCTCCTCTCCTCTTCCCCCCACCATGATTTCCCCCAATAGCCTTTCTTCTCTTGTCCCTCCATGCCTCTCCTCATTGCCCAGAAAGACCATGTCCTATCTGGGTGTCTCTGGGGACTGAGCCTCAAGGGAGTCAGAAGGGATGATGAAGGGGACAGTGAAAGGCAAACAGGGCCAGATTGCTCACAGGGAGAAAAGGGGAGTTAAAGTCAGGTGCAAGGTGTGGCGGGGGAAGTGGAGCAAGGAGCCTAGAGAGCATCACACAGAGAGGACCCCAGCTGGGACAGGGGCTAGCCAGGGACACTCTGCTGGGCAAGGGAGAGGAAAGGAATGAAGGAGAGTGTTGGAAGAGGCCGCTCCTGGGAACTGGATGAAGAGAAAGTAGAGACATGAAGAAGATAAAGGTGAACTAGGAGAAAAGGGGGAAGGAGAGTAGAAAAGGGGTGGAAGGACTGAAAGTGATATGGGAGAACAAAGATTGGGAAGCAAGGATGGACAGATGTAGAACAATGATGGGGAGGCAGAGATGAGTGCAGAAATAGAAGGCCATGAGGGCATAGATGGGAAGTGAAGATACAGGCATGAAAGATGAGGGCAGAACAAAAATGGAGTAAAAAAAAATGAGAGGGGATGGATGAACAGAAATGGAAGTGATGGGAATACAGAAATTAGAGGCAACAAGGTATAGAGTGAGAACTGGTAAAGGCACAGTGATGGGAGTCAAGATAAAAGGTGATGGAAGCATGGAGATGTCAGAGTGCCAAGATGGGAGGTGATAGGGGTTCAGAGATGGGAAGTGATGGGAGGACAGGTATAGGAGGTGATGAGGATATAGGGATGGGAAGTAATAGAGGTACAGAAACGGTGAGTGTTGGAGGGATGAGATGGGGACCGAAGATGAAAGGTGATGAAGTATATGGATGGGAAGTGATGGAGGTACAGAGATGGGAGGTGATGAGTTGCACCATATGGGAGGTGAGAGAGGTACAGAAATGGTGGTACCCTATGGAAAGTGATAGCAAGGTACAGAGATGGGAGGTGATGTGGAGTACAGAGAAGGGAAGTGGACTAAAATGGGAGGTGATGGGGGTCTCTGGGATGGTAGGTAACAGGAGCTTTGAGATGAAATGTGAAGGAGAGACGGAGATGGGAAATGATGGAGTCTGACATGGAATAAAACGTGAAGAGGGACACACATGGGAGGTAGTGGGGAGGGCAGAGATTGGAAGTTATGGGGATGCAATAATGGGAAGCGATGGAAGTACACATAATACGGAAGACAGAGATGGAAGGTGGCAGGTACAGAGATGGGAAGAGATGGCATCCAGAGAATCTTAGAGGTCTAAGGTATGAGGTGATGAAGGGACTGGGCTGGGAGGGCCAGCAAACCCACAAAGGGCAGAAACCAGAAGTGATAGAGGTCAGAAATGGAAGGTGATGGAGTCTGAGAGGGAAGAGGAAGTAGGTTTTGAGATGGAAGGTTATGGGAGGGGGTGCTGAGATAAGAGGTGATAGTCAGTGTAAAGTGATAGAGGACTGACTCCGGAGGTGATGGGGAGACTGGGATAGGGGAACAGAAATTCAAACAGTGGGAGGTGGGAGATGCTGAGGATCAGAGGTGGAGGTAGGGCAGAAATGAAGAGGTGTGGAGAGGAGAAACTGGAGATTCAGGGAATGAGGCTGGGAGAATAATGGGACAGTGGAGCGAGGTGATTGCTTGGAGGTGGTGGAAGGACAGTAATAGGGGAAAGACAGGACAAAGACGGGACAGTTGCTGGAGAAACAGAAGTAAAATAGAGACAGATATGAAGAGGTGAAAGAGGCAGAGATGGAACACGTCTGAGCCAGAGATGATAGGTGGGACAGAGGTGAGAGGTTGGTGGGGGACAAAGATAAGAAAATAATGGGTACAGAGATGCTGGACCAGCAGTGGGAAGGCGATGGTGAGGCAGAGGTGGAGGTAAGCCAGGTGGAGAAATGATAAGGGGCAGGTATGGAGGAGGTGAAGACAAGAGAAACGGAAGGGAGAGCTGGGCAGAGAGGATGAAAGGACAGATGGGGAGGTGGTGAGGGGACCTAAACAGGAGGGTAATAACAAACCAGAGATAGGGATTCGGAGGTAAAGGTGAGGCGAGGAATGAAAGTGATGAAGACAGAGATGAGGATGATAAAGGGACGGGGTGGGGGGATTGTGATGAAGAGGCGAGGGTGGGGCTGAGATGCTGGGAACCGAAGATGGTAGGTGAGGGGATGCGGGCCCGCAGGGCCGAGGGGCCGAGCCTCGGCGCTCACGGGCTGGGGTGCGGCCCGCGGGGGCCAGGGCCGCGCACACGGGAGGCCCCGGGGGCCAGCCGGCCGGCCGGTATCGGCAGCGCCACTTACCGTGCCCGCCGCGGGTGAGGAAGGGCATGCGGTTGATGGCGATCGGCACGGTGCCGTGCTTGCTGTGGAAGTGGTGGACGTGGTGGGTGGTGCTGAGGCTGGAGGAGACCCGGGCCCCCTCGGCTGCCCCAAGCAGCAGCAGCAGCAGTAGCGGCAGCAGAGGTGGCGGCGGCGGCGGCACGGGCCCGGCCAGGGCGGGGGGGCGGCGCGGGCACCCCCCCGGCCCGCTCCCCCCGGGGGGCATTTCGGCCCGGGGGCGGCCGCCTCACAGTCCCATGGTCGGGGTCAGGGACGCGGGGCTGCGTAGCCCCGCGAAGCCCCCCTCCGGCTCCGAGCCCCGGGAGGGGGGTAGGGGTGAAGAGAAGGAAAACCAGAGCCCAAGCCTCGGTCCCGAGCCAACGAAATCAACTGGATCCCGCCGGGAAATCCGGGGTCCGCAGAGTGGCAACGCCAAGGTCCAGGACGCCTGGATCCATCGCGAGGAGCTAAGGGTCTCCCCGCATCCCGGCGGGGTCGGAGCGGCGCAGAGGGCCGTCAGAAACCCGGGGGAGCGCCCGGGGGAGGGGGCATGGTGCCGGGTGGAGAGGTAGGGGAGGCGCGGGGGCCAAGCAGGGAGGGGAGAGCGGGGGAAATCCTGCAGAACAACCGAGCCGGGGAGGAGGGGGACTGGAGGAGAGAAGCGGGAGACCGACGGAGGCTAGGGCCGCTGCCGCTGCCGCTGCCGCCCGACGGAGACAGGGGAAAGGAGGGAGGGGCCGGGGGAGGGGGCGGGAGAAGAGGGAAGGGAAGCAAATCCGGGTGAGGGGGGAATGAAGGGAGAGGAGAGGAGAGGAGGGGAGAGGAGAGGAGGGGAGAGGAGAGGAGGGGAGAGGAGAGGAGGGGAGCGGGGCTGAGCAGAGGGAAGGCGCGAGCCTGCTAGATTCCGGCGGAGAGATGGAGGCAGCGGAGGGTTGCTGCAGAGGCTGAGAGGGCTGGAAGGGAGAGGGAGGGAGAGAGGAGGGAGGAAAGCAGCGGAGTGGAGAGGGGAGGCGAGGGGAGGCGAGGGGAGGAGGAGCGCGGGAGGAGGGGGCAGGGCGGAGGGACCCGGGCGGCTCCCGATCTGCGGGCGGCGCTGGGCAGCTCCGCCGCGCGGCTCCCGGCTAGCCCGCTCGGGGCTCGCCTCTCCTCTGCGCGAGCCCCGCCCCTCCCCCGCGCCCTGGCGCGCGCTCCCCTCCCGCCCCCTCCGGAGAAGGGGCCCTGCTGAATAATTGAACAGGACTGAGGCTAGCAGAAGAGGCCGCTCTCTCCCACCTCCTCCCTCCCCCCCACCTGGACGAACCCCAGGAGTGCTCGCTGGTGCAGGGCGCAGAGATGTGGACACCGCCACCTCTGCACGCACGCCTCGGAACACACGTGCACGCTGGGATGTGGACGGGCTCGGGTATGGAGACACCCACGTGCCCATACAGGCATCAGTGTGCACGCACGCACACATAAGCTCAGATACATACATGCATACATGTGCTCATAGACACTGGCACACGAACTCACACTCAGCCGAGCGTGTACACATGCTCACGGAGGCAATACATGCACACACACATACATGTTTGGTCACAGGTAATGAATGAACAGCCAACGTACACACGGACGGCTCCCTCCAGCTAACCATCCAAAAACAAGGTCACCCATACGCATACAGACAACGCACCCAGAGGCTCAAAGGTACTCCAGAGTAAGACATGCCACACACACAGTCCCTCGCCACCTCTCCAAAAGGGTGCTCCCCTCCCCCACACACACACCTTCCTGGACTCCTCCAATCCTTCCTGTCCACTTCCCCTGCCCCTCCCGCTGCCTCAACCTCTACCTCTGGGGAGGGGAGTTTCCAGGATACTTATCCACTGAGTGGCCCACTTGTGACAAAACCCTTCCTGGGCCACTTATGTCCAGCTGAGGAAGTCACTTCTCCTTCTAGGGGCCCCTCCACTGAGATCTGCCCCCTCCCAGACTTTGGGACACCTCTGGGAAGCACGTGTCACAGGCCAAGAGGTAAGTGCAGGGAGGCTTTCTTCCCTTCCTCTGGATGCCACCTCGGCGTGGGGCCTGGGGGCGGGGGGAGATGCTGAAGGTAGAGAGGGAGGGAGGTAGAGATGGGACCTGGGAGGAGGCAAAGAAGGAGTGTCATAGGGTGAGAAGGAGAGGTGGTGAAGAAAGGGCAAAAGGAAGCAGGTGCGAAAGGGGAGGGAGGGGCTGGCTCCTGCTTATTGATTCTGAATTCCGTTTTGGAGCAAAAACTGCTACCAGGAGCCCCACAAGTTCTGCAACCAGGTCCTGGGTGCAGTCAGAACCCAGGACAGCTCCTCTGCCGCAGCTGCCACCTCCCCAGCCCTGCTAGATGCCAGGGCCCCATTTGGCCCCCAGCCCTTCAGAAGGGAAGAAAGGGGTCCTCAGAGGCACCCGGGAGGAAGTTTCCAGGTGGTGTGTGGCCCCATGAGGGAGGAGAGATTGCAGGCTGGGGAGCAGGGCTAGGGCCCCCAAAGCCTTGTCCTCCTGCCCTCTCATCCCCTGCACGCTCTTGGCCCTGGCGCTGAGGTAGAGACTGACATAGCTCTGAGCAGGCAGAAAATGTATGGTCCCGGAGGGAGGGAGGGAGGAGCCAGTGGCAAGAGGAGAGGAAGGGAAACCGCCTAGAGGCCAATCAATACCAGTGAGTGGGAAGTGGAGAGCTGGAGGGGGTGACGCTGGGGATCGAGGGGGAGAGACAGAGGGTAAAAAAGAAGGGAGAGACAGAGGTGTGCAAGAGATCAATAGAGGCTGTGGAGCAAGTGGAGAGATGAGAAACACACAGAGGGGCAGAGATGGGGAAGAACTGACTGCCCGGGAGAGCCAGAGACAGGCTCTGGGAGACTGAACTGCCAAGGGGAGCTGTCCTGACCTCAGCCCTGGGACTTCAGGCCCTGCCAGGAAGCATGCCTCCTTCCAACTTCCTTCCTCTCTCATTTCATATTCTCTTTTTCATTCTCTCTCCACTCTTCTCTCTCCCATCCTGGAGATGACTTCTTTCCCTCTGATCTCTCTCATGCCTTCCCAGGGCAGACTCCTGAGCCCACAGAGGTACCTTCAGCCCCAGGTGTAATGCCCATATCCCAGATGGAGAAACTGAGGCCACACAAGGGGAAAGGCTGTCCTGAAGGTCGGACTCCTCCTCATTCCAGTCTCTTTACCACCAGACAGCTCCACACCCCAGGCCCAACCCTCTAAGGACACCTGGGCCATTCCCACCCGCCTCCCTCTCTTCAGGCACAGGGGCCCTTGGTGCCCAGTGGTGCCTCCAGGGCCTGCACACTTGGGGGTGAAGCAAACAGGCCTCTGGGCCAAGTTCCTGCTTGACGTTGTGCATCAGTGGAGCCTCAAGAAGACCCGCCCTAGAGAGACAGCTCGAACATGAAACAGCCAAGCCTGGAGAAGCGGTAGGAGGCACAGCTTCAAGAGAAAAGGGGGTGTGGCTTGACCCAAGATTCCTGCCTCGACCTTTGGGGCCAGAGATCTCAGAGGTACCCCAGGGCCAGGGTTTGGAGGCTCCCAGATTGCACCCACCTTGTCCTTACCTCCATGGTTTTGCTCAGGCTCTGCCACCAGACACACAGACCAGTGCTCGGGGACAGTGACACTTCCCAAGACGTGCCCAGCCTCAACTCTCCCTGCCTCCCACCTACCCCCAGAGAAGTTGCTCCAAGCTCCCTTCCCACCCCTGCTGAAAGATGGCTTGACTCCCTAAACCACCATCCCTCTCTACGCTCCCTTCCAGAAAGCTCCATCATGTGGGAGTGTAATAGTGATGACGGGCAGCAGCTCTTCTCAGCCCTGATGCCCTGCAGCCCGGGCCAGCCACGCCCACCGTCGGCACCGTCTCCACCTCCGCCACCGCCCCCAACCCAGGGACTAAATGAGCAACAGGGGCAGCAAACTTTAGGGACGCCTAGGTTCTAGCACCTGTGATTTAGGGCAGGGAACTGCCTCTTACTGAGGCCTCAATGTCCTCAGCAGCTAAATCGGATGGTTGGTCTCCATCCTACTGCCTTCTCTGAGGACAAATTAAAAGGGCTTTGCAAGCTGCAAAACACGAAACAATCAGTGGGGAATGTTACTGTTAAACAGCAAAGTTACCACCGTCCCCAGATCGCCCGTGCAAAGCTGAGTGAGCTGGAGAGGACGAGGCCCAGCCCCGTCTCTATTCCCCGGCAGCCAGGGCTGGAGCGCCCCTGAGCTGGCCATTGTCTGGAGGCTGGAAGGTACAAAGAGCGGCAGGTCGGACAAGAAAAATCCTGGGGGACAGGACGGGATGTGGAGGTACCGAAGGACAGGTCTGCCTTAGAGCACCAGGAAAGCACTGAGGGAGATTGGTGGGCATTCTCACAAAGTAGAAGAAAAAATCATGACCCACGCAAGAGCCCAATCCCTGAAACCAGTAGGTTATCTATCCCGTAAGAAACTCAGGACTCTGCCCAGATGGCCAAGGCTCTGCAGTGTGGCACAGAGGCAAAGGCCCTGACCCCCGTTCTCAGCCCAGATCTACCGTTCACTCCTCCAGAAATCCACCCACCCCTCCAGGCCTCAGCGTCCATGTCTGTAAAATGGAGAAGCCCTATCCTCCTCTGTGTGTCTGTGTGTGTGTCTGTGTGTGTGTCTGTGTGTGTGTCTGTGTGTGTGTCTGTGTGTATGTCTGTGTGTCTGTGTGTTTTTCCCAGGCAGCTGACCCTTCATGTCCCTGGTCTCAGAAGGGCTACCCCAAGGAAGGCCACTCAAATGACACCTGAAGAGGCTGCGTGCTCCCCAGCCCGCCCCCTGCAAGCAGGAGGTTGGCTCTCCCCCGCTCTTGCCCCACTGCTCTCCGTCTGCCAAGCTCAACCAGAGGCTGGCCACCAACCACTAGGGACTGGAAACTGCTGCTGAAGCTGCCCTCTCTGGGAAGGGGCCTCAAACAATACGCGAGCTGGCAGTAGATACCCAGCCAGGGAGGAGAAGAGCCAGGTGAGGACACTAGGGAGTGTTCTTGTGGCTCCAAGGGACCCCCTGCAGCTGGGCGGAAAACCAGGGAACTGCACCACAGCCGGCTTCCAGGGAAGCCAGCTCCAGAGGCCTGCCCTCCTGAGCCCGTCCTCTGGGGCGCAGGCCTACCCTGGGCAGGAAATCCCAGGCTTCCACTGCACGTTTCTGAGGGCACCAGAGGAAAGGGGGTGCAGGTTGACAATTCCCACCCCCCACCCTGTGCAACAGTGTGTACGTGTGAGCTACGACTTGTGAGACCATCGCCAGGATCGCATGGGGAGAGCGACAGAGGTTGACGCCCTTGGTGAGGGGTGAAGGGAGCGGTGTCCCACCAGCTCAGAAGGAAGAGGAGAGGCCGTCTATCAACGATTTGCCCCAGACATGCAGGCAGCAGCAGTCCTGCACAGGCCCAAGAAGGGACAGCAGCCAGCAGCTCCCTCAGTCTCTCGTGATGAGAAGGGATGAGAAGGAAGCAGGCAGCACGGCTCTCAGAGACCCTCCCTCCTCCGGAGCATCCCTGGGGCCGGGGAACGGGCCGGGATCTCCCCCCAGCACCCCGAACTCTCCCGGTCCTGCACTCACGGTCGTTGCAGACGGGGCCTCCGTAGGAGGTCATGGTGCAGTCGCAGGTGAAGCCATCCCACTGCTGTAGGCAGACGCCCTGGTTGGCACAAGACTCTTCGGTGCAGGTGGTGCTGGGGCCTGGAAGAAGCAGGAGGAAGGAACACCCCCAGCTCAGCCAAGCCCCCCTCCAGCCTCAGGAGGTATGGAAGCTTCGGGGCCAGGCCGAGAGGTCTTGCCCTCCGTTCTGCTGGGCAGAAAGGGCCAAGAACTGATGGGGGTGGGAGGGGGATGGAGGGGAGCTCAAGGACTGCTAGTCTTGGCCTGGAAATGTGATAAGTGGCCGGGGTGGGAGGCAACAGGGAGGGCAAGTGACCCCCCTGACTCCCCCATACTCTGCCCCAGAGTGGCAGCTCCTGCGAGGCCTGAGAAGAAGGCCACCCAGCGGCCCTGGTCTGCCTCTACCGCTGGCCCCCCTGCAGCGTGCAGAGTCACACCCGACTTCTGTGCCCCACACTCACCGTCACAGCCCCTCTCCACCTGCCCGATGCGGTGCAGGGCGTCAGCGATGAGGTCGGGGAGGCGCCCGTTGAGGTCCACCGAGGCCAGGCAGCCCTGAAAGCCATCCCGGGAGGCCACCAGTTTGGGCAGGTTGTGGAACATATTCTTGCTGAGACCGCCAATGTACAACTCCCCTGCAAAGGGAGTGGGATCAAAACCTCGGCATCCCGCTCCCCAGGTCCCTGTTGCCCTCCCAGGACATGTGCACGCAGCTGTCAGGTCGTGCAGCCCCACAGTGTCCCATCCCGGACTCGTTTCCTCTCAGAGATGCAGCAGCCCGCAGATGCCCACCCTCCACTCTTCTTTCTTCCTTCTCCACTTTGCCATCTGTCTGCTCCCCTCCCAGAGAAGCCCAGATGCCCGGGAAGGGGGGTGCAGCTGGAGGAACCTGCTCCGTGCTCTCTCCCACACATCTGATTCCAGTTCCGGCCTGTAATCAGGGCCTTTCATAGATGTGCAGCCCGATCCCCTCCAGCCCCACTCCCTCCCTTCTGAAGTCTCCCATCCCCAGAACTCCTTCAGGCCTCTGCCAGCCTCTCCCGGCTCTGAGTTGTCTCCTGGGGGTTCTAAGCCCAGCACCTTCCAACAACAACTAGGGCTTGGCCTGGGGACTCTGGGTGACACGAGGAAGTTCTCCTCAGGGACACATCACTGCCTGGCCACATAGACCCTAACTCCCTGAAAATCATGGCTGGCCCCCAGCAGAGCTCCAACAAGACATGAGTCAACCCTGCTGCCCTTGCCCTGCACTCAGTGCAATGCAAGACCAGCCCAGACCACCCCGGGTTTGCGGCCACTGAGGATTATCCAAGACACATCGCCCCCTTCTGGCATCAGGGAGAATTGACAGCACTGTGCCATTCGTCAGGCCCTGGATCTGACCAAGCTTCTGGTTCCAACTCTGCGGCCGGCTCACTTTGTGACCTTGGGCAAACCATGTAGCCTCTTGAAGCTTCCATTTGTCTCTCCAAGAGGGGGATGAATAGTCTCTAAGGGCCCTCCCCCAGCTCGGACAGTCCCAGTCGCACTGACACCAGGGGTCCCTAAGGGACTGAGGGCTGCTTTGGGCATGTGAGGGTCGCTCACGTTACCCCGGTGGGCTCTGGAGAAGCCGCAGGCCTTGTCCTCACTCCTGTGCCAAAACCCCGGTCTCTAAGCTCATCCTCTTCCCTCCTCTCCCACCCACCCATTCTGGGGGCAGGCAATGACTTTCATTAGCTACTGAAGACACCCTGGGGAATGTAAGTCCCTGGTATGACGCTGAGCCCACCAGGGAGGCCCTGAGTCCAAAAAAGTTCCCAGACCTAGTCCAGCCAATGCCCAAGGGCTATGACCAGGGCAGCATGTGGGGACCCAGTTATTGCCCCTCCTTCCTCCCCACATCACTGCCCCCTCCTGCTCCAGCAGGGAGGCATCTGCCAGGACACTATTCTCTCTCCAGCCCCCAACCAATGCAGACTTCTCAACCCTGGAGGGCCAAGAGGTCTTCAGAAGGCGCAGCTGCCTACTCCTAGCTCTAGAGTGAGGCCACCAGGCTCCCCGTGAGACAGACACAACCTGCAACCAGGCTTTCAGTGTTGGGAGGGCAGCCTCGCATGGGAGCTGAGCAGAACTTTGACGGGAAGATGTCAGGCTGGACACAGTGGAGAACAGGAAAGAGCGAGGGAAACCATGGGTGGGGGCAGGGGGAGAATCACGCGCGTGAAAGAGCATCCCAGGTCAGGGGTGATCTTGCTGGGGCGGAGGGGGCATCTGGGGTAGGGCCAGGCCTTCTGCAGAGGCCCCAGGCCCCACCTTTGAGATCGAGGTTTCGGGCGCCATTGGAGTGCTGAGTGACAGTGCGGGAGTCGATCTGGAGCGTGTGCACGTTGCCGGGGTCCCTGGACACCACCACGTTGTGCCACTGGTTGTCATTGACTGGTTTGTCTGAGTTCCCCTTCATCAAGGACGGGCCATTCCCCAGGTCAAACACGTAGTGGATGTACCTGCCCCACAGTAGGGAGGAGACACTGGGTCAAGGTGGGGCCGATGCTGGGAAGGTGGGGAAAGGAGGAGCTATAGCTGCGGTGGGGCTGGGAGCTGTAAGCAGAAGGGGTGGAGAGGGAGACCTCATAGACACGAGGACTCTGGTGTGAGGTCCCGTCATGGGCAGATGCGGGCAGGGAAGGCCACAGAGGACCTGGCTCCGGGGGCAGGCTCAGAAGAGAAGTTGGTGGGGGGAGAGATCTGTGAGGGCAGCAGGGTCCTCTGGGGGCAGGGACAGAGCTGCTCTAGGGCGGGGACCTCTCAGGCAAGAGAGGCCAGAGGGACACAGCCCTGTCTTCTGCCTGAGCCAGGACAGCGAATGGAGGACAGATATGACTGGGAAATCCCTGGCAAGGAAGTAATGGGGGGGGGGTCACCAGGGTGGAGGACAGGGTGCTGCTTCTCCATCTTGGCTGGTGGGGGGCAGACCTGAACCTTGACCTGTGGTCTGGGGGGATTGGACATCTCAGCCAGTGGCTGGGGGAGCTGCATCTTGGTCATGGCGGGTGGGGGGGAACCACGTCCTTGACAGTGGTGTAGTGCCCAGCACCTCACCCCTTGACCAGCTCGATGACAATGAAGTCGTTGCCATTGCCCGAGTTGAACAGGAGGAGCCCGTCGGGGGCTGTAGTCTTGAACTGGAAGAAGAGGTGCATGGAGGCGTAGGCTTGGAGCGTGGCGAGTGCCAGGTAACTGCTGCGACTCTTGAAGGTGACGGGGTCAGCCACGATGGCACGCAGGCCAAAGCGAGCATTGAGCTCGCAGTAGGTGATGTCACCGTCCTTGCACTGGTCCATGTAGGGCTGGCCATTGAACACCAGCCCGCTCAGGTGCCCGATGAAGTTGGAGGGCACCACAGAGATGAAACGCCGCTCCGTCATGATGCCTGTCTCAATGTTGTGGAACTCCAGCCGCGTGTGAGCTCCTGCCATCTGTCCTGCTCGGGACAGGAGACAGAGATGGGGACGTGGCTTTGGAGCCCAGATCGTAGGATCATTGGGTCCCCAGGAGCCTCCCCTCCACTCAAGGGCCACATGGGAGAGACATTGGCAAACCCTCGCAGTGGGTGCTGGCAGCAAGCACAGCTCCTGGGTCTGGGGGAGTTGTGGGACTCTTTAGGCCAGGGCCGACAGGCTTGCAGGGCAAAGCTGCCTGCGGGGAGTTGAAATGGTCCCTGGGGTCCAGGAGCCCATGATATACCAGTGGCACTGGCAGCTTGCCAGAATGCTGCCCCAGGTAGTGGTCACCAAGAATGGGGCCGCAGACCACCTACCCTCCACGGTCACGTTGTCCACTGACAGCTGCAGGCTCTTGCCACGCCGCACCACCCTCACCGTGTGCCACTCATTGTCATTGAGCTTGTGCCCCGCAAAGAGCGTCTCGGGGCCTTTACCTGCGGCACCAAGGGGGGAGTGAGCATGGCACCTCCACCCGCTCGCATATGGCTTCACGTACCACCCTGGGCACACAGAGCCTCACCACTGCACGCACCTATGCACACAGGTACACACCCCCACACACACACAGATTTTACACACCCAGTCATAAACACAGACACGCTCAGTCTTGCCACACTTCGCGCAACATCCAAGGGTGCTCTTCGAAAAGAATACGGTGTGAATGGCGCGGTGCCTCTGGAGCTGTGCCCTAAGACTCTGCACGCAGAGACTCACACCTGCACCAACATACTCCTCCCCACATCTCCTAAGGACCTTCAGTCGTCAGTGTGTGTAGCCAACAGCTAAAGTCCCAGCATATGTACATAGGCCTAAAACTTCCAAAACTACTGAGCCTTACCACGCACCCAAATGTGAATGTGCACCCACAGACTCACTGCTGGCAGTGAAAACACACAGACGCACAGCTGCCCCACCCAGAGGAACCCAACGTGACCTTTCTGCACATGCCTGGTTAATTCCACACACCCAGACACGCAACCATATACACAGCACATCCAGCCTGACCAGAGAGCAGAATGTTTCTTAGGAATTAGGGCCATTTATTCAGGACCTGGATTAACCACTCCCAAGACTAAAACCGTGTAGCTTTACACCTGGGCCCCCCAGTGCTATTGCCAGCAGGGACAGGGTTCACCATGCATGCGCACACACGTGCCAAACACACACCAGAGCCACGGTACGTACACACCCTCTCTGCCTGTGGCTGCCACGTCCCTGTGCTCTCTTACGTGACCTCAGGGCACACCATGCAGATACTCTCAGAGACAGAGCATTGAATCCAGGCACACTGGGGTGCTCAGAATTGTCCACACCCGCTCTCCATCTCACCCCTGCTGCGACCCTCACTGTCACCTCTGAGAGAGCCCCCTTTGGCAGAATCTCGCCCCCCACCCCAAACAGGGGCGGTGGGGGTTGAGCTTTGAAGCCCTGGCCAAGCTCACCTCCTGCTCACCTCCCGCCCTCATCTTCTTTCCTGTGTGCCCCGCCCTCCCCCTTGTGGCCACCTCTGGAGATGCAGCAGGATGTCCCAGCCCATCTCCGGCTCCCTCCAGCCATCCTGCTGTAAGTGCCACCAAGCCTTTGCCCCACCCTCCAGAGGATGTGAGGTGACTTGAAGTTTCTGGGCCTTCCTTCTCCCGGTCCCGGTGAACATCCTGACCCGGACCCTCCACCAGCTGCCCCTGGGTCAGCTTCCTTGGGCTCATTCTGCCCTCCACGACCGTAACACCCTCACCCCCACCACTCCAGCTCCCCTCTCCATACCCACTGCCCAAGCCCCACACAAGCTAGCCATGAAACCTTCTCCTCCCCCACCATCCCTCCCCAAATCCCAGAGTCCAGAATCCCAGGCCCCCTGGGGCTCTGCAGAAGAAGACGGAAGCCACTTACTGGGTGCGCAGCCGACGCGCAGGCAGTCTGGGGGGGCCATGGGGCGGGCAGAGGGGGAGGGGAGACAAAAAGGCAAAACAAGTTTTTTTTGTTTGTTTTTTTTTTTTTTTACATCCTTCACAGGGAGGGGTATCTGCGGGCGGGGGTTCCTCCCAGGGCCACTTTCTGGGGACCACGCGTGCTCAGGTGCCTTCTCCCCTTCCTCAGTTGGACCCCTCTCCCTCCTTCCCCCAAGAGGGCTCCAACCCTCCCCAGAGCTGGGAGGCGGGGCAGCCAGGTGATGGGAAGAAGGTTTACATCTCCCTTCTCAGAGGGGCCCAGGCCTCTCATGTCTGAGGGAGATGGGCACCTTGGGAATCCCAGTCGTACAGGGGATCAGTGAGGGGGACCGAGGGCTTGACCAACCCGACATCTCCCCATCTCTGAGAGGGAGACGGGCAGGGAGGGCCAGAGCCCCTGCACCCCCTGCTCTGGGACAACTCCCTGCTCAGAGCCCAGGCTGTGACGCATCACCCCGTGCCCTCTGGGCTCTGAGCTAAATGGAGGAGTCTGCCCCAGGGCCCCCTTCCCGTGGCCACACACCTCCCAAAGTCCCAGGGGGCTAGCACCACCCCTACAGGAACCTTCTTGCCACCCTTCCTAACCTGGAGGATGCCAGGCTGTCCTTGGGGACCAAGGTGGTCCTTCACCCTGAAGAGGAACTAGTATTAATCCGTTTTCCTAGGGAAGGGCCAGGGGCTCACAGACGAAGACACCGAGGCCCCCAATGTATGACTCCTGAGGACTTCGGGGACAAGAAGTTACCATAAGCAAAGTCTCCTGCCCCTTCCCCAGCCCCAGCATTTCTATCCGGCAACTCCAGGCTCGGAGGGCCCCATGGGCTCAGAAAGCACACTGTCTACACAGAGCTGCAGCCCAGAGCCCCAGGGCCTCTGGCCACACCCCTGGTGGGATACATTACCCACCCCATGTGAGTCAGCCAGCCTTGCGGAGGAAATAGAGCACTAGCGTCCTGTGAAATTGGGGCTTAGGGCCCTTTGGACGCCTGTCCTGCTCCATCAGACCCAGACAGCTTGGGGCTGCAGAAGGTCCTGCAGGAAGAGGCAGAAACGCTGGGTCCGAATCTCATCATGTGACTGCGGGCAAATCTCTTCTCTCCCTGTGAGCTGAGGGGCTTGAACAAGAGGATCCTAAGCTGGGAGAAAAAAAAGGTGTCCACTGGGCTGGCCCTTGCCTCTCAGACAGGGGCAAGTTCCAGGCCTCTGTTAACAGCAATATCCTGCCATCCTGTGGCTCCTCCCGGAACAGGCTCTGCCCACAAGGCCCAGGAGGCAAAGAGGGGTGGGGGCACCTGACATCCCCTGGGCCCTGAAGGTTCCTGCAGCAGAGGTGAAAGATTCCCCTGTGGCTCTGGGGGCATGGGCCCCTCGGGCAGTACAGCTGAGCCCCACACGCGTTGTCAACCGCAGCAGAAGAGTGGGGGGAGCAGCCGGGACCTTGAGCCACAGGCTGGCACCAAGGGAGAGGCAGAGGGAGGTCAAGGGGCAGATACAGGGGCAAGTCGGAAGTCATAGGGAGAGGAAGGAAGTGGAGAGGATGCAGAGAGAAAAGAGGAAGAAAGGGTGAGCAGAGGGAAGGAGGAGCTGGACAGAGTGGGAAGGGGAGGATGTCGGGGTGAGGGCAGGGGTGCCAGGCCTGGAGTCAGGTCACGGGGGCTCTCTCAGGGCCAGCAGAGTCTTCACCAATGAAGGGTCCAAAAAGAAAAAAGAGGGCTGGAAAGGCAGGCCGATCCCCTGTTGGAGAAGAGGTCTAGAGAGGAGCACAGTTCTTCCCCTCCCCAGCAGGGGAGCACCGGGGGGGGTCCATCTGTCCAGAGAAGAGGTGTCAGCTCCAGGCCCACCCCCTTGCAGTGACCCCACCCGCAGGAGCCACTACTCCAGGGGGGCTTAAGGGGAGCAAACTCCCCTTGAAGATGGGCCCCCAGGAAGCAGGCAGCACCATCCCAGGGGAAAGCCGGGAACTGTGAGTAAGTGGGAGAAACTGCCCTCTGGTGCCCACACCCACCCGGAGCGCAGCTCAGGGAGCTGTAACTGCTAATCTGTTGGCTAGAAACCCACGCCTCACGTTCGGCAAATGGACAGAAGCGATTGGTCTGCAGAGACCCACCAAGGTCCTGGCAGGACACGGAGACCAGGGTGACGGTATGAATGTGTGATAAGACTGGTGGGAAAAAGTCATCTGCATGGAAAGGAGCTCAGGAAAAGAAGCCAGGCTTCTCTTTCTGCAGCCCACCTGCCCCCCACCCAGGCCCCAAGGACTGGAGGTGGGGGAGAGAGAACGAAGGCTCCAATGCAAGGAGCCTCCGGAGCCCGCTGGCTGGAGTCTTGGAGGTGACACCACAGAGTGGCAGCATGCACTCCGGCGCAGCCCTCGTTCACAGCCATCTCCCCAGCAGCCCAGCCTCAGAAGGCGCTCAAGACCTACTGAACAGCCCCCCATGGGAACAAGGCACCGTCTCATGGTCCCAGAGATTAAAGGGCTTTGGAATGTAATGTGCATTTAGCCTGGCTTACAACACAAATGAGAGTCAGGCTTGCTCTGTACAGCTCAAGAGGGCAGAACTAGGTCCACAAGTAGGAATTTCAGAAAGGGAAGCTTCCACCAGGGAAGAACAACCCAGAGATTAGAATCACTGAGGTGGTCAGCTCAGAGATGGGATGCTCCTGACACGGAAGGCATCTGAACAGAGGTGGAGAGCCTCCCATTGGTGGGGGAAGGCACAGAGGATGCACCCACGGGGGCGGGCTGAAGGAGGTGCCTTCTGAGGGCCCCTCCGGCTTGGAGATTCTTCAGTTACAATGAGCCATTCATGTCATCCTCACTAGGAACTGGGATTGCCAACGGGCACACCTAGAGAAAGGCAACTCCAGGGGGGTGATGAGGGACAGGCCAGGCTGGGCACTGGCCCCAAAGGCCACGCCCAAGGTAGAAGGAACCCAGGAACCCAGGTCACACTGGAACAGGGTGAAGAATCCAGGGACTCTACGGTCCTCTAAGGACAGAGACCAACCACCCTGCTCAGGGCCCGTAGACAGCAGAGCTCCGGGAACTGGCTCAGCGTTGGTGTACGTGGTGGAGGCTGGGGCCGGGGCAGGAGGCACAACCGGCTTCTCTGGCACCTCTGCCTGGATGGAGGCAGCAGCCTTAGGCCTTCTCGGCCCTCTCCAGCCCAGCAAACACCCAGGCACCTGAGGTTGGCACTGAGCGCCTCCTCCTGCCACATGGCCAGGGGCAGCTCCGCTCTCTTCAGGACCAAGTCTGCGTCATTCCAGTGAGCCCCTGGCATGCTGCACAGCTGCCTTTGGGAGCCTGGCTTCCCTCACTACAGGATGGGACCACGAGGCCAAAGACAAAGCCCGCCAGGCTCCTCTCCATCCTCCAGCAGCAAGTCCGGACCAGGACCGGGGCCTCGGTGGAGCAGGCCCTGGGTAGCAAGGATGGGGATCAGAATGGGGCTCCTGAGGTGGGGCCAGCTTGGGTCATGCGATGTGGAAGCAAGTCCCAGGCCTGGCTCTAAGCTTAGGTCCCTGTCCCAGTACGATTTCCCTTCCAGTCGGCTGGGTCTGTCTTTATGTGCGTGGCTTGCATCTATATAACGTCTTCACTCCCACTATTCCATTTAAGCCTCAAAACCACCACAGAAAAGAGGCAGCGTGAGGATCCGTATCCCCACTTTACAGACAAAAACAGAGGCTCAGAGAGGGGAAATGACTTACCCAGCAGTCTAGGAGATCAGGGCTAGAACCCAGATCTTCTGGCCCCAGGCCCAGTGCTCTTCCCATCATAGCCTGAGGCTGGTGGCTGGGTGTGGACCACCTGTGTGCTTGTGTGGTTCACACAGAGGTCACACGCCTCCCTGTACACACATCACTTGGTGTCTGTGGACAGATGTGTCTGCAACAAGCATTTGGTCACGGCTTGTCATGAGCCGTTAGAAATGGCATTTCTGTGGATGGAGGCGGGCACAGCAGGCAGCGAGAGATGTGGGAGGACTGTCCTGCTGGCCACCTTGTTCCTTAACTTCTAAATACTTATGTGACACAGACAGAAAAGCATATCCATGGGAAGAAGAGGGTAGATCCTGAGGGTGAAAGGTCCCGAGGGCCCCCCAGAGGGCACTGTCCTGGCCAAGGCTGCTGCCTCCTGTCGAACCTGAAGGAACCCACGCTTCTTCACAGGGAAACTAAGACAGTCCAAATGAGGAAGAAGCATCTGCTCTCCCTGCAAATAGAAGGCCCCAGATCCCCCTGCAGTGTTCCCACCAAGTACAGAGCCACGCGCTTACCACACTGAGAACACGTGCCAGGGTGAAGGGGTACCTCACCTGGGCAGTCTGAGAACCGCAGGGCCACGCACGGGGTCCTGGGCTGGCGCCTTCCTCCTGTGACCATTTCAGGGGTGCCAGGGGCCGTTGTACAGACCCGTGGAGCGCTGGCCAAAGGGTGTCTCCCATCCCGCTTCCCACTGCCACCCACCCCCCACCCACTCTGTAGGCTGTGATTGCGGTCAGAAGCTGAGCTTCAGGGAACCCTAAAGTCCCCCACCTCCGGGGCCCTGGCCGCCTGCACACCTCCCCACCTCCAGCCCCCGCCTCACTCAGCAAATCTTTGTCCTAGGAGTACAAAGGCCAGGTGGCCAAAAGGGGAAAGGACACACTATAAATTTATTAGCAAGGTAATGGGTCCCCAAAAGGCCACAGTCTGTCCCCCAAATGCCCTGGAGACCAATGTTAAGATAGACTCCAGATAAATATTTAAAGCTCAAAGCTCCGTGTTCTCTCCAGTTGAGCATTCTAACCTGCTCAGAAGAGCCCAAGTTCTCCTCCAGGCCCAGGACACAAGAAGCAACCCCAGGGGCCTGAACTTCCCACATGACAGGCCCTTGGGTGCTACACTTCTATACGCTCAAAGGCTAGCCTGAAAGGGACAGATGTGACCCCAGCCTGGGCAGCTTAGGCCCTCTAGCTTCCAGGGTTCCCCTGACTGAAAGCTCCATGATGGTGGGACCTCACCTTAGTCACTACTGTAGCCCCAGGTTCAGAACACACTGGCACTAAGAAGGTGTCCCATAAATGTCAGATGAATGAGTAGCCCTGCTGTTTTCCTTCTGACCCTGCCCACAAGAGCTGAAGCCCACGGAGAGTCCAACAGGTCTCACGGTCCCACCACATGGATGCCCCGGGGACTGCCAGGTGAAGTGGAGCTGTGCCTCCTCTGGGCAGGGGCAGAGGCATCGAGCCTTCAGGTGGCAAGGGCCCCTGATGCCCCTCCACCCCCCAGCTCTGTTAGAGGCAATGAGGAAAGCACCAAACCTCGGGGCAAATGGCCTGCGTTTGAGTCCGGGGTCTTCCCTGACCATCACTATAGCTTTGTGATGCTGGACAGGTCAGTAGATGGATTTCACAATCTATAAAACGGGCAGCTATGGGAACTCACATGTGAAAGCAGACAAGGGGAAGATGACATGTCCCCTTGTGCATACACACACACACACACACACACACACACACACACACACACACACACGGCTCTCTAAACGCAGAGCAGACGAGGGCGGCTGTGTGAGGGCTGGGTCCTCCTGTCTCCGGATCTGCCACTGCACTGAGCTTGGGCTGAGCACCAGTCGGTGTCTGCGATGCTTCACGAAGGAATGAACCAACGTATGAGCAAGTGGATGAGCTGACAACCAGGAATGAGCTACGTCCTTACATGTGCACGTGCAGAACAGATGCCTCCGAGACCCAGGAGCTCCCCGGGAGGGTGGCTGTCACACCCCAGACACATTCGGGGTCCCCCTCCCCACAGTGCCGCCGAGAGCGAGGCATCGCCCTACACTGTGCCTCCTCTCTGGGACGAAGTTCTCAGGGGCTCTGACCAGGGCTGGCGCCTCCCCACCACCAATCTCTCACTGGCACCACCACCAACTTCTCCAGACAGAGGGGGTGTGGGTGAGAGGCAGGGTCGGGGAAGGGGCCAGGGGCGCGGGCAGGGCGGTTACCGAGGTTGACGGTGAGCTTCATCTGGCCCCCGTCCAGCTCCAGGCGCAGGGTGTCAGCTGACTCCCTGGAGGTGGTGGCCATCATGAGCCCGTAGGCCCGCTGAGACATGAAGCGCAGAGACACGTCCTCCGCCTCCGTGTGCACGGCGCTGGGCAGCACGATCTTCATGTACATGGAGCCATCGTAGCTCAGGACCGTGGCCTCTGCCCCAGGAGTGGGGGGAGGGAGAAGGGGGGGGACAGGCAGAGGTCAGTGGAGGGAGAGAGAAGACCCAGAGAATCAGTGCAGGGATGGCAGGCCCAGGGCTGGTCTACAAGGGGCACAGGGATGGGCAGGGGGCACCGGGATGACGGCCAGCCTCACCTCTCTCACAGACCCGCCCCAGAAAGCCGGTCCCGACGCAGTCACAGACGAAGCGGTTCCAGCCCTCTCGACAGATGCCGCCATTGCGGCAGGGAGCGGAGTTACACTGCTTCAGCGTCTCCCGGGAGCAGAAGGGGGTGACGCCCACAGCCGCCTGCGCCTCAGCCAGGCCCCGGAGGTCTCGGCTACGCCCATCTATGAAGAGGTCCCGCACGCAACCCACGTAGCCAGCCCGGAGCGCCGCCGTCCACACCTCTGGGGGCAGGGGCAGGTCCACCCGCCCGCCTTCAGGTAGGCCGCCCAGGTACAGCTCGCTCTCCAGGTCCAGAATCTCGCTCTCCCCGGTGGCCAAGAATGGCGTGCTGCGGCTGTTCACTGAGATGGAGCCTGCAGATGGAGTGAGAGTGGGCTTCAGTGGGGAGGGCAGGACTGAGAGACCCCACAGGCCAGAAAAGGATGTCCTGCCCTCACACCTCAGGCAGCCCTGGGCTGCAGACACTGCTTGACAAAGGTGCCAAGTTCAGGAACCAGTGTGAACCAGCCCCAGCCCAGCTGTAGTGTGCAGTGGGCCTCTGTCCGGACTCCTCCTTCCCACCAGAGCAAGTCCGCAGAGGATGTACAGGAGGTGGACACGCCCCCAAAGGGCTGGATCCTTCACATGTCCTTCCCCCAGCCAGCCCCTTAGACCAGGAGTCAGAGGCAGAGACCCCCAAGGAAGCTGAAAGGCTTGAATCCAAAGGGCTTCCCCCACTAACATTTATTGAGCTTTAATGACTATATTTCCAGGCACTTAGCCCATCATGTATATCATATCTCTTAAGTCTCACGGTAACCCTATGAAATTGGTCCTTTACGATCCCACTTTGAAATGGCAGATGAGGCTTAGAGAGACTGGGGAAGCTGCCCAAAGTGCCGCAGCGAGTAAGGACCAGAGCCAAAGTACCACCCACGTGGCAGGACCCCAGAACCTGCATCTCCCACCCCCCGACCTGGAGAGATAGTCAGGCTGATCGGCTCCTGGAGCCTGTGAGACAGGACAGCAGCCAGGAAAGGGAAACCAAGCATAGAGCTTCTGCGTTGTAAGAGTTCTTTGGATGGAGAGGCTGGTTATCTTAGAAAAAAGATTTGGGATCAGGTGCGAGCTTCAAAGCCTTTCCTGAGATCTCAAGAAACCCAAACCTATACATTAGAAGCTTTATTCCGTTCGTAATTTTTATTCCATACATTCTCCTTCCGCTCTCCTTTCTCAAGTTTGGAAGAATTCTTTAAAAGATAAAAATAAAAAGTCTGCCTATCTCAGAGGGGCTAATAAAGAGAGGTAAGGATGGTTTGATCCACGCTAGGCCTGATCGGGCAGAGATCGGGGGTGGGGAGTGGTAAGAGACAGCATGGGCACCAAGCGTGGAGTGGCAGGAGCAGGACCAGGGCCTCCTCTGCACACTTGGCTCCACATCTGGAGCATGTGCTCCTCTGTGCAAACCCTTCCCTGCACCAGAGAGGCCCTTCCCCTGGGCCCCATTTTAACACCATGGTCCCTGGCTTGTCCTCCCCGACAAGGTGTCCGATCCCCACTGCTCCTCCCGGCCCCCCAAACGTGGCCCCCAATCACCCACACTTCTATTTGTAGCAGGTTCCCCAGGTGCTTCCACCCACCCCTCGTGGGGCCTCCTGGACACGGACACCACCCAACTGGACTCTCCACAGACGAACAGAATATGAAAGAAAGAAGGGGGTGGAAGGCTATGGTGGGGAAAGGGTGTATAATGGAGAGTCAGCAAAAGGAAATTAAAGTGAATATAGGTCTTCTTTCAAGGTCACTCTAAAACATGGAAAGGGAACAAACCAAGTGTCCCACGACAGATGGGTAGATAAACAAAAGGTGGTCTATCCATACAATGGAACGTTATTCAGCTGTGAAACAGGAAGGAAATGCCATCACATGCTACAACGTGGATGAACCCTGGGGACGTTATGCTAAGTGACATAAGCCACACACAAAAGGACAAATATTGTGTGATTCCACGTATAGGAGGTCCCTAGAGTAGGCAATTCATAGACAGAAAGTGGGATGGTGGTAAACAGGGGCTGGGGGACGGGGAGTTAGTATTTATGCAGACAGAATTTCAGTTTGGGAAGATGAAAACATTCTGGAGATGGAGGGTGGGGATAGTTACACAACAGTGTGAATGCCCTTAATGCCACTGAACTGTGCACTTAAACATGATTAAAATGGTAAATTTTATGTTATGTATAAATTACCACAATAAAATTTAGAAACATGGGGAAGGTCAAAGAGAGCTTTGTTGGAGTGACTGTCCCAAGTCTGTGCTGGTGTACACGAACAAATGTGGGCCATCAGAAATGGTCGGGGCTTCCCTGGCGGCACAGTGGTTGAGAGTCCGCCTGCCAACGCAGGGGACGTGGGTTCGTGCCCCGGTCCGGGAGGATCCCACATGCCGCAGAGCGGCTGGGCCCGTGAGCCATGGCCACTGAGCCTGCGCGTCCGGAGCCTGCACTCCGCAATGGGAGAGGCCACAGCAGTGAGAGACCCGTGTACTGCAAAAAAAAAAAAAAAAAAAAAAACTGGTCAAAGTGACCCAAGGACTAGCCAGGGCTGGTGTGTGGGCTCTGGAGATCGAGTGAGGCTAAGGAGACCACTTCCTGAAGACAGAGAAGAGCGGAAGGCCCTGGGGTTCTATGCAAGGCCTGAGCAGATTTCCAACCTAGAGAGTTACAGATCCCCTGTGTGGAAACCCTGGGAGGCAACAAGTGCTCTGTGAAGACTCCCTGGTACCATCATGACACAAAACAAGGGGACGAAGCCATTTACCGCAAAGCCTGGGGAAGCCTCATTTCCCTGAGGAAAGGAGAGGAAGAAACAAGCAAGCCCACGAGAGGCCAACATCTCCGGGAGCCATGGCAGCCCCTTCCTCCCTGTGTGTGCGGGGACGCTCACTCGACCCAGACTTGAAGCCCCGTGCAGCGACAGCTGGGGGAGCATGAAAATTTAGCTGACGTTGATAAGAGCTTAAATTGGATAATGTGTCAGTTCTCATTTATATCAATTCTTTCTCTTATGTCCAGCAAGATGGAGAAGAGTAAAGAGAAATAGGCAGAAAACAGGAAGAGGATGGGAAAGGAAGACTGAAAAAGAAGAGTGGAGGAGGGGTGGCAAGAAGCAGCAGACGATTCAAGAGCAGCACCTGCCCGGCCCCAGTGCCCTCCGCCTCGCTGCTTTACCGTGCAAGAACCTCACCACGCGGAGCGTGGCGTTTACTGTCTGTGTCTCCCCACTGGAACACGAGCTCCGGGACAGCCGAGACTCCAGCTCACCACTGCCCCATCCCAGCACTCTGGACAGCGCCTGGCGCACAGTAGGTGCTTGCTAAATATTCAAGTGAGTTAATAAATAAGTTTGAATGAATCTAGATAGAAGGGAGGCAAGGTTGGGAAGTTTTTTTAAGAGAACAATATAGGGACTTCCTGGTGGCCCAGTGGTTAAGAATCTGCCTTCCAGTGCAGGGGACGCGAGTTTGATCCCCGCTCAGAGAACTAAGATCCCACACGCCACAGGGCAACTAAGCCCGTGCACCACAACTACAGAGCCCATGCGCCTTGGAGCCCACACGCCACAACAAGAGAGAAGCATGCACACAGCAAATAAGACCCGACGCGGCCAGAAATAAATAAATGTTTTAAAAAGACAGAGAGAGAGAACGGGATAACCACTGTGTTACGCACTGCACTAACACTTATACAGGTATTCTCTTGATTTTCCCTCCTGAGCACCCCAGTTTAATGATCCTTTTATAAAGAAGGAAACCGAGGCTGCAGGGGCTTGAGGGACGGCCTAGAGTCACACACGCAGGAAGTGGGAGCATGAGGTGTGTGCCCGGGTCCGACTGACTCCATTCTTTCCACCAAGGCACCACGCAACAGGGACAACAGAGGGGCTGGGAGGGCCAGGGGAGGGCGGGAGGAGAACAGCCAAAGAGACCGTCAGGGTGGGTGGAGAGGGGCGGTCAGGGGAAAGGGGAAGGTCCAGAGGCCTCTGACCTTTGCGCCCGTCCCTCTGGAAGTCCACATGGCACCACTCGCCGTCGTTGACCTTGCGGCTGGACGCCCGCAGCTTGATGCCCCCAGACCCCATGTCCAGCAGAAGGTAGAGGTAGCCGTCCAACAGCTCCATGGCAACGTAGTCAGCCCGCGGGGCAGCCCCGTGGCTGCCGGCCCCAGCCCCGGCCCGCCGGCCCTGGCTGAAGAGCAACAGCCCGTTGGGCTCAGTGGTGCGGAAGTCTAGCGAGATCGAGCCGGTGCGCTTGGCGCTCCAGCGGGGCAGCGCCACAAAGGCCTCAGGGCTCTCGAAGGTCACAGGGTCCAGGGCAGCCACATCCTCACAGTGGAAAGACAGGTCCCCCTGAAGCTTCATCTTGGGGTCTCCTTCCTTTGCCAGGCGGGACAGCTCCAGCTTGAAGTCATTATTCTTATACACCACCTGCAGGGAGGGGTGGGGGTGGGATGAAGAAGAGGAAGCAGTTTAGGGCCTGGCCACTCCTGCCCGGCGGCATGGGCCCCTGCCACCCAGCCCCGGGCCGTTGTTCTAGAACTGCACGAGCAGAGGCTGTGAACAGCACCTCCCTTGCCCCACTTATCTCTGTCCTGTCTCCCTGCCCAGCACAAGCACGGCGGCCCTCGGCGCTGCTGAATTGCAGTCCGTAATAACCACAGGACAACCGCCACTGACGTTTGGTTGACATTTACGCTCTCATCTGCTCCTCACAGCCGCCTTGAGAAGTTAAGTACTGACCACTCATTTTACAGACGAGGAAACTAAGAGTCAGACAGGTCAAGGGACCTGGCCAAGGTCATGGAGCTAGTGAGTGGACCTTAAACACAGGTCTTTAGTGTTCACGTCCACCACTCTTGCCTCTGTACACAGCTGCCTCCGAGAGGACGGGGGCCTTTGGGGCTCAAGGAGGCAAGAGAGAAGCCGGAGTCAATGGGCCTTAGGTTTTGAAGAGAGATCTCCCACCACTGACCAGAAGGAACAGAGGCCCCAGGCAGCTGGCCGTCAGACCGAATCGCACTGCAGACAGGGTTCCCGGGCTGCCCCTGGCCCCCTCCTGGCCCTACTCACATCCTTGAGGCAGCCCATGAAGTTGTTGCTGACGGGCGAGCCCGGCAGGTCCGCCGTGTTGGGGCTGCCCCCAATGTAGAAGAAGTCGTCAGAGCCCAGCATGGTGTAATCCTCCTGCGTGTAGCCTGTGGTGGTCAGGATCCCGTCCACTGAGATGGTCACCTGCCCAGCCCAGGGAGGGAGGGGGAGAGACAAGGAGACAACCGGCATCAACTCCCTGGGAAGAGCCTCGGGCTGGGCAAGGGAGGGGCCGGGGGGCAGCAGGGGAGGGGGACCCCCCCATTTTTATGTCTGCTTGTCTCGGAGGAGGAACAGTGGGGGTGTGGGGGGGAAGTGGGGGAAGGAGGCAGCACAAGATTTGATGGTTTCAGGGTGGGCTAAGGCCCAGCTCGGCAGGCAGAGGCCTGAAGGGCACTCGAAGTGCTCACTGTGAACAGCACCAAGAAGTGGCTCCGGACGGGAGTGGGAGCTTCAGGAAGGGCCCCAGCAGGGCAGGATGCAAATGGCGCCCTCGATTCTCTCCTCTTGAAGGGGTCTCTGGACCCCCATGTGATTTCAGAGCATCTTTCATAAACAAGGCAGAGAAAACCCACTCTCCTGGGGTGCTGGTGGCTTGGACTCCCCTGCAGCTCTCCCTGCAGGGCGTGGAGGAGTCCTTTCAATCTTAGCCAGGAGGGAGGTGGACAACAGCAAGGGCATGAGGAACAGGAACCCAGATATTCCTGGGGAGACTTGGAACTTCCTGGGGGACACATAGCACCCTTCAGGGCTGATTCCCACCAGCACCCCCCTAACTGGTCCTAGCCCCCTTGCTGAGTCTGTCTCTTTACTCTCCAAGTCACTCCCTTGTCCCCCAAGGAGAGGGCAGCCGTTGGCCTATTCATCAGTCTGTCTGATTCATTCACCACCACCATCATCGGGGCCAGAGTAAGGAACAGAGGGGGACAGGCTAACCTCATGTTACCTTGACTCTGGGCTGAGAAGTCAGGTAAGAAAGCAAGATGGGTAGGGATGGGGGCATACCTGGTGCTCTGAGGAGGTGAAAGGGGCTCAGTAGTGGCCTGGAGAAGGCTGAAGTGACCTTGGGGGGCAGTGACAATACAGGGAACTCCTGATTCCCTGCTCCCCAGACAAATGTCCACCTGACCCCTGAAAAGTCCAGCCGTAGGAGCATCCCACACCCAGCCAGGTTGTGGGGAAGAGCCAAGGCCAGGGGACCATAAGCCCCCACTCTCTGAAGACTGTGGATTAGGACGGTCAGGGTCCTGCAGGGCTGATCGGGAAGCTGACTCGCGGGGAACCCGACCCTGTGCTTCTGCAGGCCACAGCTCACCCCAATCCCACACTCCAAACATGCCTCAGCACCCCCTTTTTGGGCGAAGTCTGGAGACTGGGGCCTTCTAATCACAGCCCGTGCTGTCCTCCCCACATCAGTCCATACCCACATGCCACCAGCCATCTTCCAGTGACTGGTCGCCAGGGTTCCACTGTTGCAGGGCCGCAGAGTGGGTGTTAGGAACACCTAAGGGACATGGGCAGAACGGGGCCAAGGGGAACGTCCCTCACAGGCCCCTCGAGTCCCCCTCGTGCTGGGCTGGAGCCTCACAGTGAGAGGGGAGGGGCCGAAGGGGCCCCCTCCTGGGAGCCATCAAATCTTGTGCTGGGGGGACTAGGTTCAAGGACAGAGGTAAGGGGGTGTCTTTGTGGAAGCGGGCACTTTGAAGCTTTTGAGTCTTGTTTTGAGGGGAGGGTTGGTCATTATTGTTTATTTCTTCTTCCCTCCACCCCACCCGAGGCTAGGAAGTGGAGATCTGGGTGGAAAAGGGAAGGGTCAAAGTATTAGTCACAGAAACATGCAGACAAGATTAGAACAGGCAGAAGGGGGCTGGAGAAAGGGCAGAAGGGGGCTGGGACACAGAGATGGGGGTAAGACAGAGAGGCAGGGGGAAGGGGCCTCCATCCTGCCCTCCATCTCCACTCCCGGGGCTGCACTGAGGGACCAGGAATTGGGCCACTATTAGTTCCTGAGCCTGTGTCTGGTCACCCCAGCTAGAGAGTCAGCTCCTGAAGGCCGGGCCCCTGGCCTGATGTGTCCCTGTAATCCTACTAATCCCAGCACAGTCCAGGGGACACGTCTCCATCATTAAAACGAATGCCAAGCCACCTTGTGACCCAGGGCCACACTTGGCTCTCACTTGCCTGTGTCCCATCTATGAACCCAGCGCCTCGGGGCCTTTGGTGGACAGAATCTCAGTCCTCCAAGACTGATCTGATGGGATGACCCTGCTCCTGTGCATGAGGAGGACCCTCCCAGCCCCAAAGCTCCCCCAGAAGAGGCTCTTCCTCGCTCTATATATACGTCGGCCTACCAGCAGCCTGAGCCACTCAGGTGTCTCCCCTCCCCAGCCCCAGAGGCCAGGGCACCAGCTACTGGCATCTTCCTCACCCTATGGGCCCTCTTCCGCCGGTCCATTCGGCCAGCTCACCTGCCTTCGCCCTCAGAGTTAGAAGGACCTGACTTGCGGGGGGGCCCTCCTCAACTCCCCTCCAGACTGGGCACAGATCTGACCTTGCCCGCCATGGCTTTACGCAAATCACCACCACGCGGTGCCCCCTACTGGGAAAGGGCTGACTTAATCCCTTTTGTATCTGTCCCTATTTTAGAGCCACCCGGCCCAGGGGTGGGGAGAGGGTAGCAGAAGGCAGGGTAACACAGGGTGCACAGAGGAAGGGGGGGGTGGTCAGCCTGGGGGTGGAGGAAGAAGAGAGAGAAAGGGGGAGACAGGCACTGGGTAGAAAGGAAGCCAAGGGTCAGGGGAATGGAGGAAGGTCTCTGGGGAAGGCAAGGAGGGAGATGACTGAGATTAGTAAAACCCGACTGTTCCCTCAGACAAATCAAAGTCCAGACACAAAAATGGCAGGTTCGTTAGTAAAAGCAGGAAACAGGGGAATAATTCCCCCGGTCCCCCTCCACCCCAGGAGTTCATGATGCCCCTGCCCCCCAATCCCCCCGCACAGCTTCTGGAAGGGGTGGGGCCAGCAGGGGAAGAGGGCAGAGGGGGGGCATGCGACACAGAACAGCCACCACAGCTAGGATGCATGCAGGTTAGAGGGCCAGGGTGGGGGGCCTGGCCCAGCAGGACAGGTGAGAGAAAGGCAGCCACAGGTGGGAAGGCATGCGGGACCGGGGGGCATTGGGAAGAGCCGAGATGGAGGCGAAAGAGCTGTAGGGGTGCAGGAAGGAGAAGCTTCCTTTCAACGGAGGAAGGGAGAGGAGCCACCACTAGAACAGAGACATGTACAGGTTGAGAAAGAAAGGGATGGGACATTAGACTCAGACCTTCCTCCCCAGAGGGTGACCCAGACACTCATTCCCACCACCCATTCACCACTGATCACTGATCACCAACCCCAGACACGCCTGCTCACACATCACGTCTTACTGAAGGCAGTGGGAGGGAGTCTTGACAGGCTCATTTCCAAGCAGAATCCTTTTCTGTCATCAGAACCACGGCTAGCACCCCAAGAAACGGCAGGTACCCTGCACCCAACCCACACCAATCCACGCAACACAGACAGGCTGGGCCCTGAGTGGAGCTGAGTAGGACAAGAGGAATAAGCCACAGCTCTACCCTGGAAGAGCCACGGCCAGCCAGGGATGAGGGGAAGGAGCCAGGAGACTCAGGAGCCCAGCGCCCAACCTCCGCCGTTCCCCAGGCACGGGGCAGGTGGCTAGAGGTGGCTGCAGGGGGCAGCCTATGACCTGGGTGGGCTCTTAACCCTCCCTACTGGCCCCACCTCTCTTCTGCTCCTCTCCCCCTTAGGCAGGCTGCTAGGATGTGAAACCAGGTCTTGGCCACAAATCCACTCGGGCATTCCATGCCCACCGCACCCCTGGAGGAAAGGCTATGGAAGAGGAAAATACCCCTCTGACATCATCCAGAGCCTTTCCCAGCTCCCTGCTACCATCACACGGTTGCTGACCTTCCTGGGAGGGGGATTATTTGGGGGAGAATAAGACTGTTTTTAACCTGTAGGTAGGCTAGATGGGCTTTGGGGAGTCATGACACCCCTTGGCATTGTATGCAAACGGCTTCAATGGGCTTCTTTTTCCTGTGAGAGTCCACTGCTGTCACCAAATTCTCAGGAGGTTCCTGAGCCAAAGACAGGTAAGGACAACTAGTTTAAGAAGAAGGTCCTGGCCTGCCCTTAGGACTGTGGACGTGGGAGCATGAGGGCATGAGGGCATGAGGACGGAGGACAGCCGAGGGAGCGTGTGCAGCCCTGTTACATGTTTGAGTTTAGCCATCTGCTTGGGGTGGGGAGAAGCTGCAGAGAGAAACAGGTTGGAAAGACACACCAGGAAGATGACCTAACCAGCAGTGATAGCCCCACGGTGAATCCTGATGACTGGATTTAATAAAGTTTGGGAACAGAAACTTCAGGTCACAAATCCTGAGTTCTCCTGTGGCCTTTACCATCTTCCAGAACAATCTCATTTTACATCTCTGACTCTCATCTGTAAAAGGGGTTTAACAACTTCCATCACTCCTGCTTCTCCCAGGCTTACTATGAGGATCAAATGAGATCAATAAAGCGAAAGCACTGAACTCTTCCACTACTTGCTATATGACCCCAGGCCTTCTTGGGCCTCAGTTTCCCCATCTGTTAACTGGGAATAATCTCTGCCTGCTGCCTGCAATCTAGGCATTCGTCGAGTTTAAATGATATTCAAAAGGTGAGAGCTATTTAGAAGAAGCAAAGCCTCCAGTGTCACGAGCAGAGAACACTTCTTTCAGCCTGACCACACCTGACCCAAACTTCTCCACTGGTTGGCCTTTTTGATCCGGATCCACCCTCTCCCCCAAGGAGGAATACTCAAATAACAAAAAGAGTCCATATAAAGAAGTTAGTAAAAATAAATACAAAACCAACCAGAGTCCAGCTGAGGAATGCCCGGGAATCAGAGCAGGTTGAACCCTGTCTCTTTGGGTGCCCGGTTGTCTGACTCCATTCTTGGCTGAAAGAGCTGATCCCTGGGACAGGTATCTGAGGGTTTATGAGGCAACTCAGGCCACCCATGGGCACCAGCTCCGGTTGCCAAGCAGTGATGCTCACGCTAGAAAGCGTGGACTTTGGAGACTTAGAAATTCACAGGGACTTTCCTGGCAAGGGCTGAAACCAGACAGGGTTGTTTGCTTCTTGACCAACTTAACCAAGTCATTCCATCCTTCCCAGGCCCGATTCCTGGGGCATTCTGGGGTTTCATGTAGTTATTTTGGGACTGATTCCCAAGAAAGGACGGTAATAGGATCTCCAATGGGGCCAAATATGCTGTATTCTCCAGGGTTTGCTATGAGAAGGGAATTGCTTCTTTACAAAACATCCCTGCCCTGGAAACACGGAGATAATCAGTTAATATCTCATAAAGCTTAATAAAATTATAATTCCCTTTACAGAGTACAGACGCTTTCACTTCCATTCCCCTTCTTGATCTTCACACTGACCCCATGACATAGGCAATGCAGGTATATCAGCAGCTCGTTTGGTAGCTGAGGAAACAGCTTTAGCCCCAGTTCACACAGTTTTTAACTGAACTGAGACTAGAAGGAAGGGGAGGTTTAGGGCCCTGATTCTCAGATGGTATCCCCAGGGGTTGGCTTTATCTTGCCTCCCTTCTGTCCCTGAAGTCACAGTTCAGCTGTCTAGTGAAGCTCTGTAAAGAAAGAGTTCTAAATGCCCAGCTCCTAACAGGTACTCAGTGGCCTGGCCTGAGGTGTGGGCAGCAGTGAACTCCTAGCAGCAGCAGCTGGAGAACAAGGCCCGTGGAGGAGCCGTGCTGGGACCACCACATGGCTCCACCTAAACACTGGGACGACAGAGTGGCCAAATGAGGTCTTGGACTGGGGAGGGCTAGGCTGGCCGTGGCCACGGGCACTAGCTCAGGACAGGGCAAAGGATGGGACCACCACAGGTCTGTGGGTGCAGGGAAACACAGACCTGCAAGAGTATCAGGACAGGCCAGATGTGGCCTCAGAGGCACATCCTCCTGGGGAGGTGGGGGAGCCACTCAGACAGGAAGCCTTGGCTCTCATGCTTCCCTCCTCTGCAGCCAGGCAGCTACGCAGACCTGGGAGGCTGGGAAGGCCAGGCAGCTGCCCCAAGCAGCGTGGGCCCCGTGGGAGCAGACACGTCCAACTGCAGGGTCCCCAGCCTGGTGCTCAGTCACTCTGCATTATTAATAGGCGATGACTAACTGCCTGCTGCCGCAGAGCCAGGACCGGGCAGGCAGGAGGGAATCCCGGGGGATGGCGCACAGCAGGGCCTGCAGGCATACGCTCCAAGGGGAGGTGAGGAGCAAAGGGCCGCCCTCAGCTCCTCCCCTGCTCCTGCCCTCCCTGTCCCCACAGCCCACCCCCTAAGAGCCCTCACCAGCTCAGAAGCACACGGTTCACGCAGCCCCCGGCTCACACCGGCGTTTACACTTGTAGAATCACCAGCAGAGAATCACAAACACACAGTACAGTCTCCCACTAACGCCCCCTAAATGTCACACCAACATTTACACACAGTCGCACCCACACACCAACACACACCAGCTGTGTCTACACAGACACCCACACCAACACTCACCGGGACTGAGCCCAACCCAAACAGAGGAGCTTGGCGACAAGTACCCCGGCTTCACCCCAGCTGAGCCTCCTCCTCTCACCCCCTCAACAGGGAAGGGAACCAACCCCGGTCAGAGGCCATGCGGGACAGGCAGGGGGCAGACAGGGGACAGGAGATGGAAGGGAAGGAAGGAAGACAGTGTGAGACACAGTGTTAGTCAGAGCAGCAGGGTGGTGGGGGAACTGGACACTGTCCCTGGTGGGGGGAAAAGACCATTCATGCCATGCAAGATGTCGGGGGAGACGGAACCAGGACCCCTCAAGACTGAGAAGTGAGGGAGGGGATGCTGCTTCTTCCCTGGCAGCCAGCATGGGGCAGCTCCTAAACTGGTATGAATGGTGATTTGAAGGAGCTCTGGACCGGCCCCAGATGGCTCTGCATCCCCCAAGGCCACCTCCCTCGCTGCAGCCTGTGGAGCTGGCTGCCACTGGAGGCCTCACCCCCAGCCCCCTCCCCCAACTCAAGGGGCCTGTCCGGGAACTGACAGTCAGCAGAGCGTAGCATGTCATGGGATGGTGTTTTCCATGGATTTTCAGGAGATCAAGAAAGAAGCTAAATCAAAGAAAAGAAACAAGGGGCAGGGCAGGGGAGAAAAGGAAAATAAAGCAATAAAATAAGCAGCCTGGCATCGGGGCTGGTCTAACCAGAGCCAATGAACATGGGGACTGCCCCAGGTCTCTCTGGCCAGGAATCTGAATTCAGAAGTGGGGGGTTAGGGCAGGGACAGACCAAATTCCTCAATTTCCGTTTGCTTTTGGATTTGAGTTTGAACAAAAAAAAAAAAAAAAAAGAAAGAAAGAAAGAAAAGGGAAAGAGAAAACTAAAAGAGAGAAGCAAAATCTAAAGATTGTCCAGGACGCAGAAAACAATAGGAAGAGCAAAACAACCAAAACCAAACGGGGAAAGGAAACGAAAGAGGCAGAATCCAACAGTTAAAAAAACCCACGGCAAACCAAACGGTAAGACAATTAGAGTGATATCTACCAGATAATGCAGTTTGTTTACCATAGCGTGTCCAATGCCTGCGTGCTTCACCGGAGATATGGGGGAAGGGGGTGGGGTGGGGGGTCAAAGAAAACAACAAAGACAACAACAAAAGAACAGAACGAAAAGAAAAGAAAAAGAAAATGACCAACTGTGAAACTCAAGGAAGGAGGAAAAATATATATCCGTATATGTTTGGTTGTTCAGACCCTCCCACCTTAAGCTCAGCTGAAGTATTTTGTTTAAAGAAAATTAAATTATAATGGGAGGGAGAAATAAAACACACACAAAAATTAAATCCCTTCTCCCAATCCCCTCCCCCCCAACCCTCCTCTGGATTCCTCTCCCCGCCATCATCCCCTCCGGGAAGAGCCGGCTGCAGAGAAGGGGAACAGTTAAAGACCTTGGTTAGTAGAGAAGAAAACAACAAAAGAACTGGACCAGGAAAGCAAAGACTTAAAGATGGCCACATTCCGCGATGAGACAGAAAGGTTAGTTCGGATTTTCACGCATACCTTGCCCCACCTGTCCCTGCCCATCCCTTGGTCCCCCAGGTTATAAGCGTGTTAGTCACACACACAGAGTTGGCAACGGGGTTTTCCAACAGAAGGTGAGAGAGGGAAGGCAGGCAGTTAAGAAGCAGACCCAATTATGCAGTATTAGTAAGTCCTATGGGCTGAAATGTTAGGGAGTTGAGGGGAAGGGAGGGAGGGGAACAGGGTGTGAGAAAGGGATGGGCTATTGACTCAGGGAATGGACGGATGGGTTTGTTGGCTAACTGGTCAACCAGATGGCTTTCCAGAGAACTGGCTAAAGAGCAAGTTGGTACTGGCCAACTGGCTGACCAGTGACCATGTCGAGTTAATGGGTTAACTGGCTGGTGATGGGCCAGCTGGCTGTCAGACTGGGAGAAGAGTGGCCAAGGCCCCCAGAGAATCCCAGGACTGGCTCAAATGAGAGGCAATTTCATTTGGAGGCAAGGAGAAGGTGTTCCCAGGGAGCATAGGAGGGGATATGGGTGTCTGCTTTTCCTGGGGATAGAGGATAGCAAATAGATCCAGGGAGTCATGGTGGAGGGAGGGGCAGCTCTGTTTTTGGCAGGGGGGTGGGGGGAGGGTTGGGATATTTTTCTTCCCATTTCTGTTCCTTGAGAAAGGAAGAAAGAGTAAGTCACCACCAGAACAGGGAAAAGGAAACTTGCCCTCCATGGGCTGGCAGAAAGCTCACTCTCACATCAGAGCTAATCATCCCAAAACCTCCTCCCTCCCCTCCGCCCTCCCACAGAGAACTGACTCCTCCTTCCTGCCTAAACTGACCTTTCAGAGCCCATATTACCCCCAAATTTCCCCCAGTTCTTCAATCACCCCATGCCTATTCTCTTATGCTCCTCTGGGCAGCTGTTCCTCCCAGAATGAAGTACCCCCTCACCACCACCACTCCTATAAGTCCCTGGAATTGGTCAGGCTTTCCCAGCAGCCCAGCCTCCTTCCACACACACCCACAGACCCCCGTGCCTCTGCTCCCCACAGCCAGCAGCAAAAATTCACTCCCCCCCACATACCACACCATAAAAAGGAGCAGAGAGGCCCACCTCCCTCTAAAATCCCTTACTCCTCTGTAAACTATAAGCCAGCTTCTTCTACCCCAGACTCTAGAGGCCCCGCCACATAGCCCCGCCCCCATGTGGCTTAATGTTCATTTCCTCTCCTCATGGTCAAAGAACCACCTTCAAAATTACCCTTTGAGGAGGAGATGGCAAAGGGGCTGAGGCAGCTTCACTTAGTGGATCAGAGATATTGGGACACTACTGCTTCATGTCCATCAAATACTAAACTGTGCGCCCGGGAGTGTGACTGTGAGAAGGAGAGGTCTTCTAGAGACAGATCCATTAGTTAGAGAGTTATTATAACCAGTGGGCACAGGACTAATTCAGTAAGACAATTAATAAGGGCCTTGTATCATTAAAAATAACAGAATTCAATATTAAGCAGCTAGAAGAAGTGCTAAATAACCAATATTAACTATTAGTGATGCAGAAACAGTTTACATAGCAGGAAGACAAGAGTCTAACTGCAGATGCAGAGGCTGGAACAGGGGATAACACGTGGTACAAGGATTGGTCCTATCAGCCAGTAGGACCGTTGGGAAATGAAGAGGCCAACTAGTCAGGACAAGGAACCATTAGCTTCAGGGCAGCTAAACCCATGGCACAAAAAAAGGTACAAGTGCTCTGGTATCACTGCACTAGTCAAACAAGATAGGGGAAAAAAGGTATTCGAGGTAAAAATCCAGCTACTACTCTTTTTTAATTAGAACTGGTTGTGGAGACTAAAACAAGGAAAAAAGAGTTTTCGACTTTCATGGACAACTTCAATTTTTTAACAAGTACAAGAGCAAATTAAGAAACAAGATTGAGGGCTTCCCTGGTGGCACAGTGGTTGAGAATCTGCCTGCCAATGCAGGGGACACGGGTTCGAGCCCTGGTCTGGGAAGATCCCACATGCCGCGGAGCAACTAGACCCGTGAGCAACAACTACTGAGCCTGAGTGTCTGGAGCCTGTGCTCCTTAGCAAAAGAGGCTGCAACAGTGAGAGGCCCGTGCACCGCGATGAAGAGCGGCCCCCACGCGCCGCAACTAGAGAAAGCCCTTGCACAGAAACGAAGACCCAACACAGCCAAAAATAATAAGTAAAAAAAAAGAAACAAGATTGAGGGAATTCCCTGGTGGTCCAGTGGCTAGGACTCCACGCTTTCACTGCCAAAGGCGCGGGTTCAATCCCTGGTCAGGGAACTAAGATCCCGCAAGCCGTGCAGCACAGCCAAATTAAAAAATAAGAAAGAAAGAAACAAGATTGAGAGGGCCTTCCACTGATGTGTCAGGAGACCCGGGCTTCCTCTGATAAATAGTGAGGTTGTGGTGGGCGAGACGGGGCCCCTCTAGACCTAGGTATTGCAGATCCAGAACCCAGTCCATGGTGATCATGCCCGAGGGGGCAATTGTGGCCAAATACTAGAGTGGAGCCTCCACTGGAACCCATCCTGGCACCTGTGACGCAGCAGCCCACGCCTTCCCAAATGGCAGGATCGGGAGGGCTTGAGGCTTCAGACTAACAAATCAGCAAGGAAAGCTTTGCCCCACCCACAGAAACAGCTAGAGGGCTCCTGGAGCCCACGAGCACAAGGATGACAGTGCATGATGAGGGAGGAGGGCATGAAGAAGTCAGTCATTGTAGCAAGTGTAACTTACCATGGCCAAGGGCCTTTGACAAAGCTCTACCCCATCTTCACCTTGATCTATCGGCATAGCTCCAGCCCTTCAAGAAAGCCAAGAAGGGGATTGTACGCACAAATCACAACAGTCTGAGTGAAGGCAATCTCTGTGGAGCTTGAGCAAGAGACGCTCAGGACAAAGAAAAGAGGATTCAGAGATAAGAGGGGCCCATTTTTCCAAAAGACAAGCAGAACATTTAGATGTTTCAAGATTTCGGAACACCCAAGAATGGCGGTACCACAAGACAAACGACAGGCACCTTAGCAGTGCGCACCAAGGCCGACAGCCAGGCCCTCCCGGGAGGCAGGAAAATGGAGTCAGACTCCCATCCTCCCACTTCCTGCGGGACAGCCTTGGGCCAGCTCTTCAACCTCGCTGGTGAAACAGGAGTATCTCCCACTTCACAGGATTGTTAGAAAAGTTAGGTGAGATTCAAAAGAGAAAAGAGACCCTTGAACTTGGGGGTTCCGGAGGAGGAGAGATGTGAGGGTGCAATCTCAACAATGCTGTAAGAAAGGGACAGGTCCTGAGGAGACTCTGAGGGGGCGGGAGAGTAAAGTGAGGTAGAGCTTTTCCCAGAGGACAAGAGATATTTCTGGGCTCGTATGAAATAGATCTACTGGATCCTCATGTCCAAAACCTCACCAACTGGCTTCAAGAAAGAGCCCAAAGGAACCAGCAAAACCACTAGAAAAACAAATAAAAACACTCAGTAGTTGCTGGTATTAAGCCCTCAAGGAGCTTACCATGTAGAAATAGAGAAAAGAGGTGAACACAAATCATTGACCATGCAGACGGAGTGTGATGATAGGGCCAGAACACAGCAAAGAGGGAGACTGGCCCGGGGACCCAGAGGATCAAGGAAGGCCTTACAAAAAAGGTGGCGGTTCAGCTGGGCCTGAAGGATTGGAAAAAAAAAAAACCCACAACTAACAATAATGACGACAGCAAGCCCTCCGCTGCTCACGCGGTGCCAGGCACAGGCCACCACCTCAGTTAGTCCTCAAAGGCCCCTCTCACTTTGCACAGAGAGGTTACATTACTTGCCTCAAGTCACTCCAACTAGTGGCAGAGCTGGGATTTGAACCCAGTCTATCCGACCCGAACCCCAGCTCTAGGGTTTCACCCGGCAGAAAGGAGGGTGAATGGTGGTGTTGGCGGGAGCTCTGTGGGAATGAGGTGGGCAGCTCGGGAAGCCAGTATAGACAGGGTGTGTACAGCACCACAGTTAGGCCCTAAGATGGGGCGTGTGACAGGCCAGAGAGGCAGGGCAGCCCAGGCCGGAAGGGGAGGGAGTCCCAAGTGCCTGCCAGGCCCCATCCTTGGGGGATGTCCCTCCTTGGGGCCCAGGGGGGCTCCCGAAAATCTCCCCACTGAGGAACGGCCTCATGGGAGCTGAGCAGGTAGAAGCTCCACGTGATATTTTGGGAGCCAGCTTGTCTTCCAGAGTTCATGCTGGCTAGTGATGGTGGGGGGAGGCATACTGGGTGTGGGAGGAGGGTGGGCCCAGGATTAAAAATAGGCCTCAGGGAATCCTCAGAGGGAATTATTCCTGCAAAGATCCCCCAAGAGACACCACCAGGCACAGGGTCCTCAGGGCTGGGCTCGGAGGGAGAGGAGGGCGAGAGCAGGGTGTGGTCTGAGTCAGGTGTCCTCCGGTCCTGACTGCAATGTTCTAGGAGTCTCTGGATGATTCCGGGGACCACTATCTGGTTCAGGGGAGGGGTTGAAATGCCTCCCACCAGTCTCCCGAAGCTGCAGGACCAAGAGGAAGGGAGACCCCTCAGTGCTTGCCCTGGGGCAGGCTCTCCCCAGGAGGCAGTCTCCCCAGCTGTTCTAATCACTTGGGGAAAACAATGCGGATCCCAGTGTCCTCAGACCCCAGCCATCAACCCTAAAGGCAGAAGCAGATGTCATTTCTTACCTCAGCCCCCCACCCCCGTCTTTGCTCCTGGCCACTCCCAACCCAATGTCACTCCTAAGATCATAAAAGGATCTTTCCAATCCCAGGACACCACGTGGCCCCTGTATAAATGTGTCTGCACAGGGTTTCTCCCCTTCGTCGCACTACTGACATTTGGAGCCAGATAATTCTTTGCTGTGGGGCTGCCCTGTGCATTGTGGGATGTTTAGCAGCATCTTGGCCTCTACCCACTACATTCTAGTAGCACCCTCCCCGAGCTGTGACACCCAAAATGCTTCCAGACATTGCCAAGTGTCTCCTGGGGGGCACTCCGCCCTCGGTTGAGAACCACTGCTCTAGGGACAGCAGGACCCAATAAATTATTAGAAGCCCTGAAAGACAGGCACTCAAAAGGCCTGGTGAGGATGGACTTGGTCACAGGCTAGGCCCCGAGCGAGGGCAATGAATCCAGAGCACAGCCTTAGGGCTGCCATTCCATCCCCCTGATGGTCACAATGACCAAAAAAGGGCTGCAGCTCATATTTACGGATGTGGACTGAAGTCAAATAAATCTCTCCAGAAACCCTTTCTAAGGAGACCTCTCAATCAAAATCTTAAAGCAGACACCCTCTTTGGCCCCGAAGGCTTATGTTCAGGTCAACATGACCTGACTCTGCTCTGACCCATCCGGTACAGCAGGCCAGGGGGACGTGGTCACCAGTTACCAGCTCAGACCCAGGACTCTGTGAGCCCCGGGAAGAGGCTACTATAGGTCCCTGTCCACACTCAGTACTGCTGAGGCCAGGCCTCACCCCCTCCGTACGGCGTTCCCGCCTTCCCTGGTCACAGACCTCTCCCTTCTCTCTAGGTCTCTCGAGTTCCTAGAACGTTTAAGATTCCTGCCGCTCAGCTGGCCCTCGTGTGGCTTTGTTCTGTTCACTTTTAACAGACTCATCCTGTGTCCTCAAGAGCCGAAGGGCTGGGAGGGCCGGGCCCATCTCTTTTTTCCCTTGGTATCCAGTATAGATGGACAATATATTGGCCAAAGGACACGTGGATAGGGACTCTGGGCTTGTAGCATGTTGCAAAAGGCAGCACCAGGTGACAGACAGCACTGGGCCTGGGGAGGGAACATCAGCAAGAAGGCAACTCCGCCCACCCCTGCAGTAAATGTGGGTGGAGCCTAAAAGTATGACAAACAGCGCAAACACTCAGGTTTGCTACAAGACAGCCCTCCGGCAGGGTCAGGGGATGATGCGACATGAAGGGGGCACCACCCTGAGGAGGAGTGCTGCTCTTCAGAGCTCGGGGCGCACTGAGAGCAGATGCCTGGGTGGGAGCCCGACTGCAGCAGGGAGCAGCGGCTCGGAAAGAGCAGGCGGATTAGTCACGGTGTCCCTACAGCAAGGGGAAGGCACCAGAGGAGGGGGACTCCCCATTAGATCGTCACTCAGTGGGTTGAAGAAGCGCAGGTAAGAACAGTGTGAGGTCAGCCGGAATCCCGCCCCCACCCACCATGAGCCTTTCAGGGGGAAGAAGGAGAGGAGGAGAGGGCAGGTGACAAAGACGGTGAAGAGGAGAGACATCGGAAGTTCAGCCACCAGGAAGCTCAGCTAGAACCAGGAGATACAGAGCAGATACCTAGTAAGAGAAGGGCTACAAACCAGCCAAGACAGCACCTCCCAGGCATAGAGGCTCCGTGTTCCTGGTTGCACTGAGCTTGCTGGGGGTGGAGCTGGAAAAGTGTCCCTGCCACCAGTTACAGAAACTGGTGGACCCGGAGAGAAGGACCAGCAAGAGTCTGGGCACCTGGGCCTCAGGTGCCAAGCGATCAGGGCACGGAGTCAGAAGGTGGATCCAGGAGCCACTGAGGATGCACAGCGGCTTCTCCTGCTTTGGAAGAAGGGTCTGGCTTGGACTCTGCTTGAGGCAGGAACTTCTCAGGGCTGGAAACAAACTGTGGAGGCTGCTGTCAAGCAGAAGCCCGGCCAGAGGGAATGCTTCGCCTGCCATAGCCACCCTGTGCCTTGTGAGAGGCAAAGAGGCCACTGCACTGAGAGGATAGCGCCAATGCCCAGAAGCATCAGCCCCCAGGGACAGGGGGGAGTCTGGGAGATGGAGCTGAGGGGATGCTGAGGACACTGTCCTGCCTGCAGGGGCTGCCCCAAGAGTCTCCTCGAGCTCCCACATGGGCTGGCCTGGAAGCCACGGAAAGACAGCCACCGACCCATGGGAGAGCCTGCACCCCTTCGGAGGGACAGGAAGGGACAGGAGAGAGAGGGTACTGCCCGGACGAGAGGCAGGACCAAGCACCTCGCCAGTCCGTTCCCCTCTCACGCCTGCTGCCCCGACCTTGCTCTGAGCCCAGGCCTGCCTCTGCCCTAGAAAGGCCCCGCCTAAGGGCAGGCCACACCCCACCCCACATGGCCCAGGCTTCCTGCCCTAATGGTACACCAACTCAACCAGAGTCTGGCCAGAGTCTCCCCATCCCGTAGCCCCCAAGGGCCCCACCAGTTCAGGTTCTATCTCATTCCTCCCAGCCCCCCAGTCGCCCTCCTGCCAGATGACCTGATTCCTCAGCCCCAACCCCTGAACCCGGCCCCTGGCACCAATCGGAGCCTGGCCCTTCCTCTTCCCTCGGGCTCCGGCCCCGGGGCAGCCTCCTCCCCAGCGCAGCATCCTGGTCCTTGAAGCCTGCACACTGCAGGCTGTGCTCCTGGACCCTCCCAGCCCACCCGCCCGCGGCCTAAACCTTCTTCAGAACCACGCCTTGCTGCTGGCCCTGAAGCCTCGCCCCACACCCCAGGCAGCCCGCTCTCCCCACTCCGGTACTGTCCCAGATACAGCTGGCCCCTGGCCTTCTTGCTCCCCCTACCTGGCGCAGGTTTCGAGTGACCCGGACGTCGTGCCAGGCGTTGTCGTTGAACTTGCCGTTGACGGGTTCCACAAGGGCCTCAAAGGCTCCCGAGCCCAGGTTGATGACAAGCCAGACGGCCCCAGATTTGAGGGACAGGTTGACATAGTCGGCTGACTTGCCCGTGTGCAGCATCAGCCCGTTGCGCTGCAGGGTGCGGAAGGCCAGCGTGATCTCGTCCGTGCTGCTCTGGATCGGGTTGTGTGACAGGTCATAGCAGAAGAACTCATTGCCTTTGAAGGTCGCCACAAACTCCTCCTTGCCTGGACGCCGCGGTGGGGAAACAGGAGAGGGCTGAGTGGGGCAGGGCACTCCAGACCCTCCCTCTTCCCCTCCAGCCACCCAGGCGCAGGTCCTGGGCACCGGGAGCCCCTCGATCCCAACTGCAAGCTTTAGGCTCTCTCCCCTCCCCGTGCTGTCCACCCTCCTCTCTGGACCCTGCCGTCTTCGATGTCAGAAGTCAGCTTCCCCCACGTCTGTCTCCAAAGCAGGAGGCTGCTAAGTGGCTCTCACACTGACAGCTGACAACTAAGCTGCCACAGGGCCAAGCGAAGCAGGCGTTCTCACTGTCTCCTCCCCCACTGGCCCTCCATCGGCCACCCCTTAACAAAAGGATGTGGTACAGCAACAGGAAACTGCACCGGACATCTTCCCAGAGTGCCCCCTATGGCGGGGCACCAAGGGTCTCCTGAGTGCAGCCCACCTCCCCCTCCCGCCTCTTCTCCAGTGATGGCCATTCTCAGTGCCTGGGGACGGTCTGAGGCCTCACCACATGGGATGGGACTAGTAGGCCTACTTTGTAGCAGTGAGCAGATGAGGAGAATGGGGTGGAGGAGGCAGGGGGAAGACACATGGGAGTGCGATGCAGGTGGCAAGGATGTGTGTCAGGGAGCAGTGGGCCATTGGGCGGGGCTGACACAGGTGGCCACCATGCCAGCTGTCACCGCCCCCCCAGCTTCCTAGTCCAACCTGAGAGGACAGCACAGACAGGCCCTAGGCAGAGAGCCTCCAAGGGTCCCCAGAGGGCAGGTGTGGGACCCTGTGTGCCAGGAGATGGCTGGGGGCAAAAGTGCATAGGCAGGCCCGGCCCTTGTGCGTGTGTGTGTGAGTGTGCGTACACGGGTAAGCGCCCTGCATGGGGCTTCTTCCACTGGCACGCTTTCAACAGGAGTGAAAACAACTGGAAGGGCCTTAGGGATTTTTAGCATTCTGTAAGTGGGTGACAATGGCTCCGTGCAAGGAAGGTGGGTCCCAGCCCCACACCTTCACAAGCCGGAGCCCACACAGAGGGAAGAAAACAGGCTGTGGAGTCAAGGGAGCGCAGAGGACCTGGACTCTGACAGTGACTCATTTCTCCTCCCAGAAGGCGGTGGCACAACAGCTGGGCCCACCCACCTTGCAGGGTGGATGTGGGGGCGAACAAGATGGCCGGCCAAGGGCCTTCATGGAGTGCAGAGATTCTCAGCACAGGCCCCCAGGCCCAGGAAGAAGCAGGGCACGATGCCGGTGCAGGGGGCACACGCGGCCTTCAGAGGCCCCCGCCCCCCCTGTGGGCCGGGCCCCAGCAGCAGGAGCCGCGTGTGGAAGCCGTGGCTCTCCGGGTGCATCTCCTGCAGATGCCTCTCCCCTGCACAACGGCCCCACTCTCTCCCTCCGGGCAGTCTGCCCACAGACTCAGTCCTCACTGCTTCCGGATGCCAAGGCACCAGCTGCTGCCCCAGAGCCTGGCACCTCACTCACTGCAGCTGGCCAGGCCCGGTTTCCTGAGGTCACAGGGCAGCGAGGCTGGTGGGGCATGGGCCACATGGGGACAGCCACAAGCCCCACTCTGCCTACCTTGGGGCTCCAGTGGGAAGGGCCAGAAAACAAAGATGAGGAGTCAAGGAGAAACAAGAAGGGAAAGACTGGTGATGTGGAGGGAGGCCACGTAGAGAAGGAGAAAGATGGACCATGAGAGACAGAAGGGAAATGGAGACAGCGCAGAGCTGTGAGGGACCAAGAGGTGATGGGGGGAAGCAATCTGGATAAAGACGAGGGCAAGCTGGGAGGGGACAGGTAAGGGTGATGGGAAGAGGGCCCGCAAGGAAAAAGGGACAGAGACCTCCCAGGAAAGGAAGCCAAGGGTTTCTTAGGGCCTTGCTGTTTCCATAGCAACCAGGCCTGCTGCCCAGGCACTGGCAGAGCGGGAGGGGGAGGGGGGGCTCAAGGACCAGAAAAGGGAATGTGTTTGACCTTGAGTTTGCTCTGCATCCTACTCCCTCCCTGAAGCCGGGCCTCCCCTTCCACTCCCTCACCTTCACTGCAGTCAAAGAAAATATTAAAGGGAGAGTCAAAAAGAAAGAAAGGAAAGAATAAGGCAACCACGTGAAAAAGTGATTGGAACAGAACAAAAGAGGCCAGTAAAAAGGAGAGAGGCGGTCCTAAGGCTGGACCACGGCTGCCAAGGCAAAGTGGAGAAATGAGGCCATTCCTCGACTCCTCTGGGCTCTGGCTCTGGTCTCCTAGGAGAGGAGGCAGAGCCAGCCACTCTGCAGCCAGAGTCTACATGTTCTTCAACGCCTGTCACCGCCATGGACCCAGGTAGGCCCAGGGATGGAAAGAGGCTTGGAGCAGCCAGAGGGAACCTGAAAGAATTGGGGGAGAGCGACAAAATAGATGAGCAAATGCGAACAAGAAAACCCAAGGTGGTGGGAAGGACAGAGATAGCCCCTGAGTGGGGAGGAGGCAGTAGGACCTCTAGGGATTAGTGTGTCAGGTAAGCAAGTGGGGGCTGCCCTGACAACCGTGCTCAGAAGAGCACCAACCAGATCTAAGAGGAGCGAGACCTGAAACAGCAGGGGGCGCTCTCCCCCACCTCACCGCGCGGACGACCCCGGAACCACAACTCCCAGCAGCACTTGAACAGTTACCGGCTCCTAACAGCCCCTGGCACTGGAAGGGGGTCATTGCTGATACCTGTTTATCTCCCAGGGTCGGGGAACGTGGAGCCCCACACGTGTCCACAGTCAAGCTGAATGTGGCTAGAGACCAGTTGCTGTGGTCCTGGATCTCTAATGGCCATGGGGGGGCAGGCCCAGCTCAAAGCCCTCTTCTGGGAAGGTCTCCAGCCCCCTTAGCCCCTCCCTACGCTCAAGCACTACAGCTGTCTGTTCAGCTCATTTGGCTCTTACTGCCTAGTAACATCTTGTACTGCTCCCTTGAGAGGAAGTGTGATGTGAGAAAGAAGACCTGGGCACTAATGCTGGCTCTTGCACCAGCTTTGTGACTTTGGCCAAGAGGCAACATCTCTAAGCTCCAGCTTCCTCCTCAGGACAAAGGAACTCATCATCGGCCTACCTCACAGGTCGCCGTGGGCATCTAGAAAGAGACCACACCAGGTGAGGCTTCATAAACTGTAAACCATTCCACAAATAAATGACTCTTACGCTGGGATGTAACTTTCTCTGTGTGTATGTGCTGCCTCTCTCTCTAGATCAATGAATAAATTAACTCCTCTGCACAAAGTCTGCACTTTCCCTATACTTCGCACGTACCACACTTTATTGTAGTTCTTTGTTAGAACATCAGTGAGCCCCTTGAGAACAGAGCCCGTTCACCCATTTAAAATAAATCTGCTGAGCACACACCTACATATGTGCCAGGAGCTGTGGAAAGCATCAGGGGTACACGAACGAAAACACCCAATCACCGTCCTCAGGGAGCTCGGTGGAGTTGGGGAGGCAAACAGGTAAAGTGACAGTTACTCGCTGTGTGGCGAGTGATGTAATGGATGTGTAGACAAAGGGAACGCCGAGCAGCTTCTGGGTTTGCCTGGGGAGTTTGGGGGAGACTTCCAGTGTGGTGGCCTGGCTGCTTTTTCGAGAGTCAGCTGAAAGAAATACCAAATGGTTGGGGAAGAGGGCAGGGATGGCAGAAATGCAGGCCAACAGAACAGCAAGTACTAAAGAATGGGACTTGATAGCCCCAGGGCTTGGCACCCACTGGAACTCCTTGAGGGGTTGCTACACTGCCCTGTAAACTTCTTAGGGAAGAGAGTCTCTTAAGAGAGGCAGCCTCACACAGGTTTGAGCCCTGGTCCGGGAAGATCCCACATGCCGCGGAGCAACTAAGCCCACGAGTCACAACTTCTGAGCCCACGTGCCACAACTGTTGAAGCCCGCGCGCCTAGAGCCCATGCTCTGCAACGAGAAGCCACTGCAGTGAAAAGCCCGTGCACCGTAACGAAGAATAGCCCCCTCTCGCTGCAACTAGAGAAAGCCTGCGCACAGCAACGAAGACCCAACACAGCCAAAAATAAATAAATAAAATAAATAAATTTATTTTTTAAAAAAAAAGAGAGAGAGAGAGGCAACCTCAGTGAAGAAAAAAAAAAGGAGCTTGAAACCTACAGCCCTGAGACAGGATAAAGGGCCCCGGGCTGGCCTCAGGGGCATTGGCAAGCGTCAGTTTCCTCATCTGTAAACCAAGGGCAATGAGCCCTTCCACAGGGGGTTGTGAAGGCTCATTTAGGTGACACATGTGATACACAACTTATTATAAATGCCACATCTCCCAACCAGAATCTCCCTGGGCTGACACCTATCGTGCTTGCAGAATTTGATGGTTAAATGGGGGGCTGACCCTGCTGCCTAGCCACTCTCCCAGAGAAACAGATACTTTCTAGTCATCCCTGTTCTTTGGCCTGAACAACTACCACAAAAAGACATCTGTGGGGACTTCCCTGGCAGTCCAGTGGTTAAGACTCAGCACTTCCACCACAGGGGGCATGGGTTCAAGCCCTGGTCGGGGAACTAAGATAAGCGTGGCCAAGAAAAAAAGGACATCTGTGTTCTAGAAAGAGGTCATCAGGACAACTGGGCTTTGGGAAAGAAATGGAGGTTTGTGGCCGTTTACACCGAGGCAGGTACTGCGGGTGGACCTCCGAGGGAGTTGAAGGGTACATGCCTCTATTGACTCAGCTGCCCTCCAGAAAGTGAAGTTGGCCTACAGAGGGTGAGGGCTGGGCTCTCTAGGGACCGTGGGGTCACTGACCTTTTGTCGGCTGGTGCACATCGCTGGCTCCTCCTCTCCCGGCCCCCCCCTCGGAGAACAGTAAGGACCCTACTGGAGAAGCAGAATTGGGGAGTCAGGCACAGGGGGCTACCCAGGCAGTCCCACCCCAGCCTTGAGGCGATGGAGGGCCCTGTCCAGGGCAGAGGGCCGGCTTGGAGGTACAGGGTCAGGGTGGGGTGCTGCTCTGGGGACTCGCTCGCTTCAGGGCCTCTGGGGAAGGAGCCAGTTGACAAACTGGGAACCATCAGCCCCACAAACCCCGTCAGACTCACGACCACTGACCTCCCCTTCCTTGCCCAGGGGCGGGGAGACGAGCAGAGGAGCAGAGGCCTCGCTGCTGGTTCAGGAGCCCCTTCTGCCCAACAACGTGCAAACAGGTCAGACCTCTGGCCCTGGGGGCCCTGACCTCCCATCCAGATTCTCCCCCACTCTCGGCCGCGCTCTGCTGGGCCAGGTTCCTCTTCTTCAACTAGTCCAACAGCCTGACAGAGCACCCCTCTTCCAAAACCGCCCCGTTCCCACACCAAAGCCCTCTTCTCCTCTTTGCCCATCCTCGAGGCAAGCTGGTTCTCCCTCTACACCTGTTCCTTTACTGCAGTGAGTGCTCTCAATGTTGCCTTCATCCACTTCTTGGCCAGTTAGGCCACGGAGCTTCCCAGGGGCAGGGCCACGTGCTCTGTTTGCTCCTTGTCCCTCCACTGCCCTCAGCAGGGCTGCGCACACCAGGAGGTCCTGCCTGGCTGAGCTCACAGTGGGTGTGGGAAGGCCTTTCTCGGGGAGGACTTCCCGCTCGCCACCGCCCAGCGCCCCCAGCCCAGGCCTCCAGAGTCCCGCAGGCACTCGTCACCATGTCTGGCCTCCAGGCTGCCTTAAGTTCTCCACCCAGCCCTGACCAGCGGCTCCCAGGCACCACACCTACTGCCAGACCCCACGAGATGGTTCTTACGGGGAACTCAAAAATGGAGTTTAAAAGTCCTGGGGGCTTCCCTGGTGGCACAGGGGTTGAGAGTCCGCCTGCCGATGCAGGGGACACGGATTCGTACCCCGGTCCGGGAAGATCCCACATGCGGCGGAGCGGCTGGGCCCGTGAGACACAGCCACTGAGTCTGCGCGTCCGGAGCCTGCGCTCCGCAACGGGAGAGGCCACAACAATGAGAGGCCCGCGTACCGCAAAAAAAAAAAAAAATGTCCTTGTCTGGGCCCTTATTCCAACCCCAATCCCCAGAACTGAAGCTAGAATAACACCTGGGCTGTGGCCTTTCGGGAGGTGGAGGGGTGGCTTTAGGGATCCTTCAGGGCTTCATCTAGGACAAAGGTGAGCCACAGCCAGCAAACCCAGAATCAGGCACTGAGATGCAAGAAGGATGTGAGTAAACCCACCAGGCCCTGACTCCCCACTCGGGACTTCCTCTTTCCCCACATTTCTTACCATAATTTCACATCCTTGCAAGAATCCCAGGCCTCTACCTCCCCAGACCTAAATCCATCCCAAATTCCCGATCTGAGTCTCTCCCGACAGCCCAGCCTTCATCCTGTAGGCTTCTCCTGCCTACAGGCTAAGGATACCACCCTGTCCTTATGGAAGATGAACCCCAACAGAGGACCAGCGGGGCAGGGAAGCAGTGCCTGAGGATCTGGGAGGGAGTCAGCAACAGGGAGGTCAGAGCTAGGGGATCAAGGTCAGGACTCCTGGGGTCTGTCTCCAGGTTTGCCGAACACCAGGGCTTTTAAAGATGGTAAGGACTTGGTCGAAGGGAGGCTAAAAATAGATGAGCAGTCCCAACAGTACCACCAATTAAACGCTGCGTAATCACTAGCAAGTCACCTCATCTCTCTGGACCTAAATGTCCTCATCTGTCAAACAGGGTCAGGAGACATCCAGAAGACACAAGGGTGAGGGTGTACGGGGGTGGGGGGAACTGCTGTGGAAAGGGGGCATCCCACAGCGATGAGGGGAATGAGGCTGCCTAAAACCCACTTCCTCCAGCCCATGCTTTTCTCTTTTTATTTGGGTTCACAGAAAAGAAAGAATGAGCAGAATGAGCAGAAGGAAATAAAACACCACGAGAAAGAAAAAAAAAAAAGCAGATACACTATCAGGAAAACGCAAAAAGGTGACTGGAGACAACGGCAGGAGTTCAAACATCTCTTGATGTCAGAAACCAAGGTGGGATGAGGGCGGATGGAGTGTGTCGGGGGAGGTGGGAGAGGGGAGAGCACACATGGGGACCAGCCCCCACCCACCCCAGCGCCCAAATAAAATAAAGACAAGGCAGAGGAAGGGGGTAGGAAGGCAGGAAGGAGGCGGGACAAGTGGAGGAGGGGGTAGGGGGGCAAGGTGGGGGTGGACAGAAAATCCAGGTGCAGGTTGGGGGCCATCCAATCCAATCCAATCCAAACCAAGCCAGAACTTCAAACCATACCTTCGCTGTTTAACGTCAGGTGAGCCGGACCTTGGAAAGGGAAGGAGAGAAAGAAAGAAAGGAGACAATAAAAGAAGAAAAAAGAAAGAAAAGGGGAAAGAAACAAAGAAAACACGAGTCATCAAAATCAGCCAGAGAGAGGGGAGAAAAAAGCTTTTGCTGCCACAATTTAAAAACCCTTTTTAACTTGTGACAGACATCGGGGGAAAGCCCCCAGCCCAGAGCTGAGGAAAGGGGCCCGATGCCAAAACAGAGGGTGGAGGGCATGAGAAGCGGGGCGAGAGAGAGAGAGAGAAGGGGGGCGCCGGAGACAGTGAAGGGGGTACAGGCAGAACCAGAGGAAGGATTGGGGCAGGGAGTCACTGCAGGGGGAGAGGAGATTTTGGTTTCTTTTTTTTTCTTCTTGCCGGAAAAAAAAAAAGGAAAAGGAGGAGAAGCATGAGGCTGGGAGGGCTGCTTTTTCCTTTTTCTTTTTTTCTTTTTTTTTTCTTCCGGGAGGCGGAGAGAAAAAAAAACAGTCAACGAGAAAAACGATTCGGATGGAGGAGAAAATAAAACACGACACAAAAATCAAAGCCACCTGGAGAGAGAGAGAGTGTCCTGTTAGCGCGGGATTGAGCAGACAAGAGGGATATCCAAACCCCCCCACCCCACCCCATCCCGTTACCCCTCGAGCCTGGCAGAGACCAGGAAGACGGGGGTATGAAGAGCCTGGACCTAGAGGGAATCTCCCACCAAAGGGGGCTGTGGAAAGGCATCTGTCCAGGTCCAATCCTCCCAACAGCCTCCAACTGGGTAACAGGCACCCTGCCCACCCGGATTCTACAAGGAAACTGAGATTCAGGAGGACAAAGTTAGAGAGACAGCAGGTTGGAGGAAACAGAATCTAGGGAAACACTAGAGCAAGGATGGGGGCCTGGATCCTTCCACAGGGAGGACTGGGAGGCCAGGCCAGCACTCTTGGACAGCAAAGACCAAAGAGGGCAGCCAAGACCCATGGGCGGGAGCCCCAGCTCTCTGAGAGGTCGACACACCTCATTCGAAACTATTCTACAGACCCCCTTTCTCTGGACAGGCCCTCTCTGAGGTGACCCAAAAGCTGAATTTTGAAAAGGGAAAACAGAAGCCTGACAGCCAAGACTGAGAGCAAGATTGTCTGGGATTTTTTTTCAGGGGTGCCTTGGTCCCTTGAGAGAGCCTGGTCAGCCCTGATTTGGGGCCCCCCCAGCCTTAGGGGGAGAGACTTTGGCCCACTGGACCAGTACCCCAGTCCCCAGAAGGCATCAGCCAAGGAACACCCTCCCCCAGAGAGGCTGGCAGCACATGCCCCACAGCTGAGCTGAGACCCCAGGGCTCCCTGAGATGACTAGCCCCACCGAACCGCAGCCCTCGCCTCCCCCATCCCTGCACCCGTGGTGTCTGGCCAAGAGGCTGGGGAAGGAACAGCCCTGCAGCACCACCTCACCCTTGGAAACCATCCCCACTGCTGAGGCCATGAGATGTGGGCCCTGGGGGTAGAAAGCCAGGACCAGGATGCAAGACAGAGAAAAGCGCTCCAGGAGTCTCTGGGGCAAGGCTGAGGGCCAGGATGCCTGGGTTCCAAAAAGAAAGGCAGCAAAAAGGCCAGAAGGGCAGGGCCGGGGGCCAAGGGCCGGGATCCTGTGGAAGATTTGGGTAGATGGTTCATGTTGCCCCCTTCTTGTCTCGCGCAGCACTCATCTCTCCCCAGTGCTGGGTCTGAGGCCAGTCGGGGGAGGGGGCCACAGCTGACAAGGGCTGCCTCAGGACAAAACAGCTCTTGGGAAGACACAGGCTTTATCCACAAAACCGGAGGGGACCCAAGCATTTGGACCAAATCTTATTCCTTGCTCCGAACGCCCCCCAACTCTTTCCCCCAAAACTACCAGCATCTTCCAAACCCCCTAAATCCAGGACCCAGACCCAGGGCCCTAACCCCTCATCCAACTCTTCCAGGCCCAGGAGCCGAGGGACCTGTGAACCTGCCTCCTGTCCCCCCTGCCGCCTGTACCCCTGCTCTGGGGGAGTGGCATCTCGGCCTCGAAGACCCTTCCACTGCCCAGCTCCCAGCCAGCCTCATTAGCATAATGCACTCTTCCTCTGTCGCCACGGCAACCAGCTGCTCAGCTCCCTCAGGAGTGACAGCGCCAGCCATCTTGGGGAAGGGGAGGCCGGTTCCCTGCCCCGTCTACCTGAGGCTCAGCCCAGCCTGGCCCGAGGGTGCTCTCCCTAAAGCCTGCCTCACCCCGTGGCCTGAAATCTCTGCTCTCCCCATGCCCCAGCCCCCCTCCTTACACCCCTCCCCACCTCTACCTGTGGCATCAGTCCCTCCTCCAGCCACTGGAGAAGAGGCTGGTAGTGACAGATGGCATTACCAAGGGTCCTCTCCTAGGGCACTTTATCTGGTTGCTTCTGGGTCTTCTCTCCCTGCTACAAAAAGCTAGGGGGAAGGGGGTGGGGCTACCAGGATCCCCAAAAGGAGATGCTCGGCAGGGGCCTGGGGAGCTGGATGGCTGGGTCCCTGGGAGAAAGCTAGGCCTGAGGCACAGTGTCGAAGGACCAGACAAGAGGGTGAAGGCACGGAGAACTCAGAGATCTGAAGAGGGACCTGCAGAGTCCAGAGCCTAATGCCCCCAAGGAGTCCCCCAGCCCACCCCCCGTGAAGCCACCACCTACCAGACCCACCTCCCCACTCTCAGTCTTGCCCCCTCACTCTCCTGACAAAACCCCAGGGAGGACCAACATCGAAAGAAGGAAGAGGGTTACAGGGGACAAGACTGTGAGACACACAAGCAGCCAGGACACAGAGACACACAGATGCTTCACATCCCTGGGTGTATATATACACACACACACACACACACACACACACACACAGCCTCAGACACACATCCCTGCACAGCCACTGACCTGCAAGCACACGAAGGGCCACATCCAGACCAGCAGGCCACCATGGCGCCCCCAAGAGGTGGCTAAGTGGTCTCATTCCCCACTCGTCCCCCAAGCCCAGCTTCCCAGTCTTGTCCCTCTATTCTACTATTCTACTTGTTTGGAGAAGAACTGTTTCCTTTTTCCTCCCCTTCAGCTCCAGGCCACTGTTCCTCCCCACAGCAGCCCTCCGGTTTCTTCTCTTGGGCTGGCCTTTTCCCCCTCCCCATTTCTCCCCTTTCTGCCCCTCCCTCCACTGTGTCCTTCCTCTTCCCGCCTCTACCTACCCCCTCTCCTTCCTCTTGTCTGTCTGCCCCCTGCTCCCTCCCCCCAGCCCCTTTCCTCCACCCTTTTCCCCTCTCTTTCTCCTCCATCTCTCCCTTTGTTCCAGAGGAGACATGACATCAAGAGCAAGTAGAAGTCCCATCATCACTAAATCTTATCTCCAGCCCTCAGAAGGCTGCGTCCACACAGACACGCAGACTCTCTCTCACACACACACAGAGGTAAACACTGACACACGGAGTGGCAGACACAGACAGGACAGATGCAGACACAGATGCAGACGCTCCTACAGAGGCACACGGAGATGTGGGCCACGCCACAGAAGACACGATGCTGGAGGGGCGCACACCTCCACACACACTCAGACACATGTACACAGGCATACGTGTACAGACGTGCACAAAGACACCCAGACACAACAGAGCAGCAGAGCTACGTGAACAGTGTGCATACAGATTCACACACACACACACACACACACACACACACACACACGTGCCTGCCCAGAGGGATCGGGAGACCTGAGGGCACCCAAGGAGAAGGGACATTAGAGAGACAGACAAGCCAAACCATGGACACCACCAGGGAAAGTGGATTCCAGCCCCTTCTTTCCTTCCCCAGACTCCTGCATCCAGGGCAGGGCCAGGCCCGGGAGCTCCCAGCCTGGGGCTGCGCACATGCTTCCCACACCTGCTACTCCAAGAAGAAAGTGTGGGGCAGGTTTGGTGACTGGGGTCCTATCTCCCTCCCAGCCCGCTGCATGCCCTCCCTGTGTGGGCCACATGAGCTCCCCTGCAGCCCAGGTGTCAAGCCTGGACCATTCAACCCAGTCTTCCCTCCCTGACGTGGTCCACCTCGAAGAAGGAAAAGAAACAGGGAAAAGCACGGTGAGTGAGAGAAGGTTCAGACAGGAACACAGAGAGAGCCTGGGGAAGGACAGAAACAAAGAGAGAGGTCCAGAGACAGAACCCTGGAGAAAAAGAGAGGCAAAGACAAAAACCAGAAAGAGAGAGAAGGCAAATGAAGCAGAAGACAGGGAAAGAATGGACAGAGAGACTCCGAAGCGAGGCACGTTCCCCGCCCTTCCCCGGGCCTGGGCTGAAGGAAGAAGCAGACCACCCCTACCTACCTAGGCCAGCCCGTGGGACAGGGGACAGGGGACTACAAGTGTGTCAAAGAGGAGAAGCTGCCACCCAGCCCACATCCCCTGACCCGGGGACCCGACTACCCCGCCTCTGCCTGCGCTCTTCAGACCCTGGAGCAGATTCTACCCAAGCACCAGCCCCGGCCACACCCCAACCCTTGGCAGCGTGGCCTTTCTAAGCTTCCTCAGCTGCGCTGGGCAAAAACACATCTCCTCAATCATTTCTGGACACTTCTGAATGCTCCAGCCCCATCCCTCCAGCTCCACCCCCAGTCTGGTCTCCTCCCAGGAAAGAAGAAAGGCCGGTGGGCAGATGTGCTGAAGACAGGCAATGGAGGGACGGCCTCTACCAGGCAGTTCTCCCCAGCAAACCGGAAAGAGGGACCAGGTGAGAGGCGGGCCGAGGCAGCCAAGAGGACACCCAGACATCCTTCCCTGGGGGCCCCACACATGGGCAGGGGAGGGAACCACCAGGCCCCCCGGCGATTGATCTGCCACCCCAGCGACCGAGAGGTATCACTCACCTTCCATGGGGTGCTCCTCTACAGGCCGGCGAGGTTCAGGAAGGGGGATGCAGAAAGAGAGAAAAAAAGGAGGACAGTTAGCGAGGGTACCAAGGACAGGGCTCCAAAGGGAGTGATGGAAGGTGGGTCCAAGCCCCCCCAGGCCCGGACACAAGTCACCCAATCAGGAAGGCCCTGCGGGGATGAGACAGAGACCAAGCTGTTCCCCGAATCAGAGCCTCACACACAGGGTCACACAGTCCAAGGGGACATGAGCCTCGAGTTACACTTCAGGAAACTGAGGCCCAGGACAGGGAGCTAACCGCTCAAGGTCACATGGGAAATCAGAGGCAGAGCCAGGAGCAGCAGTCAGGCGTCCAGACTCCCCCAGCACGCTCCCCGCACCCCCGCGCTCCATCGCGTCTCAGAGACAGATGGGGACACGCTCACGCCGGGCTCACCCTCAGTGACACACTGACACACATAGGCACTTAATGATGCAGAGACATGCATAATCTCTCACACGACTCACACCTGAGGCCTGTGCACACTCAGGCCCAAGCACTCCCCACCGCCACCCTGTTGGGGGAGAAAAGTCAACGTACTCAGAAAACAGAGTTTCTGCCTCAGAGTGCCGTGTGACTCCCATCCCAGTCGCCCAGTCTCTCTGAGCCCCCAGTACCTCCTCTGCAAAAATGAGACGGGTGGACTAGAGCTCCTCTGAGGACCCTTCTGGCTCTGGTTCTGTGATTCTGGGATAAACGCCTTCTCAACAGCTGGGTGTGGCAAAAGGTCCCCAGGCCAGACGGGCCACTTCAGGGGGCCAGACTGGGCCCATCCCTCTGTCGTGCCACAGCCTTTGGGCAGTCAGCCCTCACCTCTCAGGGGCCTGCCTGGGCCTGTCCCTGGGGCTCACCAAAGAGATCAAGAAAGAAGGAAGGAAGGAAGGTAGGAGAGAGGCAGTTCCTTCAACGGAGCTCAAGCAGGCTGGGCTCCGGCCCGCTCCCTAAGAGCGCCAAGAAGGCCCCTCTGAAAGCATTTCTGACCTGCCACCTACCGGGAGCCTTTAGAGGAGGCAACAGGGGGAAAAGGAACAGCACGACCTACAAACAAACAGACCCATCGGGCAAACACACACGCACGCGAGCACACGTATGTGGACCCGGGATACACACGTGTACACGCAAACAGCTGTTCAGGACACACTCATGCCCGTGTGCACACACCATCTCCTACCTCCAGCCTCACTTTGTGTTCTCTTCTCATCCGCTCTTAGGGGGTGAGCTGAACTCCAGAAACACACACTGTCATTTGTCACACCTTATAGCACGCCCACAATACACACACACAGGCTGAATGCAGAATCAATACGCACGCTGTGACCTAACACATAATGTGAGATGCACACACCACACCACCCCACACTCCCTCCAGGGACTAGAGACACACCCCCCAGGAGGAACACAGCCCCCTTTTGCTATCTACCCATCTATCGGTCTCCTGTTTTCTAAACCTACACACACAAGCCTTTACATATCCACGTGTGTTACAAACACACTTCTATACAACACAGAGCTTCTTTTACCTGACAGCTGCATCCCCCAAAGGCCATGTATACAATGATTTCCTTAAATAAACTGAATCACGTGACATTTATGGTGGGGAGGGGAGCTGGCTAGGAAGGGACCCTCAGGAAAACCCTTGGACTCTCGAGGGCAGCCTGTGTCTGGATCTCTTCGTCGCAGTGTGCTGGGGCCCTGGCCGGTCAGCACACTCACCTCTCCAGCTCCTGCACAAACAAGGAGGCACATCACCCGACATGGCGGGGATTCCAAACCCTATTCCCACCTGCCACAAATGTGGGTCGTGCTATGCTCAGGAAGGTCAGACGACCAAGTACAGCCTGCTGCCTGCATGAGTCTCCCCTCTCCTGGCTTCGCAGAGGGTCCCCTGGGGACTCACTGGCCTCTCTTTCTCGGCTGCCCTTCGCTTTCTGCTGATTCATCTGTGCCCCTCACCTGCCATCACGGGCCCCTCCAGGATCAGCCCCAGGCCCTCCACACTCCTCTCTCTTCTCCCTCACTCCTCCATGAGAGTGCACTTTCGCGGCTAAGGGACCCTCAAACCTGTATTTTCATCCCTGGCCTCTTCCCTGGGGGCCAGTCCTGCACTCCCAGCCGTGCGCTCTGCAATCACTCAGCTCCTGACACCCAGTCCACCACTAAAGCCGCATCTGACATCTCCACCCGCTGCAACAAAGCTCCCATTTCCCTGCCTTCAGCAAAGGCACTGCTTTCAACCAGCGCTTCCTGAACACCCAGCATGTGCCCCACACTCTGCCAGGCTCCAGAGAGGCCAAGAGTTAGCCACGTGCCAGACACCGTACAGACCCTCAACGTGCGTTGTCCGCATCAGCTTCCCAGCAGCCCTCACAAGCTTGGTGTGTTACCTACCTCCTTTGTAAAGAAAAGGACACTTGCCCAGGAGCACAAAATCACCTCTGCCTTTGTCCACTGCACTCCTAGGTCATCAGAGCCCCCATGCTCACCCCTGACCCCCGGTTTCCTTCATTAGCCTCCTGCTGTTTGGTCCCTCGGCCCATGCCCAGCCTCGCTCTTGGGCACACGTACCAGGCACACCTGACAAGTACTGCCATGATCAATGCACATGCACACACACGGTCAGAACTTTTCAGTAGCCTGGGTACAAACCTCTCTTCTGTGCTCCTGACCTGCCTTCAGAGAAGCTTGACCTGAGTGTCTCATGGGCTGAATGTCCTCATGTCCAAGATGGACCTCAAAACTCTCGCCCCTGCAAGCCCGTTCCTCTTGCCTGCACTCCCGGATCAGGTCAGACACCCAGAAATCAGCCTTGCTCTTTTTTTTTCCACACCAATCACCAGGTCCTATCAGTTCCAACTTGTAAAACTCTAAAAGCTCGACTCGACTCCTAGAAACACTTTTCATCCCTCCATCACCATCAGCAAAGCCCCAAGGCCAAACCCTCATCAGATCCTCTCCTCGGAACGTTAATAAGCCTCTTAAAGGATCTCCCCCTACAGCCAGTCTTCTTATCCTGCAAGTCACAGTCCAAGCACCACCAAAGTGGTCCAACTGAGTCACGACCCTGCTTAGAACTCTTCAAGGCTTCCCAGGGCCTACAGGATCAAGTCCAATCTTCTCAGGAAAGTCCATTTGGGTTTGACCATGCCTCCCTCCAACCTCCTTTCCTGCGACAGTCCGGGCTTCAGCCACACCCAATTTCTCCCCCTTTCCCTAATATGTCGCGTCTCTGCACATACCATTCCCTCCGCTTGAAACACCCTTCCCCATCCTCATTCCTCTCACCCTCAGCTGCCTGAGAAAGTCGACTCCTGCTCTCAGACCAAGTCAGTATACATTGGTCTATGTTCTGAACAGACCTCCTAGCCATCCTTCTTTTGTGCCAGTTCTCGGTATGTAGCTCGGGTTGTTATTTCACTTATCGCATCTCTATTGCGATTGTGTTTCCACGTCTGCTTCCTGGCTGGACTGTGAGATCTCCAAGAGGAAGGACAACGTCTCATTCATCTCTCTATATCCAGCTGCTTACACAGTTCCTGGCTCAGAAAAAGGCATGCCTGTGTTTGTTGAATGAATAAAAAATAAGAAGTGAACACTTCTCACTTACCCAGCACTTCAAATGTGCCTGGCTTTTTCCATGCCTCGTTTCCGTGCTACCTCATCAACAGATACTACTAGTACTCCCTTGTAAAGACGGGGAAATCAAGGCTCAGAAAGTGGAAGAAACTTACCCAAGGTCACACTGCTGCTGAGGGACAGAGTCAAAATCTGAACCAAATCTGTCTGGCTTTAAAAGTTTCGATGGGCTGCATTCTTGGCCTGAAGTTCAGGACTTCTAGAAGCTGGCTTTAATCTACAGTTCTGATTTTATTTCCCATAAAGCACAACCATCTTGGTCTGATACACTCGACTCATACCCTCTGGACTCCTCATTTAGAACATTTTCCTGGCGGGGAAACCCTGGTCTTTCCTTTACCTCCACAAATCTCACTCAGTCATCCTTCAAGATCTAGCCAATTCCCACCTCCTCCTTGAAGCCTTCTCTGACCACGAGGGTTAATAATCATCGTAGCATTTATTGATCACGTAGAATAGTGCCTGGCACATTGTAAAGGATTTCCATGTATTAACTCATTTAGTCTTACAACAACACATGACCTCCATTTCACAGAGTAGGACACTGAAGAACAATGCATCAGCAAACTGTCCAAGTTCACACAGCTAGCAAGTAGCAAAGCCGGGACTAAACCCGTCAGCCCGTGCTCTTAACCATTCTGCCACAGGAGGCTTTCCTTGGGAGCATCTGTCTCATCTCTGGGACCTTACAGCAGTCGCTCTCTGCACAGCTCTCTCTCGAGCTGTCCATCCCATTCTGCCTAGAGCCGTTTCCAACAGCAGAAACTGTCAGGACCACAGGTATTAGATGTTAGAGCTGACAGAGTGATTCCACATATGTGACTAGGGACACAGGTCTTGAGTGCCTCCCCCGAGGGCATAAATGGCATTGCCTTGGCTAACATGAACTGGGGATTCCAGCAGATTCATTATCAAGGACAGGGATGAAGACCAGAACCAAAGAAAAGAAACAGTCCTGAGCAGCCCAAACTGACACGATAACAGTTATGCGTTAAAAACTGTTATTTTCTCATAGGAGAGCCTCTCAGACCCAACCCAGAATCCACTCCTTCTTAGCGACATACAATTCTAACATGCTGGGAATGCTGATTTCCAAGTTCACAAATAGAGAGAGAGAGAGAGGGATATGGATTGTTACCTGACAACTCCTCCTCAGGGCAGAGGTGGAAAAACTAGAAAAAGCTAACATAAGAACTCAAAAGTCAGGCATCATTTCAGGCAGGGACAAACCTCAACAAAGGAACCACTGTGTGATAGTCCGGTGCAATACCTGAGGGGAATAGAGACATCCTGAGTCATCCAGAAAAGGTTAAATCACATTCCAAATATGCTTAGGGAGGCAGAAAGGTGTGCAACATATTTTTAAAAGATTTCCATCTGAAATGTTGTAAACGCTAGTGAGCGGTGTATTTTAATGGGATAATGCCCCACTTTCCAGGGTGAGTTCCTCCCCGCGCTCCCAGCGGGCTCCGGAAGCCTGTGAGTTTCCTGATCGATTTCCACTGCCCTCTCTCACTGCTGGGACGACAAATACAGGAACACCCTCATCACATAGTGGCTGAAAGGAGAAGCTGTGGCCCAAGGAATCTGGGGTGGTTGCTGGTTTCTAATGAAACGCTGTCCCTAGGCACCTCCAGTAAGCCATATGCAGGTCATCCACGGACACAGCTGACTGACTGACTCTCCTTTTCGGAGGCAGCATGGAGAAGGTGGGGGGCCCCGGAGTCAGGTCAGTTCAGATCCTAGCTCTTACATCTCACGGGGTGGTCATGCCTTCAAGGCACCCAGCAAATGCCCACTAGCTGTGAGGCCCCGCTCTCTCCTCCCTTGACTGTGTGATCCAATTTACTCTTTGTTCTAACTGCTCCTTCCCTGAGTCTGCGGACACTCCTCTCCCTCTTCCTCCCAAATGAGCCCCCCTGAAGTCTCTTCACCTTCTCCTTGGCCACTTCATCTGATCCCAAAGCTTCAAATACTCTCTCCACATACGTGGCTCCCAGGTCTCTACCTGCAGCCCCACCTTCAACTCAAAGCTCTGGTCTCACACTTCCAACTGTCTGGATGCCTCTGTCCAGGAACACCAAGACAGGTGCATGATCTGTGGCTCAAACCTGGTCCCCCTCCCAACTTCTCCCTCCCCGCAACTCCCACCGCCATCCTTCCGAGCAAGCAAACCTGAAACCTCATCACCTCTGCCCCTCCCCGTGGGAAAGGCAGAGTCCTGCAGCTTCGGTCTCAGCAACAGCTCTCAGCCACTGTTGCTGCTACTGCCACCACTGCCGCCACCACCCTTCCTTGCCAGTCCCCAAGACAGCCGAGGGTCAGAGCCCCAATATCGCTTTCCTGAACCATCTCCCACTGATCCCTCCACCGCATGACTCTGCCCTCCATATTCCATTCTACCCTTCACTCCCAGCTTCCAAAACACAGTTCTTCTTATTCACGTGCCTGCTCAAAATTCTTTTGTGGCTCCATTTACCAATACTCTATACACAGCATCCAATAAATGTTAGGTGAATGATTTAAGTCAAAATTCCAAGATCTGGGGAATTCCCTGGTGGTCCACTGGTTATAACTCCGTGCTTTCACTGCCAGGGGCCCAGGTTCGATCCCGGTTGAGGAACTAAGATCCCACAAGCCTCACGGCACGCCCCCAAAAGAGAAAAACTCCAAGACCTGGCCTCATCCTGCTTCTCCTGCTATAGATTGCACTGTTTTCCCTGTACTCCTTGGTGCCCCTCTAAGGACATGATGTACATTTCCCGCTTCCATGCCTTTGTCCTCACTAGTCCCATTGCTTAGCGTGACCTCCCCACACCGAGTTTACTGATCAACGTTCAAGGCCAGTCTTAAATAGTATGCCTTTTATTATTAATCCCCTGACTTGTAAATTCACCCCTTCTTCAAAACCCCAAGAGTACTCTGTTATAATAACAACTACCATTCACACCACTAATTATGTACCAGACACTCATTTCATTCCCAAAACAAACCTGTGAGATAAGCATGCTTATCCCCATTTTACAGGTCAGGAAAAATTAGTCTGAAGGTTAGTACTCATCTGACTCACAGGCTGAGTGAGTAGAGAAATCAGATTCAAACCCAGATCTGAGTCTCAGAAGACTACGCTTTAATCACTAAGCTACACTGCCTCACTGCATCTCTTTGCATCTCACTGCATATGCCATGCTGTTCTTTTGTTATTATTTATTGAGCACTTTCTATGTGCTGGGCACTATTCTAAGCACCGTATGTGAATTAGCCAATTTAATTTCCATAACAACTCTGTAACATAGGTACTATTACTGTCCCCATTTTACAGATAAAGGAAACCAGGGCAGAGCCGGCTTAAGTCCAAGGTCACTGCCCAGACAGCCAGACTACAGCATCTGTGCTCTTAACCACACCCTGGACTGCTTTTTTATCTGCTTCCCCAATTAATCAGGCAACTCCCTGAGCAGTGTCTTCTTCATGTCTGACTCACCTTCAGCCCCCAACACAAGGCTTATCACCAAAGAGGACTTGACAACAATCTGTTGAATTAAACTGCCAACAAACCTACAAAATACAAGACCCATGCGTCTATCTCCCTGCCACACACGCATTACCACTGGTTTCATTTCTCCCCCAAGCGAGGTATGCACCTGACATTCCATCGTATACATATACATCCCCACTCCACTCGAGGTATCCCACACACACCTGCATACTCTTCTTCCTTGATCACTTTTCAGCCCTTTCCCCCCACACGAGTGACATGAGGCGGAGTTCACACCTAAACCAATGCAAAATCCCAGTCTACTTGATCCCCACTTCGGCAGACAATCAGCAGCAGTATACACACTCAGTGACTCATACTTAGCTCTGTCTTCAATCACCTGTGGCCAGAGCCCCAGAGAAAAGAAACAGATTTCCTAGCATGGAGGCTCTCAGTCAGCGGTCCCAGGAAGGCATTGGCAGGGCAGGGGGCGGGGAGTGTGGTCCAAAGGATCCACAAATCCATATGTACATCGAATATCTGAAGGCAGACTGGCATGTCTTCCATGTAAAGCTAAAACTATCTTTCCTAATGTATACTTGATTAACCACAATGGCAAATATAACATCAAAGCCACCTAAAAGCTTTCCTGGGGGCTTCCCTGGTGGCGCAGTGGTTGAGAGTCCGCCTGCCGATGCAGGGGACGTGGGTTCGTGCCCCGGACTGGGAAGATCCCACGTGCCGCGGAGCAGCTGGGCCCGTGAGCCATGGCCGCTGAGCCTGCGCGTCCGAAGCCTGTGCTCCGCAGCAGGAGAGGCCACAACAGTGAGAGGCCCGCGTACCGCAAAAAAAAAAAAAAAAAAAAAAATCCCCAATCTCAGAAGAAGTTGCGAACCACTCAAAGCAGATAATAATGAAGTAAATGTAACTTCCAGGGAAGCTTGAAGACTCTGGCCCTCATCTGGAGCCAGACCTATTCCCCTTAAAAATCTTCCAACCCTAACCCCAACACCCAAGGGTGGAAGCTCATTCCTGTCCTCTCTGGCTGGATGGGAATGTACTAGAAGAAGTGTAATGAGCACAGAATATTACAAAAGCTGCCCAGGAAATAAGGAACAAATATAAGGGGAGGGAATGAGGTCATGGGTGGGGAGGAGAATCAGTAGAGCTGTCACTGTGCCTGTCATCGCCAGATGTAATCAGTGTTTATCAGTGTTTATAACCACCATGGCCACCTACAACATATATCTGAAAATACACACATACATCGTTTCATATACACATACAGCCTTACCCCAAGCCTTTATTCTATCAAATACTTGTTAATATCTCTTCAGTCATTCCACAGATCTTTATCAAACACCCACGAAGTGCCAGATGAATATCCCTCCCTTTTTATCATAGACAAAGCACAACTCCTTCCACAGATGTCACACACACACACACACACACACACACACACAGTGGGTCAGATACGCAACTGCCTCTCACAGCTCCAACACAGCTGCCACAAACATACAACTGATACACATCCATCACATATACACATGATACAACCATCCCTGTCACGCACAGGGACCCAAACACATCTCAGACACACAACCACACAATGCGCTTTCAGAAGCGCACATCTTGTATGGCTTACTGGGAGCCTCTGGCCGATGAATCCTTTCAGGGAATTAATACAAAGGCTCTGGTTGACCAGGGGGCCTCTGGCTGCATTTTTCATACACCCAGGCCAATTCTGCCACAGTGAGACCATGGACCAGTAGCCTCTCTGTAGCTCAAATTTCCCTCCCATCAAGTTAGAAGGGTGGTTCATCCTATTTTCTTAGGAAGGCTTGGAGGGGAGGGGTCATAGGGACCAGAGAATCAAGTTAAAGGTCATGAAAGATTCCTCATAAAGTCCAGGTCTTACTGAGATCTCACATGAAAATGCATGCACGTGGATACCTACACAAGCACCCACACCCTTACACTTGTGTCCTACTCACTCTACTAGGCACAGCACTTCTATTTGCAAACACTACTTTTCAAACAGACCATTCACACGTAACATACACACTGCCAGACTCACGCACCACCGCGTGCAAGCAAACATGCACAGACACACGATTTCACAGTTTAGGGAGCACCTGCACTCCTTGGAGAAAAGGTGAGAAGGTGTCAGATTCACTTAATACACACAGTTCCTGAAGATACATCACCCAACCTTGTACAAACAACTCCCAAGAGCCATCCAAAACCTTCCTTATATATTCCTCTACCACAACTGCAGATACATAATCAAAATACACACTTCCCAAGCCCAGAGCCACACCTGCAGATGTGGCTCCTCCCATGGCTGTAGGCAGGTCCCAGCCAGTAGGACACCATCCCCAAAGCAGTCCCAGGGCCGTGCTGGTCTGTGGGCACACTCACTCCTCAAAGACCCTACCTCTTGAGGGCAGACACACACGCAACTGCTAAGTACTCCAGCTTCTAGAGGTGCTGGGGGAGCGGAACGCTCGTCTGTCTCCACACATCTGCTAGAAAACGGCTGCCACAGACCAGGAGGTGCACGCGCCCTGTCCCCAAACTGATGGGGAACCTCTCCCTGACTCCCCAGCCAGACCAAAGTACAACAGGGGCCTCGAAATCCCTCCTCCCCCACCCCCTCTAAAACCACAGCCCACGCCAGGCCTGGCGCCACCCTCGCCTTGTCCCCTCACTTCGCCCACTGCAGGCTCTTGCAGCCCGGGAGCCTGCGGAACCTCTCCCTCCCTTGACCTCCTTTTGAAGTCCCAATGCCGTACCCAATTCCATATTCCAGAGTCCTCACCACTCCTCTCCAGCCCTCCAGTCACCCTTCCAAACCCCACGCTCGCGAGGCCTCCACTTCCAGTTTCTCACCCGGGAGAGACGACCAGCCATTTTTTTTGTCCGTCAACAAAACCAGCAACTCTAATCACGAGCCTGAGAGGCCTCGGCCACCCTGTCCCTCGGGCTTCCTTCACTCTCAAAACACTCGGTTCCCGCCCTCCTGGCGCGTGCGGTCACCCTGGCGAACCCCACTCGCCCTCACCCGCCCTCGCACGCGCCGCCCTGCCCTTCTCGCCGCGCCAACCGCCCTCCGTCCGGGTCCCTCATCCTCTGGTACAGTGCCGGCCTCTCAGACAGTACTTCCGCCCACGCGCTAACCCTCAGACTGCGGCCCCGCCCTCCTGGGCCGACCACGCGCCCGCCTCCTAGGCCCCGCCCGCGCCGACCCCACCCACGGCCCACGCAGGCCCCGCCCCCCCTCGTGTGGCCCCTCTCCACAGCCCTACACAGCTCCGAGCGGTACAAGCCCCACACACCGTCTTCAGGACTCCTTCACAGGACTCCCACCGTCCCCGCCCACAAGGCCCCACCCACTGCATCACATAGGCCCCGCCCACAGAGAGCACATCCACCAGCCCTCACGGGCGCCTCACAATCAGTCACCCACCCGATCCACACGCCCGCAAGGGCCGGCCCTCATCCTCTCGCTAGCTGGACCTGACTACACAGTCCTACCCACAGGTCGTCACAGGACCTTCACTAGGGGACTGGGAGAGGGGCAGTGGATGGGCTCACGAGGCCGCGCCCACACGGGCCGCGCCCACACGGGACCCGCAGGCCGGCCACGCCCACGCCAAACCTCAGCACCCCGCAGCTCCTGCAGCTCACCGGCTGACCGTGCGCGCCCTCTCATTGGGACGGGCGTCCTCACACGCCCCTCCCAACTCGCGTGCTGGTACACACTCTCACCCGCCCCCATGTCTGAGCCCGCGGGCCGCAGGCGCCCCTACAGGCCCAGACAACTCTCCCGCCCCTCACTCCGCGCCCAGGCACCCAGCGGGGGCTCCCCCCAGACTCACCTTCGCTGCAGAACTTGCCGCCGAAGCCCGTGTGGCTGCAGTCGCAGCCCACCTCGCCGGGAGCCAGCACGGTGCAGAGGCCGCCGTTGGCACAGGGGTTGCGCGCTGGCGCGCACAGCGGGTCGGCTGCGGCGCCGCGCAGGCCCTGGCTGCCCAGCAGCGCGGGGGGCCGCTCGCCCAGCTTCAGGTTGGCCAGGAGGCCGCTGAAGGGCGGCTCGTACTTGACGGTGCTGAGCGTAAGCGCCGAGAGTCTCACGTCGGGTGGGATGCCTCCCACGAACAGGTCGCTGGCCACCTGCATCTCGCGCCGCTTCGAGCGCACCTCGGCGGCGCGGGCCTCGCCGTCCACCGCCAGGGCTGTGCGGCGCGCGTCGCGGGTCAGCAGCACCATGTGCCAGCGGTCGTCGGCCACCAGCGTGTCCAGCTGCAGCGTGGCGGGCTCGGCGCACGAGAGCGTGAAGCGCAACCGCAGGCGCCCTTCCACCAGCAGCAGCTCCAGGAAGTCGCAGTCGCCGCCGTCGTCCAGGTAGAGCAGCAGCGCGCGAGTAGCGTTGGTGCGCAGGCTGAAGCTGAGCTCGCCGCTGCTCGCCGCTCCGGCCCAGCGCGCATAGCGCGCCCACTGCCCCGGGCCGCCGCCGAACTCCAGGCCGCTCGCACCCGCCGCCAGCGTCAGCAGCATTAGCAGCGGCAGCGACGGCGGCCGCCACGGGTTCCCAGGCGCCATGCCTCCGGCGGCCCCGGCCCCGCCCGGCCCCCGGCCCCGCTCAGGCTTCAGAGCCGCGGGCTCATGGGGCGGGGAGGGGGCCGGGCGCCCCCCGCGCCGAGCGGGGCTCCCTCGCCGGCTCACAGTGCCATGGGCCCGGCCGCAGGGCGAGGCGAGCAGAGGCCCAGGTGCCGGCTTCCACGGACTGAGGCGGAGGCGCCCCTCCCCCGCTGCGGGCTCCGACGGAAGATGGGGGAGGGATGCCTGCAGGGAAATGGAGAGGAAAGTGTTAATGAGGGGCTCGGAGGAGGGGAGGTGTCGGTGTCTGGCTCCCCCCTCACACCAGCAAGAGCTCAACTGTTTCCCTTTAGGACTGGAGGAGCCACCCTGACCTGGAGAGGGTCTCAAAACAAGAGACACCACCACGACGGGAGTACTGGGGGCTCAACCCTGGGGGCGGGGGAGATGACACTCGCTAGGGGCATTATTGGTTTAAGATGTAGACAGGTAGGGAGGTAACACCTTCGTGTCCAGTAGGAGCCCAACCCAGATGCCCTCACCCCCGCCTCCCATCAGGACCAGGGCCAGCTCCTGCGGATGAGGCCTAAAGACTCCTTCAGCTGGTGACCACAGCCCCTTCCTCTTTGAGACACCCAACCCCTGTGCGTGGCTCCCACCACCAGCCACGGCTCTCTCTCATCAGTTCCTGATGCTGGATAATGAAGTTGCTAAATAATTCATTAGGATTAATTAAATGCCAGTTTGTCAATGGTATCACTGGGTAACCTGGCTGGAAGGGGGCAAGGGAGAGAAACCAGCCAGGACCCAGGCAACCAGACCCCAAGCCCTCTCCATCCATGCAAAGAGACAGGCGTCTGATTCCGTGTCTCCACTTACCCCAAAACCACACTCACCCCTTCCTGGGCCCCAACCTCCTGCTCACCAGCCCAGGTCGTTCCTGAACCTAAATGTCTGTCACCCTCAACCTCCAGCTCCCAGTCTTCAGCCTGAGACCTGCTCCGATAACTGGGTTCTCTTCACCCCTCAGTTCCACCCTCCTCCTCATCCAGGGCTGGGGGAGCCACCAGGAGGCAGGCAGCCTCATTTGCATAAAATTGCCTTTCTGAAATGATTACCCTTGTAACGGGCTGTCAGAGAGCAATTTATACCCCACGCCGGGGAGGGGAATTTGCATCTCGTTAAACTCTGAGTCGTAATTATTTATATCCAACAACCCTCCTGAATATTGCATTGATTTTATTTTGGGGAGGGAGGAAGGGAAAGAGGTGGGGAGAAGCCTGAGAGAGAAGCAGAGAAGGACCATAGTTTAGGAAGAGACAGGGAAAGACTGAAGGGGAGCGTGGAGAGGAAGAAGAGAAATCGCATGAAAAGGAAGAGTAATTGAGGAGAAAGGTGGCCTGATGGGGAGAAAAGGAATGAGAAGATAGAGAAAATTAAATTCCAAATTCCAACAGCATTTGTCAAGGCCCTGGATGCTGAGCACTTTTACAAATGTCATTTTACTTAATCAGTCTGGGATGTCCCATTATTCCCATTAACCATTGGGGAAGCCCACATAGAGAAGTCTAGGGACTTGTCCAAGGTCACACAGCCAGTCAGCAGGGAACAGGGACTTAGATCCACATAGGTCTGACTCCAGCAACTCCACGAAAGAGACAAAGGGCAGGGCAGCCACAGTCGTGGTTCAGAGAGGTGTGAACCAAAAGAAGAGAAGAGGGGTGACTTGGAGAGAGAGAAGGTTGGATGGGTGTGGTTCCTCCCTACATGGGAGGCAGTTGGGGTATGAAGGGGGAGAGAGAAACCTAGGGACCCCCCGAAAAGGCCAGAGTGAGGGGGGTGAGCAGAGAGTCACGGGAGGGCAGGATGGTTGGAGTGATATGTATGCAGAAAGAAGATGGGGCAGAGAAGGCCTCAGGAGGCTGGCAACAGAGAGAGTTTGGGGAGCCATCTCCAAGAGACCCTCCAAATCCAGCTCTCAGGTCCTTCCATCTAGCTCCTTCTGACTGCTGCCCCCCGACTCCTACAGGCTCCAAGAGGGTCTCAAGTGTCCTGCCCCAGCACCCCTCCAAGGGCTGCCCCAGGGAGGGAGGTGTTCCAGGCAAGCAGTCCCTTCTCTCTCCAAACACTATCGCAGTTATATATAGCTTTGCCACTGCCTCTCCTCACTGGGTAATAGAGATAATTAACATGCGCGGGCTAATTAGCCAATCAAATTAAATGCAGCACCTGCTCCCAGCCTGATTGACGCCCTTACCCCCACACGCATGCACACTCACCCCAGCCCAGGGCAGGGGAGAGGGACCCTCAGGCTTGGGGGAGGGAAAAGCCAAACTCTCCCTCTTCTTCAGAAGGAGCAGCCAGAGACCCCCAGCAGAGGCACGGCTCCGGAGGCCGGAGAATGGCAACCTCCCTCCCTCCCCGACCCAGGGTCTCAGTCTCAGTCTGGCCTTGCCTCTGAGCAAGGCCCCCACCCCCTCCTCCAGACGCTATTTTGGGGAGGGAATTAATTAGCTATCGATTTCTGCTGGCAGAGGGAATAGGATTTCGTGCTGCTGTCCGCTCACTCCTCAGCTCAGGAAAGGGAGGGGATTAGTTCCCCTGCCCCACCCCCAGCCTAGTCCCTCTGTCATAGTCACATCCCCCACCCTCTAGAGGGTGGCAGAGGGGTTCCTGCCGGCAAAGCCAAGGGTCAGGGTCCCCCTCATTCAGGAAGTTGGCAGAGGACAGAAAGAGTGAAGGCTGATGGGGCGGCCTCCAGAGGCTGGGAGGCAGACGCCTACGTCCTAAAAGCCGGAAGGAATGTTACCTGGCTGGGGGATGGGAGCGGCAGTGGCAAAGTGGGTAAGAGTCTAGGAGGGGATGACTCTATCAGTCTTTGTGTGCCCAGATGTGGAGGAAGAGTGTGACAAGGGAGGGGGTGCTGTGCGCAGGCACGTGCCTGCTAGCGCCTGCCGGGGCAGAGGCTGGGCTTCTGCGGTGCCTCCGGGAGGGGCCGGGGCAGGGTCTGGGTCTGCCGCCCCTCAAAGCTCATTACTCATTCTCCCCACAGCCTGCAGCTCTGCAGCACAGGCCTGCCTAGCTCAGCGCCAGGGGCACAGGGGCTGCAGAGCTGGCCAGGAGGAAGCCCCAGCCCTCCCTGCGTCCTCTCTCCAGGGACCCGGGGACCAATGAGGCAGCTTCAGGCTTGCGAGGCAGAGGTAGCCCCAAGAGGAGTGTGAGCTAAGCGGACACCCGGGTCCTTTCCACCCCACGCCACCTACAGTTCCCAGCAAACCTGCTGCTCTTCACCATTCCTGTCCCCTCCCTTCAGACTCCCCCCTCCCCAGGACCAAGCTTCTGCTGACCCAGCCTTCAACCCACCCTTCCTCCCAGGACGCAGGGGCTTCCTGCTAACCTAGGAGGCTCCATCCTTCCTCAACTCCTGGTACGCAGTTCTCCGGCCTCAGGTCTCCTCCCCCTGGGCCCGGGCCACGGCCTTGCACAATTACATCAGGTAAACAGTGTCCCTGGAGTTGCACATGGCTCCTCCCCGAGGCGCATGCAGTACAGTGGAAGCCCCCCTGCACCCACAGTGTCCAGGAGCTGCTCCCCAAGGTCGATTCTTCTCCAGTGCCTACTGCCAGTGCAGGGACATCGCCAGAGCAGCCTCGGGATATCCTGCCTGCTGACTGATGTCAGCGCACACTGCCAGCCACTGCTGGCCCAGGGCCACTGCTCCTCTGGGGAACAGACCTCTTCCCCGTAATTGGGGATCCTGTACCCAGTCAGCTCCCTAGCACCCGCTACCCACAGGTGGGCTCTGCAGCCTTGAGCCAGCGGTGATGGGAGTTAGAGAGGTTGGGGGTGGGGTGACTCAGCTGCATGCAGGGCCTCAGCCCACTCTCTTCCCCCACAGAATCCTGTCCCACCGATTCTTTCTGGGTCCTCCTAGGCTGACGGCTTCCTCCCCATCTTCCCATGGCCAGGCCAGTGCCAGTGTGGCATCTGGGCTGCAACTTTGGGGCTTCCCAGTGTGCATCGGGTGCCAGGCTGGACCACCACGTGCACTTTCTTACATATCCTCCAGTTCTAGGAGGTATTTTTGTCACCCCAGGCTTACAAACAGGGACTCTGAGCTTCAAATGATGGATTCATTTGCCCAAGTGCAGGTACGGGGCCGGCTGGCTCCAGCATCTATGGCCTTCCTTCTACCCTGCACTGTGCACAGGCCACAGAGCTCACCCTTCTCCGACCCAACCTTCACAGGAGCCACTGCCCTCTTCAGACAAGCCAGACTCCGAGTCTGCCCTGGGGGCTGAAAGACACAGACCTCAGAGCTCATGGAGTTTACCCCTCTCGTTTTCTCTGAGGTGGAAACGGAGTCCCAGAGAGGGGCAGTGACTGACCCAGGGCCATAGAGAAGAGCAAGGCTAAAATCAAGGTCGCTGGCCTCCCATTCTAGATGCTTCCCCTGTATCCACTATTCTACTCCCGGGCCTTCTAGCCTGACCAAAGGCCTAGCCCCATACCACCAGCACAAACTGAGTAAATGGATGTGAATTCCAGGGTGAGATCGTCTGTACCCATCCCGGCAGAGCCCCTGGTCAGGGGTCTTCTCCCAGCATCCACTCAGCCCCTTCTCTGGCCACATCTACACCACACACACACACACACACACACATACACACACACACACACACACACTTCCAGCCATGGGAACACCAGCCTCCCTCTGGCTCTCCTCACGCCAGCTCCCTCTCTCGCCAGCTGGGAGTGTAACAGCAGGGGCCTCCCCCAGACATCAGGGAGGAAGAGCTGGGTTTACACACATTCTGGTGGCCCCAGAAGGCAGCCCGTGGACAGGTGGGAGAGTACGTGTTATGGGGAGGGAGATTTTGGCTCGAGCTAAAGAGAAACTTGCCGGCAATGCAAAACAGCCAACAGTGGAGTAGGCTGCCTCCGGGAGGGGTGGGGGGGCGGTGAGTTCCCAGTCTGTGGAGGTGTGTGAGCTGAGAAAGGATGACTACTGCTCAGAGATGCTCAGGAGGGGCTCTTGAATCATACGGGAGGGGGCATCGAAGTGCTTGAGCTCTGAGGGCCCTTTCAGTTGCACAAGGTGTTTTTTGGAGGGTCCCGTTTCCTCCCTAAAACCTCAGGCAGGATTGGTGGGCTGCGAATAGGCCCCACCCCCTCTTCCTCCTCCCTTCTTCCAGCCCTGATGACCTAGAAGTGACCAGGGAAGACCTTGGGCAAGTCCAAGTCCAGCCACATGTCGGCAGAGGGCAAAAGCAAAAGTGAGATACTGCAGTGATTAGAGGCACTGACTCAGGGGCCTGGGTTCCTTCCAGCTCTACCCCTTTCTAGCTGTGTGACCTCGGACCAGTTGCTTGGCTTCTCTGGGCCTCAGTTTCCTTACGTGTAAAATAGAGATATTAGTAGTCTGTCAAAATTGAGTTAATATATGTAAAGCATTTGAAACAGTGCCTAGCAGAGACTAAAGTGGAAAAGTAGGTATTGTATTAATAATCACTTTTAAAACTCCTCCTCTCATCATTTTACAGTTTGCAAAATTCCATGTGTCTCTTGTTTCCTTTGGTTCTCACCAAGGCCAGATGAGAGAAGTAAGTAATGCAGGCCTTAGAACTGCCCCCTTTGGCAGATGGGGAAAGTGACACTCAGAGAAGAGAAGGGGCCTCTGAGTGCCCATTTCTCTGGGACAGGATTCTGTGGGGGAAGAAAGAGTTGAGATCCTGAGAGCAGCTGAGTCACTCCCACCCCGACCCCCTCCAGCTCCCACCACCGCTGGCTCAAGGCTGCAGAGTCCACCTGTGGGTAGGGGGTGCTAGGGAGCTGACTGGGTGCAGAATCCCCACGGTCACACGGCTTGTCAGTGGCAGAGCTGGGACTCGGATTCTGCCCGCTGAGCCTTCCTCCAGTCTGCTGAGCGCCTCCTCCTACCTGGGAAGGTGGGAAAGGGATGGACGGGTCTGGAGACTAGTGGAGGTCCCACAGCAGCACGGCTGGGAGTGGGCAGGTGTGTGCGAGGGTCCCCCTGAGCAGGTGTTCGTGAAGGGGGCTGAGCACAAGAGTGGCAGCTCAAGATGTGCATGACAAGGCTGTTGCCAGGTGTGGGGGGTTGAGGAGACGGGTGGGCTGGGGACCGAGGTGCAGATGAATGACTCGGCAGAGTGGGAGCCGGAGCACAGGTGCCTAGGAGCTTGGGGGTAGTCAGTGAAAGGAGTGAGCTCACCCCCGTGCCCACCCTGTGCTATGCACAGCTGAGGGATGATGCCGCAGGTGGGTACACCCCAGCGATGTAGAGGATAGATGGTTTCCAGGGGTAGACTTGTGAGTAAGCAGGAGGTGCCTGGGAATTTTCCTAAAGGTACCCGTGACAGGTGTGCGCACGCGTGCCGTGGTGATGCTGGAAGTAGCTGCCGTTTACCGGGGGCACGTGACAAAGTTCACGGAGTGCTTAGCACAGAGCCAGGCTCACCGTAGGTACAGAGTACAGGCAGACCTTGGAGATACCGCGGGTTCAATTCCGGACCACCACAATAATGTGAATATTGAAATGAAGTCACACGGATTTTTTGTTTCCCAGTTACACTACACCGTAGTCTATGATACTGTAGTCATGTGTGCAATACCATCGTGTCTAAAAAGCAATGTACATCACCTTAATTTTAAATTACTTTTTTGCTAAATTACGCTAACCATCATCAGACAGCGCAGTGTTGCCGCAAACCTTCAATTTGCAAAAAACGCGATAACTGTGAAGCGTAATAAAACAAAGTGTGCCTGTAAATACAGCTGTTACTATTGTCAGCATAATCATCTGGCCTAGTCCTCAGAAGAACCCCACGAGGTAGGTATGGGAACCCCCATTTTACAGATGAGGAAACTGAGGCTCACAGAGGAGCAGAGCTGAGCCCAGGCGGCCTCACTCTCACCCCACTCCACCGTGACAGCGGCAGAGACAGCTTTGTAAGGATCAAGGATCGGCACGGTGTCATGCAGATGCCAGATTATTTGTTGAATGAGTCTCCGAGAGCCATAGCCCACCGGTGTGGACGGGGCCAGGCCGGGAGCCGCCCCAGCAGACGGAGGAGCAGGGTGGGTGGCGTGGGCTCGCACTGTGGGTCGGGGTGTCCCCATGAGGGCTGGGAATAAATGGACGGCATGGCTCTGGCACCAGGCAGCGTGTGAGTGTGAGGATTAGTGCTGGGGGGTGGAGCGCCTAGAAACGGCAAGGTTCTGAGGACGGCAGGTGTGGCTGAGTGCTGGGCCAGACCCGGAGGGGCTGTGGCCGTGCACACCAAAGCCTGGGGCAAAGAGCTCAGGACCAAGAAGAGAACTGGTGCTTAATGATGGGGGTGGGATGCAGCTAGGAGGAGAGGGTGTGTCCCAGAGAGTGAAGGTATGTTGCAAGCATACAGATGTGCCTGAGATGGCTGTGTGAATCTGGGGAGGTGAATGGTTGCATGGGGGGCTGTGTGCACCTGAGGGTGTGGGCTGACAGTGCAGTATTGGGGCTCTGGGGGCAGGTAGGGGCCATGAGCGTGTCACGTACAGGAGAGCAGGGCGCCTCGGGGAGGTCTCTGAGGCAGGCAGTGAGGTGGCAGTCTCTCTGGGCGGGGAGTGTAGGCGGTGTGCAGCCGGGAGGTGTATTGTGTACGCAGGTGTGTGTGCCTGTGTAGGTGTGTGTCTGGGTGGGTGCCACTGAGCATATGTATCAGTGTCAGGTTGTCTGTGTCACTGGCAAGGGTGGGCGGGAGGGAGCAGCTGGACCTGGATAGAGACTGAGGGCCTGGGAGGGGAAAGAGGTCCTCAACAGTCCCTCTGGAACCCAGCCCCCTCCTCTCAGGAACCCATAGTGTGGATTCAGCCCAGGCTGAGAAGCCAGCAGAGGCCCCGGCTCCTGGAGAGAACTCCCCAGCCATCCTCTGATGGCCGGCCTCTGCCTGTCGGTCAGTCCCGCCCACCCTGTGGGTATGAGGACAGGATGGATCTGAGAACACCTCCTCTAGCAGGAATGAAGGAACCCCCGAGCCTGACCCTTCTCCCCTGCCCCTAGAAAGATCCAGCCGAGTCTCAGATGCCAGCATCCCTGGAGGCATCCCTGGAGGCAGAAGAAGTTAGGGACCTGAGTGGCCAAAGCACCCACAAAACAGAAGGCTTTACGGTTAACAGATCAGCCGACCTCCCTCCTCTCTTTCTTCCTCTGTCTTCCTTCTCTCTGTCTACTTCTCTGGCGAAAGATAAAGAATGCAAAGCCCTGAAGTCTACCCTGCCCCAAAAGGAATACCCAGACACTGGGAAGGTGGACAAGAGGGAGGGGCAGGAATGAATGGGAGGTTCTCGCCCACCTGACCCCATCCCCCAACACATAAAAATCCAGAAGTGTTTGGAAGCCCCAAGGCAGCCAAGAGGACTGGAGACCCAAGACCCACACCCTAAGACTGATTTCATCACTCCAGGTCCGGACAGCTTCCCCCTTCACCTCCAGGTGCCAAGCAAGAGCCCCCTCCCAGCCTTTGCTGGTTCAGTGAGGCACCAAATGCCTTCACCCAGGACTCCGGTGGGGGCTGAGAGTAAAGAAGATAACAGCCGCCCACAGCCAATTTTTTCCTCTAAGGACCCATCAAGGCTTCAGGGGCCCATACCCCAGCCCAGAGGACCCAGGGCAGATGGCTCCTTCAGCTGGGGAGGAGGCTGGGACATGAGGAATGTTCCCCTCCTCTTTGGGGGCAGGGGAGCAAGCCCCGGGGCCCTGCAGCTTCCCCTCCCTGCAGCACTCTCTGACCATAACCCTGTCACCACCCCCAGCGTGTTCCCACCCCAGCACAGCCCCCTCCTACTGATTTCCCAGTCTCCCTCTCTCATCACCTCCAACCTTCCCCCGCAAGCTTCTGCTCCTCTCCCTCGGGCCCCCCATCTTTCCCGGCTCTCCACCAACACATGCCCATCTCTGCCTCTAGCACCTGGGCGCCTTCCCCTCTGCTCCCTCCCCATAACCTCCTCTCCCCTTGGCTCCCATCCCCCAGTAAAGCCTGGTCCTCCGCGGTGCCCCCCAGTATGGAGCCCTTGGCCTGGCCCTGCTCCCTGCCTTTCCACTTCTCTCCTTTCCCCTCTCCAGCCCCCTCTGCTTTTCCTAGGAAGGCCAGTTCCTCGCTGGTTTCTCCCCTGCAGACCCTTCAGGGCACAACGGGCTCCTCATCCCCTCTGGACGGGCACTGCTTCCAGCCCTTGGGGCTAGCATAGGCTGGGGACCCCCCTTCAGAGCCTCCCTCACAAGCCTTCCGGATGCCCCTCGTTCTCGCCCCATTCCTTCCCCTCAACGACCAGCCCTCCCACTCCTCTCCATTCACCCCAGCTCAGGGCCAGTGCCCCTTCCACAGGGAGCCTCCGACCCCCAACCCCCCAAGCCGTTTAGCCGCCTCGCTGTCACCCAGCCAGCCCTCTCAGCGCGGCAGCGCCCCCGCCCCCCAATCCGCCCTTCTTGCCTCCCCCGCCCCTCCAATCGTTGCCCTCCCCCAATCGGCTCTCGCCCCCCCCCGTCCGTCTCCGCCGCAGCACCCCCCCGTACCTGGTTCTGGGGGCGCCAGGAGCAGGAGGGTGGGGATCAGAACCCCAGGGCCGCCCCGTCTCCGGCGGGTGGCAGAACCAGGGCCAGTGGTGTCTGCCGCCTCGCGCCTCTCTCGCTCCCCGCCGCGTCCCCGCCCGCCTGCCGGTCCGCCCGCCCCGCCGCGGTGCCGCTCGGAGAAGGATGCTCCGCGCGTCAGGGCGGCTGCTCCCGCCGCCGCATCCCTGCAACACCGACTGACGGCAGCATCAGCACCAGTTTCCGCCCCCCGGACGCGAGCATTGGATCACGCTGCGCTAACGGACGAGCTGCGCAGCCAATGCGAAGGCGCAGAAGCCGCCAGTCCCGCTGCTCCACAGGCCCACGCCCCGCGAGGGACCCAGGCGTCCCAGCCTCCCGGCCTCCGAGTTCTTCCCCGCTTCTCGAGGTCCTTAACCCTGGCGCCTGGGCCCCCAACCAGGCAGACCCCCCCCAACCCAACCCCAGTGACTTTTCCGGAAACCCAGGCGCCCTAGCTTCTCGCCCTGGGATCCCGCATCCCCCGCCCCGCGGGCCCAGGTGGCAGCGCCCAGGGCTGGGGCGAGCCGAAGGGGAGGCTGTGGGCCCAGACTTGGGGGCCCGAAGGAGCAGGTCCTGTGCGGGGGCCCGGGCCGCAGCGCCCTCTGCTGGCAACGCCTTGGAGCGGGCCCGGGCTGCCCGGAGCTTAGGGACGCGGGCTGCTGGGGGCCCTTTCCAGCCCTTGCCTGGCTTCCGCCTCCCACTGCCCAAAGGCCCCCTGACCTCCCCTAGAACTGAGGAGGGCTCTTTCCTGGGAAAAGGACAGAGGCGCGGTGGGGGAGGGAAAGGCAGAGATGGGGGCGGGGTAGACCTAGGGGCTCGGGGTTTCCCAACCCTGCCTCATGGGAATCCCAGAGTTTGAAGCCTGATTTCCAGTCCTGCCTGGAACTCTGGACTGGGATAGGAGTAGGTTGAGGGGTAGGGGCGTGGATGCACACTGCCCGGACCACAGAAGGGAAGCTGGCAGCAGCTCACTTCAACCAGAATTTTCAGAGTGAATGTGGTGCTGGGGTGAAGGTCTTCCCTGTGAGGGCGTCTGCATCACTATGCATGGGTATGAGTTTGGAAAGAAGGGGACCCCCTTCACTCACTCATCCAACCCAAGGTGGACCTGGCACCTAGCGTGTGTATCACAAAGTTGGACACTGGGCTTCTGAATGAGGGAGGCAGTGTGTGTGTGTGTGTGTGTGTGTGTGTGTGTGTGTGTGTGAAAGACCATTCTGCCAGCTCACTCCAGGACCCTGATTTCTGTTGCAGGGTCCGTGATCTGCACAGCCAGTGGTAGTTGGCGCTTCCTTAGCCAGAGGCAACATGAAAGAACACTCTCATTCGACCACAAAGGCACTCGGAGGCGTACTCACAGCCATGCACACCTATCCATGTGCACATAGGCGTTCCCAAGGGGACACACAGGGACACGTGCAGAAATGCCCCCCCATGGTACAACACCCACAAGAAGCATATACTTGCTCAAGAACATACACAGACTTATGCACACAGGTGCCTGAGGCAGATGCATGCCTTGGGGGGGAACAGGTGTACACAGGGGACCTGCCCACGAGGTCATCCTGCCCCCCGAGGCACTTTGCACAGAGTGGTCAATTACTGAGTAGATGCGTGGGGACACACCCCCCCACCAGAGAGCTCCCTCCCGGCCTGTAAGGGGATGAGAGGGGGACCCAGGCTGTAGGACCCTAGAGGTGGGAAGAGAGATCCCTGAGCCAGGTTCTAGACTTGGGGGGCCTACTCTGACCTTGGAGAGACCCTCAGGATGGCCCCACCAAGGCCACTAGAGGAGCCAGAGAATGGGAACTGCTGAGTCAGGGCCTGTGAATGTGAAATTGCCTCTCTGACCCCAGAGCCCACTGCCCTGCCCATCCCCCACTGCTCCTCTCCCTGCAGGCTACACACACAAGTGCAGAGACGTGTCCAGCCAGGCAACAGGACATAGATGGGCACACAGACAGGCGCAGTGACTCACAGAGACTTTCTCTCAGACCCTTATAGATGGGTGTGGGAAGGGGTGGGGGGGGAGGGCAGGGGCAGGGAGAGATGCAAGAGTGAGCACTCGTTTCTGGTCCCCACCCCCAGCTCCCTGGGCCACCTTTGCCCGTCAAGGGCAGGAAAGGTCACCTGGCAGCTGCTGCACCTCCCGGCCCCTCCCCCAGCTACAGTGATGTCTCCCCCCACCCAGGTCCAGGCTTCAGAGTACCGGATGTAGGTGGGACCCACCACTTCAAGACACCCCGCGAACAGGCACCCAGCCAACGTGGCCCTTCTCCCATGCGCAGTCCAGTGAGGACACACGGTGGAGGAAAAATGCAGCAAATACAGTATGCATGCCTGTGCACACACGCACACAATGTGAAGCTCATCTGCCAGATTCACACAGGCAACCACGAAAAGGCGGTCACACGCCACAGTCCCGGGGGAGCAGACCTGGGCACACATTTGCAAACACACACACTGGGAAGAGGCCAGGCTGGGGCTGGGGGGTGGCAGGGAGGGGAGCCAGCCGACCGGGCTGCAGGGATGGAGGCAGCGCAGGGAGCGAGCTGCTCTTCACAGCACAATCGCCGTCTGTTGTTATAGCAACTCAGCCCCCAAATCGTGAAACGGATATTACAGCCTCCAGAGGAGGAAGGAAGGGAGGGGGCTGAAGATGGAAGGAGGGGCAGTGCGGGGGACCCAACGGGGGACAGGGCTGGGGGGCCCAACAGGTGGCAGAGCTGCAGCTGAGAAGTAACAGGGTGGGAGGAGGAGGTACCCCAGATGAGGAGTAGGCCAGGGGGAGTGGGGTCTCAAAGGGAAAGATGGGCATGGGGTCAAGGAAGTTTGAGGGAGGGGGCTGAGGCCATTGCCAGGTCCTCAGATATTGTGCTTTGCAGGTGGGAGTTGGGGTGCTCAGGCCTCCACTCCCAGGACAACCTGCAGTTGCTGTAGGACATGCCTCAGCTTGGGGGAGGGGAGCTGGGGAGGTAGCTCCCATTCTCAGACTGCTGTCTAGAGCCTCCTCACCCCAGGGGCAGCCTGGCTCAGCTTCAGAACCTTTCGAAGACCCCCAGTCCACCCTCCTCACCAAGACCAGCCTCTGAAGTGGCCTTAGCCTTCCTCAGGTAGTGGTGACCCCCAAAACCTCCATGCTGCAAACTCGGGAGGGAAGAGCTGGGTTGGGAGAGGCTGCCAGAGGCTGACAGCAGGATCAATATGCATTTCCTCTGGAAGTCCCTGTCCTTCCGGCTGGCAGCAGCGCCAGGCCAGGAGGCTGCAAGCCCAAGGAGTGTGCCCCCCCCGCCGCTCCTTCCCCCACACCCAGCACTCAGGGCTGCCACCTCCCTCCCATGATTCTCTGTAGTGAGCTCCCCGTTGCTGGAAGTATACAAGCAGAGGCTGAAAGACCACCTGTCAAGCAAGGGACATTCAGCTGCGGGCTGAAGGCTATGGCTATACATGACCACCAGGCTCAGCAATTCTACTTTCAAGTTTTAGGCCCCCAAGATTCTGGACTCCTAGAGATTCTAGACCTCCCCCCAAAACTCTCTGTTCCATGGTTTCCTGGTTCTAAGGCTCTATCCCCCACAATCCTACCTCCCCCCAAGATTCCAGACACATGAGATTCCAGATCTCCCGAGATTCTCTGACTACAGAGTTTTCTGCGCCACAGTTCTAGTCCCTGTGCTTACGGACCCCTGCCCTCTGCCCCCCGCGAGGATTCTAGGCACTGATAGTCCAGGTTAATGACTTGGGCCTTTATTCCATCTGGAAAACACAAATATTCACAAGAATCTGTACAACCTTAGGGACACCAGCCCTGGCCCTGCCCTCAGCTGCATGCCACCCTCACACCCCGCCCCCCAGCCCCGGCCTGCTGCCACAGCACCCCAGGCTCCCTGCTCTGGTCCAAGTCTTTTCTCCAAAGCAGGCATGAGTGCTTGATCCAGTCACAGCTGGGAAGAAAAACACAGAGGTTGTGAGGAAGACCCTCCCCACTCCCCAAAAAGCAGGATCCCACCTGGCCTGGGCCATTTGGACAGAGCACCCGTCCCACCCATCCCCCCATTGCCCCAGCCCTGAGTGGGGAGGCTCCGCCCAGGCTGCAGGGGGGGCTCACCATCAATTACAAGTGGATGTCAAACACGCCATCCTCCACCGTCTGAACCTCCTCCTCTCGGATCTCTGCAGGGAGGGGGGTGTCACAGGACCAATTCCTGGGTCCCTGTGCCCTCAGCAGCCCTTCTCCCCATCACTGGAGGCACCCGGCCCCATCCCAGAAGCAGAACCATCCACCAAAAATCAATTCACTGAATGACCAAAAGGCCCAATTTTTGAGGCTCTTTTTCTAAGTTTTCATTTTGCCACAGCTTTTTTGCGGCCACAGATTTATCGGTGCAGTTTGTTTAAATGTCCGTTTTGTGCGTGCTTTACATTTTAGACCCCAGCACTTCTGGAAGGCTCAATGCGAATGGTTTCATCTTTTCTGTATTTGAGAACTTATGACCTGTGCCTGCCTCTATTTTTGAGGACTTATGCCAGTCTGAACAGTTGTGGTCAACTGCCTTAGACCCCAGTTGAACATGGTCGTTCAGAGTGTCCTCAGCAAAATAATCATTTGAGGAATTGCCATTCAGAAAACTGACCTGGAGCCACCAATGGCCCCAAGAGAGCTGCTGGGAGCTTTGGGGGGCAAGGGACTTTTCTCAGAATAGCCTCCAAAGCAGCCAAAAAGGGAAACACAGGCAAATGGCTCACAAAACTCCCTCTCCAACCCCTTGTCAATCCCCCTAACAAAATAAGAGTGCAAATTGAATCTTGAAGTCTCTTTCACGTTTACTCTTTTTTATTTATTAGTCTCTCTCCTCCTCAGCCTCAGAGGGTTGAGGGCTCCCTGGTCACCTTCTGACACCCTTACCTGTCCAGCCCTTCTCCATCACCCTACCAAAATAAGACAATTACAAACTCTGCAATCATTTCCATCCTGGAGAAGGTAATACTATGCCACCACGGCCTTGCCTCCCTCCCTCCACAGGCCAGTACAAAAAGAGACCCCTTCTTACCTGGAGGCCGGGAGCCTCGCCTGCCAGGGCGGGGCAGGGAGAAGCTGAAGGCGCGATGGTGGGTATGTGTGGGTGAGGGTGCAGACCCCTCCAGACTCACACTCTGGGCCCGGCGCCGGCACTCAACTGACAGACGATCCTTGCACTGCTTGTGGCAGTTAACACCACAGGCTGGGGAGGCAGATGGGGAGCCCAGCCAGATCAACTGATCAGAATACCCTTCCCCATTCCACAGGCCTGCACCTCTCCCCAGGTCCCTTTGCTCCTGAGCAGCTGCCCCACCAAAACAAGAGCCTCCTTTCCAAGTGCTCTCTTCATCCTACACGGCAGTCTGTGCCCTCTCCAAAGCTCCCTGTTCCTGGGCAGCTGCCCCACCAAAACAAGAGCCTCCTTTCCAAGTGCTCTCTTCATCCTACTCGGCAGTCTGTGCCCTCTCCAAAGCTCCCTGTTCCTGGGCAGCTGCCTCACCAAAATAAAGGCCCTGGTTTTTCTTTGTTTGTTTGTTGTTGGTTGTTTTTTGGGTTTTTGGTTTGCTTGTTTTGGTTTTTGGTTTCTGGGGTTTTTTTTTGGCAAAACTGCGAGGCAGGTGGGATCTTACTTCCCAGAGCAGGGGTCGAACCCACACCCCCTGCAGTGGAAGCACGGAGTCTTAACCACTGGATGGCCACGGAAGTCCCAACAAAAGCCCTGTTAAAGGCTACCCCCTTCACGTCAATCAGCATGCCTCTCTGGCCCTAAGGTACTTCACTCCTTGGCAATTACCCCACCAAAATGAGAATATTCACCCAGATAGTAACTCTTCCCAAAAAACTCAGCCCAGCAGCCTTGCAACTCCATCTCACCTCGGCATTTGAGGCCCTGCTTGTAGATGCCCAGGATCTGAAATAGAGGAGGGGGCCGCAGTAGGGGGGAGGGGTTTAGAGGGGATGACTCTACTTCTTCCTTTCCATGGGCAGGGAGTGGGACTGACCCTTTCTGGAGCCTTAGGGCCCCCCTCAGGGTTTTGTTCAGAACAGCAAGAGGGGAGGCAGGTGGAATTAAGGTTTGCCTAGGCTGAGAAGGCTCTGGCAGGGGCGGGGCCAGAAGGGAGGGCGGGCGTGGATGGGGCGGGGCCGGTGCTGGAGGGGCGTGGCTTGGGCGGGGGCTCACCAGGGCCTTGCAGTGGCGGCAGGCGACCGGGCGCAAGGAGTTGCTCTCGTGGAAGTTGTGTACGAAGCCCATGCGGCCACCCAGCACAGAGCTGGAGCGCAGAAAGTAGGAGACCATCTCCTCCTTGCTGATGCAGCCATCCCTGTCCGGGAAGGGGGAGGGCCTCAGCTCTGGGGGCCTCCCTGGGACCACCCACCACCAGCTTAACCCATCCCACTGGGAAAAACCCCTACCAAGTTAAAGGTCCTCACCGACTCCTGATTTTGGACCCCTGGTGCAGGAAAGAGAAAGAACACTAGACTTGGAGTCAGGCAGATGTAGTAGCTGCTACTAACTAGTTGTGTGGTCTTGGGCAAGTCAATTGCCCTGGGTTTCCTCCCTGGAAAAATGGGGATCATAATTCCTGCCCTGCTCACTTCACAGAGTTGGCGTGTAAACTAAAATTGCTCTGCACTTTCCCATGGGATTATCAGCTTCTGTTTCCCAAAGTGAGCTCTGTGGAACACCAGTCCGGAGCCCTGAGAATTAAGAGATCTCTGATGAGTTTGGGGACCAGGTAAGATTGGAAAAAGCTGCACCTGTCTCACTCTTGCATAATCCTGCCAGAAAGGTAATCCAGGGATTCCCCACGGAGCCCTTTTTTTTCATCCATTCACACATTTTAGGGAAAGAGTGAGCACGTGCTCTGGAGACGGACAGAACTCAGTTCAAATTTGGGCTCTACTTCTTCTCTGTGTGACTTCACGCCCCATCCCTCGGTTTCCTCTTCTATAAATGGGGACGATGACAGTTCCTACACCTCAGAGGCCTTTGGGTAAGGCTTAAATGAGATAGTGCACATGGAACATTGACAACAGCGTCTGTAATGGTTAATAGATGCTGGGCCACTGGGAGCTATTTCCACCAGGGGTGGCCCTTGTCAGAAACGCCTGCCCATTGTATTTACGTGATCCAGGTTGTCCTTCAAATCAGTGGTACATTGGGACGACCGATGGTTCATGAAAATATGTAAACCTAGGCTCCTATCTCACACTGTTCGTGAAAACTTAATTCCCACTAAATTCAGAACACTAATGTAAAAAATAAGAATTTCAAAGTATCTGAAAAGGTATAAGGGAAGAATTTTGTAACCTTGAGGGGATGAAGGCCTTTCTACGCATAACACAAATCCGAGAAGCCATAAAGGAAAAGACTGACATATTGAGCACACATTTTTTAAAAATTTTATATGGAAAAGGACAACATAAATGACAGACTGGGAGAAAATATTTGCAAACATATTCAACACCAAGGGTTAATATCCATTAACAGAGATTCTAGAAATCAATGAGAAAAAGACTCACAAACCCAGTGGAATAATGGACAAAGGACACGAACAGGCAATTTACAGAAGAAACAGAAGTGGCCGGTAAACATATGAAGATCTCCTACCCCCACTAGTATTAAAGAAATGCAAATTTAACCAAGACGCCATTTGCCAATTAGACTGGCAAAATTGTAAAGCTTATTATAGCATCCACTGTTGGCAAGGAAGCTGGGAAATGGGCACTCGTTCACTGTTGATGGGAGTGCGAGCTGGCACAACCTTGCCTGAGGTCACCTTGGCAGTCTCTCTTCTAATTTAGAATGTGCATATCTTTTGATCCAATTATCCCACTTCTAGGAATTTCTCCTACAAAAATAGTGGCCTGAGTGCATGGGTACAAAGATGCTCACAGTAGCATGGTGGATATTAATAGCGAAAAACTGGGAACAGTCGACATGTCCATCAGCGGGAGAATGGTGAGACAAATGATGGCCCAGCCACACAGTGTAATTCTCTGCAGCTGTTCTAAAGAATGAGGTAGCTCTGCATGAATCGGCCTGGAAAGATGTCCATGATGAGGGTTTAAGTGGAAAACAAAAGTGAAAAAACACAAAGCATGCGGTTCCGTCAAGACAGTGATTTAAAAACAAAAACAAGAAACCCTGAAAACCCTACTGCCACAAATACCCAGATGCTGGTTAAAATATATCAAAAATTGCTTTAAATGCATAGGTGAGTTTGCAAGAAACGGAAACCCCCAAGTTTCAGAAACAAAGAGAGATCTTCGAATTGATTCAGTGAGCTGTGGCTGCCCCAGGAGCCGGGTGCTGGATTTTGATACCTGCCTGGGGCCTGCAGGAGGTGGGAAGTTAAGGCTGAGGCGCCTGCATGAAGCTGACGCCTTGAAGGTCTCCAAGGGCTGCACCCTCCCTAAAAGTGTGGCCTGGAAAAACTCCACCCTAACACAGGGAGGTGACAGGGAACTGTTTTCAACTCAGAGAAAACTCTGTTTTCAACTATTTGTTCCCAACGCTGGGAGGAGAAACAAAGCAACTACAATGAATGCCACTGGCGGAACCAGATTTATACCATCATCCTGTTTGTCTGTGAAACAGACACAGACAAATTCTCTAACAATCTGCAACACGCATGAAAAAAAGACTGGAAAGATACCGGCATTGCCACACCAGTAATGTTACGAACATAGTTACTAATGACAGCCTCTGAGTGGGAAAGGAGGGAGGGAATTTTCACTTCTTACCTTATACACTTTGCTCACTATAAATCTATTTTACTACCTGGATTTTTTTTTTAACCATGCATTTTTATAATATGGGAAAAAACCCAGCTTTTTGAAATATGGATAACACTGAAAAGTAAATCGACCTGGGATGGACTATAAATTTTGATTGGAATTTTGTCCGCTCAGCAAAACCAGGGTGCGAACATGGTTGCATGTTTAACCTACTCCAGAGAACCGGCTGTCTGTCCAAATTGTCAGCATGTGAATTGTGAATTGTTGCTAAGCAAGTGGGTGCCGCTCACTGCAGGCCTTTCTTATCTATTCATTAAGACAGGCTACCCAGGAGTTCAACGTGCCCACACTTTTTGCCAGCTGTGAGCTCCACAAATAAAATGGCATTTATGTAGCAACAGTCCCCAGGCCACCGTCTTTGCAAGATTCAGGTGGAGTCACCCCACCCCTTCTTCGGTCTGAATAAGTGAGGTAACCCTGTGCCTCTGCAGCTGGAAGCCTCCCCGAAAATAAGAGCCCCTCCCCACATGGGTGGCTTCCTCCCTCAAGATCATCTGGTTCAATGTCCTCATCTTGCACGGGAGGAAACTAAAACCCAAGGGGAAGTGAGCCTGCTTTCCCTCTCCCCCTGCCCCCAGGCCTCCTCACTGGTTCTGGTCGAAGTCCCCAAAGGCGCTGAGGTAAGGAAAGTTCCCACGGATGATCTGGAACTCCTCCTGTGAGATGTGGCCGTCCCCATCGACATCGAAGTTCCGGAACACAGACTGGAGTACATAGAGGGACACATGGGGGAGGGGAGGATAAAAGGAGCATTGGCCCCACCCTGCCCACATTCCCAGTCCAAGTGATGAAGGGCGGACGTCTCAGCCGTGGGCAGCTGTCTGTCTCCCCCACCACCTCCCTTCTCCGTACCCCCATCCCAACCCCACCCATCAGCTGCGCCCCGTGCCTTCTGGAGACTGAGTGTTGGCCCTTGAACCTGGCACTGGTGGCGGCTCCCAGGGCAGTGCCCTGGCAAAACTAGCCTTGATTGACCACTACGGACCTGTCCCCCCAGCCCGCAGACTCCAGAGCTGGCTGCCACGGAGTCTCACCTCCACCATCTTCTCAATGTGCTCCACCATGAGTGCCTGATCCAGCTTGGGTTTGGCCGCTGAGGTCCACTCCTCCAGCACCGGGGGCCGGGGAGGCGGCGTGCAGCTGGTGGGGCTGCTTGGCTGTGGGAATGGTCGAGGCTGAGAGAGGGCCAGAGGTGAGGAAGCCCAGGGCCCAGTGGAGGAGAGAGGGCAAGCCCTGGGGACAAGGAAGCCTGCCCAACGAGCAGGATAGGTGAGGTAGCCTCTAATCTTGGAACTCCCAGGAGGGCAGAGGTGGGGGAGGAAGAGGATGGGCCGAGTGGGTAAGCAGCGATTCCGTCCCTCACCGAGGACTTGGAGCGTGGTTCCCGCTGCAGGGACAGCTGGTAGAGCTCATCCTCTGTCTGATACTGATCCAGAGACACCTGGGACACACAGGTCTGATCATGCCCACCGGCCTCCGCGGCTCTCAGGAGCCCACTGCCCAGAACTCAGACCCACAGGTCTACCTAGAGGTCGCAGCCCAGCCCCGAGCCTGGCCCAGAAGCTAGACTCGGGACAAAGGCCAGCTTAGAACACATCCCAGCAACCACACGCCAGCCTAGCACACAGACCAGAACCTGTATCTCGGCCCCAAACCTTGAACACAATGCACTGTCAAGATCTCAGCCAAGAATCCAGGTCACAACCCAGCTGAGAGCTCTGAAATTCCCCCCAACATAGAATCCCACCCAGCAACCAGACTCCAGCTCAGATTTCAATCCCCATCTCAGTCCAGAACCCAGAAACAGGTAAGACTTCACACCAAACCTTAAAACCTAAGCCCCAGCCCAACGATTAGAACCTAGTCCAGATCTGGACTAGAACCCAACTCCTACGCTAGGGCTCAAAATCAAGTCCAAGACCAAGCCCAGAAGCTCAGAGCTCAGGGCCATGTTTAAAAGCCGCCCCTGGGGAACTCCCTGGCGGTCCAGGGGTTAGGACTCGGCCCTTTCACTGCCGAGGGTGCGGGTTCCATCCCTGGTCAGGGAACTAAGATCCCACAAGCCATGAAGCACAGCCAAAAACTAAAAGTTAAAAAAATAAAATAAAAGCCACCCCTATGCCCAGAATCCAGAGTTTGACCCCAAACCTTGAACACAGCCCACTGCTAGGAACTCAACCCAGGGCCTAGGCCCAGCCTCAAGTCCACATGCCAGCCTCAGGGGCCCACAGTCCCATCTGGAGGCTAGAACCCTTCTCCAAGTTCACCCCAGCCTTGGGGCCCAGGCTGGGTGTCAGTTCTTCGATCATAACTGAGAACCCAAGGCCAAGCCTGCAGGACCAGGTGCAGCTGTGGACCCTGCTGCCTGGCCCCTCACCGTCAGCAGGCTCAGCAGGTCGGGGTTGGCTTGCACTGGGGGCTGAAGGCTGGTCACCATGGCCAGCTCCTCCAGGATGCTGAAGAGCTGCTTCATCTTGGCCCCATTAAGTCGGGTCCGGGTGGGGTCCAGCCAGTCAGGCAGTGCCAGCTGCAGGGCCACCAGGTCCTTGAGGTGCACACCCAAGATGGGGAAGCGGAAACCCACGCAGGCTGCCAGCCGGCGCCGGTAGTTGCCATAGTTACCAGTGGCCGTCACTAGTTCTGTCAGACCTTCCCAGAGCTGGGGGACAAAGGGCAGAGGGTCACACAAACACACACACACACACACACACACACACACACACACACACACACACCACATATCTCAAGCTCAGCTCTCCTTCCCCTGCCCAGCCCTGGAAATGTGGGAGAGGATGTGGAGTCAGGGTTAGGGATGGGTGAAAGGTCAAAAGCCTCCCTCACTATCCCCCAACACTGGCTCCCTTAGCCCCTGGGAATCAGAAGTCATAGGTCACGAGTTCAAAGGGACACCCACTACCAAATACCACACCTCTACACCAGGCCTGGGCACAGATTATCATCAACATTTAACAGAAGAGGGGACTTCCCTGGTGGTCCAGTGGTAAAGAACCCGCCTTCCAATGCAGGGGACACGGGTTTGATTCTTGGTCAGGGAGCTAAGATCCCACATGCCGCGAGGCATCTAGGCCCCCGTGCCGCAACTACTGAGCTCGCGTGCCTCAACAAGAGAGCCTGTGGGCCGCAAACTACAGAGCCCAGCACTCTGGAACCTGTGCGCCACAACTAGAGAGAAGCCCGCACGCCACAATGAAGAGCCCGCGCCGCAACAAAAGATCCCGCAAGCTTCAATGAAGACCCCACATGCCGCAGCTAAGACCCGACACAGCCAAAAACATAAAGAAAATAAATAAATAAATATTTTTTTAAAAAACCATTTCACAGGAGAGGAAACTGAGGATCAGGGAGGCAGAGCAGCACAGGACGATGATTTTGAAGAATATTCTTAGTGGTATCATTCGTAACAGCCCAAACTGGAAAAACCCCAAATGTTCAATAGTAGAGGAGATACACAAATCGGGGTAGACTAAAACATTATACGGCAACGGAAGTGAATGAACAATTGCTCCACATAACGGAATGTAAGAATGAAAGAAGCAAGAAGTAAAATCACGTATATAACAATTCCATTCATAGCAGGTTCAAAAACAGGCAACAAGAAACGCACATGCTTTTGGGATGCATGCACAGGTGGTAAAGCTATCAAGAAAAACAAGGTCAGGAATTCCCTGGTGGTCCAGTGGTTAGGATTCTGAGCTTTCACTGCAGGGAGCACGGGTGTGGGGACTAAGATCCCACATGCCGCGCAGTATGGCCAAAATAAATGAATAAATAAATAAAAACTTTTAAAAAGAAAGAAAGAAAAGCAAGGTAATCATCCTTAGGAATGTTATGACATTGTTTGCCTCTGATGAGGACGGAGTTGTGCGCTAAGGTGCTGGGAGCTTCGGGGGCTGGCAGTGTTCTACTTCTTGACCTGAGTGGTAGTTACACAGGCGTTTTCTAATTTTTTTTAACTGTACATATGTTTTATAGACTCTTCTATATGTATGTCACCAGTTATGTTTTTTAAAATAAAATAGGGACTTCCCTGGTGGTCCCGTGGTTAAAACTCGGTGCTTCCACTGCAGGGGGCACAGGTTTGATCCCTGGTCAGGGAACCAAGATCCCACATGTGTGCGGCGCGACCAAAATAAAATAAAATAAAATAAGCAGGGGAAGAGTAAAGCACGAGCTTTGAAGTTCGGCAGACCTGTGAGACTCCACTCTGCTGCTTTCACTGTGCAACTGGAAAAGGATTTAACCCCCAGACTCAGTTTCCTCATTTATCACATGAAGAGGGAGTGCCCAGCCCCCAGCACTGCTGGGAGTTCTCAGCGAGGCCAGCCCTGGGAAGGCTGACCAGGCCGTTCCCCTGACCCCCCCGAGTCTCAAGCACCTTGATGGTCTCTGGGCTCACGTGGCTGTGGGTCTCCTTGAGGCGGGAGATGGAGCTGTGGCTCAGGCCCCCGACCACCGCCATCAGCGTGTTGAAATTCTGCAGCTCCAGGAGTTTCTGGGGAATAAATGGAGAGAGATGAGGCAGTGAGTCACTGAGTGGGCCCAGAATTTGGCCCAGCTTTTCTGGAGAAGACCTAGCAGTGGGTTAGGGGAAAGGACGGACTCAGCCCTACTGGCAATTTGGGAGGTGGGGGGAAGGGGAGGGGCAGGCACCTCTGCAACGTGGACGAAGTGTGTGATGACCAGGGCCCGCTGCGGGGCTGTGGGCTTGCTGAGAATCATAAGTTGCACCCACTGCGAGACACTGTTGAAGAGGGAGATGAATCGCTCCAGGACAGGGTTGTCCACGGTGCAGCCGTGAGTCACAAAACTGTGATAGTCCTGGAACTGCAGGCACAGTGGCCTCAGCACCCCGGGGCCCCTCCCCTCACCAATGGCCGCTCCTCACCCTCCAGCGGCCCTTTGGTGGTTACATTGAAACCCCAGACCCACCCTGTGACCCCACCTACCCCGGAGACCCTGCCCCTCCTGGCACCCCCTCCCCAGCCCACCCCCGCTCCCTGACTGAAGGCCATTGGGCCGCACCAGGATCTTGCAAAAGGAGCGATATTCCAAGTAGGTGAGATGTGCTGCCAGCTCCATGGGGTCCAGGTGGTCAAACAACAGGGACATCTTGCGCTTTTTCTGTTCCACAGGGTTCCTCTGGGTCACCTGCCGATTCCACTTGTAGGTGGGGCTGGGGGAGTGGGGCGGGGCAGTGAGTCCTTTGCTGAAGATGCCCCACCCCTCATGGCCCTACACTCATACCACTCACGCTGACCGCGAGACGCTGTGCAGAGCACGAATGTCCCCAGTCCCAGCACCTCCTGCAATCTCCTCCTCATCACGCACTCAACACAGATTTATGGAAGACCTACTCTGTGACAGGCACTGTGCTAGGCGCTGGGGGTACAGAGATGAGCAAGACACGGTTCCTGCCCCCGAGGAGCTCACAGTCTACTGAGGGAGACAGACACAGAAACAAACAATCACGAAATAGCGTGGCACAAGTGTGGAGGTCTTTGGGCAGAGGTCTGCACAAAGTGTCATGGAGGAACAGAGGCAGGAACGACAAATTCTGCCCTCAAAGAGTCCACAGACACTCCACACTTGTGCTAAGTTTTGATAACATGGAGGAGGAGGCAAGGGGACATGAGCAAAGCGCCATGGTGGGAAAGGATGCAGGAGCTGCAGAATGGTGAGTGGACCCGTGCAGCTGCAGTATGAGATGCCTGGTATGGGGTGGTGGGCTGTGGAAGATGAGGCAGGAATGCCAAGCTGGCCTGAGACCATGAAAGGCCTTAATCCCCAGCCGAGGCATTCTGAAGACGATAGGCAGCCATAGAAGGTTTTTAAGCAAGAGTGACATGACCCTCACCCATTCAATTCGACAAACATTTGTGAAGTGCAGATGGTGTAGGATGCTGAGTGCCCTGCCCAGCCCTCCGAGCTCCCCCCCACGCACACGCTCTCGATGTCGATGAGGCTGCTGTGCCGGCGGTTCCCTTCTTGGTCTAGCAGAGCCTTCAGCTCCTTGATCTGCTCAGCGAGCTCAGGATTCAAGTCAAACTCTGCTGGGAACGCTGAGATCCAGTACCTGGTGGAGGTTCAGGGTCACCCAAGGCAGCCCTTCCCCCACCATCCCCTAGGACTGTAGCTCCCCAGGGAGGGGGAAAGAGCCTCGAACTGTGGTTCCCCTCTCCCAGCTCTTTCCTTCCCTACCCGCACTGGGCAGATCAGAAAACAGGGACCGGGCCAGGACCAGGAAGGGGCAAGCCTGCGGCAGCCCAACCACCATGGACAGAGCCGGGTTCAAACCCACGTGACCAGCTTCCAGAACGAGCTATTTCCACTCCTTCAGGCCAGTCTGAAGCCTGAGATAAGGGAGCAGAGGAGGAGACAGAGCCCCAAGAGGAAGACTCACCTGACCAGATGGCATGTTTTCACCTGAAGCGAACTGGAGTTGTCCTTCCGGGATTGTTGGTAGGTGAAGCAGAGTTAAGGAAAACAAGCATGGAGACTTACTCTAGAAAAGGAGGCAGGGGATGGAACCCGAGTTCTTGGGGGAGGCTGAGGGCAGGGCCCGGTTCTAGGAGAAATTCTAGGGGTGGGGTCTGGGGCGGGCAGGGCCCAAGCTCTGGAAAGGGGCTGAAAGCAGAGGTGAGGTGTGAGCTTTGGGAGGGTGCCTGGATGGAATGGGGGCCAGATTCTGGGAGAGGCTGAGAGCAGGACCTGGGTTCTGGGAGAGAAGCAAGAGGCAGAACCTGCGCTGGGAGTAGGAACAGGTCCTAGGCTGTGGGGAGGACAGAGCAAGGCCTAGGCTGGGGAGAGACCCGGGGACGGGGCCTTAGTTCTAAGGGGAGGAAAGGGGTGGAGCTTAGGCCCTAGCTGCAGCCTGGGCCAATCCTGAATTCTGTGATGTGGGAGTGGCCCACGCTCTAGGAGCGAAGCCCCTCCTCTGCCCCCGCTGGGCAGCGGGGCTCCCTTATGGATGCGGACTGCAGGGCCCTTGGCGAGGCCGGCGAAGGATATACGTACAGCAGTTTTGCCGCCAGCTGAGAGGAAGGGATGTACCAGGGGTGCATCATGAGGAACATGCGCACCAGCTGCGGGTCCCGCACCTTCCCGGAGTCATCTAACTCCGAGGGGTCAAGGAGAAGCGGGTTGACCCTACGTCCCGCAGCTTCGGTCCCTAAACCCTACCCCGCAGCCTGCCGGATTTCTGGCTCCCGGCCGCCTCCGGCTTTCCGAGGGCTCCGAAACCAGGAGGCAGATTATAAAGTAAAGGTAGGGTGGAAGAGGGATAAGGCAGGATCCGAGGAACTAGAGGAGAGGAGCGTCTGAGTCGGGCCTGTAGTTTGGAGGGGAACCAGCTGGGGCGGAAGGAGACGGGTTCCGCGGGGTCAAGAATCCAGAGGTCATTTCCTGAGTGCCTGGGGAAGGGGCACCCCTTCACCAGATAAGCCACCCCCCCATCAGCCGGAAACAGCTTCCAGGCCGCAATAGCGAGTTCCTCCGGATCCCCCGGGGAGACAGATAACGGTCCTCGTGGGTCAGAGTCTGGGGACCCCGTCGCTCCTCCCTTCAACGCTGGTATACTAGGGAAGGGAAACCTTTTCTCTTTCTGCACCGTGTGGATCTCTCTACCCCGGGATGAAGAGGAGACTTTCGCCAAAGAGGCTGCAGGATGCGAGTTGGGCAGAGGTCTGCCCTGGGAGGCAGGGGTCAGGGTTCAGGCTCCCGGCTGGTCTCAGGCTGGGCGTGTCCTCCCGTGCCACTCACCGAAGGCTTCAATGCAACCACGGAGCAGCTCCTCCACCGTGCAGCCCTTGTCCAGGTCCAGGGTGCCCGCCATGGCCTCCGGCGCGGGTAGGCTGGGCCAAGCTGCGCTCCGAGAGCCTCCACGGGTCTCGGACCTGACCCCTGTCCCGGGAGAGACAGAGCCGGAGTCTGCGGAGGCGCGGGCCAGGGGAGCGGCCCCGCGGACAGAAATGGGGCGGGGCAGGCACGCCCCCTGCTGGGCAGGGGCGGAGTCGTCCGCCGCGGCCACTCCTGGGGTTAACTGGCCCGGGATGTTGCAACCCACCAGTTGGGAAACGAACTGACCAAGAAGCTTCCGGCCCACCCTTGGAGTCGTGGGAGGGCTGAGGGACTCCCCGGGGATAGGGGCGAGCCAGAACTCGGGGGGCTGGTTAGTGTCCCAGCCCCCCCTCCCCGCAGGCCCTCTTCTCACGTCCTCTCCCCAGAGGCACCTGCAGCACCCCGCAGCTCAGTTCTGCGCCCCTCCCGCTTCCCTCCCTTCACAGCCTCCCTTCCCCCGCAGGGTTATTTTGGGAACCCAGAGCCTGAGGGGACCTCGGAGGAATTTCTCCCTGGGATGAGAGGGGGGAGGAACCCAGGCGTCCTGCCTGCGTCGCCCCCTCCTGGGCTCCCCGGAAAGGAAGGCGGGGCTGTGGCAGCCCCCAGGGGCCTGCCATTGGGGAGGCGGCCTGGAGCGGAGAGGAACATTCCTGGGGCGGGTGGGGGGCGGAGAGGGCGGAGCGGGGAGCCCACTGCGGCCCGGAGGCGTCAGCGGGAAGCCTGAGCCTGGGAACCGCGCGCTCCCAAGCCACCTCCTCCGTGAAGGCCCCAAGGGTCCCGGCTCAGACCTTCCGCAGGCTATCTTCATCCCCAGACCCTGACGCAGGTCCCCATACTGCACAGTCGAACTGAGTGCACACACAGGCCGTCCACACTCGAGCACAGAGTAGGGTGCCCAGAAGGGGGCGCTAGCACCGTGCGGGGTGGAGAGTGCCTGTACGACTCCACCAGCAGCTCCAGTCACTGGCGGGAATATACGCACCCATGCAGAGACACTCATTCCACACCCGAGGCCAGGGACCCACATCGGGGTGCAAGAATGCCTGAGGCTCCCAAGAAGCCGAGCCTCAGGCAATTACCTCCCATACTCTCTCTCTCACACACAATGGCACCCACAGCCCTCGCACACCTGAACGAAGGAAACCTCGGACACACATACCCAGCTCTCTACCCCAGAATGCAAACCCATTGGAGGGGGCCCTGCTGCTCACTAGAGCCAGGCCAGCCTGGAGTTCCGCGGCCACAGCAGCGCGACATCCGCACACGTGTGTACACACGCAAGGCAGTGCACCTACACGCATGTACACTCTCCCACACATGCACACACCCGGTGGGTATGCACACACGCCCATTCCGCCCCCGCCCCCTTCATCTGCGATCTAGGGCCAGCCCTGCGGCCCCAGCGACCTGACATCCCGTACCCACGGACGCTGGCAAAGCCTTGCCCCACAGAAGGTACCCCGCCCCTACACATACTCCCCCGGGCTGCGGGGGGGGGGGAGCGGGGGCTCCTCTGTGGAGTTCTCTGGTAGACTTTTCCTAGGAGCCACCCAGAGTCATCACCCCGCGGCTCTCCCGCTTCCTCGCTGTGTGACCTTGAGAGTCACTTGGCCTCTCGGAGCCTCAATTTTCTCATCTGTCAAATGGGGGCTTCGCCGGGGAAGGTCCCGCTGAGACGTGGCTAGGAAGAGCCGGGTGCGCCCCGTTTGCCGCCCCCTCCCGCGCTTGTCCAGGGAGCTTCGGGTCTCTCGTCAGGTTCCTCCTAAGCCCTGACCCGGACCGCAGATTCCCCACCCACCAACCCACCCGCCGCCCCCAGCCCGTCTGCGCCGCTCTCAAGGGCCCCTAGGGGCCGGACCTCCTCTGCCCTGAGCACCTCCCCGCCCCGCGCTCATTCACTCACACTTGGGACCCGCAGCAAGAAGCCCGCACCCGGCCCGACTGGCGCCACCTCCGTGCTCTCCCGCCCGCCGACCTCGCTGCGGCTGCGGCTCCCGCCCGCTCTCCGCGCCGCGGCCCCGCTCCCCGCCGCCCCGCCCCCGCGCCGCGGCCGCCCCCTCCTCTCCCCTCCCCTCCCCTCCCGCCCCTACGCCGGGCTCCGCACCGGCGGCTGCGCCTCCCCCATCGGGGGCTCCCTCTCGCCCCGCACGCGGCGGTCCCTGCGGCAGCTTAACCCCTGCCCTGCCGCGCCGCCCGGGAGACGAGGGCCGCGGGCGGGGGGGCTGCGCCACGGGCCGCGCCGAGGGTGGGTGAGGGGAGGTCAGGCCGCTCGGGACATGGAAGGGGGGAACTAAACCACCGGTCCTCTCCCCCCATCACAGACACCCCCCTGCCCCCCGCCCTGTCTGGTGTGGGGCAGAGGAAGCCGGGAGGGGCAGGAAGTAGACTGCGGTGGGGAAGGGGCGCCCCGCCCAGCCCCCGGCCCGGGTTCCTGTTTTCGAGACAAACCGTTCCCACGGGGCTAACCCGGCCTGGGGCCGGGCGTCTTCCTGCGGGCAGCGGGGGGCACAGGTTGGGTAGAGATCGGGGGCGTGGGCGCGGTGGGTCCTTGTGATAGCCTGGGGGAGGGGCTAAGACAAGGTGGGAACACTTGGGGGAGAGGGGCTTGTGGGGAGGGAGGAATGAAAACGCGGCTACCTGGAGAAGGGGCCTCGAGGTCTGGGGATAGAGGGAGCTCCAGTTCACACAGGAGGGACTGGGGCCCCGGAAGCCTGGCTCCCCATGAGGCCAGATGAAAAGGGGCAGCTGCAAGCGACGGGTGGGTTCTCCGCAGCTAGAAAACTGGAGCCTGGAGGCCTGGCCAACGCCCCCCCCCCCCACCCCTGGCAGAGAGGAACTTGGGAGGGGAAGCCGCAGGCGGTTGGGGTCCCCACAAGCCGGGCCTAGGGGAGCCGGTAACCGTTTCCGGCTGTTCAGGTTCAAACACACTCACTGTGAAACCATCGGGCCCCAAACAAATCTTCTGAGGCGTGCCCCGCCCTGCTACCCGGCTGCGGAGGCAGGACCACCCCCACACCTCAATCTCGGTAAAACGAGACCTACAAACAGGCCCCTTCTGGTGCTTAGTTTCCCCAAGTGAGGAGGAGCAACACCGGCCTAGCCTAGACGGTCTGTGTGTGTCCCCCGCCCTAACACTCTCCTTACTTTGGACCTAGCGCAGCCACCTGCTGAGAGACCCTTAAACGCCGCAGTGGGGCGGGGCTAAGGGCGGAGTCAAGAAGCCGCCAACCACCCAGAGGCTCCTCCCCCTTTTGAGTCTGGCCCCCAACCGCACGGATCTTCAGTAGTCCTGGAGGCCTCTGCCTAAGTCCCCGCTCCCGGCCCGGGTGGGCCCCACCCGGGCGGATGCCACGCCTCCGGCCAGCCTAGCAGGCCGCTGACCTAGTATGGACACAGCACTGGGAAGAGAGGCGTGGAGGATGACGCTTGGAAGTGGGCAGGAGAGTCCGGGCCCTGCCCCCACAGGCCGCCCCCCCTCTTCTGAGGGGACGCACCTGACACGGGTGGGGGTAAGGCGCGGTGACTGTGCAGCTGCTATGCCGCCCAGAGCTAAAAATATTTCCCAACAGACAGAGGAGTAAGGAGGCTCCCAAGGAGAACCAGTTTATTGGGGAGTGGGTAAAGTTGGTCAGAGCCATAAATAGGAGCGGGCGGGGAGCCCGAGGACAGGACGGGAGCAGTGTCCTTAGTCACGCTGAACACTGGGATCTCAAGGCTGATGGGAAATGGGGTTCCAGGAAGAGGTTTAGAGATCTAACCCCAGTACCCTACCCTCTGGACGAGGAGCTGGAGCTGGCCCAAGGGACTGCCAACAGACTCAGGGGCAGGTTTGGGTCTGGTCTAGAGGCTCAGATCTTCTCATCAGGTGCTGGCAGGCGCTGGCGGTTAGGCTCCATGCCCCAGATCTCCTTGGCGTACTGGGCAATGGTGCGGTCGCTAGAGAACTTGCCAGAGGTGGCTATGTTCCGGATCACCATCCGCGTCCACTCTCTCGGGTTCTACAAGCCAAAAGGGAGCTAGCTCTGGGTTTGCTCTGCCAGTGGGGTCCCCACCTACCACCTCATCCCAACCAGGGCCACCAAAGCCCTGCCGGCCCCTGGCCCAGGACCCCTCACCTTGTACAGGGCACTGACTCTCTCCTGGCATTTAATGTACTCTTCATAATCTGCGAAGACTTTAAACCTGGAGGGGAATGGAGAATCAGGACGTTTCATGAGGTCAAGGGCCAAGCCCATCCTGTCCCATTGGATTTCTGGGGACCTGAACAGTGATGCTGCTTCCAAAGGAATCTAGTCCCAACTGCCCAGAAGCCCTGTCCAGCCTCCCCACCGCACCTGAGCCCTACTGAGCCCAGCAGCCCCACGTGCGCAGTTTCCTGGCCGGCCAGCTCACCGGTCATGGTGCATGAGCATATTGACAATGGCCTTGAACAGGTCGGGCTGTTTGGGGGAGAAGAAGCCGCTGTTCAGCTGGTCAATGATGTGCCGAAGCTCCGGAATTCGGTCATAGTATTCCTGGGCATTGTACCTGTTGGGGAAGAGCTGTAGTCAGTGCCCTGGAAATGGGTTCCTGGCTCCTCCTCCTCCAGCAAAAATCCAGGAAGTTCCAAGCCCCAGGGTCAAAACCCAGGCCCAGCCTGCTACTGCCCTCCCCGCAGCTGCCACACTCCCTCTGGAGGTCTTTCCAAGAGGCCCCCTCCCTTCTCAGCTCAGCTTTTCATCCCCCACTTCGTGGATGAGGAAACTGAGGTCTAGAGAGGAGAGAAAGGTAGTGTCAGAGCCAAAGGCCCCAAACCAAGCGCTCTTCTTCCCACACACCACCACTGTCTCCCAACAGGTTTCTTTCCTCCGTTAATGGCTTTTCTCCCCCACCATCCACAGTCCATCCCTGGCCTCACTCTCAGGCCCCAGAAGGAGCGAACAGGTATATCGTGAGGAACATCCTTAAGTTCGAACCGTCCAGCCAAGCTCATCGCTGTGCCTGGCACCAGCTTTCCTCCGGTGTCCCACTTGCTAAGGCAGCACAATCCATTCCTGAGCCACCTGGGTTCAAATCTCTCAAGACCAGTCTCATCTCTTTCCTCCCTTTCTCTCTTCCAACCAGAAACCAAGTCCGCCTCCTCAACAATGTCCCTAATCCCCATCCCCAGCACTGGTCTGCTGCAGGGGACTCCCCCTGCCATCTGGTGTCAGCCCCACACTGGTCCCCCACCTAGACATTGTCCCCTCCAGTCAAGCCTCCCTCCTGCAGCCAAAAGTGTCCATCTGGAGCCTAGTTCTGAACGTGTTGGACTTTGCTCAAAACATTTCACATTTCCTTCCTGTCCAAAGGACCAAGTCTGCCACGCTTCCAATGCAGGGGACGCGGGTTCAATCCCTAGTCAAGGAACTAAGATCCCACACGTCACACGGTGCAACCAAAACAACAACAACAACAAAGGACCAAGTCTAAACTTTCTAGTCAACCCCCACAGGAGAAATTCCTATCAACATTCAGTGCCAGCTCTTGTAAGCTGTTGGTGGGAGTGTAAACTGGTACCAACTTTCTGGAAAACAATTTGACAATGTGTATCAGGAGCCTTAAGAACTCATACTTTTTACTCAGATATACCCCCTTCTAATAATTATCTTAAGGAAATAATCAGAGATGTGGACATCAATGTAAAAGGTTAGTCATCACAGGGACGTTTATCCTAACAGGGGAAATCAACCTTAATGTCCAACCATACGGAACTAGTTAAATAAGTTATGCCATGTACGTAAGAGAGAATGCTATACAAACATGTAAAATATCTTGGGGACTATTTAATGACATGGAAAATGCCTCACCAATGTTAAGATAACAGGATTCAATACTGTACATGCATTATTCCCAACTTTTAAAAACTATATACACACACATATAAATACACGAAGAAAAAGAGAACTGTGGCTTTAAATCTGGGTGATGAGATTATGGATGACAGTTGTTTTATTCTTTGTGGCTTTGTATATTTCTAACCAGTGAGCATGTACTGCTTTTATGATAAGAAAAAATCATATTTTAAAATGTTAAAAATGTAATGCCAGGGGCTTCCCTGGTGGCACAGTGGTTGAGAGTCCGCCTGCCGATGCAGGGGACACGGGTTCGTGCCCCGGTCCGGGAAGATCCCACATGCCGCAGAGCGGCTGGGCCCGTGAGCTATGGCCGCTGAGCCTGCGCATCCGGAGCCTGTGCTCCGCAACAGGAGAGGCCACAACAGTGAGAGGCCCGCGTACCGCAAAAAAAAAAAAAAAAAAAAAATGTAATGCCAGGAAAATGTCTTCTCTGAAGATCTACGTTTCTGACCACAAGCACAGATATAACTACTGTACTCATATTTCCCTTTTTGCCATGGCTGCCAGGGAGCTAAGAATTTCACTTTACTTCCAATTCCAGAAATAATATTATCTCTGAGGGTTGGTATTATTTTCTCTTCCTTTTCCTTCAGTTCTATGTTACTTCTTTCTTTTCCCATTTCATTAACCTTATTTGTTATAAGTTACCTCAAAAGTTTTCTAGACTCGTGATGGCCATAACTAAGACCTTGTGCAGCCTGGACCAGCCTTTCCAGTCATGCCTCTTGCTCCCGGCTCTACCTCCAGCAGTCGCACCTTGGTGCCTCCTGCCCACAGACTGTGAACTTTGCAGCCCATACCCTCTCTGGTCAAGCCTTTCCACGTCCTCCACCCGCATGCCGAAGATGAAGAAGTTCTCCTCTCCCGCCTCTTCTGCCATCTCCACATTGGCCCCATCCATGGTGCCAATGGTCAGAGCCCCATTGAGCATGAACTTCATGTTGCCAGTGCCTGAGGCCTCAGTGCCCGCAGTAGAGATCTGCTCGGAAAGGTCAGCAGCCGGGATCACTGTTGGGGGGGCAGCAGGAGACAAGCTCAGCTCCAGGAAGAGCCCCAGACCAGCTAGAGACTCTGGAGTTAGTCTGGCCCTAGGCCTAGCCAGATTCAGAGTCCCCTCCACCCCAACGCTCCACTCGTAACCAATTAAGTCTCTCTCTCACTGCCCCCGCACCGCACCGCCACCTCTTGTTGATATTTGAACATCTGGGACCTAACCTGGACTCCCCCCACCCCCAGCTCCACTGTGTGACTTAAAGGGCACCACTGAGGCCCATCTCCCCTATAATTTCACCCCATACCACCATTAAAGGGACATCCTCATGATTTGAGTATCGTCCTCTCCAGGTTCTTCCTTAAAGTGCAAGCACCCTAAGAAGAGGAGATTAATATCTCTTCCTGGAACTGAACTAATCAGAGCTTCCCTAGGGTCCCCACTGGCGGCATTCCACCTTTCTCGGCCAGTGAGACTCGGTAGTTCTCCAAGAAGACCAGGCGGAGGCGGTCTCCCACCACCGGGTCGTGGTTGACCACATCCCCAACGGCTGTAATGAGTTTGATGATCATCTTGGCCATGTGGTACCCAGGTGCAGCCTGTGGGAGCACAGTCTGGGGTCAGCTCCACAGCCTGACCTCCTAGCCCCATCCTGCAACCCAGCCAGGCTGACCTGAACCTGGATATCAAAGAACCACAGCCATGGTCTGCAGCCCGGCTTCTCACCTTCCCTCCAATCATCACAGTCCGAGGCACAGAAAACTTATTGGGATCCTTCTTGATGCCTATGGAGAAACAGAGGGATCCAGTGAGTGGGCCAGGTTTTCCCTCTAGGCAGTAACACCTGACAGCACTCATCCAGCCAGGGCTGGGCTGGGAGACAGTAGCCCTGACTTGGGCAATCACTTGCTTTGTGACCTCAGATCTGTCACTTCCTCCCCTTCTGAGCCTCAGTTTGCCCATCTGTGAAATGGGGATAATTCCATGTCCCAAGAGTTATCCTGAGGTCAAAGGAGATGTTGATCAGGAAGTATATAGTATCCTGGGAGGTACACAGAGCGGGGAACCAGGAGCCAGAGGGAACCCTGCCACTCACGGTTGTACATTGTGATGACATGGAGGCAGTTGAGGAGCTGGCGTTTATATTCATGAATCCGCTTCACCTGGACGTCGAAGAGCGAGTTGGGGTTGATGTGGACTTTGTATTCCTTCTCTAGGTACGCAGAGAACTTTAACTTGTTTTCCTGAAGTCAGGGGAGTGGAGAGAGCTCACCAATAGGCCTCAGCCTCAGGAAATCCTACAGTCTCATTTCTTTCCCAGGAAGGTGAGGATAGAAGTCTCCCTTGCCACCTTTATCCACTCCTGCATCAGGGCAGACATTGCTAATCAATGTCAGCACTCTTCCAGTGAGGTCAGATGATGCCTTCCCACCATGGACTGACTCCAGGCAACTTCTACCAATGGCCTGAGGTTGCAGAAGAGATGAGCTCTATCGGCCATTCCTGACTCAGACATCCGGCCCCTCCAGCACCCTCCACTCAAGCCCTAGCACAGGAGTCTGTCCCAGATTGCAGCGCTCCTCACCTGCTTCACTTTGGCCACATCCCGGATAAAGGCTTCATCGTCCACATAGGAGAGCAGTTTGCGCAGCTGGTCCAGGTCTGCGATGTAGTCCTCCCCGATGCGCTGTGGGAAGATAGCTCTCAGTTAGGCCCATATCCCTCCTCCGTCCTCCCTCACAGAGGGGTCCCTTTCCAGGTCAACCAAGCCCCATCCACTGCAGACAGCTCCTTCCTCTGCATCCTCCCAGCTGGGGGGTAGTACATGTATGTGCATCTTTCCTCCCCTCCTGACCTTGAGCTCTGATGGCTGACCCCCATCTGACCCCACAGGCCTTCCTCTTGGCCTTTTCCTCTGACAGGCATTGACCTCAGGGCCCCGCTCCCACTCTCTGCCCCTTTCTGGTCTCAATCCAGATGTGACCTGCTGATAACCCCTCCATTAGACTGTGAACTCCACCAGGTTGACCTTCATAGCCAGGGCCTCCATTCGCCCACAGGCACCCTCATGCAAGTAAGAAAATGGTTCCCCTTCTCCAGACAGATGCAAGGCTTGGGGAACGCAGTGCAGGATGGACTTCAGCCCTCAGATGGGTGCCCTACAGTGAACCACATACACAACCACACCCAGATGCTCCCTGCGGTGACCGTGTTGACCCCTGCTGGCCATATGTGAACGCTCACCTCAGCAATGACTTCTGCCAGCCCAGGGTTACACATAACCAGCCAGCGGCGAGGAGTGATGCCGTTGGTCTTATTCTGGAACTTATGAGGCTCTAGCTCATAGAAGTCCTTGAAGCTATAGGAGGGGGTCGGGGAATCACCAATCACCCCTGTGGGATGAAGCCCTCCTCCCTGGGGCCCCTACCCTGGTTTCTTGATGAAAGGGGCCTGGGGGGGAGGGGGAGGGTGCTGTGTGTAAGAGGGGTCATCTGGGGACAGGACTGGACTGGACGGCAAGGCTATGATGCTTGTAAGAGTGGTGCCACCCGTGGAAGGGGCCAGCTGAGGGCAACTGTGAATGGCTGGTGCCGGACAGTGAGGGGGTGAGCGGGGGTCCAGCGGGAGGGGCGGTGTCTGGGGAGTGGGTCTTACGTCGTCTTCTTGAGGATCTCGGAGTGGATGCGAGCCACGCCGTTGATAGCATGTGAACCGGCGATGCACAGGTGCGCCATGTTGATACGTTTCACCGCGCCCTCCTCCACCAGCGACATGCGCCTCAGCCGGTCTATATCCCCTGGGAACGCAGCCGCCACCCGCTGTGCCAAGAGAGCCAAGAGCTAGGACGGCGACCCAGGACCCAGGTTTCCAGCCCCTACCCTATCCCCAGGTCTCTGTCCACAGCCCTCCCTGCCAGAGTCTCAGGAGCCATGCTTTCCATGCCCTCCACGCCCCACCCTCCACCCCACGCTTCCTCCACTCACATTAAGGAAGCGCTGGTTGATCTCATAGATGATCTGGAGGTGCCGAGGCAGCAGGGTCTCGATGAGGTGCACGGGCCAGCGCTCCAGGGCCTCGGGCAATACCGTGTGGTTGGTATAGGCACAGGTCTTCACAGTCACATCCCATGCCTGACAGACAGGATGGCGAGGAAGGGCCCCCGGGCTTAAGCCGATGGCTCTCCACACTCACTGTGTAGCCAAGAGCCCTGGCCCTGCCACTGCGGCGCCCGGTTCTAGGACACCCGCCCTCTGGGCCTCACACTGCCGTCTGTGCAGGGGGGGCTCCACCCACATCTTTCCCCTCCCCAGACTGGGAGGGGAACCCTGAGATGCAGAGGGTGAGGCAGGGGTGCAGGAGGGGCCCTGAAGCCCACCTTGTCCCAGTCCAGCCGCTCCTGGTCCACCAGGATCCTCATCAGCTCGGGGATGGTCAAGGAGGGGTGGGTGTCATTCAGCTGGATGGCCACCTGGGGGCGGGGGGCATTGGAGTCAGTCTGGGCTCCAAACCAAGGCTATGATTGCTGTCCTTTGCCCCTTCAGAGCACCGCCCCCCAGGGCCCCTCATGGTTCTAGGGTTGAGCTGGGGGTGGAGGCCCTCACGGGGGCAGGTATGGGGCAGGAGGAAGAGGGGAGCGAGGTTCTATTGAGGATCGCGAGCAGATCCCCCCACACCCACCCCCAACACCCAGCCTCCACGTCGTCATCTGTAAAATGGGTGGTTCAGGCTGAGACTGGAGGGAGGAGGGATGGCACCCATCACAGGAGGTGTAGAGACTGGCCTTCCCTGGGGCCTGGTACCTTATCCGGGAAGGCGTCGAAGCTCGTGCGCACAGGGTCTCGGCAGCCGAACTTGGAGGATTTGAAGCGGCGGATGATGTCCTGGAGCGTGGCAGCCACTACGAAGTACTCCTGCTTCAGCCGAAGCTCTTTCCCCTCAAAGAACTGGGGACAGTGCCAGGCAGGGTGGAGTCAAGGTGGTGGCCTAACACTGCTGTGGGTGTGGCCAGGGGAGACTCCCACCCACACCAAGATTCCTGAGCCCTGAGCTGCCCCACCTCAGGGACCCAGGGGTCTTTCACCCACCAAGAAGCAGCAATGTGGATGGTAGCAGGAGGGAGGGCTAAGGACCAGGAGTATTGTGGGTGTTACCAGGGAGCGGCTCATCCAAAGTGCCCCACCCTAACCTGCTGCCCCCAGGACTCAGGCATCCTCCCACTTAAAGAACTTGGGGGAAGAACAGGACACGTAGGGGCCAGCAATATGCCTTGGGTGTGACTAGGGCACCAGCAAGTGTCACTCCCCTTCTCCTGCCCTCTCCCATGCACTCTGGCTTCCTGTCCCCAGCCCAGGGGGTAACATACGTTGTCGTTGGGATACAGGACACGGGAGATATTCTCAGCCAGGTTGCGGTCCAGCACAGCCTGGATGTAGCCACCGATGTTGACTGAGGAACGAATGTGGGGACAGGGTCAGGCTTGGGTCGAGTGTGGGCCGGGGTGGGCAGGGGCTGCTGACTTTGGCTGAACTCACAGTCCTTGAGGTTGAAGTCATTGGGGGCCTTGGCAGACCACAGACGCATGGTATTGACGATGTTGTTGCGGTAGCCGGGCACAGGTGTGTCATAAGGCATGGCCAACACCACCTGCGGGGCACCCAGTGTGGCGTCAGGAGGTGGGCATCTGCCATGCCCGAGAGGCCCTGAGAGCCGGAACTCTGTGCTCTGTCACTGCACTCCCCCAACTCCCCACGCCGGGTTCTAGTCCCAACTCTGGGTGACCACAAGCAGCCCCGCCAACCTCTCTGGACCTCGTCCATAAGGAGAGGACTTCCCAGTGCCTCCACCACCGTGCCCCTCCTTGCTGGGCTGTTGTGAAGATTCCAGGAGGTGGGGATGAGCTCGGAGCCCAGGGCGGAGCCCTGTTGGTGGCCACTCCGCCATGATGGCGATGAGCTGGCCGCTGGCCTGAGCACAGTCTAGAGGACACTCTGGACTCATGGAAGGGCTGGGGGGAACCATGGGGCCTGGCTGAGGGGGTCACGGAGGTCAAGGCCATCCAAAGGGCTTATGCCTGGTTGACCACAGGGCTAATTAGCAGTGACTAATGCTGGCCCCACCTCCCACAATTAGCAAACATCAATAATTGCTGCTGATAGCTGCCCATTATCATGGGGCGGGGGGCACACCTACGCCTCCCTCCCCAACATTTAAGTAGCCCCTGATTGGAGCAGAGTGAAAGCTGCAGCTTAGAGAGGGAAGGGACTGGCCCAAGAACATAGAGCTAGGCGGGCAGCCAGAGCCCTGCTGGACCTTAGCGTGGATGACAGCAGAACAAACTCTAGATTCTGAAAGCCTAGAGGTTGCTGTGCAGCCATCTGGAGGCCGATGACCTGCAGCCACAGCAAGACTGGCTGAGCTGGAATTTGGACACCTCGTTTAGCTTTAGGTTCCCTCTAACTTGCTCTGTGACCTTGAACAAGTCAATTGCCCTCTCCAGGCTTTTAAGTTTCTCCCCTGTCCCCGTTTCTGGGCTGTTGCTTTGTTTCCCATCAAGCCCCCAGTTCAGATGTGCAGGGGAGCCAAGATTCCGTGATTATTCTTTGATGAGTCTTGTGGGGTGGTGGAAAGGAGCCAGGTCAGGGGAGAAGCACTGGTAGAGCAGGGTGGCCTCTCTCCTCCTCCCAGGCTCTGCACTTGGTCTGGCTCCCCTGTGACCCTGTCTCCAGTCTCTCCTAGTTCTAGCTGTGTGACCTTGAATAAGTCACTTAACCTCTCTGAGCCTCAGTGGCATCCATTATAAAATAGCACTAGGTCCAGTAGCCTGCAGGCTCTTTCCTTGTTTCTCTCTGTTTCCTCTAGAACCTCCTCCCCTCTCCCTCACTAGATTTCCCCACCACCACACCCCGCTCCCTGACGTCCCCCTCACCTGCGTGTCCACCCACTTGGCCCCTTGGTTGGTGTGCTCCACTCGGCCATAGAAGTGCACAGGCAGTGTGCACTCGGGTCGGGCCTTCTCCCAGGGGTTGCCGTAGCGAAGCCAGTCATCAGCCTCCTCTATCTGAGCCCAAGGCAGGTCAGGGGAGAAAGGAAGGCAGTGTCAGAGCCAGGCTCACACCACAGCAGGTGGTGAGTAGGCCAGGAGCAGTGGCCCTAATGTGCCCTATACAGGGAGGGTGTAAATGAAGGGCTTTGGGGTAGGTGGGCCCCTGGTCTGGTGGAATATCCACGGGGACACCGTGTGTGTAAGAGAGTCTGAGACATTCCACAGGTATGGACCTCCTATCCCCAGAGCTAACAACTGGCTTGGGGCCAGGGGGAAGGGGCAAGGATGTTTTCCACCAAGGCTGGGGCTGGTTCTGGATCTATGTGCAGATGAATGAACAAATAGGGGTCTTCTCCATCATAATAACAAGGTCAGGGCCCAAGGTCACTCACCTGCCAACCCCCAGAGATCTTCTGGTTAAAAATCCCAAACTCATAGCGGATCCCGTAGCCATAGGCAGCCAGGCCCAGTGTCGCCATGGAGTCCAGAAAGCAGGCTAGGGGTGTGCATGGAGGTGGGTGTCAGAGACGTGGCATAAAGGAACCCTTCTGCCCAATCCCCTGCCACCCTGCTCACTTACCCGCCAGCCGGCCCAGGCCCCCGTTGCCCAGCCCTGCGTCCTCCTCGACTTCCTCCAGCTCCTCCATGTCCAGGCCCAGCTAGAGGCGGGAGGGTATGGCAGGCATCAGGGCCAAGGGCCAGCAGGTCAATCTCCCAAGCCCCAAGCCTTGCCCCACCCCTACACACCTGGTAGGTGGCCTCATCACAGGCATTCTCCAAGGCCAGGTTCACCATGGTGTTTTGTAGCGTCCGGCCCATGTAGAATTCCAGAGACAGGTAGTAGATCCTCTGCCCGGAGAGACAGGTGGGGAGGTGGAGGGGAGGGCATCAAGGCCACCCACTAACATTCAGCCAGGCCCAGCTGAGCCTGCACCTCTCATACTTCCTGCCCCACTCCTAGGCCCCAGCATGTTCCAGCCCTGCCTCCATTTCTCCCCCCTTCTCAGGCTTTGGGACCCAACAGGCAAGATTCTGGTCCCAGCATTTCTTCTGACTTTGGACAAATCACTTTTCTTCTCTGAGCCTCAGTTTCCTCATCTGGAAAATGGGGCTGGCCATATCTACCTCAGGGGCTAGGAGAGGTGCCTAGGAGAGGTAGGAACTCCTTTCATTGCACGCAATCCTGCCAACAGCCAGCCCATCAGGGAGTCAGAACATAGGGAAGCACCTCCAAGTGCTTCCCAAAAGGGAAAGCCAGGCCCAGAGAAAAAAGTCTTTGGCTCAAGGTCACACATGACTCAGGGCTAGAGTCGGCCACCTCCCGTCCTTGCAGAGGGCCTCCTGGCTCTCAAGCCTCAGTCCCAAGAAGAGGACGGAGAGCTGCCAGGATCTAGGATGCTGATGGTGCCTGGTCTCCTGGTTCCCTGGGTCCCCTCCCTGGCCCTCCCCCACGCCTGCCCAGAAGTGTCAGGTTGCTGACATTTACCAGTGACCCCAACAGACATTTGATCTCACCACCCCAGCTGCCCCAGCTGCGCCCCATGCGCTGTACCAGCACACACACCACGCACACATTCAATGATATGTCCTTCCACTTAGGGCCCAACCCAGGCCACAGGGGTCTTCATGTCCCCCAGAAGCCCCTCCATTCTCTGAGTGAGCCCTGGGCCTTGGCAACCAGCCTAACTGACCCGAGCCCCCTGACCTGCCCCCATCCCAGATTTCTCCCCCTGGGTTGCCCCAGCAGCCCATTGCACCTGGCACCCCTGGATCCTCCAACCTCAGGAACCTGGAGTGACCCTTTATTTTGCTGCAGAGAGCCCTGACCCCAGGGAGGGGCTGCCACTTGGTCAAGATCTCCCAGCCCCCAGCCCATTCCCCTCCCGGGGTGCCCCAAGCAGCACCTTGGGGTCCTTCTCGTAGTAGTGCTGCTGCGTGCGGAGCCAGCGGCCCACAAGGTGGTCACGCACGGTGAAGGCCAGCGCAAAGTAGTAGTCTAGAGGGGTGGCCACATTGCGGTCTTTCACGAGGGTGAAGTGCAGGTGCCGGTTGAAGTTCTTCTTCAGCTCGGTCACATTCTCCACGCCGGCCAGGCCACGCACGCTGATCTGCTTTCTCCTCTCCTGGTCTGTCAGGGGCCGGGACATGGCTGGGGGAGGGCGGGCCGGACTGACTGTGTGGACAGGCGGGCAGCCTGAGCAGTGCCTCCAGCCAGGGAGTGGAGATCCCCAGCCGGCTGGTGCTTTAAAGCCTGGCTCTGGGCAACGTGCCCCGCCTCCTCCCTCGATGGGTCGGTCTTGGCTTGGCTGCTCGGGGAGCTATTTTGGGGTGAGGGGAGGAGAGGAGGGGCAGGGAGGGCCACCCTGGCTCATTCGCAGCCCTGCGCTGACCCACTTCCTCCAGGCCTCACACACTGGGGTCTGCTGTCTTCTGTCCCCGTCCCTGCCTTTTGCAGGGTCAGAGACAAGATGCAGCAGACAGAGCACTGGCTTGAGGCCTGAGGCTTGACTGGAGCCTCTAGGCTGTGACTTTGGCTGTCGCCGCCCTGATCTGGGCCCCTCTCCTGGGTTATAGATGAAGGATGCAGCCTGATTGCAGGCCCTCAATCAGGACTCCCTGGAGAGGCTGAGGGCGCTGTCAAGGACGACAGGTGACAGGAGGCCCAGCCTCCATCAGAGCAGCTTGACTTCGGTTCTAGACCTTCACGCAAGAGGCTGCAAACCACAGGCGGGATGCCCTCTGGTCAAGCTTCCACGGTGGCCCTGCACCCGGGTGGGGAGGACACATGTGGCAAGAGGGGCCAGGATTCCCCACAGGCTGAAGGCCCAGGCGCGGAGGATCAGGGTACCCCGAACAGAAGAAGGGCAGCTAGCAGAGGACACTGGGTGGCTGGGAGAAGGGGGACCAGGACCCCGGGTTCCAGGGGTGGTATGGGGAGGTCGCCTGAGGCAGGGCCCCTCCCCGCCCCACCCCCTCACAAAGTCAAGTCACTCTGAGCTCCCCCTGTTGCTGTCCCTCAAGGACCTCTGAAGTGACCTTTTGAGAGGGACGGTCAGATTACAGGCCAGCTTTGGCTGGAGGCCACCAGCCTGGAGCAGGGGTCCCTGGGAACTGCAGTCCTGTGGCCCACAGGGGTAGAACTGAAGCACCCCCTACACAGACACACACACACACAACATTAGCCAGTGGCATTAGGTCTCCCCATGACACAGCTGCCAGGTGACTGAGTGAAGGCCTTCTCCCATTCATTTCTCCCACCTGGGGCCTCACACTGGACAGGCCTAAAGAGTGGGCCAGAAACGTATGGACCCCAAGGGGGGAAAGCTGTGGCGGGGGGTGGGGATGGTGGTGTGCTGAATTGGACGATTGGGATTGACATGTATACACTGATGTGTATAAAGTTGATGACTAATAAGAACCTGCTGTATAAAAAAAAAAAGAGTGGGCCAGGTTCATAAATGTGACTTCACCCATAAAATGGGAGCTCCTGCACCCCGGGAACGTTACACCATTCCTCCCCAGGGCCTGGCAGCTACAGATCCTTCCTTCTGCGGCTTTGGCTGCCCCCAGTTCACTGCTGGTGTCCTGGCCCCAGCACTGATTTGCTGTGGGAACTTAGGCTGGTTGCTTTACTTTTCTGAGCCTTGAATTCCTTCAAGAAATGTATACTCTCAAGTGAGAATACAAATCCCTGCTTCCTCCAGCCACTGCCTCCTAGTCTTGTGGAGGCTGACCTCAGATCCTGCTTTGTTCTTTGAGCAAAAGGAGCCCAGGGCCTGGTGCTATTTCAAAGGATGCCTGGGCTTCCTGGGGCCGGGCGCTGGGCCGGTGGAAGGGGAGGACTGGGTGCTCTGGTCTGAGGGCCAAGGAAGCAGGTCAGAGGCCAGGACAGCAGCAGGATGTTATTGAGTCTGGTTCAAGGAAGGCCAAGCTGTTTGAGGACTCTCTGCGCCACAGCAGACCCAGCCCTGGAATTACCACCCTAGTATGGGGGCCAAACTCCAAGTCTTCCAAAGGCCAAGCTCTGCTCTACCCCTACTCCCAAATAGCGTCTGTTCTGGTCTTCCATAGTGCGTGCTCCAGAGCAGAGAAAAAAGACCATGAAGAGAACACCAAAACACAGATGCCATGAGAACACAGAAAACTTCCTCTTAAAACGTTTGCATTTTAAGTTTTTTACACCTTGTATTTCAAAAGAATGCCTGGTGGCTCTCAGGTCTCACAGTTCCCACCCTCAGCCTTTCCTCCCGGGCTGTGCCTCTGGGGAGGTTCACCCCACCCTCCACCGAGCACCTGGTCTCTGCGCTTGGCCAGCATCTTGGGCTGCCTGGCCCGTGGTTCCTTGTGGAGGGCCGGGTAGAGCTCAGAAGCTCCTTGGCACAGTTGTCGACAAGGTAGCGCCAGTTCCCCATGTTGTCATCTCATGCCCCAACTGTGGCTGCGTGCTCTGGCCACACAAACCTTTGCACTGACCCCTAATTTTCCTGCCACTATGGACCTGCTCCTAACAGAGCATTCCTAGCTTCTTATCCTGCTCCCCACCGTCAACCCAATCCACGCCCCCTCCCTGCTCATCAACTTAGTGCTCACCCCGCCCCTGCACTCAAGGCACTTGCTGAACTGGGACACATCCTGTTTCTCTTGGGAAACAGATGTACTTTGAACTGGTTTCTCCAACTACCTTTCTTGTGGGTTCTTTTGGTCTTTGTTGCGTCATTGGCACCCACTCAAACTTTCCAGTCTTTTCCAAAGGTGATGCCACCTCAGGAGCCCCTCTTTTATTTTGCTTCCCCCAGCCCAGCAGGATGGAAACTTGAAGGCTGAAACTGACCTGTTTCCCCAAGTCCTTCTCCCCTTTCACCCCCATTAGTGTTGCATGCATAGATTTTAAAGAATCCTGAGAGCACACTTTCCCAACCTGAAATAACTCAAGGTTGTTTACATCCGACTAGGTTTCTAATCAGAAATCCTGCCTCCTTCCTGGGACCAATCTTGGGTTCCACCAGAGCCCTTGGCTGGGTCTCAGTAACACAGTCCTGACAGTGACCTTTCCCAACCGACATTCCTTTCACCAACCTAGCTTTGAGGGGGTGGGGAGACACTGCTGCTGCCGCAGAACAGAAACAGGGTCAAGTAGAGGGCTCTTCTCTACTCTAGGTGTCCAAGGCAGGTGGGAGAGCACTTCTCCCTCCCGTTCCACCACAAAGGCAGGTGCTTGCTGTGGTTCCGAGCGCCAAGCCTTCCTGCTGTCTCTCTTCCATTTCAGGGCCTTGAGCTGCTTGGAGAAAGGCCACTGATGCCTCCTTCAGCCACTTGTTACCCTCCAAAACCTTAACAAAAGCTGACAGCAGGGAACAGAAAGGGAGTGAGCCCAGGAATGGAGCTGGCCCTAGGGGAGAGAAACGGAGATAGCTGGGCTGTGGTTAAGTCATTTATTGATTTTATTTCTAAAACCCACATAGCGCCACTTTGCCTCTTCCAGAGCTTCAAAGAGCTAATTAACTGCCCCACGAGCCCACCAGGGAAACCAAGCTTGTGGGGGGAAGCAATGAGATGAAGCCGAGGTCAAAGAGAGTTGCCAGGCCCCAGGCCCTGCCCCCATTCTGTCAGCTAAGAACAAAGAGAAAAGATCTCCCTGCTCCCTTTCACTCAACTGAAGTTTAGGGCTTGCTTAGGAAGACCCAGGGAACAGGTCTGGGTTCTGAGGCTTCATTAACCCCTGCGGGGCCTACAGCAAACACAGGCACCCTGGATGGGGCCCAGACACGCAAGGCTCTGCTCCAGATAAAACAGCAGCGGCCAGCCCCAGCCTGAAGCTGGAAAGCAGCCCAGGCCAGCGTTGTGCTGTCCCCGCTGGCCAGGAGCTGTGGGCAACAGAAGCTTGCTGTCCCTCAGCCTCCTGGAAGGAAGGAAAGCTAGTGGGGAAGGGCAGGCCCCAGTGCAGCTCTCCCCAAGGGAACTGTAGCAAAGCAGCAGCAGCTGAACAAGACCCTCACTGCCCCATGTTATGTCCTGAGATGGATTTTTCTGGTGCCACCATGGACCCTATCTACCACCCCAGACACCAAAGACCAAAACGGCCAGAGACCCTCTGCGAAGTGCTTACAAAGCACAAGGTGAGTGAGTCCTTCTCCCGCCCCACCTCTCCCCGAAGGCTGCAGTGTGGCAGGCTGCGAGTCACCGGCAGAGAGAGAAAAAGCCACTTGACAGTTTTAACTTTAGCAGCTGAGCCTGAGAGGCAGGATTAGTTGGCTTGACCTTTAGTGCCGATGCCTACCTAGGCCCAGGACCTCACAGTCAGGTGGCAGGCTCCAGGTACAAATCACAACTGGAGCTCATCGCATGGGGAGGTCCAAGCCCCAGGGAAAGGCCTTCGAAAAGAGACCAGGGAGGGGGTCACCAGGTTCTCAGCCACTAACTACTAAGGCAGAGGGAGGAGGTGGGGCCGCCCACACACCAGCTTCCCCCAGCGAAACTGCACAGGGAGGTAGATGGGGGCTTCCTTAATGAAGGTCCCAGAGGCTCTCCAGGAAGAAAAGGACAAGTGCGGCCAGGAGCTGAACGCAGGTAAGGTAACTGGTGCTGGTGCTGATGGTGGCAGAGGGGATTTTAAAAAAAAGGAAATAAACAGACCCAGAAAACCACACTGCTCTTTTATTCAATGGAACACCCCCCTTTAACGCAGTGTTGAATCATACACCAAAAAAAAAAAAAAAAAAAAAAAAAAAGCCCAGAGAAATTTCTGCAGATAAACCAGTGAAGAGAACGCGCGTTATACATTATTATCAACATAATCACACCATTAAGAGGAAGGAGGAAAACAAGGAAGCAGAACGGAAAACAAAGGGCTCAAATCCCTAGACACTGCAATACACTGACATTTGGGACTAAAATAAATTTGAAAAGGAAACCTTCCAGGAAAGAGAGGAACAAATGGAATCTGAGGCAGCTCAGGTGCTCAGGGGCGTGGAAAGGGTGCTCCTGGCTGGCAGACAAGCCCACGGCAGCGTAGGTGGCCCCGACTGCTGGCAGGGATGCCAGGACGGAAATGGACCCTGGACCTGGGGGTCAACCCGCTAGTCTACAAAGGTGACAGAGACAAAACCCCACGCTTAAAATTAGGGGAAAAAAAATCTCAGGGCGACTATGGCACCTTGAAAATCTTAGAACCTAAGGAACCCCCCCACTAGCCTGACATTGGTGGCCAAAAGCCTTTGCCTAAGAACCATTTGTTCCTCTCTCCTTAGAAAGAGAAGAATGAGGAATGAAAAAGGGAAAGGAATCTAATTGCAGCAGAAGACCGGGGAGAGCATCTCCTTGGACGGAGTCTGAAGAAAGGAAAAGATAAGGAAGTAACAAAGGAAAAAGAAAAAATTAATAAAAAATTTCACAATATGGAGCCAGCGTGTTCCGATTCCGTCCATAAAAATAACTCAGGCTGCTTTGCCGAACCATCCTGTCCACCAGGGGCGCTGCTGAGGCTGTCTGCCTGGAAGGGTCACCAATGGGCGCGGAAAGTCCTCACTCTCATGGCTCGGGCCATCGCCGCCGCGGGGAGGGATCCTGGCGGCCCGGTTTGGGGAGAGGCAAAGGGATTTGGGTGAGGAGAGAAAGAAGACAAAGAAGACACTCGATGCTACGGGGCGCCAGGAGAGCCCAAGCTGGCGCCCCTACTACCACCTGCCCGTTCCTAAGCGAGGCCTCAGTCGCTTGGCCCAGCCCGGTGCGTGCACACACACACATGCGTGCACACAATCACATGCGTGCGTCCCAATGTCTGGCTCCATATGGTGAGGTTCGGCGTGTGTTTAAACGAGACCAATTCTCTCTATATATAATATATATTTTCTTAAAAAACCGAGTCTAGTTCTGTGGTGGAGGCGGTGGGGGAGCTGGAGGCATCCCGAAGGGTGGCATGCCCGCCACCCCCATGCCCATCATGGTGACAAAGTTAGAAGGGTCCATGGGAGGCGGAGGAGGAGGGGGCGGGGCATACATCATGCCGGCGGAACCAGGCGGCGGAGGCGGCGGAGGGGGAGGGGCCCCGGGCGGCAGAGGCGGCTGGACCCCTGGGGGCAGGGGCACCATAGTGGGGTTGCCTTGCATCTGAGGGGCTCCTGGAGAAGCTGCGGCAGCCGCCTGCTGCTGTTGCCATGGCGGGATGGACCCTGTGCCAGCGCTCGTGGTGGTAGTCGTCGTATCTGGGGTGGTAAAGAAGCCCAAGGTCACACGCGCGGGGGCACACCGCGGCTCTCTGCGGCTGCTTGCCTTGGGATGGGGGGGCGAGGGACGCCTGCTCCTGGCTTGGCATGCGGTACGGTGGTGGGGGGCGGGCGGGCAGGGCTGTCCTAGCGATGGGGGTGGAGGGGTGGGCAGGACTACCCTGGGGTCAGCCTCAAGGTCTCTAGGCTTAACAGAGTAAGCCCTTTGTCACCAATGCCCCTGGAAGGGCTGAGGGGAAGGTACCAGACACAAGAACCGGCTCTGACATCCCTCCGCCCATCCGCCGCCACCACCGAACGGCACATTCAACCTCAAGGCCACAGCTACTCTCCCCGCTGCCCCCCGTCCCATCCCCGCAGTCTCTCAGGCCCCAATCACATCCCTCTCCAGAGCAGGCATGCACCACCCCAACCCGGGCCTAACGCGTAGGCTTGGGCCAGCCAGCAGCTCACCCAGCAGAGAGCCTGGACTTCTGGCACCCTACCTATGATGGCGGCTCCCCTCCAGGCCCTCCCAAACTTCTCCCCAGACACAACCACACCAAACATCAGCTCTCCTCCCCGAGGCCCCCGGGGGCCACAAGGCCCTTGTTTACCCTGCAGCGGAGACCAGAGTCTCACCCCAAGGTGTCTTGCCTGCCTGTCTGCCAGGGTCTCTCATTCCTCTCAGCCCCCTCCCCCGCAATCCCACCCACCCCCACAAGCCCAAAATATTTCACTCACTTTGCTGCCATGGCAAAGGGGTACTGGAAGCCATACTGCTGCTGGGCGGAGGGGGTGGTGGAGGCTGCTGCTGCTGCTGCTGCCATGGGGGAAGAGGACCAGAGGGAGGGGGTGGAGGCTGCCCACTGGGAGGCGGCGGCGGCGGCGGCATCATGCCCATAGGTGGTGGCGGCATCATACCTGCAGCCAGGTGGAGACAAGGGTGAGGCCTCAGGGGAAGAGAGGGATTTGCAACAGAGCCCCCACTCACTCCCAGGCCTGGGAGGCGACACCCCAAAGTGAGCAAATGGCCAGGCTCCATTACCTTTTCCTTGATGCAGGCGATAGACCCCAGAGCCCACAGGCGTACTTCCCAGGTACTGATCTTGATGGAAGGAAAGAGCAGGAACTTAGCAGGACATTGGAACTGGCCGGGGAGGATGCCGCCCCACCAGCAGCTCAGCCGCACAGCTTGCAATCACTACCCGCACAAGAGCAGTTCTGGGACTCCGTCTCTAAGCAGCAGGCTTGTGCCTACCCCACACAGAAGTCCCTCCCTGAACCAGGATGGAACCTTCTTCCTGGCCTGGAGCCCAAGCCTTGGCAAGAGACTCAGTACCAACACCCGACCGCTCTGAGACCTGCTTCCAGTGTGCAGTGACGATACAAACCCTTGCTTATCCCAAAGCCCCAAGGTTTCTGGTCTGACACTTACTTACCCATTGGAGGAGGGCCATGGTGCCCAGGTGGGTGGGGGCCCTGGTTCATCGGTGGTGGCGGCGGCTGCATCCAAGGAGGAGGGGGTCCATTCGGGTTGTGCTGCATGGGATGTCCACCGTGCCCGCCCGTCAGGCTGGGTAACGGGTGTGGGAAGCTGTGCGGGCCACCTCCGGGCCCACCAGGGCCACCTCCGTGCATGCCATGGTAGGGCCGACTCTCTGACGGGCCAGAATTCATCCAGGGTGGGCGGCTCTGGGTAGTGGACATGAGAGACTACGTGAGAGCATTTCCCGCCAGCGTCCCTGCCTGCTCCCCCTGGTGGCAACACTGTTCTTTCGGCTATGCCACAGGACCAGGACACAAGGACAAGATCTTCCCCAAACTGAGAGGTCCCCAAACATTCCTGACGTCCCGAAAGAACAATGTTGCCGCCCATGTCCACCTGTTCTACCCAAAGCACCTGGCCACGTTCCCCCAGTCTCTTCAGAAGACAAGGGGGGCCAGGCTGTAAGAACCAGCCCTTGAAGCTCACCGGCGGAGGTGGATTGCTGGTGGGAGCAGCAGGCCGAGGTGCACTGGCCAGGGGTGTGGTGGCAGGCCCAGAGGTGGAGCCCACAGATGCGGGCACAGGTGCCTCCCCCAGCTCGGCCATGAGGGACAAGTATTCTTTATCCATCCGCGCTTTATCCTGAGCTGACTGAGGGTCACCAGGCCTGAAGGTGGGGTGGGGGACACAAAAAGAGAAAAGGAAAAAAACCTCCTTAAGATAGAAACCTTTACCCTGAGAAATTTACACAGAGAAAGTTCTGAGGAATTCAGAACTTCCTAACCCCTTCCTCAAAATAGTCTCATCAGCTCTTCAGTTCCATGCCCAGCTCTGCCACTGGGATTACATGTACCTCTGCCACAGCAGAGACCCCTAGGGCAAGAACAGAGGAGAGAGGAAGCACCAGACCAGAGCCAACCACGCCAGCCAGGAAAGCACAGGTTTTTCTACAATAGCAAGTTTCATCAATTTCTACATTCCAGGTCTGAAGGAAGGAACATCTATGCCAAGACCGAGCAACTGCCAGAACTTCCTTAACAAAGCTTTTTATATTTGCCACCCGAAGTAGAAAAACATTGCTATCAAATGCTGGTTTGCAACTGGTCGAAACTGCACAGGATTGCCGTCTTCTTATACCCACCTTAAGCAACAAATGGCAGTTAACATTAAGCCACCGTGAAAACACCTGTACCCAGAAAGGAAGTTTTCCAGTTTCCCTGGGCTCAAGGTACGCAATAAAATAGGGATGTTTCGCATCAGCTGTTTCTAATCGTCCCGGGTTTTCAATCACACCATTACAGGCCACACTCACAGAAAGAAAGCTTCTCTTGGGTCTGCAGATTAACAGGAACTGTCCTGTATACCACGGGCTACCAGGAAACCCTCACCTTTGGAATTTGCAATCGGAAGCAATGTGGCCAGCCCCTCCACACTTGGTACACACTGTGGTGTTGGTAATGCTGCGGGTCTCCGAGCTCTGCCAGGGTCTTAAGATCCTGTTGACAGAAAAAAGTCACCTGAAGGGCTATGGCCAATCACCCTTCTCCCATAGGTTCTTCAGGTCTCTGTGCACTCCCCTCTAAACTAATCACATACACACCTGTTATCATCTTCCCGAAGGGTCCCATTCAAACGAGCCAACTCTCGAAGCTGCATCTTCCGTAGATCGTTCTGGTCCTCAGGAGTCTCGATACCCTGCTTCAGAATGTTTCTTATCTGGTGGAGATGCAACGGGCACAGTTATGTAAGTCCTGGGACACCACCTAGAATTCTGGCTAGAGGCTTCCTTTCTGGCTCCCTCACCTGTTCTACTGCTTTCTTCACATTCTCCATGGTATTGGCAGTAACCAGGGCATGAAGCGGCTCATCTTCTCCTGGCAGCATCTGGCCATCTTTGCGCCCGACTTTCCCTTCTTTCACAGAGCCCTTCCCCCGGATCATGATCTTGGCATTACACTCCTTCTCTATGTTCTTCAAGGTGTTCCCTCTGTCAAAGGCAGAAAAGACCACTATCATACCCGACACACAAATTCACACGCCAGAGTGGCTCGCTGGGCACTGGAAGGAAACCGTGAGTGCAGAGCATGGGATTTTCCCACCAAGAGCTCCTCTAAGTTAAGGTCACAGACACAGCAATCCTCAAGATCTGACTTCCCTGCGGTGAAATGGGGAAGTTAAAGAGATTTTCTCACAAAGAGGCAGGCACTCAGCCAAAGTGAACATCCTACCAAAAACAGGAAGATAAGCCACCAGTAGCACCCAAATAGGCAGGAGACAGACACGTCTCCCAGGTCCTTAGGAATTCCGTATTCCACAGGGTAGTAGTTACTCACCTGGGCCCAATCAGCAGCCCCACAAAGTTGATTTCTGGATACTCATCTTGTGGAATCATTACTTTGTCGCTCACACGTGTTGCTGGAGGTCTAAGAAAGAAAAGACTCATAGACTCTGCACACTTCCAAGATGACACAAATCGACAGCTCTTCTAGAACTAACCCGACACCGCTTGTTAATTACAGGTGACTGGGGTTAAGGAATAAGAGGTTAGTACCAAAATTGCTCTACCAGACCACACCTAATCCGCAGGTGTCCTTGTCCCAGATCACCTGGCCCCCACTTACTTGTAATCTGCAGGTGGCTTGAAATCAGGGTTGAGGGCAACCATTTCCGTGATGAGGTTATGCCGCTCCTCTTCAAGCTTTTTGCGGGTGCGGAACTCGCGAGTGTTAAGCCGCTTCCCCTCGCTATTGTAGATGGGCTCAGGGGAAGGGGACCTGTGGGAAACAGACCACCATCACTGTTCTGCCTTCACTTTTCTCTCATTCCCACACGGGCTAAAATAAGTCTTCCCCAGCCCCTCTGCCTCTCAGACCCTAACTCAACACTCTTCGGAGGAACCGACCATAACGTGTGCTATTCACGATCGTGTGGAATGAGGAGGTGGAAGCTGGCTTAGCATTAGGGGGACTGGGGTGTGTGTGAGAAAGAAAAAAGTAGTTTTGCTTCTAAAAGTGATGAGAGGAAAAAAAAGTCTGTCCTTCTGGGGGAAATCTCTAGATTGTAAATGGCAAGGACAGTACCATCCTCGGGAGTCCTCTTGCCAGATACGACTTTGCTTTCATTTGAAAAAAAATTAACATTACAACTTTATGAACCACGGAAACCCCAAGTTTAGGTAAAACGTTAACTCTTGCAGAGCTCATGTCCTATCAGGAAGAGAGTCTACACCCCTACCACATAGTAAGTCTGAGCTCTTTAACCCAATGCAACTGGGACTCAAGGCTACTGCAGCTACTTGGCCCCCACAATGGAGAGAGATGGTTCAAGGCTTCGTCTCTGCTTTTCCTTCAATGGCCTGGCTGGCTGTGTCCAAGGCCCAGGAGTCAACCTGTTTTCTGGCTGTTCGAGGTTGGGGAGTCTGGGTAGAGAAAACGGTTAAATTGCTAAAGCAGCTTCTGTGAGAGGCTGCAAATGCAGATTTGGTCAAGTACTTGTCTAGGGTCTGAACCTGCAAACAGCAAGGGGAAAACCTATGATTCTCCACCAGAGTTTACAAGTCCAGAAAGCAGATTTTCTCTCTCTCTTTTTTTAAGGAGTAAAATGCTGTTGCTACAAGTAAAAAATAGTAATGATAAAATGGTCAGTTTACCACAGCTGGATTTTGCGGTAATTAAAAAAAAAAAAAAAAAAAAAGAAAAGTTACACTCCTAGAATTCTGAGTTAAGATTACAAAAAGGACCATAGCTTGATATTCTGAATGAAAATTTAGTAGCAGCTGCAAGAAGGGAAGAGACCATGTGGATCAGGTTATTTTAAAAACATCCTGAAAGTAGTCAAAGACTCCTATACCCTTGATTTAGTTGAGAGAACCTTGCCTAGTTGGAGAGCAAGGACTGAACTCGGCTGCTCCCACTGTCTTCAGCCTAAAGGGAACCATGTCATACCACGTTACACACACGATGGAATAAAAGGTCAGGTTTGTTCATGGCTAATGACGGCTAAATGACACCTCCGTTTCTAGCATTTGTATAAACTGTTAGCACAATCCAATAATAGTGAACAAAAACAAACATACCCCAGCTTATTAGACTATCATCTTACACATTTAAGTCTATAAGAGATTTTAAAGCATTTTTAACTGTGCAACTTGAGCAAAATCAAAATGGCATAAAGTGGCTTCATACTGAGAATACACCTTCTTAAGAAATAATCTTAGTAAGAAACTCATAGCATTTCCCTCCAACCTGGGTTCTTTCAAAGCAAAACCATAAGGCATTAATTAAGGCCTCTTTCAAACTGAATACAAGGGAGGAAAAAAAAACTCTGCTCTGTTTTTATTTCTAACATGTTTGACGTTTCTAATTCCCACCTCATTCATAGCTGTCTAGATTAAGCATTTCTGGCTAATCACCAGTTTTACCAGCACCAAATTGGTCATATAAAAGCCCCACAACAGTGAACCTCTTTCCAAATTGTGGAAGTGAAAGGCAAAAGCCAATATTCTAGAGGTCAGATTGGCCCAACTTCTTCGCTTTGAATAAGCATTGTATTATAGATCATCTAGTTTCTAATCCAAATTCTCCAGGAAGCAAAGGTTTGTTAAAAATTCAACTTTTTGAGGAATTGCCTGGTAACCTGTAGACATGTTATTAAAGGGAAAAAGGCCAAAAAGGCACTAACAGTTGTGGTCTACAACCTATAATTCAAATCTTAAAAAAAAAAGTCAAAATATAAAACATAATACAACCCTCCAACCAAAATCTACTGATGAAAAAATAATAAATTTAATTAAATAAAATTAAAAGCGTCAATATGGAGAAATAAGTTAATTTGTTTCCTGACAAAGGGCAGCAGAAAGATGCTTAAGTGAGTGGCTTCTAAAACCATTACATCATCTTCCTGATTTAACAAGTTATTACAATGGGTAACAAAAGCCAAAACACGACTTTTTTAAAGCGAAGTGTTTTGAACTATGCTGCATGCACTAAGAGAAATTTCACTGAGGGAGGCGCACTGCCCTTCTATTAAATGGACCACATTTTAGCCGCTCAAATATTAACCTGCCAATAAAATTCCTGTTTAAAAAGCTCATTTCCCTCAGACTTTTTACTTTTCAGAGGTGAGAGAAATTATAAACTGAAATGACAAGACCACAGCTGTTTGAAGACCACACTCCCTTAAAAAAAAAAAAAAAAGTAATTTAGGGTTGGTTGCTTGCCTTCCCCAACAGCTGAGAATATTCTGGCCCCTCCCAACACCCCCAGGCAATGGCCAAGGCTGAAAATTAACTGGCAGTGAAGGAAGTTGGTTAGAATCTTGTCTATTTTAAAACCATGTCAAAACCATGAGCAGGAGACTGCAGCAATGAGCTGACCAGAATGAATTTCTGGCCTTCTCAGATTCAGTGATGTTCAAAAATATTCTTATTCCCTACATTGTGTAGTACCTGTGAGGAAAACTTTACACCTGGGCTGTCAGCCAAAGCAGGTACTGAAACGGCTGGTTAACGGGCCACCTCACTGTCCCTACCGGTGGGTAAATCAGGTTAAAAATCTACATGCTTACCAAATGAAAACCGGTTGTCCGTTTTCCTGTAACTTTCGATTCTGCTAGTAATTAAATTTCATTCCAATTTTCTAACTGACCACATATACTGCTAATTTACACTCTAGTTCCCAGAATGGTCACAGTACCAGTCTTCTTACTAGGATTTTATTGAACTGACACAACATGTTGCCACCAGTAAAACGTATTGAGAAAAAGGTAAAAGCGTTACTGTCAGCTGGTTAAAACTGTTTCCCAACCTGTCCTCAGGGTTAGGGGGGATGCCCAGGTCTCCTGTGCGCAGTTTACGAGTCAGGTCTTCTATCTGCAGTTGCACTGGAAGAAACCAGGTTAGGAAAGAAAAAAAAAGGATGGAAAAAAGACAATGTTACCAAAAAACATCTCAAATCTCAACAACAAGCATGAAGAACTCGGAGACTTTGAAAGGGACGACTGATCAGTGAACACATTGAGGCAAAAACCCCCAACCACCTATTGGCAGGAGTCCATTTACATCTATAAGTATCTTTCACTTCAAAATGGTTATCACTTAAGGAAGCAAGCAAACAATTTGTTGGAAGAGGGGTTAGCAGTATAGACTGTTCGCTAAGGCTAACATCAAAGCAATTATTAGGAGGTGTCTCACCTTTCCCTCCCCACCAAGGCTTGCTATACAATTGGTACCCAGAACTAAACCACGTTATCACCAGTATCCTGTTCCCTCCAAATTACATTCTTGAGTGCAAGACTCTTAGAGTTTATTTTTCCTTCATTAAATATTAATCATAACCCAAAATGAGACTCAATTAACATGGGACAAGGAAAAACACCAGTTAAGCAAGATCATTTTCATTGATACCAGGCTTAAAATTCCTTAAATAAGACATTTAATAACCAATTCAACAATCTCATATAAGTTTGTACATACTCTTTGTGTAAAACCAGATCCAAAGGATCTCCCAATACCTGTTGTTTTTTATTCAAATTTTATGACAATCCATATACCTTAATAAACCAGTAACCGTTAAGATGCAAGAAGTCTGTTTTTAGACTTGCTCCTTATGTGGGGAGTAAAAGTAGGGGTGCAGAGGATGAAAAGTGTGGGTCAAGGACAGTACGTGTGGCCCTCAGACCTTGACAAATGAGGCTGTATGTGAAAAAGAGAGATGAGGGTTTCACAAAAGTTCAGTGATTCCAGGGAAATATTACCCGGATGATTTCTCAAGATAAAGGCACTGCATAGCCAGACCACTTTCTTCGGCATGCTGAAGACCACCTGTTTCTTACCTTTGTAGCATCTGAGTGTTCTAAACACATACTTCTAAATAAGGTCAAGTTTTACTGGGTTCGGTTAAAGTTGAGTTTGCTCCAAGAATTAATGCATGTCTAACCCCAGACACTCTTCTAATTTTAAATACATCCTACAGGGATATATCACACAGCCACTCAAACTGAAGAAATGAAAATCCACATTAATATCAAGAGAAGATATTGGGGGCATTCTGTACAAGGCAGTATGTACCATGAAAGACAGAAATGCAGTAAGACACACATGGGCCCCTAAGCTCTTTTATGCCAGAAATGTTCTGACTTGGCAGTCAAGTATTAGCTCAACAGCTCAAGGTGAAAGTCACCTTCATGGAGATAGGCAGTCATCTTAACTGGACTGTAGGGGTGTGGGATCTGATCTGAGGAAATTGCTGGCACTTAAATCAAAAGGCTGCTATCTTCCTTGGAGCAAAGACCTACAGTAACCTAGGCTCTGATTCTCTCTACTTTGATTATAGCTATAAACAGCCCTTAGGGCCCAGAGCATTAACTCCCTCTAAGGGAAGAGAGCGGGAGATGTAAAGAATGAGTTTGTTTTTCCCATTTTCTACATCTGCTTGCGTCCTTGGAATATCACTCCACTAGGAACATTTTCATACGGTTATCAAGACCCAGACCAGTCAAATATGAGACATAAAGGGATGGGTGGGAGTAGGTTGAACAGTGGGGAGAGAATTATTAGTATTGTAAAAAAGAGATAGACAATTCCAACACCTCAAAATTCTCAGCAATCTAGAAACACAAGAGATTAAGATCCTCAAGAACAACGGCCTTGAAGTTTTTTTATTCGTGAAGGCCACAACCTCACAGGTCTAGGAGGCGTCTGCCCTAATTTACTCCAAAGGGGATGTTTACTTGGTTAGTAAGAAACGTTTATCAAGTGAACTATTTTGAAACACCTGCACAAGTACATAAATAAAGGTAAAACTTGCATTAATAACCTTGTAGTTAAAAAAAAGGTAATTTTGAGGTTAATTTCATTTCTACTGTGGACATTCTTACTTCTCAAAATTTCTCAACAGTTAAGATACTTTATCCTAACCACCTCATTATTCCATATCCAAGCAGTATCCCTTTCCCTGCAGAGTTCTTTAGTAGTAAACACAAGAGCCCTCATTTCAAGACAGCTCTCCACAAAAGACCAAACCAGAAAAGATGCTAAAGGAAAGGTTAAATTCAACAAGATGGTAAAAGAGGGGTGCACTGTCAACACACTTTCAGAACCACTTTTTGGTTAAACTGAGCTTTTTTTTCCCTTTTAGAAAGTACCTATAAAAAATAAAAGACCACATTTTAGGGAAAGGAGGAATATGAAATTACGGTGAAAGACCATGCTGTTAAAAAGGTACTTGGTTTACGATACCTGCAGTGTTCTCCACTGGGGCCGTGTCCAGAGAGGCATAAAACACTCACCTCATCAACTGGTAATGAACAGCAGCTGAAAAGGGTGGGGTGGGGTGCTGGACTGGGGACTATTCTCACTCCTAAGTGGGCCCCTCTACCCTCCTGGCACTCATGGAGAACACTGCTGTTACCAACAGACCAAAACAAGGAGCTACAAATGCAGGACTCACAGAGCAAAACCTGATACATTGTACCAAAGTCGCAAGTACACCTGACCATACCTCCTCTCAAAAAAAGAGAAAACTTTAAAGTCCCAAACTTTCAACAGATAAAATGTTGCTCAGAATAGTAACAATCCGAAAATGCATTTGGGTGCAGAACGTGTATTTACCTATATAAGCTCTTTCTTGTTCCCGAGTAAGTCCAGGGGGGATAACTGTAGGCATTCCTGGAATCACCGTCTTCTGTTCCATTGTGTCTTGGTTCCAGCGGCTCCTCTTCCGCTTCTTACTGGGAAAGTCTAAAAGAAATAAAGTTCATCAGATGCAAATATAAACTAGCAGAGAAAGTAGCAACAGAAGTTCGGCATGCTTGTGATTACACACAACCTCAGCAGACTGTGAAACTGAGAGCTTGACCTAAAACGGAAATGGCAAAGAATGGAAGACAAACCTGAGAAGTCAAGAGACATGGCCACTAGAAGGGGACCTGGACCTGGGTCTGAAAAGTTAACATTTCACATTTATAATTTTTGCCCACAGAAATTCTGTGAAGTACGTAAACAAGGTAACGAATCTCAATGCATAAAGTTTCAAGTAGTAAAATAAACTATTGAGAAAATAATATACTACGTGGTTGTCCATAAACACCTTAACAGCCCCAGAGAAGATAAGAGTAGACTAAACACTCAGACAAGCCTGTAAAGCAATATTGGGACCTGCTGGCTCCTCCCACCTCCCCATCAGCCACCTGTCTAAGGGGGCCAAAACACAACTAAACCTATAGCTACTAACTGAAAAAACTGGATTCTTCTGCAAGATCACTTTTTTCTCAGAAATTTCTCAGAAATCAGCATTCAATTTTCCTGGCCAGTTGGACATTTAATGTCTAAAACATGCATCAAAAGCTCAACAAAGAACAAGCTATACAAAAACAGCCAAATCCTCCTCCTCCAGTACACAGGCAGAAACTCCCTAGCATTCGGTACACAAAAGTGTTCCTCTCAGGTGCCAGACCCAGGGGGAACGCCTCAAGAGGAGAAGACATGTCACATTTCTTAGGTAGACAAACGGAGATTAGGAAACAAACAGAATTTCCTCCCCCAAAAACAGCCACAAAAAAATCGGACCCAACCATCCTCTTAAGACTTTCAACCTCTTTGGCTCTCTGTAGGGAAAACCCTGCCTTACTGTAGCAGTCGAGGAGCTACTCTGGGTACTTTTCTCCCTTTAGGACTCTTCTACAACCAGGAAAAGGACGCTCCACGTCATCAACTGACCCTTCCACACCCTCCAGACTTGCACACCCAACACCCCATTCACTCACTCGACCCCCTCCACACCTCTCCCCTACACCAGGATGGAGAGCAACAGAGGGTCCCCCCACCTAGGCTTTCAGGCTGGCCGCAAAGCCCGGCCGCCACATTGCGCCTGCGCGCAACAAACTTCCTCCCGCCAGGCCCCCACCCCTAACGCGCGTGCGCACTCGAGGCCCCAGAACTCGGCCGCGCGCCCCGTGGCGCCTCCGCCCGGGTCTCCCCGGGCGCGCGCGCCCCAGCCGCGTGCAGCCGCCGTCGCCGCCGCCGCGCGCCCCTCAGCCGGCCGGGCCCATCCGCGCAGCGCCTGTCGCGCTCTCTCGGCCCGACTCACCTCCTCCGCCACCGGCCGGGCCCGGCTGCTGGTCCTGACGCGGCGGCTGGGGTGGCGGCGGCGGCTGCGGTGACGACACGCGCTGGTAGAGCGGCGGCGGAGGGGGCGGCTGCGGCGGCGGGTACGAGGAACCCGGAGAGGGCGGCGGCGGCTGCTGGGGAGGCGGGGGGGGCGGCGGCGGGGGCGGCGGGGGCGGCGGCGGCAGCGCCGCGAAGGGGAAGGCCGCGGTCAGGGCCCCCACCGAGCCCACGGGCGGGGGCGGCGGCGGCCCGGACACCAGCAGCCCCGTCCCAGGCCCGGGGGCAGGCGGTGGCCCCGGCTCGAAGCCCCCTTTGGGGCCAGGGAGGCCCAGCTTACCCAGCGGCGTGGCGTTCGCTCCGGTCGCCATGGCGCCCCCCAGGGACCGGCACCGGCGGCTCCTCTTCGGCGGCGGTTTCTCCTTCGCGAATCTTCTGGGGGGAGGGGACCTGACTGTGCTGCCGCGGAGCGCGCGGAGCCCGTCCTCTCACGCGGCGGGCGGCGGCGGCGGCGCGAGACGCACAAAGAGGGAGGAGAGAGGGCGCCGCGGGGGCGGGTCGGGGGCGACGGGGCCGGAGCCTGGATTGGGCCGGGCCGAGGCAAGGGGTCGAAATCGGCGGCCTCCGATTGGCGGAGCCTTAGCCCTTCTCGATGCGCGCTGGGATTGGCCGGACCGTTAGGCCAGGCGAGGAAATGGCGGCTGAGGCTGGAGAGCTGGGAGGTGTCGCAGCGCGGACTTCATTTGTTACTGCGCGAACTGAGCTCGGAGTCCAGAAGGGAGGGGATAGGGTGGGGCAAACTCTGTGACGTTTGGGGCCAAGAGCTCTTCCATTGGCTGGAGTTGATGGAGTCAATCAAACTCGGTTGCGTCGTAGTGTCATGGGATTGGCTGTCGCTGGTTCGATTCTTTAGTCTACTCCCTTCCCCCGGGGAGTAGTTTCGCTGGGTTTAAGCGCGAGGTCGCAGCGCAGAAGCCCGGGCGAAGGAGATTTAGGGTCGCGGGGAACGGAGCAGCAGTGCGCATGCGTAGTTGGCGCAACCCCCCCCCCCCCTACCCAGCACCTGGGTTCAGCTTCGGCCCTCGGGTCCGACGCGGAAGCCCTTGGTGACGTCAGTCCTCGATTCCGTTGGTAACCCGGAACCGAGGGACGGGGGAGGGGCTGGCACGGGCGGGCAAACCAGATTCGTTGACAACTCAGGTAAAAGAGGACTTCCTGCTTTTGAAAAAAAAGTGGAAAAAACAAAAGCTATGAAATAGTCTTGTTGACGGATTAAGAATGATATCTGAGCCGATGGAGGCACATATATCTTACGTGGAAAGCAATATGAAGTTGTCAATTCCAAAATTAGTTTACATATATAGTGCATTTTGATTAGAATCCCAACGAGGTTGGGGCTGATTAAATCATCTTTAAGTCATAGAAAATAACTGAAAATAGTGGGGAAACTTGTAAACGAGATTGAGGCTTAGCTTCCCTTTCCAGATAATACACAGTATAAAAGATAGTAATGAAACAATGTGTTGTTGTTGTAGGAAAAACAGAGTAGTGCAACAGAAGAGAGTCTGGAAATTGATTCCCTACAATACCTGCCAAAAAGGTGGTATTTCAATTCAGTAAGGAAAAGATTTAGTTAGTAAATGGTATAGAGTCCTAAATCTAAACAATAAAACAGACACGATACAATTTAGGAGATTATCAGGGTCATCTAGGGGTAGAGACTTTATGAAGACAGGAAACTCAAAATATAAAGAAAAAATATACTTGATTACCAAAGAAACCTATGATAGAAGTCAACAGACAATAATACATTAGGAAAATATACTTGCCATACATATGATAAAGAGCTAATATCTATAATATGCAAAGAAGTCTTGAAAACTAATTAGAAAAAAGACAAAAACGAGAAAATGAGCAAACACTGAATAGGCAAGTCTCAGAAGAGCAAATCCAAACAGCCAAAAAAACATGAAAGGTACTAACAGCCCAAGCAGGGGGGTGCAAATTAAGGTGATACTAAGAAATCTTTAAATAACAATCAAATAGAAAAAAAAAAGGTGCTAACACCTACTATGAATTCTTTTTTGGAAAGCATTCTGTTACCTGCTAAAATTGTACCCCTTGCAGGAAAAATTTAAAAAATCTTTCAATGTAGCAGTCCAAGTCCTGGGAATCTGCCCCAAAGCAAGGCATGTGATTATATAATGTAATGAGTTCAAAGTCTTCTACTGCATTTACTTCAGCCTTGTTTGTAATGGCAAAAACCTGGAAATGAAGTAAATTACCATCAATATGTGAATGGCTGAATAAACTAGATCACCCATAACTGGGATTCGTAGGCAGCCTTGGAAAGCAGTTAATCCACCAGGTTGGTGAACATATTAATGTAACAGGAGGGTGATGCATCCTGACTCCACGGGTCAGGGTGAAGCTCCTGGGCTCAGGACTCTTCCAGACCTTGCCACCCAACACATGTCTTCATCTAGCTGTTCATTTAAAAGTAGCCTTTAAAATAAATTGGTAATCATAAATATTGCACTTTCCTGAGTTCTGTGTGTCATTCTAGCAAATCATTGAACCTGAAGGGGGCTGTGGGAACCCCCGAATTTGTAGCCAAGTTGGACAGAGATGTGGGTAGCCTGGTGACCCGGGACTTGTGATTGAACTCCTTAACTTGTGGGGCCTTCCCCAACTCAGGTAATTCATGTCAGAAGTGAATTGCAGGGGACTTCCCTGGTGGTCCAGTGGTTAAGAATCCGCCTTCCACTGCAGGGGACCTGGGTTCGATCCCTGGTCAGGGAACTAAGATCCCACGTGCAGCAGGACAACTAAGCCCACGCACTGCAACTACTGAGCCCCCAGCCAAAACTAAGACCTGACACAGCCAAAAATAAATAAATAAATTTTTTAAAAAAGAATTGTAGGACAGTTGGTATCAGAGAATTGGTGTCAGAACATAAAGAGTAAGAAGTTTCAGGATTTCCCTGGTGGTCCAGTGGTTAAGACTCTGCCCTTCCACTGCTGGGGACAATGGTTTGATCCCTGGTTGGGGAAGTAAGATCCTGCATGCCGCAGAGTGCAACCAAAAAAAAAAAAAAAAACAGGTTTTGACCCCTACCTACTAATCCCTGGTGTTTTCTATCTTTTAAATCTAATCTGATAGTTCAGAAACCCCAGGCCCCTGGCAAGATCGGGAGGTAGTATCATGCAGCTAGCTGAGCCTAGAGGGAGCAAATACATGGATGTTCACCACAACCAACCCCCCTCCACCCTGCATCCAGCCTTTGGAGAGCCCCATACATGATTCCATTGCCCGAATTAGGAGTAATAATATCTACGATGGAGTGAGCAACATGATGCACCAAGTACTTTGCATAACTTTTTTCCTCTGGAAAACCATGTTTATTTACAACTCCCAGTTAAAGGTAATTTGAACAAGGTGGGGGGATGGGTATTGGAATTTGTGAGTTAGCTACAGATTAGAAATAATAGCAAAGTAGTTATGTACAAATCACATATCTGGTAAAGGACTTTTATCCAGGGTCCCAAAACTCAACAATAATAAACAACTCCTGGGCTTCCCTGGTGGCGCAGTGGTTAAGAATCCGCCTGCCAATGCAGGGGACACAGGTTCAAGCCCTGGTTTGGGAAGATCCCACATGCCACAGAGCAACTAAGCCTGTGTAGCAACAGCTACTGAACCTGTGCGCTAGAGCCCCCGAGCCACAACTACTGAGCCCGGGTGCCATAACTACTGAAAGCCGCACGCCTGGAGCCCGTGCTCTGCAACAAGAGAAGCCACCGCAATGAGAAGCCCACACACGCTGCAACTAGAGAAAGCCCGCACGCAGCAACGAAGACCCGACACAGCCAAAAATAAATAAAGTAATTTTTTAAAAAAGGAAAGAAACAACTTGTGTGGTGATGGAGGTGTCAACTAGTTGTAATCATTTCACAGTATATATGTGTATCAAATCATCACACTGTATACCTTAAACTTACATGTTTTATGTCAATTATATCTCAATAAAGCTGGAAAAACCCCTATTTTTTAAAAGCAAAAGATGTTTTTTTAAATTTATTTATTTATTTTTGGCTACACTGGATCTTTGTTGTTGCGCGGCTTTCTCTAGTTGTGTCGGGGCGGGGGGGCTGCGGTGCGCAGGCTTCTCAATGCGGTAACTTCTATTGTTGTGGAGCATGGGATTTAGGCACACGGGCTTCAATAGTTGTGACACGTGGGCTCAGTAGTTGTGGCTCGCGGGCTCTAGAGTACAGGCTCAGTAGTTGTGGCACACGGGCTTAGTTGCTCCGCGGCATGTGGGATCTTCCCGGACCAGGGCTTGAACCTGTGTCCCCTGTGTTGGCAGGCGGATTTTAACCACTGTGCCACCAGGGAAGTCCCAAAGCAAAAGATTTGAATCCACACTTTACCAAAGAACTCACTTTATTGTGCTTTGCTTTACTGCACTTTGCAGATTGTGTTTACAAATTGAAGGTTTGTGGCAACAGTGTCAAGCCAGTCTGTTGGTGCCATTTTCCCAACAACATTCGCTCCCTTTGTGTATATCTGTCACATTTTGGCAGTTCTCACAATATTTCAAACTGTCAACCAGCAAAAAGATACAACTCGCTGAAGGATCAGATGATGGTTAGCAATTTTATTTAACAATAAGGTATTTTTAAATTAAGGTGTGTATATTTATTAAAGACATAATGCTATCACACACAATAGACTATGGTATATTGTAAACATAACTTTCATATGCACTGGAAAACCAAAAAATTCACGGGACTCCCTTTATTGTGGTGGCCTGGAACAGAACCTGCAGTATGTCTGAGGTGTACCTGTAGATGGTAAATAAGCGCAGGAAAAGATGCTCAACATCATTAGTCATGAAGGAAATACAAATTAAAACCACTATGAGATACCACTACATATGTGTTTGAGTGGCTAAAATTAAACAAGACTGACAATACCAAGTGTTAGCAAGGACTTGGAGGAGCTAGAACTCAACTACCCTCCTGGTGGGAATGCAAAATGGTACAACCACTTTGGAACACAGCTTGGTAGTTTCTTAAAAAGTGAGAGCTTCCCTGGTGGTGCAGTGGTTGAGGGTCTGCCTGCCGATACAGGGGACACGGGTTCAGTGCCCCAGTCTGGGAAGATCCCACATGCTGCGGAGCAGCTGTGCCCGTGAGCCATGGCTGCTGAGCCTGTTTGTCCGGAGCCTTGCTCTGCAACGGGAGAGGCCATAACAGTGAGAGGCCCGTGTACCGCAAAAAAAATAATAAATATAAAAAAAATTTTTTTAAGTGAAATAAGATTTAAAATAATTTTTTTTAATTAGAATTAAACAAAAGAGAAAAAAAATGAAACAACACCTACCATATGACCCAGCCCTTCCACTAGAAAGCATTTACTCAAGAGAAATGAAAGTATATATCCACACAAAGACACATACATGAATGTTCATAGCAACTTTATTTGTAATAAATAGTCCAAAACAGGAAACAGCCAAACGTGTATCAACAGGCAACTAGCTAAACAAACGGTGGTACATCCATATGATGGAATACTACTTGGCAATAAAAGGAATGACCATTAATACATGCAACAACATGGATGAATCTCAAAATAATGATGCTTAGTGAAAGAAGCCAAATAAGGAGTACGTACAATATGATTCTATTTATATAAATTCTGAAAAATTCAAATTCATCTATAATGACAGAAAACGGATCAATATTACTTCGGGATGGGGAGACAAGGAGGAACAGGAGGCCCTGATTACAAAGAGGAAGAAGCTTTGCAGGTGATGGAAATGTTTCTCTTCATTGCAATAATGGTTTCACTGGTGTGTATGTGTGAAAGTCATCAAATAGTACATTTTTGATATATGCAGTTCATTGTGTGCCAATTATACCTCAGTAAAGCTGTTCTAAACGAAGCAACAGAAGAAAGCAGCTACAGGGGGACCTGCCCATAGTTTGTCACTGGAACATTGATTTCATTATCTCCACTTGATTTTATCATCTGGGAAAGGATTATGTTGCCTTTTTGATTTTGTTTTTTAAGCCATTACAGAGTTTTTTTAAGTGGTTCCTTTAAAATACCTAAACTTATGTTTTCTTACTTTTTTTTTTTGGCTGTGTGGCGTGGCATGGGGGAATCTTAGTTCCCAGATCAGGGAGCGAACCAGTGCCCCCTGCAGTGGAAGCACAGAGTCCTATCCACTGAACCACCAGGGAATTCCCTCACATAGTATTTGATACATACAAAAGGGTGTGTGGACATAGTATTTGATACATACAAAAGGGTGTGTGGAACCTTATGTGCATCAGGAACTGAGCTATAAATCGAATACTCATGAACCCACCACCCAGCCTGAGAAGCAAGATATTACCAACACCTTTGCAAATTCCTGGGCTCCTTCCTTACCCCATTCCCACTCCCCTCACAGGGGCCATCATGTGAATTTTGTGCTTTTTCTTCCCCTGATCTCCTGTTTTATCACACGTGCTTAAGTCACCAAACAATAGATGGTTTAGTTTTGCTTATTTTTGCTATCACACTGAGTGTCATTTTATGCAATCTGCTGTTTTCGCTCAGCATCACATCTCTATGATTCAGCTGTCATTGCATTACGTGTACTACAATACTTCCAATCCTCCCTATACCCTGCCGATAGACTTAGGACATGGTCTACCTGGGGAAAACACAGCTCAGCAAACTCACCCAGTCCAACTCTAGGGCCTCCTCTTCACAATATCACGCTCATTCCTTTGAGGGCCTTCTGTGCACCAGGCAGTGACCAGGCACTGGACATACCACTGTGAGCACGGCCGATGCCCTGCTGTCTTGAAGCACACCTTCTGGTTGTCACCTCTCACCTTGACCCTCCCTTGACTCGGCTATGGGCCAGCTACCCAAACATCCTGGGGTGCCCTAGCTTCTTCCACTTACCCACGGGATGGCTTAGAGGCTGATCTGACCCATCCCAGAGGCTTCTGCCCAGGGAGGGCAGTGTGACAGTAGTTGTCACAAGGACAAAGACAGCCAGCTCTGACCCAGCAAGGCCACTTCTGGGAATTAATCCTACGGGACACTGGAATACCTACACAGTGGCACTGGCATAAGAGTATTTACTGCTGCATCATTTGTAATAGCAAACTAGTAGAAACAACTGAAATCTCCATCAATAGGGATCTAACTACAGTTAATTCACATTAGTTATGGGAAACCCATACAGTGGAATACCACTAGCTATAAAAGAACAAAGTGGGAGGCACTGATCATGGAAAGCTCTCAAGGACAGATTTTTTTTTTTTTTTTGGCCACTCACTCAGCTTGCGGGATCTTAGTATCCCAAGTAGGGATCGAAGCCGGGCCCTCGGCAGTGAAAGCACGGAGCCCTAACCCCTGGACCGCCGGGGAATTCCCTCCAGGACAGAGCTTAAAGGGCAAGATTAGAACAGTGTGTGGAATATATTACCGTGTATGTAAGAAACAGGGAAGACTAAAGCATACCATTACTTCTTAAATATGCATAAGTACTTCCAGAAGGTTTATAAGTAACTGGGACCTTGTGAATAGGAGACTTCTCATTGTACTTACTATTTTTTTAAAAATTGTGTACCTACGGCCAAGGGCTACCTATTAAAGAACATACAGATAAAATAACAATTTTGGTCTTTCAGTGCATATTCCCTGGCTTCTTGGCCTTTCTTTGGCTGGTGGCCAGACTCTGCTGGTAGCAACTATTTTATCAGGGGCCCCTGCTTTTCCCAGGCACCCCTGCTTTGGCACGTTACATTCTGACACCCCCCCAACCCTCCTTTAGAGTGCTGGGGCAACCTGCCACAAGGTGGCACTGTCTGCTTCCTGCTGCTCTGTGGGCTGAAAGTCCTCTCCAGGTACCTGGGGTCAAGTGTCAGGGGTCTCTGTCCACGGAGCAGCCTGGGCAGTGCCTGGGGCCACAGGGGGCTCCCTGGTCTGGGGGTGTGGAGCCCGCTAAGAGGGAAATGTAGGGGAATGACGATGCAAAGCACAAGGCCAGCAACAGGTGGACGAATGTGCCCTCGAGATGCAGGCTCCAGCAAGGACAGCTCCCCTCACTGCGGGCTGGTCCACATCTTGGTAGGGACCCCTCTGGGAGCCCAGGGATGGGCACTGAAGAGACCCTCTGGGAATTCTTGTTAAATGGACACAGGCTAATCTTCCCAGAGTCTAGCTTGGTGAGCACACCCATGTTCAGTAATCCTGGCCTGACAGAGCAACTGATATCCAGGCAGCAGGTGGGAGGCCAGGAGGCAGCCCCAGGCCTGGGTGGGGGATACAGGTCAGGGCAGGCTGTCTCCAAAGGCTGCAGCCTCCCTGGCGCTGGGTGGAGCAGCCCTTGGCGAGCCTCTCCTGGGCCTTCCATAGGCTACCTGGTGAGATCTCATATGGGACAGGGGTGCTCGGACGAGTCCCTTGTTTAGTGCCTCCCCCCGCCCTATCTGCATGACTCCTTGGCCACAAAGGAGACCTCACACTGCAAGGCTGAGGGCTCATCCTGAGCAAGGGAGCCCAGGAAGACACAGAGACCCTGAGATGCCACGGAGGGCCATGGCCTCCCCCTCACCTCTGCCTGGCTCCCCAGGAGAGAGCCACCAGAACACTGGTGGCCTCCCTTCCATGTTATATCCACAGCACCTGGGGCCACAGAAAGAAAGAAAGGTGTGCTGGAGGGAGAGGTAGAGGGAGATGAGGCAGGTGGGCTCAGCTCCCCCCAAACCAGAGGGACCAGTGGAATAAAATCAAACCAGCTTTAATACCAATATAGTCTCTCTTTTAAATACCATGTTCCCCAGGACAGAGCACAGGGGCAGGCTCTTGGCAGGAAGAGTGGAAAGGAAATGTGGAACCGAATGGAATGGATAGCCCCGGGCCCGCCCCCAACCAGCCCAGGGCCCCTGCCAGGGGGCACTGGGGACTGGCTGCCCGCCGGGGAGGGGGAGGTGACAGCAGCTTCCTCTGGTCCAGTTATTGCAGAGGTGTGGGGTAGGCACCCTTACCCTCCCCAGCCCCCAAACTCTTCTCAGGATTTCTGCCCTTCAGACCAGCAGAGCCGAGGCCTGGGCTCCTCTGATCTGGGAGGGGCCCCTCTGCCTAAAAGAACTGCCGCTAAGGCCTGGGGTGGGCGGGGGATGCCCCGGGCCAGGCCAGCCCACTGGCTCAGTAACTGCTCTGATGGCCCGTGAGAATGTAGAGGTTGCTGTGAGCCCCTGGCTTGTCGGTGGGAATGCTCTCAAGGATGATGTCTCTGGAGGGGAGAGAACCCGAGGTGAGCAAGGTGGGAAGACACTTGGGCAGCTCCACCTGGCCTGGAGAGCGTCTGAAGGGGAGGCCGGGGCACTGTGTCCTACCTGTGGGCCCCAAGCACTCGGAAGATCCTTGTCTCATCTGTGATCTCCTGGGTCACCTGGGAAGAAAAGGGGGACTGAGGCTGCCCCAGAGGGTCCTCTCCTAAAAGGTGGGGACAACTGGGTGGGGAGCCACCAGGTTCCTGAGTCTCACTCACCTCATTAGTGTCCAGGCTGCGGCCTTGCATCCCATGGCTCCAGAAGGCCAGCACACTGTCCTGCAGGCACACTAGGAGGGGCCAGGCGGCCGTCAGCCCTGCACCTGCCCTGGGGACACTGGCTCCCCCAGCTACACCCTGGGCCCAGGTCTGGGCCACAGAGGTCCTCACGGACTGGGCCGCAGGTGACCAACATGGCTCTCGAGAGGGGCTGGGGGACCTGCCTCCTTGTCCTGCTGCCAGCCCGGGGCCACATCTTGTGCTCCAGGCCAGGGATACTCCCACCCCGACCTCTGTCTGCTCACTTACCCACAGTCTCAATGGGGAAGTCAAAGGTCAGCACAGGCGCCAGCGTCACCGTGGGCTCGCCCAGCAGGTTGACGATCCTCACGCAGCCTGCACAGGGGGCGGGCTGGTGGGCGGGGCGGGGCGGGGTGGCCCCCTTCTGGGGAGACAGACCCACCCGGCCTCCCTCACCACCCCCTTCTAGCCCCCAGCCCTGATACCAGGAACACTCACGGTCAAAGCAGACTAGGACTGTGTCCCTGTCCACCTGGATCACCTGCTGGGCTGAGCCCGGAAGCCCCTCTGCAGGCAGAGAAGGGAGACACAGCCTGGCTGAACCACCAGCCCCGCTCTGGCCCCAAGAGGAAGAGCTGGGGGTGTGCATCAGCCGGCTTTCCCCACAAGTGCATTACGCAATAGCTGGGTGGGGTCACGATGCCCAGTCTCACTGCACAGCAGGGGAACTGACGCTTGGCAGCAAAGTGACCCATCACAAGGGGCAGGGCTGAGGCCCAGGGAGGCCTTGGAGGGCAGAGGCTCTGGAGTCAGGAGAGCCAGGCTTCATGACCCAGTCACCGTGTGACCTCGAATCTCTGGGCCTCAGCTTCTTCATCTGTAACCCGGGCACGACGATGCCTACCTTGCAGGGCCATCGTGAGGATCAAGAGTAAAATCCCACGAGACCCCTGGCTGGGGGTCTGGGCTACCGCAAGGACTTGGTCCAGGGCACCTTCCCCTTCTTTACCCACTGCCACCCACTCTGCTCCCCTGAGCTGCCCCAACACCCAGTGTCCCCCTGCTCAGAACGGAGGCCTCTGTCCCTGCAGCCCCGCAGGCTTGGTCAGGTTTTCTTAGCTGCTGAGCTGAAGAGAAGCTTGGAGCTTCGGGTCCTCAAGGTCTCCGTGGAGCCATCAGCTGTGAGGAACTTCCCCCTCTCCCTTCCCTCCCCCTCCCCTCCCCTCTCCCTCTCCCTCTCTCTCTCTCTATCACACGCACACGCACACACACTCACAGACAGCAGCCTGGCCCTCCAGCTCACCGGGTGGGAAGAGGATGTCCGGAGTCAGGCCAGCCTCCAGCGGCAGGACATGGAACAGGACGCGGCAGCCGGGCCCCTCGGGGCCCTCAGCCCCCACGCACACCTGCGGTAGCTCCTTCCCATCCAGCACCAGCGGCTCCAGCATCCTTGCTGGGCTGGGCAAGGGGCTGGAGAAGTTCTGGGGGCAGCAGGGGCGCTCAGGTCTAAATTTCTCCTCCCAGAAACCCTGCCACCCGCCCGGGGGTCCCCCCACCGGCACCGCACCTTTAGCAGCAGGAATTTCTGCAGCGGCTCATACCACTGCAGCAGGAGCAGACTGGTGGGCAGCGCGGCCAGCAGGAAGGTGCTGCCTGTGTGCGGGTTCCGCACTGCGAGAGAGGGGGTGGTGGGGCCGGGGCTGTGCCCACCCGCGCCCACCCGGCCCCGCCCACCACACCCAGCTCTTACCCACGCGACACTGCAGGCAGCCTTTGGTGTCAGGAATCTTGGTGGACAGGGCAAAGCGCCTGTGGGGTGGCAACCAGGGCAGGCGTCACGGGTGCCACCCTGGGCAAGGCCCCCTGCAGAGCCCTAAGGGGAGGGTACTAACACCTTCCCCGCCTCACAGGTGGCAGAGGCTCAGAGAGGTCAAGCCCCTGGCCCGAGTATCCGAGGAGCCACGAAGCTGTGAATCGCGCAGGATGTGACGCAGTGCTTGTGGCTCCAGCACCCGCTATACAGCCTGGAGCGTGTACGTCCAGTCCAGGGGTTTGGATCACAGAGTTACCTCTCACCGTGCGACTTGGGGCAAGGCACTGAACCTCTCCGGGCCTCAACTGCTTCACCTGCAGCCTGGGGATAACCGTGGTACCCCCCTCACAGGGTCGCAGTGAGGCCTAAATGAGTGAACTCAGGGGAGGAGATGCAGCAGAGCCCGCCACCTCAGGTGCCCTCACAAAAAGGCTAACTTTTCTCATCCCGTTATTATTACTTTCCCACCTGTTTTCAGTCACGGAAAATACTTTTAAGGCAAAGGCAGGGTGTAAATAAAGAAATAACTGAAAAAAACGAGGGTGTGGGAGGACGGCAAGCTAATGCAGCCTCCAGCTCCTCCGGCGGCCAGAGCACTCAGGGCCGGTCCCCACCTGACACACTGCAAGTCACAGATGAGCAAGCCGGGCCGAGAACATGACGACTCCCAAGAAAACGGCAAACGCCCTGCCCTCTCCTGCTTCAGGGCAGGCTATGCCGTGGGGGGACCAGTGGGTGCCGAGGGAGAAGTGGGGTCCCTCCTTTGGTTACTGGCTGTCCCCCAAACCCTCAGGGGACCTTCCAAACCTGCTTCTTCCTTTGGGGAACAGGGCTACACGTCAGCAGCCCTGCCACCTCCTCCCACTGACCCAGCCCTGTCTGCACCCTCTGCTGGGATGTGGGCCCCGCCAAGGAAGCCAGCACCTCTGTCTCCGCCTCTGTCCTCACTCTTCTCTCTCCCTTGTTCCTTCCACTCTCTTCCCCAGCTGGCCTTCAGATGGGACACAGGCGGACATTTTTTGTTTTTTTTTCCCAACAATTCGAGATCTCTGCTGTGATACCGTGATTCCCCAAACACACACCCAAAGCTGCCTGTGACTTGGGCCTGTAATGGGCCTGTTTCCTGCAGGTCCTGGGCCAAAGCAGAGGTCGGCTTCGGACTGAGGTCAGGAAGCCCCAAGGCCATGGGGCTCCCGATGTGCTCCTCAAGCGAGCCCGCTGAATCATGGCCCTGGGCCCCTCATCTCCCCTCGGCCCAGGCTCCCCTGCCCTCCTCACCGGCTTCCACCACCCACCGGGTCATGACGATGTCTAAGCCCACAGCCCTCCTCCCCCCTCAGAACTCAGCGCCATCCCCCACCCCCCAGCCCCCGCCAAGGGCCGAGGCCCCACTTGCACATTTCCAACTCCACGTGACAACACTGAATTCCGCTCCACCCACAGCTGATGACGGCTCCATCCTTCCCATCGCCTAGGCCAAAAGCTTGGAGTCATCCTCGACTCCCCTTTCTCTTCCATCCACCAACTGTCCGGAAATCCTGTTGGTCCAGTGTTCAAAATAAAACTGGACTCCGACCGCTTTTCTCCTCCTTCACGGCCTCCCCGGCCCAAGCCACCATCGTGTCCCACCTGATGGTGCCACAGCCTCCTGATGGGTCTCCGCATCCACCTGCGTCCCCTCCAGTCTCCTCCCAGCTCAGCAGCCAGAGTGACCCGTGAAAACCTCAGTCACGCCACTCCTCTGCAGTGGCCCTCAGGCTGCTCTGAGTCAGGGGCAAAGCCCTCACTGTGGCTACAGAGCCCTCGGAGGCCAGCTCCCTCTCACTCCATCCATCTGGACTCACTGGCCTCCTTGCTGCTCCTCATACAGGCAGGACGGCTCCAGCCCCCCAGATACCCTCAGGACTTGCTCCATCAACCCCTCTGAGTCTTTGCTCAAAAAGCACCTTCTCAGCGAGGTCTTTCCTGATGACCACCCTGCTCTTCTCCACGGGGCACTTTCCCCTCTGTGTCACCACCGCACAGACTCCTTCTCATGTCCGCTGTTGTCTGTCTCAACAGGAGAGTCTCGGGAATATAAGGGTCTCCAGTTCCCAAGTGTATCTCACGCCCAGGACACTGCCTGGCGCATGCTAAGTGCTGAATGGCTGAATGAGGGACTCTACTGCCCTGTAAACGCACCACACAGTCTGCTCTCTGGGGGTCTCCCAGTCCCTCCCTTTCCCTCCAGCTCACTCTGATCAGTCCCCAAATCCTGTCAATCCCACTTCCTAAATACTGCTCGAGTCCATCTAGTTCTCACTGCCCTACACTGCCTTGGGTCACTACACCGGCCTCCTTTCCAGGCCCTCTCGCCAGCCTCCCCCTCCATTCCTCCTTCCCACTGTCACCAGAGCGGCCAGCAGATGTTCCTGTTTCCATCTGCCCAGACAAGCCCCTCTCTCCTTCCCCCAGCTCCAAGAGAGGGCACGGGACGCAGGCCTGAGCCCTGGCTCCTCATGCCCTTCCACAGTGACTAGCCCAGGGGTGGGCATGGACCTAAGCTAGGCCAGTGAGAACTGGCCCTGGACTTCTGTGGGAATTACTTGGAAACAGAGGTTCCAGTTCCATTGGGTTGTTAGCTAGTGGAACGCTGGCCTGGACCTGCAGGCAGCCATCACTGGACAAGAAAGCCTGCGTGAGAATGAAGGTGACAAGAGGAAAACAGAGCCAGGAGATGCAGGAAGATGCCTGAGGATGCCATTTAAGCCTGGATCCAGCTGGACATGCAGCTGAGCCTACTCCTACACGAGGCGTTGTGCTTAAGCCGGTGAGTTGAATCACCTGCAACAGGAAAAATCCTGATTGACGTACAGAGGGATCCTTCTAAGATGCTCCGGGTCCGCTACCAGTCAGACAAAGCCCAGATCCTGGGCCTGGAGTCAACGGCAGGGCTCTGCCACCTGTGCAGCTTCCTCTTGGGCTGCTCCCCCTCCTCGCTCGGGCCAAACACCTTTTAACTCCCCCGATCGCCTAGGAGAATTCACACTTGTTCCTCCCACTGCTAGAAGGCTGTTCCCTAACTCATCTGCCTGGAAGGCCCCCAACGCTCTGTCAACGCCGCGAGCTCGCCTGGCCTCTCTGAGGCCTCCCCACCCCTTCCAGCTCTCGCCCTGGCGCACCTCAGTCCCAGGAGCTGACGGTCAAGAACTCATTTGATTTGCCATCCCTAAGCCCAGCCCAAGACCTGCCGCCTAGTAGGTACTCAGGAAACATTTGCCCCACAGCCTACCCGCCGCAGCTCCCAGAGCTTGCCAGGTACATTCACATGCCCTGTCTCCTTCCCTCCCGACAGGTCTGGGCGCAGGGGGCAGGGGAGGCTACCAACTATATTGACCTATGAGGAAACCGGGCCTCAGAGAGGCCAAGTGACGTGTCTAAGATCCCAACAGTCTCAGTACCAGGAAAGGCTGCATTCCAGCCCTGGCTCTGTCCCTTTGCCTCTCCCTCCTCCCTCATCCCCGCAGGGCCAGGCTCCCCAGGGTCCCTGACCTGGGGATGATGCGCTGAGTGAGGCGATTGGTGGGGATGGAGAGGGGGACCTGTTGCTGTAGCCGCCGCTGCTCAAACAAGCCTGGGAGGTCGTGGGCCCAGATGTGCGTGGATTTCCCTGCGGAGGGATGGGACGGAGGGGAGAGGGGCTCAGAGAGTGTTGGTGGGTGGGGCGCTGGCCCTGCCCCCGCCTGCCCCAACTGTACCTGAGAGTGACAGCAGCACATTGTTCACGCAGTAAAGCCAGGCGCAGCGGTGCGAGATCAGCTGGAGGCCACAGAGCCATAGACGGACAGGGGTCAGCACCCCAGACGCCCAAGGCCCTCGGCCCTCCCCCGCCAGCCGGGCCTCACCTTCTCCAGCGTATCCTCATGCAGTTCATGCAGGTTGAGGGTGTAGATGCCTTCCTCGGCCCCCACCACCAGGAACTGGTCTGCAGGTTTGGGTATGGAGTCAGAGGTCAGCCACGTCCCCCGGCCCAAGCTGGGGATTCCCAGGCTCCTGCTTCCTCCCTGCCCCTGGCCTACCCCGGGTGACAGGGTGAATCCAGGTGACAGCAGCGTGGATCCGCAGGGGGCAGCCATTGAAGACCTTGGAGAAGCAGGCACCCATCTGGAGAGGAGGCAAGAGGCTGATGAGGAAGCACCAGGTGCGGGGGACGGGGCGGGGGGAGCCACAGGCGGTGAGGCAGAAGGCGGTGGGGAGGCGGAGCCATGCGCAAACGCTTACGTGCACCTTGGGGGTCGGGGGGAGCCCACGGCAGGATGACCTCTGGGAGGGAAGAAAGGAGTCAGGGCCACACCCCCAGCCCCCCATCTCCCCGACCCCCCCCTACGGCACCGCCTCACCTCATGATCTTGCCGGTGCTTCATGGTGGCCCAGGCAGTGGAGAGCAGCGGGGGGCTGTCAGGGCATGGGAGAGGTGCAGGTGCGGTTCCTGCAGGCACAGACCTGCCGTGAATTCCGGTCCTGGACCACCCCCTGCCTCCCGGGGCCTGCCTCCTCGTCCCCGGAGCCTGGGGCTCACCTGGGAGGCTGGATTGAAGGTCCTCAGCCGGAGGCTCAGTGGGGGATGGCTCCAAGAACGGGGCCCTCTTGATGGTTCCTATGGTGTCATCTGGGGAGTCCAGCTCCTGGCAGGAGGGTCAGCGGACCCAGCCCAGCTGTTAGCAGGTGACCCTGTAACCTACCCCCACCCCAACTGCCCAACCCGCTATCGCACTGCCCCCCATCCCCATCCCCCGCTCCCCTCCGCTCCGTACCTTGAGTTCCAAGGCTGGCCGGATGGTCAGGCTCCTGTCGGGGACAAATCAGAGGGAGATGAGGTGTGAGATGTGACTGGGTCCTGAGCCCAGCTGCCCCCCACCTCCTCCGGGCCCTGGCCCCTCACCTTTCCTCCAGGGCCTCCTGGACTGACTGCAGCAGGCTCCTGGGTAGGGAGGGGAAGGGATCAGAGGTCAGCCTTTCCTCCTGCCCCTCCCCCCCCACAGCTCCCCCGCTCCCCTCACTCACGAGCTCAGCTCCTCCTTTCCCAGCAGCGTCCACTCCTCTTCCCACTGTGGGGAAACCGAGTCAGAAAGACCGGGAGGGAGGCAGAGAGACAGACAGGCAACGTGAGAGACTGCTGGAGAGATTGTGGGAGAGAGAGATGGCAGACAGACAGACAGATGGCAAGTGAGATTGGTAACAAGCAAGAGGACTGTGAGAAAGACAACAAGAGGCCGAGAAAGTGTGAAAAAGGGCCAAACAGACAAACAAGGAGAGAGAAGGAGACAGAGAGACAGTGAGAGAAAAGGGCAGGGAGGGACTGAGATCGTGTGGGTGAAGAAAGATGCCGATAAGTAGAGACAGCGAGAGAGCAGAGGTGGTGAGTCAGCCAACCCAGCAGTCACAGCGACTGAGGCAGAGAAGAACGTGCCGAAGGGGGCGGGGGCGTCCTCAGACGAGTGACAGGCTCACGTTTTAGAAAGGCGTGGTCACCCTGCCACCCCCAGCCGACTGTCCAAAACAACCTGCCCCAGGAAGGAGCCCCCAGGCTTCCGGGTCCCTGGGCGGACAGGCCTGCTTGGACAGCTCTCCCGGGCCGAGGGCCAGGCTGCTGCCGCTTCAAGGCTCCTGAGTTTGAGGTGCTCGGTCACCCGCACAGCTCCCCAGCCTAGCCCTCTGCCCCACCCTGCCACACCGCCAGCCCCTCACCGGCTCATTCAGTGGGTCTGTTTCCTTCCTTCGTGGGGCACCAAACTTCACCTGGTGAACTGGAAGGCCCAGATCCAGGGGTTAGGGGGGGCCAGAGCCTCAGGACTGACCCCTTAACTCACACCAAATCCACACGCACAGCCCCCCAATCCACACAGCCCCCCACCAAATCCACACACAGCCGCCAATCCACACAGCCCCCCACCAAAGCAAACTCACACTGGATCTCCGAGGGGGTCCTCTCGGCTGGGCCATGCTGCCCCCGGGAGTGAATGGTGTCGGGAAACATGTCGTAAGTCTACGAGAGAACACAGACAGCGGACATGTGTCCACGCTCACCTCACAACAGGTATTCCTCGAGCTGCTTTACACACACTGACGTGTCTGTTTTCACGAAAACGCCCTGAGATTACTGCGAGATTAAATGGCACCCTCGTTTCACAGATGAGAAAACCAGCACAGAGAGGCAAGTAACTCGCCAAAGATCACAGAGAAAGCAGAAGATGGCTTAACTAGGGTCACGGTCACGCTGGGCCAAGGGCAAGAACCTATCACAGTGGGGCGACAAGGAGGCAAACCGGCTCAGGGAAGATTCCTAATGGGTGGGCTCGACCAGACTGAAGCTCCATGTGCTGGAAACATACAAGCTGAAGGGACCTTGACTTCTGTCACCTCTGCATGCCTATGACCAGACCAGGCCAAAACCCAGTCCCCAGCGGCTCTCACTTACCTCCAGGTCACAGTCTTCTGGGGAGGGGGTTCCCAGGTGGGGGTCATTGGCCTTGTCCAACAGCTGTGTGAGGAGAGCCCGAGGCAACTGCTGGGTCGTGAAGGGGTGCTGGAGGATGGAGGAGGTGCAGGTTGGTCCCTGGCCTCCGGGTCCCTACTTCTGAGCATCTAGCCCCCTGCCCCACCCCCCTACCTCCCACCTGCAGGAGCTTCTCTGCTGTTGGCCTCTTCTTGGGGTTCTTGGTCAAGGCAAGCTTGAGGAAGTGATGGAAATACTGGGTCCTAGTGGGTACAAGAGACCCCACCCGCAGGCCCAGGTTAGCCCTCAGGCAGGCCATCCTGCCACCACTCCTGAGGAGTCTGCTGGGCCTGCCCAGGAAGGAGCCAGCCTGAGACCAAGGGCAGCTGGCCTGAGCAACACTGCTGTTGCGACACGGCAGCGCCTCCATCATCAACCATCCGCCCTTCTTTGTCCACGCTGGTCCCCAGCCCAGAGGCAGGGCCCAGGCCCCTCCCGCGGATGGTCTGTGGAGGCCCAGAGAGGGCAGGGCCCTCGAGGCTGCACCCTGGGGGGTAGCAGAAGGCTCCTCTGCCCCCATGGGGCTGGGCTGAAAAGGGGGCCCCAGCAAGGGATGTGGGCCCTCACCAGTGAGTCTTGTCTCTCAGCTTTGGCGGCTGGAAGCTGCTCTTTGACATCAGCATCAAGGCCCTGTGGAGACCACAGGTCAGGGGTCGAGGGTCACAGGGCTCTTGGGGTCAGGCAAGGGGCAAGTATTCAGCTGACCTCATGGGGTGCAGGTGGAAGAGAGGGGGCTGCAGCTCGCCCAGTTCGATGGCGGTGATGCCCAGGGCCCAGATGTCACACAGCTCATTGTAGCCACCTTTGCGCTCCACGGCGGCCACCTCCGGGGCCATCCTAGAGGCGGGGTCACAGATGAGACGGCCGGGTGCCCCGCTGTGGCCCCCACTCCCTCAGCCAGAGGTGCAGCCTCACCAGTATGGAGTCCCAATGAAGGACCTCCTCTTCGCCACAGACGCCGTCAGCTCGCCTGACACCCCAAAGTCAGCTACAGGGAGAAAGAGCTGCTCTCACCCGACCTCTGGCTGCCACTCCCCACCCCCTTTCAGGGCTCAGGCTCAGCATGCACCTGGCAGAGCTCAGAAAACAGGCAGCTGAGGTTCAGCCCCAACTGCCACAGGCACAAGGCAAAGCCAGGTCCCCTCCTGGGAGGGGTCAACCACCTTCTCTCCACGACCAAGTGCCCGGTCCCAACCACATCCAACTTCTAGCAGGAAGGGAGAACTGTTCCACTTTCTAAATGGGGAAACTGAGGCTCAAGTGGTAAAATGACTTGCTCAAGGACAAGCTGCACTTGAAAGTAGGCTCTAAGACTCCAGGAGCTCCCATAGAACCCTCACCCGGATTGTGTCCCCAGGGTACTGACCCAGCTTGACATCTCCCTGGAGGGTGAGGAGAAGGTTGGCTCCCTGTGGGAATGGAGGAGAGAGAATCCCATCTGGTGCCCCCAAGAGCCTCCTCCTCCCTCCCACGATACCCTTGGCCAGACCCCTACCTTGATGTCTCTGTGGATCTTCCCCAGAGAATGCAAGTGGTGCAGCCCCTGGGGACGAAGAGGAGCCCCTGAGAGCAGCTACCCAGTATATCCCACCTCTCCTGAACCCCCTCTCAGGACTGGGGCCCCCCACCCAAGCTGCTTCCTCCTCCCCTCTCCCCAAACAGGAAATGACTGAGCCAAAAGGGAAATGGGCTGCTTCCGGCAACACGGCTGGGGCCCCTTGCCCGCAGGACCCACAGCCCCTCAGGCACCTTTGCCTGAGCACTCCACCCACCCCACCCCCCAACACACACACTGGCCAGCTGGGCTCCCTGCCCTGCTCCAGGGGACTGGGGGTGTGAGTAGCCCTATGGGCCCAGCTACCTTCAGTGCCTCTCGGCAGACATAGGCAATCTGCCGTTCCTCCAGGGGCCCGGTGGCTGAAATGGGAGGGGTAAGGGCTGGCAAGGGGGTCTGGGGGGATATGCTGACCCTCCCAGGATCCACCCTGTGTGGGGTAAGCAGCAGGCATTGCTGGTGAAAGGGGAGTTGGCCACATCCCCTCCCGACATAGGCTGGGATATACAGCCCAGAAAAGGACAGCATTTCTTTCAAGGTCACACAGCTAGTGAGAAGTGGAGAGGGGCCCAAATCCAGGGCCCCAGCTCTCCCCTCCGGCCCTGCGTTGCGGTGGGGATGAGAGGAAGGCTGTGACCCTCTGTGGCCTGGAGTCCTGGCCCTCACCGTGGTAAATCTCCTGCAGGGACCCCCCTCCGCAGAACTCCATGCAGATCCACAAGCGGTCATTCCTGGGGTGACACAGAGCTGGGGTGGGCACATGGCAGGGCCATATGGGGGCTGCCTGGGGGTAAGCAAGGGGATAAAGCAGCCTCACCTGAGGTAGCTACCAATATAGGCCACCACATTGGGGTGGCGGCACTCACGCAGGATGGTGATTTCCTGCTGAAGGGAGCTGATGTCGTCCCCTGGGAAACACAGGGCATCATGAAGGGGGCCGCCTTAACTCAATGCCCCCATCTGCAAAATGGGCACAGAGTGCCTCCTCTCTCCAGGACAGACAGGTGCCAGCGGACAGTACCTCCCGGGGCCTGCCTCTCAGGGGGTCTCGGAAATGTCAACTCTCACACCGCGCCCGCTCTGCGGCCCTCTGCCCTCCCTCCAGCGCTGAGGCCCTGGCTCCGGGCCCTCACCTGGGTCTAGCTTGACTATCTTGACCGCGGCCAGTTCAGACGTGACCGTGTCGCGGGCCTGCAGGGGCGGAGGGGGTGAAGCGAGATGAGGAGGGGCGGGGCTGGGGGCCGGATCCCGCAGCAGGGCGCGGAGCGCGTACCCTCCTCTCCTCTCTCCCGTCCGTCCCGCCGCCCGGCGCACCTTGTAGACGTCGCCATAGGTCCCGGCCCCCACGCGCTGCAGCAGCTCGAAGCGGTCCCGCGGATCCTGCAGCGACACATCCTGCAGCAGCGCCATGGCCCGGCGCCGGGCGGGCGCGAGCTGCGGAGCCGGCGCGGGGCGGCGCGGGGCGGGGCGGGGTGGGACCGCCGAGGCGGGCGCCGGTGGCTCAGAGGCCGCGGGGGCGGGGCCGGGGCCCGGGGCGGGGCCAGGCCGGGGATGCCCCGCCGCCCGGCCGGGAGGAGGCGCCAGCGGGACCGGCCCTCGGCAGCTAGGGAAAGTCCCGAGCCCGGGAGGAGCTGATGGTGCCGAGGCTCTTCTGCCAGCCACCGGTTCCTCGCGCTCTACAGGTGGGAAGCCCGAAACCCGGAGGGCCGGAAGGCAGAGGAAAGAGGGGGAGCTCCACTCCCAAATTCCCAGATGAAACACGGACAAGTACTTTTTTTTTTTTTTTTACAAAATGTATTCATCTTCCTTGGAACTGAAAAATAAATCTATGTACAAAACAGGAAGCGATCAGGCTCCCCTCACCCACTCGCAAACCCCTGCAGATTTCCTCCAGAGTCCCCCGAGACGGGATGGACCCCGGGGAGGTTCCCAGAGGGTCGGAAGAGAGGTCTGCTCTGATCTGGGGCCAGTTTGGTCAGGAAGCGGGTGGGGCTCAGGATTCGCACACGCCGGGAGCGGAGTTTCGTGTCCCGGACTCGCGACAGGGAAGGAAGCTAGGATTTCCAAGTTCTGGAAGCGTTACTTAGGTTCTTTGCGGTAGGGGGCTTGGATTCCCAAGGAATGGAATTTTGAAGGGCGGAAATGTACTCCTAGGGGCTGAGCGGGGTCCTTGGTTCCCGGGCTGTGGGTGGGACCTGTCCTCCTAGGGTTTAGGGTGAAACAGCCCTATGCGCTGGAAGCAACCCTGAGCCAACACTGGTCAGGCCGAAGGTTAGAGCCTCGGTTCTGAGACGGAGCCTGAGCTTCCCATAGTTGGACCTTTAAAGATGGGTGAAGGACTCAGGGTAAGGTTTCAATTGGCCGGCTGGGATCCTGGGGGATGGGCTCTATATTCCAGTGACTGGGCAGAGCCCTCGGTTCGGGCGCTGGGTGGAGTCTACTCTGGGAACCTGCAGCCTGAGTTCCGGGTAGAGGTGGGGCCTGGAGGCGGGGCCTCGGCCCCTAGGCCAGGGGCGGAGCCTGGGCTCGCTAGGGGGGCTGGGGTGGAACCTAATCCTGATTGAGGGCGGGCTCCGAGTGGGCCGATACTGAGACCCGGGTACTTCAGAGGCCCTTGCGCTGCCGCTTGAGGAATGAAAGAGTGTAGTCACTAGGTGTAGACACCTTCTGCTTCTTCATCTGCACTTGTGACTGAGCCGTGAGCTGCAGCTTGATGGCGCTCGAATTGATCTTGGTGGCCACAAGCAGCTCCTTCATGCCCTTCATCTTCTCGCTCTGAAAAGTGAGCACCGGACCCTCCGGTGGCGGCGAGGCGGCGGGCGCCAGCGCTGCAGCCGCGCTGCCGCCTTCAGGGCCGCGGGCAGTGCTCGGGACGGTGCCTGGGGGCTTCCGGGGGGGTCCTGGCACTGCACCCTGGCCCGCGCCTGGGCCCTTGTCCAACGCCGGCTTCTTAGGTGGCGGAGGCTCCTCAGGCTTGGATTCCCGCCGCGGGCCCCGCCGCCGGCCTTCTCGGGCTTCCTCGCCCCAAGGCTCTTCTGCCTCGGCCGCCTCTGCCTCTCGGCTCACTATGCGTACCTTCTGCCGCACCTGGGCCGCATGGAGGGGGGGGCAAGCGGAGGAAGAGGTTGCAGGCCAGTGGGTCGAACCCCAAGACCCAGCCAAGACCATCCTGTCGTGGAGCCTCGGTCTCACCCGCACCCAAAGGGGATGGGCAGATCCCCTTCAGGGCTACAAAGGTTCTGACTCCGCTGTAGCTGCTGTCACCACCTGTCCTCCCCAGCCACCCTGCACAGCTGTCCCTCACCTGTCCCTCAAAACGGCCTAGGGACTGCACAAGGAAGGTGGCCCAGCCCACGTGCAGCACGGGCGTGGGACTGCCCTCTTCCCATTTGCAGATGCCATCGTAGAATCGCAGCAGATGGGCGAAACACTCTGGGTCCTGGAGGGCAGAACCCTGGCTCTGGGTGCCCTGGGAAAGGGGGAAAGGAGGACACAGTTCAGACCCCATTACTCACCCCTCATCAGAGGGCACAGGCCAGACCTCTCGCCTGGACAAAGAGCCCTGGCTCTGGCAGATGTGAGCATAGGTGGAGAGAATTCTTAGAACCACCTTCCTTTTATAAAACCAGTCCTTAACCAGGACTTGGGAGGAGGAAGGGACCATCCCTTACCTCCGTCTCACCCCCTCAGCTGAATGAGTGACCCTGACAGAGAAAGAGAGGAGCTTCCACCCCATTTACCTCAACTCCTCAAACCCAAGCCCAGGCCCTCAGCTACTGCATAAGAGAACACAGCTGTCTGCCTGAACTGGGCCACCTGTCTCGTGCCATCCCCAGTCCCATGCAGCAGTCCCACGTCCTGTGACTGGGAGCCCTGCTCAGGTGGGAAGGCGTACACAGGCTGGAGGTCCAGCCCTTCACCTGGGTCTGCTCCCCTGGCCGCTCCTCGCCGGCCTCCAACAGGCTGGCAGCCTCTTTCAGCAGGTTGGGGATGACATCATTGGCTACTTCAAAGAACTCCTTGTAGATCTCCTCGTCTTCACGGCAGTAGTTGTAGCTGTGAGAGCAGCAGGGCACTGTGGGGTCTCGGCTATGGCGGTTACCCCCAGGGACCTGGCAGGGGATGGAGCCCTGGTTTCTTTTCCGGGGTCATCCAGGGACTGAGTGAACAGTTGGGGTCCTCACTTGAAAATGGTGGTGTCTGTGTCAGCCCAGAGCAAGAGTGAGGAGGGGGATGGGGAATGCAGGTTCCACAGCTGGATGACAGTGGTTAGAAATTAGGAGGAAAGGGTGGGGAAGGAAAGGCGTGAAGCTCGCATTAGGGGTCCCTACCTCTTGGGTGATGGTGGCCTTGACTGCCTAGTGACTGGATGGAGAGGGGATAGGGCTTGGGACCCAGGCCTCCCTCCTGGACGAGGGTGGTTGGAAATTGGGTGGAAGGGGAAGAAAGGCCAGGCTGGGGCCCCGTGGGGGGATCCTCACTCCTGGATGACAGTAGCCGTGTCGGCCCAGGCCTGCAGGGCTTCACGCACGTTGCGGTTGCGACAATGGTAGCCAGCCAGGTACATGTAAGGGTAGATGTGCTCATCCCGGTAGTAGGTCTTGGCTGAGGCAATGCCCTGGGGATAGAGCAGAGGGGCCTCAGGGAGGCAGCTCCCAGCTGCCCCAGGTGGCACAAATGTCCCATTGGATCACACCCAGGAGGGGCAATAGGAAGATTCCAGAGAGTCTCATCTCCCACGTGACCTTACCCCGGGCCATCCCCTCTACCAGGTGTTCCTCCCTGGGTCTGTAGGTCTGCATTGGGCTGGCCTTCCAAGCCCAGCCCAATGTCCCTCCTATCCCCAGCCCCACCAAGTTAACACCCCCCCCCAACCTCAGTGCTCTCACAGTGTTTGACCTCTACTATACTCCAAGAAGGACAAGGATAGGCAGTAGAAAAGGGAGGGCCGAGGGGACAAATCCAGGACCTACCACTCCCAGGCAGGGAACCCAGAACACTCCTCAGACAGCCCTGACCGCCCTGAATATGCACACGGTAAATACAAAACGAGGACTGGATGGGCGGTACCCCCCAATACACACAAAGTTCTTCTCGCCTCACCTGCCCCCTCCCAGTCCCAGATAAAAGGGAACCCCAGCCATCGTTCCACCTCCCTTCTGTACCCTCCTGAGATGTCCCCACCTTGTGGTAGAGGGTGAGTGGGTCCGGCCGGCCAGGGGTAGGCTCCAGCTCCTCCAGATCTGCCAGGTTCCCCAGCGCCATAGGGTACCTGGGAAAGGCTCATGAGTCCAGGCTGCCCCCCAGCCCACCCTGAGGCCCAGCCTGGCCACTTCCCTCTACTGACCTTTCCAGATGTCCCAGGTCATAGAGCAGCCAGAGCAGCTTCTAGGGGCCAAAGGAGAGAAGTGTGAGCTGGTAGGAGAGAGGGGGGTCCTCAGTCTACCAGGCAGACGGGGGTCCAGCACCAGTAGGGACCTCCCACCAGGTGGGAAAAGCCAGAATTCAGAACTAGCCCCTCATTGAAGTCAAAGCGCTTTCACGTCTCAATTCTCCCCTCCCAAGAGCCCCAGGAAAGTCCAGGCCAGGAATGATTCACCCACATTACAGAAGGGGGAGCTGAAGCTCAGGAAAGGAAAGCGCCCTGGCCCAGGGTCCCACAGGCACCCCTCACCTGCTGCAGCTGCAGCAGCTCCAGGGAGTCAGTGTGCAGGTCAATGGAAGGGTTGATGGCGCACACCATAAATGCCACCTCCATTTTGCGGTCACAGCGCATGTATGATCCTTTCAGGTACAGCCAGCTCTTGGGAGAGGACAAGACCAGATGTCTCACGATGGCCTACCTGTGCCTGCTCTAGGGAATGACAGCCAGGAAGGGGGCCCTCCCCTTCCTGACATATGTAGGTGGTGATAGGAAGAGGGCAGCATGGCCCAAGAAAGCAGAGCTCCTTGGGTGGCTTGGGCTAGGAGAGTATGGGGGGGATGCAATACCCGCTCAGCCACACCCGCGTTGACTGTCTGGCCTCTGCGGTCCTCGTTGCCCTTGCCATGCCAGGTGACCTCAGCTGTTTGTTCTCCATTGGGCCCAAACACTACCCAGGCATGGTCCTCAGACAAGGCCAGGTGGACATCCCGGAGACCCAGGGCCTGGCAGGCCCCCACCACGGCAAAGGCCACACCAGAGCTGTCCAGTTTGGTGCCTGTGGAAGGGAAAGTAATGAAAGAGGGTCCTCTGAGCTCTGGCCTGGGGGAAGGGACCAGGTAGTGATGGGCCATGCACCCTCCCACATTCACCTCCAAGCCTGTGCTCAAACCTCAGGCACTCCTGCCCGTCTTCCCTCTATCCCTTTCCTCCTACGTGTTCAGAGACTCTCCTTCCCCCTTTACGTTCCCCATCCTCAACAGGAGACCTTGGATCTTTTGTAGTTCCACCCAGCTTTTGACCCTGTCTCTTCTCTTTCTCTGCAACTGAATTATATATTTCTGCTAGAATTTCCTCGTTTTATTGTACCTATTAGGTTATAACCAGGGACGGCAAAAACAGGACACTGGCCAACACTCCTTTTACACACCCACTGGCAGACACTCCCCATTTCTCTCTGTATTCTTTTCCTGCTAAGCTCAGAAGCAGCCTCAGATTCCTTCTCAATATGGTACTCCAGGACCTGACTGCCAGTCAACTGGGCTTGGATCAAAGAGGAAAGCTCTTTGCAAGCCCTGAGCCTTCAGTTTCTTCAGGTGAAACCCTGGTCTGTTCACTTTCAAAACATGTTCATAGACATTTCATGGAATTGGCTCAAATGTAGCCCGATTTTGGCTCCTCACTCCCTAAATCTGCTGCTGCCCTCTATGCCTCAGGCTGGGCTGCAGGACTCCTGTAGCTGCTCAGTGGCAGGGAGGGGGGTTCTGAGGGGGCAGAGGGTGGGCTAATGGATTTGGAGTCATGTGACTGGGGTCCAATCCCAGCCTTGCCATTCTGTGTGACTTTAGAAGATCACTTTCCCTCTCTGGGCTTCGGTTTCCCTAGCTGCAAAGGGGGACATAACACTTGCTCCACCTCACAAGGCTTACAGGTCTCAAAAGGGCTCTGTAAACCACACAGTGTTGTGAAGAGGTGGGCCAAGGTTCACACGTGAGACAGGATTCTCGCCCCTTGCCACCTGTCGGGCTCCAACCTGTGATGAAGCTGAAGAGGGACTGGATGTGGGCCCGATCCTTGAAGTAGGAGCGGCTGAGGCTGTTCCAGATGACATCGGAGACCTTCTTTACCAGCTCGCGGCTGGAGACGCCCCCCTCTCGCGGGTAGAGAGAGAGGTCGACGGCGCCACGGATCTGGGCGGTGAAGCGGGCATAGAGCGCGGCGATGATGGACAGGTCGGCCACGGGGAAGTAGGTGAGGCCGCCAGGAGGGTCGGGCGCAGGGCTGGGCTGAAAAGTGAGCTCGGGCACGTTGGTGGGGATGACGCGGTTGACAGCTAGGAAGTGCTCCACGAAGCCCAGTACCAAGGATAGGAGCACCAGGTCCGGCTCCTCTCGGCCCAGCTCGGCAGCGAACAGGCGCACCACGTCGTCTATGGAGCGCAGCGGGAACAGCGTCTTCTGGGCGGCCTTCAGCCCCATGGCGGCGGGCCTCGGCCTGCGGGCGAGCGTGCGGAGGGAGGGTCGGGGGGGGCACGGCCCAAGAGCCCCCCTCCCAGGCTCGACTAGCTTTCCACACCCCCACACACACTCACAGACACAATCCCTTGCTTCCCCGCCCCTTCACGCTCCGCTCATCTGCTCCGCCTATTTCGTCGAAGAGACCCCTCAGCCGAGGCTGCGGGGCCTTCTTGTCCCCCACAACCCCAGGAGCCCCGGCCCCGATGGGGGTGCGCCCCTACGACCCCACTGAGAACTCCCAATGGCCGCCCCGCCCCCTCTCTGCACCCATACCCCCAGGGCCCTAGAGTCCGCCCGGAAGGCGCTCCTAGGCCAGGCCCCCCAAGTCCCAAGGAGAGTCCTGGCCTCGGTCCCCCGCGCCCACCTCCGCGCTTACATCCCACACAAGGCACAGCGGCGCCCGCCGCCTGGAGCCTGCTGGGAAATGGAGTTCCGCCCCCTCGGGCCGCACTGCCTGCCGGGAAGTGGAGTCCGGGGCCCGCCCCTGTCCTTGCCAAGTCTTGAAATGGTGGCTGGGCCGGCCAGTCCGCGATGGCTTATGGGAGTGGTAGTCCCGCTGCTCTGGGCGAGGCAGAACCCAGAGGTAGGTGAGGAGAGGAGGCAGCGCCACCTTCCTGAGGTCCTCAGGGATTGGTCATTCCATTTCACGCCTACCCAGGTAGGCAGAGGGACCGCAGTGCATTCTGGGAGTTGTAGTCCGGAGAGTGAGCAGGCATCCTCAGCACTCGCTGAGCTTCTGCACGTCATCACGTGTCGGCAAGATGTGATGAAAACGGGTACTTTTAAACACTGCTGGAGCACTGTAAACGTGTTCAGCCACTGTAGTTGGATATTTATCGGTATCCATTAACACGTAAATGTGCCTACTCTATGTCTAGTTTTCTGTCCATGAGAAAATCTAACACGTGTGCAAAGAGGAACATCTAAAGAACCATTGTAGTTATTCGTATACAAGAATTTGTATACAAGAAGAGTAAAGTAGCTCTATGCATCCTAAAATGGATCTTCAGGGAAAACTGTTGAGGGGAAAAAGCTACAGAGTGATATGTATGATAGGGTAGTATTTATTTACCATTTTAAAACTTCAAAACAATACTAAATTTCTACAGAATCATTCATTCACTTATTCATTTAACAAACAGATTTTTGGTGCCTATAATGGGCCAAGCACTCAGTCCCAGGCACTGGCTATGTAGCAGTGAATAAAACAGATTAAATTCCTGCCCTACTTCACCTCTGTGGGTTTTTTCCAGAAAATCCCATAAGTCTAGCCTATTCATGAGAAAACATCCAGCAAACCCAAACTGAGGGACTTTCAGACTGGTCGTGCCTGACAGTTCCCCTCAAAAGTGTCAAGGTCATGAAAGACAAGGAAAGACTGAGAAACTGTTGCAGCTTAGAAGACACTAAGGAGACAGGACCACTAAATGCAGCGTGGTGTTCTGGATTGAATCCTGGACCAGAAAAAAAGGACATTAGTGGAAAAACTGGTGAATAGGGTGGCTGACTGTCCCAGCTTGCCCAAGTCTGAGGGGACTTCAGGGGAATGGGATTTTCAGTTTTAAAACGAAACCAGTCAAGTCTTGGGCAACTGTGAGCCCTACTTATGAAATTCAAATAAAATCTGTAGCTTCATTTATAGTTTTCATCAGTAAGTTTTAATAAATGTACCATGTTGTATAAGATGTTAACATTAGGGGAAATTGAGTGAGGGGTATATGGAAATGAGATCCCCAAGGACTGAGTTCTGGGACACCCCTTCATGGAGAGGTTGGGAGACCAGGAGGAACCAGCAAAGGATTCTGAGAGGGATCAGCCAGAGAGATAGGAGGAAAACCAGACGGGCATCTGGTTCAGAAGACCAAGGCAGAGGGGTGATTGACAGGGTCGGGTGCTGCACACAGGTCAGCAAGCTGAGCACCAAGGACTGACTGCATTTAGCTCTGTGAGAACCCCTGGTGACCACCTTAGGAGCAGTTTGAAAGCGAAAGCCCAGAGTTCTTGGGCTCAAGAAAAAAGAGAGGAAAGAAATCGCAGACAGTGATAATACACAACTCTTTCAGTGAGCTTTGCAGCAAAGGGAAGGAAAAAATCAAGATGGCTGCTGCAGGGGGAAGAGGGTCAAAGGAAGTCATCGTTGTGGCTGTTGTTTAATAGGAGATAATGCAGGACTGATGACCCTGAACGAGTAGAGAGGATGGGAGTCCCTGAGTGACAGGCTTGTCCTTTGCTAAGAGCATGAACACAGTCTAGCCATAATAATTGGAGAGAAGGGGACTTCCCTGGTGGTGCAGTGGTTAAGAATCCGCCTGCCAATGCAGGGGACACCGGTTCGAGCCCTGGTCCGGGAAGATCCCACATGCCGCAGGCCCGTGCACCACAACTGCTGAGCCTGTGCTCTAGAGCTCACACGTCACAGCTGCTGAACCCGCGTGCCACAACTACTGAAGCCCGCACGCCTAGAGCCCGTGCTCCACAACAAAAGAAGCCACCGCAATGAGGAGCCCGCGCCCCACGATGAAGAGTAGCCCACGCTCTCCGCAACTAGAGAAAGCCCGCGCAGCAGTGAAGACCCAACACAGCCAAAAATAAATAAATTAAATTAAATTAAAAAAAGTAATCGGAGAGAAGGCAGAATACACGGGTACTTTCATTTTCTCAATGAAATAAGAAGCCCAGTTGGTCTCCCTCCCAAATGCCACCTTCTCAATGAGGCTGACCCAGACCTGACCAGCCTACTTAAAATCACACTCTCCAACCCAAATTCCTCTTTCAGTCCCTCCACCCAACTCTACTTTTTTTTTCTTTTCTTTCTAAACCACTGACACCTTCTAGAACAGGGTTTCTCAACCTAGGCACTATTGACATTTGGGGCTGGATAATTCTTTGTGGTTGGGGGCTGTTTGGTACCCTGTAGGAGGCTTAGCAGCCTCCCTGGCTTCTACCCCTTCTAGATGCCCCTCCCCCTGTTGTGATAATACAAATGTCTCCGGACATTGCCAAATGTCCCTGGGGGGCAAAATTGCTCCTGGTTGAGAACCACTATTCCAGCATCTAATATAATTTACTTATTTGTCTATCATTTCTCTCCTACCACCAAAATATAAGCTCCACGAGGACAGGGAATGTGCCTGTTTTGTTCACTGACGTGTTCCATGTGCCTAGAATAGTGTCCCGCACATAATTGATGTTCAACAATTATTTGCTGAATAAATGAACAAATACATTCATACAAAGGAGTGATGATAACAATTGACTGGAATTTAGGCTGTTTGAGGGAGGAACGTAAGGACATAAGAGGGATGAGGGCCTGCAAAAATGTGGGGAAATCAATGGATTGTAGGTTCCAATGGGGTTAAAACTTTATTGGAGTTGGGGTGCTAAAGAGAGCTGGAAAGATAGGGGTGTTGGATAGAGAGTAGGATGCTTGGGATTGAGACGATAGGGAGATGGTTGGTGTCATTATTGGCAGTGAAAAGATTTAGGGGACTTCTGTGGCAGTCCAGTGGTTAGGATTCCACGCTCTCACTACCGAGGGCCAGGGTTCAATCCCTGGTTGGGGAACTAAAATCCCACAAGCCATGCGGCTCGGCCAAAAAAAGAGATTTAGATCAGTGCTTCTGGTAGAAACCTAACATGAGCTGCGTATGTAATTTTAAAATTTCTAGTAGCTACATTAAAAAAAGTAAAAGATACAAGTGAGATTAATTTTAATAATATATATCCAAAACGTTATTTCAGCTTGTAATCGATATAAAAATTATTAATGATAACATATTTTTTCCCACACTAAGTCTTTGAAATCTGGTATGTATTTGTTTTGGCTGCATTGGGTCTTCGTTACTGCCCCAGGGCTTTCTCTGGCTGCAACGGCTACTCTTCATTGCGGTGCGCGGGCTTCTCGTTGCGGTGGCTTCTCTTGTTGCGGAGCACGGGCTCTAGGCGCGTGGGCTTCAGTAGTTGTGGCTTGCGGCCTCTAGAGTGCGGGCTTAGTAGTTGTGGTGCACGGACTTAGTTGCGCCTCGGTATGTGGGATCTTCCCGGACCAGGGGTCGAACCCGTGTCCCCTGCATTGGCAGGCAGATTCTTAACCACTGTGCCACCAGGGAAGTCCCTGGTATGTGTTTTATACTCACAGCACATGTCAATTCAGACTAGTCACATTTCTTTCTTTTTTTTTTAGTTCCCTGACCGGTGATCGCACCTGTGCCCCCTGCAGTGGAAGCGCAGAGTCTTAACCACTGGACCACCAGGGAAGTCCCCAGACTAGTCTCATTTCAAGTGCTCGGTGGCCAGACGTGACCAGTGGCTCCCCTATAGGACAGTGTGGCTCTCCAGTATAGCTATGGGAGTGAGTGACTGGGATGAGTTGGAAGGCAAGACAATGGGAGAAGATGGGTTCAAGGAACCGAGAGGCCTGGCAGCTGGATCATCCACATGTGTGTCAAAGTCTCTAAGAACTAGGATGGAGAGAGTGACAGCAAGCCAGGAGCTAGAATTATCAAGAAATGAGTCATGCATGGGTTAGGAGGTATCTGAAGCAAAGTGGGTGGTATAAGCTAATAACTTGAGCTCAAACCTAAGTTTTTTGTTTTTGTTTTTGTTTTGTTTTGTTTTTTTTTTTTTTCGGTACATGGGTCTCTCACTGCTGTGGCCTCTGCCGTTGCGGAGCACAGGCTCCGGACGCGCAGGCTCAGCGGCCATGGCTCATGGGCGCAGCCGCTCCGCGGCATGTGGAATCTTCCCGGACCGGGGCACGAACCCATGTCTCCTGCATCGGCAGGCGGACTCTCAACCACTGCGCCACCAGGGAAGCCCAAACCTAAGTATTTGAAAGGAGGAGGGAGGAGGGTGTCTATCAGTGGTCATGGGGGAGGACCCCTACCCCATCTCCAGGCCCAATGGTGGGAGGGGTGTAGAAAGCCTGTGGGACATGGGGCAGCGAGCAACAGTGACCCCAGGGAGGGCAAAGTTTCTGACAGAGCAGGAGGGTTAAGGACCATTTGCAGAAGGGGGCGAGGACACGGGAGATTTTGCTGAAGATGGCCCATCAGCTCTAGAGTGCATGGTGAATAGCTAGCCACCAGGAGCTGAGGGTGGAGATGGGATCAGCTAAAGCGATGGCCAGAGCCATGGAGAACCTAGAGGCTTCAGTCCCTGCGGTGAAACTGAGCAACAGGGACAAAGAGTAGGACCGGTTCTGATGGTATTGAGGCAGGGGTAGGGTGGTGGGCCGGCCGTGAGTGTGAGAGCACGGAGAGCAGGGCTTCCTGCCAAGGGTAGCAAGGGTTCTGAGGCTCCAACTTGATTCCCATTAATGGAGGCAAGGAGGCTGGAGGAGGGTGGTTCCTCTTGATGCCTGCCAGTAACATGTATGGGCATATATGGAACACTGACATAATTTTATGAGAGGAGGGCAGGCAGAGGCTGAATGGGAATTCAGCCTCTAATTTACCAAAAAAAAAAAAAGTGTATTATTGTAATTTAAATTAATTTAAAATAGCATCTGCTATATAATATCTTGACAAAAATATTAAATCTGACTTTAATGAAGAAACAATCAGGACAAATGCAAATTGTGGGTTATTCTACACTCTGCACTTCCACTGTAGGAGAAGAGAGTTCAATCCCTGGTCAGGGCAGTAGGATCCCATATGCTGTGTGGTACGGCCGAAAAAAAAAAAAAAAAAAAGTTAATATCATGAAAGATGGCCCAGAAAGGTGGGAGGAGAAAGTTGTTGTAGATTAAAGGAGATTCAAGAGACACACGAAGCAAATGCAACATGTGATCTAGAATTGGATGCTCAATTTTTTTTTTTTAATGCTACAGAGAACATTTTTGACACAATTATATCAGAAACTGGGTGGCTTAAACAGAAATGTATCATTTCACAGTTCTGGAGGCTGGAAGTCCAAGATCAAAATGTCAGCAGGATTTGTTACTCCTGAGAGCTGTGAGAGAATCTATTCCAGGCTTCTCTCTGAGCTGCTAGTGGTTTGTTGGCAAATCTATGGCATTCCTTGGCTTGTAGAAGCATCACCCTGATCTCTGTCTTCATCATCACAGGGTGTTCTCCGTGTGTGTGTGTGTGTGTGTGTGTGTCTGTGTCCAAATTTCCCCTTTTTTAAAGGACTCCAGTCATATTGGACTAGGGCCCACCCTAATGACCTCATCTTAACTACTTACATCTGCAATGACTCTAGTTCCAAATAAGGTCACATATTGAGGTACTTGGGAATAGGACTTCATTTTTTAGGGGTCAAAATTCAACCCATAACAGATTGATACAGAGTATCAATATTAAATCTCTTGAGGGCTTCTCTGGTGGCGCAGTGGTTAAGAATCCGCCTGCCAATGCAGGGGACACGGGTTCGAGCCCTGGTCTGGGAAAATCCCACGTGCTGTGGAACAGCTAAACCCATGCACCACAGCTACTGAGCCTGTGCTCTAGAGCCCGCGAGCCACAACTACTGAGCCCGTGCGCCGCAACTGCTGAAGCCCGCGCACCTAGAGCCCGGCTCCACAACAAGAGAAGCCACCACAGTGAGAAGCACGCGCACTGCAACGGACAGTAGCCCCCACTCACCGCAACTAGAGAAAGCCTGCACGCAGCAACGAAGACCCAACGCAGCCAAAAATAAATAAATAAAATAAATAAATTTTTAAAAATATTAAATCTCTTGAGATACTAATAGTGACTTCTGGTGATTCCTTATTCTTTTTTTTCTTTTTTTTTTTGGCCACGCCACACAGCTTGCAGGATCTTAGTTCCCCGACCAGGATTGAACCTGAGCCCTCGGCAGTGAAAGCACAGAGTCCTAACCACTGGACCTGCCAGGTCAAAAAAAATGACATGGACTGCCAGGGAATTCTTGGTGGTTTCTTATACTTTTTTTTAAAAAAAAAATTATTTATTTATTTATGAAGGTGAGAGGGCCCCGAAATATGGGGTGGTTAGTTTTTGTTTGTTTGTTTTAATTTATTTATTTTATTTATTACTTATTTTTCGCTATGTTGGGTCTTCGTTGCTGCGCACGGGCTTTCTCTAGTTGCGGTGAGCAGGTGCTACTCTTCGTTGCGGTGGCTTCTCTTGTTGAGGATCATGGGCTCTAGGCATGTGGGCTTCAGTAGTTGCAGCACGTGGGCTCAGTAGTTGTGGCTCATGGGCTCTAGAGCGCAGGCTCAGTAGTTACGGTGCACGGGCTTAGTTGCTGTACGGCATGATGGTTCCTTATTCTTAAGAGACGGCTGCAAAGTATTTAGGTGCAAGGTTCAGGTTGTCTTCAACTTACTTTCAAATGTTAGCAACATACATGCTATGTATACACGTTTATAGGGGTACAGGAGTAAAGCAAGAGCGGCAAAATGTTAACAATGGTGAATCTAAGGGAAGAGTGTAGGGAGTTCATATTCTTTTTTTTTTTTTAATATTTATTTATTTGGCTGTGCCAGGTCTTAGTTGCGGCACGCGGGGTCTTTTAGTTGCGGCATGCAGGCTCTTAGTTGCGGCATGTGGGATCTAGTTCTCTGACCAGGAATTGAACCCGGGCCCCCTACATTGGGAGCGCAGAGTCTTAACCACTGGACCACTAGGGGAGTCCCAGGGCGTTCATATTCTTTCAATCTTTCTGTAGGTTTGAAATTTGTCAACATAAAACTTTGGGAGAAAAAAAATATTTTAATGTAAAACTGTGAAAATCTTTTGGCTAAATTATTGAGGGGTGCCAGGGAAACAGCCATTTCTCCACTTTGGTGAGGGTGGCTGGAGACCCTAGCTTGCAAGAGGCCTCGGTGTCCCTGCCCTGGGCCCTCTCTTTGGGCTTCTGCATCTCCATAGGCAAACATTTCCTGAGTGAGCTGAAGGCATTTTACACTCATTGTCTCGCCGAAGTCTCACCAGAACCTCCCATGAGATGGATTTTATGATCCCCACTTACAGATGGGGAAACTGAGGCTTAGAGAGGTCAGGTATCTTGCCCATGACAGCAGAACTAGACTGGAATCAAGGCTGCACTCCTAACCAGGCCCTGGAATTTCCCGGGCACCCTCCAATCCGTATCTCTAACCAGGCCCCTTTCCCTAACTTTAGGGCCCTCCACAAGCCTTAGGGCACAGCCTGCCCTGATCCCAGCACTTATCCTCCTGCCTCACCCAGCCCAGCCTCAAGGCCTGGGTCCTGCCCAGTCATGGACACCCCAGATTAGAACAAGTGAGACCCCTCCCAGACCTCCCCTCCCCCTACTCCTCTCAGTAGTCTCACCTGGGTGGGGCAGCAGGATGTGTTGTTCTTCAGATCCACTTCCTCCCGTCTCCACCCTGCTCTGGACCCCAAAGGCTGCCCTCTAGACCTGCAGAAACTCAGCTCTAGGGGCCTCTGGCTGCTGCTTGGGTTTGGACAAAACGAAGCAGGAGATGGGAGGGAGGGAGTAGAGTGAGGTGGAGGAATTAATTTCCTGGGCTGCCTTCCTGCTTGGCCATGGCCAAGTGCTTCTACTGAGAGCCATAGCTCCCGCAGGGTAACACCTGCCTTTTCCTGCCCGGCTGACCTGGGGGTGATAACAGCTCCTCACTGCGGCCGGGGCTCAGGGCACCGCCACTCCTTGGTGGGTTCCCCTGATGCTGCCCACACTTTTGTAAACCGTCCCTTCGCTTTTTTTTTTAATTAATTAATTAATTATTAGGCTGAGCTGGGTCTTCGTTGCTGCACACGGGCTTTCTCTAGTTGTGGCGAGCGGGGGCTACTCTTCGTTGCGGTGCGCGGGCGTCTCATTGCGGTGGCTTCTCTTGTTGTGGAGCACGGGCTCTAGGTGTCTGGGCTTCAGTAGTTGTGGCTCTAGAGCGCCGGCTCAGTAGCTGTGGCGCAGGGGCTTAGTTGCTCCGCGGCATGTGGTATCTTCCTGGACCAGGGCTCGAGCCCGTGTCCCCTGCATTGGCAGGTGGATTCTTAACCACGGTGCCACCAGGGAAGCCCCATCCCTTCGCTTTTAAACTGTCCTCACTTACCCCCATGTGAACATCATCCGATTTTTGAAAATACATAAAGACAACGTGGTCTTCAGCTGTCTCTGATGCCCCCACTCCTCCCTCCATTTTCTAAACCCCAGGAAGACAGATCCAGGTGGGGAGGCCAGCAGCTTACAAAGTTGTCTTTATTGGTTTCTTACTGCCTCACGGAGTGTCAGGGTCTATCCCTCCCGGGAATATGGCATTTGAGGAGATAAATATTTATTTTGCTCCCTACTCATCAGTAGGGGGAGGTTTAATAAAAATAGTAATATAATAACAATAATAATGACTGTGATCAATAATAAAATGCCCCTATGATCCCCTAATACACAGGTGGTTGAAGCTTCGAGAAAAATGACCCCCCGCCTTTCTGCGAAGGGCCAGAGTGTGCCTGGAAACCCGTAGGGTGCCCATCTCCCACCAAGCAGCCCTTATAAATACCCCCCCATCCCATCCCTGGCTCGGAGTTATCTTCCTCCTGGACAGATTAGATGACAATGTCAGTTGGCTCGCAGAGCCCCTCCCTCTTCCCACCCCCACCGACTCCCCCCAGACAGAAGGCGCCTGTGCCTGTGCTCTCCCAGCTCCCTCTCCCTCCACCCCCTCCTCTGGCCTCTCTCTTCTCCATCGCTCCTCCTTTATCCTTCTGTCCTTCTCCTCTGGATGGCTTTCACCTCCTTCCAATCACTCTCCCCTCCTCTTGCACTTCCTTTCCTCCCCTTGCCTCTCTCACCTCCTTCACCAACATCCTCTCCCTCCTTCTCTACCTCTTCCTCTGGATTAGAGCCTGTCTTTCCTGCCCTGACCCTGAGCAGAGACTGGGATATGCCCCAACTCAACCTCCTTGGGGGCTAGACAGTCCACAGTCACGACCCCAGACTGCTCCCAGGAACCCGGCCCCTCTCTGTCCCTCTTCTGGACTCTTGATCACAAGACTCCTGGGGCTTGGCCCTGGAAGTGACAGCTTTGGCAAAATCACCCCTGGACACTGGCGCAGAGGGGCCCCCAGGGCAGAAGGGGGCCATCCTATTCCCCATGGCTAGCACAGGCTGGGGCTGGGAGCAGAGTGAAGGGCGGGATGAGGGCTGGGAGTCAGATCCACCCCCCCCCCCCCCGGCCCTGTCCTAGCAACCCAGGCCATGGCTGCCCAGGCCAGGCCTGCCCTGAGTCCGAATTTCCACACGTTCCGGACCGGCCGGAATATGGTGTTCCTCAAGCTCTTTGCTCTCTCGCATCTCTCGGTCCTGGGATTGGGGGTTGGGCCCCGCCGGAGGGTGTCAAGGGGAGCTCTCAGATTCAGGGGCCAGGGGGAGGCTCCGGGGCCGTTCTGAGACCTGGAGTGGAAACAGAAGGAAGTCAGGGTAGAAGGAGGAAGTCAGGAGACTTCCCTGGTGGCACAGTGGTTACGACTCCGCCTGCCAATGCAGGGGACACGGGTTCGAGCCCTGGTCCGGGAAGATCCTACATGCCGCGGAGCAACTAAGCCCGTGCACCACAACTACTGAGCCCGCGAGCCACAACTACTGAGCCCGTGCGCCACAACTACTGAAGCCAGCTCGCCTAGAGCCCGTGCTCCGCAACAAGGGAAGCCACCGCAGTGAGAAGCCCGCGCACCACAACGAAGAGTAGCCCCTGCTCGCCACAACTAGAGAAAGCCCGCACACAGCAACGAACACCCAACGCAGCCAAAAATAAATAAATAAATAAATAAATTTATAAAAAAACAAAAAAAGAAAGAAAGAAAGAGGAAGCAGGACTCTTCCCTCACCAGGTCAGTGCCTCCCAGAGGCTTCCCCAGGACACATCCCTTGCTGCAGCAGGGCCATCGGAGGAGGTCAGATGTGAGGTGGGGTAGGGGTACGTGAGAAGAGCCTGAGGAAATCCTACTGAACTCCGGAGCCCAAACCAAAGCCCCTTTGTTCATTCACTCCATTCTACATTCAATCAACAAATAGGCTTTACTCCAAGCAGAAGACAAACTTGACCCCCGCAATCAAGGAAGGAACCCAGACGAAAATCACAGCACAGCAGGATCAACAGTTAGGAGGTGGAGGGAGGAGGGCGGCAGTGACCACGTGACCAGGCAGCCAAGTGGTCTCTGGAGAAGCTGACAGTGGTGCAGAGCCTTGAAGACGGCCTGGCCCTTAATCAGGTGGATGACAGGAAAGGGTATTTCAAGAGAAGCAGGGGAGACAGCAGGGGTGAGGGCTTGGAGGTGTGAAAGAACATGGTGGTCCCAGGGCTCTGAGTGGCTTGGTGCGCCTGCAGTGGGGGCGGCAGTTGGATACGTGGCTGGAGGGGGAGTGGGAGCCTTCCCAAGTCCTTAGATCTTCCTGGTCCCCAGCCAGAGTGGACTGCTCCCTCCTCTGACCTCTCTCCCACAGGAGTTCCTAGAGCGGGAAATCCCTAGCAGTCCAGCGGCTAGGACTCTGCACTCTCACTGCTGAGGGCCTGGGTTCAATCTCTGGCCGGGGAACTAAGATCCCGCAAGCCATGCGGCGTGGCCAAAAAAAAAAATCCAAGAGCTCCCCTGCTGTGGTGCTCTCCCCTTGTGCCAGGTACCTCCTACAGGTCTCATAACAATAACCTCATTTTACAGGCGAGACAAGCTCAGGGAGGCTGGGCACCTCGCCCGGGGCCACACTGCTGGTACAGTCAGAGCCAAGACAGTCAGACCTCGGCTGACCTGCCTCCAGGCCCCTGCTGGGACCCACTAAGGGGCGAGACAGGGGAGAGTCAGCATCTCTTAGCATCCAAGGCAGGGATGGGCTCAGCTTGTTCTCTGGCCTCAGGTCCCAGCACGAAACAGAAATGCCTGCCTTTCAACGGGGAAAGGGAGAGCCCCCACTGGCTCACCTGTATCAGGGAGGCCACGGGGCTCAGAGATCCCTGGGGGCAGGACACCGACTCGCTGGACAGAGACGTCCAAGGCTTCCTCTTCACTGCTCCAGGAGCAGGATGAGCAAGGGGACAAAAATCCAGGGTCAGGTTTGAAGGGTCCAAAGGGGATGGAAACACGGGGGAGGGACGCAGAGGTAGTGGAGGCTGTGAGGCTGTCCTTACTGTGGTCCGCGTCTCCAGCGAGGCCGTCACTGACCATGGAAGCTGGGCGCCGCGGGGCCTCGGAGAAGCTGTGGGGCCGCTGCGGGCCAGAGCTGCGGGCACCTTGGCCCTTCTCTTCCGGAGCCTGTTGGGGACAGGGTGGAAGGCTGGAACCAGGTCAAATGAACTGCGTACGGCCTGGACGCCCAGAGGTCCCGGGTCCCAAGTAAGCAGAGGCCGGTGATTGGCTCAGCTTCACCAGGGAGGCTTGGGATTGGCTCCAGAGGACTCACACTCACCGGGGGCAGGTCCCTGGCGCTGGGCCTTCCGTCTGCAGGGCCCACGTGCACCAGGTGGTTGAAGTTGGTGGGCGTTGAGATGAGCTTGGAGCGCACAAAAGGGTCCTTCAGCATCTCCCTACAGGGGGAAGGGGTGAAGGGAGGGAGGCGGCGAAGGTGGCACCTTCCTGCCCTCTCCGGGACGGCGAGGCTCGTGCTTCGTCCCGCCCCCAAGAGTAGGAGGTCCCGCCCAGCCACCGCACCACGCACGCGCACCTGCGCTGCTGCTGCAGCTGCTCCTCCGACACGCGGAAGAAGAAGCGGCGCTTGCTCTTGGTGCGGAACAGCTGGCGCCGGCTGTTGTCGGTGAGGTTGGGGATGTCGAACTCGTCCTTATCTGCAGGAGAAGCAGAGAGCTGGGCGGTGCTCACAAGATGCCACGGCGCCAGTCAACTGGTGCTCAGGGTCACACCCCTTCCTCCCACCCCCACCCTCCCTCACCTGCCAGCAGGTTCCTGAGGTAGGTCAGGCGGACCTTCTCGGTGCCAAAGAGGAACAGGGAGCCCTCTGGGTTCAGGGGTCGCACCTGAGGCAACAGGCACAGAGGTCACGCCATACTACCCGACCACACCCCAGTCCAGCCCCAGGGATCTGAGCGGGCCCTCACCTTCTTGAGTGGCACCGTCTGGACCCATTCTGCTTTCCTCACATCAAACACATCAATGGCGTTCTCGCTCAGCACTGTCAGGTAGGGGGCTGCGTAACCTGTAGAGTGGGAAACTGTGCTGTGCAGCCCCAGGCAAGTGAGGCACCTCTCTGGGCTTGTTTCCCCCTCCCTATCACAGGGAACACCCTGTGTACTGTCACAGCACCCGTAACTTCCACGCCCCACCAAAGGTCCTTCTTCTCCCGGTTGCCCCACCCAACCTCCATAGCAAGTTAGAGATAACGATCAGGGAGCACTCACTCTAGCCACGCCAGGCCTAGTTCTAACCATGTTGCATACTTTTCCTCCTTTAATTCTCAAACAACTCCGGGCAGGTAGTATTATTGCCCCTAACTTAAGATGAGGGAATGGAAACCCCAGAGCTAAGTCTCACTCCGTGGTGAGTGAGAGCTGGGAATTGGCCCCCAGCAGTCTGGACCCAACCCACAGGCCTCACCCCCAGACGGGCGATTGTTCATGAAAGGAGCGCTGTCCCTCTCTTCCAGGCTGTAGCCCATCTCACCAGCTACCTGTGGACATGTGAGACTCCCCCGCTGCCCTGTCCATTCATTCATTCATTCCTCCAAACATTCATAGCCTCTGGGGTGCGCTTGCCTGGGCTGGGTACTGGATGTGATGAAGAACTGCAGGCCCCCCACACACAGAAGGTGCAGAGAGCCAGGGCAGAGGTGTGAACAGAGGTGGGGCAGCAAGAAGGAGCAAAGGACCGATTGTGGGGGGAGGGAGGGAGTGTGAAAGCTGTAACGATAATGACAGCAATCATGGGGGTCATTTCTGGAGGGCCTACCAGCTCTAGGCCCTGAGCTGCCACTGGGGCTGGACTTGGTTAAGGGTTTGCCGGGTACGAAAAGGAGAGTACTTCGGGCAGGGGAAGATGATCCCGTGCAAGCCACCGAGGGTGTGGTCGGGCAGGAGGACACACGCTGGCCTCCAAATCCAAGCTCAGGAGTTTGGGCAGGGCCCTGTCTTCCTCCAACGTGTGGGCTATACCGCAAGTGTCAGGCCCCACCCAGCCTGGCCCTCCAAAGGCCTCACCCCAACCCGTGGGCACTGCTGGCCACAGCAGCTCTTGGATGCGAGACTTGCGGCCGGCGCTGTCCACATAGACCCCGGCGGTGGTGAAGAGCAGCAGGAACTCACTGAGACTGAGCTCCACGGCGCCCAGGGCCTCACCCAGGCCCCCGCGGGATGGGGGCAGCTCCTCAGGCACCAGACCGGCTCCCAGCGCTAAGGGCGCAGCCTCGTTGAGCAGCGGGTAGAGGGTGAAGGCGCCAGCTGCGCCCACGCACAGCCGGTCACCCAGCAGCCCCAGGCTCTGCACAGGTGCTGGTGCCTGCAGCTCGCGGATGCGGCGCTGCCAGGGCCCCGGGCCTGGACCCAGTTGGTAGCAGAGCACCTGGCGCTTAACTGCGACACAGAGCACGGGGGTGCGGGCCTGCAGGATGCGCCCGGCTGCCAGGGCCTGGCAGCCTCGAGACTCGGGGATCTTGGCACCTGATGCCTCCATGTTCTCCAGCTCGGCCAGGGCAAAGAGGCGCACGCTGGGGCCTCGGCCGCACAGCACGACCAGAAGGCCCGCGGCGGGGCTCACGGCCAGCCGCTGCACCCGCCGGCACTCACCCACCTGGAAGATGTCTGTGGGGTTGGCGAGGGAGAGTGTCACCGGCAGGTCGGTGAGGAGCGGGTCGGTGCCCAGCCTCCTCTGTCCCCTGGGGCTGATGCGCACCCACGCCCGCCCTGGCCCAGCCTGGTAGTACCGTTGCCGTGCAGGTGGATCACGAACAGCCCCTCCTCAGTGCCCAGAGCAAGCCGTTTCTGGTCTGGTGGACGGAGGGAGGGAGAGGGTCAGGGGCCCAAAGGCCCATCCAGAGGCAGGAGACTGGGGAGGCTGCCTGCCCTTGCTAAGCTTAGGTTTCTCCTGAGGACACTGTCCCTGCATCACTGGACCCTTCTGTCCCAGAGTCTGGACTGGCTCTAATAGGGAAGGGCCACGGGGACAGGAGTCAGGCTGAGAGGCCCTCCACCCCGAGCTGTGGGATTTGGGGTAAGTCACGTCACCTCTCGGAGCCTTGGTTTCCCCTTATGTAAAACGGGGATAATAGTGGTTAACCTTCCTCACACAGCTGCTGTGAGGCTGTGAAGAGATGAAGGAGTGCAGGGTGAGCATTAAGCTCACAGCAATCCCTGCCGATAAATGCCCTCGTCCCCCGGCTCCAGACTGACACAGGGCACCTGGAGGACGCGGGCAGTGGCTCCTGTAGCTCCCGTCCTGAGGGACTGCAGGGAGAGGTCCCAGCCCGCCGGGGCAGGGCCGCTTCAGGGCCTGGCTGCTGGGGGAGGCCAGGGAGCCTCCTCTCCTGTTCCCCAGCTGTCCGATACGGAGGCCCCACGGTGCACCAGGCTCCTGGCTGAACACAGCAGCCCCAAAGGAGACAGTGTGAGGCTCCCCCATGGTCACCTGGCTGCTGGTAAGAGTCAGGAGCGGAACCCTCCTTTATCTCTTCCTAAAGCCTCTGCTCTTTTCGCTCACTTGAGATTCTTTTAGAAAAAGCAGAAAGGAGGGCGCAGAGAAATGGAGTGGCAGAAGCCAGGTTCCCAACCCTCAGCCCAGGTCCCTCATCACACAGCTGTGCCCAGAGGAGTGGCGAGGAGGACACGTGCAGGAGAGTCCACAGCTCAGGGCTGCAGGGACTGGGCAGTGACAGCGGCCCTAGTGACCGCGGCAGCCCGGGACTCCTCCCCCGAGCCTGCCTGGGCGGCGCCCCCTCTGCGTGAGGCTCACCGATGATGGCGGCACAGAGCGCGTGGGACAGCAGCGGCAGCCCGTTGTCGTAGGCCTCCTTGAGCGTGTACACCGGCCGGGGCCTGGGCCGTGCGTCCAGCAGCAGCTGCTGCAGCTCGCCCAGCACCTGCAGCCAGCGTTCCCGCTCACCCTCGCTCTCCGCCAACAGCAGCACGGTGCACGTGGCGGGCGGCACCGTCAGCTGGGAGGCCGTCACCTGCGGGCGGGGACCCAGGCTGGGGGGCAGAGGGCCAAGGGCCAGCCGTCCTTCCCCCCGTCCCTCTCTCCATGGGCTGATGCTTATTAGCACCGGCATCGGCTTGCCCGGGGCAGTGCTAGGTGCTGTCTTGCAGCAGGTGATAAGCCAGGTGGGCTGGTCAGACAAGCACGGGGACGACTCCAGAGCCCTGGGACCAGTGCCATCGGAGGGGAAGGATGGGGCATCGTGAGACCACAGGGTGGGGCCCCCTCACCCAGGCTAAGCAGTGAAAGACGACTTCCCAGAGGAAGAGACATTTCTGCCGGAGCCTGGGGGATGAGTGGAGTGACCCGGAGTGCTTGAGGTGGGGGAGGGCAGGGAGCTGGTAGGGTCAGAGATGTGGGGCCTCAACGCTACGGTTAGGAGCACGCTGAGGGCGATGGGAAGCCGCAGAAGCGTCCTAAACGCGGCAGGACACAACCAGCTTCATATATGGAAAACTGCACTGCAGGATGAAGTGTAGCTACACGGACCAGAGCGGAAGCCACTGTAGCCATTCATGTGGAGGCGAGGGGGGCGGGAGGAAGGGGGCAGCCATGGAGATGGAGAAAAGTGGCTGGAGTGGGGACAGCACAGAGGCAGACAGAGGTCTGGTCCATCACCCTCCCCCGCCACCCCGAACTCACCCTAAAGATGCGGGGCAGGTCCCTGGATTGGGCGTGGATAACATCCAAGGCCAGGACAGGGGTGGCCGAGAACTGGGGGTCCCTGGGAGGTTCATGGAGCAGGTCAGCGGTCGCACGGCCCTGGCTGCCCCCTTGACCCACACACCCCCTGCCCCAAACTACCGCCTGGCACCCACCTCAGATCCAGTGCCTGCAGGAGGGCCCCGCTGGCCGGGCTGAGCCTCGGGTCTGGGGCATCAAACAGCAGCAGGCGCGAGTCACTGAGGGCGGCAAACACTCGCTGCCAGCCCCGCCGGACACCCGAGGGCCGTGGCACCTGCGGGAGAGCAGGCGTGGGAGGGCCTGCCAGGGCCCAGCCACCCACGCCCGTCTTCCTCCTCCCCCAGTGCTGGCTCACCGACAAGAAGCCCTCGTAGGCGGTGCCCGTGCCCGTTTCAGGGTGCACTCCCAGGGCCGTGTGGAGGAGGTCAGGGGGCACGGGGCAGGGTGGGGCCTGTGGGGCACAAGTCGAGTGACAGAAGTAGCCGCAAGCTGTGGGGAAAGCGGGAGCCGACGGGTGGTGTGAGGTGGGGTGTGGACAGCCCGGACCCGGGACCCTGGGCACTCCCAGCCCCAGCTCCCCTCGGCCTGGCACGGATTCCCCATAAAGTGAGAAAAGAGAAAGAAAGCGGAGCAGTGGGGAATGCTGACCGGGAGGCGCCAGTGGCCTGGGCTGAAACTGCCCGGGTGTGGCAGGCTTGGGGCCACTTCCGTTCCCTCCACCTAGGGGCTGTGGCTGGCGCGTGGGAGGCTGGTGTGCAGGGGGGTGAAGTGGGTGAGGGTCTCACCGTCACAGCCCAGGCCCTGGCGGCCCAGGCCCAGCATCAGCGAGGTGCAGTGGAGACACTTGGTGGGGGATGGGAAGCTCCGGGGGCGCAGCATGTGTGAGCCAGGCTGGGGAGGGGACACGCACATTACCCATGCCTGATCCCGGCCTCCGAGGGCCTCGCACCGCCCCGCGCCCCCGCCACCGTCACCAACCCGGCCACCCTGAGGTTCGCGCGAGACCAGTGCATTTGAGCCAGGTGGCAGTGTGAACTCTGAGCCCCAGCGAGCCTGTGGTCGTACTCAAAACTCATTGCCCATTTTTGGATTGGGTTGTTTGTTTTTTGTTATTGAGCTGCATGAGCTGCTTATAAATTTTGGAGATTAATCCTTTGTCAGTTGCTTCATTTGCAAATATTTTCTCCCATTCTGAGGGTTGTCTTTTGGTCTTGTTGATGGTTTCCTTTGCTGTGCAAAAGCTTTTAAGTTTCATCAGGTCCCATTTGTTTATTTTTGTTTTTATTTCCGTTTCTCTAGGAGGTGGGTCAGAAAGGATCTTGCTGTGATTTATGTCATAGAGTGTTCTGCCTATGTTTTCCTCTAAGAGTTTGATAGAAGACCTAAATAGACATTTCTCCAAAGAAGATATACAGACTGCCAACAAACACATGAAAGAATGCTCAACATCATTAATCATTAGAGAAATGCAAATCAAAACTACAATGAGGTATCATCTCACACTGGTCAGAATGGCCATCATCAAAAAATCTAGAAACAGTAAATGCTGGAGAGGGTGTGGAGAAAAGGGAACCCTCTTGCACTGTTGGTGGGAATGTAAATTGATACAGCCACTGTGGAGAACAGTATGGAGGTTCCTTAAAAAACTACAAACAGAACTACCATATGACCCAGCAATCCCACTACTGGGCATATACCCTGAGAAAACCATAATTCAAAGAGAGTCATGTACCAAAATGTTCATTGCAGGTCTATTTACAATAGCCCGGAGACGGAAACAACCTAAGTGCCCGTCATCGGATGAATGGATAAAGAAGATGTGGCACATATATACAACGGAATATTAGCCATAAAAAGAAACGAAATTGAGCTATTTGTAATGAGGTGGATAGACCTAGAGTCTGTCATACAGAGTGAAGTAAGTCAGAAAGAAGAAGACAAATACCGTATGCTAACATATATATATGGAATTTAAGAAAAAAAAATGTCACGAAGAACCTAGGGGTAAGACAGGAATAAATACACAGACCTACTAGAGAATGGACTTGAGGATATGGGGAGGGGGAAGGGTAAGCTGTGACAAAGTGAGAGAGTGGCATGGACATTATATATACACAACCAAATGTAAGGTAGGTAGCTAGTGGGAAGCAGCCGCATAGCACAGGGAGATCAGCTCGGAGCTTTGTGACCGCCTGGAGGGGTGGGATAGGGTGGGTGGGAGGGAGGGAGACGCAAGAGGGAAGAGATATGGGAACATAAGTATATGTATAACTGATTCACTTTGTTATAAAGCAGAAACTAACACACCATTGTAAAGCAATTATACTCCAATAAAGACGTAAAAAAAAAAAACAAACTCATTGCCACCACCGCCAGCCCCACTGCAGTCTGCCAGCCAGAACGCACGTGGGGGGAACCCAAGCGGGTCCTTGGAAACCTAGCAGAATGGCTTGGTGCCCCCGCTCCGCCCCGCCGGGCACTGACCTTTGCAGGAGGACCTTCTGCAGGGGGTGTAGTAGCAGCAGGCGTTCTGGGGAACACACCCTGCAGGGGAGGGCGAGCAAACAGGTGAGCCATGCACAGGCAGAGGGTGGGGCCCAGGCCCCCCAACTGTGGGTCTCCTGTCAGTCCTCACCCCCAGGCGCAGGCTGTGGCGGCCCTCTGGCCTCAGCTCGGGCTCCAGCCCAGGCTTCAGGGCCTCTCCTGAGACACCGGGGTCCTTGGTGGAATCCTTCTGGGGAATGGGATGGGGGCAGAGTCAAGGTCCCTGTGTCCTCCCCTGGCACTCTGCCCCAGCCAGCCCCACAACCGTTCTTACCTCTGAGCTCCGGAAGGACAGGAAGGGAATCAGGGAGTTTGAGGGCTTGGTGTCTGCAAACAGAGGGCATGGGTCACTGGGACCAGGGACTCCACCCTAACACTTGTCACTGAGGAAACCAGGGGCCAGGGCGGGGATTTCAGTTTCCACCTCAGTAAAATGGGGAAATGACCACAGGCTGGGAAGTGTTGGGGGGCTGGCATACAGCAGGTGCTCAGTAAGTGCTAGCTAACAGATAGTGGGTTAGGCAGCAGAGTCTGGAACAAACTCTTGTCTCCACAGCCCGGCCAGGCTGTTGTGGGACTCCCTTGGTGACCTGGAGCAGAGGACTTGCTCTAGGACAAGGCACGCAGACGGCCACTCACCCCCCGGCCCATGGGCCCGCAGCTCCTCCCGGAGGGTAGCCAGCTCCTGCTGCAGGCCCTGGTTGTGCCTCTCGACCTCCTGCAGACGGCTGGGGAGAACCAGGCAAGAGCTCGCCACAGGCCTCCGCGTGGGTCCTGGGCCCCTCGCAGTGCCTGCCCGTGGTCTCACCTCTCAGCCCGCAGCTGGGCCTCCTGCACCTGCGTCAGCCGCTCCTGCAGGCCCTGCTTGGCCCGTATCTCGGCCTCCAGTGCTGACTGCAGCTCCAGCCTGGCCGACGCCTCCATCTTCTGCAGCCGCCGTGCCTTCCACTGGTGATCCTGGTGGCCAGGGGGAATCAACGTGAGATGCCCTGAGGGCCTGGCTACCTCAGAGGCCCTCTCCCACCACACCACCTGGCCAGGCTCAAAGCCCCAGCTCTGCCCCTGACCCCGGTGTGAGTTTAGGCAAGTCCCTGATCTTCTGTGAGCTAGCGTCCCTACCCGTGGAGGGCGGCTCCTGGCACCCCTCCCCCTGGGTGTCCCCGGGGCTCACCAGCGGCCGGGCAGGAAGAGTCTGGGTGCCCACGTTCCGCAAGGACTCCAGCTCCTCGGCCATCTTGGTAGCCAGCGCCTGCAGGTAGCCTCTTGACACCTTCTCATCGTTCACCCTGATTGGGAAGGGGGCGCAGGGTCAGGGGCTGTGCCCTCAGCCCAGCCTGGGCCCAGCCCCCGCCCTCAGCCCCGGGGCACCCACCAGCTGAGGATGTCGGCAATCTGGGCCTCCCAGTTGCTCTCTGTCTCCCGCTGCGCGCCCTCCAGTCTCTGCTTGCTCTGCTGCTCCCGTTCCAGCTCCTCCACCAGCTGGGGGCCCGGTAGGAAGGAGGGCTCAGCCCCCAGGGGCCCCAGCGCCCCTGAGGCCCACCTGTGTCCATCCTCGCTCACCCACTATGGCTGGCCCGCAGCCCTGGCAGCTCTGCCCACCCGGCCTGCTGGCTACCCCCCTCTGTCCCACCTCCTGCCCGTCTCTCCGGCCCTCTGCCCGCCCTGCTCACCCGCTGCTGCTCCCGGCTCAGCTGCTGGTTCTCCTCCTGCAGCCGGCACAGAGCCTCCTCCTTCCCACACGGCCTGCGGGCGAGGAGGACGACTCCGTGACTCCCAGCTCGGGCCCTCGCCCTGTCCCCTGCCCCAGCTGCCCAGCTCACCCGTGGCCGCGGGCCTGCTCCAGCTGCACACGCAGGGCAGCTACCTCCTGCCTCAGCTGTGCTTCCTGAGGCCTGCTGCCCTCAGGCAATCCTGTGCTGTTGGTCTCAGAGGCGGTGTGGATGGTCTGCAGGACATGGAGAGGGGTCAGGGCAGGGGCCCGAGAAGCCATGGCCCACCCTACCCCTGGGGCCTGGCCCTGAGGACCCTGAGTGGGGCCAGGCCAAGAGAAGTGCTGCTTGGCAGGGGGGAAGGCACCACCTTGATCTGGGGAGGCTCCTTCTCCAGGCTTCGTTCCTGCCGTCTCTGGAGCTGCAGCACCTCCTGGCTCAGGGCGGCCACCTGGGCCTGCAGCTGGGATGGGGTGCAGAAGCAGCCAGTGCTGACCTTGTCCACCCCAACTCTTTTTTTTTTTTTTGGCCGCTCCTCGCGGCATGTGGGCTCTTAGTTCCCCGACCAGGGATCAAACCCGCGCCCCCTGCAGTGGAAGCACGGAGTCTTAACCACTGGACCGCCAGGGAAGTCCCTGTCCACCCCAACTCTTGGCCTTGCTCCAGACTCTCAGGCTCTGCCGACTGCAGCAGGAGTGGAGGCATTGGACCCTTGCCCACCCTACCTGTTCCCTCGCTCAGGCCTCGGCCAAGTGCAAAGGCACTTGGTGTTCCCGGCACCCCGAACCGAGCTCCCCAGCCTTCTTCCAGCCACACCAGAGGTCCTGGGGGCAGGGCCCTGTTGCTGTCCCCGCCCCCCATCACTCACCTCCCTCTGGGCATCCCAGGCTTCCTCCAGCTGGGAGCTCAGGGCCTGGGTCTCGCTGGCCATGGCCACCTCTCTCTCCTGGGCCTCCTGCAGCTTCCGGAGCAGCTCCTCCTGCCACTCCTGGGCCCTGCACAGCTCCTGCTCCTGCGCCCGCAACCCCGCCCGCACCTCGACCAGCTCCTGGGGTCCAGGTGGCGGTGGGGAGGGCAAGGCCTGGAGTCAGAGCACGGACCTCCTTAGCATCGAACTCCGGGCCACTCAGCCACCTCCCCAAGCCCTACCTGGAGGAGCTGGTCTCTCTCCTGCTGCACGTCACTGTCCTGGCCTGGGCTACCAGCTGGGCGTCCGTCCACCTTGCTGTCCCTCAGCGTCTCTGCCAGGAATTGTCACTGAGACCCGCACATGCTGAGAGCCCAGCCTCAGCCAGGAACTCTATGTGCAGTATCTCACGGAACCCTCACCCCAGCTTGGCCCATTTTCTACATGCAGACTCAAGAGAGTTTAAGATACTTCCCTAAGATCACACAACACGTACGTACAGAGCAGGGGCAGGACTGGAACCCAGGTTGGACTCAGGTGTGCTGGGAAAACAGCTCGGCCCCCAAGGTGAGGGTAGAGGGGAAAGAGACGGGGTGCTGGGGGGTACCTGACAGCCTGTCCTGCAGAGTCTGCACTTCCTTCCGTAGCTGCTCCAGTTCCTGAGGGTCTGAGGGGGTCGGCAGAGCCTCTGTGTTGGGGGGCACCCGCAGGCGAGGAGCTCGTTCCGCAGCGGTAGCCCCCGGGGCAGACCCACCCTGCCCAGCCCAGCCGGCTCCCCCGTACCTTGGAGCTTCCGGCTCAGCTCCACCTTCTCCTGCTCCAAACAGCGGAGCTTCCGCTCCAGGGCAGCCAGCTGCTCAGAAGTGCTCTCAGGGCCCAGACTGGGGAGAGCAGGGCAAGAGTTGACAGAGAACCACCCCCCAGCCTCCTCCATTTTTCTGCATCCAAACATTCATTCACCTAAGAAACACCCACTATGCACTAGCTCTGTACCCAAGTCTGGGCTCTGTGCGGGGAATAAAAACAATCAAGACCAGACCCTGCCCTTAGGAGGATCCAGGCTGTTAGTGTGGGCAGCAGCCCAGAGCAGTGGTTCCAGGGTCCCCGGGCCCTGGTTCAAGCCCCAGCCCTGGCCCTTACAAGCTGTGTGACCTTGAACATATCAGAATCTCAGTTTTCTCACAGGAAAATGCAGGTGATGCTAGGGGCTCTTCCAAGGGCTGTCAAGAGGACTCAGTGATAAGGGCCCAGGGGACCCCACGCCCAGCACATAGCGCTCCACGAGTGAGGGTCAGATGCATCCGCGTCTGCTAACACTTTGCAACTCCCACTCCCCCAGGACCTCGCTGCAGTCTCAGACCAGCCCCACAAATGGAACTGGGCTGAGAGCATCCTGTCCATTTTATAGGGGTACAAAGTGAGGCTCGGGGAGTGGTCCTAGGTCTCTGGTTCCGAGTCCATTACTCGCCCAGCCAGCCGTGGAGGGTCCTGTGAGGGCTAGATGCTGGGGCAGGACCCATAGGAGGCATAGCCCCACCAGGACCTTGAGGGCATGGGGGACTGTCCGGCTGAGGGCTCGAGCACACTTCCCGAGCACCTGTCTCATGCGGGTACCAGGTGGGACACTTGGTTACTTTCCCAGGGTCCTGATGGGCTACGCTCCTGGTGTTCTCCAGGCCAGCAGACCCCAGCTTCCCACAAGGTGTGTGAGGACTAGACTCACCTGCCTGAGGTATAGGTGAAACCCACAAATGGCAGGTGGTGGCCTAAGAAGGTCCCGTGGGAGGGTGGCGGCAGGGTCCCCTGCAGAAGGAGGAGAAGAAAAGGTACAGCTCTGTACCTGTAACAGGTACAGCTCCAGGCTGAGGCTCGAGACCCAGGAGACCCCCTGGGACTGAGTGCCGACCTCCTCCTGCTCAGGTGGGAACCTAGAGGGATAACACAGCCCCCCCCACCCGCAAAAAACTACAACTCCCATAAGTCTTTGAGGTTCCGGCCTCCCAGGTGCTGCTGGGAGTTTTCTTTCTTATATGATTTCTGATTAACAGGATGACACTTGTGGTCAAAGGACCTTCACTTGGCACAACCCACCTTAGTGCAGGTGAACCAGCCCAGGTGAACCATAACTCCCACGAGTCTCTGGGGTCTGAAGGCCTCATCCCCAGCCCACCAACTGCTTTGGGAAACTTCGCGGTGCGGGGGAGGGTCCCACAGCCACTGAGATTCAAGGCAGTTTCCCCACTGCTGTGGGCCCCTCCACTCACTGGATGCTTGAGGGTGTCGTCATCCACGTCGAAGTTGGAGGTGTCCATGGGCCCGCGAAGCTCGGGGATGTAGGGGGCAGTGCTAGTCGCCAGCCGCTCCCAGTCTATGCCTTCGAAGAAGGGGTGGTTCCGGAAGTCGTCCAGCCCTCCGTGGCCCAGACGCTCCTCCTGGCGGCACAGCAGCTGGCGGATCAGGTCTTGGGCACTGGCCGGCACATCGGGCACATCTGGGGGGAACTGCAGGTGGTCCTGCAGGCCCGGGGGAGGGGTGCAGGTGAGTATCCAGAATCCCACCCTTGCCTCCGGGCATCTCCAACCTCGCAGACTCAGGAGTCCCGCTGCCTTCCCAGAACCCCAGGGCCTGGTGGCCAGACCTCATGGTTCATGATCTTGCCGTAGGTTTCCACCAGGGATTCAGCGTAGAAGGGCGTCTCCCCAAAGAGCAGCTCGTAGGCACAGACCCCCAGGGACCACCAGTCACACTGTGGGCCGTAGTGGCCCCTGCCCTCCTCCATGGCCTGCAGGATCTCAGGGGAGATGTAGTCGGGCGTCCCCACTGCCACCGACGAATCCACCTGTGGGTGGTGGTGTTAATGACGCCATGACCATGGCCTCAGGCTCGGCCCCTCACCACGGCCTTGGGTCTGGGCCTAGCACCCCAACTCCCTAGGGCTTGGCTGGCACGGTGCCCACACCTGGGCCCCAGGCCTAGCCCCTCCTTCCCCTGGGAGTCTGATGCCACCTGCACTAGGCCTGGTGACTCCCATTCCCCTGGGAGTTCTCCCAGCCAGGTTCTCCTCTGTCCCCATCTAGGGCAGGGTCCCTTACCATGCCACTGTTGTTGAGCCGTAGGCAGGAGCCAAAGTCGGCCAAGCGGATGTGCCCATTCATGTCCAACAGGACATTGTCTGGCTTGACGTCCCTGGGGGAGGACAGGGAGAGTGAGGGGCTTGATCTGTGCATGTGGATGTGCATTTAGGCGCATGTCTGGGTGTGCGAGTGTGTATATGCTCGCACATGTTCCTGCATCCACATGTGAGCAGAGTGCCCACGTGTGGGAGGGGGGAAGGATGGTGGCCAGGCCTTCTGGCTCCCAAGAAGGAAGTTGGTTAAGTTGGGGAGAGGGACCCATAAGGACGACCCTTGGAGGCAGCTGAGTGTACCATGGGGGACACAGGAGTCAGACTCCCCCAGTGCAACCCACGGCTCGGCCACCCATTGGCTGAGTCACCGTGAGCCAGGTGCTTACCTGTGCTAAGCCCTGACTACCTCATCTGGAAAATGGAATGATAGCAGCTCCCATCACACAAGGTTTTGGGTGTGAGAATTCAAAGGTTCTGTGCATACGAAGCACCCAGCACAGCGCTTGGCATTTATGGGTCAGCTGCCCCCAGAGCTGTCAACAGGGACTGAAAGTGCAGCAGGGGCTTTGGGGACCCCACCTGTGGACGTAGCCCAGCTGATGCAACGAGTGGATGGCCAGCACCATCTCGGCCAGGTAGAACTGGGCCAGCTCAGGTGGGAGACGGTCCTCAAAGCGGCTCAGCAGAGTGAGGAGGTCCCCTCCAGCATAGTAGTCCATCACCAGATACTAGAAGGTGGTGGGCAGGGGGCAAGAATCAGATGGCGGGGGGCCCCTGCCCCAGGGACCCATCTCCCACCTGCCTCACAGGGGTTCCACAGGGCTCTGGGAAGGCAAGGCTTAAGCTCTGGGGCAGCCAGCTCCCAGCCAAACCTCAGGCAGGAGGCTCTAGGCCTGAGCTGGTGGGGAGTGGAAGCCTTTTGGTCCCAGTAGGAGGGTCTCTCTCTTCCTGGATCAGTGCTTCTGGCCCCCAAAAGCCTTCTCCTTTGTCCCTAGGTAACCCCCCTCCAGCTTTGCTGAGCATCCTCACCAGGTACTCCTCATCCTGGAAGGCGTAATGCAGAGCGGTCACCCAGCGGCTGTCCCCCTTCACCAGAACGTCCCGCTCCTCCCGGAAACAGGCCGTCTGCAACAGTTTTGGGGCACAGGGGTTAAGGGAGGAGGGTGGGATCGGAGCCCAGGAACCCCACCTTGCCAGCTCAGGGGATGGAGAAAGATTCAGTAAGTCTAGGGATGTGGATCAAGGTCACCTGTGTGAGCCTGAGCCTGTGCTTTATGGCTCTGGGCCTCAGTGTTATCATAAAGAAAATGGGGGGACTTCCCTGGTGGCGCAGTGGCTAAGAATCCGCGTACCTATGCAGGGCATACGGGTTCGAGCCCGGGTCCGGGAAGATCCCACGTGCCGTGGAGCGACTAAGCTCGCGCGTCACAACTGCTGAGCCCGCGAGCCACAACTACTGAAGCCCGCGTGCCTAGAGCCCGTGCTCCACAACAAGAGAAGTCACCGCAACGAGAAGCCCGCGCACTGCAACGAGGAGTAGCCCCTGTTCGCCGCAACTAGAGAAAGCCCACGCACAGCAATGAAGACCCAACTCAGGCAAATAAAAAAAAAAAGGAAGAAGATGGGAACAATTCTGCTTGCTCTAAGAAAGGCTTATTGTGTGGAAGGGATAGGAAGAATATGCGCTGCTGGGGGTGGATCCTCTTCCTGTTCCGCAGCCATGCCCGGCCGCTTCCCCTGCAGGTCTCGGAGGCCTGTAGCCACCCAAAGTTCCCCCAGACGCAACACTGACCTCGGCCCTCTTCAGCATCTCCCACTTGTGCAGCATTTTCATGGCAAAAATCTGGCCACTGTCCCTCTGCCTCACCACAGCGACCTGAGGCCACAGAGAGCACTGGGGTCAGTCCAGCCTGGGTGCAAACGCCCTCCTACCCACTACCCCAAGGCCCTTTGCTCACCTCCCCGAAGGCCCCTCGGCCGATCACCTTCAAGATCTCAAAGTCATCTCTCTGCAGCTGCAGCTCTTTCACCTTTGCTATGAAGGGACTGACTGAAGGCACACAAAGTGGGGCTCAGAGAGCCTGCAGGGAGGCTCTCTCTCACCTGCAGCTCCCACAAGGCCAGGGCAGGAATGACCTCCCCAGGGATGGCCTGTGGCCAAGGGGTTGACAGGAGCTGCAGCCCATTCAGCCACGATCAGGAAGCGTGGAAGGTGGGGTCCTGGCTTGGCTGACTACCTGGCCCCCCGGAATCCATGGTTCCCTGGACCCCTGTCCCCAGATTCCAGGTGGCCTCTATCCCAGGGGCTGATGGGATTTGTAGTTCTCCCCAGCCTGGGGGCTGAGCATGGCTGGCCAGGTCACCCTGGAATGATGGGGATACCATTCCCACCCCCAGCTCACAGTTCTTGGCCCTTTAGCAGGACCAGGCCAGGGCCTGTCTTGGGAAACTGGACCGGCAACATTCCTTGTCCCCAGAGAGGCTTCTCTGCCACTGAGGAGCTGTGGGTCCCTCTGTAGGCACAGAGGTACCTGGCTGGAGTGAGGCCTGGGGCGGCCCCGGAGGACAGGTAGGGCATGGTTCTACAGGGCTCTGGGCAGGCAGGCTCTGTGCTCCCCGTGTGGGGCCTCCTCAGGCCGGAGGCACAGTGAGGTCTGCCCAGGTTCTCACAAGACTCAAAAACGGGCCAAAACACCTTCCCCTGGCGCCCGACGCTGGCACCTGAGGGTGTGAGTGCTCAGGATCTCCTCCAGGCCTGACCAGCCCTACGACTCCGAGCCCTGCCTCGCTCTCTGGACCTGCACCTGGCCACGAACCTCCTCCTTAGAGTCCCTGACACTCCCAGGAGGGACGTGTCCAGCCACTCCCCGGCCCTTCTAGGCCTGGAGGAGCCCCAGGCCTGTGGGAGGGAACTGGGGCCTGGAAACTTAGGGAGGTGAGGGGGCGCAGCAGCGGTTGGGGGCAGCTACAGTCTGGCTCCTTGCCTCAGTTTCCCCTGCCAGCAGGTAAACTCCCTGCCAGCTGGGCAGGTCTGTGGTTGGGACAGAGAGCTGCTCCACAGGTTTATCAGGAAGAACCCCCCAGCATGGGTGGTGTGGAAACCTCATTACAGAAATTAATTGTCTTTTTCCCGGGTCCATGTGTGCAGCTGGGGAGGAGCAGCTGCAGGTCTGCAAGGGGGAACCCGAGGTGAGGGTGGCTACCCATCTGCCAGACAGGGGCCAAAGCCTAGGGCCTATAGCCAGGAGGACCCAGGCCCCCGGGACAGGCTGCCCAGTCCCCTTGCCTTGCTGCATGGATGGGGGCTCTGGGCAGGAGCAGGGACAAGTTGAGGCAGGAGCAGAGTGAGTCACCGCTCTGTGAGTTACCTGGGGAGATGTCAACAGACAGGCCCCCACGCTGGGGTCCAGGGCAGAGGTGCCAGAGGCAGGCAGGGAGGAGCACACGTGTGTGTGGGCATCACAGGGGGTGATGACAACATAGACACACACACATAAGGTGCAGGAGTACCGGGGAGACAGGTGGGCAGCAGAGGCAGGGGCCCTCTGACTGCCCTCACGCTAGAGCAAAGGGCTGGCACTGGGCCCAACTCACTGGCATGTCTCACAGGCCCCTTACCGTGCCAGGTTGGGCCTCGTGCTGGCCCAGATCTCAGGAGTGCCAGGAATGCTAGTCGCCCACTGGGCAAACACTCGCCTCACCCCGCCCTCCAAGCCAGGCCCCCATGTCCTTCCCCCATGGCCTGGCCGGGCGTGACCAGGGAGCCCTTGGGGTGGCACCAGTGTCCACACTGGATTCAGGGTCATCCCAGGCCAGCCACTCCCAGTGACTCAGATGAGTCAATGCCAGGAAGGGGTGCAGACCCACCTCCATCCAGCCCCCTGCCCCAGCCCTGGGGAGTAGCCCTCAGGAGGCCTGGGCAGCCGCCTGCACACAAAGGGTCTGAGGTTGGTTCCTGTGTCCAGTCTTGGGTGGTCTGGTGTGCAGGGAAATGGAAGTGTGGGGTGGGGTGGGCAGGGGATGCCTGCAAGTGTGCACTACCTATGGATCTGTGAGCGGAAGAAGACAAGTGTGTATCAGATGCAGTGTGGGTGCGGGGGTCGGCAGGGTTCCCTGGGTCTCTCCAGGAGCTGCACGTGAGTGTCTCAGTGTGTCTGTGGAATGTGAGAGCCAGAGAAAGCATGTTTGTCAGTGGGTCACATGCACAGGGGTCTCCGTGTGAGAGGCTGTGTTCTCACAGATCATGAGATGACTCTGTGTGGAGCGTGTACTGTGTATATGTGTCTGGGGTCTACACCTGGGGCCAAGTTTCTGTGTGTCCGAGTGAGATGTGTGTGGTGCACACGTGCCAGGTTCTGGGAGTGGGAACAAGTGTGTGTGTGAATCTGAATAAGAGTAAAGTGTGTAGGTGACTGAGAGGGCCGGGGTCTGGTGGCACGTATCAGGGCCAGTGCGGGTCGTCTGGGAGGGGGGGGAAACCTGTGGGAGTGCGGCTCCCCGCGGGAGGGTCTGTGGGCGTGGAGCACGGAGGGAGAGGCTCCTGGAGCGGTGTCCCTCGGGCAACCCCCCCACGGTCCCTCCCGGGCCACTCACCCCAGCTCAGGAACTGCGCCACGTTGCGCTCCCGCCGCAGGGGGGCGCTGCTGAGCTCTTGGTGCAGCCCCAGAAGCAGATCCAGGAGGCCGTCGAGCCCCGGGCCGCCGCCGGCCTCGCCCCGCGCCAGCCGCTCCAACGCGCGCAACCGCCGCTCCATGGCTGCGGCCGGAGTCTAGAGTCGAGCCGCCCGCATGCCTGCCCGTCGGTCCGTCCGTCTGTCGGTCCGCGCGTCCTCCCCCCACCCTCCCGCCCTCCCCGCTGTCACCTTCCTCCGGAGCCGCCTGCGCGCCCTCACCTGGGCGCCGCGCCCCACCCTCCGCCCCGCCCCCCGACGGACGGGCAGGTGTGCGCCGGCCAATGGGAGACGCGGCTGAAGGTGTAGGTGGGAGGGCGGAGGCGCGCGGGGGCGGGCCCAACTCCCGGCCAGGAAGTGGGGGGGCGGGCCCCGAAGAGTAACTCCTGGGCGGGGCGGAGCAAGGAAGGCGGGGTGGGTTAGGGGTAGGGGGGATGGGGGGGGTGGGGTGGGGATGGGGAGAGGGGGCGGGGTGGGGGAGTGGGAGGAGAGGAGGAAGGGGTGTCCCATCGCGGCCCGGACGGCCGCACTTATCCTCTCGCAGCCCCAGGCCCAGGCCCACCATGGCCCTCGCCGGCCCCTATCCTAGGTGGGGGATGCCCAGGACACTGCAGCTTCCCTCGCCCCCTGGAACAGGGGCAGACTCTCCCTCAGCGCGGGGAGAGGGGCTGGGGACTCCCGCGGCCCCGGAGCCGGATGGGAGTTGTAGTCCGCTCCCTCCCCGGGATGCCGGCCTCTCGGCACCCCCTCCAAAAAACTGGCTAGTTTCTGATTTAATGTTGTTTGCATCGTTACAGCCGACCTGGGAGACCGGTAGGTGAGGCAGGGATGGTTACACCCATTTGGCAGATGGACACACTGAGGCTTGGGAAGGACGAAGGTGAATTGAGGCGCTGAGGGTGAGGAAGCCTCGCAGCTACACCCTGGAGTGGGGCGGGGCTGGTAATGTCACCACAGGCTTTTTAAGCCTGGGAGGCCCTCCTGGAACGTGAGGGCCAAGGAGAGGTCGAGGCTGGGTTGGAGGAGGTGGGAGAGGGGAGGGACTGACTTCTGTCCAGCTGTCTTCAGCTGGGCTAGACCAGACGCCATGGGGCTGTGGGGCTGTCTAAGAGGAGGGACCAAAGGGTGGGGCATTTTAGTGGCTTCAGACAACAAATTCTTCCATTAAAAAATCTCTTTGGAGATTTGCCTCCCCCCTCGGATGGGGACCTTCTTGAGTCCGTACAGGGTTAATTTGCCAGGGTTGAGGGGGGCGGCGCTCTATGAAGTTCTGAGGAGCTGAACTGAGCATCCCTAGCAGTACACTGGGGGCTTCCCCCAGGGTCTCCCATTTGATCTCCTCAGAGACTTGCGCTGTGGCAGCGCCCAAGGTCTGTGCAATGGGCTGTCTCACCCAAGTCAGTCAGGTGGGGGAGGGGAGTCAGGATTGAAACCCAAATCTGAGGATGCTGTCATTGCCTCTGTGTCTCCTGGCATGGGGTGAGGGACAAGGGTCGGGATGGTGTGTTGAGCCCTCCCTGCTCTCACCTGAAGCGTTCTAGGCCCTCCTTAAGGGGGCGGGGCGGGGAAAGGGCCCACAGGAAGGGTTCCCACCCTCTGCAGCCACAGGAGGGCGCCAGAGACCAGAGGAGGGCCAGGTGCTCAGGACAGGACCAACTAGTTCCATTTCCTGGGGAGCAAAAGGTAGGGAGAGGGTCCAGAGTGGAAGGTGGGCCATTCCTCCTCCGCCCCTCTTGGACACCCTGATCCCCCGCCTCCACCCTACCATGTCCCCCAGGATCAGCCGTCAAGGGCCACCTGGTGAGGCCTCTGGGTCCCAGCTCACTCCCTGTGTGACCTTTAGCCTCTCTGAATGCCAAGTTGTCAAACAAGTCCATCATCCCCTGGCCTTTCAGACTCTGTCCCCACATAGTACAGCAGAGGGAAAACGGAGCCCCAGACAGCAAAAACTGTGTCCCGCTGGGGTCTTCACGGGGCGGAGCTGGGACTGGCCCTCGGCACTCCACGCCCACCTGCTACGTGATTCTATTTGGTCTTGTACTCGTTTTTTGTCACATCCTTGTTCCAAGCCTCAGTTTCCTTGTCTATAAAAGGGGGTCCCTACCCATTGCTTTGCAGTTGTAAGGCCAGAATGCCTCTCAAGACTCATTCTGTTCCAGCCTCGACAAGCAGCCAGTCCTCCCCCGCTGTCAGAAACAGCTCCGGCACTTGGGCCTGCTTTGCTAAGCAGATCTGTTCTCTGATCCTGTGTGTGGGGCCCTGGACCAGTGGGTGGGTGGGTGCTCCAGGGATGAGTGAGTCTGAGCAGGAGACCTCCACCATCCCCTTCTTCCCGCCACGTCCTTACTCACACTCCTCTGGTCACTGGTCACTGCTTCCTGGAGGGCCACCTCCTCCATAACCTCTCTCCCCTCTGAGCCCCTTTGGCATTGAGGTGCTGGCATTAGCTCTCACCCAGCCCTGAGGGCAGCAGACTTGCATTCCTATGTGCTTCTTAGCATTTCAAAGTGAATGCAGATCTGTTATCTTCACAAGGGCCCTGCCAGAAGGAGGAAGTTATTATTTCCCTCCCTTATTAACAGATTAAATACCTTGAGGATGGGGAGGTGGGAGGTGGGATGTGGGTGGTGGGTAGTGCCGGCCTCAAGCTCCTTACCCAGGTTCCAGGCCTAGGCCAGTGCCTGGCAGCAGAGGGACAGCGTGTGGCATCCAGACTCTGGGGATGGGACAGGGGAAGGCCAGACTGCTGTGGACTCGATTTATGTAGGCTTCCGAGGAAAGTCTTAGACGGTGAGAGAAGGGAACTGTCAGCTTAATGACCCAGGCCTGGCAGAAGGGAAGGACGGTTCAGATGAGGTGGGGACCCCAAAGAGGAGGAAGGTGAGAGCCCAGGGGAAAGCAGGGAACTCAGGTTTTCTGACCCCCATAGCATAGGCCTCTGGGTCTGGGAGGGGCCCAGACACAAGGCAGGCTCCAGGGTCTGTCACATCTGTACCCACATCTTAGGCCTCCAGACCCTGGTCTGTGGCTCCCCTTTCCCCAAGGTCAAGGTTCAGCGCAGGTGGCTGAGGATGAGCCTCTCCCAGTCCTGCCTCCCGAAGCTGCTCTCAGCATATAGCCCCGCAGGGCTAACTAGAATGGCAGGCCGCCCCTGCCCTAGGCCACGACGGAAGTGCAGCGCCCCACTCCTGGCCCAGGAGCCAGAGAACAAGGAGAAGCGGCTGTGGGATCCTACAGCCCTGCCTACTGTTGAGTGGCTTCTGCCTCTCTGGGTCTCTGTCTCAGTACGCAATAGAGAACTGCCCCAGCTCAGGAGTGGGCGGCAAGTGGTACAGGGAGCGGCCTGCAGTAGTGGCTGGAGCTTGTCTCTCTAGGAGGAGCACGTGGGTGGAGGGTCGGGAGCTCATGTAGAGTTGCGCTGCTGCTCAGGCCTCCAGGTTTGGCTGAAATGTGTGTATTCCCTGGCGGTCCAGTGGTTAGGACTCCGCACTTTCGCTGCCGAGGGCATGAGTTTAATCCCTGGTCAGGGAACGAAGATCCCGCAAGCCGCGAAGAGAAGCAAAAAAAAAAAGTGTGTCTGCTGGGGTGGCTTGCGGGGAGGGGCTGATGCAGACGGTGGGGTTGAGGGTCCCCACTCCCCACGCTAGTCCTTCGCAGCCGCCCACGCCCACTCCCTGCCCACCCCAGCACACCAAGGTTGTGTCCTTTGAAAGGTCCACACTCCAGATGGGTGGACATATGGTGATTTCATCATCCTGGCTTTTCTTCCAAAAACAACCTCTGTGCTGCTCTAACACGCCACAGGGGCTCCCAGGCTCCAGGGCCACAGCAGCTGCAGCCCCATGTGGCTTTATAATTATCAACCCCTCTGGGAGCACAGGAAGCCAGGCCCAAGCCCCCTCGGCCCCCACCCCTCTGGCCCTTGGGCGCCGCCAAGTCTGCAAGTTGCTTTAGGGAAGGGTGGGTCCTGCCTGCTTTGTTCTGGGAGTTGCGTGGGGAGCTGGGCTCCCTGCACCGACCCTCACCCGCACCCTGATCGGCCTCCCCGAGGTGCTCAGGAAAGGTGGCCACTCAAGTCGGGTATCCATGGGCCCTGCCTCTGGGAAGCAGGGGTCACTGTCTGCATCGGACATCTGAGGGGAGAGGAGCCGACGGCTGAGCCCCAGCAAGTGGCAGAGCTGGGATTCGAACTCCTGCCTGTCTGCCCTGAGGTGCTGCTTTGAATGCTGAGGGGCAGGACTGATGGGTGGGCTTCCTAACCTTGCCACAGCCTGGTGGCCTTGAGCAAGTCCTCTGACCAGCCCACGTGAGATATTAAGAGGGCACTGGGTGGGAGTCACGATTAACCCTTGGTTTACCAAAGAGCAGAAGAAATGTTTATTGCTCTCACCCGGAACCTCCAGGTGTAAAACAGAGCTGCTGTGTGGCGCCCGGAGGCAGTGGGTGGGCCCCCGTGTCCCCTGGGCCCTGGGCCCTGAGGTCCCTGGGGCTCGCAGACTTGGTGGCGCCCAAGGGCCAGCGGGGTGGGCAGACTGCCCCAAAGGTCTCTGATGCCAGGTGCGCTGGCAGCCAGGTGGAGCCCTGTCCTGACCCCAGACCAGCCTCTGAAGAGGGGGCCTTTCACCCAGGGCCCTGGCCAGCTAGGGAGCTGGGGAGGAGGCAAGGGATGCGGGCTGGTCCCCGGGAGAGTGGTCACACCTTAGTGCACCCCACTGGCCCTCCTGAACCCCCTTATGGCCGGGAGAGGACTCCCCCACAGCCTGTAAAACCCCAACCAGGCCCCAAGCTCCAGGGTTGCACGGGGGGGCAGATGCCTGCCCTCGGCCCCTCTTCCAGCCTCAGACCAGCAGTCACTTTCTGGGGCAGCCTTAGGGGGTTCACCGCCCCCTGCCACCTCATGCTGGGACATGCGGGGGTGGGGGGACCAGAAGCATGGTCCTGTGTTCTCTGTGTTCTAACAGCTTCAACAAGCATCTCCCTGTCTCGGGTGACCCTGGAAATTGACGGGCTGCCCAAAGCTTTCAGGGGCCCAGGCTGGAGTGACGGCATTTAAGCTTCAAGGTGCGTTTCTCAAACCTGAGTCTACAGCTGCAGACTTTGGGGGATGAAGTCAGCCATCAGCTTTGTTTTTCCTTTGAAAGTGTATTTCCCATTAGAAGCACAGCGGAGTGCCCCATCTGGGGTTGAGCTGACCCAGGTTTGAATCTCCTCCCGTGACACTCGCTCTTCAAGCTCACCTGAGTTCTTGGCTGTGACATGGAGAGAACGCTGACCTCCTGGGTCACGAGGATCAGGGTGAACCATGTGAATGGTGCCGGGAGGGTGGGGAGCCTCTGCGGCCGTCAGACTGGACGCCCGCCACCTGGGCTAGAGCACTCAGCCTGGCCCTCAAAACCCGCAGGCAGCTGTTCACGTCCTGCCTTTTGCCACAAGTGTGCCTGGAGCAGTCTCCCCCCTCCGACTGCGCCTCAAATCTGCACCCTTCCACGGCATCGGCTCCCAATTTGTCACCCTCCCCTCTGTGGGTACGAACAGTCCATCTGCCACATCGGCTGGCCCACCCTTTGTAGTTTTGTTGCTGGTGTTACCTGCTTGGTCCGCCTTCAAAGTACTGGCTTCTCTAAACGACCCTGGGGCCAGCACGGAGCCCACGATATACCCTATCTGCCTGACCCCTCCCAGTGCCCTGAGCCCCATGGGCGCCCACCTGTCCGTCCACAGCTAGGGCGGAGCCCAGGTTGAAGGAGAGGCTGTGAAGATCACAGGGTGGGGGGCGCCTGCTCCCCCAACCCCTGGGGGGCACAGCCTAGTCCTTAGTCATCAGAGGCTCTCCCAACTTCTTCACCCCATCCTTCCCTCAAACTATTCCTGCTCAGCCCCCATCTAGCATAAGGAAAGGGGGTCGTCAGCCCCATTTGCAGGCCTCACCCGCCAGGCTTGCCAATCTGTCTCCGCTGGAATCTTGGCCCCCGGAGTGCTCTGCCAGTGCCCCCGCAGGCACTGCGGGGAGCAGGCCCCGGGAAGAGACATCTCAGCACCAGAGGCCAGCTTCAGCACAGTTAAACTTTTATTAATGCAAGAAAAAAAAGTCCGGTCTTCAGTTTGCTTTTCCTTCCCACAGGCAAGTGTGGTTAAGCCACTGCACCGTAAACAGTGAATTCCCATCGAGGACACGGTGTGGGATGGTGGGCCGAGGCTGCAGGTAACATGGCCAGTTCCTGGAGACTCGGGCCCAGCAGAGGCCTAGCAAGCAGCACTAGGAGGGTGGGCCGGGGTCAGAGGTCAGAGTGGAGGAGTCCCTGAGACCCCCGAGGGCGTGCCTGCTGGGAAGCCTGCTCCCCACCCCCCTCCCCGCCACAGTGGCTCTGTGATGACGGCTCCAGGCCCCGGCGGCTGACCACTGGCCGACAGGTATGTCCAGGCCCCCAACAGCCCAGTGGAGGCAAAGCAGAGTGGCCGCTGGCTGGCTCGGGTTTCCAGCTGTTCAGCCTGGGGGCCACTATACTTAGGACATCCACGTGGAGCACCGCCCTCCTTTGCTCAACGGGAGGAAGTCAGGTGGGAGGGGGAAGGGGCTGGGCTGTCCCTGGTCCCTCTGTCTGGCCACCAGGCCCGGGCTGGAGCACCAAGCCACACCAGGTTCGTGAGGACCCACCGCCCACCAAGGGTGGGACAGAGAGGTGTACCAGAATGTCCTAGGAAAGTGAGAGGGTGAAGCAGGAAACACCGCCTCTGGGGTCTCCGGCAGGGTGTGCTCTGCACGCACCCCACATCTAACGGCTCCTGAGTGGAGCTGTCCCCTGGCTGGAGCGTGGGGAAGGAGACAAAAATCACAGCTTCTGAACAAGTGGTTGGGAACTTACTGGAAAATTCAGTCAAGTATGAAAGGTGTCGCTTTAGAGAACAAAAACTAGCTTATGTATTTCTCTGGAAGATGTTCTCTCACACCCACCCGTCCCCCGGACTCCCCGCAAACAGGCAGCTGGGTCGTGTGACTGTTGAGCCAGGGGACACGAGAGCGAAGGCAGGGCCTGTGGACAGGGGGCCGCTGCGAACGGAAGGAGGAAGGCACAAGAAGAACCAACTGAATCTGGGAGCAGAGGCGGGGGCAGGGCCGGGTGGAGAAGGAAGCCACTGGCCGAGCGACTCAGCCTGAAACAGCCGGGACCCGCGTCCGCGTCCCTGTCTACACGCCGGCCGCAGCTGCAGGACGGGCGAGCCAGGCGACTTCCCCGGCAGGAGGTACAGAGGCTGTGCGTGTGTGGGGCTGCTGGCCGGAGGAGGAGGCAAGAAACAACGCTGCCTCTAACGTTATATATTAAAAATATCCATGGTTCTTATGCACAAAATTCCACCGTTGACCTACGAGTATCACCCCTGCCTCCCCAGGAGCAGCCTTAAGATAAAGGTGGTGGTTTTCCTTTGCGAGCTGAGGAAACATCGCCGTCTTTATGGTCTTGGGAACTGCCGGCCACCCCCTCCCCTGCAGCCTCTGCCTGGCCGGCCGCTGGGAGTAGGGGCCGCTCACTCGTGCCTCCGCTTGGAGGGCGGGATCAGGTGCGGAGGCAGGTCGGCGGGCAGCTCGTGACCCTCTAGCTTGACTTTGATGAGGTGGTTGGCCAGGGCGAACTCCTCGTCGTCCAGCAGCCCGTCCCGATCCACGTCGGCCAGCTTCCAGATCTTCCCCAGCACCGTGTTGGGAAGCTTGGACTTCACCATCTCCTTCTTGGCGTTGGCGCCTGTGATCTTGCCATTGACGGGCGACAGTGTGTAGAAGATCTCGTCGTAGGTGGGCTTGTCCTTGCCCACCACCCACTCGACGTCGTCGATGCCCTCGCCGGCCCCCTCGCCGTAGCCGTGCCCGAAGGGCCCGTTCATGGTGCCGTCGAAAGCACCGCCCTTCACGACCTGGGCAGGCATCAGGGACTCCTCCTGGCGTACAATCACCATCAGCCGGGCGATGTCGTTGGCCAGCATGTCGTCCACCGTGTCCAGCAGCTTGGGCTTCAGGGCCTGGAACTTGCTGAAGTCCTGGGTCTGCAGGAGCTCCTGTGGTGGGAGTGGAGGAAGGACAGGGTTGGGTCGGCCCCTCCCGGGCTCCGGCACGGAGGGTGCAGCAAGAGTTCCCGAGCAGAAAGATCTGGCTCCGCGTCACGGCCCCAACCACTTAACATCTTGGCTCCCCCTTCTCTAAGTCGGAGGTAAAAATAGTCCCCTCCGTGCAGGACTGTGGTGAGGATTAACTGGGAGGAGGCTGGGGTGCCTGGCGCAGCCCCGCCCTCCCCCTCCCCCTCCGGGTGAGTCACCACATTCCCCTGTGAGGTGTCACGGACTGGGTCAACTTCTCCGATGATCGGGGTGGGGCGCCGGTGATTAATCGGGCCGCTTTCACGTTGGGAGGCCCCGCCCCATGGAGCCGGGGTTCCCTCCAGAACCACCGCCCCAGTGCCCCAGCCGTACCCACTCCCATCCGAGGGGCAGCCGTACCTGCATCTTGCGGAGGCTGGGGAAGTCGCCGGGGGAGATCTGATGCTCCCGCTCAACCTTCTGGTAGATCTCGCCCAGGTTGTTCACCAGCTCTTTCTTTTTGCTCTCTTTACCGAAGACATTGGGCATCTCCTTCTTGAGGGAGCTGATGATGTAGGCGTGGACCTGTGAAGACAGAGAAGGGGTGGGTGTCGGGTGCTTCCTGGACACCTTGTTGGGAGCGTGGCCTGCACCTGTGCCGCCCTGCAAAGCTGGACTGTAACCCGGGACAGCTAAGCACAGCCGCAGCCCAAAGCCCGTGTTCTTACCATTTCTCGGCACGCACAGCCCTCCCCGATGGCTCCTCTGCACATCAGAGACACCGAGCGCATTCCTACCAAGCCGGGCAGAGCCGTGCCATCCTGCTTATACAAGTCTGTGGATGCGGGTGCCATGAACTCCAACACGGCCTGAGTTAAGCCCCACTTTATCATCTTGACAGCCTCGGGGATGACTAAGGGTTAGGAAAATCCCACAAGGCTTTCCCCAGATGTTTCAGGCTTTACGCAGTACCTTGGGTAGACATCTGCCAATGAAGGGTGGCACATCCTTCCCTTCCCCACAGCGGGCCAGTAACTCTGGCAACCTGGCAAAGGCACAGCCCTCAAATCCCTCTGCCTTGCCAAGCAACGTCCTGCCGAGGAGGGCTGCAGCCAGCCAGCCTCACACCCCCTTCTCCCAGACTGCCAGCTCCACCCCCCAAAAAACCTCTCCGCTGGCCTGACCTTGTCTGCCGTGGGCTGCGACCTGGCTGAGAACTGCCCCAGGGAAGCAGGCTGGTCACAGAGTCACAGTCACAGCTCTGCCCATCACAGGCCAGCAGAGAGAGCGACTCAGTCCAGGAAAAGGAAACAGTCTCAAAACAGCAGGTGCAGGACAAGATTGGAGAGGCTGGGGCTTTCCAGGCAGGGTGACTCAATGTGCCCAAGGGCCACGCGATTATACACCATCTCTGTAAATGAGCAGGCAGGGCCTGAAATCGGCCCTTTGTTCCGTCCTGGAGGGAGGCTGAGCGATGAGAGCACTGGAAGCCCTGCCGGGAGAGGGGCTGGAGGGGAAGGAGGGGAGCTGTGCTGCCCTGAGGCTGAGCAGAGGCTGGACTGGAAAACAGGAGGCCAGTCTCTCCTCCACTCACCACCTCTTCCCCTTCAGCTCAGGACATCGCTTGGCCCTTCGAGGCCAGGAGCCAGGTATGTGGATTTTCTCATGGGCTCCTTTCTCAGAACCAGTTCCACTCATCAGGAAGCTTCCAGAAGTGAGATATCTACAGAAACGTGCAGCCCTGTGCCCTCCAGAGCAGGGTGCGGGCATCTTTACTTTGCACACAGGTCACCAGGGGACTGTGTCCAAATGCAGATTATGGTCCAGTAGGGCAGAGGTGGGGCCTCAGAACCTATGCTTCTAGTGAGTTCCAACCTGCTGGTCCTGGAGCACTTTGGGTAACCACAGAGGAGACACAGCCGGGGGTGAAGGATGCAGGGTCACTTCTTGTTATTCAGGCCAGGGGGCACCCAAAGCCACCTGACTCCAGCCCTCAAGACAGTGTAGGGTGCCCTGGGCCACTGTGTTTGGCCCATGGCAGAGTGCCAGAGCCTCTGGGCTACACAGAAGGGAGCCTCACAATGCAGTACTATTCAAAATCGTGTCCTAAGGGGACGTGCTCTGCTCCTCAGTGTTTGAAGGGCCCACCGGCGGCATTACCCTTCCTTCCCCAGCCCCAGCCCCCCCGGGGTCCCGCTGAAGTGCTCGGCCAGGCACCGAGACTCCAAACTCCTGAGCAATTCAGATGCTGTCCACAGGTGCCAGCAGGCCCTGTGCTTCCATGGAAGAGTAGGGATGGTTTGCAAGGCCTCTGGGCCAGAGGCCATCAGCGCTCTCCCTGGGCCCGCAGGTTTGCGCCCCATCTCTCCACTAACTACCTCCTGTCTCGGCCTAAGCATCGTCTCCCGCCCGAGGCCCCCCAGGCTAGCCCACCCTCCCAGGACAGCTCATCCCAGGCCGATCCCGAGACAATACAAATAAATCGTACTTTCTTTTTCTTTATGTGTTCTGCTTTCCCCTGTACGGCTGACAAGTGCTAGGAGGGTGGGGACCTGTCAGTCCCCACTGCGTCCCCAGCACCCAGCACATGCTGCGTGCACTCCAGTGCTCGGCAGACCTGGGGGGAAACGGATGAGCCCTCGAGCAGCATCCCCCCCACTCTCCACCCCCCAGGCTGCCCCCGGCACAGGGGTACCTTCTTATCTGACGCTTATATGTGCTAAAAAGAATCTCAGGAAAAGGCTGCTCCCACCGGGGCACAAGAGGACGGGTTCAGACAAGGCGTGGCACGGTGCAGCCATGGGTCTGCAGGGCTGGGTCTTGGGCATCCAATCCCGGGGCCCCGAGTGGCCATCCCAGAGCCCCCTGGGGCTGCGTTCCCAGCCTGGGTTTACCTTGGCCAGCCGCGCCCGCTTGATCAGGTCATTGAGCTTCCTGAGGGCGGCGTTGCGGGGCAGAGACTGGATGTCTTTGAAGAGGTCCTGCTCCTCGGCCTCGAAGAGCTTGCGGTTGTCGGGGATGAGGAGCGGGTGGGACCAGAAGGAGCCGATGTACACCCTGACCACCTCGGGGGTGTTGATGATCTTCCCCAGGGACCACATGAGGGCCCCGTAGACCCGCATCAGCTGCTGGGTCTCGATCTGGTCGGCCTTGTTCAGCACCACGCGGATCTTGTCCTCGTGGTTCTTGAGCGCCTTGATGACTTCCGAGAACTCGTCGGAGATGTCCAGCTTGTGGGCATCAAAGAGCAGGATGATGCGGTCCACCCGCTCAGCGAACCACTCGAGAACGGCCGCAAAGTCGTAACCTGCGGGAAGAGAAGGGCGAGTTGGGGGCGCCAGGGGCCAGGTGGTCCGATGGCTCCCGTGCCTGACTTGGCCTGGTACTTCTCAGCCTGGGGTCATTTAAATTTCCAGAATGTACTTCTGTGGACAGCCCAGTGCCCTGAGGGCAGGTTCATCAGGCCTCCCCTACTTCCGTACCCACCGTGGTGACACCCTCACCCACACAGCACCTGGCACGAAGAGGCACTTAACGAATAAATAATGCAAGGGAAGTCACAAAGTCCACGCTCTAAAGTGGGTCGAACTACGGCAAGAGTGAGGAGGAGACCCCAGCAGCACAGCTCAACACCGGGCGGGAAGAACAGATTTGGGGGCTGTTGGCTGGGTGCCCCTGCACAGCAGCGACAGTTAACAGCAGTAAGACGACCTACAACTGCTGCTTGTCCGGTGCTATGTGCTGGGCTCCCTGTTCTGCAGGACTCTCATTCATTCCCTACAAGTTACAGCTCGGGGGCCAGATCTGGCTCACTACCTGTTTTCAGAAATAAAGCTTTACTGGAACACAGCCGGCTCATCTGTACTCTCTGGCTGCTTCTGAGCTACAAGAGCAGAGCTCAGTTGTGGCAGAGACCATGAGGCCCCCAAAGCCGAAAATTTAACACTCTGACCCTTAGAGAAAACGTTTGCTGACCCCTGCTCTACAGGCCTATTAAGTACTGCAAACCACCTCCCCTTTCTAGGTCTTAAACGCTTCTCTAAAATGAAGCGACTGGACTAAGCTCCAGCTCCCAACTCTATTCTGTGCTGTTTCCTGCCAACAATTAAGGCCGTTGGTGAACTGGCCGTCTGCAGCAGGACTGCTGACAGAACTGTCTAGTTTTAGCTCGATTCACGGCCCCCCAGCTTAAAACTGCATATCCCAGCCTCTCTGCAGCAGAAATGAAGAAGCAAAGAAAAGGTGCACCAGCCCTTTGTCCTCTTCTCCCTTCCCAAGGACTGGAATGCAGGTGTGAGGGCAGGAGCTGGAATAACCACCCTGGGTTCAGGATGGCCTTGGACCATTGTATTTCACACAAACTATCAGATACCTGATTTAAAAGCCCATGGATTTGTGGGTCTCTGCAACAGTGGTTTAATTTGTAGCCTATTTTATAATTATGCCACCCCAAAGTGTTTCCACTTCTTGCACTGTCCCCAGAGGAAGAGAAAATTCTGTTTCTCACCTTTTGAGACTACTAAGGAATAGTAGACCATGTGGAAACAATGGCCCAAGAGTCTTTGGGAAGCTTGGGTCCCAGCCCCCAAGCCGCCATCTCTCTGGGTGACTCCGGGCAAGTCCCCTTTTTCCTCACCGGCAGGCCACAGGACAACCCCAATGCAGGCTGGCCCTCTTAGGAACCACTGCGTCCTTGCCAGAGCACAGTCATGCCCCTGAGAAGGAGCCAGAGAGCCACTCCTATAGAGAAGAGCCTGGGACGCTGCCCAGAAGCAGGCCAAAACCAACCCTCCACCGCCACCAGGCTGGGATTTAGACATGCCTTCTCTAGATGGCAGGAAACAGAAAAGCAGCAGGTAGAGGGCAGACCAAAGAAAAGGACCAAGTGTCAACAAAAGGCCCAGAGTGACCCAAGGAGCCACGGGGAGGGCAGCCCTCACCGCCCCTCTTGTAAGGCGTGGGCTGAGCCATCCCGCCAAGCCTCCGGGGCTGAATGGGAGTCCACAGACAGCCCACGAGGCCACCTCCACTCCGGCCGGAACACCCCCCGTGTGGGGCGTGCCTGGGGTGAAGCTGTGCCTGGTTAGACAAACATTCCAGCCACCCCGTCCCCAGGTCCAAGTGGGCTCCAGAGCTGTCTGTGCGCCTGAAGCCGCAGCCTTGCAGGCCTCTCCCTGCACCCAAGCACTCAGAAACAACACAGGCTTTTAGTAAGAAAGCCCTGGATTTAACTCCCAGCTCCAGCCACTGACTCTGTGACCCCAAATTCTTAACTTCGGAGTTAACACTTTTTCTTCTGTAAAAGTCAAATAATAATTCCTCCTCCTAAGATCGCAGGGAGGATTAAATGAGGTGACACGTTCCCAGCACAGGCCCCAGCACCAGAGCGACACCCGTGGGTCAGGCAGGCCCAGGATGGGGAGAAGAGGCAGGGCCCCCTGGAACGAGGGCTGAGGGGCTGGGGCTGCATCACTGATCAGAAACTAAGGTGACAAATGATCAGCCTGGCTCTGAGGCTGGAGGCCAGTGTTGTCCTCATGGCAAGACACCGAACCTCAAGGAAAACCCCGAATGCATGGCTTCTGTGGATCTAGCTTGTGGCCTCTCCAGGGCAACCTGTTCCCGTCGCAGCACAGGGGGAAACAGCCTGCTTTTTAAAAAATATTTATTTCTTTTTGGCTGCGCTGGGTCTTCGCTGCTGTGTGCGGGCTTTCTCTAGTTGTGGCGAGTGAGGGCTACTCTTCCTTGCTGTGCCTTGTCTTGTTGCAGAGCACAGGCTCTAAGTGCATGGGCTTCAGTAGTTGTGGCACATGGGCCTAGTTGCTCCGCAGCACGTGGGATCTTCCCAGGGCTCGAACCCATGTCCCCTGCATTGACAGGCGGATTCTTAACCACTGCGCCACCAGGGAAGTCCCTAACTTCTTAACAGCATAGCAGTGGAGTTGGTGGCAGCAAAGCCCCTGTGAACCTGAACTTGAGCCTGGGCAGGGGAGCCATCAGTCTTCCAGAGGCCCATGCAGACAAGGGAAATGGCCGGGCTACCAGATTCCCCACACTCAGAGGACGTGGGAAGGCAAGGAGCAGGGGCCAGGTTACTCCTACGCCCGCCACCAGCCACCACCAGGCTGCTGGTTCCAAAGTACAAGGTCCCTACGTCCCTGGACACAAGGAGCAGGCCGAGGGACACGGGCAGGGAGCAGGGCCAGCCCGGCCTCGCCGCCACCGCCTTTTATGGCCGGCTCTGGGAATGGCAGCTCTGGGAACGGCAGGTCAGCGCTGAAAAAACGATGACTCAGGAATGAACCGCTGCTCTCAGCAACAATGAGGCTCAACTTCTCCCCTCGTCAGACTGTTTGTCCTCAGACCACCGCAAGTTCAAACCGCAGATTCACACAGCTGGGGAGGCGGCAATGCTGAAACCGAGGCACTGGGAACAGGGGCGCCCTGATGTGCTGGGCTCGAGGCCAAGTTAGCTTTGGCCAGGGAGTGAGGACTGCATGCAGGGAGCCGAGGTCACCACCCCCCCACCCCGACTCCACCCAGTGTGGCCTCACTCCTCCCATCCCCCAGTGGCGGCGGTGGGGGGTGTGTGTGTGTGTGTGCATATGATGGGGGGAGAGGAGGGGGAGGGGGAGGAGGAGAGAGAGGAGGAGCCTATGAATGAGGTACCGGGTCCACGAGCCCCCAGCCAGAGCGAGCGCCCCGCACGGCCCTGCCTGCAAACCCAGTTACTCACCAACACCTCAAGTTGGAGCCAACAGAGCTAAGCCCATTTTTTTGTAGGTGAATGAAATTTCCTGTTTATATGGAAAGTGCTCACACTTTTGGGGAGAGAGAGCCGGTGGCTGGCCAGGCACGCCCACAGGTCATGCAGAGGGTCGCAAGGCTCAGGCTCGTGCGATGTCATCACAGGTGGAGGACCATGTCCTACCACATGGCCGCAGCCTCCCCAGGCCCACGTGACACCCCTCAGCCCGCCAACCCCTCACTCGGCCCGCGTGTCTCCACAGGCAACAAAGGCTGGACTGACCCACATCTGCAGCACCGAGAGAGCATCGACCGAGTTCCCACACTGGCCAGGCAGCCCAGCGGCCACCATCAGCCTGGGGCTCGGCGGCAGGTGACGAGTGCAGGGACCAGGGACACATCCAGAGAGGAGCATCCCGCCCCCAGCACTGCCCCAGGCACTGGGCCTTCAGGCTCTGGGCCAACCTAGAGGTTGGCCTCGGCGGCAGGACCAGGCATCAGACATCACCTAATGCATGGCAACTCCTCGGCAGAAGCAGGAGGGCACGGGCGCCCGGTGACGAAGACACCACAGCCATGCACCAGGTGCGGACGCCATGCTGCAGCTTCATCCGCCTCGGGAGGGGCAGTTGTGAGGTGCGGACACCCACAAAGGACACAGACAACACAGCCGGAGCAGGTTAACTGGAGAGAAAGGGCTGACCCTGCGACGGGAGTAAAAGCCAGCACTGATAAGAGACAAGCTCTGGCTCGGAAAGTTCTGGGACCTTGAAGACATTATGAAATGATGAAATAAGCCAGTCACAGGGGATGATTCCACTGGTATAGGCTCCTCCTCTCTCTCCTCCTCCCCCTCCCCCTCCTCTCCCCCCATCATATGCACACACACACACCCACCCCCCACCCCCCCTGCCGCCACTGGGAGACAGAAAGTAGAACGGTGGGGGCCAGGGGCTGCAGAGGGGGAGAGAAGTTGTAGCTTGATGGGGACAGAGTTTCAGTTTGAGAAGAGAAAAAAAGTTCTGGAGGTGATGGTGGTGATGTTTGTACAACAATAAGAATGTACTTAATGCCACTGAACCGTGCACTTAAAAATGGTTAAAATGGGGCTTCCCTGGTGGCGCAGTGGTTGAGAGTCCGCCTGCCGATGCAGGGGACGCGGGTTCGTGCCCCAGTCTGGGGGGATCCCGCGTGCCGCGGAGCGGCTGGGCCCGTGAGCCATGGCCGCTGAGCCTGTGTGTCCAGAGCCTGTGCACCGCAACAGGAGAGGCCACAGTAGTGAGAGGCCTGCGTACCGCAAAAAAAGAAAAGGTTAAAATGGTAAATCTTACGTTATGCATATTTTACACGGGCTGTGTAGACGGGACGCCCAAGCCTGCCTCTCACCTTGGCTCTGTTCCCACCAAGCCTCCTGCAGGGCCCAGGTGCTCCAGGGGTCCTGCCTCTGCAGTGCTGGCTGCCCTCCTCACCGGGTCTGCCTTCCCACCCTCCGACACCGAGGTGAAGGGGGAGCAGTTGTGATGTGTCCTCGCCCTAGCCCAGCACCCTCCAAACACAGGTAGTTGCGGTAGTGGGGGAAACGCTGCTTCAGACATTCCAGAAGTTTCTAGAATGCAAACAATAGAGGGTTTGTCTCCAATCGACTTTTGTTTCCTGCCATTCAACCTGCGTGGGCCTCTGCGTTTCTTGCCACGGCTCCCATCACCACGCTTAACCCGTGCCGGGGCCAGGAGGAAGGGGTGCAGGAACGCAAGAGAGATTAAAGAGCTAAGAATCTACACCGTGAGGACTTGTTCTGAGCTTCCTTAAGCTAACGTTCTTAAGGGAAGGACCCTTCTAGAGGCACAGAGGTTGGGAGAAAGGGGCCTCCCACGTCTAGGCAGTTACCCGAGAGAAAGTGAGAAATTGGGACTTTCCTGGCAGTCCAGTGGTTAAGACGCCACACTTTCAGTGCGGGGGGACGGGTTCAAGCCTTGGTCAGGGAACTAAGGTCCCACATTACACGAGGCGCGGCCAAAAAAAAAAAAAAAGAAGAAAGAAAGAAACAGAAATTAAAATTTGTACTCTACACGAATGTTTATAGCAGCTTTATTCAAAACTGCCCCAAACTGGAAACCCAGATGCCCCTCAATAGGAGAATGGATGACAAGTTATGGTACATCCGTATCACAGGGTACAACAGCTACAAAAAGGAATGAACGGCAGACTCTCAAAGAAAAGATGAACCTCAAAAGCACATGCTGGGCTTCCCTGGTGGCGCAGTGATTGAGAGTCCGCCTGCCGATGCAGGGGACACGGGTTCGTGCCCCGGTCCGGGAAGATCCCACATGCCGCGGAGCGGCTGGGCCCGTGAGCCATGGCCGCTGAGCCTGCGCGTCCGGAGCCTGTGCTCCGCAGAGGGAGAGGCCACAACAGTGAGAGGCCCACATACCGCAAAAAAAAAAAAAAAAAAAAAAAGCACATGCTAAGTGCAAGACAGACACAAAAGGCTTCACACTGTCTGATTCCATTTCTGACATTCTGGAAAGGCACAACTTTAGGGGCAAAGATCAGTGGTTGCCTGATGAGGGACTACAAAGGGGTGAAGGGGACTTCCTGGGGTGATGGAAACTCTGTATCTTGGCTGTCGTGGTGGTTACACGACTGGTGCATTGGGTGAATTTTACCGTATATAACACAGATCTCAATAAATCTGGCCTAGAAATCAGCAACAAAGGACGGGGTGGTGGGGGGCAGCGGCAGGGGAGACCAGGGGGAAGGGCAGAAGGACTCTGGAATCAGGCCTGAACCTTCTACTCTCCGAGCCTCTGTTTCTTCAACTGCAACGTGAAGATGGCAGGTTTCCGCTGTGTGAGCGAGTGAGTGCCTGGCCCACTGTAAGTGCTTTGTAAACGTTTGCGGTCCTTTACTCACAGGATTTGTATTTGGGCCCAAGAAGCTCAGATTCCGATGGGTGTGTAGGCAACGACGGCTTCTAACGCGTGAAGAATGCCTCGTACCCCAAATATAAACCGAGCGTTTGCAGGCGCTCAGGCAGCTGCCAGGGAACAGGTGGGGCGCCAGCAGGGGCTGGTCCAACCTCCCGCGGGCAGAGCGGCCAAGAGCTGGACAGGGGCAGTGGGGGGGCTGGTGGGGAGGCGACGAGAGGAAGGCCCTGAGGAGGGTAGCTGTGCGGAGGCTGGGCCCCCACCAGAGGAGGTCCTGGAGTCTGAAGGGAAGCCCCTGCTGAGCCAACGCTTCCCCCTCTTCCAGCTTCCACGAGCTGTTATTCAGAGAAAGGTCTTCCTCATCAAAGTCTGAGAATCGCTGGGTTTTTCAGTGTACTTTAATTCAGCTGACATTTGTTGGACACTGAACTGGGCAGTGGGCACTAGGGTAGGAGCTTATTAACACACGTAAATTCGTGCAATTGTCGACAAGAACCAAGAGGCTGGTACTGCTCTTCCTGTTCTATTGATGCGGCTCCCAGGGGTGCAGCAACTCCCTAGGGCCCCCAGCTCCTAAGTACTGATCTGGGACTCGAACCTCTGTCGTCACCTGTGCTAAGGGTGCTGGGAACCCAGGAGGGACGCAGGGCTCAGCCTTGTGCTCGGCCTTGCACAAGGCTTTTAAGGCAGCCTCATGGAGCCATTCTCTGGGGTGCAGAAAACCCTCGTGAAACGCTGGCATGGAGGGCTTTTAGGGCTGGGGCATCTCAGGAGGTGGTCAGCAGGAAGGGACACCTGTGGGTCAGAGGGCTCCAGGTTTGGGCCAGGGAGCCCCTACCCGACTGTTAAGCCAGATGGCTCCTGAGCTTGGATGGAGCCTGGGATCCAGGGATAGTCAGCAGGGGGGACAACCCAGGGGAACGGCCAGCCATAGCCAGGGCTCCTAAGGTCTGTCCATGGATGGCTGGGGGGGCAGGGGTGGGAATTTCCAGCTGGAGGCAGAGAATAGGGAGGAAAAAAGCAGGTCTCAGCTCTGCTGTTCAAAGCCCTGAATCTCAGGCCCATTTCTGGACTGGGAGTCTGATCTCGGGCGGGGAGAGAAGCAGTGTGGCCTCTGGGCATCCCGGGAGAGCTGAGCCCGGCACAGCACCGGCCTGGCAGGGCTAAGGGCTCTTCCGAGCCAAGCTCTCGGAGCTCCTCAGCCCAGAGCACCGGTCTTCAGCACACTGAGGCGTGAGCACGGACTGTGCTGGGTTCAAATCCCAGCACCAACTTGTGCTAGCCTATGTCCTCTTGGGCTACTTAACTTTGCAAAGCCTCCGTTTCCTCATCTGAAGAGGAGCAGCTTCCTCACAGATGCAGCTGCTGCGATAAGCGAGTGGGGCTGGTTCGCATGGCAGAGGCCAGCAGAGAGCCAGGCATGAGGCTGGCTGGGCTCCGTCTCCTAGTCCCAGCTGAAACAACTCGACCTTGCTGACTCGACTCCCATGGGGGAAAATGAGGCCCAAAAGTTACAGCTCAGCTCACAGCCTCGCAGTGACAATGGCGGGGGTGCCCCGGCCAGGCCCCTGCCCCCGGGCTGAAGCTTCCATCAGAGAGCCTCCGGCCGCTGCCCACAGAGGACCCACATGGGAAGACCTGCTCCCTCCCAGGTCCTGCCACGACTGGGCCGGCGGCCGGCAGCCTGGGAGCCCAAGGCACCAGCTCCGCCGGGCCCCAGCTGCCCTCTGGAATGCCCTTTATCACGGGCAGCATCCAAGAATGAACACTGTCCCCGCAGGTCACCTTTCTCTGCTGACACAAGAGAACTTTATCTTTAAAGGCACTCAGGAGATGAGCACAACGGGGAGGCGCAGCCCAAGACCCCACAGAGGCTCCTACTCTTCCCTGGAGCAATTCTCAGGGGTCTCTTGCAGAGCCTTGGGTGTATCCTGACTGCTTTGTGCCTGCTCAGGCCTTACCTTATCTTTCCACACAGTATTTCCTGCACACATTAGGCACCATGGGGAAAGGGGAAAAAGTCAGGAGGGGCTAGGCAGAGAGGGTGGGAACTGGAAGTAAATGTAATTAGTGACACTAACGTCTACGCAGCCTCCAGAAGGATGCTCTGCTTCCAGGGAATGAGGTCGACAGACCACAGAAATGCATGCCGCTTGCCCAGGACACACATTTTCTGTTGGCCCAATGTTTTTGAGAGGGAAACACCTGCCTTCCATACCGTCAGCAAAGGGAGCAGAGAGGTGGCCGCCAGGGAGCCTGGAACACATTGTCCTACTCTGACTTCCTCTGCCAGGTGACATGGGACCTTTGCAATGACAGATGAATGGGGTCTCCAAGAAGGAGAGACCTACCCCTTCTGTGTCCACCTGGAGAACACCACCCCAGAGGCCACACCCAGCACGTCTAAGAGGTACCGCCCCATGGTCTTTCTTCTCCACTGATAAAACGCTGACTCCAAACACATCCCACGGTAAATCCCAACTTGGTAACTGTTAGTAGAACACTTTACACCAAGACCTCCAGGGCTAAGGAAAGATCTCTACTGCACAAGAGGAAAGCCCTCCTCCAATGAGAGTGATGCACTTGTCTTTAAGCCAACCTCCTTCTTCCTGCCCATGATGGGTGGGGGAAGGTCCCTGGCTGCCAGGGACCCAGAGGGGCCACACTGTAAGGGAGCAGGGTTGCGGGGGAATACAGGCAGTCTCCCGCTGGCTTCCTCCTCCGAGTATCTGCCATCTACATGGGTAACTTGCGGGCCAGGACTGTCTGGTCCCCACCAGTGAGATGCACCCTGCATCTGACTGGAGAGCACGCTGAGGCACTGCTCTGGTGCCTGTCCCACAGAGAGCAAGTTTGGACACCACTGCCTGCCTTTCTACTAATGCGGTAAGGAAGCAGAGGGAAGGGGAGGCAGGGGAGGGAAACACCCCAGCACTCCCAACTCCTCAGTCTGCTGAGACTAAGGCCCCAGGCTGAAGTGTCAAAGACAGCCCAGCAGGGGAACTTCACAGCACTGGTGGAAAACTGCTGTTTCTGAGTTCAACAGGGGCCATAAGGACCCTAAGGCTTTCCCTCAAGTACCTTTATGTATTTATTTATTTTTAAAATTTATTTTTGGCTGCGTTAGGTCTTCGTTGCTGTGCACGGGCTTTCTCCAGTTGTGGCGAGCGGGGGCTACTCTTCGTGGCGTTGTGTGGGCTTCTCACTGCGGCGTCTTCTCTTGTGTGGAGCATGGGCTATAGGCGCACGGGTTTCAGTAGTTGTGGTGCACGGGCTCTGTAGTTGTGGCTCGCGGGCTCTAGAGCACAGGCTCAGTAGTCGTGGTGCACGGGCTTAGATGCTCCGCGGCTTGTGGGATCTTCCCGGGCTAGGGCTCGAACCCGTGTCCCCTGCATTGGCAGGCGGATTCGTTTTAACCACTGCGCCACCAGGGAAGACCTCCCTCAAACACCCTAACTGCCAGCTCTGAAGGATATAAGGAGTGTGGCATTTGGGGGAGGATAAGCCTCTTTTTATGAGCTATTATTGTCCCTTATCCAAAGATGTGTTCACATCAACTGACCTATCTGATCTGATAGCTCCCAGTTGGGAGAACTCCTCCCCAGCGTATTCCCCCAGGTCATTAAAGACATAACTCTACAGAGCCTCAAAGAGAGTCCCTCCAGGATAGCTCAATCCTGGAGGTAGATGGAGAATAAATTCCCTTTTGTGGGTCTTTCTCTTTAAGAGTAACTAATTCAGGGACTTCCCTTGTGGCGCAGTGGGTAAGAATCCGCCTGCCAATGCAGGGGACACGGCTTGAAGCCCTGGTCCGGGAAGATCCCACATGCCGTGGAGCAACTAAGCCCGTGCGCCGCAAATACTGAGCCCACGTGCCACAACTACTGAAGCCCATGCACCTAGAGCCCACGCTCCACAACAAGAGGAGCCACCGCAAAGAGAAGCCCGCGCACCGCAACAAAGAGTAGCTCCCGCTTGCCGCAACTAGAGAAAGCCTGCGCGCAGCAATGAAGACCCAATGCATCCAAAAATAAATAAATAAAATAAACAAATTTATTAAAAGAAAAGAGTAACTTGTTCAGATTTTCTAGCCTTGCTCTGGCAAATGACAAGGCAAAAGCCTTGTTTATCAGGCATTTTCTTAAAACCAGGTTAGAACAATAACAGCAGTAAGAAAGAAAAAACTGGCCCTTGCCTCCCCTAGAAGTGTCATTATCATCAGGGTGGAGAACATAAAAGTTTAAACCAGATTGAGAGACAGAGAGCAGTTTCAGTATGCTCTGATGCAATCCCCTATTGGCAGGGGCCCACAAGCCGGGGGAAAAAAAGAGAAGCAGGGTTTCTCAGCACTGAAAATGGGGCCCCCACCCCCTCACAGCCTCAGCAGAGACACACTGCCTCCCAAATCTCAGGCTGCTGGCTTCAACTGCAAAGCTCACTAATGCTGGGCGGCCCGGAGGGAAAGGGGGTACAGGAGAGATTTGCAAGTTAATGATAAACAAATCTGGCCACTTGTCCTCAACCCCCTGAGTCTGATCTCGTTTCATTTTTACATTTGCAGCTGCAGGCTCCACTCTTAGCCGGCCCCCATGCTCCTCCCAGAGAGCATTCAGGCGCGAGGCTCCCCTCCCTTCTACAAAAAGGGGCAGTGGCAGAAATATAACCCAGTTCAGGTGCATCCTGAACCAGATCTTTAGAAAAGCTTGGCACACTCAAGACAGGAGTTTACGCAACTAGAATGGGCCTGATGCACTAATACTCCGCATGAAAACCTTACGCCACGCGCGGCACCCAGGGAGGCTACTGATGACCAGCATCTAAGCAAATGTAAACACATTTCCAAGGCCCAACATGTTTAACAAATTCCTGCTAGCTTCTCCTTTTGGCTGTGGCTCTTTCAAGTCAAACTGTTCTCTCACAGTCCTGCCGGACCCACTAGGAATTTATACAGCTCTGGGAGGCAAAGCTTTTAAACACAAACTAAGGTGAGTGAGCCCCAGGGGAGCCAGGGGCTCATTCAGAACAGCAATGCTGGCTGAGGTATCTGAAGCCCAGACACGGAGCAATCTCCTGGGACCTCAGGGCCAGCCAGGATCCTGCCTTCCTTTCCAGAAGGCCCCAGGGGCTGGGAAGCTTGAAAACCACATAAAACTGGCTGTTGTCTCACCCTGACGGCTCTTGTAACCTCAGCAAAGGGAACCAAGGAAAAAGTAAGCTCCGGCCCCCACTGGGCTTGGCGTACCACGCAGATACAAGGCTGATGTAAAATGGGTTCTCACTTGGGCTGGGAGAGACTTGGGCAGCATTTGGTCCGTGTCACAGACGTCAGATGGAAGTCGTCTGACTACACCAGGTGCCCTGGGCTGTGTCAGAGCCTGTTTACCTCTGCTGATGCGCTGTTTCTCTCCAGACAGGATCCCGGGAGTGTCGATGATGCTTATGCTGTCCAAGACCGGGTTGGGCAGCTGGGCGCACATGAACCTGCACGAGAGTAAGAGCCCAGAAGAGAGATGTCAAGACTCGGGTATCGCTGCTCGAGATGGGACAGCAGTGACTTCTGTACTCCTTCGTCTCCACCTCTGGCTTCCTTTCCAGAAGAAAGGAACGGAAAGGAGGTTTTCTATTGTCTTAAGTTTCCAGGGGTGGGAATTCCCTGCGGTCCAGTGGTTAGGATTCTGCACTTCCACTGCAGGGGGCACGGGTTCCATCCCCGGTCAGGGAACTAAGATCCCGCAAGCCACAAGGCCAAAAAAAAAAAAAAAAGTTTCCAGGGGTGACCAGCAAATTGCATATATTGTTTTAACTGGGAATCCAACCAGCAGGCTCCAACTGACCCACATCAACACTTCCCTCACTTAGCTTTTCTCCCAGAGCCCGAGAATTCAACTTTCAAGTTGCTGACGTGTTAGTGAAAACTGCACAAGCCTAGGGTCACCATTCAATTGCAGAAGGAATAGAGAAGAGTGACAACTGAGACCTTGGAATTCCATATTAAAATTTTCAACCGCTTGGCTAGATTTCCACGTTGCAAGAGATGGTCCTGTCCTACTGCTGCTGGGACCAGCCCTCCCTTCAACCCAGCTGCTCAGGTGAAGGGACTGCAGTGGGCAGCCGCTGACAGCCAGGGGACCACGCAGGCTGGTACATGGTGGGGCAGGGAAATACAGACACCATTCTCTCAACGTCAAGGCAGAAGGAGGAAAAACAGAGAGGCTGGCAACTCACGGACCACGGCTCAGCTGTGTGTGCCTGAGTTCCCACCGAGTTTAGAACAGCCCAGAACAACAAGGGCTATCCCAACCGATAGCAGAGATTCTTGACTGGACACAGAAAAGGCTCCTTTAAAAACTTCTCTGGAAAAGGTATTGTGAGCAAAGAAAATACTGACCCATTGTCTAGGAATCTGCCATGACTAGCTTCCCCTTTTGGTCCCACACCACAAGTGACCCGCGGCCCAGAGGCGGGGGCAGCTGGCCAGGGTGAGAGGTACTGCCTGCAAGCACAACAGAGCAGAAGCAGCTGACCCGCAGGATGAAGAAACCTTGGACCTCATCCTCACCGTGCCAGCAGCAGAGCACGTGTGCTGTAAAGAACTGCACGACCTGGGGCTCCTGCTGGGGAAGGAGTCAGCGGAGAGAAAACCAAAACAAGACGACTTGGCTCTGAGAAGCAACATACATAAAAATGCCTTGTGAAGGGCCTTGTAAGTTAACATCTCAGCGGATCGGGTGCTCTGCAAAGCCCGGGGAGTGAGGCCGAAAATACGAGAGGGAGCAGGCAGTACAGATGCATCCTATCCTGTTTCCTCACCAACAAGGACGCACAGATTTCATCTTGAGCTACAAGTTACCAGTTACGCGATGAGTTTACGCAGGATACTCTTAGGATACCGTGGTTGCGCCCTGCCTCCTGCTCTCTCTGATTCTAGCCTTAGAGCAGCCACTTAGGGGGAAGAGGCCGGAAAGTCCAGTCCATGATTCAACGAGTCTCTTTAAGAGTGCGAGAGAGGCTGTGTCAGCCACTGAAAAGCCCCCTTTGTGTGCCCCGGCTGGCTGGGCGGCGCTGGTGTACTACACAGGCTGACACAGCTGGGGGCCTCAGCTCCAGTGCAAACCCACACCCCAACCCTTGGCTGATGGGGCCCCTTCCGGCAGGGCCATTCATTACTAGTGTTCTGGGACCCTCTGGAGATGAAGTGGGGCAGAAGGAAATAAAAGTGTGGCTCTCGGGTCCTGTGGCACTGGCATCGTCAGGATGCCTCTCTTCGACCCGGCACCCCTGAAATGCTCTTTTTTTCAGGGGGAAGCAGCAGGAGCTGGTAACTGGCTGCACAAAGGCAGACAGTTGGCACTGCATTCACCGGCTCGCGAACTCGACAAATCAGCTAGGCTCTGGGAGCCGCCGTTTCCTGAATGAGGTAGGGGTTGCCTAGCTGATATCTAAGATCCCTCCCAGCTCTGAAACTTTAGGTCTCTAAATTCAGAAAACAGGTCATACGCCCATTTCTCCTTACAGAAAAGGTCACCTCTCACAATCAAAAGTGGACACCTAAGGACAGCAGGAGATGTAGCTCCTTCCTTCAAGCTTCCCAAATTTCTCCAGGAAAGCAGACCTAATAATGCTTGGAATTCCCAGCACAGCAGCCAGACTTTCCACTGGACCGTATGGCCCCCACCAGCTGACAGCCAGCCAATCGCCTACCTACAGGCACAACAATTCTCAAACCCCAGTATCCCCTGAGGCGGGCTCCTGGCTAGGAGAGCCCTGCCTCTTCAGGAGTCTCACCCAAAGGGCTTTACTCTGGCCCTGACTCACAAACGCCATCAGCCGTGAAACAGGAAGACAGGTTTAAATGCCTGAGAGAGGCAAAAAGACAACAGAAGACTGCCTGTCTTCTCCGTTAAAGGTCAACTCTGCGCACAGAGGCAGGCCTGGTCACTGGCCTGGATCGAGGGCACGCTGGTCTACCCTGTGCGGCTGGACAGTGTCTGGAAAGGAATGTGATCATACAGGGCGGAGACCTTCTGGAAGGCAAGAGTCAAGGATTCTTTCCTAGGCTCTTCCCCAGACGAGACTTTGAAAGGCATGTGGAGTCACTCCTTGAATGGGGTTTGGCAGAAATGACAAATTTGTGAAGTCCTTTGGTATGTCCCCTGGGGGTGGGGGGAGGGATTTTAGAATCCCCATTGAGCAGGACCTTGGAGTTCCATTAGAGAAAAGTGAACTTGGCTGTAGCACTCCTGAGAGAGGAGGCCAATGCATTTCATTCATAGCATCGTGAAGGTTAGAACCTCGGAGAATTACCCTCATCAGGGTTTTACCCATTTAACTGGGGAAACTGAGGCCCAAGTAGGTTAGGGAACATCCTAGTGAGTCTAAGCAGCCGGAATCTCATTCCAGGGCTCCAGGGCCAACCCCCTGGCAGCACAGACCCTTACCCCTGAAACCCCTAAAGCAGCACGGGAACTTCGGAACTGCCCCTGGGAGAAGTGCTGGTCCTCGCCCTGTCTGCTGCTTCTGCAGGCCGCCCCAAACTCAGCAGGCCACAGCAGATCCTCTCCCACCGGTCCCTGGGGAGGCACAGCACAGCACACGAGCAAAGGGAACGGCTAAAAGTTTCACCGTAGTTTTCCGTGACACTTAAGAAACAGACCCGTGAAGGGAGGGGTGAAGGGGTTGGTTTGAATGAATTAGGTGCGTCCAGGGGTAGTGAGTAGTAGTGAGTCTGGGATCTGCCAGGGGGGTTGGGAGTTAAACCGATAACCTGGAAAATTCTGGGGGGGGGGGGTAGGTGACAGAGCCAGGGGAGCCGGCGACGCGCACTCGCAGACCCCCTCGTAAGGGTTTTCTATGGGGAGCGGCAGGGGACCCAGTCTCAGGGAGTGGTCGCTAAGGGTCTCGCGGGGGCCTCGGAGACAAAGAACAGCGGGGGCGGCGGTCACAGGACGGTCGGGACCCCGGCCACTCCCTCTGCCCCCCGGGTCAAAGGGTGGGTACCTGTTGAGGAAGGCGTTGCCGAAGGCGTTGAGCTTGCGGAAAGGGCGCCGCGGGTCGACGACGAGCGCGTTGCCCGGCACCACGCCCTCAGTGGGGCCATGCATGACCGCGATAAAGGAGTCGGTGGTGGGCTCGGGCCCGATGCGCATCCCGGGGAAGTCCTGCTCGATCAGGTGCCGGATGAAGGTAGTCTTGCCTGTGCTGTACTGGCCCACGAGGAGCACCATAGGCTTGTTGTCGAAGTCAGCGTCCTCCAGCGCGGGCGAGTGGAACTCGTGGAAGCGATAGTGCTCCTCCAGGGGCAAGAGCTTCTGCGCGTATAGTTGCCGCAGCCCCTCGGCCACCGTCTGGAAGAGCTCCGGCTCCTTCTTGCGGCGGGCATCCTTGCTGACCCAGCTGAACATGCTGCCGGAGGCCGGGCTGGCTGCTGCAGGGCAGAGCGGCGGCTGAGAGCCGGGCGAGGGCGAGGAGCCGAAACTGGGCCGGGCCTGCCGGCTGAGGAGCGGCGGGGCAGGGGGCGGGGAGCGGCCCGCACTGCGCAGGCGTACGGCACGGCCCACGGAGCACCCTCTGCGCAGTGGAGCGCGCGCCTCGCCGTGCTCCCTTTATAGGGCCGGGCCGCGCGATCGGGCGCGCGCACCGCAGCCACGCGGGGCCGCGGGGAGTTGGGGAGTTGGGAAGGGGTGAAGGAGGAGCCCCGCCCACGCGCTCTGCGCCACGTCTTCCCCTCCCCCACCTCCCCACCTCCCATTTGCCGATTCCAAATCTCGCGAGCGCCGGTTGTTCCGCTTGCCCCGGCCCGGGTGCCGGGGCAACCGCACCTGTTTCGCCCCGCCCCTTGTGGGACGGCTCGTGGGAGTGCTGCGGCTGGGAAGGCTGGAAGTGAGAGTCCGGAGCGAGGAGGTCCCAGTGTCTGCGCGCCTTCCATACCCGGCGAGACCCCCAGTTAGACACCCCAGTACCCTGAATACGCGCCCCACCTGCAGTTCCCCCAAGAACGGTCCTCCTCCTCCCACTCGCTCAGAATCCCCAGCGCCTCCTGTCTGCACCGCCCTTCCTTGCCTCCTCCTCTCGCCCCTGCTTCTCTGACACTCCCTCTCATCCCCTCATCTTTTATCTGCTTTGGGAGAGGGAGAGACAAGAATGAAGTAGTGGAGGAAGCTGAGGGAGTAGAACATCCAAGGCGGGGTGGTGATTGGGGAAAGAAAGATGGGAAGGGAGGAGGCCGATGGGGAAAGACCAACCAGCAGCAAGAGGCCTGAGCTCCCCTCAGGCCAAGAATTGGGAGATGGACACTAGCAGTGGAGGACACATATGACATATAACATGCGGGGGAAAAGAGATGGCCTCCCTAAAGCTGCATCTGGCGGGGGGATGTGAAGAGGAAGCCGAGAGTTTTGAGGAAGTGAAATCGGAAATTCCCTATGTGGGGTGGAGGGGAAACATGGGGCAACAGTGAAATATTGTGGGAACTTAGGGGGAATTAAAAAACCCAAATACTTCCGCTTTCCTCTCTGGGTCACCACCAGTTATCATGCTTTACTCTGACCTGTTCCTCCTGCCCTTAACCAGTTCCTGGCTGTTCCATTAGGCTCATTCCCCCACCATCATCCCCGGGCACATGTAGGCCCCCTTGGCTGTCCAGGCTGGTGAGAATCTTCAGTGGGTGATGTCAAAGCTTTGGAGACTGGGATTGTTATGTAACCAGTATCAGGACACCAAAGTGCCAGGGGTGGGGGTGGTGGATGCTCATGGACAGATCTAAGGTGCACCTGGGAACTTGGAGACCTCATGTCCAACTTTCTGGCTTCTGGGAAATGTGGGAGCCTTGAGGGCTGGGTGCCTGTTATCAGGGAATAAAGCAGGCTGGTAGTCTAAGAGGACAGAGGGAGGAACTCAAAACAGAATAAGCAGAATATTAGGGGAGCTGAGTCAAGAAGGGGCGAGATGAGAGTTTTGTTGCTGTTGTTTTAATATTTTTTTGGCCGCGCCACGCAGCGTGTGGGATCTTAGTTCCTGGACCAGGGATCGAACCCGCGGCCCCTGCAGTGAAAGCATGGAGTCTTAACCGCTGGACCGCCAGGGAAGTCCCAGATGGGAGGTCTGATCGCCCACCCCTTGTAGGATCAGGTCTCAGTGCCTTCTGAGGGAATAAATCACATTAAACCGATTGCCTTCCCTCCCCCTCCCTGACCATTGGAGAGCAGCTGAGTAATTCCAGCCCTGTCTGCAGTCTTAGGTCCCTGACTTCCTGCTTTTATTTGGGATTTCATTAGTATTCTTTTCATCAATCACAGTAAAACACAGAAGCCATGAGACTCTTTCTTTGGCTTTCTCCTTAAACGGGGATATTGAGACCCCTAGGCAGGGCTGTCACCAGAGGCTATGTGCCAGCTGATGACCAGGAGCCTCCGGCAGGCCCAGTCGAGACTTCCAGGGCCAGCCTTAGAAGTCGAGGGACTTACCTCCTACATGGCACTTTGAAGGGTCCACCCCGGAGATGTAATTTCTGGGATGTTCCAGGGAAGGGCCCGAGGCTGAGGATACTGAAAGAGGTGGTTGTCTAGTGGCCTGAATGAGGGTTCCACAAGTTTGTCCCAGCAGCTCTCATGTTGACCTGCCATGGTTTTCACATCTCCCTAGAGCCTTGTGTGCTGGGAAAACCCAGCCCTAAAAAACTGAAAACAACAAAATGTTCTTGGGTTATTTATAAATGAAACCCAGCCCCTGTTGGTTATGTATGGCTGCTTGAGTTTCTCCAAGGACTCAAGGATTGGAAGAAGGGATTTCTCTCCTTCCTGAGACTCCAGTGGGCGGAAATTTGTTTCCCCAATTTCGCAGAGTTGGCACCTAGGTCCTGGGCAGCTTCCATATCTAGTAATGCCCCAGCTTGTGAAAATGTCCTAACTTTCTTTTTTGTTTTTCTGTGTAGGATAGATTCTGTTGGGTGGGAAAGTTTCATAAAACATGAATGAACCATTTCACTTTTGGTGTCTCCTCTTTGTTTTTGGCTGGTTCCCTGGCAAAAGGTTGAAGAAGGGTTCAAATATTTTCCTTTTCCTCAGAAATGATGCCCATTCCCCCACTCCCAGTGTTTTCTTCCTTTAAATTCACACGCATACACTGCCAAACCCTGCCTTGGGTGCCACTAAGTCTCCTTGGAGACTGCTCCCAGCTAGCAGGAGGGGGTCACCTGCTTGACCTCAAAGCAGTCTGTTCAGCCCCATAATGGCCTGGTCTAGAGAAGTGTCTACATGCCCCCTGAAAACAACTTAAAAAGAAAAGAAAAGAAAAACAGAGTTTTCCTCTAAATGTGGCAGAAATATCAGGCTGGGAAAAGCCAATAACACATAGGTTTGTCCCTGGGATGAGGAGTGGTTCATTCTTTCCACTGAGAAAGTTTTCATATAAGCACAGTTTTCGTTCTTACAGTCATGAGTAAGAGATTTGGCCAACAGGTCACTTTTGCCAGAACAAGGTAAAGAACAAGGGAGTTCTGTTCGCTTGCAGCCCAGGGGCTCCAGCACCAGCCGGAGGGCATCCTTCCACCCCATGGGGCCTCTCTCTGGAAGATGCACAGTTGCTGGGCTCCAGAGGCCTCTGCAGGCGTCCAGCTTGGAGGTGACTGACTGTCAGGGCTGCTCAGGATCTCTGCCTTCAGATCCCAATAAGAAAAAGCCCAAGGCCTGGGGATGTTCAGTGGCTTGCTTGAAGTCACCCAGGTTGAATGAGAAGCTGGACCCTTTGGAATCTTAACACTGTGCTGTTTCCACAATCAAACCATTTGAAGTTGCAAGGTTGGGCTGGTAGCAAAGCAAGAGGGTTTGAAGAGCCTCTTTCCTAGGTACTGGCTGGGGTGAACTCTGCCCTGAAGCAGCAGCTCCAACTCTGTAGCGGGGTGGGGGGGGGGGCCCTGCCAGGGAGCTGTGTACACATAACCATATGGTGATTTGCAGAGCTAAGCTACAGAGGCCTCCGGGCACTTTTTTTTTTACCAGGTTTTTTTTTTTTTTTTTTTTGCGGTACGCGGGCCTCTCACTGTTGTGGCCTCTCCCGTTGCGGAGCACAGGCTCCAGACGTGCAGGCTCAGCGGCCATGGCTCATGGGCCCAGCCGCTGCGTGGCATATGGGATCTTCCCAGACCGGGGCACGAACCCGTGTCCCCTGCATTGGCAGGCGGACTCTCAACCACTGAGCCAGCAGGGAAGCCCCGGGAACTTTTGATAGAAACTATGCTGCAGGGCTGGAGGAGGCCGCCCCCTGCTGGGCTTCTAAACGTGTGCGTCTCGGTCCTGGTGGCCTCTGGCCCCATCTTGCAGGAGCTGCTGAGGCAGGAGCTGAACTCAGGGTACAGTCTTTACCTAAACTCCCTGGAGAGCTCAGGCACCATTCCAAACCTGCCCTCCAGGCCTTTGCTGTGGACACATCACATCTGGGGACTTCTGGGGAAATGGTTTATCATTTTCATGTGAGAATTCTGCCTTCTACAGCGATACGATTGGGGTCCCTTGGCAGAGTCTTGGGATCCCCTTACTCTACACGGATGGAAATAGTGGGTGTAACCCCGATGTCCCCGTGGTCTCAGAAGCCTGAGAGTCCACACGAGGTACGTGGATGTTGCTGCCTGAGTGACCACAGTCCTAGACCCCCATGGGGGAGTGCAGCCACTTGCCTTCTCACATATCCTCCAAGCATGTTCTTCTGCTCCAGCTTCCTCTCCCTCCCCATAGCCTCTCTCCCCTGTTCGCCCATGACAGGCGGCTGCCCTGAGCCTCACCATGGGCCTCACAGGCTGGGGGCTGGAAAGTAAGTCTGGGGCTGGAGAGTAAGTCTATCTCCAGGCGTGTGTCACACTCAGCCACCAGGGCACAGAGACCAATTCATCTTTTTTTCTTTTTCTTTTGGTCACGCAGCACGGCGTATGGGATCTAAGTTCCCCACCCAGGGACTGAACCCGGGCCCTCAGCAGTAAGAGCATGGAGACCTAAGCACTGGACTGCCAGGGAATTCCTGAGACCATTTCATCTTTAACAAGCCCAGCCCCTCTGGTCCCTGGACCAGCCCCTCACACCCACACCTCATCGGGGGTCAGACATTGTGTCCAAGGCCACCCTCCAGTCCTTCTGCTGACCTAGCACCTTTCTCCTCCTTCCCCCAAATCAGTCTCCACCCAGGTCGCTCGGAGCTGGGTGGTCTATACAGCTGCCCCAGCCCCCCTACCCTGCCAATAGTCCGTGTCTCACCTCCCTTTTGGCCCAGCTAGAACATTCCCCTGACCTATCCTTCATCCTGACCTTCAGTACGGGTGATGGGGATGGGTCATCTGAAAAGGGACCAGAAGTAGGGGAGATGGGGGGGCCCATGGCTGCCCAAGCTCCACGCTCACTCCCAGAAGTACATGTTGGGGCTTCTCGAAGGGCAGGAATGCAATGGGACCCTTCCCAGAGTTGCTCATCTAGCCTGGCCTGCTACCCTTTACCTCCCAATACCTCCCCCTGAAAGACCCCCAGCTTGCCCTTTGGTAATTGTGGTAGGCAGAATCCTGAGATGTTCCCAAGATTCCCCAGCCTGGTGTACACACCCTGTATAATGCCTGGGACTGTGAGTATGATGAATATGACTCGTGATAAGTCATGTCTGATGGTACAGTTGACTTCAGATAGGAGATTATCCGAGTGGCCTGAGCTCTTTATTTTCATTATTTATTTACTTTTGGCCACGCCACACAGCATGCAGGATCTTAGCTCCCCAACCAGGGACTGAACCTGTGCCCCCTGCAGTGGAAGCCCAGAGTCTTAACCACTGGACCACCAGGGAAGCGCTGCTCGAGCTCTTTAAAAGCAGAGTTTTCTCTGGCTGCTGGCAGAGGAAGTCAGAGATTCAAAGCGCAAGAAGGATTTGATGTGCCATTGTTGGCTTGAAGTTGGAGGGGGACCATGTGGAGAAGAATGTGGGTGACCTCTAGGAGCCTAGAACAGCCCCCAGCTGACAACCAGCAAGGAAACGGGGACCTCACTCCTACAGCTACAAGGACAGAATCCTGCCAATGCCTGCCAACCAATAAGGATGAGCATGGAAGCGGATGGCTCCCAGAGCCCCCAGAAGAGAACTCAGCCTGGCCGACACCTGATTTCAGCATTGGAGACTCTGGACTTCTGACCTACAGACCCGTGAGCTAACAAGTGACTATCGTTTTAAGCCACTTAGTCTGCGGTCATTTGTTGTGCAGCAATAGAAGACGCCTACGGCAATGGATTTGTCTTTTTGTCCATCAACAATTTATTTGATTGGCAACTCCTGGCAACAGGAGATGAGAAGAAAATGAAAGGAAACTAAAGTGATCGTGGACTACCAATAACCGGGAAAGCAGATTTCAGACTGAATACGATGTCACGTGGCTTGATACACACACACACACCCACACACACAAACACACACACACACACACACACACACACACACACACACACGGGATTCTCAACCGGAGGTGACTCTGCTCCCCAGGCGACACTTGGCAATGTCTGGAGACATTCCTGGTTGTCACAGCTTGAGGGATCTGCTGGCATCTAGTGGGTAGAGCCTAGGGATGCTGCTAAGATCCTTCAAGGTACAGGACAGACTCCCAGAGCCAAGAAATATCTGGCCCTGGCCCAAAATGTCAGTAGGGCAGAGGTTCACACACACACACACACGCACACGCACACACACGTACACTACCAGCCACTGTGGAGAGACAGCGTAGCATAAGGGCCAAGTGCACCGTCAGGTTCCAGTCCTACCTGTGTGATCTTTAGCAAGACCCAGGGTCTCTGGGACCAGCTGTGAAACGGGGCTAAGGAAAGCACCTACCTCCTGGAAGTAAATGTTAATGTACGGAGTGCACAGAACAGCAAAGTCGACTAACTTTGAGTGGTTATGAAACAGGAGGGAAGGGGGCAGGGCACCCTTTGAAAGAATGACGTAGCCCAAGGACATGACATAACCTGATTAGAACCAAATGGTTCAAGATGGCGGACAAGTCGACTTCCACTAGACCTTGAGCCTCAGTATACCTCACTGTAACACGTCAGCACGCTAAATGACACACCTACAGGCGCCATGCCAGTTCCAACGCCAACCATAAGGATCAAAAAGTGGGCGGTGGCCCAATTCCTGGAAATCCCCACCCTTTCCTGAAATAGTTGGAATACTCCTCCCACTCATTAGCCTATGAAATTACCCAGCCCTATAAAAACTGACAACCCCATACCCTGGTGCCTTTTCTCACCTTCTGAGGTGGCCCACACTCTGTCCGTGGCGTGTATTTCTCTCTAAGTAAATCCACTTCTTATCTATCACTTCGTCTCTCACTGAATTCTTTCTGCATTGAGACTTCAAGAACCTGAGCTTCATTAAGTCCTGAAACCAGGTGTATGGCCTCAGTTGGAAGACTGTGGGTTTTGGCCGGGTTCCAGTCCCGGCTGTGTGGGTTCAAGTCCCAATCCGGGTTTTGGCTGGGTTTGAGTTCCGGCCTCATGGGTTCAAGTCCCAATCTGAGGTGCACGGTTTCAGTTACAGGAAATGTCTAAAGGGTTATCCTTACGTCAAAGGAGCTGGGGCAACTTTGGTTTACTTCTCTATATTGTCCAAATTTTACATAATGGACATATTTGACTTTCTTAATTTGGGGGGAAAAGGGGAAAAAGGAACTGAGGGACATTCTACAAGCGAGTGGCCTGTACTCTTCAAAAACGTTAAGGTCTTAAAAAACAAAGTAAGGCCGAGGTTGGTTCCAGATTAAAGACTGAAGAGCCCTAACAACCAAATGTGAGGTGTGATCCCAGTTCACTGGGACAATCAGAGACACTGGAAAGGGGACAGCGTATCAGATCCCAGGGTTGCATCAGTGTTGGCATCACTGTTGCCAGGCCTAAATTTTGTAACTCTACCACGGTTGTGTAAGAAATGTCATTTTTCTTAGGAGATACATGTTGAAATACTTAAGAGTGAAGGGTCATGACCTATGTAACTTCCTGTCAAATGGTTCAGAAAAAAATGCATGTGTGTGTATGTGTGTGTGTGTGTGAGAGAGAGAGAGGGAGAGAGAGCAAATGGGGCAAAACGTTAACTACTAGTGAATCTGAGTGAAGGGTATGTGGATTTTTAAAAAATAAATTTATTTATTTTATTTTTATTTTTGGCCGTGTTGGGTCTTCGTTGCTGCATGCGGGCTTTCTGTAGTTGTGGTGAGCGGGGGCTACTCTTCGTTGCGGTGCGTGGGCTTCCCGTTGCAGTGGCTTCTCTTGCTGCGGAGCGCGGGCTCTAGGTGTGCGGCTTCAGTAGTTGCGGCTCGCAGGCTCTAGAGCACAGGCTCAGTAGTTGAGCCTACTAACTACTCAACTACTACTCAACTACTCAACTAAGCACATGAGTTTAGTTGCTCCGTGGCATATGGGATCTTCCCGGGCCAGGGCTCAAACCCGTGTCCCCTGCATCGGCAGGCGGATTCGTAACCACTGCGCCACCAGGGAAGCCCCCTATATGGATGTTCATTGTACTTTTCTTGCAGCTTTTCTGAAGGTTTCCTGATTGTCAAAAACAAAAAGAAGGGAATTGCCTCGCGGACAGCCGCGGGTTCAATCCCTGGTCGTCGGGGAACTAAGATCCCGCAAGCCAGCCGCCTGGTGAGGCCAAAAAAGAAAAAAAAGAAAAAGGCCTCTAACAAGGTACCCCTCCTTCAGGCACCCAGCGGCCTGGTCCAACGTTACATCTGCTGCAAATCAACTGGATTCTATTCATACGAGGGAACATCGTGGGCAGTGAACGAAAGGGAACAAACCGCAGCTCCAGCAACCACCCGGAGGCCTCCGGACGCAGCAGCAAGATTCCACTGATGATTAAACAACAACCACCCCAGGCAAACTGAACGCAAACTGTTTTGGGCTACGTACCTGGGGGGCAAACCGCAGAGAAAGGCAAGGAAGTGGTTACCGTAAAGGTCAGCATTGCGCTTACCTGGGGAGGGGTCACCTGCAAGGACACATTGAGGGGCTCTGCAAGGCGGATTTTCTTACCTTGAGTGGTAGTTACGCGGGGACGCATTTTATACTTATTCAAATACACACATAACAGCTGTAAACGTCCCACCAGGAACCCCACTTCGTGTGAGGTGCGCGTTGAGCGTCTGGGACCTGCCGCTGAGTGGAGGGCGCTTAACGTATTCCGCCGGCCTGGAGGGGCCGGGGCGGGGCGGGGGCGGGGCCGGGGTAGGGGGTGGGGGATGGCTGAGGGAATCAGGGCCGGGCGGGGAGGAGGGTGGGGAGGATCGACCCCGACCAGCTCTGGCGGGATGCGGTCCGGGGCGTCCCCTGCTGGTGGCCACTGGGAGTAAGGCTTGCAGAAGAGCGGGCTCCCCGGCCCACCGAATGCCTGCTTCCCCTTTCTGCACCTTTGTCCCTGTCACTCCTTCCCCCTCCAGACCTCAGGACCTCTTCCTGGGCTTCACTTCGGCAAAAGCTGAACTCAAACTCGCCTTTTCTCAGGGAGCCTTTCCCGATCCAGGCCACCCAACCCCAACCACTCCTTCCCCCATCGTCCTTTCTTTGAGGTTGGAACGCATTTAATTTGCATGTACTTTCAGCGGCCTCGTCAGCATTGCCTTGTTTCACGGACGTTTGGTGATGGTGATGAAGACCACGGCTGGCATTTACTGAGGGCCTCCTACCTGGGGGCACTGTGCTGACAGCTGCAGGCACCTGCTGCCCGCCTCCCCCCAAGCATCTTCATTCATGGATGTGGTCAGTCCTTCGGCGTGCATTTATTAAGCACCTACTCTTGCCACTCTCTGAGGCCACAGGAAACAAAGTCAGTGGCCACTGCTCCCAGGGGTTCACAGTCAGGGTGGGGCGGGGGGAATAGCCAGGTGTTGGTGAGGGGGTGTGATGGGAGATCTAAGTGAGGCCACAGAGCATCATGGGGGCCAGTGAGTGGGGAAGAGGGTGAAGCCGGCTCTGGTGGTGAGCAGGGAGGTGCCCCGGAGGTCTCCAGGCTAGGCAAGATGTGCACAGGCCCAGGGCCTGCCGGGAAAAGGCCACAGGTCAAGGAGCCAGAGAGAGTTGGGTCTGCCTTGCACGAGTTGTTACATGGTCGCTGAGAGCCATCAGTGGCTCTGTAGGGGCAGATGGAGGAGGAAACCCAGAGCAGGAGGCTGCCTGCCACCTGCTTCCACCCTAAGCCAGCACTCTAGGCCTGGGGCCTGACAGCCCCGAAAGGGTGAGAGTTCAGACCACCTCCATTCGGCCAGAGTACGCTGAACACCTACTATGTGGGGCTGCCTGACCAGGGAGGATGAGTGAGTCCTGGACTTTGCCCTCAAGGAGTCTGGGATCAGCACAAGGATAAGATAAGCTTGCAGAGCTCTCAGCCCTGCACTGAATGAGATAAGGAGGCAGTGGGAGAGGCCCAGGGAGCTGGTGCAGGTAGAGGAAGAGGAGCAGATCCTTCAGTCATGGGAGGGTCATCCCAGCTGGGCCTCAGCCGAGGGGATGGGGGCCCAGCTGCACGTGGGAAGGGGCAAGGGAAAGAGCAGGGGGCTGAACGCTTGTCAGCCGCGCAGAGTCCTCGGAGGGAGAAAAGGTCGACTTGCTCTGTGACTTTCGCAAGATGCTCACCCTTTCTGAGCCTGAGTCCTCATCTCCCAAACAAGTTCACAACAGTTACCTCACAAGGTTGCCGAGATGATTCCAGGCGATTGATGTGTGTGAGCGCCCAGCAAGCAGAAAGGGCTCAAGAACCAGCTCCTGTTACTAAGCAATGTGGACTTTATTCCTAGTCTGTGTTTCCAGGGTTTAAATTCTAAATTTTTAGCAGCAGAAACCTTTTTATTCAAATGAAAATGTTCCCAGAACCCCGTGTTATAAAAACCAGGCAGGAGCGAGGCTGTTGTGGGAAGCTGGAGCAGGGGTGGGGACCGCCGTTCTGTCCACGGCTGGGCCAGGGCAGCCTGGGGAGATGAGACTGGGAAGAGAGGAGAACGGGGCGAGCAGAGGGGAAGGCTGGCTCCGGGTCGCTGTCCGGGGTGGCGGAGGGGCTCCAGCGCAGACTGGAACCCAGGGTCCTTGGCTCCCCTTGGCCACACTGCAAGCCTCCATCTTGCACCCTGAGGACGTTCCTCCGGGTACAAGATGGAGGCTCAGGGTCTGTTCAGACATTTATCGAGCACACACCTGCGCTCCGCTTGGGTCGGGGGCTGAGCCTAAGGTGGTAGGGAGAACAGAAACCCTGGGAGCATGCAGGGCTTGGGGCAAGCACAGGGTACTGGGGGTGCCCGGCCAGGCACTTACCATCAAGTGGGCTTTAAGGAGGCTTCCTGGAGGCAGCAGATGCTTGGGCAGAGCTTGGAACGGTTAGTAAGAGTGAGCCTGGCAAGAAAGCTGGGAAGGGTGTTCCAGGCAGAGGGAACCGCATGGACTAAGCACAGAGGCGTGCTGCAGCACTGTCGGTACAGGTGGAGACCTAAAGCAGTTCATGCTCACAAGAGGGAAGATGGAAAGGTGGGAATGGGACAGAAGGGAGCTGGGCCTTGAGTGTTGCCCTGTGACGGCAAGTCTTCAGTGCCCACCAGACACCCCCAGCCCCACCCCTTCCCCCACAGGTCCTGGAGGCTGGCATTGAGGCGAACATACCTGTGACCTATGGAATTGGCAGCCAGAGGGGAGACGAGAGCACTGGCTGTCAATTCATAGGTCAGAGCCCTGTGCACTCGGTCTTGGCAGCCTGCCGACAGCCCACAACCCTTTGCCATCCTGGACCTGGGAGCATGGCCGTGGGGGTCCCTGCCGGTCTGTTGGGCAGCAGCCGCCTCTCCTCTTCTGTGGACACTGGCCCGCACCCCAGATAACAGCAGCCCCACTGGAACTTGTGGGCACTTCCACATGGAGTTGCTGTTACAGGGGGTGGGAACCGACCGGAGGCCTGGGCCCTGCCCGCCTGGCATCTCCCCTTGGGCAGAGGTCTGGGGAGTATAGCGTGACCACCCCCCGGGCCCCTCGGGTCCTCACGGCCCCAGGTCTGTGGTCTTTTTATTGAGGCTCCTTATCATCCAGGCCCACACCCGGAGTCTCATGCCAGCACTGCTTCTCTGGGCGAAGTCCAGTCTCAACCCCAGATCTGCTCATAAAGCCGGGAGTGGCTCCCATTTACAGCTCCTGGGCAGCCTTTGCCCGCTCTGACACCCGCACACCCTCTCTCCCCAAGTTCCTTGTTTCCTCGTTTCTTTCCCAACCAGACCTGGGCCCCAGTTTCAGGTTTGGTCACTGTGGCCTCCATTCTCTGCCCTTTGCCCACCCTTCTTGCTGCAGCTGCAGGGCAGAGGGACAGTGAAGGACGGCTGGGCACCTGTCCATCTCCAGGGACCTCTGAATGCCCAGATTCCTGAGGATGGCCCCAGATACGAAGCGGAGATGAGACAGAAAGGAGAAGGGTGGTGGGAGAAGGTGAGACAGAGAAAGTGGGAGAGTGAGACAGAGAGGCCAAGAGAGAGATGAGAGGGGCAAGCAGAGAACTGGAAAGGGACAGAGGAGATAGATAGTGGTAGGGGGGAAAGGGCGAGAACAGGGAACTGGAAAAGATGCTGATACACAAACCTGCCACAGAATGCTAAGAACAGGGCTATAAGCAACTGCCAATCTGGAAGAGCACTTAGCACCTCAGCGGCCTGAGAGCCAGCAGGGTCCTGGGAGCTGGGTGACCTCGAGCAAGTGGCTTAACCTCTCTGAGCGGCTGCTGGTTCCTCATATGCAAATCAGGGCTTGTGAGGCCATCCTGGCCTGCGCTGTTGGGAAGCCACCTTCCCTTCAACCTTTGAGTCTGTCCCCTCAGTGGGGAGAGGAAGGAGGTGTTGTCTGGGGTCCCTGAGCTGGCCCAGGACCCCTGGGGGAACAGACCTTTCTCCTGCAAAGTGTGTTCTCATCCCCACCAGACAGGCTCCGGCCCAAGAGACTGGCCCAAGTTACAATGCCAGTCCTGCTGAGGCCTAGGGGATACTTTGGAGACCCCAAATTGGGCTATGTTCCCCTTTCCCAGCAGTGGAAACCGGCCCTGACAGGCAAAAGAGGCTGCCCAAGGTCACAGATCAGGGCCTTGGGGGTCCATCCTGCCCGGCAACCTCCCTGACATGGTGTCCTCCCTTTTGGGATGCAGTCAAGGTGAGGTGAGGGCAGGAGTCCTCTGCCTGGGAGGACGTGCCTGTGAACTAAGACACTTTAGTTGGTGGCCCCCAACCCCCACCCCAGAAGCCCAGCAGGCCCTTCTGAAGACCCCCAGGCAGGACTAAGTACCTGGTCTGGCAGAGGCAGTAGCAGCAGCAGAGATGCTGCCACTCAATCAGGAGTCCTGACCCCCTTACCCCACAGGTGGAAACTGAGGCCCAGGGGCTAGAAGGGACTTGCTTGGGTCACTCAGTGGTTGCCTAGGTCCCTTCCTTTCTTGCTCCTCAGAAGGGCTGGGCTCGGGAGCACCCCGGGGCAGAGAGGCTGCAGGGGTCTGACCACCCGTGGGAGGCTCTTACCTGGGTGTCTGGCTGGCCCTCGGGGCCCGAGGAGGAAGTGGGGCCACCCTGAGCCCAGCGCCTTTTGAGCTGTTGGCCCAGCCCCTGGCTACAGTTAATGATTTATCCTGCCGCCTGTCAATATGGATCACAAGTGAGGTTCAAAGGGCATGAAGCCCTGGACTGTGCTCGGGCAGGTGGGGCAGTTCCAGGAAGAAGCAGACCGGGCCCCCGCCTGCCCCTCCTTGTGGCATCAGACCCCAGCCATCAAAACCCCTCTCCCCCGTCACTGCGTGACGGTGGGCAATGAGGACGCTGGGGTCCACCGGGACAAAACTTCTGCCCTGCTCACTTGGTGCCCAGATCTCCCTCACTGAGGAGGGGCCACCAGGCACACAAAGGGGCAGTCAGGGGGCTTTGCTGACACCCCAGCACGGTGAGGGTTCTCTACGTCCATGCCTCTTAACCTGGACCTCAGTTTCTTCACAGGCCCTCCCATCTCAGCCCAGTGCTACTGCGGAGCGGGGCGGGGAGGGCATGATCAGAGCAGCCCTTTCTTCCTTGTTCACAAGAAACAAGGCACGGGGTGTTGGGGGAGGGGGTGGACAAGAGCAATTTCCCCATCCCATGTGAATTTCTGTGCAAACATCACTGTCAGGACCCTTTCCAGCCAAAGTGCTGCCCCCAGCGCCCCTCCCCCTCCAGCAGCCTGGAACTGGGACCCCAGGGCAGAGCTTCCAGTCACCTGAAGAGCTTCTGCTAGGGAAGGCAGCGGCAGCCTTCAGAAGGCCCAGCCTTCCAGGAACGGCATCACTGACCCTCGTGGTCCCTGGGTCAGCTGGGCAGGGATTACCGGGAGGGACCTGAGGCTCAGGGACCAAGGGTGTGGCCTCAGGTCACAAGGTCAGAGTCTGAGCCTCCCTGGGGCACTCCACAGCCCTACCCTTTACTCTGGTCCAGCGTCCTCCCAGCGCACCTCACACATGGCCCCAGGTAGGATAGGATCCTGAGCTCTTTCAGGCATAGGGCCAAGAAACGTGGTCTGGGTGAGGTGGGCTTCAAGGACCATTCCTCCTCCCCCCTCCACCCCGTGCCAGCCACGCCAGAAGTGGGGCCAGGGTGGTGGTCCCCCGGGAGTGTGGCGAGGAGCCCCCGGCGTAGCGGCAGGGCAGCCGAGGGAAGGAGCGCAGAGGTGGGCAGGTGACTGGGTGGGTAGGAGCGGTGGGTAGGGTGGTGGTGGACTGTTTACCTGCTGAGCGGTCGGAGAGGCTGTGGCAACCTCTGGTGGTGACAGGGGAGGTGCTGGGCGCAGAGATGGGGATGGGGCGAGTCAAGGTCAAGGCTGAGGCTGGGGCAGTGCAGGTGCACAGGACGGGGGGCTGGCGGGGGGCAGTTTATTCCACTGCATGCAGACACTGACCCACACACTCAAGGAGCTTAAAAATACATTGAACCACGAGGTGTCCGTTCCCCCATCTCCCCCCGAGACACAGAAAAACGCTTGGCTGATCCGAGAGCCTCCACCCTGGAACAAGGCAGCAGTGTGGGCCCGGGGGTGGGGTAGAGTGGGGGCAGCGTCCTTTCTCTCCAGAGGAAAAGCGCAGAGGCAGGGCCGAGGGCCCAGGCAGGGAGGCTCCACTCTCACGGCGATTGGCAGTGGGTGCGCCAGTCAGGGTCCTTCCCAGTCCCTCCCCTGAAGGCCTGGCCCGTCCAGCTGTGGGCCCCAGCTCTCGGGAGGTGCGGGAGCAAGTGCCACTGGGCGGGCTGGGCGGGGTGGGCAGGCCGCGCCCTGGGGTCGCGGGCGCCTGGGGCTCAGTCCCGGGTCTCGTCCAAACGCCACTTGAGAGCGTGGTCCTTGTGCGCATCAGGGAGGATCTGGTTGCGCATCCCCCCCAGGAGGCTGGACGTGGCCTCTGTGGCTAGGATGAGGGGCTTCACCACCGTTGGGGGCAGCTGGCGGATCACGCCCCCCACAGCACCTGTCAGCCCCTTCTGTTCATGGCCCCGAGACGCCACCTCGCAGATGGTCTGAGCTGTGTCCAGGATGCCCTGTGGAGGTTGGAGGTCAGTGCCGGGGTCTCTGGGGGAGGGCCGGGGGGGAGGATGGGGAAGGAATGGGAGCAGGGCTGGGCCTCGTTACCTCTCGAACTGTGTCGTAGGCCTTGGCCACACCCTCCCGAAGGTCAGCCGGCTGCTGGCCCTTCCGCAGCCTTCGCACAGAGCGCTTGTCCTGCAGGGAGCGCGAGATGGGCGCTGCCGGGGACAGGATGTCGTACACCGTCTCGGCTGTGGCCTGGGGGAGCACGGCGGGCACCAGATGAGGAGAGGGGGACTAAGCACCCACGACCGGGTGGGAGCCCACCCCCACAAACCCTGCGTTCCCCGCATCCATGCTTTACTGTGCTGCTCCTGGGGTCCTGCCAAGCTCCCACCACCCAGGCCAGGGGGCTGCAAGCCTCCTGAGGGGACTCTCCTAATGTCCTCTGGACCCACCCCTCTCCTGTTGACCACCACACCCGGCACCCTGCCCGCCGGTGGGTGCCACAGATGCAGCCCGAGCTCAGCGCACGGCCTTCTGCCTCCTGCTCCTTGCCAGCTCCAGGGGCGGCCCTGGCGGAAGCCTGGGTTCCCCTGACCCATCCCCACAGATCACTAAGCCATCACTGAGTGTGACCCTCTGCCCGCTGGCTCCTCTGTTCTCTCGCCCCCGGTGTCACTCCCTCCCCCCCAACCTCCTCACCTGGCTGTCCTACACCCCAGCTAATGCCCTGGGGGTGGCCCTCAGATGCCTGCCGATCCCTCCAGCCTCCTCTCTAGAGACCCTGCCCCCCACCCCCCAGTGCATCTGCAAGCTCGCTCCTCACCTCTGAGGACTGGCCACAAACGCCTTCACCTCCTAGGACTGACCACAAACACCTGCCTGTCGGCCCCCTCTACTCCAGAACCCAGGGTACTCAGCTGCAACTGCTCACAGGATAACGCCCTGCCTTCCCGTCTGGGCCCGGCAAAGCGTGAGGCCTGAATGAACCAGGGCCAGTCTCTGGGCCTCAGTTTCTTTGTCGGTAAACAGAGCCAGCCCCCTTCCCTCCCCTTCAGGACACAGCCATGACCAGAGACCCAGTGGGCTCTAAAGCCTGGGGGCACTCACCCTCCCACATGGGAGCCACGGTGGGCCCCAAGCCAGTCACTCGGCCTCTTTTCTCCGTGACTGTTCCTCGAAAGATACCACATTCCCAGGTGGCCTACCCTCAGTAGAGCTTTGGGGATGGAATTGGGCGCCCTGCCCTGCATGGCCTGGACGCTGGGGGCCCACTCACCTGGATAGCCTGCACCAGCCGGTTGCTGAGTTCTAAGGCGGCTGAAGCTGTGGATGAGCCGAAGGAGGCAGCCCCCCGCTGCAGCCCCCGCATGAGGCGCCCATCCTTCCTGTATTGCTCGATGGGCAGCCACAGCAGGTCCCGGAACCCTTGGACTGGGGGGACGGGGTGGTCAGAGATGCCCAAGGCTGCCCCCACCTACCCTGCTGTGGGAACTCTTCCACCTATTCCCAGTAGCGGCTTCTAGGCTGCCCAAGAGTATGGCATTTTCAAGAGCCCCCAAAGTCAGATACTCACAGAGCTGGACAACAGAGTGCATGGGGCCCACGCCCCCCAGCAAGCCAGGCAACTGGTTCTTTCGGATGTCCTGCAGCCACTCGTTGAGAGCATAGCCCAGCACCTTGTCCACACCCAGGAGCCTAGGAAGGGGAGAGAAGAGGAGGGTGGGGTGGGGCAGAGCCACACGCTGAGGGGTCACAGGGCCAGGAGGACCCAAGGCACCCCAACACTCCCCACGGCTCCACCCAGCCCCGTACGGAGGGATTGACTGTGGCCATTTCACAGAGCACAGACTGAGGTCCCAGAGGGGTGATGTCTTGGCCAAGGCCACAGTCAGGAACAGAGAAAGGGCCCTGAGAGAGGCCTGGAGGCTCACCCATGCCGGCAACACAGCCGCTTTAGCTTCAGCTCGGAGCAGTTGAGCTGGGCCAGGCCTATGAGGAGGCCTGCGAAAGTGCCCTGGGGAGGGAGGAGGGGTTGGAGTTTACGTGATGGGACCCAGGGACCCGCCCAGCTCACAGGAGCCACTAGAGGCTGACAGTAGCCGACGGTGCCTGGACACAGCCCTGGCCCCCTGGCCTCCAAAGAGCAGGCCACACCTGGGCAGAATGGGGACCTGACAGCCCCGCTTACCACCTGGTCCATGGTGACGTGCTTGCCGTGGTAATCCAGCCAGATGGGCACCTCGGACGTGAAGCGGAACTCCCTGGGTGGGGAGTGGGGAAAGGGGTCCTGTGGTCACTGGCCTGATCCCCTGCAGCCTGGCCCGGGGCCCCCAGCCCAAGGCCCTACCTGAAGTAGATGGGCTGCTGCTCAGCAGGGGAGGCGCCGTGTCTACCGCCTGCAGCCTCCTGGGAGCTGGTGGTCTCCACACCCTCGGGTTGCCCTTCCTGGGGGCCGCTGGGCTGGACTGGGGTCTCAGGGTGAGCTGGAGGAGAGGCGGGGGACAGACCAGGGATGGGCCCAGGCATGGCTGTGAGGCAGGAGGCCCAGACCCTCCCCTCCCTGCCCAGCTGCTCACCTTCAGTGGAGGTCTCCGCCGGGACCACAGGGTTGATGCTGGCCGCCAGGCTGGTGAAGAAATCCCTGAGGAAGAGCAGAGCATCCTGCCGGGGGGAGGAGCAGGTCAGATTCAGAGGCCCGGAGGCAGCGGGCTCACGTCAGGCTCTGCCCCCACGCAGCCCACTCACCTGATCCACGTTGAGCCACAGAGGCCCGGAGGCAGCGGGCTCACGTCAGGCTCTGCCCCCACGCAGCCCACTCACCTGATCACGTCAGGCTCTGCCCCACGCAGCCCACTCACCTGATCCACGTCAGGCTCTGCCCCACGCAGCCCACTCACCTGATCACGTCAGGCTCTGCCCCCACGCAGCCCACTCACCTGATCACGTCAGGCTCTGCCCCCACGCAGCCCACTCACCTGATCACGTCAGGCTCTGCCCCACGCAGCCCACTCACCTGATCACGTCAGGCTCTGCCCCACGCAGCCCACTCACCTGATCACCTCAGGCTCTGCCCCCACGCAGCCCACTCACCTGATCACGTCAGGCTCTGCCCCATGCAGCCCACTCACCTGATCCACGTTGAGCCGCAGGGGTAGCAGTGAGACGCGGAGACAGCACTCGGGCCCACCCAGGTTGGTCACGGGGGCCACGTGCAGCGCTTTGATCTTGAGCTGAAGGCAGAGGGTGAGCTCTGGGCACCCACTGGGCCTCAGGCCCCTGGCCCCCACTGCTCCCCCAGTTGGGCCTGCACGTGCTGCTCCCTCAGCTCAGCCCGCCTGGGCCCCGCCCCCCTCCCGGGCTCACAGACAACCGGGGTCTGTATGTGTACATGCATGTGTGTGCACGCGAGCATGCGTGTGCCCTTCTCAGGGTGGACCGTGCGGAAGGCCTGTACCATGTTGGAGTGGGTGCGCCGTGGCATCCGCTCACTCGTGTGTAAATACAGGAATTTGTTGATCTGGGAGGAGGCCAGCCGGTCTCGGACCTCGAGCTCCTGCACGATGAACACCTGGCGGGACAGCGGCTGCTCCTCGGGCTCCTTGCCGGGGGCTACGGGGCCTGGCTCTGCCGGGTACACCTCATGCTGGAAGCTCACCTGCGGGGCGGACGGAGGCCTGAGCGGCAGGCAGGGCTGCACAGCGAAGGGGGCTCACCCCAGGCCCCTCCTCTCCCAGCCCAATCTCAGTCCCACAGCGGCTGCCACCTGGACGCCTCCACACGGCTGTGTCACAGGCACTTCAGACGCCCCACGGCCATGATGAACCCGACTGCCTCCCGAGAATCAACCTGCCCCCAATCTCCCAGCCTTCCCGTCACCCGAGTGGCACCTGTCCCCCTATCACCCTAAGTGCAAACGTTGGTTCGGTCCTCCCGCTGCAATCTCTCTATCACTACGGCTGTCAGTTTTGCTTCCTGAGAACATCTCTCCAGTCCCGCTGCACTTCTGTCACCGCCACAGCTGCACCTGGTCTCGGAGCTGCCGTCACCCATCCCCTGCCCGGCCCCCCTGCCCGGCCCCCCTGCTCGTCCCCTCCAGCCCCTCTCCACCCACCCAGAGGGATCTTTGTAAAGCGTTTGCCCACCCACCTGGCGCCCTGCAAACTCCTCACTGTGGCCTGGCGAGGCCGTGCTTCCCCCTCCAAAGCCCGCTTTCGGCCCTTGCCCTTGACCTGGAGTACACTGGCCTCTCTCCTGCCCCTGACAGGTCAAAGCCTCCCTCACCGGCGGGTTCTCGCCCCAGCCTTGTCTCCCCCTCAGCCGGCGCTGGCACTGGCTCCCCGGCCCGTCGGGTGTCCGAGGAGCCCCGGCCACCACTCTGAAGCACATCCCCGAGTCCTCTCAGCACAAGCGCCCTTACCAGCTCAGGGAGTGGGTCTGTGTGGGCTCACTCTCAGTAAGCGGCACTTGACCTGCACAATTTCTCAGGTCAGCCCGGCCTGCTCTCTCCCTCACGCACATTCAGTCCAGCAGCCCAGCCCGTGGTTCTTTCCACCGTCCCTCTAGTAAAAACCAAAACCATCCGTGGTCTACAGGGCCTTACGCGGCCTAGTCTGGGTTGGATCTCTGGCCTCGCCTCCTACTGCCCTCCTCCCGGCTCAGCTGCAGTCTCGCTGGCCTCCTTGCTGCTCCCGGGACACGCGAGGGATGCTCCCAGCTTGCGGCCTTCACGCTGTGCCCTCTGCCTGAAAACCTCTCCCTGGCTCACTGTGGCTTCACATCTTTGCAAAACGGCATATTTTCACGAGCGCTTTCCGGCCCTCCCCAGCACTCCCTGTGCCCCCTGTTTACGTTCCCTGCGCGTTTATCACATCTGAGCGTCTGTATATATAGTCTTACTGGGCTCCCTCCACTATGATACAAGGGACAGGAAGGCAGGGTTTCTGTCTGCTTTGCTCATCGCTACATCCAGCATCTGGAACAGCATGGCAGCAGCTGACCTAGTACAGGAGCAGGGGCCCGCAGGAGTTCCCGTGGAGTGAGTGCTAGCTGAGCAGCAGGGACACGAGGGCCTGTCCCGGTGCCCCACCCCGGCTGGCCTCACCTTGCTGAGCTGGATCTCCATGAGGACGTGGTGCTGCCTGCCACTGCCCCCCTGCGCACGCCAGGAGTTCTGGGGCCGGTTGGGGCCGGAGCAGCGAGAAGGGGAGCTCCTGGGGCCTGTGAGGCCTGCTCTTGCCCTGGGAAGAGGAACAAGGGACTCGCTGACTCAGGGGAAGCCCCTTTCCTCATTCCCTCCCATCACAGCAGGACTTTCAGCCTGGGGCAAGAGACCCTCTCCTGGGAGGTAGGCGGGGCAAGGGAAGAGGAAGAGTTAATAAGGCCAGAAGGTGAGGATCTGGCTCAAGGTTACCAGCTGCTGAGGGTCAGAACTGGACCCCAGCCCGGCCCTCATCTCCTGGGGGCCCCACTGCCACAGCTGCCACCTGCGCCCTCTCCTTCTCACCTGTGTCCGGGATGGGGGCCAAAGTCTTGGCCCCCATAGAGGTGCCAGACAAGGGAGACCTCACGCAGCACCACACGACTGCTGGGCACTGGAAAGTGGGCAGGTGCCCGCAGCAGGTCCGTGCTGCCCAGCGGCTGTGAGAAGTGCCCGTCCTGCACTATGATGGGGTCTGGATGCAGCTGTGTCACCACAGGCTCCCCATCTTGGGGCTGCAGGGAGGAGGCCAAGTGAACATATAGGCCACAGAAGCTTTCCCCAGTCCAGGCCACCTGTTTATCCCTCATCCTCGCATCTGTCTCCCTTTTTTCACAAAAGGTGATTCTCACAGGCGATTATCCTAGGAGCCTGAGTGCCCCTTGCTCCTGTCGGCCCTGTCAGGTCTTGCGTGTGACAGTGAGTCTGGACGTCATTCCCGCTGGCACTTGGGGGCCGGGAGGCCAGCACCGTTGCAGCCAGGTGGTTCTCCTCGCTCTCCCACTACCTGCCCTGCTCCTATCCCTCCCTACTCTTATTTATTTATTTATTTATTTTGCGGTACGCGGGCCTCTCACTGTTGTGGCCTCTCCCGTTGCGGAGCACGGGCTCCAGACACGCAGGCTCAGCGGCCATGGCTCACGGGCCCAGCCGCTCCGCGGCATGTGGGATCCTCCCGGACCGGGGCATGAACCCGTGTCCCCTGCATCGGCAGGCGGACTCCCAACCACTGCGCCACCAGGGAAGCCCCCTCCCTACTCTTGAACGTCCCAGTCCCTCTGCCCAGGACTCCATGCCTTGTCACTTCCTCTGGAAGTCCGTCAACTCCTTCAAAGCCCAGAGTGAGGGCTGCCTCCCCAGGGACCCAACCCCACTTCCCCACTGATACTGACCACCTCCTGCCTCTCTCACAGTGGGAGCTCTAGAAGGGCCTAGAACTGAGCCACCCTCTTCCAGGCCCCTGCCCAGCCTGCCCACCACACACCAATATGCCCAGGCCAGGAGCGTCAAGGATGCAAAACTCATCGCTGTCCAGAGTGTCTCCATCCCCCTCCTCTTCCTTCTCCTCTTCTTTGGCCTCTGAGTGGGACCCCAAGCTGCCAGTGGGGGCCCCAACCAGGGGCGAGGGGGGCTGGGCCCCACTCCGTTCACCTGGGAATAGGTAGACCGACACTGGAGAGGCCTGAAAGAAGGGGCTCCCTGTGGGGGAGAAAGAGGCCGGCTTAGGGGGATGCCCGATGTGGGTGTCTGATTGTGTCTGCTGGCCCCAAAGCACCCTGAGCCCACCTGAAGCCTGGGCCAGCTCCCGCAGGCTGCGCTCCGTGTCCAGGAGGGCGTCGGTCAGGTCCCGCTGGTTGATGAGGGCTGTCTCCACTGGGGGGCATGAGGGCAGGGAGGCAGGGCTCTCCGAGAGCTGCGCCAGGCAGGGGAGGACTGGTGAATGCGTGTTGGGAGGGAGGGGGGCCCCAGGGCTCCCCGATCACCAGGTCCCTGGCGGCCATGGCGGGCTCTGGTGGCCTGTGCGGCCAGGCCTCACCTGTACCTTCTGGCCGGCGATCTCCGTGGGGCTGGGGGGCCGGGGAGGGGGGTGCAGGTCGCCCTCACTCGTCACGTACTGGAGCAGGCTGACCAGCAGGGCGCAGGAGTCAGCACAGCTATGCACGTGCATTGCACTGTTGGAGCAGCGCAGCTCGAAGAGTGGCCGGCTCTGTGGGGTTGGGGGCGGGCGTCAGCCAGGGCTCTAGCCCCACCAGACTCAGACAGGACTGGGCCAGGTCTCCCCTGGGGCGGTCAGCCAACTACCCTTTGAACACATGGGCAAACTGAGCCTAGAGAGTAAAAGGGGCTTCGCCCAGGGCCGCCTGAGGAAGCAAGAGTGCACTCCCGCGTGAAGGCCTCTGAGCGCCGTCTCCAGTGATCCCAGCGGGGCCTGGGATCTCCCTTTTACAGATAAGGACACTGGAGACCCAGAAAGGCTGACTTCTGAGGCCCTGCTTTTTCGTGGCTACAGCTGCCCTCTGCTGGCAGGGTTCATAGGGAGGGATGTCCACCAAAGGTCTGGCCCTTCCCAGGAGGGCCAATAACCACAGGGAAGGGCTGTCAGTGACTGGGACCTGAGCCTGGGCCCAGGGAGCAGAAACAAAGAGACGGTGCGTGGGGAAAAGTGATCCCCCGAAGGCTCCCGTGCCCCAGTCCCTGCTCTGGCTCTGGGGGACCCTGGGCGACAGCCACACTCACCAGTTTGTCCTCAGTGCTCCCCTTCCAGGTTTTGATCACGAGCTCCAGAAGGTCAACGTCCAAGACACAGACATAATCTGAGGCAGAGGCAGGAGAGGCTCCCGTTGCCTCCTCCTACCCAGGCCCCGGCCCCGCTGCGAGAATCTAGGGTTTGTCTGGGTGCAGCCCTTGTGTGCGTGCACGTGTGCATGGGCGCTGAGGACCTGGCCAGCAGCTGGGTGAGGACAGCGGGCTGCTCTGGGTATGGCCGGGGGCCACAGCCCCTCAGACGGGAGGGAGCCCAGTCCAGGCCCTGCCCACCTCGCCGCAGATCCAGGGTCTCCATGTCACACTTGTCGGACAGGTACAAGGCGGAGTCGTCGAGGATGAACCTGGGGGGGAACGGGGCTGAGAAGGGCCGGGAGCCACTGCAGGCGGCAGCTCCCAAGGAGCCGGCAGGGGTGGGGCTTGCTCATAGAGACGGGCAGCAGGGGCACCAACAGGGGGTCCCAAGCCCACAAGAGAAGACTAGTGCTGGGTCTTCTCTGGCCTCGGTGTTCTTGTCTGTACAGTGGGGAGACTGGGCCTGGAGTCTTGTACCACAGGCCCAGACAACAGGCACTCGAGGCAACCGGGCAGCATTTCTCTTTCTCCCAAAACTTCCAGCTTCTCCACCTCACCTGGGCTTCATAGCAGCCCTGGGAGGGAAATGTCCTGTTTTCCCCCTACAGCCTGCATTGTTCTTTTAAAATAAGTCCTTATTTTAATGGCAACCTAACAAAAGCTCCTTTCAAATATTTAAAAAGTATAGCTAATCCCGAATTCTGAGAAAAGCACCTTATACGGTCAGCCCTCCATATCTACAGGTTCTGCTTCTGAGGATTCAACCAACCGCGGATCAAAATATTTTTTTAAAAATCCAGAAAGTTCCCAAAAGCAAAACTTGCATTTGTCATGCGCTGGCACCTACTTACATAGCATATACATTGTGTTGGGTATTATTAAGCAACCTAGAGACGATTTGAAGTATATGGGAGGGACTTCGCTGCTGGCGCAGTGGTTAAGAATCCGCCTGCCAATGCAGTGAACACGGGTCCGGGAAGATCCCACATGCTGCGGAGCAACTAAGCCCGTGTGCCACAACTACTGAGCCTGCACTCTAGAGCCCCGTGAGCCACAGCTACTGAGCCCACGTGCCACAACTAATGAAGCCCGTGCGCCTAGAGCCCGTGCTCCGCAACAAGAGAAGCCACTGCAACGAGAAGCGCAGCACAAAGAGTAGCCCCCTGCTCGCCACAACTAGCGAAAGCCCGCGCACAGCAACGAAGACCCAACGCAGCCAAAAATAAATAAATTAAACAAATAAATTAAAAAAAATATATGGGAGGATGTGCATGGGTTATATGCAAATATTGCACCCTTTTATATGTGACTTGAGTGCCCCTGGATTTTGGTATCCACGAGGGGTCCTGGAACCAATCCCCTGTGGGATACCAAGGGACAACTATACATCTCCATCCTGTCTTTTCTATGAAGCCACACAGAGATTCATACAAACACACCCCCAAAAATCTTTAAAAAAAAAAAATATATATATATAGTTTTATATCTCTATATAAATATTGTACTATGGCATTTCCCCATATTTTTCAATGTTATTCTTAAATTTGACTTTAATGGTTGAGTGGGCCACGTTTACTGACTGAGGTCGTAATTTGGGGGCATTTAAGTTGTTTACAAGTTTTGACTATTTTGAATTATACTACAGAGGCATTACATTCTACCTTTCTTATCCTTCTATCCTAAGGACAACTACCAGAAGTGAGGTGATCAGGTCAGAGAGCTCAAACACCTTTAAGGCTCTGATTTGAAGGTCTGACTGACTCTGGGAAGGTGAAACCCAATCTTGTTCCCCAGGGAGGGATCACCTAAATGTCCAGAAAGGCTCAGACGGACCTGAGGATATACAGCAGGTACACAGGACCCTGGGGGAGTGGCAGCTGCAGCCAACTTGGGGTGGGATGGACGGGGAGCTCGGGTGGGGGAGCCGCATACCTGAGCAGGAAGGTAGAGGTGTCCATGACGATGTTGCTGGAGAGGGTGAAGGTCTCAGCAGTGACAAGGACACGTACAGGGAGGTAGAGGGGCCTGGAGGGTGGATCACATTTGGGTTGGGGCAGGCTCCTTACACAGGGGCCCCAGCCCCTGGCCCCCAGCCCCCTGAGCCTGGGTACCTGTAGTCCACGGCACAGGAGAACAGGTGTACATGTAGGATGGTAATGACCGTTGGAGGCAGGTAGCCCAGCACTGGGTCATCCAGGACATCTAAGAACTCCAACAGCTTTGGGGGCCAGAGTGAAAGGGACAGGGGAGGAGGGGGCCTCTTTCTTCCTCAACACCCCCAACCGCAGCACAGCTCTCCAGTTGCTGCCCATCAGCTGTCTGTCACACCCTTGCCCAGGGGCTCCACCCAGAAGTCGGCTCCAGTCCAAGGTCAGCTCTGGCCCAGCCCACGCCCCCCACGCGACCCTCCCTCACCTGGGAGTGCCAGCTCTGTTCTGGCAGGGCCATGTGGTGGCGCAGGGTGGCTCTGTGCAGCCGCAGTGTCACCAGGAACTCCTGGGGGCAGGGCACAGTCAGCATGGCGGCAGCCCAGCCTTCCAGGCACCAGGGAGGCAGTGGCCCTGGCCAAACAGGTGGGCCAGAAGCAGGCGTGGCTGTACCTTGACGTTCCTGTGAGGGTCCAGTTGGATGCGTACCGCGGTGGACAGCATGTGGGGGCCCCGGCCCTGGCCTTTGCGGCCCACGCCTCCTTGCTCAGTCATCCCTTCCTCCGACGGGTAGATGGTTCGGGCCAGCTGGGCCGGAGGAGCAAAGGTGGGCAGCTCCAGGCGACTGGGCAGCAGGTAGTCATCCACAGCCGCTGAGGAGGCATCTGGTGAGCCCCCTGCCAAGCTGGCTGATCACCCACTCCATCCCTCCTGAAGGAGCTCCCCTCCCCATGTACCCTAGAGACCCCACGGTGACTGGCCGCCAGCCCTCACACCTCGGTGGTACAGTGTCGCCTTTTCAGCTTCCAGGCAGAAGTAGCCGAGTCCCGGCTGGCCTCGGTACTGGCAGACGCTGAAGATGGTGCCTTGTTCCACGTCCAGCACCAGCTCCCCGTGCGTGGCCTCCAGCCGCTTCCCGCACTCGTCCTGCAGGCAGCACGTGGCTCAGCCCCACCAGCTACGCTCAGCGGCCTCCACACCCTCAGGGGTGAGGGCGCCTCTTGGAGCCCGGGCCTGACTAACGTCGGCTTCAGCCCCTACCCAGAGCGCTGGAGGTCCGGAGCAGCACGTTCTCTTTTGCCAGAGGGGAAGGGTCATCCCTGCCCTGTCTACCTCCGAGCATCAGATGGTGTTCATTCGGACCCCTGGCATAGTACCGTACGTAGAGCAGGTGCTAGTTAGTGGCTGACGGGGTGTGATGGGATGGGTGGGGGGGCATGGGTGGGTCAGTGGGTGGCGGGTGGGTGCTACTGGCTGGACAGGCCGCACTCGGCCCCTGGTGGGGCCTCTGTCTCCCACATTCCCCACTTGGAGCTGCTCACACAGGCCTTGTTCTCCTGCCAGTGGGGGCTCTGGAGTCAGGGGCTCACCTCCCTTGGGCTGTGCTCACCTTGGTCTCACAGTGGGCCGTGATCCGACCCTTTAGCACCGTCACCAGTGTAGAGAAGGTACTCTGGGAGTGAGGGCTCTGGGACTCAGGGGCAAGGCGCTGGGGAGTGCCTGATGCCCCCGCTGAGAAGTGGGTGTCCTCGTCGTCCGAGTCCGAGTCTGGGGGGAGATCAAGGAGCCGAGTGGGAAGGAGACCTGGGAGGGCGGCCCCGGCCCCAGGGCCCCACCAGGGTGCCCCTCCTACCCAGCTTGAAGGCAGACTTGCACATCTTGAAGCTGTCGTGCCAGAAGCCCGAGGCATCTGGGAAGCCAGAGGGGCGAGTGGCAGGGGCGGGGGTGGGAAGCAGGTCCGCGGGCTCCCACATGAGCAGGTCGTTGTTGATCCTGAGAGGGCAGTTGGACCACGGCGGTGAGGGAGGCCCGGCCCAGCCCCTTGCCACCCCCTGCCCTGCCCACGTCGCCACCTGTTGTAGAGGCTCTCGTAGACCTCCTTGCTGGGCAGGAAGACGTGGGCGCCGGGCAGGACCACTTCCAGGCTGCAGCGGGACAGCGCCAGGGCCCGGCTCTGAAAGGTCCTCATTTCCTCAGGGTCTCCAGGAATCACCATCTAGGTGTGGGAGCAGGGAAGGGGATGCGAGAGATGTCAGGGCCTGCTGCCGGCCTTAGAATCTGACCCAGGTCTGCTTCCTGAACTCCTGTCATTCATTCATTCATCCACATGAGCCCTTCTCTGCTGGGATGTATGACAGCCATCTTGTCTGAGGCGCTGACTGCATGCAAACCCTGCTCCAAGGGCCTCGTTTATGTTAACCCCTTTATCCTCACGACAGGCCCATGAGACAGGTCATTATACCCACTTTCCAGATGAGGAGACTCATCTGTAGGTAACTCTCCAAGAGGTTAGACAACTTCCCCAGATGACACAGCCACTGAGTGGCAGAGGCTGGATTCGAACCCAGGTCGTTTGGCCCAGAGGCCAGGCCCCTAACTACCTCTCACTCAACCCTCATCACCTTCAGAGAAGAGGATCCTGAGGCCCAAATGTACCCTGCTGGGAAATGGCTGATGGGACAGGACATGATCTTCCACATCGAGGGCCTGTGTCCCCTAGGTGCTGCCCTCACTCTTGGGCCCCCTGAGACTCCCCACTGACCAGAGACAGTGGAAGAAATGAAATTCTCACTGTTGCTGGTTCACATTTTCTGGTGCCCCATGTGGTCTTGTCCCCCTGACCCAGAGCCACCAAGTGGCTCCCGTGAGACCCAAAAGGCCTTGGACCTCACCTCTTCCGTCTCGTACATGGTCCTTTTGGAGGAGAAGGGTGAGGGCTCAGGCTCCCGAAGCTCGCACAGATTCTCGGCCGACAACTCCAGCTCCTCTCCTTTCTCCGGGGTCACTTCCCACTGTGCGCCGAGCTGGGGGTTCAGGGTCACCACTACCCTGCCAGGGCACAGGCCTGTCACTGGCCTGCAGGGCCCCCCAGCCCCTGGTCCCAAGTGGCCTCCCACTGCCCTCAGTAGCAAAGCCCTCCCCTCCTGTCTGCTCCTCCCAGAGCCCCAACTTACTGGGGCAGGAAGTACTTGTGCCCAGGGCTCTTGGGATCCAGGGCTTTGGAGACCCGCAGGCAGGGGACAGGTGGCTTCTCTCCGTCTTCGTAGGTGACTGGATGGGATGGGGAGGGACGGGGGGTTGTCACTGCCACCTTTCCCCATTTCTTCTTCAAGACCAGGTGGGTCAGTGGGAGCACCCCCATGACAGCTGTGTTTTATTGTGTACAGACCCGTGCCCTCCCTCGCGCCCACAGTCTGCAGCGGCCCAGGGATAAGCGGCCCACTCTGCCCGCTGCCCAGAGGAGCCCTGGGATACCCAATGCTGGTGCCTCACGAAGCAGATGAGGTCTGGACCAGGGTCTGCCCCCATCGTGACCCAGCCCCTTCCATGGCCCCAAGCCCACCTCTCCTAGAGGCCTGAGCCCCCTGCCCAAGGGGTTGTCTCCTGGGGGGGCTCTTACCATGGAGGTCGGAGCAGGAGAGTTCCAGGCGGGTGGGGGCTGGGGGGCCAGGCCCACTGCTCAGCTCTGACCGGAACTGGGGCTCAGTCAGCTCCAGGCGCAGCTGCTCGGCCCGCACGGCCCCGCCCACCCAGGGGTCCCGCTCAGGCCGCAGGTCAGCAATGGGGAAGCGCAGCTGCAGTGTGGCCCGGGGTGCCGAGAGCCGCACCACTGCATGCTGCTCAGCTGCTGGCGGGGGCTCTGTCTGGGGGAGGGGAGGGGGGGAGTCAGAGCTGCTGCTAGCCCCCCCGCCCCCACCCAACTGTGGCCGAGAGCCAGAGGGCCCACGGCCTGCTCTCCACCCTGGCTGCGCCTCTTACCAGCAGGCCAGCCGGCTGCTCGGGAGGGGGTGTGGTGGCCTGGTACAGCAGGGCAGCGAGCCGGTCCAGGGCCCCCAGCTCCACATCTGCCTGGAAGTCGGCCAGGTCCAGGGCCAGTTCTGAGTGACAATGGCAGGCAGTTGGGCGCCGGGGCCGGCTCTGAGGGTGAGGGTGCTCAGGTCAGCGAGGGCTGTGGGGTGGGTGAGGGCAGGATGGGCAGGGTTCCCCTTGAGCAAAAACAGAAAGGACACGGAGCCCTCCCAAGATGTGAGGAGAAGAGCTTGGGTGAGGAACCCAGGAGATCTTCACCGCCTGCTCGGGGCAGACAACCATGCTCGTTTAACGAAAACCACCCAATACTTACCACCTCCAGCCCTGGAGGCTGGCAGGGGTTTGCCAAGATGAGCCAGGAGAGGGGCTAAGAGAATGGCATGTATATGGCCCGGAAGTACTCAAGGGCTCCGGGATGGGGAGGTGTGCTCTGGTTTGAGCACAGGTAAGGCGGGTGGAGGGTGGGAGCAGGGAGGCACCAGGGGAGGCTGGTGGGGGGCAATACACCATGGGGCCCCTGGGCCTGGAGCAGGGTGGGTTACCTTGGGCAGCCGGCGCAGGGTCTGCGTGTGGCGCAGGTGAGCGCAAGGCTGAACCGAGGCCTGGGACCGCAGGCCGCTGGGGAAGCTCAGGACCTGGGACAGGACATGGAAGACGACAGGGTCAGGCCGAGCCCCCAGGCCCACCCTCACCTCTAGGCCCTGCCGTGCACACACTGGCTCTCAGCCCTCACCTCTGTGTACTCAGGCTCCGGAGTACCCCTGGGCCACAGACACTCCAGCACCTCGAGCTGCCCGAAGTGCACTTCCGTGCTGGTAATCCGCCGGCCCCTGCTTGTCCTCAGCTCCCAGGAAAGCTGCACAGCGGCACCCGTTAGCCTACGGGAAGAAGCTGGGCATCAGAAGGTGGGCTTCAGGGGCTCAGGGAGTCCCCTCTAGTTCAGGCCCGCCTCGGGCTTGTACCGGACATGGCTACAGGGACAGGCCCTCTGGAAGCGCGGTCGGAGATGGTAGAAGTCATGGGAGCCGAAGGACCCATCCTTGGTGGCATCGAACTCCGCAAAAAAGTGGGTGGTGAGGTCAGGTGGTCCGGAAGACGGGGCAGATGTCTGAAGCAAGGTCAGGGTCACACCCCCCAAGGTCATCTTCAGCAGCGAGTCAGGGCGCAGGGTGTTCGAGGGGGGTGCAGGGGCTGTCTTGCCTGAGAGGACAAAGGCTTCACCAGAGGCTCCCCAGAGCTCATAGGCATCCCAGGTAAAGTGACAGTCAGACAGTGGTCTAGGGGCCAGGAGAAGCCCTGGCCTAGTTGGATCGTGACTCTGGCCAGGGGCTTGGCCAGGCAGGGGTGACGTGAAGCCTTATTATGCCAGACACTGAGTCCAAGCTCAATTCAACCCGCTCAAGGAAGCTGGAAGAACTGGAGGTGACGAAGCACTTACTCAGTACCTGACACACGCGATCTCTCAATAAACATCAGCTCAAACGTGCGGCCTGGCAGGGTCAGATCTCACCCCTTTTTTATGGAAGGGGAAACTGAGTTTAAGTGCTCGGCCCAAGGTCTCTAACTCCGAAACCCAGGTTCTGTCCATCGCACCGCCACCTCCCCTGAGCGTTCCCACGGAACCAAGTCACCAACGGTGGACCTCCAGGCAGCGCTGGAGGCCTCCCACATGCACGTAGCAAAGATGACACCGGCACCAAGCCTTCTTCCAGCTCTTCCTGCCCCTGGAGGACTCACCGGTTGGGGGGCCCTGAGCAGAGAGCTGGCGGGAGGCCATGTTGCTGTGCACAGAGGTGCCCAGGTCTACATCGGAGAGGGAGAGCTCAGACAGGGCTGAGGCCACACTGCTTGTGAGGCCCGCCATGGAGAAGAAGAGGTCTGTGGGCCAGAGAAAGGGGGTCAGAGGCACCCGGGCTCAGCCCCCTGACTCCTGAGGCCACAGCAGACACCCTGCCAGTTGCTGGCTCTGGCTCCATACCCACCAGTGCTCTCCAAGTTGACAAGGGGGTTCGAAAGGGGGTCTGAGCCGAGGGGCTCAGCTACGGTCCCCGCCTGCAGCTGCTGGTTCAGATCCTGTTCAATCAGCCACAGATCGTCAGCACCTAGTGGGCGGCTCTTGTTCAGCTTGTCGACCAGGCCCTCGGGGTCTACGGGGGAGGACAACTCCTTGTGTCAGTCCAGTCTTGCCGGTGCCTTCCCAGCCATCCCACTCCCTGGACCGCCCAGAGGCCTCACCTGCAAGGCTCAGTGCGCCAAGCAGTTCCTGAAGCTGCTGGAGCTGCCGTGGGGTCAGGAGCAGGTGCAGGGAGCCCAGCTGCCCACACACCTCCAGCTGGGGGTGGAGGAAGCAACCATGGAGCCTACACCAGCCACTGCCGCCACCCACGTGCCCTCACCCTGAGGAGGTAGGACGCCGGTCGTCAGGCTAAGCTCTGCCACCAACTAGCTGTGTGACCCTGGCTCCAACTTGACCACTCTGAGCCTCAGTTTCTCCACTTGCCTAGAAGGCAGTGATTTCCCCACCTGATGACCCCGCTGCGTCCCAGGGAAGATCAGCATTGCTAAGGAGGATTCTGAGATGGGGCATAATCCCTCCTCCCCAGGGGCCTGGAGACCCACCTTGGGGCCTGGGAAGGCCTCATTTTGCTTCAATTTCACTGTCAGCTCCAGGCACCCTGAGCAGCTGCCAATCTGCAAGGGAGGCTCTGGGGGTCCTTCCTGGGAGACAAGAAGACATGGGAGGGGAGGGATTGAAAAGATGCAGCCAAAGATGGTCAGAAGGGATGGAGAGGGGAAGATGGGTCAAGGGCCAGAGAGGACAGGGATTAGACGGAGAAAGAGATGGTCCGGACCGGAGTCGGCCCACCTGTGGGCGGAGCTCCTCGAAGTGCAGGCGGACCCCCGCCAGCTGCAGCAGCTTGTGGAGGAAGGCAGGGGGCTGGTGCACATCCACGGGCGGTGCCTGGCTTGGGTCTCGCACGGCCTCGTCGCAGTACTCTAGTCTGGGGAGTGTAGGATCAGCTCCTGCCCAGGCCGCCCTCTCCCCACACAGCATTCTGTTCTAGGAGTCTGGGGTTAGCGAAGTCTGGCCTGCGGAGCCGTCCCATCATAGCCAGGCCATCCTGGACCTCCGCGGCCATTGCTCCCCAGACCCTCAGCGTGTCACCTGACCCCGGGGGCCCCGCTACCCTAGGCCTCTACCACTTGGCCCCGGGACACCACTCCAGGCTCACAACACAGTTCGCCGCCCGCTGCCCTGGCCACAGCCCAGGCCCACCCAGACTTGCCCTGACACTTCCCAGGAGCCCAGGCTGGGGGTGCAGGTGGGGCCAGGGCCACTCAGCAGCCCCTCACTCCCCCTCTCCCTCACGCCAGCGCCCCCACTCAGCCTGCCCCTACCTTTGCACGTGGGCTTCCACTGCCACGCCACGCTCCCCAGCACCGGGCGGGTGCTCTACCCTCACGACAGTATCCAGGAAGGTCACCTTGATCCTTCGCAGTACTGAGAGGTGGGGAGGGGTCTCAGGTCAGGCAGAGCCGCAAGGGCCAGACAGAGTTTCCCTGTCAGGCAGCAGGGTGCTGTCTGAGGCCTTTGCCCTGCGGGCCACGAGGGGCGACAGTGGCCGGGCGGGGCCTGCTCACCAGTCTCAATGGTCTGGGCAAACATCTCCAGTCCTTCCAGGGGCTGTGGTGGCTCAGAGGGCTCGGGCAGCCCATCCCGCAGGCACTCCTGGGCCAGCTGCATGCTCGTGGTCATGCACGAGGCCCAGCTCTGTGAGTCGGCAGCCCCCGGCCCTGCAGGTAGGAAGAGGGTCTCAGGGCCGGCAGGCCCAGTCAGCTCCTGGGTGCCCAGGCCCACTCGCACCGCCTTCTCCCACACCCCCACCCCCACCCCCGCCCCAGCTTTGCTCTGTCCTCACCCGGGCCCTGGCGGGGCTGTAAGGTGAGCTGGAGGCCTGACACGTGCACGGTGCAGTGGTCGGTGAGCAGCGCGGCCCAGGGCACGGCCACCTCGATAGAGCCCACGAAGCCTTCCACCAGCTCCAGTGGCGACTCCATGGACTCCAGCACCTCATTCACAGACTGGGAGCAGGCAGGAGACAAAGCCAGCTCAGGGAAGCCCCAAACCCAGCCGTCTCCCTGGCTGCTGCACTCCTTGCCTGGCTGTTCCACCTCGGAGAGCACCCTCACTCCCCCTGTCCGTCCACATGCTACCTACAAGATCCTACCTTTGCTCAACTGATCCCTGCTCCTGGCTCCACTGATCCCTACTCTTGGCCCGCCCTATTATCGCACAGTCCAAAGTGCCCAGTCTTTCAAACCAGAGGAGGGCAGAGCTGAAGGACAAAGAGGAGGGAGCCAGGCAGAGGGGATGGAAGGCAGGGTTTCAGGCATGGGCACAGCACATGCAAAGGCCTGGCAGAGAGAGCAGCAGCCCACATTTACCTGGGCGAGTGTGGATTAAGGGGAGTGTCCAGGAGAGGCAGGCAGGGGGCTGACCTGAGCTGGAGGGGGCCCCCCAACTCCAAACACTTGGGGTAGCTGTACTCTCTCTGAGGCACAAGGCTAGAGCCCCTGGTGACAAATAGAGGAGCAGCCCCCCCACCAGTCTGGAAGCTCCCTGAGGGCAGGAGCCCACCTGCCTTCTCTGTGTGACTCCAGGTGCTCTGTGTGGTGCCACCCAGAGAGGGCCTCAGTAAGCACCTGTTGGATCCATGAATGAAATACACGGCAGAGCTAGAAGGCCCACAGACATCACGTGCAAATTCCTCACCTACAGATCCACAGATGGGGAAACTTGAGGCCTAAAGAGAAGGGACTAGCCTAGTCACCCAGTGTACTATGGGAACTGAGACTGAGACCCAGGCACTTGGCTTCTTTGGGGGTCTGCAAGGGAGGGGCTGCAGGCGTGGCAGCCTGGAGAAGGGCGGGCATATTGGGAAAGCACTTGCATTCCACCAGGGCCCAACTCCTCCCTGGAGGCCGGGCAGGAAAGCAGCCTAGCTAGGAGCCAATTCAAATCCCCAACCAGAGGGCAGGGCGGGTGGAAGTATAGAAAGGCAGCCTAGAGGTCTGGGCTAGCCTAAGAGGCTGAAGTCAGAGGTCAGAAAAGGTCTCCCGCACTCGGATTCACAGGCAAGAGGTGCCACCAAGTCTGGGCTCAGGGGTCTCCGCCTACCCCACGTTTGCTCAGGAAGACCTGGTCTACCCTAAAGCCCAGTTTCTCCTGCCCAGACTGTATTGAGGCCAGGCACCCTGTCTGCTCCCCCAGGAAACTGCGAAGCCCCTGTCCCCATGCCCACCCCTGTTGCTCTGGACTGGAGGGTTGACCCAGTGCCAGCCCTGGTCTGGCGCCTCTAACTGGTGGCTCCTTTGCAAATTCCCAGGTCAGCTGAACCGTGAGACACAGCTCCTCACTGCCCACAGCCGCAGGCCTCTGACCCAGAGCTTATTCCTCTCGGCTTCCCCAGCATCTCTCTCCTCTCTGCCTAAGGCCAGATCTCTCCACCTTTCCTCAAGGGCTTTCCTCCAGGTGGGGATGCTGATGCCCAAGCTCCTCCCCAAACACCCATTCAGTCCATCCCACTCTCCTAAAAGCAGGAAGTAGGCAGCGGTGGCAGTCACACAACGTGTTGATCAACAGGGGTGCTGACGCGGTTGTGGACATCCATATCCGGAGACGAACGCCACCCACCGAGCCAGGGTCGTGGGGTCAGGAGGTCAGGGCACCTTTCCCACAGGTGCCCAGAGCAGGGCCCTGGACCCCTGCCAGACTTCCCTAATCAGCTGTGTGCCCCAACTCTGTCACTTCCCTGGCCTGGTCCCACCAGAGCCCCCTAGTTTCCGAGGTTCCTCCTCACCCTCTCCTTAGCCCCTTGGCACCACGCTCAACTCAGGCCCCCAATTTGATACACTAATTCTGGCGTTCTCCAGACAAGTGACATCCTGCTCCCCAGCTTCAGTTTCTCCTCCTGTGAAGTAGAGGCAGGGGCCCCTTCTGTCCAGCTTCTGGCTCTGGAGGCGATCAGCTGACCCCTGGAAAGGGCCGGACGCCCAAGGCCTCTCCACTCCGGTGCCTGGTCCCCTAGTCCGACCCTTTCGCAGGGAGACTCAGGATGCTGCACCCCCCAGTCCGACCCTTCCAGGGCTCGGGCCTGGATCCTCACCCAGATCTCCAGGTGTATATCCCGCAGGACAACGCTGCCCTTGTACAGATCGAGGCTGAGCTGGTCCAGGCTGAGGTGCTCCTGGAAGAAGTGACCCAAGTAGTGGTGCAGCAAGTAGCGGCAGACCCGCTCTTTCACACAGTTCGACCACGGCCATAGCCATCGTGACATCTCGGAGACCGCCGGGCCCGGGCCGCCTCCACTCGCCGGCCGCCGGCGTTCCCCGTCCGGTTGCGCTGTTCACTAGAGCCCCCGGCTCACCCCGCCGCTTCTCTTAGCGCCAGGCCGCACCCCCGGACGCCTGACCACGCCCCCACGCTCACTGCCATTGGTCACTGCAAAGGGCAAGGCCTACTGATTGGCCGCGGGGGCGGAGCCTTCAGGCGCGAAAAAGGGACTGGGCTCTCGGTAAGATATAGGGCTCCCAATATTAATTTACGCTTGCGTATAAATTCTGTGTGGGAGGACCTTTAACCTCTCTCCTACGGGCTCCGGGAAGGCTGTTGCTTGAGGTGCCAGCCCCTCAAAAGAATGCGCATGTGCTGACTCGTCCGACTAGTACTTGAGGTAGTTGGCGAGGATTTAAAGGGACAGTGTCCAATTAAACTTCGTAAAAAGCTTTTCAGAGGCATACTTAGTGTGAGCCCAGTACGCATCTCTAGAAACGATTAAGTGAAAACATTTGCATTTTACAAAACGCTTAACCTTCCGCTATCTCATTCAACCCCCACAGCAACCTCTAAGGTGGAGATTATTGTCACCATTTTACAGATAAGGAAACAGATTTATAAAGGTTGCTGTGAGTCCACCGTGAAGGAGGTCTCACCTGGAATGCTTGACCGGAGATTAACTGATCTTCCCTTCTCTCTGTACTTGGTCAGGGCTCCAGCCCCTCCCTGGAATAATAATAATAATGGTTTTTAATATCTCTAATCCTAGAATTCAATAAAGAATGGATTCTAACCCCCTTGAGCAGAGGTTTATTGTTTTGCACAGCCCTTGAGCTAAGAATGTTATTTTTAAAAAAATATTTATTTATTTTGGCTGCCCCGGGTCTTGGTAGTGGCACATGGGATCTTCACTGCGGCATGAGGACTTCTTAGTTGCAGCACGTGGACTCTTTAGTTGCGGCATGCGAACTCTTAGTAGTGGCATGCATGCAGGATCTAGTTCCCCAACCAGGGATCGAACCCGGACCCCCTGCATTGGGAGTGTGGAGTCTTATCCACTGGACCACCAGGGAAGAATGGTTTTTACATATTCGAATAGTTGGGGAAAAACTCAAAAGAAGAATATGATTTCATGACGTGAAAATCATATGAAATTCACAGTGTGTCCACAAATAAAGTTTTAGTAGAAGACAGCCATGCTCATTTGATTAAGTACTCTCTAGGGCTGCTTTCTTGCTATAGCAGAGTTAAGTACTTGAGACAGAGGCCTGCAAAGCCTAAAATATTTATTTTCTGCCCCTTTACAGGAAAGGTTTGCCCACCCCTGCTCTACAGGGTTAGTCACACAAGCTTCCTTACATCATGATGACTTAGGAGATACCCACAGGTAATTATAATTCCATTTTAGCCTTACTAGGGAGATGGACTCTCTTGCAATCTAAAGCCAAAAGTTGGCCGGAAGCAAGGGCAACCACCCTGGCCTGAGGGGTCAGGGATCTGGATTCCAGTCCCAGCTCTGTGTGGCCTCGCTCCTTTTGGTGAGACTGTTTTATTCCCCTTAGCCCGGGGTTGGGTTAGTAGGCCGGAAGGCTCATTACCTGGAAGGGATTGAAGAACAGCCTCTGAGAGAATTGTGGGGAACACTAGGAAGGCCCCACTCTAGGAGACTGGCTAATAAGATGGCTGCTCAGAAAATGCTTGTGGAATCAATCAAGAGGTCTGCCTGACCCCCATGACAGGCCAGGGGCAGAGCTGTGTTCATCGAGTGTTCATTAAATTAATAATAAAAATAATAGACACCATGAATCGAGCCATGTGATGTCCTGGACCCTGGGCTTGTCACTTTACATGCGTGACTTCATCTGCTCTTTACCACACAGGCTCATGAGGGAGGCACTGTTGCAGCACAAATAGAAATGAAGTTTTCCCTCTCCTGAGAACAAGGTAAATAAAGGGAACAGTGAACAGGCTAGAGAAGAAACATAACCTGGCCTGAAAGAGTGAGTCAATCCTAGTCTTATTTTAACTGTTACTAAACTGTAATGTCTGTAGTTAGATTTGCCCTTCACAAAGCTAACCTGTCACCACTAATCCTGTGTAATTTACATTCTGCACCTGGTATTTGCTCTCCCTATAGTCTCTAGTAGCAAATCACCCCTTGTAGCTGTTTGCATTTCAGAAAGGAGGTCCCAGACCAATAACCCAGAGACTAACGGACCCAATTACCGGGCTGCTGGACCCAATTACCAGCTTGCCTGACTCCAGCAGTGACTGTTTTGAAATTATGCAAGAAGAATGCAAGACATTCACCATTTTGATCCTTATCACTTACTTCGGACTGCGAACTCCCCTATAAGGATCCCTATAATTCCCCAGGAAGGGGGGCACAGTTCTTGAGGTGCTAGCCTACTGTGTCTTCCCTTTGCCTGGCAAAGAAAATTTTAAAAGCCTCTCTATTTCTTACCTTCCAAATCTCTGTCTCCGTATTTTTATTCGGCATTGGTGTACAGGGAGCCAAGATTTTGGCAACAGCACTATTAATACCCCCATTTTATGGAGAGGAAAACTGAGGCTGTGTGCCTAAGTGCCTGTGGAGCAAGTGAATGAACAAGCATCGCTTCTCCTCCCAAAGGCAGTGGGAATAGAAGGGCAGATTCTCGAGTCTAGGAAAAGTTGTCCTTATGTTCCATCTAGGAGGGAGCTACCATTCCCCTGCAGTGGGAATGGAGAGTACCACCTGCAAAGGGTGGGGACACCGGGCCATTCCCTATATCCAGACAGACCTCCAATCTGGGGTGGCTGCTTCCTAGGTTGGCTTCCTGCCACTGAGGCTGCACTCAAATCTTGTCTTTCATTGTAACTTTACTAGGAGCCACATCTGTCTCTCAGAAGTGGGTGCTTGTGAGTCCACTCCTAAGCCTGATTCCCTCTGTGACCAGGGCACAGTGCAGTGTCTGTGCCACAACAGAGAAGTAGATAGGACTCAGAGGGATAGAAAGTTCCTTCCTGCCACCTCCCCCTAGACAATACACAGTGAACTCCACAGAAATCCAACAAATACAGTGGCCCTGGGCACTGGACAACGGGATCTCAGAGAACTCAAGGGGTCTGGAAAAGCATGGGACCAGGGTTCCTCCCCACAGAAAGAAAAGGAGAGGGCCAGGCTTTGTGGGGCTTCTTGGGGGCCTCCCCACATCAGATAGGTGGGAACTTATAAGGCAAACCAGGTTCTATAGGCCTCAGGGGCCCTAGGGGGAGGCTCTCCCTTCCCTAGGAATGGCCCACCCAGAAGAAGCCCCTCTGGCAATGTCCTCAGTGGGATCATGATAGGTGTAAAATTGATCACGGAAGGTAGCCTGGGGGCTGTGGCTTTTGACTTGGCCATGGTGGAGGGCCTGGATTTTGCATTTTGTCTGAATTGTGGTAAAATATACATGATAAATTTTACCATTTCTAGAAGTACAATTCAGTAGTGCTAAGTGTATTCACATTGCTGTGGAACTAACCTCCCGGACTTTTTCATTTGCAAAACTGAAATTCTATACTCATTAAACAACAACACCAAACTGGGTGAATTTTGTGGTATGTGAATGATACCCCAAGAAAGATGATTTAAAAAATAATTTTCAACTCCCCCCCCACGTGACATTGTATCTATTCTGAGACACAGTTCAAAGGCTATTTCTTGCAGGAAGTCTTATGTGTGCCCTCCACACTTCAGTGCCCCAGTCCTCAAACTGAGCACCACCTTTGTACAAAGCATCAACCCTCCATGGCCAACCTGGCCTGGAGACCCTCAGAGTTCAGGGCACTAGCCCCCAGGGGACCTGGGATGGGGGGCTGGCGCTGGCGTGCACCTGACTTAGGCTGGGAGGTGGGGGCCTGGACCGTGGTCCCAGCTTTGGTGGTAGGCTATGTAACCCTGGGCAAAGCACTTCTCCTCTCTGGGCCTCGGGGTCCTCACCTGGCTGTAGAAGGCTTGGTGGGCCTGCCCTCCCCCAGCTTCTTCTGCAGGGGCGTGGGAGAGGCTTCATCTCCTGAGCCTGGGAGATGGGCAAGGAGGAGATTATGAGTTTCCAGTTGACAGACGAGGTCACCAAGAGCCAAATGGACAAGACCTGTTGAGCAAGGGGTTTCATCCTGGATCTCAGCCTGGCTAAACTGTGGCCTTTGCTCTTTATTGCTCCAGTAGGTGAGTACCTCTTGGGTACCCAGGCTCCCTCTGCAGCAGGGAAGGCAGCTGGGTGGTTCCACTGGGGTACTGAGTGGTCAACAAGGCCTAAGGCAGAGTAAGGAAGACTCTAAAAAGGGCCCCATCCCACTCCCTGACTTCATCCGAGGTTTCACTGCCCACTCCTGATGCTCGCATGGACCAGTTGTTTATTTAGGCAAAACTGCTGGGTGGAAGCAGAAGCAGGAAGAACTACAATTCTGCAGCCTGTGGAAGGAAAAACACATTCACAGAAAGACAGACAAAATGAAAAAGCAGAGGACTTTGTACCAGATGAAAGAACAAGATAAAACCCCAGAAAAACAACTAAATGAAGTGGAGATAGGTACCTTCCAGAAAAACAATTTGGAATAACGATAATGAAGATGATCCAGGACCTCAGAAAAAGAATGGAGGCAAAGATGGAGAAGATGCAAGAAATGTTTAACAAAAACCGAGAAGAATTAAAGAACAAACACCTAGAAGAATTAAAGAACAAATACCTAGAAGAATTAAAGAACAAACAAACAGAGATGAACAATACAATAACTGAAATGAAAAACACACTAGAAGGAATCGATAGCAGAATAACTGAGGCAGAAAAACGGATAAGAGACCTGGCAGAAAGAATGGTGGAATTCACTGCCATGGAACAGAATAAAGAAAAAAGAATGAAAAGAAATAAAGACAGCCTAAGAGACGTCTGGGACAACATTAAACGCAACAACATTCACATTATAGGGGTCCCAGAAGGAGAAGAGAGAGAGAAAGGACCAGAGAAAATATTTGAAGAGATTATAGTCGAAAACTTCCCTAACATGGGAAAGGAAATAGGCACCCAAGTCCAGGAAGTACAGAGAGTCCCAGGCAGGATAAACCCAAGGAGAAACATGCCAAGACACATAGTAATCAAATTGACAAAAATTAAAGACAAAGAAAAATTACTGAAAGCAGAAAGGGAAAAATGACAAAAAACATACAAGGGAACTCCCATAAAGTTAACAGCTGATTTCTCAGCGGAAACTCTACAAGCCAGAAGGGAGTGGCATGATATATTTAAAGTGATGAAAGGGAAGAACCTACAACCAAGACTAATCTACCCGGCAAGGATCTCATTCACATTTGACAGAGAAATCAAAAGATTTACAGACAAGCAAAAGCTAAGAGAATTCAGCACCACCAAACCATCTCTACAACAAAGTTCCTTTAGGAACTTTTCTAAGTGGGAAACACTAGAGAAGAAAAGGACCTACAAAAACAAACCCATAACGATTAAGAAAATGGTAATAGGAACATACATATCGATAATTACCTTAAACGTGAGTGGGTTAAATGCTCCAACCAAAAGACACAGGCTTGCTGAATGGATACAAAAACAAGACCCATCTATATGCTGTCTACAAGAGACCCACTTCAGACCTAGGGACACATACAGACTGAAAGTGAGAGGATGGAAAAAGATATTCCGTGCAAATGGAAATCAAAACAAAGCTGGAGTAGCAATACTCATATCAGATAAAATAGACTTTAAAATAAAGAATGTTACAGGAGACAAGGAAGGACACTACATAATGATCAAGGGATCAATCCAAGAAGATATAACAATTATAAATATATATGCACCCAACATAGGAGCACCTCAATACATAAGGCAACTGCTAACAGCTATAAAAGAGGAAATCAACAATAACACAATAATAGTGGGGGGCTTTAACACCTCACTTACAACAATGGACAGATCATCCAGAGGGAAAATTAATAAGGAAACACAAGCTTTAAATGAAATAATAGACCAGATAGATTTAATTGATATTTATAGGACATTCCATCCAAAAACAGCAGATTACACTTTCTTCTCAAATGCACACGGGACATTCTCCAGGATGGATCACATCCTGGGTCAGAAATCAAGCCTCAGTAAATTTAAGAAAGTTGAAACCATATCAAGCATCTTTTCCGACTACAACACTATGAGATGAGAAATAAATTACAGGGAAAAGAACGTAAAAAACACAAACACATGGAGGCTAAACAATATGTTACTAAATAACCAAGAGATCACTGAAGAAATCAGAGAGGAAATCAAAAAATACCTAGAGACAAATGACAACGAAAACACGATGATCCAAAACCTATGGGATGCAGCAAAAGCAGTTCTAAGAGGAAAGTTTATAGCAATACAAGCCTACCTCAAGAAACAAGAAAAATCTCAAATAAAAAATCTAACCTTACAGCTAAAGGAACTAGAGAAAGAAGACAAACGAAACCCAAAGTTAGTAGAAGGAAATAAATCATAAGATGAGAGCAGAAATAAATGAAATAGAAACAAAGAAAACAGTAGCAAAGATCAATAAAACTAAATGCTGGTTCTTTGAGAAGATAAACAAAATTGATAAACCTTTAGCCAGACTCATTAAGAAATAGAGGGAGAGGACTCAAATCAATAAAATTAGAAATGAAAAAGGAGAAGTTACAACAGACACCGCAGAAATACAAAGCATCATAAGAGACTCCTACAAGCAACTCTATGCCAATAAAATGGACAACCTGGAAGAAATGGACAAATTCTTAGAAAGGTACAATCTTCCAAGACTGAACCAGGAAGAAACAGAAAATATGAACAGACTAATCACAAGTAACGAAATTGAAACTGTGATTAAAAATCTTCCAACAAACGAAAGTCCAGGACCGGATGGCCTCACAGGTGAATACCATCAAACATTTAGAGAAGAGCTAACACCCATCCTTCTCAAACTCTTCCAAAAATTTGCAGAGGAAGGAACACTCCCAAACTCATTCTATGAGGCCACCATCACCCTGATACCAAAACCAGACAAAGATACTACAAAAAAAGAAAATTACAGATCAGTATCACTGATGAATATAGATGCAAAAATCCTCAACAAAATACTTGCAAATGGAATCCAACAACACATTAAAAGGATCATACACCACAATCAAGTGGGATTTATCCCAGGGATGCAAGGATTCTTCAATATACGCAAATCAATCAATGTGATACACCATATTAACAAATTGAGGAATAAAAACCATATGATCGGGCTTCCCTGGTGGCGCAGTGGTTGAGAGTCTGCCTGCCGATGCAGGGGACACGGGTTCGTGCCCCGGTCCGGGAAGATCCCACATGCCGTGGAGCGGCTAGGCCCGTGAGCCATGGCCGCTGAGCCTGCTCGTCCGGAGCCTGTGCTCCGCAATGGGAGAGGCCACAAAAGTGAGAGGCCCACGTACCACAAACAAAAAAACCATATGATCATCTCAATAGATGCAGAAAAACCTTTTGACAAAATTCAACACCCATTTATGATAAAAACTCGCCAGAAAGTGGGCATAGAGGGAACCTACCTCAACATAATAAAGGCCCTATACAACAGACCCACAGCAAACATCATTCTCAATGGTGAAAAACTGAAAGCATTTCCTCTAAGATCAGGAACAAGACAAGGATGTCCACTCTCACCACTATTATTCAACATAGCTTTGGAAGTCCTAGCCATGGCAGTCAGAGAAGAAAAATAAATAAAAGGAATACAAATTGGAAAAGAAGGAATAAAACTGTCACTGTTTGCAGATAACAAGATACTATACATAGAGAATCCTAAAGATGCCACCAGAAAACTACTAGAGCTAATCAATGAATTTGGTAAAGTTGCAGGATACAAAATTAATGGACAGAAATCTCTTGCATTGGTATACACTAACAATGAAAGATCAGAAAGAGAAATTAAGGAAACAATCCCATTCACCTTTGCAACAAAAAGAATAAGATACCTAGGAATAAACCTAGTAAGGAGGTAAAAGACCTGTATGCGGAAAACTATAAGACACTGATGAAAGAAATCAAAGATGACACAAACAGATGGAGAGATATACCATGTTCTTGGACTGGAAGAATCAATATTGTGAAAATGACTATACTACCCAAAGCAATCTACAGCTTCAGTGCAATCCCTATCAAATTACCAGTGGCATCTTTTATAGAACTAGAACAAAAACATCTTAAAATTTGTATGGAAACACAAAAGACCCCGAATAGCCAAAGCAGTCTTGAGGGAAGAAAATGGAGCTGGAAGAATCAGACTCCCTGACTTCAGACTATACTACAAAGCTACAGTAATCAAGACAATATGGTACTGGCACAAAAACAGAAACATAGGTCAATGGAACAGGATAGAAAGCCCAGAGATAAACTCATGCACCTATGGTCAACTAATTTACGACAAAGGAGGCAAGGATATACAATGGAGAAAAGAGTCTCTTCAATAAGTGGTGCTGGGAAAACTGGACTGCTACATGTAAAAGAATGAAATTAGCACACTCCCTAACACCATACACCAAAATAAACTCAAAATGGATTAGAGACCTAAATGTAAGACCAGACACTACAAAACTCTTAGAGGAAAACATAGCAAGAACACTCTTTGACATAAATCATAGCAAGATCTTTTTTGATCCACCTCCTAGAGTAATGGAAATAAAAACAAAAGTAAACAAATGGGATCTAATGAAACTTAAAAGGTTTTGCAAAGCAAACTACAAACAAGACGAAAAGGCAGCCCTCAGAATGGGAGAAAATATTTGCAAATGAATCAACCGACAAAGGATTAATCTCCAAAATGTACAAACAACTCACGCAGCTCAATATTAAAAGAACAAACAACCCAATCCAAAAATGGGCAGAAGACCTAAATAGACATTTCTCCAAAGAAGACTTACAGATGGCCAAGAAGCACATGAAAAGCTGCTCAACATCACTAATTATTAGAGAAATGCAAATCAAAACTACAATGGTAGTTGTAGTTGTAGTCACACCGGTTAGAATGGGCATCATCAGAAAATCTGCAAACAACAAGTGCTGGAGAGGGTGTGGAGAAAAGGGAAGCCTCTTGCACTGTTGGTGGGAATGGAAATTCATACAGCCACTATGGAGAACAGTATGGAAGTTCCTTAAGAAACTAAAAATAGAATTACCATATGACCCAGCAATCCCAGTACTGGGCATATACCCAGAGAAAACCATAATTCAAAAATACACATGCAAAAAAAAAAATACACATGCACCCCAATGTTCATTGCAGCACTATTTACAATATCTAGGTCCTGGAAGCAACCTAAATGCCCATGGACAGACTAATAGTTAAAGAAGTTGTGGTACGTATATACAATGGAATATTACTCGGCCATAAAAAGGAACAAAATTGGGTCATTTGTAGAGACGTGGATGGATCCAGAGGCTGTCATACAGAGTGAAGTAAGTCAGAAAGAGAAAAACAAATATTGTATATTAACACATATATGTGGAACCTAGAAAAATGGTACAGAGGAACTGGTTTGCAGGGCAGAAATAGAGACACAGATATAGAGAACAAACATATGGACACCAAGGGGGTAAAATGGCAGGGTGGGGTTGTGTGGGGTGGGATGAACTGGGAGATTGGGATTGACATGTATACACTAATATGTATAAAATAGATAACTAATGATGTGCTGTATAAAAAATAAATAAAATAAAATTCAAAAAACAAAACAAAACAAAATTGCTGGGTGGAGATTTCACAGCATAGTGTAGGGGATGGAGTCCAGGGGAATGAAAGGTGTTGGGGTCCAGAGTGCTAGGAAGGGGGTCCCGGACTACAAGCTGGAAAATTTTGGCAGGAATGCCAAACTCCTGGAAGTCCACCTGTGCCTTGGATACCCTGCAGCAGGATTTTGAACAGGAGACCGCAGTAGCACATCTTAGGTCCCAAAGGGGCTGGGAGTCCCATCCAGGGAGGCTAGCTTGCCTGGGGTGGGGTGGCAGCACCAGGGAGCACCCCCTGCTCTGATGCTTTGCCACTCCTAGGCTGGCCCTTTAAACCCAGATCATGATGTCACCTTAGACAGCAAGGGACGGGAGGGGGACTGCAGGCCTGAGGAAGGACTGCATTTCCCAGCAGCCTTGGGTACACCACACCCCTCCCAGAAGGCACTGGCTCACTGCAGACTATTAACCAGTCCAGTGCCAGTTTCTGCTGGGGTTTTGAAGCGTCCAGCCATTCTGGAGTGAGGGTGGGGTTCCCTTGGGGGTGGAATGCCTGGGGCACAGGTGGAGCAGGCCAAAGCTTTGGGCCTGGCATAGGATTGGGTCTCTTTCCTGCCGGAGTCCTGGTATCGCCCCCAGCTTCCTGGTGCAGACTCCTGAGTCTTCCTCTCTCCCTACGCAGTCTCCCTTGCAGAAAGCAGGAACCCAGCGCCAGTTGGACCCCTTCCCGCTCAGCTTCAGTCTTGTCCCTGGGTGCCCGCAGGGATTACCCCTTTGGTCAGGCAGCCGCTTTTATTGGTGAGGGAACTACAACTCCCAGCTGCCCCGGGCGGGAACTTCCTGACGCAGCACCCCACCCACCCACCCCGCCCCCGGCCCCCAAACCCGCGGGGATGTGCGGGCCGACTGGGGGAGGTGACTTGATGTCATCGTGAGCAGCTGGGCGGCGGGTGCCGGTGCGCGCAGAGCCGGGGCTCCTGTGGTGCTGCGCGGGTCGGGTGCCACGACTTGAGGAGAGGTCTGCGCGCTGCCCCGGCCAGCCCAGAGCCCGTCGGGCGCCCGCGCCCCGACGCGGGGCTGAGTTGGGTGCACGCTCCGGCCCCCCCCCCCCGGAGCCAGAGAGAGAACCCAGGAGCGCCGCCGCCCAGCGCCAGCGCCCTGAACCGGACCGCGGCTCGGGAGCCCTGAACAGCTGCTCCCTCCCCACCGGCAGCCCCTGGAGGGTCGGCGACCAAAGTCTGGGCATCTGAGAAGTGAGTGGCCCCCCCCTCGAGAGGCAGATGAGATCTGGGAGCGAGGAAGGAGAAACTGAGGCGGGGGGAGGCTGCGGGTCGTGGGGGGTGGGCAGGGGGATGGGACCCTCATTCTTGGGGAAGTCCCTGGTGACTGGATTAGTGGAGCAGAAACGGGGGCCCCATTCTGTTAGGGGCCAGGGCTGAGGAACGAGATCCCCGTTCCAGGTAGGGTCTGGCTGGCGGGAGAGGCCCTATTTCGAGATGGGTTGTTTTGGAGTCTGGGGCCTTTCAGTCAGGGAGAAGGGAGGGCCCTGTCTCCTGTGGGAGAGGGCTGCACCTCTCTTTAGGGTCTGGGCCAGGGTAGGAGGGAAAGAAGACTTGGGCGCTCCGCCGCAGCCCCACAGGCTGTCCTGAAAGAACTGATAGGCTCTCTCTGTCTCTTTCTTGCTGACCTCTCTGCCCTGACTTCTTTTTTAAAAGAGCCAGGGTGGGAACCCTAACTGGACTCTTCCGACCCTCAGGAAGGACCTGAGACCTGAGCCATCCTCCTCTCTACCGTGCTTGCCCCCCAGGACTGGGCAGTTGCCAGAGGCCCTGGGGGGGGGGGCCAGGACTGTGCTGTGCTCCTCCCCACCGCACAGGATGGGCCCAAGTTAGTCAGCCCAGCCTCACGCAGCATCCTGCAGGCCCAGAGGGAAGCTCAGGGGCTCTGAAGGCTTGGCCCACCGCCTGACCGCCATGGAGACGAAGCTGCCCCCCGCGAGCACCCCCGGCAGCCCCTCGTCCCCAGGGCTGTCCCCGGTGCCCCCACCCGACAAGGTGGACGGCTTCTCCCGCCGTTCCCTCCGCAGGGCCCGGCCCCGGCGGTCCCACAGCTCCTCTCAATTCCGCTATCAGAGCAACCAGCAGGAACTCATCCCACTGCCCCTGCTCAAAGGTGAGCCTGGTCTTGGCTCCGGGGCTACCTGAGTCCTGGAGTGGGCAAGTGAGGTTTGGGGGTGGGGTGGTGGGAAGCAGCTGGCAGCTGCGATCAGAGGGAGTCTGGACGGCCCCTTCCAGGCCAGGGACTCCACCACCTGACTGCCACCTCCCAGCCCTCTACCCTCTCTGCTGACGCATGGCCTGACTGGCCTGTCATCCTTGGAGGTGGGGCATCTGGAGGTGGCGCCACCCTGGGGGGCAGACCAGGGCCAAGGGTGGGGCCTACAGCTTGGGTTCCAGGAGGCCACTACCAGCCCAGCTGCTGCCGGGGTCCCGGGACAGGTGCCTAGCACGCTTCCCTGCAGTCACCGTGAGGTCCCCCCAACTCTGGGCTACAGGGCCCAACTGGCTGAGGCAGAGGGCACCTGAGAGGTCCTCGGTGCTGGCTCTTCTCCCCACTTCTGGCTCTTAGAACAGAGTGCCGCCTATGAGAGGGAGGCATTGGCTGTTTGGGCACCTGTGGAAAGGCCAGGCAGCCAGGGTCTGTTCCCATGCTTTAAAGTCAGGCTATCGTGTTCTCTCAGCCTAGGTTAGGATGAAGAGATGAAGCTCCTTTACTTCACAAGAATGGAGGATGGGACAGAAGTTGTTTGCTTTCTGCAAGGAGTGGGAGATGGCGCAAAAGCATGGGGTCTGGGGGGCGGAGGAGCCAGCCTTAGGGATTAGGAGGGCCCGCCCCTGCCCAGAGCTGTGGCAGCTGGGGCCCAGGCTCAGCCCCCCCCTTCCTCCCCAGATGTGCCAGCCTCTGAGCTGCATGAGCTGCTGAGCCGGAAGCTGGCCCAGTGTGGGGTGATGTTTGACTTCTTGGACTGTGTGGCCGACCTGAAGGGGAAGGAGGTGAAGCGGGCGGCGCTCAATGAGCTGGTGGAGTGTGTGGGGAGCACTCGGGGGGTCCTCATTGAGCCTGTCTACCCAGACATCATCCGCATGGTGAGCACCTGGCACCTGGCCTCTGGGGGAGGGCTTGGTGCCCATGGGAACCCTAAGCCTGCCTGCGGAGCCCCCGTGCGGAGAATAAACCCACAGTCTTTGGCTTGGCCTCAAGGCCCACATCTTCCTCCCCCGCAACCCCTGTCCCAGCCCCACTGCTGCCCAGCACCCAGCCAGTGTAGGTAACTCAGTGCCTCCTGGGCTTGTCCCACCCTGCGCTTTTGCTTATGCTTTCCTGAGGCCTGGTGTGCCCTCCCACCACGTTCCTTATCGCCATGGCCTGGCTCAGGTGCTGCCTCTTCCATGAAGCCTCTCTCAATGCCCAAGCTAGAAATCTCCCTTTTGCTGCTTAGAATGTCCTTAGACCTTACCACTTTCCACCTCGTCTTCCCTGCTGGACTGCACCTGATAGAGGGCAGGGATGTATCTCATCCACCCCTGGGTCCCCAACCCTGGGCCCGGGTCTATCCATGAACTAGATGTTCAGGTAATGATTGCCAAAGAGTGAATTGGTTGCTTGGGTAGGTGCTGAGGCCCATTAAACTTTGGATGAGGGATGTCCTGGTTTCCACCTTCAAGGGTTCTTCCGTAGAGAACCCTGACTCTGTCCCCTCAGATCTCAGTGAATATCTTCCGGACGCTGCCGCCCAGTGAGAACCCTGAATTTGACCCTGAAGAGGATGAGCCCAACCTTGAGCCTTCATGGCCACATCTTCAGGTGTGAGGGCTGGGGAAGACAGGGGTCTGAGTTTCAGAAGAGATCCGAGGAGAGGGTGGAGGGTCTCCTTAGGCCCCGGACTGCTGGATGAGGGCCACAGGGCAGGATGAGGGGGGAGGCTGCTCCTGAACTCACCTTTCTGTCTGTTCCCCTCCTCCAGCTGGTATACGAGTTTTTCCTGCGTTTCTTGGAGAGCCCAGACTTCCAGCCCTCCGTGGCCAAGAGATATGTGGATCAAAAGTTTGTCCTGATGGTGAAGTGGGGAGCCCAGGCCGGGTGGTGTCATGGGGCAGGGGCAGGCTCTCTGAGTGGCGTGGGGATAGGATGGAAGCAACCTGGCTTGGCCTCTTTCCTAACCCCTGATCCTGTGTCCCACAGCTCCTGGAGCTATTTGATAGCGAGGACCCTCGGGAGCGTGAGTACCTCAAGACCATCTTGCACAGGGTCTATGGAAAGTTCCTGGGGCTCCGGGCCTACATCCGCAAACAGTGCAGCCATATCTTCCTCCGGTGGGTGCCTGCGGCCTACCCCGCTGGGACCTGGGGAGGGAGGGAGAGAGCTATGGGGAGAAGACAGAGCAAAAGCTTCTGGGCTGGGGGGCCCAGTTTTTTCTTGGCAACATATTATATAATTTTTGCTTATACAAATCCTGTGAGATCAGTAGAGAAAGGGTATTTATTTCCATTTTACAGATGAGGAAATTGAGGCTGAGAGATGAAGTGGTTTGCAGGGTCTAGGTCAGTTCAGGGGGCCTAGGATCTAATGTCACACCAGGCCTTAAGGACCCAAAGAATGAGATTCTTTCTGCAAATATGTATTGAGCGCCAGTGCCCACTGAGCATCAGGGACCCACATTGCCTTGTAGTTGAGACTGGCTCTTGAGCTAGATGGTCTGTGTTTGAGTTTGGTTCAAATATTTGGGTGAACTTGGGCAAATTATTTAAGCTCTCCCCTAGTCTCCTCGTCTCTAGAATGGGAATGATAACTATAATCAAGATGAAATGAGGCAGTGCCTTCAAAGCACTCAGTGTAGCTCCTGGACCAAGGCCGGAACTCTGAAACATTAGCTTTTATCGTTGTTAGCTAAAAAATAGGTGAGGCACGATCCCTCTCCTCCAGGAGCTCAGTGTGTTAGATCCCTTGCGTATTAACTTTGCGGCAAGTTTCATTGAACTGCTGAGCCTTGATTTCTTCATCTATACAATGGATCTAATAAGGTCTACCTCCTGGGATAATTTTGAGAAGTACATAGCACAGAATAGACACTGTAAGTGTTTGTCATTCTTTTGGTTGATTGGCACGAAGAGCGGAGGACTCAGGCTAGGTGCCTGTGGACTCGATGGGGACCAGGTAATGAGGGTTAGGGTCTCGGGGAGGAAGAGACGAGTTGGAATGCTTCATAGAAGAGAGGTTTGAATACCAGAGGGGAAAGGGTGGGTGGGATGAATTGGGAGATTGGGGTTGACATATATACGCTATTGGTACTATGTATAAAATGGATAGCTAATGAGAACCTACTGTATAGCACAGGGAACTCTACTCAACGCTCTGTGGTAACCTAAATGGGACGGAGGGGATATATGTATGTGTATAGCTGATTCACTTTGCTGTACAGTAGAAACTAACACAACATTGTAAAGCAACCATACTCTAATAAAAATTAAAAAAAAAAAAAAAAGAAGAAGAAGAAAGGTTTGAGCTGGGACCCAGAGTGGCACTGGTGGCTGGGCTGAGAAGGGTAATAAAGAGGTGGGTGTGGATCTCAGTGGGGCCTCGTTTGGGGTTTGGGGAAGGGAGCACAGCCTCTGGGTGGGGAGAGAGTTGGATTGATGTGCAGGCTGGGGGTGGGCAGGCAGGGTGACAGAGAGGAGGGCTGGGCCTGCTCCAACTGCCTTGAGCCCTTCTGCATCCTTCTCTTCCTCTCAAAGGTTCATCTATGAACTCGAGCACTTCAATGGCGTGGCTGAGCTGCTGGAGATCTTAGGAAGGTGATTCTCTCTGGGCATCAGCTGGAGCCTCAGGATTCTGGGAGGAGGGACTGAGGCCCAGTCATGCCAACCCTCCTCATCTCTTCTGCCCCCTCCTCAGCATCATCAACGGCTTTGCGCTGCCCCTGAAGACCGAGCACAAGCAGTTTCTGGTTCGAGTCCTGATTCCCCTGCACTCTGTCAAGTCGCTGTCTGTCTTTCACGCCCAGGTAAGGCCCAGGCCTGGTCCTGCCACAGCAGAGAGGTCCTGACAGAGTCAGGGCAGCCACCCGGGCCTGCAGAGCCAGCCTGACACTCTGATTTCAGCCACACTAAAAGCGTGGACTCACGGGATCCTCTCTCACCTTTTTCTTGACTAATTCTGTTCCGTCTACCGTAGAGAATCCCCATGACCGTGTAAGGCCGATCTCAGACATTGGCCTCTGAAGACTTCCCAGCCCCCTCCCGCTCGACCTGCCTGTGCAGGCTTGAGCTCTCCTCCTTCTGTATTCCCATAGATCATGATACAGATTCCGGTTAAGGAACCTTTTGTAAAATTTGTAAGGACTAGTTTGCTGAATGTTTCCCCTATGAGGTCATTATTGTGTCCCTGCACACCAAGCATGGTGCCTGGTGTATCCTAGGTGGTCAGTAAATGATTGGTGACTAAGAGAATAGACATAGGAAATGAGCCAATGTCTAGCGTCCTGTCCTGGTCCCCTCCTGACCCCTGTCCTCTTTCTCTGTGCCTCCTCCTCCCCCACCACGCCCCGCTGCAGCTGGCATACTGTGTGGTACAGTTCCTGGAGAAGGATGCCACTTTGACAGAGCATGTGAGTACCCCTGGAGGGAAGGGCAAGCCCCCACCCCTGCAGGTCTGACTCTTTTCTGCCTCAACTCCCACAGGTGATCCGGGGGCTGCTCAAATACTGGCCAAAAACCTGTACCCAGAAGGAGGTATGAAGAAGGGCTTCGATGTCCACCACTAGGAGGTTGGGAGGGCTCAGCTTCCAGAGGGCAGGCAGGTGTGTGTCAGGGGAGGTGGGAACTGCTGCTCCGTGTGTCCCTACCCCCACCCCAGGTGATGTTTCTGGGGGAGATGGAAGAGATTCTGGATGTCATTGAGCCCTCCCAGTTCGTGAAGATCCAGGAGCCCCTCTTCAAGCAGGTGGCTCGTTGTGTGTCCAGCCCCCATTTCCAGGTATGGGGCTGGAATGGGTGGGGGTGAGAGCCAGGGTATGGACTGGTAAGGTTGGCAAGTTGACCTAACACAGCTTCCTCTGCCCTCAGTTTCTCCTCTGGACCTTCCTGGGTCTAATAATGGGGAGATGCTGGACTTAGGGTCAGGAGACCTGGGGTCAAGCCTCAGATCCACCTCCCACTGGCTGAGGAGCCTTGAGCAAATCACTTCACCACTCTGAGTCAGATTAGGCTTCCTTATCTGTAGAATGGGCCAACAGGTGGTGATGAGAGCCGAAGAGATGGTAGCATAAACACATTTCGTAAACTGAAATGGATGTTTAGCAAACGTCCATGAATGGGATGGATGGTTGTCCGCTTCCTTAGTGGCCTTAGATTTCATTAGCCCCACTTCAGAGCCCAGCAAGGCTTCTCCACACCATCCAGGCTGGCTGTAACCAGTGTTCTCCTACACGTGTGTGCAGACTTTCATTTTTATGAGCCATACCTGGTGGTTGTCAGTTTTTCCTCACAGTGACTCTGGCACTTCAGTTTACTGAATACCTCATTTGATTCTTACAACAGCCGTATGGAGGTAGCTATTATTAGCCCCACTTTACAGATTTGAAAACAGAGGCTGAGGGGTTAAATACCCTGTCCAAAGTCACGTGGCCAGTGTGAGTGGAGCCAGGCTTCTCCTCTGAGCGTTGGACTCCTAATCCAGTGTTCTTTTCACCTCACCATGCTCTTCCTCCCGTGGGTCAGATGAGCCCTGAAGACGGGGTGTGTGGAGGGCAGGGCGCCCTGGGTTTTGGGTTGGGGATGGATACCAGGCCTTGCGTGTGCAGGGAAGCCACTGCCAGGCGCCTACTCTGCCATCTCGCTGCCTCAGGTTGCAGAGCGGGCTCTGTATTTCTGGAACAATGAGTATATCCTGAGCCTCATTGAGGACAACTGCCATACCGTGCTGCCTGCTGTGTTTGGGACCCTCTACCAAGTCTCCAAGGAGCACTGGAATCAGTGAGTGCCCAGGCCTTGACCTAACCCACAGAACCTGGGGCAGGGCCAGCCAGTCCAGAACTGGGGTTACTGCTAGCTGGAGAGGATCAGGGAAGGCATCCGAAGATGGAGAGGGGTGGTGAAAGGGGCAGGCAGAGGGCGGTGCTTGTGGTGTTCAGGGCTGCATGCTGTATTTGGGACACAGGGACAGGCAGAATGCCAGAGAGGGAGGTGGGACCCAACTGAAATTGCTCTCATCTCTCACCCCCTCCCTTGACCCTGCCAAGAACCATTGTGTCTCTGATCTACAATGTGCTCAAGACCTTCATGGAGATGAATGGGAAGCTGTTTGACGAGCTCACAGCCTCCTACAAGCTGGAAAAGCAGCAGTGAGTGCTGGGAGGCTGGACATGGAGGGAGAGGGGAAAAAAGCAGAAAAGAGCCAGTTCCTAATGGTTGGAGGGAACCGAAGAGGACAACCCACATCCCACCTGATCAGATGTTTAAAGTCTTTCCCTATGTTTTTGCCAAGTGCTGGGGCATCCAAGCCCAGTTATCCCCTGCATCCTCCAATTATCCTCCCAAGTACTTCTTCCAGGTATGGAGCATCCTATACTTCAGCTGGGGCCTCTCAGGGCCAGGCTGATCCATTTACTCCATGACCACAGGCTGGGACCAGTCTCTCCTTAGTGCCTTCTCCCCTAAGTGGAGTCTCTTTGCAGGTGGGGTGGTGGTGAGGGAGGCTGAATTGCAGGTGGGGCCCCAGGTAAGGGAACTGCCCCACCCTCTCTCCCCAGGGAACAGCAGAAGGCCCAGGAACGTCAGGAGCTGTGGCAGGGCCTGGAGGAGCTACGGCTACGCCGGTTACAGGGGACCCAGGGGGCCAAAGAGGCCCCGCTCCAGCGGCTTACACCCCAGGTGGCCACCGGTGGAGGTCAGAGCTAAAGATCCCCAGAAGGGGAGGAGCTAAACCCAGAGCTGTCAGTCCCTCCATCCTCCCTCCTGCCCAGGGGTCCAAAGAGATACACACCTACTCCTGGCCTTGCCAGAGGGGGCTCGGAGGGCTTCCTGCCTGGCCCAGCCTGGGCAGTTTCCACTGGGGGGAGAGGAGGAGAGATGGGGGTCCGGGCAACAGAACTCTCAGGCCGTCCTGGCAGGACTTGACCAGGGCAAGCTTGACCAGGAAGCTGCCATCAGGGATCTGCCTCTGCCCCACAAAGCTGGGCTACAGACTGCAGGCGGGTTCCCACCCCCTGCTCCCAGCCTAGGGCAAGGGGACTCGGCCCCTCACCTGCCCCACCTTGTGCCAGCGGGAGGTCCTTCCTCACCCCACCATGGGATCCATGGTCTATTTATTCTCCCCCAGCTCACCTGCAACACAGACATTATCCTGGGCCTGGGGCACCCTCCTTCCTTCCCTCCCCTCCCTTGCCCTGTACATCCTTGTCCCCTTTTTATTTATTGGGCAGGGGGAGGGGTGAGGGCACAGGCAGAAGATTCCCTGTGTCCTGGGGCAAGGGTGGGTGGTCACAGTAACCATGGTCTGTTCCCCTTTCCTTGGCTGGGGGTAGATTTAATAAAGAGAGAAACTCACGATCTGCTTGCTTTATTTAGGACAGAGGGAGATGAAATGATGAAGGACTGGTTAGGAAGCCAGGCAGAGGTGGGGAAGAGGCAGAAACGCCCCTCTTCTCACAGGGTTGGAGCTGTTGTCCTTGCTGAGGTTCGGGATATGTAGGATATACTCCAACATGAAACCCTCTGACCAAGGGGAGGGTGGCGGGGGGAGAAGGATGGGCTAGTAGCGCGAGAGGCGACACATGTCACACTGGCAGGCCCTGGCCGTGAAGATCTCCAGCTCCTCCCTCCGGTCCCCCCGACAATGCAGCTGCACCTTCACCTGTGGGAGAGGTGGGTGTCTGTTCCAGTCCCCTTCCTCAGGCCATCTTAGATCCCCGTCTCCTCTGTCTCCCCTACCCGCAGCGAGCACCACCGAGCTGGGCCCCTCACCTTCCTCAGGCTGCTGACGGTGCAGCACTGAGAGACGGAGGTGATGTTATGTCGATAGCCACTGGCCACCAGCACCGAGTACCGGGAAGGGAAGGCGCTGGACTCGCAGTGGCCCACACAGGCCTGTGCCACATGGGAGCCCTGGCAGGTGCCTTGCCGGTCACTTCGCACCGTCACATTGAAGGCTAGAAGAAGACAGAAGAGCGGTAGATGGGGCCTTGGAGAAGGCTCGCCCAGCTCCTGTTGCCCGAGCCTCACTGGGTCCCTCGAGGTGCTGCCTGCCCCTCCGCCCAGTCCGCCAGCTCTCTGCTCCCAGGGTTACTTACAGTGCAGGTAGCAGCCTGGGATGGCTGCCTGTTGACCCTGGTCTCCAGTGACCACCAGGACCAGCAGGCAGAGGAGCAGGGTCTGGGGGGACGCCATGGGCATCTGAAACACAGAGAGGTAGACAGATGTCTCTAGATGGGTGTGCAGGTGGGAGGGGGAGTTCTTTCAACGCTGCAAGCCTCCAGGTGAATGAGGCAGGGCGGGGCTGTCTTTTCCTGGTGCCTGCCTTTGGGTGCGTGTGCATGTGGATGTGCATGTCTGTCTCTCTGGACGCGTGTGAGTGTGCACAGCTGTCCCAGTGTGACTTGCGTGTCAGCCCACTGCCGTGATTCTCCGCCCGAACTTCCTCCACCATCTGGACCACAAACCTCTGCGTCCCTCCATCTGCCCTATCTGTCTGCCCGCAGGACCCTGATCTGCAGTCCCCAGCCCCTCCCGGGGCTCCTCCTGCCTCAGGGAGCTCACCACTTCCAAGGCCCAGGAGCTGAGTGGCTTGTTGAGTGGCTCCTCTGGCCTCCCGCTGGTCTCCAGGCGGTGCTGGCTCTCCGGGTTTTTATTTGCCATCATTCTGGAGCCACGCCTTCTTGGAGATCGGCTTTCAGGCCTGCCTTCTCTGCCTGAAGCCTCACAGCAAAACCACCTGGGAGATCTTGCTGTTCTCTGACGTGTGGTCCTCTAGGGCGGTTTCTGCTTCCCCTATGTCCAAAAGCTGCTGGTGGCCCAGGGCTGGGAAGTGAGGTGTAGAGAAAAGCCCAGGAGCTGGTGGAGTAGGCAGCGTGTGTGCAGTTGGAGAGGGAGGGCTCTCACTGGGCTGAGTTGTGGCCACCTGGGTTCTCTTCTTTGCTATGTGACCTCGGGCAGGACACTTCTGTTTAGGGCCTTGCCAGCCCATCCTTAAAACTATTAAACTCAGCCCTGCCTGTCTCTTTTACCCACTGCAAAGGAAAGGGTGGAGAGGAGATTCTTATGGACAACGGAAATGCTATCAGTGGGGGGTCTCCTGAGAGATGCTTGGTGGCAGAGCCAGGGGGAGTCAGGGGGCTGGTTCTAAGTCCGTTTCAGAGCTTCACTTTCACTGTCAAGTGGATGACTTCTCATTCTGAGGGTCAGCTACAGAGTGGGGCTTCCCCTAGTTTCTGGACTAACAGGGACCTGACTCCTGGAAGTGCCTGAAGCTATCAACCCCAGCAAATCGATCATTTAGTCCAGCCCTGGCTCTGGTTTTACAGGTGAGGCAACTGAGGCTCAAGAGAAGGAAAGTTACTAAAGGTCACACAGCTAGTTCATGTCAGGGCTGTTTTGGAACCCAGATCTCCTGCTATTCATGCCTGGTGCTAAATTACACTTGGGGCAAGAATGTGGCAAGTTAGAAAAAGACCCCTGGTCAGCAGGAGCCACAGGGGCCGGGGCAGGGTAGCGATCAGAAGGAAGCCTGTGGTGGTTCTGTCCCCACACACCCCAGGGCTACTGGCTCAATGACCTGCTCTGAGAGGCAGAGCCAGCCACAGACTGCCAGAGCTGGAAGGCACTGAGAGCTCATCAGATCCTACCCTTTCATTTTCCAGATGAGAAAAATAAGAACCAGAAAGGAAAGTGACTTTGCCAAGCCTTCATTATAAGCTCGTAAGTCAGAATGGCGCTCAGATCTCCAGATTCTGGAGCTGTGCCTTTGAACAGCTTTGGAAAGTGGGCTGTGTTTGGGACAGCAGGGCAAAGGCTGTAAACACAACTTGTCCCTAGTCCTCCAGTCCTCACACACGGCGACTTCCCCTTTGGCCCTCCTCCCCTCAGGTCCCAGGCCCTTCAGCAGCCCACCTCTTCTCTCCTCCCCAGCCAAGGGAAAGGCGTCAGAACAAGGGGTCTCTGAGGGACTTTAGCAGTCCAGCCCCAGCGTTCCCAGCCACCGAGAGTAACTTCCAGCATCTGACAGACAATCAGCTCTGTTTAAAGACTAGGATTGACAAAGGCTTGTTACCTTACAAGGTGGCCCATTCTAACACTGGACATCTCTACAGTCACAAAATGATTCCTTTGGCCCTAACCTACACTGACTTCCAGTTGATCCAATAAACTAATCTGCATTACTGTCAAAAGCCAAAGGGGCAGCTAGGTGAGAAGCATTTACCTACTAAGAGACTGTACTTTGGGGCCAAACTGGGTGAACCGAGGAGACATGATTTCTTGAGGGTCAGCAGGGCTCAGGACATTGAGTCTTGCAAATCCCCATTCTCTAACCTGGCCAGGGGAGTTTAAGGTTTGAAGTCAGGTACAGACCCCACCTACCCAAACTGTTCTGTCAACAACAACCAGGGAGACCCAGGGGAGGTTTCAGGCATTGTTTCCCTGTATCTTGAGGAAAGAGTTTGCTCTCTCGTGCTCTCTCTCTCTACTCCACTAAAATTCAGTCAATAACTCTTCATAAATAATTTATTTTCATTAGAAATCTAAGTGCTGCAGATGGAAGACCTAACTGGCTCATAGGGCAGTAAAATTCTCAGACTAGAGCATTTTAGAAAGTTACATTCTTAGTGTTTTAAATTGGGGAAGGACAATCCATTGTAAAGGACAAACCCACAAGAGGACTCAGGGAGTTTGGGGCTCTCATTCCCCAAGACTGGAATGTCATAAGCAGGGAGTGGAGCGGGAAGAGTCGCTGCAAGAGAAACGCTCTTCCCACCGCTGCATTTAGGAGGCTCACTGGCTGCTCCTTCTGAAGAAATACCGAAACGGGAAGAGAGAGCTGCAGGAAGAAGAGCAGAGCAGGTTGAGACTCGAGAGGTCCACTTCCCTTCTCCCAGGTCCCATTAGGGCTCCATTATTAGCTAGGGCATTTTTGCTCTGAGACCACTGAATGGAAATTCAAGTCTGAAACAGCGTTTGAAAAGGTACCCAAGTTAGAGTATACTCGGGAGCTGGAAATAAAGAAGAACAATTGCAATGGTATGGCTGAGCTCTAGATAGAGAAAGCGATTTGCTAACTGTACTCTGCAAAAAGGACTCTGAAGACAGCCTAGATTCAGAGGGGAGAATGGAAACATTTTGGTAACGAAATCATCTGAATAACCCAAGCACGATCAGAATAGTTTCTGTCCAAGCAGCATTTGTGGAATCAGGTCCAATGCTGGACACATCGGGGTGGGGTAGATTGTGTAAAAATGAACAAGACACAGTCTCTGTTAAATTCAGTTAGGGCCCTAATGCTCACTTCATTTCCATCATTTATCCCGTACAAAATAGAGATTATGCAGGTCACCTTTCTTTTGTATTCTAATTTCCCTGAGAGACTCAGTGGGGCAGGCTCTGGAGCTAGACTGCCCTGGGTCTCAGTTCGATGGCAGGAGAGGTCTATCCTACCTTAGAAACCCAAAGAAGCCACTGGTTCCCAGCTCCGTGCGTCCTTCAGGAGGAGGTGGATCGTTTTGCTGCAATGGTGGGATAATCTTCCCTGCTCGGCCGTCTCCCCACTTAGAATCTGCAAGGAAAACGCTCAGGCAGGGAGAAGGTGTCAGTCCTCAGGCTACTTTTATGTGAGCAGAAGGCAGGACACAGAGCCTGAGCCCAGGGCAGCCTCAAACCAGGATTATTCAAAGCCAGGTGAATTGCTTGTTCTGACCTTCCCAATTTCACCTCAGCTCAGTAAGGTGCTATTCTGACCTTGGAGTATTTTCAAAGACCCTGAGATTTTTTTAAAAAATAAATTTATTTATTTAATTTATTTTTGGCTGCGTTGGGTCTTCATTGCTGCGTGGGCTTTTCTCCAGTTGCGGTGTGCAGGCTTCTCTTGTTGTGGAGCACGGGCTCTAGGTGCGTGGGCTTCAGTAGTTGTGGCTCGCGGGCCCTAGAGCACAGGCTTAGTAGTTGTGGTGCACGGGCTTAGGTGCTCCGTGGCATGTGGGATCTTCCTGGACCAGGGCTTGAACCCGTGTCCCCTGCATTGGCAGGCGGATTCTTAACCGCTGCACCACCAGGGAAGCCCTGCCCCTGAGATTTTTACACTGCTCAAATCCTAGACACCTACCATGGCTGGTGTGTCTGCACATGGAATGACAACTTACTGAAGAACTCACTTGCTCACAGGACTGCATCTGTGATAACTGTATCCATATCGAATCCTCATGCTGAGTGAAAGATCAGCAAGTTGAAAGGGCAATACCTCAACATGCATTCCCAGCCCTTGCCAAGCATCCACCTGCACCTTCAATATTAACACTAGTGCGCCAAAGGGAAGAGGAGGAGAGACAGCTTCCCAGAGATTGTTCTCCAGGATAGAAGAGTGAAACATATCCCTCCCAACTTTTCTGTAAAACTTATCACACAATATGGAAATGTTCTGAAACTGGGAGCATCAGTTTCGCTATCAGAAGCACAAGAAGGACATACGTTGGCTCCTTCACTCCTTCTGGGAACTGCGGGGGCTTTTATGACTCAAGAGCCTGCCCGCAGACTGGAGGATAGCCAACAAGCACCTCCACGGGAGTGACGTACATCACCCACTGAGCGTGTCCAGACTCAGAGCTCTGTGCTGCTCTGCTCATCAGATGACTGAAGAGGACAGAATGATTATTAGAGGAGGATACACAGGAATTTCCCAGAACCTACCCTGGTCCTGAACATCAGTGATATCAAGTGCTGGGGTCTCCTGCCATTCCTGCTGGGTTTTTCTTTCTCTGTTCTGATAAAAAGACCAAGAAAAGTCTTAAACATTACTCCTTTACAACTTGGTGGTCTGAATGCTATTTGGTAAGGTGATATCACATCAGTGCTGGGGCCTGCCTTCTGACTGCCCAGACAGGTTCTATTTTTCCTTCTATAGAGCTGTCCTTTTCTCATATCAGCTTCCCAAACACTGTCTCTCTAAAATCATAGTATTTAAGAGCCAAGAACAAACCAAGCTGGGTATACCTTATCATTCCATGTTTCTGAGTGCCAACTATTACCAAGGACAGAATATTGAGGTTTCAGAAATCAGGAGGACCTTTACTTTACCTTGGAGAAAAGTATAATCTATGTGGTAAAACTGACGTATAAACTAAATATTATAAGTCAGTGTGATAAGACTACTCCATCAGTCTATATAGAGTGCCGTGGTTACTGAGGAGGACATGAACAGAGTGGGTAGTGGTTAGTCAAGGAAGACTTCACAGGGAAAGTGTTATTTAAATGGGGCCTTGGTGGATGGCATCAAGGGGTCAGAGAGAGCAGGGCATTCCAGAAAGGGACATGATGTACAAGGGCACACTGCCATTGACATGTAAATATGATCAACATGGCTAGAGCCAGGGCAGCAGAAACGTGACTATGGCGTAAGCAATCTTATTATTTCTGTCTACTGCTCTATAGACCTTCCTTTGTACTTTGAAGGGGACATCCTACAACCTGGTTCCAAGCCTATAATATTCTAGGAGATACCCTGGTAGCCAGAAACATGGTTGATATATTTCCTTTGAGAATCTCTGCCAGCTGGCCACTTCCCTCATCCAGGCACAACCTGAGGGCTTGACTGCCCAGCAGGGCTGGGGAGTTCCTTGAGCCATTTTGCTGGTGAAGAATTCTCTCTCTCTCTTTTTGCTTTTGCCACGCCACGCGGCATGCGGGATCTTAGTTCCCCAACAAGGGATTGAACCCATGCCCGCTGAAGTGGAAGCACAGGTTCTCAACCACTAGACGGCCAGGGAAGTCCCGCTGGTGAAGAATTCTATAGCAAGGGTGTATCTAGGAGGCAGAGGCACAGCAATCCCAGGAAAGTTAGGACAGATCCCCCATCCTAAGCATAAGCTGACATTTCTGTTAAGCTATTCCACAAACCCCTCAAATCCCAGACCACATAGGCAGCCACCTAAATCATACCTCCTATAAAAGTGAAAGGTAACTCTGGGGAGGAAGGAGACTATCTATTATCTCTTCCAGACAGGGCGGAGATGAAATTTAGAGGGCCCAGATCTGATTTCTAGCTTGAGGGAATGATTCTCACAAACTTACTATGGTGAGGTATGGAAACTATGGTTTGGGGTTTATATACCGCTGCATTGGCCCTAATGGAAGCATCATCTACTAAGGTTGGTAGTGGGGACCAGAAGGGTGAAGGCCCTGGGCAGAGGTATAGCCTCTACCTCTGAACCAGGGCAAGTTTCCCTCATAAGGCAGCCTTTGTGCTCTCCTGAAATCTTGATCGAGGTTTCCTCAGGCAAATGTTGTTAAGAGAGGAAAACCATTATAGCCTGAATTAAGACTGAGGGTACCATCTAGGACATCCAACAACACATAATACCCTGAAAACCTGATGCAAGGTTGTCCGCTGTATGTTCAGGGTCAGATCTGCTTAGAAGTGCAGTTCAAGCAGAGGCTTGAAGAAAAAGCTACGTGCATGGCAGTCTGTTTCACTTCTGGTCCATTCATCTGCTCTCTCCCATTTTTTATCTTTTTAAAGTCTGGATATCTAGATCTGGGAGCTAAAGTAACAAAGGGAATGAGTCTGTCCTTCCGTCCCATTCTCCTCAAAACACCTCTTATGAAACAGAGACCTTATTCAGGTATATGTTGTATTCTTCTAAGCTTTCCCTGCACAGGCTCCCTATGTGTACAGATGTGCACAATCCACACTGACTGTGTTTCTACACCTTAACTTCCCCCAAAGGGAAGAGAAGATATTAGGCATTGGACCATAGGAGTAAATTCAATTCTTCCAGCTCAAGTGACTTACACTAAGAGTCCCTGTGATCACTTTAATTTAGGAGAAGTCTGCTCTCTGGGAACAGGGTCTACAATGGAGACTGCTTGGGCTGTGAGTCAAAATCAATAAACATGCTCCTTTTTTTTTTTTTCTCAGAGTTTTTTCTAAACCCAGTATCAGGTTGAAAAGGTAATTATGTTGAGTAAGAAACTGTGGGTTCTTAAGGGAGATGATGCGTCAAACTAAGAATAGGATGGTACAAAGGGTAGAGAGTGAGGGAAATGTTCCTTTAATAGTAATTATCTTGGTTGTATAAAGTGTCTTTGTTCTCTAGAGCTTCATGTACTCTTCTTGTACTTTCTAATTTCTTCTTCTTCCCTCTCTAAAGGATGAGGGTATAGAAGAGGGAAACCATCTGCTTTAAATCACTCCATGGGCCAGCTGGCCATGGGCACAACAGGGCTCTGTACCCTGCCCCCGCCCACAGAGGCAGAGGTCTTCATCTTTAAGGGTTCACTCTACTCCAACTAAATGCTAAGCTCCTGGAAAAAAACTAGGTTTTATATGTTTGGGTGCATCCCAGCACCTAACACAATGCCTTGCTAACAGGAGACAGAATTGTTTAGAAATGAAAATCACTTCACTTTTCTACTTTAAAATGTTTTAGGGAATTCCTGTGATCTTGAAGGTGGCTTTAAAGCCTTTTAGGATCCACCCCATGCTGACCTCTCCAGTGACAATTCTCAGCACCGTACTCTAAGCGCCAGGTACACTGGCTTCCAGTCACCAAAAGCACTGCACTCTTTCCTCTTAGCCTTAGTTCTCTGAGCTACTCTGAGCTACGCTGGGAACTCTCTTTCACACCACTTGGTCTGAATGAGGTTCTCCTTTGTGGTCCCTTTGTACCCTGTGCTTCCTTTATTCCTGTACGTAGCACATTTATCAGTAATGTCTACCCAGCTTTACACTTTTGGTATTTTTCGGGGAGACTGTGTGTGATAGCTTTAGTACTTGGCACATAGGAGCCACTCAATAAATGTTTGTGGAATGGATGCATATGTAAACGTTTGTTCGATAACTGATCATGTTATAGATCCTGGGAAGGTGAGGGAGGTGAGTTGGGAATGTTTGGATACCTAAGGTCAGAGCTGCTTTGGAGCGATGGCAGAGAAGTAAGAAAAGTCACAAATAACAGCTATTTCAAGAAAAAGGGCACTATTTTAGAGACTACTATGGAAAAGGAGTCCTGAAATGGAGGAGTAGCAGATGTATGAATATCTAAATGGAGAGCAGACCTCACAAAATGAAATGAAATATTATTAGGGCCGGACCATCACTGCTCTAAATGAAGTTTTCTCTTACCAGTATCCTGTGCTGATATATACCTATTTTATCTGTAAAAACTAGATGTTCCCATACAGATGAACTGGTTTGCTGGGCAGAAATAGAGACACAGATGTAGAGAACAAAGGTATGGACACCAAGGGGGGAAAGTGGTGGTGGGGGGTTGGTGGGATGAACTGGGAGATTGGGATTGGCATATATACACTAATATGTATAAAACAGATAACTAATAAGAACCTGCTGTATAAAAAATAAATAAAATAAAATTGAAAATTTCAAAAAAGAAAACAAAATAAAAAAACTAGATGCACCCAGACTCAGAGTCTAGTGCAGATGAGAGCAAAAAGTTTTCTAAAAAAAATTCTAAACTGGATCCTACCTCAATTCAACAGATCTATTTTCTTTTTCAACTGCAGAGTATAAGAAAGCAGCTTTTTAAGCTAAGAGAAGACCTTTTAGCAAAAGCATTCATCACTGTGTGTATTATGCAGCTACATTTAGGACAGACTGTGGTGAGGGTGGAATGGCTGAAAGTTGTTCTGCAGATGGTGAAAGGTGAGAACGAGTCCAGCGAATTCAGCCTGTACTAAGGATCAAGATGCGCTGGTAACAGGAATCCTGACTTGTAATTGAGCAGAAATAGCTACGAGTCTCGAAGTCTCCATTTTGGTGCTTACCCTCCTGGTTTCCATAGGGGCCTTCTTTTTGCTGAGCCCTTGGCTGGAAGTCCTCTTCTTGGGCCTGAGGTGGGAGAAAAAAGCCCAGGAAGTGTTACTGGCAGCAGCAACATCACCACATTCAAGCAAATGTGGCCCAAATGAATATTTCAGCAGGTTGGCTATTTTTATGCCACTCCTGGCCTGCAGAATAAATAGTGTGGCCAAACCCTCTTTGGGTGCTGCTTTAATTCACAGTAGAATCACAGTTTGAGACATTTTGGGATCCAGGGGTTGAGAAAGGGAAAATGTGATTGACAGCAGGTATCAGATGCACAACACTTGGTTGTGCATCAAAACACAGAGAAAGGGAAGATGTGAGGCCTCATCTCCATGGATAATTCAGTCAAATGGAACTGACCAAAGCTTCATACCTCCAAGTATCCTCACATCCCACCTGGCTGGGAAAGGAATTTCCTAACTCTTCACCGATGTGTGCATTTGAAGGGTGTAGGGGTCAGCTCCTTCATGGTCTACCCTCACTGCTCCTGTATATCTTGGGGCCCACACAGTACCAGGAAAAGAACAGCTGCTTTCTGTGAACCTGGGCTGAAAGCACTTTGGGCTGGGAGCAAACCACACCTTGGATTATTCCAGCATCTCTCTCTGGGTGCTAACATGAACAACTGAATTGTCTTACTGACTCATTCTGTCCCTGACAGAGAATCAAAAGAAGAAAATAAGCCTCTACAACAGCAACTTCAACATGTTAAGGGTTGTGCTCAACACTCCCCCTAATTCGCAGCACCTCACCCAGTCATTGATGCATATCCTGTTGCAGACATTTATGTTGCAGCCTGTACTACCTCTTAAGGTAGAGTTCCAAAAGCTTACTGCTAACTGGGTAAAATAAGATTATATTTTATTCACTCTCACTCTTTTGAGAAACCCTCTAAAGAGGGTTTCTCTATGTTCTTGGATAATATTTTGGGACTTCATATCTTGTGCCTTCTGTGTTTTCCTATAGTACGACCATAGTAAGTACTCACTGAATATTTGTTGGATTCAATTGTACAGATATGTTTACATTTCCTCTCAGTCTTCATCTTTTTTTTTCTGGCCGTGCCATGAGGCTTGTGGGATCTTAGTTCCCCAACCAGGGATCGAACCCATGCCCCCTGCAGTGGAAGTGCAGTCTTAATCACTGGACTGCTAGGAAATTCCCTCAGTCTTCATCTTGATGAACAAAAGAATTCCATTTTGCTGAGGAAGGGACCGTGTTCTAATTACACTGCAAACATCAACTTGCTTCCTTCTCTTAGTCCACCCACTAGAATAGGCAGGTATGAATGAAGCCCTGAGACAGAGAGTGACACGCCCAAGGACAAGATCAACCAGCAGCAACAGCTGGCAAAGCCTAACTAGGATGCGGGATTTAGCCCCTCTGTCAAAACCACTGACCTGTCCAGCCCTGGCCTGGCTGGGGAGCTGGGCACTTCTGCGTGTTTTCGTTTCCTCATCATGGCTCCTGCTGCTTTCCTCTCTGCCGGGACCTATAGAGAGGAACCACATTTCCTGTGACTCTTCCTTTTCCAGAGTTGCTCACATGAGGGCACAGTGAAGAGAACTCCCCATCTTTAAATTGCCAAAGGCAACTTTTAGCACCAGCTTTGCAAGTAAGGATAGACATAGTCTCAGAAATCTAGCCAAGGGGAAAAAGAATGTCTCACGTATACAATTCTGACTGGACTTGGGCAACAACCAAGGGGCATAAAAGACGAGACAAGAGCAGGACTTTTGGGACAACAGAAGGCAATAAGGCCATTTTCATTTCTTACAGAAAAGGCAAACTTACCAACCCAAGAGGACTGCTGTTTATTGGTTTTCCTGCAACAGAAAATTTGAATGTCATAATGGATCAAGACTTTCTGACTATCATTGACATTTTAGAACTTTGGTGCGTACCCTTTTCCCTACCGCCCGGTATCACTTTTCCTACAAATACTGTGTCCTCAAACTTTCTTCCTCCCTTATTTTAGAACTACTGCCATCTACAAGCTAAAAATAGTTTGATTCGTACTATATTCTAACTATATGTCACTTAAAAGGGGATGATCCCTATTATGAAAGAGAAAAAGTGGAACTTTCAGCAGCAGTGACAAATGAATTGAGGAGATCTTTTGAGGTAAGGCCTTTGTACCTTTTTTCAAATCAAAGTGGCAGGTGTCTCCTTATCTCTCTATTTGTAAAAATAGCGGTGGCCCCCAGAGATTAAAAATTGGGAGATATCTTTAAGATACTACTAAGGTGAAAGTCATTAAATACTCTAAAATGGAGGAATTATTTATATAATAAGTATCTTTCATTGAGTGATTATTCTAAGTCACACTGTGCTTTCCATCTTCCAGTATTTATACATTTAATCTTTTTAACAACTCAGTGAGATAGGTACTATTATTATTTTTCACTATTTCATAAAGGTGGCATAGAATGAGTAATTTATCTAAGGTCACAGAGCTATTAAGTGGCAAAGCCACCAAGATTTGAAGCAGGCAGTCTAGTTTGGACACATGCTCCTGACTTCTGCACTGTCAGTGCTGGCGCCCAATCTGGCTGACTGTTTCACCATATTCAGCTTGCACCGCTAACCCATGGATGTTCAACCTTCCCTTTTTTCTTCACCACCACCTACACTTCTATCATTCTACTTACCAGTTGACAGGTTTTCATGAAACCATTTCATCTCCACGTACAGAGTGAAAACAAATGGATAAGGGACCAAGACAATCTCTCCTTGTTTGAATTTCAGGTGGGACACTCTCTCCCATTTGCTTTTATCTGGGAAATGTGCTCAGGAGTAAGGAAAGAAGCCAGTACGAATCCCTGAGTACTATTTTAGGGAAAAGACTCCCTCTGGTTTCCCTGACCTACCCTCCAAACTGCCTATGGGTTTGCTGCTTCCATTTGAATATACAGTGTGAATTGTAGTTCATTTCCACCCAGTAAAGAAAGGATACAGGGAAATACAATGAAGTGTTCTGTAGCAAACGGCTGCAGATTATCCAGGTTTCCCAAGACCACACGAATAGAATCCTGAAAAAAAAAAATTTGAAATGACTTTAATCTAATCTCAGCCAATCTATCAATTTATCCTTATCACTGCTCTTCACATACTCTATACGCTTTTAAAGTTGAACTACTCGCTGTTCCCTGAATATGCCTTCTGCTTCTCTATTCCTATGCTCTTGCCTGAAATACCCTTTCAACCCATCAGTATATGACCAAATTCGACCTATCCTTTTATGATACAGTTCAAAAGCCACCTCCTCCAGAAAGTTTTCCCTGATTTCCCGAGTTTTATTAACTATTAGTCTCAAATTTCACAGTAGTTAGCCTTGGGCTTTTACTATATTCCATGTACTTTTTTTTTTTTTTTTTCTGTCATGCCCCATGGCTTGCAGGACCTTAGTTCCCTGATTAGGGAGTGAACCCTGGCCCCGGCAGTGAAAGGGCTGAGTCCTAGCCACTGGACTGCCAGGGAATTCCCTCCATGTACATATTTTTATTTTCCTTACTGAGAAATCTTCTTGAAGTAGAATATACACCTGATTTATCTTAGCATCCCTTCTATGGTGTCTACCATTAGTGGATGAAGCATAACAGGTCCTCAACAAACATATACTGGATTAGTGAATAAAACTGGTATTTATTTACATATACTTATTTTGCTTTTGCTTAAGTCAAATCTTTTCTTCTACTCTCTTTAAATCTGAATTGATTAGTCTCTAATTAACCTATGCTTATTAGTATACACTAGTTAAACAATTGGTATCATGAAAAGACTACTAAATTTCTATGGGAAAAAAAATCTGAATTTCAGTCTCAGTTTGTTTTTTTTTTTGTGCGGTACGCGGGCCTCTCACTGTTGTGGCCTCTCCCGTTGCGGAGCACAGGCTCCGGACGCGCAGGCTCAGCGGCCACGGTTCACGGGCCCAGCTGCTCCGCGGCATGTGGGATCCTCCCGGACCGGGGCACGAACATGTGTCCCCTGCATTGGCAGGCGGACTCTCAACCACTGCGCCCCCAGGGAAGCCCTCAGTCTCAGTTTCGTCATTTCATCTCTCTAAGCCTCATTTTCCTCATATTTGGGCTCACAGAAAACGGAAACTGCGTCATGTTCATCTTTGTATGATCTCTATTAGCACAGTATCTAGCTTATGATTTTAATAGCTAGCATTTATTGAGTAATCATTATGGCAAATATTTTTGTTTTTATACACATTAATGAATTTAACAGTCATAAAACCCTATAAGATAAACACTTCTATTATCCCCATTTTACCCATGAGGAAACTAAGACAAAGAGGTAAAATGACTCATGGAAGGCTACACAGGTAGTAATGATGGAGTTAAGATATGAACCCAGGCAGTGGGGCTCCAGAGCTTACACTCCTAACCATTAGACTAAACTGCCTATCAATAGATGTTTTCGAAATGAGTGAAAAAGGATGATAACATCTGCCTCAGAACTAATGAGAGCAAGAAAAAGAACATATAAAAAGCATTTCAAAAACTTTAAATATGATTATAAATGGATATAAGTGCTCTCTAGCTACTCTTAGTTGAACTACTGTGTGGCAGGCATTGCATACATCTATTTCTAATCCTCACCACAACCTTGAAAACTGATATTATTTATCAATATCACTGACAGGTAAGGAAACAGACTCAGAGAAGGCAGACAGATTTCCCAGAGTCACACTGTGAAGGCAGAACTAGAGTCCAAATCCAGGTTTCACTGGCCCTAAAGTCTAAGCTCTCTCCACTCTACTATGCTGCCTTGAGCTTTTCTCTGCCCATATTAAGTGAAGCAAAATGAAGTAAATTCTGCTCTACTCATAATTAAAATAAGCAGAAAACTGTCATGGTCCTATATTAAAATAATTGTTATTTATACTGATGCCTCTGAAGTCCTCAAAGATCCTAATGTATCTTAAAACACACAGCTGAAGAGCCACAGGTACCTTTAAGACTTTGGTTTCACAGAGTTTTCACATTCAAATTCCTTGAAATGTGGCAACATATGTCTTCATAAATCACAACAGTCATAGATCACTCAGTTGTGAAGTTAGAAGAGAATACGCTAGTTTAAAACTCTCATTTTATGAATGAGGCGATTAAGACCCAGAGAGAGAAATGATTTGCCAAGGCTCACACAGCTAATTAGTGGTTCAGCCAGGACTGGAATCCAGGGCTATCCCCCAGAACTCTAATTTCTTTTCCAATGCTTTCACCAATCTGCGAATTTGCCCACCTTCTCTGTCTTCTTGTGGGAGAATCTAAAGCTAGAGGAGCTGGGTAGCAAAGGAATGAAAATGAAGTGGGAATAAAGCAATTGCAAATGTTTCCAATTAAAATGAAGACACAGCAGCCTTGTCTGTGTATTTACAGTTGAGTTTCCTGAACGTCAAGTACCGGGCAGTGGTTGGGATGGTGAGGTTTCCCAGAGCCCTGGAAGGCTGCAGTCCTCCGGAAGCTTTCCCTGTGCCAGCTGCCACAAAAGAGAGCTCCCCATGGCTGGAAACTCTAATGGAAACAAAATAACTCTTAGCCTCAAAGGTGCTGACATTTCAACTAGGAGAATTGAGAAAGAGTATAGGCTTTAATTCCCCTGAGAAAACAGTAAAGTTTCTTTGCAGAGGAAATGTGGCAGGGAGAAGCCAAGTAATCAAGTGGACGTTGTGACTCAGTTTGCAGGAAATAGCTAAAATCTGAATATGGACTCATCCTCAGTTCAAAGAATAACATTCCCAGAAGTTGTCTGCTTCTTTCCCTACCTCTAGCTCCTGGACGATGACTTCCTTGTTTTCTACCTCTTCCCCTCTAGAAGGTAAACAGACAAGAGATAAGTAAGCCAAGAAGGAAAGCTCTGGAGACAACAGACTCTAGTAGAGCAAAAATGAAACTTCCATTGAGCTAAGGAAACATAACTAAATAACAATTGTGTGTGCTGACCCAGTGCTCAAGGGAAGAAGTGATCACCTAGGTGGTGTGGTCTGAGAATTGGTACAAGGCTGTACCAAAATATCTTCTCCATTAACCCGCCAAGACCTGAAATTTCCACTGTGAAAGTTAATAATTTGTTAGACCCGTTGTACAAGTGCAGTCTGTGGACCTCTAGGGGTTTTCAAGACCCTTTCAAGGAGTCTCCAAGGGCAAAACTAGCTTCATAATAATATTAAGATGTTATTTGCCTTTTTCACTATGTTAACATTTATAATCTGTAGTGCACAATCAATGGTGGGCAAAACTGCTGGTGCCTTGGCACAAATCTAGCCAGTTGCACTGAACTGTACTAGCAGTTGTAGTCATCTTTACCACCACACAGGAAAAAAAATCCAGTTTCATTTAATATCCTAGAGGAAGCAGTGAAAAATTAATAACTTTATAAATCTCAACCCTTGAATGCATGTCTTTGTAATATTAGGTGATAAAACAGAAAGTAGCAGAAAGCATTTCTGCCGCGTACCAGAAGATGATGGCTGTCTTGAGGAAAAGCACCTGTACAACGGTTTAAGTTGCAAACTGAACCACTTGCTTTTTCATATTTTACTTGAATGATCAGCTGACAGATAAACTATGATTGTTATTCAGACTTGGGAATGTGACAGACATTTTCTCAAAAATGAACAGTGAGCTTATCAATTTAAGGAAAACAACTGACAGTATTTGTTGTCAAGGATAAATTTTGGGATTTCAAGCAAAATTTTGAATTTTGGAAAACTTCTATCCACCACTGTGGGGTTGACAGCTTCCAAATACTTAGACATTTTTCTGACAAGTTTGGTAGTGATATTAGCAAATATGATTTTTTGATATTATATAATGAAATGTGTTGACATTTGAACAATCTGCATAAGCCAGTGAACCAATATTTTCCAAATGACCAACGAAACACTTCAGGTTACAAAATCAAGTGGCCTCGCTGCGCAGCTTGTGGGATCTTAGTTCCCTGACCAGGGATTAGACCCGGCCCTGGCAGGAAAGTGCTGAGTCCTATCCACTCAGGGAATTCCCACAGATACATTTCTATTTAGGTCTCCTTTAATTTCACTCAGAAATATATATATTTTTTGTAGTTTTCAGTGTGCAAGTCTTGCACCTCATTGGTTAAATTTATTGCTAAGTATTTTTTCTTTTTGATATTGTTGTAAACAAAATTGTTTTCGTAATTTTCTTTGCAGAGTGTTCATTGCTAGTATATATAAGTCAACTGATGTTGATTTAGTATCCTGTAACTTTGCTGAATTCATTGATAAGGTCTAACAACTTTCTGTTAGTTTGTGTGGATTCTTTAGGTTTTTCCACATATAAGATCATGTCGGGAATTCCCTGGCGGTCCAGTGGTTAGGACTCTGCTTTCACTGCTGAGGGCGTGGGTTCAATCTCTAGTCAGGGAACTAAGATCCCGCAAAGCCACGTAGCACAGCCAAAAAAGAAAAAAAAAAAAAAAAAAAAAAAGACCATGCCATCTGCAAACAGAGAAGTTTCACTTCTTCCTTTCCAATTTGTATGCATTTTATTTCTTTTTCTTGACTAATTGCTCTGGGTAGAACTCCAGTACTATGTTGAGTAGAAGTGATGAAAGTGAGCGCCCTTACCTTGTTCCCGATCTTAAGGGAAAAGTTTAAGTTTTTCACCACTGAGCATGATGTTAGCTGTGGGTTTTTCATATATGGCCTTTATGTTGGGGAAGTTCCCGTCTATTCCTAGTTTGAGTATTTTTATCACGAAAGGGTGCTGGATTTGGTCGAATGCCTTTTCTGCGTCAATTGAGATGATCATGTGTTTTTTTTTCTCTTTTTTTCTAATAATGTGGTGTATTATGTTGATTGATTTTTGTATGTTGAACTATCCTTGCATTCCTGGGGTAAGTTCTGGGAATATAAACAATGTCAATCTTCTCATTAATTTTTCAAAAATATAGTTATTTTAATAAAATGTTATATTATTTTTAAATTAATAAGTAATGATTTTAGTTTTTCTGTTTCAATTTTATATGACAGGTATAACCCTCTTAATCAAAAACTCTTTGGGATCCTCAATTTTAAGAGTGCAAAGGGGTCCTGAGACAAAAAAATTTGAGAACCACCGCCCCAAAGGTATGCCATTGCTAATTTTAAAACTTATATGAATAATAAATATATAGAACACAAAATACCTGGGAAAGAGTCCTACAAGGTGCTGCTTCAGCCAGTCTCCTGGACTGGGTGAAGGCAGAGAAGGAATGACCTGTGGGAAGGTATTAACCTGTGTTTGCAAAGACTACCCTCCTGGTTTTAAAATTACCTGATGTTGTTGCCATATCTAATTTTGAATTTATACACATTAGATCCTGCATGAAAAAACCTCGTCTCCGGAAATGGGTAGGTGAAAGGTTTTAAACTCATTGCTTCCAAACAATAACCTAAAGAAAATAGAAATATTAGAAAATTATTAAAAAGCTAAATATGGTTCCTTATGTACAGGAAAGAGAGTCTGCCTAATCTGTAGCATCTCTTCATCAGTATAATGTCCAATTCTCAGTGACACTGCCTATGTCCCAGGCTCAGTTCTGATATTAATTACCTGGACCATTTCCCCACCTGCACGGGGAGGATACATGATATTCTGGGACAATCTCTATACTTGAAGTCAAAAGACCTGAGTTGAAGTTGTGCTGTTTACCTTATGACCTTGTGCAAATTACTTCTCTTCCATGAGACTAATGATACTAACATCTGATGAGTAACAAGGTTTTTGTTAGGATTAAATCTATCTCCCAAATATCTCTTGAATCTGTTCTTGTCCCTTGCCCCCACTTTTCCTGGAACCTATGTCAAGGTGAAGAGGGCTCAAATCAAATAATGAAACAGGATGCACCAATAAGAGGCACAATTGGGAACACCTCTGCTATTAATTTTAGATGAAGTTTAGGAATTAGCACACCTCCCTGCTACAGCCAATGCAGTAAATAAGGATGTACACTAATGTTTTCCAGTGTTGCCAAGGAATGCCTTATCTTCCCTACCTCTCAACTACTCTTCTTCCTCACCACTTATGAGAGTGCCCTGTGCCATAAGAGTGCCCACTCTTCTCCTAGCACTTACTAGTTCTACTTTTCCTATTCCAGAATCTCTGCTCACTTAAAGTCCTCTCTGCTGGAAACTCAGGAGAGGAAGAAATGGAAAAAGAAGTACAGCATGTCTCTTCTACTCCAAGAGAGCATTTGATACGCACTCAGAAGTAAGAATCAAGCACACTGTGATTTTCTAAGTCACTAGGACTTTTCTAAGCCTCTTTTTATTTGTATAGATAATAAACCCTGTACTTTCTGTCTCTTCATATGGAAGTTTAAATAATAAACAATGAGAGTAAAGTGTCCAGAGTTCCTAGGATCAAATCTACCTATATACAATGCAAGGTATTGATTTCAGAGGCAGCTGAGATGGGGTAGATAGAACAGGCATAAAGTAAGAATAATTTGTGCTTTAATTTCAGCTCCATTGTCCCTACCTAGTTTCTCTGGGCCTTGGTTTTCTTGTTGATATTTATACAATAATAACAACTTATTTATACAACAACAACAACTAACAACAACAACAACTTTTTGTAATACCCTATTCTAAGTGCCTTATAAATATATCTCACTTAATCCTCACAAAAAGCCTATGAAATAAGTAGTCTAAATTTGATAGATTAGGAAATTGAGGCACCGAGAGATCAAGTTTCCCATGGCTATGAATGTTGGAATTGGGATTCAAACTGAGGCAGTGTAAATCCAGACTCGATGGTCTTAAATCACTTTTCCTGGGGTTATTAGGAAGAAAAAAATGAGATAATGAATATAAAATCATTTTGTAAGTACTACAATATTATACACACATAAAGGACTATTTTCATTATTCTTTCCTTCATATTACCTTGATTTCATGTGTACTCAGAAGGGAGAACTCTAGTATAGTAGAATCAGAAGACCTATGTGCCCAAAGAAGAACTTTCCCACAATTTCCAAAGCTTAAGTCTGGGGCTGCCAGTAAAGAGATATCCCAGTGTCTGATCTTGGCTGCTTGGGATTAGAATCACAGGAGGCTGGAGCCAGAGCCCGAGACTATTTAGACTAGAACTACAGTCAAAAGTGAAAAGAAATAGTTGGTGCCAACTGCAAAGTTACCAGAGAGGAAATACCGTTCATATCCTGAGAAAAACTTGCAGATTCCCCATGTACTAGGCATGGCAGGAACCTACGCCAGATTTGATGGTGTTTTTGGTCCTAGATGACTTTACTAAGTAAGCGGGGAGTCCATTTGGTAAAACTTAGGGTGCTGTCACAAAAATTGAGCCCTTAATTATTCAGAGGGTTCTTCAAAAATGCAGTCACCTTTCCCCACAGACTGAGGACTGGGGGCATCAGAGCAAAGGAAATGAAGAACATTTGCTGGAAATGACGAGCCAGAGAGGAAACTTCATGTGCTGTGCCACAGCTGGATGGCTGAAAGAAGTAAAAACAACCCTCTTCTAGCTGGGGCCTGTTCCTGTTAATTGCTGGCTGCCTGCTTCAGAAACAAACACTACACACTAATTACCCTATTTGAAAATAAAGATTAGACAGCACAATCCCAAACAACCACATAGTAGTAGTGGTTCAAAGATTTCACAAGGTTATTTTCCAACACAGTACTGCAGTCATGGTGACACTGTCCCAGGGACTATCATTAAGTTGATGAGCTCTTGCAGATGAAGGGTTAGACTCTCAACCAATTTTAGGTGATCATAAAACATGATGCCTTTAAGACAAAAGAAGAGAAGTTATAGGCAATATGGTATAGTGGGAAAGACACAGGATTTGGAATTGGAGGACCAAGGCTTGAGTCTTAGCTCTGTGTCTTATCAGTCATTAGACCCTGATCAAGTCACTTAGCCTTTTCATTTCTCAGTTTCTACATCTATAAATAGGGATTACACCTACCCCTGGAATTGTCGTGAGGATTAAACGAGATAAAGCTGTAAAAAGCACTTCGTAAACTCTGGATTATTATATTAACATTAGCCATTTTGATAGATTTGAAGTGTTTCTTAATGCTTTACTAGAAAAGCAAATTCAAGAGAAGAAAACTGATTAGCTTTAATAGCAGTACAAAATCTGACAAATCTCAATTAAGAATCTTTCCTTGAAAATCCCCAGTAATAGATTTAAATGACATATAGGCACTGATGTTAGAAAGGGAAAGATTTTTCAAGGTTTTAGTAATTTGTCTCATGGAAAGAAACATCTGGGTCAATGCACAGAACCTGAAGCAAGGCTGAATGTGGTATGAGGATAATGATATTGACTACTGAAGCTGAAGGAGAAGATCATACAGAAGTACTGTCACTAAATATATCTGGTGATATTTGATGGGAAAACCCTCCACAGTGTTAAAGAATAAAAGAGCTTTCATAAGCATTTAATAAAAATACATTTACTGAGCAAATCTAACATGTCAGGCTCTCTGACCACTAATGAGTGTGGGCAAAAAAACAGGGAAATCCCACTGATGCTATGAATCCAACACCCAAGTTTTAGAACTGAGTTTGAGGACAGACGCTCAGCTCCTCCTTCTGCCTTCAAAAGTCCCTGGCTAGTTTCAGAGGTCTGTCGGTCTGTCTGCCTTTGCTGAAGTAGATCCAGACTCTCTGAAAATCTATATTCCTAATGAGATTCACGCTTGCCTATGGCTGGAAATGCCTTTCATTTTAGAGGGGACGAAAAGGAAGTGAATTCATCAAAGAAGGAAATGACTCCTATAGGTCACATAACTCAGTATGGAACCAGGATTAGCACCCCTGAGATTGTTGACTCCTTTGGCCCATACATTTTCTATTATAACACATCGACTGGTCATTTTATTAAACTGTAACCCTGGTCACTCTCATAACTCTGGATGACTCAAGGCAAACTCAATTTGGGTACAAAGCCATCAAGCCAAAATGGAAGATTTCCTGATTAAAGCTTCTTAGGGTTATAACTTGGGGTGCAGGGGTTACAGTCACATGTTTGTCTTCAAGCTCTATTTTCAAAAGGAACTCTTCTCAGTTTCCTCACTTGCAGGGTGACTAGGATGATTAACGAAATAATGCATGTATAATTGCATAGGTTACTCAATAAAGAATAGCCTTTTTAGACTTCCCTGGTGGCGCGGTGGTTAAGAATCCGCCTGCCAATGCAGGGGACACGGTTTCAAGCCCTGCTCCTGGAAGATCCCACATGCCGTGGAGCAACTAAGCCCACGCACCACAACTACTGAGCCTGCGCTCTAGAGCCCGCAAGCCCCAACTACTGAGCCCATGTGCCATGACTACTGAAGCCCGCGGGCCTAGAGCCCAGGCTCCGCAACAAGAGAAGCCACTGCAATGAGAAACCCACGCACAACAAAAAGTAGCCCCCGCTCGCCACAACTAGAGAAAGCCCACACGCAGCAACGAAGACCCAATGCAACCAAAAATAAATAAATAAAAATTAAATTAAAATTTAAAAAAATAGCCTTTTTTTTAAACATCTTTATTGGAGTATAATTGCTTTACAGTGTTGTGTTAGCTTCTGCTGTATAACAAAGTGAATCAGCTATATGCATACGTATATCCCCATATCCTTTCCCTCTTGCGTCTCCCTCCCACCCTCCTTATCCCACAAGAATAGCACTTTTTTTAATGTGTCAATATTTTCTCACACTGATAAGCAGCTACTATTCTCTATTACTTTTGTTTTTAATTTATTTTTGGCTGCATTGCATCTTCGTTGCTGCGTGCAGGCTTTCTCTAGTTGTGGCAAGCGGGGGCTACTCTTTGTTGCAGTGCGCGGGCTTCTCATGCAGTCGGACTCTACGCGTGCAGGCTTCAGTAGTTATGGTGCGTGGTTTCAGTTGTTGTGGCTCGCGGGCTCTAGAGCATAGGCTCGGTAGTTGTGGTGCACTGGCTTAGTTGTTCCACAGCATGTGGGATCTTCGCAGACCAGGGCTTGAACCCGTATCCCCTGCATTGGCAGGCAGATTCTTAACCACTGCACCACCAGGGAAGTCCCAAGAATAGCATTTTTAAAAGCAAAACAAATCCAAATGTTAAGACACAGGACAAGAAAAGGCTGATCTAAGACTACCCAAGATACTCCCATGCTTATTGATATCATTCTCTTTCTCATTAGATTTCTATCTACTCTTTCTGGTAAGACACAGTCTTTAAAACACCACTGGTATTTATTCAGAAATATATTTGCAATTGGAACTGTGTCAGATTTTGTTTTGTTTTGTTTGGGAGGGGAGGAATAACTAAATCTTCTAACAGAAGGGTAGGAAGATGCCCTGAAATGAAATCAAAAGGCCTTAGTGAACAACTCAATAGGCCAGAAAGGAGACTAAGTCAACCTCTTAAGTTACTCTTTACACCTAAATGGCTCTTCCACTTCCATTTTAACCATCCTAAAAGTTAATAGCAAAGCTCTCTTTGGTCAATAGGTCCAGGACTGTACTCCTTATTCTAGAAAAGCAACAGAATGGTATCTCATCTCACCACCTGCCCATTAGCTGTGGCTTGTTACATGATGATCAACCTATTAGCATTCACATCACACTGAATTCACTGCAGCACTCTAAAAATCCTACTAATCCCAGGAACCCTGAAAGCATTTGGATGTAAAATTGCAGGCAATGAAGGACATTTTATTTTTTGGTTACACCACTGGGTGATTGCCCTGAAGCAGTAAATGTTAAGAAAGAAGATTAAAAATGATGAAAAAGCATCAGTAGTTTCAGAAGGGCAAATGGTGGAGAGAATATCCTTAGCTAGAGAGAAAGGAACATCTTTTACAATTTTGAGCTATAAACTCTGAGTCCTTGATGTACATATCTCAAGGGTCTTAGTGACAGAAGACAGATATAGGAAAGTGTGAAAAGAAAGCTTCTAAAATATAGCTTTGTTCTTGGCATGAAACAATGTCAGATTCTGAAGAAATTGAGTTAATAAAAAACGATATTACTTTTTATATAAAGAGAGCAAATTTCACACAGGAAACCTGCAACATTTTACTGACTTTAATCTAACTCTGATGAGATACTGGGGAGATAAGAATTGTATTCACTAGGTTTACAAAAAGATTAAACGTGACTTGAGGATATCATCTAATTTGACCAAGGTCACACATCAAGGGCAAGACTAAAACTCAGACATATTGCTAAAGGAAGACAGTCCGGCTGAATTAAGGGTGTCAAGAATATAGTTACCTTATGAGTTAGCCTAGACTCAATATTGGCCTCAATTCTTTATATTTTACCACCTAAGCATAGCTCTAAAGTAACAGAATCAGGCATTATTGTTAAGAAACATAAAGCTTTGTACTTTGAAAGACCATCAGACCATAGGGATCTGATGAAAAAAAATCTTATATTTATAAAAGCACTCTCAGTTTATACAATGCTTTCCTATCCCTATCTCACAAGATTCAAAAACATCTATTGAAGTAGGCAGGGCAGATTCAGCTAACTTACACTCCATGCTAACTGCTCTCCTAATTTTTACCTGATTTGATCCTCTCAATCTTATGTTCTCTCAATATTCATTCATTCAGTTCACAAATATCTGCATGCCTCCTATGTTCCAGAAACTTAAGTGCTGGAGATAAAGTGCAGAAGAATAAGAACTTGGTCACTGCCTACAAAGAGCTTACAAATAACTTTAAGTGTGATGACTGCTACAAAAAAGGATAGGATGGGGCTTCCCTGGTGGCGCAGTGGTTGAGAGTCCGCCTGCCGACGCAGGGGACGTGGGTTCTTGCCCCGGTCCGGGAAGATCCCACATGCCGCGGAGTGGATGGGCCCGTGAGCCATGGCCGCTGAGCCTGCGTGTCCGGAGCTTGTGCTCTGCAACGGGAGAGGCCGCAACAGTGAGAGGCCCGCGTACGGCAAAAAAAAAAAAAAAAAAAAAAGGATAGGATGATATAGGAACATGACAGAGAATCCTAACTTAGAATGGAGGTCAGGGAACTGTAAGTAAGTGACTCATATCTGAAGGATGAGTATGAGTTGGGGAGACACAAATGGAGAGTGGGTGTGGGGTCTGATGTGGGTACAGGAAATAGCAGATACAAGAGTCCTCAGTTGAAAGAGAGTGTGGTAATTTCAAGAGAGAGAAGTACAGTACTTCAGAACACAGTCGGCAAGGACAGTGCTACGAACTAAGACTACAGAGATAAGCAGTGAGTCAGCACACATTTGAGAGCCTACTATGTATCGGGCATTGTTCTGAGTACTGAGAAGAGTGGGTAACAAGAAAGACATGTTTCCTTGTCTTTAAGAGCTTAGATTTCAGGAGGTTTGGGGAGCAATAATAAACATATAAATAAATAAATGTAATTTGAAGTACTGTAAATATTATGAAGAAAATAAAACAGGGTTTTGTAGTAGAGAGTGACTGGGAGGCTGCTTTAGCTAGTGTGGCCAGCGAAAGCCTTTCAGAAGAGATCACAACTGAATTAAGGCCTCAGTGGAAAGTGAAACAACAAAGTCAAGGGGAAAAGCATTCCAAGCAGGAAAAAACAGCAAGCACAGACGTCCTGTGATGATGGTAGTTTAACGCAGCGGTCTCAAACCTTTTTGGCACCAGGGACCGGTTTCGTGGAAGACAATTTTTCCACGGACGGGGGTGGGGGAGAATGGTTTCAGGGTGATTCAAGCACATGACATTTATTGTGCACTTTATTTCTATTATTATTACATTGTAATATGTAATGAAATAATTCTATAACTCACCATAATGCTGACAGGAGGCGGAGCTCAGGCGGTAACATGAGCGATCCGGAGCGGCTGTAAATACAGATGAAGCTTCGCTCACAGGCCTGCTGCTCACCTCCTACTGTGCGGCCCGGTTCCTAACAGGCCACAGACCACTACCGGTCCGTGGCCTGGGGGTTGGGGACCCCCGGTTTAATGGACAGAAAGGTCAGTGTGACTGGATCACAGAGAATGAAGACAGAGTAGAAAGAAATGAAGTCTGAGAGACAGGCAGGAGCTAGATCATATAAGGCCTGTAGGCCATTGTAAAGAGTTCAGATTTTATGCTAAGGGTTTTATAAAAAGAAGTGAAATTATTTGATTTATGCTTTAGAAATAGCACTCTGACTGCCAAGAAGAAGATGAACTGTAGTTAAGAGTACAAGAGTAGAAGCAGGGAGACTAGTTAGGACGATTCGTAGTAGTCCAGCAGAAAGATGCTTCTGATTTGGACTTTGAGGTCTTAGTAGTTAGTGACTAGTTAGATTTGGGGTATATTTTAGACTGATGGACTAGATGTGGGGATCAAGGATGGCTCTTGATTTTGGCCTCTGCTATTAGAAGGTAATGGTACACACACTTTACTGAGATGGAGAAGGATTCTGGAGAAAAAGATTTGCCATTCTCTTTCTGTTCTGTTTTGGTTAAGTGTGAGAGGCCTGTTAGACATCCTAATGGATGTTTCCAGGGGGTGGTCTCCTACTACGCAAGGAATGGAAATCAGGATAGAAATATAAATGAGTCATCAGTGTTTAGATAGTATTTGAAGTTATTGGAATGGATGAGATCATCCAGGGAGACAATACAGATAAGAGAAGGGATGAGGGCCTTCCTTATATAAGGCCAGGTTATGGACTGCGAAGTCTATCCTAAGAGAAACAGGACTGCGTAATAAAGAGATGACATGACCACATGTCTGTGAGTTTTAAAAAACAAATAAAACAAAAAACCAAAACAATCTCTCTGACTGTAATGTGGGAAATAACCCAGAACCAGAACAAATGCAAGAGGATCAGCCAGGAGACTCCTGCGGTTCCAGGCGGAGGCTGATAACAGCATGGTCTATAGTGATGAGTGGAGATGAAGAGAAGTGGACTGGTTTGGAAGATGTCTAGTCATGATTTGGTGACTTCATGGCGTAAGGCAGAAGGACAGATAAGGATAATTGTGAGTTGCTTGAACAAACTGAAAAAGTAAAAGTGCCACTTCCCAAAAACAGGAGCCTTAGAAAGTAAGTTTTTGAGGGGAAGATGTTGAGTCCATTTTTGGACATGCTCAATTTTAAGGTGCCCACGAGATATCCAAAGAGAGATTCTAGGTAGACTGCTGGCTATTGTGGTAGATTTACTACCTGCAGATGAAGAAACTAAAGTTCAGAGAAGTCCAGGATGTACGGCCGAGTGTACCCTTCCCAGATGCCAACGTTCAAGGACCTGAGTAGCTGAACAGAGAGAGTTGAGTGCCCTGACGCAGATTCAGTCAGGCATCTGAAAGCCAGAAACTCATTCAAATCATTAAGACATGATGTGACAAGACACGTTGCGATGGAAGACTTGTTTTCAGGGCAACTGCTAAGCCTGGGTTAGAGGATGGCTATGGACAGAATGATCACTTTTGTGGGTGGTTTTTTTTTTTCTCTTTTTTCAAAGGGGTGCGGTGAGCGGAGCTGGGGGCCTAAGAAGACTGGATCTCTGCCAGAGGCAGCATTCGTGCTGGGTGTGGTGTGGCGGCAAGAACAGCCCCCGGACAGGGATCTTCGCCTCGGCGCTGCTCACTCGCCCGTGGAAGGGGATGCGGACACAGCTCGCGGCGCCCGCCCGGCTTCCCTCCCTGCCCGCCCGGCTCCCCCTCGCACCTCCACCGCCTGCGACCTGTGCGCCAGGCCTGCCGCCCCGACCACGAGGCCCTGCGCTGGGCACAGCCCAGGCGTCGTGTGCACTGGGCTTCCAGAAGGGCCCGGAGCTGCGAAGGCTGCCTCAGGGGGCAGCTGTGGAGTGGGGCTGGGGTCTGAAATCTCCCTCAGAGTAGGGCGCCAACCCCACCAGAGCACCAGGCCAGTGCCGACCGTTACCTCAGACCCGAGGACCTCCCAGGCTCGGCCGGGCTCTTTCTCATAAGGGCTCTTCGTGCCTCATCAAAGTGGCCTCGGCCGGGGTACCCACTAATAACTGCTCTCTGAAAAAGGCAGGCGCCGACCTCTCACGAAGCCTGGCTGGCTGACTCGACGACAGGCCCGGCCGCTCGCCCTCGCCTCCGTTAGAGCCGCGTTCCGGCCAGGCCCTTGGCGCACGCGCAGCTGCGCTCCAGGGTCACCTGGTGGACGCACGCTCCGAGGCCTGGCCGCGGTCTGCGCGTGCGCGCCGCTCCGACAGCGTCCAGGGGTCGCGCGAGGCCAAGAGCCGGGGCGGCCCCGGGCCCCACGCGCCCCACCCGCTGGAGCACAGAAGTTCAGCGCCATTCTGTGGTTCCCGGGCTTGTCCGCCCATTGGTCTTTTCGCGCCTACTGCGCGCCTGGCAGGGGAAGGTCCGGTGCTGTAGACTGCGGAGCCCCTACTGTGTGTGGAGCGTCGTGGTAGCACTTTTCGTACACGCTCTCCTTTAGTCCTCACCCCGGTGCTGTACAGCAGTATTACTATCTCAGTTCTAAAGAGGCTCCAAAACGGGAGCGACTTGTGGACATTCAAGAACTACAACACTGGGCTTCCCTGGTGGCGCAGTGGTTAAGAATCTGCCTGTTAATGCAGGGGACACGGGTTCCAGCCCTAGTCCGGGAAGATCCCACATGCTGCGGAGCAACTAAGCCCACAAGCCACAACTACTGAGCCTGCGCTCTAGAGCCCTCTGAGCCACAACTACTGAAGCCCGCGCGCCTAGAGCCTGTGCTCTGCAACAAGAGAAGCCACCGCAATGAGAAGCCCACACACTGCAACAAAGAGCACCACCGCTTGCCACAGCTAGAGAAAGCCCGCGCGCAGCAACTAAGACCCAATGCAGCCAAAAATAAATAAATAAATAAATATATAAAAGAACTGGAACACTCAGATGGGTATGGGTCTTTGTGATTCCAAAGCCCAGCACATTCCCATCCACTTCCTGCTGATCAAATTCTGACGGTGTTGTGAATTATTAAGCCATTTCGTTGCAGGAAGGTGGACCCCTTCCAGGGCCTGAGAGTGGGCTCTTGTCTAACACTCAGAAATGAGTTTTCCGAGGAGACACACGTGCTGACAAAGCAAGAGACTTTATTAGGAAGGGGTGCCTCGGTGGAGAACAGGAGGGTAAGAGAACCCAAGAGGACTGCTCTGTGCCACGTGGCTCGCAGTCTGGGGTGTTATGGTGATGGGATTAGTTTTGCCACCACTAATCTGTTCTCCATAATTTTGTCATTTTGAGAGTGTTACGTAGTGGAATCTTACAGTAGGTGGCCTTTTGAAATTGTCTTTTTCCACTCAACATAATGCCCTTGAGATCCATCCAAGTTGGTATGTGTCTCTGTAATTCACTCCTTTTTATTGCTGGGTAGTATTAAATGGTATAGATAATTTCCCCCTGGCTTTTCAAATTTCCTACTGAGCATGAAATATTTTAAGTCTTAGGGAAAAGGAAACATGCTTGTGAGAGGAGCAGTGCAGAGAGAAGCAGTTCATGCATTCAAGGAAATTTTGTGTTGAATTAAATAATAGAATTTTAGTCTTGGCGTGCCCTCAGCATTCACCTGGGTAAGTTCTTCATGTTGTAGGAGTCCTCCTTGCAGTATCCTGGCAGGTTTTTGTGAAGCCTCTGTGTGGATGCTCCCAGTAACAGGGAAATCACTACCAGATGAAGCAGCTCATTAAATTGATATAAAATATGCCTTCCTTCCTGGAGCCTGCGCATGACTGAGAAATCTTCCATCATAGGTTATTTTTACCCTGCCTGGAGTCCTTCCCTCTCCCCACTAACTAGATAAACACAAGCCCAAGATTGTGAGTAAAGCCTGCAAGAACCTGAGCAAGACGGGGATGTCCTGGATCCAGGACTGGCCTCTCTAGGGAGATTTCAGCATTCACTGGCTTAGAAAAACAAGGGGCTGCAGACTTTTTAAAATGGAATGAAATTCTGCATGAACACACACACGGATACCCATGGTCCCCTAGGAATATTCTCCTTTCTGTATGATAGGAGTGCCCTTCAGAAGGAACTGAACTGCTAATCTCAGAGGAAATGTCTTAGATTCTCTCCTGCCTCGAGTCCCCTGTATCAGACCAGAGATCTCTTCCTTCTCCTCCAGCCATCCTTGAATGCAGATTCTGACCTGTCCATGGTTCTGATTGTTAATGGCTTCACTTGGGGCCAAGGCATGGGTTCTTTCATTCATTCCTTTGCGGTAGCTTATATTTATTGCTCACTTGCTATATGCCAGGGACTGTGATGTGCTCCTTACATCCACCCTTTTCTATTGAAGTATATAAGACATAACAGGAAACAGCACATTTCATAAACATACAGCTCAGTGAATTTTCGTACAGTGAATACATTCATGTAACCACCACAAAGCTCAAGAAACAGAATATTATCAGCATCCCAGAGGGCCCTCCTGTCCCCTTCGAGGTTCTATCCTCCAACTGTAACCATAACCCTGACTTTTAACAGCATAGATTAGCTATTTTCTACTTTTAAACTTTTTATTTATTTTTATTTTTGGCTGAGTTGGGTCTTCGTTGCTGTGCACGGGCTTTCTCTAGTTGCGGCGAGTGGGGACTACTCTTCATTGCGGTGTGCGGGCTTCTCATTGTGGCTTCCCTCATTGTGGAGCATGGGCTCTAGGCGCACGGGCTTCAGTAGTTGTGGCACGTGGGCTCAGTAGTTGTGGCTCGCGGGCTCTAGAGCACAGGCTCAGTAGTTGTGGCACAGGGGCTTAGTTGCTCCACAGCATGTGGGATCTTCCTGGACCAGGGCTCGAACTCATGTCCCCTGCACTGGCAGGCGGATTCTTAACCACTGTGCCACCGGGGAAGTCCCTATTTGTTGTACTCTTGATGGGGCATTTGGGTTGTTTCCAGTTTTCTACCCTTATCCATATTCCTGATATAAAAATTCTGTTCATGTCTTTTGGTGAACATATGCTTTTCTATTACATATATAATATATTTTATATTTACATGTATATATGGATATGTATACACATACACACATATACATAGGGTAGATTGTGGGTGGGTACATTTTTCAGTTCCCAGTTTTCAGATAAGAAATCTGAGGCTTGAAGAAGTTGAGCCAGGAAGTAGTGGAGCTGGGACATGAACCCAATCCTATCTGACCCTGGAGCTCAAGCTCTCTCACCATCATGCTTTACTGCCTCCCAGTGAATGAGCTGTTTAAAAGTACTCATGGAGGGCTTGACTAGTTGCTGCCATTGAGAGAGATGGAAAGATAAAAAGCCACAGTCACACAAGAAGGAAAATGATAGATGCTGGTGAAAGGCACATGGGTGTGATTAGGAGCCTGAGGGGGTCGTTTTTATCTTGGAGGGTCATAGGAGGCTTCCTGGAGGAAGAAGCATTTGACGAGAAAGGATGGGGGCAGATTCTGGGCGTGCAGGAGGGAAGGAGTGCCAGGCTGAGAGAGCTCTGGGGCACAAGAAGAGGAGGCCCACATAGAGACACAGCTGCAAGGGCCTTCACAGATCATTTTATCTGGTCCTCAGTGTCCACCCACCCATCTGTACACTGCTGGATTCCAAATTTATATACCCAGTCTTGACCATTCCCCTAATTGCCAAACTCTTTTTCTATTCAGTTACATGGCAAATAGGCATCTCAAACTTGACATGGCCAAAACAGGCCTCCTGATCTCCCCTCCCTGCCACACACACCCACTCCAAGCTGCTCCTCTCCGAATCTTTCTTGGTCTTTGGCACTGCCAACCACCAGTTGCTCAGGCCCCAAGTTGCAGCCTCATCCTTCCTTCCTCCCTTTCCCCACATCCAATCCATGAGCACATCCCATCAGCTCTATCTATAAAGCACACCCTGAATCAGGCCTTATCTTACCACCTCCCTGCTACCCCCTGGTCATGGCCACCGCTATTACTCACCTGGATGAGTACAACAGCTTCCTCACGGCTCTCCCTACTCCTTCTGAAGTTCCATAGGGGAGAAGCCTTCTTTGCCTCTTCCAGCTTCTGGTGGTTCCAGACATTCTTTGGTTTGAGGCTGCCTATCTCTGCTTCTGTCTTCACATGACCTTCTTCTTTGTGTCTTCTCTTCCCATTACTAGCGACCTCCTCTTATTGGTCATTGGACTTAGGGCCCACCTGGACAATCCAGGATGATTTAATCTTGAGATTCTTAACCTAATTACATCGGCAAGACCCTTTTTCCAAATAAGGACACATTCACAGACTATGGGTGGACTTATCTTTTAGGGAGCTACCATTCAACCCACTATAGAGGTGAATACCAGAAAAAAAAAATAACAGCTCAAAGAGTTTAAATTGAATTTAAACTTTAGTCCTCCAGTGAGTGATTACTTTTCAAAGCACAGAAGACTCTTGGCCCACACCTACCTGCTGTTTCAGCACTGACCGTTCATGCATCACTTCAAAAGTCATTCTGAGGAGTGAGCGTCTGCATTGTACTTGCTGCAAGGCTGCCTTGAGGCTGTGGATCTCCAGCCTTGCTGCAGCCTCAAACCTACCAGATCCTCTCTGCCCACTGTAGGGGCATTGCCACTGCCGCAAAAGGTTCAAAATTGTTTCCTTCTAAAGAAATGGTCTCCCCAGAGAAAGCCAGCTGCTAGTGCTGATAAAAGGAGAAAGAAGGGATCCAAGAAAGTGCCGGTTGTCACCCAGTGTGATGGGCAGCCTCTAAGATAGATGTCCCCCAACGATCCTGCCTTCTGGGTTTTATGCCCTTGTGGAATCTTTTCTTCTTCAGCATGGGCTGGATCTAGTGAGTTGTCTCTACTCAATAGAATATAGTAAAAGTGACAGGATGTCATGTCTGAAATTAGGTTACAAAAAGACTGTGGCTTCTGTATTGCTCACCTTTTTTCACTCTCTAGCTTACTTGCTCTGAGGGAAGCAGCTGCCATGTTGAGCGGCCCTGTGGAGAGGCCCAAGTGGCAAGGAAATAATATCTCCAACCCACAGCCTATAAGAACCTGAGGGGGACTTCCCTGGTGGTCCAGCAGTTAAGACTCTGCGCTCCCAGTGCAGGGGGCCCAGGTTTGATCCCTAGTTAGGGAACTAGATCTCGTGTGCTGCATCTAAAGACCCTGCACAGCCAAATAAATAAATAAATATTAAAAAGAAAAGAAAAAGAACCTGAGGTCCTCAGTCCAACAGCCCTCCAGAAACTCAATCCTGCCAACAACCTTGTGACTAAGCTTGGGGGTGGACCTTCTGAGGCCCGCAGACAGCCACACGAGTGAGCTTGGATGTGGATCCTCCCACTTGAGCCTTCAGATGATTGCAGCCCCGGACAACACTTAGATTGGAGCCCGTGAGACACCCTGAGCCAGGGGTACCTGCTAAGCTATGCCCAGATTCCCACTCCACAGGGACTGAGATGATACATGTTTGTTGATTAAGCCACTGAGTTTTGGACTAATTTATTATGCAGCAATAGATACACCCAGATACAGATTTCTAGGATATGTTCAACCATGTGGAAGGCTTCTGCTACAGTGGTAGCTGTGTTTACAGTTTGGGAATTCACAGATATTAGCTCATCTCCCTTAAAAATCTACAACACCTCCTTGCACTCCTTTGATTCTGTCTGTATTTTTAAACAAACATAATATCACACTATAGTGACAGTTGCACATTCTATTTTTTCTGCTTGATATGTCAGAAGCATTTTCTCACCTTACTAAATATTCTTCAAAGCATTCTTTGTTCTTAGCATCTGTTCAGGGTGTGAATGTACCAACGTCAATTAAGTGACTCCCCTCTCTTGTTTTGAGCTTAAAGTAGGGTTTTACCTTCTTGGGTCACATCTATGGGCATGTTTCGGCTCCTCCATTCCGGGCCTACAGGGAAGGTTCTGGGAAGGTAGAAGGCAGGATCACCTGTGGTTAAGTGCTCCTAAAAGTTACATTGACCCTATACCATTTCCTAGCTATGTGACCTTAACACCTCTGGGCTTCACTTTCCCCTTCCAAACAGAGGGGTAATAAGTATATCTACCTTGCAGAGTTATTAGAGTCATCGTTGAGTTAACCCGAGTTAAACACAGAGTGCCTGACAAATTTTAGGGTATACAGACACAAGCCAGACCACAGCATCCTCATCTCCCTGTGAGCCCTGGAGCACCGTACATCATATCGACTCTTGTCCCAGACCTCCAACCGACAGCATCTTGGCTTCCCTACCACCAGTCTGTTCTCCCTGAACCTACTGGTGACCCCGTCTCTGCAGCCATCCACAATCCTGTGGCCATGACACCTCCTCTTACTGCATGAGTCCAAGCACTTCCATCCCATCTCGAGGCCTCAGTTTCCTCATCTGCAGTATGGGAAGGGGGGTTGGATTAGGAGGTCTACGAGGGATCACCCACCTCTGAGATTCTAGACTGTTCCCTCTTCTTGCAAAGGCCCTTTGGTTTCAGTAGTGCAAAGTACAGCCAGAGCTTTAAACAACTAACCAAAGCAAAAAGAATTGGACAACACTTTATTTACCATAAAGTCTAGGTACCAAGACTTGTACTCAGCATCCTGGAGTTTGTCAGATACTAGCATAGTGTCTGTTTACATGTGTGTGAAAATCTGGGTGAAGAGCTGGAGTTTCTCATCTCAGGCCCCTTACAGTGTTTGTCCTGAGTCTGAGTGAGAAGCCACCACCCCCCACCCCACCCCCATCCCCAAGCAGGCGCTACAGCTGAGCTCCCACCTAGCCCCAAGCCCCTGCTCTTCCAGCTGCCATCAGGCCAAAGAGCAATGAGGGGCACTGCTCAGAGGGGCCTGAGGGTAATGAAGGCCTGAGGGCTGCACAGGGATGGGGGTGCTGCCGGAGAAGACACAGTTCTCACCGCGGCCAGGTTCAAGTCCAGCACTTGCTTAAACATAACTTTGCACCTGGTCCTTCCCTCATTCTTTCCACCTGCCTTTTATGCATGACATGAATGCTCTCAGAAGTCCACCCACCATGGCCCATGGAGTTATTGGGGAGTAGCCTGGAGAGCTAACCCTTGGCAATGTCCCCAAGGTCATGGTATGGCTATGGGTACTCAGCATGTAGAAATCCCAGGGGCGGACTGCTCCAGGCTTGTCCCCAACTCCAACCCACAGGTTCAGTTCTTTGGCACTGAAAATAACAGAAAGAATTCACTTCTGGGCTCCTGCCTGGCCCCTCCCCACCCAGGCTTGGACTCTGGACCAGCCTCAGAGAGGGCAAGGTTTCAGAGACTGCAAGGCTCTGTGGCCCTGGGAATCACAAAGCAGAAGGGAGAGCCCCTCCCCACTCCCAGCACTTAAGCCTCTCACACTAGTTCTCAGTTTCTAGGACTTCAGCCCCTGCGGTGCCTGGGCCATGACCCCACTAGGAGGAGGAGCAGATCGTGGTGTTTCAGGTCCCAAGAAAGGCTGTGTGACCTTAGCCAAGTCATCTGGCTTCTCTGAGCGTGTCTCCTTCCCACTCCTGAAAAACAGACTGACAGTCTGGATTCTGCAGGATGACCATGAGGTTGAAATAAGAAAGTAGCGGTGACAGGACCTGGCAGAGTGGTGGGCACACAGTAACGGCTTCCTTTCCCTGGTGAAATACTGGTTCAGCTGGCCAGCCAATAAAGGCAGCTTCCAGTGGCAACAGAGGAGATGCCCACGTGCTGAGGCTGCTTCCTGAGTCCAAGGAAGGGGCCAGCCCAGCTCTGGGGGCCAGGTTAGAAGTAGACTTGAGCAGAGGAGAGCAAGGGGAAGGCCAGAGGGGGTGGGGCCCTTGCTGATCCGTTGCGGGGGAAGCAGGCTTTATGCTCCCTGCCCTGCAGAAAGCCCAGCCCCAGAGGAGCTGAGGGGCTGTGGGTTGAGGATGCCAGCTTCCCCCTGGTGGGGTGCTCCAGCCCGAGGGACTGTAGAGGGGGAGGTTGGGCTGGGGGGCTGGGCAGGAAGGTGCTGAGCTTGGAGGAAGACCTCAGCAGGCCAGAGCCAGTGGGCGAGGCAGATTGGACAGGGCTAAGGGACGGCTGGGCAGAGGATGCAGTGACAGGGGCGGGACCAAGGGACAGTGAGGGCAGAGGGGACAAGAGGAGGCCAGGGGAACCATGAGGCTGTGGATCTGGAGAGAGCTGCAGAGCCATCGGAGAGGAGACCGGGGTCTGGAACGGGCCTGGCTGTTCCTGGCAGCCATGTTGTCCAGGGCACACGGGGCCTGGGGGCCACTCAGCCTGGCCCCAGTGACCAGGGGACACCGGAGCCAAGCAGGAGGCACAGTCCATGGGGCACAGGCGCTCATGCATGTGCAGGGTCCGACTCCACCACGCCAGCTCAGCCTGAAGGGCCTGGATCTCCTTCCTCAGGGTGTGGTTGTGTTTCTCCAGTGACTCATGCTGCTGGGGGGAGAAGCAGATGGGTGGGGAGCGTTATGTCAGCCAGAATCAGGGGCCCAGCAAGAGCCCTATTTCCCAATCCCCCAGGGTCCTCGATTTAGGAGGAAGGATGCCACCGCCGTCTGAATGCCCTTTGGCTACTCTCTGGCCAGCCTTCCGTAACACCAGCAAGTCCCCCCAACTCACCCACCTGTTAGGGCTCAGATCTGCCTGCTCTCCATCCCTGCTGCCAGGTCCCTGAGCTAGTCAGCCTGGGAGCTCCACCAGCCTCCTAACTGGCGTGCCCCCCAAACCACCCAGATCTCTTGGCCCAGAGGAGACATTCAGTGATTGCGTCGTTAATCGAACATTGAAGCCCTTTAAAGTCTCTAATGACTCCCTGTGCATGGTGGCCCCAGTTCACACCTCCAGTTTTATCTCTCCGACTTCTCTTGATGCCCCTACTTCCTGTTCCCCATATGGACGCTGCTTCCTTGCCACAATTCCGTTCTCCCTTGCCTGGACGCTTCCAGCACCCCCATCCTCAGGCTAATCCTGACACGGCCTTTTTGTGACAACTTAGATGTCCTCTGTCCTGGACACCTCTAGGCGGCTTAGTGCCACTGCCAGACCACCCCAGTGCCCAGAACTTTCCCACTGAGGCACCGTGGCCGGAGTCCAGGGTCATGTCTTACAGGTTGGTAGCACAGGTGTGTTCTGTTCCGCATTTAGGTTCTGTTCTGCTGAACCCTGGGTTCTGTCCCAGTGGGACAGCAGTTCTAAACAACCATTTATGATGACAGCAATGGTGGAAAACGCAGAAGGAACTTTATTTCCACAGCTCATCAGGCTCAGTGACTTCCTTTGGCCCCCTCCCCCACCTACCCCCCTTTATGGACACTTTTTAAAAGAAGAAGCTGCAAGGGTGTTTCGCATTAAAATGTTGCTTAAGCCATGGACTCAAAGTTCTAACAGGCCTCAAAGCCACCTGCAGCCCCACTCCCAAGCTAGTTTCTGCCGTGGAATGTGGAGACATTTTAAAAACATGTCATTAGGTCACCCTTCACCTAAATTCTCCAAAGGCTTCAATTCACCTCCAGAAATTGAGTCACTCGCCCCTCACTCATTCGTTCACTCATTCATTCATTCGCCACCTTCAGGCTGCTCAAATGTCACCTCCTCCGGGACGGCTTCCCTAGTTAGGTTTCTATCACCCCACGTGCCGCAGTCCCTTCCCTCTTCCCTGCTTTACTTTTTACCAAAGCACGTATCACCATCTGATACCCCAAATACCTCATAGGTCATTTATTTGTCCGGCACCCCCCATGAAAATACGAGCCCTGGGGAGGGTGAGCTGGGCTTTTGTCTGCTGTCATCACAGCTGTATCTCCAATGCTTAGAATTGTGCTTACCACACAGGAGATACTCAATAGGCATTTCTGGAAGGAAGGAATAAACGAACGCATGAAGTCTCTACCACTGCCAGGCAGGCGCCATCCTGGGCATCAGTCCTCATTCTCATGCATTCTACAGGGTGCTACTCTCTTATGGCCACGCCAGCCCTATTTCACTTGCCTGAAATGCCTTTTCTTACCTTCATCCATTTGGAAAACTCCTATTCATCCCTGAAAACCAGTTCAGGCTTCATCTCTATACCACCTTGACCCAACTACCCGTGTGTCGCTCCCACCTATGTGTTCCCAAAGCACTTTACCCTGACTCCATCATTCGCTCCACAGGGAACTATTGAGTCCCTTCTATTTGTCAGGCACTGGTCCAGGTGATGGGGAAGCAGCAGGGAACAGAATAGGTCCCTGCCCTCAGAGTGCTTACAGTCTGGTGAGGAAGACAAGCAGTGATCACATCTAAATATGTGATAGAAAGTCAGTACTAACCAGAAAAATAAAGCCGAGTAATGGGAGAGGTCTCTTTAGATCAGATGTTTAGAAAGACCACCTCCTTCTGAGGACGTGACATTTGAACCAACAACCAGAAAGAAGTGAGGATCTAGCTAGGCTGCTGTCTGAAGGTAGACGGAGCAGCCAGGGGGAGCCCCTGAGGCTGGATGTGCTTGGCCAGTGAAGGAACGGAGAGAACAGGGTGTAGGATGTTAGGAGAGGGCAGTGGACAGGTGGGGGCGGGGTTACAGAGAGTGTAGGGCCTTGGGGTGTGGAGGGCTCTGAATGTTACTCATTGCTATAAGGACTAACAGGTATGCAGCCCTCCCAAAGGCCAGGTCCTGAACCCAGCCTAATCGAGCCCCTGGGATGGAACTGGTGGTGTCCTTTCTCTCTGCATAGAGGTAGAAGGGAAGCTCCAAGGTCAGGTTACCATCCAAGGTGAAGAGGCAAGTGTGAGTTGAGCACCCCCCTTCCCATCGGGCTCCTTTGCCTTCTCTAGTCTCCACAGGGGTCCTGCCCGCGGGCAGGGATTATTGTCCCCGTTTTCACATGAGGACAGTGAAGCTCAGTGAAGGAAGTGACTTGCAGCTAATGAGTGCCCCAGCTGGGACTCGAAAGCCAGCCCATCTTAACCCTGAACCAGTTTCTCACAGCGTGGTCTTGGCCAAACCCATCAGAACCCGTCCATCAGAGTGCAGCACCTCCGGAGGTGGGTCCTGGGTGGGGAGGGGCCAGGAGCTGCATTGTAACCAGTGCCTCAGCTGGTCACTGAGCCAGGTTTTCCCTGTTTGCCTCCCTCCTTGTCTCCTCCCCCTAAATTGGGGGTGCCTTGAGGGTAGGCCCGGGCTGAGGACGCACTGTCGTGTCCCTGGAGCCCAGCGTGTGTCTGGCACACGGTTTCTACTCAACACCCAGGAATTTCCAAATCTCAGTTGCAAAGCCCTTCCCTCCTCCCAAACTCAGGCCCCCTGGCACATACGGCAGTGCAGGGGGAACTGCTCATAGGCGGGACAGAGAAGAGGTGGCCAGGCCAGGTAAGTGACATCAGGAATGGGAAGGGAGGCATCCCCCACCTGGTGCAGGGCATCCGCCTTGTTCGTGTGCTTCTGCCGGCTCCTCTGGGCGGCCGCACGGTTATTCTGTTTCTTCTTCAGCTGCCTCTGATGTTCCTCAGGGTCCTGTAGGGAGACAGGCCAAAAGCTCAGGGGTCCTGGCAGGGGCTGGCCAGCTGTAAAGCCATACCCTTCTTGAATCAAGTCCCCGAGGGTCCCCCTCCTCCTCGAAGCCCTCTCTGGCTCCCTCGGTGTCCACACACCCCATCGCAGACACAGCACTCCTCGGTGGATTGCCAGCCTCACCCGCGTGTCCTGCTCACAGCTCACGATGGGACAGCACAAGCGAGGATTCAAACCCAGACAGGACCGACTTCACACCCACCGTCTCCTTATCAGCCGTGCTACTCTGGGCAGATCACTCACTTCTCTGTGCCCAGCTACCTGATCCATACAGTGGAGGCACCAGCGCCTTCCTCGCAGGACATAAAGCAGGCAGGGGTTAATAAAAGTCAGCCGCTCTTGTTCTGATTGCTATTACTTCCACGGTCGAGGTGTTGATTTCTCTAGCCATGAGCTCTGTCTGTAAGGGCAGGGCGGGGGTTCTGATTTCACTCCATATTCCCATGCCTAGCTCAGGCCCAAAGCTGATATTCACTTACGCAACAAATATTTCTTATGCACCTACTATGTGACACACACTGAGCTATGGGGACACAGCAACAAAGAAAAGAGGCAAAACTTCCCGCCCTCAAGTTGCTTGCATTCTAGGGGGACAGCAGCCTAGAATGGGTGAATCGAGTCCCTTCTGATAGAAGAGTGGACTCAAAGGTTGACAGCTGTGACCCTCCCCCTACACTGGGGTTCATGAAACTTAGATGAAATGTTTAATCCAAATGCCCAGGGCTCTGGAAGGTCAGACAAGAGGGAACATTGGAGACCCCACAGCCCAACTCACCCTCCCACAGGTCACTCTGGGAGGTGTGTTCTGAGTGTAGGGATCTCAGGCAAGACCCTGGCCTCCCTGGTGGAGGACTCTGTGCTCCTAGGTTCATGGCCATAGCAGGCCCCTTCCTGGTGATGCGGGGACTGAGAGACTGGAGCCTGGAGGAAAGACCTGCAGAGAGAGAAGTGGGTGGGCCTCTGGTATCTGGGTCCTGGGAGAGAGGCAAGGTTCCAAGGGAACCATGGCTAGAGAACTCGGGGAGGAAAGAGAAGGTTCCCGTAATGGCAGTGAGCGAACAGGTAGGTTAGGAGAGAGCAGTATTCAGAGGCTAAGTTCTAAACTGGAGGCTGGATCTGCAATGTGAGAGCAGGAGAGCCCTCGATCCAATCCCCTGAAGAAACTGAGGCCCAGAGAGAGGGTGTGTGAGCCCTCGGCCACACAGCCCATGTGAACAGAGCTGGCACCGGGCACCCTGGGGCATATTCCCCTTCTCATCCCCTGAACCTGGCCCCTGTACTCACCATCCTGATCAGCGGCCCATCAGCCCCACAGAGGTGCATGGTGGGGCAGGAGAACAGAGGCTCACACCCGGTTCAGGGCGTCCCTCCTCCGCTGTGACCTTCCAGTACCCTCTGGGAACCCCAGGAAGTGGCAGCTCTTTAAATCCCCCGTGACCACTCCACCCCCAGCAAGCCAAGTTTCAGTTTCTCCTAAAGCCACTGGCTGCTCAGAATCCCAGGCTTGGGTTGGCTCATGTGGCTGGAATTTCCTAACACAAACTGGCCTTCCGGTTGGGCCCCTTCTCTGGAAGGAGGACGGTGGAGGGTGGCGAGAGGAGGGAGCCTGGATGCCAGGTGTGGGGAGGGGTGATCTGGGAGAGGGAGGGCAGGCTGCCATGGACAGAGCCAAGAGGAAGCCAGTGGGGACCGAGGGCTCACATGGGATACGGGAGAACTCCTGGTCTCTACAGTTGCAGGAGCCCAGGTTCACAGTCCACCTCTGGTTTGCTGGAGCTGTGCAGCTTTGAGAAGGCGATTTACCCTCTCTGAGCCTTAGCTTCCTCATTTGTAAAGGGAGATGATACAGACATCCACTCACAGGCTTGATGTTGGAACTAAGCAAGATAATAAAACCACCCCCAAACCCTGTGAGACTAAAGTTGAGGCATGTCTGCAAAAATAAGCAACGGCCCTTAAATAGGAGAACAGATGGCTAATGACTGTGTTTTCATACCACAGACCACGCAGCAGTAGAGAGAGTGATGTCTAGCAATTAAGAGCACAGCTTCCAAGCTATGTGACTCGGGTACATAATTTCACCTTTCTGTGCCTCTGTTTCTAAATCTGTAAAGTGGGGATAAAAATAATTTTGTTGTGAAGGGTAAATGAGTTAAGGCAGGTAAGGCACCTAAAAGCATGCCTGGTGTAGAATGAGGGCTCAACAAATATTCACAATTATGATACGGTGGAAGATTCAAAGCTGCACTTATCATCGTGCCTAAAAGTTCATAACATCCAATTGTATGAAAATGATAAGTGGCAACAAGATCTGAACAGAAATAATTTCTGTAATGTTGAATAATATGGATATGTAATTATGTGAGAAAAGTATAAAAATATGCATGAGAATGAGAAACACAAAATTCAGAGAGTGGTAGCCTGGTGGGGGTGGAGGGAGAGATGGACTGAAGGGGACACACAGGGATTTCGGTTGTGTCAGGGATGTTTGGTTGCTTCAACTGTGGGAACACAATTGTCTGTGATAATATTATTAACTACACTTTGGGGTATACCTGAATGTTTCATAATAAAAACTTCTATTAAAGACCTAAAAAAACCTGAAGCCCCAAGAAAACCTGTATGGTTGTTGTGTCTGTAAGAGAGACCATGCTTGGAAGGGACAACAGTTCAGGGGATGGTGGAGCCATTAATCCCTCTCCAAGAACAACACAGCAACTGACGTACAGTGAAGAGTCCTGTGCCCTGCTGACTAGAGCATCTGGGGGTTGTGCCTGAGTCCTGAGGACTCAAGGCTGATGGTGTGGGCTCACCGGAATGGCAAATTCTGTGGATTCGATCTTCTGATAGGAAATGGTGTCCTGGAGTACTGTGTTTAGGAGTTCACAGCTGCCTCTGAGCTTACTAGAAAAGAACACTGCAATTGATTAGCAATGTCTGCCATGCCATGATTGATTAGTGATGTCTGTCATGAGCAGGGCATTAACTGTAATAGTCTCTTGCTATGCTATGAAGTGGGTATGAAACCAGTTTGGGCTTTAGAGTCAGACTTGACTCTGACACCTGGCACTCTACTCACCAGGTCTATCACCTGGAGCCTCAGTGTTCTTGTATGTATGCTGTGGACGACGAAGAAATTATACCTACTTACAAAGTTGATTTGAAGACTGAAAAGAATGAGATGAGAAGAGAGCTCTTTGCATATTGGCTAGGATCCATTCCCACTCCTGAGATTTATGGGTACACAGGATTAATTATGCAGCCTCATAATTTAAAACACCTGGGTGGGTGGGGCTGGGCATGACAGCTGGGCCTGGCCCTCCTTGCTTGTGAAGGGCATGGGAGAAGGGCCTCTCTGAGTTATTTTTGTTTCCCAGAAACCAGGAGGGCTGAGGCATCTTACCTGAGGAGGGCACCTGAGGGGCTCATTAAGCCATGAGCTCCTCAGGGAAGGATCCAGAGAGCCTTGCATGATGTAACCAAGAAAAAACATCTGGAGGCAGATGGGGTGGGGGGAGGCTAGGGCCCAAGTATCCCCACTCTAAGCCCCCAGCCCCAGACCTGGACCACCAGTCTTCCCCTCTCAAGACCCTAGCTTCAGGTGTAGAGGAGACAGTCAGCAAGTATGCCTGTGGCCCCTCTCAGAGACCCACAGCCCTGGAGGAAGATGGAAGAAGGCAGCGTTTATGGCTTGATCTCCCTGAGGAGTGGCAGGGAGGGAGGGACACAGAGTGGGTAATGTTTAACCATGAATGGCCATGCAAAGCTGGCAGAGCAGGCTTCAGGACCAACCAGTCCAAACTCTCACTTAGAAGGTGAGGAGCTAATGCCCAGAGAGGCAAGGTCACCTGGCGGAAGTGGGCAGAGCTGGTGGGAGGACGCTCTTCTCACCTCCAAACCCTCAGTCTTTCTCCACACCCAGCATGGAAGGGCCTGGTCCTTTAGTCCCAAACCTGCTGCCCCCTGTGGGTGGAGGCTCAGAGGCCTCCCCAAACCAGAGCTGCAGAGTGAGCTCCTGGGCAGCCGGATCGTTGCCCATCTTACTCTCTGAAGCACCCCCAGTGCCTCAGACACTGCCACCACGTAATAGGTGCTCCATTAATGAATACATAAGTGAAATCCAGCAGGCAGCTTGCCATCCGGGAACCCCAAAAGCTTCCTGGATGAGTAAAAAACTTCTGCTTTACTCATTCCCACAGGAACTTTCCTAGGTTCCTGAGGGACTCTCCCTAACCATCCTCCTCATTTTACCAGTGAGGAAACTGAGGCACCGGGAGGTGACAGTCACACAGCTGGTTTGGGAGAGGCCAGGATGCATTGATATACCCTGTCCCAATTCCTTCCCACGCCTCCTGGGGTTGGAGAGATGCCTGCGGTCTTCAGCTGCCCGGGGATGAGGACCCCTCTCTCCAGGTCCCCCACCATGAGCACCCCTCATTTGCCTCCTCAGGGCACCTCGAGGGAGCTTCGGATGATGGAGAGCAGAGAAAGAGGCCAGGCGACTGCTGGTGGGGCTGAGGCTGGCTGTCGACTTCCTGCCCACAACCATGGATGGGCCTGTGTGGAAGCTAAGCGTCAGCTGAGAGGGGTTCACAACCTGATGGGGTGTGGGACACACGCCCAGCACACTGACTTGCAGGGCAGGGCAGGAGGGTGACAGCCTGCCTCTGTGAGGGCATCTGGGGCGGCCAGGGGGCACTTCCTGTTGGGGAGATCAGAAAGGGCTTTGCAGAGAAAGAGCTCTTTGGGAAGGACATTGAGGAATGGGGGGAGGGGCTTGATCCCAGGGCCTGGAACTTGATCTTGAGCAAGTCGTTTAACCTCTTTGTGCCTTACTGTAATAATATAAGTATTTAATGAAGTAATAGATGTAAGGGGCTTAGAACAGTGCTTGGCGCACAGTAAGTCCCATAATCATCTGTTAAACTTCTAACAAATGCACTTAATAAACGACTGATGAATTTTTTGCTCACATACAGCAGGCTTGTATTTTATTATTATTATTCTAAGAAAAAACGGCAGAATGCAAGAACAGGGATGAGTTTTTTTCTAATGAAATACATTTGATGAAAAGGGGGTTAATGATTGTGTCCATATGTAAGAAGCAGCACTTAATATTTGATGAAATCTGCTAAAAATTTCTCATGCTTACAAAGGAGTCTCAATAAGAGATGGGAAATTAGTTATCTCTGGATCCTTAGCTTCATAAATGATCTAACTAAGCTTAAGCTACTGACAAGTCTCGAGTATAACAGCTTCAGGTGGGCTAGATCATGATGCCCAAGCAATGTCACCAGCAGTCATTGTCTCACCCTATCTGCTCTCCCCCGGCTGGATACATTCTCAGGCAGGTCTGGCTCAAGGTGGTAAGCTGGCCACCTGAAACACCAGCTTAGCTGCCCCAGGAGGGCGCATCCCTCCATCCCCTGCCACTTTCCCAATACTTCCAACAAGGGTCCCAGACCTGGCTCTGCTTGGTCTGGCTTTAGTCCTGTGGCTATTCCTGACATCAGTCACTGTGGCCAGGAGATAAGGTGAAATAGTTAAAGCTGGGGTCCCATAGGGACTGGGGGTGAGGGAGGGGAAACTTCCAGAGGGTACTGGGGTGCTGTTGGCAGGAGAAGGGGGAACAAATGCTGGGCTGACACCACTACCTTTGTTCAGATTCAGATATGAGGAAGCTGCCGCTCAGCGGTACATCCCTTGGCCAGGTCACATCCCCAGGTGGGATGGACTCAATCCCCACTTGTCTCTGACACCAAGCCCAGCCCTCTCTCTTTTTATTGTTTCACAGGGACCCATAAGTGGGAAAGGAAAGGCTTGCTAAGGGGATGACTCCAGATGAACTGAATGCTGGGCAAGGACTGGGGCAGTGACATCGTGGGGACAACCTAGGGCATAGGGAGGAAAGGATTGACCTTCACTTCAGCACAGCACCTTGACCTTGGGGGCTCTCATTAAAGCTGGAATCTGCCAATAGCTGGGCCTCCCAGGAACTGGGTGACTTCACAGGGGCTCTATGACGCCATCACTGCCCAGTCCTAGGTGGGAGCTGGCGCACGTTCCCACCCCCCAGTCCTGCTGGGCCCCCTGCTGCCTCCAAAGCCTTGTGCTTCTGATTCTCTGCTACTCCTTGAACGTACACATCTTTCTGGGAAGCCGACTTAAACTTCTGGAAGAGGGCAGGGACTATAAATTATAAACAACTGAGCACTGAAGAGTCAGCGAGCCTCCCAGGGTTTCGTGGGATGTGACAGCAGTGACCACAGCACGTGGATTTTCCCCGGTGGTCCAAGTCCCAAACAGGCTTGAGTTCAAATCCCTGCTCTGCCTCTTTTAACCATGTGATCTTGGACAGGGCCCTTGGTTTCTCTGGGCCTCAGTTTCCTTGTCTGTGTAATAGGCTGTCATGATAACTGAAACCATGCATGGAAAGCAGTCACCAGGGAGCTCCTTCTTGTCCCAGTGTCCCTGGCTGTACCTCCCTTGTGATGTCACATTCCCACTGTCCACTTTGGATGGTGGAGAAGTCCATGCTGGGCACCCTGCTGAGATCCTGGACACTGGAGAGAAAGGACAATCACCCCGGCCCTGGAGGGAGCCTTTCCACTCCTCAAACAGCTCTCTCCCTTCTTAGCTTCTGTGTCGGTTCCCACAAGAGCGCTGAGAGACAGGAAGGCCTCACTCAGAGGCTGGTTTGGCGAAGTGGCCAGCCAGGGTCACGAGCAAGAGCCTGGAGGGCTGGGGTGGGATGCGGGATAAAGCCCAACCCTGTGTGGCCAGTGACTCACAAGCACAGACAAGAGAGGGCTTGCCTTGGCTGACCCAGCCCAGGACTTGTACCAAGGGTGCTAAGAGCTTTGGCAAGGTGGATTGGCAGTCGGTCATGGTCAGAAGATTCTAGAGATTGTCGTCCACTCTCCTCGCTTTATAGCTGGGGAAACAGGCTCAGTGAGAGGAAGGTACTTGGCCCCGGGCGGGGAGGAGGCAGAGCCAGGCAGACGGGGTTCTGTTGCAGCTCCGGTGCGCTCTTCCCATCTTACTCCTCTCCGATCCAGCTAACGTCTCCCAGCTCTGGAGTGGAAATAACAGGGACACAGGGCACCCTCAGAAGGGCGGGGAGCATTCGCACCTGTGGCAGAAACCTGCCGTGGGTCAGAGGGGGCAGGACTGCTGAACTTCACTGAAGCACCATTGAGGATGGGGTCTCCCACGGGTCCTGGGCCAGGGTTCCTGAAGCCGGGAGGGGGCCCCAGCCAGAAGGCGGCTAGGAAGTTGTCCCAGGAGAACTGGGTTCACCTGCAGTCAGGTGCTACCAAGTGCAAGGCCTCAGGCAGCCTTGTGCCCTCTCTGGGGCTCAATTTCCTCTATGGAAAATGAAGGAATGTGACAACTGACCTCGGAAGGCCCCTTTTCTGTGGCTGGAGGTTGGGATTAGCCTGAGGCCTCTTGGGAGGTGGACACCTCCAAGGCTGAGGGGGGTTGTGCCATTTGAAAGAACAGAGTGGGCATTTTACCGAACCAGGGGCTGACCATTGAACTGAGGGTGGACATGTGGGCACAGGAGACCTGGCACTTCCCTGCCTTCCACTCCAGGCCCCAGCTCCCACTCTGGATATGTGCAGGAGGGCTGCCTATCAGATGCCCTCCTCGGTTTGGGCCTGGTCTAGGAGTTACCCTCTGTGGGATCTCACAGGAGACAGTGGGGGCCAGGCCTGCCTTGGTCTGGGGACTGAGAAGCCTGGTGGTTAGGAACAAGGCTGATGAGGTTCTGCTGCTTTCTGGTTGGGTGAGTAGCTAGAAAGCAGTTAATGAACCCTCTGCTCCATTCCTTTTACTTAATGGATATTTATTGAGCATCTACTACGTGGCGGGCCTTGTTCTAGGTGCTGCGAGACAGCTTAAAAAAAAAAAAAGATCCAACTCTCTGCTCTCATGGTGCTTCCATTCTAGAGGGGACGGAGGGGTGGGGGAGAATAAATGTAATAAATTAAGGGAATTATATAGGCTGGTAGAAGACCTTAACTGTCATGGGGGAATATAGAGCAAAATAAAGGATTTGGGGAATGTGGGTAGGGGATTGAGCAGTTTCAGACTTAAATAGGGCGGTCAGGCTGGGCCTTATTGTGACATTTGAACAAAAAAATTTTTTGAGACATTGGACATTAGAGCAAAAAATTGAAAAGAGGGAGGTGACAGGGAGGTATGGGTTAAGGGTGCTGGCCCCTAATGCACTGGCCAGCTGGAGAATTGGTAAGCAGGGGAGGAACAGGTGATGGGGGCACAGAGCCATGGGGACCACTCATGCAGGGCCTGGTAGGTCACTGAAGCCCTTGGGCTCTAACACGTAAAGATACGGGGAGTACCCAGCAGACAGTGGAGGGCTTTTTTTTTTTTAATATTTATTTATTTAGGCTGCACCCAGTCTTAGTTGCGGCATGTAGACTCAGTCGCGGCACGCAGACTCTTAGTTGCGGCGTGCGTGTGGCATCTAGTTCTCTGACCAGGGATCGAACCCAGGCCCTCTGCATTGCAAGCGTGGAGTCTTACCCACTGGACCACCAGGGAAGTCTCCAGTGGAGGGCTTTGAGCAGAGGCCAGACATGATGTGACCAGAGGTTAAAAGGTCCCTCTGCCTTGGGGAGGAGGAACAGGGAAACGGGTGGAGAGGCTACGGCAGCAATCTGGGTGAGTGGAGCCCCTGGCTCACCTGTCGAGTGGAGGTAAGTGTGGTACCTGCCTCTCAGGTTGCTGAGTGAAGGCACAGCAACTACTCCCTCCCCCCAGCCCCATTCACCAGGCCAGGCCCTGCAGAGACACGAAGCTGCTGGCACAGCCTTACTCTTGGGGATGCCAAGGCACAGGTCAGGTGGACGTGGACGTGGTTGTTGGAATAGCTCAGATTGTCATATCCTTAATCACTCCTAAGGTTCTGGAAAGGCCTGAGGATGTCACGTGCCCTGAGGAGGATGACAGGGGTATAACAGCTCATTGCGTCATCTGGAAGTTGAAGAGGATACCTCCTCTGTCTCCCACAAGAGGCAGCTGGGCTGAGACCTAGAATGAGGATGCTCAAACACTCTGACTTTCCATTTGAGGCATTCTGTTGTGGCCTGCACATTGTACACATGCACTGGGGACAGGATGGCCGTTGGATACTTAAGGCTTATAGAGAGATAAGGGGTGGGAGTACAGGAGCAGGCCAGGGTAGAACTGTCATCTGTAGGCAGTTGCTGGTTCAGTGATTAGGATGTACATTCAAGCCTCCAGTTGTTTACTCATTAGTGGGACGAAAGCTACACTTGGGTATGCTGCCATCAAGTGCTGGTTGGTGAGTCTGTCATATGCATGTGGTCCCCAAAATAAAACTTGCATCACAGATGTGTTTCAACAGAGAGAAAAACAGGATTCCTCTTATCAAAACTGTAACTTGATTTTAAACCACCTCACATGAACATTACAGTTTAAAAGAATCAAATAGGAAATTCATCTAGAGCAAGCTTAAATATTTATATATACAAATAAATAAATAAAATCCTTAGATATACTTCTTGCTAATGCTTAATGATCAACAATTACACTTAAGCAGAGTCTTTTCCCCTGGCTTTTTGTTGTTCTTGTTGTTTCTGAGTAACAAATAAAGTTTCTTTTATGATTATAAAGGTGATACATGGACTGTCTGGATCAAAAAGGCTACACCTCTTAAAATTAAAACCATAAAGCCAAATTTTCCTCCCCAGACATTGGGTAAATGTGCCCTTTTAAAAGGCATCTAGAACTCTACCCTCAAGTTATAATCCACTTACTTAGCCCCAAGAAACTCTCCTTTCAAACGCCTGTTTCACAGCTGTTAGGATTTGGGTATTTTAATCTCATGATTATTTCCTGTGAATATATATATATATATTCACAGTTATATATAACTACAGCTCTAGAGATCTTCTTTCCCAGTTTTCTTCCAAAGGTATTCCCCAAAGATTTTATTTCCTCAGGAGTACCCTTTCCACCTTTCCATGAGGCAAATGAAAATACTGTCATGAGGCCCCTACATCAGTCCTTAAAAGCCCCTCCACCTTCACTCCCCTACCCTTGACTTCTAGCTACTGGCAATCATTATTCAAAAGTTCAATACAGTTACTCCCTGGTCTCCTAATGTTTCACCAAGCTATGAGGTTGTTTTTCAAATTGGTGTCCACTGCAATCCTACTCTAACCCCTGGGAAGCTACACTAACAGCTTGGACAGGACAGGGCTTTAAAGCCTGACATTTAAGGATTTCAATGCCAGTAGTAGTAGTGAAGTAAAATAATCCAGAAGTGCTTATGGTAACAATTTTAAGTTTCCCTCAAAACTGCTCCAGAGTCAACAGCTGAACTGCAGCAATTTTAAAACTTTTGGGACTGTGACTCAGTGTGTACATATATCCATATAAGTATCTGAAACAAATGTTTCAACAAACACCACTTACCTGCTCTTCAAGGGGGCACCGGCAGCAATGTTTTCTGCTCTGTTCATTCTATTTAATTTTTGCTAATGCTACTAGGTTGAGCTATATGAAACTGATATCTTTGTTGTCAAAATGGTCAAATATGGGCAATTTCATACATTTCAACTTGTGACACTAAAATAATTTCACAATATACTTAACGGGCTGTATCCCATAGTGTGAGAAAACATTGTTTAGGGGGTTATTGTTATTTTAAATGTTAAAATGGGTTTGAAATTCGGGTTTTTCACTTAATATGGCATGGACAGCTTTCCACGCAGGTACTTCACCTTTCTCAAAGACTTCATGGAACCCACCACACAGGGGTACCCCGGCTTAGGTAACTGATCCCTGGTGAAGGCACTTAGATTTTTTCCAATTTCTTGCTGTTCCAAACCATGCCAAAGTGAACTTCCTTGTCATAAAGGTCCACGTGCTGGTGCTAGAAATTCTGTAGCATAGACTCATGGCAACACATTGTGATCTTAGTTGTGTCTCAAAGGCTTTGAAGAGGGGTTCCGCTCACTTCCTTCCCTTGTGTGCGCTTGGTGGAGAGCAAATGGTGCTGATGGAAGGGGCCCAGCCAGGCACCCGCTTCTGCCCAGCCCTCATCTGTCTACAACCTTCTTCTGCAAGATGGAGAGCTCCAGCTCACTCCAGACCTCTCCCTCTCTAGACAAACACCGTGGAGGGACCCAGAAAAACAGTGCCCTTTCCTGTTGACCAGACCCGAGTTTAAATTGTTGCCCAAGCTCCTTAAACTCTGGGGACTCCACTATCACATCTACAAAAAGGAAATAAACCTCTCAGGGTTGCGGGGAGGATAAAGTAGAAAACGTGAATGCTTTACAAAATGACACAGAAGTTAGCCATTATCTTCATCTGATGCCTCACTGTTCTTTCCCAAGCATTAGAAAGAGCCCACTCTGCTGCCTACTCACATTTACCCTGTGGTGGCCTGGGGGAAGGGCTCAAGAAAAGACAATAAGGCTCACCCTTCTGTGTTTACAATCTGTCTAGTCCCCGGCCTTGGCTTCCTCACTTTTTCTGGACTTGAGCGCTAAGGTTAAGAACCAAACGCTTGCATAGTCATTCATTCAACCACAAATATTTACTGAGCACCTACTGTATGTCAGTCACTATGTCAATCACGCTAAGCACCATGTGAGCTTCAATTTTCTTATCGGCAAAATGAAAATTGTGCTTCTCAATAACGAAACAATGAGCATCTTGGGCGGGACAATTCTTTGTGCAAGTCTTTCCCCTGACCTCTAAACGACAGGGACTCTACCTTGTAATCGGTACAATCCAATGACGCCTCCACACATTTCCAAAGGGGCCCTAAAGGCCATTTCCACCCTGGATGGAGAATCCCCGGGCTACCCTCTACGATTTCAGGAGCCAGGAAAAGTAGGGAAGCCCTGTAACTGGCAGATTTGGGATGATGTCGAGTCAAGATGAGCAGGATATGGACCATGCTTCAGGGGAACTGAGCCTCACAGTGGCCGCAGGGTGACGTCCACATCCTTGGGGCTCTTGGTTCTGGCTCCTAAGTCAGAACTCCTACTCCCTATATGCAGCCAAGATACAACCCAGGAATTTCAGGTTTCCGTTCCCAGCCGAGCCTGGGATCCTGGAAAGGAAAGAATGACAATGCTCTAGTCACCCAAGCCCTCGGGATGCTAAGGGTTAACGCAGGTGGCCGCGCAGAATCCGCCAGCACCGCTAGAGGGACCGTCCGTCGCAGCAAAGCCAGGCAGCTTCACAGTCACGTGGGAACGAGGGCGGGACTAAGCGCGAAGCCCGCCAATAGGCTGTGCTGTCTGTGACCGTGATAGCCAATAGGAGCAGGAAAAGGGGTCCCGGGATTACGAAGAAACGGCGGCCGGTAAGGGGCTACTGGGACATGGGGCTTCTGACCATTCTGAAGAAGATGAAGCAGAAAGAGCGGGAGCTGCGACTGCTCATGCTGTATCCTCCCCGATGCCGGAGCCGCGAGGGTAGCAGGGGGCCCCCGCCGGGTGGGCGGTGCCAGGCGCCCCCTACCGGCTGCGGGATGTGCTGCCGGCCGGCCCATACCAACTGCCCTTTGTGCGTCACGCTTGTGGGCCCTACCAAAGCTTTTGGCGGGTGGCCGGGAGGAGGCCGTACCACCGGCTCGGGGCGGGGGGCTTCGTTCCTAAGGCCAAAGGTGTGGGCGTAAAGGCGCAGCGGCCGGACCAGATGTCCCAGTGTAGGGGGAGGTGGGGCCCGGAGGTGACTCGAACGTTACCACCAGTCGGTCTGGCCCGAGCGTGGGGCGGTTGTCCTCTCGGGCCCTGGGCGCCTCCTCTCCCTGTCGGAAGGTGCCGGGCCTCGGCCCCGCCCTCAAGGTCGGAATCCCGGGGGCCTGTGGGCCCCGCCCTTCACTCCTGGGAGAAGTGGGTGTGCAGTCGGCGGGTTGTTCAGCCCGTGGGTCCAACCGTGCGTCTCCTTCCTGCCTCACGGCCAGTCGGTGTCCCAGCGGCTGACGGCTTGCAGGCCCGAGGGCCCCGCTGACCTTCTGAGTCCCATTAGCAGTCATCTGCACTCGTTCGCCCTCCTCTGTGCCAGGCCCGGGGGCACCCCTAGCAGAGAGGACATTTCTGTGCGCAGATAACTTAAAAATAATATTTACATCATGTCTGTTTTGAAGAACTCTGAGAAAGGCACAGAGAATTCACTCATGTGGTAAACATTTATTGAGCGCCTACTGTGTGCTAGGCACTGTCCTGGGGGCCGGGGTAAAACAGCAAAACAAAAAAACCCGAACTTCACGGACATTCTAAGTAATGCTGAGGGGAGAAAGACCTTAACAAAATGAGTAAAATGCATAGCATGTACGGAGAATAATGCAGCTTAAATAAGGTGGTCAAAGAAGGCCACACTGAGAAAATAACAGTTGAATAAAGACAGGGAGGTGAGGGATGAACCATGTAGATATCTGGGGAAAATTATTTAAACAAAGGGAGCAGCAAGTGTAAGGGTCTCCAAGGAGGAACTCAGCTGGTGTGTTCAAAGGACTGTCAAGGAGGTCAGATGGAAGAGCCACCTCACGTGGGACCTTTTGGTTCTGGACTTTTCCTTGTTTTTCTTATTTTTTTAATTTAATTTTCATTTTATATTGGAATATAGTTGATTTACAATATTGTGTTTGTTGCAGGTGTACAGCAGAGTGACTCAGTTATACGTTTACATATGTCCATTCTTTTTCAGATTCTTTTCCCATAAAGGTTATTACAGAATACTGAGTAGTGTTCCCTGTGCCATACAGTCGGAGACTTTTCCTTAAATGAGAAGTGCAGGGAGGAGGTGAGATCTGAGACTAGTTAGGCCACTGCAGTAACACAGGTGAGATACTATGGGAGCTTGGATCACGATGGAAGCAGTGAGGTGATGGAAGTTGAGGGACGTCTTGATAGTAGGCCAGTAGGAATTGCTGCTGGATTGGACATGAGTGTGAGAAGGAGTGTAAAGTCAAGTGTGACTCCTAGGTTTCTGGCCTGAGCAATTAGAAGAATGAGGAGCCACTTGCTGAGAGGTAGAAGGGGGCGGGGAACACATTTGGGGGGGGGAGGATGAGAGCTCAGCTTGCGCCATGTGAGATGCCTCTGAGACATCCTAGAAACGTCATCTAGGCAGCTGGATATAGGGACCAATGTCCAGGGGAGCAGCTGGGTGGGACGTGTGAATTTGGGAGTCATCCGCATAAAGATGGTATTTGAAGCAGTGATCCTGGATGAGATCACTGAGGGAGGGAGTGTGGACAGGGAAGAGAACCTAGGCTGCTCAGATCTAGAGGTCAGGGAGATGAGGAGGAATGACCAGGTAGGCCAGGGGAGACCCAGACAAGGGTGTGGCCCGGAGTGGGGGGCGGAGCTGGGCTCTGTCAGCGCTGCTCATTGAGCAGGGGGAAGAAGGCTGAGGACTGCCCAGCCAGCTGAGAACAACATGGCGTCTCTAAGGACTGACCTTGGCCAGAGCAGTTTCGGGGAAGCAGTGGGAGCAAAAGTCTAACGGGTTCCAGAAAGAGAAGGAGGATAGAAATTGGAGAGGGTGAGTATGGACAACAGTTCTGAGATTTGCTATAAAGGGAAGGAAATAAAGGAAAAAGTCAGGGGGAGAGGGATCAAGAGAGGGTGTTGGGGCTTCCCTGGTGGCGCAGTGGTTGAGAGTCCGCCTGCCGATGCCGGGGGCGCGGGTTCGTGCCCTGGTCCGGGAGGATCCCGCGTGCCGCGGAGTGGCTGGGCCTGTGGGCCGTGGCCGCTGGGCCTGCGCGTCCGGGGCCTGTGCCCCGCGGCGGGAGAGGCCGCAGCGGTGAGGGGCCCGCGTACCGCAAAAAAAAAAAAAAAGCTGACTTCCTGCAGTTTGGGCCTCAGCTCGAGACGGTCAGAGAGGCCTTCCCTGGTGCTGAGCTAAAGGAGGCTCCTCGATGGCCCTCTCCGAAAGCCTCTTCACTGCGCTGACACGCACCGGGCTCTGGCAGCGCCTTCCTTCTCACTTGTGTGCCCCGCGCCACTGTCCCGCCCTAGAGTGTAAGCAGCACAAGGTGGGGACTGTGGCTCCAGGCCGCCCCCAGCACCAGAGGTGTTCTGGCTCAGAGCAGGCCTTCAGTATATGTTGTGGGATGAATTAAGGAGCCTCTGGTCAGAGATGATAAGGTATTTCTTGACACTTTCACATGTATCGTGTGGGCCTGGCATGTATTCAACTTATTTTGATATGTGGTGGGAAATGATTTGTCCCCCAAGAGAGGGGCACTGTGATGATGTCACCAGGCTGCAGAGCATGGGGACTTCTCCTTAACCTGGCACACCCCAGTGGCCTGGACAATGCTGGCAAAACAACCATCCTCAAGAAGTTCAATGGGGAAGACATCGACACCATCTCCCCGACGCTGGGCTTCAACATCAAGACCCTGGAGCACCGAGGGTGAGCGGGGTCCCCGAGGGGGGGCCCGCCCAGAGCAGGGCAGGGAGGACAGGCGAGGGGCCAGGCTGACCTCCAGCCACCCCCTCCTTGTCCAGATTCAAGCTGAACATCTGGGATGTGGGCGGCCAGAAGTCCCTGCGGTCCTACTGGCGGAACTACTTTGAGAGCACCGACGGCCTCATCTGGGTGGTGGACAGCGCCGACCGCCAGCGCATGCAGGACTGCCAGCGGGAGCTCCAGAACCTGTTGGTGGAGGAGGTGGGCAGGAGGCCTGGCTGAGCAGGGGAAGCGGGGCTTTCCCCAGTGTCCGGGCCCCAATACTTTGTGCGCATGTGTGGATGTGTGCACACCTTCTTCAGCAGATTCCCTGAGGGGGCCGTGAACCCAGAGGGACACCTCAGGTGGGGTCTGTTCCTTCACTGAGCCCTCACCACGTGTCCAGCACCCTTGTGGAGGCAGAGACAACCTGTACAGCTGGTCTAGGGAGGCCCACAGTGCCTTGAGCAGGACACTCTGTGGATGGAGACATTAGTTTATAGCCCTGCGATGTCACTGCTTCACCACCCTGAGCTTCAGTTTCTGCACCTTGAATTGGGCTTCAGGGAGGATGACTTGAGGCCAGTGTGTGAAGCTTTGGGAAGCAGTGGAACCTGGCTCAGCAGTCGGACTCTTTGCTGTGTGACCTCAGGCAAGGCACTTAACTTCTCTGAATCTCCACTGCCTCATCTCTCAGATGGGCATTATAATTATGGCAATCTTAAAATTTATTGTCTGGGCCAAAATGCTCTTCTTTAAATAAAATTTTAGATCTACAGAAAAGTTACAATGAGAGTAAAAAGATACCCCATATACCTTTCACCTCGCTTCTCTTAATGTGAACATCTTACAGAACTGCCATACAAATGGCAAAACTAAGAACTTAACATTGGTAAGTTACTATTAACTGAACTACAGGTTTTATTTGGATTTCACCAGTTTTTCCACTAATGTCCTTTCTCTGTTCCAGGGTTTGAGCCAGGTTACTACACTTCATTTAGTTGAAAACCAGGACACTTTTGAGAGTAAAAGAGAGCTGTTAATAATTATGGAGGGACAACTGGCATAAACAGGGGTGTCGAGCAGGTCCAGTGAGACCCTGGCTGTTGAATGCTCAGCCCTGGGCTGGCATGTCATGGCCCTTTTTAAGGGCCAGACCCACCGTCCACATGGAGGAACTCCCAGTCACAAACACATATATGGAAATAACTGGAATCACAGGCAGAGAGTGAGGCCTGTCAGGGCAGTGGGACAGTTAGAGGGCTACATGAACTTGGAAGAGGGAAAGGTCATTTCCAACAGACCCCATAGCCTCTGGGACAGTCGCATTCCTTGTGCATGTCAGGTCATCAGATCGGAGCAGTCTAGAACTGGGGAGCATCTTACCCATCACCCCCTCCCCATTTATGGAAGAGGAATGTGAGGCATGGAGGAGAGAAGTGCCCACTGGGCTGGTGATTGGGCTGGAACCAGGGTCTCAGCCCAGCCCAGGGCTCCCTCCACCCCATAAATGGCTGGACACGAAGGCCGTCTCCACACTACCCACCCCGCTTGTGCCTTCGCAACTACCACGGGACCTTGCCCTGAGCTTCCAGGTTGATCTCTGACCCCAGGTGCTCTGGGTGATTAGTGCAGGGGCCAGGCTGCCCTCTGAGCCTCCACCCCCTTGACCCCCTCTGTTTCTCTTCCCCAGCGCCTGGCTGGAGCGACCCTCCTCATCTTTGCCAACAAGCAGGACCTGCCCGGAGCACTGTCCTCTAATGATATCCGTGAGGTGAGTCCAGGCCTTGACGCAGGCTCACGGAGGAAAAGGGGCACGCATTTCTTTGTTAATTTATTTAAAAAACATTTATTAGCCCCTCCTGTGTGGCTGGACCTATTTGGGATACTGGAGATTCAGTGATTAATAGGATATAGTTGTGCCCCACAGCCTGGGGGAAGGCAGACCTGCAAATAGATTATTCCACAGGATAACAGTAGCCAACAAGCAGTGGGTGCTTTCTATGTGCCAGGCTCTTTGCATAGGTTAACTCATTCAATTCTCAAAGCAACCTCATGAGGTAGGAACTCTTATAATCATTCTACAGATGGTGAAGCAGGCTTAGAGAGATTAGGTAACTCACCCAAGGTCACATAGCCAGTAAGCAGAGAAGCCAGGATTTAAACACAGGCCTGTGTAACCCCAGGTTGCATCTTAACTCCTATTCTAGGGCTTGAACACCAGAATGAGAAAGAGTGGGGTTAGAATCTACTAGTGGGGTTAGAATCTACTAGTGGGGTTAGAATTACTAGCTGTGTGACCTTACACAGGTTGCTTAACCTCTCTTAGTTTTCCTCCTCAGTAAAATGGCCAACACATCCCTGGCTTATGGGGCTGTTGGGGGGAATGGATGGGAGGACATTTGTAGGGCCCATAGCACAATGTCGGAAGCCCTTGTTGTAGTACTGGCGTGGCGGTGTACAGAGAGCCTGGGTGCCCTGGGGCCCTGACATCTTCACCAGGGGTCAAGGGAGGCTTCCCAAAGCAGGCCCTTGAGGGAGGCATGCATTTCCCCTGGGCCAGCAGAGGGCAGGGGCTGAGGGTGGGCAGGGCCTGTGGTTACTGGGGCCCACCATCACCTTCTACCCTCCCAGGCCCTGGAGCTGGACTCCATCCGTAGCCACCACTGGTGCATCCAGGGCTGCAGCGCTGTCACTGGGGAAAACCTGCTGCCCGGCATCGACTGGCTCCTGGATGACATCTCCAGCCGCATCTTCATGGCTGACTGAGGCGCTCCCAGCAGGCCCTCACCAGGCACCATCCGTGGGGGGATGGGAGTCAGCCAGGCCAGCTAACACCCCCTGCCCACCCTGTAACCTGCTGCTACTGCTGCTGACTGCTGCACTGTGGCCAGCCGGTTCCCATGGCAGGAGGGCTGCCGCCCTGGCTGTCACCCTGGCTCCTGACCCGGCCTGCTTGCAGCTGCTGTACCAAGAGGAGAGGGCTGGGGCTGGGAGGGCCTGCCTCTGCTGCTACCGAGGCTGTGAGCCTCGCCATTCGCTCAGCTGTGAGAATAAATTGTTCCTCGCTCCCATTCCTGGCTGAGTCATTTGTTGATTCAACAGCTCTAGAGACTGCCTAGAACCCACAGTCCAGTGGGGGACAGAAAAGGACAGATGATTTCAGTCAGAGGGTTAACTGTCGCTGTGTCAAAGGGATGGTAAAGAATTATAGAAGCACAGAACAGCGCTGTGTAATTGCATTTGGAAGAGTCCAGGTGGACTTCCCAGAGGTGGTGACATGAAAGCTGAGAGTTGGGACTTCCCTGGGTGATGCAGTGGTTAAGACTCCACGCTCCCAATGCAGGGGGCCTGGGTTCTATCCCTGGTCCAGGAACTAGATCCCACGTGCATGCTGCAACTAAGAAGCCTGTGAGCCGCAACTAAGGAGACTGCCTGCTGCAACTAAAGAGCCCCCCGGTTGCAACTAAGACATGACGCAACCAAATTAATTAATTAATTTTTTTAAAAAGCTGAGAGTGAAGGATGAGTAGAAGTTTTCTGGTGAGAGGATGGGAGGAAAGTTTACTAGAGCAACTGCTACCATCAGGGGGTATGAATTACAAAAAGGAATGCACCGCCACATCAGGGCTCACAGCTTATTGACTGGAACACGGGCTGAATTTCAGCTCCCAACTTCCCACTGCAGCCAGGAACCCATGTGCAGTAGACAACCTGCACAGCCCTGTGAGGCAGCATTGGTTCAAGTAGAGATAATTACAGGAAGAAAAAAGGAAAGCAGAACAAGGGCTCTTGGGAAGCACAGAGGGGTAAGGTCTCTGGTGAAGGATGTGGACATCAAGCCAGGTTAGCTCACCAAGAGCGGAGCTGGGAAGGGGCCTTCCCTGAAGGCTAAAGAGCACTCCGAAGCTGGGAAAGAATGGGAACTGGTGGGGGGGGGGGTGATGCCAGGGCCCCCATCCAGGTGGCAAGATAGACGGATGTTTTCAAAGGGCCCTCTGCTGTGGTCCTACCAGCGGGGCCTTACTCTGTAGGGTTCGGTTTGAAGCAGTCTCACTTGCCGTCACATTGAAGAACAGCCCCAAGCAGGACAGACTCTTAGTGTCCCCATCTGTATAAGAAATGAGCCTCCAGAAGTTTATGGGACTTACTCAAAGCTACCCAGCTAGGAAGCAGGGGGGCTGGGATTTGGACCCAGCATGCTTAGCCACTACACCCTACTAACCTGTTTTCTTTTTCTTTTTTTTTTTTAATTTGGGTATAGCTGCTTTTCAATGTTGTGTTAGTTTCTGCTGTACAGCAAAGTGAGTCAGCTATATGTATACACATATCCCCTCTTTTTTGGATTTCCTTCCCATTTAGGTCACAGAGCATTGAGGAGAGTTCCCTGTGCTATACAGCAGGTTCTCAGTAGTTAATCTATTTTATACATATTAGTGTATATATGTCAGTTGCAATCTTCCAATTCATCCCCACCCTTTTCCCCCTTGTGTCCATACGTTTGTTCTCTACGTCTGGGTCTCTATTTCTGCCTTGCAAACTGGTTCATCTGTACCATTTCTCTAGATTCCACATATATGCATTAATATATGATACTTGTTTTTCTCTTTCTGACTTACTTCACTCTGTATGACAGTCTCGAGGTCCATCCATGTCTCTACAAATGACTCAATTTCATTCCTTTTTATGGCTGAGTAGTATTCCATTGTATTCTGGTTTTGTTTCTCTGCTTGAAATTCAAGTGCCAGATAGAGGGAGCCTAATGTGTTTATGAGGGAAGGTCAGTTTTCCCAAGGGAAAGGCGAGGAAGAGATACTGACTTACTCGTAGACTGCCACTGGGATCCCTCGTGGAAGAAGGGAAATGGATGTTGGGTGGACAACCTTAGAACATAAACTGTCCTTCAGTGTAGAAATTTAGAACCTGTTGCCCTGTCCTCTGTGCAAGACTGGCACTGTGGTCCCCAATGTTCCATCCCTGCGGTGAGTGGACACCCAGTCTCCAGAGCCAACCCCTGGCTCTGCCACTCACTGATTGACGCTGAGCAAGTTGCTTAACCTGCCGGTGCCTCAGTTTCCCCATTTGGGTTAAAGATAGTGTCACCTACCTCCTAGGGTTGGGAGGAGGACCAAATGGGTGGGTTCCTTGTGTGTCATAAGCACTGGATGCCAGCTATAATTATCATTATTTGAACCAGTAGGATCCAATGAATGTGAACTCAGCCATCCACTGATCTGGGTTGACTCACTCATCTGGGCAAGGGAAGGGAGGGAATGATGGGCAAGAAGGGAACTTGGAGCCACAGCCCTGCTGAAAGAACTCTGAAGACCAGGAGCGGATGTCTAAAGGGGTCTCCAGAGGAGCCCTGGCGTGGGCTGTGGGAGGGGACACCACTCCATCCCAAACACCTCCTGCATGTACTCCCCTCTTTCCATGCTCCCAGGAGTCTGATTTGAGAGTTTGCTTTGTGTTTCTTTCTGGAGTTAAAGCGCCCACTCATCTGAGGTCCAGTAACAAGAGTAGCCATGAGCGCTTCACCCATGGTACTGCATTCAAGCTTCGAAACCTGGTGGTGGTGGTGTTACCGAAAGCTCGGCCTCTCTGTACACCAGTGCCGAATCAAATCCCGGAGACAGAGTTTTGGGTGAAGTAGAAAAGGATAGCTTTATTGCTTTGCCAGGCAAAGGGGAACACACCGGGCTTCTGTCTCGAAAAACTATGTGCCCCGACCCCAGAGGATCTGATGGAGGGTTTTAAAACAGTGGTTCAAAGGTGGGGTCTCTGGGCTTCCCTGGTGGCACAGTGGTTAAGAATCCGCCTGCCAATGCAGGGGGCATGGGTTCGAGCCCTGGCCCGGGCAGATCCCACATGCCGCGGAGCAACTAAGCCCGTGTGCCACAACTACTGAAGCCTGTGCGCCATGCTCCGCAGTAAGAGAAGCCACTGCAATGAAAAGCCCGCGCACCACAATGAAGACCCAACGCAGCCAAAAATAAAAAATAAATAAATTTAACAACAAAAAAAGGTGGGGTCTCTGACAAGATAAGGGCGTGAGCAGGCTAATCTCTGGTGGTCATCTCAATCTGGATGAGCTTCTCTGGTCCCTTTAATCTCACCTCAGGTGGTTTCCTGGCTGCTCCTCCCTTGATGAGCAGCTGTTCAAATCCGCCCTTTGGAACTCAGGAAAGGTCATGGAGGCTGGAGTCTTGCCTAAAAGAAATGGTAGACAAAAGGAGGCCTCTGTGCCCAGGCCCCACTCGGTTTCAGCAGTATCAGTCAGGGTCCTGGATGGTTTGCCCAGACACAGATTACTGTCTTTAGCAGAAAAAGCCTCTCTTGGAAGGATACTGGGAACTCATGGCATCTCGACGGAGGTCGGACATCCAGGCTTAGAAAACAGAGTGCTCCAAAGGCTGGGCAGCCAAACCCACAGCCAGGACTGTACTCAAGGAACAACTTAGTCCCCTTGCCAGGCACTGTGCCCTCTGTCCCTCACTCAAGATTCAAGGTTTCAGGAGGGAATCCCCGGCCCCCACTTGGGACCTGGGGCAAGGAAAGGGGCTGGCATCTTCGGATTCTGGACTAAGAGGCTGGAGGGCTGCACATACTAGCGAACTACCTCGAAAGATCTGGTACTATGGTGCCAACAGAAAGAGGCAGGGGTGAATGCTGGACAGACCAACAAAGGAAAAAGAAACATCCACTGCAGTAGATTCTATTATAAACATCCCCATTCTAGAGATGACAAACTGAGGCTCGAGTAGTTAAGGGAATCTTTTGCAGCTAGTAAGACATGTGACTTCAGAACCCATGACGCCATTGTGCTTCTCTGGAGTTCTTTTTGCTCCCCCCACCTTTCCAGAAAACGTGAATTTAGTGAATCCTCGGGAAGGAGACAGGGAAATGACTTGGCAATGTCTGGCACATACTGAACACAATAAAAGTTGTGTGGATGGATGAAAGAAGGGAATTGGGAAGCAAAGGAGAAGTCATTTGGAGATATGTGATGAGGGTTTACGATCGCATGGGGTGGGCTTATCTCTAAGCAGACCTGAGTTGATCCAACCTCCCCAATCCTTATTCTCAAATCACTTAGTTCCTGCTTTACCAACAACCGAGGACTTTTTAGACGCTCCCTTGGCCAGGCGCCCTGGCCGAGAATTGCACTGTCACTTGCGACCAGCTCCCTGGGCCCGAGGACGAAGGGCGCAGGCCCGGGAGAGGCTGTGGCTGGCGAAGACTGACCTGGAGGGGCAGGGGCGGGGGCGGCGTGGAGGAGGCGGAGGACGGCGGTCAGCTCTGCTCCAGCTCGATTGCCATGTCCCGCCAGGCGAAGGACGACTTCCTGCGGCACTACACTGTCTCCGACCCCCGGACCCACCCAAAGGGCTACACAGAGTACAAAGTGACGGCTCAGGTGAGGTGGGGCCCAGCGGGGACTTTGCCCTTTTAACAAGGGGGGGGGCCGTGTTTTACGTTAAGGCAAGACGCTGCTGCAAGCTCCCATGTTAGACGACAGATATGGATTTCCCCTTTAAGGGGAGGTGCCGGTAGGGCCTTAGTTTACTTCTTTAGCCATCAAGGGGCGGGGCCATAGGAGGGCGGTGCCTTTTTAAAAGGGCGTGACAGCCGTTCCCAGACTGAGGTGTGGGTGACCACGCGCAACGCGTGACATCTATCCGTCAGGCTGTGAATTTCTTTTAAGTTAACATGAAAGCTCTGGCTCAACTCAAATACTGGTTAGTTCTCCAATCTCTTGGAGTAAGTTTTATCTATTGGTTTGTTTGATATTTATATAAAAGCCCTTTAAGGAGTTGAATTACTTTTAATTTTTAAAAAAATAATGCTTGTGTATGACTAAAAATTCATACAGGTCAAAAGAAATTAAGGAGTAAGCCTCTTCACACAGCAGGAAGTCAATAGATAAAGACTGAAGTTGATGTATGAAGCAGTAACAACGTTAAAAGCATATATAAAGACGGAGGAAATCATGAAAAGAATTAAAAACAAACAGTGTAACAATATCTGTAGAATGATATACAAGAACTGCCTAGGGAAGATTTTTCACTGTAAAATTTTTGTACTTTTACAATTTTGAAGTAGGCAAATATTAAACTGGTGCATTAATGACTTAAAGTGGAGCAAAAAATGTAGAGACTTCCAAAGTGATTTAGAAATTTATTTATTTTTATTTTTGGCTGCGTTGGGTCTTTGTTGCTGTGCACGGGCTTTCTCCAGTTGTGGTGAGCGGGGGTTACTCTTCGTTGCAGTGCGCGGGTTTCTCTTGTTGCAGCTTGTTGTTGTGGTGGCTTCTCTTGTTGCAGAGCATGGGCTTTAGGCGCGCGGGCTTCAGTAGTTGTGGCAGGTGGGCTCAGTAGTTGTGGCTGGTGGGCTCTAGAGAGCAGGCTCAGTAGTTGCGGTGCAGGGGCTTAGTTGCTCCGTGGCATGTGGGATCTATCCGGGCCAGGGATCGAACCTGTGGCCCCTGCATTGGCAGGCAGATTCTTAACCACTGTGCCACCAGGGAAGTCCTCCTCAATATTTTTTAAATATAGTTTCTTTTATCCAAAATATTTTAGGCAAGTCTGTTGTGAAAAGCAAAGTCCAGTGTTTCATTGCTAGCAGTCCCTCCACAGGTCATGTCCCCTCTCTGAGCCTCTACTTCCTCATCTTTTGAATGGGCATGTGAATCATGTCTGCCTCCCTGGGGTCTAGGATAATGAACAGATGTTTTGAAAACTGTCAAAGTTACTTCAGACTGTAGGATTTTTTTTTTAATTATTATGAACGTAACATAATGAAAATGGAGTCTTTTTTTCCACCTAAGACACCAATCTGCTCTTTCTGGGTCACGACCCCAGTGAGGGTTTCTTCTGTGTCCGGGAGTGTTCACACACAGAGGCTTCCTCCTTTAAGGGAGAAGTGGCTCCTGGGACAGAAGCTCATTCTTTAGAGAACCTGGGGTTCTTCGTTTTCCGAAGGAGATGCAGGGACCCTTTGAAGGACCTGAGATAAAAGTTGGGCTGAGAATGGAGTCCTCTAGATGGGCCTTTAGGGATGGAGCCTCCCATTTTGAGACAGGCTGGGACCTGGGACCCTTTACTGGAGTGCTGCACTTGCACCTAGACAAACAGAAAAAACAAAGAAGCTATAAGGGGCTAAAAATAACTGCATGCCTGCAAAGCCTAGGCAATTATGAACAATAAGATACAAAAAGACCACAAACCAGTTGCCACTTCTGAGGTGCCTGGAGCAGAAGCAGGGTACTGCGCATGATCCTTGCACACAGCACCACCAAGGGGGTGGGCAGACCACCTAAGCCGCCCCTCCAGCCCAACCCACAGATCTGCCCCTGCCCTCACCCAATTTAAGGAAACAGTCAACCCTCCTCGGAGACAGCGGATAAGGGCACATGTTACTTGTTTTCCATCCCAAACTAGTAAAGCCTTAGGTCCCAATGAAGCCGTGCCTGAATTTCTCAGCTGGCCTCATCAATTTCTGTTGATTAGAGTCCAAGGACCGGTAACAATTTGACAGATGAAGAAACTAAGGTGCATGGTAGAAAAACTGCTAAAAGTTACACTCAAAGCCTTAAAGCCAGGACACCTTGATACCGCTGGCCAAAGCGCTCTGCCCCTTTGAAGGTGGCTAGGAGGTGGCCCCGATTTTACAGGGTGATGGGGTGTCTGCGATGTCAATCTCTGGTCTCACTGGTTCTTAACTTTCTTCCTCAGTTCATCTCAAAGAGGGACCCGGAGGATGTCAAAGAGGTGAGCCTCCTGGGAGGAAGGGACCATTTCGTAATTCCAGATCTGGAAACAGTAAAGGGACGGGGGTAACTCTGCCAGGAGACCAGCCCCCCTTCCTCGCTGGCCCTGGGAGGAGGGGGTGCTGTGCCCTAATGCACACACAGTGTGGGGCCAGGCTTGGGGTGGGGAAGGCCACTTCCTACCGTCGTTCAGCCCTGTCGAGTCACGTGTCCCTCTTAGGTGGTGGTCTGGAAGCGGTACAGTGACTTTCGAAAGCTGCATGGAGACCTGGCCTATACCCACCGCAACCTCTTCCGCCGCCTGGAGGAGTTCCCTGCCTTCCCCCGCGCCCAGGTGTTTGGTGAGTCTTGATCCCAGCTTTCAGGCCAGAGATGGAGAGGGCATTGAGCAAAGGGGACCCCTGCTGGTGAGGACTGGATAGAGGGACCCTGAAACTCCTGGCAAAGACGTGTTTCAGACAGCTGGAAGGGCCCTTAGAGATGGCCTCATTTGACAGATGGGGAAATTGCTCTGCCCTTATTGTGTGTTGAGCCCTTTAACATTCCTGTTCTCATTAGCCCCATTTTCAAGATGAGGAAACTGAGGCTCAGGGAGATGAAGGGGCTTGACCTGTAAGTGGCAGAACCTGAACTCCAAGCCACAAGCCAGTGTTTCCTCTAGACCTGTGCTTGTCCAGAAATAGCAGCCACGGACCACCTGTGGTTGAGGAGCCCCAGAGACGTGGCTAATCTGAACTGAGATGTGCTATCTGATCGAATACACACTGAGAAAAGAATGTAAACTATCTCAGTAATTTACACATTGATTACATGTTCAAATGAGAATATTTTGGATATACTGGGTTAAATAGAGTGTATAATTAAAATTAACCTGTTTCTTTTTACTTTTGTAAAATGTGGCTTCTCGGGAATTCCCTGGTGGTCCAGTGGTTAGGACTTGGCACTTACACTGCTGTGGTCCCTGGTTTGAGCCCTGCTCGGGGAACTAAGATCCCACAAGCTGGTGCAGCACGGCCAAAAAAAAGAAAAAAGGTGGCTTCTAGAAAATCGTAAATTATATGTGAGGCTCATATTCCTTGTTACGTGTATCTCTAGACTCAGAGGAGATGTTCTTTTGTAGCAAGATGAAAGCTCATTCCTGGTAGATTATGCCAGGTAATGCGAAGTACAGCAGGCTACCCACCCTGACAGCATGATAACTAGCCCAGAGTTAAATAACTCTGCATGATACCTAGACCAGAACAGTGAAACTAAAAATGGGGCTACTTGCTGTGTGACCTTGGGTGAGTCAGCTCCCCTAAGTCTTACTTTCCTCCCTAATACATCAAAACCACCTGTAATTATTTGTTTCCTGTTGGTTGCCTGCTTCCCCCTGTCTAGGATGTGATACGCATGAGGGCAGAGACCTTGCTTTTCTCTCATTCACCTTCTGAACCTAGCACATAGTAGGTGTTCAACAAACATCTGGTAAATGGATGAATAGGGAGGTTGGTCCCTCCTTGCAAGACCCTCACCCCAGGCAGAGCCAAGGAAGATTCCTGGGAGAATGGGGAGGGGGGCAGTGGGCTCCTCAGAACCAGGGAAAGTGGCCTGGGGGCCAGAAGCCCTTGTGGGTCACTGTTCTCTCCCTGCCCCTCGTCCTGGCGGGTGCAGGCCGGTTTGAAGCCTCGGTGATCGAGGAGCGGCGAAAGGGGGCCGAGGACTTGCTTCGCTTTACCGTGCACATCCCCGCACTCAGCAACAGCCCCCAACTCAAGGAGTTCTTCCGGGTATGTGTACCTGCTCTTCCCCCGTCCTCTGCACCTGGGAAGCTTACCTGCCCACCAGGCTGCACCCTGTGACTCCCTGTGGCTGGTCTTTCTCTCCTGAAGGGTGGGGAGGTGACACGGCCCTCCGAGATGTCCAGAGACGTGCATATCCTGCCACCCCCTCTGATCCCCACACCGCCCCCTGATGAACCCCGGGTGCAGCCTCATGAGCCCTGGTTGCCCCAGCCGCTCCCTGCAGAGAGGAGGGGCCTCGAGGAGTTGGAGGTGCCAGGTACATGGGGTGGGAGAAGGAGCCAGGGCTGGAGGGCCCAGAGCATGTGTATATGGGGGGTGGGGACCACTCCCTCCTCAGTGAAAAGCCTGGGGTGTTTCCCAGCTCCTCTACCACCATCCTGCTGAGGAACTCTGCACAGGTCATTTTCCTTCTCTGGGCTTTAGCTTCTTAATCTGTAAAATGGGCACAAACCCTAAGAACGGGCTTATGTATGCCTGTGGTTGCTGAAAGGATACAGTGAGAGGGTAATTACATTTTGAAAGCTGGGAAATAATAAAAGCAGGCATGTCCCCAATGATCTATTCCTCAGTGGACCCCCTGCCATCCAGCCCTGCCCAGGAGGCCCTGGATCTCCTCTTTAACTGTGGGAGCACCGAGGAGGCGTCCAGTTCCCCCGGCCGAGGCCCCCTCACCGAGGCTGAGCTTGCCCTCTTTGACCCCTTCTCCAAGGAAGGTAACAAGTTGGGACAAGTGAGGGGTGGGGCGAGGGCGGTAGCTGGGCAGGAGGTCCTTAGGGGCAGGGAGGCAGAGGCAGGCACAGCCAGTGGCTGGCCTCGCCTTGCCCGTGTAAATCTGAGAAAGGCGGCCCCTGTGGGCAAAAGGCAGCCTTGGTGAGAATTAGAAGCAGTGACCTTCCCCCGTGCTGGCGAGCTGGACGGTCCTGTACAGTGAGCAACCACGGAGGAAGTAGGCCACTTCCCACCATGGCATCTTCTCCCTGAGAAAGCTGTGGAACCAGCAGGATGTCACCGTGCCCCAGGAGGATTTCAGTTCCTTTGCTGGAAGCCCGAGGTGGGGTTTCCTGGCTAGCTTGGGGTCTGGCTGTAGATCTTCTGCCAAGAGGCCTTGTTGGTCAAGGGAGGGGAGGTCTGGGTTCAGAGGACAGCAGAGGAGGCCCCTGGAGCAGCCACTGACATGTGAGGGCACCAGAGATGGAAGGCCCCCCATGGAGGCCCTGGTCCTGAGCTCCTTGTCAGATCAGGGACTTGACCATCCCAGGCTCTGAGACACGGGGTCTTTCCGTTTTAAAATTCTCCAAGTTTATGCTGTTACTGCAACTGGGGTATTGAAGTGGCTGATGGCACGTCCGGGTCATCATGCAGCAGTTTCATTCTGGATCCCACAGCAGACTTTTTAAGCCCATTTTGTTGGCTTCCCTTGGTGAACTCTTGGGTAGGCCCTTAGCTTTCTGAGGTCCGATCCAAATCAGGACCTCAGTCTCCCATCCACTTTTCTCCCATCCACGTCCCCGCCAGCTCAGGCCTGACTGCCCTTGGCCATGGTGACAAGGGTGTGAGGACTGTCCTTTTACTCTTCTTGTTCTTCTTATCCCCCTGCCCCGCTCCCAGGGCTGGGGAAGGGAAAGAAGGGACTGGAGGGGAAAGGCAAGAGTGGTGTCACCATGGCTGATGAACTGGCCACAGGTAGGCGGGCATCCAGATACTCTGCCTTGCCCCAGCCAAACCCCCTGGGGTACCCAGTGCCCAGATGCTTGGGCAGGAGCCTGTCAAGACTCCTCAAAGGCAGCTCCCATAAGACATTCCCTTGGCCCACGGACAAACTCCTAAACCCTTGCCCACACCAGGCCTGGAAGCGCACTTCACTCAGATGCTGCCTTCTACCCTTGCCCCACTTTGTGGGCACCTCCAGCCAGCCTTTCACCATCAGAATTCTCCAGGCGAGGAGCCGGCGCTCGTCTCTCTCTCTTCAGCACATACACCGGGCTCTTGAACTCAAGTACTAAGGCATCCCAAGAACTCTTCCGTCTTCTGCTCCATTAGGAACACAGGGAGGGCTGTAGTCCAACTGGGAAGTGAGATGTCACCTCCCCTTCCTGTAAGAGGCCCCTGGTCTCCACATGGGGTCCCTTGGATAGGGTTGGAGAGAGGCCCACCCTTCCCTCTCCAGGCCGGTGGTGTGCAGCGGTGGTTCCCAGTCCTGCACCTTCCCTTCAAAGGCCCTTTCATCAAAGATTCACCAAATCTCTAGCCTTCTTTTGTGTAAGCTATGGAGGGCATCTTCAACCATCTCTTTGCCAGTCCTAGAGGATATAAGAGCCCTTCTTTCTGGAATGTGCGAATACCTACCACCCACTGTCTTCACATTTAGGGGCCTCAACTGAAATAGTAAAACCTTAAAAAAGCCTTGAGATTTTCTGGATCCATTATCCTAAGATTACAAGGCTTGGAGCATTTCTACCCTTGACCTGGCATAGTTGGTCTAGCATCCTTCAGTTAAACTTTATGGAGGAAATTCTTGGGTTTATAGGTCAAGCGTAGTCAGGACGGAAGTAGAACCAGTGACCCAGAGCTTGCAAGCTAATGTCAATGTGTACCTAAAGAAAGAATGAGGCTACACTGTACATCTGAGACTTACATAATACTGTAAATCAATTGTACCTCGAAAGAAAGAGGAAAGAAAGAGAAAGAAGGAAAGGGAAACAATGAATTAGGGAAGTAAGGGTGTTTTTACCAAAGTACACGAACTCCACCAATCGAATAGATCATGGCTAGTGTGCTATGTACAGGTGGCTTTTGGATTGCTCGGGCACTGAAGAACCCAGGACAGGTTGGTGGGCAAGAGAGGTCTGGGGATGGACAGCAGGCCCTGGGAATAGGAGGTCCAGTCTGGCTCGAGTCCTCCATATCTGATTGCAGAAGGTGTAGGCCCCAGTCCTACCCACATGGGTGAGCTGGCAGCATTGGAGGCAGAATCTGAAAGACTGGACCAGGAACCCTGGGAGCCAGGAGGGCAGGCGGAGGAAGAGGACGAGGAAGGAGGGCCCGCCCCTGCCTATCTGAGCGAAGCCACAGAGCTCATCACCCAGGCCCTACGGGATGAGAAGGCAGGCGCCTACCCTGCAGCTTTGCAGGGTTACCGGGATGGTGTGCACGTCCTGCTTCAGGGAGTTTCTGGTGAGCGGGACTGGAGGGCGGAGGGTCAGGCCTGGGGTACTGGCTGGTGCAGTGAAGAGAGAGAAAAGTAAAACACAAATCAAGGATCAGAATTGCTCCTCACTGGCCAATTGTATAACCTTGGGTGGCCTCAGTTTTATTTGTAAAATGGGGAGAATATATCTGCCTCCCAGGGAGCAGGGAAAGACACATGGTGATGCTTTGAACTGTAAGGGGCTAGACCAGGGGTTCTGAACCCAGGTATCTCTGCTGAGCCATTCTGTCTTCACAGGTGACCCATCATCTGCCCGCCGGGAGGGTGTGAAGAAGAAGGCGGCTGAGTACCTGAAGCGGGCAGAGGAAATCTTGCACCTGCATCTGTCCCAGCTCCCACCCTGAGACGGGAGAGGACCCTTTCCCAGGACTCTAGCTCCAGCACTGCCAGCCACCCTCTTCTCCTCTCCCTGGTGCCTGATCTGATCTTCTGGTCTTGTAACTCCAGAGGCCATTTCTGTGTGTAACTGGACCAAGAATGAGACAAATAACGAATTCTCAGCTCCCTGACTACACCTGCCACCTTGGAATCAGGGACTCACAAGTCTGATCCTGCCTGTCTCTATCTTGATATGTGAGCAGCAGCTCTGGTCCCTAGGCTCTTTGTTTATCCATGTAGAACAGGGGTCTGCAGACTATGTCCCGCACCCAAATATGGCCCACTGCCTTTTTTTGTAAGGCCCACAAGCCAGAAGAGTTTTTACTTTTTTTTAATAGTTGAAAAAATTCAAAAGAATAATATTCTGTGGCAGGTGAGAATTACATGAAATGTAAGTATCTAAAAAAATAAAAGTTTATTGGAACACAACCAGGCTTGTTTGTTTACGTGTTGTCTATGGTTGCTTTTTCACTACACCAGCAGAGTTGAATAGTTGCAGAGTTGACTGGTTACGACCTGTAAATCCCAGAACATTTACTGTTCTGGCCCTTTGCAGAAAAAGTTTGCTGACCCCTGATCTAGAAAATAGGGAGAAGAGCCTCCAGGGAAACATTAGAGAATGATAGCAAGGCCCCTTGAGCCAGGTTATTGGGTGAAGAGGAACCAAAGCGAGTGCACACACTTCGGGCCCGTGGTTCAAAGCCAAACCGTGATGATTCAGAGGGCTGGAGCCTGGGAAGGCGTGGCCCCACTCCTGCCCCGCCTCTCCTACAAAGCGATTGGTTGGGGAAGGGACTACAAACCGGTGCATCATGGGAGTGACCCAGACCGCAGAGGTGCATGACGGGCGGGCTTTAGCTGGGCCTGAGCGTGAGGAGCAGTGTTGACACTGAACTACAGCGCAGAGCATCTCGGGAGGCCTGCTCGAAGATCTGTGGGAAGCCACAGGACTCGGTGAGAGAACGGCGGAGCCAAACGGGCGGCGGGGATGCCTAGACCAGGGCGGGGAGGCGGGCCCGTCGGGGTCGGCCCCGCCCCGCCTCCCCTGAGCCTCCGCCGGCCTTGGCGTGCTCTCCCGCAGGATGGGGCGAGTGGCCGCGCCTGTCCACGGGATGCTGAGCGCCCATCCTTCCCCCCCAGCCCACCCATGTCCGGCTACGAGCTGCCCGTGGGCACGTGCGTGGACATGTGTCCGGCCGCTGAGCGCGCCCAGCGCGAAAAGGAGCGCCGCCTGCACCGCTTCGAGGTGGCGCCGGGGTGTCGCGGGCACAGGCCCCGAGCCGACCCGCAGCGCGCAGTGAAGGAGTACAGCCGGCCCGCCGCCGGGAAGATCCGGCCCCCACCGAGTCAGCTGCGTCCGCCGTCCGTGCTGCTGGCCACCGTGCGCTACCTGGCCAGCGAGGTGGTGGAGCGCACCGACGCGTCCCGCGCAGAGGTAGCCAGCTTCGTGGCGGACCGGTTGCGCGCCGTGCGGCTGGACCTGGCCCTGCAGGGCGCGGGCGACGTCGAGGCGGCGTTGGTGCTGGAAGCGGCGCTGGCAGTGCTGCTGGCAGTGGTGGCGCGGCTCGGACCCAGCACAGTGCACGGGCCAGCGGACCCGATGTTGCTGCAGGCCCAGGTGCAGGAGGGCTTTGGTTCTCTGCGGCGCTGCTATGCGCTGGGCGCCGGGCCCTACCCCCGGCAGGCCACCTTCCAGGGCCTCTTTCTGCTCTATAACCTAGGTGAGTCGGGGTCCCCGCGATAGAACAAGGGGCAGGCGGCCCTCCGTGAGGACAGTGGAGGCCGGGAAAGGAAGGAGAAGCTTTAAAACCTCACCAGTAGCTCCCTCTCCATCCCTGCCTCCTAAATGTGTGTCTCAGCCAATGCACAAGATGTACCGAGCTCCTACTTGGCCCTTCTGGCCTGTCTCTTCCCATCTTTGGGTCTCAGTTTTCTCGTTACAAAAGTGGAGGGGATGGGGTTAGAATGGGACAGTTGACCTAGATAGTGGTTTTCAAGCTTTTTTTTAAACCTCCAGTTCAGTCAGTGTTGCAAAGCGGCCAAGAACACATACGCTAACAAACGTATCTGAAACAGAAGGTTTAAGACTAGATCTTTTCTATGGATGGATGGTGCATTTTAATAAATTCTTTTTAGTTGTAATAAAATGCTGTTGACTTCATAACCCGCTAATGGGTCAGAAGCCTCAGTTTACAAAAAGTGACCCAAGTTTCCAGTGTCGTGATTCTTGGAAGGGGAGCAGAGGCAGAATTTGAAAAAATAATTGCCTCACCAGGCGGACAGAGGAGGATGTGTCAGAAGCAACTCCCAAATCTTGGGGCAGCTACAGCAGTGGAGAAAGGACTGGGTTGGAAGTCAGAAAACTCAGATTTGGTTGGGTCAAGTTCTACTACGTACAAACTCTAAGGCAGTCTGAGGCAAGTCATTAAATTATCTGGGCCTGTTTCCTTCCTCTGTAGACACTGCCTCACTTTATTATGAGGACCCAGACTATTTGAAGGGGTTCTCGAACCTCTGACAACAAATTCTGATGTGGCTTAGGAAGGGGCCAAGGGGGAAAGGGGGAGGGAGGGTGGGCTTGGCCTGGGGGAGGGGCGTGGCCAGACTGGGAGGTGGGGGTGGGGTGGGGAGTGAGGTAGGGTGATGAGCTCCGAGGAGGGCTGGAAGGAGGTGGCGGAGGTGGCGTGGCTGAAGACCCGAGCAGGTGGGAGGGGAGATAGGGGGAGACCTAAGGGGATGGCACGGAAAGTGGGCCTGCTCCAGAAGGAATCAGCGTCCTCATTCGGGCTTCCCGCCCTCCCAGGCTCGGTGGAGGCCCTTCACGAGATTCTGCAGCTGCCCACTGCCCTGCGTTCCTGCCCAGCCCTGCGCACTGCCCTGGCAGTCGACTCTGCCTTCCGCGAAGGCAACACTGCACGCCTGTTTCGCCTGCTCCGGACCCTGCCCTACCTGCAGAGCTGCGCCGTGCGGTGCCATGTGGGCCGTGCCCGCCGGGGAGCCCTGGCCCGCCTCGCTCGTGCCCTGAGCACCCCCAAAGGCCAGACCTTGCCCCTGGGCTTCATGGTCCACCTGCTGGCCCTGGATGGGCCCAAGGAGGCACGGGACCTGTGCCAGGCCCATGGACTGCCCTTAGATGGACAGGAGAGAGTTGTGTTCCTGAGGGGTCACTACACTGAGGAGGGGCTGCCACCTGCCGGGACCTGCCAAGTACTGGTGGGGAACAAGCTTGGAGGGCGCACCCTGGAAGAGGTGGTCACAGCAGAGGAGGAAGATGAGGCTGTGGACAGACCCAAGTCTGCGGCATGAGGAGGGCTGTGCGGTCTCCCCGAGCCCCAGGAGTGGGGCTGAAGCGCTCAGGGTTTTTCTTCATGATTCCCACACAGTAAAAGGAACTCGTTGGGCATCCCTGGTGGCGCAGCGGTTAAGAATCCACCTGCCAACGCAGGGGTTCGAGCCCTGGTCAGGGAAGATCCCACATGCCGCGGAGCAACTAATCCCGTGCGCCACAACTACTGAGCCTGTGCTCTAGAGCCCGTGCTCCGCAGCAAGAGAAGCCCCGGCAATGAGAGGCCCGTGCACCGCAGTGAAGAGTAGCCCCACTCGCCGCAACTAGAGAAAGCCCTCACGCAGCAACGAAGACCCAACGCAGCCAAATATAAATAAATAAAATAAGTCTAAAAATAAATAAATAAGTGAAAGGAACTTGTCTCGCAAGGACAGCAGCTAGGCTCAATTTATTTGGGGAGGGCAGGGAGGAGTTGAGACATGCTAGGGGCGTGGGGGGAGCAGAACCCAAATTGGGCAATGCCCTATCCACCCTGGGCCTCAGTTTCCCTGCTGGTCACTGAGGAGTAGCTCTGGTGGTCTCTGAGTTGACATCTAAGGTTGCCATTATGCGTCCCATCCTAACCCACCCACCACCAAGAGCAGTTGGTGGTTTTGCCATCCCCACCATCCCTATCTCCTGTTCACCCTCTGACAACCAAGAGCCAGGAAGAGGGAAGGTTTCATCTGGGGCTTGTCACTCCCTTCAAGTGTCTGCACCGGTGGGGCCCTGAGCTGTTGCCTCAGAAGTTTGAGAGGGTCCTGTGGTCGTGCCCTTTCCTAGCATCAGGAGAGACGGGGACACACTCAAAGAAAACTGGAGTGGGAGAGGGTTAGGATAAAGGGTGGGGATGGGAGCTGAAGAATGAGGGCTAGGGTCAGAGGTCAGCCACAGGCCTCAGGGTGGCTGCTGCGCCCTCCAGGGCCACCACCAGGATGCTGAGCTGCCTCCGCACCTCAGCCCAGGCTGCAGATCTGGGGCCTGTGTTCATGGCCTTGGAGCAGGCATTGGACAGGCCCGGGAACGTGGCTACAGAGCCGGTGCGGGGTGCCCAGAGCACATGGCTGACAGGAGAAATGGGGGAGGATAGGACCATTCAGGGGCCAGGAGAGAGGGGAGCTTCAGCCCGGAACAGCTCCTGTATACAGCTAGGGACAAAAGCCCCTCTCCACTGGTGGTGGGAAGAGATGCAGGTTCTAGTCCCAGGGTGACCTTCACCGATTTGCCTCCCATCCTTTAAGCCTGACTCCCCAGCTGTCTCAAGGGACTGGGTTGTTCTCTAAAGGCCAGCAAAACTGACATTTTCGTCCCTCCAGCGGGTGCCCATTGCCCAGCCTCACTGCACCTCGAAGAGCTTCAGGATAGGTTCACCTGTAGTAGCGTTCCTCTGGGAAGGCTCGCGAGTTCAGGAAGGTCCGTTCCAAGAGCATCAGCTGGTCATTGAGCATCCGCACCTGTAGGGGGCTGGAGGTGACAGGGCGCTCTGGTCACCCTACAGCCAGCAGCCCAGCTGCCAGCCTGCATCCCGCCCTGGATGCCGCCCTCCCAGACACCTGCTTGCAGCCCTTGCTCACTCGGGGGTGCCCTTCTGCAGTGCTGATACGTGTTGGACCAACACCGTGGCTGCCTCCTCAAACTTCTCCACTGCGGTCACCAGAGGTCCTGTGGGGAACAGCCAGCATCTTAGCCCTGGGGGTGCAGGGCTCCCCATTCCTCAATGTTGGGGGGGCGGCTCCGTACCCAGGCTGATGTTGTGCTGCTCCAACAGGCCACCAAGGTCCTGCTGGGCAGCCTGCAGGAGGCTGCGGAGGGTCTCGCTGTAGTCACTGACATTAAGAGGCAGGAAGAGGCTGTCACTGAGCCGGAGAAGCACACTGCCCACGGTCCGGGCCACGGCCTGATGGCTGCTGAAACCTTGCAAGAAGCGCAACAAGGCCGGGGCTCAGTCTTCAGCCCATCCTCCTCCAGCCTCAGAATGCCCCTTGCCCTCGTCCTCACCAGGGTCCACAAACTTGTCCATGTAATCAAAGGTGTCAAAGGCTGTGTGGTAGGTAGGGTAGATCCGGGCTGAGGTCTTGCCCTGGGGGAACAAGACCCAGAGGTGACAAGCTTGGGATGGGAAGTGGAAGGAAGTGTACAATGTAGAGACATTATTTCAATTCAATTGTCACCACATCTGTGAGGAAGGTTCTAGGATTCCTACTTTACAGAGGTGGAAGCAGGCTCAGAGAGGTTAAGTAACCTTCCTGACATCACACAGCTAATAAGTGGCAAAGCTGGGTCAGGTGCCAGTTTCCCGTTTCACATGAAGGAGAAGAACCTGGGGTTTGCAGTCAGACAAGAGGATTCAAATCCCAACTCCACCACTCAAGAGTGGTGTAGCCATGGAGGGGTGAAAGGGCCTTTTGGAGCATCAAACAGGGAGACAGGTTGGGCACTCTGCATCCCTTATCTCACTTTACCCTCAGACCACCCCTGGTTTATACTGTTATTTAAGCGATTCTGAGATAAACATTTTAAGATCTCTGGAATCAGGATGCTTCTTACAGTCAGTGTCATCCTGCAACTACTTGACAGTGCTTTTTTCCCTCCTGAAGAGTGCGTATCATAACAGTGCATCTTATACTCAGCTGTACCTTAAATTTGATAAAATAACATAGATGAGGGTGAACATGCTCAAGAGAGGTAAAGAAACTTGGCTGAGGTAGCACAGCTAATGAGTGATGGAGCCGGATTCAGTTTGCACTGGAGCGGCCCGAAGGAGAGGAGGGGGCTGGTGGAGCAAGGAACCGGGATGGGGGACGGAGGGGTGTCCGCTTACCCTGTCATAGGTGTAGGCGATGTCCATGGAGGAGATGCCCAGGAAGTGAATGAAGGGTGCGTAGTCGCTGCCCGCACCCAGAGTGCCCAGGCTGCGGGAAGGAAGATGTTTAGGCTGCAGGGCGCTGGGCCAGCTCACCAGCCCGGAGTCCACATCCCGGCCCTGGGCTCACCTGGGGACCAGGCCGTACACCGGGCTGCTACGGTTGGAATATCGGATCCAGTTGTCATAGATGCTGAGACTGCTGGGGCCTGGTGCGCGGATCTGAGCGGAGGGGGATCTAGTCTCGGGGCTGGCCCCGCCCCAGGCCCCACGACCAGGCTGGTCCTCCTCTCTGCCCACCCAAGTTTCCAGCCCACGCACAGTCCTGAGGGTCCTACAAGGCCCACCCCCCACAGCCTCAGTCCCACCCCCAGCCCTTCTAATAAGTACCAGCTCCAGCTCCGCCTACCCCGTGTAGCCCCGCCCCGCCCGTCCTCCTCCCAGCCCAGCTCCCAGCCCCTCCCATTTCCACCTGTTTGGCTGCAGAGAAGATGACGCTTTGGACCGGGGGCGTCCCCTGCGCCCTCAGGGTGGCATTGGCTGTGAGGGGATCCGAGAAAGACTCTATTCGGGCCCCGCCCTTTCGTTTCCCTCCTCCCCGAGTAAGCCCAGCCGCCCCTCATACCAAACACCGAGATGTCCACGTTGATGTAGGCTACGGCGCGCTCCTGCAGCTTGCTGAAGGACTCCTGCAGGTGGGTGGGACCCCGTCAGCCCCGCGCTGCCCTGCCCCGGAAACCCCCTCGAGCGGCGAGCTGCGGGGCTCGCTCACCTCCGTGAACTCTGTGGAGCCGATGAGCCCAAACTCCTCTGCCCCCCAGCTCGCAAACACGATGGATCTTCGGGGACGCCAGGTGCCTGGGGAGGGGGATAAAGGGCTGGAGGGCAAGATTCCTCGGATCCTGGGGTGGCTTAGGGGGAAGGCTGGGGATGTGGAGAGGAGGGAGGGCTGGAACGGGCCGGGCACAGGCGACTGGAGGTAGGTCCTGGCATCTCCCTGGCCAAGCCTTCCCTGAGGCTCCATCCTCCTTTTACCAGCGCCCCTCCGCTTCTGTGACAGCCCCCAACATTGACGCCAACACCGATCTCCCTCCGTCAGGTGGTACCTTCTGCCAGAATGCCCTATCCACCTCTTCTCTCTGGCTATGCTGATTAGAGGTCCCCCAACTCTCTCCATGCATCCTATGCAAAACTCTCCCCTAATCATCTTCACTTGGCGATGATACATTCCCATTCTCCTTAGAGCCAATCCTTACAACACGTCGTGAGGGACAGACTATGACTCTCTCCATTGAGGAAACTGAGCCATAGAGAAGTTTAATGACTTGCCAGGATTACACAGCTGGTAGGCAGCAGAGCCAGGGTTCAAATCCAAGGCCTGGCTCCAGAATCCAGGGGCTTAACCAATGCCCCACATTGCTTCTCATAGCCTCCCGCAGCCTGGCTTCCATCTCCAGTCTCTGTGCCCTCGCTGCTCTTGCCACAGGCCTCAGCCACCTCCTGGAAGCCTCCGAGGTCCTTGCTTGACCCCCCTCACCGCCTTCAGATCCCCCCTCCCCCTCCACGGCGCTATGGGCTCCTGGCTGTGCTCCCGTCTCTGGATGCAACTCAGTCCCCTTTGATCATTCCTCATCTTTTTGTTTTAAACCAAAAATTTTAAGTATAGGGACTTCCCTGGTGGCCCAGTGGTTAAGACTCCGCGCTCCCAAGGCAGGGGGCCTGGGTTCGATACCTGGTCAGGGAACTAGATCCTGCATACCGCAACTAAAAGATACTGCGTGCCACAACTAAGACCCGGTGCAGCCAAATAAATAAAATTTTTTAAAATTTATTTATTTATTTTTGACTGTGTTGGGTCTTCATTGCTGTGCGCGGGGTTTCTCTAGTTGCAGCGAGCAGGGGCTACTCTTTGCTGCAGTGTGCAGGCTTCTCTTGTTGCGGAGCACGGGCTATAGGTGCGTGGGCTTCAGTCGTTGTGGCTCGCGGGCTCTAGAGCGCAGGCTCAGTAGTTGTGGCGCACGGGCTTAGTTGCTCCGCGGCCCGGGGATCTTCCCGGACCAGGGCTCTAACCTGTGTCCCCTGCATTGGCAGGCAGATTCTTTTTTTTTTTTTTTGGGGGGTTCACGGGCCTCTCACTGTTGTGGCCTCTCCCGTTGCGGAGCACAGGCTCCGGACGTGCAGGCTCAGAGGCCATGGCTCACGGGCCTAGCTGCTCCGCGGCATGTGGGATATTCCCAGACCGGGGCAGAAGCCCCCATCCCCTGCATCAGCAGGCGGACTCTCAACCACTGCGCCACCAGGGAAGCCCGGGAGGCAGATTCTTAACCACTGTGCCACCAAGGAAGCCCTAAAAAAATTTTTTTAAGTATAAAATGATTACATGCTTGCAATGAAAAATTCTCATTTTTTCTGCCAAAAATGCATAAGATGAATCTAATCAGACAAACCCAAATTGAGGGACAGTCAACAAATGAAATATCAGGATCATGAAAGAAAGAACAGCTAAGAAACTATTACAAATGACCCATGCGACTACTACATGTGCAACGTGTGATCCTGGATTGGTTCTTGGACCAGAAATTTCTTTTGCTGTAAAAGTTATTGGAACAGGGGCTTCCCTGGTGGTACAGTGGTTAAGAACCTGCCTGCCGGGTTTCCCTGGTGGCACAGTGGTTAAGAATCTGCCTGCCAATGCAGGGGACATGGGTTCGAGCCCTGGTCCGGGAAGATCCCACATGCCTTGGAGCGACTAAGCCCATGCGTCACAACTACTGAGCCTGCACTCTAGAGCCCGCGAGCCACAACTACTGAGCCCATGTGCCACAATTACTGAAGCCCGTGCACCTAGAGCCCTTGCTCCGCAACAAGAGAAGCCACTGCAATGAGAAGCCCACACACTGCAACAAAGAGTAGCCCCCACTCGCGGCAACCAGAGAAAGCCCGCGCGCAGCAACGAAGACCCAATGCAGCCAAAAAAGTAAAATAAAATAAATAAAGTACTTTGCCCATTTAAAAACAAAAGTTTTCAGAACAATTGGCAAAATTGTTAATTTCCTGATTCTGAGCATTGCACTGTGGTTATGAAAGAAAATGTCCTTATTTTTAGGAAATATCCAGCTCTGCCACCTGGTCCAGCAGCTCCTTCCCACATGCTGTGCCCCACCTGGATCTCCACCCTTACCGCTCCCAGAACTGCCGCCTCCCTGCGCTCTGGCTTGCATCTGGAAAGCCTCATAGATATTTTTCCTTATAGCACGTTTCACAGCTGTCATTACAGCATGAACTCTGGTGTTCACTGGGGGATGTCCAGTGCCTAGAACTGGCCTGGCACATAGTAGCCATGGGGGACATATTTGTTGAGTTGACGATTGTCTGTCACCCCTGCCTCAATTGGGCTCAGACTCTCTGAGGGCAGAGCCTGGGCACTGCCTCGCTCGAGGCCACATCTGGCCTTGCTTCATTGGAGGGGCCCAGGAAACCCTCAGAAGGTGTTGCACAAGTTCCCTGCCTCGAGCGAGGCCAGGGCTGGTGTCCATGCGTGTCTGCCCCCAGGGCCCTCAAGCTTCGCCCAAGTGGGGACTGGAGAATGAGAGAGAGGAGCGGGGACAGGACGCCCAAAAGCTCGGGGAGGACTGAGCTGGAGGCGACCTCCTGGGGAGAGAGTCCCTGGACCAGGGGAGCAGGATCCGCTCACCCTTCTTCAGCAGAGTCCCCAGGACGCGGGAGAGCTCCAGGAGGACAGCAGTGCCACTGCTGGGGTCCACGGCCCCGTGAACCCAGCTGTCCCGGTGGTTTCCATACAGCACATAGCGGTCTGGCGGGAGGAGCAGAGTCAGACGCCCAAGTGGAGGAGCGAGGGTGGGCGGGGCAGCCAGGCTGGGCAGAGGGGGCGTGGTCAGGGGCGCTCAGAGCAGGGCCGGGTCCTGGGGGCGCAGGGAACAGTGAGGCGGCGCTCACCAGGCTCCACGGCCCCGCGGATGATCCCCAGGACGTTGGAGGAGTTCCGCAGCTCCAGGCGGTTGTAGACACTCACGTTCACCTGGCTGGGGGAGCGTAGGGGTATTAGGAGTCTTCCCCTCCACCAAAGTAGGAGAAACTGAGGCCCAGAGCAGGAAAGGGACCTGACAAGATCACTTGCCTGGAAATACCAGGAGAGACAGCGAGGCTAGAGCCCAGCTCTTCTGATTCCAATTCTCCTTTATACTCACTCACTTATTGGATACCTAGTGTATGGCAGCAGCGTACCAGGCTCTGGGCGATGACTGAGACAGACATGGACCCCACCCTCGTGGGGCCTCCCTCTCCTGAGGGAGGCAGACCCCAAGGAAGTGAACAACTGCAGGCAGTGAAGGGGCTTGGGAGGACACCGACAAGGTACCTGGTGGCAGGTGGGGAGGTTAGTGCAGGCCAGGAATGACAGAGCGTAAGGAAGGATGTTCCCATCAGCAGGAACAGCAAGTGCAGAGGCCCTGATGTGGGAAGGAGCTGGGTGTGTTCAAGAGAGGGGGCGGCTGGAGAATGGAGGTCCAAGATGAGGTGGGGGGGACCCCACAGGGCCTTGTGAGGCACGCAGCTGTTTCACAGGCTTCCCCAAAGACAAGACAGATACTCTGGAATCAGGGAGGCGTTGGGAGACAGGAGAAAGGGAAAGGCCAGGCCTTGAAGTGAGCACTGAGGAAACCAGGGTCAAGGAAGCATAACAAGGGAAGAGAAGGGGAGCGTTGGGATAGGAGGGGGCCCCATCTCACCTGCCTGCTGGGAAGATACCATCAGAACGGAAGCCGGGCCCCAGCTTGTAGTCACAGCCCAGGGCTCCCTGCCAGGCAGCCGGGGCTGAGGCTCCCTGCAAGTTGCTGGGGAGGAGGGGGAGGCCCATCAGAGCAAATATGGGTGCCGGGGTTGAAGTTTGGGGGCCACTGGAGAGTGGGAAGGAGACCCCAGGGCAAAAGCTCACCAGAGAAGGACTTCTGCATCCTTGAAGCCAATGGGCTGAGTGGGAATTGGGGGAAATCCGGAGGCATTGTCAGAGTCCAGGCGGAAGGAGGAGGGGTTGGCTGGAAGGTAAGGAGTCAGGGGGTCCCCAAAATACTCAAAGTAGGAGCCTCGCTCCACCCCCGAGGGAGGAAGGCCCCAGGAATGCGGGAAGGTCTCGTTCGGCAAGCTTTTCCCGTCGTTGATATCTGCAGGGTCCGTGTACACCAGCACCCCAGACACCCCATACTTGGCAGCATTCACAGCCTGCAGAAGGCAGAGGAGGCTGTGTTTAGGGAGGGGCAAGAAGGGGGCACATCTTGTTCCTCTTCCTCCCTCCCTCACTGTGGAAGCCAGGACAGATCTGTCTTCCCACCGGCAAGATGATACTTAACGCAAGTCATTTGTCGCAGTGCTGCTTGAGGCAGCAAAAGACTGTTGCGCCTAGGCAATGGCTCATCGATGGGGTCATGAAATAGACGGAGGTGCCCTGCAGTGGAGTACTATACAGCTGTGTAAAAGGAGGATGTGCTCCTAAACCCATGTTCGTATAAACACTGTTCATAGTAGCCGAAAGGGGGAAACAGCCCAACCGTCCATCACTGATGAATGGATAAGGAAAACCTAGTATATAACGTGCAAAGGAATATTACCGATTCTTAAAAAGGAGTGAACTTCTGATACATCAATGAACTTTGAAAACATTATGCTGAGTGAAATAAGCCAGACACAAAAGGACAAATATCACATGATTCCTCTTACGTGAGGTACCTAGATGAGGCAAATTCATAGAGACAGAAAGTCAAATAGAGGTTACCAGGGGCTGCAGAGGGAGAATGGGGGCGTTCGTGTTTAATGGGTACAGAGTTTCATCTGGAACCGTGAAAGCATTCTGGAAATGGTTAGTAATGATGGTTGTGCAATATTGTGAATATCCTGAATGCCATTGCATTGTACATTTTAAAAATGGTTAACCTGGTAAACTGGTAAAATGTATGTTACATATATTTTAGGACAGTAAAAACAAAACAGTACATTAAAAAAAAAAAAGATCAAGGACAGAGTTTATGTACCAATTGAGAATGATCTCCAGGACGTATTAAGGTGAAAAAAGCATAGCTCAGAACAGTATATTTATGCTACTTTTATATAAAAGGAGAAAGAAGTAAGAATATATCTTCATACGTTCTTCTTCCCAAAGAAACTCTGGATACATATCCCATAAACAAACAAACAAGCTACCTTTTTGGAGGATGGCATTATGAGAAAACTTTTTCACTCTATACATTTTTTTTAAAACTGGAAGTTTCATAATCTGTATAATTCCACCACGCCTGTTCGCCTTTCTTCTCTTTTCTTTCCATTTTTTTACCCCCAGCTCTTATCATGGGCATTTCTTTCATTTAGTTATTTATTTTACTGCTTTTTAAATTGTGATAAAGTACACATAACATGAAATTTACTATCTTAACCATTTTAAAGCATACAGTTCAGTGGCATTAAGTATATTCCTATTACTGTGCTACCATCACCTCCATTCACCTCCAGAACTCTCTTCATTTTGCAGATTTGAAACTCTGGACCCACTAAAGACTAACTCCCTAGTCCCTGCTCCCACTCTATACCTTTTTATATTTAAAATAAATAAGTAAGTAAACATTTAAGAAAACACAAACATGTAACCCTCAGTCAAAATTTTGTGTTGAGGCCTTCCCTGGTGGCGCAGTGGTTGAGAGTCCGCCTGCCGATGCGGGGGACATGGGTTCGTGCCCTGGTCCGGGAAGATCCCACATGCCGCGGAGCGGCTGGGCCCGTGAGCCATGGCCGCTGAGCCTGCGCATCCGGAGCCTGTGCTCCACAATGGGAGAGATCACAACAGTGAGAGGCCCGCGTACCACAAAAAAAAAAAAATTGTGTTGAAAAGAAGCAAGTTGTGGAGGAAGGGACAACAGGAGGGATTTAAGTCGAATGTTCAGAAGAACTACGTCACAGGAGGACTTAGACTTCCAGAGTATACCAAAGCTGAAAAATGTGCCCAATTCCTTTATTTCCCAAGGCTCAGGGAGGTTAGGGGAGATATCCAAGGTCACACAGCACCTAAGTGTTCTTTGGGCCAATCAATGGGCTAGAGCCTGGCTGGGCAGAGTGCCAAAGCAGGCCATTGGTGGGTGGAAGGAGTCCTTCACCCTCTACTGCCCCGAGCCCAGGGCTTGGCCTACCCCTCAGCCCTGCTCCATCCCCTTCCCCACACATCCTCCTGTCCACTGGGGGCTGCTGCTTACCTTAGCCCTGCGCCCTACACCCCCATAGCGGGTCAGGACGATGCTATCTTGGAGTTTGATGCCCTGTTGGTATAGCTCCATGAAGTCTTCTTCCGAGCCCCGGTTAGCATAGACGAGGAAGCCCTGTTCCCCAGAGAAGGTAACCCTTAGAGCCAGGCCCAGGAAAGAAGGGGAAAGGCTGAGTGGCAGGATGAAGGATTTAGAGTCTGTCCCCCAACCTCGCCTAGAGCTTATAAGCTCCCCAAGACAAAGTCACACCTGGTTTGCTCTGTGTCCATGTACCCTGTATCAGGCCTGGCTTTGAGCAGGTCCCATTAGTGTTTGTTGAATGACTAAGTGATGGGCAAAAGGAGTCGTAGTGGAGTGTGGAAGCAAGTAAATTCTGGGTGGGGCTGAGCCCCAGTTGAGGCACTTTTCTTCAACTGCCCATAGGTCAGGATGGGAGCAGCTGGGGTAGAAGCCAGCGGGAGCTGGGCCACGGCAGTGGGGAGGGGGTGTCCCAGGCCCACCTGAGGGGTTCCGGGGGGAGCATAGGCAGCATATGGTGGCACCACATTGGGGTCCCCCTGCTCCCCAGTCAGGTTCTCTTCACTTCGTTGGGAGGAGAAGAGGATGCCTCCAGCAGGACCCACTGTGGAGAGAGGGCAGTGTCCGGGCTGGGCCGGCAGCTCCCCCGGCCCACAGGCCTCCCCAGGCCAGAGCAGGACCTCACCAACATCCACACGGTTGGGCTGCTTCTGGCTGGGGAAGGACAGCAGCACTTCGTACTCAGAGGTCCCGGCTGAGTCCAGGCCCGACTCCGGGTCCTGCCAGCGCCGCAGTAGCAGCTGCACCAGCACCTCATCCCGGGGGCTGGTGGCCAGGTGTGGCTCCTTGGAGAGTTCTCTGCAGGGTGGGCCCAGGGTCAGGGAGGAGCCTCTGGCAAACAGGAGGGGCACATGGGCAGGCCTCTCACCTAAGGTTCTCCCGGATCCTGTCGGCATCGAGCTGTCCCATGACAGCCTCAAGGATCTCCAGGTCCAGGTCCTGGGAGGCTGAGGCACTGGGGGCTGGCAGGTCAGTCCCCTTGGGGATGGCGAAGTGGCCCAGGATGATCCCCAGCCCCAAGAGGGCAGCGGCCCCCAGCACCCCTCCAAGCACCTTCACGCACTGCATCTTGTGAAGTCTTGGCCAGCTGGTGTGGCTCCTTATAGATGGGGTGTCGGGTCCAGTTAACCATTACCTAATAGGTGGCCCTGCCCTTTGGCCACTAGCTGGCAGGGAGAGTAAGGGAGTGTCCTGCAGGAAGGGCCAGGAGCTCTTCACATCCAGCTCGATTTCTGCAACATTCACTTGGAAGAGACCTCCAAGGGGCATCAAATCCATACCTGGACGCTGAGGCTTGGAGAGGGACAAAGTTTCACTCACGGTCTCCCAATAGGAGAGGCCAAGGTAGGACTGGAACTCAGCCCCTGTCTCCAGAGTGGGGCTGGGCCTGCTGCCCACCATCTCTGCCTCTGTTTCCCTGGTGTCATTCCAGCTCCAGCGCATCCAGCCCTGGCTACTTGATTGGGTTTTAAGTTCAAATCCCATCCTTTGCTAGACATAAGTTGTGTGACCTTAGGCAATTCAGTTAGCTTCCCTGAGCCTGTTTTCTTAGCTGTGAAATGGATAATAGAACCTAGTTCACAAAACTGTGGTGCTGTTTTCATTAAACAAGGCCACATCTGTAAAAATGTCTAGCGTGGTGTCGAGCCCATAGTAGGAACTCAGTACATTTTAGCCACTCCTGCCTCATCTGACGCCTTAAAATGCTAAGCCTAGAGCTAAGGGAAAAAGAGGGACTCAGAAGAATTCTCTGTAACTATCCTGCAGGGGTCCCAGTTTATGGGAGAAAGTGGGACTCTTAGAAAAGGAGACTGGGCACTTCCCTGGTGGCGCAGTGGTTAAGAGTCCGCCTGCCAACGCAGGGGACACGGGTTTGAGCCCTGGTCCGGGAAGATCCCACATGCCGCGGAGCAACTAAGCCCGTGTGCCACAACGACTGAGACTGCGCTCTAGAGCCCACGAGCTACAACTACCAAGCCTGTGTGCCACAGCTACTGAAGCCTGTGTGCCTCGAGCCCGTGCTCTGCAACAAGAGAAGCCACCGCAATGAGAAACCCGCGCACGGCAACGAAGAGTAGCCCCCGCTCGCTGCAACTAGAGAAAGCCCGCGTGCTGCCACAAAAACACAACGCAGCCAAAAAGTAAATTAAATTAAAAAAGAAAAGAAAGGAAGACTGTTCTAGAGGACAGAGCCGGAGAAGCACACTTTCTTGACAAGCTGACCTCCATCCCCTGACCCTACCAGGAATCCATCCATCTATTCATTCATCCATCCATTCATTTATTCACTCCTTCATTCCTACCTGCAAGCACCTTTCATTTATTCAGCCCTATGCCACATCCATGCCAGGCCCTGGGGAAGCCAAGGTGCCCAGGGACTCAAGTCTGGCAGGGGAGTCAGATAGGCTTTGGGTTCAACCATGTGGTAAGCGCCCCTATAGAGGGAGGACCAACATGCTCCCAGTGGAGAGAATGACAAATTCTGTCCAGAAGGGAACACTTGAGGGGAATCTTCCAAGGATGAGAAGGCATTCAGCGTGCAGAGAAGGCAAGGGGCAGGCCATCCTTACAGATGGCCTGGCATGTATAAGGGCTGAGAGGGAGAGAGAGCCACCAAGTACTCGCTATAAGCCTCTTTCAGACTTCATAGACAGCCAGGCAGGGGTGGGAAGGTCCCTGGGGCTCAAGTGTGACTCCTTCCACCTGCCATGGCCTATCCTGCCTTGGGATTCTGCCCAGCCAGGCTGCAACCCATTGGTTTTGTTTGTTTGTTGTTTAAATATTTATTTATTTGGCTACATTGGGTCCTAGTTGCGGTGCATGGGCTTCTCCAGTTGCAGCATGCGGGCTCTCTAGTTGTGGCGTGTGGGCTCCAGAGTGCGCAGGCTCAGTAGTTGTGGCGTGCGGGCTTAGTTCCCCCTCAGAATGTGGGCTCTTACTTCCCCAACCAGGGATAGAACCCGCATCCCCTGCACTGGAAAGCGGATTCTTAACCACTGGACCACCAGGGACGTCCCCAGGCTGCAACCCATTGATTGGCCCAAAGATGCCTGGAAATCTGGGGGAGCTGGGCACGGTAGACTTTGTGTGTGCACGTGTGTGTGTGTGTGTGTGTGTGTGTGTGTGTGTGTGTGATTTCACAGCACCCTCTCAGAGCAGCCCCCTTCCTACTGCTCACAGCCCCATTCACCTGCACCACCGTACCCACGTCCCCTTGTGCTGGTTGGGAGGGTTAGCGTGTTAGAGTGGCGGGACTAAGGGTAGGGTATAGTGTGATCAGGGACTTCAGGAAGGTGCACCAGAAAGCCACAGTCCTTGGAGAGCTGATTATGAGCACCCAGAATATAATATTATCAGAAGGCCATCCGTGTGGGGAGCACACACATCCCTTATGAGGGCACAGGGGGACAGCCACCACCAGGCAGCCAGCCAGACACCAAGGTCGGCTGATAAGCTGAGGAACTGACATGGTGATGACACCATGAGGCAGCAGCTCCATGGTCCTGCCCCACCCTCTCCTGGAAGGAACATGTGAAGCCACAGACATGACATCTGGACAAGAGCGTGTGACATCTGAGTGGGTGACACCGGAGAGCTCCGGCTCAGGCTGTTGGAGTCAGCTGATGTCTATGCTGCTGTAGGCACCAGACAATAACTCGATCAATCTTTTTTCCCCTTCTTGGATGGGAAGATCGTATGGCCCCTCCCTGAACATTTTGGACTGTGAGTGTCGATGGAAATCCCTTCAGGGAGCTAATGCATTTGATTTCCTTTTTATCTTCCCACCTCGCTCGCTCCATCACTCGGACTTGGAGAGTTCTTCCACCCCTCCAGGACGGCCAGTCCATTGGTGCTAGCTCCTTTCCACTCTCCCTCACCTCCCAAGTGTGCTTTCCTCCCTCCTGGCCCAGCCTGAGTCCCTTGCAAACCCTCTCCACCCCCTTGATCCTCTCTGTTTTGGTCACATTCACTGGAAAACCCCTGACCTGGTTACATCCGCCCCTCCACCTACTCTGAACCTGCACCCTTGACCCTGAATATGCCTGTGGAGTCAGATGACCTCACTCATCTCGCTTTAAGTTTACGATCCTAGACCTCGAACATGTCCTCAGTACTGCCCGGCAGTCCTACCATCCTTCCCCGGTCCACGCTCCCACTAGGACTCCTAGATGGCGGTTGCACATCCCCTCCTCTCTTCTCAAGCCTCCAACACATTCTCCTCCACCCTCACGCTCAGCTGATGACCGTGCTTCCTACTTCACTGAGAAAATCAGAGGGAACGTCACCGTGATGTGTGATCCACACCCCTGTCCAAGGCAGCCTCTCCCCTGTGCAGAGCCCACCCCCTCGCTGCTCAAGGATGTGGCCCCACAAGTCTCCCTGCCTTTAGTGGATCACTTCCATCCACCTAAAGCCCCTGTTTATGGTGTTTAACACCATCTTTAAAAAAAAATCTCTCAATTCCACTTGCTCCTCTAGTAACCGTCCCATTTTTCTGTCCCCTTTTATGATAAAACTCCTCGGAGGAGTGGACCATGCTGGTCTCCAGATCCTTTCCTCCTATTCTTTTTTTTTAAATTTATTTATTAATTAATTTATTTTTGCCTGTGTTGGGTCTTCGTTGCTGTGCACGGGCCTTCTCTAGTTGCGGCGAGCGGGGGCTACTCTTCGTTGTGGTGCACGGGCTTCTCATTGCTGTGGCTTCTCTTGCTGCGGCGCACGGGCTCTAGGCGCACGGGCTTCAGTAGTTGTGGCATGCAGCCTCTAGAGCGCAGGCTCAGTAGTTGTGGCGCATGGGCTTAGTTGCTCCGCGGCGTGTGGGATCTTCCCGGACCAGGGCTCAAACCCGTGTCCCCTGCATTGGCAGGCGGATTCTTAACCACTGTGCCACCAGGTAAGCCCTCCCGTTCTTTCTAGAGGCCACTCCATTCAGGCTTTACTCCACTAAAATTACTCTTGAAAATGTCCACTTTGCTCCATGTGTGCTGGATCCAGTGGTCAGTTCTGTCCTCTCTTCTTACTTGACCCAGCAGCAGCGCTGGTCACAGCTGATCCATCGTCCCTGGATCGCTTCTCTAGCTACACCCATTTCCCAGGCCATCTCCTGACTGTAAATTCCATTGTGGCCCCTCCCTCAGGTCCTCCACATCTCTGCTCAAATGTCACTTCTGCACGAGTGCCACTTTCTCTGAATTGTGTTCCTTCTCCTCCCTCAGGCTTCCTCTCCGTCTCCAGCTTCATTTTTCTCCATTGCATCTATCACTATCTGACATTAATTATTCCTTGTCTCCCCTTCTAGAATGTAAGCTCTACTGGGGCCTGGATCTTTGTTTTATTTGTCGCTGAATCTCCAGAACCAAGAGCAGTGCCTGGCATGTAGGAGGCGCTCAATAAATACTTGTAGAATGGATGAAAAACTGACCCAAACGAGCTCAGTTCCTCCACCACCCTGGGCATTCGTACAGCTGTCTGATATTTAAGGAGTGTCCAGGGCAACCACAAGGGAGACAAAAGGTGGGCACAGAACTCCTGGGAAACAGACCCCATCAGAACAAGCCTCAGCGGATTGCTGAGCCAGCCGTGGGTGGGATCCTGCATAGCACAGGGGCTGTGGGATTTAACAGACCTCTACGGCAGGATCTTTCTGAAGGATGATTCCCCTGGATGGAGGGTGACGCTGCCAGGCTGCAGGATAGGGGCCACCTTCTCGGGCAGGAATAGCAGGACCTTTAGGCTGGGCAGGAGTGGGGAGCCTGCTGGGAGCCTCTAGAGGTACCCCAACCCACTTCCACTGGGCCTCCGAAGCCAGTCGGAGGTTTGGGTAGATCCACTGGAGGTTGGCTTCAGAAGAGAGATGGGACCATGCGGACACAAGAGGCTGATTTGCCAACCTGGCCCCAGCGTCTTGATGGCATAGAGGCTGGAAGATCTGGGCACAGCTTGTGACGAACACAGTAGCCTGCTTTGACTAGTAGTTCTGGGGGAAATGTGTGTCTGTGTGTGAATTAAAATACCTGGTAATGCCCTGGGGCCCACACAGCTTTGCCTTGGGACTTCCCCTTGAGAAGGGCTTCCTGACTGGGCTGCAGGATTGCAGGGACGTGGCATCAACAGGAGTGGTTGTAGGGACTGAGCTCGGGGCAATGCTGGGGCCCTGGGCTGCTGGGCTGTGGCCAGGATGCATTTGGGACATCTGTCAGCACTTCTGTGGTTTAGACATAACTGGGGAGTGGGCTCTGTAACCGTCTCCATTTCCTGCAGCCAAGCAGCATGGATGTCGCCACATGTGCTTGCTTTCCCAGGCTGAGATGCTGGAGGCGTTCAGAAAAAACTCTTAAAATAAAAAATAAATCGTGGATTATTTATACAGCAATAAAAGAACAAACTACATTTACATACTCTCACCTGTAGCAACATGGATGAATCTCACAAACATAAAGATGCACAAATGAAGCCCGACACGAAAGATAATATATTGTAGAATTCCATTTATGTGAAGAGTCAACTCATATGAATTTATATGAAGTATATTAGTTATAGACTGTTGCAGGAGGACGTGACCGCCAGTTGACCCGTGAGCTGGACCGGGGCAATTGGGCGCTCCTCGCCCCTCCCCTGTCTTCAGAATGTCCGCTCTGCCCCACAGTTCCCACACTAGGAGCTGTTTTAAGGATGCTGCCTTGAGAGAGTAAGGTGGTATTGAGACCATCTGGACTGAATACCTGACCAAGCCCAGTTAAAGCCTCTATATAAATCTTCAGGATTCTGGCAGGCGGATGCAGGGATCTACTGGTCTTTTGGAGCCCAAGATAAGCCTTTTACATAAGTTCCTTTGCTTATCAAAACTGCCGCCTATCTTGCCAAGGGTGGGGGGTAGGTGGAGAAGGGATGGATAGGCGTATGGGATTAGCAGATGCAAACTATTATTATATATAGAATGGATAAACAACAACGTCCTACTCTATAGCACAGGACCTATATTCAATATCCTGTGATAAAACCAGCCTAAGGCAGACACTCCCCGCTGTCCAGGTTATAACCTGGTGCCAGCAGAGACTTCCCAGGGAAGACAGAGCTGTTCCAATTATGTATGTCTTCTGTAGAGGGGATTACTGAGACAGGAAAGAAAAGTGCAAGAATTGGTCGCTGGTGCTACATGGTGGCAGCTTTGACATTTCTCTGGCTTCTACTTTATTTTTTAAATATTTACGATTCTCACCTGCCCTAATCCAATATTTATAAAAGAGGCAGTCTAGAGAAAAAAAAATATATATATATCTCCTGTAATAAACCATATGGAAAAGAATATGAAAAAGAATATATATATGTGTAACTGAATCACTTTGTTGTATAGAAATTAACACAGCATTGTAAAACAACTATACTTCATAAAATAAATTTTTAAAAATATGCCACCTATCAAATGGGAGCGTGCTGATGACTGTATCTTGGTGATAGAAGCCCTTAAGTGCTTACATTGATTTAATCATTTAGCTGTTGGTCCAGCTATGCCCCTCAATCTCAGTATCAGATGATTCCCATCAGGAAAATAGCAAGATGGCTGTACAGCTGGGTCACTGGTTGGCTAGGCCACTGGTCAAGAGCCAATCAGGGAGATGCCCTGGAGCCATCCAGGGGAGGAGGGTAGGGTCTTGGGAGAGGAGAGGAGCTCAGCTCAGCCTAAAGCTGTGACCAAATCAAACCTTCACTAATCAAGTGTGTCATCAGTTTTTGGCCTGGGCAAGGTCCCACGGGTCTAAGTCAAACCAGGTCTGACAAGGGGCCACAAACCTGGATTTCCATCCTCTTGGCTAGTGTCCCCCCTGTAGTGGGTATAAGGCAGAAAGATGGTCACAGTTCTTTCCGTGTCATATTAGAGGATTCTGCCCAGTAAATAATACCACCCTTAGGGTTAATGGGGCTTTGCAAAAAATTGCCCTATAGCATATTGACTGATTTTGTATCTGATTTAGCAATCTTATTTCAGGATTCCTTCCATTTTTCCCCCTTGAATATATATATATATATGTATAATGTGTGCCACTTTCTTTTACCCTCCTTTAAAGTGGCTTTGTCATCTTGCTGGCTCTGTCGTCTCCCTCATTAGGGAGTTAAAAAAAAAAATCGAAAGCACATTCCTTGTCTAGTTGTATAGGAATTATTTCTAAGTTTTGAATATTCTACCTATACATTCTCTGTGTGTCTCTGTCTCTCTCTCTCGTTACATCAGTAATCAGGGGATGCTTAGAAAGCCTCCCTGGGGTTGGACAGAGTCTGAGGGCAGCAAGGCTGATGGGCGCAAGCCTTGAGGGCCTGTCGGTGGCCAGGGCACAGTGACCACGGCTGGACACTCAGGCCTATGGATGGGGTGGGGGTGGGACCTATGACCCAGGACAGGGAGAGCCCCATTGGTGAAGGGAAGCAGGTCTCAAGGGAGGCCCCAGGAGGCCCTGGTTGAAGGTGGGAGTGGGAATTCAAATTCCAGAAGCACCTCCAGGCCTGAAGCATGTTGCGTGTTGGGCCCTTGGGAAGCTTTCACTAGCCCCTCCCCCATGACTTGAGTGACAAAGAGGAAGAGACTTACCCAAGGCCATAGTGTGGGAAGTGGCTCTTCCCACCCCTCCCTAGTCTTCTGCCCTTTGGAGTTAGACCTGGGGCTTCCAGTCCTCCCCAGGAGAGGGTGTGGCCCCCTTCCAGTCCCACTCCAGGGCTTATCACAGGGGCATTGACCTTGAGGCTGATAAGAGCCAGACCTGGAGCCTCCTGGGGGTGGGGGCAGCTCAGGGCCAAGGGAGGTGGTGGTCGACGGCCTAGGGCCCACAGACAGGCAGGGGAGCCATGGATCAGCTGCGGAAACGTTTACTGCTGGGACTTGGAGAGGAGTGGCCAGAATGGCTTCCCAAGGAGATGTCCTATCTCCAGCCTTGGGCCTGGTTAGGGCTGACATTGGTTTCCATTGTCACGGGCAGTGTCAGGCTGCAGGATGACCAGTTCTGCCTTCTGGGAGCCGGCTCGCTGCAGGCAAGGGGAGCCGGGTGAGCAACGCTGGGAAAATGTGTCCTCTCTCCCCACCCACGAGTAGGTGGAGGCCCGGGTACCTGGAACAGTGCCCCGTCTTGGGCGGCCTGGGCTCCCTCCTGGGTGGCCTTCCCTTCCTCCAGGATGGCCTTCTCTCCCTTCAGGATGGCCTTTGCTTCCTCCTTCAGGCTCTCATACAAGGAGTTGGGCTGGAACAAAGGGTTGCAGGGTAGCTGACGCCAGGCAGGACTGCCTGCCACGTGCCCGCACGGGAGCTGGGCTGGGAGGCAGGGAGGAGGCACAGCAAAAGAAGGGGGTCCTGGGCTGAGGTCTCACCAGGTCTTGCAGCTTCTCCCCCAGCGCCAGGTTGTCTGCTTGGATAGTGCTCAGAGACTCCCGAAGCCTAGGGTTGAAAGCGAGACCCCCGTCAGGCCCCAGACTCTTGTCCTAGGCAGTGCCCCACACCCACAAAACACAGCTCTTGCATGAGCTGCGTGGCCCAGCACAGCCAGGAGCCCAGGGTTTCACCAGCAGCCGCGTCTCTGGCAAAACTACAGGCAGGGAGGGAATTGTTCTCCCCATGTGACTTGCAGCAGGGGACCCAGCGAGGGTCTTCTCCAGCGAGGGAAAACCAGGCTGCTTCATCGCATATGCTAGGCTGGAAAGCCTCTAAGGCAGCCTCGGGCTAGCTGCCCATCCCTCTGAGCAGCAGTGGGGGCAGTGGCAGGGCTCTGTGTGGAACTAGCCCTGCCTGAGCGTGCAGGCCAGCTGTGTATGAATAAAAGCGCTGACCGCTCAGATCCATGGCTCTGGGAGCCACGTGCAGCCCTGGGGAAAGGACTGTCACACTCCCCCCACCCCAAGACCTCTGTCTCCAGGTGGAGATCGGACCCTGGCATTGCCACTGACAGGCAAGCGGCCATGGGACTCTGCAGACCTAAGCTCCAGAGCCAGACATCCAGAGAACAGACCCCCACCCTCACCCCCCGCCTTCTCCACAGACCAAACTACCCCTCAAGTCCTTGGATAATTAAAGATGGCGGTCTTGGGACTTCCCTGGTGGTCCAGTGGTTAAGAACCCACCTGCCAATGCAGGGAACACAGGTTCGATCCCTGGTCCGGGAAGATCCCACATGCTGTGGAGCGACTAAGCCTGTGCGCCACAACTACTGAGCCTGCGCTCTAGAGCCCACGAGCCACAACTACTGAGCCCGCTCGCCGCAACTAGAGAAAGCCCGCGTGCAGCAATGAAGACCCAACACAGCCATAAATAAATAAATATATTAATTAATTAATTAAAAAAACAACCAATACCTATTAAAACAAAAAAGAGAGATGGCCGTCCCTTACAGGTAGCTTCATAGACTGCCCACTAACTAGGCATGTAGGCACATTGATGGGAAAGAGCTGTGGCCCCCACTCCCATGGGGCAGGTCATGTTCACATACAAGGACACTGATGCTTGGGAGGGAAGGGACCTATTGGCCAGCAAGCGGGTCACCCAGAGTAGAACAGAGAGAAGACAAGGGAAGGAAGAGGGTCAAGTGAAGGTGCCAACCCACAGCTGTCAAGCTCCAGGCCCTGACCTCCATCGGGCAAGGCCCTGTCACCCTCCTGTCCCCACCTGCCTCTGCCCAGCTCACCTCATGCAAACATTCTGCAAACAGCTCATTTCCTTGGAGGTCCGCTGGGGGCCCCAGTCTTCCTTATCCAGGAACTGGCACTCCTGGGTCTCCAAGTCCCTGGGTGGGTGCATAATGAGGGTTGGACCAGAATCTGGAGGCTGGGGAGGGTGGGGTGGGCAGAGAGGGGAACCAAGCCCGAGGCCCAGGCTTCTTCAGTCCTGTGTGGGCCACACCCCCTGAACCCCACCCCGGGCTCAGTTCCAGCCCAGGTCTGAATGCTGATGGCGGGGGAGCAGTACACTGTGCCCGCCTCCCCCCCCGCAGCCTCACGCACGTTCACGCGGCCTCACTCTGCAGGGTCTTTTGTGGGCTCTGCTGTGCTCAGGAGCGTAAACAGGAACGTGACGGTGGCTTCCTGTTGCAGGTCCAGCTTCTGCTCTGAAGAATCTGAAGAAGGTGGCTTTGGCAGAGAGGGTGCCCTGGTGACTGAAGTGGCATGAGGCTGGCAGCCCAAGAACCGGGGTCCTCCCACACCCAACAGCAAGACGGTGGAGTGCAATGGCCGGGTGTTCAGATCTCCATCCAGGCAGGAGGAGAATTTCTCTAGCCCTCCTGCCACCCCGGCCCTCTGCCTTGGGAGGTCCTGTCACCTCTGTGCCCTGCTCCCTGGAGACCTGAGGGTCTTCTGGCTGCTGCTCCCCAGAAGGCTGCGGCAGTGGCTTCTCCTTGGGCTTGGAGCGGGCTCTTTGTCCACCCGCGGGAGACTGAGGGAGACGGAAACTTGGTTGGTGAGCCACGCCCACCATCCCGCTGGCCTCCCCTTTCCAGCCTCCCCTGGTTTTCTTGGGGCGGCCTCCAGCCTCGAGAACCTCCACCACCAGCTCTGTCCAGTAAACCAGATCCCTCAAAGTTTGGGTTGCTAGATTTAGCAAGTAAAAATAGGACACCCAGTGAAATGTGAATTTCAGAATAAATAGTGAGTCATATTTTTCAAGCATAAGTATATCCCAAACATTGCACAGACCATAGTTATACTTTAAAAAGTATTTGTTTTCCATCTGAAATTAAAATTTCACTGGGGTGTCCTATGCTGTGCTTTCTTTCTTTCTTATTTTTTTTTTCGTCACACCGTGCAGCTTGTGGGATCTTATTTCCCTGACCAGGGGACTGAACCCAGGCCCTTGGCAGTGAAAGCATCCAGTCCTAACCACTGGACCACCAGGGAATTCCCTGGGGTGTCCTGTGTCTTATCTGGCAACCCTACTAAAGCCACATGTTGACAGTATTTTGTAAAAATGAATTTCTGTAAATGCAAGGTGTCAGGGTAGGGGGTGGGGGATAGAACGGCACTATTTAAAGGGATTCTATAGAAGCTTATAGGAAAGTGGAGACTCCCTCCCATTTTTGCTGCAGAGATCATTTATCAGTCGGGCATTGAGAAGGAAATAGTGTGGCATTCAAGACCCTGAACTACGGACACCCTTGTTTGTAACCCACCTACTATTCCACCGTCCTTGAACAAGCCTCTGCTCAGACTTGGCCAGGAGCTTCCCTTCCCAACACCATCCCAAATGTCCCCACCACCGTGCTCTCACCCACACTGTTCCCCCCGTCCCATTCCCTCCCGCCCTGGTAATCTGAACCTGGTCCACTCTTTTCTCTGCTGAGCAAAGATGGCGCCTCCCCCGGGACCCCCTCAGATCCGTGGTGGAGCCGGAGCTGGGCTGAGCCTGAGGAGGCTTCTGTCTCTATGAGGTGGTGTAAGATGTCCCACCAAGCAGGCTTGAAACAGCAGCTTCTCCCCGAGTCACAGAAAGCCTTAAGTCAACAAATGGACTCGTCATCATTTTTCGCTCTCCAATTTTTCAGAATCTTGTACATTTGCTGGCCAAAATGTGAAGGACAATCCAGCTGGAGAACAAATGGTGATCTCAGACGCATCTTTCTTTACACTGAGCTCCACCTGGGCTTCAGAAAGGCCTGTGGGTTGTGGCAGGAATTCTATGCCGTGTGCTCTCTGCATTACATCGAACCTTTCCAGATGGCGCCTGAAATACCACAGTCCTGTGCATGTGATGTAAACAGAATCTCATTGGCTGGCAGTGCCCGCAGAGGGCCTGTTACCCCGGGGACTCGCTGTGCCACAGGGTAGACCGATTCTTGGAAGCAGGAAGCTCTGCCACCGGGTTTGATCTGTCCCAAAGGGATGCCGGCAATGTACAAGATCTGCAAAACTAGCCAGACCCTTGCCCTGGTAACTTTGCTTTGGAAACTAGGCCTGAAGAAACAACTCCAAAGGAAATAAAAATAATTCACATGGAGGTCCACGGTAGCCGATTTACACCGTGAAGAAAAACTGGAACCTGCCTAAAGGGCCCAAATATAAGAAAAGGTAAGTAAACGATGACTTATGAACATGATAGAATACAATCCGCTTTGAAGTTAATAGTCCCCAGTAAACACTGGTCGACCAGCCACTGTCTGTGGGACAAGCCTCGGGCTGGGCCCTGAGAACACACTGATAGATGACTGTGACCCGGTTCTGCCCAGGAGAAGCCCCCAGGGATGAAGAGGTGGCCCAGGCTCCCAGGTGACCACAGGGCAAGGACATGTGCCATCCAGAGGCCTGTACAGAAAACCTTGACCAAGAGAGGAGGGAGCCACTTGGCTTAGGAGCACCAGAAAGACTCCACCGAGGGGTGCTGCTTGATCTATGAGTCGAGTCAGCCAGAGAAGGAAGAAGGGCAAGCCAGAAGAGGGAATGGTTTGGGCAGGACGGTGCCAACAGGCATGGTGCGTCCAGGCGTGGGGTGCTCCCGCTAACTCCCAGGGTGAGCAGGCCTGGGCTGTGGCCCCCCAGGTGACAAGGAGGCATGGGAGGCCTTTGAGTGTTTGTCTGTGTGGGTTGTTTGGGCCGTAGCTGAGAGGATGGATGGGAGGAGGAGACCCTGGGGGCAGAAGCCCAGGGTCTTGGGGGTGAAGGAGAGGGGCACGCACAACTGCTGCCCATGACAAGTATCTACACTGTGTTAATACCAGGGAAGGCGAGCATGGTCTGTACGTGCTACGTACCAATGCACCACACAAGGTTGCCAAATAAAATACAGGATGCCTGGTTAAATCTGAGCGCCATATAAACAGTGAGATTTGTTTTAGTATGATCATGTCCCAAACATTGCATGGCACGCACTTGTACTGCAAAATTACTCCTTGTTTATCGGATTTGGGACATGCTTATGCTAAACAAAAATTCATCGTTTATCTGACATTCAAATTTAACCAGGCATCCTGTATATTTTTATTTGTTACATCTGGCAACTCTAACACCATGCCCACCTGTTGGTACCCATCAGAGGAAACTGGGAGGCATGAACAGCTTCCTGGTTACCAGTTAGTAACCGGGAAGGATTGGAGAGGTGGATGACTGGAGATCTAGGTGTGTATCTGAACAATTAGAGATACAGGAAGTTGTAATAAGATAGGGAGTCGAGGGTCACTAGTTCTTTGACTTCCCTCTGTGCCCCCACCGGCCTTCAGCCTGGCTGTCTAACAGCTGACTGTACGCAAGCTCTCTCCCCGCAGTCCATGGAGCTCTTCCCCAGAGAATGCCTGGGATTCCCTTGGTGTCCCCTCAGGGTCCCGCTGGCCAAGCTCAGACAGGTGCTTAATTCAGATTTAGAGAGAAGACAGCTCAGAGCTGAAAATCCATAAACCCAGGTTCAAGTCCTGCTCTGCCGTTCAAAGGTGGGGCAGCCCCAGGCACTAGGCTCAGTTTCCTAGCCTCTAAAATGGGTATTCAACTCCACAAATATTTACAGAGCCCTGATTTTGTTCAAGGCCCTGCTCTGAATGTGGGGAGGATACAAAAAGGAATTTCCTCCTTTAAGGAGTCAGTCATGGACTGAGTACAAGAATACTAGCAGTCAGTTATTACACTCTACCAGGTGCTGTGCATGTGACCATCAGCCTGGAAAACAATCCCCAGAGCAATTCTGTAATAGAGGTAGAATTAGCCCCACTTGGGACTTCCCTGGTGGCGTAGCGGTTAAGAATCCGCCTGTCAATGCAGGGGACATGGGTTTGATCCCTTGTCCAGGAAGACCCCACATGCCGCGGAGCAACTAAGCCCATGCACCACAACTACTGAGCCTGCACTCTAGAGCCTGCGAGCCACAGTTACTGAGCCCACGCGCCACAACTACTGAAGCCCACACGCCTAGGGCCTGTGCTCTGCAACAAGAGAAGCCACCGCAATAAGAAGCCCGCGCACCATAACGAAGACCCAATGCAGCCAAAAAGAAATAAAGATTTAGCCCCACTTTTCATAAGAGAAAAGTGAGGCTTGAAGAAGCTAAGTGACTTGCCTATAATCTCAGAAGAGTCAAAGCCAGGGTTCAGACCCAGGGCTACCCGGGCCTCCACCCGATAGCTGTCAGAGAGTTTGACAACTTGCCAGCCAGGAGATGGAAATACGTGAGGGGAAGGCAGCCTGCTTGAAGCCCGTATGTTGGGAGGACCACCCGGGCCTTGGGCCAAGGCCTCACCTGAAGGTTGGCGGTTGCAGGGGCTCAGGACTCAGGCTGAGGAGGCGAGGGCCGTGGTTCGGGTAGGGAGCTGTCCTGTGGAAGAGGGAGGGTGCAGTCCACTCCCAGGGCCGTGGGGGTCAGTGTGAGCCCTGGGGCTGGAGCCAGGATTCATGCTGGGGGAGGCAGAGGCCCCATGCCCGAGTGCAGACCACCCAGGGGCCACTGCTCCTGACTCCACCTGCACCTCTCTCTCCTCCAGGGCACCCAGAAGCTCTCAGCCCCCAGCTCCTACAGGAGGGTGTGAGCTGCTATGGACCAGGCTGGAGGGAAACCACCACCCCTATTCATCCATGATGCGCCCGGATGCTGGGGGGACAGAGACAAATACGATTCTGCCCCCACCCTCGGAGCTAAGACTACCGTGTAAATGTGTGTGCCCCACAGATAGACTCGAGCTTACAGGAGCTGTGAGAGAGGTCTGGAAGTTAGAACGGAGGGAGTGGTCAGGTCTCCCTGAAAACAGCTACTGTTCACCGAGTACGTATCACGTACTAAGCACTGTACCTGTATCCTTTCCTCTCTCACCGAAACCCCATGAGGTGGGGACAGGTATCCCCCACTTTTCCAAAGTTCACTTTATGCCAGTCACTTTTACAAAAGACCTAACCTTAGCACCTGTTTTTGCTAATCGAAAGAAATCTGAGGACAATTTTCATTTTTAGGAAAAAAGCGAAAATAGCTTCCAGCATCAGTTTTGCAGTGTGCCGGTACAGAGGCAGCTCACACCCCGAGCAGCCAGAGTGGCCCCGCCAAGCTCCTCCACCGGGAACTACACTTGACATCTCAGCATTGTGAGCATCTGTGCTTTAACCTCGATTTATGTTGTGTATCTGTTAGCAAGCTGTTGTGACCTAAGGTAAATTGCGTCTTTGCTTACGCCATTTCGGCTTACAAAAGGTTCACAGGAATGCTCTACTTTCAGATAGCGGGGAAACCTGTACTATTATTGTTCCCATTTTACAGATAAGGAAACTGAGGCACAGAGAAATTAATTAACTTGCCTGGGGTCTCACATCTAGAAACTGGCAGCGCCAGGATCCAAAGTCCATTGAACTCTGGAATCTGTGCTGTTACCCACCATGCTGTCGCTGCAGAAGGGACAGGCAGGTAGGAAAGACTGAGCAGAGGTGACGCTTGAGCCAAAGCCAAACCTAATCAAGTCAGGACTCAGCAGGTGAGACAGGATTGGGAAGAGTAGGTGAGGCAGAGAGCAGTCTGAGCAAAGGCTGGGAGGGAGGACCTTCCAGCAGCTCAGGGTCTGCACTGGTTCCGTGGGCCTTAGACTGGAGATGTGGCCACCAGCCTCACCCTGGAGTCCTCATGAGCCCTGCCAAGCAGTCTGGAGCAACAGGGCTCTGGGTTGCAAACAAGAGAAAACAACATTGGTTAATTTGAGCAAAAAAGGACTTTATTGGAAGGATACTAGGGAGTCACGGAACTCATAGAACAGACTCAAAGGGCAGGAAGTATGGGATGCTGGCTGCCAGGACCACGTGAGGACCCTGCCACAGGAGCCAACTGTAGTGTTCTGCCATCTCCACACTGGACAGCGGAGGCCCAGGGCTGCCGCTGGACACGTGAGGCCACCACCTCACTGAATCCTCAATTATCCTTCCTTCTCTTCCTTGTCCTCGTTCCAAGTCCTCATGCAAAACCTGATTGGCTGAGCTCAGGTGAGATGACTATGTCCTGGTTGCTGGGATCACGGGGAGCAAGTGCCTGGCCTCTTCATGCCCATGGAGGGAAGTGGCGTCTTGCAGTCAGGGCATTTGTAGAGGTTGAGACCGGGCAGCCAAAACCCAATAACCATCCATTACATGACTGCACGGACAATGGGAAGTCGCCAAAGGGTTTTTTTTTAAATTTATTGTGGCAAAGTACATAACATTTACCATTTTAAGTGTACAGTTCAGTAGCATTAAGCACACTCACATTGCTGTGCAACCATCACCATCATCCATCTCCAGAACGTTTTCATCTTCCCAAAGTGAAATTCTGTCCCCGTTAAACAAGAACTCCCCATTCCCCCCTGCCCCAGTCCCTGGCGCCTACCATCCTACTTTCTGTCCTGATGCATTTGACTGTTTCAGGTATCTCATATAAATGGAGTCATACAATATTTGTCCTTTTGTGTCTCATTTCACTTAGCATGTTTTCAAGGTTCATCCATGTTGTAGCATGTGGCAGAACATCATTCCTTTTGAAGGCTGAATATTCTATTGTACCTCTATGTTGCATTTTGTTTACCCATTCATCCATTGATGGATATTTGTGTTATTTCCACCTTTTGGCAATTGTAAATAATGCTGCTGTGAACATGGGTGTACAAATATCTTAAGACCCTGCTTTCAATTCTTTTGGGTATCGTACCCAGAAATGAATTGTATCAAAGGGTTTTAAGCAGGGGAGAAACAGCATATTTTTGTCTCCTAGAAAACTCATTCTGGCCGCAGTGTGGACAGTTTGTAGAGGTGAGAGTAAAGGGAAGAAGACCCACTAGGCCAGAGCAACTGTCCAGTGGCCATGGGGATGGAGGGATGTTGAGGGTGGGGCTGATGGGATGGGGTAAAGGAGAGGGTAGAGCTGCAGAGGACCCCCAGTTTCCTGGCTTGTGCTCGGGCCAGCTGGTGGTGTTGCTATCAGGGGGAGCACAGGAAAAGGCAAGCTGGCGGATGAGCTGAATTTGCGATGACTTCTGAGTTGAGACACAATTTTTTTTTTTTTAACATCTTTTGAGATACAGTTTTAGAAGACAGTTCTAGATTCCAGTTTGAAGCCCAGGAGAGAGGTATGGTTTGGAGATAGACTAGCAAGCCTTGAGCAAGGAGGCAGCCCAGAGAGAGCAAGCAGATCGGAAAGAGGGTCCAGGACTGGACCTGGGTGTCCTGATATTTCAGGGAAATCCAAGAAAGAGAGGCCAGCAGTGCCAGGGCCCCAAGAAGGTGTTCTCTGCCAAGGCTACAGAGGCTCAAGTCTTTAGCACTGGGCATTAGGGGGTCACTGGTTACTTCTGCCCAAGCAGTAAATGGAGTGATGAGGGCACCCAAAGTAAATGAAACAGAAGCAGAAAGCAGCTTTTGAACATTTTTCAAGGAGCTTAACCTTGAAAGGCATAATAGTAGCTGAAGACAGATGCTGGACAAAACTTTTTGGTTAGGATTAGGGTGGTTGTTTTTAACAATAAAATGAACATAAGCCTGTTTAAGACTTGTAGGAGAAAGAGGAACAAGGTCTCAGAGATGAGGGAATTGGATCAAAAGCCAAAATGCAAAGCTTGGCCTTGAAAAGAGGAGCCTGCTCTCCTCTGGGTAAGGGAAGGAGGTAGAAGTGGGGAGGTTTAGGGAGAATTAAAGACTTTAAAGGCCTTAATTTGTTCTAAGGACTAGGAGGCAAGGACAAGCGTAGGAAGGATGAGGGGAAGGACAGTGGTTGTGACACCTGCATCAAGGTGCACGTATGTCCCGGGCCCCCTCTGGCCGAGTGCGATAATTCCTGGGAATCGCACCTTTGACTAACTTCCCAGGGCGTTCTGCACCCACTGCTATAGAGCACCCAGGTTGGGCCAGTGTGTGAGGAACTGGCTCCTTCACAGGAGTCTGTCAGGGAGAGGAGGCGGGGAATAAGAGCTGGACTCGGGGTGGGGTGGAGGGTTGGTTCCCAGGCACTAAGCGAAGCTCTTAGCAGCCTCACCGCAGACCGACTTCTTTCCTCCTGGGACAGGAGGGTACAGGGCTCCCCTTCTTAGAGGAGTGGGTGAGTGACTAGACAGAAAAAACAGACCTGGGGGTGGGAGTGATCTACCACAGGCTACTGGAGGCCAGGCTGGCAGCCCCCCATACAAAGGGACAACCCTGGTGACACAGCCCAAAGAAGGCATGGCTTCCTGGGTCCCACACCTTCAGTTCTGCCTTTGACTCAACAAAGAAACAGTCTATGAACAGGCAGAAACTCTTTAATTGTTGTTTTCTTTAAAAAACAAACCCCAGTCTTTCCTTAAACTCCATTCTTAGTTTTTCAGGGACAAAGAGAAGTTTGCAGTCATGACATCAACTCAACATCATTTGGCTGCTCCCGATTCTGCAGGACTAAGGCATTTCCCAGGAGTTGTCCCGCCAGCCAGCGAGGACAATTGCAAAGAGTTTAACTAGCACCCACCAGGCCCGTGCCATTTCAGGGACCCTAACCAAGCAAGCACTCATCTTCCCTGATATTCTCTGCTATCCACTAGCCTCTCCACACTCCTCTTATCCCCTACTTCCATGAACCTGTAAACATCAAAAGGCACAGAGGCCTGGGCTATGGCGGAAGTTGTGGTTGGGCAGCCTTTGTAAAGCTCACCTTTTAACAACATTGAGAAAAGAGAAACAGGGGCTAGGGGAGTAGGGATCCCCAGAGACAATGAGATGACTCCACCCTCCCCCTAGTTCAACTCCTAGCACCTACCTCAGGCGGTGTCCTCCTGTGAGAGGACACTAAGGAAGCTGAAAACTAAAACTGCTATCAACCCTGGCCCCTTTCTGGCACGTGAGAAAAGCTTCCTAGAACTTTACGAAATGCTAATGTCACCAGGACCATTCAACCCCTAAGTTCTTCTTCTAGAGCTAAGTAGACGCTGTACACTTTGTTTTGTAAAAAACAGGTATGAGTGATAAGAGGGGGGGCCTCCTGCCATGGGCCCCTTCCTGCCCTCTGCAGTTATCCGTCCATATGCCCTGAGCCTCAGGTTCTGGGGGGTCTGGAGACACCTTCCCTCCCCAAGCGGCCACTGCTCCGTCAGCCTGCATTTAACCGAACATCTCAGCGACAGCATACAGAACTATAAAACACAGCTTCCGTGCAGCAGACATTTATAGTCTGAGACCCAACCAAGGCTTCCCTCCCTCCTTCAAAACTGAAGACTATAGGCTGAATATTCTGCTTCTTCCTCACAGATAGAATGTCTGCAATCCATGGCGACAGTCCTCCCGGACCATCTACAGAATCTAAGAGGAAACCCCAGCCTCGTTACCGAGATGCGCTCATGGCCGGGAACCAAGCCTCAGCAGAGGCAACTCAGAGAAAGGCCGAGGCTGGCTGTGGCCCTCGGCCTCCAGCTCTGGTGGGGCTGCTGCAGAGCGGCCACACTTCCCCATAAGAGCAGAGGTGCTCTCTCTCGCCCCCAGCCCCTGGCCCTTTAACCTCTTCTGGCTGGGCCCGTGATTCCTACTCCCTAGTCTGAGGCCCGACGGGAAACAGGCTGGGATACTCTGGGACGCAGTGCGGGAAGGATGGTGGGTGACTGACTGCAGGCAGGACACCAGTGTGGGGCTGGGCCAGGCCTCACGTGCGGCAACAGCGCGTGCACAGGTAACGAGACCAGGGGAGGGGACCCCAAGTGTCTTCTCCACAGGGAGAGGGGACTATGTACAGGGGAAGAGGGGAGTCTGGCCAGGGACACCCCCACTTCATCTCATTCAACCAGGAGGTCAAACTGCTCAGCAGCTTCAAACTCAGCGTTCATGGCCGCGGCCCACTCATCCAGCTCCGATTTCTGGGGGAAGAGAGATGGGGGCAGGTGAGTGGAGAAGCGGGCACACTGGCTGGAGCATTTCCACCCATACCCTGCAGGCGCCGCCTTTCTCCCGTGACAGCCAGGGCTGAGCCCCGGCCCTGCACGTGTCCCGGTGCGTCTCCCCGTGTGTCTGGCGTGACGGCAGAGGAAGGCCCCTGCCCCTCACTCACCAAGATCTCCGGCACCTTCCTCTTCTTTCGTTTCTCTTTCACGGCCGGGGGAGAGATCCCAGGGAGAGTTGTGTCTGGGGCCCAGGGCCTCACAGGAACCCTGGGGACCTCAGTTAGCTTTGAAGCCACCACAGGCGAGACTCCAGCCAAGTCTTCTGTGGCCAGCAGCCCCTCAAAGCCAGAGCAGGACCGGTGACCCGGGGTGGAGGTGGCGGCCGAGCCAGGAGTCTCCAGGCGGCTGTAGGATCGCCTGACTTTCTTGGACATTTCCAAGTCTCTGGCGTCCAGGTCTCCTTCCCTGGAGTCGGACTCAACATTCAGGGAGCACAGCACAGGAGTGGAGGTGGAGGTGACAGGGACACTGCATGTCGGGAAGACGTCCTCCCGAGTAGGCTCCTTGCTAGGAGGGTTGTTTTCTTTCTCCAAAAAAACAGCGATCTGTACCAGGACAGAAGAGAGAACGCCTCCCTGTTACTTGGCTGTGTTACTTACTTCAAGAAAGGCGCAAGGAGATTTAGGGCCGAAAGAAAGACCCACAGGACCTAAAATGTCCATCCAGTCAATAAGTCCTTACTGGCCATCTGCCAGGCACTGGGAGTAGAGCAGGGAATAAAACCGAGAAGACCCGTCTCCACAGTGCTGCCACTCTGGTGGGGAAAATAGAGAATAGGGAGAATCACGTCGTATGTTAAGCACTTTGGAAAAAAACAACAGGGCTGAGCATACTGGGTGGGGGAAGGGCTTGGAATTTTAAGTAGGCGTAGGTCAGTGTAGGCCTCACTGAGGTAGCACTGGAGCCATGACTTGAAGGAGATGAGGGAGTAAGTCATCTGGAGGAGAAATGTTCTAGGCAGAGAGAACAGAAGGTGCAAAAGTCCTGAGGTGAAAGGGTCAAGGAACAATAAGGGTGAAAGGGTCAGGGTCAAGGAACAGTAAGGCTAGCGTGGCTGAAGTGAGGGAGTGAGGCGAGGAACTGAGCATGGTGTTCGAGAGGTAAGGGGGTGTTATAGGGCACTTTGCAGGCCACTGTAAGGGGAGACCCACGGAGCCCCTTGCTCCGAGACCCGGGGAGCCATGGCAAAGTTCTGAACAGGAAAGCACTTAATCTGACATGTGTATTAAGAGGTTCACACGCTGGCTTCTCATAATTCCAGTCTCAGCTGAAGTGCTGCCTCCTCAGGGAGGCGGTCCCTTACCGTGGAACGGAGCAGCCCCTCCTCACCTTTGCTAGTCACCCTCTGTCACAATGACCTCTTTCCTGAACAGTGAGCATCACTGTCTGATTGTGGCTGTGCGCTGGTTGACTGTGACGCCAACTAGAATGTGCGCGTCACATGTGAGCGTCTTCATCTGTCTGGCTGACCTTGCCTGTGCCCAACACCTTCAGCAGAGCCCTGCGTGGAGCCGGTGTTCCATAAATAATCACTGAGTTAGCTTTCACAAAACTTGACACTGAGCTTTGTGACAACCAAGACGAGGCGAGAAACAGGACAAATTTAGGGCCCTTGTGGCTTAATAGAATTATATTGGCTATCAAGAGAGACATTTCCTGGCTACAGATTCTGGGGAATCTGCCCCATGAGTCTTAGTAAAAGGGATGCTGAACAAAATGGGAGTCACCCAGACGACTTCTTCTTCAATCCCTACAGCCAAGCAGTCATCGAAGTCCTTGTGCATTTTTTGTTCAATATCTCATGAATCTATCATTCGACCAACAAGAAAGAGTGGCCACCATAGGGGAGACAGAAGTCCCTGCCCCTAAGACAACAAACATGCAAACAAAATACTCTCGGCTATTCATAAGGCCTATGGAGAAATGTATCAGGCAGGCTTCGGGGAGGCAGTGCCCTTTGAGCTGAGTCCTGTGTGATGCGGCAGTCACGCGGTGAGCCAGGGCAAGAAGCAGCACTCTGCCTTTACCTAACTTCAGGCTCGCACCATCTCACTTCGGGGTCCCTTTCATGCCCGCCCACCTGGTCTGGGGGTCCCCAGAAGGCTTTCTGCAATCCATTCTCCACCCAGACCCTAAAGAGATCTTTCTAAAACACCCAAGCCTGCCTCAGTCGCTACCTTAAGACTCTCCAAAGCTGCCCACAGAACAAAGGATGAAGTCGAAGCTCATCCTCATGCCTCATCAGGATCTGCTCTGGCTTGGCACGCTCCCTCCCCTGACAAGGTCTGCGGCAGACACATCAAAGCTGCTGTTCCCCAAACCTCATGCTTTTCCTTGTGGACTCCAGGCATCTGCAAACACAGCTTCCTTTGCCTAGAGCACTCCTAACTTGTCTTCAAAGACTCAGTTTAAACACTTCTTCTGTGAAACATTCCCTGAGCTACCTGGTCTGGGTTAGGTGCCTTTACAGCATCTAGTACTTTCTTTATTGCAGTCCTCTGCACACTATGTTATCACTTATTTGTCTTTCTCCCCACTTGACTGTAAGCCCCGTGAGCCACTCAAAGGCAGTTAGTATTTCTCATTCATTATATCTTCAGGTACAGATCTCCTTGTAATGAGACATCCTTAACAATAACTTCTGCTAAAACAGTTAAGGACATTATACTGCACTGAGAACAATAGACGAGCAAGAAGAAAGTAGTTAAGACACAGCTCAACTTTTAAAGGAAAATGGTAGAGAAGACAGGGCATCAATAGCTAATCGCACCAAGTATGCAGGAAGTAAGCAAGACTGGCCATACACATAGGTGTCCAAAGGCAAATTGTTTCAAAATACAGCAAATAGCTCCCTGGGCAGACGTGAGCAGCCATTATATTCCGCCTCAGCTCTAGACTGTCTGTCCTGGATTCCCCTTAACTAAGAAAATGAAAATGAACTTACCCGGGGGCTCCTTCGAGGAGAATGAACAGACGGCATCTGTGGAGACAACACTAGTTGATCACATCAACACTAGTTGATCCCACTTCTGGCTCCCCACCTACAACCCCTCTCTCTGTCCTCACCTCTACAGTATGGGCCACGATCTTCTTCAAGACGATGGGCTTTCTGACTGGAGCCGCCTGGGGTGCCTGGAGAAGAGGGGTGAACTTGAGCTCTACATTAGCCCAGGGGCCTCCGGGGCAGGAGGAACTGAGGAACCCGGGGCTCACCTTAGGCCAGATTTCCGGGAGGATGCTTGGGAGATCAGAGCCTGATTTCCGCTGGGACCTCCGCAGAGACTGAGTGGAAGTTGGGGCGCTGGGCCCTGGAAAGAGACAAATTTATCAGGTAGGGGAGGACTCTAGACCTCAGAGTCTAGAAGGAACAGGAGCTGAAGAGAGCGAGAGAAGTTCCCAAACAGGCCCTTCGGGGGCGCCTTCTCGGGCGGGGGACAAGCCTCCTAGGGCGGTGGGGGGAGGGCCTTCCTCACGGAACTGCGTCCCACAAACTGCTCAGCCCCATCTCTCCCGCGCGCCCTCCGCTCACCGGAGCACTGGGCGGCCCCTCCGGACCGGGTTCGCCTCTGGGACATGTCTAGCCTTGGTCTTGAGCTCTACTGCCGCAGCCACCGCTGCCAGGGCTCGCGCCAACCCGAAAGGCAAACGTTCGAATTACCCGCCTTACCCAGGAGGAAGCGGAAGTGACGTAAAGCGGGAGGGCCGCCGAGCTCTGGTCACCCCTTTTCCACCCGCCTCCACGTCTAGCGTCTGCAGGGGCGGGGCCAGAGGCGAGCTGCTGTCATCAGCGCGCGCCGCACCCGGAAGAGACGTGGCAGTGGAGGGATAATCGGAGGGTTCTGAGCTGGAGGGAGCCGAGCGAGAACTCGCCTGAGTGCTGTCTGACCTTCCGCACCTCGGACCGGCGCTCGCGCCCGTGGGGACGAGTGCCGCAGCCGATTCGTAACACAGAGTGGGGTCTGTGGGGAAGGTGGGGGCGGGGCTTGGAGGGGGTGGGGCTCGGGAGGGGCCCCTAGGGGCGGGGCCGGTGGTATCGGAGAGACTGATGGAGGGGCCTGGCCGGGTTTGGGATGCGGGAGGAATCTGGGGTCTCCGGAGATGGGGTTTATGCAGGGGGCGTGGCCGGAATGGAGAGGGACGGTGGGCAAGAGTTTGGGGTTGGGGCGAGTACGAGAGGTGTCTAGGGCAGGTAAGAGTGGAAACAACTGGGCTGGTGAGTGCGTCGTGGCGGCCACCAGAACCTGGCTCCCTGCCAACTCAGACCCCTTCCTCAGGGTCGACTATGGGGCTTTGCAAGTGCCCCAAGAGGAAGGTGACCAACCTATTCTGCTTCGAACACCGGGTCAACGTCTGCGAGCACTGCCTGGTAGCCAATCACGCCAAGGTGGGTGTTCAGAGGAACGGCTGAGCAGGGCATTAGGTGGGCATGTAGTACTGACTTCCTCCAAATCCATGAAGGGCCTGGCCCTAGAATGGAAGCTCCACAAGGACAAGGACTTAGTTTATTTTGTTCACTGTTGTATCCCCAGTGCTTAAGTCAGAGTATGGCACACTGTGTGTGCTCAATAAATGTTTATTGATTGGTCGAACAGAAGGATCAGTCTCCTCTGTGATGAGAAAAAGAGGCATCTGGGCTTTGGGGAGATGGGCTGTGGAGTTCTTGCTCCAGTTGTGACCTCTTTCTCCCACTTCAGTGCATCGTCCAGTCCTACCTGCAGTGGCTCCAAGATAGCGATTACAACCCCAATTGCCGCCTCTGCAACATACCCCTGGCCGCCCGGGAGACGACCCGCCTGGTCTGTTATGGTGAGGCCTGGGCACCTTATGGGGGGATCAGGACAGGCCCAGCGTGACCAGTTTCCAGGCACTCCCCAAGCAGCAGGACAGTGACCTCTCAAGCCTGGGAGGCTGGAGCCCCAGATTCTGGTCCAGCTAGGTTACTTACCTGCTGTGTGAGCTCAGGCAAGTCATTTCCCCTTTCGAGGCCATAGTGTTTTTCCCTAAAAATTAAAGCTTCTAGCTTCTTCCCTGCCAATCTCTAGGGTTGAGCAAGAGCCAGTCAAACTTGTGGGTGTGGTTGTAGCTGTGAGCAGTAGCTGTCCATACCAGCAGTGAGCTGAAAGCATGGGGCTTTCAGACATTCAGGATCCATTTCTGATTCCAAGATTAAACAGAGAGGAACTGCATTCCTCACAGTAATGTCAGCTAAAGGAAGTCAGCAGGGGCATGTGTCATGACCTTGACCTGACTCTGGTGTAAGAGCCTTAGCTCCACTTTTTGAAGGAACTAGTGTAAAAGAGTGCGCTCCATGTATGTGTTTCTCACTGTGTGTTTATATGTGCATGAACTGAACGTGCATTGTCTTTACATAAGTGTTAGTGTATTCATTTGTACTATGGGTGAATGAATGGGTAACTGTTGTATGTGAACATATAAGCACAGGTGTGTTGTGGGGTTGCAGGAGAACTCCTAGGTGAGGGTGCTTAAGTGTTAGCAAATGTGAGTGTATAGATGTGTATGTGAGAGTTAGTGTGCCCGTATGTGTGGATGTAGGGGATGGCACCTGCGTTTGACATGTATATAAACACGTGTATATCTGTGCCCATGGATGTGTACACCCATACGTGTTCCTGTGTGTATGTCTAGTAACCTTTTCTGAAACTGTTCTTGATGAGCTGTTAGCCCAATGAGCTTGTGATGAGTGCGAGTCCAGAGAGGACTCATGGAAAGGGTAGGTGGCATCTTCTTCCCACCCACCCCCACCCCCTAGTGGGCTGGGAAGTTTGGTAGCATCTGCCTTGACTTGGTCAGATAGTGGTGGCCAGGAAGGCCAAAGTCTTAGGGAATACTGATGAAGTGGACCTGGGGTAAGGATGGGCAGGAGAAGGCCCTGGGCTTACACTTACGTGTGCATGTATCTCTGCAGCAGGCTGGGGGCTCTTGCTGGGCTAGGGGTCCTAAGTGTCTTCTTCTTCATGTCTTTCCTCCACTACTTCATGGGCCCTCAGATCTCTTCCACTGGGCCTGCCTCAATGAACGTGCTGCCCAGCTACCCCGAAACACAGCACCTGCTGGCTACCAGTGCCCCAGCTGCAGTGGCCCCATCTTCCCTCCAACCAACCTGGCCGGCCCAGTGGCCTCCGCACTGAGAGAGAAGCTGGCCACAGTCAACTGGGCCCGGGCAGGACTGGGTCTTCCTCTGGTGAGAGCCTGTATCCCCTGGGTCCCACCTGGGCCAGGTGGGTGGGTGGGGACAGCACTGGGCAGGCTGGTGACATCTGTTCTTTCCTCCAGATTGACGAGGTGGTGAGCCCAGAGCCTGAGCCCCTCAACACTTCCGACTTCTCTGACTGGTCCAGCTTTAATGGTAAGTGGTGGTCTCCACCTGCTGTTGGGGCCCTTGCCTCCCTGCTCTGCTGACAGCTCTCTTCCTGCCCACAGCCAGTGGTAGCCCCAAACAAGAGGAGACAGCCAGCGCTTCTGCTGCCCCAGCCTTCTACAGCCAAGTCCCCCGGCCCCCTGCTTCCCCGAGCCGACCCGAGCAGCACATGGTGATCCACATGGGCAATCCCGAGCCTTTGACTCACGGTGAGCCGGGGAATTGTCCAGGCCAGAGGAGGATAGAATGGGAGTGGGGTGCTTTGCGTGGAGGGAGCTCGGGGGTCTGGACACCCACCCACAGGGACCCTTCCTCGCTCCATCACAGACGTTACCTCCCCACAATTCCGAGATGCTGTTAGGCTGAGGAGGTCCGGGACGTCCTGCCCTCCCCTCTCCCCACCCGGCTATGGGCCAGTTTTCCTGAGCCTGTGGGGGCCGGTGGCTCTGCCCCTGCAGCCTCAGCCCCAAGGAAGGTGTATGACACGCGGGATGATGACCGGGCACCAGGCCTCCATGGGGATTGTGATGATGACAAGTACCGTCGCCGGCCTGCCCTGGGCTGGCTGGCCCAGCTGCTCAGGTACATGGGGTCAGGTGGGGCAGGATGCCAGGAAGGGGGAGGAGGGGAAGTGAGAGCCAGAGACCCTGGCAGGACGATTTCATGACAAAAGAGGCTTGTTCTGGGTAAAAATGGGACATGGTACAGGGGCTGTGCACCAAAGCCTGGGCCAGGGTCTTCCCCCCTCCGGGTGTTTCCTTGCGCGCTACGTGTGAGGTTCGGACTCGGGCTCCTTGAGGCCCCTTCCTGCTCTGACACCCCCCAGTCTCTGTGGCTCTCCTTATCCCGACACATTCCAGTTTCAGAACACAGTTGTCGCCTCAGCCGGCTTCAGCTGCGCAGTCAGCCTGGTAGCGGGCAGGCACGGGGTGACCGCCCTTGAGGACACCAGGCTCAGGGATGGTGGCGCTGGGGCCGGAAGACGAGCGTCATGGCTGGGGCTCCTCTCCCGGCTGCAGGGCCCGCCAGAGACTGGAGGCCTGACCTGACTTCCCCTCATCCCCCCAGGAGCCGGGCTGGGTCTCGTAAGCGGCCGCTGACCCTGCTCCAGCGGGCAGGGCTGCTGCTGCTCCTGGGGCTGCTGGGCTTCCTGGCCCTCCTTGCGCTCATGTCTCGCCTGGGCCGGGCTGCGGCTGACAGCGATCCCAACCTGGACCCGCTCATGAACCCTCACATCCGTGTGGGTCCCTCCTGAGCCCCTGCTTATGGCTAGGCCAGCCTAGGAGCTGGGGGCCTGAGGGTGGGTAGGTGGGGGGGAGGTCCAGGGGCCCTTCTCTGCTCCTCTTCCTCAAGCCTGAGACACTAAGATCCCAGGCCCAAAGCCAAGTCCACCAGAGTGGCTGCAGGCTAGGCCTGGGGTTCCTGCAGATCAAATATTTGTCTTGACCTTCTCCTCCTGGGTCTCCAGCTTTCCCCCTCCCTCCCCCAAAGGAGCTGACAGGTGGAAATAAATGACAGACTTTATTAAAACACCCGAAGCAGCCTTTTCCTTCCCCCTTCTCAGCCTGGGTCCCAAGCCTCAGTGGTTCTCTTCCCGGTACTCTATGGCCAGAAACTCCAGGGACAGGCGGTTGAAGAACATGGCTCCGTTGAGCACTGGGCAGAGGAGAGAGCCCCCATCAGCCTTGCCTGCCCCCTCCTTGCTGCATCTCAGGGTTCCAGAGCTCCCCCCTCCTGCTGCGTACACCCTACTCACTCAGGACGGTCAGGGAAAAGCATCGACGAAACTTGTCATGTGTCATCTCAGCGTAGAGTGACCCCATGGCGGCCCAGCAGATGCCAATCACCTGGGAGAACTGTAGGCCCCATCCCGTGGGAGAGTGGCCCCCTGACACAACAGGGGGACTTCCATCAGCCCCTGGGCCTCCCCTGACCAGCCCTCGAGCCCCTGCCCTGGCCTACCATCAGGACAACTGTGTAGCGGAAGCTCATGCGGTCATAGTGGTGGGTGATATAGAAGCTGTGCACGTCGCTGGCGAAGACGGTCAGGTGTATGAAGAAGAGCATCAGAGCAGCCATGGTGAGAATCATGCCTTGTGGGAAGAAGAGCACGGCCACGCGGTCCCGCCACCGCATCCTGGCGGCAGCACAGACTCAAGGCAGCTGGTACAGCTTGAGCAAGCGGACACAGCCCAGGAGGAGCAGCCCACCCCTCTGGTTCTGGAGCACACAGTCTGGAATAGCCGTAGGATTCTAGAATCAGGAGGACATAGAGAACAAGATTCTCGAGCACAGGCTGTTTCCAGCCAATACAGGAGTGTTTCATGGGTGGCCAGGGCAGCTCTGAACTGTGGAGGGGGGCTGGGCTAAAGGTACAGAGCAGCGGGGCCCTAGCGTGTTGAGGGAGGGACAGCGTACCTCACCAACCCAGCCCACACACTTTGTGCTCTTGGGCAAATCTTCTCACTAAGTCCTCAACAGTTCCACGCAGGAGGTAGCGTGGGCACATTCTGCAGATGAAGAACTGGGGCTCAGAAAAGCGAAGGGGGGACTTCCCTGGTGGCACAGTGGTTAAGAATCCGCCTGCCAATGCAGGGGACACAGGTTCGAGCCCTGGTCCAGGGAGATCCCGCATGCCATGGAACAACTAAGCCTGTGTGCCACAACTACTGAGCCTGCGAGCCACAGCTATTGAAGCCCGCATGCCTAGAGCCCATGCTCCACAACAAGAGAAGCCACCACAATGAGAAGCACACGCACCACAACGAAGAGTAGCCCCCGCTCTCCACAACTAGAGAAAGCCCCCGCGCACAGCAACGAACACCCAACACAGCCAAAAAAAAAAAAAAAAAAAAAGTGAAGGGGCACGTAGGTCCTCAGCAAGTCTTAGGCAGATGAGAGGTCAGGTGTAATCTCTCCTAAGGAGATCTCTCCAGTAGAACTGGAGGATGTAGCCAGGTAAGGGCAGGCCTGGGCTGGATCACAAACTCCAAGTATTTGTTCCAGCCCCTAATGGGGAGGAAGTAAGGGAAGGGACAACAGATTCTCCATAGCTGTCCCAGGACCTTCCCACATCCTCCCCAGGTGGGCCCCGGAGAGCAACTGGCTTTTCCATCTTCTCCCCAGATGTTCTTCCAACACATGATGCTGACCAGCTCTCCCCTCTGCTGCCTTCCAGCACTCAGCATCTTAACACTCATTGTCTCTACCATTCCAAGAGTCCCATGAGAAAGCTGGGACTGGTGGCACAAATCCTATTTTACACACAAGCCTGGGGCACAGAGAGGGATTGTCAGCTCAAGTTTTCGCAGCCAATGAGTGAGGGAATCAGTACTAAGACTAATATCCACTTCTACCCGAGGCTGTGGAATGGGCAGGGACAATTAGATGCCAAGAAAAAAACATTTCCTCTGTACGTGTGAGAGGTGAGAACTCCAGGACTGTCAACAAAATAAGTCAGAAAACTGGCCAGAAATGGTGTGGAGGGACATGCAAACTCCCAGGAACTAAAGTATTGTAGAAGAAGAGTTGATGTTGAACTTGGCCCGCCCCATTGCCTCCTGCCTGTCTGCCCCAGAAGTCAGGTCCCAGGTCAGGTCAAGACCGGAAGTCTCCTGCCTGGAAGCAGTAAGGTTCAATAAAGCCTGACACCACCATCCATTATTGCTGCCCAGTGTCATTAATCACAAGAGACCCTCAGACCCCCATCTTAACACATTGAAGGGGTGATGCCCGATGCCCAGCTGTGTTCACGACATTGAAACAATTGTTTGCACTTTAGTTCTCATTTGAATACAAACGAATGTTTTTATGTTAGGGCTTCTACCTCACTGTCATTAAAAAAAAAAAATTACCCCCAGGGGCTTCCCTGGTGGCGCAGTGGTTGAGAGTCTGCCTGCCGATGCAGGGGACACGGGTTCGTGCCCTGGTCCGGGAGGATCCCACATGCCGAGGAGCGGCTGGGCCAGTGAGCCATGGCCGCTGAGCCTGCGCGTCCGGAGCCTGTGCTCCGCAATGGGAGAGGCCACAACAGTGAGAGGCCCGCATAATGCAAAAAAAAAAAAAAAATTACCCCCATAGTGTATGAATATGTTCTTGTAAGAGATTTGCATCATACACAGGCACACAGAGGGGAATGTACCAGTCTCCCCCCTCCCCCCCCACACCTACGGAGGTAACCCCTTCAACAGTTCGGTGAGTGGGCATCTTTTGAGTTCCTTCTTTTTAAAAAAATTTTTTTTTAATTATTATTATTATTTATTTATTTTGCGGTACGCGTGCCTCTCACTGTTGTGGTCTCTCCCGTTGCGGAGCACAGGCTCCGGACGCGCAGGCCCAGTGGCCATGGCTCATGGGCCCTGCCGCTCCACTGCATGTGGGATCCTCCCGGACCGGGGCACGAACCCGTGTCCCCTGCATCGGCAGGCGGACTCTCAACCACTGCGCCACCAGGGAAGCCCTATTATTATTTTTTTTAATTTATTTGTTTTATTTATTTATTTTTGGCTGCATTGGATCTTCGTTGCTGAGCACGGGCTTTCTCTAGCTGCCGCGGGGGCTACTCGTTGCAGTGCGCAGGCTTCTCATTGTAGTGGCTTCTCTTGTTGTGGAGCATGGGCTCCAGGCACATGGGCTTCAGTAGTTGTGGCACGCGGGCTCTAGAGCGCAGGCTCAGTAGCTGTGGTGCACGGGCTTAGTTGCTCCGCGGCATGTGGGATCTTCCTGTACCAGGACTTGAACCCGTGTCCCCTGCATTGGCAGGCGGATTCTTAACCACTGTGCCACCAGGAAGCCCTGAGTCCCTTCTTGATGTAACTTCATACACCTACGTGTACATCTACATGCATAATTTAAAAAACAAAATCACACCATATGTACTGTCAAAGTATAATTTTCAGAAAGTTAAAAATATGATCTCTAAATAAAGAATAAACATGTAACTAAGATGTCTTAACTCATCGGTGAAGGGGTTCCCCCTCAGTAAGGTAGGAATGCATCTTGAGGAGCTGGATATGGATAGGCATTGAAAGAGGAATATTAGAACATGATTACTAGGTTAGATACAAAATTGGCTGGTGTCCTACAGGGCAAACAAGCCAAATTTTGAGGTTATTTTTCCATTGGATATAGATGTTTTGCATCTCTTTGGGACAATATCTAAATAGCAAGATCAAACAAATGTACACTCCTATAGGTAATTAAATAATCCTTGGGTGGGCTTGTGAAACAATGCCCCAGTATGATATTGGAAGGTCATGCTACCGTCTGTATTCCAAAGTTTGGATAATTTTTCTTAACAGTATTCTGCAACTTTTTTTTTGAAGTTTATAGATTTCTTGGAGTAGATCTACATCTTTCTACTCTTTTTAAAGACTATATTTATTCAGGCTGCGCTGGGGCTTAGTTGCGGTGGGATCTTCGTTGCAGCATGTTTGGTTTCGGCACGTGGGATCTTTAGTTGTGGCACGTGGACTTCTTAGTTGCGGCATGAGAACTCTTAGTTGCAGCAGGCATGTGGGATCTAGTTCCCTGACCAAGGATCGAACCCGGGCCCCCTGCATTGGGAGTGCAGAGTCCCACCCACTGGACCACCAGGGAAGCCCCTAAATCTTTATACTCTTTTCTTCATTTTTCTAAAGATTATAGCTTGATAAGCTTAAATCTTCATGTATATTTTTTATACAGTCTCTGAGTATCCCATAGAGTCAGGGGTCAGCAAACTTCTGTGAAAAACAAGATAGTAAATGTTACAGGTTTTGCCAGCCGTATGTCTCCGCTGCAATGACTCAACTCTGCTGTTGTAGTTAAAAGTAGGCATAGGGCTTCCCTGGTGGCGCAGTGGTTAAGAATCTGCCTGCCAATGCAGGGGACGTGTTTGAGCCCTGGTCTGGGAAGATCCCACATGCCGCGGAGCAACTACGCCCGTGTGCCACAACTACTGAGCATGTACTCTAGAGCCCGCAAGCTGCAACTACTGAGCCCGCGTGCCACAACTACTGGAGCCTGTGTGCCACAACTACTGGAGCCCGCGTGCCACAACTACTGAAGCCTGCATGCCTAGAGCCCGTGCTCCACAACAAGAGAAGCCACCGCAATGAGAAGCCCGCGCACCACAATGAAGAGTAGCCCCCGCTCGCCGTAACTAGAGAAAGCCCGCACGCAGCAACAAAGACCCAAGGCAGCCAAAAATAAATAAATTAAAAAACCAAAAGCAGGCATAGATAATATGTAAATGCATGGGCATGGATGTGTTCCCATGGACACTGAAATATGAATTTCATATGATTTTCACATCATGAAATGCCATTTTTTTTCAGCCATTTAAAAATGAAAAAAAAAAAGCTTACAGGCCATATGAAAACAGGTGGTGGGCTGTGTTTGGCTGGCAGGACCCCTGCCAAAGAATAAAGTGGTTTCCATTCCATCCCTGGCCCCCCCAGCCCATCATAAGTAATGTTTCAAGGACCACACTGACACAGTCTTTTTCTCCTTTTCATCCATTCAAACTCGGCGTGTCTCAGTTTGAATTGCAAGTCTTTCCCTATCTTCAGCTCTTCACCTGGGTGAACAGCTGTACCTTTGTCCCAATTGGAAACCTGAGAATTATCCTCAACATCTCCACCTAACCCCTCCGTCAGCACATCCCATCAGTCACTTAAGATGTGCCAGCTGTGTCTTCTAAGCAGCGTATAATAGGAGTTCTCAAGTTCAGATGCACCAGAACTACCTGACTTAAAAAAAGTAAGCTAGGTCTGAGGGGAGCCCAGTCTTTGCAACACGCCACAAGTAATTCTGAAGGCAATTCTGATGCACGTCAGAGGACCAGGCCTTGAGAAACACTGCACTAGAGGCACTGAGCAGCACTGTACATGCATTTAATCCTCACAGCCCCCTTGTAAAGTATGTACCCCAATATTAGGAATGGGGGAAACCGAGCTGCTACCTCCGTAACAAGGCAGTGGCAGGATGCCAGACATACCCTCTCTGGCTCCACGGCCCGCGCTCCGTCCACTGCATCTAGGGACATATTCCGCAGCCCTTGTCTGCGGGGGTGCAGGGTTGGAAGCCACGACTCGTCCTCCTTCTGGGAGGACAGCGACTCGACCAGTTCCACAAAATCCTTCCTGCGAAGCTGGGGTAACCCAGGGCTCTGGCGGAACCTCTTCGCTCGGGGAGAAAAGGTGCGGGGGAACTCCAGTCCCGAAGGACCCAGGGCTGCAGGGGGACGTTTCACCCGAAGGACTGCCTTGTTTCAACAACAACTTTATGGCTCCCGGAAGTACCTCCTCCCTATCCCCTGCCCAGCCTCACTCCTGTGGGCTGCACTTGGAGCCATGGCGGCGGCAGTCGCAGGACGTGGCCCGGGCTGTGGACCTGGGGACTCCCCAGAGGGGCCCGAGGCGGAGGCTCCGGAGCGTCGGCGGAAGGCGCACGGGATGCTGAAGCTTTACTACGGCCTCTCGGAGGTGGAGGCGGCGGGGCGCCCCGCGGGGCCGGACCCCTTGGACCCTACAGATCTCAATGGGGCGCACTTCGACCCGGAGGTGTATCTGGACAAGGTGTGTGTATCGGGAGGGGGAACAGGCCCCCGATATATTGCACCCCACATCACGCCTGCGACTTTGTTGCGGGGGCGGGGGGGCGGGTGGGGCGAGGGAAGAGGTGTTCATAAAAGCAGGATGACCCTGGGCCGGGCAATAGGGGCAGAGCTGGAAGATAAGGGGTCGTGGGCAGACTTGGACTGGCCTGAGATGGTGCGAAGTCTGAGGTCTCCTGGGCTGATGTTCTGACAGATCCGATATAGGGGGCGTGGCCCAGGCGCTGACAGGCATAGGACTGGGCCTTGGTTGCAGCTGAGTATTTCAAATGCCGACAAACCCCAAATAGGGTCTGACCTGGTAACTTCTGAGCTATGCCACTTATAGGTTCCTTGTCTGAGATTCCTGGCAGGGGTAGGATCAGGGTTTTCTTGCACCAAAAGCCTACCAGTTAGGGGCAAGGCTGGGGGACATGAGTGCCCCCTTGTCCTGGATACTAACCACCTAATTTCCTCCAGCTGCGAAGAGAGTGCCCACTGGCCCAGCTGATGGACAGTGAGACGGACATGGTGCGGCAGATCCGGGCTCTAGACAGCGACATGCAGACCCTGGTCTATGAGAACTACAACAAGTTCATCTCGGCCACAGGTGATTCCTACTGGGGCACACTCCTCACCGTCCCACATACCCCAGTTTCTCCTGTGTTGGGGAAACCAGCAGAGGATTTAGACAGAGCAGACCCAGATTCTAGTCCTGCCCTGGCACTAATGCACTCTCATCTTTCTCTCTCAGAGCTTTTGTGGTTTGATGACTATTGAGGTGATAACTGTTCTCAGAGGGTTGTTTTGAGGACCAAAGGGGAGAAAAGGACAAAATGAAATTTTAAAAAGAAATGAATTAAAAAAAAAAAAAGAAATGAATTTACCTGAAGCACTTAGAATCTCTGACACTAAGGACGCCTCAGTAATGGTTAGTTTCTCTCATTAGTAGTAGTTTTCTTCTCTGGTTCAGGTCTTTCTTGAGAATGGGCTTATCTCTCTTTCACTCTCTCTTTTTTTTCTTTCTTTTCTTCCTTTCTCTCTCCTTTCCTTCCTTCCTTCCCCTTTCCCCTTTTCCCTTTCTCTCTTTTTAAATGAAGCAGAGATAGAAAATGTATGACATTAAGGGACAAACATCATATAAAGGGTTTTTTTTCCCTTCTGTCCCCTTTATTCTCTATTCAAGATGGTACTAGACACTGTTCAGTATCATCCACACTAGCTTTTGTCCTGTGTTGGTGAAATGCACTGTTCAGATTTTTGGGACCCACATGTACTTAGTCCTAGAGGCAGATCCTGCAGGTCTACCTGCAGTCTATGGGAATGTCTGTCCTCTGAGTGAGATGAACAGAAGAATGGGGTGACCTGACTGTTGTTTTAAAAGGATCCCTCTGTCCACTTGTTGAGAGTGGACTATAGGGAGGCAAGGATGGCAGAGACACCCATTAGGAGGCTATTATAACGGTCCAGGCAAGATGCTGGTTGTATGGACCATGGTGGTAACCGTGGAAAAGTAGAATGGCTCAAGATTCTTAAAAATTTGTTAGTTGAGGGATCTGGAATTCAGAGAAGGCTGGAACTTGAGGTACATGGAACAAGATGGTCTCTCCTGGGGGGAGTGTACAGAGAGAAGAGGTCTGAGGACTGAAGCCTGGTGCATCCTAGCATTCAGAAGTCATGAAAAGAAGGAAAATCTCACAAATCTTCTTTCTCAAAGAAACAAACATTTGGGAAAGTTTGAGAACAACCCAGACCATGGCTGTCTTAGAAGATAAACGAAGAAGGCATTCCAAGAAATGGAATTGATAAGCTTGACCAGTACATTAGCTCATCAGTGGTGCAAGAGAGGGAAGAACTGCAGAAGCAAAGTCCTCAGGAAAGAGGGAGGGGATTGAGCAGTGCACATTGGAGAGGCTGGCCTTAACAGGAGGTCAAGAGCTCATCTACTGTAGCAGGAGGGAAAGCAGACTGTGGGCAGAGCCAGTCAGGTGGATAGGTGTGGTAGAGTTTAACTAGAGACCTTTCAGAACACATTAAGGAATTTTCCATTTATCTAAAGAGTACTTAGCTAATCAAAGTGTTTAGACAAATGAGTGATGTGATTTGTGCTTTGAAAAGATCCCTCTTGTCCCTGGCTACATTGAAATGAATAGATTGGAGAGGTGGCTGGAGTGAGGCCATTTCGGTAGTCCGAACCAGAGATTCTGGGAGCTAACACCAGGATGATAATGGGGGGGGGATGGACAGTGATGAGTGAATTGAGAAGTGTTAGGAGGCAACATCGACAGGACATGCTGTTGAGGAGCTTTGGGTGTACAGAATGACCCAAGTTTCAACTTGAACAGTGGATGGTGGATGTGGTGCCCAAGAAACTGCAAGAAGATCAGGTGTTGGAAAAGGAACATAATGAGCTAGGTTTGGTTTGGTTTTGTTTTTTTAAGGGGAGCAAGGCATGAGATAAACCTGGACGAGCCTGTGGGGCCAGATCATGAAGGCCTTTGTAGACAAAATAAGAAGGATTTTGGTCTTAATCATAAGAACTCTAGAGATCCATGTCAGGTAATCACAGCATCTCAGTATGGAAGGAAGCTTGAGGGGGTCTAGTCCAATCCATCTCTTCTTTCCTCAGAGTATCTCTAAGGAGTGGCCTTCTGACTCTTGCTAGAAGTGGGGAACCTTTACCTAGTGGTGAGAACTCATAACTCTTTGAAAGAACTTTGAGGCTAAGGGAGCTAGGTTTTGAGGTTTTGGAGCTGTGCATAAGGAGCTAACAAGAAGGCAGATGCATATGTGGCTCTGGAGCTCAGAAGAGAGATCTGAGCTAGAGGAATAAGCCTTGGAGGCAGCTGTGAAGAGGAGGAGAGTTTAAAGGGAAGTGTGGGCAGGGTTGGTCAAGAATGGGTTAGAGCCTGAGAAAAGGAGAGAGCCCAGGACAGAGCTTGGAGGAACACCTCCGTTTGATGGCCATGGGGACGAGGAGGGTGAGCCTGCGATGGAGACAGGAGTGGTCATAGAGGGAAAGTGGTGTCAGTTTGAATATACGTTAATTCAACTGATTCATTCATTTATTCAATCGCTTGTCAAATATTTGCCTGTGTGCCAAGTACTATTCTAGGCACCAGGGATATAGCAGTAAATAAGACAGTTTCTCAGCTGTCACAGAATGTACATTCTAGAGAAAGAGACAGATAATGAAGAAAGAAAATAAGATCAGTTCACTTCAACAAGAGCTCTGTAGAAAATGAAACAGGATAATATATTAGAGAGTGGGTGGTTGGGACTGATATAGAGAGAGTGGCAGAGAAAGGCTTTTCTAAAGAGGTCACAGTTAAGGTGAATGATAAAAAGTTGACGATGGGAGGATTTGGGGGCAGAGTGGGCCAGGCTGAGGAAACAACTTGTGCAAAGGCCCTGGAAACTCTACGACCAGAGCAGGGAGAGCAAGAGTGTGGGGGTGAAGGGAGCGGGGTCTGACTGCATAGGATATACAACAGGGGTGGTGAGGTTTTTCTTTTCTTTTCTTTTCTTTTTTTAGGTTTTCTGAAAGGACCAAAAAGTAAATATTTTAGGCTTTGTGGGCCATCTGGTTTCTATCACGACTACTTATCTCTGCCATTATCATGAAAGCAACTACAGACAGTATAAATGAATGAGCATGGCTGTATTCCAGCAAAACTCATTTACAAAAACAGCCCTGGCATCCAGAGTGACGTCAGCAAACATAGTGGAGTAAGTGCATTTGAAAATATCCCCTCCATGAAAGCAGCCCTGAACTGGCCAGAATGGTTAGAATAAGCTTTCTTAGACCTCTGGAAAGTAACCAGAGGTGTGCAGCAATCAGAGGAGCATTTATTCAAGAAAAAGAGCTGAATCATGGTAAAAATAATGAATCGTATGGTATTTTAGCTTATCTTAGCCCCACCATTTCCTCTCCAGCTTAGCAGTAGCCTTGAAAAATAGCCCATATTCCTAATACTAGAGGGAGCAGAACAAAGCTGGAGTTCTTTCAAAGCCTCATGCCCAAAGAATTGTCATTATTTAACCTGTCTGGTGGTTTCCTGAAACAGTCCACCCCATAGGTTTGTCTTGACCTGGAGGTCACCCAGTGCTAAAAGTCTCTCACCAGGGCTTCCCTGGAGGCACAATGGTTGAGAGTCCGCCTGCCGATGCAGGGGACATGGGTTTGTGCCCCGGTCCGGGAAGATCCCACATGCCGCAGAGCGGCTACGCCCGTGAGCCATGGCCGCTGAGCCTGTGCGTCGGAGCCTGTGCTCTGCAATGGGAGAGGCCACAACAGTGAGAGGCCCACGTACCGCCAAAAAAAAAAAGAAGTCTCTCACCAGAGTTGTTTGTCAAAAACAATTACAGGCAAATGGTGTGTCTGTCTGAAGTGACAGATAACACTTGGGCAAACAATAGTACTAACCCAAAAGCTTAAAAGGAAAAGCTGAGGAATGAGATGTACCTAGGGGCTTTGACAAGCTCTGACACATTATTAGGTATCTTGAAGTCCACAAATGTGTACGGTAGTACACATACTTAAGAAAGACCTGAGAGACTTCCCTGGTGGTGCAGTGGTTAAGAATCTGCCTGCCAATGCAGGAAACACAGGTTTGAGCCCTGATCCAGGAAGATCCCACATGCCACAGAGCAACTAAGCCTGTGTGCCACAACTACTGAGCCTGTGCTCTAGAGCCCATGAGCCACAACTACTGAGCCCGCGTGCCACCACTACTGAAGCCCATATGCCTAGAGCCCATGCTCCCAACGAGAAAAGCCACCACAATGAGAAACCTGTGTACCACAACGAAGAGTAGCCCCCGCTCGCCACAACCAGAGAAAAGCCCGCATACAGCAACGAAGACCCAACGCAGCCAAAAATAAAATAAAATTAATTAATTAAATTAAAAAATCCACTTGCCAGTGCAGGGGACACGGGTTCGAGCCTTGATCTGGGAAGATCCCACATGCCGCAGAGCAGCTAAGCCCGTGTGCCACAACTACTGAGCCTGTGCTCTAGAGCCTGCGAGCCACAGCTACTGAGCCCGCGCACCCTGGAGCCTGTGCTCAGCAACAAAGAGAAGCCACCGCAATGAGAAGCCCGCGCACCACAACAAAGAGTAGCGCCCGCTCACTGCAACTAGAGAAAGCCTGTGCGCAGCAATGAAGACCCAGCACAGCCAAAAATAATAAATAAATTAAATAAATGTATTTTTTAAAAAAAAAGGAAAGAAAGAAAGACCTGAGAACGTCCTAAGCTCTCACTTCTGGCTTACTTCAGGCTCAGTGCAAGCAGGAAGTGAAGGTTAAGGGAGAGTTGTAACCCTCCTGGCTGAGTGTTTAAGGTATGCCCCAACACACACACACACACACACACACACACACACACACACAGCGCCTCAGTAAATACTAGGAGATTTATTAGTACTAGATATTTAAGGAGATCCTTGTCCAGTCATTAGCTAATCACTAAGCTAACCAAGTAAAGGTTTCAGTGGCTATACACAGCAAAGAATACAAACTTTACAGAGTTGGTTCAGAAACGAATTAGTACAGGTTTAGTAACTCTGAAAAATAATTAGACAAACAATAGCAACAAGCAGCAACAACAAACCCTGGGGAGGAGAGAGGATCTGATTTCTAGAGTTGCCATGTTATATCAATATTATCTAACATGTCTGTTTTTTCAATAAAAATTTATGAGGTGTGCAAATAAAGTAGAAAATCGGACCCATACACAAGAAAAAGCAGTAGAAACTGTCCCTGAAGAAGCCCAGAAGTTGAATTTACTACGTAAAGATTTAAATCCACTATTTTAAATATGTTCAGAGACCTACAGGAAGCTGTATCTAAAGAACTAAAGGAAGGCATAAGAATGTTTCACCAAATACAGAATATCAAAGAGAAGAAATTATTTAACAAAAGAACCAACTAGAAATGATGAAGTACCACAATGAAAATGAAAAATTCACTAGAGGGTCTCTATAACAGATTTGAACAAGCAGAGAAAGAATCAGCAAACTTCAAGATAGGTCAGTTGAAATTATTCAATATGAGGAATAGAAAGAAAAAAGGATGAAGAAAATTGAGCAGAGCCTTAGAGACTTGTGAGACACCAAGTGTATCCACATATGCATAATGGGAAGAGTGAGAGGAGAGAGAAAGTAGCAGAGGAATGTATGAAGAAATAATGGCCCAAACCTACCCAAATTTACTGAAAAACATTAATCTACACATCCAGGAAGCACAACAAACTCCAAGTGAGATAAATGCAGGGAGATTCACACCTAGGCATATCACAGTGAAACTGCTAAAAAAAAAAAAAAGAGAGAGAGAGAAACTTGAAAGCATCAAGAGAAAAGTGACTCATCACATACAAGTGATACTCAATAAGATTAACAGCTGATTTCTGGTCAGAAACCATGGAGGTCAGAAGGCAGTGGATTCACATTTCAAAGTGCTGAATGAAAAAAATGTCAACAAAGAATTATATACCCAGTAAAAATATCCTGTAAAAAAGAAAGAGAGGGACTTCCTTGGTGGCACAGTGGATAAGACTCCACGCTCCCAATGCAGGGGGCCCGGGTTCGATCCCTGGTCAGGGAACTAGATCCCACATGCATGCCGCAACTAAGTTTGCATGCCACAACTAAGGAGCTCACGTGCCTCAACAAAGGAGCTGGTGAGCCTCAACTAAAGGAGCCCTGGAACCGCAACTAAGGAGCCCACCTGCCGCAACTAAGGAGCCCACATGCTGCAACTAAGACCTGGTGCAACTAACTAACAATAAATAAATATTTTTTTAAAAAAGAAAGAAATTAAGACATTCGCAGATAAGTAAAAACTGAGAGAGTTCATTATTAGCAGATCTTTACAAGTAAAACTAATTTATTAATAGTTATATATAATAGCAAGTTTAACTGGTTAATACTAGGCAATATTTATTGAGTGTTTAATATAAAACTACACTGATTGAACTGCTTACATATATTAATTAATTTAATTCTTACACATCTATGAAGTAGTTAACTATATCTCCATTTTACAGATAGGGAAACTGAGGTAATGAGATGCTAAATAACTTGGTCTAAATTTTATAGATAAGACATAATGTTTAATGCCTTGTTTCAAACACAAAACAAGTCCAAAAATAACTTTAAAAAATCAGATATTTTTGTTCTAGTACCTGTAGTAGCTTTTGAAGGAACTGCATTTCTATAAAAGACAAACATTGTGCATAATAAGTAAATCCCTAAATGAATAAGTTTTATGTTAGACTATTGTTTAACAAGTGAAAAATAAAATCATGACAATCAGAGAGTAGACAAATAGACTAAAACAAAATACTGCCATAAAGGAGAAATAGTAATTCAAGAAAATCTAGTAACCTGGGACCACTTGGTGTAGGAACCAACAGCTCTGTCAACATCTGCAGCACTGGCAAATCATTATCTTTGCAAAAAGTTTATCAAGTTTATCCAGAGTCAAGAAAACAGTCTAAAGTACATCCACACTATTATGTTTAAGAAAATAGAGGCAAGGTTTATATATTCAAAACATATTTAATGAAAACCCCTGCCACTCACTTCCTACAGGGGAAAAAAATCCTTAGTATTTGTGTGAGTGTCCTATGATTGCTATAACAAACTGTCACAATTTTGGTGGCTTAAAATAACAGAAATTTTAAGAAAATAACAGAAATTATGGTCTCATAGTTCTGGAGGCCAGAAGCTCAAAAGCAAGTTGTCAGCAGGGCTGCACTCCCTTCAAAGGCTCTAGGGGAGAAGCTCTTATGCCTCTTCCAGGTTCTGGTTGACTTAAAACATTTCTTGCAGTGCACCACTCTAACCTCTGCCTCTGTCTGCACATGGCCTTCTCCTGTGTCTGTGTCTTTATTTCTTTAATGTCAGGTGGCAGCGAGGTGGCTAGATGATAGGTCAGATTTTTGCCCTCTAGTCCCATTAGTTGTGGCTGGGAATGAAGAGGTGGCAGTCGATGACTTTATGGTATAAAACCTTTCTATTGCAAGAGAGAGACTTGTGGATCAGGAATTGGAATATGGCCAGGGCAGGTAACAGTGCTTTGACACCCGCTAGTATTGGAGGGTCTCCTGCTAAGGTGGGGGCCGGCTTTGGCTCACTGTAGGGACAAGGACACTGGCAGTGGCAGTTCTTACTGGCGTGAGCCCTCGTGAAGGCTGCCGTTTTCTCACCAATATCTGGCCCCACGTAACAACCTGTAGGCTTCTGTAAATTGAATAGAATTGAGTCCAGAAATAAACCTGTACATCTGTGGTCAGTTAATTTTTTTATAAGGATGCCACAGTTACTCAACAGGGAGAATAGGTTTTTCAACACATGGTTGGGATACCTGGATAGCGATATCAAAAGATTGAAATTGGATCCCTACCTCACACGCTATACAAAAATTGACTCAAAATGGATCATAGACGTAAATATAACAGCTAAAACTAAACACTCTTAGAAGAAAACATGGGTGTAAGTCTTCATGTCCTTGGATTAGATAAGAGTTTGTTAGATATGACACTGTGATTTGTGATTTATAATAAGAAATATACATTTGGTCTTTGTGCACCATCCCTGGAATAGCTCCTAACCCCTTGTAATTTCCTATATAAGAGCCTTGTTAACAATATTTAGTTTTGTTCCCAGTTCCTGAAATAGCTCTAGTGAAATAAAGTGACATGGATGTCTTTTGGTATTTATATAACAAGCCCTTTTCAACCACACCTGAGTTTATGTTAATGAGGTGATATTTGGAAAACTCCTAGATAACCCGCGGATGGGGGGGCAGGTTGCCAGCAGAACCAACCATGTGATTAGAGGGTTGGAACTTTCAGCCCCACCCCCCAGGCCTCCAGGAAGGGGAGAGGGGCTGGGGATTGAATTCAGTCACCAATGGCTCATGGTTTAATCAGTTATGTCTATGTAGTGAAGTCTCCATAAGCACCCAAAAGGATGGGTTGGTGAACCATGTGGAGGTGTTGGGAAAGTAGCATGGCCAGAGAGGAAATGGAAACTCTATACCCCTTCCCACATACCTTGCCCTATACATCTCTCCCATCTAGCTGTTCCTGAGTTGTTTCCTTTTGTAGTAAAACAGTAATCTAGTAAGTAAACTGTTTTCCTGAGTTTGCTGAGCTGCTCTAACAAATTAATTGAACCTGAGGAGGGGGTCATGGGAACCTCCAATTTAGAGCCAATCAGTCAGAATCATAGCTGACAACCTGGACTTGTGATTGAAATCTAAAGTGAGAGAGGATAGTTTTGTGGGACTGAGTCTTTAACCTATGAGATCTGACACTAACTCCCGGTAGATGGTGTCAGAATTGTTAAATCATAGGATGCCCAGCTGATGTCACAGAATTGCTTGATGAGTGGAAAACCCACACATCTGGTGTCAGGTGTGAAGTAGTGTTGAGAGTAGAGACACACAGGAGTGGGTTTTTACTTTATAGACAGCAAAAGCACAAGTAATCAAAGGAAAAAAATTGGATAAATTGAACTTAATCAAAATTTAAATCTTGTGCTTCAGAGGACACTATAGAGAAAGTGAAAGGACAGCTCACAGAATGGGAGAAAATATTTGCAAATCATATAGCTAATAAGGGTCTAATATTCCAGAATATGTAAAGAACTTTGATTAAGTCAGCACTAAAAAGACAACCCTGTTTAAAAATGGGCAGGGGCTTCCCTGGTGGCGTAGTTGTTAAGAGTCTGCCTGCCAGTGCAGAGGACATGGGTTCGAGCACTGGTCCAGGGAGATCCCACATGCTGCGGAGCAACTAAGCCTGTGCACCACAACTACTGAGCCTGTGCTCTAGAGCCCGCGAGTCACAACTACTGAGCCCACATGCTACAACTACTGAAGCCCACACGCCCAGAGCCTGTGCTTCGCAACAAGAGAAGCCACCGCAGTGAGAAGCCCGTGCACCACAACGAAGAGTAGTCCCCACTCACCGCAACTAGAGAAAGCCTGCACTCAGCAATGAAGACTCAATGCAGCCGAAAATAAATTTTTTTTTAAATGGGCAAAAGATTTGAATAGACATTTCTCCAAAGAAGATATACAAATGACCAACGAGCACATGTAGAGGTGCTCAACATCACTGGTTATTAGGGAAATGCAAATCAAAACCACAATGAGATAACCACTGCACACCCACTAGGTTTTCCAGAAAACGGAATAAAACAAATGTTGGTGAAGATATGGAGGATTTGGAACCCTCTGCATTCCTGGTGGGAATGCAAAATGGTGTACCCGAAAACAGTTTGGCCATTCTTCAAAAGGCTAAGCATGGAGTTATCGTGAGGCCCAGCAGTTCCACTCCTAGGAATATACCGAAGAGAATTGAAAACATATGTTTACAAAAACATATACACAGTTGTTCATAGCAGCGTTATTCATGACAGCCAAAAAGTGAAAGCAGCCCAAATGGCCACCAAGTGATGAATGGAAAACAGGTGTGGTCTGTTCCATACAATGAAATATTATTCTGCCATAAAAAAGTATGATGTACTAATACACGCTACAACTTAGATGAGCCTCGAAAACATGCTAAGTGAAAGAAGCCAGACACAAAAGGCCACATACTGTATGTAATTCCATTTATTTTATTTTTTTGGTATTATTATTTATTTATTTTTGACTTCGTCGGGTCTTAGTTGTGGCACGCGGGATTTTTGTTGAGGTGTGCACGATTTTTCGTTATGGCGTGGGGGCTCTTCCTTATGGTGCGTGGACTTCTCTCTAGTTGTGGTGTGCGAGTTTTCTCTAGTTGTGGCGCACAGGCTCCAGGGCGCGTGGGCTCTGTAGTTTGTGGCACGTGGGCTTAGTTGCCCCATGGCATGTGGGATCTTAGTTCCCTGACCAGGGATCGAATCCACCTCCCCTGCATTGTAAGGCAGATCCTTTACCACTGGACCACCAGGGAACTCCCTAATTCCACTTATTTTAAATGTACAGAATAGGCAAATCCATGGAGACAGAAAATAGAGGAATGGTTGCCAGGGACGGAGGTGAGAGTGAAATAGGGAGTGACTGCTAAGGGATACAAGGTTTCTTTCTGGGGTGATGAAATAAAGAATTGGATAGTAATGTTGGTTGTGCAATCTTGTGCATATAATAAATATACTAAGAACCACTGAATTTTATGCTATGTCCATTATAGCCCAGTTGAAAATCAAAAAGCCAAACCGCTATCAAGCCAGGTTTGACCCGCAGGGTATATAGTTTGCCAACCTTTGGCCTAGACACTGCATTTGTTTATGTAATAATGCATTTATCTGTTCCAAAATTGGAAAGGTCCCAAAGGTTGTATAGTGAAAAGCCTCTTCCCATTCCTTTCCCCAGGTAAAGACAAAACAATCTTTAATGGTAAACTTTACTGAAGAGTAACAGAAAAGTGCACAGGTCATAGTGGCCAGCTCCTGGAATTTCACAAATGGAACGCCTCTGTGTAGTCAGCACCCCGGTCAATCAACAGCATGACCAACAAGGCCCCCTCCAGCCTCCTACCAGTTACCACCCACTCTCCTCCCAAGGAGAGTTTGCTCTAGTTGCAAAGTACTTATCTTAGCAAGCCTGAAAGAGTTCGGGGATGTACAGTGTAGTCTTTATTACTCAGTGGTGTGGATGGTTTTTTGTTTTGCCGTGGTGCAGCTTTTATTTCCATTTAAATGGCTCTGTGGTGTGCATTCAACAGCAATGCCACCAGTACTAGGTTTTCTTTTATTCTGTTTTAATGACAACTTAGTTTTGGATTTTTTTTTCCCTTTGAAAGTCAGATTCAAGTTTCCTTTCTAATGTAGTACCTAAATGTCATGGTCCCAAACACCCACTCCAAAATGAATCGGCTCCTCTGATGGTAGCATTTGACAGCCCTGGAAGGAGGTTGTGTCATAGGTTAAATGGTTTGTAAGCAAAAACAAGAATTCACTGGGGGAAGACGAAACGCCTCATGAACTTCCAAGCCTCTTCATGATCGTCAGCCCGTGAGCCTTCTGGTACCTGAGCTTCCATCTTTTGCCTTTGCTCTGGTTTTATTCAGTTGTTTTTTTTGTTTTGTTTTTTTGGCTGCATTGGGTCTTCGTTGCTGCGCCTGGGCTTTCTCTAGTTGGCCGCAAGTAGGGGCTACTCTTCGTTGAGGTGTCCGGGCTTCTCATTGCGGTGCCTTCTCTTGCTGTGGAGCATGGGCTGTAGGCGCATGGGCTTCAGTAGTTGTGGCTTGAGAGCTCTTGAGCACAGGCTCAGTAGTTGTGGTGCACGGGCTTAGTTGCTCCAAGGCATGTGGGATCTTCCTGGACCAGGGATCGAACCTGTGTTCCCTGCGTTGGCAGGCAGATTCTTAACCACTGCGCCACGAGGAAAGTCCCTTTTATTCAGTTTTTAACTGCACGGCACTGTCTGTGCTATGTCCATTAATTCATTATTTGTGAATTGGCAACAGTCACCATTTTCCAAAAAAATATAAGTAACTCCAACCAGTAGCCCCAAAGAGTAGTACAGATGTTTCATATTATGGGACTTTATTTTTTTAGTTACCTTCCTCTCTGTGGAATCTAAGAAGGGTGAATGGTCTTGTCCCACAGACTGTGTTGCTAACATGAGAAGTTCATTTTGTGATTCTTGGTCTACCTCTTCGTGTAACTTTTTAAAAAATCTCTTAATTGTTCTGTAGGTGTTAGCTCTGTGAGTTCTTGTGCATTTTTTTTGTTTGATTTTTTCCAGCTATTTTTTCCCTGCATATTTTGTGTCTGTCTGTTCCTTTTTATTGTAATTGTCATTGATGTTTTTCTCCTCACTTTGCCCAAGTTGGGTTGCTGCCCCAATCCTGCTCAGAGAACATTCCTACAGTCCAGGAGCCACACACAGGCCAGGTGTGGGTGTGCGAAGGCTCACAAGTGACTGCTGTTAGATATTGCCTATTCTTTTCCGTAGAAAATGACCTGTTTGCACAACCACCAGCAAATGGGAGAACAGCTCTTTCCATGCACCCTGGCCAACACTAAGTTACTAAAATTTTCAGTCTTTGACAATCTGAAAAGTAGTATCTCTGTAGTTTTTTTAATAAGATTATTTATTTACATATTTATTTATTTGGTTGCACCAGGTCTTAGTTGCTGCACGTGGGCTCCTTAGTTGCGGCAGGCAGTCTCCTTAGTTGCAGCTCATCAGCTCCTTAGTTGCGGCACATGGGCTTCTTAGTTGTGGCATGTGAACTCTTAGTTGCGGCATGCATGTGGGATCTAGTTCCCTGATCAGGAATCGAACCTGGGTCCCTTGCATTGGGAGCGCAGAGCCTTATCCACTGTGCCACCAGGGAAGTCCCTCTGTGTAGTTTTAATTTAATTTCTCTTGTGAGGTTGAACATTCTTTGTATGCTTAAGAGCTGTTTGATATCCTTGTCTGTGATGTCCTTTTCCTATTTTTCTGTAGAGTTGTTCTTTTCTTCTTTTTATTTTTGGCCATGCTGGGCAGTTTGCGGGATCTTATTTCCCCACCTAGGGGTTGAACCCAGGCCCTAGCTGTGAAAGTGCCAAGTCCTGACCACTAGACCTCCAAGGAACTCCTGAGTTGTTCTTTTTCGTAATGATTTGTAAGAGTTCTTCACATATTAGGGAAAAGTAGCCCTGTATGGTATGATTTGCAGTTCTTTTAAAGTTCGTTTTGATTTAGCTCATGGTGGTTTTTGTTGATCAAACAATTTTATTAATCTCTTCTTTGATAACTTCTGAGTTTGAGGTGTTTCTAAGCAAGACCTTTTCCATTCCTAATATTATTTTAAAATTCTCCCTGACTTTCTTCATGTACTTTTGTGATTACATTTTAAAATCACATTTAAACTTTGATCCCTCTGCTCTGTGTGTATATATAAGGTGTGAGGTCTGAGTCCAACTATATATATATATATATATATACATACATATATATATATTTTTTTTTTTTTTTTTTTTTGCGGTACGCAGGCCTCTCACTGTTGTGGCCTCTCCTGTTGCGGAACACAGGCTCCGGACGCGCAGGCCCAGCGGCCATGGCTCACGGGCCCAGCCGCTCCGCGGCATGTGGGATCCTCCCGGACTGGGGCACGAACCTGTGTCCCCTGCATCAGCAGGTGGACTCTCAACCACTGCACCACCAGGGAAGCCCCCAACTATATTTTTATTTTAAATGGCTTTCCAGTTGTCCCAACACTATTTAATAATTCATCTTTTCCCCACTGACTTGAAATGTTACCTTTATCATAATAGTAAATTTCTTTATGTTTCTAGATTTTTGAAAAACCTTCTGTTTTGTTCAATTTATCTCTAATTGTCCATGTACCAGTGCCACACACTTTAAGTTACTGTAGCTATAAAACTGCACGTTTTAAATTCTAGTAAGGCTAGTTCCTTCTTACTCTTTTTCACTTCCAAATTTTAGTTCCCCCTTCTTATTTTTCCACCTGTTCATCAAATTATACTTTTTAAAAAAAAGGAGGGGGGGTCTCTTAAAATTTTACTGATCAGGTTAAATTTCTAGGGAGAATCAACATCTTAGGTTTTGGGGCTTCCTGTCCAAGAATGTGGTATGTCTTCACACTTCTTCAGGCCTTCTAGTATGTTCCTCAGCTTATAAAGGTTTCTTTATGTAAATGTTGAACATTTCTTAAATTTATTTCTAGATATTTTGATCTTTTAAAATTGCTATTTAAAATGGGTCATTTTCTACTGTATCTTCTTATTACTATGTGTGAATGTTGTTGCTTAATTCTGTAGGTTTTTTATATTAATTTCATGTTCAGTCACCTTACTAATCTCTTATTGTTTGTAGTAGTATTTTCAGTGATTTGTTTTTTAGAGTTTTCAATTTATGCAATTATATCATCTGCAAATAGTGATAATTTTACCTCCTTTACAATTTTTGTATCTCTGTAATATATTACCTGAGTCTAATTGTGTTGGCTAGTACCCCAGAACAATGTCAGACAGCGGTGGTGATCATGAACCTCCTTGCCATGTTTCTGATCTTAATGGAAATTGCTTCTAGCATTGCCTCATTAAACATGATGCTGGTGTTTGGAGGTTAGGGAAATATTCAGCTGTTCATATTTTATTGAGAGTTTTTTTTTTAAAATCAAGAATAGCCGTTGAATCGTCTTTCTTTCATCTCTTAATATGGTGAATTATTATCGAGATCCTCTCATATTGAGCCGTCCTTGCATTCCTGAAATAAAAACCATTTGGACATATTTGTCAATTATTCTTTTAATACATTGCTGGATTCTGTTTGTTAATTTATATGTGTATCTCCATTTATTTAATTAATTTAATGTACCTATGCATCTCAGTTCATAAGATATGAATGTGTCACTTTCATTTTTGAGCTATTTTTGTCACATTTTTGTATCAGTGTTATGTTTCTTCCACAAAGTTAATGTGAACGCTTTTCTAATTTTCTCTGCTTGAGTACTTCTTACACAGAGCTTTGGAATGAGCTGTCCTTCAGAGCTATGGCAGCACCCCCATGACATCCTCTGGCACCTTTGTGTAGGGGGGAAGGAGAATCTTTCTTTTTTTATTTTTTAATTTTTAAATTTTTGGCTGCATTGGGTCTTCATTGCTGCACGCGGGCTTTCTCTAGTTGTGGTGAGCGGGGGCTACTCTGTTGCGGTGCACAGGCTTCTCATTGCGGTGGCTTCTCTTGTTGCAGAGCATGGGCTCTACGCGTGCGGGCTTCAGTAGTTGCAGCATGTGGCCGCAGTAGTTGTGGCTCGCGGTTCTAGAGCACAGGCTCAGTAGTTGTGGCGCACAGGCTTAGTTGCTCCATGGCATCTGGGATCTTTCCAGACCAGGGCTCGAACCCGTTTCCCCTGCATTGGCAGGCAGATTCTTAACCACTGCGCCACTAGGGAAGTCCTGGAGAATCTTTCTTTGACAACATTCTCAGTTCTCTCTGTTCATGTATTCTTGCTCTTCTGGAATCCATTTAGGTAAATTCTGGTTTTTTGTGGCAAATTATCCATTTCATCTAGGTTTTCAATTTCTTTACACAGAATTGAGCTAAGTTGTATCTTGTGATTTTTTAAATATCTGTGTATTTGTGATTGTTTCTCCCCTTATTTCTTATTTTGTGTATATTTTTTTCCCCATTTAAAGATTAGGGTAGCTCACATTTTATGTATTTTGTTTTTCATTTTTTTTCAGTGACCCTGACCTTTGATCTATTTATTAGTTCTCCCATTTAAAAAAATAAATTAATTTCTGCTTTTAGCTTTATTAATTCCTGCTTTCTTTTTTATTTTTCTGCTTTCTTTTCTGGTTTCTTTTGTAGTGCTTTTTCTAACTTCTTGAGTTGAATGTTTATTCTAATTAGTACTATTTAGGACTGATTTCCTGTGAACATTGCTTCAGCTATATCCTATAGGTTCTTATAGTGTTTTGATTGTTGTTATTTTTTATATATACAGAAATTTCAGCTTTGATTTCCTTTTTGATCCAGTAGTTGATAATAATGAGGTTTTCTCTAAATAATGGGATCTCTTTATTTTCTAGTTTTGTTATTAATCTCTAATTTCATTGCATTGTGATCAGGGAATGCTTTCTGTACCATTTAGTTTCTTTTCTTTAAATTTATTGAGATTTTTTTGTATGACCTAATATGTGGTAAGGTTTTGGTGTATTTTATGGAATCTTGAAAAGAATAAAAATCAAATAGGTCTTCCATATTAATGATATTATTTAGGACTTCTGTAGCTTCATTTGGTTTTTATCCTTTTGGTCTGTCACGGATTGACAGAAGTGGATTAAAGTCTCCTATAATAGATATGTTTCTGCTTCATCCTCATTGCTTTCATTTATGCATATTGATGGTGAGTTCCAGAGTGGAATTAGGGAAATTAGTTGGGAAATGTTAGTAGTAGTTGGACAAGAGATGATGGTGGCTTGGAAAGAAAATGTTGGAGGTAAACCTTATGCAACTTGCCAATGGACTGAGTGTAAGGTAAAGGAGAGATAAGAATCAAAGATGACTCTTAAGAAATGGGCAGGAGGGCTTCCCTGGTGGCACAGTGGTTAAGAATCCGCCTGCCAATGCAGGGACACGGGTTCAAGCCCTAGTCCGGGAAGATCCCACATGCCACGGAGCAACTAAGCCCACAAGCCACAACTACTGAGCCTGAGCTCTAGAGCCTGTGAGCCACAACTACTGAGCCCGTGTGCCACAACTACTGAAGCCCGCATGCCTGGAGCCTGTGCTTCACAACAAGAGAAGCCACTGCAATGAGAGGCCTGCGCACTGCAACCAAGAGTGACCCCCGCTCGCCGCAACTAGAGAAAAGCCCACGTGCAGCAACGAAGACCCAACCCAATGCAGCCAAAAATAAATAAATAAAATTAATTAATTTAAAAAAATAAGTAAAGAAATAAATGAACAGGAGCCAAAATGGAAAAGGTTAGTGGAGGAACAGGTTTGGGGAAAGTCAAGAATTCTGTTTTGCGTATGGACACCAAGGCGGGAAGGTGGTGGGGAGGGGTGGTGGTGGGATGAACTGGGAGATTGTGATTGACATGTATACACTAATATGTATAAAATAGATAACTAATAAGAACCTGCTGTATAAAAATAAATAAAATTCAAAAAATTTTTTAAAATTCTGTTTTCAACATATCATATTTGAGGTGCCTGTTTGCCATCCACATCAGGATATTAAGTAAGTTGCTAGGCAGGGCTTTGATCGGGACTGGAGGCAGAAATGTCCAAGTCATCACAGCCGTGGGACAGGATGAGACTCCCTCAGGGATCTGTTCACTCTGCAGGTTTGGAAGGAGTTGATGTTTGCTTGTATTTTCTCTGTGAAGTGTGAATCAAGGTCACCATTTGAGAGTTGGGGGCATGTACTGGCGTTTTGAGAACTGAGGACAAAATGTTGTTTTGGAAAATGGAAACACAAGACTCACTAGAAGGTTTGGAAGGACAGCTGACCAGTGTGCAGTGCTGCTTTGGGACTTAAAGTCCTAACTTGAAAGGGAGGCCAGTTGGTATGATGTTGTGGCTCATTTTCAGCTGTCATTCTTAGGGAGTGGGTTGGTAATTGGGCTTAACCTGTGGTAGGGTTCTGCCGACAAATAACGGGGGCCAGGGGGCAAGAGATGCAAGGGGGCTTGCAAATGGGTGCTGATGCTCGTGGAGGACCACAGATTCTAAGAGGAGTGAGGAAGGAAGTGCAGCCATGAGAGGTATTACAAACAGTGACCAAGCGGTAGGGCCGCTGGGTCTGGAGTTACTGAAAAGGCCAAAGGATTGTTAGGGCGGGGTCAACAGGGTGAATGACCAGAATTACGAAGGTTGTGAGGCTTGAAGCTAAGGTTTTAGAGGACGCAGCTCTTAGCAAGGGCAGGGAGAGTGGCACAGAAGGCAGATGCAAGAATGGATGGAGTTGAGGAGGTCAGCAGATGGAGAGTCAAGAATGTCCAAAGGCTCATCCTTGTGTATGTTGATGTCCACGAGGAGGTGTGGCCGTGATCTGGAACTGAGGGGCGTGGCAAAGAGGACAGTAGGGATGGCAACAAGAAGGGGTGTAGTTTGATGTCATGGTCTTCAAAGAAGCTGGGGTCTCAAAGGGAGGAGGAGTAGAAGCTATCTAGAAGTGTTAAGGGGCCAGGCCCTGAGGCATCTGGGTTGAAAGGAAGAACAGCCCCCTTAGGCAGGTTTCTGTCAGGACCAAAGGGAAAGAACCTTTCAGGGAAGGTCAACCATGTTCTAGAAGGCAGAGTGAAAGGGTTAGGGAATTCTGGGAAAGAGGTAAGACTGAACAAGTATTTACTGTCTGTCCCATGGCAGGCAGGGTGCTGGGCATGGAGGATGCCCTTGGGAACGAGCAGACAGGTCCCTGCCAAGTGCCCTGGGCCCTCCTTTGGATCTGGGCATCTTCTGAGATCAAGGACTGCGGCTTCATGGGCATCTCCCCACTGCACTGGGACTAGGGGCACACACGGGGTGTTCAGAAAACGTCTGCTGCACTGACATAATGACACCTCACCCCCATTTATAGTGACCAAGCACCACTGCAGTCCTTTTCAAGCACCTAATCCTCAATGTGACCCTCGAGGAGTGAGCTCAGGCGCGTTTGGGAAGGGGGCGGGTGTGTGTGAGGGCATTTGGACTACCTCTCAAGCTGAGTGTTCTGCCTGTGCCCCTAGTCATCTGCCTTTCCCCCTCTTGCGCCCTTGTCCTCCTAGACACTATCCGGAAGATGAAGAACGATTTCCGGAAAATGGAGGATGAGATGGACCGGTTGGCCACCAACATGGCAGTGATCACGGACTTCAGCGCGCGCATCAGCACCACGCTGCAGGACCGCCACGAGCGCATCACCAAGCTGGCAGGTGCGGCCCGCCCCAGAGCTGGTGCTAAAGCGGGCCACCCCCAGGGAGTTGGGGCTAACACCACCTCCCCCTGTCCCCCAGGGGTCCACGCGCTGCTACGAAAGCTGCAGTTCCTCTTCGAGCTGCCCTCGCGCCTCACCAAGTGCGTGGAGCTGGGCGCCTACGGGCAGGCGGTGCGCTACCAAGGCCGCGCGCGGGCCGTGCTGCAGCAGTACCAGCACCTGCCCTCGTTCCGCGCCATCCAGGACGACTGCCAGGTCATCACGGCCCGCCTGGCCCAGCAGCTACGGCAGCGCTTCAGGTGTGGGCTCTGGGCCCTCATGCCACACCCGCTGGTCTCCTGGGTCTGCCCCCGCCCCGAATTCTGTCTTCTTGCCCTTCATCTCCCTCCCCCTTCCCGCAGGGAGGGTGGCTCTGGCGCCCCTGAGCAAGCCGAGTGCGTGGAGCTGCTGCTGGCGCTGGGCGAGCCTGCGGAGGAGCTGTGCGAGGAGTTCCTGGCTCACGGCCGAGCACGGCTGGAGGAGGAGCTAAGGAGCCTGGAGGCGGAGCTGGGGCCCTCCCCTCCGGCCCCCGACGTGTTAGAATTCACTGACCGCGGCGGCAGCGGCTTCGTCGGGGGCCTCTGCCAGGTGGCGGCGGCCTACCAGGAGCTGTTTGCGGCCCAGGGCCCGGCGGGTGCCGAGAAGCTGGCAGCCTTTGCGCGGGAGCTGGGCAGCCGCTATTTTGCGCTGGTGGAGCGGCGGCTGGCTCAGGAGCAGGGTGGCAGTGACAACTCCCTGCTCGTTAGGGCGCTGGACCGCTTCCACCGGCGCCTGCGGGCGCCCGGGGCCCTGCTGGCCGCTGCCGGGCTGGCAGAGGCCGCCACAGAGATCGTGGAGCGAGTAGCCCGCGAGCGCCTGGGCCAGCACCTGCAGGGCCTGCAGTCGGCCTTCCTGGGCTGCCTGACGGACGTGCGGCAGGCGCTGGCCGCCCCTCGAGTTGCTGGGAAGGAAGGCCCTGGCCTGGCCGAGCTGCTGGCCAACGTGGCCAGCTCCACCCTGAGCCACATTAAGGCCTCGCTGGCCTCTGTGCACCTCTTCACTGCCAAGGAGGTGTCTTTCTCCAACAAGCCCTACTTCCGGGTACGATCTTCCCCTGGGCATCCTTTATCTTTTTTTTCTTCCTTTTCAGGGCATTCTTTCGTTTATCTTGCATGCAGGTTGGCAGCTACCAGGGCACACAGTCCTTGCCCCAGGCAGTCTGGATGTGGTTTCAGGCTGCCTTGAGAAAGGCTGGCATAGCCTGGAGGGGTGGGGCAGGCTCTGAGGGCATCTGCAAGCAGGGTCCCCAGTGCTGGCTTTGCCCCCCTGCACTCCCTTCCCACAGCAGGGGAGCTGCTCTGGGGTTCTGGAATGCGGGGTGAAACTGTCCCTTGGAGAGAGGCCAGGGCACTTCGAGTCCCAGTAGAAGGTCACTAGCAGCCTCTGTCTGGAAGGTTGGACCTGCTGTGTATCTGGGGCGCTCCTCCTCACAGGGCGAGTTCTGCAGCCAGGGTGTCCGTGAGAGCCTCATCGTGGGCTTCATCCGCTCCATGTGCCAGACAGCTCAGAACTTCTGTGAGAGCCCCGGGGAGAAGGGGGGCGCCACGCCGCCTGCCCTGCTCCTGCTGCTTTCCCGCCTCTGCCTGGACTACGAGACCGCCACCATCTCCTACATCCTCACCCTCACCGACGAACAGTTTCTGGTGCAGGTGAACTGCTAGCTCAGAGCAGGGTGGGGGGAGGTGATGCTAGGAACACAGGAGGCTGGGCAGTGCCCTCATGGTCAGGGCTGCCTGTGCCCAACTCAGCCTGCCCCTTGCCCAGCCTGTGCCCAGCTCCTGGTGGCCAGTGGCTGCAGAGCTGCCCCCAGTGCCCACTGCCTGTCTGTCCTCTGCATCCCTGGCTCAGGACCAGTCTCCAGTGACACCCGTGAGCACACTGTGTGCGGAGGCCAGGGAGACGGCACGGCGGCTGCTGACCCACTACGTGAAGCTGCAGGGCCTGGTCATATCGCAGATGCTACGCAAGAGTGTGGAGACGCGGGACTGGCTCAGTACCCTGGAGCCTCGGAACGTGCGTGCCGTCATGAAGCGGGTGGTGGAGGACACGACAGCTATCGACGTGCAGGTGCTGCCCTGGGCTGGCCAGGGGAACTCTGACGGGGCTGGGGGTGCTGGGGGAACAGCCCTCTGAGGATCATGACAGGAGGGGCCAGGCAGTGCCTGCATCTACGGCCTTCCTCCTCAGCCATGGTGGCCTCATCACCCCCATTTCAGCTAGGAGGAGGAAGCTGAGGCCCAGAGTCACCCAGGAAATCAGGTCAGGGTTGGCCCTGAAGATTTGGCCTCAGTACCAACTCTTATGTTCCACTCTTGCCCCACTCCACTGGTTCTGTAAATAGTGACTGGGTACCAACTAGGTACAGGCCCTAACTATCCTGTGGTTTTTATAACGGTTGTGATTGTTACAACAAATGAGTGTGTAACTTAGGGCATCCTTGGCCCTTGCCCAAGGCACCTGGTGGGCTGCATGTTCCCCGTGCCCTGGCCTCCTTGCAGTTCCTCCTTCCACCACCAGGTGGGGCTCCTGTATGAGGAGGGTGTTCGCAAGGCCCAGAGCAGCGACTCTAGCAAGAGGACCTTCTCCGTTTACAGCAGCTCTCGGCAGCAGGGCCGTTATGCACCCAGCTACACACCCAGGTCTGGCTGGTCAGGGTGGGCGCAGGGAGGATGGAGAAAGGAGGACCGGGGTGCAGGGGTGGGCTCTGATTGTTTGTCTCCTCCCATTCAGTGCCCCGATGGACACCAACCTCTTGAGCAACATCCAGAAGCTGTTCTCTGAGCGTATTGACGTGTTCAGTCCTGTGGAGTTCAATAAGGTCTGAAGTCCACAGTGACCCTGCCTTCCCAGGGCCCCTTGGGAAGGTTGGCTGAAGCAGCCCCGCACTGGCCCAGGCAGCCCTAGGACTCTGATTCCCCACCCCCCGACCCCGTCTCTGTTTCTGAGGGATGTTTCTAGGAGTGAGTGGTCATCCAGAGCCCCGCCATCACCATCTCATAGCCCTCTGCCCGCGTCTGGGTGATAATCTAGTATACCTCTTGGCCCTCGTCCTTATCCCCACCATAGCCCTGGGTCCTCCCCAGGGATTCCTAGTCACACCATGGGCCCTGCCCCAACCCAGCCCGTGCTCAGGGACCTGATACTCTCCCTCCAACTTAGTAAGCTTCTCCCCTCCCCATATCAGTGCTGACCCCCATCTCTGCCTCAGGTTGCTGGGCCCTCCCCGTCCACTCTCCTCCAGATGATGGGGCCAACCTTGTATGGTCCCTCCCTCTTACCTGGGTCCTGGGACTTTCCACCCCATCACAGCTACTGGCATTTTGCCGTCTCCTTGGCCCCTGCACAGAACGTGGGTGCCCTTCCTCGGGGATCTAGTACCCCTCCCCAACACCTGCTGTAGTGGATCTGCATCCCTGTGTCCCTACGTGCAGGTGTCGGTGCTGACCGGCATCATCAAAATCAGCCTGAAGACACTGCTGGAGTGCGTGCGGCTGCGCACCTTCGGGCGCTTCGGGCTGCAGCAGGTGCAGGTGGACTGCCACTTCCTGCAGCTCTACCTGTGGCGCTTTGTGGCTGATGAGGAGCTTGTGCACCTGCTGCTGGACGAAGTGGTGGCCTCAGCTGCCCTGCGCTGCCCGGACCCAGTGCCCATGGAACCCAGTGTCGTCGAGGTCATCTGTGAGCGTGGCTAGGCCCGGTCACACCAATCCACTCATCCCCTGGTGGCCCGACCTGGTGGCCCGCCCTGGTGGCCCTTCCCCTCGGGGCCTGCCTAATAAAGACGTGTTGTCTCCAGCTCCCTGTCGCCTGCCTGGGCGGGGTTTGTGGGGGGAGGGAGGTGGAGCTGTGAGCCTGAGACTACAGAGGCGGCTTTGGAGGCGGTCCTGTTGGTCTCGCCCCTGAGAGACGATTGGCTGACCTGCTGGGCCCAGGATGGGCCGGGGGCGGGTCCATTTAAAGACCTCGGGACAAAAGCGGTCGCTGTCTGTGCTCCGTGCAGAGACAGGTGCAAGCCCAGCTGGACTGGGTCCTCCGTGTCACCGAGCCCATCTCCTGGGGGATGGGGTGGGCTGTGTTTTCTTGACGGATTTTTAAGAGCCCCCAACCCCCGGCGGAGCGGAGGAAACCATGGCCCCTCAGGGCTCCCGGGCTGAGCTGGAATTCGGAGGACCCCTGGGTAATGGGGCAGAGAGAGGGGGTATTTGGGGCCAGAGCTATGCGAGGAAGAACTGGAGGGTTGAGCTATGAGCGGAGATGGGGGCAGGGTCTGAGGATGAAAGGCTTTGAGGGGTATCGGGAGTCAGAGGATCTAGGAGTGTGCGGGGAAGCGTCTGGAGAGGGGGCTGAGGAGGAGCCAGTTCTGGCGGCTGCAGAGCAGGGGATTTGTGGCATGGAGGACCGGGCGGACTAGGGGGAACGCGAGCAGGACCCTCGAGGGGACCAAGACAGCAGTCAGAGAAGGGGGCCGAGCGCTGAGAATGGGGTGTGGAAGGCGGCGATGGGAATGCTGATGGGGCCCTGGCTATGACAGGGCGCCTGTGGGGGTCCGGGAGAGTTGGAGAGTGGACCCCCGACGCGGCTGCCCCCTTCCCCAGGCGCTGCGGCACTGCTGCTGCTGCTCCCCGCCACCATGTTCCACCTGCTACTGGTAGCCCGCTCGGGCCCGGCGCGCCTCCTGGGCCCACCCCCTTACCTGCCGGAACTCGAGGAGCTGTGGAGCCCTTGGGCGCTGTTGCTGTGTCTCACCTGGCTCGGCCTGCAGGCGGCGCTCTACCTCTTGCCGGCGCGCAAGGTGCGGACTCGGCTCGCGGACGCGCGGGGGAGGCGGGCGGAGAGAGGGGACTCGGCGAGAAGAAAGACAGCCTCAACCCTTAGCGCCCTTTTGTGCCCACAGGTGGCCGAGGGGCAGGAACTGAAGGACAAGAGTCGACTGAGCTACCCCATTAACGGTGCTTGGGGGCTGGGTCCTTGCGCGGAGTTGTGGGGATGGGGTTGGAGCCCCAGGCCCGGTGGGGAGGTCTGTGGAGATGAGCCCGCAACCCCAATTGCTATTTTGTGCCTCTTTTACGCCCAGGACGGAGGGGGTTCCACTGGCTCCCTCCACACCCCTCCTCCCTCCACTCCCAGCATTGCTGCCACTCTATGCACCAGAGAAGTGGCTGGGGTGACCCTCCGAAAGCTAAAGTGTCTGACTAATGGCTCGGGACAAGGTCTGCGACCTCCCTGGGCTTTAGGCTGTGTGTGTGTGTGTGTGTATTTGGGGGGTGGGGGGGGAGGGGGAGGGGCGCAATCCCCAGGTCTCACTGTGTGCTGTGGTTCAGGCTTCCAGGCCCTGGTGCTGACAGCCCTGTTGGTGGGCCTGGGAGTGTTAGCCGGGCTGCCCCTGAGCGCGCTCCCGGAAATGCTCCTGCCCTTGGCCTTTGCGGCCACCCTCATCGCCTTCATCTTCAGCCTCCTTCTCTATCTGAAGGCTCTGGTAGCCCCTGCCTCTGCCCTGGCACCCGGGGGGAACTCAGGTGAGAGGAGTCCCAGTAGGGTGTAGATGGAGGCAGATGGGGGTGCTTGCTTGCACCTCACCCTCCATTATTCTCCAGGCAATCCCATTTACGACTTTTTCCTGGGACGGGAGCTCAACCCGCGCATCTGTTCCTTTGACTTCAAATATTTCTGCGAACTGCGGCCTGGCCTCATCGGCTGGGTATGCTGGGCATGGCTAAGTGGGCTTCCCGCCAGGAGGAGGGGTGGGATGGGTGAGCAGTGCCTGGGCAGGGCAGGGCCAATATTGTGCTGACATAAATCACTAATCACTCATTCCACAAATAATTTGTTGAGTCCATCATGTGCCCAAGCACTGCTCTAGGTACTGGGAGACAAAAGAAAGAAAAGTTACAGGAAAGAAAGAAAAAAAATCTCTGTCTTCATGAAGCCTGCATTCTAGTGGGGCAAGACAGACAAAAAATAAGTAAAATACGTATCGCATGTCAGGGGATGCTAAGTGCTACGGGGAAAGAGCAGCGAGGGAGTTGGGGGAGCAGGTGCAATTTTAACTAAAGCGGTCAAGCGCAAAATCTATTTCGAGAAGAGAGTGATCCTGAGCTGCTTGCTGGCCAAAGCGGTGCAGAACTTCAAACTGGTCACTGGGTTTAGCAACCTGTCTGTCACTGGTAGCCTTGAAAACAGGCCAACTGTGTTTTTTTGGTTATAATCACCCATACTGGACTGGTCAAGATTTCCTGAAGGGTTTCTTGGGCAAGGTCCCTGTCACCTTGGAAACTACCTCATCCAGAGACGGGAGGAGTGCTGGGCACCGGTCACAGATCTGGTCTTCAAGGCTGTTTCCTCATGTGTGAAATGGGATAAAGTAAGAGCTTCCTCCCAAGATTACTGTGAGGATTAGAGGTGGTAACCTGATTGGCAGCCTCAAGCCCAGTGCTACCAGAATGGGGGTGCTCAGTACAGGCTGGCTGCCAGCTAATCATTATCAAGCACTTACTAGGTGCTTAGTGCTTCACACACATTATGGTCCATGATTATCTCCCTTTTCTACATGGAGGTGGGGAAAATACGCTTTAGAGAGGGTAAGCAGCTTGCACAGGTGGCAAAGCTGAGATTCAAAACCAGGTCTGTTTTAACTCTCAAGCCTGAAGTATGCAGTCGCTCCCTACAGCGCTCTCTCAAAGGGAACACTGCAGGACACGGCAAGAGAAAACAGGTCAGGAAGTGGTCCAGTGTGGTCTCTCTGCCCCTGGGTACAGGGGCCGGAGCCACTCAACGAAGGCCTGGAGAGTTAGTAACGGACAGCTGAGAGAAGGGGACAGGCTGGCCACTGCCTTTCCAGGCGCTGCCACCTCTGTGGAGACGGACTGAGAACAGACTGCCCTGTCTCACCCTCTGTGTAACCCCCAGGTCCTCATCAACCTGGCCTTGCTGATGCAGGAAGCAGAACTTCGGGGGAGTCCCTCACTGGCCATGTGGCTGGTCAATGGCTTCCAGCTACTGTATGTGGGTGATGCCCTTTGGCACGAGGTGAGGCAGGACTGGGCTAGGGAGGGAGAGGGTGCCTCCCACGAGAGCACCTCGTGGGGACTGAGCCAGTGTGTCTGGGTCCTGTCCCTGCAGGAGGCGGTCCTCACCACCATGGACATCATACATGACGGGTTTGGCTTCATGCTGGCCTTTGGGGACCTCGCCTGGGTACCTTTCACCTACAGCCTGCAGGCCCAGTTCCTGCTGTACCACCCAGAGCCCCTGGGGTTGCCCCTGGCCTCGGTCATCTGCCTCATCAATGGTCAGTCAGGAAGGGGCAGCGCTCTCCCTCCCCCTTTCATTCGTTCACTATTTATTCAGCACCCACTAGGTAGGTGCTAAGCCTCACACCCTTCTTTAAAGCCAAGGGCTGCGTCCTGGCTCTCCTGGCAGACTGAGTCTAGGCTGTGGGTAGTTGGTCAGGGTCAGAGAGAAGGCCCCTGACTGCCTGCTCACACTTTCTCCCAGCTGTTGGTTACTACATCTTCCGTGGAGCCAATTCTCAGAAAAACGCCTTCCGGAAGAATCCTTCTGATCCCAGAGTGGCTGGTGAGCTGGGTTTCTGGGGTGCCATGAAGTGAGGTTGGGCAGCTGGACTTCCAGGGGGTCCCCCATCCCACTACATCTTTCCCCAGACCTTGAGACCATCTCTACAGCCACAGGGCGACGGCTGCTGGTGTCTGGGTGGTGGGGTATGGTCCGCCATCCCAACTACCTTGGAGACCTCATCATGGCTCTGGCCTGGTCCTTGCCCTGCGGTGAGTGGTTTGGGTTGGCGCACGGCAGGGGCCGTTAAGTGTGTGAGGGGCAGAGGTGGAGTGGTGAGCACAGGATGCCCAGTCTGGGTGTGGAATGGAGAACAGGGCTGCACCCCAGTGGAGGGAGTAGTCGGGGAGCTGGGGATGGACTCAGGGTGTGGCTGGGCCAGACCTCTGTGACAGCCTAGCACGCCAGCACTCCCCGCAGACCTTGGACCTTTCACCATGGAGCCCTGAGGGCCCCGTGAGCCATCAGCTGTGGAAACCTTTGTGAACCAGGGGGGGCTGGCTGAGTGGTCACAGAGACCCCTTTCCCCACAGGGGTGTCCCACCTGTTGCCCTACTTCTACCTCCTTTACTTCACTGCGCTGTTGGTACACCGTGAGGCCCGGGATGAGCAGCAGTGTCTGCGGAAGTATGGCCTGGCCTGGCACGCATACTGCCGGCGTGTGCCCTACCGAATCGTGCCCTACATCTACTGAAGCAGCTCCACGTGTCCCAGGTCGGGCCACATGCCCACCCAGCTGCCAGCACACCCAGCACCAGGAGCCTGGACTCACCTGGCACTCAAGGGCCTGCACCCTACCCTGCTCTGAGCTCGGACAGGCAGGGGTGAACAGCCTGATAGGTGGTTGGGGCAAAAGGGGAAAACGAAGACAAAATGGAGTGGAGGGGCTGCTCTTCCTCCTTGGATAAACATCTGGAATGCCTGGTGCTGCTTCTCTCCCTTTCTGGGGCCAGGTTGCTTAAAAACTGGCTGGGTCAGCCCCGATCAAGAAGAAGCTGACAGGTGGTCTGTGGCCACAAGCGTCTGGGGGTGGGTGGCACAACAGCTGTCCCTCAGAAATGGGCACTGGCGACAGGGCAGACCAGTCACGGCTTTATTAATGACAAAGAGTGTCCAGTTCAGCCAAGGAGCTCCTCAATGAGAGTCCTCCGGGCAGGTGGCAGGGGGCCTCCCCAAAGCTGCTCCAGCTCCCCAGTGAGGGCTGCCACCTCCACGGCTGCCACAGTGTGGGCTCGGTGAGCCCTGGCGCAGTCTAGAGCCAGGGGTGTGAGGGCCTCCTCATTTTCGTTGGTCCAAGACAGCAGGAACTGGCACTTCTTTCGGGCCCGGTAGAGGCAATCTCGTTCCTCAGGGGCCACAGCTTGTTTCCGGGCTCGGCCCAGGGTCTGTATCAGGTCCCCCAGTGCTGCCAACGTGTAGCCTTTCTGGTTGGCCGGGCCCTCACCCAGCAGGATGAGGGCAGCCTCGCGCATGGCACCCCGTGTGCCCAGGGGTCCGGGGGGATGCTCGCCTGCTTCCAGCACGTGGGCTGCGGCCTGCAGGGCCTCCTCGGTAGAGGCGAAGACTTGCTGGGCGCCCAGGACTCCAGAAACGCTGAGCAGCGTGGCACAGAACTCAGAGAGCAGAGCCTCGTCGCCGCCGTGATACAGGGCAAGAGTGTGTGCGTAGGCGAACAGCACGTTGGGCAGCTGGAAGCGCACGAGCGGCGACGTCCGGCCCCTGCTCAGGCTGGCCAGCGTGGGGATGAGGGTGGGCACGGCGGGAGGGCAGGCCCCGGGGACGTCTCCGAGAATTGGCTCGGCTGCCCCAGGCTCATCCTTCTCGGGTTCCGGTGGCGTCCTCGCAGGGGAGGGCTCCAGCTCCTCGGCGTCACAGCCCGGGGCATCACCCAGCTCCTCCAGAAGCCGCGGCCCGGCGCCGCGAACCCACCACCATGGCCGCCACGGGGGCAGCAGCCGCCCGGCCTCGCCTCGGCTCAGCAGCCGCTCGAAGGCCGCCTTCTCGGCCGGTGCCAGCCGCTCCCAGAGTCCTGAGAGGCCGCCGGGCGCCGGACCAGGCCTGAGGCCTGCGTCCTCGGGCTCGTCCTCGGTCTCACGTTGCTGACGCAGCCGCAGTAGGGCGCTGGCCAGGCGGCTGGGAGAGGCGCTGCGACCGCGCAGCTCTCCCAGCACCTGGTCACGGTAGAAGTCTTCGGCGCAGGTGCCATGCGCCCGGTAGCAGCGCAGCGAGCAGTAGGGCACGTTACAGCGAGGGCAGGTGTAGCGCGCTGGCTGGGCCTCCCCGATGGGGCAGAAACCACAAGGCCCGGCCGGCTCCATGGCAACTGGCGCCGCACACCGCACGGGAACGAACAAGGGCAGCGGATCACAATCTTCCGGCGCTTCTCGGTTACTTCCGCCTCTGCGGGGCCGACGGAGTGCTTAGTCAAAGCTCTTCGAGGATTCTCGTCAGTTTCCGCCCACACTCGGAAGCCAAGCCCCACCCCTCTCTTGAGCCGCGCTTGGGCTATGCGCCGGAACCGGTGGGGAGGTACGAGCTCAGCCCCGGCTTCGGCGGAGCTCGGCCCGGCGCAGTGGGAGCGTAGGGAAAGTGCGTCCGGCGGACGCTTCGCCGGTACCAGCTCGCCCCCTAGTGGTTGCCTTTTTGGCACTATAAAGCGCTGCGGCAAAACCCAATCTTTGCTAACCTTAATCTACTCTGGGCCACTAATTGTGCTAAACCCATAGGAGATGAGGCGTCCCTGCGCTGAAGGGGCAGCCATTCTACTAGGGGACACAGACAAAGGGGAGAGTGGAAGAAGGCCAAGGCGGGGTGCCTAGACTGGGTGTGTTGGGGGCATTTCCCCTCTTGAGAAGAAAGAAGCATTAACAAATATTTGAGCTCTTGCTCGACTTCCTCATCCAACTTTAAAGCGCAAACTTCACACGAGGCAGCAAAAACACACTGAAGAGCAAAATGAGATGAGGTTCCTGCCCTAATGGACCTTACAGTTTGTGGTAGAGTGCAGGTGACGACTCAGAAACTGTGCCAAGCGCTGTGAAGACTTGATCCATGGCAACCCTAAAAGTAAGCTCTGGTTCTTTGGTCCCTCACCTCACTCATACCCAGCCCCACCTCTAGTCAGCTCTGCCTTCGAAATACCTTGTCTCTATCTCAGTTTGGGTCATCTGTTTCCCTACCACGACCTGGATGGATTTGAGGAGTCTGCTCAGTTTTGCATCCCCTTCACCACTGGTGGTCTAAGCTACTTGCTCAACTGGATGACACCAGCTTAACTGGTTTCCTTTTTTCTTGCCAGCCCTCCAGAAAAGTCAGCCAGAGAAAATACTAGATCACCAGTCAGATCACATCAGGCCCTTGCTTAAAACCCTGACCTGCACTTGGACTCAAACCAAACTCCTCTCCACATCTGACAAGACCCTGCAGGATCTGCCACTCACCTTTGCACACAGGTCTCTTGGCTGGAACTCTCACCATCTCACCACTTGTTCAGCTCCTGTTTCAGGTCTCACACACATCCCATCGTCAGAGACCTCCCCTAGGATAGTTATCTACCTGTCACACTCCCTTTTATTACAGCACCCTGCTTACTTTCTGAGGTCATTAACACTTGTAACTAGTTTCCTTGCTTTCCACACAAGAATCTAAACTCCTAAAAGGGATGGGGGCCAATGTCTTTCTAGGAAGCTCACTGTAGAACTCAAAAATAGCCAATATATTTGTGCACTTTCTAGAGGGCAGGTGCTGATCTAAGCACTTCCCATAAAATCCTCAAAGCAACTCTCAAAGAGATGATGGCAATGGACTTCCCTGGTGGTCCAGTGGTTAGGCTTCGGCGCTTTCACTGCTGGGGCCCCGGGTCGATCCCTAGTGGGGGAACTAAGATTTCACATGCTGTATGGCACAGCCCAAAAAAAGTCAGCCAGCCAGTGAATAAATGGAACAAGGATCCAAACTCAAGGCAGTCCAAGTCTAGAGCCCAAGGTCTTTACCCCATAGTATGCTGTATTCCAAGAACTAGCAGGTTCAAAAAGCTTAGCAGAATGAATGAATGGGTATGCATGTGTTGCTAGGAGGAAACTTGAATCGGCCCCAGAGAACTCCAATTCTGGGAACACTGAAACAATCAACTGAGCCACCTCACCTGTGATTAGGTTAGCAAGGCCCATCAGGTAATCAGAACAAATAAGATCACTGCAGTACTAATGTAATCAGGCAATACTTTCTGAAGCTGGGGCAGACCAGATTCCTGGTCTGGATTCTACTAAAGCCACAGCTGGTTCCAAGTGCAGGGAAATGCCAGACTGGTGTTCCCTGATACATCTTCTACTCGATCAATATCCTCTCCATTGCTGCCCCTATAAAATCTCTCCCACAACGATGGTTCCTGCTATCTTCTGTTTAAAAGAAAAAGACCAAAAAAAGAAAGTATTTGGAAGTTAATTATCAAGTTATTTAGCATTGGGATTGGAATTTTCCTCAACTCTTCATCTGAAAGGCTGGCATTTATGGTTACCAATTTTCACAGGAAGCTTTTTTTTTTTTTTGTAGTTTACCACTTATCCACCTCCACCCACACATCCCTGCCAAGCTGCTGACTCTTGACACCACCAAGAAAACCAAAATGAGGCCTCACTGTTCTTCATACCACCAGCCTGAGAAGCCACATCTCTCCCTGAGGCTCTGCACATGAAGATGAAACAATGAGATGATTGGGCTAAGTGACTTTATTAGAGAAAGCCAAGATGACAACAGACTTAAGAGTTGGCATTGGGGCCCTTCTTCTTGCCAAAGGTAGGCACAACATTGACAAAACGCCGGTTGTACTGCATACGCCTCTTGGCCCGGCCCGTCTTCTTCTTCTTTTTCTCTTGTTTGGCCACCTGGGAAAAGGGAGGGATGATCAAACCTGGGTTGCCTCTTCCATGCCTTCCCTCAGGTTCATCGCCAGGAAGGGAGAAAGCAAACAGGGCAAGGGCCAAGGGTTTTGGCTTAGCTGTGCCACAACAAAGTCCAAACAACACCACTAATACTCTCACTTACCTTCGGTGTCTGACCTCTTACTTTCCCGGCTCGGGCCAGGGAACCATGGACTTTACCTGTGATAGGAAAGGAGGACAGCAAGCAGTTAGAACAAGAAGGCCCCACCCAGCAGAACCCTTTCTCCCTCAACTCAAGTTTAAAGGCAAGATGGGCCCAAACAGGGAATGAAAACAAAGTCACAAAGACTTGAAATCTAAGAATGTCTAGTCTGGTACATTCTGGGGTGTCACTTCAGAATTTTCCAACTACTGACCTTAAGGCCTAAAGAGCACTTTGGAGATCTGGTCTGACCTCCTGATTTTATTGAGTAAATTAGAACACAGACAAGGGTCTTATCTAGTAAGTGACTGAAATAGAATGACACTCTGGCTCAGTCTCCCATGGATCTCTCAAAAAGTTCGTTCTGAGAGATGTAAACAGGAAGAACCACCCTGGACTGAGCACACACCCTACACCCATGAGCTTACAAAGCAGTTCAAAACACAGACCTCCCCAACTCACCTCCAAGCATGCGGCCGGCTACTTCCAGAGTGCTCAGAGCCTCCACCCCACACTGGCCCAGGGTAGCCTCATCCTCTAGGGGCGTGCCTGCCATGAGCAGGACTTGATCTTCTGGAGCGATGCCCTCCAACGAGGCTACATGAGCCTACAGGGAAAAACGAGACTCAGCGTTCCCGCGGCGGGCGAGGATGAAAAACACAAAAGACCACCCCAGGGAGCACCACGGAGCCCTACCTTGATCTGGGCGACCGTCTCCTGGACGGTCACCTCGAGAGTGTGTAGCTCCTGGGCGCGGACAAAGAGCTGCATGTTGGCGACTGAAAAAAAAAAAGGGGGGGGGGGTTGCTTTTAAGAGAAGAAATACTCTGGGCGAGAGGAGGGTCAGAAAATGGGTGGCAGGCCGGGGACGACGGCGCCGAAAAGTAGGTGGTCTCGGGGTCTCACGTGGGTAAGGCCGGGCCTGCCAGGGAGGTCGGACGGGGACTGGCCCGGCCCCCAGAGCAGCCCTTCTTCCCCCGTTTTTCCCGCGTCCTCTAACCTCGCGGCCAACCTGCGAGCCCTTCGGATCCATCCGTGGCACAAACCTTACCTGAACCGCGGATACCGCAACCGCTACCGCTACCGCGAAGATGGAGTCGAGAAAGAGGAAGAAGCTAGGGCAGGTACGTGCTCCTCGCCTGCTGCGTGTCACGTCACTGCTGAGCGACCGCCAAGGCCGCTGACTTTTGTACCGCCCTAGGCCGCCTGGCTCCGCCTCTTTGTGCTTTGCGCAGGCGTTCTCTCGGTCCCGGGGTGGGTGGGGGTGGGGTGGGGTGGGGCGGGCCGGGCGAGCCGGAAGGGGCGGGACCAGGTTGGTTGCGCGCGCAGAAAGCGCGTGTACGGGGGAGTTCAAGATGGCAGCCACCGTGTTTCGGACTGTGCAGCGAGGCTGGAGGACCGGTGTCCCGCCGGGCTGCGGGCTGCGGCGACTGGTGAGAGCGCTGACCCTGAAGCTGGTGGCAGAGGGCTGGGTGGAGGCTCACCGTATTTCTTGTAGTCTAAAAACCGCGTGCCTACCTAGGGGGCACTTTTCTGGAGCTCAGATAAAAGATTGACAGGGAAGGTGGCAGGGCTTGGAGCGCGTTTCGGAGTGTGGGGCTTGAAATATGATTGGAGGACAACTTGAGTTAGTTGGAACTGGGAGGTGCTGCACATAGACTCTCGCTGCCTAGTGTTTTGAAGGGGAAACCGTACCGGAGTGTGGGAATTGGCCCCAGATCGTTGGCGACACTTCTGAGAACCTAGGACTCACGATATATAGGCCACTTCATCTTCTCATTCTCATTGTAACCCTGGGGCCTATCAGGAGTCCAGGGTATCTGTTGGGAGAAGTATAGGAGGACAGACTCTGGAATGTGACCTTAGGTAGATTGTTTGCTAGTGTCTTAATCTTTCTTGGATGTACACCGGGGGGTAATAAAATACCTGACTTGTCGAATTAAGTTGTAAGCACTTAGTGCCTGGTGGTGTCCGTATGAGGCCGAAATATTCCAGGTGAGGGAGGGTCACATCGGATGAGTGTGAGTGGGAAATTTTCACGATTGCTGAAAGAGCCTAACCCAGAACTAGAATATTTCAGTAGAATCTTCACAGGAAACTTTAAAATACTGAAAAATGCCGTATTGGTCACACTTACGGTTACCCAGCTTTTCAGATGTATACACACACTTCTCATTTGAGTCCCACAAAAATCCTGAGAGAGGCAGGCCCTTCCGAGTTCCTGAACTTCTTTTTCAGACCCACTTGTACCCTGCACTCTAGCAAACTGAAGTCTGGTGCTTTCCTACCTCCAGCCTTTTATATTTATACTATTCTCTCTGCTTGTCATGTTTCCTTTTTCTACTTAACTGAAGTTCTCCCTATTCTGGGGTGGTGGGTGGGGCGTGGGGGATGGGTAGGCTGATGGAGAGATTTTTTTTTTCCCCCCCTCGGAGCCAGACCCAGGGGCCTCCTGATTACCCCAGCTTCGTGGAGTCTGTGGATGAATACCGTTTTGTGGAGCGCCTGTTACCCCCCACCAGCATCCCAAAGCCCCCAAAGCATGAACATTATCCCACTTCTAGTGGCTGGCAGCCCCCCAGAGGTGAGCTGGGTGATGGGGATGGCTTGAAGGCTGCAGGGAAACATCCCCCTCCTTAGAGATCTATCTGCCCTGGCTGAGGCTCTGTATTCCCCAGAGGGTTCAGGACTTGTGTTGAGATCTCTCAGAGCTAGCATCTGTCTTACGTTCAACAAAGGGCCCAGGATCGGAGACCTGTTTGGCTAGTACCCATCCATCCACACTACTGGGGTGAGGGCTTCCCATGTGGGAAAAGTGAAGCATAGAGAGAAGACCCAAGAATTTGGACCCCCACCTCCACCCCCGGCCATAATTGAGAACACAGCTTGGGAGGTGGGCAGTTCTGGGTCCAAATTTGGCTTTGCTGTCTATTGCCAGTATGGTTGAGTTAGTCACTTAGCTTCTCCCAACCTCAGCTGCAGCAAAACAGAGATCATCTGCTCAGCACATAACGCGTGTCATGCAGAGCCCAGCCTGCGGTAGGTGTTCAGTTCTTATAAACCCCCATCCCTTTGTGCCAGAGATTGATTTTAGCCTCCCCTACCCAGTGGAGAAGGGCAAGGATTGGCTCCAGAGGGGGACTCAAAGATCCCGGGAGGCATAGCCCTGACCTCGTTTCTTCTTGAGCACCTTCTGGTGCCAGGTCTGTGCTGGGCCTTGAGGTACCAGGGTGAACAAGCTGCTCCTGGCTCTAAACTTAGGGAAACAGCAGGTCTCCTGATCTGAAGTCTGGAGGTGGCTTTGCCATTAGGTTCACTGACCCCCTGCACACTCTGAGGAGAAAGGCCTTGGCTGAGGTGAGATGAAGTCTGGGAACATTTGACTTATCACTGTCCCTCTCTGTCATAGACCCCCCACCCAACCTGCCCTACTTTGTGCGACGCTCTCGTATGCACAACATCCCAGTCTACAAGGACATCACGCATGGAAACCGTCAGATGACTGTGATCCGGAAGGTGGAGGGGGACATTTGGGTAAGTGGGTGGGTGGGTCGGGGTCCGATTCTGACCTTTCAGGGCTGAAGGGATGGGAACCCTCTAGAGGGAAAGGTCTTACCAGGCCTGATTCATCATCTTCCCCCAGGCCCTGCAGAAGGATGTGGAAGATTTTCTGAGCCCGCTGCTGGGGAAGACACCTATCACCCAGGTCAATGAGGTGACAGGTACCCTTCGGGTCAAGGGCTACTTTGATCAGCAGCTCAAAGCCTGGCTTCTGGAGAAGGGCTTCTGAAGCCCAGCTGAGCAGCCTGCACGACCAGCGTCCCCCTGCGACTGGAGTGCTGGGGATCTCAGGAGGAGGGGAGAGGCTGTTGAGGCAGCTAGGGGAAAGGGGCACAGAGACCAGGGCTGAGGGCCTTGGAGCAGGCCTTGTTTGCATAAAGGAGGAAATGGGACTCTGTATAGGTGGCAGCACGGGGGGAGGGCTGTCTAATATTGGAGACCCACCAGGAACAGCCAAGCTAGGGGGGAGCATTAATTCCTCCACCCCCCCCCCACTTTGGCATGTTCCTGCTTTCCCTTCATTGGAGCTCCTTGGACTCAGCTATTCAAGCTGTAGAGGTGGTTGACTGCCCCTCTGTTGGAAGCAGTAGCCCAGCCCAGTTTACAGGAGGGTAGCACAGGGCAGACCCATTGGGCACATTCCTTCCTTGGCCCGCAGACCCTCACTGCGGCAGAAAAATCCCTGAGCCCTTGCTCTAGGTCATACCTGACTTGGTAGAGGCTACAGAGAACACAACACGACTCAGACGTGGGTCCTGGAGGTCTTCAGTTCCAAGTGTAGTGCACGTCAGCCCCTCGGCTCATTCCTTTTACCCATGGAGAGGCAAAAAGGCCAGTCACCTTTATTCCATTCCATATTGAGTTGGGTCTGACTGGGTTTCCAGCTCCAGCAAATTAAGTGATTAGCTTTAGCTGGTCTGCCCACAAGGGGCTCCTTGAGAGCTCCTAGCAGCCCAGCACAGGGCCATCCTTCCCAGGTTGCTGACCTAGTATCAAGGCTGGACAGGGGGTTTGCAGGCAGGAAGATGCTGACCTTTTGTCCCTGCCATCCCATCCCACCCCAGCCAAGGAACCTTCACACCTGCCCCATCCTTGGGAGTCACAAGGGCCAAAAGCCAGAGTTCCCACCCCATCTCAGCAGCAAGCTGGCTTAAGACAGGGTTCAGAGCCTGGCTCCCCTACTTTTCTCTGACCTAAGGCAGGGTACTTAACCTTTCTGGGGTTCAGTTTCTTCATATGTAAAATGGGTATATCTTTCTAATACCTTAATATTCAACATTGTGCCCAAGAACAGTGTTGGCTTGTGTAAGTAAACCCTCACTCCTGGAGATTCCAGGCCACTCTCCAGTCTACGGCCTGAGTTAAGAAAAAGGAGCATGGCACACTGATCCTATCACACCAGTTCCACCAGTCATTAATGCAAGTTTTTATTTGGCTGTATATACAATTTAAGCTATTAAAATTTGTACAATATTTACAAATTAAATAATCATCTGAAACTGTCTCCAGCAACTCCTGTAACACAACACCGAGGGGCAAAAGACAGGGGCAGGCAACGCCTTGGCTCCTGTCGTCCCCACCTGGCCCAGAGCCTTTTCTAAACTGGAAAGACAGGGAGCTTGGCACTCCTGCTCCCCTTTCCTGGGGTCAAGCATTCAAATTCAAAGACAAAATTTAAGCCAAAAGACAATAGCAAGGAAGTAATTCCAATTCTTCTAAACTCAAGAAAAATTCTGTAAGTTAAGAAGTTGCCTTCTGTAGGTTCTGGGGCTTGCAGTGGTTCAGAAGCAGACACAAGAGCCCTCAGCCTAGAGTGAGGTTGCACAGTGGCTGCTGGGTGAGACCAGGGACAGTCTCACCTCAGACAAACTGCAGGGAGAAAAGGGCCTGGGGGGGAGGGGCAGAGCAGGGCCCTTCAGTGCTGCCAGCCTGCTTCTCCACCCCAGACACTCCTTTCCCTGAGCTGTGTGGTTGCCAGTAAGACATGGAAATGCCACAGGGCACTAGGGGCACAGCCACCACCACAAAGGGCTCCTGGGGAGTTCGGGTAAGAAAAGGACATCAGTACCAGTCTTCGTGGGTGGGCCCGGGAGCAAGTTCCTGGCCTACCTCCAGCCCCTTGAGTCCACACTTGGGAACGGGAACTAATACTGTTCGGCACTGCAGCGTGACTCCACACACAAGGGGGGCTCGGAGGGGCTCCCCTTCTCCCAGAAAGGGACTGGGTGGGTCAGAGGGCTTCTCAGACACTGCACCTTTCTGTCTTCGTGGCCCCAGCAGAACACAGCGCTGAAGGGTTGGACAGGAAGGCTGGAACTGACCCAAGATCCCCATGGCTGCCCGGGACTGTAAGGGCTGGAGTCAGCTGGGGCCTCAGGCCTCTTTCCACTTGGTCAGATGCCACCTCCTCTGTCTCAGAGCTGGGGGTTACTACTCCCTGGTGCAGATAGAGAGGGAGCTGCCACTTGGTGGCAGGACGTGTTCCAGCGCGGACTGCTCAAGAGTGGGGGCAGGGGCCAGGACTGGGGCAGTGTCAGTGGGCAACAGGGGACTCCAACTTCTGCAGGCGACGGCGGCGGAGCTCTGCTGCGTCAGGCTCCCCATCCTCAGGCAGCTCCTCGGTGCCCGCTGACTCAGGAGCTGGGGACAGAGAGGTCCAGAAGCGGAACCCAGAGAAGTCCCCTGCCCCACCCCACTGTAGGCTGACCGCAACTACCTGAAGGCTTTTCAGGTTCAGGGGCTGGTGGGGAGGCTCCCAGGGATGGGGTGGTGGCCTCAGAGCTGGGGGTGCTGGTGGAGAAGGCAGCAGCGACAGCTGTAGGGGCAGTCTCCTCAGTGGGGTTGGCTGAGGTGGCAGGCCGGGGGGGCCTAGGAAGAGAAGGGACAAGAGGAGGGCCTTGGCATCCTGGCACGACTCGAGAGGTTCTGCCCTCCGTGAGCCTTGTGGGGTGCACTCCAGCGCCGATGTGCCTCGCAGCCCCAGTGACGCAGACACGACTGAACACATGTTGAATGATACTTGGAATTCTATACCACAGATTGATTGTAAACCACTTGCAGGCAGGGACCGTTGGCCTTGTTCACTGTTACACTGCAGAGTTGCCACTCTGAGATGCCAGGCACCTTCTAGAGTACCAACTAAGACAGTGCACTGAACAACACAAAGCACGCAGGTCTCAGACTCAAGCTCCATTCCAAGTCTGTACCGACATTGCTGGGTGCCAGCACTTTGGTCTATGTCCCCTGCGAATAGGACTTAGAACTCTATTCAAATAAGGTAATGAAGGTCACAGAGCAAGTGAGTAATAAGATCAGGACTTGAATTCGGGCCAAGCTGGCTCCAAGTGACTTTGTATTTGCTGTCTCAGATCAGGGGCAGTGATTCCCAGTCAAAGTGTCACCCTGTGTCAAGAGAGTATACGTGATTAAAGTACTGGGAATTATATACAAGGACAAGATTCAAGGATAGCTCTCTAATAAACACCACTCCTCCTTAGATCCAGACAGGCCTTCTGCAGTGGGAAGATAAAAAGGCACCAAGAACCCCGACACCTTGGGTGTGCCTATAGATAGAATGCCTGAATCGATACATATCACAGGGTGGCAGGGGAGAAAAAGGCCCAGAACCGCTGCTGGGGGCCTTCTCTCGGCAGCCCCACACCCCTGCTGCCCACCCTGGCCCCCGTGTAGGCGTACCCGAGGGAGGCGAGCACGGTGAGGTACTGGTTGATCTGCAGCATGGCGGCATCCAGCAGCGTGTGGATGTTGCGCAGGCTCTGTAGCCGGGCCTCCAGGTGCTGCCGCTCGTGGCCTTCCAGAGCCCGCAGCTCCTCTGGGGTCAGCCCAGCAAAGCCGGCGGGAGGCACAGGCATCGGGGGGAAGGCTGGAGAGAGAGAGAGAGGCTCAGCCTGGGCTGCCTGGGCCTGACACCCCCCCACCTCCCAAAACAACCCCAAGAGCGGCCCAGCTTACCAAAGGGTGGAGGCAGTGGCATGCCCATCCACGGGGGAGGGAAGGGGAAGCCTGGGGCAGGGCCAGCGTCAGGGGTGGAGGCCGAGCCAGGTGCTGGGGCAGAGGCAGCAGAACCAGCTGTGGTTGTGGCTGCTCCACTGGGCCGAGAAAGGGCTGCGAAAGAGCAAGAACAGGAAGTTAGTCCGTGCTGAGGGCCCTCTGCTTCCCTTCCTTCCACCGCCCTGGCTGGCGTGCTACCCAAAAGACTCACCTGCACTGGTGGACGGAGGGGCCACAGCGTCTCCAGAGCTGGGGGGAGGTGGGACAGGAGGAAAGGGGCCCATGGGGGGCCACAGCGGGAACATGCCTGGAGGGAAGGGAGGCAGGAGGCCCTGGGCGACTGCAGAGAGAGGACGGGGTGGTGAGAAAAGGTCCAAACTGAGAGCCAAATCGCAGGCAAGGGACTGGGTGTTGGGGCTCTGTCCTCTGCTCCCACAGGCCCTCTCTGAGCCCAGCACGGATCAGACATGACCGCAATCATCTGCGTCTCTTCCCGTGACCAGCCCCCCGGCCCCAGACTGAGCTTCGAGGGCAGCGACTCTGATTCACCTCCGCATTTCCCACTCCCAGTCTGGGGCGAGAACCCAGCAGTGTGCTGGATGGCCAGATGAGTGCCACTCACAGTTGGGGGGCTGGGGCAGGAGTGGCGGGGGGTGGGGGGCAGGTGGTGGCCCCTGATCCGCAGGCTCAGGGGGCGGTGGTGACTGGGTCGGCAGCGACGCCCGAAGGACATCCATACGGCAGGTGGGGCAGGTCTGCTGCCGCTGGAACCAGGAGCGCAGGCAGCTGGGGGTCAAGACCAGGCAACAGTTAGCAGGTGCCTCGGGGTCTGCCTTCCAAAGCCGCTCCCTCATGTGCAGGCTGCTCAGGGCATCTCCACCTGGTGTGGAAAATGTGGTTGCAGGGCAGTCTCTTGGCACCAGTCACCATCTCTTCTCGGCAGATGATGCAGACGTTGTCCATCGCCTGGAGTTCCTCTGGGGTGGCGTCTGGATACCTGGTTAGGACAGACCAAGGACACGTCAAGACCAGAGCTGGAGGCAGGGGCACCTGGGGCACGGCCTGGGCGAGCAGCTAGGACACGCCCACTTACAGTGTGTTCATGTTGCGGATAGCTCGGCGAGACATGATGGCATCTGTCACAGCTTTCTTGAACTGCCTGAAAAGACAGTTTCAGTAGAAGGAGGGAGACGGAGGGGAGGGGTCAGAGCTGGGGCAGGGCAGGGCTAGGCTCACCTCATGGCCAGGTACATAGGCCGGATGGCAAAGAGAGGGAAAGTGTGCACCTTGATCATGATGGTCATGAAAGCCATGTACAGCAGAACCTTGATAAAGCCTGGGGGCAAGGGGTGCAGAGAGCGGCAGGTCACAGGGCCTGGTAGGCAGGGCTGGGGACACTGGTGCAGGTCAGGGGAGGTCCAGGCCCGTCTCACCTGTAAACAGCTCCGTGTAGAGCATGTACACGGCCTTATTGTCCCAGGGATTCTCGCTCTGGAGGTCCACAGAGTGCAGCACGTACTTGATGAAGATGGTGAGCACCATAGTCATCAGGATGGCATACTGGGGGTGGGGGGGTGGACATATGAACACAGGCCCCGGGCTCCAGCCAAACCGCTGTCCCCAGGCCCGTGCACAGCGGAGGGCCACGGTACAAGCACAGGCTTGGACACAGCCGGGGTCCTCCTAGCTTCTCCACTCCCTAGCTAGTGTGACTTTCAGCAACTCGTAGACCTCTCTGAACCTCAGTTTGCTTGTCTGTAAATGACAGAATTAACTGTTCCTTTATAACAACGTTGTTTTGCTGATTAAAAGAGATGCAGGTCAAGTGCTCAGCACAAGGCCCGGCATACAGTAAGCACTCAACAGACGTGAGCTGTCGTCACTGGACACGTTCTTCCTCTGCTGGGGACACACCTCCCCAGCTGTCCATCAAGCTAATTCCTTCTGTCCATCGACAGCCAGCTCCTCTGGCATCAACTTCCAGGAAGCCTTCCCTGAGCGCCAGGTCAGGGCTCCTCCTCCACACGCGCCTTTCTGCGCCGTCCCCGCTCTCCTAGGAGTGCGTAGAGGGCAGGGGCTGGGACTGACTGATGGCTGCTCCTTGGTGGCCCACACGGGCTGGCCACAGAGCAGGTGCTCGATAAAGGTTTGTCAGGGCACAACAGTGCCACCTTGGGCTTGTCCTCCCAACCTCCCAAGCCAGTTTTACCTCAAAGCCAAACACCAGCTGCACAGAGGCCCCACGGGTCAGGATGCTGTGATAGGCATGGCTGACGAAGAGGAAGTCCAGGATACCCAGGAGGAACATAAGGGCTGTGGGGACCCCCCAAATGGGAGGTTGGTGGGGTCAGCCCAGGGCCTGACAGCCACTTCCTGCTCTAAGACAGCTCCCACCCTCAAGCCCACCACGGCCCTAGCCATCTAGTCAGGTGGGTACACTCCACTGAACCCGGCCCCCTGGGAACTCCAGTTCTGCCTAGGGGTGGCCCAAGCTCCAGGTGAGGAGGCAAAGAGCTAAGGGGCTAGGCAGTTGAGAAGCCCTGGAGTGGAACAGGCAGAGATGATGCAAATTAACTTCCTAAATTATCTTTCCTGTACAGCTGAGGGCCGAGGGCAGCCTGTGCTCTACGGTACAGGTCCATGGTTAGTGACTTTTCATGTTCCAGTCCTTCATGGTGCCTCTTCTCCCTCCAGCTCCCTCCTCTCCGCTCCCATGGGTCTCACTCACAGACAATGCGGCAGTGAAAGAGCCAGGAGATATTGGGGCTGCGTTCCATCTGAGGCAGAGGAGAGAGGGGGCCCGTCAGGAAGGCTGGGGCTCACCCCATGTCCCCAACCCAGCCATCACTCCACAAGCCAGCCCTCTGTCTGCTCCAGAGAAACCCCCGACCCAACTCACAAAGTCCACACGGTCCTCAGCCAGCCAGTGAAAGCACTTGAGGAAGAGAAGGAGAGTGAAGAGTGCCACAAAGCGGGGGCTAAAGTCATCCCGAAAAACAGTGAAGGCCAGACAAGTCTCAGTGACAGCGTACCAGGAACGTTCCAGAAGATGCTGCAGGTTGGGCAAGGAATGATGTGGAACTCAGACCTTCTGCTTGCCCAGCTCCCTGCCCCTCACCTTTGGAGCCATGAACATCTCACCTCCATCTCTGCCGCCCTCAGCTGTCCGAAGAACACCTTGCCCATCACCTTGCCCAAGAGGAAGACAAGGACGAAGGCCTGGATGTACAGGACCTAGGAGTGAGGAGAGGCTATGGTTTGAGCTCGCTTTCTGCTTTGCTCTGTCCGGGGCTCATCACTCAGGAGCCTCTCCACAACCCCATCACAATTTGTTCAAAGTTAGGCCCGGCAGCTACTTCACTTGTCTCCCGCTTACCTGACCTTTAGCCCCACCCCTCTCTCAAACAGACTCCTCCTTCCCTCCCAGGGAGTTCCTCCCTCCCTGAGCCCTGAACTCACTGCCATGCTGGGGCTTGACTTGGTCAAGTACACCACGGTGGGGTAGAACTGGTGCTTGAGGTAGTAGGCGTGAGCCACCACGGCCCCGGTCAGCGCCAGGCTGGCCGCCATCATCACGGCGGTGCGGAACATTGCCCTGGCCTAGGGACCTGCAGGGGGAAAGGACTGTGTGATGCTCAATACTGGGCACACCTAGCACAGTGCCTGAGACGCAGTGCTAACAAACAGGAGGAAGAAAAGGAAACCTCACTTCGTCCTCACCATCATCGCATCAAGAACAGCATATACTCCCCCATTTTACAAATTAGAAGACTGAGACTCAAAGGGGTTAAGTGATCACACTGACGCAAGGCCAGCAGCCTGGGTTAGTCTTGTTTCAGATCTAGGGCTCTTTCCACGCCGCCTGCCAGACCGCCGCCTCCAGGGAAGAATGAGGAAAGGCAGCAAAGTCGGAGGAGGAGGGAACTGCTCCCAGTGTCCCTAAAGTGACGGTGATGGAGTGGGATGCAAAAGCAGAAATCTCCCGCAGCGGGAACGTGCGGCCTGGACCGGGAGAAGCCAAGGCGCTGGGGGGCGCAGCCGGGCAGGCGACAGCGCCGGTGACAGCTCCGCCAGGGTGGGCAGTTCCGACGCGCGCCCCGCGGGAGCGGGCGGGGTACGTCAGGTTGGAACCCTGGCGCTCCCCAACCCCCGGGGCAGTGTCAACTCGGGGCACCGGAGAAACGGCCGACCGTCAGGATGCAGGGGCGGGACGGAGAGGGACCCGGGTCGCCTCCACGGTCGCACACCTGTAAACGCCAGGAGCTGCGAGCGTCGCAGACGGGGCCGAGGCTCTGAGAGCGGCCGCGCGGGAGCCTGTCTACGGCCAGATGACAGGCCGAAAGCGGGCGACGGGGCTGAGGGGGCGCGCCGACCCCGGAGACCTGAAGGGGAAAGATCCAGGTCCCGACTCCAACCCCAACCCGGGCCCGACCCCGGCCCCGGCCCACTCACCAGGTGCCCAGCGCCGCGAGCCCGCTCAAACCCCGCGACTGCGGAGGCGACTCCGATTAACAACACTCCCCACCCACTGCGAGCCGGAACTTCGGGAGTGAGACACCTCACTTCCGGCGGGGCGGGGCGGGGAATGGATCGTACCAAGTGCCGCTTTCCCTTGCCCGCGCAGCGCGCTCCGCGCGGTGCCGGGAACAGTAGTCCCACCACCCAACTGGGGTTCGTGCTCACGGTTCTAGCGACAGATGGGAGAGGTGGTCTAAGCGGAATAGGCAATCCGGAGAGGATTACAGACTCCCTATTTATTAGTCACAGATGGTATCGTCTGCACCTCTGAGTGGACTCAACCTAGCGGAGGACTCTCAAAGCGGCTGGATTGTGGCGGGGGGGGGGGGGGGGGGGGCGGGCATTGTGCGGGCCGTACCATTTGGAGGGGTGAGTATGCAAGGGACAGACATAACAGGCCTAAGAAAAATAAAGTGTCTTAGAGACTCATTCCAGGGGGATTCACAACAGTTTGACAAATCAGATGCTTTCTAAGAGAACTGGATTCAGGAAAGAAACATATGTCTCCTCCTAGATCACCCCCAAGTTGTGTGGGAGTGAGTTGGGTCCCCGTGGCTGCTACTGATTGCTCGAAATAGAGTTACGCGGACCAGTAAGAAAAAGAAAGGAAAATCGCTGGCCTATCGAAAGAGAAAAGCAGGTGAGCGGTTGCTAGGGGCGGAAGGTTGCGTTGCCTAGGGCTAGGTCCAACCCGGGTGGGCCGAGAGTAGAAAAGGCGCAATCCGTGGGTTGGTGTTCCGAGTCTGCCCCAGGGGACGTTTGTTGCATTCAGAGAGGGGGCTGTGCCTGGGACTGAGGAGGAGGCAGAGCTTTCATTCCGGCTAATCTTGGGATGGGAGTGTTCTGTGCAAAGGGATGGATTTCAACGTCGCATGCCCGCACCCCTCCCCAAACCTACAGCTTTGCTGTCCTTATAGCAATCATTCCTGGGCCGTAGGCGCAGCTCCCCCTGGTCTTGGTTGTCTGTGTCTGTCTATGTCTGCTTCGCAGCCAACCCAGTCGGCTCGTTGACAGAATGGAGCTAATGCACCCACTTTGTGCCTTGCGTTTTCCTCCATCATCTAATTTAATCATCAGTCACTAAAGTTAATAAGCTGGGTGGTGCTATCCTCATTTTACGTGGGACCAATTGAGGTTCAGAAATTTAACAAGTCCTGGGATTGGCACCAGATCTCTCTGACCCTATATTCGTGTACCGTTAACCTCAGTTACCTTTACCACCACCTGTTGACCTGAATTGGCCTGACCAGTTTAGCTTGTAACCTGTCACTGAGTTGGCTCCCCCATAAGGCTGTCTATGACTTTCTAGTGACTGCGTCCAGTAGCCAGCTTTCAGTTCTTGCCTGACTCAACCTCTCTCTCCTTAAAAGTCTCCTCCCTGAGCTTCTGTGACCCCACATGCCTCTGCTTTTCCCCCCAGCTATGTCTCTGTCCCCTTCCTTTTATTTAAATGCTGTCCATATTGGCCACTTCTGTCTCCTTTCCCTGCATGATCCTCTCTGCTCCTGTGGTTTCAATACCCCTGCCCTGTTGCTGATGACTCCCATATGAGGTCTTCAGCTGGGCTCTCTCCTGCTTTAAAAAAAATTCAGTGTCCCTAGTCCTCCACCGCAACCCCAGCTCCAGAAACGTGGGCATCACACTCACCATCTCCCTCTTGGGAACTCACATCCAAACTGGTAATTAAGTTATTTATTCAGTTGTCTGCAAATACGTATCCCATGCTGCCTGTTCTAGTGACTTAGGATGTCAGTGAACAAAGCAAAGATCTTTGCCTTTGTGTAGTTTCACCCTAGTAGATGTGGTGGACAATAAACCATATACATAATGTAAGTGCATTATCTAATATGTTGGAAGGTAAGAAGTGCTGTAGGGGAAAAGTAGAGCAGAACAAAGGGGACCTGGAGTGTGGAGGGGTGCTCGAAGCAGGTTGCAGTATCAGCGAGAAGATGCCATTTGAGCAAAGAGTTGAAGGAGCTGAGTGGATGTCTGGGTAGAGTTGCACCTAGGTAAGGGTGGACCAGTCCTGGTTTGTTGGAGGAGGTGAATGTGGCTGGAGTAGAAATAGCAAAAGGGTGAGCAGTAGGAGAGGGGGGCAGGGCCAGAAGGTGTTGGCCATTATAGGGACTTTGACTTTTACTCTGAGTGACATGATGAGCCATTGGAGGGTGTTGAGTAGAGGTGTAACATGTCCTACTTAGGTCTAAAAGGATCACTCCAGCTCCTGTGCTGTGGGATGTTGTTGGGTAGAGGACAAGGGTTTGGAGCAAGGAGATCAATTAGGAGGCTCTTGCCGTACATCAGGCAAGATACTGGCTTAAAAAAATGCACAATGTGAGAGTTGCAAGTTAAGTTTTATTTGGGTCAAAGTAAGGACTGCACCCCAAGAGACAGCATTTCAGATAGCTCTGAGAAGCTGCTCCGAGGAGGCAAAGAGGGGGAGCCCAGTTATATAGAAGTTTTGCAACAAAGGGCAGGTAGTCTGAACATCAAAAGATTATTGTTAATTAAAGAAAACCAGATATATCAAGTTAAGGAATTTAGTGCTTTTCTATGTATGGGAAGATGCAAGAGTCTGGGCTCAGTGAAATCTTTCCTTTGATATGCACCTCAGCTATCTGGGGCTAGTATCCTGTGTTTTCACATCCTGAGCTTCCTCAGGGCTCACTGGCTCATGTTGGAGGGCTGCAATTGTTGATGGCTGTGACATCCTTTGTTTACTGATATGGCAGGAAATATTCCAGTTATCAATATTCCATTTATCAGTATGAAGTTCTATTGAGTCTACCTCCTGAGTGTCTCTAGAATTTATTCTTTCTCTTCCATCTTCATCTCCTAGTGCTAGTTCAGACCAGCATTATCTCATGCTTGGGCAAATGCAACAGTCACCTAACCAATCTCATTTCCTACACTCTCCTCCCTATTAACTGTCCAAGCAGTGGCAAAAAAGATCCTCTGACACCTCAGTACATATCTTGCCTCCCTTTCCCAAACACTGCCCTTCAGGCCTATGCCCCATTTCTGGGGGCTCCCAATGCACCATACATACCATGACCCAAGTGGGACCCTCAACTTTTTTTTTTAATTAATTACTTTTGGGGGGCTGCGTTGGGTCTTCGTTGCTGCACGTGGGCTTTCTCTAGTTGTGTCGAATGGGGGCTACTCTTTGTTGCAGTGCGCAGGCTTCTCCTTGCAGTGGCTTCTCTTGTTGAGGAGCGTGGGCTCTAGGCGCATGGGCTTCAGTAGTTGTGGCATGCAGGCTCAGTAGTTGTGGCACGCGGTCTTAGTTGCTCTGTGGCATGTGGGATCTTCCCGGACCTGGGATAGAATGTGTGTCCCCTGCACTGGCAGAAGGATTCTTTATTTTTTATAAATTTATTTATTTATTTTGGCTGCGTTGGGTCTTCGTTGCTGCGCACAGGCTTTCTCTAGTTGCGGTGAGTGGGGGCTACTCTTTGTTGTTGTGGTGCGTGGGCTTCTCATTGCGGTGGCTTCTCTTGTTGAGCATGGGTTCTAGGCACGCGGGCTTCAGTAGTTGCGGCATGCAGGCTCAGTAGTTGTGGCTCACAGGCTCTAGAGCACAGGCTCAGTAGTTTTGGCTCACAGGCTTAGTTGCTCCATGGCATGTAGGATCTTCCCAGACCAGGGCTCGAACCTGTGTCCCCTGCATTGGCAGGTGGATTCTCAACCAGTGCGCCACCAGGGAAGCCCTGGCAGGCAGATTCTTTATCCACTGCACCACCAGGGAAGTCCGACTCTCACCTTTTGTATAGGCCTTTCCTTCTCCAAAGACTGTCTTTCTCTTCAATTATCAACACAGTAAACATTGCTTAACTCCTCAGTCTGGATGGGGGCCCCTTCCGTGTGTTCCCACAATGCTTTGTGTTTCCCCATCATGGGGCTTAGCAACCTGTGCTGACTTTGGCAATGAACTTAAATCTCACTTGCAGAGGCCCTGAGCTTAAGGATGGAGGCCTGAGTCTTTTTTCCTCACACTGAACAGAAGAAGTAGATTTCCAAGCAAAGAATATCACCAGTGTTAAAGAAGGTCATTTTATTATGATACAGGGGTCAGTCAATCAAGAAGATATATAACAATCCTAAACATTTGTGCACCTAATAACAGAGCTTCAAATTACAAGTAACAACTGATTGAACTGCAGGGAGATATAGGCAAATCCATAATAATAGTCAAAAATTTTAATAATCTTCTTTCATTAATTGATAGAACAACAAGTAGGCAGAGAACCAGCAAGGACAGAGTAGACTTAAGCACTATCAACCACTTGACCTGATTAACATTTACAGAACACTTCACCCAACAAGAGCAGAATACATGTTTTTCTTAAATGTACATAAAACATTTACCATGACACACATATTTGGGGACATTAAACAAGACTCAATAAATTTAAAAGAATTCAACCCACATAAAGTGTTTCTATGACAGCGATGGAATTAACTTAGAAATCAATAAGAGAGAGATGCTTGGAAAATCCCAAAATTTTCGAAAACAAAACACTTCTAAGTAAGTAATGGATTAAAGAATAAATCAAAAGGGAAACTAGAAAGTCTTTTTAACTTAGTGAAAGTGAAAACACACATAATAGGATTTGTGGGATTCCACTAAAGAATTTTGGGGAAATTTATAGTACTAAATTCTTATGTTAGAAAAGAAGAAAGGACTGCTTATGACCTCAGCTTCCACCTTAAGAAACTAGAAAGAGAAGAGAAAAATCAGCCCCCAAATAAGCAAAATAAAGGAAGTAATTAACTCCAAAAAGGAAATCAATGAAATAGAAAACAGAAACAAAAAAAAAATAGAGAAAATCAAAGAAACCAAAAGATGGTTCCTTGAAAAGATCAATAAAATTGACAGACTTCCTAACCAGATTGATCAGGAAAAAAAGAAAAAGATACAAATTACCAATATCAGGATTGAGAGAGGTGACATCGCTATAGATTCTACAGATATTAAAAGGGTAATAAGGGAATATCATGAAAAATTTTATGCCAATAAATTAGACAAATTCTAAGATGAGGAGCAAGGCAAGGGTGTCTGCTTTTCCCACTTCCACTCAACATTATACTGGAGGTCCTTGCCAGGGCAATAAAGCAAGAAAAAAAAAAGCATACAGATTTTAAAAGAAGAAATAAAACTGTCTTGGTTCACAGACAACATAATTGTCTATACATATAATCCTAAGGAAGCCACAAAAAAGTTACTAGAACTAACAAGTGAGTTCAGCAAGGCTGTAGGATAGAAAGTCAATATACAAAAGAAACTGCATTTCTAAATACAGTAAACAATCAGAAATTAAAATTTTTAAAATACTACTTACAGAGCATTAAAATATGAAATGCTTAATGATAAAATTAATGTAAAAATATGCAAGACTTATACAGTGAAAAGTATAAAACATTGCCAAGAGAAATTAAATATCTAAGTAAATGGAGAGGTATACTGTGTCTGTGGATCAGAACACTTAACACTTCTATGATGCCAATAAAATAGAGAAGATTAATGAAGTTCAAAGCTGGCTCTTTGAATAAGCTAATAGGCAAAATTCTGGCAAGACTGATCAAGAACATAAAGTGAAGGTAAAAATAAACAATATAATGAATGAAAAAGGGAGATAACCACAGACACAATGGAGATTTAAAAATAATAAGTGTGGGGACTTCCCTGGTGGTGTAGTGGTTAAGAATCCACCGTCCAATGCAGGGCACACGGGTTCAATCCCTGGTCAGGGAACTAGATCCCACATGCATGCTACAACTAAGAGTTCACATGCCACAACTAAGGAGCCCGCCTGCTGCAACTAAGACCCGGTGGCAACCAAAGAAAAAAAGAATATTCATCCTCTAACAAAAAGATAATAATAATAGGGGTGTAGTAGGTGCAATTTTATGGCAACAAATTTGAAAACTTAGGTGAAAGTAACAATTTCCTAGAAAACAAAAGATGTGTAAAACTGACCCAACACGAAATAGAAAACATGACTAGACCAATAAATATACTTTTTAAAGTTGCTAAGGGAGTAGATATATTTTTTTGAGATTTATTTATTTATTTGGCCGTGCTGGGTCTTAGTTGCAGCACACGGGATCTTCGTTGCAACAGGCGGGATCTTTAGTTGCGGCATGTGGGATCTAGTTCCCTGAGCAGGGATGGAACCCAGGCCCCCTGCATTGGGAGCGCAGAGTCTTAACCTCTGGACCACCAAGGAAGTCCCTCATGCCTGTTTCATAGATGAGGAAACTGAGGCACAGAAAAGTTAAGTGACTTGCCCAAGGTTTGCACAGCTAATAGGAAAAGGCAAAGTCAGGATTTAAAGCAGGCAGTGTGATCCCACAGCCCCCCCTCACCCTGTGTACTTTGTAACATGTCCATTTTCTCAATCCCCGTGACAACGTGTTGTTTCATTCATGAGAAAGCGGAGGCTCAGAGAGGCTAAGGGACTTAGGCTCAGTCACCCTGGAGAGTGGCTGAGCTGGGACTGTCTGGTTGCCTCACACACCACAGCCCTCCTAGTCAGCTGCCAGGTCCCACTGCCTGGTCCCCACTCCCCCAGTGCCTGTGAGGAGTTCCACCCCCCAATTCAAGCAGTGTCAGGGGGCTGAGTCATTCCCAACAGTCTCTGGGCAAAGCTGCGGAACAGCCACCACAAGGCTAGACAGCTTGGCCATCCTCGGAGGGCAGAGCCGGGTCAGAAGCCCAAGTCTCTGCCTGCTGAAGGGCGCAGGCAGCCAGGTGTGAGGCCATGTCAGGACGCAACTCGGGCCACCATGGGCTTCAGGGAAAGGGACATACATTACAGGGGACAGGTCCGGGGACAGCACCTATCACCCAAGTCTAGTTCAGACAAAGAAAGGTGTGGCTTGGGCAGTCAGCTGGCACCTGGCCAATCAACACACTTTTAATGGAACCTGTTATGTGTCAGACACGGGGCTGGGTGCTGGGAACTCAGGTGTGAGTAAAAAGACACCTTCCGCCCTCCTGAGCCTTCTTGCCCAGGGTAAGAAATCTGGGGCACACACCTTTCCTCCTACTTCTCGCTTGCTCCTGTCTCCGTCCCCTTAGAATAGATGGAGTTTCCCTCTTCCCATGGATTCAGTTGTTTATTCATCCCACAAGTATATAGTGAGTCCCCGCCATCAGCCAGGCCTTGTTCTAAGTGTAGAGAATGCATTTGTGAATAAAATAGATAAAAATCCCTGCCCTCACGGAGTGTACAGTCAATAAAAGACAACAAATACACAAGGAAGCACACAGGGAAGTGAAGACTTTGGGAAATCAAGAGGGTAGGGGAGGTGGGGCAGATGAGGAGGACCCTGAGTGTTTGAAAGGAGGAGAGACAGTTCTATCTGAGCAGGAGGTGTGTACAGATGTGGATTCAGGTAGATTCAGGGGCAGGAAAAGAGAAAGAGTGTTGGAGGTGAGGAGTGAGAAGTTGTGATTAGTTATCTCAGAAAGAGGGAGTAGGAACTTTGTATCGAGCTGCATTAGGAGTGCCAGGAAGCATGAGTGTCCAAAGAATTTTATGACCTTAGAGCCCTGAGTTCAAAGTGAAGCAGCCCCTCTGCTTATCTGATTTGTTTTCTCCTCTGTTGCAGGTACTACGTAGGTAGATGGAAGGGTTCAGCCAGAGTTGGAGTCTCCTAGGCGTGGTAGTTTTAGGATATGTCCATACATTCATGATACCTCTCTTTTCAAGAGGTGGACCCTAATTCCCCTCCCCTTGAGTATAAGCTGGACTCAGTGATTTGCTCCTAACAAATAGAATAAAAGTGATGGTGTGAGACTTTGGAGGCCTGGTCACGAAAGGCACTTTGGCTTCCTGCTTGCTCTGTCTCGGGTCAATCGCTCTGGAGGAAGCCAGCCGCCATGGCATGAAGACACTCAAGCAGCCCTATGGACAGGTCCACATGCTGAGGAACTGAGGCCAACAGCCAACAGCCATGGCAGTGACACCCTGGGAAGGGGATCCTTCAGCCCCAGCCAGGCCTTCAGACGACTGCAGCTCTGGCCAACTTCACTACAAATCTCACGAGAGACTGTGAGTCAGAACCTCCCAGCTAAGTTGCTCCTGAATTCCTGACCCACAGAACAGCGAGATGAAATGCTTTTTGAAAAAATTTAAACCCCAAAGTTCTGGGGTAATTTTTACACAATAGTTAACTAATACCCCAGGTGTCTTGGATAGAGTGAGGAGCGATTGGAGGGTGGGCTTCTACGTGGTAATTCAACAACCCAGGCTCCTTGTATCTGGTGGCCCTACCATTCCCTAGGGACCCTTGGAGTTACCTGGAAATCTTCTGCATTTGGCTGGAAGTCAAATGACAGTGAGGCAGATCGTAAGAGAGGGAGGTTTTCAAAGGCCATACCTGGTTCTGAATAATAAAAAGTAATGAAAAATGGGATGAGGAACTGACTTTTAAGATGGAACCAAAAGACGATTAGAAGGTAGGAAGGGAGAAAGGAATAAAGGTCAGTGGGAAGACCTCTGGCCTGAAAGTCTGGGTGTATTTTAGGAAGTAAAGAGAATCCCTGGAGCTTGGGGAGAGAGGCTGAGAATGGCTGAAAATGAGTCTGAGGAGTTGGGTGGAGCCAGATGGCGCAGGGTCTTGTAAACAGCCTCTTAGGACTTTATCCAGGGTCAGTGGGAAAAACTGCGGGTTTCCGCAGGAGATAGCTGAGCGGATCTGGACAGAGCGCCGGCCTGGAGGAGGGAGGGAAGCATCAGCTGGAGCTGGAAGAGTGGTCGGGAAGCTGCTGCAGCCGCTCAGGGAGAGATAAAGACAGCCCGCTCCGGGCTGGGCAGGGTGGACGGAGATGCTAAAGGTATGAAGGGCCAGGAGGCAGTATTTGACTAAGTGTGCGTGTGTGTGTGTGTGTGTGTGTGTGTGTGTGTGTGTGTGTGTGTGTGTGTGTCGCGGGGGGAGCGGGCTGGCCGAGGGGAGGGAAAGGGCCCCAGCGGGCCCAGTCTTCTATGTGGAAGGTAGAATTATTCTCAAGGACGGGGGAATCCCAGAGACAGCAGGTTTACAAGGCAGCATGTTGAGTTCGCTTTGTAAAATAATGCAATATTTGATACGTACAAAATAATTGATGTCAAATATACATAAGCAATAGAGTGAAATAATAAACGCCCAACTTGAGAAACAGACTATTAGCAACATCGCCGTCTCCCATCACGTCTCCATCTCCCACCACAAGATACCACACCCCTAATTTTATTATTTTTTTTTTAAAATACCTTTATATAGTGTATTCCTTCAGATGTATCCTTTTTTTAATTTTATTTTTTAAATTTTTGGCCGAGCCACTCGGCATATGAGATCTTAGTTCGCAACCAGGGATGGAACCCACACCCCCTGCAGGGGAGGCGAGGAGTCTTAACCACTGGACCGCCAGGGAAGTTCCCTATTATTTTTAAATACTAATTATTTTTTAAACTCATTACCTTGCTTTTATTTTTCTCATAAACCCAAGTGGTTATTTTATTATAAATATGCTTACAAAAATGTTCCAGTTAATCATTGAAAGGATTTCTTTTTCAGTACAAAATCTTTTTAATACACATTTATTTGTTTATTTTTGGCTGCGTTGGCTCTTCATTGCTGCACACGGGCTCTCTAGTTGCAAAGAGCGGGGGCTACTCTTCCTTGTGGTGGGCAGGCTTCTCATTGCAGTGGCTGCTCTTGTTGCAGAGCACAGGCTCTAGGCTCACGGGCTCAGTAGTTGTGGCTCACGGGCTCTAGAGCACAGGCTCAGTAGTTGTGGTGCATGGGCTTAGTTGCTCCACAGCATGTGGGATCTTCCAGGACCAGGGCTCGAACCGGTGTCCCCTGCATTGACAGGCAGATTCTTTTTTTTTCTTTTTTTTTTTTTGCGGTACGTGTGCCTCTCACTGTTGTGGCCTCTCCCGTTGCGGAGCACAGGCTCCGGACGCGCAGGCTCAGCGGCCATGGCTCACGGACCTAGCCACCGCGTGGCACGTGGGATCTTCCCAGACCGGGGCACGAACCCGTGTCCCCTGCATCGGCAGGCCGACTCTCAACCACTGCGCCACCAGGGAAGCCCAGCAGGCGGATTCTTAACCACTGCGCCACCAGGGAAGTCCCTTCAGTGCAAAATTGACTGCATTCCAGGTAAAGCTGCCAATAACTTGATCCACCTCAGCAACTGGCTCAGACTTTCCGCCCAGCCACTGCCCCTCCCATTGCTTTAACCACTTGTCGCCTACAGCCCCATGGGATCTGTATCACTGGGCAAGGCAAGATGTGCCTCGGCATTCATTGAGATGGTGCAATTTTTCTCCTCTAATCTATTAAGGGAGTAAATTACATTAATTTCCTTGTCTCTAACCTTGCAGTTTTGGAGTAAATCCAACTTGGGCACCGTGTGTTATCTTGTCTCTATATTACCAGGCTCAGTTTAATAATTTGCTTAGGGTATTTTACATCCGTGTCTATGAGCCTGCAGTATTTCTTTCTTTTTTCGCTTTTGGTATCAAGTATGCTACCTTTATGACATGTGAGAGGGAAGGTCCCTCTCTTTATATACCCTGGCAGGATTTGTACAAGATAGAATTATTTGTTCTTTGAATGTTCGGTTAATCTTACTGTTGGAGCCATATAGGCCTGGGGTTTTCTTTGTGATAAGATTTTTTAAAAATTATTTTATTGAAGTGTAGTTGATTTACAATGTTGTGTTAGTTACTACTCTACAGCAAAGTGATTCAATTATACATATATATACATTCTTTTTTCAAAATATGCTTTTCCATTATGGTTTATCATAGGATCTTGAATATAGTTCTAGGTGCTGTACAGCAGGACCTTGTTGTTTATCCATTCTATATGTTTGAGGTAAGATTTTATCTACTGATTCAATTTGTTTAATATTATAGGACTAATCAGGATGTATATTTTTACCTGTTTTAGTTTTGCTGAGTTTTATTTTTCTACAGAGACTTGTCTATCTTTATATAAATATAAACAGTTAAATTGTATAAAGTATAAAAGTTGGCATAAAGTTGTTCATGATATCTTCATATTTTTATTGTTGAACGTATCTCCCTTTTTATTCCTGTTAGTTAATTTGTGCCTTCTCTTTTATTAATTTTTTTTTATTTTCATTTTTTTGTGCCTTCTCTTTTAAAAATTACTCTGAATGCATCTTGCCAGAAGTTTATCAATTTTATTGGTGTCATCAAAGAACCAAATTTTGACTTTTCTGGTTCTTTCCATTAGTATATGTTTTCTACTAATTTCTGCTCTTTATTACTTTATTCCTTCTATTTTTAATTAGGTATATTTTTCTGCTCTTATTTTGAAATAACTTTAGGGTTACATAAAATTGCAAAAACAGTGCAGAATTCCTGTATACCCTTCACCAAACTTCTTTTGATGGGAACATCTTACACAAGCATATGACAGTTGTTGAAGCTAGGAAATTAACAGCGATATACTGGTGTTAGCTAATCGATATATCTCATTTTAATTGTGCCAGTGGTCCCACTGATGCCCTTTTCCTGGTCCAGGATCCAATCAGGATTCCAAATTGCATGTAATCAGTAATTCATTGTTGTGTAATAAACACCCTAAAACTTAGCAGCTTAAAACAACAAACATTTATTATCTCCTAGTTTCTGTGGATCAGGAATTTGGGAGCCGCTTAGCTGGGTAGTTCTTGCTCAGGGTCTCTGATGACATTGTACTCATGATGTCAGCCAGGACTGAGGTCATCTGACGTCTTAACCAGACTGGGGGATCTGCTGTCAAGATGGCTTATTCACAAAAGAGCAGGAGGCCTTGGTACCTCACCACGTGGGTCTCTCCATAGTGATGCTTGAGTGGCCTCATGACAAGGCAGCTGCCTTCTCCCAGAGAAAGTAAGGTTGAAGTTGCAAAGTCTTTTATGATCTAGCTTCAGAAATCACAGGGTGTCATTTCCACAACGTCCTATTGGTAAACGGGTCAACCCTATTCCGTGAATACCAGGCTCACTCAGAGGCCACCTGGGAGGCTGGCTACCACAGCTGTCCTGTCCCCTTGGTCTTCTCCAATCTGGGGAAACATCTCAGATTTCTTTTTCTTCTATGAACTTGACACTTGTGGAAAGTATTGGCCAGTTATTTTGTAGAGTATCCCTCAGTTTGGATTTATCAGCAGTTTTGTAATGATTGCTTTGAGGTTATTCATTTGGGAGAAGAATAAAACAGAAGTGGGGACTACCCTGGTGGCGCAGTGGCTAAGAATCCGCCTGCCAATGCAGGGGACACGGGTTCGAGCCCTGGTCCAGGAAGATCCCACATGCCATTAAGCCCGTGCGCCACAACCACTGAAGCCCACGCACCCTAGAGTCTGCCTGCCGCAACTACTGAGCCCGCGCACCGCGATTACTGAGCCTGCGTGCCACAACTAATGAAGCCTGCACGCCTAGAGCCTGTGCTCTGCAACAAGAGAAGCCACCGCAATGAGAAGCCTGCACACCGCAATGAGAAGCCTGCACACCACAATGAAGAGTAACTCCTGCTCGCTGCAGCAAGAGAAAGCCTGCAGCAGCAACGAAGACCCAACGCAGCCAAAAGTAAATAAAATTTAAAAAAGAAAGAATAAAACGGAAGTGATGTGTACTTCTCAGTGAATCATATTGGATGGTATATGATGTTGGTTTGTTTTATTACTGGTCATGTTAACATTGATCACTTGGTTAGGGTGGTGTCTGCCAGGTTTCTCTTTTTCCATTTGTGATTAGTAAACATCATGGGGAGAGACACTTTGAGTGTATGCAAATACCTTGTTTCTCATCATACTTTTGTTTACTAACTTTAGCATCCATCAATGATTCACGCCTGCAACAATTACTACTGTGGTATTTGCTTAAGGTGAATTTATTTATTTATTTATTTTTGAATTTTATTTATTTTTTTTGTTTGTTTGTTTTTTTGTTTGTTTTTTTTTTTTTTTTTTTTTTTTTCTTTTTGCAGTACGCGGGCCTCTCACTGTTGTGGCCTCTCCCGCTGCGGAGCACAGGCTCCGGACGCGCAGGCTCAGCGGCCATGGCTCACGGGCCCAGCCGCTCCGCGGCATGTGGGATCTTCCCGGACAGGGGCACGAACCCGTATCCGCTGCATCGGCAGGCGGACTCTCAACCACTGCGCCACCAGGGAAGTCCTTATTTATTTTTTATACCACAGGTTTTTATTACCTATCTATGTTATACATATTAGTGTATACATGTCAATCCCAATCTCCCAATCATCCCAATTCATTTTAAATTTTTAAAAAATCTTCTTGTTCCCATGGTTATTTTCCTCTTGTCATTTATTTGCTATATATGTGCTTTCCCCCGTTTTCTTGAAAAATTAGCTAGTTGTTTGTCTATTTGTTAATTTTTCCAAATATTCAGGCCTAATTTCTGTTCTCTACTGCATTAATCTTTGCTTTTATCTTTATTCTTTCCCTCTTTGTGCTTTCTTTTGGTTTACTTTGATGTTCTTTTTCTAGTTTTCTTAGAGCTGGGAATTAAACTCATTTCTTTTCATTCTTTTACTTTTAATGATACACGTGTTTAATCCTATGAATGTTATTCTAATCATTGCTTTAAATGTATCTCATAGGGCTTCCCTGGTTGCTCAGTGGTTAAGAATCCGCCTGCCAATGCAGGGGACACCAGTTCGAGCCCTGGTCTGGGAAGATCCCACATGCCACGGAGCAACTAAGCCCGGGTGCCACAACTACCAAGCCTGCGCTCTAGAGTCCCTGAGCCACAACTACTGAGCCCACGTGCCACAACTACTGAAGGCCATGTGCCTAGAGCCCATGCTCCGCAACAAGAGAAGCCACCGCAATGAGAAGCCTCTGCATCGCAATGAAAAGTAGCCCCTGCTCGCCACAACTAGAGAAAGCCCGTGTGCAGCAATGAAGACCCAACGCAGCCAGCAATAAATGAATAAATTTATTTTAAAAAATGTATCTCATAGAATCTGATATGTAGTATTTTCATTATGATTATTTTTTGGAATTTTGTATTCCAGTTTTTCACCTAATTAATTTGTTTTTGTCTTTGTTAATGATTTCTCATTTTATTACATTCTGCTCAGAGAATATTGTTTATAATATTTCCATTTTATTCAACTTACTGATGATTTCTTTGTGACCTAATATATGATTAATTTTTTGTGATATTTTGTTTCTTTGGATTTATGGTCGTTTTTTTTCAGGGGGAGATTTCCTCAGTTAATGTGTACTGGATTTTATTTTCTGACTATTTTTTGGTTTTTAATAATAGTTCCAGATGGATCTGTTACTCCTTTTCTTGTTCATTTTTTGTGATATTGGGGTGTTTTACAAGATTCCTAGCTCTATAGCACACTCTTATGTCAATACAGCAAAGTCCAGACACTTCAGTGCATTTTTTTTTTTTTTTTTTTTTTTTTTTGCGGTACGCGGGCCTCTCACTGTTGTGGCCTCTCCCATTGCGGAGCACAGGCTCCGGACGTGCAGGCTCAGCGGCCATGGCTCACGGGCCTAGCCGCTCCGCGGCATGTGGGACCTTCCCAGATCGGGGAACGAACCCGTGTCCCGTGCACCCGCAGGCGGACTCTCAACCACTGTGCCACCAGGGAAGCCCTACTTCAGTGCATTTTAATTTGTTTGTCTGGTTGGGGAAAGGGGTTTGTGTCCTCCAGTTTCTTTGTTTGTTTCTCTTTTGTCTTGCAAGACCCTAAATTTTTCCCTTTTGCTTTCTCCCCCTTCATCACTCAATTGCCCAAAGACTCTTCGACCATTCAGTGTTTTTCTTTTTCCTTTCCCAGAACCTATGTATTTTAAAGACTGACGCTTCAAATCCCACATATCTTTTAGTCCCTTCCCTGTAGTCTGCACGCTGATCCCCCAGGACATTTTCCCGTTATTTATAGACTGCAGATGACATCGTCTTCCTGATGGAGGTTCTAGATCGACCTTGGGCCCCATTGCCAACTCCCCTCTTCTGTCTCTTCCCCGTTTATCTTGGTACAGAGCCTGGTGGTAGGGCTGTGTGGGGCTGGAGCGCAAGAGGTCCGCACAACCCTGTGGCGGGCTTTCTTTTTATTTACAGTTATTTTGAAGTTCGGACATTCTCTGCTTTCAAGTTATGCTGAGGCTATGGCAGAGTTTTATTTCCCATTCTTGTTTCGATTTGCTTGGGAAGGAAGCACTGAGAGATGGGGACGTAGGCAGCTGCCCCGGAAGTCCCGCTGCTTTTCCTTTGAAACTCAAAAAAAAGTTACAGAGGAACATTTTTTTTTCTTTTTTAAATTTGGCTGCATTAGTTCCCCTACCAGAGGTTGAACCTGAGCCCTCAGCAGTGAAAGTGCGGAGTCCTACCAACTGGACTGCCAGGTAATTCCCCTTCCTTTGTAACTTTAAAAAATATATATTTATTTATTTAGGCTGTGCTGGGTCTTAGTTGTGGCACGTGGACTTCTCAGTTGCAACATGCATGCTGGGATCTAGTTCCCTGACCAGGGATCGAATCCGGGCCACCTGCATTGGGAGCCCGGAGTCTTACCCATCGGACCACTAGGGAAGTCCCTTCTTTGTAAGTTGTTTTTAAAATGAATTGATTAATTTATTTACTTTTCTTTTTGGCTCTGTTGCATCTTTGCTGCTGCATGCGGGCCCTTTCCAGCTGTGGTGAGCAGGGGATACTCTTTGTTGCCCTGCCCAGGCTTTTCATTGCGGTGGCTTCTCTTGCTGCGGAGCACAGGCTCTAGGCCCACAGGCTCAGTAGTTGTGGCGCACGGGCTTAGCTGCTCCGCGGCATGTGGGATCTTCCCAGACCAGGGCTGGAACCCGTGTCCCCTGCATTGGCAGGTGGATCCTTAACCACTGCGCAACCAGGGAAGTCCCCCTCCTTTGTAACTTTTAAAGACGGAGTTTAGCTCATTAGTTTGGACCCTTTCTTATTTTCCAATATATACAGTTGAGGTCATAAATTTCTCTCTAAGAATTTTTAGCTGGGTCCTCCAACATGGATATACGATATTTTCATTATGACTGTAATCTAAAACAACACAAATTTATAATCTATTTTCTAATTTCTGTTGTGGTTTTTTTTTCTCTTGGCCAGACATCTCATAAAATGTTTCTTAATTTCAAAATAGGATTTTTTTTTAATCTGTCTGTTGACGATGTTTAACTTAATTATATTGTGGTTAAAAAAAAAACAAACAAACCACAGACTGAATGATTTTAACTTTTTGAAATTAGTTCCGTTGCCTGATGATCTAGAATTTGATCGATTTATTGGGAAATGTTCTGCATACACTGTTCTGCATTTAGGTGCAATGGTCCACTAGGTCCAATTTGTTAACCATATCCTTCATATCTTTTATACCCTTGCTAATTTTTTCTTTTTTTTTGCCTGCACGTGCCATAGAATCTACAAATAAGATTGTGATTTAATCTGCTTTTCCTTGTGGCTTTATTCTATATATATACATCTTTACTGCTTGTTAATCTTACTTTTAAGAATAAATTAAGAATAAATAAATTTTAATTGCTGTGTATTTTAGAGCTTTTTTTTTTTTTTGCGGTACGCGGGCCTCCCGCTGTCGTGGCCTCTCTTGTTGCGGAGCAACAGACTCCGGACGCGCAGGCTCAGCGGCCATGGCTCACGCACGCAGCCGCTCCGCGGCATGTGGGATCTTCCCGAACCGGGGCACGAACCCTTGTCCCCTGCATCGGCAGGCGGACTCTCAACCACTGCCCCACCAGGGAAGCCCTGCTGTGTATTTTAAAAATCACTAAGTAAGCATGCTCTTTCTCCCTAGTAATGCTTTTAACCTGAAATTTATTTTTTTCTGATACTAATACTGTATAGCTATTCCAGCTTTTAGTAGGCATTTGCCTGATATTTTTTCCATCCTTCTGTTTCCAAACGCTTTATATCCTTATATTTATATGTATCTTTTATAAATACAGGCATACCTCAGAGATAGTGTGTGTTTGGTTCCAGACTACTGCAGTAAAGTGAATATTACAATAAAACAAGTCACAGATTTTCCGGTTTTTCAGTGCATATAGAAGTTATGTTACACTCTACTATTGTCTATTAAGTGTACAGTAGCATTATATCTAAAAAAATGTACATACCCTTAATTTAAAAATACTTTATTGCTAAAAAATGGTAACCATCATCTGAGCCTTCAGGGAGTCATAGTCTTTTTGAAATAGCAACACCAGTCACTGATCACAGGGACTTCCCTGGTGGCGCAGTGGTTAAGAATACCAATGCAGGGGACACGGGTTTGAGCCCTGGTCCGGGAAGATCCCACACGCCGCGGAGCAGCTAAGCCCGTGCGCCACAACTACTGAGCCTGTGTGCCACAACTACTGAAGCCCGTGCGCCTAGAGCCTGTGCTCCGCAACAAGAGAGGCCACCGCAGTGAGAAGTCCGTGCACCACAACGAGGAGTAGCCCCTGCTTGCTGCAACTGGAGAAAACCCACACGCAGCAAGGAAGACCCAACGGAGCCAAAGAGTCACTGATCACAGATCACCATAACGAATATAATAATAATGAAACAGTTTGAAGTTTTGCAAGAATTACCAAAACGTGACACAAAGACACGAAGTGAGTGAATGCTGTTGAAAAAATTACACTGATAGACTAGCTCGACACATGGTTGTGATAAAAGAAACGTTCACATATTGAGGTGTGGGGAAGTCTTTCTGGCTTATACATGAGTTAACTTGAATTTTATGCTAACAAAAACAGCCTGTTTGTGGCCTATCAAACATACATTGTACATCTGCTTTAATTATTAAATAAAAAGACACATTGACCAGAAGTAAAGAATGTCCATGTTTAAAATGATGATTAAATGCCTCTCTTCCTGGGATGTCAATGCTGATCCTCCTTTGATGATAAGACCGGTTCCCAGATGCTAAGGCCATACTGACTTGCTGTATACTTGCTGGTCTGTTTTTTTTTTTTTTTTTTTGAAACCGTGAAGAAATGTATTCCTGATTTGTTTAATGGTCTTTGTTCTGGCAAGATATAAAACCATGCTGAAAGTCATGCTTCTCTGGAGCAGTTGCTCAGAGTAATCTGGAAAGCTGGCTTCCGGGCTCTAGCCCTCAGTTTGGCTCAAATAAAACTCTTTTCTAGGGTATTTCCTGGTGGTCCAATGGTTAGGACTCCACGCTTCCACTGGCAGGGGCAACTAAGATCCCACAGCTAAGATCCTGCAAGCCGTGCGATGCAGCCAAGAAAAAAACAAACAACAACAACAACAAAACAAAACGACTCTTCTATTCCTATTATAGGTTGTTTATTCATTATTTTTGTTGACAGTTGTCACAAACCTTCGATTTGTAAAAAATGCAAAATAAAGCAAAACGCAGTAAATGGACATACGCCTCTAACTTGTAGTGCAATTATTTCACAAGTAGTATATTAGTTAGCTCAGTAGAAATTATGCTGTGATAAATGTAGTAGGCAGAATAATGACCTCCCAAATATGTGCACCTCCCAATTCCTGGAACCCATGAACATATTATCTTGCACGGCAAAAGGGACTTCACAGATATGATTAAGGACCTTGAGATGGCGAGATTATCCTGGATTATCCAGGTGGGTTCAATGTAATCACAAGCGTCCTTAAAAGTGGGAAAGGGGTCAGGGTCAGAAGATGCTATTCTGCTGTCTTTGAAAATGGAGGAAGGAGGCCACAAGCCAAGGAATGTGGTGGCCACCGGAAGGAATTATACCTTGCTGACACCTTGATTTTAGCAGAGTGAGACCCACTTTGGACTTCTGGCCTCCAGAACTATAAGATAATAGATTTGTATTATTTTAAGCCACTGAGTTTGTGGTAATTTGTTACAGCAGCAAATAGAAATCCAATACAATAATACCCAACTCCAAAATCTCAGTGGCTTTCAAAAACAAGTTTTTTTTTGTTAGAGGAATTAGAGAAAACGTTGTTTAACAAGAGTCTCCTTTTTTAAAAAGAAATTGAGGGCCTCCCTGGTGGTGCAGTGGTTAGGAGTCCACCCCTGCCAATGCAGGGGACTCGGGTTCGAGCCCTGGTCCGGGAAGATCCCACATGCCGCAGAGCAACTAAGCCCGCGAGCTACAACTACTGAGCCCGCGAACCACAACTACTGAAGCCCGTACACCTAGAGCCCGTGCTCCGCAACTAAGGGAAACCACCGCAATGAGAAGCCCGCGCACCGCAACAAAGAGTAGCCCCCGCTCGCTGCAACTAGAGAAAGCCGGTGCACAGGAATGAAGACCCAACGCAGCCAAACGTAAATAAATAAATAAATTAAAAAAAAAAGAAGATTGTAAAATAATATTTTTTAAAAATTGAATTATATTTGATTTACCATGTTTCAGGTGTACAGCAAAGTGATTCAGTTATACATATATTCTTTTTCAAAAAGTTTATTTCTTATTCATATTCCATGTCCTTTACTGTTTAGCTTTGGGTCTGCTCCATGTCTTCTTTATTCCAGACCCCAGGCTAGAGAGGCTGCCACTACCCGGGGTACACCTGACCCGGGGCAGATGGAAAAGGGGAAGTGCAGAACCACCTTGGAGTTCTTAAAACAATTTCTGCTCAGATTCCACTGACTGAAGCAAACCACGTGAGTAAGCATACATGGAGTAGGGAGTAGCATCCTCCCAGAAGGAAGGACACTTTGTCCTATTGGGAGGGGGCAGCATGTATGAAGGTCCTGGGGCAACTGGGGGTGGGGGTGGGGATGGGGGAGGATGGGGTTGACAGAAGAACTGAAAGAAGCTGCTGTAGCTGGAAGATGGTGATGGAGGGGCAGGGTCGGGGTGCAGTTGGAGAGATGAGCAAGGGCCTCGTAAACCATTCATTCATCCAAAAAATGTGAGCAACACGCTTACACAGGAGGCTCTGAGTCAAGGCTGGGGGTTTGGGGACTGACAAAGCTGCAAGGTCCCTGTTCTTTTTTTTTTTTGGCCACGCTGTGTGGCATGTGGGATCTTAGTTCCCCGACCAGAGATGAACCCGCACCCCCTGAAGTGGAAGTGCAGAGTCTCAACCACCGGACCACCAGGGTAGTCCAAGGTCCCTGTCCTGAAGGCACTGACCTGGTGGGAAGAACGCATGAGAAGTCAGTATTGTAAATAAGGAAGCAAGATGATTGCAGACAGTGATCAAATAAGTGCTATAGTTAAAACTTTGTGCTTTATTAAAAGGACTATTTTTAAAAGATCATTCCAGCTCTAGAAAGAGCTGGGAGCACAGGAAGTTGGGAGACTGTTTAGGAGAGTGTTGACGTAGTCCAGGCAGGAGATGAGGCCGCTTTGGCCAAGGGAGGCAGTGGGGAGGAGAGGCAGGCATGGATTAGAGAGAGAGCTAGAATCCATAAGATGCGGTGATAAATTTGATGTTGGGGGCAAGAAAGAAGGTAGAAATACTTCCGAATACTCATCTGAGAGAACACTGCCCAGTGAGGGGAAGGAACACGCAGCCTGACAGAATCTCCCCCCAAAGCAGACCTACTGTGTGCTTCTATTTACATCAAGTTTTAAAACAGGTAAAACTTGGGACTTCCCTGGTGGAGCAGTGGTTAAGAATCTGCCTGCCAGTGCGGGGGACACAGATTCGAACCCTGGTCCAGGAAGATCCCACATGCCGCAGAGCAACTAAGTCCATGAACCACAACACTGAGCCCGCGAGCCGCAACTACTGAGCCGGTGAACCACAACTACTGAGGCCACGTGCTGCAAAACTGAAGCCTGTGCACCTAAAGCCCGTGCTCCGCAACAAGAGAAGCCACCGCAATGAGAAGCCCACACACTGCGACTAAGAGTAGCCCACGCTCTCCTCAACTAGAGAAAGCCCGCGTGCAGCAACAAAGACCTAACACAGACAAAAGAAACAAACAAAAAAAGAACAGGCAAAACTAACTATGATGATAGAGGCCAGAAGGGTGATTAACCTTGGCAGTGTGGGGAGGACTGGAGCCTAGGAGGGGGCATGAGGGGCTGCTGTGATGTGCTGTTTCTTCATCTGGTGCTGGCTCCACGGGAGTGTTCTGAAAATTCATCAAGCCAGTTCTTTCTTTCTTTCGGCTGTCCATGCAGCTTGTGGGATCTTAGTTCCCCGACCAGGGATCGAACCTGGGCCCTCGGCAGTGAAAGCACAGAATCTTAATCACTGGACCACCAGGGAATTCCCAAGCCAGTTAGTTAGTTTTTTTTTTAAGATTTATTTATTTTATTTTATTTTATTTTTGGCTGCATTGGGTCTTACTTGCGGTGTGCGGGCTCTTCGTTGCAGCATGCAGGTTTCTCTCTTGTGGCCTGCGCAGGCTCCAGGGCACCTGGGCTCTATAGTTGTGGCGCGCAGGTTCCAGAGCACATGGGCTCTGTAGTTTGCAGCACACAGGCTCTCTAGTTGAGGCGTGCGAGCTCAGTAGTTGTGGCGCTCGGGCTTAGTTGCCCCTCAGCATGTGGGATCTTAGTTCCCTGACCAGGGACTGAACTTGTGTCCCCTGCATTGTAAGGCAGATTCTTTACCACTGGACCACCAGGGAAGTCCCCAGTTAGTTATTTCTGATCTGTGCACTTTACTGTCTGGCTGCTGTGCTGTAATAAAAAGTTTACTTAAAAACAATGACTCTCAGGTTTGTTTGTTTGTTTTAAATTTTTTGATCAACTATTGGTAAGTAGATGGGGAAACTGAGGAAGGAACAGGTTCGTGGGGACAGATAATGAGGTACCTGGAGAAAACAAGTGGAGGTGTCCAAGAGGCACCTGGAGGTACAGGTGTGGACTTGGAGGAGCATTAGGGCTGCGAGAAACTTTGGAACCCCTGGAGGGATTCAATGCCAGTGGAATAGATGAGGCAAATCAGGGAGGGTGTGCAGAGGCAAGGGGCGCCAGAACCAGGCTTGAAATGGTGGCTGCCCTCTGCCTCCTGGATCTGTGATCTATGGCAGTCCTCTGGCCACACCCACTCAGGGCTCATCCCCCTCATCTACAACTCCCATGCCCTGCCCACCTCCCCACCCAGAGGCCTCTCTGCCCTAGCGTGGCCTCCTACACATCTGACCAGGGCAGCTTGGAAGCCCCAGGCCTCTGGCTCCTTCTTCTACAGTGGCCTGCCTTTGGCTGCCTCTTCTCTTGGGTTTTGTCTACTCTCTGGGGCTTCTTGAGGTCTTGGGGGATGGGAGAATCCTGCCTTTGAAACCCTTCCCACAATCCATACCCAAAAAAAAAAAAAAATTGATAATTGCACATCATCAAGATGAAAGACTTGCTCTGTGAAAACAATGTTAAGAAAATGAAAGGATGAGGGACTTCCCTGGTGGGCACTAGAATTCAAATTACCAGATGTTTTAAAGAGATGGGGTGCCAGTTTTCAATTCTGGTTTGAACACCACGTTACAAGGAACTATTTTTAAAAATAAAAAAGGATTATATGTATATGTATAACTGATTCACTTTGTTATAAAGCAGAAACTAACACACCATTGTAAAGCAATTATACTCCAATAAAGATGTAAAAAAATATTAAAAAATAAAAAAGTATTAAGGGAAAAGAACAAAAAATAAGAATATCAAAACCGTTGAATGCACCCGTTTGTTCCCAATAAACTTCAATCACATCTGCTCTCTCCATTCCCAGTTCTTTTGGAGTGTGATTATCAGCAATTCTCTGACCTTCGAAGAGAAACCTGAGTGAATTCATGGGAACTCCCTGTCTTTGACATTATGATTCTTTGAGTTTCTTGAGATGTGTCGTCATTTTCACTTTGAAGTGAATCTCACTGCCATCCTGTCCGATGACTTTGAGTTTTATATATTCTCCTTCCTTCTTAGCCCCCGAGTCCTCAGTTGAAGGTTTTGAAATGGGGAGGCATTTAGTGAGTACTTAAAAGTGTGAACTTAAAAATGTTAAGGCAGGGACTTCCCTGGTGGCACAGTGGTTAAGAATCCGCCTTCCAATGCCGGGGATACGGGTTTGAACCCTGGTCTGGGAAGATTCCACATGCCGCGGAGCAACTAAGCCCGAGCACCACAAGTACTGAGTCCGTGCTCGTGGAGCCCGTGCTCTGCAACAAGAGAAGCCACCTTAATGAGTAGCCCCCGTTATCGGCAACTAGAGAAAGCCCGTGCACAGCAACAAAGACCCAACACAGCCAAAAATAAATAAATAAATTTATTTTTAAAAAGTTAAGGCAGTAAATACTGTTAAATTTATGTAATGTGTATTTTATCACAGTAAAAAAAAAAATAGGGAAAAAATGTCACCTGTCCCATGTGGAAAGTAATGCAGGTTCTGACTGTCCAATACAACTGGCTGTAAAGCATAACTGAGCCAGTGAAGATGAAAAGGCTTAACGTCTGCTGTGTGTGTGGCGGGGGCGGGGGGTGGCGGTGTGGAGAGGATGAGCTAGGTGGTCCTGGGCAAAGCCTTCCTCCCCCACCTTGGAGCTGCTGGCCGGGCTCCCCATACCCCTAAAAGACCTTGGGAGGAGGATGTGGCCCCTGGGAATTCTCACGCCAAGACAATTTCCTCTCTGGCTCCCAGGTTTGGGGATTCCTGGATCTGAAACAAACACAGACACATCCAGCGACCCTTCCCCAGCAAGGCTCAATCCCTGAATCACATCTTACTCATCAGCCGCTCGCCTCAGCCCAGGTCGGTAGCATTCCCGCCCCGCGCCTTGGCTCTGCATTTGTAAAGAGCCGAGAGGGGCTCCTGCTGCCTTTCAGGCTGTGGGGTCCAGCTAGCCTGCCTTCACCCCTCTTGTAGGTGATGAGATCAACCCTCTTGTAGGTGATGAGACTTTGGAGGAGCTTTTACCTTGGGGAGCCGCAGCTGGGAGAGGAGTGGTGGAAACTGACTGGATTTTCTCCAAGTAGAGGTGGGTGGTGATGGCGAGAAGCCCCACCCTTTCCCAGGAAGGGGCCTGATTGGTGGAGGGCTGAGGGGGCGGGGCAGCCCTGGGGCTATATAAATGCGCTGGCTGAGCTTGGAGTTGCGCTGTAGGTTAAATCCTGAGCTCAGGTAATGCTTCTGGAGGGAAGAGGCTGGGCTGCTTGTGGGAAGCAAGATGGAGGCCCCTAGGTTGACTGAGGGGTGGTGGAGGGGTCCCTCCCTTAAGTCCCATAGTTGGAGTCTCTCTCTTCGTAGCTAAAAATGTTTGAGGTGGCCCCACCTCAACTTGCCCTAAACCCCAGTATTTGTCCAATAACCTTCCTCTCTCTGGGCCTCAGTTTTCCTTCTGGGCGGTAAAGGGTTGCTGGTTCTTTCAGGGCTGCCGCTTTGGTGAAGGGTGAGGGGGTTGTTGTGAGGTGGGAGACAAGAGGAGCCGTTAAACTCTGGCTTTGGGGTCAGACAGGCTCCACCTTGAAGTGGCCTTGAGACCTCCATGCTTCAGTTTCCGTGTTTGCAAAATGGGTCTACTTACCAGGATGAAATAAGATAATGTCCTTAAAGCATTTAACACAGCTCCAGGCACTTAGGAAGCCCTCAGAGGTGTTTGTTGCTGCTGTTCTTCCTCTCTGGCCTGGTCTGGGGTGCCAGGAGGAGGGCGGAGGGTGCTGTAGCTTCCAGGAGCTCTGCTGCTTTTCTGCCCCCATCCTCGCCCCTTCCCCCCACCCGCTGCGCCACATCTCAGTTTCCTTCTGTTCTGAGCCCCCATTTCTCCATTTCCCATGCCTCCACTTCCCGGAGGTCATCTGTCAGGCCAGCATGCTGATCCCCTTGACTTCTGGGGGGCAGTGGGGTAAGTGCTAAGTCCTGGGCTGCTTCCTTTACAGGTCACCCCATCCCACCCCACCTCACCCACCCCCACCCCCCAAGAGATGAGTGATGCCCAAGATCCTGCCACAATCCCTGCGGTTGGCACCCAGGTGAAGCTGAGGGGCTGGAGCCGTCAAGGGGAGGGGGGTGAGTCTTTCCATTTCCGCCGGCATGAGGAGTTCCAGGCCTTCCTCAGCCTTCTGGGTGAGTCCACTTGGGGGCTGGCACGGCAGGGGCCGTGGGGACCAAGCGTGAACAGGTATGGGAGGTGGGATCTCAGCTTGCCCGTGCAATCACCTGCAGCCTCTGTCCCTTCTCTTCTCAGGTGGCCCCAGTTTGGCAGGTGGGGAGTGTCATGTCAGAAAGTGGGTTCAGGGGAGGCTTGGGCTTTGGAACGACTACTGCCCCTCTTATCTTGTGTGTGTTGGGGTGGTAACCCCAGTCCACCGTTTCTCCTCTCTACCCCCAGAGCACAGTTTCCTCCAGGATTTCCTCTCCAAAGATCCCTGTTTCCAGATTTCAGATAAGGTGAGAGGGCACAGTGGGGGCAGAGGCCAGCCTCGCTTGGGGAAGATTGAATTAGTGGGGCTCCGGTGCTGCTAATTCGTTGGGTCCTCTGGTCTGGTGGAGGGAGCGCCTCCCTTCTAACCCTTCTCTTTGCAGGCCCCTCCCCACCATTTTACCCCAGAGTTTTTAGCCCCACCAGAACTTCCTTGGGTGCAGAAGGGGCTGGCGCAGCCCCTCCCCACCCAGTGCCTCACTCTAACTCTCCCCATTTCTGTGTCTGCAGTATCTCCTGGCCATGGTGCTGGTCTACTTCCGGCGCGCCAACCTGCAGCTCAGCGAGTACACCCACAGCAATCTGTTCCTGGCACTGTGAGTGGCCTGGGCGTGTGATGGGGACCCTGACTCGGAGTGGCAGGGTGGGGCAGGGCAGATGCTTACAGCCTGTGTTCCCTGCCCCCTGCCTCTGTGGCCAGGTACCTTGCAAATGACATGGAGGAAGACCTGGAGGACCCCAAAAGCGTGATTTTTCTGTGGGCCCTGGGCCAAGATTGGCATCATCGAGTGTCAGACTTCCTGTGTCAGAGGGACAAGCTATGGGCACGGATGGGCTTCAGGGCCGTGGTGAGACGCCAGAGCTGCGAGGAGGTGAGGTCCCACCAGCACCCTGGGGTGGGGGAAAGAGGCTGGACCTCCCACCTCCCATTTATCATCCACTCTTCTCATGCCAGGTCATGGCCAAGGAGCCGACCCATTGGGCCTGGACTCGGGAGAGGCATCCCCACCACGGCAGGGCTCAGAGGAGCTACCCAAAGGCCCAGATCCCCCTCCCCCGGGGCCCCGGCCTCTCGCCACCCCACTGTCCCCTGTGTGGCTTGCCCCCTTGCCACAGCCACCGCTGCCACCACCCCTGCCCCTTGCCTGTCATATCCAAGTGCCCTTCCCAAAACCCTGAGCGGCACCGCCCTCCCTCCCAAGCTTGTCTCTCAGTGGCTGGAGACTCCTGGAGTGGGGCCTTCCTCATTGTCCTGCCCACCCAGCTGCAACTGGAGCCAGGCACCTACACCCTCCACAGTGAGTAGGGTACAGTAGGGGGAGGTGAGAGGGGCTGGGGGGCAGGTGTGGGGCCAGCAGAATGGGAAGGAGGGGCCTGGGGTCCAGCACACCTGGGCATGTGTCCAGCCCTGCCATCTCCTAGCCGCCTGGGCTTGGCAAGCTTCCTCTGAGCCTCTCTCCATCCTTCCTCCCCCAGTCTTCTCAAAGCTGCTGCCGTGCCCTCGGCGCTGACACTCACAGGGTGAAGAACAGCCTGTCTGCTCGCCGGCTGACCCAGTGCTCTACTGGCTGGGGCCCCTCCGGCCTCCTGTCTACTTGGCCTCAGGCTGGCAGGGCTGCCCATGCCCCCTGCCCCTTCCTCCCAACCTGCAACTTGTACGCACTCTGACCTGACTCCTCAAATAAATTCACGTCCACAGGACACCAACTGTGCTTAGGCCCTAGTCTGGGTCCCTGACCCAGGGTGGGGGTAGGGAGGGAGCTACCGGGAGAGGGGCATCTGCCAGGTTTAGGTACCAGTGGTTGGAGACCCATGAGCACAGGTCCTGTACTAGCTCCTCTCCTCCCATTCATGACCAGTCATCCTGAGCCTGTTTCCCCTTTTTAACATCCATGTGGATGGTGAGATCCACACAGTGCAGATGGGACTAAATGAGATGAGGTATATGCAGTCCTTAGAAGAGGGTCTGGAACCTACTGGACAAAAAAATGCTCAGAAGGAAAACGGCTCCGTTGTCAGTCTAGAAATGCCTGCAGGGTCAGGTCTATTTAGGGATGAGCCTTGGTCCTTGCTCTGGGCGGCAATCGAATATAATGTAATTATTATAATACAAGACCCCCTCTCCCTTCCCCAAAGTAAGTTTGTTAATTGGGGAGCAGGGAAGACTCACCCGAGGAGCTGGCATTTGAACGGGGCCTTGAACAATGTCAGGTTTGTCCGTGCTCGGGTGGTGGTGTTGGGGTGCTGGTGGTGAGGAACAGTGTTCTTGGAAAGACAGTCCAGAGTAGTGATTAAGACTTGGTCTCTGGTGCCAGACAGCTTAAGTTCAAAGTCCAGGTTTATGTGTGACTTTAGCCTGTTATTTAATCTCCTCTACTGCCTCATCTGTAAAATGGGTATTACACTAAAAAGGGTGTCGGTTGAGATTTGAATGAGTTAATCCTAGAAGGGTTTAGAACTAGGTCTCAAGAGTAGAGCTCAAATGTGGGTGTTACCAGGAGAGGGAACTGCTGCCCGGAGAAAGGCTAGAGGGGCATGTACGTTTGGGGAGCGGCCGGAACACAAGACAGAGAAGTCTAAAGGGTCAGGTGGCAGAGGAATCTGGACGTGATTCCCCTGCCTCTCTATGAGTGGCTCCCAAGAAGTAAGGAGGTAAAGCCTGGAGACTGCGACCATTAGAAGCCATGACAAGGACTGTAAAGTATTTGTAAGAGTTTTTCAAATAGGTAATATATTCACACGTATGTTTTGAATTTTGCACCAAGTGTCACCTTCTACCCCTGACTCCCAGCCATCTGGTTCCCCTTCCTGGAAGCAATGAAAGTAATAATTCATGTCCTTCCAGAGAAAGAATCTGAATGTATATAACCAAATGTGGTATAATAAAAATATACATATTTGGTCTTTGTCCTTGGTTCCTGGCACAGAGCTCCTGAAACCCTTGGAATTTCCAGAGTTACAGGAGTGTCTTTTGTTTTTCATAATGAGCTCCTTTGGATCATACCTGAGTTTATGCTAATGAGGTTACTCAGGATGGGGGAAAACTGATCACCAGAAAAACTGATCTAGAGGGTGGGAACTTTCAGCTTCCCTACTTCCTCCAGGAGGGGCAGGGCACTGGAGATTTGGAGTTTGTGGGGAGGGTGGCTCCGCCTGCCCCCCCCCCATCTTGCCCTATGAATCTCTTCTATTTGGTTGCTCCTGAGTATCCTTTATAAGAAACTGTTAACAGTAGGTAAAGCACCTTCCTGAGTGCTGAGAGCGTTCTACTGAATTATCAGGCCTGAGGAGGGGTGTTGTGGGCATCCTCAAATTTGTAGTCGGCCAGACAGGAGCGTGGGTCACCTGGGCACTCCATTTATGGCTGGCATCTTGTGGAACTGAGCCCTTAACCCATGGGGTCTGCGCTAACTCTGGCAACTGGTGTCCGAATTGAATTGTAGGCACCTAGATGGTGTTGGAGAGTTGGTGTGGATCTGTCACATGTATTTGGTATCCGGGAAAAAAGCTATTTGGTGTGAGACGTGGTGTCAGAAAAAAGATACTACACCAAATATGCATATATGTCCCACCCCCATTTTTAAAACACTCCAGTGGGAGAATTCCATACATCCTACTGTGTATTTATCAACGTATTTTAAAGATGGTTCCTTGTCTGCACATTCCTTTTGACAGCTGTGTAGTATTCCTCTGTGTGGATGTACTATAATGTATCTTTTTTCCTATTGATTGGCATTTGTTTCCACACTTCTGCTTTTCCAAACAGTGCTATAGAGAGTCACTAAGACTTTGTAAGAACAGCATTATTCAAATGTGAAAAGGTATCTGTAGAGTGAATTCCTAGAAGAATTGTTCAGCCAAAGGTCAAGTCAAAATTGAAGGACTTTGCCAAATGTCCCTCTGTTGGGGCTATGCCTGTACTGACCTTCCCCCCCCAACCTCTAGCAGAGCATGTGAAGGCTGTTTTCCAGAACACTCACCAATCAGTGAGGTACCAGATTGTTTTATGTTTGCCAAACTGCTAAGTAGAAAATGGTGTCTTGGTGAAGGTTTAATTTGTATTTTTCTTTTGAGTGAGCTCAAGCATTGTTTCATATGTTTACGAGCTCTTTGTCTACTTTTTTGTGAACTGTCCTTGTCTTTGCCCATTTTGCCACTGTTTTTGGTACCTGACTCACATATAAGGAAAAGTAGCCTTTCAGGATGTAAATTGGAAGTATTTTCTTTGGTTTATCATTTTAACTTTGCTATGCAGATTTTTTAGTGTAGTAAAATAAATTTTTGTGGCTGCTGGGTTTTGTGTCATAGTTGAAAAGACCTTTTCCACACTGAGATGATTAAAAGACTGTCTCCCTTAGCTGCTGGCTGTATTTTTGTTTTCATTTTTTACATTTAAATCATGAGTTCATCTGGAATTTATCATATACAAAATTCCTGCCCATTTTCCTAATGCCTTTTAGTGAAAAACTCATCTTTTCTCAGCAGATTTGAATTGCTGCTCTTATACTAAATTTCTATATGCATTTGGATCTATTTCTAGGTTTTTCTATCTTTCATTGATCTTTGTGCATTAGTACCTCTCTTCATTACGTCTAATTATTATAGATTGGATTTAATATCTGGTAGGGTTAGTCTCCTGTCTTCAGGAGTCTCTTAGCTATTCTTTTTTTTTTTTAATTTATTTATTTTTGGTTGCATTGGGTCTTCGTTGCTGTGCACGGGCTTTCTCTAGTTGCGGTGTGCGGGCTTCTCATTGTGGTGGCTTCTCTTGTTGCGGAGCACGGGCTCTAGGCTCACGGCCTTTAGTAGTTGTGGCTTGCAGGCTCTAGAGCGCAGGCTCAGTAGTTGTGGCACACGGGCCCAGTTGCTCTGCGGCATGTGGGATCTTCCCGGATCAGGGCTCGAACCCATGTCCCCTGTATGGGCAGGTGGATTCTTAACCACTGTGCCACCAGGGAAGTCCCTCTTGGCTATTCTTGCTTGTTCAATTTTCCATATGAAGTTTAAATCAGCTTTTCTAGTCCCTCTTCCCCTCAAACAATCTGTTAGAATTTTTAAAAATCTGTTAGAATTTTTTATTTTTTTGGCCACACCACGCGGCATGCGGGATCTTAGTTCCCTGACCAGGGATGGAACCTGCGCTCCCTGCACTGGGAGCGCAGAGTCTTAACCACTGGATGGCCAGGGAAGTCCCTAGAATTGTTAATTTCGATAAATCTATAGATTACTTTAAGAACAGACATCTTTATGAAGCATCTTTGTGTCCAGAATGAAGTGTCTGTCCCCTGCCTCTACGTACTTCTTTCAGGTGGCACCGATGGCCAGTGACTCCCAAATCTGTACCTCTATTCTGAGGGCTAGTCCCACCCCCAGGCATCTCCCCTTGGATGGGGGTGGGTCCCAAAGGTACCTCCCAAACCTGATCCTCCAGTATCCCCTCCAGATTAGTGTCCCCCACACCATTAATCCACCCAGATTCCTCCCAATCAGTGGCTAAGTTCTATAGGTGTTTTCAACAGCTTTATTGAGGTATAGTTGACATACAATAAACTATGTATACTTAAAAGGTACATTTTTGTTTTGACATGTATACCGCCATGAAACCATTATCACAATCAAGGTAATGAACGTATCCATCACCCCAAAAAGTTTCCTCAAGCCCCTTTGTAATCTCTCCCTCCTGCCCTTTCCCACCTGCCGGCCCCTCCAGGCACCACTGACCTGCTTTCTGTCACTAAATGGCCATCCTTTTCCTCGAATTCTCATAGAAATGGAATTATATAGAATTCCATTATATTATATATATTCCATTATATATATATATATATATATACTTTGGTCTGGTTTCTTACACTCAGTATAATTATTCTGAGATTCATCCATTGTTGTTCCTTTTCATTACTGGGTAGTATTCTATTGTATATATACGCACCACAATTTGCTTATCCGTTCACAATTTGTTGATGAACATTTGGTTGTGTCGAGTTTTGGCTGTTACAATTAAAACTGCTATGAATATTCACACACAAGTCTTTGTGTGGACACACGCTTTTATTTCCCTTGGGTAAATGCCTAGGAGTGGAATGACTGGGTCGTGTCATAGGTGTGTACTTAACTTTATTTTTCTTTTTTTAAGATAGACTATTTTTTTAGAGCAGTTTTAAGTTTACAGAAAAACTGCTCAGAAAGGGTAGAGAATTCCCATATCCCTTTTCCCACCTGCGCACAGTTTCTCCTATTAACATTTTGCATTAGTGTGGTATATTTGTTACAATTGATGAACCAATATTGATACATTGTTATTAAAGTCCATAGTTTATTTTAGGGTTCACTCTTAGTGTTGTACATTCTATGGGTTTTGCATAATGTTATGTATCCACCACTACAGTATCACACAGAAGAGTTTCACTGCCCTACAAATGCCCTGTGCTCCCTTCCCCCACCTTCCCTGAAATCTTGGCCATCACTGATCTCTTTACTGTCTCTAGTTTTACCTTTTCCAGAATGTCATATAGTTGGAATCATACACTATATAGTTTTCTTATACTGGCTTCTTTTTTAAAAAAATTAATTTAATTAATTATTTATTTATTTTGGCTGCCTTGGGTCTTTGTTGCTGCGCGTGGGCTTTTCTCTGGTTGTGGCGAGCGGGGGCTACTCTTCGTTGTGGCGTGCGGACTTCTCATTGCGGTGGCTTCTCTTGTTGCAGAGCACGGGCTCTAGGCACCTGGGCTTCAGTAGTTGTGGCACGTGGGCTCAGTAGTTGTGGCTCGCGGGCTCTAGAGCACAGGCTCAGTAGTTGTGGCACACGGGCTTAACTGCTCCGCGGCATGTGGGATCTTCCCGGACCACGGCTTGAACCCGTGTCTCCTGCATTGGCAGGTGGATTCTTAACCACTGTGCAACCAGGGAAGCCCCTATACTGGCTTCTTTTACTTAGCAATATGCATTTAAGCTTCTGGCATCTTTCTGTAGCTTGCTAGGTTATTTCTGTTTATTGCTGAATATATGTTTAACTTTTAAAGAAACTACCAAACTGTTTAACAAAGTGGTGGTATTCTGAATTCCCACCAGCATCGTATGAGAGTTCCAACTCCTCCACATCCTTGTCAACACTTGGCATGGTCGGTCTTTTTAATTTTAGCCATTCCAGGTTTGCAGTGGTGGTCCTTCTAGTTGATTTAATTTGCACTTTACCAGTGAATGAGCATTTTTTCATGTGCTTATTTGCCATCCAATATCTTCTTCGGAAATGTCTATTCATATCTTTCAACCATTTTTATTGGATTATTTTTTTAAGTTGTAAAAGTTCTTTATATATTCTAAATACAAGTCCTTCATCAGATACACATATATATATTTGCAATTATTTCCTAGTCTGTGGCTTGTCTCTTCATTTTCATAATAGTGCCTTTTGAAAACAAAGTGTTTTATTTTGATAAAGTTCAACTTAATGTTTTTCTTTTATTGTTTCAGCTTTTTGTGTCATATTTAAGACATCTTTGCCAAGCCCAAGATTGCTAAGATTTTTCCTATGCTTTCTTCTAGAGGTTTTATAGTCCTAGAGTATATATTTAGGTGTATAATCCAGTTGGAGTTACATTTTGATATGGTGTATCCTAAATAGTTATCAAATCCATCTATTTCCCACTTGTGTCTACCACCTCCCTAGTTTGATCCACCCACTCCCAGGCATCCTTCTCCTTCATTTGTACAAATCTGAGCAGCCTTCTATGTAGAACAAAATCCATCTTCCATGGCTGACCCAGACCTGCCACAACTCTTCTCTCCCTTTCTCCCTCTGTGCTCAAGCAACACTAAGAATATTTCAGTTCCTCCATATGCCAAGGCAATTAATTCCCCTCACTGGCATCTCGCCCACCCCTGCCATAACTCCCTTTGTCTGATTTATGCCTCTTCTAACACCTAGATTAGCTAAGGCTTCACTTATGGGCTTCCTTCACACCATTCTTCTTCTCAACCAATCGTGGGTCTAAAAGTTGAGGCAATGTCTGCTTCCTTCAGAGGGAGCCAAGGCCATAGGTCTTCACCATCTTATGCCCAGGTGAGCACAGTGCCTTGCACATACAGGAGGTGGTCAGTGCCCATGAACAGTCAAACGCAGTCAGCAGGAGTGACAGTTGGGTGGAAGTAATTCTGAGGACTGTGGGACAATAGATTGAGCCAGAGGGCTTTGAGGGGAGGGGTGGCCTCTGCTACCTCTCCAGAGCATCTTTCCTCTCCCAGGCCCCTGCTCTCTGTGATCCAGTCACAAGGAACACTTGCAATTCCCCTTACTGGCCTGTTCCCCCAGCCTCTGGACCTTTGCACACGCAGTTCTTTCAGCTAAGAACACCCTATCCAGCACCTCACTGCCTGGTTAATTCCGACTTTTCCAATAGGATTCACCTTCCTTAATCCCCAAAGCTGAACCAGGAGAGCAGCCTCCCTCTAGCACGCGCTGGTCTGCCTTAGTCATGGGTCTCTGTTAGGCAAAGACCTGTCGGCGGTTTAGTCAAGATCGGACACATTAATGCCCGGTGGTGAAGAGCAAAGAGCTCAGAAGCTGGTTCTAGCCCTGACTCACCAGTTGAAGGAGCTGAGCAAGTCGCACTCTCTTAGGCCTCAGTTTTCCTCATCTGTAAACTAGGAGTGAGAATGGAGTCAGATTAGATCAGTGGCTCTTAACCTTCTTGGGGTCATGCGCCCTCAAGTCCTAGGAAGGCTATGCACTGTTTCCCCAACAAATGCTTGTGTGTACATCATATAAGGGCTTCGACCTGCTGGGTCGGGGCCCCCAAGGTCAATCAAAAGCCCTGAGCTCGGGGACCGGACCGCTGCAGTCTCGCTCCCTCCTGCTTCGACTCTCCACCTTCTGCATCTCGGGAGGTGGGGTCTCTCCCGGTCCCGGGTGGGCCTACTGTCCTGCTCGCAGTCTCTCCCGCCGCCTCCTGGGTAAAGCGGCACACGGGCATTCCCAGGTGGATGGGAGAGGGAGGGCTTGGAGGAGAGGGCAGGGATGCCGGCCTCGCAACTTCCAGGTTCAAGAAACCTCAGAGAGTAAGAGAAAGATGGGCTTCCACAGTTCCTCATTTCATCACAGTCGCTGCGCGAATGGGGAAACTAAGGCCGAGAGGGGCAGGGACTTACCCAAGGTCACGCAGCCAGCCCGGGCGTGGGGGACCGGTTCCTCGAGCCCCGCCCGGCGCCCGGAGCCTGCGCCCCAGGGCGCGGGGGTGGCGTGGAGGGGAAGCCGGCCCTGCCCAGGAGCCGGTCTGCGGCGAGGACCCGGCAGGGTGGGGCTGCCGTTTGCAGAGCGTCCGGCAGGGGTCGGCTCGCCCGCCAGCCCGGCCCCTCCTCCGAGCAGCTGCCTCAGCCCGAGGTAATCTCGGCCCCGCGCTTAGGGCGCGCGGGGCCGGGGGCGGAGGGACAGCTGCGGCCCCGCGGAGGAGGGGCGCCGGGGGGACGGACCCGGGGCTGCGGGAGGCGGCGCCGCCGGGCCAGACTCCCGAGAATGCCTTCTGGGGGCGCCGCGTGGGGTGGGGCCGCCGGGCCCTGCAACTCGAGCTGTTGCCCCTGGTTAAAAATACCCCCTGTCCTGTCCTCTCCCTCCCCATCCCCCGCGGTGCCCTTCCGTCCGGGCCCCAGCCCTCCCCACCCCGACTGGCGCTGGCCCCTCCCCGGGGACAACTCTGCCTTTTACTAATTTGTCCTCTCGCGCAGTTGGCCCGGCGTCTGCGGAGGGAGGGGCGGGGAGACACCGTGAGTTAGAGAGATAGTCTGAGAAGGTGCCCGAGAGATAAGGGAGGGCAGAGAGGAAGCGGGCCTGGAGCCCGAGGAGGAGGAAGAGAAGGGGCAGAAGGAGGGAGGGAGGGAGGAGGGCGGAGGGGCCGCAGGAGGAGGGCGGGGAGGAGCGCTCTTCCTGGTTGGGCCCTGTCCTCAGCTGCCACCGGGAAAGCCAGCCGCAGGGACCGCAGCGACCCCCCGAACACTCCTCCCCCAGGTAAGGAGGTGGGTGGCCGGGCCGCTGTTCCCGGAGCCTGGCCACTGCTCCCGCTCCCGGGCTGAGGGGCTACCTCTACCCCGGGCTCTCTGAGTGCCTGGGACTGGGGCAGGGGCTGGGGAAGCCGCACAGCTCCGGCGCCCGCCCCAGCCTGCGTTCCTCACTGCCTCCAGGGGCCGGGCTGCGCTGGGCTGGGGGAGGGCCGGAGGGGGAAGGACTGAAGCGCAGCAGCCCTGATCATTCAACCTGTCTCAGGAGCTTGGGGAGGGGGACCCCGACTGCCTGGAGTACTCAGCCCCCAAGCCAGGGAAAGGGGCCAGTGTACGGGAGCTCGGCTAGTTTGAGGAGGGGGGTTACAGGCAGGCAAACGGTCAGAGGCCTTCCCTCGGGTCTCCCACCTTCCTGGTTCCTTGTGTTATTTCGGGCTCCGCCCTTCCCCAACCTGACTGGCTGACCACAGGACTGCAGACCCAGGACAACGGGCATCTGGGAAAAGAGAGGTGGTAGCACTGGGTGGGGGTAGGGAGATGGTGGCCACCATACCTGGGGGGATGGGAAGCCCCCTCTCCAGGGTTCTGGGAGCAAAGGGAGGTGGCAGCCCTGATTCAGTGAGAGGAGCAGTCGCGGGGGGAACCCCAGGTCTGGGGAGGAAGGAAAGCAGTGTTAGCAGACAGGAGTCCCAGCTCTAGTCCTGGGAAGGCCTGGGTTCTGAGCAGGCCCATCTCTCCCACAGGATGGCTGAGGAGGTCATCACTCCGGTGTACTGCACCGGGGTGTCTGCACAAGTGCAAAAGCAGCGGGCCAAGGAGCTGGGCCTGGGCCGCCATGAAAACGCCATCAAGTACCTGGGCCAGGATTATGATCAGCTGCGGGTTCACTGCCTGCAGAGTGGGGCCCTCTTCCGTGATGAGGCTTTCCCCCCAGTGCCCCAGAGCCTGGGCTTCAAGGACCTGGGCCCTAACTCCTCCAAAACCTATGGCATCAAGTGGAAGCGTCCCACGGTGAGAGGGGCCACCCTGGGTGGGATTCAGTTTACCCCCTTCCTGGGTGAGGAGTGGGAATAGGACTCCAGGTCCCTAGAGTGGGGTCTGGGGTACCTGGGTTCCAGTTTCTAGGAGGGGCTGGCCCAGAGACAGGACTCTGGGTCTCTTGCAGGAGCTGTTCTCAAACCCCCAGTTCATCGTGGATGGAGCCACCCGCACAGATATCTGCCAGGGAGCACTGGGTAGGCCCTGGGGCATTTTGAGTGTTTTTCCAAAGTAGTTCCCTATACCCGTTCCTTCCTGCTCTGCCTCGGCCCCTCCCTTCTGCAAGCCCAAGCGGGCTCTGGCTATCAGTGCTGGGGCTGGTTTGCCCAGATTCCTGGGTCTTTTCTGTAAGTTGAGGGGAGCCCTGCCCAGGGAACCCGTTTCTCCCCAGCATGGCACTCGTGTGCACCATTGGGCGCAGATTGGTAGAGCAGGCCTGACGTGGCTCTTTCCCATCCCAGGGGACTGTTGGCTCCTGGCGGCCATCGCCTCCCTTACCCTCAATGACACCCTCCTGCACCGAGTGGTTCCACATGGCCAAAGCTTCCAGGATGGCTACGTCGGCATCTTCCATTTCCAGGTGAGGAGCCCCACATGCACCTTGGGCAAGGGGGGTGAGGGAGAGAGGGGTAGCAGGCACTGCAGGTGGTGGGGACACTGAAGTTAGGGTGGCTCAGGGCCACACCTTGCAGGGCCAGCCCTCCCTCTCGAAAGTATTGTGTGTGACCTCTTGATTCCATCTCCGATCCGTCATGTGTGAGAACCTGTCATGTGTGAAACGGCTGGACAGGTATTTCGGCTGGCAGCTTTCCTGGATGCTTGTGCACATCGGGGGAGAAAAGTGCTTAGAAGAGTAGAAAGATCTCTGTGTTATATCCTGTGGGACAAATCCTTTTCCTCCTCAGGGTCTCAGTTTCCCTATCTGAGAAACAGAGAGTGTTCTGCCGGGAAAACCGACCAGCACATGTGGCCATCTACATACACCCTTGGCATCAGTCCACCCACCCACCCACTCCCAGCTCCGCCTGCACTTTGGCAATCGCCAGCCTCTTAGAGAGCCTTGCAGAAAAGAAAGACTCGGGATTAAGCCTATTTAAACCAGCGTTTCCTGATGTTGTTTGCGCACAGGGCCCATTTTTCAAATCACACTAATGAATTCTCAGTAGGCTGGTTTTGGGAGAGACACACCCCCAGGAAGCCTGGATGAGAATCTCTGGCCCCAGTGTCCTCTCCTTCCGCCTAGCCAGGGAGCCCCTTGCCCTACCTCGTCCTCACCGGCCTCGGCGCCTAAGGCTTGACTTACAGGACCCACCGTGCGGTGGCAACTACTGTGGCCAAGTGCGGCACCTGCCAGCGTTGGCCCACCGGGGCGTGGCCTCACCGCCCTTTCCCCACCCTCTCCCCTCACTCCACCAATCCGCTCCTCCCCGGCCTCTGATTGGCCCGTTCGCTCCCTCACAGACAGTGCGGTGGGCCCACCTCCTCCCCTCGCCCCCTTGTTCGGCGCGCACACACACAGCCCCGAATGCCAATGCCGTAGCACTGAGTCACTTTTGGCCTCGGCGGGCCGACTCCTACCTCTCTGGGAAACTTGGCCCTCAAGGCATCTATGAAGCAAACCCTGCGGTTTGCTGTCCACCTTGTGGTTGAAGGATCTGGATGACACATTTTTATTCCACACCTAATTTACATAGGTATCCACAGCCCCCCTACACACACACACCATGGCCTACACACACACACACACACACACACACACACACACACACACACACACACACACACACACACCATGGCCTAGAATGGGGAGGGGGAAAGGCAGGGGTCATGGCCTTAAAAGGTTCCGGGAGAGCCAAGGCCCAAGGGCTTTGCAACCTCTCCATCCCTTGGTCTGTTTCAAAAAATATCAACAATGCTGCCCTAAAAACTACCTTCCTAATCTTCTTTAGTTTTCCCATGAGGAAGGCATTGCCATTCCCTTTTGTGGAGAGGGAAGGTGAGGCTCAGAGAGGATAACTGGCTCAGATCCCGTGTCTAGGACATATGACCTAGAATCAGGTATCTAGTAAGTGGGAGAGCTGCTGAGTCCTGAGCTCAGGCCCCGGGGATCTCAAAGCAGGTACTCACTATGCTTCTCTTCCCCCAGCTGTGGCAGTTTGGGGAGTGGGTGGACGTGGTGGTGGATGACCTGCTGCCCACCAAGGACGGGAAGCTGGTGTTCGTGCACTCTGCCCAAGGTAACGAGTTCTGGAGTGCTCTGCTGGAGAAGGCCTATGCCAAGTGAGTAGGGGCCCAGCGAGAGCTCCAGGCCACCCCCAGAGTGTGGGGTCCCGCTTGGTACAGAGTGCTGACCGGGGCCTCCCACAGGGTGAATGGCAGCTACGAGGCCCTTTCAGGAGGCAGCACCTCCGAGGGCTTTGAGGACTTCACAGGTGGGGTCACCGAATGGTACGAGCTGCGGAAGGCGCCCAGCGACCTCTACAGCATCATCCTCAAGGCGCTGGAGCGAGGCTCCCTGCTGGGCTGCTCCATTGATGTGAGTGCCCTCCATCCGGTGACCTGAGCCTCCTAGTGGCTCCCTTTCCCTACCCAGCCCAGCCTCAGACTCGCTGCAGGCTTGGCTCCAGACCCCATCCTTCACCTCACACCATCCCCGGATCCTCACCCAGCCACGCCCATCACTTCAGTCCCATCTTCCACCTCCATGCCTGGCGTCATCCTGGTCCCCAAAGCCTCAGACCTCAGCTTGTTTTCCTCACTTCAGCTCCTTGTTCCTGTCATCTAAGGCCTTGCCTGTCCGCTCTCCAGTTCACAGCCTCAGAACTCAGCTCCTTCCTAGTGCCGGCTCCCGTGGGCCCCCGCTTCTTCCCGTACTCCATTCACTCCCTCAGTTGCTTTTCTGTTCCCACGACTCATCCTCAGACCTCCTTCATCCTTGATGTCAGCCTCCACCCCCACCATCACTGCATCCTCCACTCCAGCCCCGCCCCCATGCTCTTCCCCAGTCCTACCCGACTCTAGTCTGTTCTCCGCCTCGCTGTGTCCCTCCACACGAGGTCCTCTGAGGACCTCGTGGCTCTGTGGTGAGGCGAGGGGCTATGCATGGCTGTATGTGTGTGTTCATGCATGTTTGCACAGGGTGTGGCCAGCTGTGGCCAAAAGCAGTGTCAGTGGGGTGCCCAGGCCCCGCCACCAGTGGTAACATTGGTGGAGTAGCAGGCAGCACCCCTTCCAGGGGCTGAGATGGGGTCAGGGTTCCTGCCTATCACTTTGCATAGCTGTTGTGTGTGCAAGGGAGCGCCAAGACTCGGGGTTCATCTCCTGACCGCGGATGGGGACACTGGCCATAGTATGTGCGTCTTTCTGCAGATCTCCAGCATTCTGGATATGGAGGCTGTCACCTTCAAGAAGCTAGTGAAGGGCCATGCCTACTCTGTGACCGGGGCCAAGCAGGTACTGCCCCACATGGAGGTCTTCCCTGCAGGGCCATTCCTGCTTCCTTGTCTCTCTGGCCTGTGGCCAGGGCTGTGGGAGAGGCCGACTCTTCCTTTGACCTCCTGCAGCACCTTTTCTATCTCCTGGGGACTCTCATCCAGAGATGTTTATCTTGTGCCCCCCCTGACTTACTCTAGTTTGTGCACATAGCTGCCTTCTTCAGCAGGTTACTCCCCATCAGACTTCTCAGCTGTGCTTCCCATGGTGGGTGCTGGGTGCTGAGCTGGGCTCGGCGAGGGTGAGGTGGAGGGAAGGGGTGCTAAAAGTGTGTACCAGAAGCAGGCACTGATGGGAGCTCTGGGGAACAGGTGAACTACCAGGGCCAGATGGTGAACCTGATCCGGATGCGGAACCCCTGGGGCGAGGTGGAGTGGACAGGAGCCTGGAGTGACGGGTGAGGGGCCACGGACACTGGCCAGGGAGGCTGGGGGAGGCTGTTCAGTGCCACTGGCATTTCTGCTGGGGGCTCTGCCAGCCCAGGGTGGGCTCAGGATTGGACAGAGGGGCCCATCTGCATGTGACTGGGTCTGAGGACTGCCCTGACAGAGCTCAGGCTGTGCGGGCCGCTGTGCCCAGCCTGTGAGCATCCTTGGGGCATCTGACCCGGCCCCTATAAGACAACTGGGACTGGGATCTCTGGACTTGGCCTGGAGGAGGCCTCCTGACCCGGGCCAGGGGAGGACAGGCCTCAGGGACAGAGGCTGGGCAGGTCAGTGGCCGGCAGCCCCTGGCAGTGCCCTTTCCCCACAGCTCCCCGGAGTGGAACAACGTAGACCCTTATGTTCGGGAGCAGCTCCGGGTCAAGATGGAGGACGGGGAGTTCTGGTGAGCAGCCCCCTCTTCAGTCTGGCCGTTCTTGGGGACAGGCACCCCAGCTCCCAATCCCCCCAAACCCAGCCGTGCCACATCCCTCGGTGCCCTGGCAGGGGGCCCTGGCTCACCTCTCACCTCGACCCCCCCAGGATGTCCTTCCGAGACTTCATGCGTGAGTTCACCCGCCTGGAGATCTGCAACCTGACGCCCGACACGCTCAAGAGCCAGAGGTTCCGCAACTGGAACACCACCCTGTACGAGGGCACCTGGCGGCGGGGGAGCACCGCGGGGGGCTGCCGCAACTACCCAGGTGACGTGGCCTTGAGAGCGCAGGGGGGCGGGTCTGGGCCCTGCTGCCCCGGACATGTCTTCTCTCTGAGCCTCAGTTTCCTTGCCTGTAAGGTAGCGGTAGTTGTGCTGACCTCGTGAGTTTGCTTTGAGGATGAAATATTGAATGTCCTTGTAAATTCCAAAGAGCCACATTTGATTCCCTTGCTGGGGTCTGAGCCAGAGTGCTGACGAGGGGAGAAAGCTTCGTTGCCGTCCAGCCACCTTCCTGTCACTCCTCATTCCAAGACCTTCCTCCTGGCCCACTGTCTCCCTCCTTGATTCTCTGTCACCTTTCCCTGGGCGTCTACATCCGTGGGGTATCCTTCCTCTCCCATCTCGCCTTCTCTTCTTACCAGGCTAGAGTCCTCATCCTTACCAGGTTGGAGTCACCATTTTAATCTTCCCCCTGCAAACGCTTGAGTTTCCCGGCCCCTTTGTCCCTCTGCCCCATAACCCTAGTTGAACCCTCTCCACCGGCTCCAGAACCGCTGACTGTGCCTGGAGAGAAGTTACACACCTGGGGCAGTATTTTCCCTGTAAATTCACAGACGCAAACCTCAGTCGTGCACTTTGCATGACCCCAGCAGCTCGTATGAGTACGTTCCCACTCTCTCCTCAGACCTGCCTCCACTGTCACTCTCATATGATTTCATGGGACACCCGTCCCATTCCCACCCCCAAGTCCCCCAGCCTGACTGGACCTGTGCCCGCCTTTGCTGCCTTGCCACCCGGGACAGTGGCAGAACTATCCCTGCTCGTGGGGACCCCGCACCTCTGCTCCAGACTCCCTTCTCCCTCACTCTGAAAGCCTCCCGCTCTTTCATCTGTCACCTCTCACTCTGTGTCGTGATGAGAGAACTGCCGGCCTCAGAACCGTCACCTGTCTCTCGACCCACTCCCCCGCCCATTTCTCTGCTCCCCTTCAAAGTGAAATTTCTCAGCAGTGCCGCCCTCAGCGTTTCCTTGCTCGCTTCCAGTTCAGCGTTTAACCCCCTCCAGTCCAGCTTCCACCCCACCCCGATGCTGCAGCGTCTCACTGGCCAGCTTCGGCTGTGCCGCGTCCACCACTACAGCTCTGCTCTCATGACCTGCCCCTGTTAGCAGTTCTCAGGCTGGCTCACAGCCCTCTGTTTTCAAGCATTCTTCTCCCTCACAGGGATCTAATTTCATCAGTTTTTCCCCAAACAGATGACCACTGTTCCCTGTACCACTTATTGAGAAGTCTATCCTTTCCCTGCAACGCCAGCCCCGTCATACAGTTCCCACGTATGTGCGGGTCTGTTTCTGAGTTGCTTTTCTGTCCCTTGGCCTGTCCCACTGCCAAGAGTGCATTGGTTTAGTAGCTATAGATTTATAAGTCCTGAAATTGGACAGGATGAATTCTTTCTTCAGGAGCCTCTTAGCTCTTCGTGCTCCTTTTTTTGTTTTTTCTATGTGAATTTTAGGATCAGTTTACCAAGTCCTACAAAAAGCCCCTTTTGAGATTTTACTTTGGAATTGGGTTGACTCTGCAGACCAATTTGGGGAGAATTGACATCTTTACAATTTTGAATCTTCTTATCCAGGAATGTGGTATATCTCTTTATTTATTTAGGCCTTCTTTAATGTCTTTCCTCATAAAGGGCTTATACATCTGTTGAAATTTATTCCTAGATACGTTATCATCTTGTTGCTGTTGTAAATGGTATCTCTTTTAAAATTACCTCTCCCAAGTAGTTGCTGATACTGTAGCATGCAGCTGACCTTTTAAGTTTATTCTGTATCCAGCAAACTTGTTAAACAGTAGTTAACTTTACTCATTTTTCTGTAGATCCTTTTTGCTTTTCTAACTGACAGTATAGCATCTGAGAATAGTGATGAATTTGTTTCTTTTCCAATTCTTATTATTTTTGTTGCATTTTCTTGTTTAATGTGCTGGCCAGGCCTGCAGCATGCTGACTAACACTGGCTATGTCCTGGTATTACCCCTCTCTCAGAGGAAAAGTTTTTTTTTTTTTTTGCTGTACGCGGGCCTCCCACTGTTGTGGCCTCTCCCGTTGCGGAGCACAGGCTCCGGACGCGCAGGCTCAGCGGCCATGGCTCACGGGCCCAGCCGCTCCGCGGCATGTGGGATCTTCCCGGACCAGGGCACGAACCCCTGTCCCTCGCATCGGCAGGCGGACTCTCAACCACTGCGCCACCAGGGAAGCCCAAAGGAAAAGTTTTTACTAGTAAATGTTGACTGTAGATTTCATCACTAAAAACTTTTCTACTCTAGGTTTTTGGTTTTGTTTATACATTTATTTATTTATTTTTGGCTTTGTTTGGTCTTCGTTGCTGTGTGCAGGCTTTCTCTACTTGCAGTGAGCGGGGTCTACTCTTCGTTGCGGTTTGCGGGCTTCTCCTTGCGGTGGCTTCTCTTGTTGTGGAGCACTGGCTCTAGGCGCTCAGGCTTCAGTAGTTGTGGCGCACAGGCTTAGCTGCTCCGCGGCATGTGGGATCTTCCCAGGCCAGGGCTTGAACCCGTGTCCCCTGCATTGGCAGGCAGATTCTTAACCACTGCACCACCAGGGAAGCCCCTTGTTTTCATTTTTGTATGCACCTTTTATCAGATTAATGAAGCTTAACGTTATTAAATACTTTATTATTAGAATTAGCTTTTGTCTTCTATCTGTTAAAAAGGTAAGTTACACTGATCACTTTTCTAATATTAAATTAACCTTACATTCCTGAGATTAAAAACAACAGAGTCAGGCTTCCCTGGTGGCGCAGTGGTTGAGAGTCCGCCTGCCGATGCAGGGGACACGGGTTCCTACGCCGGTCCGGGAAGATCCCACATGCCGCGGAGCGGCTGGGCCCGTGAGCCATGGCCGCTGAGCCTACGCGTCCAGAGCCTGTGCTCCGCAACGGGAGAGGCCACACAGTGAGAGGCCCGCGTACCACAAAAAAAAAAAAGAAAAAAAAAAAGAAAACCAGAGTCATGACATAACTTTTTTTATACAATAATTTTACATCCATGCTCATGACTGAGATTTGCCTATAGTTTTCCTTTCTCATACTTACCTTGTCTGGTTTTGGTATTGGTGCTGTATTTGGCTGGTAAAGTGAACTGGGAAATGTTTTCTCTTTTTCTGTTTTCTAGAAGAGTTTGCATAAGGTGGGTATGATTTTTTGCTTGAATGTTTGGTGGAACTGGTCTATAAAGCTGTCAGGCCTGCTCTTTTATTTGTGTGAAGATTAACTTTTGTTATTGAGTATCTTTAATGGTGATTGAATTATTCAGGTCTTCTATTTCCTCTTGAGACTCTTTTGATGAGTTTTATTTTCTAGAAGTTGATCCTTTGCATATTGTTTTCACAATTATTAGCGTGAAGTCATGCTTAATATACGATACCTCATCTGCAATGATATCATCTCTTTTATTGGTAATGTTGCTTGTTGGCATTGTCTCTTTTGTTTTTACTAATCCTGTGAGGGGGTTGTCAATATCAGTCTTTAAATAGAAATGATTTTTTTACTTTACTGATCCTTTTTAGTTTTTTTTCTATATTATTAATCTTTGCTTTCTTGCTCGTTATCTCATTCCTCTGCTTTCTTTGGATTTATTTTTAGACTTTATGACATCTTTTTTCCTTTCCAGTTTTATTGTGATGTAATTGACATTCAGCACTGTATAAGACGCACAGCATAATGATTTGACTCACATACGTCATAAAATGATGACCACAGTAAGTTTAGTGAACATCTGTCGTCTCATAGATACAACATTAAAGAAATAGAAACAATGTATCTTTTCCTTGTGATGAGCACTCTTAGGCTCTTAGGGTTTACTCTCTGCACAGCTTTCATATATAACGTATAGCAGTGTGAATTCTGTTTATCATGTTGTACATTGCAGCCCTAGCACTTATTCACTTTAAAACTGGAAATGTATACCTTTTGACCACCTTCATCCAATTCCCTCTGCCCCCACCCTTTGCCTCTGATCACCACAAATGTGATCTCTTTTCCTATGAGTTTGTTTGTTTGTTTGTTTTTGAAGGATAATTGAACTACAACACTATGTGAGTTCCTGGTCCACAACATAGTGATTCGATATTTCTGTACATTTCAAAACCATCACTACAATAAATCTAGTTGTCGTCTGTCACCATACAAAGATATTACAAAACTACTGATTATATTTCCCACACTGTACATTTCATATCTGTGACTCGTTTATTTTGTAATTGAAAGTTTGTACCTCTTAATCTCTCTTACCTATTTGTCTTCTCTCTCTCTCCCCCTCCTCTCTGGCAACCACCTGTTTGTTCTCTGTATCTCTGACTCTGTTACTGTTTAGCTGTGGTTTTTCGTTTGTTTTGTTTTTTTAGATTCCACATATAAACAAAATCATCCAGTATTTGTCTTTTTGAATTAGTGTTTTCATTTTCTTTGGAAAAATACTCAGGAGTGGAATTGCTGGATATCATGGTAGTTCTATTTTTAATTTTTTGAGGAATCTCCATAGTGAGGAATTCCATTTTGAGGAATCTCCATGTTCTCCATAGTGGCTGCACGAATTTACATTCCCACCAACAGGGCACAAGGGTTCCCTTTTCTCTACATCCCTGCCAACACTTATTTGTTGTCTTTTTAATAATAGCCATTCTGACAGGTGTGAGGTGAAATCTCATTGTGATGTTGATTAGTTATGTTGAGGATTTTTTCATGTGTTCTTTGGCCATCTGTATGTCTTCTTTGGAAAAATGTCTATTCAGTTCCTCTGTCCATTTTTTTTTTTTTTTTTTTTTTTTTTTGCGGTATGTGGGCCTCTCACTGTTGTGGCCTCTCCCGTTGTGGAGCACAGGCTCCGGACGCGCAGGCTCAGCGGCCATGGCTCACGGGCCCAGCCGCTGTGCGGCATGTGGGATCTTCCCGGACCGGGGCACGAACCCGCGTCCCCTGCATCGGCAGGCGGACTCTCAACCACTGTGCCACCAGGGAAGCCCTGCCCATTTTTAGATCGGGTTGTCTTTTCATATATTTTATATATATATATATATATATATATATATATCTTTATATATTCTGGATGTGAGCCTTATGAGGTAGATGGTTTGTATGTATTTTCTCCCATTCTGTGGGTTGTCTTTTCATTTTCTTGATAGTGTCCTTTGAAGCACAGAAGGTTTTAATTTTGATGAAGCCCAATTTTTATTTTTTCCTTTTGTTTCTCATGCTTTTGGTGTCATAATCTAAGAATCCATTGCCAAATCCATGGTCATTTATCTTTGTGTCTTCTTCTGAGACCATTATGATTTTAGCTCTCTTATATTTAGGTTGTTGATCCATTTTGAGTTAATTTTTGTTTATGGTGTAAAATAGGTACCCAACTTATTTCTTGTGCTTGTGGAAACCCAGGTGTCCTAGCATCATTTGTTGAAATACTTTTCTTTCCCCATTGAATGGTCTTGGCACCCATGTCAAAAATCAATTGGCCATTTATGTATGGGTTTACTTTTGGACTCTCAGTTGTGTTCTTTTAGTCTGTATGTCTATTTTTATTCCAGTACCACACCATTTTGATTATTATAGATTTGTAGTAAGTTTTGAAGTCAGGAAGTGTGAGTCTTCCAACTTTGTTCTTTTTCAAGATTGTTTTGGCTTCTGGGCCCCTTACAATTCCATATGGATTTGAGGATCTGCTTTTCACTTCTGTGGGAAAAGGTTGTTGGGATTTTAATAAGGATTGCATTGACTCTGAAGATCACTTTGGGTAATATTGATCTCTTAATAATATTAAGTCTTCCAATCCATGAAGATATGTCTTTTGACTTTTCTATGTCTTCTTTAATTTGTTTCAGCAATGTTTTGTAATTTTCAGTGTACAAGTCTTTCAACTCCTTGGTTAAATTTGTTCCTAGGTATTTTATAGTTTTGGATGCTATTATAAAGAAATTGTTTCCTTAATTTCCTTTTTGGATTTTTTCATTGTTGGTGTATAGAAACACAACTGATTTTTATATTCTAATGTAATCTGCAACTTTGCTGAATTTGTTATTAACTCTAAACTTTCTTATGGATTCTTCAGGTTTTTCTATATACAAGATAATGTCATTTGCAAGTAGAGATAGTTTTCTTCTTCCTTTTCAATTTGGATACTTTTTCTTTTTCTTGACTAATTGCTCTAGCTAGAACTTCCAATACAATGTTGAATAGTGGTGGTGCAAGTGGGCATCTTGATCTTGGGGGGAAAGCTTTCTTTTTTTTTTTTTTTTCACCACTGAGTATGATATTAGCAGTGGGTTTTCCATAAATGCCCTTTATAATGTTGAGGAAGTTCCCTTTTATTCCTAAATTTCTGAATTTTTAAAACAATTTATTTATTTAATTTATTTATTTTTGGCTGCACTGGGTCTTCATTGCTGTGCACGGGCTTTCTCTAGTTGGCAGCAAGCAGGGGCTACTCTTTGTTGTGGTGTGCGGGCTTCTCATTGCAGTGGTTTCTCTTGTTGCAGAGCACGGGCTCTAGGCACATGGGCTTCAGTATTTGTGGCATGCAGGCTCAGTAGTTGTGGCTCGTGAGCTCTAGAGCATAGGCTCAGTATTTGTGGCGCATGGGCTTAGTTGCTCCGCAGCATGTGGGATCTTCCCAGATCAGGGCTCGAACCCCGTGTCCCCTGCATTGGCAGGCGGATTCTTAACTGCTGCGCCACCAGGGAAGTGCTGAATATTTTTATCATGAATTTGTTTTGGAGTTTGTAAAATGCCTTTTCCATGTCAGTTGAGATGGTCATGTGTTTTTTTTTTTCCCTTTGTCCTATTAACATGATGTATTACATTGGTTGATTTTCTTATGTTGAACCATTCTTGCATTCCTGAGATAAATCCTATTTCATAGTATGTAATCTTTTTAATATACTGTTGGATTTGGTTTGCTAGTATTTTGTTGAGGATTTTTGTATTGATATTCATAAATGTTACTGGTCTGTAATTTTCTCTTCTTGTGATGTTTTCATCTGGCTTTGGTATCAAGGTAATGCTGGCCCCGTAGAATGAGTTAGTTTATCAAAAGAAATAGTAATGTAAATGAGAAATCACATAGAATAGTAATTAAAGCACTGTGTACCTATATTGAAAAAGAAACAACTGAAAACAATTGCCTAATTTCCCACCTTAAGAAACTAGTAAACGAGCAAACTAAACCCAAAGCAAGCAGAAGAAAGCCAAATAAATGAAACAGAGAAACAATAGAGAAAAATCAATGAAACCGACAGTTGGTTCTTTGAAAAGCTCAGCAAAAAGTGCAAACCTTTAGCCAAACTGAACAAGAAAAAAGACAAGAAGGCTCAAACAACTAAAATCAGGAATTAAAGAGAGAACATCACTATCAACCCAACAGAAATAAATGATTTATAAGAAAATACTGTGAACCATTGTATGACAAATTAGATAACCTAGATGAAACTGACAAATTCCTAGAAAGAAACAAACTATGAAAATTGACTCAAGAAAAATAAAATATCTGGATAGACCTGTAACACTTAAGAGATTGAATCAATAATCAAACCTCCCAGTTATTATTTTATTGTTGATTTTTAACTTAATTTCCTTGCAGTCAGAAAATATGATCTATATGAGATCATAGGTTTGAAATAAACAGAAGCTGGTGCTATGGCCCAGCATGTGGTGAGTTTTCATGCATATTCACGTGTTCTTGAAAAGACTGGCTAACACATATATTGTGTTAGCACTCCTGTAAATATTTTAAATATAACAACCTGCTTAACTTTCACACTGACCCTATGAGGGATGTACTACATTATCACTATTTTACAGATAAGGAAAGTGAGACAGAGTGATTAAGCAGTTTGCCAAAGTCGCTAATAAGGGGCAGAGCTGGGATTTGAACCCTGTCAGTGTGAACCTGGAGTCTGTTCTCTTGACCAGTATACTGTTCTCTGAATGTTAGGGGGAATCTTCTATAATTGTTTATTATATCAAACTTATTGATTACTTTGTCTGCTTAATCTATCCATTATTGGAAGAGGGATAATAAAATCTCACACCATCTTGCTGGCTTTGCCAATTTCTCCCTTTATTTCTGTCAGTTATTTTTCTTTGCATATGTTGAGCTAGGTGTATCAAGTTTAAAATTGATATAAGTTCCTAGTGAATTAAACTTTTTTTTTTTTACTATCTGGTGACCACCTTCATCTTTAGTAATTCTTTTTACATCCAAGTCTGTTTCAGTCTGTGTTACTATGCTGTTGCAGTTTTCTTTTAGTTTCTACTAGTGCTTTTGTGGTATGTCTTGTTATACCGTTTGATGTCCGATCTTTCTATAGCCCAGTGTTTTAGTTATCTCTCATAAATAGCATATAACTGATTTTTTTAATAGCTGAATTTGGAAAACATTGTCCTTTGATTGGAAAGTTTAATCCATTTACATTCATAGTGATTACTGATATATTTGTATTTATTTCAGCAGACTTACTATGCATTTTCGATTTGTCCCTCCTGCTATGCCTTCTTTTGGGTTGAATTTTTTCTTTTCTCTTTGCTTGTTTTTCCCTCTGAGTGTTTGGAAGACAGAAGAGCTTGCCTAATAAGTTCCAAAGTTAGTTGATCAGTATCTTTACCCTCCACCTGAATAATGTAAAGACTTGAGAATATTTAAGTTGGATCACACCCTCCCTTTGTTCAATCTGCTATCCTTAGCTAGTATTTTAATTCTTAACAGTTTGCTGCCTGTCCTAAATTAGCACCATCATCATCCCCATTATTTGATATAGCCTGTATTTGTTTGATTACCCACATAATATCCGTATTTTTGCTCACTATTCTCATGAACGGTGAGACCTTTCATCTGAGATCATTTTCTGTCTGTCTGAAATATATCTTTTTGAATTTCTTTTACTGAGGGTCTTTTGGTGATAAACTTTCTCAGTACTTGTATAAAATGCCTTTATAGTGTGCTCATTCTTGACAATTCTCTGGATATAGAGCTCTGAGTTGACATTACTTTCACTTCCCTGAATATGCTATATTACTCTTCACTGTGCTTCCACTGTCACTGTGTGGGTCGGGAGTCTGTCTACCATGCCTTCTGAAATGGTTTGTCTTTTCTCTCTTTTAAGATTCTTTTTCTTTGATATTCTACAGTTTGACCATGATGTGTTGAGGTGGGGATTTCTTTTTATTATGCTTTGGATTTGTCGAGCTCCCTGTGTATGAAGATTGATGTCTTTCAACAATTCTAGAAAATTGTTAGCCATGATCTTTTAGAATATCACCTTCCTACTCTCTTTATTTTCTTCTTTTGTAATGCCAATCAAATGTAAGCTGGACCCCCTCAGTCAACCCTCAAGATCTCTTAACATCTCTTAAATGTTCCATCTCTGAATGTCCCTGGATTGCATCCTGGGTAGTTTCTTTAGATCCATTCTCAACGCGCAAATTTTCTTTTTTGCTGTTGGTTAATCCTTCCAACAAATACTTAATTTCACTTGAAAAATTTATTTCTGGAAGTGTTAATGGCTCTTTTTCTGATCTGTTCATCCTTGCTCATATATTTAAGCGTCTCATTTATTTCTTTAAGTATAGTAAGCCTAGGCTTTCATATTCTGTGTCTGATCATCTCAGTATCTGAAGTCTTGGTGAGTTGTTTGTCGCTGCTCATCCTCAGCCATCGTGAGGTTCATCCGTTGTGGCTGCTGGTTCTCAACCTTCTGAGGTTTTTGGCTTATTTGACCTAGAAGTTTATCTTCAGGAGTTGTTTGAGTTATTGGATGAAGTTAAGTTCCTCTAGTGTTTCTGCCAGAAGTTTATCTTCAGGAGTTGTTTGAGTTATTGGATGAAGTTAAGTTCCTCTAGTGTTTCTGCCAGAAGTTTATCTTCAGGAGTTGTTTGAGTTATTGGATGAAGTTAAGTTCCTCTAGTGTTTTTGCCAGTCACCTGGGATACTCCCGACCCAGGACTCTTAAAAATAAATTTTCTCCTTAATGGTTTTTTTTTTGACCTCATGGGCAGCATGAATTAAATCTGCAAGCTCATGAGAAGGCTGGCTTGTGGTTATAAATCCTCAGAGAACGTTCTACTTCCTCCCAGTGGTTTTATTTTTCTTTCACACTTGCACTGCTGGCATTCCTCACGGGGCTTCCAGTTTTATGGCTGTGACCTCCTACTGGACCTTATCTCCTGCCCCTGAGCCCAGGCAGGACTCAAGACCTCTAGGAGTCTGCAGAAATCCTTTGGCATTATTTACCTTTCATGGCTCCCAGTTTCCATTTTTTAAAACAGCTTTATTGAGATATAATTCACATACCACATAATTCACCCGTTTACAGTGTGGCCGTTACTATGTTCACAGAGTTGTGCGCCCATTATTACATCAATTTTAGAACGTTTTCATTACCCCCAAAAGAAAACCTTTTCCCCCTGGCTGTTACTCCCAAGCCCCTCCTCCCCCTCATTTCCAGGCTACCACTAATCTACTTTCTGTCTCTATGAATTTGCTTGTTCCCGACAATAATTTAATATAAATGGAATCATACAACACGTTGTCCTTTGTGACTGGCTTCTTTCACTTAGCATAATGTCTTCAAGGTTCATCCATGTTATGTAGCATGTGTCAGTACTCCATTCCTTTTAATTGCTGAATAATATTCCATTGTTTGGTTATATCACATTTTGTTTAAATTGGGTTGTTTCTACCATTTGGCAATTATAAATAATGCTACTTGGAACAGTCACATGTTTTTTGTGTGGGTGTATGTTGTCATTAATCTTGGATATACACACACACACACCCCCAGAGGAGTGGAATCGCAGGGTCGTATGGTAATTCTGTGTTTTACCATTTGAGGAACTGCCAGACTATTATGCAAAGTAGTTGCACCATTTTACATTCCCACCGGCTATGCTTGAGGTTCTGATTTCTCCACATCCTCGCTTATTTTTTTAAATTTTTTAAAAATAAATTTATTTATTTTTGGCTGCGTTGGGTCTTCACTGCTGTGCATAAGCTTTCTCTAGCTGTGGAGAGCGGGGGCTACTCTTGGTTGCAGTGCACGGGCTTCTCATTGCAGTGGCTTCTCTTGTTGCGGAGCACAGGCTCTAGGCGTGTGGGCTTCAGTAGTTGTGGCACACAGGCTCATTAGTTATGGTTCATGGGCTCTAGAGCACAGGCTCAGTAGTTGTGGTGCACGGGCTTAGCTGCTCCGCAGCATGTGGAGTCTTCCCAGACCAGGACTCAAACCCATGTCCCCTGCATTGGCAGGCGGAGTCTTAAGCACTGCGCCACCAGGGAAGTCCCCACATCCTTGCTTATTATCTCTTTTTTTGATTAATGTTAATTTTGTATGTGGGGAGGGGGAAATGCTGGACTTATTGGTGCCTTTAAAAAGAAGTTTTGCATATTCTCTCCGGCGCTTGGCTGTTTTAGTCAGGAGGATTGTTCAGGCAGCTGAATCGCTAAATTGCCAGAAATGCGAGTCCCCCTCAGCCCTTGCAGCTCAGTGGCCTCCTCTCAGACCCTGCTTTCTCTCGCCCTCTTCTAAGTCACTGTCCACACAGCAGCCACCTTCTTTTTTTTTTTTTTTTAATATTTATTTATTTGGTTGCGCTACGTCTTAGTTGCAGCAGGCAGGCTCCTTAGTTGCGGCTCCAGGGCTCCTTAGTTGCAGCTTGCCGGCTCCTTAGTTGCAACAGGCGGGTTCCTTAGTTACGGCAGGAGGGCTCCTTAGTTGTGGAATGTGAACTGTTAGTTGCAGCATGCATGTGGGATCTAGTTCCCTGACCAGGACTCACACCCGGGCCCCCTGTGCTGGGAGCATGAAAACTTAATCCACTGCGCCACCAGGGAAGTTCCTTCAGCCACCTTCTAAAATCCTGATCCAGTCATGCCCCTCCCAGTGTAAACCAGTCAGGGAGTCCTTCTGGTCTTTGATTCAGTCCACACTTCTTATCACCGACCCTGCTTCCACCAACGTCTGCCAACCTCCCTGGATCCCCTGTGCTCACTGGAGCCCCAGGTGTGGGTCTTTTCTTCTCCCTCTGCCTAGGCTTCCTAGGCTCAAATGTCACCTCGAAGATTCCTTCCCTGCCCGACTTCAGCTTGCTTTCTTTGTAATTGTTCCATTAACTAACCTGACTTGTTCATGCTTTGCCTCCGCTTCGTTCTGGAATGGGAGCTCATGAGGGCAGGGACTCTGTGTGTCCCTGTGGCACATCTGTCACTTGGCACACGGTGGCCACAGTAAAATTTGTTGAATGAATGAAAACATGGGGGAGGGAAGGCTTGGGGGCACTGCTCTGCTTCTCCTCTGATCCTGCCTCCCTACCTCCTGCAGCCACCTTCTGGGTGAACCCCCAGTTCAAGATCCGGCTGGAGGAGACGGATGACCCGGACGACGACGACTATAGGAGTCGGGAGTCAGGCTGCAGCTTCCTGCTCGCCCTCATGCAGAAGCACCGCCGTAGGGAGCGCCGATTTGGCCGCGACATGGAGACCATAGGCTTCGCTGTCTACGAGGTGAGCGAGCGGGCAGATCGCCCAGCACCCGGCAGAGAAAGCGGCCTCCCGGAAAGCTCCGCCAGGGGGCGCCAGGGGCGCCAGAGGACAAGGCGGCGCCCGCCCATCCAGAGCCGACTGGGGCCAGTCACACCCCTGAGGCACGCTGCCCTAGACTGAGCCTTCGGGAGGCACCTGCTGAGGCCCTCCGCCAGGACTGGGGCAGCCGGGGGCCTAAAATTCATCCCGTGAGGCAGATGGAGGATGAGGAAGATGTTTAGCTAGGAGAGGGGAAGATTCTGCAGTTCTCCCCTGTCCTTAGAGGCTGCATGGCTGCTTTTGGGCAGAGGGATCTGCCTTAGCTGACACCTGGGAGAAAGACTTTGACTCAGTTTCGGAAAGAAGCGGGCAAGTGGTCTCCTGAAGGAGTAGTGAGCTCCCTGTCTTGGAAGTATGTATGCAGAGGCTGGCCACGGAGGGCCCCGCTTCACGCGCTGTATTCAAGACAGAAACTTCTGGATCTCCCTGGTGGGGATAGAGGACAGTCGCAGCCTCAGCCCAGGCCCACGGCCCCTTGTAGCAGATTGGGGTGGACCTCCAGCGTCCCTGGGCCGGAGGACTCTGCAGTTGGCCGCCCCATGGGGCAGTCCTGGAGGCTCTGGTTCAGAGCTGAGGTGCAGGGCATTCCAGGGACAGAGGGCCCTGCCTGGGCCTCCCTCCTGGGGTCCTGGGGTCCCTCTCTGGCATGAATACAGGTCTGGGTCCACACTGGCCCCTGTCCAGGACCCTGTCTCCTGGTCTCTTCATCCCATCATTTTCATCTTAAGAACTCAGGGCCGCTGCCCAGCACACACCACAGCATCTGCCCCTGGGCCAGGCCAGCATCTCTGACTTCCCTCGTCTCTCTGGCAGGTCCCTCCGGAGGTAGGTGTGGCATCTGGCTCGCCTGGATTTACACACCCTTGAACACACACGGCCCAATGGTGCCCGGAGGGAGCAGGACGGCGGCAAGCCCGCACGTAGAGAGCTAAGGAGTCTCCTCACCGTGGGGCTAACACAGCGCCCCAGCCCTGCCTGCTGTTCAGGGCAGAGCAAACACCGTCCTCCTGGGGGTCAGAGCAGGTAATAAGTAAGGGGGCCGGATTGGAACCCTGGCCCTCAGAGCCCCACCTGGCACGCACCCGTGAGGCTCTTCCTGTCTCACCGTTCACACTGAGGCCGTCTGGGGTGCTGGTTAGGGGCAGGTTGGTAGTGGGCTGAGTGACCTGGACCCTTGGGCAAGTTGCTTAGGCTCTAAGCCTTGGCGTCAGTGTCTGTAAAATGAGTTGTCATGAGCGTTAAGTGAGGTGACGCGTGAAAGGCCCTGCGGTGTCTGACACAGGGGAAGCTCCAGGTAAGGATAACGAGAAAGTTATTTCATGGTGTCACGGTATCTACATTCACCTCGTGGTGTCTCCTCCCCTCCACCTGGTGCAGTAGGCAGGGCTGTTACCCCCATTTTACAGATGAGGCAACAAGCACTGTGACTTGTCAGGGTCGGGTAGCCTGTGGGTGACGGAGCCGTGACACAGCTCTCCAGCCGCTTGGCCAGAACCTGGAGCCTGGGGTCTGGATCTGGGTCTGGTTCTGGGTCTGGATCTGGGTCTGGGGGCAGCCCCTAAGGGTGGGCTGAGCGGGCAGCTGCAGCCCCCGCTCCCTCCTTCCCTCCTGCCAGCTGATGGGCCGGCCGGCCGTGCACCTGAAGCGGGACTTCTTCCTGGCCAACGCGTCTCGGGCCCGCTCCGAGCAGTTCATCAACCTGCGGGAAGTCAGCACCCGCTTCCGCCTGCCACCCGGGGAGTATGTGGTGGTGCCGTCCACCTTCGAGCCCAACAAGGAGGGCGACTTTGTGCTGCGTTTCTTCTCAGAGAAGAGCGCTGGGACCCAGTGAGTAGAAGGGCCCCCCACCCCGCTCTCTGCGCCCCCCCCAACGCCCCTCCTGCCCCCCCCACCACTGCTAACTGGCCCCCTGTCTCCCCACCCTCTGCAGAGAGCTGGATGACCAGATCCAGGCCAATCTCCCTGACGAGGTACGTGCCCTGCCCCCACCGGCCACCCTCCTCCTCTCCCTCACCCTGGGTGTCCTGTGCCCTGGGCTCCGGCTGGCAGCGCAGAGCCCCTCCTGGCAGGAGCCGTAAGAGTAATACTAATCCCTCATTTGCCCAGCACTTTACAGTTTGCAAAGGACTTTGTCATAATAATGGCACAGGGTCCCTGGGTTCTTGCTCTCTGCTGGGTCTGTGCTGAGCTCTTTACCTGGGTCACCCCGTTTCCTCCATAACAGGTGTGTCAGGGTGCTGTCACTACCCTCTCATTGGGAAACTCAAGTTCAGAGAGGTTAAGGAACTTGCCCAAGGTCGTGCAGCAGGGAATCAAAGCCTCACTGTTCATCACTGAGCTGACCTTCACCCTCCACATTTAGGCCACAGAGGCCTGGACAGGGATAGAGCAGGGGCCAGGTTCCCATTTTACAGATGAGAAGGGTGAGGCTCAGAGGTGAAGTGACACATAGCTGATGAGTGGTCCCAGCCCTGCCTCCAGCAGCTGCCCATGCAGGGGCCAGGCTGGGGTGCCCCTGACCTGCTCTCCCCCGCTTCTCCATCCAGAAAGTACTCTCAGAAGAGGAGATTGATGAGAACTTCAAATCCCTCTTCAGACAACTGGCAGGGGAGGTAGGCTGGGCGTGGTGGACGGGCGGTCGGGAGCACCGAGGGGCAGCCTTTCCCCAGAGTGGGTGCCATCCTCCCTCTTCCCCCAGGACATGGAGATCAGCGTCAAGGAGCTGCAGACCATCCTCAACAGGATCATCGGCAAACGTGAGCGTCCCTGAGTGGCTGCTCTCCACCCCATGCCCTGCTTCCCAACACCCCTACACCCCCACCTCCGTTCCTCCAAACTCCAGAATCTCGCCTTCTGCTCCCACCCTGGGCTGAGCCCAACCCCTTGGTCTCCGTGGGTGGGGCACCCTCCACCACCTTTCTGAGCCCTGCTCACCCCCTTTTTCCTCCCAAACTCCTCATGCCGTCTTGCTGCTCTCCGTGCCTGAGCGCGGTGCCTGGTGTAGTTAGAGGCTTCGCCGGCTGACAGCACCTTAGGGCCAGTGTGTGGGTGCCCCTTCCTCCCAGAAGGCAGGTGGCCGGCTTCACTCCCCGATGTGCAAAACTGAAGGCAACCACCCTTCAACCTTCCCTTTGCCCCCGCCTCTAACCTCTCACCTCCGACCTCTGTCCATGCTGTTCCCTCAGCCCAGAGCCCCTCTCCTGCTCTTCTCACCCTTCGGGGCCTGCAGCAAACCCCACCCCTGCCGTGACCACCTATGCTGCATGTTTCTACCGTGTTTCTTTCACTTATACTTAGCACTGTTCCTTTTCACTCGGGTCTGATGGTGGTGTTGACGTACCTGTTGGGACACCGGCTTGACTGCTAAAATACCTTAAACTCTTTTTTCTGTTGATGGAAACAATCCTACATACCTACTAGCCTAGATTTTACACACTAGGGGACAGAAATGGTGCCTCCCGGACCCTTGTCCCACCAGTGTGCCCAGCACGGGGCAGGCCCAGGAAGCTGGCTGGGTTGAGGTGTTGGGACTGGTTTTTCTTGCAGACAAAGACCTGCGGACCAAGGGCTTCAGCCTGGAGTCCTGCCGCAGCATGGTGAACCTCATGGACGTATCCTCCCTTTGCTTTTGCCTCCTGAACCGGCCTTTGGGGTGGGATGTAGGCACGGGGAGAGCCCTGGGTGACCCATTCCAGGAGCAGCTCAGAGAAAGGGATAAGTGTGGACAGACCAGTTCCTTCCTGGCATCTTCCCATTGATCGGGGTGGGGTGGGGACCGAGGCACAGGCTTGTGTTGAGTGAGAGGCTGGCAGGGCCTCGTCTGCAGGTGACCCTGAGGCTGGTGCTCTGTTTGCGCCCCTTCTAGCCACCCCGATTCAGGCCTGGCCCCAGGCAGCTGTCTGCGGGCTCCTGCCCCTTCTCCCCTCCCCCTCCTCGTCTTGCTCTCCCCGGTGCTCACTCACCCAGTGCCTGGTTTAAGCTGTGGAGTTTTCTTCTTAATGGCCGCCCAGCGTGACGGCAACGGGAAGCTGGGCCTGGTGGAGTTCAACATCCTGTGGAACCGCATCCGGAATTACCTGGTAGGTGGTCCCTGCTGGCAGCACCCTCCCCTCCTCTGCGGCCTCAGTCACAGCGGGCGGCCGGGCTCCGGCTCCCAGACCAGCTGTGTGGACTAGGCCCTTGCCCTGGGTCTGCCTCTCCGAGCCCACGTATCCCAGTGGCTGACCCCCTTCGGGCCTCTCCCCTCCACCCTCGTCAGCCCTCCACCCTGGGCAGACGGGAAGGGCTGGATGCTCGCCAAGCCCTCACCCTCTGCCCCCCGCCCCCACCCCCACCCCCCCGCCAGTCAATTTTCCGGAAGTTTGACCTGGACAAGTCGGGCAGCATGAGTGCCTACGAGATGCGGATGGCCATCGAGTCTGCAGGTGAGGCCTGAGGGCTGGTGGCACTCGTGGAGCCCCAGGGAGATGGCCCTGGCTCGCTTCTCTGACAGCTACCCAGGGCGGTGGCCCACCCACTAGCCCTTGTCCCTGGGGGGGTGATGGCAATGGTGGTGAAGCTGTAACAGCCATCTACTGCCTTTTTCTCCTGGTGACTGAGCCAAGCGCTTTATCGGCATTTCCTTTTGTTCTGACTGCAGCCTCATGAGGATAGGGTCTTTTAGTATCCCATTGAGCAGAGAAAAGTGCATCTCAGAGAGGGGTAGTGACTGGCCTGAGGCCACACAGCCAGGGAGGAGTGGAGCTGGCCTCCAGAACTTCCAAAGGGAGCAGCGCAGGGCTCGTCCTCAGTCCCATGTCAGGATGAGGCCAGGGCATTCAGAACAAATGAAACTGGACCCTGGGCCCTGATGGCCAGCACCTGCTTCCCTGGGGCAGTCTGGGTCCTCAAGCTCCCTCTGGACCAGCACTTGCCCAGCTCGAGGCCCTGCCCAGGAGGTCTTCATGCCCCCCAGCCCTGGGGCTCACCCTGCCCAGCCTCAGTCCCCCTCTCCGCCCCCTCTGGCCCGGCTGCACGTCCCTGGCCCTCACCTGCTCTCCTGCGCCAGGCTTCAAGCTCAACAAGAAGCTGTACGAGCTCATCATCACCCGCTACTCGGAACCCGACCTGGCTGTGGACTTCGATAACTTCGTGTGCTGCCTAGTGCGGCTGGAGACCATGTTCCGTGAGTGTCCCCGTCGGCTTCCCCCTCCAGCTCAGTCCCCAACGAGGGTCTCGGGGAGGTGGGGTCCAGGCAGGCTGAGTGCCAGGCGACACGGAGTTGGGTGGGAACTCTGGAGGGGGCTCTCGAGCAGCAGGAAGGGCTGCTCCCCGGCTGTGAGGGTGAGAGCTTGCGGCGCTGTGGGAAGGTGGGGGTGAGGCAGGAGGTGGGGCCTGGTCCTGGCCCTGGCCCTGGCCCTGGCCCTGGCCCTGCCTGAAGGTCCCACTGAGTTCTCAGCCCCGGTTCATCATTTCTTGAACACACAGGGTTTTTCAAGACTCTGGACACGGATCTGGATGGAGTCGTGACCTTTGACTTGTTTAAGGTGGGGCTGTCCTCCGGTCCGGTTGGGGAAGGTGCTCAGGGGCAGTGTTTTCTTACCCTCCTGGGCTGGAGGCTGCGGCCTCAGCGCCAGCCCTAAGGCCGGCCACCTGGGTCCTGCAAGGACACGCTTGGGTGTCTGGGTCCTGGGGAGGATGGGCCAGACCCCTGGAGGCCTGTACAGGAGCCAGCAGCCTGGGCTCCCAGGGGTGGAGGAGGTAAGGGAGTGCCCTGCCCCCTCCCCGGGAGGGTCCCTCTCCCACCTGCCCTCAGGGGGGTGAGGAGATGGTGACTCCTGAGCCATGGAGGTGGGAGGCCAGACTTGGGGTTTCTGCCCTGGCTGACCCCTCTCTCCACCCTCTCTCTGCCTGGCAGTGGTTACAGCTGACCATGTTCGCATGAGGGGCTCTTGCACAAGCCCCTTGCTGTGCTTCTCTGCCCTCCTCGTCTGCCGGGCCGTGCCTTCCCGCCACGCCACACCAGGCCCTGCCAGCTGCAAGTGCCTTCCTTGGAGCAGGAGGCGGCCTCGTCCTCCTTGTCCTCACTTCCCGGCCGCCCCGGTTCATTTGCTCCGGGCAGAGCTGTGTGGCCCTCCCTGCCTCCACTGGCCACGGGCTCAGATGGGCTCCCCCAGCCCCTCTGGTTGCCAAACTGGGAAGGCAGCTTTTGCTAGTTCCTGCCTCACATGGGGCCCCAGGGGGAGCTGACGGCCCCAGGCCTCTGGACATCCTGATGTGTCCCCTCCCCTCCCTCCACAGGCCACCCATTCCACCCCCAAGCCCACCACGCCCCAGCTGCAGCCTTTAAACTATAACCACTAGCTCTGCACAGCCTGCCGTCTAGCGGTGCGGAGCGCCCTCCCAGCTGGGGCGTCCTCCGCAGGGCTGGGAATGAATGCCTGTTCCTTCCTGTGCCAAAGCCAGTGCCCCCCTCTGCCCCACATTCCCCCCAGCCCTGCGGGGTGGTCAGGCCTTCCCTCCCTCCCTCCCTCCTTTTTTATATTGGTGATTTTAAAGGGGCCTCTGTGGGGACTGATGTACCACCTATGGGGATGCCAGAGGCACCTGGGCATGGGGTGGGGCAGTCTCATGTTTCCATGCAGAGAAACCCCAAATAATAAAGGAAACGGCCCCACCTTTGACTCCGGAGTGTGTTTCTGCCTAAACCTGCCGCCCAGGAGGGCGCAGCAAGCCTTGTCCTGCAGGGACTCTGCTCAGGGCCTCACACCCGCCCCTGCCCTGCCCTCCATCCCCTTCCCCATCGCCCTGGAGGCTCGCACCTCTGCTGGAGTCCTGGGCGTCTGGGAGGGGAGGATGGGGTACCCCCTGCAGGGACAGGGCCATACTGCTGAGGTCCCGCATGGCCCTGCTGGTCCTACATGCCCCGCTCCTCTAAGCCCTGACCCCTTCTTTCCCCACACACTCTGTCCGTGCAGCTCTGGCTCAAACCCAAACCCCTACTTAGCGCAAACCTGACCCCCAGGAAGCTCCCCAGAACACAGAGCCTCCTTTTAAGTCTTCTCGAGGTTGGGGGAGGGGAGTTGCCCCTGTGATCCAGACACCTGCAGCTTATATAAGCTGCTCCAGCCCCTCTGGGATCCCAGCTCTTCTTACCAGAGATAAGACAAAGAGTAGGTTGAGGTGGGGGTAGAGGAGGGGCTGGGACAGCGTGGGGAGGGGTGAGCCGCAAACCAGGGCAGCGTCTGCAGAGCAAAGACTGAAGGAGCCCAGCTGGGGGGTGGGGGCTGCCCTCGGCCACCAGGAGCCCCAGGTGGAGCCCTGAGTGGCAGACTGTCGGGCACAGGGCCTGGAATCTGCCTTTTGCCTTTGGGAGTCCCTGGGCAAGTCCTGCTAGGCCTCAGCCTCCTCATCAGTGAGAGGAGTGGTCCATCACTTCCTGGAATCCTGGGCTGGTTTGTGAGAGGGGCCAGGTGGAGGGGCGGGGAGCCTGGTGCACCAGGTGCCACCCGCTTAGCTCTCTGTATTGGGTTTCCTTTGACGAGAGGTTGGAACACTGCGGGTCTGGATGAGTGGAGACCCTGCCACCTCCCACACCCCCAGCCTGAGAGTACCTGGGATGGGGTTAGGGAGAGTAGGGCTTCCTCTTGGTTGCCCTATTTGGGCATTTTTCAAGGACTTTTTTCCAAGTGTCTCCTATGCAGCCTCTGACTTCCGGGGAATTTGGGGAGGGGCAAGCAGCTGTAATCACTGGCACCCCCTTGTGTGACCTCCAAGCATTTAAGGCTCCGGCGTCAAGGGAGCCCAGGGACAGGACTGGATCCCATGTGCTGAGGCTGGAATTGCGCGTTTTTTTTTTTGGCCGCATCACTCGGCTTGTGGGATCCTAGTTCCCCGACCAAGGATCGAACCCGCGTCCCCCGCATTGGAGGCGCAGAGTCTCAACCTCTAGACTGCCAGGGAAGTCCCCTGGAATTGGGCTCTTGAAGATGCCTCAGAGTGGCCTCCAGAGAAAAGGGGAGGGTGACGATGGTGCCACATTTACTGCTGGGGTCCCCCCTGCGAGGGCCATGGGCAGGGGGCTGAGCCTGGAGATCTGGGCAGTGGGATATGAGGCGGCCCTCTAGGACCCCTCGCTTTTCTAACTCGGAGGTGAGAGGCTGGGAGAAATGAGGAGAAAGGGCCTGGCAGGAGGGGGAGGCCTGCAGACCTGGGGACACCCGAGGCCTCCTGTGAGGTGTAACCCGACCCCTCTGAGTTGCGGGACACGGGCATCTGAGGTCCTAACCCTGGCCTGTTCCTCCACCTCTCAGGGCCCCGTCCCAGCCCCTTCACATAAGGCTCCGAGGCTGGGCCTCAGGTCAGGCCCGTGGCCATGGCCTTCACAGACCCGCTGGACGCCCTGGGTGGCGTGGGTGGCTTCCAGTTGGTCTACACGGCCCTGCTGCTGCCCTGCAGCCTGCTGGCCGGCCACAACTGAACTTAATGGCCGCCGTGCCCCGCCACTACTGCCAAAGGCCCGCCAACCACACTGCGGCCACTGTCAATGGCTCGGGGGCCTGGCTGAGGGCCACCATACCCCTGGACCTGCTTGGGGCCCCCCGAGCCATGCTGGCACTTCATGCAGCCTCAGTGGGCCCTCCTGGGCCCCAGCACATCCGTCCACAGGGCGGCACCAAGGGCCGCAAGGACGACTCAGTCTAGGACCACAGTGTTTTCCCGCCCACCATGGTGATGGAGGTCGGGGTGGGGGAGGGGGCGGGGGGGTGCCGTGGGGCTGCTGCCCGAGGCCGAGGCTAGAGCATCCCTCCCTTCCCCGCGGTGGGATCTGGTGTGTGAGGCCCGCGCCCTCTGAGACCTGGCTCAGTCCGTCTACATGACCGGGGTGCTGGTGGGCGCCACAGGTCCCAGCCTCCCGCGCCTCTTCATTAACTTTTCTTTATTAAAGTTTGTGTATTTTAAAATAGATAATACATACAATACATTCACAAGGTTCAAAATTCCTGACGGTACAAGCGGGTATGCAAGGAAGCGTTCTCCCCTCTGCCCCACACTCTAGTAATTTCTACAGGGCAGCCTGGTTTCCATGTATCTTACAGAGATTTTTTATGATTTTATACAATCTAGGTGAACATGTACATGTGCTCCATCCCCCTTTTCTATACAAATACTGACACACCCATGCATGGTTTTGTATCTGGCTTTTAACCTCATTCGTGGCCTCTGTGTATTCCTTCAGAAAAAGCTCTCCTGTCCTCCCTGCTTCCGGGCTGCATCCCACTGTGCAGATGAGCCACAGCTGACCAAAAGAGCCCCTGAGGGGGGCTTCCCAGGTGGCGCAGTGGTTGAGAGTCCGCCTGCCGATGCAGGGGACACGGGTTCGTGCCCCGGGTCTGGGAGGATCCCACATGCCACGGAGCGGCTGGGCCCGTGAGCCATGGCCGCTGAGCCTGCGCGTCCGGAGCCTGTGCTCCGCAGCGGGAGAGGCCACAACAGTGAGAGGCCCGCGTACCAAAAAAAAAAAAAAGAGGTATATTCCTTTTTAAAAAAAAAAAAAATCTATTTATTTGGTTGCGCTAGGGCTTAGTTGCGGCACGCGGGCTCCTCAGCTATGGCATGCAAGCTCTTAGTTACGGCATGCATGCAGGATCTAGTTCCCTGACGAGGGATCGAACCCAGGCCCTCTGAGTTTTAACCAGGGAAGTCCCTTGGGAGGCTTTAAAAGGAAGGGAGTCAGTGTTCATTCAGGAGACGTCAATGCAGGGAAACATTATGGATAACTTTATTGTATTTTCAGTGACGTGACAAAGTTTCTTCAATGATGGATTTCCTTCCCCAAATGCTGGTCTCCACACCGGACTGGAAGCCCCGATAGGGCTGTGTGCCCAGAACATAGTAGAACGTTTACATGGCAGCGTGCAGGAGCAAATTAAAGAACAAATGAACTCGTGAAGGTAAGGAAGGCAGGGGCATCTACACTTGAGAGAAGAAAGAAGGGGGAAGAAGACAGAGCAACACCAGACAGAGTGGGGAGGAGAGAGGTGAAGGAGCCGTGTCAGGGAAGCTGAGACAAGAGGAACCAACCAGAAGGGAGTGACCAGTGGAGGACAAGCATGGGCGAGAAGACAGTCCATGCAGTGACCATGATGTCCAGGTGGGGTCAGGAGACCAGTGAAGCAGAACTGGTCCCTCCAAGGTCAGATTATCTACTCTCAAGCTTAACAACTCCAGACCAAAGGAAGCCCACATCACACTGCCTCCCCTGCGGTGCTAAGGGCCGTGAGATGTTTCACCTGAGTTTGTTCAGCATCATATCGGGGGCCTTGCCTCTCGTGTCCACCTGGGAGGAGCCGGAGTGGTGAAATCAGACCTGCATTCCCCCTTGACGCCCCCCGGCCTGCCTAGGGCCAACAAGAATTACTGTCACCTTTTCTAGAAGTCTCTTCTCTTTTGCTCCATCTCCACTGACTCACACACTTGGGGATGGCTGGGACGGACGGTAGGAGTTTCTCGGTAAGTGGTTTGGGGGCAGATACTGGGCCCTGCTAGGAGAGAACCCACTGCAACATTCTATTTTTCCACTTCTCCTCCCTCTAGGTTCCTGGGTCTGTGCCAGCATGTCCTGCAGAGAAGCAAGACCTGGGGCCCAGAAGCACTTACAGAAGTGCTACTGCTGGACAAAGAACTTCTTTTCTGAAAGACGTTGACATCTCTTTCAAATATATTCATGGGTATTTCCTCCAAGGATGTTCTCCTGTATGACCACACTATAACCACCACAGTCAGAAAGTTAGTGTTGCTATAGGACTACCATTTCACCCTCAGACCTCATTCAAGTTTCCCTAGTCCTCCCCAACAATGTCCTATAAAGCAAGAGGATCGGGTTCAGAATCGCAAATGGCATTTAGCTGTTGCTTCTCTTTCAGGAGTAGGTCCTTTGCTCTTTGACTTTCGTGACTCCAGCAATTACACAGGGTTTTATAATTGGAAGAACTAATAAGACTCCACAAAGCACACTTATTTAAGGCTTTCATAAGACCAAGGACAGGGACTTCCCTGATGGTCCAGTGGTTAAGACTCTGCTCTTCCAATGTAGGGGGCTCGGGTTCAATCCCTGGTTGGGGAGCTAGGATCCCACATGCCGTGCGGGGCAGCCAAAAAAAAAAAAAAAGACAGAGGATACAATACAGCAGGAGGAAGAAAATACAGGCAAACATCAGGAAGGGCCAGGGCACCCAGGTGCACCTCCCAGGGTCCTCACAGCCCCCAGGGTGTCATTCATCCCTGCATCACAAGCCATTGGATGGATGTGAGCTATCTCTATCTCAGGGAGGCCAAGTACAAGTTTGCTGAGGAGTTTTTTCTATCCCTCTGGTCACAGCCCAAATCAGGCTGTGTAACCTGGTAAACCAGGCGCAGACCATGAACCTACAATTTTCAATAAACAATGCAGACAAGCTGGTAGAAGCTGCTCCAAGAGGAGGTTCAGACTTCACCAGCACATTTATAAATTACTGGCTGGTACGTGGGCTTCTTCAGTGACCTGTCCAGGGTTCTTCTTGACAGTACTTGTCCAAGCAAACATGAGATGGAAACAACTGGACTTGTTTTAGTTTGTGGGGAAACGGTGACATTGGGGAAGGGGAGGCGAGAGACAGCCTCTCTCACGAGATAGTCAAGTGGAGTTTCAGACTTCTGGACAATAAGAATTCAGAACTCCTCAGCTCATCTCATTTTTCTCAATTTCTTTTTTTTTTTTTTTGCGGTACGCGGGCCTCTCACTGTTGTGGCCTCTCCCGTTGCGGAGCACAGGCTCCGGACGCGCAGGCTCAGCGGCCATGGCTCACAGGCCCAGCCGCTCCACGGCATGTGGGATCTTCCCAGACTGGGGCACGAACCCGTGTCCCCTGCATCGGCACGCGGACTCTCAACCACTGTGCCACCAGGGAAGCCCTCAATTTCTAATCTCATCAAATAATTATGAGTGCTGGTCATAGGCTCGGGATGTTAAAGATTAAGATGAAAAGAAAATGCCTGTTTCTAGGGTTCAAGTTACTGATCCCCAAGATCTTTAATGAATCACGAGACCAGATACTGTTTTCAGAATGGTCTGAATGCCTGGTGTAGTCTGGGGGTCAGCCACGGTGACCCAGTTGGGTTTATGCCCGAGTTTGTTGGAGCAGCGTAGCAAAGGAGCACCTGACTAACCCCGTTCAAAAAAAATCCTTTTATGTAAGAATAGAACATTCACAAAGGAGACAATACCAATAGGAAGTAAACAGAGGAAAAGATTCCACATCAGTCATAATCAGAGAAATGCAGTTCAAACCAGGAGATGCCCTGTTTCAAATATTTAAGGAAACATTTTCAAACATAGTAATGTCAATGCATAGTCAATGCAGGAGATGTACGGGTAGCAAGGAGGAAACTCCTGCAACCTTTCTGGAAGTTTCTTTGGCATTATAGATCATGAGTTGGAAACATTTTCACATTCTTCTAAGCAGCAATGACATTTCCCGGACTCTGCCCTAAAAAAATAAGCTGAAATACGGACAAAGTTTATTTACAAGGATATTCATCATCCTGCTTAATGTACCAGAAAAAAATGTGAACTCTCCAAATATCGAACAATTTAAATAAATTATGATACATTGTGCGTTAGTTAAAAGCCATGTTGATGAAGAGTTTTTAATGGCAGGGGGAATGTTTACAGTATGCTGTTAAACAGTGTATTATAATTACTTATGATATTTTCCTAATGATGTCAAGAAATAGAGACTCGGTAGAGAAAAAACAATATATTAAAATGGTGACAGTGGTTGACTCAAAGTATAGGTGATATTTTATTTTTTTCCTGGCTGCTTCATATTTAAAATTTTTTTCTCCAAATTATCTACATTGAGCAGGTTTTCTCTGGTAATCAAGGGAATGAGGCACACAATGAAAAAAATTATAGGAATTCAATTAGGCCGTTTCTCAGACGCAGGGCAGCCCCTCTTGAGGCTTGGAGTGAGGGAAGGATCTGTGCGATGCTGAAGTTCCCCAAAGCCTGTGAAGTGGGAAGACCCAGAAGGCAGCCAAGGCTCCAATCAGTGACCTCCCATGGAGCTCGTCCCACTGGTAGGGGGCATGGAGAGGTGAGGGGCAGAGGGATAGGTTTTCAGCCTTTCAGCAGAGGTCTGGTTCTCCACCAAGGACAAAGACCAGGTCAGCTGGGGCTACCGCGGTAGAAAGGAATAACCTGTTTTGTAGCCCACAGGCTCTCCTGTGTGCATGTCTGACCCTAGACCAAGTTGCGCATCACTGATGCCAAGAAGTCATTCTAAAAAGTCCTCACGGCAACAGTCCCTGTTTCCAGCATTGTGCAAAAGAACTGGGATCAGCACACCCCCCTCCCTAATCTCATGGTAATGTGTTGGCTGCCCAAAGGAAAGAAATAGGGGCAAAATAGAATTCAAAAATTATTTTGTGAATGATTCTTGCTTTACAGATTTGTAGAAAGATAGCTACTAGCTGACATTTTTGAGCTGCTGGATGAGTTTAATACTGAAAAATGCAAAGGTCAAATGAAAGTAAGCTACAGCATGTTCTGACAAAGTATGTAGAACAGAATTCGGACATAAAGAATTGTTCACTCGGGTTGTGTAGTTGTTAAAAACTGAACTCTAAAGAATTATCAAGACTAGAAAAGCAGGGACTTCCCTGGTTGCTCAGTGGTTAAGACTCCGCTCTCCCCTGCCGATGCAGGGGACCCGGGTTCGATCCCTGGTCAGGGAACTAGATCCCACATGCATGCCGCAACTAAGAGTTCACATGCCACAACTAAGGAGCCCACGTGCTGCAACTAAGGAGCCAGTGAGCCACAATTAAGGAGGCTGCCTGCTGCAACTAAGACCTGGTACAACCAAATAAAAATAAATAAATATTTTTTTAAAAAGACTAGAAAAGCAGTATCTGGGTCTGCTTGAGGAAAACCTACACTATTGTTTTGAAATATTGATGTGAAAAAATTTGATCAAAGTAAAAACCCATTAACAATATCCTAAGAAATCTCAACATTGCAGGGTTTTTGTTTGTTTGTTTGTTTTTTTGCGGTACGCGGGCCTCTCACTGTTGTGGCCTCTCCCGTTGCGGAGCAGAGGCTCCGGACGCGCAGGCTCAGCGGCCATGGCTCACGGGCCCAGCCGCTCCGCGGCATGTGGGATCTTCCCGGACCGGGGCACGAACCCGTGTCCCCTGCATCGGCAGGCGGACTCTCAACCACTGCTCCACCAGGGAAGCCCAACATTGCAGTTCTTAATGACAGAAGATGCAGAACTATTGGATTTAAAAGATAATCTCACCATAGAAAACAATTTAAACTGATAGAATTATCTACATTCTGATTAATGGCAAATTAATGGTTATCAATTAATGGCTAAGAATATCCATCAAGGAAAAAAGATGATAATCTTCTGTTACTTGCTACTAGCTACCTGTACAAATGCAATTCTGCATTGATGGTGACTATCAAGAATTTGAAGAATTCTTGAATTCAAAAGAATCATCATGAAAAACAAGAACTGCATACAGCCATCTTGAGCATAAAACCTGATATAAAAAGTTATGTTCTGAAGCAAACTCAACTTTCCTATTAAAATATTTTAAAAGATTTTAGAGACAAGTATAATACAAATTCAAATGTCTTTCCTAATACATTGCATCATTTTTTATTATTTTAGTAAAAAAGTAAATACTAAGACAATGTAATGTTTTCTCCGTGCTCCATGGAAATAGCCCAAATCTCCCTCAATCCCTCAATTTCTCCCAGTGGGATGAACAAATATATTTTCTACTAATTCCATAAAAAGAAAAAGTTGGGGATGCACTGGAACAAACACAGAGGTATAGAGATAGCCTGTTCCTCCCTCTTCTTTTAAATGATTTTTACCACTTTTTAAATTTTTTTTATTTTATTTTTATTTTTATTTTTGGCTGCGTTGGGTCTTCGTTGCTGTGCGCGGACTTTCTCTGGTTGCAGTGAGCGGGGGTACTCTTCATTGCGGTGTGTGGGCTTCTCATTGCAGTGGCTTCTCTTGTTGTGGAGCGCGGGCTTCAGTAGTTATGGCACGTGGGCTCAGTAGTTGTGGCACGCGAGCTCTAGAGCACAAGGCTCAGTAGTTGTGGTGCACGGGCTTGGTTGCTCCACAGCATGTGGGATCTTCCCAGGCCAGGGCTCGAACCCGTGTCCTCTGCATTGGCAGGCGGGTTCTTAACCACTGTGCCATCAGGGAAGCCCTTACAACTGTTTTTTGATGTTACATGACATCATGGGAAGTCTCAAAAACAGAGTGAAATAATCGACCATGATCTCTACCCGACTCCACCCACCCCCATATTAGTTATCTATTGCTGCATAACAAATCATTCCAAAACTTGGTGACTTAAAAATACTAATAAATATTTATTATTTCCGATGGTTTCTGTGGTCAGGAATTCAAGAAGGACTCAGCTGGGTGGTTCTAACTCAGAAACTTTCATGAGGTTGCAGTCCTCTAAAGGCTTGACTGGCGTTGGAGGTTCCACTTCCAAGGTAGTTCACCCACATAGCTGGCAAGTTGGAGCTGGCTTTTGGCAGGAGGCCTCAGTTCCTCTCCACACAGGCCTCTCCACAGGGCTGCTGAAGTGTCCTTACAAAATGGCGACTGGCTTCCTCTAGAAGGAATGATTCAGAGTTCAAGGTAGAACCCAGAATGCATCTTATGACCTTAGCCTCGGAAAGCACACGTTTCTGCCACATTCTATCGATCACACAAGTTAGTCCTGAGTCACGTCAAAGGAATCGACATGTGGTCTTGGGTACCAGGAGTTGAAGATCTCTGGGAGACATTTTGGAGGCCAGCTGCCACACTCCCCTCAACACTCCGACTGTGGCTATGTCAGGGTATTTCCTTCCCAGACTTCACCTGACCTTAAAGCCTTCATAGAGTGACAATCGTATCATTCAGACATTTTTATCTATACCCACCCCCAGATTCACATGTTGTAAAAACTCAAACACGAGAGGAAAATGTTTGAAAAAAAAAGGTGAAAATTTCTTCCCCATACTCTGTCCATTCCCCACTCTCTCTTCACAGTCAGAAGTAAATTCTTTCAGAGTGTTTTTTCTTACACGATCTTGGGCAAGTCAATCGACTGCTCCGATTCTCAGTCTCCTCATCTGTAAACTGAGGGAAAATAAGGTCTACCCAACAAAATTATCTTAAGGGTTAAATGACATTATATATGCAAATCACTGTACCTGATACCTATGAAGTGCTCAGTTTATACCTCTCCTGGCTAAAAGTCACATGGCCAGTAAGTGACAGAGGTGTAATTTGAACCCAGGTCTGTATTTCCATAAAACCATTCTTTTCTCATTATTCCAGGTACCCATATGTCCCAGTGCTATCACTAAGTGTGTAAATTTGAGCAAGGCATTTAACCTCTCTAAGCTTAGCTTACTTCATCTGTAAAGTGGGGACAATAACACCGTATGCAGGGAAACCAGTCTAGTGAGAAAGTAATTCAGCTCTGAGGGTGTACGACAGGGGTGCACGGGTATGACCAGAGCAAGGGGCACTTGTCTACTAAAATCCTTCCAGCCTTAAGCAACAGAAACTGACTCTGGCTAAACTGAGTCCCAGAGGAGGTTTTTCTGGACAGCTGTTGGGTGAGTTCACGGGGTGGAAGAAAAGGCAAAAGGATCCGCGCAGCCCCAGGCCTGCTCGGCAGGAGTGCTCCAGCCTTTTCTCTAGGGACCTACGGTAGATGGTGCAGCTCCGAGCATCTTCTGCCACTGATTCTTCACTTAACATTTTCAAATCTCTGGAAGGAATTTGACTTGCTTTGCTTGGTTCCATTGCATTCAAACTCATGGATCAGAAAGCCTCAGCCACGGGACTTCCCCGGTGGTCCAGTGGTTAAGACTTCGTGCTCTTGCTGCCGCGGTTGTGGGCTCCATCCCTGATCGGGGAACTCGGGGAACTAAGATCTCGCGTGCTGCACTGCACAGCCAAATAAAAGGGGGTATGGCGTGGTCACAGGAGAACTGCGGGCCTGACAGCCCCATCCCACCCCAGCTGGCCTCTGATCCTGCCTGGCGCGTTACAAGGAATTTCCTGCGGGAAATGAATGAGAGACCTGAACCTTTAGAAGTTGGCATCACCTTGGTGGGGAATGGGGGGAGATTCCCAGGAAGAGGAAATGGCATAGGCAAAGCCAGAGAAGTAAGAGAGACTGTGAAGCATATTGGGAGATGCAAGATGGAACCCTGTGGCTGGATGACTGCAGAGCGAAGGTAACTAAACACCCCACTTCCAGGTGGGAAACTCATTCCTTAGAGTTCAAAAGAGGCTGACTCCATGGCCAGCCTGACCAATCAGAATATGCCATTTCCTCAGCACCAGGGATTGGTGCAGGGAGGCCATGTGACCCAAGGAGGGCCAATCAGATTCACTCTATGAAATCCCGACTGGGGTTGGGAGGAAGAGAATCCTCTGGGTCCTGACTCAAGACGTCTTCAGGAAGAGACCAATGTCCTGGATGCTCTGGAGGCAAACTGCCTGGTTCAAGTCTTACCAGCTCCCTTACTAACTGTGAGAACTTGGGGGAGCTAATTAGACTCTCTCCTCCGTGAAATGAGATTAATAAGCCTTGCCTACACCCTAATAGGACAGTTAAATGAGAAAATAGACACAGAACAGGTAGAGCAGTGCCAAGTGCACACAGAAAGCCAGTGTGAGAATGAAACCAACAGAGAAAAAAGCAAGCCAAGAGCATAAACTAGTATGAGTCATGTTTCTGTCATGTCCCATGCATAGGTCCTGACTAAAACACTGGAGCATCGACTGGGATTGAAAAAAAGTGGGAAATGAGGGATGAGAGAGGGCAGATCATTTTTGCCGTGCTAAACAACCGGCTTTTTCTCCAGATGGCAATGGCAAGTCAGAGAAGGATGTAAAGAAAAATATGAAGAAATACTAAGCAGGAAATAAACTAGGACTCTCCTGAACAAAAAGACCCCTGTTGACATTTTAAAAGCAGAAGTCGTACATGTACAAATTAGAAAGTATAAACGGCACAGAAAGGCCCAAGATGAAAAAAAGATATCCCCTGTCCGTCTCTCTCCCCAGAGGTAAGTACCATTCATAGTTCTTTATGAGTTTTCAGTCAAGAGTTTTAAATAAGTGATGAGCGCAGATTTGCATTTTAGGAAAAACCTCTCTGGCAGCAGTGGGGAGGGACACGTGTGTCAGGGTTAGAAGCCAAGGCAGCAAGAGAAGGGGATGAATCGATGGCTCACGCTCCTCCATCACCCACCTCTATCCTGGCTAATGCCTTCTCACCCTTCAGGCCCCAGGTAGGTATCACTCCCTCCAGGAAGTACTCCACTCCCCCCACCCCCGGCCAGAAGCCCCCTCCAGATTAGGACACATGCTATTAGAATAGAACCACAGCACATTTCATCATCACATTTGTCCCTCGTGTTCAATGTCTTCCTTTTCTGTTAGATTGTAAACTCTGTGAGGGCAAGGACCATGACTGCCTTGTTCTCCCCAGAGCCAAGGGTGGTACTACACACAGAACAGTCACTCAACAAATATTTATTAAATGAATGATTCATGATTGTTTTGGGAAACCCTGATAATGCAGAAAAATCTAGAGAAGAAAATAGAAATCACCTGTGGTCTCATGACCCACAGATGATGACTGTTAACATTTTGTACACATCCTTCCAGGCATCATTTGTATCCAGGTGTCATTAGAAGGACCCTGACAGCTATGACAAGAGAGCCAGGCAAAAGACAGGAAAGATACTCAGAATCTCACTGGGTGTAATTTCCACATCTGTAAGGGTTGTGATCCTGCCAGGTGGGAAGGATGGGAAGGGAGGTCAGAATGAACACAAGCAGCGAATGGATTAGATGGACCAATTAATAGTAGACAGTATTGACATGTACAATAGAAACTTAAGTTTTATCATGTCTATAAATTAAGTTTGTTAGAGTTATAGAATTACTTAAGAACTTGTTAAGATCCTACTTGTTAGGCAATTAAGTGCTTACATTTATAAAATATTTAAACTGTAAATTTCATTAACTAAATTAACAATTATATAAGTTATATAAGGCTTGTAAATTGAACCTAAAAGCTAAAGCACATATCAAAATGAAAAACTTTTGTGCATCAAAGGACACTATCAACAGAGTAAAGACAACCTACAGGATGGGAGAAAGTATTTGCAAATCACATATCTGATAAGGGATTAAAGAGAACTCCTAAAACTCAACTACAAGAAACAAACAACCCAATTCAAAAACAGGCAAAGTGGACTTCCCTGGTGGCGCAGTGGTTAAGAATCCGCCTGCCAAAGCAGGGGACACGGGTTCCAGCCCTGGTCCAGGAGGATCCCACATGCCACGGAGCAACTAAGCCCATGCGCCACAACTACTGAGCCTGTGCTCTAGAGCCCGCGAGCCACGACTACTGAAGCCCGTGCACCTAGAGCCTGTGCTCTGCAACAAGAGAAGCCACCGCAATGAGAAGCCCACGCACCGCAACGAAGAGTAGCCCCGGCTCACCACAACTAGAGAAAGCCCACGCACAGCAACAAAGACCCAACGCAGCCAAATATATAAATAAATAAATTTTTTAAAAAAACAGGCAAAGTACTTGAATAGACATTTCTCCAAGGAGGTACAAATAGCTGATAAGCATATGGAAAGATGTTCAGCACCACTAAATGCTATGGGCCGAATGTTTGTGTCCTCCCCAAAGTTCATATGTTGAAAACCTACCCCTCAACGTGATGTCATTTGAAGGTAGGGCCTCTGGGAGGTAATTAGATTAGTTCATGAAGGCAGGGCCCTTATGAAGGGATTAAAGCCCTAATAGAAAGAGGAAGGACCACAAGATTCACCTCTCTCTCCCATGTGAGGACACAGTAAGAAGGTCATCGCTTGCAAACCAGGAAGAAGATTCTCACCAGACACCAGTTCGGCACCTTGATCTTGAACTTCCCAGCCTTCAGAACTGTAAGAAATAAATGTTTGTTTTTTAAGCCACCCAACTTATGGTATTCTGTTATAGTAGACCGAACTGACTAAGGCACTCATCGTTAGGGAAATACAAGTCAAAACCACAATGAGATACCACTTCACACAAATAACAAGGGTTGTCAAGGATGTGAAGAAGTTTGAACCCTGTGTACTGCTGGTGGGAATGTAAAATGGTGCAGCCACCGTGGAAAACAGTATGGCAGTTCCTCAAAAAATTAAAAATAGAATTACCATATCAGCCAGCCATTTCACTTCTAGGTATACACCCAAAAGAATTAAAAGCAGGGATAAGAAGATGCATGTGTACACCAAGTGTCATAGCAGCATTATTCACAACAGCTAAAGCATGGAAGCAACCCAAGTGTCCATCAATGGATGAAGAGATAAACAAAATGTGGTACGTACATACAATGGAATATTATTTCGTCTTAAAAAGGAAAGAAATTCTGACCCATGCTACAACATGAATGAATCTTTAGGACGTTATGCTAAATGAAATAAGCCAGTTGCAAAAGGACAAATATTGTATGATTCTAGCTATAGGAAGTACATAGACTAGTCAGACTCACAGAGGCGGAAAGTAGAGTGGTGGTTGCCAGGGGCTGGAGGGGAGGGAGGAATGGGCAGTCATTGCTTAATGGGTACAGAGTTTCAGTTTCTGTGGATGGATGGTTATGTCCGTGGTACAACAATATGAATGTACTTATGCCACTGAATTGTACACTTAAAAATGCTTAAAGTGGTCCATTTTATGTTATGTGTATTTTATCACAATTTTAAAAGTAAATAATGAAAAATAAAACAGGGAAGTTCCCTGGCGGTCCCGTGGTTAGGACTCGGCACTTTCGTGGCTGAGGCCTGGGTTCATTTCCTGGTTGGGGAACTAAGATCCCACAAGCCGCCAAAAAAAACCCCCAAAACAAACAACAAAACAAAACAAAAAGGCTAAAGGACAAACTAGTTTTTTTAATTGGTAGCTTTATGTGGTGGTTTTTAATAACAGCTTTACTGATGTATAATTCACCTATCATAAAGCTTACTTTTTTAAGGTTCATAATTCTGTGGTTTTTAGTGTATTCACAGAGTCGTGCAACCATCACCACTGTCTAATTTTATGATATTTTCATCACCTCCAAAAAGAGACTCAGTACCCGTTAGGAGTCATTCCCCATTTCTCCCTTCTCCTAATACCTGGCAATCAATTATCTACTTTCTGTTTCTATAGATTTGCCTATTTTGAATATTTCATATAGATGGAATCATATAAAATCTGGTCTGTTGTGTCTGGTTTCTTTCACTTTGTATAATGCTTTCAAGGGTTATCCTCGTCGTAGCACGTATCAGTGTGTCATTCCTTTTGATGCCCAAACAATAGTCCTTTGCGTGGATAAACCGCACTTTGTTTAGCCATGCATCAATTAACTGTCGTTTGAGTTGTCTCCACTTTGAGGATATTGTGAGTAGTGTGGCTCCGAACATTCGTGTACAAGTATTTGTTCGAATGCCTGTTTCCAATTCTTTTGGTTATATACCCAGGGGAGGAGTTCCTGGGTCATCAGGTAACTCTGAGCAACTGCATAGTGGCTGCAACGTTTTCCATTCCCACCAGCAAAGCACTGTATGAGAGTTCCAGTTTCTTCACATCCTTGCCAATACTTGTTATTTTCCATTTTTTAAACTATGGTCATCCTAGTGGGTGTAAAGTGGTATCTCGTTGCGGTTTTGCTCTGCACGTCCTTAATGACTAATCTGTTGGGCATCTGTTGCAAGCCTTTGACTAATTTTGATGAATTTTCAGAGCTCTGGAAAAGTTGATTTTTAACATCTTTTGCCAGTGTTCACATGGTTTTATGCAGGAGAAGATTTTGCAGATCCCTACTCCGCCGTAAGGCCCACTGTCCCTGCTGACTCTTCGTGGATGACATTGATGACATTACCCTCATCCTGATGCAGGCTGGTCCCTGTTATACAACAGAGTCGAACGGCACAGTGGGAAAGGGACTGAGTCCATTTTAGATGCCATCAGCTCACAGATTCTATAACTTTTACATCTTAGTTCATGTTCCATATCCTGTCTCCTTGTCAGTACAAGCTTCTGGAAGCAGGAGCTGTGGGTCGCTTTGCAGCCTTCCCTCTGGTTCCCAGCACTGTTCTTTGCCTGCTTAAAACGTTTAATATAACCACTTTGGGACATTATTTGGGTCTTTACAAATATTTTAAAGTTGTGTGGGGTTACGATGTTCTGAATCTAGACTCCAGATTTAGTTTGCATTGTCCAGTGTGATTGCTATAGGGTCCCTGTGGCTACTGAGATTGAAATTAATTAAAATTAAATAAAATTTAAAACGTAGTTCCTTGGTTTCACTAGCCACATTCCAAGTGCACAGTAGCTACATGTGGCTAGTGGCTACCGTATCAAGCGGCACAGAGCTAGAAATTTCCACCATGACCCTGCTCTAGATACTTCCTCTCCAGCTGTCTCAGAGCACAGGATCATCACTGTTGGGAAGTTGAAGGGGCACTGGGCATAGATTCTCCTTCATTTGCAAGGAGGCAGCTCTTTTAATGAGTCCTGATTACTTTTTAAAAAATTTATTTATTTTATTTTATTTTAATTTTTGGTTGTGTTGGGTCTTTGTTGCTGCGCGCAAGCTTTCTCTAGTTTCGGGGAGCGGGGGCTACTCTTCATTGTGGTGCGTGGGCTTCTCATTGCAGTGGCTTCTGTTGTTGTGGAGCACGGGCTCTAGGCATGCAGGCTTCAGGAGCTGTGGCTCGTGGGCTCTAGAGTGCAGGCTCAGTAGTTGTGGTGCAGGGGCTTAGTTGCTCCAAGGTAGGTGGGATTGTCCCAGACCAGGGATCGAACCCCTGTCCCCTGAATTGGCAGGCAGACACTGCGCCACCAGGGAAGTCCCCTGATTACTTTTAATGATAAGGTAATGGATAAAGGATATGATTTTCCTGGGTGATTTCCAACTACTAGACAAAGTTTCCAGAGAGGATGACTGTGCAAAGTACAAAAAAACAAAACAAAACCAACCTTAAATAATGCTAGCATTGTTATCTCTTCAGGGCAGCCTTTCATCAGCTCCCTGGCACCAGGACCACTTCTCTCTTTATCAAGCACCCACCCAAGGTCAGTCGTAATATAATCCTAGCCACAACCCAGCCTTACCTGGAGAGAGAACCCAGCCAGGTCTCCTGGTTCCCCAGCCGGGGCTGCTCCCAGAGCACCCCTCCCCTCTCACAGACCAGCCTCCCATCTCCGAAAGACTTAGTGAGGATTATAAAACAGACCCATCAAGCCGAGATGAAGCAGCTGAGACGCCCAAGTCAGGAGGAGGGCAGCCAGCCCACGTGGTCCTGGCCCAGTGCTGGCTTCAAGCAAAGGAAGGCTCTGGCATTAGCGAGAATGACTGTGAACACAGCTGACTTCATGGGTGTGCAACCTTGCAGTTGCTTGGGACCCCACGCCCAGAAGGGTCCCACATTTGGGTTAATGCTCTGCTGCCGCCATCTTGAAATTCTCCATCATTTCTAACGAGGAGCCCTGAATTTTCACTTTGCACTGAGCCTTGCAAATTATGTGGCTGGTCCTGACCTTTTCCATGGAAGGCGTTAATCTTCGAGCAAGAGACAGGCCAGGCAGGGAGATGGGGGGAGTGAAGAGCTGGGCAGCAGCCATGGAGAGCCAAACAGGGGTCAGTGAGCTGCAGAGCCACCTCAGGGGCCCCTGGGGTCCAGGCATTTAAGGGGTAAATGCTTGCTTGTTGCAGAAACATAACTATTCAGAGAAATTCTTTTACTTTTCTTCTTTTTTTTTTGGCCACATGCGCGGCTTGTGGGATCTTAGTTCCCCGACCAGGGATCGAACCCGCGTCCCCTGCAGTGGAAACACAGAGTCCTAACCACTGGACCACCAGGGAATTCCTCTTCAGAGAAATTGTAATGACACATAACAAAGGTTTCCATGTTGTAACTTTGTTTTACCGTGATGTTGACAGTTTATTCTCTTCCCAAACTTTTGCCTGGTTTCATGTTCAGGTAAAAGCTAAGAAGTGTTTGAAAGGAAATTCAACCAACAAACTTGTAAAGATAATTTTTCATTCAATATGCCAAACAAGACACTACTATTTAACAGCAAGCCATACTACATGCAATACATTTTTGATGGTTTAAAAAGCAACAAAGTGACTTTAAAATAAAGGAATACTTAAATATTACTCACAGAAGAAGAAATAGCTAAATGTCCTCTTGTATCTGAAAAAGACTCAAAATGTTCTAGATTGTTTTTTCTTTTGGCCCAATTAGGAAAGAAGAAATAACTAATAAACTATGTAAATATATTAGTTAAGAGAAAACAAGATAAAGAAACAGGAAATAAATCAACTATACTTCAATTTTTAAAAAAAGATAAAACTTTTCTTTTATGCCCACACACAAAAAAGGAAGAGACGGGAAGGAACAGAATGTCAGAGTCAGCCTGCTAATTTTGATGAGGAAGCTCATTGTAACTACTAACACAAACCGAAAATCTGCTGTTTACTAAAGTAGGAGGATGTATAACAACTGTAGCTTTAATTCCATATAAATGGAGCTAAAATGCACTACAGCTTGTGGTCACTTGCTAGCTACATGCATGCAGGTATTTCGGTATTTGTTTTGCTTTGTTCATTAATAAAAAATCAGCTAATTCTAAAAAACAAAACAAAACAGGAAAAAAAACTTGCCTTCTTGATAGCTCCATCTTCCCAGCTTGTCTTCCTGAAAGCTTATACTGTGCCCACAACCAGCCAGAAGAACATTTGGACTCATTAAACTCGCCCACCCCTCCAGCCCAAGAAGCTGAAGTGCTTGGGACAACAGGTCTGCTCTGGCTGGACCTCGGGGTGAAACACCTTAGAAGGGGAACAGCATTCCTCCTCAGCTGCTGTCCCCACCCACTCACCAGCCTTGAGGGAGAGGGGCCGGGGAGGAACAGCTCTTCTTTGATAAATGGGGGGGTGGGGGGGGAGGCCACAGGACCACAGGGGAGAAAGGAGTCGCCTCGGGTTTCCCTTCAGTGAGTGCTTCCTAAAGGGAGAAGCACAGTTCGTCTTGTACGCTCACATGATCCTTGGAGACACAACTCATCTCCCACGACGTCACCTGTAAGGACAAGATAAACAGCCCAACCTGGGGCCCAGCTCAGGCTGACCCTGGTTCTAGTTCACGTCACGTCCTGAGGATCCTGCCCCTCAAGAGCAGGGCTGGGACAGTGAGGGGAACAAAGATTGACGGCATTTCCATATCTTCCCTTTTATACACAACACTCCCCAAATAAACAAGTTGCCTTTTCTTCCTAAATTCTTACAGTACAGAGTGCTTGATTCAATTAAAACATGTGAGGGTATAGGGCTTCCCTGGTGGCGCAGTGGTTGAGAGTCCGCCTGCCGATGCAGGGGACACGGGTTTGTGCCCCGATCCGGGAGGATCCCACATGCCGCGGAGCGGCTAAGCCTGTGAGCCATGGCCGCTGGGCCTGCGCGTCCGGAGCTTGTGCTCTGCAACGGGAGAGGCCACAACAGTGAGAGGCCCGCGTACTGCAAAAAAAAAAACCAAAAAACATGTGAGGGGACTTCCCTGGTGGTCCAGAGGTTAAGACTCTGTGCTCCCAATGCAGGGGGCCTGGGTTTGATCCCTGGTCAGGGAACTAGATCCCGCATGCTGTAACTAAAGATCCTGCACACGTGGCAACGAAGATCCTGCATGCCACACTAAAGACCTGGTGCAGCCAAATAAATACATTAATTCATTTAAAAAAAATTAAAAAGTAAAACATGTGAGTGGACTGACCACAACTGACCATAAATGCAGGGCCACCTAGTCCATACACCACACCTGAGTGAACTTGGAGAAGGTACCCCCCTCCAGGAAGATGCAGCATCCTGGGCACCCAGCTTGGTGGGTGAATGGTGCCCACCCCACCCCCAGGGAGATCCAGCTTCACAGTAGGATGCACAGCTTGGCCAGTAAAACATAGGTTCAATTTCGGCAGCCTGTCCTCACCCATCTGGCCGGGCCTCCTTGCTCAGTGAACAGCCTGCACAACTGCACTCAGAGGTTCTGCTTAATCACTAAACATTAAGCTGTTCTACAATAGGAGGAAAGCAGTTTGCCTGGCCCAGTTCCTATCGGGTACAGTTTACTGATAATCCTTAAAGCCTCACAGCAATAGCTACTTTCATTTTTTGTTTTAAAGAGGAGGCTGTTAACTCAAGAGAGTCTCAGGAAATGTTCTGGTTATGTAAAAGAAAGTGAACCAAATGAGACAAAACTCAGAAAGATATTGGGCAAAGGTGCAACAGAGGGATAGATGACTTGGTCTCTAGAGTCAGCTGGAGGTGAGTTCAGATTATGGCTACATGACCTCGATAAGTCATTTAGCCTCAGTTTCGCCATCTGGAAAATGGAGATAATAATGTGCACCTCATCGGACTATTCTGAAGATTAAAGGAGGTAACATTCATGTATTCATTCATTCATTCATTCAACTGATACTCACTAGCACTTGTTACATGCCAGGCACTGAAACATAACTGTGAATATAATATAGGGCCCCTAGCATCTAGAATGGGGTCCAAAATAGTATAAAGTTTCCATTAAGGTGAGTTATGAGAGAGTATGATGAAGGGTAATTGGCCTGGTCAGGTGGGTCAAGGAGAGTTTCTTGTTGGTCTGTGATCTAGAGAAAGAGTGGGAGCTACCAGGCAATGAGAGACCCAAGTAGAGGGAAGGGCATGTGCGAGGGTCCTGTGGCAGGAGGAAGCTTGGCTCATTCATGGAAGCTAGACCACTGGGGCTGGAGCACAGGAATCAAGGGGAAGAGTAATATCAGAGGCGGCTGGAGGGCCAGACTGGGCAGAGGCTTCAGGCCTCAATGAGGATGTGGTTCTTCATCCTATAAGCAATGGGAAATGAAAGATTGGTCTTACGTTAGATGGGGCAAGAGGCGAGAGGTGGCCGGTGTGACAGGATTACATTGCTTTTTGAAAAGATTGCTCTGGCTGCGGAGTAGAAAATAGATTGGAAGGGAGCCAGAGGGGTGTGGGGACCAATTGGTAGGTCACTTCAGCCATCCCGGTGAGATAGGATGGTAGCCTGGACTAGCATGGTGGTGATGGAAAGAGGAAGGCGGTTTCATTGGGAAGAGAAGAGTGAAACAAGCATATCTTGGAAATACTGCACGTTCAGGTTCAAACCACCCCAATGAAGTGAATATTACAATAAAGCGAGTCACATGAAGTTTTTGGTCTTCCAGTGCATATAAAAATGTTGTTTAGGACTTCCCTAGTGGCGCAGTGGTTGAGAGTCTGCCTGTCGATGCAGAGGACATGGGTTCATGCCTCAGTCCAGGAAGATCCCACATGCCGTGGAGCGGCTAGGCCCGTGAGCCATGGCCGCTGAGCCTGCGCGTCCGGAGCCTGTGCTCCGCAACCGGAGAGGCCACAACAGTGAGAGGCCCGCGTACCGCAAAAAAAAAAAAAAAATGTTGTTTATACTGTAGTCTATTAAATGTGCAATAGCGTATGACTAAAACAGGTACATACCTTAATTCTAAAATATTTTATTGCTAACAAAATGCTATCATCTGAGCTTTCAGCAAGTCGTAGTAGTAACATCAAAGGTCACTGATCACAGATCCCCATAAAAAATATGACTGGGGCTTCCCTGGTGGTGCAGCGGTTGGGAATCCACCTGCCAGTGCAGGGGACACAGGTTTGATCCCTGGTCCGGAAGATCCCACGTGCCGCGGAGCAACTAAGCCCATGTGCCACAACTATTGAAGCCGGCACGCCTAGAGCCCGTGCTCCACAACAAGAGAAGCCACTGCATTGAGAAGCCCGCGCACCACAACTAAGAGTAGCCCCCGCTCACTGCAACTAGAAAAAGCTCGTGCACAGCAATGAAGACCCAACGCAGCCAAAAATAATTTTTTTTAAAAAATGACAATAATGAAAAAGTTTGAAATATTATGAGAATTAAAATGTGACACGGAGACATAAAGTGACCAAATGCCGTGAAAAAAATAGTGCCGATAGACTTGCTTGTTGAAGGGTTGCCACAAACCTTCAATTTAAGTGGAGTAAAATGAGGTATGCCTACAAACAGAATAGGTGATGTGGCGGGAGGGGATGAGAGCTTTGTCGTGGGGACTCCTAGACTTCTGATGTGTGGGCCTAGGTGGACACTAGTGTCACTTGCTGGGACAGACAATGCTAGAAAAGGACCAGGTTGTACGCGAAACCCTAATTTAGTTTTGGGAATACTGAAATTTAAGATGCTTCCTCTCTAAAAGAGGCACCAACAAAGCAGTTGTGCCTGTACCTCTGCCTCAGAGGAAATGTCTGGGCTAGAGATAAAAATCCATGTTGGGAGTTCCCTGGTGGCCTAGTGGTTAGGATTCCATGCTTCCTCTGCTGTGGCCCAGGTTCAATCCCTGGTTGGGGAACTGAGATCCCAGAAGATGTGTGGCACGGCCAAAAAAAAAAGAAAAATCCATGAGTCATCCGTGTACAGGTGGCGCCTGGGGTGAGACTGCTCAATACCACTTGGATCATTTGTAAACTTAAAAAAATGATATACCTTCTTGTGTATGCTTGTTCTGTAATCAAATCACTGAATTAATATTTTAAACTTTTTATTCCTAAAGATTTTATACAATATAAGAATTCATCCAGCCAAGAAGGATATGAGTTCAAGGGAAGCTCCCATGCAGAGAAATCTCAGAAAACCTATGTTAGTTATCTATTGCCATGAAATAAATTCATCTAAAATTCAGCAGCTTAAAGCAACAAACATACTATCTCACAGTTTCTATGGGTCAGGAGTTGGGGGGAGCTGAGCTGGGTTCTTCTGCCTCAGGGTCCCTCATGAGGTTGCAGACAGAATGTTGGCTGTTGTGGCATCATCTGAAATCTGGACGGGGCTGGAGGATCTGCTTCCAAGGTGCTCATTCATGGCTGTGGGCAGGAGGCCTCAGTCTTTGCTGTGTACATCTATCCCTAGGACTGCTTGGGTGTCCTAATGACACGGCAGCTGGTTCCCCCGGAGCAAGTGAACGGAGAGAGGCTGGCTTTTATGTCCTCGTTCCAGATGTCACACACGGGCTCTTCCACCACATTCAGTCCACTAAAAACAAGTCACTAGGTCCAGGCCACACACAAGGGGAGGGGGATGAGGCTTCACATTTTAAAGGTAGAAGTATCAACGAATTTGTGGACATATTTTAAACCTCTAAACTGAAATTACACAGTCAAATTCTTTGACTGACAAGAATCAACTCCTTCCTCTGGGTTTCTCCATGGCCTTCCACATTCAGAGGGAGTGGCTGTCGTACCCATATCCACTGATTTCCTTGGCTCTTCAGTAACCACCGGTAATTAAGCCCAGGGCTTTCATTTTGTCCTTCTGAGAACACAGAAGGTGAGTTGCGAGCTGGGAACTGACGCTGATGCAGCCCTGACTGTCTACACTGGTTCTTCACAGCTCCTTCACGCTTCAGATTCTGGTCCTCAGCTTTGCATGAAACAACAAACATGCATCACATGTTTGTTGGGATGGAAACAACATAAAACATGTATCACATCCTCAGAGATAACCAGGATCTGGAGAAGTGGTCCCCACTAAACTCACTTTTGAGAGACTACTTTATAAATACTTAGAATAATTCATACACCAGAACACCTCTGTGCTTGTGGCCTCCCAGGAATCTTTTAGGCCTTATGAATGCAGGTCCACCTAGGGCCATACGGAGCCACCTGGGCATCTCCGAGAGGACCTGGTCAGCCACCAGGGATATTGCATCCAAACACCCAGCCTGCTGGGCTCTTCCTTCAGGAAACAGGACAAAGGAGTAGAGATGGATGCCCTTGGAGAAGCAACGATGTCCATGCCCAGCTTCCTCCAGCCACACCAAGGACCTCAAGACACAAGCTCAGCCTTGCCTGGTTCTGAACCAATCTGGACCAAGGCAAGCATGGGAATCCTGGTATCCAAGGTGCCAGCTTGGGCAACTTCTGGGCACCAGAGCTGCATGAGTTAGAGTACACAGAAAGCCACAATAATAGTGGCCTTAAAATTGTATTATTATTATGATCACTATTTTGGCTACGCCAGGAAGCTTGTGGGATCTAAGCTCCCCAACGAGGGATTGAACCCGGGCCCTTGGCAGCGAAAGCACTGAGTCCTAAGCACTGGACCACCAGGGAATTCCCTAAAAAATTAATTTCTTCTGTAATAAGCTAGGCATAAGCCTCAGGGCTGGGAAGAATATGTCTCTACAGCATCAGACACCCAAGATTATTCTCTTTGTAGCTCTGTTGTCCCTTGAGCATTTCCTTTGTTCTCCGAGTCCCCATTCCAGATGGCTACCACCATGTCCCCATTCCAGCCACAGGGAAGGGAAAGAAGGGGAAGTGCCGGCATGCCCTTTCTTCCTCTTAAGGGCACAGCCCAGAGGATGCCCACTCACATGCTATCGGACAGAGCCTGGTCACATGACCACATCTGGCTGCAAGGGAGGCTGGGAGATGCAGTCCTGATTCTGGGGAGCAATGGGCCCAGCTAAAAAGCAGGAGTGTCTTGGCACAAGAAGAAAAGTATGGATATGGGGCAACTAGCTGTTCCCACCAGCAGAGTTCTGTCTAATCCCTGCCACGTGCATAAGTAGGATAGTTTACATTTATCAAGGGCATTCCAGGCACCAAGCATTGTGCAAGGGTTTCACTTACATCATCACACAATTTTCACAAAACTTACACTTACTGAGATTCAGGAATATCGGCAAATTTTTCCAGTCCACCCAACAGGGCAAGGCAAAGCCTGCATTTGGACCACCCAGCTAATATTCCACATCTGAACCACGATCTAGAACAGCACCAGTAGAAATATAACGCAAGTTACGTGTGTAATTTAAAGTTTTCTAGTGGCCACGTTAAAAAAAGTAAAAAGAAATTAATTTATAGGGACTTCCCTGGTGGTCCAGTGCTTAAGAATCCGCCTTCCAGTGCAGGGGAGACACAGGTTGGATGCCTGGTCGGATAACTAAGATCCCACATGCCGCGGGCAACTAAGCCCATGCACTCGAGAGCCCGTGTGCCACAACTACTGAGCCCACGCGCTCTGGAGCCTGCGTGCCATAACTAGAGAGAAGCCCATGTGCCGCAACTAAGACCCAATGCAGCCAAACAAATAAATGTTTTTTTAAATCTATTGTGACTTGTCAGAAAAATGAATAAATAGGCACATTATTTTTTTAAAAACAAATTAATTTATAATACACATTATAGTAAAATATAACATTTTTAACCCAATATTTTGGGTTAAATATGTAATCAATATAAAGCATTATTAATGAGATATTTTACATTCTTTCGTTGGTCTCTAGCCAACACTCCAATGCCCAGATGCTTCCTTCACATGTGTCAACTCATTTCATTTTCACAGCCATCCTGGAGTCCACCTGGTTTTATACCCATTTGACAAACTGGGAAACTGAAGTGCAGATGAACTGAAGTTCATCTGTCCAAGGTCACAAAGGGCTCAAAGCCAACTTGAGTGGACAGAGTGGAAATCTGCACCCAGTCTACGCTGGCATCTCTACTGGCTGCTGGACCCTAAGCAAGGCATTCCAACCTCCACTTCTTTCCTTTGGTCAATAAGCACCTCCTGAGAGCATCTACCTGCCACACGTCAGGCACCAGAATATAAGAACAGACACGTGGGACTTCCCTGGTGGCGCAGTGGTTAAGAATCCGCCTGCCAGTGCAGGGGACACGGGTTTGAGCCCTGGTCTGGGAAGATCCCACATGCCGCAGAGCAACTAAGCCCGTGCACCACAATTAATGAGCCTGTGCTCTAGAGCCCATGAGCCACACCTACTGAGCCCGTGCACCACAACTACTGAGCCTGCACTCTGGAGCCCGCGATCCACAACTACTGAAGCCTGCGTGCCACAACTACTGAAGCCTGCGTGACTGTAGCCCGTGCTCCACAACAGAAGACACCGCAGTGAGAAGCCCGCTCACCACAATGAAGAGTAGTCCCCGCTCACTGCAACTAGAGAAAGCCTGCACACAGCAACGAAGACCCAATGCAGCCAAAAATTAATTATTTTTAAAAAAACATTTAAAAACAAGAACACACATGTGATCTGCCCCAGGGAGCTTACAGTAAAATGAGCTGGAGAAATATGAATCCAAGAAGGACAAATGTGAAATTAAAGCTGTGATAAGGGTCATGAAGGAGAGACTCTGGAGGTCAAGGAAGAGGGCCTGAGAAAGAGGAGCTGGACCACAGCAGGGACTAAAGCTCTGTGGCAGATGGACCAGTGTGGCCTGAGACAGGAGAACAACGGCTGGACCGTGGGGGTCCAAAGGTAAGAGGAACCCACTGAAAGGGTTCTACGCAGAAGCTGGGGCTGACATAACAATGCTTGAATTTCAAACAGATCGCAGGGGCCATAATAAGGAAACGATCTGGGCAGTAGAGGCTAGTCGCAGTAATGCACACCGGGTTGCCTTACGAGTAAGGACTACACAGAAAAGGCACCCAGTAGGGCGAGTGCGCAGTAGACATCAGCTGCTGGTATGGCCCCGGCCCTCAGCCCTCCCCGATGTAATGCCCCTCCCCCTCCCACCATCTCTGCACCACGGGGCCAACGCAGCGCCTCAGACGTGGTAGTAAGTCAATAAACTGTAGTTAATTGGTTCAAGGTCCATAGCTTTGTTTTTTAAAATCTTGCCTCCTCCTCTCCAGAAAGCCTTAGTTTCCCATAGCAACAGCATGGGGAATCTGGGAAGGGTTTGAATAACGATCCTGCAGAAGCGCAGTCCCTGGGACTGTACCACACTACCGCCACCTGGTGGTAACATGTCCACACTGCAGAGCCGTGCCCTCCAAGCAATATTAGTGTCAAAAATAAATAAAAGATAACATTAATGAAGTGTACAAATAAAAATGGTTAAGATGGTAAATTTTCGTTTATGTTTTTCACCACAATAAAAATAAGTAAAATAATAAAAGTATAAAGTAAATGAAATTATTATATATAGAATAGAATAAATTTTTTTAAATAAAATAAATTAAAAGTGTAAAATAAGTCCTTTCTCACTTGACTTAGGATATAACATTGCTTAATCTTGGGATTATGTTGTAGTCTCAAAATTTACTTCTCATTATTATAAATTACATTATTACATGACAGTTCAAAGTATTTCTGTCCTATCTCTACACTTCCCTCAAGTCCTTTAAAATTTCTATTTGGCAAACTTCGGGGGGGTGTATATAATTATATACTATTATACATGTATTATTAATTATGCTATATAGTATATAAAATATTATATGCTATATTTATATATACTGCTGCTCTTGGCTCAAAAGCCACCCTTTATTCAGTTTGCATTTTCCAAACATAGATTCTCAGCATCGTGTTCCATATGATTTCCACTTTGCGTCAGCTCTTGCTGGGGTACAGAATACATGTGACCTATCCACCCTGTGTGTGCCAACAGCAGTGTACAACTGGCCCTGACCTTAAGCCTTTCAATCATTTCTAGCAAATGTGAGGTCCATGAGGTCCCCATTTGCAATCAAAGTCCAGGATCCGAGACAGGAGATGGTTTGAAATCTCACCTCATTGTTCCCTGGGAGTTCCCCACAATAGTTTTGCTACACCTACTCACAGCTGCAATATAAAAGAACTGGTCCACAGTTTAGTCTGTTCCTTACCAGCAATGCAACCTCCAGCAAATTATCTAAACTCTCCAAGTTTGTAGAATCCCTATCAGTAAAATGGGACTAACAACGTCTTCCTTGCATGTGCTAAAAATGTGCTAGAAATCAAGTGATAAGGTATAGTAAAAGCATTATAATCTGTAAAGCACTATGCAAGTATTGTATTCCTATGTTAAGATGGGATTCTCTCTGCTTTTTTGTTTTTGGGGGGTTTTGTTTGTTTGGGGCTGTAGTTAAAACATGAACTTGTGTTGGAGACCTGGGCTGGGCTGGATCTGCCTCAACCTTTAAGCTAGAACTCTCTCCAGACGTGTCACTTCCCTCTCTGAGTTTCCTTATTTGCATGTGGGAAATAGAGGTAACAATACCAATTACTCAGGGATTGCATCACACAGTGAAGGTCAAAGAGCTGCCCCAGAGCAGGTGTGCAGTACCTGGTAGCCAAGGGCTCTCTCAGAGCACAGGCTGGTCTGGAAGTCCCCCCAGAGAGTGGCTGTTTCCTGACTGGCCACATGGCCACGTGGGCCAGAAGCTGTGCCTCTCTCCACCACAGATAGCCTGGGTTTTATGCCCACAGACAGACTTTATATTGGGCGAACAGCATGTCACTGCATGAAACATTGTATTTTATTCCCTGACCAAACTGTTCCTTTGAGATGACAAGCCACTCGAAAAAATAACGATAAACCCTACCCACCTCAGCCTTTCAGGATATGAAGGGTTTTTTATGGCTTAACAGGAATTATATTATTTTCTTTAATGTGAGATACTATATAACGAGCACTTATATTGGACTATATTGCTTACAAAACACAGCTACATGAACATTTTTAAAATAAAAGCTGTGAGATAATTCACCCTTTCAAAGGGTACCATTTGATGGTTTTTAGTATATTCACACCATTGTGCAACCATCACCCCTATCAACTGCTGGTATATTTTCATCACCCCAAAAAGAAACCCTGTACCGATTAGCAATCACTCCCCATTCTCCCCTCCCCAGCCCCTGCAACCACAAATCTACTCTCTGTCTCCACCGGTGTCTATTCTGAATATTTCACATGAATGGAAATATACAATATGTGGCCTTTTGTTTCTGTCTTCTCTCATGTATCATAATGCTTTCAAGTTTCAGCCATGTTACAGCATCTATCAGTGACTTTATTCCCTTTTATTTACTGAATAATATCCCATTGTATGGATATACCATATTTTATTTGTCCATTCATGTTGATGGACATTGGAGTTGTTTCCACTCTTGGGCTAGTATAAATAGTGCTGCTAGGAATATTTTTGTAGAAGCATTTTATGTATACATATGCCTTCGATTCTCTTGGGTACACACCTAGGAGAGGAATTGCTGGATCATAGGGTAATTCTATATTTAACTACTTGAGGAGCCACCAGACTGTTTGCTTCATCATTTTGTATTCCCACCAGCATGCTTGAGGGTTCCAATTTCTTCACAAATTCGACAACATTAGCTGTTGTTCCTCTTTTTTTGTTATAGCCATTCTATTGTGAAGTAATATGATTTGCATTTCTCTAATGACTAATGAGGTTAGGCATATTTTCATGTTTTATTGGCTATTTATATATCTTCTTTAGGAAAAAGTCTATTCAAGTCCTTTGCCCATTTCAAATTGGGCTGTTTGTCTTTTTGTTTTTTAGTTATGAGTTCTTTATGTATTGTGGAAAATGGACCCTTATCAGATACATGATTTGCAAATATTTTCCCCTATTCTGTGGATTATTTTTTCACTTTCTTGATAGTGTCCTTTGATGCACAAATTTTTAAATTAAAGTGAATAGTTTATCATTTTAAAAGTGACATGCTATTATATCCATTAGTTAAAAGAGGAAATCATTCTCTTGTGGTATTGAGTACCATTCAGCAGCCGTTCCTAATAAACTCTAAGTAAAATAGAACTAGAAGAAAATAACTAAATTCTGATTGTGCATTCTTAACACAAACCAGTAGCAACCATCAAGCCAAATGAGGTCATCCTGAAAACCTGCCATCAGATACAGAAGAAGACAAGGTTGTCCACTGTGATTCAATAATGTTTTCAAGGTTTGGAAAGCAATTAAATTAACGAAAGAAATATTAGAAGAATAGTTGCATAAGCTTAGGTTGGGAAGATCTTATTAAGCAAAGTAGGAAACCTAAAAGTCATAAGGGAAAAGATAGACATAAAAGTTGTAAAACTTTGGATGAAGAAACATGGTTAAAAGACAGATTCGGGAAGAAAACACAGGCAAGATGCTCTTTGACATAGGTCTTAGCAATATTTCTTTTGGATATGTCTCCTCAGACAAGGGAAACAAAAGCAAAAATAAACAAATGGAACTACATCAGACTAAAAAGTTTTTGAATGGTGAAGGAAACTATCAACAAAACAAAAAGGCTGCCTACTGAATGGGACAAGAAATTTGCAAACGATATATCTGATGAGATGTTAATATACTATACAAAAAACTCATATAACTCGACATCAAAAAACAACCCAATTTTAAAAGTAGGAAGAAAACCCGAATAGACATTTTCCCAAAGACATACAGATGGCCAACAGACACATGAAAAAATGTTCAACATCACGCATCACCAAGAAATGCAAATCAAAACCACAATATCACTTCACACCTGTCAGAATGGCTATTATCAAAAAGACAACAGGGACTTCCCTGGTGGTGCAGCGGTTAAGAATCCACCTGCCAATGCAGGGGACACGGGTTGGATCCCTGGTCTGGGAAGATCCCACATGCCGGGAACTAAGCCTGTGCACCACAACTACTGAACCCGCACTCTAGAGCCCACAAGCCACAACTACTGAGCCCACGTGCCACAACTACTGAAGCCCGTGCACCTAGAGCCCATGCTCCGCAACGAGAAGCCACTGCAATGAGAAGCCCGCGCACCGCAACGAAGAGTAGCCCCACTCTCTGCAACTAGAGAATGCCCGTGTGCAGCAACAAAGACCCAATGCAGCCAAAAATGAATAAATAAAATAAATAATTTTTTTTTAAAAAGACAACAAATAAGCGTTCGCGAGGATGTAGAAAAAGGGAACCCTTGTGCGCTGTTGGTGGGAATGTAAATTGGTGCAGCCACTATGGAGAACAGTATGAAGGTTACTCAAAAAATTAAAAGTAGGGCTTCCCTGGTGGCGCAGTGGTTGGGAGTCTGCCTGCCGATGCAGGGGACACGGGTTCGTGCCCCAGTCCGGGAAGATCCCACATGCCGCGGAGAGGCTAGGCCTGTGAGCCATGGCCGCTCAACCTGCACGTCCGGAGCCTGTGCTCCGCAACGGGAGAGGCCACAACAGTGAGAGGCCCGTGTACTGCAAAAAAAAAAAAAAAAAAAAATTAAAAGTAGAACTACCGTAACATCCAGCAATTCCGCTCCTGGGTATTTCTCCAAAGAAAAGGAAAACACTAATTCAAAAAGCTCTCTGCACCTTTATGTTCATAACAGCATCATTTACAATAGCCAAGATATGGAAGCATCCTAAGTGCCCATCAATAGATGAATGGATAAAGAAGATGTGATATATAGATAGATAGATACATATACATACACACACACACACACACACACACACACACACACACAAGGAAGCATTACTCAGCCATAAAAAAGAATGAACTCTTGTGACAGCATAGATGGACCTAGAGGATATTATGCTAAGTGAAATAAGTCAGACAGAGAAAGACAAATACTGTATGATTTTGTTTATATGTGGAATCTAAAAAACCAAAACAGGACTTCCCTGGTGGGGCAGTGGTTAACAATCCACCTGCCAATGCAGGGGACATGGGTTCGAGCCCTGGTCCAGGAGGATCCCACATACCGCGGAGCAACTAAGCCCATGGGCCACAACTACTGAGGCCCGCGAGCCTAGAGCCCGTGCTCCGCACCAAGAGAAGCCCCCACTCCCTGCAGCTAGAGAAAGTCCACATGCAGCCAAATAAATAAATAAAATAAAAAACCAAAACAAATGAACAAACATAACAAAACAGAAACAGAGTCATAGATACAGAGAATAAATAGGCGTTTGCCAGAGGGGAGGGGGGTGGAAGGAAGAGAGAAATAGGTAAGGGAGATAAAGAGGTACAGACCTCCAATAGAAAATAAATGAGTCACAGGAATGAAATGTACAGTGTGGGGAATATAGTCAATAATTTTGTAATATCTTTGTATGGTGACAGATGGTAACTAGACTTATCGTGGGATCATTTTGAAATGCACAGAAATATCGAATCACTCTGTTGTGTAACAGGTACTAGCATAGTGTTGTAGGCCAACTATACTTCAAAAACAAACAAAATCATAGAAAAAGAGATCAGATTTGTGGGTACCAGAGGCAGGGGTGGGGTGATACGGAATTGGATGAAGGTGGTCAAAAGGTACAAACTTCCAGTTAAGATAAGTAAGTACTAGGGATGTGATGAACATGATAAATGTAATTGACGCCATTGTACATTATATATGAAAGTTGTTATGTTAGAAAATCCTGAGTTCTCATCACATACACAAGTTTGCTGGGGTTTTTTTTCTATTTCTTTAATGTATCTCTAGGAGAGATGGATGTTCACTAAACTTCTTGTGGTGACCATTTCATGATGTATGTAAGTCAAATCATTACACTGTACACTTTAAACTTATACAATGCTGTATGTCAATTATATCTCAATGAAACTGGAAGAAAAGAAAAGAAAAATACCTCTGCTTAAAAAAAAAAAAAAAAAAGACAGGTTGGGAAAAAAATGTGTGCAACACATTTGATGGACAGTGGTTATTGTCTATGGCAGGGGTCTGCAAACATTTTCTGTGAAGAGACAGACAGTAAATATTTGAGGGCCACAAGGTCTCTGTCACAACTGTTCCAAGTCTGTCTCTGTAGCACAAATGCAACCATAGACCATTCATATACAAATAAGCATGGCTGTGTTCCAAGAAAACTTTATGGATACTGAAGTTTGCATTTCATATAATTTCCATCATACCTCATAACATCATGGAATATTATTATTCTTTTTTCCCCAACCATTTAAAAATGTAAAAACTGGAAATTCCCTGGCAGTCCAGTGGTTAGGACTCCACGCTTTTACTGCCATGGGCCCGGGTTCAATGTCTGGTCAGGGAACTAAGGTCCCGCAAGACACCCGGCGTGGCCAAATAAATAAATAACTAAATAAATATGTAAAAACTATTCTTAACTTACATGCCTCATAAAAACAGGTAGCTGGTCAAATCTGGCCTAAGGGCCATAGTTTACAACCCCTGATCTTTGATATACAAAAACTCCTGCTACTTAGTAAGAAAGGCAAAGGACAAAGGATGTAAACCTGCAGAAAAGGAAATCCAAATGGTCAGTAAGCATTTGTAACAGGATATGGAGAGATTTTTTTCCTGTTAACAGAGTAAATATATGACAAATAACCCCACATTCTAGAGGGAGGGTCTTGACATGCTCTTGAAAGCTTTCTAGAAGAGGCCAGAACCAGTCCTCTATCAACCCCCATCACCCACCTCCAGATAATAAGAGACAGCTAAATGATTCATTAAAGGAAAGAGAAGGGGGTCAGTGTCATACTTAGCCTACTTGACATCCAGAACAGATGACTTTTTAACTCTCTCTCCACTTTATGAGACTATTTTGGTAATTATCATGAAATGAAGCTATACCCAATATTGAAGACATTACATATTTCAAAATAGATCATGTCTTTGTTCCAGTAACTTCCTCTTTTGCTTTTTTCCTTTGTTGTGCTCTATTGGGCCAATGTCTTTTCCTGTTGGAACAGTGCCCTCTTCACATGCTATAAAGGGATTCTGCAGATGTAGTTATGTCCCCAAATCAGTTGACCTTAAGAAAGTGACATTATCAATGTGGTCCTAACCTAATAACATGAGCCCATTAAAAGCAGTGTCTCTGGCTGGTGGAAGAAACCTCTAGAAAGGAATGCAACTTAGCTGACACTTTGATTTCAGCCTTACTGAGAACCCAGACATGCTGTGCCCAGACTTCTGACCTACAGATTTGTGGGCTAATAAATGAATGTTGTTTTATGCCACTAAATTTGTGATAAATTATTACATAGCAATAGAAAACAAATATACGCTCTACTGCCCATACCCAGGTAGACTGCTCCCACCCTCTGCCCTTGGTACCCACCAGTAAGAAGCCTTAGGGGAATGTAAGGTGGTTTTCCCTCTCCAGCCCTCCCCCATCTGTGGTTAGTATGCAGACTATAACCTGTTTCAAACGGCTGGACTGAAGCCAAGAAGGCTCTGAAGGCTCTGCCTGGCTCTTCCTCCCTCATCTCATGTCCTGAGGTGCCCGCTAAAAGTCTTTGGTCTCTTTAGTGCAGTCGTGAGAATCACTGTTGTAGTGATACCCTACACTTTCCTACCTTTGGATGCTGTTTCCATTTTTTAATTGTACTTTTTTATCGTAAATTAAAAAACGAAGAGCATCTTTGTTCATAAAACTTTGAATTTTGGCTGGTTTTCTTAGGATGAGAAATGCTGAGTCAAGGTGGATGAACATTTTTAAGGCTCCTGACATACACCGCCAAAGTTTTCTAGAGACTCTACCCATCTACCATCCCATTAGTCAAGTATGATGCCTAAGGTTATTCTATCTAAGCTGAGGCAGTGGAGATTTGGGGTCAAAGAATTAGGAGATATTTCGGGGGAAGACCCTCTTCTCATTTTACCTCTGAACTCTCTCCCCCTTAGGGACCCATCTTCACTCCCAAGCTTCCAGTCGCCTAATGGGAACCTCTACCTGGAAATTCCAAAGGCACCCAAACTTGATATGTCCAAAACCAAATCACTTCTGTCACCTTTCCACCTCTTTTCCACTGAAATGCTCCAGATCCAGAAAACTGACCTATCGCTGTGGCTGGGACCACGGTGGTAACCATGACGATAACCATGGCAACCAGATTCCCTAACGAAGTCACACGGAGTGCAGACATGAAGCAGGAGACACAGAGGGACGACAAGCCCGTCCTCTCCCGCGTTGGGCACAAAATGGGACATTTAAGGGCATATACACAACAGCGCCTGCGCACCAAGGCACGGAACGAAAGGGTGACGAACATACGTCACGGAGCTTCGCGAAGCCCGGAAATCAAGGCATCGGCGGCTGGTGCAGAATCGCGGTTTCGGTTCTGGGAGTCCGGGTTTTTGTGCGCCCAGGCCCTGCTTTCGCGCCTGGCTGGGGATAACTGCGCAGCCGCCGTAGGGCGGGCCAACCGCCAGGCGCGGGCGCGCGAGCGGCCGCGCAGGCGTTTGTGCGCACGCGCCCTCGGACGCGCGTGCGCGCGTATAGTCCGGGAACTGGGAACAGGAAGCAGAGGGGAAGGGGTGGGGTTGAACCCGGGTCTCGCGCATGCGGGCGGCATACAAAGCATTTGGCGGGTTTTTCCGGGCTGCTCTGTTCTGATCCCGGCCTTGAGATGTTCAGTGGTGGCTTTTAGGAAGCTGGACGTTCTCCCCAGGAGAACGACTTCTCAAGATTTCTGCTCTCTTCCTTCAGGCGTTTGGGGGCTTCAAGAAAAAGAAAACGTGTTTCTCCGTGACTGACGGCTGGGGCCTTCCGACGGCCTGAGGTCTTGGGCCATTTGGTCACTCTCCGTCTCGGTCCCTCGGAGGGTGAAAGGATCAGAGGGACCTCGTCCTGCTCATCGATCTCCACGCCTGTGGGTTTCTTGGCGTCAGGTCGGAGCTGGGTGGGCCCGGTCCCGGCCCTCCTCCTGGGTCATCATGGCCGTGTCCGCCCAGCTCTTGGTGGAGGAGTTGGAGATCTTCGGCCTAGAATGCGAGGAGGCTCTGGTTGAGAAGTGTGAGTCCCTTGCCCCCTCCCTGGACCCCAGCCCAGGTTCACGCTCCCGCTCGGTTCCGAAGTTCACCTCCCCTAGATGGGGCTTCTCCGTGTTTGTGAGATGAGTTAAACTGAGTATTGAGATTTGGGATGTGAGGACTGTGAAACGCTCATAGGGTACTGCGTGGATTCCCAAATCAAAAATAAGAATATGAAGAGCGATTTTAAATCGGCGCAGTCTCACCGAGTTCGGAAAATGCTTAAAGCTCAATAACAAAGCAAGAGATGTTGGGGTTTTGAAAAGTAGCTTTTTATTCCTGGCTCCTCCCTTTCCAGCCTACACCTAAACTTCTGCTGAACCATCACTTCTCATCAAAACTGTTGGTGGTCTGTGCAAATCTGAGTCCCTTGAGGTGGGTTCCTAAAATTGAATTTTAGCTTTGGAAGGAACTTTAAGGAGCTTGTCAGCTGTTTACAGGTGGAGAAACAAATAAGGAGAGTTAATTGCCTGAGCTGGTCTGTGAACCAGGTCTCCTGTGCCCGAGTCCGGTGCTGCATTGTATTGGTCCATCGTATCGGTCAGGGTCTGGGGCAGTGTAAGGAGTTGTTGGAAGCAAAGTCTTTGGAGGTGTGGACAGTCTCAGTTTTAGAATCAGGGTGATTGTGCACCTGCCTTAATCATTCATCAGCATATTGAACTTCTTTTTTAATATATAAAACCAGGATGCAAACATGGTAATTTATGAGAGACCAGAATACTCCAAGTTTTTATCTCCAGGGCGTTCTCTTCCTAACAGGAGACTTGAATGAGAAAGCCAGTCATAGTCAGAAATTTATTTGGTGAGCCTGAAATCAAAACAAGAGAACTTATAAAGGCTTTCATCTCATTTAGGACTACATTGGCAGTGCTGTTGGAGTTCTAGACTTGGAATTCATAATTGCTAACCTCGCTGGGACTTTAATATTGCCTGACAGTCATACCATATTTCCCTGGTCTGTTCACCCTGAGTCTCCTATGATTATTCGTCACCTGCCGCGCCTTTAACAGCCTTCTGTCCCACTCTCACTCTCAGCCAATGAACTTACTTCCTGTTTTGCTGAGAAGCATTAGAAGGAATCGGAAAACTTCTTTAAGCTACCCCCATTACTTCTTCCCACGGACCCATGTCTGTGCCATATTCCTTGCCTCCTCCCATTACAGTAAGTGAATTCTCCATGTTCCTAGCAAAAGCCACATGCTCCACTTGAGTCCTAAGTCCCATTCCTTCTCCTCCTCAAGGACATCACTCTAATAATTCTCCCCTTATTTTCCGTTTTTCTCTCTATAAGGTTTTTTTTCCTAATAGCCTAAGAATGTGACTCTTAGACCCCCTCCGTTTAAATACTCCATTGTCCCGCCTTCCCACTCCAGTTATCTTCTCCCAATTACAGCAAACCTCCTCCTCAGGATTACCTATTCTTCAAATTTTTCCTCTTTAAGCCCATTTCAGTCAGCTTTTTCCTCCCCACCACTTCACTGAAATTGCTCCTCTCAAGGTCACCGACGACCTTCACTTGGCGAAAGCCACGGATGCATTTTCAGTCTTCGTTTGGATGAATAGCAGCATTTGATGCCATTTATCATGTCCCCTCCGTTAAAACACGTTTTTTCTCATAACTGCTTGGATGCTCCTCCCAGGTGTTCTCTACCATGCGTGTCACCTCCTCTCAGCCTTTGCGGATTCACCCGCATCCTGAGCCCCGAGATACACTCGGCTCCTTGGTGATCTCACCTGGTCTCCTGGGTTTACATTCATGTGTTTGCTGGTGACTCCCAAATTATATCTCAGCCCAGACCTTTTGCCTGATCTGCGGGCTGGTCTGCCTCCTAGATGTCTCCAGCTGGATGTCTGATTGGCATCTAAACTCCACGTGTCTAAAGCTAAGCTCCTGCTTCCTCTCCTCATAGTTCCTCCTGCTGCCTCGCCAGCTCAGTTAACTGCCCCCTTCCAGGTGCTCAGGCTAAACCCACAGCATCATCCTTGACGCCTTTCTCTCTTCACACCCCATATCCAGTCAGCAAATCCCACTGGCTTTACCTTCAAAGTGTTTCCCACCTAGAGTCCAACCACTTCTCCCCCTCGTCCACTGCCACCACCTTGATCCAAGCCACCATCATCTCTCACCTGGACTTTGCCGTGGTCCTCTTAACTGGTCCCCCTGATTCTGCCCTTGTCCCCTTCAGTCTGCTCAACACAGCAGCCAGGGTGACCCTGTTGAGTGGAAGTCAGATCGTGTTACTGCTCTGTTCACACCCTCTGGTGATTTCTTGGCTTGCTCAATAATTAACAGTGGCCAACGGTCTGCACCCCCTTCACCCTTTCAACTCATCTGTCGCCTCCTTCCTCAGTGCATCCCAGCCCCAGAGGCCTTACCGATCTTGCTTCTCCCTCAGGATCTTTGCCTGAAAGTTCTTCCCCTCAACACTGTCTGACTCGCTCCTTTACTTCCTTCAAGTCCTTACTCAAATGTCACCTCCTCGGGCTTCCCTGGTGGCGCAGTGGTTGAGAGTCTGCCTGCCGATGCAGGGGACACGTGCCGCGGAGCTGCTGGACCCGTGAGCCATGGCCGCTGAGCCTGCGCGTCCGGAGCCTGTGCTCCGCTATGGGAGAGGCCCCAACAGTGAGAGGCCCGCGTACCGCAAAAAAAAAATGTCACCTCCTCAATGAAGCCTTCCCTAATCACTGGGTTTAAAATTGCCGGCCCAGGGCTTCCCTGGTGGCGCAGGGAAAAAAAATTTTTTTTAATTGCCAGCCCCTCCCCCCACTCCCCCATCCCTGTCCAAGCTTTATTTTCCTACAAAGCACATTTAATTGTCTAACGTACGTCTTTTACTTATTTGTTTTATTTTTTCTTTTTTTAAATTTATTTATTTATTTTTGGCTGCATTGGGTCTTTGTTGCTGAATGCGGGCTTTCTCTAGTTGTGGTGCACGGGCTTCTCACTGCGGTGGCTTCTCTTGTTGAGGAGCAGGGGCTCTAGGCACGCGGGCTTCAGTAGTTGTGGCGCGCGGGTTCTAGAGTGCAGGCTCAGTAGTTGTGGCACACGGGCTCAGTAGTTGTGGCACACGGGCTTAGTTGCTCCATGGCATGTGGGATCTTCCCAGACCAGGGCTCGAACTCATGTCCCCTGCATTGGCAGGCAGATTCCCAACAACTGAGCCACCAGGGAAGCCCTACTTATTTGTTTTCTGTCTCCTCTCCATAGTGAGCTGCGTAAGGACAAGGGTGCGTCTCTTTTTATTCACTGCTGTGTCCTTGGGCCTCGAACAGTGCCTGTCCCTAGTAGGTGCTGAATAAATTTTGATTGAATTTAAGTAGAGGATTATTTTCACTTTTCAAGATGAAAGCTGCAAGCAATGAACTAAGTTCTTACATGTCCAATTTCCCCCTGCAGTGATAGAGCTGTGTGTTCTGTATGGACAGAATGAGGAGGGAATGGCTGGCGAGCTTATAGCCTTCTGCACCAGCACACGTAAAGACTGCCTCACCTCAGAGACCCTAAACTCTTTTGAGCACGAGGTAAGAACAAACTAAACAAAAAGGAAAAGAGAAGAAAAAAGAACAAACTGTAGGCAAACTGATAACGTAACTCTCCGTGTCTACTCAGTTGGGAGACAGTGCGCTGTACTGAGAAGAGTGTGGGCTTTGGAGTCGGGCCTGGACTTCAGTCCCAGTGTGAGCTTGGACCAACTAACCTAATGGCTCCGAGCCTCAGTTTCCTCTCCTCTCAGTGGTTCTCTTGATCTGTACTTTTTATGGTTATTGAATGAAATGAGAATGGACGTAAATCACCTAAAACTGTGTCTTCAACAAATAATTGGTGTTAATATTAGAACTGTTATGTGTTGTAGGGAAACAGTCACAGGTGAAGTCTTTAATTTTTTGGTCTATCATGCATCTTCTGCATTCTTCCTTTGAGGAATTTTATATCTTTGATTATGTTTCAAATGCCCATTATTACCTCATGGCTGTGGGGAACGCCTCCTCTATTACTTGACTATGGAATAATATATTCATTATCTTTTCTTCCTCAGTTTCTGAGCAAAAGATTGTCCAAAGCCAGGCTCGGTGCCTCCAAGGACAGTGGGCATGCGGGAGCCAGAGACATCGTTTCCATACAAGAGCTGTATCCTTTTCTGCTCAAGGCCTTTGCATCAAACCACACATTGTATTTCATCATTGATCTATCATTATTGTTACCATTGCATTATTGTTATCTGTTGCATGTATAATTTTAGAAACAGGCAACAAATGTAACTAATACTCAGATTTCTTATTTGAGCAACCCTTGCCTTCGATTTTGGGTGGAAGTCTATTGTTTCTCTTAACCAGTGTTCTTAGAATTGAAGTGGAGGAGGAAGAGGAGACCCTCTTGAATGCCTACACCACACCCTCTAAGGTGCGTGTGCCATGTTTGGAAATCGCATTCTACACGTAGCATTTTTTTCTTTAGTCTAAAAATATCAGCACAGCGTTTGAAGTTCTAAGGGGGAAAATTCACCACTCATACAGTTTCCCGCTCTACTTCCACTTACGCATCTTCCTTTCTGATCACATGCATAGATGTTTTTGCATGATGGCAGTCCTTGTGGACACATGGTTGTCCTGCTTTCTTCAGTTATCATATCATAAAATTTTTATAAATGCAACTTCTCCATAATTACTCTTTTTTAATGGTTGCCTAGTTTTGTATCAAGTGGACTGTAACTGAATGATCCAACTCGGGTGTTGGACCCCAGTGTGAGAGGTGGAGTAGGGCAGTGGAAAAGCATTGCCCTCCATGCCTGAGTCAGAGACCTCGGTGACCTTGAGTGAGTTGCTTTTATCTCTCTGAGCTGCCTTTTCCTTTCCTTTAAAATCAGGATCCATTCATTCACTTATTGAGCAGCTACTATATGCCAGGCACTGGGTGAACTGGTGAATGAAACAGGTTTGGGTGTGCTCTGCCCTCAAGAAGCTGGCAGCCAGTGCCGATAATATCTCCTATCTCAGAGGGCTTGAAAATTAAATGAATGTGTAAAGCGCCAAGCCCAAAGCAATGTATTCAGTAATATCAATAGTAGTTACTCTTTATAGAAAATACATTTGTGGAAATCTTTAACCAGAGAGTAAGCCTTAATCTTTCAAAGTAAATTACATTGTAAGAAAGAAGGTGTATAGTTTAGGTGTGCCTGTACAGAGCAAGAAAGCGAAAATGTTCACAGTGTTCTGCAGGACTGACTCAGGGTAATTCAGCTCTCAGTAGACTGATGCATAAGTCAGATTCCAATTTACTTAATTTACTGTTGACGTATACACCCTTCTGATGGCTGAAATACCATATCGAGGACACCCCATTCCTGCTACAAAAGTACCTAAGAGGCTCAATCACGGATTAAAATTTGTGACCATGGAATCAGAGCTGAGAGAGTTAGATTGAAATGAGCAAAGAATTTGAAATATGTGTCTGAAGCTCGGAGGAGAGGCAGAATGGGGCTGGGCTAGAAACAGGAAAAATGCTTAGAACAGTGCCCATCACACAGAGACTGTCAGGCATCAGTGGCAGCATGATGACAGAGTCAGAGCCAAGCCTTGGCCTTTCCCACCCAAACAGTGCCAGTGTCAGATCTTAGGGGCAGGGGCGCCCCTGTTACAGAGGTGAATATGTCAGTGGTCTTAGCTTGTCACCATTAAATATTTGGCTTGTGCAATTGACAGCTACACTTTTGCTCCCATGCTCACCATAATCTTGGCTCTCCACATGTCCTTCCTGCCAGGGAGAGATGCGTTCGCCTGAGGATTTGAAGTTCCCATGATGTCGGCATTATGATTCTAATAAGTGAATAAGCTGGCATCCTTGGCTACAATTTGGGTTCCTGTGTGGTGTGAGGATATGCTCACCCCAGGATATGAGACTGGTCCCTCGGTATTTCTCATTACAGGTGAATGAACTGGCACGTAGTATTAGCAGTGAGTCTCCTGAGCTTGGTTAGAGTGAGCGCACCCCCAAGGAGCGTAGCTGGAGCTGGTTTGCTGACACAATCAGGTTTCACCGCAAGGTCTGAGGATGAGAGCCGTGAGGCTCTGCTCTCTCCCAGAGTCCCATCCTCTGTCCATGTCCTGGGAGACCTAGAGTTCTGTAGCCCACTGTATATTAGAAGGGTCTTTGGGGGAAATAGTTTGAGAAAATATATCAAAACCATAAAATCTTTACCATCCTATGGCCCAATAATCGTCCCTAGTAAGAGTCTCCCCTAAAAAAATAATCCAGGGCTTCCCTGGTGGTGCAGTGGTTGGGAGTCCACGTGCCGATGCAGGGGACACGGGTTCGTGCCCCGGCCCGGGAAGATCCCACATGCTGCGGAGCGGCTAGGCTCGTGAACCATGGCTGTTGAGCCTGCGCGTCCAGAGCCTGTGCTCCGCAACAGGAGAGGCCACAACAGTGAGAGGCCCACGTACCAAAAAAAAAAAAAAAAATCCAAATTCTAGGAAAAGCTATGTGTGTGAAAATGGGCATTTCAGCATTATTTATAGTCACCAGAAATTACAAATGCACCCAGAAATAGAGGGGTAGTTAAGTAAATTATTGTATATCAGTTCAATCAACACAGCTACTAAAAAGGATGAAGATTGTGACAATGTGGGAAAATGCTCATAATTAATATAGAGCAAAAAATTCAGTGTATATATTACTTAAGTGAAGGTTCATATTCAAAATAAGATTACAACTATTAGGATTTTTTTAATTGGAAAAATATTGAAATACTAGGAAGGAATATTTTTATTTTTTATTTATTTATTTTTTTGCGGCACACCTCTCACTGTTGCGGCCTCTCCCGTTGCAGAGCACAGGCACCAGACGTGCAGGCCCAGCGGCCATGGCTCACGGGCCCAGCCGCTCCGCGGCATGTGGGATTCTCCCGGACCGGGGCACGAACCCATGTCCCCTGCATCGGCAGGCGGACTCCCAACCACTGCGCCACCTGGGAAGCCCTAGGAAGGAATATTTTTAAATGGCTCTTGTATAAGGCTGGTAGCATAAGGGTCTTTTTAAAATCTAGTTTCCATTCCAGCTCCTTAATGGTGGTTTTGAATCCTTTCTCTCCCATCTGTTCGTCGTCACCCCTGTAGGCAGCTTTGGTGGCATAACTTAAACCTGCAGCCAGGAGGAGCCCAAGGATAGGGGAATGTCTGCAGGCTAGCTGGCCGCCTGGTTGCTGTCCAGGCAAGGATTTTGTCATTCCTCAGCCACAGTTGGTCGTCCCAGACTCTAGGGAGCAATGGATCTCGGGATTTGGGGGTTTCACCCTCTGCTCTGGGCATCTCTGGATTCTTGATGAGCAAAACCCAGAAAACAGAAGTGACCATCAGTGAGGCATTTGCTAAATCCTCTCCAAGTATGAGCTCACTCATGTTATCTGCCTGGAGTCACTCCCTTCTTTAATTTTGAAAATACGTGGTAGACTTTGCCAAAATAAATAGTAACATGGTCCCATCCCTTGTCAGGAAAATGTGTCCACGCAGGTCAGAACCGTATGCATAGCAAAACTCACAGCTGTTGTAAAGCAAAGAGAGGTGGGGAAGGAAAGTGAACGCGTGAGTGATTTGAGAGGACAGATCGCCTGCTTGGCAATCCTTTTTGGGGAATGTTGGCGTTTGTTTCATAATTGCCTCCCAAATGGAGACATGATACTGATGAATACTGGGTTACAGTTGACGAGGATTTCTCTCTGAGATTATACTTGGAAACTGGGGCCTTAAGAAGAAAACCAACCCTATCCTATCTGTGCCCTTCATTCGGGCACCATTCTCCCTTTCTTCCTAAGGAACTGTACACTTAATTAGCAGCCTGGATCTAGAGTGACTGGGCCCGTTTCCTCTTTTGTTTCTAGGGTTCTCAGAAGCGAGCTATCACCACTCCGGAAACCCCCCTCACAAAAAGGAGTGTGTCTACTCGAAGCCCCCATCAGCTCCTGTCACCATCAAGTTTCTCTCCAAGGTATGGCTCATAATTAATTCAGCTGCCCAACAGCAGGCCTGCCCTTCCCTTTCTCTGGTTATCTAGTGGCGGCTGACACTACAGCATGACTTAATGAATATGAGTGGACTGTTACCTCTGCAGTGAGCTGGCTGGAAAGCCTATGGCTCTCTGCCCTCCCTGCTCTCTTGTCCTGTGTGGAAAATTACTGTTTCTTACGGTAATTAAGGGAACTCACTTTCCACCCGCTTTTCTGGGGCTCATTTCCTAGATCAGGAACTGATATCTTCTACTGAAAACAACCTGTCTATTCAGAAGTTGGGAGGCCTTTGAGTCTTGCCAGTAGAGGCAAATAGGTTTCCACCTGCTTCTGTTAGTTCGTGTGTTGTTGGGTTTTTTTTTTATCTGAAGTATTTATTTTTAAAAAAGAAAAGCACGTATCTTTGTTCATAATGTTGCGTAACCTGTTCTTTGTCCCTCACTCGGGTTACAACTAGTTTCTGAGAGTTTTCTTGTCACTGTGAATCTACACCAACTTAACTGGTATTTTATCCCTGCTGCCACCTCTGCACATAAATCCACAAAGATCACATGTGACTTTTGGAAATCCATAAATGACATGTCTTATGTGAGAGAATTCCATAGATGAGAGCTCTCCTGAGGAGAAGAAAAGTTTCTAGGCGCTGCCACGTCAGGATGAGGCAAAGGAACAGTAATGTTAACCAGTTAGGGAAACACTTGGCTGCTAGGAGTCACTTCTTCTAGACGGAGCAGAGCTTAAGACTTTCTAGCCCTGTCACATTAGAAAGGAGATGATAGGGAATTCCCTGGCGGTCCAGGGGTTAGGACTCGGTGCTTTCACTGCCGTGGTCCTGGGTTCAATCCCTGGTCGGGGAACTAAGATCCCGCAAGCCACGCGTCATGGCCAAAAAATATTAAAAAAAGAAAAAAAAGAAAGGAGATGATAGCCGTCATTCAAGCTGAACGGTGGTTGGATTCTGAGGGACGATTTGACTTCAGTGTGGTCCACTCCTGCTTTCGGGAGTTCTCAAACTGGCTTCCACAGTGAGCTTTCCAGACTTGGAAGGGCATCTTTGGATGCACAGAGATGGTTGGTGTGGTGTACAGAGATGGTTCTCATAGGTGCTGGCACCATGACAGCAGTTCTATCCTCTCAACAAGCAAGGCTTTGCAACTTGTAGATCTGTTTACAGCTGACCCCCTGTGAGCGACTCCCTGCATTAAAGGGCCGGCTGTAACGCCCACCCCATGGAGCTTCACAGGGAGGAGCTCGGAGCAGTCGGCAGCGTGCTGCCTAGTCATTTTTTAACGCACGCCAATGAAGCTGACGTTAGAAACTGGCTTTGTAATTTATGAAAGTAACTTCTAAATTATTCAGGTAGAGGCAGCATTGGAGATAGAGGTAATTAATCAAGCTCGCTTTCTGTGGCCTCCCTGGAAAGGAGGCACTGGTGGCACCCATTGCAACGGTGCCCCCATAGAACTTGTTCCTGCAGAGTGTCGGAACATTAAATGAAGCCTGTTTTAATTGGACCTCTCTCTACGCTGTGTTCATGACCAAAGGGTTAGAAGACCTCGCTGTCCTCTAAGCAGATCAGCAATACCCGTGTGTCCTTGGAGGTGGAATTTATCAGTCAGTGAGTGGAAATACGAGAACTTGTCCGTTGAGACTCGGAGAATGGGAGTGTTTGTTCACCAGCTGACAGAACTCATTATGCGTCCACCTGCAGAGACACTGGGGAAAGCTGATTCATTTCATTTAACTTCATTTCATTGCTGTTTCTACCTTGAACTATGTCGTGAGGTCTTAGGTGTTTGCACAGCAACTTTTGGCTTATCCACAGTTCCAGGCTCTGATGATGCTCTAACAAATGCTGAAAATTCCTAAGAAGAAAATAGTACTCGGAACTTGCTTTTTAATCAATTCAGAGTTTGGGTTTTGTTTTACTTTGTTTAGTTTTAAGCCAGGAGAAGACCTATTAAAATGTGTCCTTGCATCTAAACTCCTCTGAACACGTTTGGTATTCCTCAACCCCCTCATTCCTGAAATTCCTTAAAGGTCCAGAATGTCCAACCCCATTAAGCTGATTAGATTTATAAAATGTGAGGCCAGCCTGACGTTCCTCCAAATCTCCATTTTCAAAAGGTAACCTCATCCTATTCCTCTCTCCTCTTAGGTATGAACACACTAACACTAATGTCTTTTGCTTCCAATTAGTGCTACTCCCTCTCAGAAATACAGCTCGAGAAGTAACCGAGGAGAAGTGGTTACCTCCTTTGGCTCAGCACAGGTGATGTCTTGGTCCGGGAGAGAAGGAGCCAGTAACATCAGCGTGAAGGTCTTGGGGTATCCAGAGCCACTAACCGGGAGCTACAAATCCATGTTTCAGAAGCTCCCAGACATTCGAGAAGGTAATTGTTTTTCTCTTTGAAATTCTGGAGGATATAAAACCACCCGGAAGGGTCTTGAGTCAGTAACAAAGCTTCAGCTAGGCTGGTAGAACAAGTTTCAAGGTTGCCTTTGATAGATGTCCTCCGGGTGCCCCTATTAGTAAAAGGATATGAGATGATAACTCTCAATAATTCTCCCAAATCACATCACTTTGCTAAAGAGAAAGCACATAACCGTTTCCCAGTAACAACCACTTGAACTGTGTACAGAAAGCCAATGAAAGTGTTAAAGGAAGCAAAGACATTTATGGCTTCTTCCTTGTGAAGAATGGAAGGCTTTCCAGGTTGGGCTTGGCTTCCCCTAAACCTCCCTGACGACCTGAGTGAGAGGAAGGCTAGGGTGGGAGCCGGACTGACTCTGGGAGTGTGCTGCGTGACCCGCTGTGGCCAGGTGGCAGGCCGGGTTCAGCGGCCCAATATCGGGAATTGGCTCGGCCTTCAGAAAGTTACAAACTGGCTGGTGTCCTAGGCACCCTTCCTGCTTCTGTAAAGTGACTGACTTTAATGTTTTACAAGGTGCTATGTTTTCTCTTCTCGGCAAGTGAAATGTCTTAAACACACTTTCTGCCCTCTGGGATTTCAGTTCTGACCTGTAAGATAGAAGAACTTGGCAGTGAGCTCAAGGAGCATTACAAGATTGAGGCTTTTACTCCTGTTCTAGTCACAGCACAAGTAAGAGTTGTTCTAATAATCTTTCCTGAATGATGTTGCTCTTTTAAATCGATGAAAAAGCAGCCTCCTGCTTCCTTTTCACTAACCGTCTACCTTCTAGTTAGAACATCTATCTGGGATGGATTTGGTAAAATGGGTTATAAGTGCTCTCTGGTTTTGTGACCAGAGAAAGTCATTTCCTTTGCACTTGGATTAGAGTCTTGCATGTAAACCGAGATTGAGGGATTCAAGCATTCAAGTATCAGGATATGAAGACAGCAGCAAGGTGAGGATCTCCAGAAACGGTGACTCACGGTCTCTCCCCTTCTCTGTCATTAGGGACCAAGTGTTGCCAATCGTGTCTTTATGTCATAGTTTAATCTGGCACGTGCACCAGTGCTTTCTCTCTAGAACGTACTTTAAGGGGAGATGTGTTCTCAAAGATTCTTTATGGTACCTCTGTCATGTGTTTGCATTCAGAGAAGAATGGCCAGTTGGGGAAGATAGGCAAAACCATGTCATATAAGGAAGTTTTGGGGGAATTTGGGAGGAAGTAGTGGAGGGGAGGCTGGGATGTACGATCTCGTGGGGAAAGATTAGACTTCCTCAGTTTGCCCCCGGGAGTGGGAACAGGATAGAGGAAGCCAGAGAGAGAGAAATGTCAGCTCAGTTTAACGAAGAACTTCCTGTTAAGAGGCACTCTGGTGTGTGGTTCAGGATATGGCCCTGGAGCCGAACTTCTGGGCTTCAAACCCAGGCTTCTTCCACTGTTTGACCTTGACTAAATTATCTAACCTTTCTGTTACTGGTTTTTTCATCTATAATATGGATGCAGTAATAGCATCCACCTCCGGTTGTTGTGAGGATTAAATGAGTTAATACACATAAGCCTTTAGAACGGTGCCTGGTGTTTAGTGAGCTCAGTAAATGAGAGCTTTTGTTAACGGTTATCCAGGGATGCGGTGCATGGGCTGCTGGGGGTGGCAAGGGGGCAAGTTCCCCTTAACTAGAGATGCTCTGGCTCAGGCAGCCACTTAGAGGGGCTCAAGCATTAGGTGGTGGGCAGACTAGATGCCTTTTAAGGGTCCTTCCACCCCAAGGAGCCAGTGATGATGTTTGTGGTCACCTCAGGCTCAAAATGATGCCCCGACAAAAAAAAATGTGTGCTGTTGTTTTGAAAGGTCTGTTTCGCTCTTCATTACATTGACCAGATTTTGAACTCCTGTCCCAAAGACTGTCATTCTTATGTGTACCTTCGGCAGGAGCCCGTCACCCTGCTGGGCCAGATTGGCTGTGACAGCAACGGGAAGCTGAACCACAAGTCGGTGATTCTTGAGGGAGATCGGGAGCATTCCTCAGGCGCTCAGATTCCAGTGGATCTATCTGAGCTCAAAGAGTATTCTCTGTTTCCTGGACAGGTGAGATCAGGGGCGTCTCCCACTGGGCACGGGCATGCTTGTTTGCTCCGTAGTGTGCGTAGAGGGCTGTGGCTCCAAGAGTGAGCGTTTCGTCACTGGCCAGCTGCCCCTCACTTTTGACGTCTGATGCCGTGAGGTGTAGCTGGAGCTCAGGCCCAAGAGGGGACGCCAGTGTAGGGATTTCAACCTTCCCCCATATGCTCGGACCTTGGCTCTGGGATCTGCTGCCAGGTTCAAACCCCAGTTCCACCCCACAAGGCGGGTGATTACAGAGGTGTTACTAACCTCTCAAAACCAGAGTGTCCTTGCCTGTGAAATGGGGATGATAATTCCTACCTCACAGGAGAGGTAAAATGAGGTCACCCGTGTAAAGTACAATTATTATTATGCCAACGTAACCCCCTTGATTAAATACCCCCAAGTTTACAATCACAGAATGAGAGTAGCTGGACAATACTTCTTTTTTTTCTGGCTACGTTGGGTCTTCGTTGCTGCGTGTGGGCTTTCTCTAGTTGCGGCGAGCAGGGGCTACTCTTCCTTGTGGTGCGCGGGCTTCTCATTGCGGTGGCTTCTCTTGCTGCGGAGCATGGGCTCTAGGCGCACGGTCTTCAGTAGTTGCGGCACGCGGTCTCAGTAGTTGCGGTGCGCGGGCTCAGTAGTTTTGGCTTGCGGGCTCTAGAGCACAGGCTCAGTGGTTGTGGTGCACGGGCTTAGTTGCTCCGCGGCATGTGGGGTCCTCCCGGACCAGGGCTCGAACCCGTGTCCCCTGCATTGGCAGGCGGATTCTTAACCACTGCGCCACCAGGGAAGTCCTGGACAATACTTTTAACTCTTATCAGAGTATAACTTATTCCAGACCTCCTGTTCATCTCCCCTGTGATGCAAGCCTGTCTGCTGCCTGTCTTTCAGGTTGTGGTTATGGAAGGAATCAACACCACTGGTAGAAAACTTGTTGCCACGAGACTCTACGAGGTACCGGTGTCCCCCCACTCCCCCCCGGTTTGCTGCAGGCATAGTGTATGCGGTTCTGTCTGTCCTAGAGCCCGTCCTTTGTAAGGGCCCAGTTATTTGCTTCTCAATTCTCTGTCTGTAGAGTGGGACTTACCTCTAGGTCAGGGCCTCGCAAACTGTTCCCCTAAAGGGCCAGACAGTAAATATTTCAGGCTCTTGCAGGCCGTATGGTCTCTGTCACAATGTCAGCTCTGCCATCGTAGCACAAAGGCAGCCATAGGCAACCCGTAAACCAACGAGTGTGCTGTGTGCTAGTAAAAGTTTACTTACAAAAACAGGTGGTAGCCAGATTTGCCCCATAGCCCGTAGCTTAGCAGTCCCTGCTCTAGCAACAATCCTCCACAGATTTCCAGAGGATGCGAGGAGAAGTAGCAGGACCCTACTCTCCCATCCTCGCCTAGCAGGGCCCTGATCCTACAGGCACCTGGTTTTGCTCCTGCTTTTTGCTGGGTGTTTTATGAGTTTAGCCATGACCTTGTGCTACCCAGGTTTCTTTGCCACTCAGTAAAGAAAAATGGCAGGACCATCAACTCTGTGGGCTTTTAGTTCCAAGGGGCAAGACACCCGCAAACACACCACCATTCAGTGCTCAACGCATTCCTGACCAAAGACAGTGCCGGGGGCAAAACCTCACCGTAGCTTCTCTCCTGTTTGAAGGGCGTGCCACTTCCGTTCCATCAGCCCACTGAAGAGGATGGAGGTAAACTTTGCTTCAAACATTATTTTGCTAACAGTGCGGGTGGAGGGTGGTGAACAAGGGTACAGGAGTGCAGTTCCTCAGGCCCCAGGGAAGCTACACAAGCTGTTTGAGAGCACCATGCCGGAGCTCCAAGGGCGACTGTGAATTGGTGGGTTCACTGGCCCTTTGTGGAAGGCCAGGAGTCTGAGCCTACATGGCTTTGTCAGTGTTATCGCCTGTGCTCTGACTCCACAAGGCCTGTCGTTTAAAGACTAATGTTTAACAGGTATTTGAAGGTAGCTTTGAAAAGGGAAAAGAGCAGCTATTTATTTAAATTTAAAAAAATTTTTTAAAGAGCAGCCATTTTTAAAAGAATTCCTGTAAATGCCATGTGATATCCTGGGCTAGATCCTGGAAGAGAAAGGGGACATTAATGGGAAAACTAGTGACATTTAAATAAAGTCAGGAGTTAGCAGTAATATACCAGCATTAATTCCTTAGTTTCAACAAATGTACCATAGTTATATAAGATGCTAGCATTAACATTAGCGGATGCTGGGTGAAAGGTGTACATATGGGAACTCTGGACTATGTTTGGAACTTTTCTACAATTCTAAAGTTATTCCAAAATAAAAAATGTATTTAAAAATTAGACAAATTTCTCAGAAAGCCTAGAGTTATTTGGTCACTAACCTAGATGGGAAAAGACGAACATTTTAATAAACTTTGCTTCAGAACAATTCCAAGCATTTTTGTAAGCAAAGCAGAAGACTGCTGAAGATCAGCGGGGAGATGGCTGACACCAGCACATTGTCAACACCCCCTCCACGTTAATATCGTGTGAGGTCATTCTTAGTGGCAGCCTGGAATCAGGAACGAAATCTAGGAGTTTATGACATTGCACATTCTCTCAGAAAATAAGTGTTTATGGAAGCAAGAGTGCTGGTACTGGATCGACTTTAGGTAACGAAGAAAACAGACAGGGCTGAAATGCCCAGAGCCTGAGCTGTGCCAGGGAAGCCTTTGGAAGCAGTTGAGTAGGTTGTTGACAGACAGTTTGTGAGAAGGGTCTGGGCTCACAGCTCCCTAGGTGTGGACACACAGAATAGGACGTGAGCCTGGCCCTCCTGGCACTCACCGTTTACCTGGGATTGACGTCTCCTGTAGGCTCCTCAGAACCATTAGCTTTGTCCCCCGCAGCAGCACGGCACTGCTGGGTGTGGCGAGTGTTACGCTTCCCCCTGAATTCTCTGTCTCAGTTGAGTTGTTGCCACTCTGGTAGGTGAATAATGGTCCTCATTCCTGGGATATATTCCTGAACGTATTACTTTATATGGCAAAAGGGACTTTGCAGGTGTGACTGAGTTAAGGCTCGAGATGGGGATTGTCTAGGTGAGCTCAGTGTAATCACAGGGGTCCTGATAAGGGAGGGCAGGAGGGTGAGAGTCACAAAGATTAGAAATGTTAGGCCGCTGGCTTCGAAGGTGGGGGAGGGGCCATGAGCCACGGACTGCAGGCGGCCTCTGGAAGCTGGAAAGGGCAAGAAAACAGATTCCCCTCAGAGCCTCCAGAAGGAATGCAGCCCTGCCCACCCCTTGATTTTAGGACTTCTGACCTCTAGGACTGTAAGATGATAAATGTGTATTGTTTTAAGCCACGAAGCTTGTGGTAATTTGTTACAGCAGCCATAGGAAACTAATGAAACTGCCTGTTAAGAGGTCAAGGGGGCTTCCCCGGTGGCTCAGTGGTTAAGAATCCACCTGCCGATGAAAGGGACACGGGTTTGAGCCCTGGTCCGGGAAGATCCCACATGCCGTGGAGCAACTAAGCCCATGCGCCACAACTACTGAGCCTGCACTCTGGAGCCCGTGCGCCACAACTACTGAAGCCTGTGCACCTAGAGCCTGTGCTCTGCAACAAGAGAAGCCACCGCAATGAGAAGCCCACGCACCGCAACGAAGAGTAGCCCCCACTCGCCGCAACTAGAGAAGACCCGCACGCGTGGCCAACAAAGACCCAAAGTAGTCAAAAATAAAATTAATTAATTAAAAAAAGAAAAAAAAAAGGGGGTCAGGGATCTTTGGGTTTTGTTGTTGTAAGCTACAGAACCAGGTTCAGACTAACTTAAAAAAAAGAGAATTTGTTAGGGGAAATCCAGATAGCTCACAGACTGGACAGGTGGCTGGAACAGGCTTACAACCCGGATTAGGGCTTAGTAACTCTAGGTGTCCAGGTAGCAGGGAGTCCCCCGCTGTCTCTTCCAGGCACCTCTGCTGGGGTGGGTCAGTGCCAATCTTTTTCTGTCCTTGGGTAGCTCACCTTGAGATTCCAGAATCCAGAGGAGAGTGTGAATGGCTTAAGCTGGGTCCCATACCTGCTCCTTGGCTAGGGGAGGACGGTGCATCTAATTTACAGCCCCCCCTGGTGGAGGGGGGCGCTTATGGAGGACGAGGCTGATTCTCCACAAGGAAAGCAGACGCTGTGAGGAAAAGGGTGCCCCAAAACAATGGCCCTGCACCCCATCACACAAGAGTCTCCCGTCCCAAGCCTTGCACCCCAGCCTGTCATTGTGGACTCCTCGAGGTACCAGATTCTCCAGCTGCACTCACCAGCAGATGGTCCCTCACACCAAGCACTCAAATCTCAGGGCCGTCCGGGCCCCTGCCTTGCCCTGGCTTCCGGCACACCCTACTTACAAGTGTAAGTGAAGTCACAAAAAGGCAAATACCACAGGATTCCCCTCAGACGAGGTTCCTAGAGTCGTCAGAATCACAGAGACAGCCAGTGGGAGGGTGGGGGCCGGGGGAGCAGGAGTTGGTGTTGAACGGGAACAGTTTTGGTTTTACGAGATAGAGTTGTGGAGAGCGGTGGTGGTGGTAACTACACACCATTATGAATTTACTTAATACCACTGAAATGCTTACTTAAGATCAGAGGGAATCCCCTGGAAGTCCAGTGGTTAGGATCCGCTCTTTCACTGTCAAGGGCATGGGTTCGATCCCTGGCTGGGGAACTAAGATCCCGCAAGCCTCTCAGCGCAGCCAAAAAAAAAGGTTAAGATGGTAAGTTTTGTGTGATATGGATTTTGCCACACCCCCAACCCACCCCCACCCCAAAGTAAATGTTGGGAGGAAAACCATGTAAGCAAATGGCACTTTGATCAAGTCTCTCCAGACGCCCACTTCCCTACCATGACTCGTGCACTGCTGGTAAATATCGAGTTCTAGTCGTTTGCATACTTACCTGTCTCTGCCAGCAATGGAGGGTTCTTTGAGGGCAGGATGAGGTCTTGCTCCTCCTGGATTCCTGGAGTTGCACACGTAAGGAGACTCTCAGTGAATTGAGTCCCGTGGCATCTTTCCCTAACTGTCCTTTCTCCCACCATCCCAGCATCCTCTCATCCGCATCTTAACGATCTTTTCTTTCTTAGATTCTGAGCAAATCATGGTCCTGGTGGCCTGTGGGCCATACACCACATCTGACAGCATCACATTTGACCCCCTGCTCGACCTGATCACCATCATCAACCGTGACCAGCCCGACGTCTGCATCCTGGTAGGAGGCCCTCCTGGGACAGCTTCACCCGGGGAGGCACCAATGGGAAAACTGGGGGGTCGGTCTTAGAAAGAGGTCTGATGAGGTTCTAAATTTTTAGGGCGAGTGTGGGACTCTCCTCCTTTTTAAAAATATTTTTTAGTGCTCAGCCTACATCTTTGGCGAGGTGAGGTGTGTGTGGAATTAATCCAAAAGCCCAAGCTGTTTTGCCACCCTGCATTGACTTTACAGTATTCCCACCTCTGCCTCATTACTCCAGTTTGTGAACTCACCTCTTCTGAAAACTCACAATACAACTGCATGGAGGTAGATTTCCCTTGCTGGGTTGAGAAAGGAAAAAGCCTGGTATTGTAGGAGGCAAAACAGCTAGCATCCAGGCGTCAGGTCCTTCTGCCTGTGATACTAGCTGGGCGCCCCTGCCCCAGCTGCTGCCTGGCCCAGGCTGTACAGGTGGCCTTGGAGGGACGATGGACCCTGGACAGACAACTGCTAGGAGAGGCTATGTGAGGGCACTCACACACACGTGTGGTTCTGATTTGTTCTTTCGGTACCTTTGTTTCTCCCCCGCGGGCTTATCTGCAGTTTGGACCTTTCCTGGATGCCAAGCATGAACAGGTAGAGGTAAGTGACTGGGGTTGGGAGGGGGAGATACCGGATACTCACATTCAGTCAAGCCCCCACTGTTACTTTCGTCTCTTTGAGTTTACCCTGCATCTGTAACAACCTAAATGAATCCGTGTGGCTGATCAGGAAAGCATTATCACAGGGCATTTTTAATAAAGGTACTGAATTTAAGGGCTTCATTTCACCAGAATACAGAGCTGTTTGGAAGCTGGGGGAGGGGGATCCAGATATCCGAGTCCCGGTCCTCCTGGTGTGCGACCGACCCTTGGTGCTGAGGCAGGTGCCCGCGGGTCCCGGAGGTGCGCCTGTGAAAGTACCTTCCTGACTGCTACCCTCAGCTCCATGACCCACATCATCTTGCCATCCTTTGAACTTAAAACACAAATGACCCTTCTGAGGACATTTCTTCCCTTTGTCTCAGGAGGTTTTACCTGCCACAGAAAAGATTTCAAAACGCTTTTCCTCCTAGTTGTCCCCTCGGCTCACTTTCAGGAGGACTGATTCTCCGCCGCCTCCTTCCTGCCCCCAGCTAGACTCAGCTCCTGGAGCACAGAGGCCACTGTGACTCCTTCAGCTCCTCGCTCAGGGGCTGGCCCCCAGGGTCATCTGACAAGCGCTCAACGAGTGAATAAATGCCAAACGTCTCCCCTGTAAACCTGTCTCCTCTTTTCTTGCAGAGCTGTCTACTGACAAGCCCATTTGAAGAAGTTTTCAAGCAATGTCTGCGAACGATTATCGAAGGGACACGAAGGTCAGAGTTCAAAATACTGGGCAGAACCTTACGCTTCCTAAGTTTCTCCAGGGCTTCTCATTAAGAAACTGAAACTGTTCAAAAGTCGTGGTAGTTCCCACCCTTATATCCTTTTGAACTACAAAGATCAGATAGAACCCTTGAACTTCAAGTGCACAGATGCTGAGTGAGGAGGCGTCTTTGTAAAACACAAAGATAAACACACTTGAAAAGGCTACACAGACTTTCGCTCTTCCCTTGCTCTTTCTTTCCTTCCTTCCTCCTCTCACTCCCTTTTGTATAAACTCATATTCCACGGGAATCTTCCCAGGGTGGTGTTTGATGACTTACACCACAAAATCCCTTGTGTGAGTGAGAGTTTGGGGTGAGCCCAAGTCCTTCCCCGAGTCAGTGCTTCCCTCATTTCACGGGCGCCGCCGGCTTGTATGAACCATCGTAGAAACTCACGAGGGTGGGGATCTTGAATGCTTGCCCCAGACCCTAGGGACGGGACTGGGAAAGGTCATAGCGGTGATGAGAGATGGGCAGTTCTAAATTGAGAGAAAAGCCTCTATTCCAGGAAGAGTCTAAGCTAGAAGTAGAAAGTTTTTCAGGAAGCTGACACCTCCGCTTCCTGTCCCTTCCCTCCAGCGCCAGGGTTTGAGAGAAATTGCCCTTGGTGGTGGATCTCCTCCTCTGGGGATCTGCCTTCCTGTAGCTGAGCTCATCAAAAACAAACATTCCCAAGGCTAAGCTTTTAAAAGTAAGTCTGTAACAAAGGTGGTTTTTAAAACAAGATGTATAATCATCTGCCCCTTGGCCGTGAGACCTGATCTCAGGCTTGATTAGCTGTAACTCTACCTTCTTGTACCAGCAGCATGGGCCTACGAGTACCAGCAGCATGGGCCAGTGTCGTAGGCCTCTCGGACTGGGGAAGAACACCCCCAACTGCCCCAGAGTCAGGGGGCATGAATCGTGCAGGTGACAGCCTGCAGCTGGATCTGCCCCTCCCTCCCTCCAAGTGAGATAACATAGGTGCCTTCCCTCTGCCTCCCAGGTTTGTTGTGACCCTGAATGAGTTTGTCAGACCTGGAGGCCCCTCCACTCCTCAGGAGATAAATCCCAAAACGGGAGCAGGGCTGGTGTCCCTGTTTTATCAGCCCTCAGGTCCCCTCTGGGATAGGCAGGGACTGCGGGGCGGTGCCGTTGCGCAGGCTGGGTGCTTTTCGATTTGAGATGGGGTTCTGTTTTGGGTTCCTCACCCCGTATGGTATTGACAGCAGTGCTACAAACAAAGAACAAACCAGGCATTGTTGCCCTGGGGGTGAGCTCCCGGCACCACCAGGCACTTTGATCTGAGGCCAGTGTGTGCCTCGGGGGAGAGGGGCTGCCCCACCCTTCCCAAAACAGTATCAAAATGGCCCTCCTTTGGGGGGAATTTATTTTTATTCTGAGAGGTCAGAAACGCAGAGCATTAAGCTGATTTATCAGTGAAAACCAGAGCCAGTGAGGAAGCACCTCCCCTCGCAAGAGCCCAGCAAGAGCCCAGCAGAGCCGGGGGAGCTTGAGGGAGGGAGCGGCTGCAAGGCCCCTCCCCACCGTGATGTATGAAGTTGTGCAATGCTCAGCATAGTTGGAATTTTCTCTCGGATCCCTCCCGCTACAGCCAGCCTATAACCCTGAGCCAGAGGCCCGTCTCCTCCTTAACTGTTGCTCTGCCAGAGCCTGCACAGAAGCAGAGCAAGCCCATCTCTTAACGGCGGCCAGCCGTGCCTCCGCCCTTCGTGTCCATTACGGACTGAGCCCCGGGGATCTGAAGCACGGACTGTCCCCTTCGGGTCACCCCCCGGCCTGTCTGCCAGACTTCAGCACCCAAATCCATAGACTTGGCTACTTACAGGGACTTAACTTTCAATGTCAAAGGGACTATAACTAATTTGCAAAGTGCCTTTGGTCTCCAGATTCTGCATTTCTGCTGCAGAAGCCTCAGTTCACGCTTTGAGCGGGCCTGACAAACAAGTGACAGGTGTGACAACCATCACCAGAGAGGCAGCCACGTCCCTATACCTGCACAGGTGCCTGTGCCTGCCTCTGGGAAGCCACTGCGTCTTAAGCAAGAGAGGGCGCTAGAAGTGAGAGCTATTGGGGGCTGTTAAACTCGCCCCAAAGTAACACTTTCTGTCTTTACAATAGACCCCACCCCGCCAAGGACAGGTTTTTTTCCCCCTTTCTTCTTCTGCGTGGCTGGAGAGGTTAAAGAGTAGGCCTCTAGAGTTATGGGGTTTTTCTTCACTTACATCTTGTAACCCTAGAGATTCTCCTGCCTCCATCAAAGGAAATGTCTGTCATCTCTGCTTTTACTGTTGCTGTTAGATATTTCTTTCATCTTTGTAAGACAGGCTGCTGAGAAAGAAAAACCAAGGGCGTTGATTCCCTGTGCGGGAGGGGTGGGCGGGGTGGGCTCTTGGCGAACCAGAACCTGCCGTGCCTTCCCCGCCCAGATCTGCTCAGCCTGCCGGGTCCCTCCCGAGGGAAGAGGCCCCCAGCCAGGGAGGCTACGTGACGCCTAAAAGCCACGTCTGTTCACGCAGCGTGAAGAGTCAGAACTTTGGCTTCAGGTCTGGCTCTGAGGATTTTCAGTCAAATCCTTGTCTTTCCTGCTTTCCTAGATCTCCGTTTCTTCTCCCCTTTTTCTACGAAACAGTAGTCCTCTTCCTCTCGAGTAGAACATCGTACGGAGCCAGGAGAAAGCATGTCCTGGGAGAGAGCCATGAGCCCCATCCAGGTGGTTGTGTGTAAATTAGGACAGATCGTCTCTCATTCCTGGTGTCCCATGGGGAACGGCACCCCGCCTTCATAGGAGAGCTCCGTTCGGAACTTCTTCCCTGGAAGTAGGCTCTTGTGTCCAGCTCTGACCCTTTACGTCTGTCGCCCAGCTATGCCAACTCAGCTGCACTCATTTTCCTTACTGTTCTGATGCTTTTTTTGGCAAAGTAGCTCCGGCTCACACCTCATTTTCGTCCCGTCATTGAGAGACGTGCACCACGAGCCCGTGTACCCACAGCCGCCCTTCAGCTGCTCCGACCTGCCTCGGGAGGACAAAAAGGTACCAGCGTCCCGTCCTTGACCAGGCAGCCAGAGTCCAACGTGCCGAAGGCGACCCAACTCGTCCCAGAAGCAGAGGGCGGGGGCGCCTTTGAGGCACACGTGGTACCTGCGTCTTAAGCTTCTCTTTGTAACAGGCAGACGTGTGATTTACTGTCCGTTGGGTTGGTCCCCCTTTCACTGGTCCCCCCAGCCCTTGCAGACCCCCCATTTTCATGGGGAAGAAGTTTCTAGCTTTGGTGTGCAAACGTCTGTCCCACCCTTCTCATTTTAGCGAGTGCAGTTTGTGTCCGAGCCCTGCACGCTCTCCATAAATGGAATGATCTTTGGCTTGACATCCACCGATCTGCTGCTCCACATGGGGGCTGAGGAGATCAGTAGGTGAGAAGGGTTTTTCGGTCCCACAGGCAGTTCCTCTGGATCCTGGTCCTGTCCTTGGCCAAGGGCTTGCTTGGCAGGGTTGAGAGGGCAGCCCCTAGAGCAGCACTTTCTGCCAAAGCCTTTGGCCACTGAGTTTCTCTGCACCCAAGGGGAGCGGTGGGATGCATGTGTTTCTGTTATCACTTGTTTCTGTGGTGTTTGAGACCCTGAAGGACCACATCCATTCTGTCTTTGCACTTAATTTCTAGTCATAGAAGTTCATCTGCTTTTCTTTGTTTGCCACATTTGTGACCTAAACAAGATGTCCCTGCTTGTAGAGGGTGACTGTGAATTCACCCCGCAGGGTGTTCCCCCTTCCAGAGCAGTGTGTAGCGCTGCACAGGATCAGACACAGCCAGACGTGTGGAGCCAAGGCTCAGCAGTCCACTTCCCGCATCGCCGTGATGGGAAGGAGTGTGGAGCAGTTTGCGTCCTAGGCGAGAATGAGTGTGTGTCTGTTGGCTCCGGTCGGAGGAGCAAGGGTCACCCCGGCTCCAGCTGGCCTCGCGCCGGGACAGACTCCACGTTCTCTGGCACGATGCGGAGCTGGTGATAGCCTGCCTGGGCCCTGATCGCAAGGGGTTCCTGCTCTTTCCCTCCTCAACCCCGTGTCCTGCTCAACAGACCGAGCATTTGCGGGCAGGTCTTTAAACTTCCCCAGAGGCACCTTCTTGTCACACGCCTTGGCCGCATCGCTTCTCTCTAGTTTAATAAATCCTCCCCGAGGAGAAACAGGCACTGATAAACAAGGTTCCACTTTCCGTTTCTTGCTTTTCTTCCTCTCCTAGTTCTTCCGGAACCTCAGACAGGTTCAGCCGAATACTCAAGCACATCCTGACGCAGCGGAGGTGAGCCTGCCCGACGGAGCAGCTGACCGTGAAGGGAGTGCTTAGGGGTCAGGGAGCTCTGACAGATTTGACCTCGAGACCTTTCCCAGGCCACTACCAGGGAACTCCACCCTGGGATGACAGGCCTACGTCCTGTCCCCTAAACACAGAGGAAAGGGAGAGACGGTCTGTGGAACCGTGGAAACCAGTGACATAGAGGAAATCCATCTGGGGAGGGGGGTCCCTGAATCAGCTGCCGCTGACTGTCTCTCTCTGTCTCTGCAGCTACTACCCGCTCTACCCTCCCCAGGAGGACATGGCCATTGACTATGAGAATTTCTATGCCTATGCACAGCTGCCCGTCACCCCCGATGTCTTCATAGCCCCTTCAGAGCTGAGATACTTTGTGAAGGTAGGTTTGAACTCCACCATTTCCCAGAAACGCCAGAACCAGTCTCAGAAAACAAATGTTAGTAAAACGCGTAAGTGAGCAGCGCCCCCTCGCTGCCCTCCCCGCCCCAGGGCACGGTACTCAGTCAGCCCAGCCTGGGGGCGCCGGAGGCAGGTAGGAAGACCCTCAAACCATGGTTCGCACCTGAGGCCACCTCAGGTGCCCTGGGCTTGCCTGCCCCCTCCTGAATTCTGAGATGACCTCCAAGCAGCTGTCAGTCATTCTCATCTCTGCCGCCTGAGGCCCTGCCCGGGGATCGGGTCCCTCACAGGGAATCCACCTGATCAAGCCCCTCTTGCCAAACCAGAGCCAGTTCAACCTCGAGAGGTAAACTTTTTTCATGTCGGGAAACAAATAGATCAAGTTTGTCTCCAAGTTTGGGAGCTGATTGTCACCCTGCCGAGTCATCTTCTTTATTTTGTTTCAGAGACTCAAAAGGTTCTGAGTTTTCTAATAATAAATTAACATATTTTACTTAAGATGCGTTTTGTTGGCCTGCATTTCCATTTTATAAAGTCCTCTTTAGGGTCTAATCGTTAGATGAGTCCAGCTTTTTCACATCAGTCCCGATGATTTTGGCCTTTCCAAACCCACAGTCTTTCTTTCCTTCCCCCAGGACATCCTTGGCTGCGTCTGTGTGAATCCTGGGCGCCTCACCAAAGGGCAGGTGGGGGGCACCTTCGGCCGACTCTACCTTAGGAGGCGGGCCGCGGGCGCCGAGGGCAGGCGGAGCCCATGTACTGCTGCCCAGGTGGTCAGGATCTGAGTCTCGGTCCTCTGTCATCCCCCCGTCGCGCGGGCCTCCCAGACACTGAGAGCCCGGGAGTAGACCTCTGCCAAGATCCCACCCGTGGAAGGAGAGGGGGCAGCCAGCTGGGGAGGACAGGGCTGCGGGCAGGGGGCCCAGCGGGAAGACCTTGGGCAGCTGGATCCCTACTCCACGTCGAGCTTCTCTGGAGGAAAGCTGTTTCTTCGTGGACACTAGGAGCCCAGCGAGAACTGGCCGTGGACGCGGTACGCTCAGGAAGGTCAAGGCTTTGCGATTTCCTACTGAGTCAGACATAGAAACAACTTTTGGAGATATGAAAGTAAATTCTGTGACTTCTGAGTTTAATCTTTTTTCCGCTCCGTCTTTTTCCTGGTAGTGAACAAAGAATGTTGCCCTCCTGGAGCTCTGTGCAGCGTCTGTCACACTGGGTTCCGCCCAGCCCCAGCCCCAGCCCCGATCCTCCTAAAGCTGCTCCCAAGGCCCCCGCAGCCTCTGTGCTGAGGAGGCGCTGGGCTCGGGCCATGGAGCGAGCAGCTGGCTGCGGGCCGGTCCCGCCCAGCATGGTCCTCGCCGGCCTGCTGTGGTCCCAGCCTGACCCCTCCATCGGGAGGGGCGGCCTCCCAGAGCTGCGCCAGAGCTGGATTCCCCGGCGCTGGCTCAGCCGAGTCACCAGCAGCCTGGGGCTCACCTCTATCCCAGAACACTTGGAAGGCCAGGCCTTCCAGGGTCCCCAACACGTCCCCACACCTGTGTGTCCTGGCATCTGGGGAGAGGATGTCGCTGGCTAAACGTGGAGCGGGTTTCTGCCCTAAGCTGGCGGCCGTCCTGCCTCACGCGCCGAAGCTAAGGCTGGAAACCCGCAGCTGTCAGGCCGAGGGAGCAGCCCGTGCCGATGCCTTGAGTCAGATAAATAGTTAACCCAATAGTGTGCAACCTTTGCCTTCCTCCTCTGATGGTGAAGTGGAATCAACAACAGATCGGACCAGGCTTGGGTAAAACTGGTCTCCCTCTGAAAACAAGCAGTTGCTGCTTTGTTTCATTCGTTTTATAAGTGCCTCCTCTGAAGGCAGGAACTGGAGACAAGCCCCAGCTTGGGGAGCTGATTTTCCCTCCTCCCCAGGATCCCCCACACGGGAAGCATCCAGCCACGGTCAAAGGGCCACTGTGACTTAGCAGCCTCAGGGTGGAGCCCGGGCCCCTCTTCCACAACCTGATAGAGTTGCCGCAGTTCGAGAATGTCATTTATATTTCTATCAAGCCACATATCAGCTAAAACCCCACCCCTCCCCGCCTTGGAAAACCCTTGCCGGGGGAGATTACGAGCCTTTGGCCACAATAGGCAAGGCTCCGGCCCTTACCGTTTGAGCCCATGCGTGGCTCCTTGGGTGTCACGGCTCAGGCAATTCTTATGTTGCCGCTGAAGCAGCCTTGTGGGGAATGGTAATGTCCTGGTGCCCATTTGTCACGGACGATCCAGAGACCCCAGTGGGGTGGGCGGTTTACAGAGGGGAGAAAAGACCTGTATCCTGGTGGGAGGGAGGCGTGTGCCGGGCAGGCAGGCGGTGGCGTGCAGCTTCCTGGGAAAGAAAGCTGGTGCTCCGCGTGAATGGGAGCAAGAGCCCATTGCCTGGATACAAGTCGTGTGACTGTTGGCAGTGCTCTGGGAGGACCTGAGCAGGCATTTAAAACAAACAAAAAAAGCAGGATGAGAACCCCAGATTGCAGACAGGTCTGGCGACCCGTGCCCCTCTGACGCCAGATGCTTCCCTTTTGCTCTTGGCGGGAAGTCGGTGCCCAGCGACTACCGGCTGACTGCTCCTCGGCCCCTCTTCACCTGGGTCACCAGTTTCCTGAAGCCTCGTCCCACTTGCTTGTGGGGGGATCTCTTCCCCCCTCCCCTCACTGGGGCTCAGGATTCTGAAATAAGGCTGTGGGAGGGGGCACTGGTGACGGGGGTGGATGAAGTGGAGGAACCTGGCTGGTCCTGGACTCCTGGGACCCACCTGCTTCAGAATCCCCTTTGGTGGCATCTTCCCTCGTCCTGGTCATGCCCTGGGCCTTCAAGACACAAGCCCAAGGATGAAGCAGATGGTTCCGAAGAAGCAAAGTCCTGCGCTCTGACCACGTTTCCCTCCCAGGCCTCGATGCCCCAGCCCTGCCCAGCCCTGGCCTCGGTGTTTCCTTTCCCTTCACTCAGGGTCACCTAGCCCGACTCAGCCAGCCTTGCGGCTTCCCCTAGTGCTGGAAGTAGCCATTTGGGCTGATTTTTCACTTCTCTGTTTGATACACGCTTCCTTTCCCCCGACCCTGGGGCTCCAGGCTGAACCACCTGAGAGCCAGTTCTGGTTGGACACACGTGACCTCTCCCTCCAGACGGCCCTCTAAGTAGATGTGAAAGGTCTTGACTGGGGTGGGGTGAGGTAGGTTTTTTTTTTTTTACATTAAAAAGAAAATGTTACTGAGATATAATAATAACACGAATTTCACTTTTTTTTCTTTTCTTTCTTTTTTTTTTTTTTTTTTTTTTTTGCCAGCGAGGTCTGTGGGATCTTAGTTCCCAGACCAGGGATTGAACCCGGGACCCCAGCAATGGAAGCGCGGAGTCCTAAACACTGGACCGCCAGGGAATTCCCGAATTTCACCATTTTAATGTGTATAGATAGTTCAGTGGCTAACATTCACAATGTTATGCAAACATCATCACTATTTCTAGAATATTTTCATCACCCCAGAAAGAAGCCCCATACCCACTAGCACTCACTCACCATCTCCATCCCACTCCCATCCCCTGGCAAACGCTAAACTACTTCCTGGCTCTATAGATTTACCTATTCTGGGCATATCGTATAAATGGAATCATCCAGTATGTGCTCTTTTGTGTCTGGCTGCTTTCACTTAGCATAATGTTTTCAGGGTTCACCCATGTTGTAGCATTATCAGCGCTTCGCTCCTTTTTATGACTGAATACTATTCCACTGTACAGATAGACCATGTTTGGTTTCTCCATTCATCAGTTGATGGACATTACTGTTGCTTCCACTTTGGGGGCTATTGTGAGTAGTGCTGCTGTAAACACTCTGTACAAGTTTTTGTGTGAACATGTTCTCAATGCTCTTGGGTATATTATATACCCAGGTATGGTAGGGGGAGGGGCTTTAGATTTATGGAAGAAGGGAATGCAAGGGAAGGGAGGGAGAAGAGAAGAAGGAAAGAAAGAAGTGATGGGCCTGGAACTGTGCTTGTTTAGGAGCCAGATGACTCGAGGAGGCTAGACTGCCTTGCTAAGAAGTTTGGATCGATTCTTGTGCCTTGGGGAATCTTTGAAGGCTTCTGAGTAGTGGAAGGACAACATCCAGTCTGTGTCTTAGGAAAGGGCTGGCAGTGCCGCAAAGGGCGAAGTGAAGCTGGGAGAGGCGGGAGACGGGAGACATTTTCAGAGCCATCAGAGGACAGAGCCCCCCCAGCAGTCTCTCTCTGTTCCTATGGAAACAGTACCCCAGTTCCCCTGTGGAGGAACTGCCTGTCCTCCCCCCACCTCCCTTGCCTAAACCAAACCGCACGTTGCATTTCTCTGGCCTCAGTGATTGGCCAGGGATAGGCACAACCTAAGACATGCCAAACACAATGACTCTAAGGCTTCTGCTGGAGGTGGGAGAAAAGACACACCATAAGGGTGGAGCTGCTGCAGCCATCTTGCCACCATGAGGGGAGACGCCTCCTGAATATGGATCAAACCAGAGGACAGAGAGCCAGAAGCTGGGGAGAGAGGTCAGCACCAGGCTACAATGTCCGAGCTCTGGTGAAGTGAGCCTCCTGCCCCCAAACCTAAAGCACAAATACCAACCCCCCTTTGCAACAATGTGTGTGAACCTAGAGAATTATTATGCTCAGTGAAATAAGTCAGAGAAAGACAAATACTCTATGTTAGCACCTATATGTGGAATCTAAACAATAAAACAAGTGAATATAACAAAACAGACTCAGATACTGAGAACAAAGTAGTACTTACCAGTGGGAGGAGGAGGGAGGAGAAGCAAGATAGGGGTATGGGATTAAGAGATAAAAACTACTACATATAAAATGGGTAAGCAACAAGGATATAGTGTACAGCAAAGGGAAATATAGCCATTGTTTTGTAATAACTTTAAATGGAGTATAATCTATAAAAGTACTGAATGACTATGTTGTACACTTGAAATTAATATTGTACATCAACTATACTTCAATTTAGAAAATAAAATAAAAAGAGAAATGTTTGGGGTTTTTGTTTGTTTGTTTGTTTTGGCCATGCTGCGCGGCTTTCGGGATCTTAGTTCCCTGACCAGGGATTTAACCTGGGCCGCAGCGGTGAAAGCGCCAAGTCCTAAGCCCTAACCACTGGACCACCAGGGAATTCCCCCCCACACCCCTTTTTTTTTCTTAAGTTTAAGCTGAGGAGAAAACACAGCTTGGGTAGGAAGGAAAGGGAATTACCATTTCTGAGGACCAACTGTGTGTACTTTGACACAGAGATCACATCTAACCCTCTGGCAGCCTCCAAGAGGTTCAAGATCACTGGCCGAAGTAAGCAATGGGGCTGGGATTTGAACTCCAATCCCTTGTCTCTCCTCTGTGCCATACTGACCAACTTGGCCACCCAGCAAGGACAGACTTCAGAGGAGTCCCAGGGAGCAACCCAGGTGCCTGGGAGCATGTGGGAGGAGGGGATGCCTGGGTCTGTTGGGGCAGGTCGGGATGAAGAGGGCACCCAGATGGGCCCAGCCTCCCAGGACATCAGGGATGACAGATCCAGGGCTCTGGTGAGGCGTGAGGATTGGAGGTGTTGATCCAGGGGTCGCCTGCATAGAACTCATTATGCTCAAGAGAACCCAGAGCACTGGGAGTCTGGCCGAGGAGAGGGGAGACCAGAGGGGGAGCTTACGTGCCTGGCCTCAGAGTCCGGAGGTCGCTGGGGTGGGACTTAATCACCCACGCTCAGGCATTTGGGCCCCTCTGTCACCCTGGCCTCATCATTCTAGATCTTCTTTCCCTGAGCGGCCAGGCCTATCTATGTCTGCTCCCTCTGGGTCTGCCCTGGAAATGCCAGGGCCCCATGGGCCTCAGGGCTGGTCTGCTCTGGGACCCACTGGGCCCACGGCCAGCTCTGGACTCCCCACCCAGACCCACCCTCCTTCTCCTGTCAGCCGGGAGCCCGCCTAACAAACAGCTGAGAGCCATGCAGCTGCCGGGCCCCAGGGCCCCTCAGGGGTCTTGGGGACAGCTGCTGGTCCATGACCCCGCTGACCCCTGTCCCCGTGCACTGCTCCCTGAGAGCCTGGGCATCTGCCCCGAGCCTGGCGGGGCCCCGCAGAGCCCAATCTCTCCTGCTGGCTCCCGTGGCTCCCAGATCCTCCCAGGGTCTGAGCATTTCTCACTGAGAGAGAGAACTGAAGGCCTGCAGGGCTGAGTCAGCAGGCCCTACCCCCAGGAAAGAGGGAGAGCAGGGCGGGCAGAGGCAGTCCCGTAGCAGCCCCTCTCTGCTCCGGGAGCTAGAGGAGCCCTGGGCCAGTGTCTGGAAGGCTCAGCCATGCCTGAGTCCTGGGGGGCTGCTCCCGGGGCCCACTTTCCCGTGAGATCTGGAGTCCTCTTCAAATGTTCTTCTTCTTAGCCTAACTTCCAAAATATACAAATAGCTCAAACAACTCAATAACAAAGAAACAAACAACCCAATCAAGAAAGGGGCAGAAGACCTAAATAGACATTTCTCCAAAGAAGACATACAGGTGGCCAACAGGCGCATGAAAAGATGCTCCACATCGCTAATTATTAGAGAAATGCAAATCAAAACTACAATAAGGTATCACCTCACACCGGTCAGAATGGCCATCATTAAAAAGTCTACAAATAACAAATGCTGGAGAGGGTGTGAAAAAAAGGAAACCCTCGTACACTGTTGGTGGGAATGTAAGTTGGTGCAGCCACTATGGAGAACAGTACGGAGGTTACTAAAAATAGAACTACCATGTGACCCAGCAATCCCACTCCCGGGCATATATCTGCACAAACCTATAATTCAAAAAGATACATGCACCCCTATGCTCATAGCGGCACTATTTACAATAGCCAAGATATGGAAACAACCTAAATGTCCATGGACAGATAATGCCATTTGCAGTAACATGGATGGACCTAGAGATTATCACAGTAAGTGAAGTAAGTCAGACAGAGAAAGACAAATACCACACGATATCACTTATATGTGGAATCTAAAACATGATGCAAATGAACTTATCTACGAAACAGAAACAGACTCACAGACATAGAGAATAGACTTGTGGTTGCCAAGGGGAAGGGGAGAGGGGGAGGGATGGATTGGGAGTTTGGGACTAGCAGATGCAAACCATTATATATATGTGTGTATAACTGAATTACTTTGCTGTACAGCAGAAACTAACACAACATTGTAAATTAACTATACTTCAGTAAAATAAATTAAAAACAAAATAAATGAACAAAGAAACCCCAAATGTTCTGACCTTAGATTATTTCCAATCACAGTGGTTTACCTCTGGGGATGGGTGTTGGAGAACCAGGGGTCAGGGCTCGGAGGATTATTTGTCGTGTCCATTCTCACATCCTGCTTGACATCTTTTGCCATGTGCATGGATTATTTTAAAAGAAAGAAAAAAATATGTGTGTGTGTGTATACACACAACTCTCTTGCCCTTCTGCTCCACGATGCCTGCTCCCTGAGGGCAGGGACCCTGTCCCGTCCCTGTAGAGTGCCTGGCGCACAGTAGGCCCACAAGAGATACCTGCCGAAGGGATGCCTTGTCATGAAACATCCACCTGGGCCCCAGCGCATCAGTTCCCACGCCTGTTCTCACGCCTGCTCCTGTTCGCAGACACTTGCAGGGGTGCCGGCTCTGTGTGGGGATCTCTTCTCAGCATCGGGATGCAGACATGTACCACCAAATGGACAGAATTCCTGCTCCACCTAGAGGGGGCGCCAGGGAAGCACCGAGAGTCCCTGTGCCTCAAACAGAGGTAGCCCACTCCAGGGTCTTTTTTTTTTTTTTGGCTGCATTGGGTCTTTGTTGCTGCGTGCGGGCTTTCTCTAGTTGCGGCAAGCGGGGATTTCTCTTGTTGCGGAGCACGGGCTCTACGCGCATGGGCTTCAGTAGTTGTGGCACGTGGGCTCAGTAGTTGTGGCTCTCGCTCTCTAGAGCGCAGGCTCAGTAGTTGTGGCGCCCAGGCTTAGTTGCTCCACGGCACGTGGGATCCTCCCAGACCAGGGCTGGAACCCTTGTCTCCTGCACTGGCAGGCAGATTCTTAATCACTGCACCACCAGGGGAGTCTAAACTGCAGGCTCTTTTACTTCCTAAACCCTCGTCTCGTATTTGCCCCCTGTTTGCTACCCACGGTACCCTGCCCTTCATTCATTCATCTGTTCATTCATTCACATTCATTGGCATCCACTCTGGGGAGGCAACAGTTGTTACAGCCCAGTGGGGGATGGACATGAATCAGATGACGATGGCTCAGAGAGGACCGTGGTCCGGAGTTTCTCCGAGGGAACTCGACATCGACTGGGGTCCGGAATGGTTCCCCGAGGGGAGATACCATGGCTGAGACCTGCAGGAATCGCAGGAGGCAGCCGGTGAAGGAAAGAGCCGTGTAAGGAGCCCGTCCTGGAGGCTGGGTGTGCTCAAGGCTGGAGAAGAGGGAGCCGAGAGGTGGCTTGAGGCTGGAGGCCAGCAGGGTCCCTGACCAGGGTTTGTGGCCACTGAAGCATGTGAGCAGGGGCGTGTGGCCGTCAGGTTGGTGTTTTGCATCAGTCACGATGTGGGGTGGAGAGTGGGCAGGGCCCCTGCTGGGATCCTCCATCTCCCTTGGTGGCCCCACTGTTCTCCCTTCCCTCCCTGCCCCCTCTCAACACCCAAGTCACCACGCTGGACCGGCCTGAGCCCGGTCCTTCCTCCCTGGCCCCTGTGACCCATCTGTCACCAAATTCCAATCTTTCGACCTCATCACCTCCAGCGCCGTCTTTCCCACCACAGCTCAGAGCCAAGTTCCGTCTCTCTCTTGATCCATCCCCCCCCAAAGTGGCACCTGCGTCCAATCAGGCCTCCCTCCACGTCCCCTTCTCTGAATCGATCCTCTTAAGCATAATTCTCTATTTCCTTTTCCAGTTCATGGAAAAGGAAATAGAAATGGCCCTGAAACCTATGAAAAACGGCCAAACTCACTTATAAGAGAAACACAGATTAAAACCACACTGAGGCTCCTTTGTCTTTAGTTAGTGTTTACCTACCAGAGTGACACAAATCAAAAAGGCTGAGAACCAGTTGCCAGTGAGGCTGAGGAGAAATGGGCCCTGTGGTCCCTATGGGGGCCTGGACCTGGCACATCACCTGAGAAAGACAAGTGGACAGAGCTGACCAAATGACAACAGAGAGTGTCCTGTGACCCCCAAGTCCCTATGAACTTATTCTTCAGCTGTGCTCACACGAGTGTGTAACAGCATCTGTGCAAGATGGCAGCACTGCTTGTCACAGGAAAGGGCTGGGGACAACCTAAACGTCCGTCACCTGAGGCCACGGGGGTGGCTGATGGGCTGAAAGGCCCTTGTCCAGAACAGAGGGAGTGGAGAGGGGGCTTGAGGCTGGAGAGGCCATAATTTGCATAAATTATGGTACACCCCATGTGAAATACTATGCAGCTGTGAGAAAATGAAACTGACGATATACTCTATGAACTGACATGAAGTGGTCATAGATATAATGTCAACTGAAGAAAGGAAGGTGCCGGACAATGTGAATAACAGAGGCTCAATAAATTGTGGCTTCCCGTGGCTCCTGCAGAATCACCCCCATCGCCCCCGGCAGTGGGGCCTGTCCTCCCCCTGCTCCCACCAAGGTCTGCTGTACTTTGGGGCTCTACTTGTCTAAATATTGCCATTTGTGTAAAAAAAAAATGGACGGGGCTTTGCTTGCGTGTGCAAAGAGTATCTCTAGAAGTGTTTACAAGAAACTGATAACGCTGGTTGTTTGTGGAGAGGAGAACTGGTGCCTGGGGAACAGGGGTAAGAGGGAGACGTTTTGCCTCTTGTGATTTCTTCTTTTATATTTTTATTTATTTATTTATTTGGCAGCTTCGGGTCTTTAGTTGCAGCACACGGGATCTTCGTCACGACATGCGGGATCTTTCGATGTGGCGCGTGGGCTCTTCAGCCTGCTGTGATTTCTAAATTGTGAACCACACGAAAGCATTACCGTGTCAAAAAGATAGTTTAAATTTAAAAAATGCAATTCTGGTCATGTCGCACTTCTGCACAGATCCTTGATTCCCTCCCACAGCATTCGGCAGCTATCGTGAGCTATTGTCTGCTTTTAATTATTTTTTAATGGGCAAGTGACAGAAACCCAATTCCAACAGGACTAAACAAAAACTGTAAGTTGTTGGTTCATATAATGGATGTCTGATTCAGGCATGGCTGGATCCAGAAGCATGAACAATGTTATTGAGAGTCATTCTCTTGGCTCAGCTTTCCTCTGTGCTGGCTTTATTCTTGGACAAGCTCTTCCGTGAGTTGACAGCCCTGAGTTGACATCTTGGCATCTGTCACCCTAATAGTCACCACAAGTTCCCAGGCTGAAGCCCACTGCTGACATGCCCATCCCTAAACCATCCCTATGACTCAGATTGGATAGGCTGGGGCCTCAGACCCACTTTTAGAGCTTGGAGGCAAGGTCAATCATACTGGAGACTCTGGAAAATTGAGGGGTGGTCAGCAGAATAAGAGGAATGGGAGCTGGGCAAGGATAATGGTGCTCGCCAGCTACCCTCCTGGTCTTTCCCCCTCTCCTATGCCATGGTCTGCTGGACACATCTATCTTGTTTCCCGCTCACACCATGCATCTACTTGCACTCCTTCTGGCCTTTGCCTTTGCCTCTCCCTGCTCCCCCTGAAATATCCTTTCCTTTCTCTGCCTGGCAAATTCCCACTCATCCATTAATACCCTGCTCAAATATCATCTCCTCTTGAAGCCTTCCTAACTCTTCCATCTGTTTCCCCACCTCTAGCAGAACAAATCCTTCTTACCGCTGTTCTTTTTGGTTCTTCACTCAATCCATAGTCGCTCACTGAGCCTTGTCTATGCTGCCTGGGATAGAAAGAGGTAAATCAGAACTGGCCTCTGCTTTCAAGGACCTCCATTATGGCACAGGATGTGCTGTTTTAGAATTGGTTATTTGTTTTACTCAGGGTATGTGTTCTCTGAGGGCTGGGCCCAGCCTTGACCCTCTGTGTCTTCTCCAGTTAGCACAGCTCTAGGCACAAGGTAGATGCAAATGAGTTTTCAAAATGAATAATGACAAGGTGCCTTGAAGGGGTGGGAAGTGTTGAAAACAATGCCTGCTAACTCTGTGTTCCCCAGGCCAAAAGACAGCCATGTGGCTTGGATGTTCCCAGAGGCCTCTGGGAGGAAGTGCCTCAGTCCCTGCTGGGACAGGGCTGTCACCACTCCGGAAACCCCCATGGCCCTGGGCCTGGGGCCAAAAATCCAGACCCAAAGGAAAGTCCCCCAGTAAGGCCCTGCCACCCAACTCCCAAGGAGGGGTCCAAGGCAGAGGCAGAAGCTGGCGGTAGCTTCGAAGGGACTCTCATCTCGAATCCCAGCCTCTGCCAGGTCAGAGTTCTATGAAGGCAAGTGAAAAGCGAGGAGGGCAGGGCTGGAGTTGGCAGGAGCCCAGGGGAGGAAGGAAACAAGAAACAATCAAGGAAAAATCCAAACCAGGCCTGGGGTTGGCTCAGGCCACGGAGCCCTGCAGGCTGAGCTCAGGCTGTGTGGAGGAGGCTTCCTAGGGGTGGACGGAGCTCCTGCCCTGCTCCCTGTCTCCCTGTGGCAGGGGATCAGGGTGGCAGGGGCTGAGGCCCTTCCAGAGACCTTGTCTCCTCGCACTGCCCCCTAGACGCCCCCAAGAGTATCACCACCCTTCCCTTTTGACTCCCTGCTCTTAGACCTGTCCCCAGACTCCTGGTCCCCTCAACCCACCTGCCTCCCTAGGTCCCCGGGTGGGCGGGGCCGAGGAGAGCTGGCTCCGGCCTGGGAGTCCTACCCCTCTGGCTCAGTTCCTCCGTTCTTCCAGGCTAACCTCGGAAAAGGGGGCCTCGGACTCTATCCCCCAGGGCCTTTGGGGGCTGGAGCTGCTGACGTGGGTGATTTTCAGGAAGAAGAGGCTGGGCGGGGAAGGAAGGGCTGAGTCAGTCCCTGTGTGGTGATTACAGGCCCTGCGGGTGCTGGGAGTTGCTGTGGGACTGGGGGGCAGAGGGGTGGGGACTGGGCTTATCTCAGGATCAAGGCGAGGCTCCAGGCTGAGAAGAAGGAATTTGAATACCACATTTTTTTTTTTGGATTTTTTGGCCGTGCCGCACAGCATGTGGGATCTTAGTTCCCTGACCAGGGATCGAACCCATGCTCCCTGCATTGCAGGCACAGAGTCTTAACCACTGGACCTCCAGGGAAGCCCCTTGGGGCATTGCTCCACCCAGGCTTCCTTGCCTCTAACCTGTCCTGAATGTCCCTCAGGGTCCTACCCCCTCAGACACCGGGGTGTCCAGGAGTCCTTCCAGCAAGAATAGTTGAGGCCCTGGCTGAGGCAGCAGACCCTCAGTCAGGCTGGGCAGGGGGCACTTGGCCTGAGTGTCCACGGGGTCAGAAATGCAGGACACCCTGGCCCTCCCATGGCTCAGGATCCCGGCCTCACCACCCATACTTGGGCCTTTACACACTGCCTGAGAAGTTGCATAAAAAAGCCAGTTTTAGTCAATGAAATCCTGTTTTATAAATGCTCATTAATTGCATGGCAACACTGGGAGTATCTGCAAAGATCTCGTCCATTCAGCAGAGCTGAGAGCTGCCAGCAGTCCCATCCCCAGGGATTCCTCGGGCCCCAGCCAAGTGACGTGACCGCATCTGTGAATGGGGAGAATGAACCACCTACCTGAGTGCTTGCAAAGCACAGAACCCAGTGCCCGGCACAAAGCGGGCCTTGGATGTGGGCTTTGTGGGGGCCGTATCTCTGGCTGATGGCAGGAGAGCAGCACAGGGAGCCGGCACTGGGCGGAGCCACGTCACAGCCAGGTGGGATTAAAACAGTCCCCAGAGCGCAGTTCCTGTGGCTTTGGGTCCTGGTTGGGAGGATGGCTAGTCGCTGAGGGAGGGGTCCGGGGGTTGGGTCAGGCTCGGGGGCCAAATCTGCTGCTCTCTATCCATCCCCCAAGGCTCCCCAACTGCACAAACACACACACACACACACACACACACACACACACACACACATATCCCAGAACCTCTCCAAAGGGCTCTGGAGTTCGTTCCTGGCTTTGAGTGACCTTGGATGAGGGTCTCTGCCTCTGCAAGCTTTCATCTCTGGAACTTTGTTTTGCCACCAGCCCTGAATGGAGCTCCTGACCTTCCCCGAGCCCCTTCCTCCAATGGAGGACGCTCAGCTGATGGGCGGGGCTGCGTCTCAGCCTCACTCTTGCTGGCTCCGGGGGGGGGGGGGGGGGGGGGGGGGGGGGGGAGGGGGGGGGTCATTATTAGAGTCATCTATGCATCATTACTCATTCCAGGTCAGGTGACAAGGCCAGTCACCACCCCCCAAAGCTCCTGTTATAATGTTTCCATGAAACTCCTGCCTGCGGGGACTGTGTGGTCCCATCAACAATACACTCGCAAGTCCCTTCTCTTGCTTGGGACTCATGTAACTCCCGTTTTACAGGCAAGAAGGCTCAGAAAGGGACTGTCCTTTCTTCGTCTGTGGCCACAGAGCAAGTCAGCAGCACAGCGAGCTCAGAACCTGGGTCTGTGGCTCAGAAGCAGTGCTCAGGGCCTGGCACCTAGCTGTCACCCTACCTGGCTGTGTGTGGGAAGGAAGGCAGGGTGGGGGGTGACAATGGCTGGGTGAGAAGACTGAGTGGGGATGAGGGCCCAGAGCCAGCATGTCTTGCCACTTGCAGTCTAAGTAGATCACTGTCAGGGCCCGAGCTTCGGTTTCCATTTCTGTAAAGGGGGATAGTGATGCTGGCTCTGCCCACCTTGCTGGGCTCTCAGAGGATTTGAGGAGCTCAGGGGCAAGAGGCACTTGGTAAGGGGCACAGGCAAGCCTGGGTGGGTGGATTCTTGGCAGAACCTGGGTGGCAGGAAGGGAGAGAGGTACAATACTTACCCACACACACGACAATTTGGCGCAGGGCCCCATTCCTCCACTGTCCAGGCCTCAGTTTTCCTCTGAGCCACCAGGCCAGTCCTGGCAGAATCCACCTGACTGATGCTCCCTGGGGAGTTAAAGGAGGGGCCCGGAAGGCTCAAGCTTAAAACCTGAAACTTCCCTGTATTCGTTTTCTATTGCTGCTGTAACAAACCACCACAAACTTGGGGGCTTAAAACAACACAAATTTATTAACTTACGGTTCTGTTGGTTTGAAGTCCAACATGGGTCTAAAATCAAGCGGTCAGCTGGGCCGTGTTCCTTCTGGAGGTTCTGGGGGAGAATCTGTTTCCTTGACTTTTCCAGCTTCTAGAGGCCACCCACATGCCTTTGTCTGTGGCCCCTTCCTCCATCTTCCAAAGCAGCAACACAGCATTTCTGTGTCATCACATCTCTTTCTCTGACTCTCCTGTCTCCCTCTTCCACTTTTAAGGCCCGTCATGATTACATTGGGCCCACCCAGATAATTCAGGATAATCTCTCTATTTTAAAGTCAGTTGAGTAGTAACTGTAATTCCATTGGCAACCTTAATTATTCTTTGCTGTGTAACGAAATATATTCACAGGTTCCAGAGACTAGGACATGGACATCTTTAGGGAGGGGCCATTTGCCTACTCCACTCCCCTTCTCCCCATCCTTCCCTCCCTCAGGATGCCTTCCTGATCCCCTCTCCCTAAGAGTCCCTCCCACATTTACAGTATGGAAGCTTTCATCATCCTGGTCACATTGTACGGTCACAGCTGTCACCCTCCAGAAAGCAAGGTCCCCTCACCTCATTACCATCCACCCTTCCTTTGCCCCACTCTTCCTAGCACTTGCTCCCTCAGACGGGTATCACAGTCTACTTGGGGACTTGGGTTTCCTCCATTTCCCTTCATTGGACAGTAGGTCCCAGTCCGGAGGGGGCTGCATCCCCAGCGACAAGAACAGCGCCTGGCACCTATAGATGCAAAATTATCTGCTGAATCACTGAAAGGAGCAAGGGCAGAGTTCCCTTTAGTCTATCTCCAGCTCCTGTGTAGGGCCTGCCCTTCAGTAAATGTTGCTCGTACTGAATGAATGAAAGAATGAATGAACCAACCAACCAGCCAATCAACTAATGTTGGAATGAGTCTAAGTACGGGTCCCACCCCAGCCCCGGAAGCCACTTAGCCTGACAGCAAATACGGGCATGGCCCGGCCACTCCGCCCGCACACACCCTCGATGCCCTCTACTCTAAGGGGCGGCAAACTCCTGACAGCTCTCGGAAGTCTGTAATATTTTAACATAGACGCCTCTAAGGCCTCATTCATTTCCTTAGTAGTCACTGAATACACTTGTGCGGGCGCCTCCCCGGACCCGGCCCTCCTAGAACCGAGAGTTTTGGTTCCGACGGGCACAGCCGGAGTATGCGGATTCCAGCCCGGGCACCCGACGCCGCCTGGGCCGCAGCCGCCCGAGCTTGGACTGGACCCCCGGGCCCGCGCGGCTGCTGGACCCCCGCGCTGCGCCTCTAAAGGGGGAGCCCAGGCGGGCCAGGGAGTAGGGCGAGGCTGTGGGCGGGGCCTAGTTGGGGCGGTCCCGGCATTGGCTCCGCGGCAGGGGGCGGGGCTTTAGGGGCCACTGTCAGCACTGTAAGTTCACAGCCCAGGTCTGTCCCATCGCCGCGCGGTCCAGCTCCTGAGCTTTCGCCGCCCGCCGGTCAGTCGCTTGAACGCGCTCAAGGTGAGTTCAGGCCGGGACTCTGCGGCCCGACCGCGGCTCCTAGGGAGGCCCATCCTTGAGGCGCCCCATCCCAGCTCGCGCCCCGGTCCCCGACTCACCTCCACGTAGATCCTTTCCCGGGTGCCTCGGGCTGCACCATGTTTCCCGCCCGCGCCTTGGTCCCGGCGGCCACGCCCGCTTCCCCCTCGGCCTGCGGGGCGCCGCGCATCCCGAACCTGAACTCCCGGTCCAGCCGTCCACACTGCGCCAGAGCCTCCGCCCCCCACCCCAGGACCCGGGAGTGCCCTCCCGCCGCCATCCCCGCCCGGGCTCAGGGTCGTATTTTTAGTCGATGGTGAGGTGTCCTCCTATCTTTAGCCGTGGCCGCGAGTGTCCTGAAACGGATCCGGACTGCGCTGGGCTGCACTCGGGCAGAGGGCTGGGAGGGGTCGGCGCCGGAGCCCGAGCTGGGGCTGAGGAGCAGGACCCACGGGAGCCAGGGGCGGGGGCTGCACGCCAGAGCTCTGGCCCTGAGCCGAGCGGACACTCGGACATCGCCCAGGCCGGAAAGCACGGGGGAGGCTCCTCCCTGAGTTTGGATACCCGGGCAGGGTCCAGGATCTCTCCCTCTCCCCCCACTGTCGGGTTGTGAGACCAGAGACCCCCAAGAGAAGAAGATCCCGCAGACAATCCTCACCTGGTACGTCAACGTGCGGCTCCTTGGGGGAGCAGGAGACGCTCTGGAGACCCGGGCGCGCGCTGGGAACCCTCCGGGACGAGGGGCAGTAGAGGGAGAGAGCGCGCCACCTAGTGGCCGCGGAGCCGAGCGCCGCTCCGCACAGCGATGCTGGGAGACCCCGCTGCCAGCGAGGGGGACTCTACGCAGGCAGGCTAAGTCCTGGCTGGCAGGCGGAGGCGGACCCCTCTGCTCGGGGGCTGTTCATTTTTGGTCTTGTTTGGAACACTGTCCCCGGAGAACCAAAATGCTTGAGGAAGGCCCTACAACTATTTGCTGAATAAATATCGGGGCTGACAAGTGACCCGCTAACCCTGTCTTTGTACATCGGCGCTCTCTCTCGCTTGCAGTATGGCAGTAGGGTCTCCAGTAGCCCCTTGGTAATGGCTTTATTGTCATCCCATTTCATAGACGAGGAAGGTGAGGCCCAGAGAGGAAAGGTGTCTTCCCAAGGTTAGGGTGAGTTCCAGGTAGAGATGGGTTCAAGGTCAGAGGCCTGCTTTTTGAACACTCCTGGTGGAGAGCGGCCTAGTATTTCTTGTGACAGGAGGGGTTCTGCATCCAGGAAGTCATTTTCTCTAAAGGAGGCCCCGGGCTCCTTCCAGAGCAAGCCCACAGAGCTGGGATATCTCCCATCTGCTCCTCCCAAAGCTGCAGGAAGCGCCCCCGTCCCAGGCCCCCAGAGCCTTGTCCTGATGGAGAGCTCATTCTCACATTTCTGGACACTTGCAAATTGAGAGAGGGGGCCAACCAAGAGGTAGGACTTAAATGGAGGAAGCCTGGGGACCCGGTGGCCCCAGCCCAGGTGGGAGCCTATTTCTCTCCTGCTCCCGAAGCAGTTCACAGAGGTTGACACGGCCCACTGCATCGGAGCCACTGGGACCCAGCTACGTAGTAGTGCCCACTCTTCCTCTTACTAGCTGGGTGACTTCAGCAAAGTTGCTTAACGTCTCTGAGTTTCAGCTTCTGCCTCTGTAAAGGCCAGTAATGACACCCACCGTGCTGTGCCTGGGACGTTAAAATGGAAACCATGCAAGGGTAGCTGGAGCCTGGGGTCTTGTAGTTGCCAAATCTGAATACTTGGGGCTTGACGGTTGCAATTCCCAGCTCTCCCCTGGTGGTTGAGGCTGGCCCAACCCTTCCCCCCAGCCTCAGTTCTCCCCACATCTGGAATTGGGTGGGTACATCTGGCTCAGAGCAAGAGAGCTGTCAGGGACGCCGGATTTGTTGTGGAAACATTCAGGCTGTCTTGGCACCCCTGAATGATGGGAGGGAACTGGCCCAAGTTCTGGGCAGATCCCATCAGTTAGCCCCCCTCTCCGTGAGTGAAAAGGAAGGAAAAGCTACCCCAAGACTTCTCCTGCCAAGGGGACAGATAAGATGTGTGTCAGCATGCCCCCCAGGCCTGGCATGGTGGGCACAGATAAATGTTTGTTAGATAAAGGAGTGATGGGAGTCCAAGACTTCAACTTCAGAGCACTCCCTGCCTCCCTCTCCCTCCCTCCAGCTTCTTCCAAGCTTAGCTGGAATTCTGCCACCAGAGAGTCATTCCTTTGTTTCCTATTAAGCTGCAGGTGCTCTGGGAGGGGCAAGATGTCCGGCCTCTTGGGCTCAGCTCCACTGACCCAGGGTGTCCGGTCCTGGGGTGGGGTTTCCTGAGTAAGGGCCTGGGCTGGGGGGGTGTAGCTGGGACTCAGCCTCTCCTGCATCCTCTTTACTCCTTCCTGCTCCCTCCTGCCAGTCCCCTCACTCTTCCCTCGCCCTGCCGGGCCTGGCCTGGGATGAATAATGGGGCAGAGGACCTGGCAGAGGCCTCCCTGATGCTGCTCGGTGCTTCCCCAGTGATTTCCCACCTGCTCAGCCCCTGCTGGCCTGGGGAGAGTGGGCTCATCTAGTTACCTGCTGGGTGACCTTGGACAAGTTTCTTTGCCTTCCATGCTCTGATTCTACACATCAGGCCAATCCCCCACCGTGGGAACTAGAGGAAGTGCTTGCTCCACTTCCTTTTTCTGTCAAAACTGCACGATACCCCTCCAGAGTGTATTTATTTTTTCCACATTAAAAATATCTTTATTTTTTCTGACTACATGAATAATACGTGCTCATAAATAATACGTGCTTCTTATTAAGAATTTGAGCTTATAGGACTTCCCTGGTGGCGCAGTGGTTGAGAATCTGCCTGCCAGTTCAGGGGACACGGGTTCAAGCCCTGGTCTGGGAAGATCCCACATGCTGCGGAGCAACTAGGCACGTGAGCCACAACTACTGAGCCTGCGCGTCTGGAGCCTGTGCTCCACAACAAGAGAGGCCACAATAGTGAGAGGCCCGCGCACCGCGATGAAGAGTGGCCCCCACTCGCTGCAACTAGAGAAAGCCCTCGCACAGAAACGAAGACCCAACACAGCCATAAATAAATAAATAAAAAGAGTTCCTTTAAAAAAAATTTAAAAAAAAAAGAATTTGAGCTTATAAAAGTATGAACAAGAGAGGGAAGTCACCTGAAATTCTACCACTTTGAGAGAACCGCCATCAACATTTTGATGACCATCCTTTCATATTTGGCTTACATATATCATTTCTTAGTAATGGGCCCCAGATATTAATTTTTTCTGAGGACAACTTTCCTCCCATGTCACAAGCCCCACACCCCATCCCTGCCCTCTACCCCAGTTTAGGTATCCCCTATGACAACCTAGTGCCAGCCTTCTATATTCTTCTCTGTTCCTATATCGGATATAATCCTATGCAGACCTGTATATGTAGGTACACATACCTGCATGTTCAGGGAGTGGGGAGGAGAGCTGGTCAATGTTTTCAAAAAATGGAATCTTCTAGACTACACTTTTTCATTTTGCTTCTCTCTCTCTGCAATGCCTTATGGGAATCCCTCCAAAATGTCCGATAGCTCTAATTTTATTTATTTATTTGTTTGTTTGTTTGTTTGTTTATTTAGTGGCTTGTGGGATCTTAGTTCCCCTACCAGAGATTGAACCCCGGCCACAGCAGTGAAAGCGCTGAGTCCTAACCACTGAACTGCCAGGGAATTCCCTGATAGCTCTAATTTTAAAATGGGAATGGTAGGAGGGTGGTTGTGATGATTCAGTGAGATGTGTGTGCAAAGAACCCAACGAAATTCCAGGCACAGAGCAGAGCTGCCACGCCCCAGATACTTGTATCCCCCACTCCATCTTCCCCTTAGGCGCTGGGGCAGGGAGGAGGGGCAGAAACTACATTAAGCTTAGGCCCTGCCCATCAGGAACTCCTAACGGAGAGGAGGAGAAAAGGGAAGCTCTGAGCAGGTGACCTCACTTCCAGTAGGATGTGATCGGGCCAAATGGGAGGTGTCGGTCGTTATGCACTGTTGGCTGAACTCCTGCTGTGCCAGGCCTGGGAGGATGAGACAGAGGTTACAAGATCTCAATCCTCCGTCAAGTCGGGAGCTGAGACAAATCTGTGAGACCCCCAGACAATTTGGCACTGGTCATGTCTTGGGCACAGTTGAATGCAGACCACAGTGATGAGCAGAGCTGGGGACTCAGGGCAAGAGATCAGAGCCAGGGCAGGTATGTGACTTCAGTCCTGTCGCTTAGGTTCCCCACTCACGGAGGGAGGGGCTTGGCGCTGCTGATCCAGGCCTTGAGGTGCAACAAGTCCGTGAGCGAACACAGGCTTCGGCCAGGAGGGCTCCCCACAGGAGTGCAGCGCCACGTGGGCTCCCAGGGCTGATGAAAAAGACCCAGAAACAAGACGGATGCCTCTGCCTTTGTCCTTCCGTCCCTGACTTGTACCCTTGATGTTTCAGCTCCTCAGCCCTGGACCAGAGAGAAGCTGGCGAGGACGAGCCCAGAGAGCATCACTGCCTACGAGCTCTGCGCCTTCCTGCTTCCAGTTTTCAGACGAGTTTTCAACCCTCTTGGGTGAAAGTGATTTTTGTTATCTCGATCCTCTGACTTCATCGATCGTTTATCTTTCTTTTCCAAATTCCTTGGGCCAACTTTGGTCACACCACACGCACTTGGCAAGTGTTTGGTGTCTGGAAACCTCCCTCTAGGTGTTTCTTGAGGGTGGTGAGAGGAGGCAGTGGAGGCCGTGGTCCTGCGAGCAGACTGTCCAGGCCTGGGTGGTGAGGTCGCGATGTCCACCAAGGTGCCCATCTATCTGAAGCGCGGCAGCCGCAAAGGCAAGAAGGAGAAGCTGCGGGACCTGCTGTCCTCAGACATGATCAGCCCACCACTGGGGGACTTCCGCCACACCATTCACATCGGCAGTGGTGGTGGCAGTGACATGTTTGGTGACATCTCCTTCCTGCAAGGCAAGTTCCACCTCCTGCCGGGGACGGCGGTCGAGGAGGCCGAGGAGGATGGTGGCTTTGAGCTGCCCTTCCAATTCACGCGCACGGCCACCCTGTGCGGGCGGGAGCTCCCCGACGGGCCGTCCCCTCTGCTCAAGAACGCCATCTCCCTCCCGGTCATCGGCGGGCCCCAGGCACTCACCTTGCCTGCCGCCCAGGCCCCACCCAAACCCCCTCGCCTGCACCTGGAGAGCCCTCAGCCTTCCCCACAGCCCTCCCCGCAGGAGGCAGGGAGTGTGGACATCTGGCGGATTCCAGAGGCTGCCTCGACCCACAGTGGGCTGAGCCCCGAGTCTGGGGCTGAGGAGCCCTTCCTGTCCCACGCCAGCTCCCTGCTCTCCCTTCACGTAGACCTGGGGCCTTCCATCCTGGACGACGTTCTCCAGATCATGGACCAGGACCTGGGCCACCTGCAGATCCCCACATAGGACCCAAGAATGGCCAGGCTGGGGTGAATGCCAGAGACAGTTGGTGGACACGGCCCTGATCTAGAAGTCGGGTTCCCAAGGTCCCACCTGCGTGGCTGCTGGCCAGTGATTTCTCACTTTGAGCCTTTGTTTCCCCTCCCTCCCACCCTCTCCCCGTGGACAGAGTGGCCTCTTTGCTTTCCCCTAAGCCCCACGAGGATATGTGTAGACGTCAGCCCAAAGTGCCCTGTGCCTCCTGGGCCACCCGGACCCCCACCGCCAACTGCTCCTCAGACCCCTTGGACTGAGGCTCTGCTGAAATGGAATCTGCTTTTCCCCTCCCTCTGCCTCAGCGCCATCAGTGCCCTGCTGGGGGGCGGAGGGTGAGGGAAGACGTGGGGCACAGCCAGCTGGGTCTTTGGCTCTGTGTCCTTAACTGGGAATATGGCATCAGTGACCGATGTCCCTCCGCCCCACCCCTCCTACATGACCAGGGGATTCTGGTTGCAATAAAACTTGCTGCTGCTGGTACTTGTGTTCGCCGTACCCTGCCCCCAGGCTCCTCTGGAAGCCAGGCCAGGCTCCGGGAGCTGTGGGCTGACCCTGGGGGAGACCCCAGCCCCAGAGGGCCTTGAACAGGGCGGGGCCTGCCTTCTGGAAGACGGTACCCCATTCCTAGCCCATAGTGAGAATGAAGCAGGAACGAACCAAGTGCCAATTGGGGATATTCTGTCATCAATTCGGGTGTTTGACAAGAGGCGGCCAAGCACCGGGGTAGGCCAGGAGCTGGCCCCGGGGGCTGGGGCTTGTCAGGGAGGCCCAAGAGGCAAGGAATAACCACAGGCCTGGTGCAGTGGAACCAACAGCTTCTCGGGCGCCAGAGGACTGAGGGAGCACACGGGAGGGCGGGCTGGGCCTGGGGCTGGGAGGGATCAGCCTTGCTCGTCAGCAGACCCATCTCATCAGTGCTGCCGACTGAGCACCTGCAGTGCATCAGACATGCTCCAAGTCTAGGGGGGAAGGAATTCAAATCTGTAAGCAAGTAAATTTCCAATAGTGTTGAACACTGTGAAGAAAACACCAAGATCGGTAACGTCTGGGGCAAGGGTGCGGTGGTGTCGTGTTTCTGAGCCAAACCTGAGGGCTGACGGACTCATGCTCACGCATAAGCAAAGGCACTGAGGCACCAGAGTGAGTGACAGAGAGGATCTGACACGTGGCTAAAAGAGCAAAGTTCTCTGAGTCCAACCTATAGCCTTGTGAGGCTCAGTTTCCCCATCTCTAAAATGCAGTCAGTGATACCTACCTAACAACCTTGCAGGGGTGTTGAGCAAATCAGGGATAACGTTTATTAGCGTGCACATGGAAGGTATTCAAACATGGTTATGGTGTGAGACATAAAGGAACCCGGGGCTCGGGAAAGGCAGGAACGTGGAGCTGGAAAACTGCGTCGGAATCGGCTTAGAACAGTTCTCCTTGCAAGGCTGAAGCTGAGGCCATGGGAGCTGCCGAAAGCGTTTAAGCAGGAGAGACGTGGGGTCAGACCCAGGTTTTAGAAGGGTCACCAGCCAGGCCAAGTGGGGAGACGGACCAAAGATCAAAGAGGAAGAAGCCGTTGCAGGAAGAGGGCTGGCTCCTCGTGGGGACAGTGGGGATTGAGAGGAGGGGAAGGTGCTGGGGTGGGGCTTGGTGTCTGACTGGTACAGACCACGTGGGCAGCTGGAGGCCAATGCCGGCCTCGGTGACCCCTCTTCCATTCTCTGCTGGTTCTTTTCCATCCTTTTGACCCTACAAATCTCAGACTCCCACCTCACCCCCAGCCTTTTCTACCTCTAGGCAGAGATTTCATATCAGAGGCCGAGACAGAATTAGACCAGGAGGCATTTTTCTTGACTACACTGATTTTTTTTAAAAAAGGTGATGCCTTTTTTTTTATTCTGGTAATACATATATAACACGAAATTTACCATTTTAACCTTTTTTTTAATTTATTTATTTATTTTTGGCTGTGTTGGGTCTCTGTTGCTGCATGCAGGCTTTTTCTAGTTGCGGTGAGCGGGGGCTACTCCTCATTGTGGTGCGTGGGCTTCTCATTGCCGTGGCTTCTCTTGTTGCATAGCACGGGCTCTAGATCGCACGGGCTTAGTTGCTCCACAGCAGGTGGGATCTTCCCGGATCAGGGCTCGAACCCATGTCCCCTGCATTGGCAGGCGGGTTCTTAACCCCTGCGCCACCAGGCAAGTCCTCATTTCAGCCATTTTTGTTTTTGTTTTTGTTTTTGCGGTACGCGGGCCTCTCACTGTTGTGGCCTCTCCCGTTGCGGAGCACAGGCTCCGGACGCGCAGGCTCAGCGGCCATGGCTCACGGGCCCAGCCGCTCCGCGGCATGTGGGATCTTCCCGGACCGGGGCACGAACCCGTGTCCCCTGCATCGGCAGGCAGACTCTCAACCACTGCACCACCAGGGAAGCCCCATTTCAACCATTTTTAAGCATATGGTTCAGTGGCATTAAGTACATTCACATTATTCTGCAACCATCACCACCATCCATTTCCAGAACTTTTTTCATCTTCCCGAAGTGAAATTCTGTACCCATTAAACACTAACTCCACATTTCTCCACACCCCCTGCCCCGGCCCCTGGCAGCCACCCTTCTACTTTATGTGTCTATGAATTTGACTACTCTAGGGACCTAATACAAGTGGAATCATACGGTATTTAGTTTGGGGGTTTGTTTTATTCTTTTGGTCGAGCCTCACAGCTTATGGGATCTTAGTTTCCAGACCAGGAATTGAACCAGGGCAGTGAAAGCACCGAGTCCTGACCACTGGACCACCAGGGAATTCCCTATTTGTCTTTTTGTGACTGCCTTATTTCACTTAGCATGACGTCTTCAAGGTTTATCCGTGCTGTAGCATGTGTTGAAATTTCATTCTTTTTAAAAGCTGAGGACTTCCCTGGTGGCACAGTGGTTAAGCATCCACCTGCCAATGCAGGGGACATGTGTTTGATCCCTAGTCGAAGATCCCACATGCTGTGGAGCAACTAAGCCCGTGCACCACAACTACTGAGCCTGTGCTCTAGAGCCCGAAAGCCACAACTACTGAAGCCCACGTGCCTAGAGCCTGTGCTCCGCCACAAGAGAAGCCACCGCAATGTGAAGCCCACGCACCACAGTGAAGAGTAGCCCCTGCTCACCACACCTACAGAAAGCCCGCGTGCAGCAACAAAGACCCAACGCAGCCAAAAATAAATAAAAAAATATTTTTTAAAAAGCTGAATAATATTCCATTGTCTGTATATTCCACATTTTGTTTATCCATCCATCCGTCAATGGACACCTGGGTTGCTTCTGTCTTTGGCAATTGTGAACAATGCTGCTCTGAAAGTGGGTGTACCCATATCTGTTTGAGTCCCTGCTTTCATTTCTTTTGGGTGTGCACACTGAAATGGGATTGCTGGATCACATGATCATTCTATATTTAATTTCTTAAGGAACTGCCATTTTCCATAGGAGCTGCACCATTTTACGTTCCCACCAAACTTTTTGTTTTTAATCTGAAATTTTTGCCATCATTTACAGAATAGGAGATGTACTATCTGTAGTGGGATTTGAACCCACTGTGAGACCCCAAAGCCTGTACTCAACTGTAACCCTCTCCCCCAACAGGGGTTCAGTTTCAGACGCTGGTAAAGTGTGAAGGCAAAGGGTGGGGAGCTGAAGGCCAGCACCATCTTACCTGCAGGTTCCCCCTCAGTGCTTGAGTGGCTTGTCCCCATCTGCCCAGAAGGGGAAGACAAGAAAAAGGACACCTTCCTTGTAGCTTCACCCAGCTGGAAGAAGGCACCTCAGCTTGGACCTGAGGTGAGGACAGAGTGGCCATGAAAGAGGGCCATTCTTGTCCCGGTTCCCCTGGCAGTGCTTACCCCACCTACCTTGCATCAGGCATCAGACCAAGGACCCTGGGAAACCACTCAGGGTTGCCATGTATGGGTGGAGAAAGGGGACTAGATGGCGAAACTGAAGCATCAGACTAGACTTGGGATACCTGCTTCACCAAGGTAGCCAGAGGCGGAGTGAAGGACTTTCCCTCTTCAACTTGGATAGTGCTATACATATCCTACAGATACCACTTCCCACAAATAGGAGGACAAGTTGTCGTTGGACAGCCAAAAAAATGACAAATATGCCACGGGAATTCCCTGGTGGTCCAGTGGTTAGGACTCTGCGCTTTCACTGCTGTGGGCCCAGGTTCAATCCCTGGTCAGAGAACTAAGATGCCGCAAGCCTCACGGCACAGCCAAAAAAAAAAGACAAATATCCCTACAGTTCACTGTTTTAGATGGCCAATGTCCACGCATGTCCTTATTCTAGTATTTACTCTTAAAAATATCATAGGTAGGGCTTCCCTGGTGGCGCAGTGGTTGAGAGTCCGCCTGCCGATGCAGGGGACGCGGGTTTGTGCCCGGGTCCGGGAGGATCCCGAGTGCCGCGGAGCAGCTGGGCCCGTGAGCCATGGCCGCTGGGCCTGTGTGTCCGGGGCCTGTGCTCTGCAACGGGAGAGGCCACAACAGTGAGAGGTCCGTGTACTGTAAAAAAAATATATATATATATATCATAGGTATTATTTTTATATTATATATATATATGTATATATATATATCATCCCTGGTATAATACATCTATGCCTCTTTCTGTCCAAAATACATTCACTCATTTCCCAAAGGGAGACAACTTACAATCTTGTCAATGACCACATCCACTTCCAAGTCCAGTATTTCGAGATGATGTCCATTCCCCCTGCAACTCCTTTACCAGCCCATCTCAATATTTTGCAAACTACACTGCAAAGTTAATTACCACCAATATACCCTATACACAAGACTGGAGAGAAAGAGAGAAGAATGGGAGAATTAAAATATATAAAAAATACACTGGACACAGCAAGAAAAGAAATATATGTAGACTTTTCTACAACAAAGCTTTGTCTGGTGTGAATAACCTCCCTTCTTCACTACCCAGTTCTTGATACCTTTGCCTTCAACCTGCATCTTGCCTGTTCAGGGTTCTTTACCAGGTTACATGTCCTAAATCTTTTTTTTTTTAAAAGAATTTGAGGGCTTCCCTGGTGGCGCAGTGGTTGAGAGTCCGCCTGCCGATGCAGGGGACTCGGGTTCGTGCCCCGGTCTGGGAGGATCCCACGTGCCGCGGAGCAGCTGGGCCCGTGAGCCATGGCCGCTGAGCCTGCGCGTCCGGAGCCTGTGCTCCGTAAGTGGGAGAGGCCACAACAGTGAGAGGCCTGTGTACCGCAAAAAAAAAAAAAAAAAAAAAGAATTTGAGTTCTTGGAGGATATCCCTGTATAGACACTTCCCCGAAACTTTTTATTTTGGAGCATTTCCAACCCACAGAAATATTAGAAGGATAGTACGGTGTACACCCATACACCTTCACCTAGATCTGCCAGTTATTACCATTTTGCCTCATTTGCTCTATCTCTTTAATATAAAAACTTTCTTCCTGACCTTCTGAACATAAGTTGCAGACGTCATGACACTTCAGTATTTATTCCCATTGTCTTTCTTTAGCTTGCTTGGGCCTTATTTGGCTTCTGCAACGTGTGAATTCGTGTATTACACGAATTAATTTTTGGAAAATTATTGATCACTTTCTCTTTAAATATTGCCTCTACCCCCTTTCTTTCTCCTTACCCTCTGGGACTCCAATTAAATGCATCTTAGATCTCTCTCTATATCCTCTATGTTTCTAGTCTAATTCTGTAGTTTCTTTTCTTTTGTATTCCATGCTGTATTAAGGACAAGACAATGTCTTCCTATGTACCCTGTAGTTCACTCATTCTCTCTTCAGCAGTGCCTATTCGCTTTTTCACCAATTTATTGTGTTCTTAATTTTGGTGTTGGTATTTTTCAGTTGGATGAGTTCTATGTGGTTCTTTAAAAATTCTGTTGTGACACTTCTTAATAGAAATTTGTTGCCTGCAGATATTTTTACACTTGTCTTTATCTTCTTTAAACACAATAAGAAGTGTTATGTTATGGTCGGTATCAGATAATTCCAGCATCTTAAATCTGTATGGGTCAATCTGTGCTTTATATTGTTTGCAGTCAGTTTTTTCTTTCTTTCTTAATTTTATTTATTTTTAGCTGTGTTGGGTCTTCGTTGCTGCATGCAGGCTTTCTCTAGTTGCTGTGAACAGGGGCTACTCTTTGTTGCGGTGCATGGGCTTCTCATTGTGGTGGCTTCTCTTGTTGCAGAGCCCGGGCTCCAGAGCGCAGGCTCAGTAGCTGTGGCACATGGGTTTAGTTGCTCCGCCGCATGTGGGATCTTCCCGGACTGGGGTTCAAACCCGTGTCCCTTGCGTTGGCAGGCAGATTCTTAACCACTGCACTATCAGGGAAGCCCTGCAGTCAGTTCTTATGCAAGGTTTCTTGTTTCTTTGTGTGCCTGATTATCTTTGACTAAGAGCTGGATATTGTATCTGAAAAAGTATTTTTAGAAATAATTTGAGGCCTTGGATGACAGTACATTCTTTCAGAAAGAATGCTTGGTCCCAAATATGCTTCTTTCTGCTAGGTGACTAGGGGCATTATAAGGATGGGTCCACTTAATCCAAGTTCAAGGCTTGAGCTTCCCTGGACCACCTGGATAATATGATTCTAGACTACTAGTCCACAGAAGTTAGGATCCCACCTTAAAGTGGGCATGTATTGGTAGTAGGGTATCTGACTTCTACCTTGGGCAGGCTCTGGGTTTTGATTTTGACCTTCCCCACCAAAGACCACCAAACAACAGCTTAGCTTCACAGTTATATCTTCCAGATCAGTAAATGTCCCCAGGACAAAAATTGCCTTGAATTCTGGGCTTACAGCTCTGGGCTTCAACCTCTTAAATGTTAGCTCAGGAATTCGTCACTATACTACTAGCTTGTCAATGCTTTTAAGTTTTTTTTCACTTCCTCTGTTTTTTTAGTTTGTATTCAGTGGGAAGGTTGGAACTAAATACCAAATCAGGTGGGCTTCCCTGGTGGTGCAGTGGTTAAGAATCCACCTGCCAATGCGGGGACACAGGTTTGAGCCCTGGTCTGGGAAGATCCCACATGCTGCAGAGCAACTAAGTCCATGAACGACAGCTACTGAGGCTGTGCTCTACAGCCCCCGAGCCACAACTACTGAGCCCGTGAGCCACAACTACTGAAGCCCACGTGCCTAGAGCCCGCACACCGCAACGAAGAGTAGTTCCCGCTCTCTGCAACTAGAGAAAGCCCGCACGCAGCAACGAAGACTCAACGCAGCCAAAAATAAAGACAGAAAGAAAATATTTTTTTTTTTTTTTTTTTTTTTTTTTGCGGTCCGCGGGCCTCTCACTGTTGTGGCCTCTCCCGTTGCGGAGCACAGGCTCCGGACGCGCAGGCTCAGCGGCCATGGCTCACGGGTCCAGCCGCTCCGCGGCATGTGGGATCTTCCCGGACCGGGGCACGAACCCGTGTCCCCTGCATTACCAAGCAGACTCTCAACCACTCTGCCACCAGGGAAGCCCCAGAAAATAATTTTTTGAAAACTACCCAATCAGGAGCCTGTCTCCCTGACTGTAATTTTTTTTTTTTTTTTGGTCTCGCAGCTTGCGGGATCCTAGTTCCCCCCACCAGGGATCGAACCCGGGCCCTCACAGTGAAAGCGCCGAGTCCTAACCACTGGATCGTCAGAGTATTCCCATCACTGAACATAATATTAAGCAGATCCCCTGGGGTTTGTTTATATTGCTCCCTGCCCCCACTGGGTAACAGCAATCCTATCTACCCTAGAGAATTAAAATCAGTCACCCCAGCCAACAATGGTACCCACTTTTTACTTTGCCCAGTGGCAGGTGGAACTCAAAATAGCCCACTGGCAGTCTCAGATCCTAATTTAGAGAAAACATTTTTGTGCCCCCTGGTGGAAGCATTCCTTCATTGGGTCCTAAAGGCTCTAGATCAGCCAGAGCCCTGAGCGACAGAAACAGAAAACAAACATTTTACAAAAGAGTCATTAGTTGAGCTTGCAAGAGGCTGCACCCCGACTTCCACTGCTTGGTTCCTGTCTGTAAGAGTAACACTATATATATATATCGGTCACTGGTTCAGAGCATAGGGAGTATCTGTTATTCAGTGATGGAGTATTTCTTAAAAGAATCCTAAAAGAATCAAAACCCATTGGTGCTGCGTTCATAAATTGCCTTTCCAATAATAGAGAACTAGCCTACTTACCATTTCTAATATTTTTTATTTAAAAATTTTTATTGAGACATACCTACAGAGAAGTGCACAAATCTTGTGTAGGTCAGTGAATTTTTACAAAGTGAATAAACCTGTGTAACCCAGATGAAGAAAAGGAACATTACTAGCCACCTAGTGCCCCCCACTCCTTGTTATTATCTTCCACAGGGAACCACTTTCCTGAATTCTATCCCCATAGGTTAGTGTGTCTGTTTACATAACTTGATATAAATGGTATCATACGATATGTCCTCTTTCAAAATTGGTTTCTTTTATTCAAATATTAAGTTTTTTGAGATTCATTCGTGTTGTTGTGTAGCAGTAGTTTGTTCTTTTCAATGTTGTTTAATCCACTCTAGCACTGTGGGCATTTGGGATGCTCCAGTTTGAGGCTATTACAATTAATGCTGTTGTGAGCATTCTCATACAGGCTTTCCCATATATGTATCCACGGACAGAATTGCTCAGTCATGGGGTATGTGTGCGCTCAGCTTCAGGGCTCGCACACTGTCTTAGACAGTTCAGGCTGCTGTAACAAAGTACCACAGACAACAGACATTTACTTCTCAGTTCTGGAGGCTGGGAAGTCCAAGATCAAGGTGCCAGCAGATTTGATTCCTGGTGGAAGTCCACTTCCTGGTTTGTAGACGTCTGCCTTCTTGCTGTGTCCTTACATGGCTTTCCTCATGGAGAGAGATATTTCTGGATTCCTTTTCTAATTAGGGAACTAATCCCATCATGAGGGCCCCACCCTCAGACCTCCTCTAAATCTAATAACCTCCCAAAGACCCCACCTCCAAATACTATCACACTGGGGGTAGGGCTTTAATATATGCATTTGGGGGTCACAAACATTCAGGCTGTAATGCATACTTTTGACTCCTGCTTTGGAGTCACCTGTGATACCCACAATCATTTGGGGGTACAAAAGTGCGCCAGGATTGTTGCTGGGTGTCCTTCCAAGCCGCTGATGCCTATTCTGCAAGTTTGTGCAAGGTAGGCAATGAAAATATCTCTCAACTCTCATCTGCCAAACATGATTTTAAGGCACAGTGATGGTAAGATGTGTCCTGATTCTGAAATATTAAAATGGGGGTGGGGCGGGGAATAGGTGCATCTTAGAATTGCTGAAATAAGATATATTACCAGGACCAAAGACCAAGCCCTGGGGGCTCTGACAGTTACAGGTGGAAGAGAGGATGGAGAGCCAGCAAAAGAGGCTGAAGGTGAGCCTCTGTGATAGAATAGGATAGCCTCTTTGCGAAGGTGTGCCAGTGTGATAGGGGGACAGCCAGAAGAGTGCATGTCTCAGAGACCTGGAGAAGAGTTTGAAAAAGAAGGGAATGGTCAGTGGTGTCATGGGGGTTGATAGGCTGATAAGGACAGAGAGGAAATCTCTAAATCTGTTGAAATGGAGGTCGTGGTGTCTTTGTTAGAAGATGTTTCAATGAACTGGGGGAGCAAAATCCCCATTAAACTGGGCAGAAAGAGACTTGGAAACAAGTCAACAGAGATATGGAGTATAAACAGAATATGTGTTTTTATAGGGTGAAAAGAAATGGGGTGACAATCAAAAGCATAATGGGCTTAAGGAAGGGCTCTGATTTTTTTCAAAGTCGTATTTGTAGATGAATTTGCGTGATGCAATAGTGAAGGAGAAATGAATGGTACAGAAGATAGTTGCAGGAGGGAAGTTCTTCATGGAGGTTACGAGCTTGGGAGTAGGAAGCAAGGGTGAAGAGGCGGGCGTCAATTAAGTTGGTGGCTTGATATGGTGGCAGGAAGGTGGGGGAACTTCTGTCAGACCCCCAATATTCAGGTCAAAGATCTGCCAGGTTCTGGGAGTTAAATTCGCCCTCCCTAAAATGGGCACATGTTTGGCAGCCCAAGTGGACTGTTCACTCCTCTTACCTTCGAGTACCCACCAACCCCTGGCCTGTAAGTGAGGGTAAAGGGTTAACCACGAGGTTAAAGAAAGGTCGGCGAGGTAGCAGGACGCATGAGCTCTATCTAGGCCACCTCTGGGCCTGCCAGTTCTCACCAACCTCTCACCTTCTCATTTTTGGACGGGCCCAGAACCTCCCTCTCTCCTCCCACTCCACCAGGTGGAAGAGGGAGAACTGGAGCCGGAGTCTCGGGACGCGCGCCCGTCCCCGTCGCGCCTGCGCATTCGTCCCTCGTCTCTCTGGCCCGGGAGAACCTGCAAGTGGCTCGTTCTCCGTCGCTCGCTCTCGGGCGCGCGCGCCCGGGCAGCGCCTGCGCAGAAGGACGAGGAAACTGGTTCCCCGTGCGGCCCCAGCGCCTGCGCGCTGCGGGCTCCGGGCCTCCAGGCCTGAGGGAGAGGAGCCGGGAAGATGGCGGCTGTGGTGGAAAATGTAGTGAAGCTGTGAGTGGCCGTTTCGATCTCTCCTAGGCCGGGAGGTCTTGTAAGGGGCCTGGGAGCAGGGGGCGGTATGGGAAGGGACGAGGCGGAGAGAAGGACGTGCCCGGGAAGGCATTATTGCGACTCATAGTGGGGAGGGCAACAGGAGACTCCAGAGAAGACGTTGCGCTTCTTTGGAAACTTGTGGAGGCCCTAAGGGTGGCCCACGGGAGCCCCTAACGGGCAGCCTTCCTGTGGGGCTCTGCGGCCTGGGCGCTCCCTTCATGCTGAGGGGTTCCAGAGTATGGCGCCCTTGTTGCGTACGAGAGACGGTCCCGGGTTCGCTCCCGAGACGCCTCAGTCCGGGGGAGCCGGGCAGAGGGCGGACCCGGGAGTGGCCCGGCCGCCGACCCCTTCTCATCGGCTGCACGCAACCGGCCCGGGAGGAGCAGGCTCGGCAGCCCTGGCGCTGTTAAGCACTCTGGGCTGTTCTATTCTAAACAATCCCGTGATGTTCCGGGTGGCGGAGGGGCGGCGGGTGGTCCTTGAGTATCAGGTACCCGAGACCAAAAATATTCTTGGGAAGAATTTGTTGAGGAGCAGATACAGAGGGAAAGAACTTCAGGGAATAGGGCCTTTGCGCCGCCCAATCCCAGCCATCCAAAAGCGGGCATTGGACGGACGCGGTCCAGGCCGCCTTGCCGCCCAGAGGGGCATCTAGGCCGGCCGTCTTAGCTCTGCAATACTCTTGGGCTAGGCAGATTTCGAGCAAGGTTAAAGTTAATGGTTGTTGGGTAGATGGAGAATGGCCTGTTAGCTGTGAGTTAAAGATGCCTTGGGACTTGATGTAACCCAGCCTCCTCCCTGCAGAAGAATCTGAATGAATTTTGCAATGAGTTCATGCCCCCCGTGGGCGAATACAGCAAGCTCCTTTGATAGGTAAGTTTGGCTGGCTGCAGAGGTAGGAAAATTGAGAGCTGTCTGGGTGTCTAGTTTTGGATTTTGACTGAATGACAAGGTAAAGGTTTGGGAACTCTTCTAAAGGACTCACAGCTTCTCATCTGTCTTTGTGGTGGGCTGAGCCCCACTCTTCCCAAGAGCCCTTTTTAAGGGTACATTTGCTTCTCTCCCTCCCCCTGCCTGGAGCCTTTTCTTTGAGAATGCTTTCCCGCTTCCATTAAGCTAAGTGCCTTCTCCTTCTCCTCTTGTGGGTTGTTTTTTTTTTTAACTTGCTTTCAGCTCCATCCTGCTGCCTCTTTCAGCCACCCCTCCTCCCAATGCTATTATCTTTCTCTCTGATCTGCCCACTCCAGTTTCCCCAGCTCTCTCTTCAAGCTGACATTTCCCTCAATTTAGGAATGATGCTGTTGATCCTTATATAGTTATCCTTCCTGACTCACATGTTCTTTCTTTGTTTCCCTACCTTTCTCTTTGTTGACTCCCCCTGTCCCATTGTAAGGGGAGGTTTTACACAGGTTTCATGCTTCTCGAAAAAGAATCAAAGCTTCTACCTTGGAAACCTTACTGTACTGGGGGAATGTCAAACTAGCCTAGGTTTAAGAGTTACACGTAATGAGATTCTACATGTTGGAAGATTTTCATCTGGGAAATAGGGATAGCAACCCTTCTGCGTGATGTTAGAAATGAGGGTTTGGCCATTTAAGTAGAGCATGACTTCTTATTTCTCTTTAAAGAACTGTAGAGATCATGAGGGTCACCAGCCACTGGTTCCTGGATACCAGTAACTTTCTGCTCCTCAGTTCTAGCTGTAGAGAGCTGTGGACCACAGTTAATACATTTCCCTACAGAACTTGCCCTTTAAGAAGGGACTTGCCGGCTTCCTGTACCATATTCTCATCCTGGAAAGAGGTGCTTTTCTGGCGCTTCTCTTGACCATGGTGTGCCTAGTCTTATGACAGCTGAGGCTATACATCGAGGTCAGGACTACTAGCTCATCTTTTCTGACTTGCATCTTGTTCTGGGAGAAGAATTTCCCTGTTTATAAATTTTCTGTCCCTCCCAAATGTGGTGTCAGAATTGAAACGATCTTTAAGGGGTCTTACTAGGGCAAAATAATGGTATAAAATAGCTATGGTTGCTGACTGGTTTTGAAATCCTCTGAGTTAGGTAACGAGATCTGGAGAATGATGTTACCTTGAAATTTCTTGAAATAGGAGCCTTAGATTCTTAAGAGATCTCTCTCATTCTCTCTTGCTCTGTCCTCGTCAGATCCTCTCTTCCTCCAACTGGTGTTTCATTCTCAGCTCTCTTACTCACGAGACAGTTTGCCCCACCTTCCGAAATCCCACTTAACTCACAAGAGCGCTGATAGAACATCTCTCATGCATCCCCCCCAGCTGTTTCCAGCTTCCTTGTTCTGACTTTGCAGCTCTCAGCCTGTCTAGCCCTTCCATTTGACTCACACTGTCAGTGTCAATTCCCATCAGTGGAAACAAAGGAGCTGCTGCACTCAGCCTTGTTTATCCAGTTTTCCTCTGTTTAGTGAGGACATGGCTGCCTCCTAAAGGCGAGCAAATATGAACCTGTTCCCTTCGCTCTACTCTCCATTACAGGATTCATGCCTACCTCAAATTACAGTCATTACGGCGCGTTGAATCAAGCCAGGCTGTCTTGTGGTGTCACAAGATGTGTGTGCAGTGCGTGTCTTTTTCAGCTGCTGGGAATGTGCTAAGCTGTGCCTAAGTGGTCTATTGTGGCTGCCCAGTGAAAGCCCCCCTCAGATTCCAGAGAAGGGTTTGTTGCTGTAGCTTGAGTTATGGACATAAACAACAGAAGACCTCGGTTCAGCTTCTTTTGCTAGGAGTCTCCCTCTTGTAGAATATGTCAGAGCTTATCTAGTTCAGCCTCCCCAATCAATAGCATAGGAACCTGAGGTCCATGTAGGTTGATTAAATGTCCACATTTATGTGGTGACTTGCAGCCAAGCCAGGTCTTTTTACTCCTTAGTCAAGATGCTTCAGACACCATCGTGAGTACTGAGGATATCGTGGGAAAGAAATCATCTCTGCCCTCATTTTGTTTATTTTGAGATTGATTGGATATATAAATGTGAATATAGTTAAAGTTCCCATACTAAAATACTTGTTAAACCCTGAAGCATGAGAACAAGATTGGTTCTATATACATGCTTCTTAATTTATTTACTTTTATTTTTGGCTGCATTGGATCTTCGTTGCTGTGCGTGGGCTTTCTCTAGTTGTGGTGAGCCGGGGCTACTCTTTGCTGCAGTGTGCGGGCTTCTCATTGCGGTGGCTTCTCTCGTTGCAGAGCACGGGCTCTAGGTGCACAGGCTTCAGTAGTCGTGGCTCGCGGGCTCTAGAGTGCAGGCTTAGTAGTTGTGGCGCACAAGCTTAGTTGCTCTGCGACATGTGGGATCTTCCCGGACCAGGGATCAAACCCGTGTCGCCTGCATTGGCCGGTGGATTCTTAACCACTGCACCACCAGGGAAGCCCATACATGCTTCTTAGAGCCAGATAACTCCTGGCACTGTGCAGTTTTGCAGCTTTTTAAAGCACTTTAAAAAATCAGATTTCAAATTGAATCTTTTGAGTCCAAGAAGTTTCTTTCCTAAAAAATTTGATGGTGTGAGAATGGAGAAGGGCCTAGGATAGGCCTTTGAGCAAACAGGTTTTGTATCAGTGTAATGATACTCAGTAGAAAGTAGGCTTCGAGAGTGTTCAAGTATTTTCTGATGTTTTCCATTTACTGTAAAATTAGTATATAGAATTAGTTGGCTAAACACCTAGTTTAAAGTTCAGAAGATATAAAATGGCACATAGGAGAAAGTCCCCTAGTCACCTGGTTTTTCTCCTTGGAGGCCTACAGTTTCTTTTCTACCAATTGGCCACATAAATGGTGGCATCCTATAACACTGCTCAGCCCTGTACCTTTTTTTTTTTCTAGTTATCTTGGAGATTGTTTAATGTTAGTACACGAAGAGTTTCCTTCTTTTTTTTTTTTATGGCTAAGTAGAATTTCATTGTATAGATAGTTTGTATAGATAGAGTTAGTATAGAGTTTGCTAAATATAGTTTCATAAGTCTCCCAGACCTTTTTGAATTCTCTTCTCATTTGTAAAAAGGAGCTAACCTCTGCTTCTCAGAATCCTGAGGATTAAGAGAAATAGCATCTTGGCTAGCACAGGGTTATACTCTTGAGAGGCACAGAATGAACATTATTTTCTTCCCCTCTTTGTGGGTTAGACTAAGGTCCAATTAGACACACGATGAAATCCTGTGTTCCTGACGGTAATTTATTTGTAAAGTACCTTTCCTCATAATGACTTAGTGAAGGAGCTTGGTGTCCCATGAGGCAGAAATGGTAGCAAATAAAAGCAGAGTGACACTCTCCAAGTCCCTTGAGCCTTCTAGAGAAGCAGATGGCCAGTGAAAGGGATAGCTCAGCACCAGCCCAACACACACACACACACACACACCTGATCTTTGTCTTTCCTGCAGCCTTGGGGAGCAGTATTACAAAGATGCAATGGAGCAGTGCCACAATTACAACGCCCGCCTCTGTGCTGAGCGCAGCGTGCGCCTGCCTTTCTTGGACTCACAGACCGGAGTAGCACAGAGCAACTGTTATATCTGGATGGAAAAGCGACACCGGGGTCCAGGTGAGGGTCCACTCAGGAGCACAAGGAGGAAGAAGCTTCCTCATCTTAGGTGATGAGCCAGCTGAAAGGGTTTTCCTTACTGCTTTCCTCCCATGGAGATTATAGTCTTCCCATGATTAGAAGCCCAGGGAGGATGAAGCATCTTTGTTTTCTGCAGGCTGCACTGCTGAAGCTCTTGTTGGGCTTCTGGAGAGCTATGTGTTAGCCAAGGCCTCTGAGCTTACGTGTGTTTCTCTTATCCGCACCCTGTCCCCAGGCCCTCACTGTCCGTATTCCTCCCTTGCTCTAGAACTCAGTCAGGGCCTACTCATGCAGAAAGTGTTTGGTATTATTTTCTAGGGTTAGGTCTTGACTTCACTCTCTTTTTCCCTTCCACAGGATTGGCCTCTGGGCAGCTGTACTCCTACCCTGCCCGGCGCTGGCGGAAAAAGCGGCGAGCCCACCCTCCTGAGGATCCAAGACTTTCTTTCCCAACTATTAAACCAGGTAAAGCACACTCCTCCCTGAGCAGGGGCATAGCCTGCTGTGTAGTAGGAGGCCTGCCAATCACCTGTTACGTACCAGGCCCAATGCTAGATCCTAAAGATACTAAAATGAATGAGATGTGATTCCTTCTGTAAAGAACTCAGTCGAATAGAAGAGACAGGTAAACAGATAAGTTATGGTGCCAAGTGAACCACGGTGTCTTGGTTCCTGGGCAGCCAGAGACCAGAAGACAGTGACTGGCTAGTGGCTGATCTAGCACTGTATACACCCGGAGAGGTCTGCTTCCAGCCCTTCTGAGCCTCGCCTCCTCCTGGCCTTGCCTGCAGACACAGACCAGACCCTGAAGAAGGAGGGGCTGATCTCTCAGGATGGCAGTAGTTTAGAGGCTCTGTTGCGCACCGACCCGCTGGAGAAGCGAGGCGCCCCGGATCCCCGAGTTGATGACGACAGCCTGGGCGAGTTTCCTGTGACGAACAGTCGAGCACGGAAGGTACAAGATTAACACTGTGGTTAAGGGAACTTTGATGGAAATCAGTCTCCTCTTCATCAGAGGCCACCCAGTAATCAGAATAGAAGTAGAAGCTGTGGGGCTGGAGGCAGCCACCTGGAGTTCTGTTCTGCTCCATTCCGTAATGAGAACTTCACTGTTACCTTCCAGTCTTTGCTGCTCCTTTCCTTCTAACTACAGACTCTCGTTCGTCTTCTGTTGCCACCAAAGTTTTTTGGTGCCTGGGGTTACGTGGGTGATGCAGACCTGGTCTCTGCCAACAAGGAAGATAAAACTGTACATAAAAATAATAAGAGCTAAAAATATGCCAGGCACTGTGCTAAGTGCTTTCCATCGTCTTCTCCAGTCTCTACAACCTTATGAAATAGGTATTGTTGCCCGTTTCACGTATAGGGAGGCTGCAGCAGATCAGTGAAAAAAAAAAAAAACTTCCCACCAGGCCACCCAAGTAAGCAGGAAGGCTCTAATTTAAATCTGGGAAGTGAGGTGTCGGAAGGGAACCACCACTAACATGCACCTAAGGTGGCAGATCAGAGGCAGGAGAGGCCACAGCTACTTGGGGTATCAGGGAAAGTTTTATGAAAACATGGGGTTTGATGTAGCCACTTGGAGATGATGGGAAAGGCATTCCAGGCTAGGGGAGCAACATGAAGAGAGGCGCAGAGGAAGGAGAGCCCAAAGCACTGAAAGAACAGCAGTGAGGAGTGAGGCTGGAGCGGAGGGACCAGGTCACAGAGGAGGTTCTGGGCGGCCTTGGCCAGTCCCATCATGGGGGAGCTTTTGGATGTTCCTTATTTCTGCCCATCCTAATCTTCCTGTCCACTCAGCGGATCCTAGAACCGGACGACTTCCTGGATGACCTCGATGATGAGGACTATGAAGAAGACACTCCCAAGCGTCGGGGCAAGGGGAAGTCCAAGGTGAGGGGCCAAGTGCTGCCTGCAGCCTGGGGGCTCAGGTAGCCTGCAGAGTCCCACTGTTTTATTGCTTGTTGTTGCCATTTTCTCTCTTGAGTGAGATGAGCAGCCAGCTTCTGGGAGAGTCTAACTCCTCAGGCCTAGACACCTTGTTAAGGGCTTTTTTTTGCTCTTCTTCACAGGGTAAAGGTGTGGGCAGTGCCCGTAAGAAGCTGGACGCTTCCATCCTGGAGGATCGAGATAAACCCTATGCCTGTGACAGTGAGTGCCTCACGAGTGGGTGGGTAGTCCTTGCCTTGGACCCAGCTCCTCAGGATATGAGAGGAGGGAAGGTTGTGTTCTTGTTCAGAGTGGTAAAACAAGCCTGGACTCTTGTCCTGCCTGCTGACTGGTTCCCTCTGAGATCCCTGAGAGGCCCTGGCCTCCGCTACACGGTGGGTGAGCCCTGCATGCTCTGGGGGAGATTGCCGTCCTCGGGGTGGGGGTACCCGTGAGGGGCACACACAGCAGGCAGGGTTGGCCTCAAATAGGTGGCATCCAGGTCTGCTGGCCCCAATCAAGTCAGGGCCCCAGGAGTCCAACACTGACTTTTTCAATGTCTGTGCTCTCTCCCCCTTTTCTCTCTCTTGCCCACTTCTGTCCCTCCACCCTGGGAGCACCATCACCGCTGGGGTTTCTCTCTCGTTTGCTCCGCTTTCCTGCTGCTGCCGCACCTGTCTCAAGTGTATCAAGGCCTTCTTCTCATGACTTTTCTTTCTGTCTTTCAGATAGTTTCAAACAAAAGCATACCTCGAAAGCGCCCCAGAGAGGTAGCTCTCTCAACTTTTCAGACTTTTGGTTTTCCTATCCCTTTTTCCCTCCTCCCTTGTTCCTGCCTTATCATCTGTGATGCTAGTTGTAAAGTCTCTGGAATGGCATGGGGACAGGAGCAATGGGCCTTCTATGTGCTCCACTCCTCACGGTCCTGGAAGCTGCCTTTACCACTGCTTGTCTCCCACAAAGTTGCTCCTAGGGCTGCTCGGGCCCACTGCATGGGGTGGCTTCAGAAGCATTATAAGGAACCCGTTACAAACAGATCCCTCTGCTCCCCCTTCCCCAAAACAGATAGTGGTGAGCTAACGTTCCCCACCATCTTGCCACCCCCTCCTCCCATCCCTTCCCCGTTCCTTTCCTGCTGCCCCCTGCTCTTCTTGGTATCACTGCTCAGAACTGCGAGATGCCTCATGGGGATCTGCTTTCCTTGCTGGTTGGGGGTTTGGGGGTTTGGGGGTTGGGCAGGGCACTGATGTGGGAGTGTCTTTGAGTTTCTCTGGGAGACAGCTATCCCAGCAGACTCAGTTGGTAGGTTATCCCCAAGAGATCCACCCCCTAGCTCCTTTATTTGGGCAGAGATGGGCTATGTTATATATGGAGTAGCGTAAGCCTCCTTCATTTACTGAGAGGTAAAAAAGTTTGGAGTCTCTGCTACCTTTCCTCCTTCCTGCCATATTGCAAGACTATAGAAATTTCCTCTCCCTCCTGACCTGGAGCTCCCCAGACTATTCCCAGGGCAGGCGGTGATGGGGCAAGGGCTCAGCCTCCCTGACAGCCTACGTGGAGGAGTACAGGTGGCCATGGGCTGGAGTTTAGTAGGGAGAAGAGCCATGGAAGCTGGAGAGCCCCAGGTCTGATGTTCTTGGCCACGGGGAGGCAGCTATCACTAAAGGCCTGTCCCTGAGCAGAGCTGATGGGGGTGATTACCTCTGCCTCAGGTGGAGCCCACAGCTTAGAGGGGCAGGGATGTGGCACTCTGGGATCCTGACGCCTTTCTCTGCAATCTTCTCCGCGCTTAGTTTGTGGAAAACGTTACAAGAACCGACCAGGCCTCAGTTACCACTATGCCCACTCCCACTTGGCTGAGGAGGAGGGCGAGGACAAAGAAGACTCGCAGCCACCCACCCCGGTTTCCCAGAGGTCCGAGGAGCAGAAATGTAAGCTGCTGTCAGAGGCGGGGCAAACAGGCGTTGGCCTGGTTATGAAAAGCCCTCCCTGCAGGGATGTTGAGAGACCCAGAGGCCCACATGGGTATCATGAAAGTTCTTCCCTTTCTCCCTGTAGCCAAGAAGGGTCCCGATGGATTGGCCCTGCCCAACAACTACTGTGACTTCTGCCTGGGGGACTCCAAGATCAACAAGAAGACAGGACAGCCCGAGGAGCTGGTGTCCTGTTCTGACTGTGGCCGCTCAGGTACCTCCAACCCAGGGCCAGGGCAGCCCTAGCCGGCACCCAGTCCCCGAGGGGCTCGTGGCTTGCCAGCATCCAGCGGCTGTCACAGTCACCCAGGTCACCTCGCTTCTCCCCGACCTCCGGCTGCCTGTTTCACTCGCTCCCCCCACAGGGCATCCGTCCTGCCTCCAGTTCACCCCCGTGATGATGGCAGCCGTGAAGACCTACCGCTGGCAGTGCATCGAGTGCAAGTGCTGCAACATCTGTGGCACCTCCGAGAACGATGTGCGTGTGTCGTCCCGTCCCGTCCCGCCCCTGCCCCTGCCGCGCTTCTGCTCAGCTCTCACTGTACTTTCCACCCGTGGGAACTTTGATTTGTTGGGCAGGTGTTCACTGAGTACCGACTTGGTGTCAGACACTGTTTTAGGCAATAAGCATGCTAAAGACAAACAGGGTCCCTGCTTTCATGGGGTTTACGTTCTTGCGGGAATAAGCAAGGAAGTGGGTGACGTTTTATGCTATTCCATGAAGAAAGTGAAAGCAGTAATGTGGCAGAGAGCAACTGGATAGCTGATTCAGATAGGCCTTTTCTGAGGAGGTGGTGTCGGTGTTGAGGTTTGGATGATACAAAGGAAACAGTTCAAGGAGATTTGGAGAGAGTATTCCCAGGAAAGAGTAGCCAGCAAAAAGGCCTAAAGGTGGACGCACTGGGTGGATTGAGGCCCCTGTGGCCGGCTGGAGCCCTCCTGCAGTGGGAGAGCGAGTAAAAGATGAGGCTGGAAGGCAGGTGCCATCAGCTTTGAGAGTTTAATCAGGAGTGATGTGGTTTGTCTTACATCTTAAAAAGGTAACTTTGGCTGCTCTGTGGAGAACAGACTGGGAGGGAACAATGTGGAGGCCATGAGATCCGTTAGGCGGCTGGTGGCGTCCAGGTGGGATGACAGTAGTGACTCTGTCTGGGTGGAAGTGGACAGCAGTGATTTTCTGTCTAGAGGGTCCCATGTCTGTTCTCACTGCCATCTATCCTGCCCCTCCTGGAATTAGCAGCCGTGTCTGCAGAAGCCCTCCTTCCTACCTGTCCTCAACAGCCCAACTGAGACCCGTTAGTCATTCACTTCCCCCCTTCCTCTTCCATCTTGCATTCTCTAGGACCAGCTGCTCTTCTGTGATGACTGTGATCGTGGCTACCACATGTATTGTCTCACCCCATCTATGTCTGAGCCTCCTGAAGGTAGGTCTCCCTGATCTCTTACTCAGAACAAGTATTTTATTAGTAACTTGGAAAATCGCCTGTACGGTTAAGTGAGTTCTCGTATCAGTGATACATTCTTTCAGATTAGGGAGTAGGCACATTGCCTTCACTCAGTTCAGAGTGCTTTCCTAGCATTGCAACTTTGAGGCTTTAATGTTTGTACATTATCACCAGATAACATTTACAAACACAGAAAATCGACAGCCTGAGAGAAAACAGATGCTGAGCAGAGAATAATTACCAGAAGGAGAGATTTGTTTTCCTCCAACAAGTCTAAGAAACTCAGTTCGTAGTTTGTCTGACGCGAGACTAGTTTTAGCACTCCATTCTCGACAGATGTGAGCGTTTGTTTCTGCCAGTGTCGGGGAGGGAGTTGAACCTGGAGCCTTGAGTGGGTCACTCTGGCCCTCCAGCAGTGCTTAACGATGCTTCAGGTTTATGGAAGGTCTTCGACAAAACCAGTGGTGACACCAAAAAGTGGCTGCCTCGCCGCAAGTCCTCTTCCAGCCAGGTGTCTGTGCCGAAGCCGCTCCTTTATAGAAATTCAGAAGCTTACTCAGGAGGACACAAATGCCTAGTAGCTGTTACTGTGACAAAGGATGTGGGCCAGCATTACAGGCAAGAGAAGGTAGCTCACTGTGATGTGGGCTGACTTGTAGTGTAGGTCAGACTGCTGTCACCCCCTAGAGAAGGAGGCCACTAACAAAGTCTGAGGGTCCTGCCACAGCTGCAGGGGAGCACTCAGCTTTTTCATCTGTCATCCCGCATTTATAAGTTTCATCTGTCATGCCATGTTTGAGGAGAAGTAGTGTGCTTTTGGGGTTTTTAACCATAAAATACCAGTTCACAGGCACAATTCTACATTAACTGTAGAAAGGCTTTCCTAATGACGTGCTGGCAGACACTGAGGTAGTGGAGGGTTGTAGGCAGCTCACAGCAGGGTCCCCGTAGAACCATCAGATGGTCTAGGCTCTAGGTCAGGGGTTTGCAAGCTATGACCCTCTGGCCAAACCTAGCTGCAGCTAGTATATATAGCTCACAAGCTAAAAATGACTTTTACATTTTTAAAGAGAGTTTTTTTTTAAAAAAAAAAGATATGGCTGAGACTGTATGTGGCTCACAAAGCCTCAAGTAGTTAACACTCTCCGGCTACTTACAGAAAAGCTTATCAACTGCTGCGTATTTACCTTTGGGTCAGAAAGGATCTTACCTTTTTGAGAGTCACATATCTCTGAAGAGCTGATAAAAGCTGTGGATTCTTTCCCCCAGAATAATGTTCAAATACACATATGTACAATTATGCTTATAACTTCAAGGCATAAAGAGCTAATTTTCTTTCTCAAAAAAAAAAAGCATAGAAGAATCCAGCCATAGCAAATATTAATAAACAAGGTATGAGCTAGTTATATTTCTCATAAGGGACATTATTTCCTGTTTTTCTATGAAACCAGACTTGGGTCACAACAAGTTGGGTCATCATAGTTGGCCCCCTTTCCTCTGATTGGGTCCTCAGCCTCTCTCAGGCACCTAGTGATGGTGGGGAGCCCTTCTCATCTTTCCGTGGTCTTCACAGAAAGCTGTCTTATGTGGAATCAGTATTGGTTTCTCTAGAGCCTCTATTCATGATCTTGATTCTAACCTTTGGGGCCATGAGAATGAAGTCTGGTTCTTCTGTAATCACAAGTTTAAAGCCTTTTAAAGCTTTAAAAAAGTTATATCTACCCAGGTCCTCTTTAGTGATTCTGATTTAATAGGCCAAGAGGGCCTGGGCATCTATATTCTGAAATAGGCCTCTAGGCGATTATTTCTTATATCTCCATTGAGAATTATTTTTCATGATATTTGAAGACCTAGAGTTCCTCCCTGCTCAGGATAACTGTGAAACTTTGCTACTGCAGGACATCTCCCATCCTGCCCGTAGCCAGTCCTGCTACTGGAGGTGAGGTATGGGGAGTAGAAGAAGAGCAGGTGAGGATTGTGCGGGGCCCCTCCTAACCCCTTATGCTTCTCTGCAGGAAGTTGGAGCTGCCACTTGTGTCTGGACCTGCTGAAGGAGAAAGCTTCCATCTACCAGAATCAGAACTCCTCTTGATGTGGCCACCCCGATCCCCCATACATCTAGGGCTGTTTCTCTCCTGTGTTTCATACCCACCTTCCCTTCCTAATCTCTTTCACAAGTCCAGAGAACCTCGGGGAGGTCGTGCCAACCTGCCTTTGGCAGCAGCAAGCTGAGGTGGCAGCTCTGACCGCCTCTGGCCCCAGGCCCTCAGGGAGAACGGAGCATCACACTGCCCCAAGGCATACCTGTGGGCCCAGCTTCTCACTGTTCTCCATGAAGTGCATTCACTCTGTCTGCCTTGGGCCCCGGCCCTGGTATTCACAGGGTTCAAACCGTGTCCTCCGAGAAAGAGTGGGAGAGCAGCTCACTTCTCTCAGCTCTGCCTCCACTCTGGTCCCCAGGGTTTTCCCTTCCCCTGGAGGTGAGCCAGGCTGGGGCCTCTGCCAGAGCAGCTGGGAGTGAGAACTGAGCAAGCTTGCAAGAAGCTTCCGGTGCCCTCTGTGCTGCTTAGCCTCACAGCCCCCTTCCCCCAGAGCGGCTCTCTGCGGCTCTCTGTTCCTGCTACCCAGGATCCTTTGCCTGAGCCAGGATGCTCTTGGTCACCCTCCTGGCCCTGTCCCATTCCCACCACTGCACCGCAGGGGGAGGAGCAGCTTCACCTGATTGTTCCTTGTGCTTGCCTGGCTCACCGTCACAGGCCCTGGTCTCTAGTGACTGAAGCATTCCCCACCCTTGTTATTTCCTGTCTTCTGCCTCCCCTCCTTATTCCCTTTGGTTTTGTGGGAAGAGGGGAAGCATTAGGGGGCCAGGCCAGCAGCTTGGGGGCCACAGGGAGATGTTGGACAATGTGCCTGTTTTTTAACTCGATGAAAAAGCCTACCTCCGAAATCCCCTTTTAGTTCTTCCTGGACCTGGGCATTCAGCTCCTGCCCTTAACTGAATTGGGAGCCTCTGCCTCCTGCTCTGTGTATCCTGGCTCCTGGGTGGTGGGGAAGCCACATAGACATCCCTTTCTTCCCTGGCACGCTCGCTAGCAGCTGGTAAGGTCTTCGCACCCTGATTCTTCAGTTTTCTGCCTGGTGACACATTAAGTAGTGGGGCGGGGACAGTCCATGCCAGGACACCCTGGAGTGTCCTTCCCCTTGGCTGTGGGAAGGCCCTAATTCACTGTCACTTTGGAGTTGAGGTGTCTTTTTTTTTTTTTCTTTCTTTAGTTCCTGTATACTAAGCATTAGTACAAATAAACATTTTTACACAGAGCCCTCTGCTGGATTGTTTATCTCCAAACTCCCTTTCCTGGTTAAGGCCACTTCATCTTAAATCTTTCTTCCTTAGGATAGTAGCCTTTTTTTTTTTGTTTTGCGGTACGCGGGCCTCACTGTGGTGGCCTCTCCCGTTGCGGAGCACAGGCTCCAGACGCGCAGGCTCAGCAGCCATGGCTTACGGGCCCAGCCCCTCTGCGGCATGTGGGAATCTTCCCGGACCAGGGCACGAAGCTGCATCCGCTGCATCGGCAGGCGGACTCTCAACCACTGCGCCCCCAGGGAAGCCCAGGACAGGGGCTTTTAAATGTTTTGAAGCATAGCTTTTACCCCAAATTAAAATTTTAGCTTAAGCTCAGTAGATTAAGTTGATATAAAATTGGGTATTTGTTTAATTTCTTATGTAAATTAGATTATAAGTTTTTTAATAAAGAACAATGAAGTTTTGATTACAAAATTTGGGTTAAAAAATAACTTTAAAATCCTGTTTATTTCTGTATTTTTGTTGGTTTGGAGGAAATTCTGCTGGATTTGTATATGCAAGTGGTGACAGGTTTGTAACAGCTGACCTGGCGATTTCAGATACTTAAAAATAGGTCCAGAAGCTTGATTATAATGACAGGAAAATTAATGACATCACAGTGAAACACATGAAACTTTTTGCACGAGTAGTGAACATGAGCAGAGAGATACCTCAGCCTCGCTCGCCTGACGTACTTTCATTGTATGTCGTGTACATGAACTCAGCCCGTAGCGCAGCGCTGCAGCCTTCCTCCAGGCATGTATGCGTGCACAAAAATGAGTTTCCTTTTCCTGCAGCCGTTTTAAAGATTTGAATCAGTTATGAGCCCCCTGAAGGTTTTCTGGGACAGTCTGAAAGCCACTGTTTCCTACTGAAAGGTGTGGCCTGGGCCCTTGTGTTCAGTTAAGTAAGCAGGGTGCTCTAGTTTGGGAACTGTGTTAGGGACAGCACAGCCCCCATCCTCATGCCTTTACATGGAAGTAGGCCTGGAGCAGAGGGAGGAAAGCAATGAAATGATCCTTGGTGGTTCAGTGGTCTAAGGTGAGAACAGATAAAAGAAAAATTTAAGAAAGGATGCTGATGAGAACACTAACAGGCATAAGTGAGAGGAAATTTGGAAAGTTTGCAGGCGGTGGATTTAGGATGGCATACAGAAGGATGGAAGAGGGGTCAGGATTGGGATGGGAAGGGAAGCCTATGAGAAAGCAGACTCATCTGTGGCCCCAGCCTTCCAATCAGAGCTGTAAAGGGAGAGGAAAGGAGGCTAGATCTGAATGGGGAGCACTAGACCCCAGGTTAGAAAGTCTATATTTGATTGCAAAGAACTGATGGCTACCAAGGAAGGGAATAATATTAAATCTTGGGGCTTCCTTGGTGGCGCAGTGGTTGAGAGTACGTCTGCCGATGCAGGGGACACGGGTTCGTGCCCAGGTCCGGGAAGATCCCACATGCCACGGAGCAGCTGGGCCCGTGAGCCATGGCCGCTGAGCCTGCGCGTCCGGAGCCTGTGCTCCGCAACGGGAGGAAAAAAGAAAGGAAAAAAAAAAAAAAAACTAAAATTAGTCTTTGGGACTTCCCTAGCAGACCAGTGGTTAGGACTCCACGCTTCCAATGCCGGGGCACGGGTTCAATCCTTGGTTGGGGAACTAAGATCCCGCATGCTGCGTGGCATGGCCAAAAAAAAAAGAAAAAGAAAATTAGCCTTTTCTCACCCTAAACCAGAACTGGCCCCAAGCAAGTAGTTTATTGTAGCTGGGCTGATAGACGTGAGGCCCATGCTGTCCATGGTAACATGTTTTGCGTAGCTTAAAACCTTCCATTTTTTAAAAAAACACTCAATGAGGGGTATTAGACCTGTTTGGCAGGTGAGGAAGCTGCCTAGGGTCACGGCTAGGAAGACCTCCGGCGTTCACGCAGCCCAGAGTCTCGTCAGGCCCCGAGGGCCGGGACGCCTGAGGCTGGCGGCGCCTCCAGGACTCCCGCCGCGTCCGGGATCCGCCTCGCCGTCCCTTAGCACTGGAAGCTCCGTCCCCCGGGGGACCCGGCGACCCGCCACTTTCGCGATGCCCAATGAGACTTAGCCAGGGGCGGGACGGACGCCACCGAAGGCCAATCTAACTGGGCCGGGGCGGGGCTGAGGCGGTGGGAGCTGAACTGCGGACCGCGGTCTTCCCTGTCGGGAGAGGGCCCGGCGCGGGCGGCGCGCTCGAGGCCCTGCTGTGCGCGCGCCCGCCACCCGCACAGCCCCTCTGTCCGCTCCGCGCGTCCCTCCCCTGCTCTCCCGTAACCGCCGGGAGAGGGGCTCGGGAGCCGGGCCGGGGCCGGGGCGGGAGCCGCGGGACGAGCGCCAGAGGTGGGTGCGGAGCGGGAGGCGGGGAGGCGGGGAGGCCTGGAGGCCCGGCGGGAGGATAACTGGGTCCGCCCTGCCGACGGACCCCGGGTCACCGTGGGGAGAGGCCGGCCGGGTTGCGGAGCCCGACTCCCGGCCTGCCTGGGTCCCGGACGCTCGTCCCCGCGCCGTGGTACCCCTCCCAGGCCACGACCCTCCCAGCTGAGGACACCCCGCCCCTCTCGCTGCCCGCGGCCTCCTAACCCCTCTGGCCCTTCGTCGCCTGTGCACCTGCCCTTTCGGCCTTGTGCTCCTACTACCCCTCCAGGCGGGACCCTGGCTCAGCCTTACCTGCTCAGGACCCAGCACCAAATTAGACTTGCTCCTTCAGCCCCCAATCCGTCCCTCTTTGTCGTCTGTACACCTGTCACCTCAATTCTGTTCATTAACTCCACCACCCTGCCCCGAACATCTTCATCTACATCCAGCCTAGGCCATCATCCCCCCTCCCCCTCCCCCTCTCGGGGATTCCTCCCGCCAGCTCTGATTATCCCTACACCTGCCCCACTCAGCCCCTACACCTGCCCCACTCAGCCCCAGGGCCCCTGTCCTCGCCCGTCCACTCTCCTTTGTTGCCTCTGCAACTGTCCCCTCGGCTCTATTCATCCTTCTCCCCCAAACCGCAGCCCAGACTCCCTTCTCCCTCTGACCAGGGGACCACTTCCTCTGGGCTCTGTTCTGTCATTTCTCCTCATCAGTGCCCGGCCCACTGCTCACTCAGCCTGGCCATTTCCCTTCCTTTCAGCCCAGCCCTCTCACCTCCTGCTCAGGGTACCCTCACCCTCTTCCAGCTGGTCCAGTCTTCCCTGGCCTCTCCCCCACACCAGCCTATCTCCCAGCCTCATATATCTCTTTTCTTACTGACCTCCTCTCCCAACACGAGTGGCCTCCACTGTTGCCCCCGCTCGCCGTTTCCTCCCAACACAGGTGCTGTGGAGACACCATGGAGCTGTGCAGTAAGAAGAAGCTTCACGCCCTGTCCCTGGCCGAGAAGATCCAGGTGCTGGAACTCCTGGATGAGTCCAAGATGTCCCAGTCGGAGGTGGCCCGGCGCTTCCAGGTCTCCCAGCCCCAGATCTCCCGCATCTGCAAGAATAAGGAGAAGCTGCTGGCGGACTGGTGCAGTGGCACGGCCAACCGGGAGCGCAAGCGCAAGCGGGAGTCCAAGTACAGCGGGATCGATGAGGCTCTGCTCTGCTGGTACCACATTGCCCAGGCCAAGGCCTGGGAGGTGACGGGGCCCATGCTGCTCCATAAAGCCAAGGAGCTGGCCGACATCATGGGCCAGGACTTTGTGCCCAGCATTGGCTGGCTGGTCCGCTGGAAACGCCGAAACAACGTGGGCTTCGGGGCCCGCCACGTAGTGGTGTCTCCGTTCACCCCTGAGCTGCCTCCCCCAGCTCCCACGCCCCAGGCCCAGCTGCCTCTTTCTCTTAAAGATTTCTCCCCAGAGGACATTTTTGGGTGTGCTGAAGTGCCCTTGCTATATCGGGCAGTGCCCGGCAGAGTGGGTGTGTGTGATCGGGTACAGGTGCTGCTGTGTGCCAACAGCAGGGGCACAGAGAAACGGCGGGTGTTGGTCAGTGGGCTCCAGGCTGCCCCAAGATGCTTCTTTGGGGTCAGCAGTGAGGCCCTGCCCGCCTCCTACCACCCTGACCTGGCCATCCCCTGGTCAGAATGGTTGGCACAGTTTGATCGGGACATGGGGCGGCAGGGCCGACAGGTAGCCTTGCTGCTGGCTGCCCGAGTGGTGGAGGAGTTGGCAGGCCTGCCCGGGCTCGGCCACGTGAAGCTCTTGCCTCTGTCCGCTGCTAGCACCACGCCTTCCCTGCCCAGCTCCGTGGTCCAGGCCTTTAAGGCCCATTACCGGCGCCGTCTGTTGGGCAAGCTGGCTGCCGTCCAGAGCGAGAGGGCTGGCACATCGCTAGCTGAGGCCGGGGCAGGCATCACAGTGCTGGATGCTCTACACATGGCAGCGGCGGCCTGGGCCAAGGTGCCTCTCCAGCTCATCGTGAGCAGCTTTGTTCAGGAAGGGCTGGCTCCAGGCAAAACGGCCCTGGCCCCGCACAAAGCCTCAGAGATGCCACCCGTCCCCGGTGGGCTGAGCCTCGAGGAGTTTTCCCGCTTTGTGGACCTGGAGGGTGAGGAGCCTGTGTCTGGAGTGTGCAAAGAGGAGGTGGGCACGGAAGACCAGGGTGGGGGCGGAGAGGACGTCTTGGAGCCCCTGCCCACCAAAGCCGATGCCCTCCGGGCTCTGGGCACGTTGAGGAGGTGGATTGAGTGCAAGGGCACCGGCCCTGAGCTCTTTGCAAATTTCTACGCCTGTGAGGAGGAGGTGGAGCGACTCTGCTGCCTGTGAAGGGCCCTTCCAGCCGGAGCCCCTCCTCTCCTGTTTCCCATGGAAACGCCCTCTCTCAGAAGGCAGATTGGGGGCTGGTCTCTTTCCTGTGGAAATGGAGCTTTTGTGAAAAGCATTGAAGGGAGACAAGTTGGGAGACTAAGTCTAAGCTCTGAGCGAAAGTTCTCCAAGCCCTGAGAAGAGGGTCTAACGATGGGGTGTCAGGGAGTGAAGCTAGGCTGCATGGTTCCTGAACCGCTGTGGAGTCAGGGACTTGGGAAGGTGGAATTCGGGCTTTACAGACAGGCCGATCCCTTGAATTCTGTGTTAAAAACAGTTCTGCTTCTGGAAATAAAGTTTTTAATCAGAAAAGAGGCCAGGGTGTTATTTTCACGGGAGAAGGGTGAAAACGTTCACCTCAGATTTTTAAATTGATTGCTGAGGGTCGCTGCCACGCGGCTATCGAGCTGTGTGCGGATGACCAGCAGTGAGCCTCTCCTGGCAGGAGGGACTCCCAGGACGTGAGGACTCCTCATGGGCAAACAGGCAGATCCCAAGTATTGCCCAGGACATTCTGCTGCTCTGATTTCTCTCTCAGATTGCCATGGTAGGGGTGCTGTCTGAGAAAGAAGAGGACAAGCTAGGGACATTCTAGGGGAACAAAAAGGAGCCAGGGGAATTCCTTGGTGGTCCAGTGGTTAGGACTCTGCACTCTCACTGCTGAGAGGGCGAGGGTTGGGTTCGCTCCCTGGTCACGGAACTAAGATCCTGCAAGCCGAGTGGCCAAAAAAAAGGAGGCAGGATTTGGAATAGCCATTCATTATTTCTTTTCATTCATGTGATCATTTCACGACATCTCTTCAGCAAGGCCTCCTGCGTGACAAGGTTGCGAAGATGGTGTCCCCGCCAGGCAAGACCTTGCAGACAGTGACAGTGGAGTGTGATTAAGGGTCGTCATAAAGACGTGTGCGCAGTGCTGTGGCCCTGGGGAGCCTCGGGAGCAGGTGAGCTTTGAGCTACAGCAGAAGGACAGACAGACAGAGGAGTGGGAAGGATAGTCCTGGCAAAAGGGCGGCAGGCGAGGAGGCAGCTGTCCCGAGAGAGCACGGGGAGGCCCAGAGAGCTGGAGGCACCTGTAGCCCCCCAAGCCTGGTGGTGGGGCGCCCCCAAAGGGTTTCACTCATGGTGGGGACAGGTCATTTGTGAGGTTCTAGAACACTGAGATGTGGAGGGTGGGTCAAAGACGTGAGACCTAGAGGCAGAGAAACTCCCACTGGTCCCAGTGACAGATGGGGAGGCCTGAGCCAGATCCCGCACGGGAGCAGGATGGAAGAGGACGGCTCACCTGGAAAGGACCAGGACTTTGGACGCAGATAGACCCTGGCTGCTGAGTGCAGCTCCAGGCCGAAATCCTACATGAGGCCTTTCACGCCGACCGCAGGAATCACAAGGCAGGGCGGTGTGGTTTTCTGGGGAGCATCACAGTCAAGGACTCAGACCAGCCCAGGGACCTCCTTGTGTGGCCTTGGCTCAGGCGCTCTCTAGGGGCTTCGCCAACACCTCCTTACTGGGGGCGTGGGCTGAGACCCTTCCTCCTCTTTGATGTAGTACCTTTCACTCCCAGCGCTTCTCTCCCTGCCTTCCCCCACTCCCCACCCCACTCCCACTGTCCATAAAGAGGCAGGAGACCGTGTCATCTGACCCTCCCCAGTGCTGTTGCATTTGGGAAAATGGACCCCTGGGGAGCTGGCGCCTCTTTCTGCCTCTCAGACAGTAGCACTCAGTGAATAAAGACCGACTGTTCTTTCAGGTTGGCTCATCGTCCTCACTGACCACCTCAACACCTGGCAGCCCGACAGTGAGACAGAGGTGTGTCATTGCCCACTCACTTTTAAACAGTTCTGAAGCTGCCTGCTGGCTTTCCATTTCTGCCTAAGGTCCCAAATCATTCAGCCTTTCCCCACAGATTCTGCTCTCCTGCCTGTATTCTTTTTCTTTCTTTCTTTCTTTTTTTTTTTTTTTTGGCTGTGCTGGGTCTTCGTTGCGGGCGTCTTTAGTTGTGGCACACGGGCTGCAGAGCTCACAGGCTCAGTAGTTGCAGTGTGTGGGCTTAGTTGCCCCGAGGGCTGTGGGATCTTAGTTCCCCGACCAGGGCTCAAACCTGCATCCCCTGCATTGGAAGGCAGATTCTTAACCACTGGACCATCAGGGAAGTCCCACCTGTATTCATTCAAATTGTCCTTTTTCTGAAGTCATTCCAGTTCTGACATATCTCTTTTTAAATGTTGAAACCAAAAGTTACATGATCTCTAAAGGCCTGACCAAAGCAACCAAGGGGCAGACAAGCAATCTGTTCTCAGGTGTGTCGTATTCCTGTGGGAGGAGCGGGATAGAGCGCAGGGTTTTCTTGCTGACTTCTTTCCAGAGCTTGTTTTTGGTTTTTTTTTTTTTTTTTGCAGTACGCGGGCCTCTCACTGCTGTGGCCTCTCCCGTCGCAGAGCACAGGCTCCGGACGCGCAGGCTCAGCGGCCATGGCTCACGGGCCCAGCCACTCCGCGGCACGTGGGACCCTCCCGGACCAGGGCATGAACCCGCGCCCCCTGCATCAGCAGGCGGACTCCCAACCACTGCACTACCAGGGAAGCCCTAGAGCTTGTTTTCTAAAGCCACCAGTCCCCCAAAAAGAGGGAGCTCCCTGGCAGTCCAATGGTTAGGACTCAGCGCTCTCACAGCGTGGGCCCCAGGTTCGATCACTGATCAGGGAACTAAGATCCCGCAAGCCATGCAGCACAGCCATAAAGAAAAAGCCACCAGTCATCTCTTATTTTCTTGCATTGATATTGTGTATCGTACTTAACTTTTGGTGGGTGGCTCCATGGGCTCATTCAAGCCGTATTTACTGAACGCTCTGCTTGTGGAGCAGGTCCTGTTCTGGGACCTGAAGCTAGTGCTGAACAAGAGAGAGAGGATCCTCCTCGCTAAACCCTTCCTTTCTGGTAGAGGGGATAAAGAAAAGACAAGTAAAGAAATAAACACGGTGATTTTGGACAGCAGTGAGTGCCAAGATGAAAATAAAACAACCATGTCCTAGAGAGTGACTGGGGGAGGGGAGTCAGGGAAATGTCGGGGGGGAGTAGTGACTGATAAGAAGGGAACACCCACTCTTCCAAAGGAAGAGTGTTCTCTGCAAAGGGAACAGCAGGTACAAATATCTAAGGTTAGAAACCGCTTGACAGGTTTAAGAAACAAAATGAGAGAAGGCCAAGCAGAGGAGGAGGGCAGAGAAGTGGGCAGGGGCCTCTGAGATGGTAGCACTTACATTTCATTGGAAGCGAGACAGGAAGATTCTTTTTTTGTGGGGGGGCGGGGAGAGAGGGGAAATTTAGACAAAGGAGGAACATGATATGTTTTATGTTTGAAAAAAACTAATTCCAGTTGCTGCGTGAAGAATACATGGCAAGGTAGGGAGCAAAAGTAGAAACCGGAAAACCACGTAAGTTAGGAAGCTACTGTGGTTGGTGGGACTTCCTCACGCACTGGGCATAAGGTGTAAGGAGCCAGAGAAGGCGAAGAGGACTTCGGCTACTCCCAACAGACCTAATTTTTTTTATCAGGGTCAGGCAGTCCTATCCGATGTTGCAGGTTTTGCCACATGCAAAATGGGGGACAAAGAAATTATGTGCATTATTTCAGTTGATTTAAAAGTTTCTATGTTCAGAAGGCATTCAAGGCTCCAGGGCAGCAAAGATGCATAAGACACAGTCCCTCTTCCTAAGAGGCAGAAATAATATGGGTCAGTCATGAGAATTAAACAAATTAATATTTATAAAATGTTTACTACTTGCCAGGTGCTATTTTAAGCACTATATATAGGTTAGATATTATTGTTATTATATTCAGAAGCAGAATCAGTCTTGAGAAGATGAGGAACGGGATCCAGAGAGCCCCAAGGCAGAAAGATTGGCTCCCCGTCTTTTTTTATCTCTGCATTGCACTCTGATTTCTCCCAACCTACCTCCCAATTCTCTTCAGCTGTGACAGTTCTTTTTCTTTTTTCTTCTTTTAAATATACATAATCAGGGAATTCCCTGGTGGTCCAGTGGTTAGGACTTGGCGCTTTCACTGCTGTGGCGCGGGTTCAATCCCTGGTCAGGGAACTAAGATCCCGCAAGCCATGCAGCACAGCCAAAAAAAAAAAAAAAAAAAAAAAATATATATATATATAGTCATTTTTATGCTGTCTTGTTTCTTCTCTTTTAATTCTTTTATATATTTAGATCTTTTGTGCATGGTTATTTTGCATTCTGTATCTGATAAATCTAACATCTGAAATCTTTGGAGGGATAAATCTGTTGCTTTTGTTTCTCCTGAATCCATGGTGGCTCTTTTTTCATTGCGGGTCTGGTCGCTTTTTTTGTCGTGGGAATTTTTTTATTGGTTGCATTTAATCCCTGGAAAACCTGAAGATCCTGATTTGGGGGCGCTCCTTTAGAAAAGCCTGTAGTTACTCCTTCCAGACACAAGGCGGCGCTACCATCATGATAAATTAGTTTCTGGCGGGGGAAGGTGTCCCAGAGCTGAAGGACAGTGTGGTAGCAGGTGCCGTGGTTCACAGGAGCCCATCTTATTCTTAATTTTTTCCCACCACAAGGAGAGGCAGTTTTCTTTGTAGGTTCCCTTTACTGGTGGGTGGAGGTTTTCTGGTCTAGTCTTTCACTAAAGGTATAGCCCCTTCCAGGATCTTGACTTAATTTATCAATCTTGGGTTCAGCTACCTTAATGTCTGGGCCAAAGTCTAGTCTTCTGTGTGTTTCTTTAATCTTCAAGGTTGCAGTGTTAGCAGGGCTGCACAGTTCCAACACGCTGTTTACGCTCACTTCCTTGTTTCGAAGGGGTCTTTGGGAAGTTCCCTTACTTCTTGCAAAGTTAGCAATGGTTTTAAAATCATGTTTTAATGGTTTGGAACCTAGTTGCTTTAGACACATGTAGCCCTCATGTCACTATACATGTAAATTAGGTCTCCTGCAATTTCTCCTACTGTGATCGGTGCTGTAAAAATAAGTATAACATTTGACGACACGAATCCAATGAGACGCTATTTACATGTTTGCCCAAGTTATAAACCCTTTATGTGGGACTTCCCTGGTGGCTCAGTGGTTAAGAACCTGCCTGCCAACGCAGGGGACACTGGGTCGAGCCCTGGTCCGGGAAGATCCCACATGCTGCGGAGCAACTAAGACCATGTGCCACAACTACTGAGCCCGCGTGCCCCAACTGCTGAAGCCTGCGTGCCTAGATCCTGTGCTCCGCAACAAAGAGAAGCCACCACAATGAGAAGCCCACACACCGCAACAAAGAGTAACCCCTGCTCACTGCAACTAGAGAAAGTCCATGCACGGCAACAAAGACCCAACGCAGCCAATAAATAAATAAATGTATTAAAAAAAAAACAAAACCTTTACGTGTGACCCCCAGACACCACCCCCATTTTCAACCTCAGAGCAGGTTCATTTACTATTTCCTAGCTCTCAGGGACTCCTCTCTGAGTCTCAAATAATGATGACCTCTAATAACATCTGTTAATTCCTTAAGGAATTTAACAGGCGTATTCTGAGCCCCTGCTGATGTACAAACATCTGGCTTTTTTAAATATCTTCGGCCATTTCCTGCCTGATCTCTGTTTGTCTTTCCATCCTCCTTTCCAAGAGGAGTGAGTTGTTTTCTCACTAACCATGCCACGCTTAACTCTCACCTCACTGCAGCACAGTTCTCCGGGCCCTACTAGCAGCCCCTGCCATAGGCCAGTGGAAGCAACTCAGGCCTGGGACTGCATGGCCCGAGGGGTGCCGGACATTCTCTCTGGTTCTAATGAGGTGCATAAAGAAAACGAGCTCCAGCCCCTGCACAGATGCCTCTGGACAGAACCAGAGAGAGGAGACAGAAACCCATGCCCAGCAGTGCAAAGGCAAGCTTACAGGCATCATTTCTGCCCCCAAAAGGATTTAATTAAAACAAAATCAAAAAAGGATTTTAAAATGTTATTCTCTTGCTAACTGGTAATGTGGTGAGAAATGACAAACTACAGAGGACCACTCTGACCTACTGATCCCTCCTTGCCCCGTTTCTAAGAGCCACCTTCTGTTTCACATGCATACTGCTTGCTCCCTTTGAACCAGCCACCAACTCCCCTGAGATGTTCCAGTGACTGCTCCCCAGCACTTCTGTGTCCGGCCTAAAATCCCTGGCACCGTGGTGGTCCTGGACTGGCCACTGGGGCCCAAAATGGACCAGTTGGAAGGGATCTCAGAGGAAACTGGGGCACAGAAAGGGCAGTGACTGTCTCAGACAGACCCTGTTCTTTCACACCAGGAACGTAGGCTTCCTGGATCTGTGCAGGAGTTGAGGCCACCAGAACTGGAGTCTGAGTCACTTCCATCAGACTCATAACTTCCTCAGCTAGAATGGGCAGTGTATTTCTTCTATTAGAAGCATCCAAGGACTTCCCTGGTGGTCCAGTGGGTGAGACTCCATGCTCCCAATGCAGCGGGCCCGTGTTTGATCCCTGGTGGGAGAACTAGACCCTGCATGCCACAACTGAGTCCGCATACCACAACTAAGAAGTTCGCCATGTCTCGGGGCTTCCCTGGTGGCGCAGTGGTTGGGAGTCCGCCTGCCGATGCAGGGGACACGGGTTCGTGCCTCGGTCCGGGAGGATCCCACATGCCGCGGAGCGGCTAGGCCCGTGAGCCATGGCCGCTGAGCCTGCGCGTCTGGGGCCTGTGCTCTGCAACGGGAGAGGCCACAGCAGTAAGAGGCCCGCGTACCGCAAAAAAAAAAAAAAAGTTCGCATGTCTCAATGAAGCTCCCATGTGCTGCAACTAAGACCCAGAGCAGCCAAAATAAATAAATAAAATAAATATTTTTTTAAAAGAAGCATCCAGAACACCATTTCTTTTTTTTCTTTAACATCTTTATTGGAGTATAATTGCTTTACAATGTTGTGTTAGTTTCTGCTTTATAACAAAGTGAAACAGCTATACGTATACATATATCCCCATATCTCCTCCCTCTTGCGTCTCCCTCCTACCCTCCCTATCCCACCCCTCTAGGTGGTCACAAAGCACTGAGCTGATCTCCCTGTGCTATGCGGCTGCTTCCCACTAGGTATCTTTTTTCTTTTCGTTACGCGGGCCTCTCACTGCTGTGGCCTCTCCCGTTGCGGAGCACAGGCTCCAGACGCGCAGGCTCAGCGGCCATGGCTCACGGGCCCAGCTGCTCCGCGGCATGTGGGATCTTCCCAGACCAGGGCCCGAACCTGTGTCCCCTGCATTGGCAGGCGGATTCTTAACCACTGCGCCACCAGGGAAGTCCTGTTTGTAGATTTTTTGATGATGGCCATTCTGAGTGGTGTGAGGAGATACCTCATTGTAGTTTTAATTTTCATCTCTCTAATGATTAGTGATGTTGAGCATTCTTTCATGTGTTTTTTGGGAAACCGCATATCTTCTTTGGAGAAATGTCTATTTAGGTCTTCTGCCCATTTTTGGATTGGGTTGTTTGGTTTTTTTTGATATTGAGCTGCATGAGCTACTTGTAAATTTTGGAGATTAATCCTTTGTTGGTTGCTTCATTTGCAAATATTTTCTCCCATTCTGAGGGTTGTGTTTTCATCTTGTTTATGGTTTCCTTTGCTGTGCAAAAGCTTTTAAGTTTCATTAGGTCCCATTTGTTTATTTTTGTTTTTATTTCAATTTCTCTAGGAGGTGGGTCAAAAAAGATCTTGCTGTGATTTATGTCATAGAGTGCAGAACACCATTTCTTAAACTTTAAAGTGTGTAAAAGTTACAGGGAGAGCTTTGTACAATGCAGATCCCCAGGCCCCAACCTCAGAGATTCTGATTCTGTCAATCCAGGGTGGGGCCTGGGATTCTGCATTACTAACCCCCTCTAGGAAGTCCTCATGCTACTGCTCCATGGACCACTCTGGGATCACCCCCGACCTCGAAATGGGCAGACCCTTACCTACTGTGTTAGTTCGGGTGAAGGCTACAGAGACGTCAGAAGGCAACAGCCCGGGGTGGACAGTCAGCTGTGCTCCCAGAGTCCCTGGGTTCCAGGTGCCTCCTGTATCCTCAGCAGTGGCCCCCAGGGGTCACCATTTCCAGCCAACAGTCAGGAGTCTCCTTTTAAGCAAGCAATGGGCAATCTGCAAGCGTCACTTTTGCTCACATTTCTCTAGCAAGAACCCAAGCACAAGTTCCCACTGAGGGGAACGAAGCCTCGCTCTGCAGCCACATGCCCTGCGGCCGCGCTATGACGATGGAAGCAGGGAAGAATGCCACCGTCTGTGACACACGATCCAGTAAACAAGAGCTCCGAGGAGTACGTGGGGAGGCTGATGCTGTATGTCGAGCCCGCGTGAAATTGAACTTAGGTGACTCGTGGGGGACTGTCACAAGCCCCAGGTCGAGCAGGGTAGCAGAGCAACGAGGCTCTGGAGGTGGAGGCTCAGATGCATCCAAGTGAGCTGTGTGACATACCAGCCGTGCGACCTGGGGTGGGTTACATACTGTCCCTGAGCCAAGGCTGCCTCCTGTGTAAACTGTGATAATAACACCGTGATGCTTGGAGTCCCAGTAAATGGCAGGAATTCCAGGCGTTCAGGTCACCATGAGGGGGGCCGAGTTTGATCTCAGACCACATCAGGACACGGGTGAGTACAAACTCTGCTCACTTTATTGCCAATTAAGTGAACAATTTCAGCCAGTTTTTGATTCCCATTTAGCAGTTAAGACAGGTAAAGAAAACAAGTGCCATTGATGGGCAAGGCAGACACTACTGCACTGGAGACCCCGAGAGGGGCCTGGACAGGCAATGGAGACAGGGGTGTGGTGATTGGATTTGGGGCCAGAGGTCGGGAGTGCGCTTCATTTAACGAGCACTTACTGGGCTGCTTCGAGCATTGGGCTCCGTGCAGGGAAACGATCAGAAGTATGACCCCTGACCTCAGAGAGCACCCAGTCTAATTGGGAAGCTGAGAAGTAAACCCACAACCATAATAAAGCACAGGCGAGGGCTATGGTCAAGGCAAGGGGGCGAGCAGAGAGGTCTGCAGACCCCAGAGTCAGTTCCGGGCAGGAGGGGGTGAGCAGAGGAAGGGCTCCAGAAGACAGCGCTCAGCCTGGGTTGGAGCCGCTCAGCCCCAGGGATGCGGGAGTCACCCTGCAGGCACTGCCCACTGCTGGCCCAGAGGGAACGGACCTTCTAGGTGGGAGGCGAGGGCACAGCTTGTTCAGGGACCTCAAGCAGGACTGGGCTGCCTGAGAACAGAGGGAGAAGCAAGCTGGGGGGAAGGGGAGGCCAGGAGGAGGAGGAGTTCGGGCTTTTCCCTGAGGGTGACGGAGCCACTGAAGGATTCTGGACTAGAGGAGACCGGGCTACCCTCAAGTCATGCGGGGAGAGGTTTGAAAGGAAGTGAAGGGGGAGGCAGGTGAGACTGTGTCACCGGAATCCAGGGAGCTAGGCGGTCAGCACCGGGCAGCTAAGCAGAAGCTCTGCGAGTGTGCGGACTGGAATGTCACCAGCGCCACTGGCTGTGAGTTTACTTCAGAGACTCAGGAAGCAAAGGAATCAAGGCACTTGCTAGGAGGCCCACGCCAGCCTTGGAGTCCGGGTGGAGTCCAGGTCCCCAGGCCTCCAGCTCCCCGAGGCGTCTCCCCGGTCCCCTCTGCGTGCTGGAGGTGCCTTGATAAAGAGGGGCTCAGCCTCTCGCATCAGAATCGCAAGCTGGTGCTTTCAACTTGGCCTCCAATCGGGGCAGGTGGGCGGTGGTCTCACTGGGGAGCTCGTCACCCAGCCAGGCTCATCCCCGGGAGTGGAGGAGGTAGTTGTAGCTGAGGAAGGTGACGGCGTTGACGGGAAAGGCACGGGCACTGTTGATGCTGAGCCCCTGGAAGAAGACCCCCAGCCCTTCCCGCCGGGCGCTGCTCACCATTTAGTCCAGCAGCCCCTGGTGCACCCTCTGCCTCAGCCCCGCCATCTGCATCCGGGACTTGATCACGTCTAATGGGGTGGCTGTGACCCAGGAGGTGACGCCGGCAAAGCCCCCTGCCACCAGCACTGTGCCCGAGCCTGGGGTAGAGGAACTGGGGGTGAGAGGGGTCAGACTGAGGAACGAAGCATCCTCCCGCATCCGCAGGCTCCCTCCCCATCCTCCAGGGCTCAGTCCAGCTCCCCTTCCCCACTCCTCTCTGTCCTCCACCCTCTCACACCACTTTGCTTACTGGGGTTCTGGCCATCCGGTGTGAATTGGCGACACAGCCATTCGTAGGTGACGAAATAGATTCCCAGGGTGGGGTTGTCCCGCAGCGTCAGGGCCCAGGCTCCCCGGATCAGCACCCGGGGCCCCTCGGCCTGGAAGATGGAGGCCGCGCAGTGCACGGGCCCCTGGTACTGGGGTGGGGGGCTCCCTGACTTCCCCTTGGGCTCTGTCTGGTTTTGTAGCCAGACTTTGATGAGGTCAAAAGGGGCCAAGCAGTAGGCCTGTAGGGAAAGAAGCATGAAGGGCCTGGGTGGAGCTTTGGACGGGAACAGTCCCTCCCTCTGATCTTAACATGGGGGGGGGCGGGGGGGGCGGGGAGGCAGTGGGCAGACAGGGCAGCATCTTCCTTCAGAATCTCGCCCCGCTCTAAGCCTCTCCCACGCATAGTGGGGGATGGGCCAGAGCCCCCTCCCTTAGCATCAGGTCCCTGACAGCAAGGGACACTGCCCCTCCCCTCGGCCGAAATTGCTGGCATGCACGCGATGCTTAAGAAAGGGAGATCCCTGGCAGTCCAGTGGTAGGACTCGGCGCTTTCATTGCGGTGGCTCAGGTTCAAAAAAAAAAAAAAGATTCAGTCTTTCAGTCTGTGCCCAAGAAACAGCAGGGGACTGACCCCTCCCCAGGGGTAAGGAGGGCACCTCAACTTCATAGATTCCCCCTTCCCCACCTCCTGCAGGACACCTCTCAGAGGTCCCCGGGTGGAGAAGCACCTCTCACAAACCCCCAAGCACTAGTGTCCCAGCAGAAGGTGGGTGACAGGTTGGGATCTGTGGGTCCTTGAACTTTATCACCTGGCTGGGGCAGACAGGACACAGATTTGGGGTAATGTTGGTACTGGGGATGTGGAGGGAGGTTGTGGGGAGGGGCCGAGGTGTGGGTCAGGGACGCAACTAGGTCAAGGTCAGCTGTGAAAGTTCAGGTGAGAATTGAGGTCCAAGCTGAGGTTAGCATATCATTTATGGACTTATGTGGTTTTTGTTTTTTTCCTTCCGTGGAAGGTACACAAGCTCAGTTCCTCAGCCCTGGAGATGGCTGACGGCGGTGGAGGCTGGCGGTTGGCTCCGGTGATCTTTAGAGGGTGACAGTTTGCTTATTTCCTCCCCTGCAGGAAGGGCAGTGGGCTGGGGTCCCCCGCTGTGAGATGGCTTCCTGATGGCACCCTCCCAGCAGAGCCTGTGGGCAGTGCTGAGCTGAGGGCTGCTCCAGAGCGGTGAGCTCCTGGGGGTGAGAAAATGGCTGGGCGGGCTACGGCCCCTCCCCTTCCCATCCTGTGCCCACAGGGGCAGTGGGGACGTCAGACATTGCTGCTCTGTACAATGATGTCAGCCTTAGCTGAGTCAGAAGCAACTTTTGTACACAAAAGAGGTTGTCATTCCCTGCCCCGTGCTACAGAGTCTTCCTCGTCATCTCCACGTGAAAATACATTTTCCGTTCCAAGACCCTGTTAACCAGAGCCGTGCGCTTGGTGGCAAACGGGGCTCCAGCTGGTCCCTGGACCCCATCCCCATCAGTGACCCGACAGGCCCCAGTTCTGCCATCTGTTCTGCCTTCGAGGAGCCAGAGGGGAGGAGGACGTTGGAGCTGGGCCCGGCTGAGCCTGACTCAGGCCACTGAGCCTGGGGGCTCCTTCTCGTCGTTGTTTTTGTGGGGTGCAGGTCTCAGGGCTTGGGAAATATGCAGGCATGAGCCCCACACAAGGGGCAAAAGCAAAGCCAGGGCCTTTTGGGTCTCATGAATGATTAATTCATTTAGTGAGCCCTAACTCTGTCCTTGCTCTCTGCCTTGGGATGTGTACAGGAGCATCAGGGCAGGTGTCGAGCAGAGGGTGACCTAGGGCACTGGCTGGATTGTGGGATGGAGCCAGGCGCACGCCCTCTGCCTCTGAGCTCAGGCCCTCACTTAGCTGGGGATCCCCCTGGTGCCTGGAGGCCCCTCTTCCCTCCACCCCAACCCTCGAAAGCCCAGTCCTTAAGCACTGAGAACAAAGACCAGAACCAAATGATTAGAGTCACTTAATGATTTTAACACCCTGAGCCTCTCCCAGCGAGATTTGTGGACAGGCCCCAGGTGAGGCTCACAGATGGAAGCAGACCCCTCCAGAGGTGGGCAAGCCCTGCCAGCCTCAGAGGGTGACATCAACTGCTCCTCCATCATGTCCTCTTGGCACTGTCTCCCCCCCACCCCAGCTCTCTCTACCTTTTTTGCCCGCTCTGTTCTCCATGACCCTCCCCTCCAGACCTGCAGCCTGGAAGGCCACAGCTCAGCCATCAGGGTCACAGGGAGCAGCCAGGAGCAAGCCATTCTCCCACAGCAACTCGTGTTCCCCTCAAGAAGGCCTGGGGTCTGCAGCCGTGGGTGGCCAGAGGGGGCTGGGAGGGAAAGGAGTGAACTGGCCATCACTGTGCCTGTGCCTGTGTGTGTGACCACGAGCGCGTGCGCTTGCCCCAGTGTGTGCACGTACCCCCGTGCTGCCCCCTCACCTGCAGGAACCCCCTGTGCAGCTGCCTATGAAGACGTGCGTATAGCTGGGCGGCTGGGCCCGCCGCTCCTGGTGGGAGGTGGCTGTCAGTACCTGCAGGGCGCTGCTGTAGACCCCGAACAGGACAGAGTTGACCACAGCTATGCTGGCGATGGGGAAGCTCATTCCCTTGACGAAGCCCAGGGGCTGCAGAGAGACACCGGATGCTAGCTGGGAGGGTGCTGTGCGAGCCTCACCCTTGCCCTTTCTGGGCCTGGCAGGGCCTCCTCTGGCTGGAAACTGCTCCTGGGCCTGGCCACAGGGAGGAGGAAGCAGCCTAAGGCTGGGGGGTGGCCTCAGCTCCACTTTGGGGGCATTTAGCTACTGCTCAGCCCCCCAGTGGCCCCAGATTTGGGTCTTCTTTCTCTCTTTCACGGGCAGAGCTCTGTGGGCGGGGAGGGGAGAAGGAAGCTGGCACCGACTGCCCAAGGTCTCCCGCCCCAAAGCCCCCCAAAAAGCCAGCCACCCACCGACTCGTGGCGGTAAGTCTTGACCATACAGTGATGCCCCGATATGTGGTCTGGGTCTGCAGCTGCACCTGGACAGGGAGGACAGAGCAGGTGGACAGGCTGGGCATCCTGCCCAGCTCATCCCTCGGCCCCTCTGAGTGGGCTGCCCGCAGGGCAGGAGAAGCGGGAGAGAGCCTCCGTCAGCCAGGCCCTGCTCTCTCCCTGATGTCTGGTTCAGGCGACGTCTCTCATTCCCCAGGTGCCTCCCCTAGACCCACCTTTACAGTGTCAAAGGGGTGTCCCAGGACCAAGCCCAGAGCTCCTGTGGTGACAAGAAGGTGCTATGAGTGAGGACCCTCAGGCCAGGTCGAGGAAGCAAGTTTGTATCCAGAGGGGAGCGGGATTCAGGCAGGAGAAAGCAGGGCAGGGCTTGCCTGCCAGAGTCCAGAGAGACGCCAGCTGCCCCTTGCACCCTCCTCCACTCCAGGCACTGGGCTGGGAAGGTGTGGGGACAGGGGACAGCGGAGACAACGCTGGCCCTGCCTGGAGGGCGCACAGGCAGAGGGGAGGAGCCAACCCCAGACGCCCAGTGTCCTCGCCCAGACCTGACACCCAAGCATCTTGCTGACTTATCTAACTGGGGGGCTCCGGGGCTCCTGCCTCGCTGCCAGCTCTGTTCCCTCCTTCTGCTGTCCAGGGCAGGGCCTTGTTGCAGGACCGGCCCTACCAGCGCTCTGCCCTGTAGCCGGCAGTGCAGAGCTGGGGGCCCTTAGAGGAGTCTTTTTTTTTTTTTTTTTTAATTAATTATTTTTTTGGCTGTGTTGGGTCTTTGTTGCTGTGCGCGGGCTTTTCCAGTTGCGGCGAGCGGGGACTACTCTTCCTTGCGGTGCGCAGGCTTCTCACTGTGGTGGCTTCTCTTGTTGCAGAGCACGGGCTCTACGCGTGCGGGCCTCAGTAGTTGTGGTGCACAGGCTCAGTAGTTGTGGCTCGCAGGCTCTAGAGCTCAGTCTCAGTAGTCGCGGCACACGGGCTTAGTTGCTCCGCGGCATGTGGGATCTTCCCAGACCAGGGCTCAAACCTGTGTCCCCTGCATTGACAGGTGGATTCTCAACCACTGAGCCACCAGGGAGGCCCCCTTAGAGGAGTCTTACTGGCACCAGGGGAGAAGGGCCCAGCCCCCAGTGTCTCCCCACCTCCTGGTCCTGCCCTACATAGCGGATGCTGGTCCCCGACCTTTCGGTGAGGTCACAGCCCCGGGAGGCAGGTTCGGATGTCTCTTTCTCCAGAGAGAAATGTCACCTGGACGCTGGACTGGGTCCACAGCACAGCTGGCCTCAGGGCACGTTGCCGGGTAGGGCAGAGGCCCAAAGGGGAATGCAGGACAGCAGGTGAGGTCAAAGGTGAACTTCCTTTCTGAGCCCCGGAGAGTGGCTCCGGCAGTGCAGGTGAGTCTGGGAGAGCACTCAGCACGGCACCTGGGCACTTGGCAGGTATCCAGGTTGTTGGGGGGCAGCCTGGGGACTGGGCAGAAGCACCCGCCTCTCCTCTCCTCTCCAGCAACTCCCAGGAGGCTCCAGGACAGCTGGCTCTGGGTGCTCCAGGCCACCAGGACTTTGGCTTCAGCTCCTCCTACGTCACCCACCTTCCCCAGGAAATGACATGTAATTGGGGTTACTATGACAGAAGGAAGAAAAGTGTCTCACCAGAGATGCAGCTGGTCACAAACTCCTCCACGGGCATTGTCTGGCAGGGGCGGGCACTGGTGGCTCCTGCAGAGGGGACGCTGGTGAATGTGTAATTCCACCCTCCCCCTGACCCTGGACTGATAATCTGCTACTAATGTTTACCCCTGGGTGAGGGCCCAGTGCCAAGACCAGGACGGGAAGGGAGCCAACGCAGGCGGCCTGGTGGCCTGGAGCTGTGCGGAGCGTGAAATCTCACAGGGCAGGGAGGATGGCCCACGGTGGCCTGACCCCCCTTGCCGGCCAGCAATGGCCTCGCAGTGTGACTAGGCCTGGCAGCTGGGCCCAGGCCCTGGTGGGACCCCTCCAGGGCTGCCTCAGTCAGCCAGGGTTTAAGGAGCCAGCCCGGCCCGGCCCAAGCAAGGCCCGCGGCAGTGGGGCCTGGCCATGGGGAGGCAGGCCCAGCAGAGAGGAGTGACTCACCGGGGCCCAAAGCCGCCTTCTCCAGGGGTTGTTTACGACTGACTCCTCCGCGTGTGTCAGAAACAGCCTCCCTCGCCTTCCCCTCCCCATGCCTCTTTCCGGGGGAAGGCTGGAGACTCGGTGTACAAAGGGTGGTGTGTCTGTCTGCCTGGGGGTGACCAGGCTATGACTTCCCACTTCTCTTCGGACAACAACCCAAACTGACAGGACAGGGACCTGAATCCCTCCCTTCCTCTCTGCTTCCTTAGACCAACTTCCTCTGTCGCCAGTTCATTAAATAAATGCTATAGCATGAATGATTTTTTAAAAAATAAATTTATTTATTTTTGGCTGCGTTGGATCTTCGTTGCTGTGCACGGGCTTTCTCTGGTTGTGGCGAGCGGAGGCTACTCTTCGTCGCAGTGCACGGGCTTCTCATCGCGCTGTCTTCTCTTGTTGCAGAGCATGGACTCTAGGGGCGTGGGCTCAGTAGTTGTGGCTTGCGGGCTCTAGAGCACAGGCTCAGTTGTTGTGGCACACGGGCTCAGTTGCTCCGCGGCATGTGGGATCTTCCTGGACCAGTGCGCTCGAACCCGTGTTCCCTGCATTGGCAGGTGGATTCTTAACCACTGGGCCACCAGGGAAGTCCCAGCATGAATGATTATTCCACTCACCCTCTTGCTCTGAGCTGAGTATGGTTAAATACAGTTACTCTTTGTTTTGAAAATGCTATTTTGTATCATTTAAACATTTGTTCCCACTTTGCTGTACACCAGAAACTAACACAACATTGTAAATCAACTATACTTCAATTAAGAAAAAATTCATTGCCTCTTTTTATAAATCAGATGATTGCTCACCTGTTGTGTCTTCCGTTAAGTGTCTGGTATTTTTATTTTTCCTACTCTGTCATCTTTCTCTGTTCCAGAAGGGGGGCAGTGTACATGGAGTGGAAGCAGCATAGGCTTTGGCACCTTCTAAACCGGGTTCCAGTCTCAGCAGCCCCGGGCAGCCTGGTGATCTGTGACCAGGCACACACTTTGAGGTTCTCTGCTCCCATGTCATTTGGGAGGCTTGGGAGGTCATTAAAGGGGGTTTCCAGGTGTTGGTGTTGTCGAGGAAAATAATCGATACACAATGTATAACAGGAATTGAAAAGAGTTTTATTTGAGCCAAACTGAGGACTAGAGCCCGGAAGACAGCCTCTCAGATAACTCTGAGGGACTGCTCCGGAGAAGCATGGTTTTCAGCACAGTTATATGCCTTGTCAGAACAAAGAACATCAAACAAGTCAGGGAGACATTCCTTCATGGTTTCAAAAAAACAGATCAGCACGTACACAGAGAGTCAGTATGGCCTTGGCGCCTGGGAAGTGAGACTTATCATCGAAGGAGCACCAGCATTGGCGTCCCAGGAAGAGAGGCACTTAATCTTCTATTTATTTATTTGGCTGTGCTAGGTCTTAGTTGCAGCCTGCAGGATTCTTAGTTGCGGCATGTGAACTCTTAACTGCGGCACGCGAGATTTAGTTCCCTGACCAGGGATTGAACCCGGGCCCCCCGCATGGGGAGTGTGGAGTCTTAGCCACTGGACCACCAGGGAAGTCCCTAATCTTTATTTTTAATGTGGACATTCTTTGCTTCTGGTCAACGCGCCCTTTTCCCTAATGATTAAAGCAGATGTACAGTGTATGTTTGATAGGCCACAAACAGGCTGTTCCAGTTAGCATCAAGTTCAAGTTAACTCAGGTATAAGCCATAACTCAGGTATGAGCCATATAAGCCATAACTCAGGTATGAGCATTTCTTTTGTTAGTGTCCACGTTCAGGACCACATCATCCAGGCCACGTTTCTGACTTTCTCTGGCAACCTCACATTGATTCCTATGACGTAAGGCCCGGGAGACAGCAGTGGTGGGGATGTGGTGGCAGGGTGGGATGCACACGTGCTACCGGAACACGGGGCAGGACAAGGAGGCAGACCCGTGGATGCAGGCAAGGTGCTGACTGCAGGTTTGGCTGCAAACGCAGAGAGAATGGCGGCGTACAGATGTACCACGTTCTTCACATCAACAGCCATAAAATATTCCGTCAGATTTCTATTCTCAGGAATGCTGGGAAGTTGGGGCCTGGGGTGGGGTTGAGGAGGAGGGGGTCTTCTCTCAAGGGCACGGAGATCCAGGGCTCAGGCACCACTGCCCAGAGAAAGCTGTGAAGTCCCCAAACGTGTCACCAACCCCTGGAGTTGCCTTGACCCCTCCCTTTCTCTCAACCTCACCACCATTCCGTGAGGAAACTGCATTCATATTACCTTCCAAACGGATCCCGAATCCATCCCCTCCTCACCTCCTCCACTGCTACTGCCCTGGCCCACAGCCATCATCACCTCCACTTGGATTCCTGTCCACAGCTGGCCTCCCTGCCCCCACCCTGTCCCTCCCACCCACCCACTTCCCCTTCCAGTCTGTCCTCCACAGCAGTCAGATGACACAGTTGAAACTGAAGTAGACCATGTCTCTGCCCTGCTCCACACCCTGCAATGGCCCCATCCTGCTCAGACTCAAAACCAAGGCCTTCCAGGGACTTCCCTGGCGGTCCAGTGGTTAAGACTCCACGCTTCCACCACAGGGGGCACGGGTTCCATCCCCGCTCGAGGAACTAAGATCCCGCAACCCACATGTCGCCATCAAAAAAAACCTAAAAAAAACAAAAAGCCAAAGCCTTCTTAGGCTCCAGGTGTCCTCGAGGTGCCACCCTGGCTTCCTTCTCTTCTTCCAACAGGCTCCCACCCCCAGGCCTTCACCCTGGCTGCTCCCTCCTCCGGTCGGCCTCCTCTTGCCTGGGCTCAGACATCGCCTGCGCAGTGAGCCCGCCCTAACTGGCTCGCTGAATACTGCCATCTGCCCCACCTGCCCAGCATTCCAGGTGCCCCTTCCCTGGTCCAACCCTTTCTTTCACTCATCACCTTCTGACACACTATGCAATTACCTTGTTGTCTGTCTGAGCAGGGATCTCTGGCTGTTTTGTCCACTAATGTTATCTTAAAGGCCTAGAACTATGTGTGGCACAGCGTAGGCAATGAAGGAGAAATGAATGAGTGGACAAGTGAGGGAACAGCATTAGTGAGCTGCCCTGCAGCCAGCCCTGGGTCTCCAATTCTCTGTCCCCATCTCCAGTGGGCCCCAAAGAATGTAAAGTCCTCCAAATACCTCCAACCTGCCCCTCCAGATCTCTTACAGCTCTTAGTTTCCCATCAAATGCCCAAGGACCAGCCCTGCTGCTGCTTCTCCTCTCCCGCTGCTGCCAAAGCAGAACACATCCACCCCCATCACATTCTCATGGGTAGACAGATTCTAGGAAGCAGGGTTCCATCTCTGACACCCTCCCCCTAGAGCTGCCCAGGGCCCCTAGGGCTGCCCCCAAAGACCTTCCCGAGTACTGGTCTCTCGCAGAGGGCTGGGCTGTTATCCTAGCTCTGCAGCTCATTCTCTCCTGAGTGATGCTGGGCAATCCCTCTGTGGGCCTTTACTGTTTGCAAAAGTAAAGGACCGGGACTTCCCTGGTGGTGCAGTGGGTAGGACTCCACGCTCCCAATGCAGGGGACCCAAGTTCGATCCCTGGTCAGGGAACTAGATCCCACATGCATGCCGCAACTAAGAGTTCACATGCCATAACTAAGGAGCCCACGTGCCACAACTAAGGAGCTGGTGAGTCGCAACTAAGACCTGGTGCAACCAAATAAATAAATTAAAAAAAAAAAAAAAAAAAAAGTAAAGGACCAGCCCAGCAGATTGCTGAGTCTAAGGCTTCTTGGCTCTAAAGGTCTTCAGGCTGCCCTGTCACTTCAGAATGGGTCCCACTCTCTTCTCTAATCCCCCCACACCTCTCCAGTTCAAGGGAGACCCATTGCCACTCCCCAGAGGCTGGCAGAAGGGCAGCCCCACCCCTGACTAGCTCTTCTCCAATCCTCCAACAAGATCCACCAGCTTGACCCTCTGTCTGCCGGAGCAAAGCTCTGATCTTGACATTCTGTAGCTCACGACCTCCAAAATGGCCTCACTGTCTGCTAAACACACCACAGCCCTACCCCTGGTGCTCGTGCCTGCCCCCCAGCCCCCCCCAGGTGCACCCCACCTTCCCACCTGCTGTGCTCTGATGGCCCAGGGCTTCCCTGGTGTCCTAACCATGCTCCCACACCTCCTGCTACCTGGAATGCCTTCAGGAATCTCTTCCAGCGCCGCTCCTCGCTGGATCTGGGTTCCAGTCTCCTCACCACCACCACACATACTGCCAGACGTCAGCTTTGTTACTGAACCTTTCTGATCCTGTTTTCTCATAAAATGGAAATATGATACTCACCTCTTAGTGTGTTATAAAGATTAAAGCACTTAGAAAAGGGTCCGGCACGTTGTATATGCTCCGCAAATGGCAGCTACTATTGTCCTCATCTCCACTCCGAAGGTCCATGAGGATGACATGAGGAAACACACGGGAAAGGGCCCAGCATACAGTAGGTGCACAGGAATTGAGGACGCTGCTCTTCCTGCTTGTGACATTTTATAGCTCTTAGGGCAATTCTGTCATCTTATGTAGCTTTAAACATGCATCTCTCGGGACTTCCCTGGTGGTCCAGTGGTTAAGACTCCGCACTCCCAATGCAGGGGGCCCTTGTGCCATCCCTGGTCAAGGAACTAAATCCCGCATGCCTCCCAGCGCAGCCAAATAAATAAATATTTAATTAAATAAATAAACATGCATCTCTCCTGGGCTTCTTTCCCTCTCCTCTCTCCCTCCACTCCCCAGTGAAACCCCTGAGGGCAGGGGCCACGTCTCACCCAGGTCTCCATCCCCTGCCCCAGCCCAGGCCACACACCCAGTAAGCACTCAACACACTGAACTGTGTTCACACTTCAGTCCAGCTGGTTTAGGGAGGCCACCAAGCCACTGTGGCCTGTCCCAGAGCTGAGAACCTGGAGGGAGATGCCGATTCCCACTGCTCACATCTGAGCTTCCTTGAGTCCTCAGGTCATGCTGGGATATAATGGGCCAACTGTGGGGGCAGTGTGGGTCCCGCAGGTCAGGCAAAGAGCTGTTTCAAATACTGAGGAAACTTGGACTGGGTTAGGAGCTGGAGCTGCCTTCCAATGCGCTGGCATCAGGGCAGGGCGAGCCCTCTACCTCCCACCCCACCCCCTCCTGATCCCCCCCCCCCCCCCACCGCCCATTGTTGTCACTTAGAACAACCTCTGGCTACTCTGGCTTAGGAAGGTGCCGTATGGACCTGTTTTTCTCTCTGAGGCACCTCTCCACCTCAGGCACACACATGCTGGCCTTGCCAGGACATACATGTTAGTGACATGACCCTGGGGATAAGTGGTTTCACACCTGCTTCTTCGGGGCCCCAATGCCTCTCCCAGCCTGCGAACGACTCAAGGTGTCCCAGGCTGTGTGTCCAAGATAGTGAAGGCTCACGTGACTGCTCCCTGGAATAACAGGTGTGCCCAGCCTGGATTTCTGACATGTAATTTGAGGATCTCTGGAGGTCATCGAGTACAACCTCTTCATTTTACAGAGGAGGGAACTGAGGCCCGGAGGCCAAGGGCCTTGTCCAGGATGAGCCGGGACAGGGACCCTGTCCCCTGACCACCACGGAGAGCCTACCACCCCTCACGGCCTCGAGGCGCTGCAGTACAGGCGGCGGCTTGCGTCACCTTTACCCAACGCCCAGCACAGTGTGGTTCCATGATACGCAGCCACGAAGCATCTCCCCTTTACAGGTGAGGGGACCGGCCCAAAGTCACACGCGTTTGAGCGCCAGAGCTCGCGCCCCCATTCCCGATTTCCTTGAACCTTCGCCACACCCTGTTACCGGCCAAGAGACGGGACCCTTGTTTGTGTGGGCCACTGGCCCCCCAGTCACCCGAGTAGGTGGCGAGGAAGTTTCGCAACGCAGGCACAAGAAGCTGGAGGCGTGAGGCCGAAATAGGCGCGAGCTGGCGAGGGGCGTGAGCGCGTGGGCGGCAGGCAGGGCGCGTGCGCGGCGGCCCCGAGCTCCGATTGGCTCCTGCGGGCCGGAGAGGCGGGGCCGTGTGCGGCGCTTCCTCCGCCTCTGCTTCCGCGTAGCAGACCCGGGAGCTGGAGCTGAAGTGGGATTCGGAGTGCCGGCCGGCGGTGAGGCCGGGGCAGCAGCTGGCGGCCGGGGTCCGGGCAGGAACCTGGACTGAGGCGGCGGGCGCTGCGTCCCTGCAAGGTGAGAGAGCGGCGACGCCCTGCACGGGCCCCCGCCCCGAACAGGGGTGCGCCGTGCCGTGCCTGGGCACCCCGGCGAACCGAACTTGACCCGTCTTCTGACCACCACGGCCCCGACCCCTTCCACCTGCCCCGACCTCCAGTTGGCTGAGGACTCCCACCCCACACCGCGCTAGTCAGCACACCAGTGCCTCCAGCCCTGGTTGTTCACCTTCGTAGATCAGTTCGGGACCCCTTCCTTACTCAGTGAGAGCTTGAAGGGCTCCGGACTCTCCACTAGCTGCTTTTTCTCTTTCCCTCTGCAGATGGACGGAACAGAAGGCAATGCTGGGCAACCCGGCCCCGCTGATCGGTCCCATCGAAGCAGCGTGTCCTCCGTGGGAGCCCGAGGTGGGTCCCTGTCCGCAGTCTTCTCCCCGCTGTACCCTCCTAGGGCCTCAGGCCTGAGGAAGTGGCCCTGGCTTGTCATCTCTTTCATTGAAGAGAATCTTATTTATTAATTAACAAATAAGGTCTGTTGAGGTGTGGAAAAGTGACAGGTCAGTCAGGTATTAGCTATAGTTTGTACCTGAGGCATTTGACACACTGACTTTCTGAAATCGGTCAACTAGCCAGAGGCCAGGCAGGATTGGAACCCCGAGTATATTGGCCTCGAAGCTGAGTGCTTCTTCATGGTACCTGTGGTTCCAGTGATGGAGAATTGAATCTGGCTGCTCTTTCAAGGGTCTCCTTTTGGCTCCAGACTCCAAATAGGCATCCCACAGGCTGTCACAAGGGAACACTCAACTTTTTGGACTGTACTTCTGTTTAACACTGAAAGGCCGTCGTGTTGAGTCCTGAGTCTTAAAGAGTCCCAAGGAAGCTGAGCGCTTGAACTGGCTTTACCCTGGGGTGGCCTTGAGAATCCTCTGTCCCCATGTTAGCTTGGGCCAGAGGGAGATAGTGATTTGCTTAAGGATGATAGCTCTCTCCCTCCCTGCTTGATTTACTAACTACTGTAACCTCAGGATGGGTTCAATCTATCTCTGCCTCAGTCCCACCTGTAGAATGTTCTCCTTCGGGGGAGAAGCACACCAGAGTCCTTGGGGCTGCCAGGGGAGTGTGTGTGGGTGCAGCAGCCAGCCCTAATTTTGAACTTTTGGGGGTTAGGGTGGGTCTAGGCTGGTCCCTGGGCTGGAATTGCTGGGTTTCTGGGTGGTTTGAGGGTCTTCAGTAAGTCCTAACAGACAGCACTCTTCACGGGGTCCTTAGGGGATGACGGGGCTCTGCCTCTGGAATGTAGCCTTGGTCACCCCAAGGGTTGCAGGGTGGGGGCTGCAGCCCCAGAGCGGGGAGCGGAGGGTGCCTGGTTGGCATGCCTGGGCAGTGGGCCCAGCTGACCCTGCCTGGCCTCCATCGCAGCAGCTGACGTGCTGGTGTACCTGGCGGATGACACAATGGTGCCCCTGGCCGTGGAGAACCTGCCCTCGCTCACTGCCCACGAGCTGCATCAGGCCGTCCGTGAGGTCCTGCAGCTCCCGGATGTTGCCCTGGATGCCTTTGCGCTCTGGCTTGTCTCCCCTCTGCTGGGTAAGACTTGGCAGTGAGAAGCCCAGGGGGAAGGGCTGGAAGGGCGCTGACCAGTGGGGAAGGAAGGGGCAGCTTCTGGAACCTCTGGCCGCTATACATCAGGGGAAGGTGGGACGTGTTTGTGTCCTGGAGCTGGCCGTGGCTTTCAGGACCCAGAGCCCTGAGAGGTGGCCTGGCTCCTCTGCCCCCGCCTCTCTTTTCTTTGTGCTGGAGGCAGAGGAGGGGCCAAGCCTACCCCTCAGCCTCAGTGCTGCTGGAGCCTGCACATCAGGAGTGGGGGCGGCGGACAGGGAGGGAGGGGGCGCGTGTTCACCGAGCACGTGGTCTGTGCCACAGCCTGAGCTGGCGTTTTGCAAGCAGAGTTTCACCTTATCCTCATGGCCCAGCCTGGTCACGCAGATGAAGAATTGAGGTTTGGAGCCATGGGACCAGTGAGTGGTGGGACCAAGATCAGAATGGAAGCCTAGGTGGCCCCCAGCCAGCCTCCTTGAGCTGCTTCCTGCTCCGTGGAGGCAGGGAGGAAGGTGGGACCCGGCCCAGGAAGCAGCCACCCCTGAGGATGGGACTTTTCCTGAGGGTGGGGAGGATGAGTGGGAACCCAGCTTCTCTGCAGGGGGCCTCCAGCCTTGCCTGTTTTCTGGCCCGTGATCACCCTGTCCTGCCCTTTCAGGCTGAGATCCCAAGGCGGGCGGGTGGAGTGGGAGTGAGGGCAGTGGGAGCCCTCCAGCCCGCAGGCCTGGGGGACATGAGGTGGGGGGGAATGGGGAGCTCCCTGGGGCCTCAGAATAGGGCTTCTAGCCTGCTGGCTTGGTCAGGAGAGGGGCCAGGAGAGGATGCCCCAGCTGGTGCCGGGACCAGGCATGTTTGCTGCACTCATTCCCCTCCCTTGTAGAGGAACAGGGGCAAGAAGGGTGTGCCTGGTCCCTGGGCCCCTAGGAGTTTGTGCCTGTGCCCTGGAGGGAGGGTATGCCCACTTGGAGAGGGAGTGCCTGTCTCCCCACCCCCACCCTCTAGTGGGAGCTTCCTGCCCAGCTACTGCTCTCGCCCACCCTCTTCCTGCTGATCCGTCTCTCCGCTGCTCCCCACCCAGCTCAGCTGCCCCTCCTTCACCCTTCTGGCTGTTGGTCAGGACCGCGGGCCCCTTGGCTCGTGTCTCTGGAAAGCTGGGGGTGGTTTCATGGGGCCCCTGCCCTACCTCAGGCTCCCTGTCCCTGCAGTGGGGCAGCTTACTTCCTCCCCCACTCCCTCGTCATCGCATTCCTGCTCCCCCTTCACCGGAACATGAATGGGCTGCCTGTGTGGCCCGTGGGTCACCCTGGGGCACCGCCCCATCCCAGAGGCCCCAGCACAGAGTCAGCACCCACTTTGTTCCCAGGCTGGGTTCAGGAAGGCTGAAAGGCCACTTCAGCTTTGACTCGGGCCCTCAGAGCTGTTGGTCCCATACCACGCCCGGAGTGGGTGACATATGCCCCAGGGACGGGGTGCTGTCTGCTGGAGCCGCCCTTCAAGGTGGATGTTTGGGAGGGTTTGACCTTCTCCATGCCATTGTCACTCTGCATGGAACAGGGCTCCAGGGACTGTCAGTCTCGTTGGGGTGACAGCCCCCAGGCAGGAAGGCCCCATCTGGAAGCGTGGGACGGTAGGGTCAGCGCAGTCCTCTTCTGATAACGGGAGTCCTCTGAGCTGCTGGGGCTCGGGGTGAGGCTGGCTGGGGACTGTGGACAGTGTCCCGGGGTCCCAACTACCCACTTACCTCATTCGTCTCACAAGTATGTGCAGAGCAACCCGCCCACAATCTCGTACTGGGCAGAGCTAGATGCTAGGGGTCCAGCGGGGAACAGGAGTGAAAGTGTCCCTGCCCTCAGGGGACTCACGGTCTGAAGTGTGCCGGGAAGGCTTGCCAGGAGCAAGTTGCCAGGAGTGCTTCCTGGTGGAGCCACTGATTCTGGCGGCAGCTGGGTGGCATGGCGTTGAGGCAGGGAGCTTGCAGGATGGAAGATCAGCTGGAGCCCAGAGCCCCCGGGGGAGTTGCTGGGGTGGAGGCTGGCCGGGCAGAGGCCCAGGCAGGGCCAGGAGCAGGGGAGAACAGCCCCTTGGCCCTTTGGGCCTCAGTTACCAGCCTTGGGCTCTGCTTCCTAACGGCGGTGCTGGAGCCATCTGTACCTCCGGCCCCAGCACCTTCCGTCTGCCACAGCCTCTCAGCTCCAGCCCATCCTGGGCACAGTAGGGAACAGTCAGAGGCTGACTGCCTGGAACCTGACCCCCTCTCATTGCTGTGTGGCTTTGTTTTTTTTGTTTGTTTGGGTTTCTTTTTGTTTCTTTGGCTGAGCCACACTGCATGTAGGATCTTAATTCCCAGACCAGGGATCGAACCCGCGCCCCCTGCAGTGGAAGTGCGGAGTCTTAACCGCTGGACTGCCAGGGAAGTCCCTGTTGTGTGACTTTGGACAAGCACCTTAACTTCTCTGAGCCCCATTTTTCTTCTCTGAGCCTCATTTTCATTGGTTGAAATGAGAGTAGGGTTATTGCAGGGCAGTTGCCTTTAACCACTTGAAATGGTTCTGGACACCTTGTGCCTACTTCAGTTAATATTGGTCATGACTGCGTCATCGTTGCATTGTTGTTGTTAGTGGGTGGCAGTCGCGCTGGTCAGGGCTTCATGGCCGCTTCCCCTCTTGTCCTGCAGAGGTGCAGCTGAAGCCCAAGCACCAACCCTACAAGCTGGGCCGCCAGTGGCAGGAACTGCTGCTGCGATTCACCGACGCTCCGGACGATGACGTGGCCATGGGTCAGTGCTGCTGCCTGTGCGTCCCTGTCTCGGGCCCACCGGGGTCTGGAGCACAGACCCCGGGCCCAGCCAGGCCTCCCCTGGCAGGTGGAGCTGCCCTGGCTGAGAGGCAGGGCCGGCATCTCCCCCAGAGGAGGGAGGGATCCCTTAGAGGAGCCCGTGAGGGGTGGGCTGGGGGCGCAGTGAGCAGCTTGCAATAAGCCACGCCCCCTATTGCTGGACAGCCCGGGGGTTTTCTGAGTGGTGGTGGAGGAGGCTTGGGGAATGGAGACTGGGCCAGTCGGGGAGAGGGCAGAGCTGGCTGCGTGGGGCGGCCGGCCGGTGACCCCCTCCTCTCTCCCCAGATGAGCCTTCCCTGCAGTTCCGGAGGAACGTGTTCTTCCCCAAACGGCGGGAGCTCCAGGTGAGGCAGGGATTCCCAGGCGGTACCACTCAGGTCTGGCGCCCTGTGTCCAGCCTCCCCTTGTCCTGACCCCTGGACACTGGTGCCCCTCCCAGCTGAGCCACCCCTCCCTGCCACACCGGCCTGCAGATCCACGACAAGGAGGTCCTGCGGCTGCTCTATGAGGAGGCCAAGGGCAACGTGCTGGCCGCTCGGTACCCATGCGACGTGGAGGACTGCGAGGCCCTGGGCGCCCTGGTGTGCCGCGTGCAGCTCGGGCCCTACCAGCCTGGCCAGCCCACTGCCTGTGCCCTGAGGTGAGGGCCAGCGTGACCTGAGGCAGGGGCCCAAGGTGGGGAGGGTGACCTCGGAATCCTGGTTACAAGTGGTCTTGCCAGGTCCTGGAGTCAGGAGGCCCTGATGCTGTGTGACCTTGGGTGAGTCACCCCACCTCTCTGAACCTCCTTTTCCTCGTCTGCTCTGGGCTGAGGGGCCTGGGCAGTGGGAGACGGGGGAAGTGACGTCCGTGAGAGGACCTCCAGAGGTGTGTGAGGGTGGAGCCCGGCCTCCGTGTGAGGTCAGGGGGAGTTGGGCTTGTTCTTTTTGGGGGTCGCAGCCAGGGTGTGGCCAAATACTGAGTCCCAGTTGTCAGTGACAGTCTCACTTAGTCTCGAGCTCCAGGGACGAGGCCCCATTTCCCGGACGTTCTAGTATGCCAGCTCTGTGCTTCCTACCCGTCTCTCTAGAAGCCGTGCTCTTTGCTGTGTGAATTGGCAGGGCCTGGGGTCGTGACGATTGAGCTACCCTGGAAGCAGACCAGGCTGTCTCTGAGCTCCGTGGACAGTGATCTTAAGGTTTAGAGATATTTCCAAAGAAGATGAACTTTTTTTTTTTTTTTAACTGGTAACAGTTATGTAGTCTTTTTTTTTAATTTAAAAAAAAGACTTACTTATTTTATTTATTTTTGGCTACATTGGGTCTTCCTTGCTGCACGCAGGCTTTCTCTACTCGCGGCAAGTGGGGGCTACTCTTCCTTGCGGTGCGCGGGCTTCTCATTGCGGTGGCTTCTCTTGCTGCGGAGCGCTGGCTATAAGGCGCGTGGGCTTCAGTAGTTGTGGCGCATGGGCTCAGTAGTTGTGGCTCATGGGCTCTAGAGCGCAAGCTAAGTAGTTGTGGCACACGGGCTCCGCTGCTCCGCGGCATGTGGGATCTTCCCGGACCAGGGCTCGAACCCGTGTCCCCTGCATTGGCAGGTGGATTCTTAACCACTGCGCCACCAGTGAAGCCCTGAAGATGAACTTTGAACACAGCCTGTCCTAGAACCAGGGCTCTAACCCACACCAGCCCTTCAGGGTACAGTTGTGTTGCGGGGGGAGGATGCACAGAGACAGGGCCCTGTGTCGGGGCCCAGCAGGGGCTACCCTGGGCTCAGTGGAGCCTGAGTGATCCCAGCTGAGCTGGCTGGAGGCTGGCAGCCATAGAAATCCTGGCTCTCGGGATGGGCATGTCTGGTCCTATTGCAAGTGACAGCGAATCCAGCTCAGACTATTTGGACTTGAGAGACTTTGTCAAGAAATGGACGGGTCTGGGATGATTGAGGTGCAGGGGCTCCAGTTGGGTACCCCCAACCCGCAGATCCTGTCCTCACTCTCCTCGCCCAGCCCTGTGTCCTCTGGGCCAGCTCTCAGTCAGACAGGCTCTTGTCTCGTGGTGGCGAGGTGGCCACAATAGTTGCACATTGGCAAGGAGAGACCTCGTCCCTCACGTGACCAGAATTCTAAGACTCATCTGGTGACTGGGCCCACGTCCACCCAAAGGAGACAGAGTGGCCAGAGTGCTGATTGGCTGAGGCCCAGATCCTCCCTTAGGACCTGCCATGAGCCTGCACAGACGCTGTGGACTGGCAGTGGGAAGGCGGGATTTCCAGTGACAAGTGGGCGCTGTGGCTAGAAGCAGGGCTGTTGGGGGACAGGTGATGAAGATGCCTACGGCAGCCCTGAGAAGTGGGGGCAGCCCCCTGGATACCCCTCCTCATGCCGCCCTGCACTTGGGCCTCTCTGGGCATCAGGGTCCTTCCTTGCGTCAGCCCTGCTGCAGGGCCAGCCATCCCTTCCCATGGCCCGGGGTGTTGGTCCTCCAGAAGCCCCTGCGGGGACCCCTCCCCTCTTCGGTGACAGTGACAACCTCGGCCATATTTGTTTGGCACCCACCACATGCCAGGCGCATGCCGGCACCCGTCCATGTGAGTAGGGATCTGTGTCCTTATTTAAACGTGGAGACGTAGACTTGGAGAGGGCGCTCACTGCTCGTAGGCTGGGCCCTGGCTGCAGTCCACCTGGAAGGGCCAGTGCCTGGCCAGAGTCGGGGCTGCCTGAGGGGGAAGAACGGTGCCGTCACACCAGGATGCTTCCCGACTGTGTGTGTGATTGAAAATCACTTTCCTTCGTGAACCTGTGCTGATGAGTTGTAGGTTGGTGGTTTTTTTACCTCCCTATTTGGCAGAACAGAACATTGATAGCTCTGGGTCACTTGGACCACTTCTTGGTTGCAAAATCACCAGTTTAGAAACTGAAACCTTCCTCTGGCCACAGTCTGCTTCTGGGGTGGGCCTGGTTTCAGCTCTCATCCCGGTCTCCTGACTTCTCCTTCAGGCCTCTCATGCTGCAGGGTTCTCGGCAGTGGGCTCTCCGGGGGTCCACGTGCAGGGTGCCTCCTGCCCTCCCCACGCCCTGGGAACCTCGGCGCCCCCCCAGCCCGCAGGCATGGAGCCGCCCTCATGCTGGGCCCTGTTTTCCTTCCTCCACAGGGAGAAGCTGGACTCCTTCCTCCCTGCCCACCTCTGTAAGCGGGGCCACGGGCTCTTCGCTGCCCTCCGGGGCCGTGGGACCAAGGCCGGAACTGGCGAGCAGGGCCTGCTGAACGCCTACCGCAGGGTGAAGGAGGTAGCCGGCAGCGAGAGCGAGCACGAGGCCTCCCTCAGCCCCCACTACCGCGCCTACCTCCTCAAGTGCCACGAGCTGCCCTTCTACGGGTGAGCGGCTCCCTGGCCACGGCCACAGCCCCAGGCCCACTGTCCCTCCCTCACGGCCCATGAGCCCATCTCCGTTCCCGCTGAGCTCTGTCCTCATGCAAGGTGTGTCCGGATGCCAGCACCTGGGGCCCCGCGGGTCCCAGGCTGGACACTCGTCCTCCCCCTCCCCCATCACGGGCTAGGACACCGGACAGGTCCTCTCCTTCCTCCTGCCGCAGCCACGTGGTCCATGGACCTGCCCACCTCCCCCTCAGCCAGCTCTCATTCATGCAGGCACATCTAGCCAATAGCTCTTGTGTGCGTACTGTGTGCCCGCACCCTCTAGGTGCTGGAGACACCTCGGTAAACAAAAGAGACCGCCGTCCCTGCCCGTGAAGAGGCTGTTCTAGTGGTGAGAGAGACAGCAAGCAGTAGAAGCCGAGAACAGACTACAGGGGGGCAAGGGAGCAGCTGGACGGCCCGTGAGGACAGTGGCCGTACTCCACAGGGTACTGTGGCTCAGGCCGCATGGTGGTACCGCAGGAGGGGAGACGTGGCCAGATTCCAGAGACGTTGAGGGTGGAGTTGAAGGAATTTGCAAGACGTGCAGTACAGGAGGTGAAGGAGAGCAGGCAGAGAGGGCTCCAGGTTTCTGCCTGAGCAGCTGCAGGGTGGCCTTGTCATCAGCTGAGACAGGATGGTGTGTGGTGGGGGGCAGGTCAGGGAAGGTCGGGGGCTTGTCCTTGGATGTGTTGATTTTGAGATGCTCTCCAGCGACCCAGGTGGCGATCCTAGCGGGCGTTTGGGTTTCTGAGTCTAGACTTGGGTAACGGGTGAGTCATCAGCATGCAGGTGCTGTTTGAAACCAGGAGCCCCAGCAAGTGAGTGTGGACCGGACAGAGAAGGGGCCCGGCCAGCAAGGCGGGAGGGGTGTTGAGGAGGAGGGAGTGACCAAGCCTCAGGTGCTGCTGCTTCAAGGTCAAGTTCAACAGGTCCCAAGTGGCTGATAGTTGACCTTGGCTCCAGCATCTTGGGGGTAGCAGTGGGAGGAGGACAATGAGAAAAAGAATCAGTGAGTGTAATCAGCTCCTCAGGAGCTGCGCTGTGAGCTGGAGCCCAGAGGCGGAGCAGCAGTGTGGGTGTGGGGCGGCAAAAGGTCTTTAGCTTTTATGGTGAGCGAGATGTCTGTGGCCGCTGTTTGGGCTGCTTCAGTTTCCTCAGTGGATTAGGAGTCCCTGCCCTGAAGCGAGCCTGTGGGAGTCTTCCTGGAGTGGGAGCACCGGGCCGTGCTCTTGGAACTGCAGGTAGAGCGTGCTTGTCTCCAGTCCTGTCCTCGGGGCTGCAGGATTTTTTTTTACATATATAAATTTATTTTGTTTTTTTATTATTTTTGGCTGGGTTGGGTCTCTGTTGCTGCCCACGGGCTTTCTCTGGTTGCAGCGAGCGTGGGCTGTTCTTCGTTGAGGTGCGCGGGCTTCTCATTGCAGTGGTTTCTCTTGTTGCAGAGCACGGGCTCTAGGCACGTGGGCTTCAATAGTTGCAGCACGCAGGCTCAGTAGTTGTGGCTCGCAGGCCCTAGAGCGCAGGCTCAGTAGTTGCGGCGCGTAGGCTTAGTTGCTCGGCGGCATGTGGGATCTTCCTGGACCAGGGCTCGAACCCGTGTCCCTTGCATTGGCAGGCGGATTCTTAACCACTGTGCCACCAGAGAAGCCCAGGGCTGCAGGATTTAACTAGGGCTCTGGCTTAGCCAGGGGTGAGGGGACGTGTGGGCAAAGGCCCAGGGCAGCCAGAGGAGAGGAAGAGGCCGTGGCGGGGCAGGATGGAGGAGGGACAGCTCAGCGGGTGGGTGTCCTAAGGTTGATGCAGCCTTTCCCTTTCTTGGTGTCGAGTCCTGAAGCTGCTTCTCTGCCTGGGCAGCCCCTGGAGGACGGTGGGCAGCGGGGCTCTCCCAACCTCCAGCAACCACAGCCTGCAGACCCTGAGCCCTTGGGCTCCTGGCTGTTCCCTGAACGTAACTTGCTCTGTCCCACACCCGGGTTCATGCTCTACCCTCTGCCTGCAGTGCCCACCCTTCGCTGTGCCACCCAGTTCCTCCTCCTGCCTGATCAGCTCAGATGCTACCACCTCCACGAAGCCTCCCCGTCACCGCCCCCTCAGTTTCTCCCTCCCCTGGGGTGGGTTTCCATTTAACCTTCTGTCACCCAAACAGCTTAAGCTTCTCAGGTGCCTGGGACAGGGGCTGGCCAGAGCATTCCCTGGTGGGTGAACCCAGACCCTGGGCCATCTGTTCTCGCTGCTGGAGGGGACAGCCTAACACCACTTTCCCTCCCCAGGTCTGCCTTCTTCCACGGCGAGATTGACAAGCCAGCCCAGGGCTTTTTGCACCGGGGAGGGCAAAAGCCAGTGTCTGTGGCCATCAGTCTGGAGGGCGTGCATGTCATTGACAGCAGGGAGAAGGTACCTGCTGCTTCTTCAGGGTGGGACCTGGAGTGGGAGCCTCACTGGAGAGGAAGGGAGTGGGGTCATTACCCAGGCCTTCCTGGTTCCCTTGGGCTTCTGGTTGGCCTGGGAGCAGGTGGGCGGCCTGTCTGGCCTCCTTCTCTCAGATGTCCCTGGGGCTTCCACTGTCATCCCGGGGGCTTCCCTGGGTCTGCTGTGGGTCAGCTTTCCTGCCCAGCCTGCTAGGCAGGGCGGTGGCGGGGACAGGGGGAGGCTGCAGCTGGAGACAGGTGGAGAGTCTGGTAGGGCCTGGCTGCTCTGCCTGGCCAGTGGCTGGAGACTAGCTGGTGGTTTTCCAAAGAAGCCCTGGGAGCTTCTCCTGTGGGACTGGGAGCCCTCCTTCCCGCATTTGGTGCTGGTTGTCTCGGCTGCCTGTGTAGGAGGTGGTGTCGGCAGCCTGCCCTGTGGGCCTCTCTGCATCTGGGCAGGGGTCCCTGCTAAGCCAGCAGAGAAGTTTGGGGGAGACTTCTGGTTGTCCCCAGGGAGGGATCCCAGCCCTTCCTGGGCATCTGTGCCCCAAAAACATGTCGGGCCTAGATCCGGCCTCCTGCTAAGATGCTAACCAGCCGATCGCAGGGGAAAGGCCTCCCCTCCCCACCTTCCTTCCCCCGAGTCACTACCAGCTGCCAGGAGCTTGACCCGCTGATGAGAAGTGCGTGGTTTAGGGGGTCTCATCCTCCCTGGACCACAGCCTCCTTTGAGGGTCTGATGGAAGCGGGGCTTCTTCTCCTGAGAGAAACTGACACCTGAATTTAGGCTCAGCCTTGGAGGTAAATAGCCTGGCCAGGTGTATCCTCCTGGTGATGCCCGCGTGGGATGGGGCAGGGGAGCAGGCCTCTGCCCAAAGGAGTCCAAGCTCTGTGTCTCCCGCTGGCCAGCACGTCCTGCTGGGCCTGCGCTTCCAGGAGCTGTCATGGGACCACACCTCTCCCGAGGAGGAGGAGTCTGTCCTGTGGCTGGAGTTCGACGGGGACAATGAGGGCACACCGGTCAACAAGCTCCTCAAGATCTACTCCAAGCAGGTAGTGGTGGGTGTTGCCTGCACCGAGGGTGGGGATGGGGGTCGGGGAGGGTGTGCTCAGGGGGTCCCAGACTATTGGAGGCTCCAGGCTGGGTGGCAAGGAGGTGAGAGGGCTGCCGAGGGCCTGGGGACCAGGGGTCCAGCTCCTGCTGACCGGGAGCCACCCTTGTGGGTTCGGAAGGCCTGGCCAGGTGGTGGGGCAGTGGTTGGTGGAGGGCTGCCTGGTACTGTGTGACCAGCCCGCACTGGCTCCCTCGGTCCTTGAGCCCCCCGTGAGCGGGGCTCTCAGGTGACGAGCAGGCATGGAATGGCTAAGACCCCTCTTTGCCTTTGTTTCACTTCCATCCATCGGGCACCTGGTCTTCCCAGCCAAACCTTCATCCCCACCCCTTCCCCTCCCACCCTGGTTTCTCCAGGAGAGCCCTTCCAGGACTCAGGGCCTCGTTGCTCTCCGCCCCAAGCACAGAGATGGGGTCCAGGGACTCCTGTGAAAGCACGTGCCCCCTCCTGGGGGCCCGCCACAGCCAGGCTTCTCCCGTTGCTCCCTCTACGCGTTCCTTCCCACTGCAGCACCCACTGCTCCAACCCCAGCGGCCTCTGCCCTGCTACACCCGGTACCCGATGCCTGCTCTTACTCCTGCAGGCTCCCCTCTTGGACCCTACGGGCCCCTCCCACCTCCTGCCCTTCTCCCCCTGTCTCCCGTGCTGGGCCTCCTTTCCAGGGCCTCGCAAGGGAGTTCTCTCCCTGTCCTAGCTCTTCTTTCTCTCGTCTTTCAGCACTTGGCCGTCCTAACCTTTATGCTGATGACATCACATTTTCTACATCACTCTTAGTTCCCCGATCAGGGATCAAACCCATGCCCCCTGCAGTGGAAGCGCGGAGTCCTAACCGCTGGAACGCCAAGGAATTCCGTAGAGTTCTTTTTTTAAGTAAACATTTTATTGAATTATAATATACATGTAGAAAAGTGCCCAGCTCTTTTTTTTTTTAATATATAAATCTATTTATTTATTTTTGGCTGCGTTGGGTCCTGGTTGCTGTGCACGGGCTTTCTTTAGATGTGGCAAGAGGGGGCTACTCTTCGTTGCCGTGCGCGGGCTTCTCATTGCGGTGGCTTCTCTTGTTGAGCACGGGCTCTAGGCGCGTGGGCTCAGTAGTTGTGGCTCACGGGCTTTAGAGCACAGGCTTAGTAGTTGTGGCACACTGGCTTAGTTGCTCCTCGGCATGTGGGATCTTCCCGGACCAGGGCTCGAACCCGTGTCCCCTGCATTGGCAGGTGGATTCTTAACCACTGCGCCACAAGGGAAGCCCCCCAGCTCTTAATCTCAACAAATTTCCCCAAAGAAACCCATGTAACACCTTTCAGATTAAGAAAGACCCCTTGAGCCCCCTCCCAGCCTTGCCCCCACCAAGGGACCTCCGCATCCTGACTTGTGTCACCCCAGAGTCATTCTGCCTGGTTTTGAGCCTTAGGGCAGTGGGTTCCCACAGTGTGTTCTGTTCTGCCCGGTGTCTTGCGCTCAGCCCTGTGTCTGTGAGCTCCATCCTCGTCTCCACTGCAGGTGGCAGTGCTTTGGTCTTTCACGCGGCTCTCGGGTGTTCCCACATGTGAATGTGTTGCTGTTGACTTTTCCATGCCATAGCGGACGGGCACTTGGGTCTCCAGTTCGGGACTGTTGCAGACAGTGCTGCGTGGTCAGTGTTGCACATGTCCTCTGTGTGCGTGTCCAGGTACACGCCCAGGAGCCGACAGGCCGGGTCACAGGCAGGTGCTGTGCTCGGCGTTCACCTGCGGTGGCTGGATGCTGGCTGCGGCAGTAGTTAGTATTGTCATCTTGAACGTTCAGCCAGTCTGGTGGGTGAGGAGGGGTATCTCCTTGTGTTTTCTTCCTTTATTATTTAGTCACTTTATTGAGGTATAATTTACAATAAAAGTGAGTTTTAACACGTTCACACACCCTTGGAACCACTGCCCCCACAGGCGAGCTATGGAGGTGCTTAGATACATCCATGTATCTTCCTAGAGGGGAAATGTCTATTCACGTCTTCTGCGCATTTTTTAATTGGCATTATTTCCATCACCCCCAAATCTCCATGTGGTTTTTTTTCCCCCATGTGGTTTTAATTGACAACACACACACACACACACACACACACACACTAATGAGGTTGAGCATCTTTTATGTGTGTATCCACCATCTGGATATCCTGTTCATTGAGGTCTTTTGCCAATTTTTCTTTGGGGTTGTGCTTTTTTTTTTTTTTTTGGTACATTTTGCTTCTGATTTAAGACTCACCTCTTCACCTGCTACTTGACAGCTCCCCTTAGCTATCCCTAGAGTTTAGCTTTCTCCAGAATGTCATAAACACATGCATCACAGTTACCCAGGAGAAATGGAGATATATGTCCACATAAGACTTACACTAAGATATTCATAGCAGCTTGGTTTGTCATAACCAAAGAATTGGAAACAACATAAATGTCTGTCAGCTGGTAGATAGATAAACAAATAGTGGTCCAGCCCTACAGTGTCTGTACTGTCTGCAGCCTTTTGAGCCTGGCCTCTTTCACTAAGCTTCACGCTCCTAAGGTTCACCCACATTTCGTGGTGGAGCGGTTCGTTCCTGTTGCTTGTTGAATAGTATTCCGTTGTATGGATACACTACAGGTCAGCTCTTCACCCACTTGTTTGGGTTGTTTCCAGTTTGGGGCTTTTGTGAATAAAGCTGCTCTGAACATTTGAGTACAGGCTACTGTGTGGGCGTATGCCTTCATTTCTCTTGCATAAATACCTAGGAATGGGATTATGGATTGTATGATAAACATATAATCAGCTTTACTAGAAACTACCAAATGGTTTTCCAAAGTGACTGTACCATTTTGTTACCCCACCAGCAATGTCTGAGAGTTCCAGTAGCTCCGCATCCTTGCCCAGCGCTTGGTGTGGTCAGTTTTTGTTTGTTTGCCATTCTAATAACTGTATGGTAGTGATAAGTCATTGTGGTTTTAATTTTCATTTTCATAATGACTAATGATGGTGATCATCCATCCGTGTGTTCATTTGCTATCCATAGGTCTTCTTTGATGGAATGTCTGATCAAATCATTTGTCCTTTTTTTTTTTTTTTACTTTTTTTTTTCTAACATCTTTGTTGGAGTATAATTGCTTCACAATGGTGTGCCAGTTTCTGCTCTACAACAAAGTGGGTCAGCTATACATACACATATATCCCCATATCTCCTCCCTCTTGCGTCTCGCTCCCACCCTCCCTATCCCACCCCTCTAGGTGGTCACAAAGCACCGAGCTGATCTCCCTGTGCTATGTGGCTGCTTCCTACTAGCTATCTGTTTTACGTTTGGTAGTGTATATATGTCCATGCCACTCTCTCACTTCGTCCCAGCTTACCCTTCCCCCTCCCCGTGTCCTCAAGTCCTTCCTCTATGTCTGCATCTTTATTCCTGTCCTGCCCTTAGGTTCTTCATAACCAATTTTTTGTTGTTGTTGTTTTTAGATTCCATATATATGTGTTAGCATACGGTATTTGTCTTTCTCTTTCTAACTTACTTCACTCTGTATGACAGACTCTAGGTCCATCCACCTCACTACAAATAACTCAATTTTGTTTCTTTTTATGGCTGAGTAATATTCCATTGTATATATGTGCCACATCTTCTTTATCCATTCAGCTGTCGTTGGACACTTAGGTTGTTTCCATGTCCTGGCTATTGTAAATAGAGCTGCAATGAACATTGTGGTACATGACTCTTTTTGCATTATGGTTTTCTCAGGGTATGCCGAGTCGTGGAATTGCTGGGTCGTATGGTAGTTCTATTTGTAGTTTTTTAAGGAACTTCCAAACTGTTCTCCATAGTGGCTGTATCAATTTACATTCCCACCAACAGTGCAAGAGGATTCCCTTTGTCCATTTTTTTTTCCTTTGTCCATTTTTTAAATTGGGTTATTTGTTTTCTTACCAAGCTGTAAGAGTTCATTATATATTCTGCCTACCAGTCCCTTATCTGATATATATTTTGCAGATGTCTTCTTTCAGTCTATAACTTGATGTTTTTTCCTAAAAAATGTCTTTTAAAAAGATGTTCTTAAATCTTCCAGTCCATTTATTTTATATCTCCATTTATTTGTCTTTGATTTCTTTCACTAACATTTTATGGTTTTCAGCATACAAGTCTTGTGCATCTTTTATTAGATTTATCTCCCCCTCCCCGCTTTTTGGTGCTACCAGAGATGGTACTATTTTTAATTTCAATTTCCAGTTATTCATTGTGGTGTATAGAAATGCAGCTGATTCTGTTACCATATATCCTTTTATCCTGTAACCCTCTTGAACTCACTCACTATTTCTAGTATCTTTTTTGCAGATTCTTTGTGATTTTCTGTGTGGACAGTTACATTGTCTATGAACAGGGACAGTTGTATTCTAACTTTCCAGTCTGTATGCCTCTCAGTTGTCTTGGCTGATAGCACTGCCTCGGACCCCCGTTACAGTGGTGAGTAGGTGTGAGCAGACATCCTTGACTTGAGGGGAAAGCATTCAGTCTTTTTTTTTTTATATAAATTTATTTATTTATTTTTGGCTGTATTGGGTCTTTGTTGCTGCTTGCGGGCTTTCTCTAGTTGCGGCGAGCGGGGGTTACTCTTAGTTGTGGTGTGCGGGCTTCTCATTGCGGTGGCTTCTGTTGTTGCGGGGCATGGGCTCCAAGCGTGCGGGCTTCAGTAGTTGTGGCACGCGGGTTCAGCAGCTGTGACGCGCGAGCTCTAGAGCACAGGCTCAGCAGTTGTGGCGCACGGGCCTGCGGCATGTGGGATCTTCCCGGACCAGGGCTCGAACCCGTGTCCCCTGCATCAGCAGGCGGATTCTTAACCACTGCGCCACCAGGGAAGCCCAAGCATTCAGTCTTGCTCTGAGTAGGTGTGGTGTGAGCTGTGTGTTTTTCATAGACGCCTGTCGTCAGATTAAGGAAGTTCCCGTCCATTTCTAGTTTGCTGAGTTGTATCCCGAGTGGATAGTTCATTCTGTCGGATGTGGCTGAGGTATAACGGCAGCGTCCCCGAACCTCAGGAGCATTGAGCGGTGTTAGAGAAACTCGGAGGGCTCGGGGCCTGTCCCCACCGGCTGCCCGCTGCCCGGCGCCCCTCTCAGCTCAGTGCAGTTCCCTCAGGGAGGCGAGGAGGCCGGTGTGGAGCCCGGACCCGCCTGTGCACGGTCCCCTGCCCTGTTCCCCCTGTGCAGGGCAGCTTGTGTGGCTCTGGGGAGGCCTCGGGCCACCCCATCGGGCAGCTGGGCATCAGCTGCCCCCTTGGCCTCTGACCCTGCTCCCCAGCGGGTTCTCTTCTTAGGACACGCGGCAGGCATCTGTCCACCTCAGTCCCTGCTGTGTCCTGCCGCCTGCAGCGGGGTGACACTTCATAAACGCCTGCTGCCTAAGTGACACCACCTGCTGGCAGCTTTCTGTCTGTGGGTCTGCAATCCCCTGCCACCCCTGCCATGTGGTGCCCAGACCGTGCCCGCTGACATCTGGTCACATCACCTTTTATGTCAACACGCGTAACGTTTCCAGTCTGTTGAGAAGACGTCACTTTAGAAGAACGTGCCTGGAGGGAGCCGCTTTCCCGCCCAGGGACCTCACCACCGCCTTCTCCTTGGCTGCGGGTTCTGCTCTCAGCAAACGCACAGGCCCAGAGAGCCCTGCCCCCCTCCTCCCTCCCGACCTGCGCCTTCTAACTAGAGTGGTCCTTCTTTCCCAGCCCATCTCTGACCCCTGAAGTCCCCCCACATGGGAGGCCTCCCCTGCCCCTGGCCCCTTCCTTCTCCTTGCGTAAAGGGTGTTGGTTTCCTCATTGCCTCCCCCACCAGAGGGCTGGGGGCTGTGGGTTCGGTTCATCTGGCTCTGCAGCAGGTAGGGGGAGGTGGGCCTGGGCCAGGGCTCCCCTGCCAGGCCTCACGCCGGCCCCCCTCCTCCCCAGGCCGAGCTGATGAGCAGCCTCATCGAGTACTGCATCGAGCTGAGCCAGGCCACGGAGCCCGCCACCCCGCAGGAGAGTGCGGCCGGCCCGGCCTCGGCCGCTGGCTCCTCACCACCCCCCACGCAACACCCCCAGCTGCGGAGGCAGGGCAGCGTGGTGTGCAGCCGGATCCAGCATCTCTCCACCATTGACTACGTGGAGGAGGGTGAGTGACCCCATCGCGGTGTACACGTGTACCTACGCGCGTGCACACGCACGCCATGGGGAGCTCTGGAGGGTAGGGAGGTGGGGAGCAATTCCAGGCCCGGTGAGTTAGCCTCCAGCGGCAGGACCTGGCTTGGGGCCTGGGGGGCAGGCTGGGCACAGGTGTCCCATCGTCTGAGCTCTGCGACAGGGAATCTGAGGCCTCTGGGGCTCCGGCAGTAAGAGCCCTACTCCGTCCCTTCTCACTGCTGCGTCCGCAGACGTGTCCAGATGTGAAAAAGTAGAAACTACCAGTGTCTGTTATTAAAGGTGTAGGTACAGGAACGATGGGCCCACACCCTGTGGGATCAGTGCAGCTGGTAAAGATGCCATACATACCCTAGTGCACTGTGGTGTCTTGGATCGAGTCCCAGAACAGACAGCAGACATTGTGGAAGAACAGGTGAAATCCACAGGTTTGCCGCTTAGTTAATAAAGCTGTACCAGTGTTCTTATCTATGACACAGACCGTGGTAACAGATGGACCGTGCTAACACAGGAGAGGCTTATGAGGATATGCAAGAACTCTATGTATTATCTTTGCAACTTTTCTGTAAGTCTAGAATTATTCCAAAATAAAAAGGGGTTTTTTTTGGTTTTCAAATGGCAAGATGTTCAGAAAATAGCACTGAGTAGAAAAAATCAGGTACTAGGAGAAAATCAGGCACGAGTACTAGGTACTAGGTGCTCATTAGCATGCGAGACAGCATCCACGTGCACAAGGAGGGAGAGACCCCTTTGCAGCCATCAGCTGCTGTAACTTTCCTTTTTTCTTCGTGCTTCGTTCTGGCATTTAAATTTTTACAAGCGTGTCATTTTTATCATCGGAAAAAGCAAAATAATTTATAATTTTTCTCTGACACACTTGTTACCACAGTTGCTGTCTTCCTCTCCTAGTGAGCTCAGCCCCTTCCCCCGCCATCCCCTGTTGCTGGACATCATAGTTACAGTTGACCCTTGAACAACACCGGTTTGTGCTGCGCGGATCCACTTACACGCGGGTCTTTTTCAGTAGTAAATACTGTAGTTCTGCACAATCCGTGGTTGGTTGAATCGGTGGATAAGGAGGAACCACGGGTATATGAAGGGCCAACTATAAGTTATACCCAGATTTTCGACTGCGCAGAGGGTTGGCATTGTCCTAGGGCTGACTGTATTTCTAGTTCTCAGCTACTACAAACAACATACCCGTAGCCAAATCCTTACCTGGAATCTGAACTGTTTCCTCAGGATAAATTCCTAGAAATGGGGTTGCTGGGTCAAAGTGTGTGCCCACTTTGCCCGTCCCAGGAGGAAAGGAGGCACCTGCCTTCCCCACCCTCACCCACGATGGGTGTTATCGTCCTGAGGGGCGGAGAACTCACTGGAGTTGGGGTTTGGATGCTGGTGAAGTGGCATCGTTTCTACACGCTTGATCACGTACAGTTTCTTCCTGCGTTGCTGTTCATTTCTGTTGCCTGTTTTTCTTTTGTGGCTTGAGTTTTTAAATTAACGTCTTATGTTAATATGGTGTATTTGTCAGAATTAATGAACCGATATGATGCAGTATTATTAACTAAAGTCCTTAGTTTTAACCTAACGTCCTTTTTCAGTCCCAGGGTCCCATCCAGGACACCACCCTACATTTGGTTGTCATGTCTCCTTAGGCTCCTCTTGGCTGTGACAAGTTACTCAGACTTTCCTTGTTTTTTGATGACCTTGACAGTCTCGAGGCGTACTTGTCGGGGATATCGTAGGATGCCCCTTTATTGGAATTTCTCTTATGATTTTCTCATTATTAGATGGGGTTATGGGTTTGGGGGAGGAAGATCACAGAGGTAACATGCCATTTTTACTACATCATATCAAAGGTACCTTATCAACATGATTTATGACTGTTGATATTAACCTTGATCACCTGGCTTGAAATTTTTAACTTTTAAGAAGTCTTTTAGGGACTTCCCTGGTGGCCCAGTGGTTAGGACTCCAGGCTTCCACTGCCGGGGCCCTGGTCGGGGAACTAAGATCCCGCAAGCCTCGCAGTGAGGCCAAAGAAAAAGAGGTCTTTTTATCTCATTGAGGGTAACCTTCAGCCAGTAGTATATGTTATAGGTATTTTGTGGTTTTGGCCTGTTCTTTTTTTCTTCTTCTTTTTTTTTTGTAATTGAATTATAGTTGACATACAATATATTATATATTGTGATATATATAGTGATTTTGACAAACATAGTGATTCAGTATTTTTATATGTTACAAAATGATCATAAGTCTAGTTACCATCTGTCACCATACAGAGTTATTACAATATTATTGACTATATTCCATATGCTATATATTACATCCCTGTGACTTACAGCTGGAAGTTTGTACACCTCTCTGGTCTCTTCTTGAACAGGTTTAGACAGCACAGCAGGCCCAGCATCAAATGCAAACCCTGGTAGCCTCTGATTTGGAGGCTGGCCACCCACCCCACGTGTCCTGTTGCTGGTGGGAGAGCTGGGGTGGGGCTGAGGCTCACAAAGCCGGCAGGAGTGAAGAGGAGAGCTCATCCTGAACAGGCTCCAGAAGGGGCTCCCCTGGGGCTGGGCCCCCTCCCCTCAGCGTGTCCCTCTTGCTCCCCGACAGGTGAGCAGATCAAGCGCGTGAAACCGAAGCGCAGCACGTCCTTCTTCAGCCGGCAACTCTCCCTGGGCCAGGGAAGCTACGCCGTGGTGCAGCCCACCGAGAGCCTGGAGCAGGGCTGAGGGCCGCAGTGCCTGGTGGGAGGGCTTGGGGGCAGCCCCTGGGCATGGCCCAGCATCATGCTACCTAAGGGAGAGCGCTGGGAGGAGGGCAGCCTCAGTGTGTAGACAAGTCACTTCTGTACCCGGGATGCCGCCCGGGCTGTGCTGTGCAGAGCCAGCTGGGGGCAGCCGCAGGATCCCTCCTGCAGCCTGCCTGCCCTCCCTCCAGACGCCGGGCCCCGCTGCAGTCTCAGGACCAATCTGACCAGGCCCCGGCCGCCCCCTCCCACCCAGGGACTCGCCTTTGTGCCCCTCTCAAAACGGACAGTATCCCCTGCCCTGAAGTCCCCGCTGGAGGCAGGTGTCCCCACTGGAGGAGGAATAGGGCTCAGGACACTTGGGCGTACTATGTGTCTTTGGTCTTTCCCCTGGACTTTGGTGACCACATCCCTGCATTCCTTCTGCTGCATTCCAGCCCACACCACCAGGCTGGGACGTGGCCCTGTGGGGAGAGGGCAGGGGGCCTCCCTGGACTGAAACACAGCAGGAACAGAGAAGGTGAGGCCCCCACCAAGCCCTCCCCGGCTGGATGAAACTGGATGGCCCCTGCGCCCCTCACTCAGGCCTCTTTTGCGGGCAGGAGACACTCTGACCAGAAGGAAAGTGTGCTTGCTCATCTTTGGTGATGCCACTGTGCTGGGAGCTGGCTGTCCTGTGGACCAGCAAGTCCACTGGACCCACGGTCCACACCCGGAGGAGCTCCCAAACCCCCTTGGGCTTCAGGTTTTAGTTTTGATCTTTCTTTGTCTGCTTTGGTTCCATGAAGCCTGTGAACTTGGGCAACTCACAAGGATGCTGCCACCGGCCTCAGAGCCACTGGCGCTCCTTCCAGGATGGCGCTGTGGTTTCACCCAGCCTGAGCCAGGGGGCCAGCCCATGCACGGGAAACCCCAGGATGGGAGTGGTCTCCTCCTTCCTGAGGACCTTGTAGGTAGGCTGGATGTGGCCTGGGCATGGCTCTTCCCACACCCGCCTGCCTTCCCCCAGATGAGCTGGCCTCGGGGAGGGCCTCCTAGCCCTCGGGGTCCTCCGTGGTAGGTCCCTGGCTTTCATGAGTGCTTCCTGGGACTTGAGGCAGTCCCAACTCAGCACAGGCTTTGCTTTGTCTTCCCTTCCCAGGGGAGAATGTGGGAGAGGAAATGTGAACCTCTTGTCTCCAGATTTCCAGTCACCTCCTCTCTTTGGTGACTCTTGAACACTCCAGATGTTTCGAGGTGGCTTGCCTTTCAGCAGTAGGGACTGTTATCTGTCAATACATAGGCATCTCCAGTCCTTTGGAACGTCCTAGCCGTAGGACACCTCATCTCTCCTCCTGAGCCCCTCCCCGGCTCCCAGCTCTCTGGTTATCTCATCCCGCTCACTGTTCTGATGCCAGGTGCATTCTTACCAGATGGGTTGAGGGGCCTGGCGGGGGGGTGTACACACAAACTACTTGTTTTGACTCTTCAGTCTCTTTCCTATTTTCTTAGCATCCACTGTGCCTTAACTTTTTCTGCCTGCCCTTTCGGGCAAAGCAGTATCTTACTAAGTGTCCTTCGAATATTCTTATCCTTTCGTATCATGTGACTTATTAATAATAAAATTAATTTCCAGCAAATTTTGGGGTGGTTTGTGGTGTGAAATAATGAGAGTGTGTTAATTACAGCCTGGGAGTTAATTATAGGCTGTGTATTTGCTTTTCATCAAATATGCATGAAGGGATGCAGCCCACTGGGCTTGCCAAGCTAGACACAGGTGGAGAACCCAGAGTAAAGCTTTTTAGTCTCAGCGGTTGGTGAGGGACTCCCAGGGTGGGAAGGTCCAAGGGGGCTTTTGGGGTTCATGGTGGGAACCAAGGTGACAGCTCCGCAGGGAGCAGGGGAACAAGGAGCTGGTGGTGGGCAGGCAGACGCTTTGTCCCTGTCCAGTGAGCCTAATTGGCCCGGCCTGCTGGACGCTGTGCCGTCAGCTCGCACCTCACGCTCTGGGCTTGGGACCCAGGGCCCAGTCTGGATGCCAGTGCCTCAGGGGAGAGGCCAGAGAACCCAGGAGGTCTGGGGGTTTCTCCTGCCAGCCCTGAGGTCTCCTCGTGCCCCAGGCTTGGCCAGGAGGCAGTCTGTTTCCCACAGGTGCTGTTGGCGGGTGGGCACGGGACAGCACGAGACCCACACACCAGAGCACTGGGAGCCCCGCAGGAGGCAGCAGTGGTAACTGTAGGCTTTGGCCCTGGAGGGTGGGCACTGTTTGGGGGCTTGGGGTTCACACTGAACATTTCAGGAGCTGGAAGGAGGAAGCCATGTGTCCCGGTAATAGTGCGGTTCCAGGACTAGGGCCCCTCCCCTTGGGCGTCTGTGACAGTGAATGGGGTCCTCTGTGTGGCATGGGCAGCAGGACACCATGGTCGTGGGCACTTACATGAGGCATCTTGAGCCTCTTCTTGATGGGAATGATAATAGTACCCACCTCATAGGGTTATTAGGGTGCTTCAGGGTCTGGTGTTGACAGGCACTCGATAGGCATTAGCTACTTTCATCATCTCTAAAAGTCCTGTATCTGGAAAGCTGGGTGGGAGAACGGGATCCACCTGAGAGGCCGGGCCCTGCCGCTGGCACACACCACCACCCCCACCCCACCCCCCGCTGTGGTGGGGAAGGGAGGGCTGACAGCCTGGGGCCTGGCAGGCCTGGAGCCCTTCCTCTCACCCAGGCCCCTCTGCCCTCGCCACCTGTGCTAGTTTCCTAGGGCTGGTGTAGCAAATGGCCACGACCTTTTATTTTATTTTTTTGGCCGCTTGCGGAATCTTAGTTCCCTGACCAGGGATTGAACCTGGGTCCACAGCAGTGAAAGCTCTGAGTCCTAACCACTGGACCGCCAGGGAATTCCCAACCATGGTCTTTTAAAACAACACACAGTGGGGACTTCCCTGGCAGTCTAGTGGTTGAGACTTCCCCTTCCAATGCAGGGGGTGTGGGTTTGATTCCTGGTTGGGGAGCTGGGATCCCACATGCCTCGCGGCTGGGAAGCCAAAACAGAGGCAATGTTGTAGTAAATTCAATAAAGACTTTAAAAATGGTCCACCTCAAAAATAAATAAATCTTTAAAAAATAAGTCAAACAACACACAGGGAATTCCCTGGTGGTCCAGTGATTAGGACTCCATGCTTTCACTGCCGAGGGCTGGGGTTCTGTCCCTGGTCAGGGAAGTAAGATCCCACAAGCCGTGCACTGTGGCCACAAAAGGAAATAAATAAATAAAAATAAAACAACCCACATTCAGGATCTCACAGTTCTGGACGTCATAGTCTGAAATGAGTCTCCCTGGGCTGAGATCAAGGTGTCGGCCGGGCTGCGTTCCTTCTGAAGGCTGCGGGGAGAATCCATTTCCTTTGCTCATGGCCCCTTCCTCCATCTTCAAAGCCAGTCATGTAACCTAACATTCATAGGCTCCGGGGTTAGGACGCAGACATCTTAGGGGGCCTTTTTCTGTCCACCACGCCACCTTCTCTGCCCCAGGGACCCAGGGCCCAGTCTGGATGCCAGTGCCTCAGGGGACAGGCCAGAGAACCCAGGAGGTCTGGGGGTTTCTCCTGCCAGCTAGGCCCCCCTGCTTTGTGCTCCAGGCAGCGATGCTTGCCTCTTCTCTGCCCGGCTCTGACAAGGCCTCCCTGCGCTGTGGCCTGGTTGTCAGGGGAGCAGGACTGGCTGCAGGTCTGTGCAAAGGCTCAGAAGACTCAGGGACCCCTCCCAGGGCCATGGAGGAGCTTCTGCTCCAGGCTGGCCTCTCTGTGGCTAGCTCCGCCCAGGCCTCCTCTCCAGGACCACCGCCCAGTCTCCCCCTAGTTCTACAGGTGTTCCATGGGCATAAATTCAGAACGTGTCTCTCCCACCCCACAGGTGCACACCATTTCAGTCACCAGCGGGCTCTCCTCCACAGAAGGGCCTTTGTGCTCTCCTGTGCCCACCAGGCCGGCAGAAGGAGAGAAGGGGGGCACTGCCCACCCAGACCACCTCACTGTGCTTGTCGTTCCCCTGCCCTGCCCCCTTCTCCTAGGCTCAGTTCAGCCTTCACTGCTCGTGGCGTGCCGGCCACGGCCACTGCTCCAGGTGCAGCTGGAGAGAGACCGGCCAACCCCTGGAGACCCTGCCTTGTGTCCTGGAGGGGGATATGCACACGCGAAGTTGGAGAGGCCTCTTGGTTCTCTGAGGGCCAGGAGCCCATGATCTCAATTCCATGCACCCGTGAGATGGCCAAAGGGGACAAGGGAGGGAGCCCCGCTGGGAACCAGATCCTGGTGGGCAAACTGGCTCTGCGTGGCTGGTAGGGCGGGTCCTGCAAGGTCCCCTGGGAGTCAGCTTCCTGGTCTGTGACGCACTCTGCCCCCCTCCCTTCCATGCAGGTGGAGTGTTTTCCCACTGCCTCCCCATGGGCACCCCAAGGTCGGGCCCTGGTTTAGCCATCCCCACGAGGGAGCACTGGCCCAAATCCAGGCTCCGTCAGTGCTCAGCAATGTGGACAGAACAGTGAGGGCAGCAGCATCAACTCTGGGCCTCCCTCCCCTACCCTCTGCACCCAGACACGGGCCTGCCTGGGGCACTGAACGAAGTTCAAGCTTCAGGGCCTTTCTTTGGCAGGAGTCTCTTCCGAGTCCCTGGGAGGGCCTAGCAGTGTGTTCTATGGTTTTGTAAAATTTATGAAAAAATAGGAATTAATTTTTTTTTTTTTTTGGCCACGCCACGTGGCTTGTGGGATCTTAGTTCCCTGACCAGGGATTGAACCCGGGCACCTGGCAGTGAAAGTGCTGAGCCCTAACCACTGGACTGCCAGGGAATTCCCTAAATAATAATTTTTTTTAAAGGGGGCCCCTAAAATTATTTAAGCTTCAGACCATACAAGTCCTGGATTGGTCCCTACCCACCAGACACACTGGCTCCACTTGGTTCTAGAACACGCCCTGCAATCTCCCTGCTCTGGGCCTTTGCTCTCCAACTGCCTCCCCATCTTGGCTTCTCAGCACACACAGCCTATTCCCTTCACCCTGGCTTGTGAGACTGGACGGCTGTCCTCCCCTGGGAACAGACTGGTCACTCAGTCACCTTATTTATTGTTGTCTCCTCCATCCCTGCTGTGCAGCCTTCAACGAGTTACATCACATTTCTGAGCCTCCATTCCCTCATCTCTACACCGGGGTGGCACTACCTACTTCTTCAGGCTAGTGGCAGAGGTATGATGCCTATCTAATGGTTTCTTCTCCCACCCCCCCAAGGGCAGAGTGCGGTGCTCTCACACATCTGCAAATGAGAGGCAGGCACCTGGTTTCCAGAGGCGGGGGAAGTGGTCCGCAGGGTCAGCAGCCCCTCCCACCGTGTGGGGCACAGGTCAGCTCTCTGACCTCAGTTTCTTCATCCGTGAAGTGGAGACAATCACCCGCTTTCCAAGGTTGTGGGTGACATTGGGTGACAGATGTGAAAGTATCTGCGGCCTGCATGGCTGCCTCTGTGTGATCATGTCAAGTTCATTCAGTCACTGATCTCTCAAGACCCACCTCGCGCCAGGGCTCATTTTCATGCACCCTTCGTTCCCTCCTGCATGAGTTTCCTGGAGCTGCCATGACAAAGCACCTCAAACAGGGGGCTGAAAACATGACATTTATTGTCTCAGATTCTGGAGGCTACAAGTGCAAAACAAAGGTGTTGGTTGGTTGGCAGGGCCATGCTCCCTCTGAAAGCTGTAGGGGAATCCTTCCTTGTTCCTTGCAAGCTTCTGGCGCTTTGCTGGCACTCTTCGGCCTCCCTTGGCTTTGCAGCTGCATAAATCCAATCTCTGCCTTCATCACCCCGTGGCTCCTCCCTGTGTGTCCGTCTTCATGCGGGGTATGTCTGTCTTTTGGGGGTTGGGGGGTATCGTATTAGTTTGCTGGGCTGCTGTAATAAAGCACCACAGACCCTGTGAACAGAAATCTATTTTCTGTCCCTGGGGCTAGAAGTCTGAGGTCAAGGTGTCAGCAGGGTTGATTCCTTCTGAGGCCTCTCTCCTTGGCTTGCAGATGGCCATCTTCTCCCTGTGTCATCACATGGTCTTCCCTCTGTGTGTGTCTGTGTCATAATCTCCTCTTCTTATAAGGATGCCAGTCATGTTGGATCAGGGGCCCACCTTACTCCACTTTGTCTTAACTAATTACATCTGCAAGGACCCTATTTCCAACTCAGGTCATAGTCTGAGGTCCTGAGGGTTAGGACTTCCACTTTTTTTTTTTTTGGTGGGGAGGATACAATTCAATCCGAAATACCACCCTAATGGTTTATTGTCGTGGTCTTCTTTGGGGCTTTTGAGAAGCAGTAGTGGCTTACTCCAGCCAGCCTGGCACATATAGCCTGGCTCAGCCAGCATCTGGCTCCAGTGGCCCCCCAGACCAGAAGAGGCCCAGCCAAGGCCACCCATGGAGGTCGGGGCAGTGGGACAGGGTCTTCCTGGCCCCCAGACACCCCCTAACTTTTCAGGTAGCAGAGATCGCTAGGACAATCAACACAGGTAATCCCGTTGTCCCTTCTGAGGCTGGGGCATTTCTGGGTCATCCTCCACCACTTACAGCCTCTGGGACACTCCTGTAGGCCTTCGCATTTCTGGCCTCTCTGGGCTAGCTGGGTATAGGCAGCCCTGGCCACACTGCAGCTCACCAGGAGGCCAGCTCAGATCCACCCACAGGAGGAGGGCTTCCTGCTTTGAGCTGCAGTGGCCCAGCAGCGTGCTGACACATGGAGAGATCCACAGGAGGCCAGAGGCCCCACTGGATTCAGAAAGGCTACAGCTGGGCAACCAAGGAAGCTTACATGCTCAATCTGAAAAGATAAAGGCTCAAGAGACAAGATCATATAAAGCTGGGAAGGAGTGGGCTGGAGTGACCGTGCCAGGAAAGTCTGACACGTGTTAGTGAGTGACAAGGATTCTACATGCCCCTGCACAGGGAGTTGCAGAATTAATGACCAAGTTGCCCAAGAGGATGTCAGCTCAGATTTCAGTCAGCTTTTCAGGGGACACTGGGGATGGGAACACAAAGGACCAGGAAATCAAGCCACTTTGCACATACATGATAGCCCTGATAGATAAGCTGGCCACACCCAACACAGGACAAAGGGGAACAGACAACAGATGGGGTGGCAGTCAGTGATCCGGGAAGGCTTCCTGGAGGAGGGGGCCTGAAAGGTTCAGTAGGATAGAGACAAGTGGAGCAAAGTGAGAGGGTAAGGGGGCAGGGCAGTGGAGCCAAGCAAAGCCTGGCTGTGACCTTGATGCTGATGGACACTGAAAGCTCTGAGCCAAGGAAGGACAGATTCTCACTGCTCCTCCTTCTTCCAGGCCAGAAGGATGCCTTAGAGCCACCTGGCCCTTTCTCCCTGCCCAAATCAGCCCATTTCAGAGAAGGCAGGCAGGCTACCCAACATCACCCAGAACTGGGGTGTTGGGGCCGGGCCTGGGTCAGAAGTTCAGTTTTAGGCAGTAAGTCTGGTGCCCCGTGGTCCCCTGCTTTTCTGGCCCCCACCAGTTGACAACTCCTGGCGGAGGGTGGGGGGGGGTGGTGTTTGGAGGGGAGTTGGCCGCGGTCACTGTCTGTAGGGTGCTGGTCCGGCTGTGGCCGGCAGGGGGCAGTTGAGCCCGCCCTTTCCTCTTCCAGCTCAGCTGCAGAGGTGGAGCCGGCACTTCCTGTCCGGATCTACACAGCCTGGAACCCAGGGCAGAATCTGGGGTCCTTGGGTCTGGCGCTGCATGCCCACCCCCTCTCAGAGTGGGACCCCTGGCTCCTGACCGCTGCCACCTTCCTCTGGTCCATGATCGGGGGTCCTGGACCTCCAAGAGCGCCAGAAAGAGGGTTTTCCCCCTGTGGTCCCCAGTTGGTGAAGGGACCCACATTTTCCAAAGATCAGGATGCACGTCCCCAAAACAGATTCTGCTTTGGAATTTTTTTTGTTTTTTTGTGAAATGAAAATCGAGTCAAAATATTTAAAACAAGGGCTATATGGGGGAATCCGGGAAGTGGGGTGGGCACACTCTGGGGCTAGTCACCTCCCTCCAGCTCCACCGCCTGCCCATAGGAGCTGACTGTCCCAAGCCCCTACCCACCAGGCGCCCCCCTTCCCAGCAGTCCCGCCCCTCTCTCAGCGCCTCCTCCCCTCCCCCACCCATACTGGGTTCTTCAGCTGTTTTATTTTAAATTATTTATTTATTTATTTTTGGCTGCGGCTGCGTTGGGTCTTCATTGCTGCATGCGCCTGGGCTTTCTCTAGTTGTGCAAGCAGGGGCGACTCTTCATTGCGGTGCGCGGGCTTCTCATTGCGGTGGCCTCTCTTGCTTGCAGAACACGGGCTCTAGGCGCGCAGGCTTTAGTAGTTGTGGCACGTGGGCTCAGTAGTTGTGGCTCGCGGGCTCTAGAGCACAGGCTCAGTAGTCATGGTGCACGGGCTTAGTTGCTCCGTGACATGTGGGATCTTCCCGCACCAGGACTCAAACCCGTGTCCCCTGCATTGGCAGGCGGATTCTCAACCACTGCGCCACCAGGGAAGTCCTCTTCAGCTATTTTAAACTACTTGTCAAAGGTATAATTTGCAAGTGGGAGAATAATAATAGTCCCAGCTCTTCCCAGGACTTCTGTGTCCCCTGCCCATTTGACCTTTGCATTTGGGGGCTGGGCCATGACTGCTGACTCTCTGGGTCAGTAAGAGCACAGGCCTCCCTCAGATCATTAAGGTCAGCAGCCTCCAGGGGCAGATGGACCACTCGGAGGGGTTCGCTCTGCCCACAGAAGCCACGGCACCACACACTCGTCTCTCGCAGATGCCACTCAGGCAGGCCAAGGGGAGTCAGAACAGAAAAGTCTCCTTCAGAGGTTCGAGGACAGTCTGAACAATCAGCGCTCCAGTGGGGTCACGGGGGGGAGAAATAGGCTCGGGCATGAAGACGTTTCCATCCACAGGGACGAGCTGAAGCGGACCCCCGCAGTGGGGGAGGCAGGCGGGCCCAGGAGACAGAGTGTTTCCTGGGGGGCTGTGCAGCCCTAGGCGTGGGAGGTGGTGCGTGTCAGCACCACCTGGCTCCCGAGCCAGAGGAGCTGTTGCCAGGAATCCTGATGGGTAGGGCTTGGGGCGAGGCTGGCGAGATGGACACAGGCCAAAGGGTGGGGCCTACAAAAGCTGGGACTTGCTTAGTCTGCAACAGGGAGGCTGGCCGAGGAGGTATGGGGGCCACTGGTGGCGCAACGCTTGTGGGACCAGCTCCCTCATTCCACAGGCCTTCCCGGGGCTGGGGGCGGGGGGCTGGGCAGTGAGGACACAAGCACTCGGCATCGGGTTGGGGAGGGGGACAAGTGGGTCCGGTGCGCACTTAGGGGCAGGGGCTTCAGGACAAGGGAGGCGGCCATGAGACAGTGAAGGTGCTGGCAAGAGAAGGGCAGTGTGAGCTCCAGGCAGGAGGCCAGCTGGGGCAAGGCTCAGGGACAAGGGGGGGTGGAGTAGGAGGGCTGAGGCACCAAGGGCCTGATGCCCTTGTACGGGGCAGGGAGTCCCAAAGATCAGAGGCAGGAGACTGACACCATCAAAGTGATTTCCTGGAGGTGAGGCCCGAGGCCGAGGCCTGGCCCTAAGCACAGGGGGCTCGCGGTTGGAGATGCAGCAGTGGCTAGGTAAGGGCTTCAGGAACCCAGAGCCCACAGGCCCTGCGACCCCCAGAGGAGGCATGGGTCACATGTGTGAGAAGCCCACTCCTAACTTAGGATACCCTCGCTGCTTCTCCCCTCTCCTTTTGACACACATGGGCCCCAAAAATGAGAGCATGAAATGCAGGTGGGCTGGCCCACTTCCTCCTCCGCTTTATAAACCAGGGCCTGGGGAGTATCCACCCCACGCCTTCTCCCTCGAATGCCTCCTGCCAGCGTTGGCCGAGAGACGCTCCCCTGGCTCTTTAGCTGCGCCAGACCCTTCGTGTGAGCTGCTGGGCCCAGGCCACAGGGAGCAGCGCCTCCCCTTTCTCCTCCTCTCCAGACCTGGGAGTCCAGGACTGGACAGGCCCCCAGATCTGGGCCTGTCATGGAGTTTGTGGGCCTGCTGCTGACCTGAAAACTCATTTCCTTCCTTGAATCAGTCCAGAAACATCACAGGTATTTACTGAGAGCCTCACAGTGGACAGTGACCTTTACTGTAATATTGATGATTGTTTGGTCAACACATTGATGGAGGTCTGCTCCATGCCAGGGCCATTTCACGGACCTGCTGGACACAGAGAACCGGGGGAGGACAAAACAGACAGAAACCCCTCGCTTGAGGGGCTCAATGAGAAGGTGACCTCTGAGCAGAGGCCGGAAGGAGCTGAGGGAGGGCTGGGCCAGGAGGCCACTGGGTGAAGCGCTTTCAGGTAGAACAGTATTCATCAGGATTATGAAGTGAGAACAACAAGGAAAGCACGCTGGGGGAGGTTAAGGGCCTGCCAGGGTCATGCTGCAAGGTGGGGTGGGGGGACCGGGCCAGAGCCCAGGCTGAGGCCCTGCTTCCTGCCAAGGCTGGAGAGGCCAGTGGGCGCTGGGCGGGGAGTTCCTGTTTGTTGTTCCTGCTGGGCTGCTGTGAGGTGAGTCAGGGCAGGAAGGGCTCCCAGCCAGCATGCGGTGACTATGCAGTTCCTCACCCAGGCTCACCCAGGCCCCGAAACCAGGGGCCTCAGGGCTCAGAAGGAAAAGGCCCCAGACAAGAGTCTCCTGTGAGTGGAGAGCCCAAGGTGATCCAGGAGGCCACAGTTCTGGAACTGGACCTGTGGGGATGGCGGCAGGGCTCTGGCACATTCTCTAGTGGCAGCAGCAATACTGTCGTCCTTCTACCCATCTTGAACCTCAAGTATCACCTCTTTCTCACGCTTCCTTTTTTTTTTTTTTTTGGTTGTGCTGTGCATCTTATGGGATCTTGGTTTCCTGACCATGGACTGAACCCGTGCCCCGTTCTGTGGAAGTACAGAGTCCTAACCACTGGACCGCCAGGGAAGTCCCTCACCCCTCTTCTTCTGTCTCCTGGGTCCTTTCTCGGGCTGATGTGTGTTCGGAAACAACAGAGCTGAGCTAGCTTCAGAACAAGAATGCGAGGTGACCACGGCTGTGAGAAAAGGCTTGGAGCCCGGGTGCTGGCCCTCAAATCTGGATGTTGCCCAAGGGGTCCTCCCTCTCCTCCTTACCCCTGCAACCCTGAGCCCCTAAGTGGGCTGCCCAGGAACGAGCAGGCCTCTGCCACCCACCTGGGTGGGGCAGACCTATCACCACCCAGCCCCACCCAGGGAACCGAGGTCCTCTGTTTACTGCTGTTTACTGGAACAGCTTGTTTTGATCTAGAAAAATCTGCTGACGCACTGGCTGCCCTGCCCTCCCGCTCTGTCAGAGTGGAAGTATTTTTAGCCCCATTTGCAGAGAAAGAGGCAGAACCCAAGCCCCACATTTATCCACCTTACTGTGAGTACTGCCTTGGCCCCTTCAGGCAGGACAGAGAGGTCCCTGTGCGCTTTTCTACCTTCATCCCTCCTCAAACACATTCCATCTCCGAAGAACTCCGAGGCCAGTAGAAACTGAAACCAGGACCCACTGAAACTGTGCCATTTTGTCCTTGAAAATGGAGTTGGGCCCCTCCAGACACAAGGGCACAAAGCAAGCCCTTAGTTCCTTTTGTGTTGGGACTCCTAAGCTTTGTAGTATCCTACTGCTTTGTGTGTTGCTAATTCCACTTACTCCTGCTCTAAATCTAAGATAGTTTGTTTCTGGAATTTGGGAATAATATGTGTGAATGAGGAAGGTTATTAGACCAGGTAGAGAACAGCAAGCTACGACATCAAGTTGGGCCTGGGAAGCTGACACACAGCAATTACCACCGCCTCTCAGGCGCCGCCATGTAGATAAAGGGCTGAGCCCACGGTCTGGCACAGTGACACAGCATAGAAGGCACTTGCTTGATATTACACACACCTCCCGGCCTTTCTAGAACACTTGACAGGCAATTCCCTCTTTCCACACTGTTCTTTCAGGCCAAGTCTTCCCAACCCACCCCTAGCAATGTTGCCAGTACAAGACGGATGAGGCAGCTCTTGGGGAAAAGTGAGCTGCCAGAATCTTTCCCTGGCAGGAGAGGGCAGCTGAGCAGCCCTGTGAATAACCCTGGGCTTGCCACGTACTCGACGTTCTGTGACAAGGGTCACAGGAGAGTCAGTCACCAGTTTCCCAAGGACTCAGGGAGGGTGCCCAGCTGGGCCCGGCCCCGCCTGCAGATGCCATCTCATAGAGGCAGGGGAAAAAAACTGCCCCAGTTTCCCCCTTGCTGCCAAGGGAGCCTGTTGTCACAGGCGGGTTTGTTTGGGGTGTGGGTGGTTATCCCGGGAGGAGACAGGTCCTTCTCAGTTGTCCCGCACCACTGTCTTTCCGGCTGTGCGCAGGGGCTTCAGGGCTGAGAGGAGGCCCCCGGGGGGGGGGGGGGGGGGGGGGAGAGGGCGGGGTCTGGGGCTGTGGCTCCTCCTCCCGCTGGTCCCACACTGGCAAGGGAGACGCCAGCGACCCATTTCAAAATGGGTCGCCTCGGTGGAGGGGACAAGACTTCACCGGTTTGCTTTTGCCTCCGCTGTGGGAGGGGCAGGTTGGGAGACTGCTCCACGTGGGCAGCCAGCGAAAAGTGCCCCCAGCAGCCACCAGACAGGCTCCCTGAGGACCATCACGGGCTGTAAACTGACCTGGATAAACTAGTTTTTCCCCCCAAATCTCCTTTTTCCCCACCTCCCAAACCAAAAGGAAAGCGGGTTGAATACCTATACTCTTTTGGTCTTGTTGCCACGCGATTACACGTATTGTTTTCTGCACAAACAAGATCTTGCTTTTCACTACCTTGCATCTGCCTTTTCCCATTTAATACATAATGAATAATCATCAAGTATTCTTACCCAGCAGGGACAACTTTTCTGAGGAAATACTTCAAGCCTCCAAGCCCCTGGTAACAGAGAATAACAAAGCCACGACACACGACCCTCAAGCTACCTAGCAGCAACGCGGTGGCTTAACTTTTTTTTTTAATTTATTTTTGGATGCGTTGGGTCTTGGTTGCTGCACACGGGCTTTCTCTAGTTGCGGCGAGCAGGGGCTTCTCTTCGCTGCGGTGCGCAGGCTCTAGGCGCGCGGGCTTCAGTAGTTGTGGCACGTGGGCTCAGCAGTTATGGCTCATTGGCTCTAGAGAGCGGGTTCAGTAGTGTGGCACACGGGCTTAGTTGCTCCGCGGCATGTGGGATCTTCCCAGACCACGGATCAAACCCGTGTCCCCTGCATTGGCAGGCGGATTCTAAACCACTGCGCCACCAGGGAAGCCTGGGGCTTAACTTTTTAATGAACTTTTAAAATTAAAAATCACAGCAGGGTTTCTTAAACAGAAACACTAAGCACAGCTACGGGCGCGGCTCCCCGTAGGCGTGTCCCTGGATCCAGCCTCGCGGAGCTCGGGCCGCCCCACCCCCACACCCCCCACACCACAACCGGCGCGCCTCAGCACTGACATCACAGGCGCTCACGAGGCCCAGCCGACGCCCGAGGAGTCACGCGCTTCCGCCCCACCCCCCACAACGCCGCGGGGAGTGATGCGCCCTCTGCAGAGATCCCTCCGCCGCCGCCTGGAATTTTCCAGACGCTCTGCCGGCCCTTTTTTCGGGCTTCTTCTGGGCGGGGTGACCTGAGGCGACCCCAAAAGTTCCCTTAGACTCGAAAGAGCAGCCTCAGCCCGTCTCCGCCATCTAGTCCCCCCTCCCAACCTCCAGGACCGGGATGCCTCCCCAACCCTGGCACCATCACCGGCCGAAAAGAGGGCTTACCCTCCCTCCCCGTTGGAATCCGCCTCCCTAAGTGACCTTGAGATCTGTCGTCGATCTCAGGAAGCACTTGCTAAGGAGAGTGGGGGATAATTGGGGAATCTGAGAAGGTGGACACCCTGGAAGAGCGGGAGCCGCCCCGAATCGTCTCCTTGGCCAGGGTCGGGGAGGGACTTTTTTCCGGTGGCAGTGGAGTCGTTCTGTTGAGCAATGCCCTGCGTAACGCGGCCCAGGCCTATAAAAGCAAAAATTGTGGCCCGTCCAGCAGGAGTTAGCGACAGGGAGGGCGGGGGCCTTGGGCTTAGTTTTGGGGGAGGAGGTGGCCAGTTTAGGGTCTCAGGGGACAGGTGGGGGAGATGGCAGAGTTAGGTGGGACTGGGGGGGTGGGGGGTGCCAGGAGAAGGAAGGTTGAAGGGGAGACTAGATGTTGGGGGAACTGTGCTGGGAAGAGCTGCGTTGGAAGTGCCCACAGTAACCCGTGGGGGAGGAGAACACCCCAGCCTGGCTGTCGCAGCTGCTTGCTGGAGAAGGGGAGCCTGACCTCTAGGAGGGCGCCGCTCCTGTGTAGGCTGAGCGGCCCCCAGTGCCCTTGTTTGTACGGAAGGAGGAAGGCAGAGAGACAGGAGGAGAAGGCTGATGGTCTCGCGGCCCTTGCTGGAGGCACACTTGGGCAGTCGACGCCCTGAAAATTTGCAGGAAGGAAGGCAGTGGGGTACAGGGACGTAGATAGGCAGGGAGGGCAGAACTTGAATTTGTCAATACCAGCAGCCCCCTTTTTTTCCAGACAAAGGGTTGTGAACCCGCCTGGGGATGAGGCCTGGTGTTGTGGAAACTGAACTTAGCTTCGCGGGGCTGACAGTTCTGGCCCAGGGCGGTATGTAATTCTGGCTCGGTCTGGGACAGGGTCCAGCCAGGCCCAGCTGGGTGGAACCCAGGTCTGAGTGTGAGGGTGGTCTAGGGAGTGATGGAGGTCACGTGCCACCCTGAGCGGTTACTGGTATGGCGCCTCGTGTATCTGACAGGCGGGAGCTGTAGGCAGACAAAATTGACGCCCACTTTATTTTCCAGGTGGCAGTGCACCCCTTTGGACTTTTCCTCTAGGTTCCATGCTTACCTCTTCTGTGACCTCACTCTACCCTTCCTCCTCCCTCTTAACTCTCTCGAGGTTACCCCTTCACTTAAAACGTTGCTCCTGGTAATCTGGTAAGCCGGGAAAGTTGCTGGAGCCCCTGCCGGAGTCGGTATTGTCGGTAATCCCGAAGGAGGAGAGGCGTCCCCAGCGGAGACTCTGGGTGGGCGGGTTGGTTTTGCTTGCCGGTGGAGAGGGTGGGGATTGAAGGTGCACCCTTGGGTGGGCCCACAGCGGTGGTACCAGCTGAAAGGTACAAAAATGCTTCATAGACCGTGGTTTGTTACTATAGTGTTCATCATGGCAAGCTGATGGCACCAGGAGAAATGGAGCCCCTGGCCAGTGTGAGTCGTAGCAGTGCAGGAGGGGAGACCCTGGAGGAGGAGGAGAGCCCGCCTAAATTGATGTCTACAGATTGAATTTCCAGAGGCTTAGGAGGAGGAGTTCTCCAATGTCCTGTTTCCAGGCCTTGCTCAGGAAGCCCTGTATTCATTCAGGAGACCATCCTTTAAGGTTTTCAGATGAGCTTATGAGGGGGCAATCTTTAAAAGTCCAAAGCAGATGCATCCGGGGCCTTCAGCAGATGTGTTGCTTTGAGTGTGTAATCCGGGAGCAGCGATCTCTGGGCACGTGAATGCCAGCAGGCACCTCTCCTGTTCCGGGGTGGAGGTTTTCAGATGCTGCATCTTCTAAATTCAGCCTTCTGTTGTACTAGTTTTGTGCTACGAACCTTGCTTCCAGAGGACTCGTAAGCTGTAGAACACTTTAACGCGATGCCACAACACAGAGTGCTGCCTTGTAGATGGAGCTTGCAGATGGATCCCAGTGACCCTCTCATCTACCCGCCCGCCTTCCTGTGCATTGGTCGGAGGAATTCTTAGTGCCATGATATAATCTGTGTGTTGGGAAAGTGTTCAAGACTGAATGCCTTAGGCAAATACTTAAATGAGCCAATTGGCAAATTGAGGGGGTCATTGTACTGTGCTGGAGGTACGGGTTGGTCATGCCCAAATTGTGATAGAAATGGCAGGTCTAGTTTGGGCATTCCTACTAAGAAGGGGGCGGTCAGGATACCGGTAGTGATCTATGATTCATCTTGCTCTTTGTGTTTTTTAACTTCAGTTTTACTTGATCAGATTTGAGAGTAATCTTAGTGTTCAAATGGGAGGACCCTGAGGTGAGGGGAGGTGGGGAGGGAAAAGCCTGCTGCAGGTGCTGGGAGGGGTGGGAGGGGTGGGCGTGAAGAAAGGGAGAAGGGGGGAGGGTTGTGGTTAGGTGTGGGTTGTAGAGGGTGGGAGTGGTAGGGAATGTGGGTTGAAGGGAATTCTCTGGAGAAAAGATCAGTAGACAGAGCTCTGGGGAATTATATAGAGCTCATGGGCAAAGAAATTACTGGTTAATAGTAAATTGTTAATGCTAGTTAAATTATCGCTTGGAAGCACAGAAAACAGTTGCTTGGAAACATTCTAAAATGCTTAAAACTCTGCTAAGTGCAGGGGGAAAAGCAAAATTGCTTTGCTGCAAGATGGGGAGGACTGAAAAGGTAACTGAAGACTGGTTATTGGTGGCTTGAAAGATTGGTGTCAGAAACTTGCATCAGCAGGTTAACATCCTTCACTGCTTTCAAGCTTCTTACGTGGTTTATCTGGAGATGTGTGGTATTTGGGAGAAGTCTTCGAAAAGACTTTAAATACCCATATTGTGGGCTTTTAAAGTAAGCTTGAGATTTTGGAGTGCACTTAGGATGGTGAGATGTACTCTTCTGGGTTTGCAACATTTTTTTTCACTGAGGTTTTGCAGTTGAAAACTTGAGCAAAGTGAAAATGCAATGATTTCTAAAGGAATTTTGTGTTACTTCCTGCCTTATAAGCACATCTCTTCTTTGTGATGAGTATTAATTAGAAACAGCAAGAGTTTTTACTTTTCGTCGTCACTGTAACAAGGAGAACGTAATGACTTTGTGATCACTGTAAAATTACTGTCATGTTTGGTAGCAAACAATCCATGTAGGCTTGCTAAGGTTACGGTTAGTAATCCACTGTATCTTTAGTTTGAATGTTTGTGTTTTTTAAGTGATAACTGTATTAGAGGGGAAACTATCGGCCAAAATCAGTTTGGGAAATAAGCAAAACTGGGGATGGGGAGGTGCTTTATTACTAGATTATGGTGTGTTTGTGAAAATTCAGGGAAAGATCCGAATCCTTTGTGATAAAGTAATACCAGTGGCTTTTTTATCTTGTTCCTCTTCCCATTGAATTTCACTTTGAAAATTTTAAATCCCCAATATTTATACACTTGGGATCTTTCTAGGTTCTCTTTTTAATGTTTAAAAATATGTTGACATAGTTCAGTTCTTAACCCGTGATTTGGGCATGATATAGTAACTGTCATTGGAATTTAAAGAACACTAGTCATGCATGTATGGGGAAGTGGTAAGCTGTTGTGAAATTGAAACTGTAATAAAAGTAGGAGGAAGAAGTACTTTTGTGTTGCTCTGTGCGGGAAGAACCAGTCCTGTTGCACCATGTATGTGACGGCTAATCATCGTTCCTCCCCTTTGCGACGTGAATAAAGGTTTGAGTTCTAAACTCATTAGAATTGGTTGTATTGCTATGTTCTATTTTCTCCACCCTGATCTTGTCTGTGTATCAAGTCGCCTTCATAAAGAGACTGTGGAGTCAGGTGCCCACCAGCAAGCTGCCTGTGCGGGGCTCACGGCCCTGCCAAGAGTGGGCACCGCTGATCTTGTCTGTGTATCAAGTTGCCTTCATAATGAAGTTGGATGTACCTTCATATTGTAGATTGAGGCCTAGATTTACTAAAGTAGCTCCACATTGAGAGCGGTTCAGTGGAGTGTGGCAACCTGAAACAACTGGCGCATCCTGAATGGCCTGCAGTCTGGTAGGTGGGGAGGGGCTCTGCTCACTGGGAGTGTGTGATGGTTGCGCAAAATGTGATGCCAAACCACCAAGCCAATGAAGGTCAGCGTCAAGGTGGGGGAGTACTTCGTAACACCCTGGAATTTTACCCGGTTATATTTCCAAATGGTATTGTCAAAAAGGGGACCGCCTTATTCCTGTTTGCTTGGAGGAAACAAGCTAAATAGAACGGACATGTAATATGTATTTGATGTATGTATTTGTGGTCTTTGGGAGGCTGGAATGTATCTGGGATTTGGGTTTAACGCACATAATTCTAATTTTACTAAAGAATTTGACGTTGGCTTAAAATTTTTCCTTTTGGTGAGTGATAAAAGAATTTGGGCTAAATTGTGTCTAAGTGCTGTGCTAAGCAGGCCAGGACTAGGCGCCCAGGCTGTGAGTAGAGTGTTTGGAATCCAGAGTATGTGTCGTGACTCTAAGTTGATCCTGTGTCCTGGGTGGGGAAGGCGCAACAGCAATGCATCCTGGGAGCTCATTCTTGTACCGCTGTTCAGTGTTCATTCTTTGGAGCCATAAGGTTTTGTTTCCCAGCAGACAAACTTAGGGCTTGGAATAGAAACCACTGCCAGCCTCTGCTGAGGCTATTGTTTCCAGGGGCGTGGAAAGGGGAATGCGACAGGCTGTGACCAAAACAAAGGCCTGGGAGAGCAGCTGTTGTCCTCACTGGCGCCTCCTGTTTGCCTGCCTCCACTGTCCACGTGAGCCCTCACGTGTTTTTTCCTGAGACGCTGGAGTTAGGGGCCCACCAGCAAGCTGCCTGTCCAGGGCTCACAGCCCTGCCAAGAGTGGGCACTGCTGTGCAGCTTCGAGGATCCTTCCCCTGCTCGCCACCCCACTCCTCAATTTCCCCAGAACCGTCTAGGCCTCCTTTCCTACCCTACCCTTGCTTTTTACCTCGTCCTCCTCCACCTGCCTTGCCCTGTTTTCAGAACTTGTTTCTCCTCTTGTTTTTATATGGTGATTACTAAACTCTTGCTTCCAGACTTGAGGGTAATTGCTACCAGCGCCTCTGGGTACTGTTTCTTAGCGACTGTGGTGGGCTGATAAAGAATTTCTCCACAGGGGTATAAGTGTTTGTCATTGGAAGGGGTTGTAAAGTACAGGCGCACAGCAGGCAGCTGAAGGCTATGCCCTTGCCCTCCTGGCCTCTGCTCTTGTCCGGGGCCCCTGGGCCTGTTCTTTATCCTTCACTACCCTCAGGTAGGGTGGGATAGGGCGCAGGTGTTGATGGCAGTGTTGGTGATCTTTGCTAATCAGCTTGCATCCTCGTATGTAGATGTGACCTCAGCCTTCCCTCTGAACTCTCAGAGGTGGTGGATCGTACAATGAAATTCAGTGAGTGGGCTTGTGGAAGTTAGGTAGAAAATGGTGATCTGATGCAAATTAAAAGCGATGGGGTATAAGAAGAGCAAGAGTTGAATTCGGACGTTCTTTCAGAAAGGAATAGCCTGAGAGGAAGCATTGCTTGAGGCTCCTCTGTGGGCCCAGGTTGGACACACTGACTGCAGAAATGACCTGTGTTACCAAAGGGGTTGGATGGTAACTGCCCTTCCCCACCCCCCCCCACCTCACCCCATTGTCTGCCCTTGGTTTGTCTTATGGCCGTGAAGGGACTCCTAGGACCTCTTAGGCATGCCAGGGCTAACCTCTCTGACTGTACTTTAGTTTCTGGAGGAAATGTTAACCTCTGGCCTTGAGCAGTACTTATTGTGCAGTGCTGACGTTAAATGAAATGCCAAAACAGGCGTCAGGTATCTGTGGTCTATTTTAAATGTTCACATTTAACACAAAAATACACTGATGCAGTTTGGAAATGGCAAGAGGAAGGTAGCAAAAATAAGAAAGATGTAAAGATGTGTGTCCCAGGGAGTGTGGCCTTGACCTTCCTCTGGGTGAGGAGGAAGCCCCCTCTACCACCTTGTCTTATGTGTAGGACACTGCCTGCTGGAGGCCTCTACCCTCCAGGGCCCCTCAGGGCTGCACTGACTTCCCTCTTCTTTTCTCTTAAATAACTCTTAGTTGAGTTTTCATGTTGTAAAAAGGGTTTATTATTGTAAGGTTTACAAATAAAATTGATATAAACAAAATCCTCAGTAATCTGTTGACAGTTGTTGGCATCGTTGCTTCTAGAGGTTTGTTCCCCTATGCATAGGATATATGCCTTTTTATACAGAAGTGGAATTATACTGTAAATTCTGTTGTGCAACTCTTTTCACTTAATATACAATGAACATCTTTTCCTGGCACTGGAAGCATCTTTTGTAGTGACATAATGTCTATTGTATGCCTCTATCAATTTAATCTCATTTAGATGACATATGAGTTATTTTCCAGTTTTTCTTCTCTTAGGAAGTAATGGTGTGATGACCCCTGTAGCTCAAACTTTTATCACATCTGATATTTCTTTGGGATACGTGAATACATTTCTACACGCGAATTGCCTATGCCAGACTAATTAAGACTTCAGGTTCCTATTGCTAAATTGCCCTCCAGGGAGGGATTTTGTAAATGAGCATTCTCACTCTTGAGGACCTAGCTGTCTCCCCTTTTTCTCAGAGTGGGTAGTGTCATACTAAGAACCTTTGCTTCCTGGGTGGATCCAGGCTGCTTTACCAGGGGTGTGCGCACTGTTGGTGACACTGAATATCTGTGTGTTCATTGGCCACCTGCCGTGTTATTATGTGCGCGCATGTGTGACTTTACACTTCCTAATGGTTCATTTTTCTATCGGTTGTTTTGTAAAAGCACTTACATGTTAATAATGCTTCGTATGTTTGATGCAAATATTTTTCCCAGTTTGTATGTTGCCTTTTCATTTGTTTGTTGTGTTTCAAACATACAAAAGTTACAGTTTTTCTGAGGTTGTCACTCTTTATGGTTTCTGTACTCATGTTATGCTTAGATCTCTCCTACCCGGAAAGTATATACATATTAATCTGTATTATTTTGTGACAGTTGTATGGTTTCATTTTTTACATTTAAACATACAATCCAACCGGAGTTTACTGTGCAGTCTGTTGTGTGTGTGTAGTAAGGGCGGCTTGCTCCCTCCCAGTGCCCACGTCCCCGTGGCCAGATGATGGAGTGGCAGAGAGCGTGCCCTCAGCTGGGAGGCTTGTTGTCACAACGGGTAGGTTCACCAAAGACCTGAGGGGCAGGTGGCTGCTGTGTTAACTGCGCCCAGCAGGCAACCCTGGGTGCAGGCGGGGTGCTCAAAAGCAGGTGCAGACAGACAGATGTGGTTCTACTCCTGACTTGGGAGCTTTATGACTGGGAGCACATTACTGAGCCTCGCCGGGCCTGTTTTCCTCACCTGTGAAATGGGGGAAACGGGCGTCTATATTTCAGCCACTCCTCACTGAGCACGTACCGTGATTCCTTCTTGTCCTTCATTGCCCAGCCTCAGATCAATCTGCTTCCTCTGGTTCCCTCTCCTCGTCCTCTAGTTGCCTGCCTTGCTCTGGGCCTTTTATGTAGTGTAATCCGTGTGCGTGTTCTGGACTGTTCTGATATTACACTTAATTTTGTTTGCATCCACATTTCCATACATCAGCAGAGCCCACAAACTCATTGGAAGTGGTTTTTTCTCAGGATTGTTAAATTCTCCCACAGGAATTCCATGGAAGGCTTCTAGAGGTCTGTGAGTGCTCTGAAACTGTGTGCATTTTTCTATGGAAAGCGTAAGCTTGCTGAAGGGGGCCATGACCTCAAAAAATATCATTCAGCTGCATCATTTTACCCTATTGTGCTTATGCTCTAGGATGTTGAGCCGGTCTCTTAAGTTGTAAACAGTGTTTTGACAATTTTCGATCGTGCTGCTATGGGCATCTCTGTAAGTTTTGTGAAAATACGTAAATATGTATTGGTACAAGTATATGCATACATTTCTGTTCTCTGGGGTGGCATTGCCTGGTCACTGAGCATGCATGGTTTTCTAACTCTTGCCACAGACTCTCAGATACTCTCCAGAAACCTTACACTTCTCTTGTGAGTTTATCCATTTCCCTTCATAATTGCTAACATCAGGTTTTTCTATGTTATTTATTGCTACTTTCTTAAAAGTGTGGTAAAGTTTGCATAACATGAATTTCACCGTCTTAACCATATTCTACTGCCCAGTTCAGTCGTGTTAAGTATATTCACATTGTTGTGAATATAGCCCATCTCCAGAACGTTCTCATCTTGCAGAACTGAAGCTCTGTACCCATTAAACTCCTCATTCATTCCCTTCTCCCCCAGCGCCTGGCCACCACATTCTACTTCTCTGTTCCTATGAGTGTGACACCGGGTGCCTCATATTAAGTGGAATCACAGTATTTGCCTTTTTGTGTCAAGATTTTTTTTCCTTTTTAAAAGAGTATTCCATTGTATGTACGTACCGCATCTTGTTTCTCCATTCATGCATGAACATTTGGGTTGCTTCTGCTTCTAAGTTACTGTGAATCATGCTGTTATGAACATGGGTGTACAGATACCTTTTTGAGACACTGCTTTCAATTTTTTTGGATACACACCTAGAAGCAGTATTGCTGCATCATGGGGTATTTCTATTTCTAATTTTTGGGGGAACTGCCATACTCTTCTCCGTAGCAGCTGCACCATTTTACCCTCCTACGGACGGTTTACAAGGTTCCACATCCTCACCAATACTTGCTGTTTTCGTAGCAGCCATGCTAATGGGTGTGAGAGGTCTCTCAGTGTGGTTTTGATTCGCACCTCCCTAGTGATTGGTGGTGTTCAGCATCTTTTCATGTTATTTGGCCATTCGTATATCTTTGGAGAAATGTCTTTTCAAGTCCTTTGCCCATTTAAAAAAATGGTTTATTTTTTTGTTGCCGTTGATTTATGGGAGTTATTTATATATTTTGGATATTAACCCTTTATCAGATATGTGGTTTACAAATATGTTTTTCTATTCCATAGGTTGCCTTTTCACTGTTGTGTCCTTTGCACAGAAGTTGCTGATTTTGATGTAATTCAATTTATCTATTTTTACTTTTGTTACCTGTGCTTTTGGTGTCACATCCAAGAAATTGTTGCTAAATCCAATGTTATGAAGTATTTATTGCTACTTTAAAAAGTAGTTTAGTAAGTCAGTCTGTACTTCTGTAATTACTGTCTGCTTTACCACCTGATTTACCATCTGCATTCTTCCTCTTGGACCATTTACCATATAAAATTTCTGTATTGATTTGTATAAAGATCTTGAAGATTTTGCCAGTAGTTGTCAAACTTAATCTCATTTTTTCCTTTTGTATTTGTGCTCAAAAAGTATCTGTTATACAAAAACTTTTTAAAAATTGTTGTAACGAGTCTAATAATAACAAATGGGGTGTTGGGTTTGCTTCTGATTACTTTTTCTGTAGTAGCTAAACATGTGTGTACTGCCACATTACGATAAGTGCTTTTCTCCATTTAAGGAGTTATGGATCCAGCCTATAAAGTGTATAAATTAATTACACTGATAAAGTTGAACTATCAGACTTTTACTGAGTAAATACTGTCATTGCTCTTTTGTTCCAGGTCTTGTCAATAGCAGCTTCTTGTAATTATCTGCTTGAATCTGCTTATCAAATTTTTAGTCTCTAGTTTTTGTTGTTTCTAATCAAATGCAATGAATTTTAATGACCGTTACTATTCATTAGGTTATAAAATCTAGTAAGTGGAAGCTATGATACTCCTCTCAAGGCAAGAGTATTCCTTCTCCTTGTTGGAACTTGAGCACACAGAACTGGGTTAGTCTTTGGTTCAAGACATAATATGGCTCTCTTTTATTTGGTTCCTTGATGTTTTTAATGTGACAAGCATTTTTGAATCTTCTGTTCACTGTATAAACAGGACTTTAGACAGTAACAGTAACTTCCTCTGCTTGTGTGGTCCTGGTCATCTCCCCCATCTCCCTGCCTGCCTCCCTCTAGGCCAAAGTAATCCTCCTCCTCAATACTAGGTTTGCCTTTTACTTGCTTTCTTCTGATATAACTTTGCAAAAAGAAAAAACTTACCTAAACGTGTTTTTTAAACTATAATTTTCATTTCAGTTGTTTTTAATTTTATAGAAAAGGTATTATGTTGTATATAAGCTATGGAATTATTCTCATTTAATGATTTTAAGATTCATCCTTTACCTTGTGTGTAGTTCATTTGGAGTCTCTACGTAACTATAACACAATTAATCGATTTTTCCCATTGCTTCTCTTACTCTGGTCAGTGTAATTGGGTAAGCGGTAGGTGGATGCTCTCATGTTATACAGAATGAAAGCCTGACTGACCGGGGCGGCACCACCAATATGCACCGCTGCCCTCACCCTGCCTGCTGCTTTTCCTGCCAGACCTTTTTCTGTATGTTTTTATCCACGTCTAATATTCAAAGAACATAGGTTATAAGTGGGAAAATACTGTTTTATACTGTATATCATTATCAACTTGCTTTTTTCACTTGGCAGTAGGGAGAGTCACGTGAGTACATGTATCAAGCTGCTGTGTAGTCTTCCTTCACCTTCACCTGGACGTTCCACGAGTTATTTAGCCATTCCGCTGCTGGTGGATATTTACGCTCTTTCCAGTCCTTTCGGTTGCTGTGTGATCATCGTCATGCGTGCTCCGTGTGCCCGCACATGAGTGCCCACACGTGAGAGTAGGTATCAAAAAGTGGAATTGCTGGGTCAGACATTTTGCTCCATCCTGCCCTGTCGTCCTCTGGAGTAGGCGTACCTGATTATGAAAGTATCTGTTTGTCCATATCCTCTTGGACACCCTGTATGGCAAGCTTTTAAATTTCTGCCACTTGCCTTTGACCCGTCATGTGTTCACAGTGACCCACTGAGTCTTTGATAGGTACAGTGGACTCTTGGCATCTGTGGACGTAACATCTGTGGGCTTTACGCTGATGGGGGTGCCAGAGGCCAAGGCACATGATCATTTGTGATTTTCTTGAGGTAATTTTTTAAATTACTCATGTCGTGAGCGTCCCCAGCCAAACAGTCTGTTCCATGTCACACTGTGGCTTTGTTCTCCTCTTGTCTCTGCATTGCAGCAACTCTCAAAGGGACCAAAACTTTGCAGATCTGGGTAAGTTCATGGCTCATGTTACTATACTATGGACTGTGGTAATGGATGGGACTGTGGAGTGTATGTTTGTGGCAGAATTTATTTTAATCCCTTTATAAATTACTAACCTTGCATTTAAATTTTAAACACTATGGGAAAACAATGTAGAAGATAAAAGCTTCTCTCTGGTTCTTCTCCCAAGAATAATTGGTAAGGGCAACTCACTTCGTTTATATTCCTTCAGATATTTTCCCTCCATGGACATACAACAGTTTATCCTATTATTATTATGTGCTCTAAGATGGAAACATACAATATGTACTGTTCTGCAACTACTTTTTTCATGACTCTGTAATATTTAATCTTGCACATGTTGGTATAGTCACTTTAACCGTTTTCCTGTTGATGGGCTTTTAAGGTTATCTCTAGGGTTTTCTGGCCGTAGCAAACAGTGCTGCAGTGAGCTTCTTATAAATACTTCTTCGTGCAGATGCTATGCAAGCCCTCAGATCGTGATGCCTGCAGGAGACATGAGCTCCAGACATGCACACCTGCTCCGCACAGCCCCGCACTGCAGCTCTCCCACCCTGGTGCTGTCGGGGTCTGGGGCGCTCAGTCTTGTGAGGTGGGTTGCGAGTTTCTGCTGCCAAAGTAGAATAATGCTGGCCTTCTCCTAATGTGTCGGGGAATTCAGTTGAAACTGCTTGTCCATGCCAGGTTTTAGCTTAAGATGGTGTCTGACTTACTTAGCACAAAACAAAAAGACCCAACAAACCTCAAAGTCCACTTCCCAGCCTTCTTCCCCTAAGCAGGTTGGAAAACAAACTCTTCTAGGAAAGTAGTTGTGACATTTGCAAAAAGTAGCAGTTAATTATGTTATTGTTTGTTTGGTCTCTTGAAGCCGTTTCCCCTGGCACCTCTGCAGGCGTTTCTGGTCCTCGGGAAAGCAGTGCGTTCAGGTGGGGCACAGGCTGCTCCCTCCTGCCTTTCAGCACAGGCTTGGCTACTAAGTACATGCTCCCTCTCTAAGAGGCCACCACGTGCCAGGAGCACAGGTGTGAACCCGCTCTCTCTGTCACTCACCTCTTAGGATCACGAGGGAACTAGAGGGCACGAGATCTATCCCAGCAGCCTTATTCTCTCCCCTCAGCTTCGGGGGTGATCCGTGCACTGTCCCCCATACCCTTCTGTCGATGAGACAACTGTGTGACCTGCCGTCTGTATGTCAAATCAAGGCCCTGCCTCTGCCCTGAGCTGACCCCAAGGGCAAAGGCTCTTTTAAGTTGTTTAACTTAAAGGTGTAAAAAATGCTCAAAGTAATACCTGCAAGTGTTAAAGTTCAAACCCTGTAGAAGATACTGTGACGTCTTTCTCTAACCCCTGGCCTCCCTTCCCACAGAGGCAGCTATCGTGGCCAGCTAGTTGCTGGGGTTTCCTTCCAGAGAATTCTTGTACCTGTTTTGCTTTGAGGTCCTGGTACACCACAGGCCCTGTCTTGCACTTTGGGTGGTTCAGTTAGCAGTGCGTCGAGGAGCCCACTGTGTATCTGTATTCGTGGTCTGCCTTGGCTCTTCAGTATCTGTGTGGTAGTGCGTGTTTGAATTACCCATTCCCCTTCTGAGGAACAATTAAGATTGTTTCTAGCAACTTTTGCTGTATATAATGTCTATCCTGAGTATCTGTCTCCATGTGTTTTTATGTACATGGCAACTATGTCTGTGGGGAACGTTTCCTTTGAGGGGAATTCTGGGCCACAGCCCATGTACTTTTCCAAACATGAGGGAGCTACCAGCTTACACTCTAGGGAGGCTGTTCAGGTTGACGGTTCCCTACACCTTGTGTTCTTGAACTAGATTATTAGTGTATATGAAAAGTGAAAATAGTATTTCATTGTAATTTGATTTGCATTTCTATTGGGATGTGTACTTAGGGATTTTTAAGAGCTCTTAACATATTAAAAAAATTAACCCTTTGTCATTTGTGCTGCAAATACCCTTTGTCATTGACCTTTAAATTTTATGCTTTAAAATTTTTTGCTGTTCAAGAGTTTTAAACATATTTAAACTTATGTTTTCTTTCATGGCTTCTGGATTTTATGAGTAGTTCAGAAAGACTAATCCAGCTCAAGATTATTTTTTGTTAAACCTCGTGTTTTGCCCAGTTCTTTTAAGGTGTACGTGGAATGTCTAAGTGGAATCCTGGTCTAGTAACGAGCACCTGACCCCGAACTGCCTTTTTCTCCTGTCCACACCTGATGGACTGTTTACAAAATGTCTCACTTGCTTTCCTGCCTTGTCAGAGAGGTTACATAGACCAGAATTTGCCTTTTCTTTGGCGTCTCAAGGCCGCCATCCACGTACCGTCGTCCAGTCCGGCACACGGCCATTGCTTCAGGGGCTGCTGAGGTGGCCTGTTTGTCCCCTCACTGACTGTCCTCCCCAGCCCGGCCCTTCCTCGGGGTCAGCCCACCCCTCCTGTACTGGGCTCGCGGTGTCTGTACTAGAGGCGAACCGAAGGTGCCTGGAGGTGAGGCAACAAAGCCTTCCCTTCGTTATTTTACTGTTTCACCCGTGTGTCAGTGGTGGCCTCTGTCTCTTCAGAGATGATCCGTATGGGCCTGTTTTTCAACCAAACACAATTCTGTTTTCTAAACATGATTTTTTCTGATTTACTGTTGAACTTCACTAGGATGCTTTTTTCTCTGTTTTCTAAGACTGTGATTTTTTCCTTAAGGGAATTTCTTAACCGTGACATTACTGGCTCAGAGGACTTGGCCAGTGTGAAGGCTTTTGAGTCACGTTGCTAAGTGCCTTCCTCAAAGGCCAGCACAGCTCAGCCTGGCCCTGCCCTGTTTGTTTTTATCTTGGCTGACCGGAAGGTTAAGCAGTGTCTCGGTGTTCTAACACGCACATTTTGACTCTGTACAGCTGAAAGTGCGCTCTTCGTGTTTGCTAGCTGACCCGTGCATCTGCTTTGTGCTTCACTTTTATTTTCATCGGTTCCTGAGAACTCATTTTTATGTGGAGGGTATTTACCCACAGGTACTACGAAATGTTTTGCAAGTTTGTAGTTTACCTTTTAAGTTTACATCTTGGATCTTGCTGATGGTTTCTTGCCGATGGCTTAAAAGTTTGTAGCCAAATCTGTCTAATTTTATTATTAGGGTTATGTACTTTGGTGTCATGTCTGGTTCTTTTGTGGTTTCATTTTTGACATTTAACTTTTTACTCCATCTAGAAGTTGTTTTGGTCTACAGTATGAGGTAAGAATCTAATTTAGTTATTTCAAAATGGTAAACAAATTTTCCCACACTTTTACTGAATTGAAATGATTTGAAATGCTGCTTGTTAATTATGGGCTAAATACTCGAACTGAGTCTGTTTCTAAACTTTTCAGTCTGTTCCACTGGTCTGTCTTTCCTCGTGCCAACCCAGTGCTTTAAGTATTTTAGCTTTATAATAACTGCTTTTAATAATATGGTAATACAGGCCCCTGCCATTCTTTTTAAAAGTATTTGGATTTTTATTGGGATTGAATTACATTTATAGATATGTTACTGAGACTGCCCATTTAGGAACTGGTCTCCCTGTTCATTCAGGATAGAATGATTTTCATATCCCTCAGGAATTTTAGACCTCAAACAATTAAAGCACATTTACAAAGCTTGTTCCTGGAAATGTTGTGTTCTGTATTGTGGTTGAATACGTTTTTCTATTAAAATTTCTGATTATGGTAAGACTCGTTTTACATATGTATTTTATAAACAAATATGCTGTACTTCATTACCAGAGTCAGTTGAGAGGCAGTAATAGTGTCTTGGCTAAGAGTGTAGTCTTTCGAGTCAGATGACCCTGATTTCATGCTGGACCTGCCTCATTTCTGTGTGACCATCTCTCTGCCTCAGTTTCCCCATCTATAAGAGGGGATAATCTTATTATCTACTGAGAAGTGGTTGAGGAGTTCTCTGGCAGTCCAGTGGTTAGGACTCGGTGCTTTTCACTGCTGTGGCCCCGGGTTGAGTCCCTGGTCTGGGAATTAAGATCCTGCAAGCTGAGTGGTGCGGCCCAAAAAAAAAAAAAGAAAAGAAAAGAAAAGTGGGTGGGATAAGGGTTAATGAAGCAATGTAAGCATTGTCCTTGGTGCTCTCCAGACATGGAGTGAGCACTGTTCCCTTGAGGCTTGCAAGTAGCTAACATCAACTTTTTAAAAATTTAATTTATTATTATTTATTTTTGGCTGCGTTGGGTCTTCATTGCTGCATGTGGGCTTTCTCCACTTGCCGCGAGCGGGGGCTACTCTTCGTTGCCGTGTGCGAGCCTCTCACTGCAGTGGCTTCTCTTGTTGTGGAGCACGGGCTCTAGGCACGCAGGCTTCAGTAGTTGTGGCCTGCGGGCTCTAGAGAGCAGGCTCAGTAATTGTGGCGCACGGGCTTAGTTGCTCTGTGGCATGTGGGATCTTCCCGGACCAGGGCTCGAACCTGTGTCCCCTGCATTGGCAGGCGGATTCTTAACCACTGCGCCACCAGGGAAGTCCCAATGATTCTACTTTCCTGATATTGTCCTTTGATATAAAATAAATTTATATTTTAAAAGTGAGTTGATTTAAGGAGAAAAATAGGACTGCTGAACTCAAAAGTGGCAAAAAAAAAATCTCAAGGTGTTGTGTGAATTAAGGTTTGGGAGAGTGTCTTCCGTGAACCACAGTTGTTTGGAGGCAGAGAAGAGAGTGCAAACCTTAAATAAGAAGCGCATGAGGAGTGCTGTCCCTTTGTGTGTGATGTCAGCTGGCATCACTGCAGACACGCTGGGGTCATTTGTTATTAGATTGTGAGGAAGTTTCTGTTTTATTTTTTAAATTTATTAAAATGTCTTTCCTGAATCTATGGAGATGAGCGTCACGTTTTTGTCCTTTCATCCTCTGATGACTAGTTGGATTGATGGAATATTAAGCCCTCCTGTGACTTCTGAAACAAACCTTTCCGGGACTGGAGCTCTGTTTTGTCGACAGAGAAATGCACCAGAGGGTCCACTTTGACTCGGGGCCTTGCCAGGCGGGCAGGTGTCAGGATCTCAGGAGAGGTGGACACAGTCCAGGGCAGCAGCTCTGACCGCCGGTCCCTGTTCCCTGCTCTGCTGCTCATCAGCACATGCCTTTGGCCAAATTCCTTAAATTCTTGAAGCCAGTTTCCTCCGTGGTAAAATGGGGACAAAAACAGTGCTAGCACATCTCTCTCGATCTGTGTGAAGCTGAAGTGTGGTGGCGCAGGCTCTGGGAGTGAGTGGGCCTCCACTGTTCCTGCCCCTGTTACGACAGGAACATGTTACGTTTCTGGTGGGGCTGGCGGGACCACCGTGGGAATTCAGGATGGGACCCCCGGGGCACCTGAAGGCCTCCTGGCTGTATTTGGGAAAGAGTTCATTGTCCTTATTTCCTATATGCTTTGCGGTTTCAGTTCTGATGTGTAACTTGACCATAGTTATTTAAGAGTATGCTTTAAAATGTCAAAAAAAAAAACCTACTTAAAAAGGCAAAAGACTACTGCTTTTTTGAATCAATGTCTCCCTTTCTCCATTGCTTGAAGTGTGATTATTTTCATAAGTGTTCCATGGCAGTCGAGAAGCCCGGTATTCTCTGATACGTTCCATATTCTGGATTAGTCCCTTCGCGTGTTTTTTGGTCTAGTCCAAATCCACTGTATCCTTTTGTAGGTGAGAAGTGTGATTACATTCTCAGCACCACTTCTGGTTCTCTCCCCTCCCCCCAAGAGGGCTTGTCAGTTCTGTTCTCTGTCTCGCAGCAGCAGCATTGGAACGTTGAGATTCCGCCTGTGTGGACTGCTTTCTGCTTGGAATTCACTTTGTCTGATATAGGCAGGGCGGACCTGCACCTGCACCGCCCCACCGCCAGCCTGGCCGTGTCTTGTTTGCACTTGACTCACTTGACTGAAGTACCCGTCGAGAGTTATTTTCAACTGAAATTTGAAACTATCTACTTTTACATCTTTCTGCCCACGTATGTGTGTTTATTTTACACGGTTGTGATCGGTAGTTGCTTTGCTTTTTCCACTTCAGGTTATGTTTTGGGCGCGGTTACCCAGCTGAAATCATCCACCTGTTCTGGTTGAGGCCCTCTGGGGCATTCCAGGGTGTGAGCCTGTCGCTACTGCCTTGCAGGCCAAAGCGGCGGGTTCGGCCTTTTGTGATGATGAATGACACAGTCACAAACGTCTTGGGGCAAATCCCCTTGTATACCTCCTGGCTGCTTCTGGTTTGCATTCCCCACTGGCCAACGGGAAGGGGCAGTTGCTTAGTCCTCCTCGCTCACCGCCCTGTGCCCTCCAGATGGCTCTGAGAAGCCAGCGACACACTTATCTTTGCTCATTGACTATGAGTGTGTGGTGGTTTCTTGAAGCCGTTTAATTTTTACTCTTTTAGCCAGTGCGTATTTCCCTGTGTAGATAACTCTCTGGGTTTCCCAAGGTAAGAATTGCGAGGGCCTCGTCACTCACATGCTGAAGTGTGACGCTTTGCTCACCTTACAGAGTGTGTTTTGACTACCCCCACTTATGAGGCCCTTTAAGGTCAGAGCTTTGTTGCTTCCTCATCAGCTTGGGACTTAGATGGTCGTACACATCCCTCTCTCCTGCTGCAATAAGTAAGCGCCCGCCCTTTGTGGTGTGTTTGGGGGACGAAGCTGAAGGGAGGCCGTGAGGGGAGATGGGCTAGAAAGAGGGACAGGGATGTGAGGGAGATGGGCTGAGGGGGACGGAGGCCGGGCCCACGGGCCTGGCTCTGAGCCCACCTGATGGGCCCCAGACCTTGGGGTCGGGGGGTGTGTGTGAACGGGGCTCCGCTCACGTTCCTCAGCCTGGCCTGATGGTTCTGTGTGACCCTGAGCAGGTGTCAGCCCTCTCTGGGCCTCAGCCTCTCATCTGGACCTTGCTGGGAAGAGGCTTCTGAACCCCTCAGGGCTGGCAGGAGGGGTGCAGGAGCGCTCCCGCTGTGAGAGGCCGGGACAGGACTCCTGGATGAGAACTACAGAGCTGGGAGCACGGAGGAGGGTAGCGCACCCACTGGACCGTCGTGGGCCCAGGGGAGGCAGAGCCCGGCCCGGAAGCAGTGGGTACTGCGGGCCGTGGGCTGAGAGGGAGGCCTGGGGGCAGGTCCAGGGTGAGCTCCTCTGTAACCTCTCGGGGCCCTGGGGACTGCGACCTGCCCTCCCCAGAACTTCAGACTCCCGCAGAGAGTCGGTGAGAGGAGAGAAGGTGGCGGGGGCGTTCCGGCCTCGTTTTCAAGTAACGGCAGTTCCCAGGAGGGGTCCACAGGGGACGGGGACGGAGAGATGGGGGCAGCAGGTGTGGCAGGTGGGCGCGTCTGCATGACCCCACGTGGCCGGGGCACGGCAGACCTGGAGGACCGCTGGCATTCAAGCTAGGCCCGAGTGCTCAAGTTTCCCCTAGTTCTCAGAGTTCCTGTTCTCGCAAAAAAATTAAGATTTTTGCCTTTAAATATAAAAGTAATTTGCCTAGAGTTAAAAATTGAAGCCATGGAAAAAGTATAAAATGAAAGTAAAATTCCTTCCCCTGCCACCCCATCCCGGCCCTGCTACACAGAGGTGACCTCTCAGTGTCTCAGGATCTTGGAGGTTTCTGTACACATACGCATCTTGTCACTGCTGACACTGTCCTAGAGCCACCAGGACCTTAACTTGCGGTTCAGTCTGCCTGTCTGATTTCATGCGCTCCTGCGGCTGGGCTATGCAGCCAGCACGACAGGAGACGTGCGGCCGTGGGGCTGAGGGGCCGTGTGTCCCCTGGCTGTGCCTTTGAAAGGGGCGTCAGGGCAGGGAGGAGTAAGCCTGGGGGGCGGGAGGCACAGAGCCGGCGCAGGTGTTTTTTTTCCTGGACGCGCTGGTGGCTGCGTCCAGGTTTTGCTTTTCACCTTTGAGTCTGTGAGAAAATGAGCAGGAAAAAAGCAAAAGGCGCTGGTGGTGGCACGCCTGGTACTGCTGGGCCAGGGTTCAAGTCCCTGCAGTGTCCCTGCTTCCTTCCAGCTCCCCACTCCAGGCCCTTCCCACCCCGTCAGGGACATCATGGTCCCCAAGGAGAGAGGTTTCCGGGTGGGGCGCCCATGGCCTCTCTCCCAGGAGCCCTCACCCACTGGAAGGGGGCCTGGCCGAGATGAGTAGACATGGACGGGGGGCTGGGCGCTCAAGGGCTCTTGGGGCTGCAGCCCCGCCCCCCAACCCCTGGGCCACATGTGGCAGGGGGTGGGGATGTGGGAACGGGAGGACAGCCTAGGGGGCTGTGAACCCCAAGGCTGGGGGCCCCGCCTAGAGGCCACCCTTGTCAGGGTGTGCTCCACACCCAGCCTCGTCCACCCAGGGCTCCCGGGATCAACTACCACCCTCCTCTCTGCCTCTGAGGACCAGGAAGGGCTGGGTGGACAAGGTCTAAGAGGAGGAGGCCTGGCTGAACTGGGCAGGTCATGGAGTGGCCCTGGGGAGCAGAAAGAGAGAGGCCGACAAGCAGGCGCTGGTGCAGGAAGTGCAAGAGGGGCCTGGGCGGCCCTGAGGATGCTGAGCCCGCACTGTGCAGGTACCTGGGACCTGGAGGAAGGACCCCAGGAGACCCCAGCTCAGGACCCAGCAGGGGCAGCTGTGATCCCAGGCAAGCTGACAGCAGCTGCCTTGTCTCTCAGCCTCTGAGGTACCTCTGTCCCTCTCCCAGCTGTGGCTGGCCTCCTCCATTCCCCTCTCCCCAGAGGTCAGAGGATCGCAAGCCATTTCGCTGGTCCTGATGCTGATAACGTCTGCACCTTGGAACAGGGCTGCTCAGGCTCCAGCCCGTCCCCATGATTCCCCAGGAGCCCCTGCCCATCACTGCAATAGTCTTTTCCTTTAACAAGCCACATCCCATAAGGAACAGCTGGAAGCAGGAGGGGAGGCGTGCAAAGTTGGCCAGGAGGCAGGGCTCTCAGAGCCCAGTTTGAACACCAGGCCCTGGTAGGTCTTCTCAGCCCAAACTCAAGTCACAGGATGGTACAGGTCCTCCCAGGAGAGCTGGGCTCCCATGGGGTGGAAGGGACACCACACCTGGACAAGCCCTGAGGGAGATGCAGGATGCCAGTCTGAGGGAGGGGAGCTAGGAGACAGAAGAGGGCAGTGGCCGGTCAGCCTTGTCGAGAGAACCCCTTAATAAGAGGCCTTGGCTTGGGCCTCCTGAATGAGAGCAGTGGCTGCTCTGCCATCATCTGCAGTGCCTTAGCCCCTTGGCAAGTTTTGGTGACAGAAAACCACCCTTTGGAGGTGGTGTTTCTTGAGGGTGGTGAGAGGAGGCAGCGGAGGCCGTGGTCCCGCGAGCAGACTGTCCCCGCCTGGGTGGTGAAGTCGCGATGTCTACCAAGGTGCCTGTTTATCTGAAGTGCGGCAGCCACAAAGGCAAGAAAGAAGCTGCGGGAATTGCTGTCCTCAGACATGATCAGCCCGGTGGTGGGGGCTGACAGGCTTATGCTCACGCATAAGCAAAGGCACTGAGGCACCAGAGTGAGTGACAGAGAGGATCTGACACGTGGCAAAAAGAGCAAAGGTCTCTGAGTCCAACCTATAGCCTTGTGAGGCTCAGTTTCCCCATCTCTAAAATGCAGTCAGTGATACCTACCTAACAACCTTGCAGGGGTGTTGAGCAAATCAGGGATAACGTTTATTAGCGTGCACATGGAAGGTATTCAAACATGGTTATGGTGTGAGACATAAAGGAACCCGGCGCTCGGGAAAGGCAGGACCGTGAAGCTGGAAAACTGCGTCGGAATCGGCTTAGAACAGTTCTCCTTGCAAGGCTGAAGCTGAGGCCATGGGAGCTGCCGAAAGCGTTTAAGCAGGAGAGACGTGGGGTCAGACCCAGGTTTTAGAAGGGTCACCAGCCAGGCCGAGTGGGGAGACGGACCAAAGATCAAAAAGGAAGAAGCCGTTGCAGGAAGAGGGCTGGCTCCTCGTGGGGACAGTGAGGACCGAGAGGAGGGGAAGGTGCTGGGGTGGGGCTTGGTGTCTGACTGGTACAGACCACGTGGGCAGCTGGAGGCCAATGCCGGCCTCGGTGACCCCTCTTCCATTCTCTGCTGGTTCTTTTCCATCCTTTTGATCCTGTGAATCCCAGAACCCCCCTCACCCCCAGCCTTTCCTGCTTCCAGTCCTTGCGAGATTTCATAGTGGAGGCTGAATTTCAGCAGAAGGCATTTTGATTGGCCATGCAGGGTTTTCTTTTAATGTTTTTTAAAATTTTATTATATCAATAGATACACACACACACACGTATATGTATAACATAAAACTTGTCCTCTAATTTTTTATTTATTTATTTATTTTATTTTTAATTTTTGCTGTACGCGGGCCTCTCACTGCTGTGGCCTCTCCTGTTGCAGAGCACAGGCTCCGGACACGCAGGCTCAGCGGCCATGGCTCACGGGCCCAGCCGCTCTGCGGCATGTGGGATCTTCCCGGACCGGGGCACGAAACCGTGTCCCCTGCATCGGCAGGCAGACTCTCAACCACTGCGCCACCAGGGAAGCCCTCCTCTAATTTTTTAAATTGAAATATAGGTGATGTACAATGTCAGTTTCAAGTGTGCTATCGATACATAATGATTTGACATTTGCATATATTATGAAAAATCACCATGATAAGTTTCGTAACCATCAGTCCCCATACAAGGTTATTACAATATTATTGACCATATTCCTTATGCTGTATCCCCATAATTTATTTGATAATTGGAGGTTTATACTTAATTCACTTCACCTATTTCACCTCCCAGATATTTAATGATTTTTAAGTGTATTATTCAATGGCATTAATTACGTTCAACCATCACCACTAATTCCAAAACCCTTTCATCACCCCAGACAGAAACCATGTCCATTAAGCAGTTAATCCCATTCCCCCTTCCCTCCAGCTCTAATCTGCTCCGTATGAATTTGCCGTAGTTTTAATCCATCTTTCTACTGACATTTAGGTTGTTGTCGCCTCTTGAACAGTGAACAATGCTGCTGTCGACATTCACATACAAGCATCTGAGTCCCTAGTTTCAACCCCTTTCAGAAGGAGTGAAATTGCGGGGTCATGTAGTAACTCTATGGTTAACTTTTTGAGGAGTCCCCCACTGTTTTTCCACAGCAGCTGCACCAGTTTACATTCCCACCAACAGTGTGAGGCTTCCAATTTTTCCACATCCTGACCAATATTTATTTTGCCTTTTTAAAAAGATTATAGCCATCCTAGTAGGTATGAAGTGGTATCTCAGCTTCTTATTTTTTAATCTGAAATTTCTGCCATCATTCAGAGACTAGGGGTTTTACTATCCGTAGTGGGATTTGAATCCAGGTCAGTGAGACCCCAAAGCCTGTACTTGATTGCAACCCTCTACTCCCACCGGGGTTCAGCTTCAGACCCTGGTAAAGTGTGAAGGCAAAGGGTGGGGAGCTGAAGGCCAGCACCGTCTTACCTGCAGGTTCCCCCTCAGGGCTTGGGTGACTTGTCCCCATCTGCCCAGGAGGGGAAGACAAGAAAAAGGACAGCTTCCTTATAGCTTCACCCAGCTGGAAGAAGGCACCACCTCACCCTGGACTTGAGGTGAGACCAGAGTGGCCATAAAGGAGGACATTCTTGTCCTGGGTCCCCTGGAACTGCTCCCCACCTGCCCTGCATCAGGCATCAGCCCAAGGGCCCTGGGAAATTGGTGGGCACACCATGGCTGGTCTCCCACCCTGGGGCCCTTCCACCCAGGGGCACTGTCCTCCAGGCCCATCTCTGGGCCAGCTCTGTAGGGCCCAACACCACCTGGCTGGGCACAGCGCAGGGGCTGAGCCATACTCACAGGAGATCATGGGGAGAAGGTCCTAGGAGGGGAAGGCCCACCCCCTCCCAGTACCACACCCACTTCCAGAGCTTAAATTTGCCTCCTGCTGGAGCTGGGTTAAGATATATACTCCCACCAGGCAGAAGAGCCAGTGGGCCTGCCTGTGAAGCAGGAGGGAACTGGACACGGGTGCCAGCAGCACCCCTTCTTGGCTGGTCCTGGTGGATCTCTACGAACACCCCTCCCCAAAGGCACCTAGTCACTGACCCCAGCCTGGTCTGCTCTCCTCCACTGTTGATCCCTCTGTGGTTCCCCACCCCCACCCTTTTCAGGGCAGGGCCTGGTCCCAAGGATCAGGCTCAATAGTTGTGGCGCACAGGCTTAGTTGCTCCACGGCATCCGCTTCCCGGACCAGGGATCGAACCCGTGTCCCCTGCATCGGCAGGCAGATTCTTAACCACTGAGCCACCAGGGAAGTCCTGTTTTTTGTTTTTTTGTTTTTCATTTTCTGTTTTTTGGTATTTTTTTTTTTTTTTTTTTGACCGAACAGCATGCAGGATCCCAGGTCTTGACCAAGGATTGAACCTATGCCCCCTGCAGTGGAAGCGCAGAGTCCTAATCACTGGACTGCCAGGGAAGTCCCTGTGTTCTTTATTATATCCTTTACAATAACGCAGTAAATGTGTTTCCCTGAGTTCTGTGACCCATTCTAGCAAATTATTGAACCCAAGGAGGGGGGTCATGGAAACCCCAACTTACAGCCAATTGGTCAGAAATCTAGGTGACAGCCTAGGACTTGAGATTGACATCCGAAGTGGGCGCAGTCTTATGGGACTAAGCCCTTAACTTCTGGGATCTGATGTAACTCCTGGCAGATAGGGCCAGGATTGAATTGAGTTATAGGACACCAGTTGGTGTTGAAGAATCACTTGATGTGTGGAAAACCCTAAAAAACTATTTTTCATTATTGATTTTCCAATCATTTGACTAATTGTCCACATTTAAATAAAATTTTTAAAATGAAGTGTCGAACATGAAGTGAAGTGTTGGGTGAGAAAAAAGGAAAACACAGGAGAGTTTTCCCCAGACACAGCCAAATACAGAAAGGCAATAGTGTAGTCATGTAAGATGTTACCATGGGGGAAACTGGGTGAAGGGGACTGACCTCTATTATTTTGGGAACTTCCTGCGTATCTATAATAATTTTATTTCCTGTTCACATAGAATAACAGCCCAAGGTACACGCAGGCTCAGTGGGCATGAGTGGGCTTCTCCTGCACTGTCCTGTCCGCTGGCAGACACTGCCATCCAGCACAGAAGGTCAGGGTCCTGCTGAAGACCTCCTGGTGGCCTCCTTATCACATCTCCTGTGGTCCACAGCCCACACCAGGGCTTTCCCACCACTGGAAGCCAGAAGCTCCCCAGAGTGGCCCGGCTTGAGGAAGCCCTGGTAATTCCAAGGGCTAATTGCAAGGGCTAATTGCAAGGGCTGGTAATTCCAAGGGCTAATTGCAAGGGCTAATTGCAAGGGCTGGTAATTCCAAGGGCTAATTGCAAGGGCTAATTGCAAGGGCTGGTAATTCCAAGGGCTAATTGCAAGGGCTAATTGCAAGGGCTGGTAATTCCAAGGGCTAATTGCAAGGGCTAATTGCAAGGGCTAACCTCGCAGCCTCATCTCCTCCCCACCCCTTATGAGCTGACAGTTTGCTTGACACAGGAATGTCCGGGAGCGAGATCCACAGGCTGCAGAGGTTCCTGCGACCTGGAAGCAGACCCAGTAGAGGAGTGCATGCTCCAGCACCGACTCCACAACACACCATGAAATGTGTAGAGTCCCTCTAATTGAAAATGCCCAACTCCTGGCCACGCCTGCCCGGGTAACTCTGTCTCCCAATGACATACAGAGGCCAGAAGGCTTCAGGAGCGCAGGAAAAGCTCAGCAGGGCTCATCAGGAAAGTGGAAACACACTAGAACCAGAGATACCATGCAGACACACGAGCAGAGCAAGCTGCAGAAAAGCCCGTTAGCCACACACTGGGTCCGCGCGCTGCAAGCCCTCCAGTTACAGAGCGTGGGAAATGAGTCAAGGTCATGCTGTCCCCATCTGTCGTGAGGGCTGAGTTGGGCAGAGAACCTGCTTGCTTGCCCTTCCCTCTCTCTTCAGCTCCTGTTTCCTAAACTCACACTGAACTTCGACATCTAGATTTTTGGAGCCTGTCTCTGTCCTTGTCCTCTGTTCCCCCTTTGCATTTCTTCTGGCCTGGTCTGACTCTGTTTTGCTTTGACCTTGACACCAGCTTTTCCCTTCCAGTCTAATGAATCTAGTATTTGGACAACTTTGAAATACCACCCAATGGTCCCTTCCAGTTGTAGCATTCCACAGCATGAGTAAATCACAGTAAACTGTCAACCTTTTAATCCTTGTTAAACCAGTTTAACAAGCATTTCCTGTTCCTTATGTACAATACAAACCACTTTACCTAAGTGATGTGAGAAGGCTTGTCTGAGCGGAAGCCAAGCGGAGGGTAGCAGAGCCTCATGGTGGGGAGCCATGGAGAGAGCTGGGGCCAGCTCTGGCGGAGACGAAGACCACCTTTGCGTTTTTCAATAACATAATACAATAAATATCCTTTTTGCTTAGGTCCTCTTGCGGTGGGGTGGGAGTTTCAGGTGAAACCGAAGGAGGTCTGGTAGACCTTGACCTGGTCCTAGTGCACTAGTGCTGACTTGCCTTAGCTGTGCAACGACAGGCAACTAATAATGGGATGAGGGCATGTCTCTTGAGGGAAGAAAAAAGACCAGTCCTAGACCCGACCTACTCTGAGGGGCAGGGAATCTGAATTCTAGACTGGCTTCTTTCACTTCCACACCGAGCCGTCTCTGGGCCTCTGCTTCCCAGTGGCTGTGGAGAGGCTGAGGGGTTGAAGGTCCCGCCGCACTCTGGGAGCGGGTGTCTCCTGCCCAGGCTGCCAGCTGTACCACGGGCACCCGCTCCGCCGAGGGCAGTGTGCACTCCTCCACGGCACTCTCAGGGTCAGAACCAGGACTTGTGACTCAGAACAGATATATCCATTGCCAACTGATGAGATGGGAGAGACAGAGGAGGCCGGTGGACCTCCCCTACCAGCTGCCACTGATCTCTAGAGCTGCCTGTCCCCAAATGAGTGCCCAGCCCTGGCACAGTGGGAAGGCCCTTCAGGATTCAGACTTCCCCTCCGTGCAACAAAGAGGGGCTCCTCCATGGCCCCCACCCTAAGGGGCGCAGGAGGTTCACAGCCTGGACCCTGCTTGTTTCTTGGGCTGGAACTCGAGCCGCAGTCTGGCTCTGGCCACTGCCATCTAGTCTGGCTGCCCCCACCCCGGCCAACAGACACACACCCCGTGCTACTCTCCGTGGGCCTCTGTCTCACCGTTGTCGTGGTTCTGCTATTTAGAAATGATTATCCCCCTCCAGACCAAGTCCCCTGTCTGCAATGATGTCCTGCCCAACCTAGCCACCAGCTCATCCTTCCTGGCCTAATTAAAGCACCACCCACTCTCAGAAGCCTCCTCTGAGCTCGTGATGGTGACTGTCTCCCTGACGCAGGTTCTTCCCAGCACCAGGTCCCTCAGCTACAGCGTTTGCAGGCCCACGCACGTCACAGCTATTTATAGATGTCTTCAACTCCCTGGAAGGAGGCTCTGACTCAACCCCCAAAAGCAAGTTCCAGCAATATGCTTAGGAAGGTAAAGAAGCAGCCTGGGAAAAAAACAATGCTGTTGCCGTGGGGTGGAGAGGGGGAGGGACACTTTTACTTTTTGCTAAATACATTTCATCACTTAGAAAATTTATCAGTATTACAAGGCTGTAAACATTACATTATAACATTACAATGTTATAAAATAACATCTTCAGTAACTTTCTACATAAAATCTCACATATTTCTTTTTCTTTTTTTTTTGCGGTACGCGGGCCTCCCGCTGTTGTGGCCTCTCCCATTGCGGAGCGCAGGCTCCGGACGTGCAGGCTCAGCGGCCATGGCTCACGGGCCCAGCCGCTCTGCGGCATGCGGGATCTTCCCGGACCAGGGAACAAACCCGTGTCCCCTGCATCGGCAGGCGGACTCTCAACCACTGCGCCACCAGGGAAGCCCTCACATATTTCTTAAATTTATTCCTAGGTATTTTATGGTTTGTGTTGTCACATTAGCACTTAAAAGAATAAGATAGGTCTTATGTGCCAAAATAGATCTCTAGCTCTATTTTTGAGAAAAAGCAAGCTGTAAAGCAATATCTCCAGTATAATACCTTTTATAACTTTTTTAAAAAATAAAGTTATTTATTTATTTATGTTTGGCTGTATTAAGTCTTTGTCATTGGGTCTTTGTTGCTACATGCAGGCTTTCTCCAGTTGCAGCGAGCAGAGGCTACTCTTCGTTGCGGTGCGCAGGCTTCTCACTGCAGTGGCTTCTCTTGTTGCAGAGCATGGGCTCTAGGCGCACGGGCTTCAGTAGTTGTGGTGCGCAGGCTCAGTAGTTGTGGCGCATGGGCTTAGTTGCTCTGCGGCATCTGCTTCCCAGACCAGGGCTCGAACCTGTGTCCCCTGTAGTGGTAAGCGGATTCTTAACCACTGTGCCACCAGGGAAGTCCCTCCACTATAACACCTTTTATGGAAAAAAATCCCCAGCCACTAAAATGATAGTACATTTGTATATATGTGTATACTATATATACACATAGACCAAATAGTGTGTATATATATTTGTAAACATATATGTATGTATATATGTGTGTGGTGTGTATATATATATATATATACACACACAGCACATTATTTAATATATCTATGTTTTTGTATAAACATATATAAACTGGAGTATATATATATTCTACACACTGATATATATATCAATTAACAGGATAACAGTAGTCAACTTTAGGACAGGCCTAGGATGGGAAGCGATGGTCCAAGGGACTTTAACAGTGCTGTTTAAATTTTATAACAATAAAGTGTTATTTCTAAATAAATAATAATATAATAAAGACATCACAGGGTGGAATCAGTAAGTCTGAGGTGGGAGAGGCAGTGTTTCAGGTAAGCCCATGAAAACTTCAACAAAGTTTAATTGGCCCTGGCAGCTGAGTCCAATCGGACATCTTGGTGAGACAGTCTCCAGAAGTGTCACAGCATATAATTTTAAAAGCTAAAAGCATGACTCTCAGTATAGGGTATATGTCAAAGATTACTTAACGCCTTAAGGAAAGTACCAGTATGGTGGAAGAGCTAGTTCAAAGAGAACCGGGGAAACAGAAGTATTTAGAGGCACCAAAAAAAAGTGCTGGAATAAGATTGCTGGGTTACATACAAAGTGGCTAATGACCTACAGGGGTCACTATTACCTTGCGGGTCATGCTCTCTACCTGACAGTTATTTACAGCCTATCAATCTACTTATCACCGAGTTGGGGGTGATAGCCACCCTTTTGCCTTTTCAAATTTCGAAAAATTTTTTCTTAACTGAGGAGTATCGCTTAACCGCTTCTCCAAATCTTCTCTGCTGATCCCGAGGTTTCGCAGAGCTATTGATCTGAGTTGGGTGGAGAATGGACTGTCCACACTTGGTGGCAGCGTTCTGAGCTACCCTGGTTCTGCGGCCATTGGTGCTCCTGTCTTGAGGGCTGAGCCGGGCCCCAGTCCTCAGGCCCCAGAGCAGGAATGAGTCTGCTCTCTTCCTAAGGTCAGGGAGCTCTGTGGCAGGACTCTTACTCCCATGTCTTCAAGGAGGCTGCAGGGCTGAGCTGAGACCTAAGGGCAAACTAGATTTCACCAGGATTGGGGACGGCGGTGGCTGGGGTGAGCCAGGAACACAAGGAGGATAAACCCAGAGAAGCCTGCGTTTACTCAGGGAGGCCTTGGATGGGATAGGACCAAAGACTGGTTTATCACAAGTTTCCTGAAGGCGGATGATGTGCGGCTCAGGGCACAACGGAGAGAGAACGGCGAGAGGCCCTGGCCTGGGGGGGAGGCCAGTCATGGGTGCAGGGAAGGGGGAAGTGGAGGAGTCAGAATCAGCAGGAGTTGAGATCCACGTGAGAAAGCAGGGGATGAAAAGAGAACATCAGGCTGACACAGTGGGGACAGCGGCCCTGCTTCACCCACCTGCATCCCCGGGGCCTTTCCAGACCCCCCAGAACGAGGCCTAGCCACAGGGTCCTTCAACCCCGCTTCGGCCTCACCCCCTGCGGTCCTGCCCAGATCTCATCTCTGTGCCTTCGGGTCAGAGACCACAGTACCTGACCCGCACTTTGAAAACACCAAGCTAGGGGACTTCCCTGGTGTGGCAGTGGATAAGACTCTACACTCCCAATGCAGGGGGCCCAGGTTCGATCCCTGGTCAGGGAACGAGATCCCACATGCATGCCGCAACCAAGGAGGCCGCCCGCAACTAAGACCCATCACAACCAAAAAAATAAATATTAAAAAAAAAAAATCGAGCTGGGCCAATCCGGCAGGAAAAGCAGTTCTCAAAGGCTGACACAAACCCGGGAGTTCCCGCCCAAGGAGCCCCTCCTTTCCGGACGCCGCCCCAGCCTCCGGACATAGGCCGCCCACAAGTGACAGACCAGGGAACCGCCCGGGCCGAGACGGCCACGCAGTTCCGAGGCGGCCCACCCCGCCCCCGCCTCCCCGGGCCCCGGCGCGCAAGTCACGGGGAGGAGACGGGGGCGGGGAGAGGGAGGGAAGGCAATGGGTTTTCGGATGCCGAGCGGCTGTTTACTAGGACAGTCACGTGAGGCGCCTGGCTTACTGAGGCACCCGGAAAGATCTGGCGGGGCGCCAGCCTCCGGGCCTGGCCAACCTGCGGACCGTCTCTCCCGGCCCAGCGGCCTCAGTGCAGGGTGGGGTAGGGGGGAGCCCAGGTCCGGTTCTCCTCTTCCCAGCGTCTCTGCCCTGGCCTTACATTTTTGGGAAACCCCAGGAGTTCCAGGCTGGGGAGGGGAATCTGGGGACAGAAAGGGTATCTAGAAGGAGCCTGGAGTTGTCAGACCACGCCCCTCATAGCTGGGGTGCAGGACAGGTTTGGGGGATCGTCAGGAGTCAGTGGAGGAGAAGAGTGTCCCAGGTTTGGAGAAAGGGTGGGGGTAGCATCTTGGGAAGAACACTCTGGGAAAGACCCAGGATCGTGCGCCGGAGAGGTGGAGAAGGGGGAATGTGCTCCTATACACTCTACCTTCCCACTCACTCCGAGCAGCTTTCAAGCTCTTGCTGTGCCTCAGGGGACTCAGGCCTCGGCCTCTCCCACGTGGCCCTCCTCCCGTCCCATACACCTACAGGGCCAGCAGCCTCCCCTGGCACCCTGCTCCATCCACCGCGTGGCATCAGTCTCTCTCACATCCCAGCCAATGCGCTCTCAGGCCCTACCTTCTGCTCTGCGCACTCGCTTGCCTCTTCTGACAGGGACACTCTTACATGTCTCTGTGCCTTTGCACATGCTGTTCCCTGCACCCAGACTGCCCTGTCCCACAACCCCTCTTCTCTCGCTGGTGAACTCCGGAGCCAGACCCCATACCCACCATATCCAGCTACAGAGTAGTCCCTTCTGGAATGCCTTGTCTAGGAGCGTCTACCACCAGCTCCACTCAGCCCCACTTTTCGGCCTCCCTCAGACCAGGGGCCAAAGCGTGTGCGCGGGGCCTGTCACTTGCAGTGAAAGCGCTTTGAGACTGGGGAACCGCACAGGGCTGAGAGAGTAGTGAGCAGGTCACTCGGCCTCTATGGGAATCAGGTGTCAAGGGACGCTGGGCGGGGTGCAGTGGGGACAGCTTCGGAAGGAAGGAGTGGTGTGGTGCTCCAGGGCTCTCCCAGCCCCAGGTTGGGAGGGGTTGTCCGGAACTGCGTACCATGCTGGTGCCCGCACCCCTCCCTTCCGCTCCTCCCCCAGCCGCCCGGGCGCGGGCCGTGGCCGCGGGCTGAGCTCACTCGGCTGCAGTGACTCGCTAGCTCCAATTGCGGCCCCCGCGGCCCCGCCTCGCCTCCCGGAACCGGAGCAGGCAGAGCACGCCCGCAGCTGCGTCAGCCCGACGCCTGTCTTCTCCAGCCTGAGCCCTGCCAGCGGTAGACGCAGGGGAGGCCCTCCTCAGGTCTGGGGTTCTAGGAGGCATGACTGCGTGGACCAGGCTGACGGTTGCGGAGGCGCAGAGGGGTCCAGGGTTCAAAGCAGTTAAGCAGACAGTGTCAAGGAGCGTCAGTTGCTTTGTTTGGACTTGACCTCCCCACTCCAGGTTGTTCAGAGTTAGCCTCACACCGCCCTGGGATGGAAGGCTCCCCTAGGCCCTCACCACTCCTTAAGGCAGGACCCCAGACCAGTGGCCATCCAGCAGGTCCTTGGTTCCTCCCAGTAATAAGGAGCTCGCTACCAAGAACGATCTTAACACCCCCTGGCTCATTCATTCATTCAACATGTTTACCAGGCACTTACTATGTGGCAGAGACTGGGCACTGGTTTAGATGATGAGGATTTAGCTGTGATAAAACCAAGCCTTTTGGTCAATGTTCCAGGATTCTTCTGAGTGTGTGGATCACTTCCCCCTGGAAGCCCTCCTAGCTCTACCCTCTGAGTTAAGCCCCTCTTCTTTGCTCTAATAGTTCCCAGCCTTCCCCCCCCCCACCACCACACCTCCACTTCCTTAACCCAGAGAAGGCACAGCCTCTTCTGGTTTGGACCTGACCAGGGTGTTTGGTGATGACTGATGCACCAATGCCCAGTGAAAGCTGAATCCTGAGCTTTGAGAAATCCCCACGGCTTTCAGCTCTGCCGTCTGGAGCTAGGCTGGTCCAGGGAAAACCTTGCTCCTGCCTTGTGGTACAGCCCCTAGAGCAGGTATCATGGACAAACGTGTGGGGCAGGAAGCCAGGACTCCAGGAGCTGCCCGTCTGAGGTTAAGCCCAAGGGTCAGAAGGCCTGGGGCCCTCACCCACAAAGAAGGACATGGGCATGTGTTTTAACACAGGTGGTAGTTGAAATCTGGGGGCAGGAAGGGCAGCTGCATGTTTCACACCAAGGGCAGATGGCCATACTGGGAGACTTCCCCATGGTCTGAGGGGAAGGAACCCCCCTCTCCCCACCGGGGAACAGCCCACTTCCCAGAACAATATCTCTGTGACCCTGACTTCCTCTGTCCACTCCTGTTCTTTCTTCTGTCTGGAATCTCCCTATCTCTTCTCAAGGCCAGTTCATTCTCATCCTTCCACTTGCTGCTCAGATGTCACCTTCCTGGTCCACCCTATCTAAAATTCATCCCCTCCTCTGGTTCCCTTTATCCTACCACCTCACCTTCTTCAGAGCACTTACACGGCTGCTATTCACTGGGATTGTTGCCTGGCTTCCTCCACTAGAATACAAGCTCCATGAAGGCAGAAAACTTGCCTTTCACCTGTATTTTTAAAAAATATTTATTTATATATGTGGCTGTACCAGGTCTTAGTTGCAGCATGTGGGATCTAGTTCCCTGGCCGGGGGTTGAACCCAGGCACCCTGCATTGGGAACACAGAGTCTTAGCCACTGGGCCACGAGGGAAGTCCCTCACCTGCCTTATTTCCACAAGCTGTGCCCTGCGTGGAGGGAGTTTGTTGAATGAATGAAGTTTTGTTCCAGAATCACATAAAGAATGAAGCTAAAAGTCAGGAAAACCAAATCCTGCTCTGCTACTAATTTTTTTTTTAATAAATTTATTTATTTTTGGCTGCATTGGGTGTTTGTTGCTGCGTGCGGGCTTTCTCTAGTTGCTGAGAGCGGGGGCTACTCTGTGTTGTGGTGCACAGGCTTCTCATTGTGGTGGCTTCTCTTGTTGCGGAGCACGGGCTTTAGGTGCATGGGCTTCAGTAGTTGTGGCACACGGGCTCAGCAGTTGTGGCTCGCAGGCTCTAGAGCACAGGCTCAGTAGCTGTGGCGCACGGGCTTAGTTACTCCACGGCATGTGGGATCTTCCCCGACCAGGGCTTGAACCTGTGTCCCCTGCATTGGCAGGTGGATTCTTAACCACTACGCCACCAGGGAAGTCCCTCTGCTTCTAATTTTTAAATTTATCTCTTTATAGCTACCTTTTACACAAAGGATTGCCGTCAACTTTTAAATATACAGTGAGAGTGAGATAGGTAGGTAGCTAGATAAAAAAATCAGGCAGAGAAAGTTCAGGCAGGTTTAAAAGTAAAGGCCATAGAGTCATTTATCACTGCCAAATTTGTGCCTCAGTTATGGTTTTTAGCTTCCTGGGAGCTAAAGTAAAAGGGAACAGTATTTATTACATGATTCATCTTGTCTGTAAGGAAAAGCATCCCAGTTCCTCAGGGAAAGCAAACTTTTTGCTGGTAGGTGATGTATAAGACATTTCTCACGTAGGCCTTCATGTGGGGATGTGGTAGCTCTTGATAGCAACTCTCCCAACTAAAGGCCTGTGCGCAGAGAAGTGCAACATCAGCAGTGAGCAGGATGCCGAGAACACCTCGGCACGTGCGGCTCTGCAGGGTGAACAAAGGGGTTTTCTGGGGCTCTGGCTAGACCCGGGGGGTGAGGCCTAGAATCAAAGAGGGATGGAGGGACTGAATTCCTTTCAGAGCAGTGTGGCTCCCAGCTTTTGGGTTTACATAGCCAATAATTTTATTTTTAAGTTGGATATTTTCAATACCATCTATAAAATATTCCTGTAAAAAAAAAAAAAGGAACCCAAACTGGATCAAGATCTAATCACCTCCTTATAAAAACTGCAGAGGGAGAGAGGGCTTCCCTGGTGGCGCAGTGGTTGAGAGTCCGCCTGCCGATGCAGGGGACATGGGTTCATGCCCCGGTCTGGGAAGATCCCACATGCCGCGGAGCGGCTGGGCCCGTGAGCCATGGCCGCTGAACCTGCGCGTCCGGAGCCTGTGCTCCGCAACGGGAGAGGCCACAACAGTGAGAGGCCCGCGTACCGCAAAAAAAAAAAAAAAAGTTGGATATATTGATATAAGGTTAGCCTTTTCTCAATTAGCCAACTTTTCCCAAATAAGAACGTAACAAAAACAACAGCAAAAAGAACATGACAACAAAATAGCTACCATCTGCTGTCACCATCATTTCATAAGAAAAAGGACTTTATAACATCAAAGATGCAGTAAGGGCTGCAACTCTGATAAAGGCCAGTCAAAATGGAATGTATTTTGCTTTCTGGAAAAATCACAGCAGACAGTACCATGGAGCAGTACTGGTGTGTGGGCCCCAGCTTCAAACAATCCTTCCCAAGCCTTGTGTTTTTCAAACACTAGCTGCCAGTCCACCAGGCTTTAAATCTAGACCTTGCCACTTGCTGGCTGTGTGACCTTGGACATTTACCTGACTTCTCAGGGCCTCAGTTTCCACATCTGTAAAATGAGTGGGAGCTGTAATAATGATCCTCACCTTCTAAGGTTGCTGTGAAGATTGAGCTGGTGCGTGGGCGGTGCCTGCCGCCTAGACAGTGCTCGGTGTACGGCAGTTGCCTGTATGTTTACCTCCCATGGGGATGATAAGGTCCACAGAGAGCAGGCAGGCCTTCAACTTAGGTTTATGGAATGTCAGAGCTGGAGCGGGCCTTCTGAGATCATCTACAGAGGAATCCTCTTACAGAAAGAGAAAGGGAGTCCTTGGGGGGGGCTATGTGAACAGCTGACGGTCCCAGTGACAGAACAGTAAGTGGACTTCAAAGGGGCCCCTGAGTCCTGGGGCTCCGGGCTTTGCTAAACAAGTTGGTAGGGCCCCCAACCCCACCTCATAGGGCCATTCCACTCCACGCTCATGTCAAAGCCGGTCAATTAAAGACACATGGCGAGTGCACAGAGCTTTAGTTTACAGTGAGCCTTTGCAAACTTACTCCAGCCCTAGAAGGTAGGGTGTCCTGGAATGAGTATCCCATTTCACAGAAGCCAGGGGTGGATTGGTAACCAAAGCCTTAAGCAGAGGCTCAGAAATTCAAAAGAAGAAGGTTAGGTCAATATAAAATGGCTGCCACTCCCTCTGCCTTTGGAAAAGTACTTCAACTACAAAGAAGGCAACTACTAACTCCAAGGAGAGCAGAAAGGAAAGCAGTTGCTATGGCAACATCTCTGGCAGCCTATTTTCCATCTTTCTCTGGTTCAAAACAACAGCTTCCAGCAGGTTCTGGCTGGGGGGTAGGGAAGGTCTAACTCCAGCCCAGAAACAGCTCTTGGCCAATCTCCTGCTAGATTTCAGTGGCAAGAGAAGGTGGCAGCCAATGAAGAGGCCTGGAGCTTGTGTCATCGGCCTCTAGCCAGGTTGGAATAAGCAGAAGGCAGGCACACGTGACCGTTTCCATGGTGACCTCAGCAACCCGAATGGTCCTGTTTATGAGCACTGGAAAATTCCACCCAGCCTCTGGCCTGATTTTGTTACCTTCTCTGCCTCCTTCCTGCTCCAAGGCAAGGATGAAGTCACTGCCAATGTTTAACCCCTTCCTAAGATGTGCCTGGCTCCAGTCAGATCTGGGGGTCTGGGAAGCAGCTGCATGCTTAGTATGCGAGGGGGGAGGGAAGGTAGTGACAGACACCATTTACAGGGCACATCATTTGAGCCAGGCACTGTAGTAAGCTCCTGACGGCCTCACAGCCTGAGAAGGGGGTACTACACGATTTCATTCCTATTTCCCTGAGGACTAAACTTGATTCAGAGAGGTTAAGTAACTTGCCACCATCACAGGGTACAGCCATTGAGGGAGGAACCAGGCTGAGACCAAGTGTGTGGGACTCTCAAGGCCACTCTCTCCATGACCCCTCTATAAGGGTGGAAGAGTTGAAGAACCAAATGGGGTGGGCGACAGGGACAGGGTGCGGAGGGGGAGAGATCCATGGTCTTCTGGGGAGCTGAGAGAAGGCTGAGTGGAAGAACAAGGAGGAGATACCTGCTTGGCTCCCGGACACCCACATTGCCAGGCTGGGGCTGACGGCTGGTGGGCAAGGCCAGACAGGCCCCAGGGAAGGCTGTGGCCAGGACCCTGGGCTGAGTCCCCATCATTCATCCTCTCTGGGATCCTGGCTGGGGTGGGGAGAGAAGTCAAGCCTATAACCATTCCTGCCAAACTCCTGCTGGGGAAGTGCCAGCCTGGGCTGGGGTTGGATCCTGGGGACCAGCAGCTGGAACCTGGGGTGAGCCTCTTAGCGTCCCCAGCACCAGCTGGAGGTCACACAGGACAGGCTGCGTAGATGCGGAATAAGCTGCGTGCATTGCTGGTCTGAGCCGAGGCGGGGCTGTGGGAAGACTGTGTTTGCAAGGATAAGTGACAACAACAATAAAAGTCATATACCATAGCTCAGGGTAACAACAGGTGAGTCACTGAGCGAAGGGCAAGATCACAGGAGTGCTGGTGAGGTCGCTGGGTGATGACAGCCGCAGGCGACTGTAGGAGGGACGGACCATTCAGCGGGGAGGGCTTCCTGCAAGGGGCCTCGATGTGGCTCCTAAAGAGGGGGCTCCCACTGGCCGGGAGGTTAGCCGTGTCCTTGGGGGATAGGTGGCAGGATATCATGAACTAGGGGTCTGAGAGCAAATGAGGCTGGAATAGACGGGACACAGCTGATTGAGGTTTATGGCCCGGGTTCAGGGTGGGGCAGTGGGTGACAAAGATCTGGGAGAGTGAGGAAGGGTGACCCTTTGTGACCTGGATGGTTTCTAGCTCCCAGGTCTGTCTCTGCCTTGGGCTCAGCTGAAGCCTTTGCTTTGGCAGAACAGTCATGGAAATTTCCACCCAGGTTCTTTTCCCAGTGCTTTTCTTGTCTCCACCTTCTTCCCAGGCGCTGCTGAGTCTAAACTTCTTTGGTTTGTGTGGGCTGCAGCTGAAGAGGCCTGAGGCAGCCTGAGACTGAGTGACACAGAAGGCACTTCTGGCGTGGACACGTCAGAACTTCAGCCATGCTGGGCATTGTGTTGCCATGGGACACGGGGGCTAGCCCCCCAAATGACGGTCCCAGGGGCCCCTGCACCTGGGGAAGGCAAAGGGGAGGAATGAGAGCTTCTGCCACCATTTCACAATTCTTGAGCCAGGTCACTCTGCTGGGCCTGCTTCCCCGGAGTAAAGAGCAGAGGGGCTGGGAATGCAGGGACCGGAATGAGCTCTGGCCTTAGAGCAACAAGTTACCAAATGGAGCCAAGTGACATCTCTGTGGAGTTCTCACCCTTTGTCCACAGCTGGGACTCACCGCCGGGAGGGTGGCACAGACCCATCTCCAGTCTGTGCAGGAGAGTGAGCCCGAGGCCCCTCTGTCCCCAGTTTCAGCCTCCAGCAGTCGCACCCCATCCTCACTGCTGACCAGGCTGCAAACCCTGGAGTTGCCTTAACCCTCCGAGGAGTTAGGGGGACGTGTTAATGAACACGTATTCATCCAGGAAAACATAGGCTGTGCTGTGACAGTGAGTAACTGTGGAGTGGTGATACGGGATGACTTTGGAAGCGCTGGGCAGAGAGGCCCTTGGCCCTTTCCCAGGCAGGGTGATGAGAATGAGTGTCATCTGAGGAGTGGGGGAGGTGCATTCCATGCAGATGTGTCATCGAGAGTAAAGAGCATGAGTGTGGACTCACAGAGAACAAACTAGTGGTTACCAGTGGGGAGAGGGAAGTGGGGAGGGGCAAGATAGGGGTAGGAAAACAAAGGGTTGTTACGGGATTATATGAAATCATGTGTGTTAAACTTTTTTTAATAAATTCATTTGTTTATTCATTTATCTTTGGCTGCATTGGGTCTTTGTTGCTGCGCGCAGGCTTTCTCTAGTTGCGGCGAGCGGGGGCTACTCTTCGTTGCAGTGCGTGGGCTTCTCATTGCCGTGGCTTCTCTTGTTGTGGAGCATGGGTTCTAGGCACGTGGGCTTCAGTAGTTGTGGCTCGCGGGCTCTAGAGTACAGGCTTCAGTAGTTGCGGCTCACGGGCTTAGTTGTTCTGCGGTATGTGGGATCTTCCTGGCCCAGGGATGGAACCTGAGTCCCCTGCATTGGCAGGCGGATTCTTAACTACTGTGCCACCAAGGAAGCCCCGTGAAACTTTTGAAAATTGTAAAACACTGTAGAATTTAAAGGACCTTTCTTTTAATAAACATCTATTGAGTGCCTACAAACAAACAAACAAATAACTAAATAAGATGAACATGAATGCTTAAAAAAAAAAGAAAAGGGGACTTCCCTGGCAGGGTCCAGTGGTTAAGACTCTACACTTCCACTGCCAGGAGCACAGGTTCCATTCCTGGTCAGGGAGGGAACTAAGATCCCGCATGCCGCACAGCATGGCCAAAAGAAAGAAAGAAAAAAAAAAAAATGGAAGAAAGAAAAGAACATGAGTCTGGAAAGGGCTAGGTGCTCAGGAGACAGAGGAAGAGATCAGTGTGGGGAGCCTGGAGAGCCTCAGGCAGACCTCTACCTGTCTTCTTTCTCTTGTGCCATGCCACCACCACCACCACCACCACCACCCCCAAATCCAGGCCTCCACGACCTCTGGCCCGGGCTGTGAAGATGGACTCCAGGGCCCTCCCCTCTGCCGCCTCTCCCAGCTCAGCCACCTTGCAAAGAGCAGCTACGCAATGCTTCCCAAAGCCAGGGCCTCTCCCAGCTCGGAAGCCATCCTTCTGTCCAAAGAACAGAGTCCAAACTCCCTCTTCAGGGAACTCCAGTCCTCCCAGACCTCAATCCAGTCTCCGCTGCTTTCTAGTGAGTTCCCATCACCTAAAGAGCTTTCAGGTCTATTCCACCGCAATCACTGCAAGCCTCTACTGTTACATCAGCCCCAGAGAAAGAGCCATAATGCCATGGGCTTCTGTTTCTACCTGGCATGTGCTGAGAAATACACCTCAGGCAAAGATCCTAGAACCGGGTGACCTCTACCCCTGTTCCATGAGACTTGTCTCTGTGGGATGTGGGCCACAGCTGGGTTGAGGAAGAATGAACGTGTGTGTGTGTGTGTGTGTGTGTGTGTGTGTGTGTGTGTAGGAGGGGGAAAGGTTTAATGAGCTTCATGCTGGGTATGTGGTGCTAACACAAGCACCTGCCCGGGACCTCAGGTGGGTGACTGAACAGATCAGGGCTACAAGACTGTGGAAATGACCCACTGGGAAGCCTCACAGTTCCTCAGGCTGTTCTGAAAGGTCCACTCACAGGCCCCACGCAGTGCAGGTGAGACTGGACACAGCACCTCCTGCTTCCTGCGGTGAGGCCTCCAGCAGAGGGGCAGCAAGCCCTGAGTCCTGAGGGTGGGCTCACAGGCCTGCGCTCTGGAGGCAGGAGCTCCACGGAGACCCAAGGCAGCCTTCCGGGCCACACCCTTCCCCACCTCTATGGGTCAGTCTGTCCAGAAGTTCCGCAGTTTCTTACGCGGTACCGCTCAGTGCGGAGTTTACTCCATCCTGCCGGACGGTCGTGTTTGTGTCACATCTAAAAGCATTTTGTTCCTATCAAAGCACGTCAGCTTGTGCCTCTTCCTCACCACCGCGCTCCAGTACTTACACAGCGCAACACACAGCTGGAAACCTCAGAGAACCACTGAGCTCGCTTTACACAAGTGTCTCTGGACTGGACATTCCAGGATGGGGGACGCATTGCCCTTTCACAGCCCCTCCCGAGCTGGGTTACCAGTCACTCAGTCACTCTGCACTTATGGGGCATCTACTGCATGTGCTCTTCTCACTGTTCTGCCTGGTTTTTTAATTCCAAAAGAGATACTATTCCAATTTAGTCATTTAGTCATGGTTCAGTAGGCACATTTTGAGCTCCTAATGTGTGCCAGGCACTAGTGATGCCAAGAGAGACAGCCCGGGCCTCAGTTTCCTCATCTGTCCAAGGGATTAATAGCAGCACCTCCCGCACAGGGTGGCTGTGAGAACTGAAAAGAGATGGTTCATGGAACGCGTATGGCACAGTGCTCAACAAATGTTACAGAAAATAACGCTGCCACTGGATTTCCTGTCCTGCAGATGCACCAGGCACAATGCAGGGACTGAGGAAAGCGTGGTAGACTCTGTTCTCTGCCGGGGAGGGGGTCAGTAGACCATCTCCACCCCAGGTTAACCAGGACAAGAGGAAAGGCCACAGGGAGGGTGGACGGCCTGGGGAAGGAAGGTCTGGAAATGCTGGGTGAAGCCAGTGAGGGGCCTTGCTGAGCTCTTAAGCTGGGGAGAAAGAGGCTGAGGCAGCTGGTCTGGAGAGCTGCATTCTGCCCCTTGTTGTCATTCTGTCCTCCCACACCCCACAGTGCTACAGCTGGGCTTCCACAGCCAGGCCTTCTGGAAAGATCCACAAACAGGCTGCAGAGCCCAGGGCCAAAGACATTACGTGGCGAATAAACTAAAGAAGGGAACTAGCAGCATGGAGCTCTCGAACTGGGGTTGAGAAATCTCTTTTTCAAGATGCTTTCTCCTGTGTTCTCCCCCAGAAAGAGAATTCTACCAACACAGAATCCTTCTGCTATGTCTTGGAGGAGGGTACACTTAAAAGACGGATGGTCTTCTCAGGAAGACAAGAGGAGAATGTTTCCTTTACTATTCAGCCTAGAGATGTTCAGTGCCTGAGAGGGAGCGGCCCAGGCTGCCTCTTCCCAACAGCATTTTGGGGAAGGCTGATGACGCCGCTGTTTTTAGTTTCTGTAACTTGTTTTTGCTAGAATTGCCCTCAGCTCTCTGTGAGGTAATGGTGTGTCTGGTGGATTTCAGTGGTTGATTTTTAGACTTTCTCCGAGTACATTTTTAGTTGTCCAAAATCCCCTAGAAAACAATGACTTCTCTTCTGCATAATGGAGCTCTGAGCTGCGTCATCTCTGTGGGTTTTTCCTGCAGTGGGAGTTGGCTGCTGTCTAAGGAGGAGGGAGCTGAACTTTTGTGCAGTCATTGTTCCAGAGATCAGCTCGGGGAATGTGGGCAGCAGGAGGGGGCTGGGAAATGCAAATTCCTTGAGTCTTTAGAAAACAAGAAAGTTGTTTACTGGGGACTCCCGTTGCCTTTTATTTCTGACCTGCATTTCCAAAACTGTCTCTGGCAATGAAGGATTATCTAAATAGCACAAGGTTAGGTAAAATGCAACAAAAGAGGCCTGGGGGGATGCCAGGTATCGCTGAAGACTCACCCAGACTGGCCTCTGAACCAGAGACCCAGAAATGAAGGGCCTCAGAAACTTCTCTTGACTAAGCCTGACTGGCCTTTCTAAAAAGGGAAGGAGGTGGAGCAGATTCTGGCATTCTCTGGAAGTTTCGGGTCTGACGTGATTCAGGAGGGTTAGGCGACAGAAGGTCTGGAGGCCTGATTCTAAATTTTTGCTACTTTAGACCTTTTCAGGGCTCCACCTCCTTGAAGCCACAGCCAGGAGGCCTAAAATCTTCCATGTTCCCTTCTCATCTCTGTTTACTGCATTTTATAGAGTTAGCATCATCACTCCTTCCATCGAATCTCCTCATTTTACACATAAGAAAATGGCCAGTGAGAAGTTATTTGGGTTAGTGCCCAAGGTCACGCGCTGTTTGTCAGGGAAGTGATTGCCAGAAACCAGAACCAAGAGCCCCCTATTTTTAGCCTGGGCTTTTTTGAGGGTGGGGTGTGGGAACGTGAGATGACCTATCAGCTGAAATGGATTAGCCCTCCTATACCTGTGCCCTTAGGCCCAAATGAAGACCAGGTTTCAGACTGAGGTAGAGGGGACTACATAGGATATTGAGAGCAGCTGCCTTAGGACGTTAGGCAGTTAAAAGGAACATGGATTAGGAAAGGTGCCTTGAAGAAAATTTTGTTTTATGTTAAAGGGAGCCTTAGCTCAAAAGAATTGAGAGAAAGGCTCATAATCAAATGTATTATTTATCTTCTCACCAAAGAACATGGCGATTTTAGGCCATCTTGTTTAAATATATCTTCCAGAAAAAAAGAGACTCACTACATCAAGAAGAGGAGGGAATTAGAATATTTTGGAGACAGCTAGTCAGTTTTGCGAAGCAAAAGCCAAGGGAGATGAAGGCAGTAAACCTTTGGGCCAAAATAGTAGAAAGGGGATTAGTGTCCATAATCTCTAAAATATTTTTTACTTACCAGTTTGGGAAAAAAAGGTAAGAATTTTCTCTCTGGCTTTGGCAAGCCATCTCTCCCACACGAGAGATTCCTGAGTTCTGAGCTTCATTTAAATCTCTTTCCCCAAATTCAGGGAGAATTAGCCAAATACGACGCAGCCATTCTAACAGTATAAGGAAAATGCTACAATCTACGTGTAAGGGAACTGGAAATGACTAGTTAGCTACACCGACAATTATTTAAAGCACTTCAGGGCTCTTAACATTCACTCCGGCGGCTCCAGAATGGGAGAAAGGTCACAGATAAGAGGGGGACCTAGGTCCCCTCCCCGCCCAGCCCTGGAGAAAAGGGCAGTTGAGGAGGCCGACATAAGTACTGGGAGAGAGTGGGGGGAACAAAGGGAGGCACCATGAGGTTGAAATTCGCAGATTCAAGAATAGGTTCTGGTACTAATTAGCTGTGTCTGATTTTAGGCAAATCACAAACTCCCCAGGCCCCCAAATCTCCATTTGTAAAATGAGGTGACCCAACTCAGGTTTTCCTCCTTCCAGCGTTAAAATTCTACTAAAACTTTTCCAGTCCCAGAGAGCAAACATCAGGACTACGTTTGAAGGGAGCCATCTGCATCTCTGTAATATTCCACTCTTACAGGGAGAGGGAAAGAGGGATTAAACAAGAACAGCTTCACCAGGGTCACTTTTAAAGTAGCTGCTCAAACTGGCCCTGCTTTATTGGAGGTGGAGGAGGTGGGAGGGTAGCATAGAAGACAGTACCCTAACTTGCTAGAGCCCCCCCAGGCCTGCTCCGTTCACAACCACCGCCATTTATAGGAGCCAAAGGGGTTTTAAAAATACAGACTACGGACATTCTACAACTCCTATGTCATTATTCAGTTGCCATCCTAACCTGTACCTTGCCAATAAACTCTCGTCTTCCCCTCTTGGAATTTACTGCCTAAACACAAGGTATTGCAGAGATTCTAGAATTGAAAACCCTGGAGGTGAGAGGCGGCGAGAGGGTGGGTGTCGCCACCCTGTCCTGGGCTCTAGGCTTTAAACCATCATGTGCCCTGGAACGCTCCACGATCTCATCACCACCACTCCATTCTTTTCAAGGAAAACAACCCAGGCAGCTGCTAGGTCAGTTTCTGAGACCCCTTCCGCTTCGAGCATCCTAGACTAGTAAGATCTGGTGACATACAGACACTCAAGGGATGTTACAATAAACAGAACTAGATGACTACAAGGGGATGACGTGCGAATTTTTAATAAACGGATGACTTTGCGATAATAAGGAAGCAATGACAAAGGACGAGGGAGGGGAAGGAAAGGTCGACAAGGGCTGAGAAGAGAAGGAGGGCAGCAACCCCTGGAAGGGAAGAGCAACCCAAACGTGGCGAAAGGTTGGAAAGGCGGTCAAACAGCCCCAACCGGCTCAGGACCAGCTGCCACCCTCCCCCACGCTTTTCTCTTGGACAGGCACCGGCCCTGGAGGCGGGGCGCGCGTGCGCAATGGAACGCTGCGCCAACCGCCACCGCTCCCGGAGGCGGCTGGGACCGGCTGGAGCCGGTTAGAACAGGCGGAACCCGCCCGCGAGCCTACGACTCACAAAGGGAGCCGGCGGCTCACGACCAGCATATCCCTGCGCGAGGCGGGCGTGGGGTGGGGGGTGCGGGTGCGGTGGCATTCGTGTCGCGCCCCTCCCCCCCACTTCCTCAAAGGCCTCAGGCCGCGCCGGCCCGGAAACACACCCCTCCCCCGCCCGGGTGGCCCGAGGGTCCTGGAGGCCCAGCGGCCCCGGCGGGGCGTGCCCAGCCCGCTCGGCCTCTCCTCAGCATTTTCTCGCCGCGACCTCTTTAGTTGCGTGGAAGCCGGTGTCCGGGAAGTGCCCCCCAACCCCCAAGACTTTTAAAAGTCTCGAGAGTTAAACCGTAGATAACGCAAAATTTGTAAAACAGAAGAACCTGGAAAAGCTAACCCGCAAGTAAAGGGTCACAAAAATTTGAGAACTTGTTCCCTCCCGGAGTGCCTGCCCAAGGTCGCCTTGTCTTTGGAGGGGAAATCACTGACTTTTGTTATTGATACTTTATAAAGAGGACATGTAAACTTGGTTTTGACAACTTTAACGAGAGAGAAGCCTGGAAGCTTAGAAACGCTTCACGTTTGGAAAGAACAAGAAGTTAATCCCGGCTTGATTTAAAATGTCTAAGCAGGCAACCAAAAGTGTAGGGCTCTAGCTGACATTTAGTAAATACAGAATCGACAACAAAAGCATATAGCATGTCAAGTAACTAACAGGCCCACGCTGATGCCTCGATTTTAGTCAGCCTTTGAGATGGGTGGCCAGCACTGTTGCAGAAGACGACAACAAACTGTGGCTGTTGGAGACATTTTCGAGAAGTGGACTTACACATTTAGTAGAATTCTTAAGCAGATAACCTGGACCGATCGGATTTCATGAATAAAAGGGCAAACAGGCCGGTTGCGGTATAAACCTCAGAACCACCTCGCAGGACTTGAGGCCGTTGGGGGAAAAACTGCAACGCTTCGCTTCTAAAATGGCTGCGGTCTGTACTTGTGAGGCTGAAGCTCGGTTACATAATGGAAAGGCATGCCGTCAGCAAACCTAGTTTAACCTTCCTTCAAAAAGCACTAAGTTGTACCCACTGTAGTCCAAGGAAACACGAGAAGTATTTTAAAAGTTGCTAAAACATTCCCAAGTAATGGCTCTGAGTTTTTGTAAGCTGGTCTATTTAAATGTGATTTTCATTGTTTTTGCCCAAATTTTCAGCTCAAATCTACTTGTTAATAAGTTTTAAAAATCTGGGTACAGGGCTTGCGATCAAGTTGCACAAACTTAAGAGTCTAGAAAGTCTCGTCAACCAGATTCTATTTTTACCGCTCCGGAGGAACTATTTTTGCTTCCCTCACAAAGGCGGCGGAAGGGTATTGAAATATGGAGGTGTCAGCCGTCCTTCCTCTATAAATATGCCGCAGCGGGCGGGGTGGCAGGTATTGAGGCAGCGAGCGCAGAGGCTGCTGTGAGGGAGGAGGCGCTGCCTGAGGAGACCACAGATAAGTTTTTCTGCTGAGAAAGATAGGATTAGTATAATTCTGTAGGAATTATAAATAGAATACTGAGATACTGCTTTGCATTAAATTCTTAGAGTAACTTTGATAACAAGATTATTTTAGAGGAAATATGAAGACTTAAAGAGTAGGTTGAGAAAGGAAGAAAAATAATTTTAGAACATGGCGGAGGTTAGGAGCTGAAACTTCTTCATGGAGTGAAAAAAATAATTTTAAAAGGAGTTGCTGAAAGAAATAGGACTGCACAGTACGGAATTTTCTTAAATGAAAGGCAGCCTTTTAGATTAACGTTAAAACGTAGGGTGACATAAACAGAACCTAACCGTCATTTAAAAAAGTCAAGTTGTAGAGGATTAAAATTCTTTAAAGGCCGTCTTTTAAGAAAATTAACTGAAGGTGATTTAAGAAACATGCCTTCAAATTCATGGCGCAATAAAAATTGCGACATTTGAAGCCTACTTGATTATAAGGGCTTTATTTACTAAAGCCGACGGAAATAATAATTAGGGGTGGTAGGATAAAGATTTTGAGGAAGAAGATAAGAAATTTGAAGTGGAAAACTCGGAAGACAGAAGTACAGGAAGGTGAAGAAAAGACTAGAGAAGATAGGAAAAGTAGAAGATAAAAATACGCCTGTTAGAAGACAGAAAAGCTAATTTTAGCCCAGAAGGTAGGAGGCGGAAGAAAAAGTAGACAAAACTAGAAGAGAGAAAGAAGGTTGAACATACGGTCGAGTATTTCAGATAGAAAATGAAAAACAAGCTATTGGACATAAGCATACCAGATAGACGTCAAAAAAAAATTAGAAGATGGGGAAGTTCAAAGCCAAAAAATTGGATAAAGTAAAGGAACAAAAACTAAGGAAAATAATTTTTTATAGTTAAAAGAATTATAAAAGCCCATCAACTTAATTCTGGTGGTGCAGAAGTTAGATTTGAGAAGATGAGGGTTTTTAAACTGCTGTAGGTCAGAACCAACTTAGAAGACTATCCCAAAACTAGAAGGGAAGTCAGTTTAAAATGACAGCAAAAAGCTACTAAAAGGACTGAAGTAATTTTAAAACTAAGAATGTTTTTGGAAGAGTTAAACATTTGAAAGGCTGTAAATACAGTAGCTTAGTTTCCTTTGGAAAATTTAAAGGACTTTGTAACTGAAGGAAATCCAAGAGCAAGAATAACCGTCAAGTTAACATTTTTGCATTGGACTTTGCGCTAAGATGAATTTTTAAATTCTGAGGACTAGGCGCTAATTAACAGCTGACCCAGGTGCTACACAGAAGTGGATTCAGTGAATCTAGGAAGACAGGAGCCGCAGACAGGATTCCAGGAGCCAGTGTTTGGTGAAACTAGGACTGAGGAGCAAGCGGCAGTTCGTGAATATAGGAAAGAGGAGCCCGGGAGCCAGTGCGATTTGGTGAAGGAAGCTAGGAAGAAGGAAGGAGCCCTAACGATTTGGAGGTGAAGCTAGGAGAGGATCCCAGGAAGGAAGAGGCCAGTGCGATGTGGTGACGAAGCTAGCGTGCGGCTTGGCTTGGCAACCACGCGGAGGAGGCGAGCAGGCGGTGTGGAGGATAGATAGAGGATCCTAGAGCGGCAGCCCAGTGTGCCAGGCCCGCAGGGAGAGCCAGTGGTGTGGTAAAAAAAATCCGTGAGGTCGTCCGTATCGTGGGTTGTTTTTTTCTCTTTAATTTTTTTTTTTTTGTAATTGAGTATGGTAATATCTTCGAATTTCCTAATGGTAATGGGGGAGTTGTGTACTTAAGCATAAAGGGTTTTATGGGGATGTAGGCCGATTTTCGGGTGTCGTAGGTTTCTCTTTTGCAGGCCTATTTTCTCATGCATCTTTTCTGGAGCTTTTGAGGGCAGACTACCAAGGCCCGGAGGAATGGTAGATGGCAAGTGTTTTTGTTTTTAACCAATATGAGGGAAAACAAATGGATTTGATAGAACGACTTTGAGAGGATTTCAGCGAGTTGTGTAAGCAGGTTTTATATTTAGCTTGGGGTAATGAAGCATTTCAATTTCGTGAATAGAGGACCTATTTTTCTTTCCTCACCCTGTATTCTAAAAGTTTTCTGAATGTGTAGCTTGGGTGTGTAATTCTGGGGGGAAAGTTTTGGGGGGGGCAAAATATGTTTTGAGTTTTTTTCCCTTTAGGTCTGTCTAGAATTCCAAAGGCAAATGACTCAAGGTAACAGGAAAAAAGAAAATCCAGTATCAGGACTATCAGAACACCACAGGTTTACAGTTTGTAGAAACGAGAGCACAAGCGGCTCTCGTTTGAGGTCTGTGGCGGAGCTATCCATTGGAGAAGTGGCTGGTAGTTATTCTGTTTTTCCACCCCTTAATCAGATACTTGTTAAAGTATGTAACTGGTTATTTTTCCTTGAAGTATTTTGGGGAAGAGGGTGGGGGAGAAAATGTTTCTCTGAGATTTTCCACAGATGCTATAGTACTATTGACAAACTGAGTTAGAGAAGGATTGTACTGCTGCGCTGTTTGGCACCAACACCTTCAGGGATTGGAGCTGCTTTTCCCTGGAAGAGTATCTATCCCCAGTGAAGCGGAAAGGCACCGCAGCCCAGTGCAGCTGTGGTTCATATTCAGTCATCTCAGCAGAACTTCAGAAGAGCTTGACTAGGCCAAATGTTGAAGTTAAGTTTTCAAATCCTGTAACTTGTAAGATAACTTACTAAAGGGGAGGGGCACATTTTGGCAATTAGTTGGCAGTGGCTTATGGTTGGGATTGGGAGGGTTGGGTTTAGGTAATTGTTTAGTTTATGATTTCAGATAACTCATACCAGAGAACTTAAATACTTAGGATGGAAAACTAAAGAACTCTCAACTTCCAAGGTGGCAAGTAACTCCCAATTTTCTAGTTTTGTTTTCCCCCAGTTTTTGAATTTGACAGCTGGGGAAGTTCATGAAGATTGACTGGATTTAAAGTGTAGGGCTTGGGGAAGGAAAATGGTGGACTGGGGGTTGGTCTAGCCCACTGGGCTGCCTTAGATTAAAAACTTGGGAATTTTTTTAAATGCTTAAGTTGTTTGCATATGGTAGTGTGTGGTTCTCTTTTGGAATTTTTTTCAGGTGGTTTAATAAAACTTAATACTACTGTAGGAGCTTCAGAGCAAAGGAAGTGGCTTAATGATCCTGAAGGGATTTCTTCTGATGGTAGCTTTTATATTATCAAGTAAGATTCTATTTTCAGTTGTATGTAAGCAAGCATATTTTTTTAGTGTAGGAAAAACTTGTGTATGTGACTGCAAAACAGGATGTTAAGGTATGATTCAAAATTATTGTAAACTGTCTCAAATTTGCATCTAAGTATTTGTAAATTATAACTGATAAGAGGGTGGGCTTTTGTTGATGAGGGAGGGGAAACCCTTTTTTTTTCCTGTAGACTTTTTTCAGATAACATCTTCTGAGTCATAACCAGCCTGGCAGTATGATGGCCTAGATGGAGAGGGGAGCAGCTCCTTGGTGAATGATAAGTAAAGGCAGAAAAGATTATATATCATACCTACATGGGGAAAAAGCATAACCCCGAGATCCTTAACTACTGATGAACACATTGTCTGCATATGCCAAAAAAAATTAAGCAAATGATGAAAGCTACCAATTTAAAGTTAATGGAGTCTACCACTTTAAAGTTTGGCTTATCAAGCTGTATCCACAAAAATAATGATGAGAAATAATGAAATGATGAGAAATACAATGAAGATCAAATGTCCATCTCAATACTGCTTTTACAAAAGCAGAATAAAAAAGCGAAATGAAATGAAAATGATAATGCTACACGTTAATCCTGGAATAAAAGAAGCTGAAATAATTGAAATGAGTGGGATCAAGTGGATTGAGGAGGAGGCTGTGCTGTTTGCCAATCTTTCGTTTGCCTCAGACAGGTTTCTCATTATCAGAAGAGTTGCTTCATTTCATCTGGGAGCAGAAAACAGCAGGCAGCTGTTAACAGATAAGTTTAACTTGTATCTGCAGTATTGCATGATAGGGATAAGTGCTTACCTTTGCTAAGAGCTGTGGAGGTCCTAGGTCCCTTACCTAAGGGATTCCGGGATTGTGAGGGATTTTCCTATCCAGCCTTTTAAAGTGAGACAGGACTTGGTGTGCCTGTGGGCTTCCACGATGGGTTAGCACACTTGACTCAGAGGCTAGTAATGCCTTAAAGCCTCTTGAGATTAATAAAGGTAATGTGTATAATACTAAGAACATTTGTTTAGCATTGAGTCTCTGCAAAGCCTATGAAAGGGTAGCATGACGTGCTTTAACCAGAATTCAGATTGTTAACCTTGCTAAAATTCAAATGATGTGTGTATTGTGCAGAAAACCGTTAAATTATTCAAAATAAAATACTTTGTAGAGAATGTATGCTTTTAGAAAGCTGTCTCCTTATTTAAATAAAGTTGTTTGTCTAGTTAGTGTTGGGCAATCTTGGGGGGATTCTTCTCATCTTTCAGAAACTTTGAACACTCTTTAACGGACAAGATCAGGAGTTGAGCGGAAGAACGATTAACTTAAGGCAGGAAAAACAAATTTTATCCTTCGTAAAAGTGATGAGCATTTAATAATTCCAGGCACATGGCAATAGAGGCCCTCTAAATAAGGAATAAATACCTCTTAGACAGGTGGGAGATTATGATCAGGAAAACAGGTAACACCTACGCTGTTTCAGAAAGTCAGGAGTCTAGTGGTTAAACTAGAGTAATGAGCGATCATACTGTCCACGTTTCCAGTTTGCATGTTAACTTTAAATGCTTACAGTCGTGTTATCTAGTGGTAGCTGATATCTACACTATTGGCCTTTTATATAGGCACTTGGTGTGGGGGAGGGCGTGTGGGTTTTTTAAAGAATTTTCCTTTGCAGAGGCTTCATTTCATCCTTCATGAAGCTGTTCAGGATTTTGACTTGCATATAAGCACTTGGCTCTGCCTTCTGTTCTACTAGTGAGTGTGAGACCTTGCAGTGAGTTTATCAGCATACTCAAGTAAATTTTTCCCCCCTGATTTTGGAGGGAAGGGAGGAGAGGGTGGGGCTTACTTGTTTTAGTTTTTTTTTTGCAGACTACACAGAATGCAGTTGTCTTGATCTCAGGTCTGTCTGTTCTGTTGGCAAGTAATGCAGTACTGTTCTGATCCGCTGCTATTAGAATGCATTGTGAAACAACTGGAGTATGATTAAAAGTTGTGTTTTCCCCAATGCTTGGAATAGTGATTGTTGAAGGAAAATCCAGCTGAGTAATAAAAGGCTGAGTGTTGAGGAAATTTCTGCAGCTTTAAGCATTCGTGTTTGTGATTGAAGCAAAGTCCCTTTTGCTGTGCTTTTAGGTAAAATGCTTTTTTGTTCACTTCTGGTAAGGGGGTGGGAGGGCACTGAAGCCTTTAGTCTTTTCCAGATGCAACTTTAAAATCAGTGACAAGAAATAAATTTCAAACGAACAACAGTCTTCACGAAATTTAACTGGCAAGTGGAAATGTTTAACAACAGTTCAGTGGTCTTAGTGCATTGTCTTTGTGCCGGGTTTCTCTCTCTCCTCCCTCGGTCTTAATTCTTATATACAGGAACATTCAAAACAACAGACGTATGCGAAGGGCCAGAGAAGCCAGACCCAGTAAGGAAAAATAGCTTATTTACTTTTAATAAACAAACCAAACATTGCATTTTAAATGTGGGGATTGGGAACCACTAGTTCTTTCAGATGGTATTCTTCAGACTATAGAAGGAGCTTCCAGTTGAATTCACCAGTGGACAAAATGAGGACAACAGGTGAACAAGCTTTTTCTATGTTTACAATACAAGTCAGATCTGTTACGGGTAATTCAGTACTAAATGACCTTCAGCTTTACGCTGGTGTCAACGGCATGAGCAACTTGGTTGTTGGCCTGGGGGTGGAGGGGTGAGGTGGGCGCTAAGCCTTTTTTTAAGATTTTTCAGGTAACCCTCACTAAAAGCACCAAAGGCTTAAAGTAGGACAACCACGGAGCCTTCCTGTGGCAAGAGAGACAGCAAAGCGCTATTATACCAAGGTCAATCAGAATGGTGTCGGCCTCTCAACCCCATCTTCTGTTAGGAAATGAGGACTTGCCTCAACGACACCCTTTGCAGACAATGCATCGAGGCTGTCTTTTTGGGGAGTGAAGCATCCAAACGAATGCTCTAGTACCTTGTATACCCCTGGGCTTGTCCTAACATACAACTCAGCTGTTTTTATAGCGGCTCTTAATAAAGCCCAAACCTCAAGAAGCGATGCTTGAAGGGGAGGGAAAGGGGGAAAGCGGGCAACCACTTTTCCCTAGCTTTTCCAGAAGCCTGTTAAAAAGCAAGGTCTCCCCACAAGTGACTTCTCTGCCACATCGCCACCCCCTGCCTTTGGCCTAGCGCAGACCCTTCACCCCTCACCTCGATGCTGCCGGTAGCTTGGATCCTTGTGGGCATGATCCCTAATCGGTCTTAAGGTAATTGGTGCCAAGGTCTTCGGTGGGTTGCACTACTAGAAATGACCATTACTTTGCCTGCAAATAGTTAATGATATTAAGACCACAGCTAAAAAGCTCTAAGATGTTTCAGATGTGTGGCATTATTATCCAGTGATTAAAAGAAACTTAAACCAGTAAATGGAGAAATAACATTTAAGAACTGTCATGTTGGGTGGGAAGGTATAAACTGAAGTAGACAGGCACTTTAGCAGTTGAGAGGGGCTGTTGGGGGGGGATTGCAAAAATTCTCTGCTAAGACTTTTTCAGGTGAACATAACAGACTTGGCCAAGCTAGCATCTTAGCTGAAGCAGATTCTCCAGTGCTCTTCAGTAGGGTTATTTATAAAGGTTTTTCTTTTCCTGAGAAAACAAAAGGTTTTGTTTTCTCAGGTTTTGCTTTTTGGCCTTTTCCTAGCTTTAAAAAAAAAGCAAAAGATGCTGGTGGTTGGCACTCCTGGTTTCCAGGACGGGGTTCAAATCCCTGTGGCATCTTTGCTTGACTTTAACTAACTCTGCTCTCAGGACTCTTTTGTTTTTCTTCTTTTGCTTCAGGTGCTAACTCTAGAGCCTAGCACCTGATAAAAGTAACTTCAAACTATCTTTTCATTTGTCACAAGTCTGAACTGGTTTGTATTTACATAGGAACCTAATATAATAACTGCATTGTCTTTAATTTTCAGGTATTCCTCATGTATCTAGTATTTGGAGAAGTCTCACTATTGAAAATTTTAATTACATATTAATAAAAATCTAAAAGCTTTTCACTGGTGTGATTCATTTGTGTACAAATCAAACTGGTTTGGGTGGGTGTTTTCGTGGGTGTTCTACCTTGTTCCTGTTTAACTTGTCTAATAAGTTATACTGCACTGTCATGCAGTCTAATCTCCCAAGTAGAGCAGGGACCTGGAGGGGGGAAAGTGTGCACTGGGTGAGCTGAAGGACCCGGCAACGTCCCTACAGAAAAAAACGGACATTTCCTTTAAAGCAGCCTACTTTCTGCTGTTAAGCAGTTGGCCGTGAGCTGGGCTGGGATGGAGAAAAACAGCTGGGGGACATGGGGAGGGGCGGTATTAACCATTTCTTCTATGAAAGTACTTAAAACTGGTTAAAAAGCTCTCTGCTGTTCCCGCTGACGTCTTAAGTGACTCCGTTTTTTAATCATTTGTCATTTCCCAAGCTACAAGCTGGTCATGTTACTTGTCCTGTGGAATGGCCTGCAAACCTGCAGATCATCCCTCTCCCTTGCAACTGGAAAACCCTCACGGTCCTGCCCATCTTCTAAACCCCTGAGATGTCCTTGCTCCTCCCTGTATACCCTGAACGAGTAGGAGAGCCTCCTTCCAGGAAACCTGGCCAGTGAAACCCAAGTGTGGGACACAGTTCTGAAGAAGATGCTCACCTAGCACCGGTCTCCCAGCCTGGCCACACCCTCAGCCCAGTGGAGGGGAGGGGCCTCAGCAAACAGCTTTGTCCTACATTACTGAACTCAATGTTAAGTTGCTCATGTGTTGCAAATGGGGAAGCAAGCTCTGATTGGGTCACTGGCAAGGCAGCAGGGCTGGAATTTGAACCCTGGTCCCCAACACTTGAATTCTCTGTTGCTTTTACTAGAGTGCATGAATGTGCATCAACTGTCCAACTACATAGAAAATAAACAAGGACCGACTGTAGAGCACAGGGAACTATATTCAATATCTTGTAATAACCTATAATGGAAAGGAATCTGAAAAATATATATGTAATTATATGTATATTCACCTTGCTGTTCACCTGAAACCCAACGTTGTAAATCAACTATACTTCAATTAAAATAATAAAATCAACTGCCCAGACAGGTCAGCAGCAGACCAGCCCCCAACACAATGGTCCCTGGGCTTAAGTGCCTATTCTGAATTGATGCCCAGTTTCAGCATCTTTTGGAGAAGTCTCTGTTCTTGCAGAGCTGGAAGACTCCCAGGAAGCGCAAGGACTTCACTGGAGAGCAAAGGAGTAAGAGAGGAGAGGCTGGGGATTCACCAGGGGCTACATGTTTCCTGGTGCTGAGCAGGCTCAAAACTGGCCAGGATTGGAAAATGTCAAGGCCAGGGTCAACGACAGGAAGGGGCAAAGAAGGAGGCCAGAAGTCATTTCCTCCTTCTGAGCACAAAAAGAAGGAGGCCACCATAAAATTCCTCTGAAGGTTATGTCCAAGGCAGGGGCCTAGATCTTGATAATATAAACGAACCCCAGGAAAGTCCTTTATTTACTCCTCCAGCTGTACAAAAGGCTTTTTCACTCTGGGGTTTTTTTTTTCTTTTTTTTTGGATTTCATTATTCTTATAATTCCAGTACTGCAGTGGGTGACTAAAACAAACCTGAGTTAAGTGACAGCTCCGCCATTTCCCAGCCTCTCCAAACTTGCCCTCAAGTCTCCCAGGCCCAGGGCTAGTTGGTTTGGATTTGGGAAGCAGATTTCTGACTTCAGTAAGGGTGCAACTAGGAAAATGAGAAGACTTGGAGGGAGGGGCAGGGTATTGGGGAAAGTGAGAAGTGGGAGTGTCTAGCAGGGTTTGTTTGTTTTTGGCTACGTTCCGGTCTTTGTTGATGCGCACGGGCTTTTCTCTAGTTGTGGCGAGCCGGGGCTAGTCTTCGTTGCGGTGCGCGGGCTTCTCATTGTGGTGGCTTCTCTTGTTGCGGAGCACGGGCTGTAGGCATGCAGGCTTCCGTAGTTGTGGCTCGCGGGATCTAGAGTGCAGGCTCAGTAGTTGTGGCGCATGGGCTTAGCTGCTCAGCGGCATGTGGGATCTTCCTGGACCAGGGATTGAATCCATGTCCCCTAAACTGGCAAGCAGATTCTCAACCACTGCACCACCAGGGAAGCCCTCTAGCAGGGTTGTTGATTCAGAAGCTCAGAAAATATAGGCGACATAGGTCAGATCCTGGCTCCTGGCTCTGACAAGTCGGCAAATGGAGTGTCACCTGCCCTTTCCAGGACTCTGTTTTTCCTCTGTTTAAATGGGAATGATGCCCTGTCTGCCTGCTGCAGTGAGAAGAGTAGCCACAGGAGATGCAAATGTATGGAACTGGAAATGAGTGGGCTTTTGCCGCCATCTAGTGAACAAATGCAGTATTGCAAACCCTGTCCTTGGAATACTTCATAATACACTTGTTTGTTCAACCAGCGTTTATTTTTATTGCTGAGTAGTATTCCATTGCATGGATATTATGATTTCAGTTACTTCCCATTTTTAGTAATTATGATGCATAGTTTTTAAGAAATTTCCAAGCTATTTCCCCAAGTGGTTGTACCATTTTGCATTCCCACCAACAGTGTATGAGAGTTCCAATTGCTCCATACTCACCATCATTTGGTATGATCATATCTTTATTTTATTTTTTAAAATAAATTTATTTATTTTATTTGTTTTTATTTTTGGCTGTGTTGTGTGTGTCTGTTGCTGTGCACTGGCTTTCTCTAGTTGCGGGGAACAGGGGTTACTCTTGGTTGCAGTGCACGGACTTCTCATTGTGGTGGCTTATCTTGTTGTGGAGCACGGGCTCTAGGCGTGTGGGCTTCAATTGTTGTGGCGTGCGGGCTCAGTAGTTGTGGCTCGCAGGCTCAGTAGTTGTGGCACATGGGCTTACTTGCTCCACGGCATGTGGGATCTTCCCGGACCAGGGCTCGAACCCGTGTTCCCTGCATTGGCAGGCGGATTCTTAACCACTGCGCCACCAGGTGGTCATATCTTTAAATTTTAGCTATTCTAGTGAATATGTAGTGGTGTCTCATTGTGATTTTAATTTGCATTTCTCTATGACCAGTAGTGCTGAGTATCTTTTCATGTGCTTACTTGCTATTTATATATCTTCTCAGGTGGTGTCTATTCAATTTTTTTTTGGCCAGTGTTGTTATTGGGATGTTTATCCTTTTATTGTTGAATTGTAACAGCTTTTTTTTTTTTTTTTTTTTTTGCGGTACGCGGGCCTCTCACTGCTGTGGCCTCTCCCGTTGCGGAGCACAGGCTCCGGACGCGCAGACCCAGCGGCCATGGCTCACGGGCCCAGCCGCTCCGCGGCATGTGGGATCTTCCCGGACCGGGGCACGAACCCGCGTCCCCTGCATCGGCAGGCGGACTCTCAACCACTGCGCCACCAGGGAAGCCCAGAAGTTTTTAATCTTGAACAAACCACTGATGTGCACAATAACATGGAGCAATTTCAAAATAATTATGTTGTGAGAAAGAAACCAGTTTTTTTTAAAGTACATACAGGGAATTCCCTGGCGGTCCAGGGGTTAGGACTCTGTGCTTTCACCGCTGAGGGTGCAGGTTCAATCCCTGGTCAGGGAACTATGATCCTGCAAGCTGCATGGTGCGGCCAAAAAACAAAAAACTACACACTGTCTGGTTCCATTTATGCAAAATTGTCAAAAATAAAAACTAATCTAGGGCTTCCCTGGTGGCGCAGTGGTTGAGAGTCCACCTGCCGATGCAGGGGACACGGGTTCGTGCCCTGGTCCGGGAAGATCCCACGTGCCGCGGAGCGGCTGGGCCCGTGAGCCATGGCCGCTGAGCCTGCGCGTCCGGAGCCTGTGCTCCGCAACGGGAGAGGCCACAGCAGTGAGAGGCCCGCGTACCGCAAACAAACAAACAAACAAACAAAACCCTAATCTAAAATAAGAGCCAATAACAGCTGACTAGGAGTTACAAAGGGGCACAAGGAAACCTTGGGGCTGATGATCATGTGCATTGCCTTGATTGTTGGTTTCAGGACGTACACATGTCAACACTCGTCAAATTATATACTTCAATTACCTGCAGTTTATTGTACGTCGAGAAACTGTAAAATAAAGAATATACACACACATGAACAAGCATCTCTTGCACACTTACTGTGCGCCAAACGCTGGGAAGATGCTGGGGATACAAAGAGAAACAGTGGGCTCTCTTCAGCAGCTCGAGTCTTGAAGCAGAGCCCTACATTCACCTCCCCAAGGCTATGGTGACAGGGTGTCTTCCAGGCCCTTCTCTGCTCCCTGCCCGTCCGCCTCCACAGACTGCCTGTTGGGGTTCCCGTGCATATTCTGGCTGTGCCCACCTCACTGGCCTCTATCCAGGCTCTGATACCCACACCCACTTGACCAGCAGTCCCTTCCTTCCCCTACAGGAACCACCCACACCCCACACACAGCCCCTCCTGTCCTGTCTCTGGCCTTCCCTCGTGCCTTTCCCCCTTGCTGGAATACTCTCTGCCCTCACCCATCTCCAGTGGAAATCCCACTCCTTCAAAGTTCAGCTCAGAAGCTCCCTCAGCCCTTGCCTGGGCCGTCATGCCTTGAGCCCCCTCCTGCGTGTTCCCCAGCCTCCTGGAACCTGTGTTCTGGTTTCTGTCCAAGCCCTGCCTGGGCACTGACCCAGGGTCATGCTCTGGTTCACTCCACTAAAACAGGAGGACCACACCCTCCTGAACAGACATGTGTGTGCACAGCCCTGGTCACAGACCCTGGTGTTGCTACACACTTGCCAACTTTTCACCAGAGCCACTCTTACAAACGTATACCGCTTTTTAGACAGTGATTCCTTTTTTTTTTTTTTTTTTTGCGGTACACGGGCCTCTCACTGCTGTGGCCTCTCCCGTTGCGGAGCACAGGCTCCGGACACGCAGGCTCAGCGGCCATGGCTCACGGGCCCAGCCGCTCCGCAGCACATGGGATCTTCCCGGACCGGAGCACGAACTCGCATCCCCTGCATCAGCAGGCGGACTCTCAACCACTGCACCGCCAGGGAAGCCCAGTGATTCCTTTTTCAGTACAATTTCTCCCCTTCCCACACCCCTTTTCTTAGTTCCCCGACAAGGGATCGAACCTGCGCCCCCAGCAGCGGAAGCGCGGAGTACTAACCACTGGACTGCGAGGGAATCCCCCCCCTTTTTTTTTATTTTATTTTTAAAATTTTATTTATTTATTTATTTTTGGCAGCATTGCTGCGCGCAGGCTTTCTCTGGTTGCGGCGAGCAGGGGCTACTTTTCACTGCGGTGCGCAGGCTTCTCATTGCGGTGGCTTCTCTTGTTGAGGAGCAAGGGCTCTAGGCGCACGGGCTTCAATAGTTGTGGCACGTGGGCTCAGTAGTTATGGTGCACAGGCTTAGTCGCTCCGTGGCATGTGGGATCTTCCCGGACCAGGGCTCAAACCCGTGTCCCCTGCATTGGCAGGTGGATTCTTTTTTTTTTTGGCAGGTGGATTCTTAAACACTGCGCCACCAGGAAAGTCCCATCTTTTTTATTTTAATAACCTTTTTATTTTATAATGTTTTTAGACTTACAGAAAAGTTGCAAAAATGATACAGCAAGTTATAATGACTATTATTATTATTATTTTTTTTTTTTGGTACACGGGCCTCTCACTGTTGTGGCCTCTCTCGTTGTGGAGCACAGGCTCCGGACGCACAGGCTCAGCGGCCATGGCTCATTGGCCTAGCCGCTCCGCGGCATGTGGGATCTTCCCGGACCGGGGAACGAACCCGTGTCCCGTGCACCCGCAGGCGGACTCTCAACCACTGTGCCACCAGGGAAGCCCATGACTATTATTTTTTAACCGAGAAATGCACCAAATCAACTCACTATTACATGTGATACTTCAACTTTACGGTTTCAGGCAAAGAAACTCATCACTGAACTCAATGCAACAGTTTGGAACAATCTGGAACAAATGGAATCATGGACCAGATTTAGTAGAATCCAAAGTGTTTTACTTTGGACAGCAGTCCTGCCAAGCCCGAGAGTGGGCAAAGTGGAAACAGAACAGGTGGCCCTGGCCTCGCAGGCCAAGGTGGGGGGCGTCTGCCTTCGCGTGAGTGACGTGGGAGCTGTCGGAGGGTCTTGAGCAGTGGAGTCCGGTGACCTGCCTTACATTCTGTAAAGATCCCTCTGGTGGATGGAGGACAGGGGGGTGCAGGGGAGACCAGTGAGGCAGCTGCTACAGGGGCGCAGCAAGGGAGGCTGGTGGCCTGGCAGCTGGGGGAGGGGCAGCGGAGGTGGTGGTACCAGGTGATTGGAGCCCAGATCGCCTGCTGGTGGCCTTCGTGGGACAGGAGAGGAAGCGCTGGGGTGAGCCTGGCTTCTGGCCCGGAAGGGTGGAGTTGCATTTGTTGCCGGGAGAGCCGGACGGAGCCAGTTTGTGGGGGACTGAGCGCTGTCGGAGGGTCTGTTGCATATCTGGGCTGGGCTCAGGGGATGGTCCCCACTGTGGTGGGGCAATGCAGAGGGCATGTGAAACCCCAGACTCCATGAGATGACCTGGGGGTGACTTGCCCTGGCCACACCAGCTGCCCGGCCTTAGACCTCAGCTTCCAAACCCTCCCCGGAAGCCACCCCCGTCCCTAGCCCACCTCAGCGCCTGTGTCCAGGGGTGGGAGCCCCAGAGGCACCACCAGGATTCAGCATCACAGACCTGCAACTGTGACACTGCCAATACCCAGCAAACGGTGTGGCCTCCCTTCCTTTTCCCACCGGGGAGGGAAGCCCATACCCAGCCCTCCTGGCAGCCCAGGTGCCCCCAGAAGGTGGAGTCAAAAGGGAGAGAAGTGAGGTGGTCCTGGCCTCCCCTGAGCCCTGGCCCCTCCCAGCTCCTGCCTGGAGCCTGGAACAATAGCAGAGGGGGTGTAGGGCAGTGGGGGGCCAACAAGTCTGGGAAGGAAGATGTGAGGACGTGGAGCAGGGGGGCAAGGGGGGCGTGCTCTCACCCCCGCCTGACCTGGGCCACTTGCCCCAGAGAAGTGATGTTGGGGGAGGGAGAGGGGTGGTGGAGGAAGTCGACCGGTTCCCAGGCCAGCCCACCTCAGAGCTGAAATGTTGTCCCTGGGAACCAGACGTTCCTGGGCCCAGGCAACTGACAGATGAACAGGTGGCTCGAGCTGCACCCATTTCTGCCCAGGTGGAGCCAGGCCACTGGGAGACAATGCTGTCCCTTCATCCCTCTGCCTGACCAGACTGTCCCATCCTGCCTCCGCTCGCTCACTCGTAACACTCATCCATGTGCCCCCAGCAGTCACCGGGCTGAGATTTGAATCCAGGAAGCCTGGCACACACCCAACTTACATTCTCAACACACATTCGCCAGCCAGCTGTGCCTGGGTCCAGTGACAGAGCAACATGGGCCCTGTACTCAGGGAGCCCGCGCCATCAGCCCTGACATGCTCATGAATGCTGGGTGTATTGGCCCTTGTGGTCGGGCCAAGGGCCTCCGGGGCTGGGAGGAGGGTGGGCTTCCTGGAGTAGGAGGCATCTGAGTCGGACCTTGCCAAAATGTTGGGACTCACTCGTGCGAGGACAGGAGGAAAGTCACCCCAAGGGAGGGAAACGTCATGAGCCAAGGCAGGAGGCTGGAAGGCTGTTTGTCCGCGGGGTTACACCCTCGATTCCGGGAGGTCTCTCTCCCCAGCCTACTCCTGAGCTTTGGGGACACCCCCCACCCGGGCTCCCCACCCCGCTCTCTTCCCCACTAGGGAAGCCCCTGGAGTAAGTTTTAAAAACAGAAAAGAGGGCTTCCCTGGTGGCGCAGGGGTTAAGAATCCGCCTGCCAATGCAGGGGACACGGGTTCGAGCCCTGGTCCAGGAAGATCCCACGTGCCGCGGAGCAACTAAGCCCGTGCGCCACAACTACTGAGCCTGCGCTCTAGAGCCCGTGAGCCACAGCTACTGAAGCCTGCACATGTAGATCCCATGCTCCGCAACAAGAGAAGCCACCGCAGTGAGAAGCCCACACACTGCAACAAAGAGTAGCCCCCGCCTGCCTCAACTAGAGAAAGCCCCGCTCGCCACAACTAGAGAAATCCCGGGCACAGCAACAAAGACCCAACGCAGCCAAAAATAAATAAAAATAAAATAAGTAAATTTATTTTTGAAAAATCGGAAAAGAGTGAGTCCTCCAATTTTGTTCTTTTTCAAGATCGTTTTGGCTACTATGAATCCCTTGCAATTCCATGTGAATTTTAAAATCAGCTTGTTAATTTCTACAAAGAAGCCAGCTGGAATTCTGATAGGGATTGTGCTCAATCTGTAGATCAATCTGGGGAGTACTGCCATCTTAATAATATTAAGTTTTTGACCCATGAATGTGAGATGCTTTCCCACTGACTTAGATCTACGTTAGTGTTTCAACCATGTTTTTGTAATTTTCAGAGTATAAATTTTGCACTTCTTTAGTCAAATTTATTCCCAAATATTTTATTCTTTTGATGCTATTGTAAATGGAATTGTTTTCTTAATTTCATTGCTAATGTATAGGACTTTTTAATATTGATCTTGTATCCTGCAACCTTGTTGAGCTCCTTTATTAATTTTAATAGCTTTTTCATGAACTCCTTAGGATTTTCTGTATAAAATATCATGTCATCTGCAAATAGAGATAGTTTTTTTTTTTTAATTTTTACTGGAGCATGGTTGATTTACAATGTTGTGTTAGTTTCAGGCATACAGTAAAGAGAATCAGTTACAATATACATATATCCACTCTTCTTTAGATTCTTTTTCCATACAGGCCATTATAGAGTATTGAGTAGACTTCCCTGTGCTATATAGTAGGTCCTTATTAGTTATATATCTTGTATATAGTAGTGTGTATATGTCAATTCCAATCTTCCGATTTATCTCTACCCCCCTTACCTCCGGTAACCATAAGTTTGCTTTCTACCTCTGTAAGTTTATTTCTGTTTTGTAGATAAGTTCATTTGTACCTTTTTTTTAGATTCCACATGTAAACACTATCATATGATATTTGTCTTTCTCTGTCTGACCTACTTCACTCAGTATGACAATCTCTAGGTCCACCCATGTTGCTGCAAATGGCATTATTCTGTTCTTGTTTTATGGCTGAGTAATATTCCATTGCATATATGTACCACAACTTCTTTATCCATTCTTCTGTTGATGGACATTTAGGTTGCTTCCATGTCAAACAGAGACAGTTTTAATTCTTCCTTTCCAGCCTAGATGCTTTTTGTTTCTTCTTGTCTAATTGCCCTAGCTAGAACTTCCAGTATAATGTTGAATGGAGGTGGTAAGGTGGATATCCTTGTCTTATTCTTGACATTAGGAGAAAAACATCCAGTCTTTCACCATTAAGTATGATGTTAGCTGTGGGTTTTTCATAGTTGCCCTATCAGGTTAAGGATGTTCCATTCTTTTTTTTTTTTTTTAAGATTTTTTGATGTGGACCATTTTTTTTTTCTAAATTTACTTTTTAAAACTTTTCATACTTTTTAATGGCTGAGTATTTATTCCATTATATATATGAATAATAATTATATATAATTTATTCCATTATATATATAATGGATCTTTTTTTAAAAATAATAAATTTATTTATTTATTTTTGGCTGGGTTGGGTCTTTGTTGCTGCGTGTGGGCTTTCTCTACTTGCGGTGAGCCGGGGCAACTCTTCGTGTGGTATGCGTGCTTCTCATTGCGGTGGCTTCTCTTGTTGCAGAGCACAGGCTCTAGGCACATGGGCTTCAGCAGTTGTGGCGCACAGGCTCAGTAGTTGTGGCTCAAAGGCTCTAGAGCACAGGCTCCGTAGTTGTGGCGCATGGGCTTAGTTGCTCCACAGCATGTGGGACCTTCCCGGATCAGGGATAGAAACCATGCCCTCTGCACTGGCAGGCGGATTCTCTTTTTTTTTTTCTGGCAGGCGGATTCTTAACCACTGTGCCACCAGGGACGTCCTGATGTGGACCATTTTTAAAGTCTTTATTGAATTTGTTACAATACTGCTTCTGTTTTTATGTTTTGGTTTGTTGGCCCCGAGGTATGTGGGCTTTTACCCCCTGTGTTGGAAGGCAAAGTCTTAACCACTGGACCACCAGGGAAGTCCCAAGGAAGTTCCATTCTATTCCTAGTTTGTTGAGTATTTTTATCATGAAAGTGTGTTCGATTTTTATCAAATGCTTTTTCTGCATCTATTGAGAGGATCATTTTTTTTTGGTTTGTTTTTTTATTCCATTAATATGGTGCATTACATTAATTGATTATCAGATGTTAAACCAACTTTTCATTCTTAGGATAAATCCTACTTGATCATGGCATATAATTATATATATAATATATATATAATTGTATATATTGTATATATATAATATGTGTTGATGGATTTGGTTTGGAGAGTTTTGCATCCATATTCATAAGAGATTTTGGTCTGTAGTTTTCTTGTGATGTTTTTTCCGGTTTGGGTATAGGGTAGTAGTGACTACATAGAATGAGTTGGGAAGTGTTCCCTCTTCTATTTTTTGGAAGTGTTTGTAAAGAATTAACATTCTTTTTAAAATGTTTGGTAGAAGTCACCAGTGAAATCATCTAGGCCTGGACTTTTTTTTTTTTTTTTTTGCGGTACGCGGGCCTCTCACTGTTGTGGCCTCTCCCGTTGCGGAGCACAGGCTCCAGACGTGCAGGCTCAGTGGCCGTGGCTCATGGGCCCAGCCGCTCCACGGCATGTGGGATCTTCCCGGACCGGGGCACGAACCCGTGTCCCCTGCATCGGCAGGCGGACTCTCAACCACTGTGTCACCAGGGAAGCCCTGGACTTTTCTTTGCATGTACTTTTTTGGGTTTTGTTTGTTTGTTTACTTTTTGGCCACACTGTGCAGCTTGTGGGATCTTAGTTCCCTGACCAGGGATCGAAGCTGCGTCCCCTGCATTGGAAGTATGGAGTCTTAACCACTGGACTACCAGGGAAGTCCCTGGTGTGTAGTTTTTTTCTTCCTGTTTGGTGGCTTTTTTATTTATTTATTTTTTGATTGATTGCTAATTCAATCTCAACTTGTTATAGATCTATTCACATTGTTTCTTTCTTCTTGAGTAAATTTTGGGAGTTTGTATATTTCTAGAAATTTGTCCATTTCATCTAAGTTATCTAGTTTATTGGCATACAATTACTTATAGTGTTCCTTTATAATCCTTTTAATTGCTATGAAGTCATTAGTAAAGTCCCTTCTTTCACTCTGATTCAATAATTTGAGTCTTCTCTCATTTTTTTTCTCAGTCAACCTAGCTAAAGGTTTGTCAAGTTTACTGATATTTTCAAAGAACTAGATTTTGGTTTCATTATTTTTTCTCTATATTGTTTTTCTATTTCATTAATTTCCACACTTTAAAAAAAAAATTGATTTTTTCCAGATTTCTAGACTTAATTTTTTAAAGTTTCAGGTGTACAACATAATGATCCAATATTTGTATATATTGCAAAATGATCACCACAATAGTCCAGTTAACATCCATCACCATACATAGTTACAAAACATTATTTTCTTATAATGAGCACTTTCAAGATCCACTCCCCTAGCTACTTTCAAATATGCAAGACAGTATTAGAAGCTGTAGTCACCATGCTGTACATTAGCTCCCCATGTCTTATTCATTTTATAACTGGAAATTTGTACCTTTCAACCCCCTTCTACCAATTTGCCCACCCCACCCAATTTCCATTCTTAACTTTATTATTTCCTTCCTTCCACTTGCTGCAGGCTTAGTTTTCTCTTCTTTTTCTAGTGTTTTAAGATAGAAGTTTAGGTTATTGATTTGAGATGTTTCTTCTTTTTTAATATAGGCATTTATAGCAATAAATTTCCCTCTAAGCACTGCTTTGGCTGCATCCCATAAGTTTTCGTATGTTTTGTCTTCATTTATTTTTTATTAATTTATTTTTTAGTTTTGGCTGTGTTGGGTCTTCGTTTCTGTGCGAGGACTTTCTCTAGTTGTGGCAAGTGGGGGCCACTCTTCATCGCGGTGCACGGGCCTCTCACTATCGTGGCCTCTCTTGTTGCGGAGCACAGGCTCCAGACGCGCAGGGTCAGTAGTTGTGGCTCAAGGGCCTAGTCGCTCTGCGGCATGTGGGATCTTCCCAGACCAGGGCTTGAACCCATGTCCCATGCATTAGCAGGCAGATTCTCAACTACTGCACCACCAGGGAAGCCCTGTCTTCATTTTTGTTCATCTCAAAATATTTTCTAGTTTCCCTTTTGATTCTTCCTTATTTAGGAGTTTGTTAGTTTTAATTTCCACATATTTAAGTTTCCAAAATTTCTTTCTGTAACTCATTTCTAATTTCATTTGATTGTGTTCAGAGAACACACTTTATTTTTTTTTTATTTTTTCAGAGAACACACTTTATATTATTTACAGCCTAGCATATACTTTATTCTGAACACTGTGCCATGTATATTTGAGAAGAATATATATTCTGCTGCATTGTATTTCTTTGATTTCAAGGACTCTTGTGATTACACTGGGCCCACCAGGAAAATCTAGCATGATCTATCTTTTTTTTTTTTTTTAACATCTTTATTGGGGTATAATTGCTTTACAATGGTGGGTTAGTTTCTGCTTTATAGCAAAGTGAATCAGTTATACATATACATATGTTCCCATATCTCTTCCCTCTTGCGTCTCCCTCCCTCCCACCCTCCCTATCCCACCCCTCCAGGCGGTCACAAAATACCGAACCGATATCCCTGTGCCATGCAGCTGCTTCCCACTAGCTATCCACCTTACTAGCATAATCTATCTTAAGGTCAGGTGATTAGTAAGCTTAATTCCATCTACAACCTTAATTCCCCCTTTGTCAAGTAACATATTCACAGGTTTTGAGGATTAGGATATGGACATTTTTAGGGGGTCATTATTCTGCCTGCCACAACAGGCCAGAATCATGAACAGCTTCTTTTTTTAAGGCATTGTATTTACCAAACAAGCAAGCATAAAAACAAAACAAAAACCACAGAACAATTTTTTGAAATGTAATAGTAATGAAGGCAAAGTAACTTTTACCTTAAAGTTATTCTCATACAATTTTGCAGACTTTTAAATTTTTACTTTTTTTTTTTTTTGACCACATCACGCAGCTTGCAGGATCTTTAGTTCCTCAACCAAGGATTGAACCCCAGCCCACAGCAGTGAAAGCGCCAAGTCCTAACCACTGGACCACCAGGGAATTCCCTAAATGTTTCTTTAATTATCAATTTTTAGACTTAGATTTAATTCTAAAATTAAATTTGGGTAACTGCCACATAAGATCCACCATTGTTTAATAGCAGTTTTTCTGTTTTCATGACTAAATCTCCTAAAATAAGTAGAAAAAACACAACTGATCATTTTATCCTGTGGTAAGTCATCAAGAAACAAAGCATGGACCACTAGCAAGTGGCTTTCAGAATCTTGCAGTGAGTTGAACAAGAAATATTTTCCCCTGAAGTCTTTGGAGCCCTGATAGCTAAACTTAAAGTTTTTATTTTATTGTAGGGAAATATACCTCAACTGGCAAAAGACAGGTGGAGGGGGGATTTTCCAAAGCATTCATACATGCATACATAATATGCACATTTATATTATATATATGTTTTTATAATGAAAAATATATAATTACACATATATAATGAAATTACACATATACATATGTATGTGTGTAAGTATATATATACATATATAGTTTCCTGTTTACAAAAGGAATTCACTTATTGTGAAAACTTCAAACATCACATCAAAGAAATAAATGTTATGTTGAACTGTATGAATTTACCAATATTTCGCTATTTTTGACATATAAAGACAGCAATTTCATACTGTTCAATCTAATAATACAGCAAGGAGAGCTCCCTGTAATCCCCATGTCCTGGAGGAAACCACTGCCGTTCGGTATGTATTCCTTCACGCTGGAGAGTGTGTCTGTGCATATTTATGGTTGGTGGAGTTATTACCACAATGACATAACATGGATAATTTTGCAATCGGCTTTCTAAGCACTTTGTAGAGCAAAGCAAATCCTAGCACTGGTTGTGCTGCTTCCCCTCTACGGAGCCTCAGTTTTCTCACCTGCAAAAGTGAAAGTAATGATTCTGTGCCAGTTATTAATTTATTGACTCTCAGCTCCAAATTCATCATGTTTGCCCGCTTTGTGAATATGAATCCGGGCCCTTTAAATAATTTTCCTTTGCCAGATGGCACAATGTTAAATTTTACCAGCAGAGGGCGCTGACACTGCTTGATGAAGGTTTTACTTCCGGGTTTGAAGGCTTTCCTCTCGGCGGGCTTCTGCAGCGCGGCCAATTTCTCGACTCACCTCCCCAGGGCAGCTTTTCTAGCAACGGGTTCCTGTAGTGCAGGTGGCCAGCAGCCCTCAGCCCCAACCCTAGGAGAAGTGGACCGCTTCTAGTGAGTCACTTCCCCATGAACAGCTTTCCCCAGCACCCTAGAGGGTGGTTTTCCAGCAAGTTCCATGGGGTGTGCACAGCACTTGAGCAACTTCTCTACTATCCACTGAGCCCCAGCCATTCCCTCTCCAGCCAAATCTGGATCTCAGACTTGGGGCAGGAGGCGGGCTCTATCTCGGCCCTAGGGTTGGGGGCAGCTCCGTATACTTGTTATTCCTGTATTCTTTAGAGTTCTGTCTCCCCTCTCTCTCTCTCTTTTTTTTTTATACATCTTTTTGTTTTCTTTAAAATTTTATTTATTTATTTATTTTTATACAACAGGTTCTTATTCGTTATCTATTTTATACATACTGGTGTATATATGTCAATCCCAATCTCCCAATCTTTTTCTTTTTCTTTTTTTTTGTTTTTTCTCTTTTGGCCTCGCCATGGGGCATGCGGGACCTTAGTTCCCTGACCAGGGTTGAAATGCGTGCCCCCTGCAATGGAAGTGCAGAGTCTTAACCACTGGACCACCAGGGAAGTCCCTAGAGTTCTCTGTACTTCTTACTAGCCAATTCCTTGTTATTCCAATCCTGTTACAGTTAATAATTCTTTACATTAGACTTTCCTTGTTCAAATCACTTTGTGGTTTCTCTCTGACTGGCGCAGAGCCCCCATATTGTTATGAAGATCAGACAAGATCCTGTAGGGAGAGCACCTAGCTCAGTGCCTGCCATGCAGGGGGCACTCAGAAAACAGCTGTAGTATCTCTACCATAATCATCATTTCTCCATGTCAGAACCTGTAGAGAATCCTCTTTCTTACCAACTGTTGTTGTGGTTCCATAGTATGGATGGAATGTTGAATCACTCCATTCCTGATGGACATTTGGATTTTTCTAGTTTTCCATGATTACGAACAGCCCTATGATCCACAGAAGAGATGTCATTTATGGAACACTTGCTTCATCCTATGCACTGAAGCAATTACATGTACTAACTCACGAATCCTCACGACATGCCTAGTGTATTAGCTCCTACGGCTGCTCTAACAAATTGCCACAAACTTTGTGGCTTAAAACAACACACATTCATTATCTTACAGTCTGGATGTCAGAAGTCTAAAATGAAGGTGACAGCAGGGCTGTGTCCTTCTGGAGGCTGCAGGGGAGAATCTGTTTCCTTGTCTTTTTCAGCTTCTAGAGGCCACCTGCATTCCTTGGCTCATGACCCCTTCCTCCCATCATTCCACCCTCTTGCTCCCATTGTCCACCTCCTACTACTCACTGTGATCTTTCTGCCTTCCTCTTACAAGGACCCTTGTAACTACATCAGGCCCATCCAGATAATCCAGGATAATCTCCCCATTTCAAGACCCTTAACTTAATCAAAACAGTAAAGACCCTTTCACTATGTAAGGTAACATATTCACAGGTTCCAGGGATTAGGATGTGGATATCTTTGAGCATACCACACCTATGAACTAGATACTATTATTCCACCCATTTTATAGGTAAGAAAACTGAGGCACAAAGAGAGTAAGTAACTTGCCCAAAGTCACACAGCTCATAAGCAGAGAGCTAGGATACAGGAGGTCTGGCTTGATAATCCAGGCTCTACCAATTACATTGCTTTGTATAAATCTTTGCATACCTGAATGAGGGTTTGTGTAGGATACATTTCTAGAAGTGGAATGACTGGGGGAAACTGCTTAACAGGAATTGCCAACTTGTCCTTCACTACAGCTGTGCCAATTAATTCCCAGCAGCAGTGCCTGAAATCCCAAATTCTTCCTCATCCCAACTCTTGATGCTCTGAGGGCAGAATGTTACGTGAATACAAAGGATTTGTATTCAGAACCAAAGGATTTTTACTGCTTATCAACGTAGGAACTGAAAAATGTTTCTCTTCATGAAATGAGAGGAACATTACTTACCTAATAATAAAAAATTACAGTTGTAATAAAGAGCCATCAGTTTCCTGGAGGAAATAAAATCATTTCATTACCTTAATGTATTGCAAGACTGAAAACACTGGCCTAGCACTGACCGTGATTCCAGCTTCCTTTCCTCACCGAGACTTGTTATCGGAGGCAACACTTCTGAGAGTTTTATTGATATTTTCCGCCTCCATGGGTTGTTTTCATCTCCCATGTCATCTCCTGAAGATCTCTGCTTAATAAATCACTTCCATCTTTAAACCTTTCCAATCACCCTCTCTTCATCTTGCATCCATGCCACAATTGTTGTTTACAGCTTCCTTTTCAAGGCTTTCCATTTCCCTTCCCAGTGTGCTATTTATATGGGGCCGAATACTTCTACTCACCACAGTGGCAAACACTTACATAGTTACTTTTATAATCTTCATTTTACACATGAGGAAAAGAAGTGAAGTGGCTGGCCCAAGATCTCACAGATATAGGATTCGAACTGAGGCATCTGCCTACAGGTTCTCCTGCTTGACATCCTACTGTATCTCCTCTGGAGCAACGGGCCTCCTGATGCACCCGTGAACCCCAGGCCTGCCTGCCCTGGGGCCTCCTAGGGTCATGGCAGGGCTGCAGGGCTGTGTGCGCTCATCCTGGCAGGTGAGGGAAGCAGCCAGCAGCACTCAGGCACTGCCACTTCCTACTGCGTAAGCCTTCAGAGCCTCAGTTTCCTCATCTGTAAGGTGGGAACAACATTGGTCCCCCACATAGGGCAGTGACGAGGAACTGGTATTATCCTCATTTTCTAGTTGATGAAATGGAGGGCTCACAATGTGAGGACAGGCTCAAAGTGAGAACTTGGGAAAGGGATGCTGTTCCTTCCTAGGCTGCTAGCCTCTCTGCGCCAAGCTTTGCTGGAGAAGCAGGGTTACTTAGAGAATCTGGGAGGCAAATCCCTTTCTGGCTCTTCATTTGTAACTATGCTTCCTGGTGTCCTCTGCCCAGTCTGTTTTACCTCCTCGCTGTTCTTCTGTGCACTGGGACTCCAAGATCTCCCCCCAGCCCAGTGGCCCTGCCCTTCCTGCACTGGTTTCCTCTCCATGAGGTGCCCTGCATGGCACAGGCCTAACATTTGGCAGGTGCATAGAGAATGTGCCACTAACTAAACACTACCACGTGAACCCTGTGTTCTTAAACCCTCCCCTCCAACCGTGATCTCTACCCCAAAGCATCACCCCGCCCCAGCCTGCCATGTTCCATCATTCCACACTCACAAACTCATAGCTCAGCCTTCGGTAGGGTAAAGTTCCAGACTCTGGGACTTCCCTGGCGGCCCGGTGGTTAAGACTCCACGCTTCCAGTACGGGGGGCACGGGTTCAATCCCTGGTCAGCGAACTAAGATCCCACAGGCTACACGGTGAGGCCAAAAAGTAAAAAAAAACAAAAAATCAAACAGTTTCAGACTCTGTATTCTGGCATTCAAGCCCTCTGCTTGCCCCCCTCCCATGACAAGATGATCCCCACGCTCCAACATTGCAAATTCCATATTCAAAGTGTTGTCAGCATCTTCCTAGCGAAGCCACAGAAGAATCTCTAGTTACTATTTCTATTCGGCCCCGAGCAGCCAACACTGTGTCTGATCCTCCCTCTGAGTGTCCTGCACAGGTACTTGGACAAGAAAAGGGAGACTAAGTCTCCGCTGAGCAGCTGTTTTATGTTAGGTGAGGCACCCCAATTTATAGATGGAGGAACTGAGGCTCCCAGGTAAGGTGAGTTCTCACAGCTGGTGAGGGGGGCTGGGCTGGGATTCAAACCCAGCTCTACTGACTTTGGCATCCCTGCCCTTGAATCCACTCCCAAAGGCATCCCCACCAGACGTTTCATAATCAGTCCCAGAATCTATCCATGCTCCGTAGGGTGTGGTTGCGGGTCTGTCCCCAACCCTGGGTCCCCTGAGACCTTACCTGCAGAGGAGCCATTGCCAGCCCAGCCACTTCTGGACATTGGGCTCTGTCCAGCTAAGGGGCTGGGTCTCCATCAGTATGAATGGCATTTGAGCTTCTGACACCACTTTGCCACACACAGCCCCTATCTGCACAGGCAACTGGGGGACCTGGAGGAGATTCTGGCCCTGAAGACCAGACAGCCAAGTCTGCTGGGCCCAGGAGAGCAGGGGCCCCTCCTGGCCCCCTGGCTTCTTCTAGACTTGCTGGGCTGTTCCTCCTCTATCCTTCTCGTTTCCTGGGGTCACTGCCTTTTCCCTCCCCCAGGTCCCCTCCCCCATCCCAGGGTTCCTAGACTTTCCCAGGGCCTTTGCTTCACTCTCTGCTCCCCAACCACGCTCATTTTCCGGGGCTCTGCTTCCTTGTGCCTCTCTCCCCTGGTCACTTTCTCATTCCACCAACACGATGCCTCATCGGATCCTGGAGGTGCCCACTGGCTGGTGGGACAGAGAGTCTGGCTTGGGTACAATCGCCCTCCCTAAGCCTTTTCCCTACTGAACACTGCACCCCCTTCATGTCTGTCTGTCGACTTCGTCTTCCAGCTGTCTCCCTATCTCTCAGCTTCCTTGCCTCGGTTTCCCTATCCTCAGCCCCTTCTCAAGCTCTAATCCTTATATAACTCTGGGAGGTGGACTCTATTACCACCCATATTTTAGATTTAAGGACACAGAGGCGCTGAGAGTTTGGGTGACCTGCCAGGGCGCCAAACCTGGTAACTGGCGGCTCCCAGCCAGCGCGCTCTATCCAGGCCCGGTGGCCAGCCGAGGGGTGGTCTCCCGGCTCCCCTCCGCCCCTGCTCCGCCCATAGGCTCCGCCCCCACAGACCGTAGCCCCGCCCCCGATCCGCCCCCCCCCCCCCTCGCCCCGCCCCGCCCCGGCTCGGGCCGCCGGAGGACCAGGAGCTGAGGACCCCGCTCCCGCGGCGGCGGCGGGGACGATGTGGTTCTTTGCCCGGGACCCGGTCCGGGATTTCCCGTTTGAGCTCAGCCCGGAACTCCCCGAGGGCGGCCCTCCTGGGCCCTGGGTCCTGCACCGCGGCCGTAAGAAGGTGAGAGCGACCCCGCTCCGCAGGCCGCAGCGGACCTCGGTCTCGCCTAGTCAGCGCCGCCGGCTCCGCCGCGTCGCGCCCGCCTGACGTGGCTGCGGAGCCTCTAGGGCTACGGGCCGGGGGAGGGGGACGGGCAGTGCCGACGTGGCGGGCGGAAGGACCGAGGGACCGACAGGCGGACCCAACCAGGGTTACGTGGGCCCGACTCAGTCCCCAAGGGTTGACTTGGGGAGAGACCAGGCCGGCGGCCCTTCCTTTCCGGCACTGAACCAGCTCCGGGGACCATCTCGGAGGTGGAGTGGTCTGCCCAGGACCCGGCCCACACACCTGAGGCCGCTCCGCCCTCCCACAGGCCACAGGCAGCCCGGTGTCCATCTTCGTGTATGACGTGAAGCCCGGCGTCGAAGAGCAGACCCAGGTGGCCAAAGCTGCCTTCAAGCGCCTCAAAACTCTCCGGCACCCCAACATCCTGGCCTACATCGATGGGCTGGAGGTACCTACCTGCTGCTCAGTCTGCCCTGTCTCTGCCCCTCACTTTTTCCCAGTCTCCCACTCCTGGCTTCTGCCTTCCTGCCAGTTTCCAGCCCTTCTGCCCCAGCGCCCCCCAGATTTGACTTCCTCTTCTCCACCCCTCTCCCCATCATGTCTCTCATCTCGCCCTCCTCTCGCCCCATCCCTCCCTGATCCCCTGTGTCCCCTTCAGACAGACAGATGCCTCCACATAGTGACAGAGGCTGTGACCCCGCTGGGAGCGTACCTCAAGGCGCGAGCGGAGGCTGGTGACCTGAGGGAACTGGAGCTCTCCTGGGGGCTACACCAGATTGTGGTGAGGTGGGGGGCAGTGGTGATGAGAGCAGGGATGGGGGCTGCAGCTACTGGGCTGTGATGGCTCCTTCTGTCCCCAGAAAGCCCTCAGCTTCCTGGTCAACGACTGCAGCCTCATCCACAACAATGTCTGCATGGCCGCTGTGTTCGTGGACCGCGCTGGCGAGTGGAAGCTTGGGGGCCTGGACTACATGTATTCCGCCCAGGGCAATGGCGGGGGGCCTCCCCGCAAGGGGATCCCCGAGCTTGAGCAGTACGATCCCCCGGAGTTGGCCGATGGCAGTGGCAGAGCGGTCCGAGAGAAGTGGTGGGTGACTGTGGGGGGGTGGTGGTGGTGGCATGCCCCACCCTGCCCTATTCTGGAAGCCCCTGCAGCCTCAGGACCCCTAGATTAGCTGGCACTCCCCTATCCCCTGCCACCTGACTGAGGAGGAAACTAGGGTCCTCAGGGTGGGGCCCACTCCTTGCTCCCAGGATCCTCAGGGAGGTAGGGCAGGATAAACACAGGCTTTGGGGTCAGGTGGTTCTGAATTTTAAAGTTGTGTGACCTGGGGTGGATGTCCTTGCTCTTCTGAGCCTCAGTTTCCTTATCTGTCAAATGGGGCTAATGAAATGTGCTTCTTGGGGCTGATGGGAGGATTAGCTGAGGGACACAGCCCAGGGTTTGCCATGCAGTGAGTGCCTAGTGCCCAGGGTAGATTGGAGGCCTATGCTGGCAGGTGGCAGGGCCTTGAGCAACTCTGGTCACTGCCTCAGGTCAGCTGACATGTGGCGCTTGGGCTGCCTCATCTGGGAAGTCTTCAATGGGCCCCTGCCTCGTGCAGCCGCCCTACGAAACCCTGGGAAGGTGAGTGTCTGACCCCACCCGGCCCTTCTCCACCAGCCAGCCAGCCCCTGCCCTGACCCTGACGCTTCTCCCACAGATCCCCAAGTCACTGGTGCCCCATTACTGTGAGCTGGTTGGAGCCAACCCCAAGGTACGTCCCAACCCAGCCCGCTTCCTGCAGAACTGCCGGGCACCTGGTGGCTTCATGAACAACCGCTTTGTGGAGACCAACCTCTTCCTGGAAGAGATTCAGGTGAGTCCCCTGCCCCCACCCTGGGCTCTGGCCCTACGTTCCGCACCCCTGTGTCCCGTCCCCACTTTATAGGCTCCCTGACCATTAGACCCCAGGAGACAAGCACAGACTGTGGAGCTAGGCTGTCTGGGTTCAAACCTTGGCTCCAACTGTCATTTATGTGTGACTTCTTTTGGCTGAAGTTCAGTCCTAATAACAGCACCTACTTCAAAGGAGCAGGGTGTAGTTTCTGTAGTTTGCATAGTGTAGTTTCTGGCACATAGTGGGTGCTTAGTGACTGCTCCTGGCACTCTGTTAACTGGCACTGGCCCTGAATGTTGGGCTGTGGTGTGGGTAGCAGGGTGAGGAGGGAGAGTCAGACCCAGATCCCTGCTCTCAGGGATCTAGTGGGGGGTAAATGGACCAGGCCCCCAGCCTTGGGGACTCTCACTGGGGGAAAGGGACAAAAAACCCATAAATGAGGAAAGCTGTGCTTCCTGGAATGTGGATAAGTGCCAGGAAGGAAAACAGTGAGGGTTGGGTGTTTAGGGAAGGGCTCTCTCAAGGGTGATGTTTGAGCTGTGACCTGAAGGGTGTGAAGGTGGGAGTCATGGGGATGGTAACTGGTGAAGAATGTTCCAGGCAGAAGGAACAGCAAATGGAAAGATGGTAAGGAGGGACCCCTCAGCTTAACCTCATTGAACCTCAGTTTCCATATCTGCCCAGTGAGAATAACTATAGTATCTGCTGACCCATAGCACTGTTGTAGGGAATGAAGGAGGGAGGCTCTGCCCTGGACACCCATTCTGACCCGGCCTTGTGTGGGGCACACAGAGAGGTGACTGAGAATCCGGAATGGGGGAGGAGTGACAGACACTTCCACAGACCTCGATGGTCTGTGGAATCTTGACTCAGATAGGGGCTGGGAGGCCTTCCGAGGATGGGAACATGAGCTGAAGGAGAAGGTGCTGGAAACGCTGAGCCCTGTTGCCTCCTGGGCAGTGTAGGGACAGCAGAAGCTCTGTTACGTGGAGTTCTTCTTCTCACATGGCTGGCTCTGCCGGGCTGCCCTTCTCCGTAATATGTGCCCCACAGGAAATAGGCTGTTTCTGGCAGGTCCCGATGAGAGCGTGGGAGGGCAGTGCCCAGTGGCCCCTCTTCCCATCATTGAACGCAGCGGTGGAGAGATCCCGGCTGTGACTCTCAGTGTGCGACCTTGGATGCGGTTTGGCCTCTCTCTGGGCCTTTGCTCCCCTGAACCCTGTCGTCAGAGCACCAAGCCTGCCTCCCACACTAGATTGAGCTGCTCAAGGGCCAACCAGGTCCTCCCCAACCCCAGTTAGAGATCACCTCTTCTGGCCCAGGCAGCAGCTCTGGCGGTGAGGGTACAGCAGAGAGCGCAGGGACTTTGGAAGCGTACAGGACAGGGTTATAATCCATGCCCTACCATTCCTGCCTGGTGACCTTGAGCCTCAGTCTCCTCCTTTGTAAATGGGGGAATGACAGCACTTCTTCACAGCCTGTAGCACAGCAGAGGTGCCACACCACCGGGTCATACCCTTCCTTGATGGCTTCTTAGCTGTGTAACTTTGGACAAGCTCCTTGCCCTCTCTGTGCCTCAGCTTCCTCATTGGATTATTTCATCTGTGTAAAGGTTTTAGCACGTAACCTGCCTGGCACGTAGTTTGTGCTCAGGAAGTGTGAGTTGTGGGTATTACAACCTCGGGGAGGTTAGGAGGACTGAAGGAGACCATCGAGCTGACAGCCTGGCCTGTTCGGGCCCAGTGGGAGGACGAGCTCTGGGGGTAAACTGCACCTCATCCCTGCATTTCCACAGCCTGCCACGACCTCCACCCACGGAGCTGCAGGTGTGCCCACCCCAGCCAGGCCCAGGGTGCCAGAGTGAGCCCCTTGGCCTCAGTAAGCCTGTTTTCTCGTCTGTGCCGGGGGGTTAATGGCACTCACACCTTGTGTTGTCCTGAGGAGCAGAGGCAACGCTGGTAAAGGGCTTGATCCCCCTAGTGGCTGCTTTCACAGCAGCAGGCCAGGTGGCAGTGACAATAATGACGGTCACTGACTGAGCGCCTCCAGTGTGCCAGGCAGCTTTCATGTGCGTTTTCTGGTTGAATCCTCGGCACAGTTCTGTGAGACAGTAGTTACTACCCCATTTTACAGGTGGGGGAACTCGCCTAAGGTCACACGGCTAATAAATGGGAGAGTTGGGATTTGAACCCAGCCCATCTGGCACCCCAAGCTTAAGTTTACCTTTGGGTTGGAGGTGACCCCCATCCTTGCCCGTGGCTGACAAGACCGTGACCAGGCTGATTTCCCGCTCCCTGCATCCTGTCCATGCTCCCCCAGATCAAAGAGCCAGCCGAGAAGCAAAAGTTCTTCCAAGAGCTGAGCAAGAGCCTAGACTCATTCCCTGAGGACTTCTGCCGCCACAAGGTGCTGCCCCAGCTGTTGACCGCCTTCGAGTTTGGCAGCGCAGGGGCTGTTGTCCTCACGCCGCTGTTCAAGGTGAGTGGGGCCTGGAGCCTCAGGAACTGTGGGCCCAGAGACTGGCTGAGTAGGTCTGAAGGGCAGAAGAGAGGCCAAGGGCGTGGCCAGCCTCGCTGGTGTCCTGGCAGGGGCAGCCTGGTCAGGGAGATCCAAGCCCACGTGACGGGGAGCTGTTTTTTAATATGTGTACTTTTTTTTTTTTAATTTTATTTATTTATTTATTTTGGCTGTGTTGGGTCTTTGCTGTTGTGCGCGGGCTTTCTCTAGTTGCGGCGAGCGGGGGCTACTCTTCGTTGCGGTGTGCGGGCTTCTCACTGTGGTGTCTTCTCTTGTTGCGGAGCACGGGCTCTAGGCACACAGGCTTCAGTGGTTGTGGCTCGCGGGCTCTAGAGCACAGGCTCAGTAGTTGTGGCGCACGGGCTTAGTTGCTCCGCGGTATGTGGGATCCTCCCGGACAGGGCTCGAACCCGTGTCCCCTGTACTGGCAGGCGGATTCTTTTTTTTTTTTTTTTTTTTTTTTAATGCGTTACGCGGGCCTCTCACTGTCGTGGCCTCTCCCGTTGCGGAGGACAGGCTCCGGACGCGCAGGCTCAGCGGCCATGGCTCACGGGCCCAGCCGCTCCGCGGCATGTGGGATCTTCCCAGACCGGGGCACGAACCCGTGTCCCCTGCATCGGCAGGCGGACTCTCAACCACTGCGCCACCAGGGAAGCCCCAGGCGGATTCTTAACTGCTTTCCACCAGGGAGGTCCAAGGAGGAGCTTTGACGTCCAGTGGTTCAGCAAGTCAGGGTCACCTGACCAGCTGTCAGGGAGGTGGTGGGGACTTCTTGTCCCTGGGGAAGGGACACCCTGTGCCTCCAAAATTCTTTTTCCAAACACTCCTTCCTTCAGAGCCTATAGCCCTTCCTCCATTTCCTCAAGACAGCCTCCCTGGTCTGACCTGGGCACTCTGGTTCCCAGGGCCCAGGGGATCACCTGCTCACCACCTCACTTTCCTTCCTCCTTCCTGACCACTCGGCGCTTAGCTCTCTTGCCTTCTAGGGGCTGGATCCTCTCCCCCTCCTCAGACCCCAGCCCACTGTTACCGGGGCACCTGCCATTTCCCGCTCGGTGGGAGAACCCTTTCCCCAAAGGAACTTGGCATGTGGGAAGTGGGGAAGACGGCAAGTAAATCTTGTGGAGCTGAGAACCCCCAGAAATTACAGGCAGAATTCTGTGTGCATGTGGTGTCTAGGTGCTTGATTGTAGGGAAGGGCACAGAGCTTTTGTGAGCCTCCTAAGAAAGGCCTTGACTCAGAAGGGTTAAGGGCAGTGCTGACTGAGACGAGTACGGGCAGAGGGGCTGCTGAGGATGTGCCTGCCCCACCCCCCCGCCCTCACCCCGTTCCCACCCTGGGAAATCAGCAGGGAGCCTGAGGGAGTGAAATGAGCCCAGTGAAGTCATCTCAGTCTTGTGGACGGAGCTGAGCCCCTCTTCCCGCGCCTTCTCTCAGGTGGGTAAGTTCCTCGGCGCTGTGGAGTATCAGCGGAAGATCATCCCTGTCGTGGTCAAGATGTTCTCATCGACTGACCGGGCCATGCGTATCCGCCTCCTGCAGCAGGTAGGGGCCACGGCACACCCTGCCTGCTTCCACCCCACCCGGACCCCACCCTGGCTGCACGGGAGGCCCCCTCCTCACCTCCAGCCCCAGGCAAGTAGCTCGAGCCCCTGCGCTGGCTACACAGGGACCCCAGAAACCCCTCCCTGAAACATACACACCGGTGAGGAACCAGCGGGGCTGTGCTCTCAGGAAGTCAAGGTGATCACAGGGCTCATTGGCAGCTTTGGGAATGTCCCGCCTGCCTGGGCTGCAGGGCTGAAACGCCTCCCCCTGCGCCGCCCAATCTCCTGGCTCGGTCCCCTCTAGAGTGGGGATAATGTCTCTCTTGCCAAACCCAGGGCAGCTGGGAACATCATACAGGACTGATGGGATCGAGGGTGGGGGCCACCCGTGCTTCCAGGCAACATTCCCTCTCCGGTGCTCAACACACCAGCCTTCCTCACAGCGCTTCTCTGGGCGGGGGTTGCACTCCTTTTTATAGACAGGCGGTGGAGGCTTTAAGAGGGGGTGTGACCAGTTAGCCTGCTGAGCAGGACCAGAGGCCAGGCCCTCCACCTCCCATTCCCAGGCTCTTCTCAGCACCCTCCTTGCAGCCTCGCCAGTCCACGTGGGCCTGAGGCCAGATGTGAGGTGGGGGCCTCAGGAGACTCCCCTGGCCAGCCAGTGCCTGCCAGGTGGAGAAACCATGTTAAGGCTGGTCCCATGTCTCTGGTGAGGGGTAGAAGGGCTGACTGCCTTCTCATGCCCCAACCCGGACCACAGATGGAGCAGTTCATCCAGTACCTTGATGAGCCAACAGTCAACACCCAGATCTTTCCCCACGTCGTGCATGGCTTCCTGGACACCAACCCTGCCATCCGGGAGCAGACAGTCAAGGTGGGTGTAACCAGGCCCAGAGGGGCCACCCCTGGTTTTCTGAGGCTTAGAGGGGGCTCATCAGAGGACACACAGGCCTTGGTTTTGGCCTGTGGGTCGAGCAGGTTACGGGAGGGGCAAGCACTGTTCTGCATGTAGGTCCAGGCTGTGGGTACAGCTTGGCAGGTGGTGGGGGCAACAGGATGGGCATGACCAATAGTCCTCCGTTCAGCAGACACTCTTTGTGCCCGGCCCTGTGTCCCATGCTGGGATGCAGTATGCACAGGCAGACCAAGCTCCCTGCCTTCTTGGAGCTTCTTTTCGAGGAGAGGGGGAGGGGGCTTGGCAGACAATAAACAATTAGAAAAAAGTATATTATGTTAGAAAGCGATGGAGAGTGTGAAGAGTTTGCAGTTCTAAAAACAGTGATCAGGGAAGACCTTGCAGAGGAGATGTTGTTTAAGGAAAAGAGGTGAAAAGGGGTGAAGGAGGAGATTTGGAGGAAATATGTTGCCTGCAGAAGGAACATGTGCAAAGGTCCTGAGGCTGGCGTGTACCTGGACTGTAGGAGTAGCAGCAAGAGGTTCAGCATGGCTGAAGGGGCATGATTGTGGGCAGTGTAGTCTGAGAGGTCATGGTGGGGCCAGGGCCTCGTAAGGCATGGCAGGGACCTGATGCATTCATGGGAGTGAGACAGGAACCCTGCAGGATTGAGCAGAGCACTGACCTGATCTGACCTGTTGCAAAACACTGTGTTGCTGTGTGGAGAACTAACTGTCAGGGCAAGGGTGGAAGCTGGGACACTGTTAAGTGCTATTACAGTGGCCCAAATGAGAGATGACAGTAGCTCAGACCTGAGTGGTAGCAGCAGGTGGAGAGAAGGGGCAGCATTGTGAAGGTGGAGCTGACAGTATTTGGTGATGGGTAGATACGGAGTCAAGGATGGCTCCAAGGTTTCTGGCCTGAGCAACTGGAAGGTTCAGTTGCCATTTACTGAGAAGACTGGGAGGAACAGTTTTTTTGTTTTGTTTCGTTTTGTTTTCTAAAATACTTATTTTTTTGGCTGTGTCGGGTCTTAGTTGTAGCATGTGGGATCTTTCGTTGCGGCGCGTGGGCTTCTCTCTAGCTGTGGCGCGCCGGCTCCAGAGTTCACAGGCTCAGTAGTTGTGGCTTTCGGGCTTAGTTGCCCTGTGGCATGTGGGATCTTAGTTCTCTGACCAGTGATGGAACCTGCGTCCCCTGCATTGGAAGGCGGATTCTTAACCACTGGACCACCAGGGAAGTCCCTGGGAGGAACAGTTTTGCGGGAGGAGGTCAGGCCCAGTCTTGGCATGTCTGTTAGCCAGGTGGACATGCACTGGTTATGTGTGTGTGAGGTTTAGGGGAGAAGTCTGGACTGCAGGTGCGCATCTGGGCACGGTCAGCTAACAAGGGCATTCGAAGCCGTGAGATGGGTGAGCTCGCCTAGGCTGAGGTGTAAAAGATACGAGGCTTGAGGAGTAGCTCTGGGGTGTCTGAACAGTAAGATCTCAGCAAAAGGAGACTGAGAAGCAGCAGTAGGTGAGGTCAGAGAACCAGGAGAGGGCGGTGTCCTGGAAGAACAAGAGACCAAAGTTGCGAGGAGGAGGGAGAATTCGGGGCTGTCAAAGCTGCTGAGGGGTCAAGTTTGGTGAGGATGGAGAATTGGCCTTTGGATTTAGCAACATGGAGATCATTGGTGACCTCAACCCAAGCTAATTGGTAGAGAGTGTATGTGGAGGTGTTTTTGTGAAAGTCTGAACAGAGAGCTGATGGAGAGGGATGGGAGACAGGAGGGCAAAGCAGTGGGGTTCACCTTCCTCAGCATTCTGGGTAGGGGCCAGGACCAGGTTGGGGGTCGGTTGGGGAGGGCTTTGGCGGGCTTTGTCTCCTCAGTGCCCAGGGCCACTGGTGGCCTCCAGAGTATGCCCGCTCCAGCCCACACTTTCCGCCGTCTCCCGCCCTGCAGTCCATGCTGCTCCTGGCCCCGAAGCTGAACGAGACCAACCTCAACGTGGAGCTGATGAAGCACTTCGCGCGGCTGCAGGCTAAGGATGAGCAGGGCCCCATCCGCTGCAACACCACCGTCTGCCTGGGCAAAATTGGCTCCTACCTCAGTGCCGGCGTGAGTGCCCTGCACAAGTGCCGGGAGCTCTGTCACCGTCACGGGACCACAGCCAGGTCCCCCAGAGCCAGGTCTCCTTGTGTGGGGCCTGTCATCCTCCCAGAGACCTAGGCCCTGGGTGCTCCAGCCCAGTGTCTGAGGGTGGAGTGAGTTGAACCGGGTCACACCGCCAGTAGGTGGTGGGTCTGGGAACCAAACCGAGGCCTGCTTGCCTCCAAGGCCTTGCATACCCTCCCCTCAGCCAGGGCCTGTGAATGCAGACGCCTGCAGCTCCCAAGCCCTTAACAGGAATGAATGAGTCGGTCTGCAGTGCAGGTGGGGAGGGAGGCACTGGCCTCAGCCCTGAGGCAGCTGCTGCTCTGGCCCCTGTCACTCTGAGGCAGCGTGAGCCCAGGGATTTGGGAGGAGAAGCCAAGATCTAGAGTTTTAAGTAAATTCTCCCTATGTTAGTGATTAACTCACATTTCTTAGACTCTGGAGGCCCTGTGGATGGCATCTGCTCTGGGAAGTAAGGCCTGTCAGTTCTGGGCCCCGTACTGATCCTATACTCAGGAACCCTCTTCCCGCCCCACCCCAGACCAGACACAGGGTCCTCACCTCCGCCTTTAGCCGGGCCACTAAGGACCCATTTGCACCATCCCGGGTCGCGGGTGTTCTGGGCTTCGCCGCCACCCACAACCTCTACTCGATGAATGATTGCGCCCACAAGATCCTGCCTGTGCTCTGCAGCCTCACCGTGGATCCTGAGAGAGCCGTGCGGGACCAGGTAAGGCACAGCTGGGGCTGGGCCCTGGAGCTGGGGCTCTGGGGGATACCTGGGCCCTAGCTGGCCTGGCAGGCTCACGGGAACCTTGGAGGCCCCAGCTCTGCCCCTTGCTACCCCACAGGCCTTCAAGGCCATTCGAAGCTTCCTGTCCAAACTGGAGTCTGTGTCGGAGGACCCCACCCAGCTGGCCGAAGCGGGTGAGTGGCCCACACTCGTGTTCCCTGTGACTCTTGCCACATTCTTAACTGTCACCTGTCATGGCCCCCTTCTACCTCATTGGAGCATCGGAAAGCTGGAAGAACCCTAGAGGACAGACTGTACATCACTCCCCCACCCCCATCTCACAGTTGGGAGAACACAGTACCTGGAGAAGGGGGACGCCCACTGCAGGTTGCTCTGTTTCAGTTCTTGCCCTCCTACCACCCTCCCCATGGAAGCCTGAGGTGTCCATACCTGTCTCTCCTGTCACTGCCCAGAGAAGGACGTCCATGCAGCCTCCAGCCCTGGAATGGGAGGAGCCGCAGCCAGCTGGGCAGGCTGGGCCGTGACAGGGGTCTCCTCACTCACCTCTAAACTGATCCGTGCACACCCCACGGCTGCCCCAGCTGAGACCAACGTTCCCCAGAGACCCGTGCCTGAGGGTGAGTGTCCCAGATCGGCTGTACCGGTGACTGAGAGGGCTTGGGGTTGCTGGCACCCAGGACCTGTTACTGATCGACTTCCCCCCGGGATGGTGATGGGGACATAGGAGACGGTACGGTCTAGTCCCCTTGTGAGCTTCCACTCTACACACCCCCAGCAACCTCGGCCCTGCTCTGAGACCTTCCTGGGGCCCAGTGTGTGGCAACTCAGTGAGCCTCTGCTCCCCAGGACTTCCTGCCCCAGCCCCAACCCCTGTCCCTGCCACACCCACGACCTCAGGCCACTGGGAGACACAAGAGGAGAGCAAGGACGCAGAAGAGGACAGCACTGCTGCCGACAGATGGGATGATGAAGACTGGGGTAGCTTGGAGGTGAGTGGGGCTGAGGAGGCCTACCGGGGGACCCCAGCTTCAAGGTCACAGGCTCCCCTGCCATTCAAGGAACTCATGTGGGCTTGGCTGGAGTCAGACCTGTCCTCATCTGCACAGCATCCTGGGCAAGTAGGTGTCATGGAGCAGCCCTTGCGGGTTAGAGCTGACAGCTGAGCCCCCACTCAACTCCAGAGGCCAGGCTGCTGGTGGTTGGCTCAGCTCACTGACCCTCCTTCCTCTCCTCCACTCCCCGTCCCTCCTATACCTGTTCTAGGGCCCACCCCGCCCTGTGACCAGCAAGGAGAGGTCACTCCCAGGCCTGCAATCAACCAGTCCTCCCTGGGGCTGGGCTCAGCATGGGCTGAGGTTGGAGTGGGGCTGTTCTGAAAGGAATGGGGGCAGAGCTCTGGGTGAGACCCCTGAGGCCACAGGCAGGGGTGTGGAACTCTAGATCTCATTCCCCAGCTTCATGGAGGAGTGATGACAGGCCAGGTTCAGCGTGTCCACTTTACTGATGGGAGACAGGGCCTAAGGAGAAAACGAGAGGGAAGGCAAAAGAAGAAAGGGTGGAGCCCATGGCTGGGCAGGGGCTAGGGGGCTTCCTTGCCCTTTTGGGTGGAGTACAGGGGGCCCTATGGTCATGCTCTCCTCCCCACACTGCAGCAGGAGGCCGAATCTGTGTTGGCCCAGCAGGACAACTGGAGTACTGGGGGCCAAGCCAGCTGGGCTGGGCAGGTGAGCTGGGTGGGACAGGGTACGTGTATGTGGGGTGGAGGCCTGCCCCTCCCTCCCTTTCTCTGGCACTATCTCTTCCTTCTCTTTGCAGACCAGCAACCCTGGTCACAAATCCCAGGAGTCAGACTGGAGCAGCTGGGAAGCCGAGGATGCATGGGAGCAGGGCTGGCAGGAGCCAAGCCCCCCGGAGCCACCCCCTGAGGGCACACGGCTGGCCAGCGAGTATAACTGGGGTGGACCGGAGCCTAGTGACAAAGGCGACCCCTTTGCTGCCCTGTCAGTGCGTCGGGAGGCTGGTGCCCAGGTACTCGGCACCTGTCCAGTGGGAGGGTGCAGGCCTGGGGTGGACCTCAACTGAGAGTAGGCCTCCACTCCAGCCCACGCTTCCCTTTCCAGCCGAGGCGGGACTCGTGGGGTGATGACAACTGGGAGGGCCTGGAGGCCGAGAGCCGTAAGTGCTTCCCCTGGGCTGGCTGGCTGATGGGCTAGGGCTACCCTCCTCTGGGGCAGGCATGGATGGGCTGGGAAGCTGAGACTCAGGTTGTCCTGACGCCGTCAGCCCTCCTCCCCTTCTTGTTCCCAGGACAGGCCAAGGCGGAGCTAGCCCGGAAGAAGCGCGAGGAGCGTAAGCGGGAGATGGAGGCGAAACGCGCTGAGAAAAAGACAGCCAAGGGCCCCATGAAGCTGGGAACCCGGAAGCTGGACTGAACCGCGGGTGTGGGCGCTTCCCAGCCTCGGAGAGCAGGCCCCGCAGATGTATTTATTGTACAAACCCTGGGAGCCCGGCCGGTCTGGCCAGGCACATTTCACATATACATAATCAGAGCCACAATAAATTCTATTTCGCACCCCCTGTGCTGGGCTCAGTCTAGCCCCTCCAAGGAGGCTGGGGTCTGGTGCTGCCCTTTGGAGACTGCGCCCACCATGGACATGGACATCAATTTACTTCGAAAACCCAGAGTAAAGAGGCACGATCTGATTTATCAGTTTCTGGGAAACGCCCTCTGGAAGGAAGGCCGGCAGTGCCAGAGAGACCCAACATCTGCCTATGAACCGGGTGGAGCTGGTATGGGCACCCTTGGAACATGGGGCTCGGGGAAGGGGTCTGCGGGCCCCGAAGGGTCCCTGGGTCCGAGCCCCGAGTCAGGGCACAAGCGAGAGGCGGAGCTCGCCTCAAGTGTCGGTCAGAAACTCCTCGGTGATTGCCGAGGACCAGACCGAGGGTGGTGTCAGCGGCGGCGCTGGGGCACGCAAGCTCCATGCGGGCGGCTGCGCGCGAAGCCAGCTTTGCAGACGCAGCGGAAGGAACCGCTCGTGTTCACGCAGCGCTCGCTCTTGCATAGTAGCCCGCGCTGGTTCAGCTCTCGGCACTCGTCGATGTCTGGGTGTGGGGGTTAACAGGTGCGGACTTCGCGACGGAGCCGGAGCCGCGTGGCGCGCTGGGCTTCCGGTCCAGGCGGGGTTCTGCAGGGCCCCGCCCCGCCCGCCCGCCTCTGGCCCCGCCCCTCCACTGCCCCGCCCCTCGGCCCTGCTCACCGACGCAGCGCGCGCGGGAGGCGTCTAGCTGGAAGCCACCAGGACACTCGCACACTGCGCCGCCCGGCCGAGGCACACAGCGGCCGCTCACGCAGCGGCACTCGTCTGAATCCTCCTCCGAGCTGTCCTCTTCTGCGCCGGGAGAATGCAGACGTCAACACCAATCCCAGCGATGGCCGTGGACCCCGCCACTGTCCCTCCCTTTACACTCACCTCGCGGGGGCTTTCCCAGCAGCAGGGGACTCGCGTCCCAGAAGGAATTGCTCTCACTCTGCGACGTCGGGCACTGGGACCCTGAGAGGGCAGGGGGTGGTCAGACGTCTGCGGCGTCGATTCACCCCGGCTCCCGCCCCAAACTCCCTACCGGGCAACCCCTCCCGGGCCGGCTCACCGGCGCCGCGCGGCGGGCACGGGCGGCACTGGGCTCCCCAACCTCGGCCCTGGCGACAGCAGCAGTCGTCGAAGGTGAGGGCGGGCCCGGCCAGGGGGCCCGCACACATGCCGTCCTCTCCGCGCTGGCTCCAGCACACGTCCCGCCGCTCCGGGGCACGCTCTGCGAAGGGGGACCCGGCGTCAGGGAGGAGCGCCCTCCCCCGCTCCAACCCACCCTCGGGGGAACCGCGGCCCCGGGTCTCCAGGCGGCGGACAGGGCTCTGGAGAGCCCAAGATGACCCTTGCCCTCACCGGCCGGGCTCTCGGGGAGCTGGCAGTCGCGGCCAGAGGGCCCGGGCACCCAGGGCGGGCGGCACTCGCAGCGGTAGGAGCCCGGCAGGTTGACGCAGCGGCCAGGGCGGCAGGCTGCGGGGTCCTGGCACTCGTCCACGTCTACGGGCAGCGAGGGGATGATGGGTGGGTAGGGGTGGAAGTCACGGCTCGGCTCGGCCAGCCTCCCTCCTGTTTCCCCAGCTGGCCGACCCGAGCCTCACCCATCTCCTCTGGGCTCAGACACTGGCGCTGCGCCGGGCTGTACTCGGCCGGGGGCGTGCAGGCGCAGCGGTAGCCACCGCGCGTGTTCTCACACACTCCATTCCGGCAGTTAGACTCGTCCAAGCACTCGTCCACGTCTGAGGAGAGGAAAAGCGCGAGTGGTAGGAACCGGCCCCGAGTCGGGTGATTGTGCGTGTCTCCCGGCTGCTTTCCCGTGGCCACGGGGGCCGGCTGCACTCACCCACGCATTCCAGCAGGTTCCCGTCGTAGTAGAAGCCTTGCTTGCAATAGCACTCGTAGCCGGGCTGCGTGTTCACGCACTTGCCCTCCTTGCAGATCTCCGCCCCAAACAATATGCATTCGTCGATGTCTGCGGGGTGACAGGCCGTGGGCGCCCTCGCCCTCTACCTGCGGGGCCACTTAAGCCCCGCAGCAGAGAACGTGTGGGTGCGGCTTACGGTGGAAGGGACGAAAACTCTGTACGAGGGGCTTTTCCGAACGCTGACGTAAGAGTGATGGGCGGGGCTTTGCGGAGGGGCGGGGCGGCCGGTGAGGGAGTGGGCGGGCCTCACCCCAGTACCCGCCACTGACAAGCACTGGCGGGATTGGGGCGGTCCAAACCTCGGCGGGCGGAGCAGGGCATGCCAGGTGGGCGGAGCCGTGTTGGGGCTTACCACGGTGGGTTGGGATGCCATAGTTGACAATGTTGTTGTCCTGGGTGTAGCCCTTCCCGTCCGGGCAAAGGCTGTGGAACTCAGCTACAGCGAGATAGTGGCCGTGGGGAAGGAAGGAGGCAGGATTGAGCGCGTGTGTGCTGGCTGTCGGGCACAGGTCGGAGCTCTCGCCTCATTTCCCACCTACCCAGGGAGGGCTCTCTCCCCCAGTCCGTTCCAAATGAAGAAACTGAGGCTCTGAAAAAGGAAAGGGCCTGCCCGGCTCCTGACCTGAGCTGTAGACTGGGCAGGGATAGATCTCGCAGTGGTCTCCCCAGCCAGCCCCCAGGGAGCAGCAGCACTCCTGCTGGGTGACATTGGTGGCCAGTACACTGTCGCAGAACACGGTGTCATCGAAGTTAAGGTAGCACTCCTTCTTGTGGTGGGGCTGCTCCACCTCTGAGGGGAGGGGAGAGCAGCTCAGGTTCCTGCAGAATGTCTTTGCCTGTCCACGCTGCCCACCAACCTCATCCCTCTATTCCCCCACATCCCCTGGCTCCCCTTAGCTGCACTGTGAAAGCCAAGCTCCATCCTCACTGTGGCATTCAGGGCCCTCCTGCGAGGTCTGGCCCCACCGGGCTCTCCCAGGCAAAAAGAGATTTCTTCCTGTTTGCCACATTCCAGAGGGTGGGACCAGGATACAACTCTGAGCCCCAGCTGCAGCTCAAGGGAGTTGTCTAGATTGAGGAGGAAGCCGAGAGGGCACTCACCCTCACAGCCGTGCTGGTCCTGGGTGGGCATGAAGCCTTCATCGCAGACGCAAACGTAGGAGCCCTGCAGGTTCTCACAGGCCCCGTGGGGAAGGCACAGACCCGGGTCCTGGCTGCACTCATCTATGTCTTCAGGGAGTGAGGTGAGCAGAAAGAATCACTCAGAGGGAAATGAGCCCCTGTTTGCCCGGGAGTATGCCTCAAGGGCCTCACACAAGATCAGAACCTGAATTTCCACTGTGACTTCAAAGTACACACGACAGGAAATCCACTCGCGTCTGTCTGTGCATGTGGGTAGTTGTGTGCACACTCTGTATTATTCTTCATAAAACCTAACAGAAATGACGTCCTAACTCCCAGCTCAGCATTTGGGGACTTTCAGTTTGGTCTCCCAATATCTTTAAGTCTCATCACCCTTTACTCTAAACCACCAACACCCTCAGCTCTGTGTTTAGGGCATAGGTGTCCACTCTCCCTTAAAACACAACTAGTTTCTTCCGGATCTCTGTGCTTTGCAAATACTGTTCTTTGGGCCTGGAATACCATCCCATGCTTTTCTCTGCTTAGGGAATCTATTTATGCTTTAGGGAACCCTATTTATGCTTCAAGTTCCAATGCAACTGTCGGAATAAATCACTAGTCCAGACCTCTTTTGGCACCCAGCACCCTGAACTTAAGAATCAATTTATATGTCAGTCTCCCCCAGCTGGGAGCCCTGGGTCATTGCTCAATATCTAGTATATAGCACAGAACCTGGCAAATATTAGATGCTCAGTAAACTCTTGTTGGATGAATGCATATAGGGGTGATTTGGCACACAGTAATAAGCACCGTTAATTCCTGTCATTATCACTGTTGTTATTTTCAGTGAAAGAGTAGAAGGATGAGTGAGTGGATGGATGGATGGAAAGACAGATCAATAGTGTGTCTAGGAGATTACTGCTGCCTGCCATTGCTCCTCGGGAGCTCTCAGCCAATCCCCCCATACCTTGGCACTTCCGGCCGCCTACCAGCCGATGCCCCTGGGGACAGAGACATCGATAGGAGCCATTGGTGTTGATGCAATCACCCCCAATGCAGGCTGCGGGAAAGTCACACTCATCAATGTCTATAGGGAATCAAAGAGGGGGAGAATCTCAGGGGCTAAGCCCAATCACACACAGCCTGAGGCTTCCAAGGCTTCCCAAAGAGCCCTGGGTAGGGCCCACACCCCAGGCCTCATCTTGCATCTGGATGGGGGCTGGCCATGGGAGTGCCTGGCTTGTTTACAGGTAGCCCCTGGGCTTGGGGCCTGGGCAGTGGAGGTCTTGGGGTAGGGAGGAACAGGTCAGCCCCCCAGCTCAAGGGCCCCCTCACCCTCACAGTGGCTCCGGTCCCTTGACAGATGGTAGCCAGAGAGGCACTGACACTGGAAGGAGCCTGGCGTGTTGGTGCAGATGCCGTTGTCACACACGTCCCCAGCCTCACACTCATCCACATCTATGGGGCACAGGGGCTGTCAGAGGGCCAGGATGGGACGGTCTTGGGCCTCTGCTACCCTTTTCCCACTCCTGCCCATGGCCTGGAGCACCAGAGCTGAGGTGAGTGGAGCCGGAGAAAAGCATGGGACCCTCACCCTGCTCCTGTGTGGCACACTATGCCCTAACGACCAGACCAGGTGCTGCCAGCAACCCTGGGCCACGTATGATTCCAAAGAACTCAGGCCTCCCCATCCTTCATCTGTTCTCACCAAACAATCCCATTCTTCCCTGGGCTTCCTTTTGCCCCAGCTGCTCTCACGGCTGCTCTTGCCCTTCCCCCACCTGCCGTGGCTGCCCTCCTTCCCATGTAAATAAGCTCCCCTATATCTTTGGTCTCACAGAATAAACTTGTTCTGCTTGTGCAGTGAAGGGACTTGGCTCTGAGAGCATGCTTCTCTGCAGTCCCTTCTGGTGGAAGCTGGTCGTTGCCCACACCCCAGACCCCTTTCAAACCACACTCTTCCTCTGAGGTGCACTTGGCCCCCACGCCAGCCTCTCTATTGCTGTCAGCACCCCCCTTCCTAGCCCCTCTCCCTCTCTCTTCCTCCCCATCCTAGGAGTTTTCAACGTCCATTTGGACAGCCAGGCCCAGCCTCTGACCTTACAGTCCTTCATCCCTCAGTTTCTGTGACCTTCACCTCAATGCCAGCCACTCACTCTCGGTACGAGGGGCTGGGATCTGCCCCCTCTTGGATATCTCAGATGCAGCTTCCTTCCCACTGCCTCCGCTGTTCTCAAGCCCCCAACTCTACCTCCTCTAGCAAGAGCCCATGAACACCTCTTCTTCCTCCTCACTGGTCTGGCAAAGTCAGAGCCATAGCCTGCTTCTCAGGATCCTGGGTGCTGAGCGGGGCTGGAGCCAGCCACCAAGCTAAGCACCCTGGGCCACTCCACTCCCTCTGGCTTCCAGCCCAGCCAGATCCTCAGCATGGCTAGCGCTACCCTCTCCTCCTCCTCTCAAGCCTTGACACTCGAAAGCCCCTAGGTAGCCCCCGTGCTCTTGGGCAGTTCCAAACCTCTACTGTTCTCCTCAGCCTACAGCCTACACCCCACTCTGGTGATCCCAGGTCTCACTCCTCCTCACTTGCTGCCTGCATCTTCTGGCCTCCCGTCATGCCACGGAAGCTCCCCTGCCAAGGCCACCAAGGACCTTCTCGTCTCCCCAGCTAGTCCTTATTTTACAAGAAGCTCTCTGTTGCATTTACCTCATCCTCCTCTTCCCTGCATGCCTCCGCTCCCCAGCTTCCCAGCTAGTGCTCCCTGGGCCCTCCCACCACCTCTGCTCCGCCACCTCCTGCTCCGATTCCCCTGCCTTCTACCGACGTGGCAGTATCCACAAGGCTCTGCCAAGGCTCCCCTCACCGGACCCACCATCCTTGACTGCACCCCAAGGCTCCACAGCTCTCCCCAGTGCCTACCCCGAGGCTCCATACACCCCCAGTGACACCTCAAGTCTCCACAGCTCCTCCCAGGGCACATCCCCAAGGCTTCACACCCTCCCAGTGACACCCCAAGGATCCACACCCCCACAATACACAGTTCCAGTTGGGTGTGTCTGGCCCAAGGTTTCCAATCAGTATGGCCCACCCTCTGCTGGCATTGCCAGCTGAAAGGCCCACAGGGACCACCCGCTCAACTGTCCAACATGAAACTTAATGTCTTCCTTCTCAAACATGCCCCACCCCAGGGGACCCTATCCCGGTGAGCAGAACCCACTGACTCACCCAAACTGGAAACCTAAGGATCCCTTACTCCCCTCTCTCCTTCACCTTGACATCCAGTTAACAAGCAGCCCAGGTAACGCGTTCTAATGTTTCTCTAATATCACATAACCTCATGACCATCCTTAGGCCTCTATTCTCATCAGGTCCACCACTGTCTCTGTCCTGAGTCCCCACCAGACCTCCAGCCACTCTCCACAATGGGCATCAGGGAACTTTCTAAAACAAATGGCCGGTCTTGCCATTCTTCCCCTTAAAATGCTTCAGGTGCCCCCTAATAACCTCAGGGTGAAGCTCAACCTCCTGGGCAGGGCTTAGGTGGGCCCTTCAGGGCGTGGGGACCTGCCCTCACCGGCCAGCCTCAGCCCCCATCCCCTGCTTACACCTTACATTCCCTGTACACTCCGTGCTGGTGTTTGCCTCTGACTTCGCTGGCGCTGCGCCTGGCATGCTCTTCCCTCTCACCTTTCTTCGCTTGGTTAACTCCTGTTGACCCTTTAAGAGCACTCAGACCTCCCCTTCTCCCAGCCCCGCTGAGGTTTCCCAGGAACACCCAAACTCCATCCAGTCCTACAGCCCTGCGCTCTACAGTTGGTGTCTATTGTTCTCCAGTTTCTCTGAATCCCAGCCCTCAGCCTTCCTCCTGATACATAAGAAACATTAGTGTCGGGGGGACTACTAACATCCCCTTTCTTTTATATCTTTTTTCCCCCCTCAAATTTAAGTAACGTGCTTTGCAAACGCAGCTTCAAGCTTTGCCTCCTAAGATCCTTCCTACGTAGAAATTCTGGTCGCCCTCTCCTCCGCCAGGTCCGCTGACGAAAGTAGTGAGTGGATCAGTGAAGGGGCGGTGTCTGTGAATTAGCTACCTCCTGCCCACCCGTCCGACAGACGGGGTGACCCAGTCCCCAGCTTCGGCGCGTGAATGGGTGGCGGGTGGCAGGGCGGGGAGGGCTGGAGCTCACCCAGGCAACTGCGGCCGTCCGGCGCGGGCGCATAGCCCTGGGCGCACGTGCAGCGGAAGGAGCCCGGGAGGTTCTCGCACCAGCCGGGAGAGCAGGGGCTGCCCTCGGCGCACTCGTTCACGTCTGCAGCGGAGAAGGCTCTCCTCGGATTCCGCCCCACCGGATGATGCACTGTGAGGGGGTGGGAGCCCCCTCCGCCCGGGATGGGGGGGGTCCTCTACTCCCGGGAAGGACGCCCAGTCTGGAGGTGACTTCCACCGCCGTTAGCCCCGCTCCATCACAGGGGCGACTCCCGAAGGGCCCCGCCCATTTGCTTTCGAGGCCCCGCCCCCTACCCTACCCCGAACCCACGGCTCGCCCTTACCGCGGCAGGCCCCGCCCCCCTGGCTGCGGTAGCCAGGCAGACAGGCAATGCACTTGAAGCTCCCAGGTTTGTTCTCGCATTTGCCATCTGGGCAGGAGCTAGGGTCTCGGCACTCGTCGACGTCTGCACAGTAGGGAGGAAGAGGACTCGTTTGGGAACAACGTGGCCGGCCAGGCGCTCAGCGTCCTCGGCAGGGCCTCCCTTCGTCACAAATCGACAAGGCGAAGCAGGCCCTCTGGGCTCCGGACCGAAACCTCTGAGAGGCCCAGAGCTGGGTTGAGACGGGGGTGAGGCCCTCCGCCCCCACCCCAGGCCGAGGGACCGCTGAGGACCCCCGGCGGTCTGGATGGGGTCTTCCCCACCTTCGCACACGGGCGGTCGAGAGGTTTTGAGCCGGTAACCGGAGTAGCAGTTGCACTTGTAGTGACCGGGAAAGTTGATGCAGAAGCCACCGTCGCCGCACAGGTGGGGCTTGGCACACTCGTTCAGGTCTGAGCGGGAGGAAGGGGGCGCGAGGGGAGTGCAAGGCGGCGGAGGGGATTACATGCGGTCGGGAGAGCCCCCCGGGTCCACCTAGCCCCAGCGCCACCCCCGGCCCGGCCGTGCTCACCCACGCACGAGCGCCCCCCGGCGCCGACGTGCAGGCGGTAGCCGCGGTTGCAGTGGCAGTTGTAGGAGCCGCCGGTGTTCATGCAGATTCCCCTCCCGGCGCCGCACGGCTCCGCCTCGCACTCGTTCACGTCTGAGAAGGGCGCGCGGGCGGGGAGGCGTCAGAGGTCTGTCGGGAGCCAGGGCCGCCCCCGCGCCACCCACTCGCCACCCACTCGCCACGCTCACCCACGCAGTAGCGGTGCTGCGGATGCGACCGGTAGCCCGGGTTACAATGGCAGGAATAGTCCGAGGGTCCCGGGACGCACTCCCCGTGGCCACAGATGTTCTGGTTCAGTCGGCACTCGTCCGTCTCTGCCGGGGTTGGGGGGTGGGGCGGTAGGTCAGGGGTCCAGGCAGGGAGCATTCACTTTCCGCCACGTCCCCAGGGAGGACCTGGATAGCCCATTACTAACGACCCGGATACCTGGGCCGGGTCGCACCCTAAGCTCGGGTGCTCCAATCCTAGGATTCCCTACACCTCCATCACAGATAACCCCAACATCACAACCTCCGGCAGCCCCAAACCATGACCCCAGGTCCCTGACATCCCTATCTCCTCAACTCCAGGAAACCTTGATACTTCTATCCCCACTTATGATACCCTGACCCCAGTAACCCCAATACCTCAAACCCTGCAGCCTCACCCACACAAACATCCTCTAGATCAGTGAACCAACACCCTTTGCCTTAGGGACCTGCCCCCCCCAATTCCAGAACAGTGGTTTTCCTCCCCCTCCCAAGGCAGACAGGAGCTGGTTTCCTGGGAATCCTGGCTCACACATGGTTGTGCATAAGTGGTCAGATCCAGGAATCCTCCTCACCCTATTTCCTACGATTCCTAGTACTTCGTGCCTCCACCTCTCCCCGTTGTGGTCCCGCCCCTGAGCCCTGCCCCATGCAGCCCAGGCCTTGATGCTGAACTCTACCCTTTCCCAAACACACCTGGCCAGTGGGCTCTTGCAGGCTGTTCTCTTTGAGATGCCTCTCCCTAGGCATCCTTAACACCCCCTCCTCTGAGAAGCCTCAGCATGTGTCTCTTCCTCCACATTCCCACAGCCCCCAGGCTGTCCCTGGGTGGTTCCTAGCCTGTGCAGACTTCCAGGGCAGTCACCTTCCACCAGGAGCTCATCTAACCTCCGGTTTTCAACCAGGCTGGTGGCTTCCTTGTGGCTTTGGAGTCCACAGAGACATGGGCTTGAATCTGGCTCAGCTGTGTGACCTGGGACCAGTCCCTGAACCTCCCTTAGCCGCAATTTTCTCATCTGGAAAACGAGGCTAACAGTGCCCACTTCACAGAGTATGAGAAGGGTAAACGGTATTTAGTATGTAAAACTCTTCAGTCAGTGCCTGGCCCAGGGCAGCTGTTCAGCCATAGCTAGCAATTATTACGATGCCCAAAACCCTGCAGACACTTCCCACAGCCTTTGGGATCAAACCCAAGCCTCTTAACAAGGCTCCCTGAGCCGGTCCTCCCCTTGTTCAGAAACACTGATCTGTGTGTGTGGTTTCTCCCCGCTCCATGAAACCAGGGTTTCATGTTTCCATGCCTTTGCCCAAACTTCTGCCCAAACTGAAATGTCCTTTTTCCCAACCCGCCCATTTCTTTCCCACTTCTCATTGTTAATTTCTAACAATCTTTAAAGCCCTGCTCAGAAAGCCTCCTCTCATTGCCACCGTGCATATTATCACCCCCCACCTCCTCCGCCCAGACTTCCTTCCTTCTTCTCTATTTTTTTTTCATAGCATTTATGAGACATACCAGATTTAGACTCATTGATCTGTTTGTTGTCTGTCTACTCCACAAGATAGGGAACTTTTTTTTTTTTTTTTAGGATAGGGAACTTTTGTCTGTTTTGCTTATTACTGTATCCCCAGCACTTAAACAGTGCCTACACATCGTAGGTGCTCAATAAATAGTTGTAGAATATATGAATAAATGCCTTCGGCCTGGGCTGACCACCATAATACCCGGATCAGTTGAAGGCAGAGTGGGATCTCTGCGGCACACCGAGGCTCCCACAGCGCCCAGCCCAGGGCCTGGCACACAGTAAACCCTGGATGTTTTAGTGCTCGGGAAGGATTGAAGGGGGTAAGGGAGGAGAAAAACTGTTAGGGGCGTGGCTTACCTCGGGCGTGGCCTAGGTGGGCGGGTCTTACCTGTGACCTGAGTAGGGGCGATCTCTACCGCACTTCGGGACGGGGGCAAGTCGGGCAGGAACCAGGGCGGCGAGGGCCGGGAGATCAGCTCTGCGGGCAGCAGGGCACGCTCGTCAGCTGGTAAGGAAGCTGGGAGCGCCGCCCCTCTCTCCGCAGGTCACCGGCTGGGAACTTCACACCCAGCTTCACCGCCCCCTGGTGCCTAGACTGTGAACTTCCCTGGCAGTGACAGCCCTTGAGGACTGGTTCCTACGGTGCCCAGCTCACCAGGGTAGGGCCGGGCAGGAGATGTGGTGACAGTCGGGTGGCTCTGCTGCGAGGACTGCTCTTCGATCACTGGCTGCGGGTGACAGCAACATGAGCCCTCTGTGTCTCCTTGGCCTCCCTGCCCCTCCCACCTGGGCTCTCATACTCACTGAGTCTGTGCTCACCCCTAGAAGGGAAGAAGATGGGGCCATTAAGTGTTGGGCTGGGAGAAGGGAGTCAAATCTGGGATTGGCACTCGGGTATTTGTGGTCAGGGTCCCTAAGAGTTCAACGATCATGTCTGGATCAAGCATCAGGGGTTAGATCCTGAGGTCAGGGAGTGTTTCCATCACAGGTCAGTGAAGCAATGGTTGGACAAGGTCCTTGGCTTGGGAGGTTATAGCCAGGGTCAAATCCCTGGGTCAGCGGTCAGAAGGTCAGATCTAGGGGCAGCATTTGAGCTGCATTAGTGCCCTGGTCTGGAAATCAAAGGGGTCCTGGAGTCAGAAGATTGAATCTGGAGGGCAATAAATGGTCAAATTCTGTTGATTAGGGTTAATTCTGGGGTTAGTTACAACATTGGTTAAGTGTCAGAGTATCAGCTCTGGGGGTCAGTGCTGGTCTGGGACTAGGAGTTAGAGGTTAGACTCAGGTCATATCCGTGGATCAAGGGTCAAGGTGTCAGACCTAGGGGTTCAGCAACTGTCAGGTAACAGGAGGGGCCAGGCCAGACCTCTCTCTTCCTCTGTGTCCTCAGGTGGTGGTGCCCGGCTGGGGCTCTCAGGGAGCTGCTGGGGCTTGGGTGGCCCATCAGGGTGCAGGAAAAGGGAGAAGTCACTTTCACCCTGAATGGTGAGCGTCTGGTGGGAGGTGAGGATGTGGTACCCCTTCCCAGCTGGACAGATCTCCTTGAAGGCAGCTGCGGCCAGAGCAAGGGGCAGAGAAGTGAGCATTTCCTGGATAGGCACACAGACAGCCCCCCAGCCACAAATGCCCCAGGCTCACCAGTGCCATCAGCTGGGCAGCGCTGGCACCTGGTGCCCCAGGCCTTGCCAACACTGCAGCAGCAGAGTTGGCGGGTGAGGCGCGTGGTCAGCGGGTGCTGGCACTGGTGCTCAGGGCTGACCAGGCGGAAACATAGGCTCTTCTCCTCTGGCTTGTCCGCTGCAGAGGCCAGTGGTGGGCATGGGCATCTGGGCCTGAACACTGCCCACATCCCCCTTCCCGTCTGCTCCAGACCTTGCCTCTCTGGCCCAGACAACGCTTAATCCTCATGTGGCCCCTGATCGCACGTGACCCTGAATTCATATGACCCCTGAAACCTGTGTTATTCTGACCTCATGTAACACCTGAAACTTCGGTGACCACTGACCCCATTGACCCCTGATTCTAGCTGCTCTAGACTTTATCCCTCCCACTCATCAAGCCCATGGTCTCATATGACCTTGACGCCATATAATCCCTGACCCCATGCGACCTCTAACACCAGATCTCATGCAACTCCTGAACCCACTGATCCCTGACCCTATCTGCTCTGGGCCTTGTTTCACCTGCAGTCAACCTTGACCTCACTCTGACTTCTGTGACCTCTGATCCTTACTGTTGGGAGGCTTAACCTCCCACCCATGCTTTGTGACCTCCAAGGATCCCCCAGTCTCACCAATGCACTGTGTGCGGGAGGGGCCCAAGCTATGGCCAGGTGGACAGACACAGCGATAGGAGCCAGGGTTGTTGAGGCAGTCACCATGGCGACACATGCCTGGCATCGCGCACTCATTGATGTCTGTGGTAAGTGAGAGTTTGGTCCCTCCAGTCTGGGGCCACAGGGTGACAGCAAGCTGCTCCAAGCACCTCAGGGTTCTGCCCCCGCCCCACCGCCCCCCTTGTCCACCGTAGGACCTCCCCCAGTGACAACGGGCCTACCCCTCCCGCCCACAGAATCTCCAGCTGGCTGTACCCTGGCAGTGTGTGCTGTTGAGCCTCTTGTAGCCCTGGGGGCAGTCAGTGCCCACCTCCCCACGTACAGGCCCTGGCTTCTGCACCCCTGTGTCTGCAGAGAGAGGAGAGCATGGCAGGAGAGGACCTTGGGGGGCCTGCAGAGAGGGAAGGGAGGGCACTGGAGACAGGCAGGGTGGGACGCTGAGGGGAATTGGGTGGGCAGTGAGAGGCTCAGGCTGCTTGGGCTGGAGTCTCCCACTGCAGGGCTGAGAGGGGTGTCGGCGGAACCACCCTGTGAGGAGTGGGAGGGAGGTCTCACTGAGCCGAGGCACTCACACTGCAGCTGGGGGCACTTGTGGCACTTGCTCTGGCCCCAGGCTGTGCCGATGCTTCCACAGCAGTCCTCCTGCTTGGTGAGGCCGGGGAGAGGATTGCTGCCACACTAGGGAGAGGAGTGTGGACATGGGTTACAGGGTGCCCAGCCCCCACCTGGCCTCCCTCCTGAGGCCCTTTTCCTCCTCCACTCAACCTGCAGGACACCCCCAGTTTTGAGCAATCCGGGTGGGTTGGAACAGGGCAGCCCTGAGAGACTGAAGGGCCGGTCCAGCGGCGACTGTGGATTCACTCACGGGTTGCTTGGGCAGTGTGTCCTGGAAGCAGCGGCCCAGGGGCTTCTGGGTGGGTGGCCGAGGATGCGGGTGCTTGGGGTGCGGCAGCAGGTGCTGGGAGGGGGCCGGGCCCTCGGCGTTGGGCCCTTCGATGCGGTGCACCTGGACGGAGGCCTCGGGCGGGTGGTGGACACGCACGTTCACCACAGGGGGTGGGGCCTGCACTGGGGGGTGGGGCACAGCGGCTTCAGGGCTGCCCCACAGGGCAGGTTGGCAGTGTGGCGGTCCTCCAGGGCTGGCTTCCGCCCGGGACCTGCCACCCTACTGCCCGCCCGCCTCGGCCTACCGGGGTCTGCCCGTTGCCTGGTACCTTCCGCTGAGATCTGTCCTGGCCCGAGGGGCACCAGGAAGGCTGCATGCTGGGCAGGGGGCCCCTCCCCGGGCCCCGGCGGATCGGCGATCACCTGGACCGCGTAGATGGCGTGCTTGCTGGCCACAGACTCGCCTTCCGGAGCCAGGGGAGGCAGCGCGCCTGTGGACAGGGCCCCAGCGCGACCAAGCCCAGGGCCTGAGCCGCCAGTGCCCCCGCCGGTTCCTCCAGCAGGCACCTGGCAGAAGCGACCGGTGAAGTCCGGGGGACACAGGCACTGGTTTCGGGAGGAGCACTGGCCGCCGTTCATGCAGGGCAGAGGGCACACCACTGGGGAGGAAAGGTGGATCAGGGCCCAGGCAGACCCCTGTCCCAGCCCCCAGGCCCAGTCCCTCACCCACATCCTGTCTCTTCCCCTCCTCCCTGCTTCCTTGGGAAGTTCTGTCCTCCCTGGGAAGCTGGTTTTTGTAACACATCTCACACACACACACACACACACACACACACACACACACACACACTACCCTGTAAGTCCCCCAACATCCTTATACCCATGGGGCCACTGGAGTCTTAAGTCTTGGACTTAAATCCTAGCTAGGAGGCCATGTGCCAACTGTGTGGCCCTGAGCAACTTACTTCCCCTCTCTGTGCCTCAGTGTCCTCATCTGTAGGACTGGCCTGTCTATTAAATGGGGCAATGCCTGTACAAATGCCCAATACACAGTGGGTCCTTAATAAGTAGTAGCAAACGATGATGAGGAGGAGGACAGAATAGCCTTTCCCTCCCTTAGGCCTTTCCTGGAAATCCAATCTCTCTCTGGTGCTTCCTCCTCCTCACCCCTAAATTCTTCCCCTGATTCAGCCCTCTCTGGGCTGTCCCTCCCTCTCTTTGTCTTGCCATCCCAGGGCCCACACCTCACCATTGCCAACTCGAACTATCCCTCTCCGGGACCGCTCTTAAGCACCTCCACCCGGGGGACCCTGTCAGAAATCAGCATCTTGCCTCCCCACCTCCACTTGGCCTTGAACCACCACTGGGAATCCCCACCTGCCCAGTCACTCATAACTGAGCCTTGGTACTCCATCTCTCCTGCTCCCACTCGGGCCAGTTCTGGCCTCTGTAATATCTCATAATCCATCTTCCCTCCTCCCCATGCCCTCTGCCACTCCCCTGCCTGTCAACATCCCAAGTGCCCCCAGAGAAACTTGCTTCAGGCAAAGCTCTGGCACAGTCACACCCCTGCTCACAGCTTGCTTCCTTGCTCTCCGTGGCCCAGAAGGAACCTTCTTTCAGCCCATCCCCCCCTGCTCTTTCCACGTGCACCCTATGCTCCAGGACTCATCTCCCGTCCCCTACAAATGTACCACATCTTCTGCCTCCCTGACTTTAATCATGCCTTTCCTGCCCCCTCAGAGCCTTGTCCCCCATCTCTGCATATTCACATCTTATCCTTCCAGGCTCAGCTCCTCCCCCAGGAAGAGAGCCTTTCCTCAGATCCTACCCACCCTCTGCCTCAGCTCTGGGTGCCAGAGGAGGTGCTAGGGGAATGAAGGAGTGGCTCAGTGAGAGGATGGGATCTCTGTCTTTCTGTCACACACTCATATCTGAAATCCAGCCTTGGGGACCTGAGCTCACACACCAGGCCCAGCCCCTCTCCTGCCTGCCACATAGCTGCCCTCACTTCCCAGGATGGGAAGGTGGGGCTGAGGCTCTCTGGACACCTGAAGGGCCTCAGAGGGATGGCCCACGTGCATGGCCATCGGGGCCTGGCTAAGAGCATCCCAGCCCAGCCCAGCCCATCCTGCCCGGCCTCTTGGGGCCAGTCTCTCAGGGCAGAAGGGGTGTGTCCTGGGCCGGGGGAGGCAGGATCCTCTCCTTCCTGCCTCCCAATGAGTCACCCATAGCGGTGAGGGTGACCTCCCTGTGACACCCGCCCACTGTGGCCTGGGCGCCGAGCCTGGGGGATGTGGGCAGCACGGATGGAGACAGCAGCCTGGGCAGGATGGCCAGGGGGCTTGGGAGGCCGGGCCCACGTATACTCACATGCACAGCCATCTCATCACACACACATGCAGATTCATTCTGACACCAACACAGGCTTACATAAACACTCCCATAGTGATTGCAGACATGCACCCAAGACAACACAAAGAAACAAGTACTTGATCCCAGTGTGCCACTCCAAAGCCGGGCATACCTCCGTGGGTGTGTCACGTGCAAGCACGCACGTGCACACTCGCACACAGACAGACACACATGCACGTCTCATGAGAACCCCACATCTGTGGGGTTCCTCAGGTCTGAGTGGGTACATGAGTATAGGAATGTGTAAGAGGGGCTGTTTTGCTGGTGCCATCCTGGGCCTGGCCTAATTACCCTGTCCAGGAGGGTAATTACTGCTGGGACACCTCCCCCAGCCTGGCCCACAGGACCCTGAGGGAGGAGAGCTGAGCCCAGGCCTGGTCCTCTGCAGAGAGATGTTGGGGAAGGGGTGGACTCCAGGTAGAACTGGGAAGTTATCACGGCTTGTTGGGGGGAGACTGAGGCAGAGCTGTTAAGATTTATGGGGGAAGCATAGATGGGGCATCAGGAAGAGGAGAGGCTGAGGACCCAAACCAGCCCCTACCTCCAGGCCTGCTCCCCACTTGTAAGGCCTCAACACCCCTCCCCTCTAAGACCTTGCCAGTAACTAATTCCCTCACTCCCAGCCCTGACCTCAGCTCCTCCTCCCAGAGAATGCAGGTGTCTACCACTGGCAGGCCCTACTTTAGACAGTTTTTAAAGACTTTTCCTGTTTCTTCCAGCAAGACTGTTTTTGGGGGAATACTTATCCCTTCTCTGAGACCTCCTGCCCCCGGCTCACATCCCTCAAAAGCCCCTGCTGCAGGCCCTGGCTCCCTCTCAGGACCCAGCACTTTCCTAGAGGCCTATGTCATCCAGGACCCCAGCATCACCCCACACCTTAGGCCTCAACACCAACCCAAAGCTGTAAAGTCCAGGCTTCCATGCAGCCCTCCCAACTCTGGCCCCAGCACTCCAGCCTCCCAAGCCCCCTGAAGCCCCTGGGGCCCCAGGCCCTCAGGCTCTGCTCTCTCAACCCACGACCCCCAGGGCCACGTGGCCTACGTGGCTTACGCTGCCATGTACCCCGCATTTGTCCAGGTGCCTGCCTTCCCCGCTCCCCCTGCCCATGTCCCCGGCCCTCACCCACGCGGAAGCCGGAGCCCGTGAGCGTATCGGTGCTGTGGCCGTTCTCTCCGATGAGCGTCATGTTGGAGCCCTGCTGACAACTGTCCCGACACTGGCCCTTGAGACAGGTCCGCTTGCAGATCACCGGCGCAAAGACCACCTTGAAGCGCTCGCGGGCCAGCGCCCCGCCCCCGCCAGCGCCCCTCTCGCCCGCCGGCCCCCCCTCGGCCCCGCCGCCCGGGCCCAGCAGCAGTAGCAGCAGCAGCAGCAGCAGCAGCGCCAGCAGCCCCGCCGCCCCGGCCCCACGCATCTCAGGGGCCAGGCCGCCAGCAGCCCCACGGGGCCCGGGCATCCGGGGCCGCAGAACCCGGGGGGCGCGCCCGGGCAGGGGCGATGGTCCCGGCGCCCGAGGGGAACAGCAAGCCGGGAGCCCCGGGAGAGGAGTAGAGAGGGCAGCGAGGGAGAGGATGGGAGGAAGCGCGCGGGGAGGGGACAGCAGGCGCGGGCGCGGGCGCGGGCCCAGTGAGAGGCAAAGAGATGGAGGCTGGACTGCGGGGAGCCCAGAAACTTCCACCGCCCCGGGAAGGAGCCCAGCCACGAGCCGGGGCCGAGGGCCTGCGGAGGCCCCAACCTGAGGCCGGAGCGAGGAGGCCGGAGCAAGTTGAAGCGGAGAGGAGGAGCGAGGGGAGAGGAAGGCCGGGCGGCCGGCCCGCTCCGCGCCTCCCCCGGCCGGGCTGGGCTCCCGCGGCCGCCGGGAAGAAGGGAGCGCGCGGGGCGGACTCAGGGAGAAGTGAGCAGTTGTTTTCCCTGGCTGGAGCACGGCGCGGCGGCGGCGAGGGGGGCTGGGATGCTGGCCCCGAGCCAGGGAGACAGTTTTTTTCTGTTTAAAGCGTCGTCGCTGCCGCCTGGGGGAGCGAGGGTGTGCGGGCGGGTGGAGGCTGGGGGGCGGTCCCCGCCCCAGATGCCCGCCCCGCCGGAACCCGCCGCCGCCGCCGCGCTGGGCCCGCTCCAGAGAGCCCTCACCTGGGACCGCTGGCCGCCCCGCCGGATTCCTCCGGGCGGGGCTGGAAGGCCCGCGCCCACCTCCGCCCGGCAGCATCAAAGTGGGAAACCGAGGCTGGGGTAGGAAGACGGGCCTTGCCCCAGGATCGCGCGGATAGTGGGAGCAGGTGGGGCTGGAACCCACGCCCCTCAGCCCTGGCGCAGCCTCCCTTGCACATGTGGGGGTCTCACCACCCCGAAGTCACTTCTTATTCGTACTGGTCCACTCCCCCTGGAGGAGAGGACTCGAGGAGGGGGCACCCCTTAGCCAGGGCCCCAGCGGGGTCCCAGGAAGAAGCCCTTGGGGTCCAGAAAAGGAGCAGATGGAACAAAGCTTGAAATCCAGGTTCCCTGCCAACCCCCCTCTAAATGGCTTCCTGATGCCCACCCTGCCCCCGCCCCTTCGCCTTGTCTGGCCGGGCTGGTGGGGCTGGCTCTGGGCCTCAGACACTCTGGAATCGCCAAGGTCTGAGCTCAGGGCCTGGCCCCCTTCCCAGGCTAACAGCCGGGAGGAGGAGGGTGATGCTTGAGGGCCCCAGGGCTGGGGAGGGGCACAGCAGGGCCCCAGGGCAGGGGTTGGCAGGGGCTGGGGGGGGGGGTGGGCCTTGAGTTTGGTCAGGGCTGGAGAGGAGCCAGGCCTGTCCGTCCGCTAGTCTGGAAGGGAGGCTCTTGAGGGCTGCAGTGCCCTGGGGCCCAGGCCATATCCCGGGCACCTAGCCAGGAGACCCCAGGATTCAGTCTCTGGCTCACAGAATTCAGCAGGGGGTAGGTGTGACCAGGGCGCATCCAGAGTGGGACACAGACAAGTCAGGGTGACACTCTCTCTCCGAGGGGAACGGGGGCTGCAGGCTGACTGAGGGAAAGCAGGTTCAGGGACTTGCCTCCAGGCACACCATGCAAGGAACTCATGGTTTTCACTTTGAGGGTGGGCTCATTTGGGGGAACTGAGGGAGACTCTTTGGTGGACCCCTGCCCGAATTGCTCAGTGGGCTCAGACCCTGTTCACAGGTATTGCAGAGGTAGGATGGGGGCAATCCCATGTCCCCAGGGGGGCTGGGAGGGTGTGTAAGGGCTGCCCGCACACTCCCTCGGGGCTCTGGTCCCACACTGAGGCAGGGAGTAGTACTGAGTGCTCACCACTTGCCACGTGTAGGGCTGAGCATTTTCTAGTCATTTTTCCCCCATACTCATCTGAACCTGGCCCTTGGAACACAGCATAAACAGACCAGGGTTAGAGTCCTAATCTCTCTGAGTCTCAGTTTTCTCACCTGTAAAATGGGGATCTATTCACTCAACAGACTAGGAACCTCCCGCGTGCTCCTGCTAACAAGTGGAACGAATCTCTGCCCTGCCGGGGCTTCTGTACTAGAGGAGACAGACATCTGACAAATCAATTCATACGTGGCTGAGGCTGGGACAGAGGCCGGTGCTGGAACAGAGACGACGAAGGAGCTGGGAACAAGAGAGGTGGTGGGACCTGGAGGTCCAGGAAGCCCTTCTGACAAAGGGACTTTTTTTTTTTTTTTTTTTTTTTTGCGGTACGCGGGCCTCTCACTGTTGTGGCCTCTCCTGTTGCGGAGCACAGGCTCCGGACGCGCAGGCTCAGAAGCCATGGCTCACGGGCCCAGCCGCTCCGCGGCATGTGGGATCCTCCCGGACCGTGGCACGAACCCGTGTCCCCTGCATCGGCAGGCGGACTCTCAACCACTGTGCCACCAGGGAAGCCCGAAGGGACTTTTGAGCCAGGAGCTGGAGAAGGAGCAGGAGTTAACAGCCAGGCGGTGGGGAGAGCCTGTAGGACGCCCGAGGAGTCGAGGGGCCTGTGTTAAGGAGACAATTTACACAGGGGCATGCGGGGTGAAGGGTAGGAAAGAGATTCATTTCTTCTAGGAGCTGAGAGAAGGCCAGCGGAGCAACGGGGTGGGGAGGTGGAGAGAGGGCATCCGGAGGCGGAGGCGGGAGGCCACGGTGAGGAATCTGAGTTTTATTTTCATTGCCATGGGGCTGTATCAGAGCAAGAGGGGGTGCTGATGCCATCGTCCCAGGAGAGAGGACTCAGCTTGGACGCGGTGGAGATGTGTTTGGGGAGTGGAATCTAGAGACTAGGTAAAGTGGAGGGTGCACAAGAGGCGGGTGGTGTGACTGGCTCCCAGGTGTTTGGCCTGAGCCCCTGGGTGGGTGAGGAAGGCGGCAGAAGAGAGGGAGACCTGGGGGAGAGTGTGGGGCTCTGTTTGCAACTTGCCAAGTTTGAGATGCTTGTGTCATCCACGTGGAGATGTCTCAATCCAGGGGTCTGGAGCTCAAACAGAATGTCTGCCCTGGAGACACAGACTTGGGGTCCTCCGCCTACAGGGGCATTTATGGCCATGGGAAAGGGTGGGCTCGCCTGGGGAGAGAAGAGGGCCCAAGGCGAACCAGGGAGGTCACGACTCCCAGATCAGAAAGAAGAGGCAGCGTCAGAAGTGACTTAGAAGGAGCAGCTGGAGGGAGCAGAGAGGAAAACCCGGAGTGTGATGCAGGAAGAGCCCAGAGGAGCGAGTGTTTTGGGAGGAGGGCACGGCCAAGGCTGTCTGATGCTGCTGAGAGTAGGATGGGGGGAAGGCAGCCCTTGTTGGGTGGCTGTTGAGGGGACTGAGCCACCGGGAGCCGTGAGGGCAAGCGGCACACAGTGAGTGCTCCATGAGTTTACCTGCTGTTGGTGCCAAACTCCTCAGCTCATCAGGAACCCAGCAGTGGGCACCCTCCCGCGGGTGATGAACATTAACCTAAGTCTGCAGCCACCGGAGCTGGAGCCGGAAGGGGGGCTGCCCTGGGGAGCGGCGGCCTTCAGCACAATCCGGTGGGACCTGTCCTCGTGCAGCCTGCGGGGAGGGAGCTGCGGAAATAAATATTACCCCCGGTCTCTTCCTGTCCAGCTGGGCCCCCCAGGGGCCGAACCCCAAAGGAAGCCTGCGGGCAGGGGGTGCTGGGGAGGGAACACAGCAGGCAAGGTGAGCCTCGAGGCATGAGGCAGGGCGGACAAGGATGCAGAGTGGATCTGCAGGGCTACTGCGACAGTCCAACGCAGGTAGTGTCCGTGGCCTGTGCAACTTTTCTCTCCGCATCTCCTGTGTCACCACACCCAGCCACCCCATCTTCCTTGAATCGACTAGCATGCCTCCTAGATGTAAGTTCTCCTGCAAGTCCAAGGAGACCATGACCTCTGTGGTCAGTCCAGATCACTTCTGTTGCCTAACGGGTCTCCCCACTGCCATTTCTGCCTGGCCCTGTCCTTCCTCCACCTGGTGCCAGAGTCACCTCTTAAAACCTAATTCCAGGGCCTCCCTGGTGGCGCAGGGGTTAAGAATCCACCTGCCAATGCAGGGGACACGGGTTTGAGCCCTGGTCCGGGAAGATCCCACATGCCGCGGAGCAACTAAGCCCGTGCGCCACAACTACTGAGCCTGCGCACCTAGAGCCCGTGCTCCGCAGCAAGAGAAGCCACGGCAATGAGAAACCCGCGCAGCACAACGAAGGGTAGACCCCGCTCGCTGCAACTAGAGAAAGCCTGCGTGCAGCAACAAAGACCCAATGCAGCCAAAAATAAAAACAAACGAACAAACAACCTCCCCTTAATTCCAGGGACTTCTCTGGTGGGGCAGTGGTTAAGACTCCGCACTCTCAATGCAGGGGGCCTGGGTTCGATCCCTGTTCAGGGAACTAGATTTCACATGCCACAACCAAGGAGCCCACCTGCTGCAACTACGAGCCAGCGCAACCAAATAAATAAATTAATTAATTTTTAAAAAACCAACAAAAACCTAATTCCAACCATGATCCTTCTTGGCTTAAAAAACCTCCAACAATTAATTTAAAAACAAAACAAAACAACAACAACAAAACCGTCCAGCAGCTTCTGTCTGCTCACCTGGGCCTGCAAGGTCCTCGGCGTGGCCTGATCCTTCATGTCTTGGGGTCCTGCCTCCAGAAGGCATTTCTCTAAAACAGCCGTCCCCGGCCCTTTGGGTCACATCCCCGCTTTGTCTCCTGCTGGTCTTCAGCACAGCCTGAAACATTCTTCTTTGTGGGCTTGGTTACTTACGGTGCGTCTCACCGCCCTCTCAGGGAGGTACAACCTTGCCTCCAGATCCTAGTACAGGGCCTGGCAGGCAGAGGGTGCTGAAGTTGGCTGATTGACTGAATGGACTGAGACCACGGAACTCTGAAAGACGGAACAATTAGACTTGCATCATCTGGTGAGTAAGATGTGGGGATTGAACTTAAGCCGGCCTGATCCAAAACCTACACAGTGCTCCTGGGAGGGAGGAATGAGCGGGGTCCCACAAATGTCCTAAAGATAGGAGGGCAATGAGGGGCTTTGCTAGAATGTGGCAAGGAAGAGCCCTGGGACCCCAGCCCCGGGGAATGATCAGACTGCTTAAATGTTAGGGAAGGGTTCCTTTGTGCAGAGGGGTTCTTGAGGCTCAGAGATGGCAAGGGACTTGGCCAAGGTTTCATGGCTGGTTAACGGCAGAGCCAGAACCCAAACCCAGGGTTCCCAATGCCCCCTTAGGGGAACTGGCTGGACGAGGCAGCAGCAGCCTGCGTGAGGGAAGTTTCATTTCAGGAGGCAGCATAACACGGTGGTGGTTTTCTGGCATTCGATCTTCCGCACCAGCTGTGTGCATCGGGGAAATTCTTCAGCTCCTCTAGGCCTCCTTTCCTCATTTTTAGACAACGAAGCAAAGGAGCTGACATTCATGAAGGCTTGTTGGATGCTGGGCACATGGTAAGTCCTCAGTATATGTTAGTTCTTTTCATCATTATCTGGGTCTGGGGTCCACAGTGGGCTGTGGGTGGGAGCTGGCTGCCTGGGGGGGAGGGGGAGAATAACATTGAAAGAGGGCTGACCATGCGCCAGGCTCTGTGTCACCTCTCTGAGTTCTGAATGTCTTCGGGAAGCTTCTAGACTCTGAAGAAAGAAATGGCTCTAAGGGTTGTAGGTTCTAAAGATGACGGTTGGAAGTTTCAGAAGCCTGGAGGGGACCATTCTGCCCTGAAGCATGTCTCTCCAAAGACACTTTACTGAAACTGTCACTGAGCCCCTCTGTTGTGCCCCTGCTGTGATGAAGGGCACTGAGAGATGGGATTGGAAAACACAATGAACCAGTCTTCATGCTTGATCAGTCAGAGAGGATCTTCAGCCCTGCCCCTCGTCTCCACCTTCCGAACCCAGGAAAAGTCCACTGGTGAGAATCCAGCTCTGGACGTGCGCTGACCAGATGGGGTCACAGCCCTGCCACATCCCAGCAGGGTGACTGTGACTAAATCTCTTAATCTGTCCAGGCTTCAGCTTCTCCATCTGCACATTGAGAGACATAACTCGCAGACTTGTCCTGAGGATTAAAGGAGATAATTCAAGCTCTTAGTATAGTGCCCGGCCCCAAGAAAAAATACACCAAAAGTCGAGTATTATTTTTTTGTTGCTGTTTCTTTTTTTTTTTTTTTTTGCGGTACGCAGGCCTCTCACTGTTGTGGCCTCTCCCGTTGCGGAGCAACAGGCTCCGGACGCGCAGGCTCAGCGGCCATGGCTCACGGGCACAGCCGCTCCGCGGCATGTGGGATCTTCCCAGACCCGTGTCCCCTGCATCGGCAGGCGGACTCTCAACCACTGCGCCACCAGGGAAGCCCGAGTATTATTATTTTTGCTACTGTATCATCTAGTCCTTTCTTGTTTCCCAGAAACGTCAGGTCAATTCACATTGCAGTGAAAGACAAGAAGAAAAGTCGACCCCTTCCGGAGGCCTGTTGCCGTGATGATAAAATAATGCCAGTTACGATTTTCAGAGCCTCGGCTACACAGCATAGGCCACTCGTTGTCATGTGAACCTGACCCACCAGATGAGGCAGTCAAGTGGGACCTGTAACTGAGCTGTGTGTGAATATGCTGCCGTGGGGTGTGCTGTTACTCAGGGACAGGCCTAACTACTGCCACATCCACTGTGCCACAGGTAGGGACAGATGTTGGGCTGGTTCACATGAGGGTAGGGAAGGGTCCCACACTTCCCAAACAGCTAGTCTACCCACCGTTACTGGTCTGAATGGGCTTTACCACCAGCACTTCTGAGACCTTCTATGTGCTTGCTCCCTTGTCAAGGACTATGATGGGTCTGAGGTTTTTTGTTTAATTTTTTATGTATTTATTTTATTTATTTGGTTGCGCCAGGTCTTAGTTGCAGCAGGCAGGCTCCTTAGTTGTGGCTTGTGGGCTCCTTAGTTGCAGCATGGGAACTCTTATTTGCGACATGCATGTGGGATCTAGTTCCCCGACCAGCGATCGAACCCGGGCCCCCTGCATTAGGAGTGTGGAGTCTTTTTTTTTTTTTAATTAATTTATTTTGGCTGCGTTGGATCTTCGTTGCTGTGCACGGGCTTTCTCAGTTGCAGCAAGCGGGGACTACTCTTCGTTGCGGTGCGCTGACTTCTCATTGCAGTGGCTTCTCTTTGTTGCGGAGCACAGGCTCTAGGCACATAGGCTTCAGTAGTTGAGGCATACGGGCTCAGTAGTTGTGGCGCAGGGGCTTAGTTGCTCCGCGGCATGTGGGATCTTCCTGGACCAGGGCTCGAACCTGTATCCCCTGCATTGACAGGTGGATTCTTAACCACTGCGCCACCAAGGAAGTCCCGGGTCTGAGGTTTTACCTTACTTGCAAACACAAGTGAGCCTACCACAGGTTCGTGCATGCTGGCAGAAGACAGGAGATTCCTGGGTCAGAGACAAAGGACCATTATTCATGGCACAGTAAATAGCATGACCATCAGCATATTAACATCAGTCCTCTTGTCCCCAGGTCCCGTGGGGGCGGCACCAATGACCTAGATAGACTCCTGCACACAGTGGACTGTGGTATGGGAGAGGACGCTAAACTTAAGAATGCAAGTCTTTTCTAATGACTGCCCTTTGCACTGGAGGGAGATTCTGTCTCCATCTTCCATGGCTATTCACTGTACCAACATCCTTGAGAAGAGAGTCCAGGACAAAGGCAGTCACTTGCCTTGCTTGCAAAATGCGCAGAAACTCAAGAGATCCCTGGAGAATTGTCTTACAGTAATATCCACCCCTCATTTCTACACTGTCTTGGCTTTGGGCGAATTTTCCCATGAGTTCACCACTCTGTTGGCAAATCTGATCGACAGAGGCTAGGACCAAATCTGTTCAATTTGTGTCATACAGCATTTAATTAAAGCTACTACCAACAGAACTACAAGCAGCAGGATGAAGCCAACTTGCAGTACTGACCTCATCCATGCCTCCCAGATGAACAAATCCATAAAGCATCATATCTACCTTAGGAAGCCAGGTGGCTCGCTCCTTAGTTCTCTGCATCAACCTTTCCACCTTGGCCCAGAAGGCATTCAGGAGAGCCTCAGTTCACTGACCAAGGTTGCTATGGATGATGGATTTCTCCTGTACTTCTTCCTTGCAGACTAGAGTCTGTGCAATCAATATATCTGCTGTACCTGGATTAATGCTTCCAGCCATGAGTAAGAAGGTCCTTTTTCTCTGACCCAGGAGTCTCCTATCTTCTGCCAGCATGCATGAACCTGTGGCAGGCTCATGTGTTAGTTTGCAAGTAGGCTAAAGTCAAGGATAAATTTCAAGTCACTCTGTTCTCTGGAGAGAGACAAGTTAATGTGTGACTTCCACGTCAATCATGCAGTCTCAAGGGTACTAGTGGTGCTTCTGGGAAAAAACATGGCACCCCCAAGTGGGACTTACATCAGCTAGAGGGGGCCCAGGTTGACAGTGCCTCCCTTCATGTCCATAGGCCTTAGGGCTTCCAGCCCAATCCAAATAATTAAGTCTGGTCCTTGTTTTTGGAGGGCTTGGCTAAGGGCAGTTAGTCCTGTTTGCCCATGCCACCAGCCAGATGCCATTCATCTACTCCATGGCATGATTGAGTGGTGATAGCTTCAGGATTGGGCCTGGGATCTGTATCTGGAGGTGATGTTGTGGACAGGTATTTTATGTAGGAGGTACAGGAGCTGAGGCTACCCGCTGCTGCTTCCAATCTCTTGGTAAGGTTAAGCAGAATGGCAATCAAATCCAGGTCAGAACTGTCTGTCTAGTGGAGCACGGCAGACTCAGCAGTCAGTTAAATTTAAGTCACTTGAAATAGTTTGGGCGAGTTGGACCAAGATGTTGTCCTCAGTGAAGAAGGCTCCAAGTGGTTTGGAAAGACAAAGACTGTAAGTGTCTTTCTTTCCTCCATTTCTCCCAGGGTCTGAGGTGTCCCCTCCCCAAGTGCCAAGGTTGTTAGTCTCCCTCCAGTGTCACAAAATCGATGTGTTCTATCCTAGTAGTTAGAACTTCACCTTTTTTCCAATCACCTCCTACTTACACTTTTCATCTGGAAGGGTCAGGTGCAAGAAGGACAAGGACATTTTTATAAAACATACAGGAGCCCACTATGTCCCCCACTCTACATGTAGGCCACTGTTCGGGGACTCAGAGAGAGAGGTGTGCGTGCCAAGCACTCCAGGTATTCTCATGATCTAGGACCGTGTCAGTCAAATAAGAGAATCCAGGTGGTTGAGAATCCCCTAGGCCCCTTTCTGATTGGGCTATCTCCCGGAGTTGCACCAATCAGGCTGACCTGGGGTTGCTGTTAAGGGAAAGAGAAAAGCATTATGTCCAGGAATGGTGAATGTGGAACCCTAAATTTTCAAAACTGGTCTATATAAACCCCACCCCTCTCATCTCAATCATTATGAAGGACATGGCCTAGATGAGATGGTCCCATCCTGGGGACAGCCACATTCGGTTATTGAACTGCTGTACTAAGGTGTGTGGACCAGGAGGGAGAGCCAGAAATCTCTTTGAGCTAATTTTTGAGGAGCTATTTCAGTGCTCAACAGTACCACATGCTTGTGGATGACAGGGAGGATAGAAGGATCACCAAATACCTAGACTATCTACCCATTGTTGAGTGGCCTGAGATGAAAGGTGCACCATTGTTAGACTTCAATTGGTCCAGAAAGCCAAAAACAATTACACAGATTCGTCTCAAGAACCACAATGGGGTGACCAAAGTTGGCTGATTGGCCTGAAACAGTACCACTGTAACCTGAAAAAGTGTGAGACACCATCCATAGCCCCAGGAAGGAGTCAAAGGTCCCATGCATTCAATCTCTCAGGAGTGGGCAGGGGCAATGCCACATACACTGTAGCCTCCTCTTCACAGGACAAACAGATGAACACAAATCTGGCACGGAGTGGTGGCTTCTGCATCGGCAGCATAGAGTCCTTCACTTTGTGCCCACTCTGTGATGGTGGACATGTTGCCATATCTGGTATCGTGATGGGTCCAGGCAGAAATGGAGACAATCTGGGCAGTGCAGGCTCGAACAACAGCTTGATTCATGTCGGTCTCATCAGAGAATGGGCCTTTAGCATGGGCATCTGCATAAGTGATCTAGAGAGTTTGATCAGCCACGATTTGTTTCCACAGTTAGCTGAGAACATTGCCGTCCAAAGCCCTCTATTAGGCGGCAGGGTTCTGACATTATCTATCTCACATGTGGGGACTCCTTGACTCAGCAACCACAGCAACATTGCTTTCCAGCTGGAGTGGCAAGGTTCACACCCTTTGGCTGACCTGGGCTTGAGTTGGTCAGTCTTGCTAATGGTTTGGCAATTTTGTTGATCTTCTAAAGAACTGACTTGTAGGTGAGTTGATTTTCTCTAATCTATTCTAGTCTTCCTTCTGCTTGCTTTGGGTTTAGTTTGCTGTTTTTTCTAGTTTCTTAAGGTGGAAGATTAGGTTACTGAATCGAGACTTTTTTTTTTCTTTTAAATATAAGAATATACAACTATAAATTGCCCTCTAAGCACTGCTTTGGCTGTATCTCACAAGTGTTGTTATGCTGTGTTTTCATTAATCTCCAAGCAGTTTCTAATTTCCCATGTGTTTTCTTCTATGACCCATTAGTTATTTAAGAGGGTGTTGTCTAATTTACACATATTTGTGAATTTCCCAAATTTCCTTCTTTTACTGATTGCTAATTTCATTCCACTGTGATCTGAGAACATACTTTGTATTATTTCAACCCTTTTAAGTGTATTGAGACTTGCTTTATGGCCTAACATATGGTCTGTTCTGGAGCATGTATATTTGAGAAGAATATGACCTGCTGTTGTTGGGTGGAGCGTTCTATAGATGTCTGTCAGGACTTGGGCTTGACTTGCACAGCCGTGACTTTTATTAAAAGGAGACTACCTTGATAGAGGGTATTTCTGTCCCCCTGTCATAATAATGTCTCATTTTTGCCTTGTTTTAACAGAAGGGCTAGGAGTGTTTTCTAGGGCAGTGGAGCTGATCACAAGAATTTATCTAAATTTCTTTGGGGCACCTGTAGCAGTACTGTAAGCCTAAAGTAAGACAATAGGAGCCCAAAGAGTAATAAATGCCTCATCTATGGTTTCCTATGGGAGTTTGTCTCAAGGAAATTTCCCGGAAGAGGGATAAAGCTCCCTTATAGCAGCCAAGACCCATTAGGGGGGAAAAGCTGAGACCTTTTACTGTCATCTCAGAATAGATATAAGATTCGCATGATAGCCTGTAGAAAGGGCTGAGCTGTAAGATGACTCAGCTGTTGCCATTCTTCCTTACCAAGCATCCCATGCCCTGCCCCTCCTCTCCCAAGTGAGCCAGCAAAGTTCTAATGATTCATCTATTTTTTTGTCCATAGCAGTAATGAATTTCCCTCCATTCATGTTTAATATGTGTGTGCATCTCTGTAAATACTGCCTGAAAGGAGGTGGAAACTTCTGTACTCCCAGGATGAGTCTTTTTTTTTTTCTTTTTTTGGCTGCATTGGGTCTTTGTTGCTGCATGTCAGGATGAGTCATTGGTTGTTACAATGGGGCAGACCTGGACTGTGAGGCGCTACCTTTCCACTCCCAAACCCCACCCAGAAGAGAGTAGTTGTCATGAGGAATAAATGAAAGGGAGTAAATGGGAGGATGAGTGTAAGGATCTTAGTTGGTGTCAGACAGGGTAAGCTGCTGAGTGGATATGGGCTATTATGATGACACAGAAGGGTGCATCGAGGAATTTGGTGGGGGGTGGGGCATGCTGGGAGCTGAAGATAGTGAGAACCCGAAGGGTCTGTGCATATAGGCTAGAGGCCAAGAGTGCCTAGTCATTTTGGCAGAACTGACCTGGTGTCAGGCCCTGAGTCAGGTACACTGCTGCCCAAGAGGCTGCTGGTAGATGGACAGAGTGACGTGGGGCACAGGGCTCTCCAAGGAAGCAGGAGGCAGGAAGAGTCAGAAAATGTAAGTTCCAGGGAGTCTATGTAGGAGGAAGATGGGGCAGAAGGAGGGTACTCTATCTTCAGGTAAAACTGAAAGCATGTGCTGCCAGTCAGAGAAGGAGATTGCCGATGAGATCACGGGAGTCTAAGTCCTAGCTCCTTCTCCACTGACCTGGTGTACTGCCTTGAGGCACTGCAGGCTGCACATCTGGGGACTGCTGCCTGCTCCACCTGGCTTCTTCAAACCTACAAAGAGAGGAGGCGTATGGAAAAAGAACAAAGAGGAAAAAAAAAAACCCCACCAAGGCCAATGGTCAGGGAGCACTAGTAATTTTAACAGCAACGCACTCAATAAGAGCATAACGGTCACAGGCATGTGTAATAAACCCCTCATCCCCACCCTCCAGCATGTATCACTCAGTTGCGGCTGGAACCGAAACTGCGCATGCCCAGCACAGCGATTTCCAGCCCCCCACCCGCGGTCAGCTGCCTTTCGAGGGTTCAAACTTCAACAAAACAAAATGTCTTCTTAGGGGCTGACTTTGAATCAGTCCCAGGCCTTTGGGTGGGGAAGATAGCGGGTGGGCAGACTGTAACACCGAACGTGCAGAAGGGGAGGGGTCTTGAAATAAGCTGAAAGGCAGCGAGAACGATCGCCGCCTGGCCCGCCTTGCCAGTTGAAGTGAGAAGGGAAGGACTGAGGCCCGAGAAGGCTCCACGCACGCGTAAAGGGCCGTTTGTTATCAAGGGTGTTGTGATGTTGCCACTGCCCCGCCTGTCCCGGGTCCTGCCAGTGCGGAAAGGGAAACTCCAGGGGAGGCGGAGGCCAGCGGACATTTCTCAAGCCAACCGGTCCCCTCCCTCCGCGGCGGGAAGGAAGAGCGACTCTGCGCAGCCACTTCCGGGCCCTGCGACTTTGGGCTGCATTATCACGGAGACGCCCCTCCTCAGGCCCGGCCAGTCGAAAGTTCTTGTCCACAGGCTCCCACCGAGGGGCACACCAATGGGACAGGGTCTAGTCTGCGGCAGACACGCCCCACTCTGGGCATCGCGACGTCGGAGCACACAGAGCGTCATTTCCGCCCTCATCCTCGGCCCCACACGGAGGGGGCGGAGCCAAGGGGAAGGCGCGCGGCTTGTGCGTCACTTCCGGTGAGTCTAGCGGCGACAACGGTAACATGGCCCTGAACGGCTCTGGTGAGGACTTGGGCTGCGGGGGTTTGTGGCTGCGGGTTGCGGGATGCAGCCTGCTTCGGCAAGACCCCCCGGCCCCTTGTGCCTCTCTTCCCCCAGAAGTCGACGACTTTTCCTGGGAGCCCCCGACCGAAGCGGAGACGAAGGTGCTGCAAGCGCGGCGGGAGCGGCAGGATCGCATCTCCCGGCTCATGGGCGACTACCTGCTGCGTGGTTACCGCATGCTGGGCGAGACGTGCGCGGACTGCGGGGTGAGGAGAGACTCGGGACGTGGGATCCAGGATGGGGCCGCGGACCAGGCCACACGGCGCTTGACCAGCGCTCCCCTCTGGACCCTATCGCCCGGCGTCTCACCCCTGCCCCGTGTGCTTTCTGGCCCCTAGACGATCCTCCTCCAAGACAAACAGCGGAAAATCTACTGCGTGGCTTGCCAGGAGCTCGACTCAGACGTGGACAAAGATAATCCGGGTGAGGTGTCGAGTGTGCTTGGTGAAGAAGTGTGGTGAGAGAGGCTCAGGAACAGTAGGTGGGAGGTGACAGTGGTATTTGTGGGTGAGGCGGGGGTGAGTTGCTTTTTCCTTTCAGCTCTGGAAAGGACCATTCATTCAGTAAGAGCACCAAGCACCTACCGTGTGCCAGAGATCATGGAAAGTCTGAGCTTATTAGGCATAGTTCTGATGAGAGAGATGAAGCAAGGGCATAAATAACTCTGATACAAAGAAGAAAATGGATAAATTGCCTTATACTGGGGCAGGGAAAACATCTCAACTAGAGAGAGAGCAGAACAGTAAAGAGTAGGGAAGTGGCTCAGGGCTGAGGTGAGCCAGGTATCCTGACCATTCCACCGGCTTTTTCCTCTTTTAGCTCTGAATGCCCAGGCTGCCCTCTCCCAAGCTCGGGAGCACCAGCTCGCCTCTGCTTCGGAGCCCCCCTTGGGCTCTCGGCCTGCCCCTCAGCCCCCAGTACCCCGTCCAGAGCACTGTGAGGGAGCTGCAGCAGGGCTCAAGGCAGTCCAGGGGCCGCCCCCTCCTGCTGTGCCTCCAAATGCAGATGTCGTGGTCTGCACACAAGAGGCTCTCCTGCAGAAACTGACCTGGGCCTCAGCTGAGCTGGGCTCTAGCACCTCCCTGGAGACTAGCATCCAGCTGTGTAGCCTTATCCGGGCTTGTGCTGAAGCTCTGCACAGCCTGCAGCAGCTGCGACACTAAAGAACCCCTCCTGAGAAAATCCCTGTAGAAAAACAGCTGTTCCTCTTGTGTGATTTTTTCTTTTCTTGGTTCTGAGTGTGCATGTAAGCCCCAGCTCTGCTCGTCTTTTTCCTACTTTTGGCCTCTCATGCTTTCACAGTCTGGTCTCCTTGATGCCCTGAGAGATGAGTTGGGCTTGTTTCTGCTCAGTTTCCCCACTCAAAGGATGAGGCGGGAGAGGACTATGTGATACTTTTGTTCTGATGAGGAGGCCACAGCCTCCTCAAAAACAGAAACAGGCGTCGATCTCTAAAGGAACCCTGCAACCTCCTCAGCCATCCAGTGCTCATTCCCCACCCTTGAGTGAGATTTGGGGTTCCAGTCCCCTTGGTAGCTTCCCCTCCTTCCCCCGAGCATCCCGACACCATCATCCTATCCCACCTCAGGCCCAGACCAGGTACTCAGATACTGACAGGGTGTCAGTCAATTAGGGATCAATTATGGACTTATCCTCAGTCTCCTGACCCCCCCCCCCCACGTTTAAGATCCTTGAGAGTTACAATAAGGCAGAATAAATAATTAAAGTGTTGTGTGTGGGGGTGGAGAACCGCGAAAGAACCGCACGCTCCGCTTTTGCCCTCTTCCCTCACCCCTTTTTCCTGCTCCCCTTCTATTGGTGGCCAATTGCCTGTTCTCTGCTCTCTGCGACCTGGGGCAACGTGGGCGCATCAGCCGTTGCCCTTTTAAGAGAGGCCCTGCCCACACGGAGGGGTGGGCAGGGGGCGGAGTCGGAGGAATTGGGTAGGAACAAAGCACTCCCTGCGGGCGGCGGCTGGGCTCGGCTGGCGGGCCGCGGGGTGCGGGGCCTGCGGGCGGCGGCCCGGGCGGAGCGTTGGAGGGAAGGAGGCGGCATCCTTCTCTGCCGGTCCGGCCATGAATGGGCTGCCTTCGGCCGAGGCGCCAGGCGGCGCGGGCTGCGCCCTGACCGGTCTTCCGCCGTTACCGCGCGGCCTCAGCGGTCTTCTCAACGCGAGCGGGGGCTCGTGGAGGGAGCTGGAGCGCGTCTACAGCCAGCGCAGCCGCATCCACGATGAGCTGAGCCGGGCCGCCCGCGTACCGGACGGGCCCCGTAACGCCGCCGGCGCCGCCAACGCGGGAACTGCCGCGGGTCCCCCCGGCCCGCGTCGCCCTGTTAACCTCGACTCGGCGCTAGCGGCGCTGCGCAAGGAGATGGTGAGTAGCCCTGCCTCGGTCAGCTGGGCGTTGCGGGGTGATGGGGGCCGCCGCCGAGCTTGAGGGTCCTGGGGCGGGGCGGAGTACGTAAGGCAGCGCGCTGTCTGGGTCTAGAGGATTGGCAGAAGCCGGTTGGGTTAGAGGGGATATGGTAACGATAATTAGTTACCGTTTATGGTAACAGTTACTATGTATTTTTAAATGCCTTACTAGTGTTATTTCATTCTATTCTGCTAGATAAATGTTGTCCCCATCTTGCAGATAAGGGTCAGTGGCTTGCCTAAAGATTCACAGCTTGTAGATGGCATCTGATGTCCACAAAAACCTGTGCCTGGGGGGTGGCTTCGACCCCAACCTCAGCCCACTCTCAGTCTTTTGCAGGTGGGCCTGCGGCAGCTGGACATGTCCCTGCTGTGCCAGCTGTGGGGCCTGTATGAGTCGATCCAGGACTATAAGCACCTGTGCCAAGACTTGAGCCTGTGCCAGGACCTGTCATCCTCCCTGCATTCAGACAGTTCCTACCCACCTGATGCTGGCCTCTCTGATGACGACGAGCCTCCTGATGCTAGCCTGCCCCCAGACCCGCCACCCCTCACTGTGCCCCAGACGCACAATGCCCGAGACCAGTGGCTGCAGGATGCCTTCCATATCAGCCTCTGAAGAGCTAGGGTGGGAGGGGGCATGTACCCATGCAAAAGGCTCAGAAACTCACCCCTCAGCAAGTATTCAGACTGTAGTGCCTGCTTTCCCCCATACCACCTCACCTCACAGGAGGAGGGCAAGGCCTGGGCCCCTTGGGAGTGAAACTGCCTACCTTCTCTCTCCTGTCTTGGGTTAGCTGGCACTGGGGCAGGTACCTGGGCTACAGCCTCTGCCCATGGCACTGGACCTTCACTTCTCCCACATGTGTGTACTCCAGCTTGGCCGACCTTCAGTCTGGCGGTGGGGTCCAAAGCATCTAGCACTCTCCTTGGCATCTCTGTGACTGAGATGAGTGCCTGGCTCCTATCTCTTCACCTTTTGCTGCTATTGGCAGCTGCTGGCTCAGGGGCATCCCACCTCTGGTCCCTGGGTTCCACGGCCCTAGACAAGGGCTCTCCAGGACCCATTCCTGCACCACCCACGGCCGGGAGGGGCAAGGCTCCGCGCTGGATATTTAAGTTTAGGGGCCAGCCTCCTGGGCGCATAGATAAATAAATAAATGTCTCAGCATTGTTGTGTTCTGACTGCCTGGCTCAGGGGCGGGAAGATAAGCGGTGATTCTATAAAGTGCTGCCCCGCGCTCCGCCAGCAGGTGGTGCCCGAGACCCCGAGTTGGAAGACGCTCGGCGGTGCCAGGGTGCGAACCCTCGCTCCCCGGGCAGAGTCGCCGATCTGCCGATCGTTCCAGGCTGCCCCAGCTTGGTCCCGTGGTTGGTTGTGTGAGTGCGGGCGAGTCACTTCCCCTCTCTGGCCGGAGGCCTGGAGCTCAACGCCCCTCCCCACTCGCTTTGGGCTTTCCTGGCCGGCCGGGAAGGAAAGAGAAGGAGCCGCCCTTCTCGAGGAGAGAAACTTTCCACCCCGAGTGGGGGCGGGGTTGGGGCGGCACAGGAAATGGGTGGGCCTGGGCTGGCGGGCCGGGCCGAGGGGCCCTAGGCGAGAGAGGGGAGGGCGCCTCCTGGAAGGGCCTGGGACGAATGAGTGACCTATAGGCGGGAGAAAAGAGTTGCAGAGGCAGAAGGGGCGTGAAGTCGCAGTGCTCCAGGCCTCCCCAGAGGCCAGACAAGCCCCGGAGGGGAGATGGGGGCAAGCCTCTGGGCTTGGATGCATGAGAATCCCAGCGGCGTCAACACCCGCATTCTATGCCTGGCTTCACCTCAACAGCACCTGGGACCTTCAGGGTTGTATGTAAAAGGCTTTCTCTTACAGAGGAAACGGAGAACCGCGATGCTGGGTCTAGGAGCTAAACCTGGTGTCAGGTTCCCTTCCCTCCCCCGAAGAAGCCTGAACATTTGCGAATGGTGGGTGCTAAGGCTTCCACACACACGCGCAATACCCCACAGCTTCCTGAAACGAAGAGACAAGGAGAGGACCTCAAAGTTGCGCACTTAGGCTTACCGGCTGCTCATCCCCATGCCTCCTGGACACAACTCAGCTGACACTCCTGGCAGATCAGACGTCCTGTTCAAACCGAGTATTTATCAAGGACCAGGCTTCTGTCCATTCGCAAACCTAGCAGAGCGTTCACACTGGCAGACGGAACAGGCTGATGTGCTGCTCTATGGCAGTTCTTGTAGCTCTGCGCCTGACACCTGCAGCGGCTCATTACCAAGCAGGCAGCCGGGCGGGCTGGCGATAAGGGCTCTAATCTAGGTGTGAACAGAGCGGTTAACGCCCCGGGGCAGGCTTCCCAGGGGAGGGAGAGTAAACACACACACTCCCGTCCATGATAACGGATTTCATTTCATAAAACCGGCAAAATCAGCCAGGTTCTACACTAATGTTTTCCAAGGTTTCATTCTCAATGATGTTGTAAAAGATGGAACTATAATTATCCCTATTTCACTGAGGTGAAAACTGAGGCTCAGAGCGTTAGTACTTTGCCCAAGGTCACACGCTTGTTGGAAGTCATCTGCTTGTGGGATGTTGGGACCACCTTCCCACTTGACAGCTGGAGAGTCAGGTTCTGAAACTGGCAAGTGGGTGCTGCCCACAGGTAGGGCTACCCGGGTTGGCCGCTGACCCTGCTCCTTCCTGCTCTGGTTAATTCGTGGGTGGCAGCAGGAGTCTGCCTCTCCCCAGTGTTGAGGCCAGTTGGCTCTGGCTCAGCGCACTGTGATCCTTCACGTTTCTTCTCCTTTCTGGGTCTCTCTTTCCCCAGCCTGTGAAATGGGGCCACCAGTACGTACCTCCCAGGGCTGCGGTCAGGAAGGGAGACGGCCGGGGCAGCGCTCGCGAGGGCGGTGCCAATTGCTGGTGGCTCCCTGCCCTGGCCCGCGCGCCCCCCACCCGGTCCGCGCCTCCACACCGCCTCGGCGCGCAACAAGCGGGCGCTGCGGTCCAGGCGCCCCCCTCGCCCCTCGCTCTCCCTCCCGCGCGAGGCCCCGGAAGCCGGGCCGCCCCGCCCCCGCGCTCTCGCCCCGGCCCCCGCCCCCCGCCGGAGCCCCGCCCGCCTTCCGACGGGGGTGCAGCTCCAGGAAACGGCGCGCTCGCCGCTCAGCGCTCCAGCGACACGACGCGCCCCGGACGACCCCGCCGACGCAGTCAGACCACCCAGCGGGCCCCAGCGGCGGCGGCGGCAAGAGCGGCTCCGGGTCCCGCGCCTCGGACCCCTCTCCACGGACGGGGCGGGCGGTGCCGATAGGAGCCCGGAGGCCATGGGGACCTGGGCCAGGCCAGCGATCGCGGGCCAGCGGGAGCCCCGGGTCTGAGGAACGGGCGGCGGAGGCGGCAGGGCCATGACCTCGGTGTGGAAGCGCTTGCAGCGCGTGGGCAAGCGGGCCGCCAAGTTCCAGTTTGTGGCCTGTTACCACGAGCTGGTGGTGGAGTGCACCAAGAAATGGTGAGTGGGAGGGAGGCCTGGGGAACTCCCCAGACTGGCTGGGACCCCATCCGGCCTTGGGGGCCTGAGAATCCTGCCCCCAGTCCAGTGACCAAAGGCGCCGCCTACCCCAGCCTCGGCCCTGGTGACCCGGGCACAGAGAAGTGCCACTGCAGGTTGTGGTATCCCCGGAGCTGAGGGTGTGGGCAGCCTTTGGGGAGCGGAGGGCAGGACTTGCGACCTGAGAATCTGTCTGGGCCCACACTTGCCTCAACTGCACTCAGGGCTGGGGGAAGGGAGGCCTCCTGGTTTTGGCCAGAGGGATGGTTCAAGGTGGCATCAGAAAAGGGAGCAAGTTTTGCCGGTCTTCGGGTGGAGGGGCTGGGACGGCAAACACCATGGCCCTAGTCCAGCTCAGAACAAGGATGTTGCCCCTTCCTCCGCTGCCCATTTGTTGAACCAGAGGAACCACCCGCCCCTTCAGCCGGAGTGGGCGCTGGGAGGCTGGATCCGTCTCCACAATATCCTTAAAAGGGGAAACTGAGCGCTGGGAGGGATGAGGAGGGAGGCGGGGAGCAGCTTAAAAGGGCCTGAGGACTTAGGAGGTTGTGGGTCGTGGAGGAGAGAGCCTGGGGAAGGCAAGGTGGTGGGGTGCAGGGAGATAGGTAAGGGGGTGCGGGACCCCCCAGCCCAGACTGCCAAAGGACCCGGGGCATCTCGTTCACATTCCCCCACCCGCAGCTGCCTGGGCCCCTGCGTCACACCCTAAATATACGTGCTTGCTAGTGTCAGCTTCCCCTGGCTGGATTAGGGCACAGCTGTGGGGGCCTCAGCCGCCAGGCGGGGCTAAATTTAGGCTCCCAAGTGAAAGCACAGGAAGGGACTAGGGGGTCCAAAGGGAGGGGAGTGAGCAGGAGGCCTGGGGTCCTTTGGGCAGCTGTCATATCCCTGATGTTGCCTGGGCCAGCCAGAGGGTGGTTCACACCACTCAGCAAGGCCCGGAAAGGACGGGCCGGCTGGGGTAACACAGCACAGGGCTGGAACTTGAACTCTGGCCTATGGCTTCTGCCTTCTGCCACAGCATCCTGGGTGAAGACAGGGGGACGCTGGGCACGGTCCGGAGAGCTGGCTGAGGGTGTGGGCACCGTCAACGTGTCTGAGTCACAGGAGGCGGGCAGGGCCTCCTGAGCTTTTTCGCCTGGAGCCCCGGCTAGGAAGCTGCCTCTGCCCAGGTCACGGCTCCCCAGGAGGGCGTGCCCAGCCTGAGTCAGGCTGCCTAGCCAGGCCCTGCCCTCCCTAGGCTCTCACTGTCTTCTTCCCCTTTCTGGGAAGTCCCCATGGCTGCCCTTAGCCATCGCCTGCAGTCTGGGGTCCAGGAGAGGCACTTGGCTCCAGGCTGGAGGGCTCTAGGCTCAGCTGTGTGCCCTTGCCTGGCCCCTAACCTCTCTGGGTCTCGGCATCCTCAGGGGCTGACAGGAGAGCCAGTTATCCTGGCTCGGCCTCCAGAGGGGCAGTGAGCTGGGTGAACCTGAGCGTCCTGGCAAGGGACAGGGTACAGGCAAGGAGGGCTCTTATGTTGCCATCTGCCTGATGATCCCCTAACCATCCCCACCCTCCTGGGCAGCAGTTGGCCCCGCCAACGCAAAGGGGCCCTCTCCCTTCCAGGCCCAGCCACGTGTCTGGGACTCGGCCCCGCGCAGCTGACACTCTCCTCTCGCTTTGTCTCTGCCTCTCCTCTGAGTCTGCCCTGGCATATGCTGTTTTGGCTTAGATGCCACCTTCTAGAAGTCTTCCCTGGTGCCCCTTGGGGGAATCGGGGGCCCTGCAAAGCAAAGGGCTGGACATGGAAGGTCCTGGGAGGGTATCGAATGACAAGCTGACCCTATGCCCCCCTGCCTACTTCCCAACCTCTGCCCTCCCCTCCCGACCTTACACACACACCCCCATCCTGGGACCCTGGCACTTGCCATCCTCTCTGCCTGGAGCCTTCCTTCTCCAGACCCTCCTGACATGACCCATTCCCTGCCCCAGAAAGGTCTTGCCTCTCCTTTGCTTGGCTCTGCCACCAAATTGGGCTGGGGTAATAGTATGCACTCTACAAGTATTTGTGAGTGAATGGGCTTCTTTTACTCTGAGGCTGGCTCTCTGTGTCTCTGAGTCTGTGTTTCTTGCAGGGTACTTGTGTTTCTGTCTGTCTCTGTGTGTGCCTGTCTCTCTGTATGACTTTCTTCATACTTCCTGCTGACCCACAGGCCTTTGCCCTCTGGCCCAGGCCTCACCCTGCCTCAGCAACCCCACCCTGCTCCCTGTGGCCCCAGATAAGGGGCTGTCTGGGCCCTGTCCTGGGGGAGGGGGATGTGGGCAGAAGGGAGACTGGAGGAGATAGAAAGGCCGGGTGGGCCTGACTGAGTAGCCCCCTCTCTCCGCTCCGCCTCCCAGGCAACCGGATAAGCTGGTGGTAGTGTGGACCCGGCGGAACCGACGCATCTGCTCCAAGGTGAGGGAGGATGTCAGCTAGGGGTCCAGGTTGGGGGTGGGGCCAATTGGGGGGGGTAAGTGGGTCAGGGCTGAGGGGTGAGTGGAGTCAGGTTCAGGTTCAGATCAGAATCCATAGAAGGAAGAGAAAGATGGGGTCAAGGTTGGAGATAAGGGCAAGGGGTGAGGGGGAGAGTTAGGATTGGGGGGAGGACTCAGACTGCTCATTGTAGGCCCACAGCTGGCAGCCGGGCATCCAGAACCCATACCGGGGCACCGTGTTGTGGATGGTACCTGAGAATGTGGACATCTCTGTGACCCTATACAGGGTAAGTCTCTAGCCCTCCTGCACAGATGGGAATGAGCCGGTGATTGCAACCCTGGGCAGCCACAGGAGGCCCCTGGTGCGTTATCCATCCAAGTAGAAAAGAACAGAGGGGTGAGACCAAGAATCATGGCAGGGGGCCTATTCAGTGTGAGTGGCCCAGGAGGTCTCCTTGGAGGAGGTAGCATTTAGCCACCACACGAAGAGAGCTGGGATCAGGAGAAGCCGGGGAGCGTACCTGCCATGAGGGCTCAACATGTGTGAAGGCCCCACACCATCACCTCCTGAGCCAGCACAGGCTCTTCTCCCTGCCCTGTCCCCAGCGCAGCAGCCTCTGTACTCACCGGTGCCCCCTTTCCCCAGGACCCACACGTGGACCAGTATGAGGCCAAAGAGTGGACGTTTGTTATTGAGAATGTGAGTGGCTGGGGCGGGCTGGAACCTGGGGTCTCGGGGACTCTGGGGCAGCACTGATGCTCCTTCTTCCTGCCCCCAGGAGTCCAAGGGGCAGCGGAAGGTGCTGGCCACAGCTGAGGTGGACCTGGCCCGCCATGCAGGGCCTGTGCCTGCCCAAGCCTCCCTGCGGCTGCGGCTGAAGCCCAAGTCGGTGAAGGTGGTGCAGGCCGAGCTGAGCCTCACTCTCTCTGGGGTGCTGCTGCGGGAGGGCCGCGCCACGTGAGTGTCCAGCTGCCCTCCTGGGCCCTAGTCTATAACCTCTGCCCGTAGCCCTCACCCCTGACCTCTGACCCCCAGGGATGATGACATGCAGAGTCTTGCGAGCCTCATGAGCATGAAGCCTAGTGACGTGGGCAACTTGGAAGACTTTGCCGAGAGTGATGAGGAGGACGCTAATGGTCCAGGGGGCCCGGAGGCGAGGGTTCGTGTCCTCCAGCCAGGTGGGCTCACAGCTGTGGACTGAGATCGCCAAGACCTAGGGAGGGTGGAGGATGACCCGGGCCCAAATCCACTTGCTCTTTCGGGGCAGGGCCAGCTTGTGCACGCCCAGTGGTCAGAGCGCACTATTGCCAGGTGGTCCCAACCTGCCCAGCAGCCCTGATTGTCCTGCAGAATGGGTTTCCAGTACCTCCCTGTGCCCCTGGCCCTCTCCTCACCCCCTGAGTACCTGCCTGCCCACGTACCTGCCCCGAGACAGCTGGGCCAAAAGCGCAGAGAGGGGCTGCAGTCCAGGCTTGCCACCCCTCACTACCCAATCTTGTCCCTCCCTTTTGCTTGTTAAGGCTTTTTTTTCCATCTGTCCTTGTTGGTCCTGTCTCTCTTTTCCTCTGCACCTGTGGGCCTGTCTCTTCTCGTAGGCCGGGGCGGTTCCCTGAGGCTGGGGCGTTTCCCAGGTAGGCCCAGCATTCTAGTTGTGGGGAGGGGGTCAGACCTGCAGGGCCCTTCCCTGGGCTGACCTGCCCCCAATGCCCCACCCCCAGATACTTCTCGGGAGCTGAAGACACTCTGTGAGGAGGAGGAAGAGGGCCGATTTCGGCCCCGGCAGGCAGGTGAGGCCCAGGCTGGGGTTGGGACGGTGGAGACTGGACCTCCAGTCACAAGGCCCAGGCCTCAGCATCCCCCTTCCTTCCCCCCAGCTGCCAGCCCTTCTAGTGCCGAGGATACCAGCCCAGCCCCTGTGAGTGCCCCTGCGCCCCCAGCCAGGGCCTGCCGGGGCCAGGGGTCAGAACCAGCTCCTATAGCAGGGGGCCAGGTGGGGCCCAAGGCCCCAAGGCCCCCCGGAACCCCACCAGAGACAAGGTGAGCTTTGGAGTCAGCCCCAGCCCCCCCTCCCCTGTCTACTCTTAAGAAGTTGCACACCCCTTGCCAACCTGCCTTTCCAGGGTCCCAGCAATCTGAGAGGTGGGGGGCGCTGAGAGCGGGGGGGCCAAACAAGCCCCTGCAACGCACCGTCCTGCTCTCTCCTCAGGTCCTCAAGACAGCCAGGCCAGGACGCGGCCCCCAGCCTGGCCCCTCGGCTCCGGAAAGGCTCTGATGCCCCCTGGCCCCCAGTCCCCCAAGGGGGAGATGAGGCCCCCAACGCCTCAGGGGCTCCCCCAGCAGGCGTGAATTCTGCTGTGGAGACCCAGGCCTGGGCAAGCCCTCAGAAAGGGACAGAGGCCCAGGGAACCGGGCTGGGCCCAAGCATTGAGGACAGAGATTCCAGCAACTCTTTGGAAGGGCAGAAACCCAAGGTTGAGGAGGGGGGCATTGGGGACAGGCCAGAGGCTAGTGGGGTGGACATTGAGCATGGGTCAGGAGTCAGAGAGGTGAACAGTAAGAGGTCAGAGGTCAGAGCTGGGGAGGCTGAAGAGAGTTTAGAAGTTGGTCAGGTGGATGCTGAGCAGAGGTCAAAGCTGAGACATGTGGACACTAAGGGACCAGAGGCTACAGGGGTGACATCTGAGGCAAGATTCCAGGGAACTCCTGAGGCTCCTCCAAGGGGCTCTCAGGGGAGGACAGGGGTCAGGACCAGGGAAGAGGCTCCCACCATCCTGAGCCCACCCCCAGCAGAGCCGGCAGGGCAATCCAGGCATCTCAGTGACCTCAAGGGGGCCAGGGCTGCTGCGTGCCAGGAGAGAGAGGGTGCAGAGGTGAGTGGTGGAGCCCCTGGTGTTGTGGGGACAGGCCTGGAGCAGGGCCCCTCTGCTGGAGCAGCAAGCACCAGGCCCCAGGTGAGCCAGTACCAGGGGGCCCCACCAGCAGCTGACCAGGGGGTGTCCAGGGATATGAGGGTCTGGGAAGTAGAAACTGGGGATTTGAGGGATCTGGGAACAGAAACTGGTGTGACAGAATCAGAGTTATCGGGGACCCAGAGAACAGAAGTGGGTGGGTCAGGGTTCCCCGAGATAGAGACTGAGACAGCAGAAGTGGAGATATTGGGGACCCAGGAGACAGAGGCAGTGAGATCAGGGGTCCTGGAGTCAGAGGCTGCTGAGATGGCAGAGTCTGAGGAACTAGGGACCCAGAAAACAGAAGTCAGCGTTTTAGGGGTCCCGGGGGCAGAGGCCGGGATGGCAGAATGTGAGGTACTGGGGACCCAGGAAACAGAGGCTGTGGGTACAGGAGTTCTGGGGACGAAGACTAGGATATCAGAGATTGAGATACTAGGGATCCAGGAGATATCTGGGGGTTCACGGGTACTGAAGATAGAAGCTGATACAGCAGAATCTGAAATATTGGGGGCCCAGGAGACAGAGATGGGGTGTTCAGGGGTCTCAGAGATAAAATTTAAGATAACAGGGATGCAGGAGACAGAGTTACGGGGTTCTGAGGTCCCAGGGATCGAGACTGAGACGGCAGAAGCTGAGATACTGGAGACCCAGGAGATGGCAGCTGAGGGTTCACGGGTCCCAGGGATGGAGACTGAGACACTGGGGACCCAGGAGACAGAGGTTGGGGGTTCAGGGGCCCCAGGGACAGAGACTGAGACATTGGGGACCCAGGAGACAGAGGTGGAAGATTCACAGTTCTCAGGGCCAGAGGCTAGAATGGCAAAGGCTCAGGGTCTGGGGACTCAACAGACAGAAATTACAGTTTTAGAGGCTGAGAAGGCAAAGGCTCAGACTTCTGGGGCCCAGAGGGCAGAGACTGGACTCTGGGAGACCCTCAAATATGAGGCTTTAGGGGCCCCAGTCACAAAGCATGGAATTTTAGGGTCCCAGGGAGCAGAGGCAGAAACTACAGTTTTGAGGGGCCAGGAGGTGGAGGCTGGGACTTTGGGAGTTTCAGAAGCCATGTCTGGGGTTTGGGGGGCCGAGGAAGCAGAGACAGAGGTTTCAGGGGCTTCAGAGAACCAATCTGGTATTTTTGAGGCCCAGGAAGCAGAGGCTGGGGTCTCAGGAACCGAGAAGGGAAAAGAAGCTGAGGGAAACCTCCCAGAGGCCAGCCTGATGGAGGCACAAGTGGCCAGTGGGGCAGGGGCTGGGGTGCCCAGGCCCTCGGGGGCCTCTTCCCCAGAGGAGCCTGAAGAGGACAGGAGGCTGCCGGGCAGCCAGGTAGGGATGGGGGCCGCCGAGGGCCCAGTCTGCTGCTTCCCACTAACCTGGGCTGAGCTAACGGCGGCTCTGCATGGACCCACCTGGCCGACTGGGGTGGGGTGGGACAGGAGCTCAGCTTCAAGGAGCCCCTCACCCCCTCCTCTCTGAGGGTGCCCTGGCTCCCCCGCCCTGTCTTCCCTGGGTTGCATGGAGCGGGATGCCCCGAAAGCTGATTTTCTGGGCTGACCTTGAGGTGTGGCTGCTGGGGGCCTCTGATATTGCCTGGGGGCCACTGACCTTTTAGGTGACCTTGGTAGATAACACTGGAGCTGGAAACCCTTTTGCCTGACACTAAGGCCCTGGCCAGTGGTCCGTGGTGACTCCTGCAAACCCAGAGCTGGAGCTGTTTTGTGCCCAAGGGGCAGAGGGCACAAGTCCCACGTCCACATTCCCTAAGCCCATCCCTGTGTCCCCAGGCACCACCCACCCCGGTCAGCTTCAGTCAGTCCCTGCTGGAGTGGTGCCAAGAAGTCACCACCGGCTACCGTGGCGTCCGCATCACCAACTTCACGACATCCTGGCGCAACGGCTTGGCCTTCTGTGCCATCCTGCACCGATTCTACCCGGACAAGATGTGAGCTGCCAGAGGGAGTGGAAATGAATGGGGGAGGCTGCCAGGAGGGGAGGGTGGTGTGAATCCAGCCTCTGATCAGCGCTCTCTCTGCAGCGACTTTGCCTCCCTGGACCCACTCAACATCAAACAGAACAACAAGCAGGTGAGACAGGGTGGGAGTGGTGCCTGGAGGGAAGGAGGATCCAGGCCTAAGCTAAGATTTAGGTTCCTTGTCCGTCTGTGTGTAGGAGAGGAATCTGTGGGCTTCATGGCCCCAGCTGTGGCTTTTGGAAGTTCTGCCACTTAGTTACCCTTTTGGTCTTTACATTTTTCGTTTTCCTGAGTTTAGCTTTGTTTTTTTTAAGCATATTTCCACCAGATGGTTTTTCCCAAAAGCACCCCGTTTGGTGTGCAGTTGCTGGGTAACGCTGGGGCGGGCCATGTTGCTAGATTTTCCCCAATAGGAAGGTGAAGGCGTCGTTGGCAAACCCAGGCGTGCCAGTCGCAGGGACCTCCTCGTCGTTCCGGGGTGGGGTGGCAGGGTCGCTGGCTGACCCACCGCCGATGACCGGAACGAACGCACCGTCCCTAGGCCTTTGATGGCTTCGCGGCCCTGGGCGTGTCGCGGCTTCTGGAGCCGGCGGACATGGTGCTGCTGTCGGTGCCCGACAAGCTCATCGTCATGACGTACCTGTGCCAGATCCGCGCCTTCTGCACGGGGCAGGAGCTGCAGCTGGTGCAGCTGGAGGGCGGCGGCGGCGCCGGCACGTACCGCGTGGCCAGCTCCCAGTCGAGCCCGCCCGACGAACTGGACACCGGCGGCCTGGCGCAGCGGCTGCGCGAGCACTGGGCCCAGGAGCCCCAGGAGCCCCAGGAGGCCGTGACCCGCGCGGACGGGACGGCCCCCGAGGCGGCCTCCAAGGACCGCGGGGCCGAGGCCGCCCAGGAGGCGCGCTCCGTGGAGGCCCCGGCAGACGGCCCTGGAGCCCAGGCATCCGTGCCCCCGACAGAGGGGCTGGTGAACGGGATGGAGGCGCCGGGCGCCGTGGGCGGCGTGAGGCTGCGGCGGCCGTCGGTCAACGCGGAGGCCGGGCCCGTGCCCCCGCCCCGCGCGCACGGCTCCTTCTCCCACGTGCGCGACGCTGACCTGCTGAAGAAGAGGCGCTCGCGGCTGCGGAACAGCAGCTCCTTCTCGGGGGACGACCCGGACTCGGGAGCCGCGGGAGCTGCCGGAGCGGCGGCGGTGAGTGCCCTCCAGCGGCGCGGGGGTCGGGGGAGCAGGGCAGAGCAGGGGCGGGTCTTGAGGGACCCCAAGGGCAGGGCTGGCGCGGGGCGGGGGGTGGTGGCTTCAGGGCGGCCGGCCTCTGCAAGATGCGGGGAGGCGTCTGATTTGAGGCACCGGTGCTGCGGCAGTCCCTGTCGAGGACGAGGTGGCTCCGCCAACTCCTCAGCGGGGGCGCCAGTGCCCAGGCCGGCGGCCCGGCGCCAATTTTTTTTTTTTTTAATGAATTTATCTATTTATTTATTTTTGGTTGAGTTGGGTCTTTGTTGCTGCGCGTGGGAGCAGTGCGCGGGCTTCTCATTGCGGTGGCTTCTCTTGCTGCGGAGCACGGGCTTCAGTAGTTGTGGCTCGCGCGCTCTAGAGCGCAGGCTCAGTAGTTGTGGCGCACGGGCTTAGTTGCTACGTGGCACGTGGGATCTTCCTGGACCTGGGCTCGAACCTGTGTGCCCTACCTTGGCAGGCGGATTCTTAACCACTGCGCCACCAGGGAAGTCCTGCCGCTGGCTTTTGCTGCCAGCCTTGGCCAAGATGCAGGCTAGTGATTTTTAACGCTCGGCAACCAGTTAGTGGAATCAGGTTGTAGCAGGAAGTTCCCAGAAGGTTCCGTGTAGTCAGCGCTCTTCATGGACTGTTAAGTGGGTTGGGGCGTTTCTTTCCCTGCTGGTGGCGCGGGGTCTGCCGGCAGCCACCACTTTCCTGTAAGCTGGGAACAGGGTTTCTATACTCACGGGAGCTCTCCAGGGCCGTCCAACCCCAAGATACTCTGACTTGGATCCTTAACTCCAGACACTGGAAACCAGTTTCCTCTCTTCTCTGATAATGTGAAGTTGGAGATGGGAGACTCTGCTGGGTGCCCACGTTCCCCCATCCCTTGCAGGTCTCAGGTCAGCCTCCCAGGGTGTCTCATGGTCCTAAAGAGGAGATGGTTCCAGAGAGGGCAGGGATTTGCTCAAGGACTCACAGCCACTGAAGTCCCGGCCATGGGCTTTCCAGCAGCACCGTCCTGGACAGCAGGGGCAGCTCTGTCAGGCTGCTTCAAGCCTTCAGCTGTCCAGGCATGACCCCTAAGTTCTAAGGAAAAGAGGGAATAAATTGGGAGAGGCTTTTTGGAAGAAGCAGCCACTTGAGCCAGGCTGATAAGATGGGCAGCTTTTCCCAGGTGAAGAATCGGAGGGCTGGTTCTCAAGAGGTGGGACCTCACAAGTAAAAATGTGGCAGCAGGAAAGCTCAGGTCTCATTTAGGGAACTGCCAGCCACCTCCCTTAAGGTCCGCAGGTGGTGATGAGGCTGGCCTGGAGAGCAGGACCCCTGAGTGCAGGGTCACAGGTGCAGCATTGAGCCTATGAATGGGAAACAGGAAGGGCATTAGAGGCACCCATAGGAACTGCTATCCTGGCCTGTGTTGGCCTCTGGCCAAAGCTGCCTTAATGTGTCTCAATGGCTCTTTATATCTTAAAACAGGAGGCTCCATCTTTCTGGGCCCAAGTCCCAGTGTCTGGTCCTTCCAAGCCAGGCCCCCCTCCAACCCTTGTCCCACAGGAGATATATGACCCATGGGGCTGGAGGGGATGCTTCCTCATTGGCCACTCCCATCCCCCATCCTCCATGCGTACAGTAGGAGGACATAGGGCCTGCCCCTGGCCTGCGAGCTCCCAGAGACCTGGATGGGATGAAGTCAGTCGCCTTGAAGCTGGGGCAGGGCTGAAGCAATGCCATGAGGAGGGCAGGGTGCCTCTGCTGTGGCCCAGCAAGTCTTCCTGGAGGAAGGGCCACACATGAGGGTGTAGAAAGGGGAATTTGGGTCAGACATGAGGAAGCGTTGGAATTCCCATCAAGGCTGCCATGAGTAAGCTTAGTTGCTGCTGAGGTTGGGGCTTCTCCACTCCTGCATCTGCCTGCCCTATTGGTTGAGCACTTGCTTCATGCCTGGTCTGCCCCCTCAACCCCTCAGCAACTGCTCCTTCTAGGAAGGAACAGTTACCCCCTTTTGCAGGTGGGAATGTTGAGGCTCAGGGATATGAAAAGATAAAGGGAGTTGATACTGGTGTGAACCCCGGTTCTGACACTGAACTCTAAAATGGCGCCCTCTACTGGGCCCAGCACTATGAACTGGCTGTGTGACCTTGGACGAGCCACTTAATCTCTCTGTGCTCTTTTCCTGAGGATGAGAAGTAAAGACATGAAAGCTTTTTGCAAAGTGGCATTGAGGTACTCCTGCAGGGTGTTGTCAAAAGAGGGGAACTGTGAGGGACTTCCCTGGCAGTCCAGTGGTTAAGAATCCGCACTTCCACTGCAGGGGGCCCGGGTTCGATCCCTGATTGGTGAACTAAGATCCCACATGCCGCATGGTGCAGCCGAAACAAACAGACAAACAAACAAGCAAACAACAAAAAAGAGGGGTACCCCAACCTGAGTGTACTCTGTTAAAAAATTTTCTTTTAAAAAGGGGGGGACTGTGTTTTTCCCCAGATATCTTTCTGGAGCCCTGCAACCCCCAGGGGCTTGTATGTCCTTTACGTACAAGGACACAGGCCCAGTGGGTGTGACTGGGCCAGAGGCAAACAGCAAATTGGTGGCCAAGCTTGGGAACAAACTTTTGGATTAGACAGCCCTAGGCCTGGGCCGGCCCTGTTTGAGTGTCATTTCTGACCCTCTGTTTCCTCATCCATAAAGTGGGGATGGTGACCTTCCCCGCCTCACAGTGTTCTTGGGAAAACTAAATGAGTCGATGCTCATACAGCACCCAACACACAAATAGATGCTTAATGCATATCAGCCATTACAGTTAACCGATGCGCCCTGAGTGCGTTCTCTGGACCCCAACCTGTCTGCAGGGGCTGCTGCTGCTTAGGGAGACAGGCGTAACCAACAGCTGTGATGAGGGAGGCCCTGGGGGCTAGGATGGCAGTCGGGGAGGCTTCAGGAGGCCTGAAAGTTAGGGAGGGAGGAAGAAAGCCCTGTGAAGGGGCCCCTGGAGGAGGTGGGGCCAAGCTGGGTCAGGAAGGTCGAGTTGGCGTCCAGCTGCCCAAGACAGAGGCCGCTCCAGGCTGAGGAAACAATTTGGGGAAGCGAAAGTCCACCACTGGGGCCGGAGGGTGGCATCTGGGTGGGGCCCGGGGCAGTAGGAGTTGAGGCTGGATCTGCCACCAGGCCGTGGCAATGAGGCTGGGGGCTGAGAGGGGGTGTGAAGAGAGTGACACCATCGGGGGCGAAGGTTTAGGGAGACCCTTCAGTTGTGGCTTGAAGGTAAAGTCAGCAGGCAGGGCATGGGGGGAGGCTGGTGAAGAGGCTGCCACCTACCCAGGTCAGAGAGGAGGGCCCCTGAGTAGGGGACGTCCAGGGCTGCCTCTCAGAGTTGCAGGGTGGGGTGGACTCAACACTTTCAGAGTCGCAGGGTGGGGGTGGCTCGACACTTTCTCCCCACCTCGTGACCTGGAAAGGTGGCCAGAGCAGGAGCCATCAAGGGGGCCTGGCTATTAGCTGAGCTGAAACTTGGGGGCCCCCAGGGCTGACAGTGCCAGCAAGTTGCCAGGGGCGGGGCACATGAGGGGCCAGTGCTGCCCTTCCCGGCTGAAATTGGTAGGTGCAGCTGCCTGTTCTGTCCCAAGTGTTATTCGGCGAGCACAGCGTTCTCTAGGTGTGGGGACTGAGAAGTGGGAAGGTGCCCCGTTTGGCCAGGAGACGGAGGTACTGGTTGCCACGTCAGCTCAGCTCAGTGTCACTGTGCAGGGCCCTGGCCATGATGGAGATGCTAGCACTAGGTGACAGAGTCTGAGGTGACCTGAGGGAGATTCATGGGGGAGGGGGCAGAAAGGGGAAGGAGAGGCCCCAGCTGGGCCCCTCACAGCCTTTCACCCCCGACTCACAAAAGCCCTGTGAGGCCCCAGGAACGAGGACTGCGAGGCTCGGCCAGTGGGAGGGGACTGGCCCAGGACCACAGGGCCAGGGGTGGTGAAGGCCTTTGCTCTAGGAGGTGCTTCCCCAGAAGGGATGGGGGTGGAGTTCTGTGCATGCAGGACCTCGAGGCTGCAGGGCCTGGAACTGAGGTCCCCCCCCTCCCCTGTGTGAGTGGGGCTCCGGCTGGCCCCAGGGCAGGCTGTTGGGGAGCCCCTCCAAGCCCTTACTTGCCTCCTCCTCCACAGGAAGTCGTGAGCCCTGACCCCAGCCCTGCCCCACAGCAGGCCCCTGGTGAGTAGTTTTGAAGGGGTGGCGACTCACCCGAACTCAGGCTGCTCACAGAGCCTGAGCTGGGGACCTTCTGGGGGCAGATGTCAGTTGGGGGTGCCGTAGCCTGGTATCTGTCAACAGGTGGGAGTCCCCCATCGGAGGAGCTACCCCCAAGCCCAGCGGAGGAGGCTGGGCTGGTAAGGAGGGCTGAGGTGGGAGGAGTGATGGGTGGGCTTCCTAGGCAGGGCTTGGGCTCAGCCCACCCTGTCTCTTGCCCCCGCTTTCCACCCCAGCAACGGTTCCAGGACACAAGTCAGTATGTGTGTGCAGAGCTACAGGCCCTGGAGCAGGAACAGAGGCAGATAGATGGGCGGGCGGCCGAGGTGGAGACGCAGCTGAGGAGCCTCATGGAATCAGGTGGGGCGGGCATCTGGAGTCCACACCCCAGCACGTGCCACCACGGCTACCCCACCCTGCAGCTCTTTCTGACCCTGGGAGGAGTGGGAGGAGACAAGGCTGGGGTCATCTCCCCATTTACAGCCGGGCACCCTGAGGCCCCCCGGCCGGGAAGCAGCTTGCTGGAGGCGCACAGCTCAGGTTTCTGAGATGCCACAAGGGAGTAGACACCATCCCCCCACCCCCAGCCTCCCTGCTGCTGACACAGGGGTCAGTGGCAGGCCTGGTGACTGCCCTGGCCCGATTCAGGTGCCAACAGGCTGCAGGAGGAGGTACTGATCCAGGAGTGGTTCACGCTGGTCAACAAGAAGAACGCTCTCATCCGGAGGCAGGACCAGCTGCAGCTGCTGTGAGTCCTGTGCTTCCCTGTCCGGGCCCCACCCCTGCCCACCCAGGGCCGGCAGAGCGGATGGAACCTTAACGGCTCTAATTAGAACTGTTCACTGCTCTCTTCTTTCTCTGAATTTTTTTTTTGAAGAAATTGCTCAACCATCTTAATTTTCCCCCTAATTTCCTGTATAAAGTGTATACTTCTTAAATTGGTACTATTTTTATGAATGAGAAAATCGAGGCCCAAAGAAAAATGTGGCAGGTCAGTGCTGAGTGCCCCAGTTGGACCCTGTTCCTTTACAGGAAGGAACACTGAGCCTGAGAGACAGCTGAGCTGCTTTCCTGAGTGGGCTCAGGAGCAATTCTGGGCTTCATGGCCTTTATAGCCCTGCATGGTGGAGGTGGTTTTGCCTCCCTTTTACATCCTGGGTCATTTTTCAGAATAATTTTAGTCCAATACTTGCTGCTTATGAATAATATCCATCTGAATAATCCTTCTGGGTTGTTTCTTATTTGTTAAAAAGGGGGTGGGATGAGGGGAGGAGACGATATAAACCCCCAGCAGCTGGGGAACAGTTGAAACAAGAGGGACTTCCCTAGCGGTCCAGTGGTTAGGACTCCGTGCTTCCACTGCAGGGGGCCGGGCCGGGGTCTGATCCCGCATGCTGCCCCAAAACCAAAAACAGAAGAGATGATTCCAAGCTGGGACTAGGGTATAGCTCTGACCTCCATCCAGCCATCTATGGGAACTGGCGGTGAGGTGGGGGGCGGGGGTGCCAGGGAGCGGTCCGAACCCTGGGCGCTCCCTGCCATTCCTCTCTCCCTGACCTGGCACTCCCCCCCCCACCCCCCAGCATCGAAGAGCAGGACTTGGAGCGGAGGTTCGAGCTGCTGAGCCGGGAGCTACGGGCCATGTTGGCCATTGAAGGTGGGAGATGGGGCCCGGAGGCCGGGGACCAGGACCGGGCAGGGGCTGGCGCTTCCTGACCCTCAGCCTCCTCTGCCCTCAGACTGGTTGAAAACGGCCGCGCAGCAGCACCGAGAGCAGCTCCTGCTGGAGGAGCTGGTGTCGCTGGTGAACCAGCGCGACGAGCTGGTCCGGAACCTGGACCAGAAGGAGCGGACGTGAGTGGGGCCGGGATGTGCTGGGAGCTGGGAGGCCCCAGAGGGGCTCTCGGAGGCGTGCTCTGTCTGGACCCCGGGGGCGGCCTGCCTGTGGGGCCCGACGCTGGGGCTGACTTGAACCCGTTCCCTCCCAGCGCCCTGGAGGAGGACGAGCGCCTAGAGCGCGGCCTGGAGCAGCGGCGCCGCAAGCTGAGCCGGCAGCTGAGCCGGCGCGAACTCTGTGTGCTGAGCTGAGGCCGCGAGGGCCCGGACGTTTTCGCCCCTCCCGGTCCGTCCAGACCGCAGCTTTTCTCCCCGTCGCGCCCGGTCGCCGCTTCGGGCCTGCGCTCCGGAGGACCGGACCCTCCCCGATGCCGCGCGTGGCCGGTAGGGGCCGTCGTCACCCTTTACCAGGAGGGGACGCGCGGCCCTTCAGGCCCCGACGGACAGGGGCGGCTGGGCGGCCGTGCCGCCCGGGCGTATTTATTAGTCCGTGTGAGTGTGTGTGCGTGTGCTCGTGGTGGGCTGGGGGGTCCCAGGCACGCCCCCCAGAACCCCTCCCCGAGGGCAGGACCCGGCCGGCCAGCACCGAGGGAGAGGGACGGCTCTTGAACTGCCGCATCCCCGCCCTCCCCCTTCTTCCTGTTCCTCGCGAGCAATAAAGTTAGAAAAGGCCAAGCCAGTGCTCCGGGGCTTTCTCAGGACGACTGGGGCTTTCAATAGACGGAAGGGGGTGGGGTCTCGGCGGATAAGATTGTCTGCGATCCTTACTGGGGCTGTGTGGAGTTGAGGTTCTCAGATGCCGGCGGAGGCAAGACCAGAAGCTTGAACTCTGCCTTCGAAGGATGATGGGGTTTGGGTTGTTGATCGCTGTAGGGAAGTCCCATTTCGAAAGGAGACGAAAATAGTCGGCGGTGTTGCCCGTTTTATTTTTTATTAACACATTCCCTGAGGTCCTCACATCCATCCCTTCCCCTCCCACCCCCAGAGGCTTCCCCAGCCACTCCCGAGGGCTTCCCCTCAGGCTTCTCCACCTGAAAGGAGCTCAACTCCATCACTGACATCTGTCAGCAAGCTGGGGCCCGTTCTGGGGCTGCTGCTGAGGGTGGCAGGGTGCTCAGAGCCAGTTCATCCTGGCCTAGGATGCCACCTTCGTCCTCAGCGTTCAGAGGGCCCCCGGACCTGAAGAACTTCACCATGGCATGGACCTGGGGCAGCTCCAAGAACGTCTCCACGGTCAGCAGCATGGCCAGGAGCCCCAGGAGCAAGTACCCTGGGGAGGAGAGGTTACTAGGGCAGCGCTCAGGGTGCTGACGATGCTCCCCACTCCCTTCCCAGCAAGTGACCAGCCCTCACAATTCTCTTAGCACTTCGGACTAAACCTCCCACACCCTGCCCTGGGGCAGGGTCCTTCCAACCCGTGAGGCTCAGCCTCCCCAGTGGCTTATGGGAGTTGTAGTCCAGGCTCCTCTTCCCTCCTCTCCTCCCTGTCACGCTCCTTGGCAGCTGGACTCACCCAGAAGTGCGAACTGGCCAAGGTAGTAAAGCACTGGATGCAGGCCATGGTCATGGCCAGGCAGCAGGTCCCCCAGGCCGATGGTGCTGAGTGAGCTGAAGCAGAAGTAGATGGCCTCCAGCAGGCTGCAGTCGCCCCGCAGACCCCACAGCACCAGTGCTGGCAGCAGCATGAAGATTCCAGCCACTAGCAGACCCGGTCCAGATGCCTGCAGTAGCGCAGCCGTGGCTGGCGTCAGCTGCCAATGGGTGGCTACCCAGGCACCCGGGTGGCTGAGCACAGGCAGCAGGCAGTGGCACAGTGCAGCCACAAGTGCTAAGGAAGCGGGCAGCCCCAGGGCCGTGTAGACCACACAGAAGGCCTTTCCACCGGCCGATAGTGGGGCCATGTGGCCGTAACCTGGAGAGGAGAGAGACATGGGTAATGAGGACCTGAGTGGGATGCCTGCCGGGTACCCACTTCCTCCAGCCTCCCTCCGGTAGAAGGCTGCCCTCTGGTGGCCGAGATTGCTGGAACTGTTCAGGCAGGGGCTCTGTCTGGCTCTGCTCTTCATTCACTTGGGGTCCTACTCAAGTCCCTTAACCTCACCGGGCCACTCTTATTTTCTGGAACAAGAAAGGATTAAAAGAGACAGTCCCCTCAGGCCTCTTGTAGCTGGGACAGTTCTGAGAGCTGCTGTCCTACCCCAAGGCAGCCTGGCTTCCTGAGAGATTGCTCAGCTCTGCCCTGGACTCCCACTTCCAAACCCACCAGGTGAAATGTTACCCCTTCTTTCATTCCCTAAAGGTATATCAAGTTATCCTGGGTGCCAGGCCTTGTGCTGGAATCAGAGTCTGCCCAGGCTCCAGTGGGGAAGGCAGGCAGGAAAAACAGTCAGGACACCTGACACGAAGGGCTGCAAAAGAGGCAGCGCACATGAGAGAAGGCATTCAAGGCTGGAAAAGTGTGTGCAAAGGCAGGGAGAGGTGAAAGAGCAGGGCATGCTGGGGGAACAGGGTCGGCTGGTCCAGGGCTGTAAACACAAATACCTAGAGGAGTCAGAAGTAAGACAAAAGGGAGTGGTGGGGACTGGGGTGGGCTGGAGAGCATGTGCTCTGTCCCCAGGGCAGGCCCTGTTCTACTCCACAAGGATTCTGGCTCAGTGCCAATAGTTTTCCCAATTTTTCCAAAAGAAGATAGAAAATGGGGCTTCCCTGGTGGCTCAATGGTTAAGAGTCCTCCTGCCAAGGCAGGGGACACAGGTTTGAGCCCTGGCCTGGGAAGATCCCACATGCTGCGGAGCAACTAAGCCCATGCACCACAACTACTGAGCCTGTGCTCTAGAGCCCGTGAGCCACAACTACTGAAGCCCACGTGCCACAACTACTGAAGCTCACACACCTAGAGCCCGTGCTCTGCAGCAAGAGAAGCCACCGCAATGAGAAGCCTGCGCACCACAACGAAGAGTAGCCCCCACTTGCTGCAATTAGAGAAAGCCTGCGCACGGCCAACGAAGATCCAACGCAGCCAAAAATAAATAATTTTTTAAAAAGATGGAAAATGGCCTTTAAAAAATATTCAGACACTTTGCAGGACAAATCCCCCCAGGGCTGTGGGTCCCATTGCTTTATTCCTCTGGGCCTTCACACATGCTGTTCCCTCTGCCAGGAATTCCTTCGTGTCTATCTCTGTGCCCTCTTGCCTTGGCTACCATCTCACGGGGACTTCCTCCCCTGGGAGCCTTCCCCCACACTCCTTCTGGGATGGTGGTCCTGTATTCCCTGGGTTCACTCCATTTCCCTCCATCCAAGAATCCATCCCATAATTCATGTTCCCAGTCTTGCCTCAGGCCCGCAGGGTCTGGGCACCTCTCCTGGGTCTCAAAGGGTGCCTGGGGGTGGGACTGAGGAGCCCACACCCCTCCTGGCAGTTGAAGTTGAGGCACTAGTTGGGGTGTGTTGGTGTGGGGAACCCCAGCTGTGATGACAGGCCTAATAAGGCCTGGGCTCTGTCTAGCACTTTGGGGCTGGGGGAAGGGCTGCACCCCCAGGGACCCCAGGTAGCAATGGCCTCAAGCGCCCCATCTTGCCCGGCCTCCTGGTGGCCTTACCTGTGGTGGTGAGGAGGCTGGCAGTGAAGAGTAGGGCTGAGGGCAGATCCCAGTTCCTGGCCTGGGAGCCATTGCCCAGGCTGGAAACCCCGTGGGCCTGGGCTGCCAGGGCGGTGCCCAGCAGTTCTTCCAGTGCCCTGGGTGGCAGGCAGGCCCTGTACTCGGCCTGGAAAGTGGCCAGCTCGGCCCTGAGGTTGGCCTGGAGATGGAGTGCTGGAGGCCCCTCCAGGGCCTGGAGCACTGCAGCCCCAAGCCCCAGGGCTAGCAGGTGGGCCACAACCAGTAGCCCGTATCGGGCCCAGGGCCTCAGAGCCCCCATGGTGTGCCACCCAGAGTCCATCAGAGGTGCCCTGGGAGCCGACTGCTCCACCACAGGCACCTGGGAGGGGCCGGGCAGGGTGGGGCTGGGAGGAGGTGCAGCGTGGGTGGCTGGCGAGGAGGGAAGCCTGGGACAGCAGCTGGGGTGAGTGGGGCTGGGAGGGTGAGGCGAGGAGGTGAGCTGGATAACTCCTCCCCGTTTCTGGGGCAAGAAGTTTTTTGCCCAGTTCGCCAAAGCTGGGTGGTCGGGTGGTCGGTGGTCCGGGGCGGGATGGAGGAAGGCGAGACCCCGAGAGGTAACTTGACCGGCTCCCAGTCACACTGTGGTGGTTTATTCAGGGATGAGCTCACTCAGTCACAGACCCCATTCACGGGCTCAGGAGGTGCCCAGACCCAGAGGACGTTAGGGGAGAGGACAGACCAGGTCCCTGCCTCCTTGGTGTTCCCACAAGAAGCCTGTTAGCAAGGACGCAGGACAAGTTCACATCATCACAAGCTCCCTGAAGGAAACGCCCCGGGTGATGGGGGAGAGTTCTGGGGGACCATCACCCGGAAGGCTCCTCTGAGGAGCGGCATTTCAGCTGGGAAAGAGAAGAGGCCAGGCCAGGTGGGAAAGAGCTAGGGTGGTGAGAGAAACAGGGGCCTGCTGGGGTGGGGCGGAGTTGGGGGTCAGGACACAGGGCCTTGAGGACATATGGCTCAGGGGACCTATGGAGGGGGCTAGTGCAGGCATCCCGGATGGAAAGGTGGCGGCCTGGGCTGTGGAGTAGGAGAGGGCAGGTGGGGCAGGGTGGTGAGGCGAGGACAGGAGTGGAGGATGCCCGGAGCTCCCTGGACAGGTGATGCTCCCTCCACTCTCAGTGCTTCCTGAGAACCCTTCACGCCCAGCCCTCCTGAGTCCCCACCCTGGTGAACACTGGAGTCACAGTAGGTCTGGCTGCCATGGAGTGCGCAGGGGACGGGGAGAGGGAGCCTGGACCCCGCCTCCCATAAACCATGGAGGGGCTGAGCCCAGGGTCCCCTGCCCTACAGCGTGGTGTGGGAGGGGTAGTCCGCAGAACCCCATGGCATTAAGAGAAGCCTGAGTGGAGCCAGGTGTCAGGGTGGGGGCCCCCTCTTGTATCCAGACCACGGGATAGAAACAAACCCAGGGCAAACCACCAAGATGCCACCCAGTGGGCTGTGGGCTCCTGAGTTCAGCGAGCTGCCTGGGGTGGGAGCAGCACGGCTGGGAGGGCATCCCAGGGGAGGTGATGCTGTTGCTGGGCCTTAAGGATGAGCCGGGACCACCCAGCAACAGGAAGAATCAGAGCAAACACAGTTGCTTGAAATGGCGGGAAAGGCTTAGTGAGGGTGGGAGAAGATGGGTGAGGCCCGAGTGTGTGGGTGCCAGGGAGGCTGAGAAGAGCCTTGAATGCCTGGTGATGAAGCGGACTTGATCCCAGGAGAGGGATGTGGTGCACAGCGTCCCAGCCTAGGCCCATGCTGAGGGCATGAGGTCCCCAGGGTCATGTGATGGTTTGGATCCCCTAGTTACCTCCAAGAAAGTGACAGGCTGTGCTTGGGGAGACAGCTTGGGGAGTTTATTTGGCTTCATTGGATCCCGAGGCCATGGCCCCAACCCTGGCCGGGGCAGCAGGAAGGCACCCAGAGAGCCCCGGCCCCAAATGACCCCCGGGGCAAGGGGGCCCAGGCACGAAGCCCTGGGGCAGGGGCCACAGTAGCAGGACTTGGTCAAAAGTGCTGGTGACAGCTAAGGCCGGCCCCTCTCCCCTGCACCTCCCCTCCTCCCTGCACCACCCCCGGGGGCAATTCCCTGAGTCAGGCTCTGGTCCTCCCAACCAGCTGGGCACAGTGCTGGGCCCCAGTGGGGCAGGTAAGTCGGGGGACCCGCGCGTTGCGGGTGTGGGGGGTGCAGGCCCCCCGTCCAGTGTGAAGGCTTCCTGTGCAGTGTAGTGTTCCTGACCCCCAGAGGGGGCGGGGTCCCTGGGCGAGACCAAGGCAGCTACAGAGGCATGACCGGCTCCTATTCCAGCGTATGCTGAGGCTCCTGGAGGGCGGTGGGCACGTGGGGAGCAGCCCGGCCCACTCAGGGCCCTGCCTCTGGCGCCCACGGGGCCTGGGCACCCACGTCTTTGGTCTGTGCCCGGCAGTCCTGAGGGCCCCCTCGGAAGGGGTTGGCGGGTGGAGAGTCCCAGAAGGGGTCTGAGTCTGGGAACAAGGTCCAGGGTGCCCGGCGGGGTGCAGGCTGTGGCGAGGGCAGGGGTGAAGGCCGTGGCCCGGCTGACACAAAGCTCCACGGGTCAATGCGGCTGCGAAGGGGTGAGGGCCGAGGTCGACTGATGAGGCCCAGAGGCGGCGAGCGTGGGGTACCTGGGGTGCCAGGAGCGGAGCGTGATATCCCTGGTGGGGGCGAGACGGCGCTTCCTGTGAAGGGATGGGGAGAGGGCCGAGGTCAGGCAGTCACCAACTCCTGGGTGTCCCCAGGAGGCACTGCCCTGCTCCGGGCCTCAGTTTCCTGATCTGTACAGTGAGTTACGGGACTCATAGCTTCCATGGCCCTTCATGCTTGGTGGCGCATCTGTTTACTACGTAGCCTGGGCTTGGGTCCCAGCTCGGCCACTTACTAGTGGGAGCCTGGAGTCCCCTGATATTTCATCTGAAAAACAGGTATAACCAGAGTACCTGGTTCACAGCCTTGTTTCCATAACTGAATGAGGCAACCTCTGTAAAGCACTAGGAACAGTGCCCGGCACAAGTAAGCAACCTGTAGGAGTTCGCTAGCGTCATCATCTTCATTATTTCTATTATCTCACAACTGGCCTGGCCTGGCCCCTGCCCCCCCCCCCCCCCCCCCCCGCAATTGATGGCTGAACGGGGAACTCAGTTCCCTATGGTGCATCCTCATCGCCCTGAGGGGGCGGTCTGGAGTCCAGCAGACAGCTGTGGCCCCGGCTGTACTGCCCTGCACGTCCCCACCCGCCCCTCCTCCCCTCTGTCACCAGGCAGAGGCCACTCACCGCGCCTCTCCTCTTCGCGCCGGGGACTCTTGGCTGATGGCTGGCCGGCGGGGACACCCAGTTCCAGCAGCAGGGGCGCGGGGGAGGGCGAGCCGGGGGCGTCGGGGCTCAGCGGGGAGGCCTGGGCGTCCGGCATCTCGGGGGAGAAGCGGATGAGCGGGGAGGTGGGCGGCTCGGCGGAGGACGGCGTGGGCAGCGGGGCGCGGGGCGTTGGCGGGGGCTCCCCGCGCTCGCGGCCCGGTCCCCCCGGGGGCTGCAGGTCGCGGCCGAGGCCCAGCGAGGCGAGCAGGGCGGTGCCGCGCAGCAACGCGCGCTGGATCAGCTTGGGCGTCCCGGAGCCGCTGCCGCGCTCCGCCGGGCCCGGCCGCCGCGGCTCCTCGGGCTCCGGGCTCGGCCGCGGGGGGTTACCTGGTGACGGGTACACAGCTTAGGCCGACTTCTGGGGGACCCCTCGGCGGCCCTGGAGCAAGGACTGGCTTCTGCTCCCCTCTGACAGCCAGCCCAACTCCTCCCAGGCCGCCGCGCCTCCCCCAGCAGACACACTTTCTGGCCTTTCAGAAGGGGCGGGGCGGGGCGGGGCAGGGTGGGGTGGGCATCGCAGTCTGAGGAACCAGCAGGAGCAAAGCCTGGGAGGCAACCAGGTGCCCTGGAGCCCAGAGATGGAGGGTGGGCTGGAGGGCAGGCAGGGGATCCACCAGCAAGCAAGCTGAGGCCAGATCGGGGCCTCAGTGGCCTCAGTGGATATCCGGAGGGGTCCGGGGACAGGTCTGGGACCTGTGCTCTGTGCCCACCTCCTTCCTGGCTGGGCAGCCCTGGTCCTTCTGCTCGCCCACCCCCCTCCAGCGGTAGCACACAGGTCAATTCCAATGTACACAACAGCCCTGAGAGGCACGCATCACTGTCCCTATTCCAGAAATGAGGAAGTTGAGGCTCAGAGAGATGAGCTGTTTGCGTCAGGCCTGAGCTGAATGATTTAGGGGCATTATGTTGTCTGATCCTCATGGCCCAGGCTTGGAGAGGTTAAGGACTCAGCTAAGCCTGAACTGCCCTGGATTTCAGGATATCTGTGTCCTAACCTGTGGGCCTAGGGTTGGCCCGACTCCACGGGTGGGTCTGGGGAACCTGTCATTGAGGACGTAGGGCAGTCTGTGATGGCCTCTCACAAACCCCAATTTTGTCAGGTCCTCCTTAGCTCTAGAACCTGCCATGGCTTTCCACTGCCACTAGAAGAAAGTCTAAGCTCCTTGTCTGGGTTTCAAAACCTTCTCTCTCTTCCTTGGGCCTGCCTGGAGTGGAGCGCTGGGCTGGGTGTCCAGAGGAAGAAATGCAAAGCTGGGAAAAGTGAGTTTCTGCTATGAACCAGGACTTTGCTTGGGGTCCCTGTCCTCAGCCACAACCCTTACCCCATCTTTCTCTTTTTTTTTGGCCACACCATGCAGTTTGCGGGATCTTAGTTCCCTAACCAGGGACTGAACCCGCGCCCTTGCCAGTGAGAGCACAGGGGTCCTAACCACTGGACCGCCAGGGAATTCCCCCCATCTCTCTGACTCTTATCCCCCCACCCCACCCCACCCCTGCAGTGACCACTGCCTTCTAAAATGCAAATCTGCTAAAGACACGTCTGCTTCAAAAGTCCCCCATCAATTTCCAGGCCCTTCCTGAACTGGCTCCTGCCTGCCTTTCCAGCTTCACTCATTCATTCAACAAACATCTGCTGGCCCATGTGCTGGGGCTGCACTGGGCTCCACGGACCGAGGGAATGCAGGCCTGGACCCCACTTGCTGCTTCAGGCCTGTGAGTCCCTGGCTCTGAACTCTCCCTCTGAGTTCCTAACCTCTTACTCAGGTGTGGTGGGCCCCACGGCTGTACACACACTATTCCCTCCGCTCAGCACACCTTCCCCACCTCGGCTCTCAGTGATTCCTTATTTACCACTCAAGACCCAGCTGAGATGTCACGTCCTCTGTGAAGCTGTGACATTCTGATTTATAAAAAAGTATATATTTTGTCTTCATCTCATACCTGGTACAGAACTCCCCAAACCCTTGGAATTTCCTAAGTGTTAGAATGATAAAGGTGAAAGGAGGGCCTTTTGTTATTCATAAGGAGCTCTTTTAACCACATCTGAGTTCATATTGATGCAGTCATTTTTGGAAAGCTCCTAAGGATGGGGTCTGGTTGCCAAGGGAACGAACTATATGATTAGAAGGTTGGAACTTTCAGCCTCCACCTGCACTGGGGAGGGGAGGAGCTAGAGATTGAATCCCATCACCAATGGCCAAGAATTTAAGCAATCAATCATGTCCATGTAATGAAGCCTCCATAAAAACCCAGCCAAAGGGTTCCAAGAACTTCTGGGTTGGTGAACCAGTGGAGGTGCTGGGAAAGTAGCGTGCCTGGAGAGGGCGTGGAAACTCTGTGTCCTCCCACATACTCTGCCCTACACATCTCTTCCATCTGGTTGTTCTTGACCTGTAACCTTTTTAATAAACTGGTAATCTAGTAAGTAAATGGCTTTCCTGAGCTTTGTGAGCTGTTCTAGCAAATTATCAGATCTGAGGAGGGGGTCGTGGGGATCTCTGATTTATAGCTGGTTGGTGGGGAGCACAGGTGACAACCCGAACTTACAACTGGTGTCTGAAGTGGGGAGGAGCAGTCCTGTGGGCCTGAACCCTTAACCTGTGGGGTCTGACACAAACTAACTCCAGGTAGGCAGTGTTAGAATTGGATTGGATTGTAGGACCCCCAGCTGGTGTCCCAGAACTGGTTGGTGTGGGGAAAACCCCCAGGCATCTGGTGTCAGAAGTGAAGTGAGTAGAATGGAGAGGAAAACAAGGTTTTTCCTCGTTTAGAAGCTTTGCCAGAATCCCCTGTAACCTGTGCGGTTCTTACTCACGTTATGCCTTGTACAGCCCTCGCCCCACCACGTACTACTCCCTACTGTCCTTGTTTATTTCTGAGTCTGCTTTTCCACCAGACTAGGCCCTCCCCAAGGTCAGGGCAGTGTTGATCTCTAGCACACTGATGCCTGGCTTATAATATATGTCAATACATGTTTGATGGAAGAGTCCATTCTTACAATCCTTGTGACAACCATGTAAGGTGACTGCTGTTACGCTACTTTACAGGTGAGGAAACTGATCATTTACAGTGAGTTTAAACAGAACAGGGGAAAAACATGTTTAAAACAGGCAAGAAAAATGGAACAAAGTGAAGTGAAGCTGGAGGTCAGCACACAAACTAAGAATGGAAAGAAGTTCCTGAGGCCGATATTCTGAGAAACCGAGGTTCCCAAAAGTAAGCGACTTGCCCCAGGTAACTCGGCAAGGATTTTAATTTGCCTCTAAGCTCCCTGGCAGTAAGAGTTGGCAACCCTGTCGTTAAGGAGAAAGACAAAAAACATGCTTGACCCCGAGATGAAGGTGAATCGCTTTTGAGGGGCCTCACAGAGAGGACACGGCCACGTGGTAGTTAGCGGCTCCAGGGCAACAAGCTTCATGCGGCAGTTGCTGTCAGTGCAGGCTGACAGCGCCCACCAATCTGCCCCTCATTGCAACCAGTTCCCCAGGGGCCAGAACACCCAGGTGAGGACAAGGGGTGGGAGCTGGGGCTCCCCGGTGGTGTGGCTAATGCCTGGGACAATCTCACAGGGTCTTTGATTCTTAGCCAGGTTTTTCACTCTGTGGGTGGTTGGGAGGTCAAGGTCATGCACTCGTGGGTGGGCCCAAGATGGCTGGAGGGTGGGCTTGCACGAGGGGAACCAAGTGCTCAACCAGCAGCTGGGCTGGGACAGGTGATATCCTTTTAGGTAAGAGGGTAAGCCAGAGAAAGATGGGGTCCAGGCCATTGTGTCCCTGCTCCTGGGAGCTCAGGGAGAGTAAGGCCAAATGGATCTGCAGAATATGGTCAGGGGCTCCTTCAGACTACACACCCAGGTTGACAGGACCTCAAGTTCTCCACTGACCCTTCTGGCCTGGGGCGTTCTAGAGCAGGCGACTACAAGCAGCCCCCTTGGCCTTCCAATTCCCAGTTCAGTGCCTGCAGCACAGCTAGCTTGGGGCAATGCAACTGCTGGAGCAGAAAATGGTGTGGCAGACGGGGCTCCAGGGCCCTGCCTCTGGAGTCAGACCTGGGCTCAAATCCCTGTTCTGCTGTATGCCCTATTTCAAACCACTTAACCTCTCTGTGCCTCAGTTTCCTCCTCTATAAAATGGCACATAGGAAGGACCCAATAAACGTTTGCTGGGTGAAATGTAGCTCAGGTAATGGTGGAGGTGACACGCTGGGTGGGGTGAGAGGAGTGAGTCTAACTTGTTTGCTGAATAGGACCCTGGTCTGATAACAGTTAAGCCAGGTCCTATATTCTGGCTGCGAGAAGCAGGTACAGCTGGGGGCTCTAAAGGGACCCACGGGCAAGGGAGGCTGCAACTTTCTAGTCCCTGCCAATGCTGGGCAGTGCTGAGCTGAGCCCTTGTCCCTCTGACACAGGAGTCCCAGTTTCTGCTAACCTCCTAGCTTCCCAAGTAGTTTGTATGTGAGAAACCCTTTCTTCAAGTGAAAGTTTCTGGGAAAGCTCACTACGAGCATGAGAGTCAAAGTCTCCCTGGGTTCAAATCCTTAGCTGGGGGATTTAGGCAGATTACTTTACCTCGCAGAGCCTCTGTTTTCTCATCTCTCAAATGGGTATAATAATCCCTCATGAGATTGTTGCTTGGATGGAATGCCTGACACACAGTAAGTGCTATTGCCATTATGGAAAACAGAAAAGTCCAGAACTGCCCCAGATGCAGTGAGTCGGCCCTAGATCCCCACCCGTTCAGATTTCTTATCCTCTTCTCCACCTACAGGCTCCCCAGAAGGGGCTCTGAGAAGCACAGTGTGGCAGCCACTTTTCTAGCTCCACCCCACATGCACAGTTTCCTTCTCTTCTCTCGGCCCAGCTTCCCCTGGGTCCCAAATGCAGGGCACCGTTCCTTGTTTTCCTATCTTCCCTAGAGCTTGCTGAGGACACAGCAGCTGCCACAGGGCCAGGGGAGAGCCCTCTTGCAGGCCAGCCCTGAATAGGGTCCCTGAGGCCTAGGCTGGATCCAGCTCAGTTGTGGGCTGATGGGTCAGACCTGGGTTCTAGGAATGGCCTGCCTTGCAGGCTGGCTTCTTGTAGCCTGCCCACAGGACCCAGAGGAGTGCAGCAACAGTCTGCTGGGGGGAGACAAGGCCACTCACCATTGAGCATGGGGGGTGTGGAAGGAGATCCTAAGGGGGATGAGTCATCTGAATCCAGGTACCACGTGGCTTCGTCCATGCGGGACCTTCTCCTGGTGAGGGGACGAGAGGGGAGTTGTGCTTCGTGAATCTCAGGACTGTTGGGAGGTAGAAGACACTCGGTGGGTGGCACTCAGGCACTCACCTCCCGTTCTGGGCTTCTCCGGGCTTGGGGGAACTGGGCCCCCAGGCCCAGCATGCTCGCCGCTCTCCATTGCTTGAATCCTCTAGACGTCTTGGGGACTGTCGGCCCCACGCCTGGCCTGGTTCTGCAGGCTCCACTGTGGCGGGCAGGGGGAGGGGGGAATGGAAGGAGTCTGAACTGAGGTCAAGAACGCTGATCCTTGTCCTCCCATCATGAGAATCAAGCTCCAGGGGCAACTTATTGGAGGATTGGGGTGGGGTGTGGGTCAGGCTGGGCCCCATCCCATTCCCAGGGTGAGCTTTGGGCCACAGAGAATCTGAACAGAACTGGGGTAGGTGGGTGTGGGGTCCTGGGACTGGCAGTGAGGCATCTCATCTAGTCCTTCTTCACCCGGCATTTGCTGCCTAGTAGTTAGTAGAGCCACTACAGCAAACTGCGTGGGTTTGAATTCTGACTCTGCCACTTGCTAGCTGTGCAACGTTAGGCAGTTACTTTTCTCACTTTTCTCATCAGTAAAACTTATATAATAACAAGGACATCTACCTCACAGGGTCTTCGTGAGGAATTAATATTAGCAAAGTGTTTAGGAAAATGAATGGGACATAGTGTCATACAATTGCTAGACTGAAAAAAGTTGTAAAATGCATGCTGCTTGGGGAACTTAGAGGTACCAGTTTAGACAGATAGGGGAGGGCGCCTGGGAGCAGGGGGGAAGAGGAGGAGACAGTGTGTGGGATCTACTTGCAAGGATAAGGTTTGACTGACAAAAGGATAAGGTCTGGGGGTAAGGGCATGGGCAAGGGGAGGCGAAGTTTCTTACACTGGATGGCCCGGAACCGGGGGAAGGTGGGCGAGTCCCCAGCCCCGACCTCGAAGACGTTTCTCCTCCTGTCCAGGCCGGGAGAGGCCTGCACGGTGATGCGGTGTTTGAAGTCTGGGGTTGGGGGGGGAAGCAGGGCGCAGGTTTGTGGTGAAGGAGAGACTGGATCCTAACCCGCAGGGCCCCTCGGCAGTTCCCAGGCCACGCAGGCAGTGCTGGAACAGGGCCTGGCACAGTGGCTGGGTGACTGGGGTCGGCCTCACTGCCTTCCTGGGCCCCAGGCTCTCCGTAAGGAAAGCAGACCTCTTACGCGGAGAAGCGCAGCGGAGTCGGAGATTCCCAGGAGGCGGCCCACCCCACTCCCTCGGCTTTCTCAGAACTTTCATGAGCCCCGCCCCTTCCCGGCCGTAGCCACTCCCAGGCCGACATGCAAATATTCCCGCCAAAACCCGCCCACAAACGAAAACACACTCCTGGCCCCTCCCCTTCCAGCCTCGTCTTACAGGCCCACCCACCAACGCCCTAGACCAATCCCGGTGTGGCCAGCACACCCGCCTGACCCCACCCCTCCGCCCACGAAGCCAATGGCGGGCGCCGTGCTGGGGCCCGCCCCTTACCGAGCGGCATGCTGATGCGCTCGCCGCCGTCGCGCGCTCGGAGTTTGCTGCGCTTGAAGGTTCCGCGGCGGCGGCGAACGTGTGGCCGTTCGCGATCAACTTGCTGCAATAGAAGTGTCAACTCGCGCTCGAACACCTCCAGCTCCCACTGGGCCAGCAGGTGCTCGCGCCGCCGCAGCTGCTCTGCCTGTGACCGCTGCTCACGCGCCGCGCGGGTCAGCTCCTCCTCGCGGCTCAGTAGTTCCTGTGCCCGGGACAATGGAGGCGGTGGAGTCAGTCGGGTACGGTCTCAGACGCTCACCCCGACCTTCTGCCCCATGGAAACCGGGGAGACATTCCTTCCCGGCGTCCCCTTCCAACCCTGGGACCCCGACTCCTCCCACCTTTTCTTTGGCCCGCAGCTCGTCAAAGAGGCCTTGGATCTCGCGCTTCCAGCCTTCCTGCATGGAATGGAAGGAGTCCCGAGGCATTTCCCGCAGGACCTGCGCCTCTAGTGCCTCCAACTGCTGAAGGATGGAGGCGAAGTCGGGCCTGCGGTGGGGATCCTGCGCCCAGCAATCTGGGGAAACGGAGTGGAGGGGGGACAGGATAAGAAGGGGTCTGTGAGTGGATATGTCCTGGGCCAAGGAGCTCTGCCCCTCACCCTCCTGCCCCATCCCCTTACCGGCCATGAGCTGTGCGAAGGGCTCGGGGCAGGTGGATGGGATGGGCAGTGTGAGCTTGTTAACGGCCACTCCATAGGCTACAGCAAGGCAGTCGATGCCACGGTAGGGCACCTCCCCAGTCAGCAGTTCCCACAGGAGCACCCCAAAACTGTGGGTGAGACAAAGGGTCTATGTCCCGTCCTCTACTTATTCGTTGCCATTTCATCCTAAGGCAACCAAGAGCTCAGTGGTCTGTGTCCCTCCCTCTGGGCTCTGCTTGTCTGCCCAGCCCTGGATTTTGGCAGCCACCTCTGCCCTCTGCAGCCCCATATCTGTCCAGCCTCCACCCAGCCGCACCTCCAGACATCGCTGCCCTTAGAGAAGGTGGAGGCCTTGATAACCTCAGGAGCCATCCAGGCGTAGGTGCCTGCAGCACTCATTTGTGTGGTTTTGTGCCACTCGCGGGCCAGGCCGAAGTCAGTGATCTTCAGGGTCTTGTGCTCCATGTCGTCACCTTCAATGGGCTGCAGCAGCAGAACTGGGGAAGAGAGGAAGGGCTGTGGTGCTCCAGGCTCAGGTGGTGGGGACAAGGGAGGAGCTGGGAGCAAACTGTCATCTGACAGACATCCAGGCTGGGTACTGGGGGCACCGAGGTGAACTGGTCTCAATCTTGCCCTGGAGAGCTCATAGCTGGGGTTGGGGTAGAATCAGACAATAAGCACAAGGCTGGGAAACATTTACCAAGGGGTTACCAGAGGCCAGGCATTTTACACGCAGCATTAGCACTCACAAAAAAAAAAGTCTATGAGGTAGACATCATTATCCCCATTTTGCAGAAAAGGAAACTGAGCAATAATTTGATTTAACCTAGGGCATACGCAAATAAAGCAGATGCCACGACCTGGTCTGTGTGCTTCCAAAGCCAGTGCTCTAACTTTCTCCTAACACTGCATGGAATAGAAATGGGCAATATGGGGACCTTCCTGGTGGTCCAGTGGTTAAGACTCCACGCTTCCACTGCAGAAGGCATGGTTCAATCCCTGGTTGGGGAACTAATATCCCGCATGCCACGGTGTGGCCAAAAAAAAAAAAAGAAAGAAAGAAGTGGGCAATATGGCAGCCTCTCAGCATTTGTAACTTTGATTTCAAGAGAAACCTGTGTCTTGTCATTTTGCTGAGGCAGGAGTGTGAATCAGAACCTGCCTTGGGGTGGGGAGCAGGAGGGAACCCCCTTGTGAGAAAGGAAGTCCAGCAGGCACTACAGACCCCTGGTGTCCATGTCCCATTATGGCTAGCGCAGCCGCTCCCAGGGGAAAGATTCCAAAAGATATCCACTGATGCAGCTGGATGTGAAGAGAGAGAAAGGGGTCTAAGAAAGTGGTGGTTCTTGGCTAGAAAGGAGTTTGGGACAAATGTAGTAGTGGATAGACGTGGCAAGGGCTGATGGCTTTGTCCCAAATGGGGCCACCATACTCTGTACAGAGAGGAGAAGCAGCAGCTTGCAAATCTCTCACCAGGAAAAGCATGGCTCAAAGGAGAGAAGTTTTAGAGGAATAAAAAGAGGACAAAATTATAGAATTTTCAAGGTTCTGAAGAGGCCTCTCTACTTTTCTGGTTATAGCCAACTGCATTGTAGAGAAGTGACATCCAAGCCAATGACATTTCTGAACACACATCCTTTCAGGGCACACCTCTCAGCAATCCTGCCCAGAGTGACAGCACCATAGTGGGGGCAGAGGACACAGGCACCTAATACAGCCCGGCGAGTCAGGGAAGACTTCTCAGAGGAGGTGACAGAAGCAGGGTATTCGCTTTTCTAGGTCTAAAGCCACAACTCCTGATCCTGCTGCTGGCCGAGCTCTCTGGGCCTCCTGGGGGCATCTGGCACTGCTGCTCAACCCCTCCCTGCTGTCCTTGGCTCCCAGGACCTCTGGCTGCTTTGGCTGTTTCCTTCAGGGCCTCCCCACCCTTAGCCTTTTCAATGCTGGCGTTCCTCAGAGCCTGGCTTCCCCTTGACCTTGGCCCACTGCCCCCAGGCTGTCCTGGACTCTCCCAGGTGCCAGCTGCCCGCTCCTCACTGGCATCTCCCACATTGGGAACTCCAGTTCAGAAGTCGATCCAGCTGCCTATCAGCTGCCCTACCTGATGTCTTTATACCCTCAACAACCATCTTCATCCTTCCACCGTGCCTGGCAAATCTTCCCACAATTTCTCAAAATTCAGAGAATGATCCTGCAATCTACCTTCTCCTCTTAGCCAAACTGGGGCTGAGTACTGAACAGTTAAAGCTAGGCATGACGACAAAACCCACCTCAGAGGGTCATCATGAGTATTAAACAAGATCACCTTTTTTTTTTTTTGGCGGCACCAAGCGGCATGTGGGAACCTAGTTCCCCAGCCAGGGATGGAACCCGTGCCACCTGTAGACAGGAAGCGCAGAGTCTTAACCACTGAGCCGCCAGGCAAGTCCAGCGAGATCACGCTTCTTAAAGCTTTAGCGCAGGATCTGACAGTTGTCCTAAAGATTCTGCTGCTAATCTCTCTCAGATTGACTTTCTCCTCCAACCTCTAACATCTTACTCCCAGCTTCACAACAGCCTCCGGCCCGGCTGCTGAAGACTCAGAACTGGACCATTCAGTAAGCTCCGCGAAAGTTCATTCCAGAGAAGAGCCGCAGCAGGCTGGGGCAGGCAGCTGGAGAGGGACCAGGCAAAGGGATCCATGTACTGGGGCTGGGGGGAGGGACTCCCGCCTCCTCTGGTGCCAGGACCCACCCATCCTCTTGACGGCTGCTTCTCAGTCGGGTCTCTAGCCACTTGTGGTACCTCACAGACCGATGAACCACCTTCTGCGCCAGTATCTCAAGCTGGGAGGCCAGCCTCCCTTTTTTGGTCAGGTAATCTGAAGTCCAGAGAGGGGCAGCAACTCACTCAAAGTCTCAGGACTTCTTTCTACTGGTGGCCTTTCTGCCGCCTCCTACCCCCCAGCTTGACCTGACACCTGTGAAGCCTTATCCTCACCTCCGTGTCCCCTGCTTTTCTCCAAGTGCCTTGAATTTGTTCCAACCCAAGTTGCTCTTCTGGTGTCTGATGTAGACCTTGGGGATGGGGCGGTCAGGGGTCACTCAGAGGAGAAGGGGCTAGAGATCCCCCTCCCAGCATCCCCTTAGGGCTCCCTGGCCTCTGAAAGGGACCTGGCCCCCAGTCCCCTTCCTGGGCTGCCTCTGTGAAGCTTGGGAGTGGCCTAGGCAGCTTACGCCTCTTCCGCTTCCCTCCCATGGTCCCTACTTCTCCTTTCTGGGAGGCCTGGCTCAGGTCTCCAATGGGGGCGGGGGTCCTTTGGTGGAGAATTGGGAGAGGTCAGGCCCAGGCTGGGCTGGCTGGTCAGTCCTGTGACTCGTGGGCCTAGAGAATTCCCCCTCCTCTCCCTGCCAGGCTTCCTCACAAGGCCCCCATTGTCCAGGAAAATCACGCCATTGTTTCCTGCCTGCACCCCCCCCCATCCCAGGGACTCCCCCCGCCAATGCCGCAGACAGCAGCCTGGGCCTAGAACTGGGGTCTGCGAGGTGGGAGGCCAGGTTCAGCAAGGCTAAGGGCACCCTGCCTGCCTTTCACCACCACCCAGACTCTGGGAGGGAACTGGGGGGGAGTAGGGGCGCAATCCCTGGCTCCTTCCTCTCCCACAAACCCCCTACCCCCAGCTCTTTCCTCCCCTGCAGGCAGCTGGGCTGGGGAGAGAGCAGAGGCTGGAGCAGGGGCAGGAAGCCGGCCCAGGGGCAGCAGGAAACGCAGGAAGCGGTGGGGAGGGTGGGGAGCAGGAGCCTGGGCTATTGTTCCATTTTTTCTGGAAAGAAAACTGGAGGAAAAACAGAAGACGGGAGTCCCCTCCCCCCAGGCCTTCGGGGAATCCCCCTCAGGCTGGGGCAGGGAGTGGGGGTCCCTAGATGGCTAGGGCCCAGGAGGGAGGCTGAGAGGTGGGATCTGCCCCCTACTGTGGACGAGAGGAGTGGGTGGGGTCGCTGGCAGGCCTCCCCAGGCCCCTCTGGCCCTGGCAAGGACTTGGATATCACTGGGCCCTGGTGTTCTGCTCCCCACAAGCCGCTTATCCATGCTCAGCCCAGGCCAGGGGCCTCAAAATATCCATGCTCACCCCTCCAAGAGCCACCCGTGCCTCTGCAGTGACCTCACCGGCCCTTCCTTTTGCTCTACAGCTGCACCTCAGCCCCCAGCAGGCTCAGCCCAGGTACCCACTACAGTGCTGCGGCCTGCCTCCTTGCCTTTGCTCTCGTCAGGCCCTGCATCCAACTGGGTACCTTTCTGAACACTCCCTGCTTTGGGCTTGGTGTGAAGCTCGTCTGCTTCAGAAAGCCCTCCAAACCTGCCACTTGCTTGTCTTGGGCCCAGGCTGGGCAGTGTGTAGGACCTGAAATGGCTGGAGATGGAGTGCCTTACCGCTTGAGTCTTTCTTAGCCCCGCCACGCCCACTCCCAAGTGCTGATTCCAGGCAAAGCCCTCCTGGTGATCCAGCTGAGGACCCCGTGGCTGAGGACCCACTGTGTGCCGGGCATCGGATGCCCAGCCTGTTAAGCCGTTTCACCCTCCCGATCACTCCCTTTTTACAGAATCTGAAATCGAGGTTCTGAGTTGAAATAACCAGCTAGAGATCATGCAGCCAGGGGGCAAGGGGTGGGGCCAGAATTCCATCCCTGGCCCCAGCTTTGACCACCACGGGGCAGGGGAAGAGGGTGGTTTTTCCCCCTTTGAGATTTCTGTTCTGGAGGAGCTGCCCACCACAAGTGGAGGGGGGAGGAGGCACCAACAGGACAACGGTGAACTTCAGGGGAGTTCCCTGAAGATGAGGGGGTGCCAGCATCCAGCACTCCTCCTTCCTTGAGGTAGTGGCCACGGTTAGGCAAGCTGCTTATGGTCCATGTGAGAGGTTCCAATTTTTTTAACTTGGCAGCTGTGAGCTGGGATCAAGGACTCTTTTTGGGGATGGGGCATGAAGGACTCTGTTGGGTGCCTGGAACTCCTGCTTTGGGGCTAGTGTGAGCCCACGGGCACCCCTGGTCAACTGAGATTCCCCTAGGGGAGCAACTCCTGCCTCCAGTAGATCCCCAGGTAGGCTCAGCTAAGCGTTGTTAGTAGGTGTGTACTTGGGCCATGCCAACCTCCACCCATGCTCCCCAAAACTCACTGTTGTTGGACTTGAGGTCTCGGTGGATGACAGGCACCAGGGCCTCGCAGTGCAGGTAGTGCATCCCACGAGCAATTTGCACGGCCCAGTTGACGAGCACATGGGGGGGCACACGCCGCCCAGCCAGGGCACGGCTGAGGGGCCCGCCGGCAGCATACTCCATCACCAGGCACAGGTTGGGCTCCTCCAGGCACACGGCCTTGAGGGCAATGATGTTGGGGTGTGCCAGCATGGCAAAAAGCCGGGCCTCCTGTCGCACGCTCTCAGCTGTCACGCTGATGTCTTCATCGGGGTCCTGGCGAGCTGCCTTCACAGCCACCAGCTCGCCGCGCCAGCTGCCGCGGTAGACCTTTCCGAAGCCACCGATGCCGATCACCTCCTCCAGCCGCAGCTCCTGGAAGCTGGCCATCTCGCAGGGGGGCGGACCGCCGCCCCGAGACACATAGTTGGACGGAAAGATGCCCACCTGGCCTCCCACCTGGCCCGCCCACCAGCCCTCATCGCCTGAGATAGCTGCATCCCGGGACAGCACCTCCACACGGTCGCCCTTCCGCAGGGCCAGCTCGTCCTGCCCATTGGGCTCGTAGTCAAACAGGGCTGTCCACACAGGGTTGGCATAAGCTGCCGCCTTCGGGGATCCCTCTGGCCAACCTCCGCCGCCGCCCCCACTGCCCCCACTGCCACCGCTGTTCCATGACCCCAGCGGGCTCTTGAGGAAGAGGTTCTTCAAGGGCTCCATGGCTGGGAGCTGGCGTTGGTGGGTGTGGGGGACCTTCCCTGGGTGCCCCTGGTCCCCACCCTTGCTGACTGCCGAGGCCCTAGTCCCGGAACCTGGGCATCCGGGCCCTGGCCCTCAGCCCCAGACCCACGCCTCTCTGGGGAGCCAGGAGTGTCGCCTCCCGGCCCCCCGCATCTCGGGCTTCCGGGGGAAGGCGACCTAGGGCAGTGTGGTCAGGCTCGGGGGGTGGGCCCCCGGGGCCTCCGGCGTCTCACCATGGCTGGCACAGAGGGGCCCGGGCGTCCCTCAGTCTGGAGCAGTCCTGGGAGTCTGGCTCCGGCACCCGCCAAGTGTAAGGTGGGGCCAGCAAGGGGCAGCGCCTGGACTCCGGCTGGGTCTCTTTGCGCAGGGGGTGGCTGGAGTGTCTCTAGCTGGGCCAAGCTGCCTCTTCCCGGCTGGGCTCTCTCAACCCGATGGCTCCAACCCCGTTCCCTTCTTCCTCCTCCCTTTGTACTTTGGCCCCGGGGGCGGGAGGCAGAGGTGGAGGGTGGAGTTTCACTTTTTTCCGCTGTTCTCCCTCCTGCAGGAAACAGCATCAGATGACGCGGGCGGGTAGCACCGCTCCCCTCCCAGAGGCTGCGGGGCGACTGGGCCTGGGAGTTCCCGGGTAGGCGGGCAATGAGAGGCAGAAGGTGGGGAAGGGTAGCCCCGATCCCCCATGACAGCAGGTTTAGGGTCCAAGTTGGTTTCCACTAAGGACGGGCCATCCCCACTCTCTACATCCGCATCAGCAAAATTGGGGCAAAGAACCGGGCTTGGGAGAGGGGCAAACCCGAGTTTGGTCTTGGCTCCGAAGTTGCAGGGCTGTGTGACCCATCCTCTCTGCGCCTCATTCTCTTCGTATGTGAAACTGGGGCCTGAAGCTCAGCTTTGCAGAGCTAGTGGGATGGAGGTGCGTAAGACAAGGAGGACGGAACTGGCTGCACCTCGAGCTCTTGGAACGAGTTGTCTAAGGCTCTCCTCTTTCCCTCACCTGGGAAACAATCCACTTATTCATGCCTCTTCCCCATGAAGGGGCGGAAACCTGCAACTGCGGTCAAGAAATTTGCTCAGTGATTGGAATCAGAATAGCTAAACCGCCCTCGTAACTGCTGGATTGACCCCAATTGCCTTGAGCCTGTCACTTTAAGAAAAACGACGCTATCCTACTTCGACTATTCCTGCCTGTTCTTGGAGGATCGCTCTCTACAATCTTAAGTCTGAGCTCTGACCTGGAAGTAGGGGTAGCACGTGAGGTTTCAGGTCCATCGCTAAAAAGGGCGGATCTAGAGGGGCGTGCTCCCGTAGCGAACTGTCGCTTTAGCCAAGGGAGATCCGCGCCTCCATCCTTTTCCCCGCCTCTTGTAACTCACTGGGAGAATTTTGCGCCAGTTAACTCCGCCGTTACTCGATGGCCCCTCAACTATCCCTTGGGTTCCGCCCAGTGGTCTCCCTTAGATTGGCAACGTTTAGGTGTGCGCATGCGCCCAAGCGCTTCTGCCTTTCGGATCGTCCCTTCCCTTAGACCTGAACTTTGCGCACGCCCAAAGGACTCTCCCGCTTCTTAGCGCTCCACCACTTCCCTGCGCTTGCGCATTCAAGCCACCAGGTTTTCCTTTTCCGGGTCCCAACTGGGCTCGTTGGGCGCATGCGCCACTGCAGGTTGGCGGCTCGCGGCTCCTTTTTCCGGCCTCCCCCTTGGGCCAGCTCCCGCAGAAGCGGGGCGAGCGCGGAGCCCAAAACGAGTGACCTGTGACCCCGGAAGTGGACCTCAGGGTACCAGGGCTTTCCCCGGGCCGGAACCGAGGGAGCCGTCGCCTGCACCCCCAGAGCATCCACCCCACGCCCACCTCTGGATGCCGCCGACGGGTGCCCGGCCCGTGCCCTGCGCCTGCCTGCCGGCCCGGCCCTTGGGAGCAGATCTGGGCCGGGGGTGGGGGCCCGGACCCCGCCTCTGATGCGTCTCCACCCCCGCGCCTGGGTCTCGCACCGCTGACTGCCCGGGCCGGCCCCGCCCCCTGCTCGCACCCTAGCCCCACCGACCTCTCTCCTCCGCTGGGGGAGGCCATGGCGTGAGCGCGAGGCCGGGCCCCGGGGCCCTCGGGCGCCACGCGGGGCATGGGCCGGGGGCCGCCCCCATGAGGGTCCCGGGAGGAGGGCGCGCGCAGCAGCGGCGGGGCCATGGGGTCGCAGGTATTGCAGATCCTGCGCCAGGGGGTGTGGGCTTCGCTCACCGGCGGTTGGTTCTTCGACCCGCACCAGAGCACCTTCTCCAACTGCTTCCACCTCTATGTCTGGATATTCCTGCTCACGTTTCCTTTCTTGCTGTACATGGTGAGACGCTGCCGCCACCTGTAACTCCCGCCGGGGAAAGGGAGGGCAGATGTCACGGAGGGGTGCAACCTGGCAGGGATTCTGGGCTGTGGCTTGGGCACTAGGATGTAGGAAGAGGACTCAGTGCGGAGTTTGGAGTGTGTGGAGGAGAGGCCAAAATTTTCTGGCCTGGGTGACCTTGAGACCCTCACTTTGTTTCTCTCCAGTTAGAAAGAAGACAGGGCCCTCCGCCAGGGCCTTCTTACTAGTTGTATGCAGGGGCGATGAAGTCCTGTTGTGAATTTGTGAATCCTAGCTTTGACTGTGGCGTTAGGTCCACCCCACGGGGGCAGGGCTGTGTGAAGAGGGACCTGACTTGCTGCCACCTCCAGGTCCTGCCCCCCAGCTTGATGGTGGCTGGTGTGTACTGCCTTGTGGTGGCTGTCATCTTCGCTGCCATCAAGACTGTGAACTATCGGCTGCATGCTATGTTCGACCAGGGCGAGATTGTGGAGAAGCGCAGCTCTACCATGGGGGAGCCAGAGGAAGAGCCTGCCCAGGGGGACGGCAGTCTGCCCAGGTGGGGCGAGGCAGGGCCTGTGTTGGAAATGGAGGGTCCTTGGTGCCTGGGCCTGAGCGCTGGAGGATGGAGAAGGGGCTTAGGGAACATTGGGTCCAAGAACGGTTGAATGTTCTATGGTTGGCCCTGGATTTATCAGGGGGATCTGTGCGGAGAGTAGAGTGATGGGGATGTTGGGAGAAGTACTATATGAAGAGGGAGGGTTAGCTGAAAGCTACTCTTCTTTTCCACTGCTAGGGATCCTGGAGTGGAGATGACAGTATTTCGAAAAGTGAGTTCCACACCCCCCGTACGCTGTAGTTCTCAGCATTCCGTGTTTGGCTTCAACCAGGTCTCGGTGAGTGGTCCTGGCCCTCTCCCTTCCCCACTCCTCTCCTGAGAGCCTGTCCCCAACATGGGTATGTCCTGAACCTACTTTTTGCCCTGTTTGCTCCTTCGTACTTTTTTTTTATTGCTCAGGAGTTGCTGCCCCGGATGGAGGACTCTGGGCCCCTCAGAGGTAGGTGGCTGCTGTTCAGAGCTGAAGGTGGTGGTGTGGAGTAGGGGATGGCGCGTGGAGGCCTTGAGGTCCTGCTGATGCCTCTGGGGCTGTGGTTGCAGACATCAAGGAGCTGGTGCGGGAGCAGGGCAGCAACAACGTGATCATGACCTCTGCCGATCGAGAGATGCTGAAGCTAAGCTCACAGGAGAAGCTGAGTGAGTGGGCATGTTGGCAAGAGCCTGGGGAGAAGACTAGCTGTCTTGTCTTTGAGTCACCCCAACTTTTACTTCCCTGGGCTCTCTGTGTTCTCTCAGATTGGACCTCCTCTGTGTCCTGCCCCACCGGGTTCTCAGAAAGTGGGGCCATAGGACCCCCTCAGCCACCAGTCTCTTTTGTAGAATGCCATTCTGTCGTCTTCTGTCTTCTTGTGTTCTGATAGTTGGAGACCTCCCCCAGACGCCTCCAGGGGCTGCCCCAGACCCATCTCTCCCCAGCACGGACTCCTCAGAACGTTCTCCCCTGGCTGGAGATGGCGCCCCCTGGAGTGGGAGCAGCGTGGCTGACACTCCCATGAGCCCCCTGCTGAAGGGGAGCCTCAGCCAGGAGCTGAGCAAGAGCTTCCTGACACTGACCCGGCCCGACCGGGCCCTGGTGAGGACCAGCAGTCGACGGGAACACCGCCGCGGAGCGAGCGGCTACCAGCCCCTGGACCGGCGGGGCTCGGGTGAGCCCACACCCCAGAAAGCCGGCTCCTCAGATTCCTGCTTCAGTGGCACTGACAGGGAAACGTTGAGCAGCTTCAAGAGCGAGAAGACCAACTCGACCCACCTGGACAGCCCCCCCGGTGGGCAAGCCCCCGAGGGCAGCGACACAGACCCACCCTCGGAGGCAGAGCTGCCCGCTTCACCAGATGCTGGGGTCCCGTCAGATGACACACTGCGTTCCTTTGACACAGTCGTAGGAGCAGGGACGCCTCCGGGCCCGGCTGAGCCGCTCCTGGTTGTACGGCCCAAGGACTTGGCCCTGCTGCGGCCTAGCAAACGGCGGCCACCTGTGAGAAGACACTCCCCCTCTGGCCGTGCCCCTCGGCGGCCACTGCTGGAAGGCGGGGGCTTCTTCGAGGACGATGACACCAGCGAGGGCAGTGAACTGAGCCCGGCCTCCAGCCTCCGGTCCCAGCGCCGCTACAGCACCGACAGCTCCTCGTCCACTTCCTGCTATTCCCCTGAGAGTTCTCGGGGTGCGGCGGGGGGGCCCCGGAAACGACGGGCCCCGCACGGGGCTGAGGAGGGGACGGCTGTGCCTCCCAAGCGGCCCTATGGGACCCAGCGGACGCCTAGTACCGCCAGCGCCAAAACGCACGCCCGCGTGCTGAGCATGGACGGGGCAGGGGGTGATTGCCTGAGGGGCCCCCTGGCTGGCTCCAAGGCTGAGCTGGAGGTCCAGGCGGGGGTGGAGCTGGCAGCCGGTGAGCCCGCTGTGCTGCCCGCCGAGGCCCGCCGGGGACCTGCGGCCAACCAGCCTGGCTGGCGGGGGGAGCTGCAGGAGGATGGTGCTGTGGGGGGAGGTGAGTGCCGGCTCCAGAGCTGGGGGGAGGCGAGCTCGGTAGGGACGTGGGTTTGGGCCAGGGGCAGCTGGAGTGGACCTGGTCAGCCTCTGTCTCAGGCAGCAGATGGACAAGGACGCAGCGACCTAGTGACGTTGGCTGCCAGGCGTCTCAGATGAGCAAGGCTGGAGTGGTGAGGAGACCGAGGCAGAGACCTCAGGCACCTGGCTCCAGGTCCTGCAGGTAGCACCTGGGCCTCTGCTCTTTGAGGACTCTGAGTAGCCACGCTCATCCTCCTGGGTCACCAGTGGGGCAGAGCAGATCACGTCCTTGTTTCCACATGTGGAAACTGAGGCCCGCGTGGTTAGGTGACCTGGCTGGGCCACAGAGGCGGGATACGGTTGGACTAGGCCTGACCTTTAGCTCCATCCATGCAGGGGCATCTGTCTCCCCCCTTCCCCCAACCCTCCCTCAGGCTCTGTCCAAGCCTCTGTCACTTAAGCTCGGGGGGCCTCTCTCTCTGGTCAGCTGCCGAGGAGACTGGCAAGCGGGACCGCTCAAGCAGCGTGAGGCGGGCACAGGCCATCCGGAGGCGTCACAATGCCGGCAGCAACCCTACCCCCCCCGCCTCGCTCATGGGCTCGCCGCCCAGGTGAGCACCTGCCGGCTGCTTGGACGGGAGTGGGGGCCGGCTGGCTCTAAGGGGTGCTGACCATGAGCCGACCCCTCCCCAGCAGCCTGCAGGAAGCTCAGCGGGGCCGGGCTGCCTCCCATTCCCGGGCACTGACGCTGCCCTCTGCCCTGCACTTCGCCTCCTCGCTGCTGCTCACTCGGGCCGGCGCCAACGTGCATGAGGCCTGCACCTTTGACGACACTTCTGAGGGTGCTGTGCACTACTTCTATGACGAGAGCGGTGAGCCCCTCCCCCGGTCCGTGGCCAAGCCTCTTTCTCTCCCGCTGAGGGTCGTGGTCCCAGCAGCTGTGCTCTTGGTGCCCAAGGGCTGGGCTGCCATCCAGGGGAACCCAGCAGAGGGTTTTCCTCACTTGATGGCCCTGGTGCCCACGTGGGTTGGGCCTCGGTGCTCCTGTCCCTGACAGGCTGCCTTGTGTCCCACGCTTGTGCCCCAGGCGTGCGGCGTTCCTACACCTTTGGCCTGGCTGGAGGCGGCTACGAGAACCCTGTAGGGCAGCAGGGCGAGCAGGCAGCCAATGGTGCCTGGTGAGTCTCCAAGCTTGGGCTCTCCCGACCCAGCAGCCAATGGGCTGCCATTTCTGGGGAATTTTCTGTCTTCCTTCTTTGGGCTGGGCAGGGGCAGCTCAGACCTCTAGGAGGAGAGGAGGGTGGGCGGCGGTGAAGGGTGGACCTGCAGGTCTCTGGTTCCGCGGCACTTCCAAGCAGGAGACTTCCAGGGTCTTCCAGGAGGCCCAGGACCTGGGAGGGAGGCACTTCTGCCACCTGACTCCTCTGGACACCCCTGTGCTCCTGGGTATTGGAGCAGCTCCCTTGGGCCCCCAGTCATGGCCTGGCCTTGGTCTCGACCCCATTCCTTTCCCAGCCTCACCCACAGCCCCGACCCTCACGGCTGCTGTTCCCACAGGGACCGCCACTCGCATTCCTCCAGCTTCCACTCGGCTGATGTCCCAGAGGCGACAGGTGGCTTGAACCTGCTACAGCCGCGGCCCGTGGTCCTGCAGGGCATGCAGGTGCGCCGAGTGCCCCTGGAGATCCCAGAGGTGAGGAGCCAGCATCGGGGAAGGAGCTGCAGGGGGCGGGGTGCAGACCACCAAGCATCCACCCAGGCACCAGGAGGGACAGGTCACCCTGAGTGAGGGCTCCAGGGGCCTTGAGATAGCTGTCTTGACCTTTGATGGCAGGGTGCACAGGTCCTGGACCTGAATGGCTCAAGGAGTCGCTTATTTATTTACTCGTTCAACGAACCTGTCTGGAATAGTTTTGTTTGCCCTGGAGGGGCCACAGTTAGTGGGGACGGTGGGTGTTAGCAGTGGCACTTGGAGAAGGGGCAGTTGAGCTCGCCTGGCAGTGGCAGTGCTGCCTCCTGTGCTGGGCGCCTGACGTGGGGTGTCTTGAGGCATGCTGTTCGAGCTTGTCCGTCTCAGCAGAGCTAGCAAGAGCGCCACCTTTCGTTCCTGAAAGCGTCCTGACGTAGGCAATAACTGATGTGGTTGGCCAGGGAATAACAGAAGTACTAGGGACGTATGAGACACAGACTCAGAGTTAAACGACAGTCGTGAAAGTAGCACCCACACACCCAGGGCCACAGAGAGTCCACGGGCAGCGCCCAGAAGCCCCACGTGCCCCTTCCTGATGCGATTATTCTCTTGACAGTCACATGGGATAGCAGTGTTATCCTTCCACAGCCGAGGGTCTCCACCAGAGGCAGGGGCTGTGCTGCGGGGCTCTCCAGAGCCCAGCACAGGGACAGGCTCGTAGTTGTATCCCGTAAACACTTGTTGAATTAAAGACACGAGAAGCCCAAAGAGATTAAATAGTTGGTCCAGGGCCTCGCAGTGCTGGCACCGGCACCGAGGCCCGTCCTCAGGGCTGGCGCTCCGTGTGCTCCAGGGTAGGGGGGTCTGAGTGACCCTGAGGGCTCTGTCTGGGAGGAGGGTAGTGTTTGTGCTGGCTCCTGAAGGATAAGGTGGATTTCTCTGAGCCCAGGAAGAGACGGGAGATGCTGCCTGAGTGGGGAAGACAGACGCAGGAGCTAGTAATCCTGGCGTCCAGCAGTCCTGGAAGCCCCCACGGCCACTGAGCCCCGTCCTGGGAAGCTGGAGGAAGGAGTAGGCCCTTGGATGAAGGGTCAGGGCAGGCCGCGGGGCTGCTACATGGTGGGGACTTTCTGTGTTGACCAGCCAGTGTGTGCTGGGGGGTGGCAGTGGACCACGGGGGCGGGGGGTGCGGGGCTGATGGCCGCGGCCATGGGGACCGCAGTTTGACCTGCTGGACCAGGACTCCCTGCACGAATCCCAGGAGCAGACACTGATGGAGGAAGCGCCGCCCCGGGCCCAGCACAGCTACAAGTACTGGCTTCTTCCCGGCCGCTGGACCTCTGTGCGCTACGAGCGGCTCGCCCTGCTGGCCCTGCTGGACCGGTGAGCACCCACCCCCTCATCCCCCAGTCCTTGATCGTCCCTGGCCCCTGGCCTTCCAGACTCTGAACATGTGGAGGCTGTCATGGCAACAGAGAACCTACCTGCTGGGGTCGCTGAGGGTGCGTGGAGAGCTGGAGTCTGCACTGGGGTTTCTTCAGGTGCTTCTGGGTGCAGAGGGGCGGCCGAGGGGGTGGTGCTCTGGTCACTCCTCTCCCAGAGCTTTGCTGGAGACGTTGTTCCTGTTCAGTGTGTTGTTTTTTATTTGCTTCTGGGTGAGTGTCAAGTAAATTGAATCCTGTACCCTGAAAAAGCTAACGAATCATCTGTCTTAGCTTTCCGTGTTTTCGGGAGGAAACTGAGGCCCAGAAAGTGAGAGAGATCAGATGACGTTTGTTGTCGGGGTGAATGATTTGGGCCTGGAACCTGTGTCCTGGCTTCCTGTGTTCTGGATTTCTCCCGGCGCTGTGACCGGTGTTTTGGGGGCATTGTCTGTGTGCGTAGCATAGCGAGTGGGAGCCGGAGATGGGTAGATGCCAGAGTGGTGGCACCTGAGGCCTCAGGGTCTAGAGGGGGCAAAGACTGGGATCGGGATGCAGGGTAGCAGTGGAGTGGCTTCCTGGAGCGGGTGCCACCTGGCCCTGGCCCTGAGAGGGCATAGCTTCACATACTCAGGATGACGGCTGGCGTGGACACCGGCCTGGACATGGGCCTTTGTGGCTGGCTCCTGTTTCCCCCATCCCCTAACCCCTTGCCCGACTAGCAGGTGAGGAGGTGGGTGTGCTCTGACCCTGCTCTCTCTCCAGGACACGGGGGCTGGTGGAGAACATTCTCGGTGTCGGCCTGAGCAGCCTCGTCGCCTTCCTGGGCTACTTGCTTTTGCTCAAGGGCTTCTTCACCGACATCTGGGTCTTCCAGTTCTGCCTGGTCATCGCCTCCTGCCAGTATTCCCTGCTGAAGGTCAGGCCTGGCTTCCTGGGTCTCTTCCCTCCCATCTCTTCCCAGATGCACCCCCCTTCCCAGGATCCCTCTTGAGCGGGTTGAGCTCGAAACCCGCTCGAAAGCAGTTAAGATGCTTCAGATCCCCTGTAGCCACCCCCCATCCTACAAATGAGAGAACTGAAGCTCAGGACAGTTCAGGGGCCTGCCCTGGTCATTCATAAGGGCCCAGAAGTGGAATCAAACAGATCCTGGGGCCTCTGACCCTCCCGTGGGCGCTGGCTCTCATCACCAGTGTAGCTCTTGTCTCTTCCAGAGTGTCCAGCCTGATGCAGCATCCCCCATGCACGTGAGTACCAGCAGAGCAGCACCTTTCCCCGCGAGGCTCAGGCCTGGGTCCTGGGCGGGACTGAGACCAGGTGGGGAAGGGGTCGGGTGGGGGAGAGGCAGGGCTCCCTCAACCACCCCCATCACCCCTAGCTCCTTGGTCCTTCTGCCCCCAGCATGCCAAGCTTTCTATCTTGGACCCAGGGCCAGGCACGGGACATGTGAGCATGTGTGTGTGCACGTACAAGTAGGGTGTTCAGTAGGGGAGGCCTGGCTCCTCACAGGCCCCCCTCCCCAGGGCCACAACTGGGTGATCGCATACAGCCGGCCTGTCTACTTCTGTATCTGCTGTCTGCTCATCTGGCTGCTGGACGCCCTGGGCTCAGCTCAGCCTTTCCCGCCCGTCTCCCTCTATGGCCTCACGCTCTTCTCCGCCTCCTTCTTCTTTTGCGCCCGTGATGTAGCCACTGGTAAGGCCGGGCAGGGTTGAGGTTGCCCAGGGAGCGAGGCCCCAAGGGTGGGCCGAGGGGCAGCCTGCAGGCTGACCGGGCCTCCGCTTCCCCTCCCCGCCAGTGTTCACCTTGTGCTTCCCGTTCGTATTCCTCCTGGGCCTCCTGCCCCAGGTGAACACCTGTCTCATGTACCTGCTGGAGCAGATAGATATGCACGGCTTTGGGGGCACAGGTATGGGGCCCACGGGTGGCTCGGGGGTGTGGGGGCCGTGCGGGGCCCAGGAGGGGCTGTGGATTAGGGCTGCGGCTCTGGCTGCTCACTGAGCCTTCTCCCGCGGCGACATGGTGGATTCTGAGAGCCCATCTCTTCCCCTCCCCTCCCTTCCCCTCCTGTCTCCTCCGCAGGCAAGTGGTTTAAACCCAAGAATGCCAGGGATTCCGAAGGCCTCTCCGGGCTGGGGGGAGCCGAGAACAGTGGGCTGGGGATGGGGTCTGGGGGAGTTGAGGGGCAGCGGGGGGTGGTGGGGTGGGCGGCCGCCAGGCGGGAGCTGGGCTTTACTAAAGGCTGTCGCTCACCTCGCAGCTGCCACCAGCCCACTCACTGCGGTCTTCAGCCTCTCGCGCAGCTTGCTGGCTGCTGCCCTGCTCTACGGCTTCTGCCTCGGAGCCATCAAGGTAGGGATGACCTGTCGGTGGCGGGCATACTGAAGCCCAGGGGGTTGTTGGGACAGGGCTGTGAATTGGGCTCAGCAGTGGCTTCTCCCACGGTTGGGGGACCGCCCCCCGCCGCCATGCTTATCCTCATCCCCTCTGACCAGCATGGGTTCTCTCCCCAGACTCCTTGGCCAGAGCAGCACGTCCCCGTCCTTTTCTCTGTCTTCTGTGGCCTCCTGGTGGCGCTGTCCTACCACCTAAGCCGGCAGAGCAGTGACCCCACCGTGCTCTGGTGGGTGCCCGCATGTACCTGTCCGTGTGCGCACGTGTACACGTGTTTGCGTGTCTGTCACCACCTGACATGGCAGGGGTTGGGGGGTGTCTGTGGGAGGAGGGCAGCCTCCCCAGACCCAGGCCCTGACTCTTCTCACGCCCCCCAGGTCCCTGATCCGGAGCAAGCTCTTCCCCGAGCTGGAGGAGCGGAGCTTGGAGACGGCCCGCGCCGAGCCCCCAGACCCCCTGCCAGACAAGATGCGTCAGTCAGTGGTGAGGACCGGCAGTGTCAGGGTCTAGTCTTGGGGTGCGGGGGTGTGGTCAGCCACTGGGTGGCGGGGACACCCAAGCTGGTGTTTCCTGACCCTGCAGCGCGAGGTCCTGCACTCTGACCTGGTGATGTGTGTGGTGATTGCTGTGCTCACCTTTGCCATCAGTGCCAGCACCGTCTTCATTGCCCTGAAGGTTCGTGTGGCGCAGGCCACCCCTCCCCCTCCCCCCACCTCAGTTTCCGCCGGAGCCCGATTGCCCTGAGGGCCTGGGCAGCCATGGCCTCACGTCCTTCTCTGCCCCTGGCTGACCTGTACCAGGTGGCTCCATGGCCCTGTGGCCTGTGTCCCTTGGCTGAGCCTGCCGCCTCTCCCTCTTGCAGTCCGTGCTGGGTTTTGTGTTGTATGCGCTGGCTGGGGCCGTGGGCTTCTTCACCCATTACCTGCTGCCGCAACTCCGCAAACAGCTGCCCTGGTTCTGCCTGTCACAGCCCGTGCTGAAGCCGCTGGAGTACAGCCAGTATGAAGTGCGCGGTGAGTGCCCCCCGCCCCAGGCTGGGACCCCTCCACGCCTCCTGCCCTGATTTCCAAGTGGACCTGCAGCCTGATGGGAGCACAGGCCTCGCAGCTCAGAGTGCCAGCAGGGGGCAGCCTCTGCCCACACCTCCGCGTCCGCTCTGGCACTGGCCCTGCGGCCCCTTCACTGCCCTCTGTACCCGCTCCTGCGCCCGCTTCAGCCCATGCCTCACTTTCACCCTGCCTGCTTTGCCCTTTTCCTACCTGCCTCACAGTCTCTGAGGAGATGGGAGAAGTAGAACTCCAGGACCTTAAAGGGACACGTTGTCGAGAATTACAAGTTGGCTACCAACAAACTACATCAGCCTGGCATGCGTTTTTACTTGGATTCTGCAACACAAACACCCCTGAGCCTATATTTAAACACCTGGATTTGTTTACTCTTTTCTTTTTTTCTTTAATATTTATTTGTTTATTATTTTGGCTGCTCCAGGTCTTAGTTGCGGCACACGGGATCACCATTGCAGTTTGTGGGATCTTTAGTTGCAGCATGCAGACTCTTAGTTGTGGCATGCATGTGGGATCTAGTTACCTGACCAGGGATCAAACCTGGGCCCCCTGCATTGGGAGCGCAGAATCTTACCCACTGGACCGACAGGGAAGGCCATAAACATTTGGATTTGTTATGCAAAGGTCCACATGCCTTTGTTTTCATAGACAATGAAGGATTTTGCCCACTGGGCCAGCATCTCCATGTGGCTGAAGTCAGCTGGAGCCAAGTGGCAGGGGCCCCTTCAGAAGGGCCCTGAGGCTGAGGATCACTGTGTACTTGGGCCTCACCCTGCCCGCCCTGGCTCCGGTGGGCACCTGGGGTGTTGTCATCAGCCTTTATTTCACAGACAGCCGACTGGGCAGAGCACCTGCCCTAATCCCCCAACACACCCGACCTGGGCCTCATCGGCCTCATTGCCCTCATCTGGGCTGCCAGAGATCAACCACCTGCCCCGCAACCGCTCAGAGTCTCTAGGGACCCAGAATGCCACATCCCCACGTCCTGGGGTTTGCCGTCTGTCCAGGTTCCTTTGGAGAGCACACCTATCCTGCCCCGTGGTTGGAGGGGAATGCGGAGGATCCAGTGCTAGACAGCAGTCCCACCTTTCCACCTTTCGTTGCAGGTGCTGCCCAGGTGATGTGGTTTGAGAAGCTGTACGCCGGCCTGCAGTGTGTGGAGAAGTACCTCATCTACCCTGCTGTGGTGCTCAACGCCCTCACAGTGGACGCCCACACGGTCGTCAGCCACCCGGATAAGTTCTGTCTCTAGTGAGGACCGCCAGCCCCCTGCCATACCACCGTCTACATCTCCGTGTGACATGGGGGGAAACTGAGGCCCAGAGAGGGAAGGACACCTGCCTCAGTTGCCCAGCAAGCTTAAGTAGGCCCCTAGCTCCTGACACCCTTTCCGGTGCCGCAGCTGCCTCTTCAAGAGCAGATGTGTCTCTCCAGTGTGCCTGAAGGGGGTGACCTCTTTAGAGAGCAGAGACGAAGAGGCACCGGGCCAGAAGAGCAGGGGCCTGCCCAGCAGAGCCCAGGCCAGGGCCAGCAAGGGATGGGCACCCACACCCACTGTGCCGAGTCTCCGCCCAGTGCCTAACGCCCACCCCTCGCCCACAGCTGCCGGGCGCTGCTGATGACCGTGGCTGGGCTGAAGCTGCTGCGCTCGGCTTTCTGCTGCCCCCCCCAGCAGTACCTGACCCTGGCCTTCACCGTCCTGCTGTTCCACTTCGACTACCCGCGCCTCTCCCAGGGCTTCCTGCTCGACTACTTCCTCATGTCCCTGCTCTGCAGCAAGGTGAGACTGTGCAGCAAGGCTCCAGGCTGTGCAGCGGGAGCAGGCCTCTCGTGCCTTGGTGCGGGAGACCTTCCCCAGTCCACGTTAGCCACGCTGGGGGCCTTCGCAGCGGCTCCTAGCGGGGCAGCGAGCATGCTGCGGTTTAAAGTGGGTAAGTGATTTGCCTCAGGTCTCCTGGAGCATTGGTGATCAGCTGGGACTTGAAAAGGACCGTTCCCCGGCTCTGTGCTGGAGTCTGCAGTGGTGCCTGCAGGGCGACCCCAGTGCAGGCCTGAGCTTTCAGCTCACTCACGTGGGCATTCTAGTCTGGTTTCTGGCCTGGCCCAGGATGATGGCGATCCAGACTGTGTCCCCCTCTGAGGGCAGGGCCTGTGACTGTCTCTTAACTCTTGGTAGCACAGTTGAGGCCCAGCCTCATCTCTGAGAGTGGCATGGCCTGAGCAAGTCTGCTCTACCTTCTCGAACCTCAGTTTTCCCATCTGAGAAATGGGACAGCAGTAGGAGGCTCCCGGAGTGGTTCTACGAATTAAATGGCTAACGCCCCCTTGGTTGCTTTGTCTGGAGCTGCTGATGGTATCGGGGGCTTCGAGGCAGGTCCAGAGTGTAAGAGCTGGGAGTGATCTTGAGCTTGACTCCCATGTAGGCAGCAAGTGGCGTAGCCCCAAGGCTCTGAGTGGGTACTTGGTGGACCCCCCCCTCTCTGTGAGTGATCTGCGTATCTTTTACCTTCCCCCCTTCCAACCCTGCAGCTGTGGGACCTGCTGTACAAGCTGCGTTTTGTGCTGACCTACATCGCGCCCTGGCAGATCACGTGGGGCTCGGCTTTCCACGCTTTTGCCCAGCCATTCGCCGTGCCACGTACCCAGCCTGCCGCCTGCTGCCTGGGCGCGGGTGTGCAGGGAGGACCGTGGCCTGGATGGGGCTGGGGGCCGCCAGGCGGGCTGGCACGGGGTGGGGGGCTAGTGAGGGAGGCCGGGGAGGGTCCTGCGTGCCTGCCACCTCCTTGACTCGTGCCCAGACTCGGCCATGCTGTTCGTTCAGGCCCTGCTCTCCGCGCTCTTCTCCACGCCGCTCAACCCCCTGCTGGGTAGCGCCGTCTTCATCATGTCCTACGCGCGGCCCCTCAAGTTCTGGGAGCGCGACTACAAGTGAGTCTCGTGGGACACAGAAGCAAGTTCCGGGGGCGTCCCTGAGAGAGACTTGGCAGAGGAGTGGGATGGCTGCACCGGGGGGCAGGTTGCGGGGAGACGGGAAGGAGTTTGGAGCCCAGGCTGGGTGGGGCGCTGTGGGCTTCGGTGAGGTGGCTGACCCAAACGAGGCAAAACTCGAGCCAGGCCGAGGCCTCGGGCTCACACCCTGGGCTTCCTGGCTGTGTGGTCCCGGGTGAGTCCCCTCATGTCTCTGAGCCTCAGCCTCCCCCTCTGTCACGGGGCTGTCGTGATGTCTGCCTCAGAGTGCAGGGGTGCGGGTTCGGAGGGGAGGTGCTTGGGGCTGGTGGGAGCAGTCGTTAAGCCCTGGGCAGCGTCGCCTTCTCGGCCACCTGTGTTGTCGCTCTCTCTCTGAACAGCACTAAACGTGTGGATCATTCCAACACCCGCCTGGTCACACAGCTGGACCGGAACCCTGGTGTGTACCCGGCCATCGGGGGCTTTCGGGTGGGGCCTTTCTGGAGGGAGCCTTGCTCACGTGTCACGTTGTCCATCTGTCCGTCCATCCTGGGTTCCAGGAGCTGATGACAACAACCTCAACTCGATCTTCTACGAGCACTTGACTCGCTCGCTGCAGCACACGCTGTGTGGGGACCTGGTGCTGGGCCGCTGGGGCAACTACGGCCCCGGCGACTGCTTTGTTCTGGCCTCCGACTACCTCAACGCCCTGGTGCACCTCATCGAGGTCGGCAATGGCCTCGTCACCTTCCAGCTGCGTGGCCTCGAGTTCCGGGGTGAGTCGCGGGGCTGAGTTTGACGGTGTGTCGGGGCTGGACTCTAGCCCTGCTCTGCTCCGGTTTGCTGGGGCCCTTGAGCAAGGGGCTCTGTCCGCCGGGCCTGGGTTTCCTAGTCCGAGCAGTGAGGCGGCAGGCTCTCTCCGGCCCAGCCCCGTCCCTGCCCTGACTGTGGCAGGTCTGTAGCGACCAGGCTGCTCTGATGAAAGCTCGGACCTGGAGCTTCCGCTGGCCTGCTCTGCAGTCTCAGGCCAGGACCAGGTGGGGGGCCACACATGAGCCCTGGTGAGTGAGCCGGCTCCTTGCCCTCAGGAAGCTGTGCCTGGAAGATGCCAGCTTCATAGGGGCTCACAGATGCACAGGGGCTCTAGGCACAGCTCGGGAGCAACACGAGCCTGAGCTTCAGTCTTTGCGTCTATAGATGAGGGACCAGACCCTGTCCCCTCCCCGCAACCCTCAACGACCCAGTTCCACCCATCACGGCCACTGGGAGTCAGGAGAAAGGGGCTTAATAATGGTTACTTGCGTTGCATCTTGGGGAGGTGCCTGGGCACTGTCTGGGGAGGAGGTAGGCTGGGGTGTCCCTGTGGCCCCCTGACTGGAGTGCCCCCTTCCCCGCAGGTACGTACTGCCAGCAGCGTGAGGTGGAGGCCATCACAGAGGGTGTGGAGGAGGATGAGGGCTGCTGCTGCTGCGAGCCTGGCCACCTGCCGAGGGTCCTGTCCTTCAATGCCGCCTTCGGGCAGCGCTGGCTGGCCTGGGAAGTGACAGCCAGCAAGTACGTGCTGGAGGGCTACAGCATCAGTGACAACAACGCTGCCTCCATGCTGCAGGTCTTCGACCTCCGCAAGATCCTCATCACCTACTACGTCAGGGTATGAGGGGCAGGTGGCTGGGGGCAGGGGTCCCCGCCGGTGACTGCTCACTGGCCAGGAGCATCCCGAAGGCCATCCTCTGGATCCTTGGGGGCCTGTTTTGCCCAAGGGAAGCAGAGGCCTCAGAGAGTTTAATCAGCCTCCAAAGTGTCAGTGTTGGACAGCGGGCCTCAGAGGCCCATGTGACTCTCTGACGGTGGGGAGCCCGGGGCGGCGGGCTCCCTGTCACCCTCCTCCAGGAGGCTCACATGGGGTGGTGAGTCCTGGGGGCCGGTGGGCAGCACGTGCACAGATCCGCTCTCTGGGAGGGGCATTGCTGATGCCAGCCTTCTAGAGCACCAGCCCCGCCCCACACCCCCCCCCAGTACAGAGTGACGGTAATAGAACAGTGGTGGCAGGAACAACAGTCTTAGGAGCAGCTGCCAAGCAGCGGTGCTCACTGAGGGCTGGGCTCTGCCAGGCACCTCTCCTGAGCTGGGTGAAGCCCTCCACACCCTCCAGGAGAGGTCCCGCTGCCTCAGATGCGGGCAGTGACTTGCCCGAGGCCCTAGAGTCAGGAGAAGTGCCAGAGCTAGGCTTAGCCCAGGCCTGGTCCTCGCTGTCTCAGCCTGGGCACGCCAAGCCGGGCCTGAGGGTCTCGAGGCCTGTGGTGACATGGCAGGGGGGTTGGTGAGGCACGGTGTGGGGTCCGAAGGGAGCTGTGGATTGGGTTCTGGGAAGCTTGAGGTATCGCCTTCTTTGCTGTGCCTGTCAACCCCCTTGAGAAGTGGGGATTCTCGCAGTTCTGTAAGGTGGCAGGGATGATGAGGGCATACAGGAGCGGGGTGAGTAGGGGCTCACAGGTCCCCTCACGCTCTCTTAGCATCTTCCCTGGGGCTTGTCGTGGGCCCAGAAGGGGTGGCCTGTTGGAGTCCAGGTGAGCCTGCCCACCTGAGGTTCTCTCTAGGGCAGTCCTGTGCATTCCCTAGCTGTCCTTCACTGCCAGTGGGCACCCCATCTGTGTCGCTTGTCAGAGAAACTGCACTTTCTCTGCTGTGGATGTTTCCACCCGTCCACTCCTAGGGAAGGGCTTGTGAGCCTGCCCCATACTTATCGTCACCAAGAAAGAGGCTGTGGTCCAGAAAAAGGCACTCCCAGCTGCAGGTCACCCAGGGGTTACGGTCCTGTCCACCTTCCTCTCCCCGTCTCCTGAGAGGTGCTCCTGCCCAGGTCTCCCCACTTCCTCCCTCTCGGCCAGTGTAGGCTTCTCGTGGCGGTGTAGCAGACCCCAGCCAGGCCCCCGGCTAGCAGGCTGAGATGAGCGCCGCCCTGTCCAGCTTCTTGAGGGGAAGCTGACTTGCCGCAGCTGCCTCAAAGGCTGGGCAGAATCACGGCCGTGTGGAGGCGCCTGGAGGACCCAGGGAAGGCTCTGCCCAGGATGGAGCGTGGGCTGAAGTTTGGAAGGATGAATGGGGGCTGCTGAGGCGGGGCCTGGGGGGAGGCAGGTGTGCAGGGCAGCCCCACAGGCCTGGGGCAGTTCAGGGATGTGTCCCATCCAGCCCTGGGCTTGGCAGACCAGGCGGAGCCTTCCTGTGCAGATTTAGCCCCCCTTGGCGCCTCCTACCCCTTGTCCTTCGTGGAAGTCACTGAGTGCAGTTGCGTGAGAGATTCAGTGCAACTCTCGTGGCCACAGAGACACTGGCCCTCACATCCACCTGCAGCCAAGCCTTGGGGTGCTCTCAGCATTTCCAAGCCCAGGCACATTCATTCTGCTGTTGGATTCTTTTTTTTTTTTTTTTTTTTTTTTGCGGTACGCGGGCCTCTCACTGTCGTGGCCTCTCCCGTTGCGGAGCACAGGCTCCGGACGCGCAGGCTCAGCGACCATGGCTCACGGGTCCAGCCGCTCCGCGGCACGTGGGATCTTCCCGGACCGGGGCACGAACCTGTGTCCCCTGCATCGGCAGGCGGACTCCCAACCACTGCGCCACCAGGGAAGCCCCTGTTTGATTCTTTTAGTAACTCTTGGAAGAGGCAAGGTCGGTGTAATAGGCCCCTTTCACAGTTGAGAAAACTGAGGCTCACGGACCCATCCTTGCAGTTAGGTGGGATGAAGGCAGAAAAGGTGCCACAGTCGTGATGCTTATGAGGATTCAGTGAGCTGCCCCGCGTGAAACACGGAGCAGAGCCACTGAGCTGCCAGCAAATGCTTGCAGGCGGGCGCTGTTACCCTGAGAACCACTCTCAGGGCTGGGCCCGAGGATTGCTGGTTCCGTAGAACCGCGTGCTTGTACAGGTTAATGGAGCACTTCTGTGTGCCAGGCCAGCTCCTCCCCCAGTCCCCAAAGGTTTTTTTTCTGGTTCTTCTTGGGGGCTGCGGAGATGCCCTCTAAGCAAGAAGGTCAGTCTGGAGCCAGTCTGCCTGGAGCCCAAGCTGCCCCACAGCCCTCCTGCCCCCATTCACCCCATTAGGCTCCTGGTGCCCCTTCCTCTTGGTAAGGGGGCCACCCAGCCTTCCCCAGACTGCCCACTCACCTGCCACAGCCGAGGCAATGCTGGGGCCAGGCTCCCAGCTACCAGGCAAGCTGCTGTATGCCGGAAACCGAACTGACGAGGCTCCACCATGGCCTCCAGGCGTCCCCACCATCACCACCCAGGGAGCTAGCTGAGGCCCTTGGCTCTTCCTGGCTTGTACTGTGGCCATTTTGCCCAGGCTCTTAGCCTTTCCATGTCCTACCAGAGACAGCCTGCTGGACTCCCCTACTGCCTAGGTGCCCTCTGTTCATGGCCAGCTGTGCCAGCCTCCCCAGCTCTGGACTTCCCACCCTTCCCCCGGGCAGAAGCCCATCCCGTTGGTTCCATCCCAGGGAAGCACACAGAATCCCAGTAACCTCACTGGCTGCCAGCTGCCGGCCTCACACTGCCCATCCATGCTGGCTGTGTCAGCTGCCTACTTCCAAGAGCTCCTCTGCATTTGCCCAAAGCCCTGCTTAGAAGCCAGCAGAATCTCTTAAAGGGTCCAGGAGCCCCGGACTTTGGGCACAGATGCCGTGCCTCTGGCTTTTTTCTGAGGGGAAGCCCTGTGGCCGTCACACTTCAGCTGCCTCAAGGGGCCCAAGACCTAGGGGCACTTAGGCCCCACTGGCCTGCAGGCAGCCCCACGACCTTAGTCTGACCTTCTGGGGCCTCTGAGGTCTGGATGCCACAGCATCGTGGTATTGTGGTGCTGGCCAGCTCACCCTGCCCTGCTGTGTAATTGCGGGCAAGTCTGTCGTCTGTCTGGGCCTCAGTTCCCCTTACAAACAGGGCAGGAGGGAAGGGCAAGCGTCCGAGCACTTGCCACAGTGCACCACCCTCCAGGGGATGCTCCGTGAGGAGGACTGCTTCCTGTCAGCTTTCCCCTTCCCCCTCCCTGGCCGAGAGCAGGGCAGCAGACTTGCCTGTGGGTCTTCAGGGAGCTGAGATGGGACACAGGATGGGCGTCCCGGGAAGCTGACTTCAGCTCAGTCTGAGGGAGAAACCTCTTTTTTTTTTTTTGGCCACTCCGCATGCCTTCTGGGGTCCTGATTCCCTGACCCGAGATCGAACCCCTGGCTTTGGCAGCGAAAGCATGGAGCCCTAATCACTGGACCGCCAGGGAATTCCCACGGAGAAGCCTCTTCACCCTGACACTGTCTCCTTCAGTGGCCAGGGCAAGGGCGCTCCCCCAGTCACTGACCCCAGCCCTCTACTCCCAGAGCATCATCTACTATGTGAGCCGCTCTCCAAAGCTGGAGGCCTGGCTGAGCCACGAGGGCATCGCGACAGCCCTGCGTCCTGTGCGGGCACCTGGCTATGCTGACTCAGACCCCACCTTCTCACTGAGTGTGGATGAGGACTACGACCTTCGCCTCTCTGGCCTCTCGCTGCCCTCCTTCTGCGCTGTGCACCTGGAGTGGATCCAGTACTGCGCTTCCCGGCGCGGCCAGGTCCGGCCACCACTACCCTGGGGCTGCCTTCCCCCTCGGCCTACCCCCTCCCCGTGCAGGTTCTTCTCACCCTCAGCCTCCCTTGGCCTGGGCCCCAGCCCCCACCCCAAGTTCCCTGTCCCAGGTCTGAGCTGGGCTCTGGGGACGGGGGTCCTTGTGCCGCAGCCTGTGGACCAGGATTGGAACTCGCCGCTGGTCACGCTGTGTTTTGGCCTGTGTGTGCTGGGCCGCCGGGCCCTGGGGACAGCTTCGCACAGCATGTCGGCCAGGTGAGTGCCCGCAAGTCCAGCCGGGCCTGTCACTCTCTCCTCCTCTACCTCCATGAAGAGCTCTGGGCCTCTGGCCTCAGCCCCCAGGGGCCGCGTCAGTCCTTCCTTCAGTGGCTCTTTTACCCATGGTGACTTCGCCTGCTCCTCACCGCCCTGTGAGGGACATGGGCAGAGGTTGACCTCGTCAAGATGGCAAAACCAAGGCCCAGCATAAAGAGCCGTCTCCGCTCTGACCACTGCACATAGAGGCAGAGCTCAGGAAGCCAGGAGCCCCCTGTGCATTCACCTCCCCGCTCCTCTTCCCCAGCCTGGAGCCCTTCCTCTACGGCCTGCACGCCCTGTTTAAGGGGGACTTCCGTATCACCTCCCCGCGCGACGAGTGGGTCTTTGCCGACATGGACCTGCTTCACCGCGTGGTGGCACCCGGGGTTCGCATGGCCCTCAAGCTTCACCAGGTAGGGAGAGGTGTGCCCAGGCAGGGTGGGGCGAGGTCTCTGCCCAGGCCAGGGGCCGCCGGCCTCAGCCCTCCGTCCTTCCCGCAGGACCACTTCACGTCCCCAGATGAGTATGAGGAGCCGGCCGCTCTGTATGACGCCATCGCCGCCAACGAGGAGCGGCTGGTCATCTCGCACGAAGGCGACCCGGCCTGGCGCAGCGCCATCCTCAGCAACACGCCCTCGCTCTTGGCGCTGCGGCACGTCTTGGACGACGCCTCCGACGAGTACAAGATCATCATGCTCAACCGGCGCCACCTCAGCTTCCGTGTCATCAAGGTGGGGACGGCCGCTCGCCCGACCCGGCCCCCCTCCGGGCGCGGCCTCCTGACCCCCGCGTGTGGCCTCCGCAGGTGAACCGCGAGTGCGTGCGCGGCCTGTGGGCTGGGCAGCAGCAGGAGCTGGTGTTCCTGCGCAACCGCAACCCCGAGCGCGGCAGCATCCAGAACGCCAAGCAGGCGCTGCGCAACATGATCAACTCCTCCTGTGACCAGCCGCTGGGCTACCCCATCTACGTGTCGCCCCTCACCACCTCGCTGGCCGGCAGCCACCCCCAGCTGCGGGCACTGTGGGGCGGCCCCGTCAGCCTGGGCGCCATCGCCCGCTGGCTTTTGCGCAGCTGGGAGAGGTGAGCTCCGCCCCCCCGCCTCTAGCCCGCGAGGCCGGGGTCACGGGGCAGGAAGCCGGGGCTCGGAGAGAGGAAGCGGCTCTCTCCGGGGTCTGACTGAGGAAGTGCTGGAGCCAGGATTGAGCCCCGGGAGCCGACCCCTTCCCCGAGCTGACCCCTTCCCCGAGCTGACCCAACCGCACACCCCGCCCCCTCAGCCAGAGCTGAATGTGGCCTTTAGCCTGAAGCATCGTTGATGACGCTTCCCTTTTTTTTTTTTCTTAAGGTTTATTTATTATTTATTTTATTTGTCTTTGGCTGTGTCGGGTCTTAGTTGTGGCACGTGCGATCTTCGTTGAGGAATGCGGGATCTTTTGTTGCAGAGTGTGGGCTTCTCTCTAGTTGTGACGAGCGGGTTTTTCTTCTCTAGTTACGGCGCGCAGGCTCCGGGGCCCATGGGCTCTGTAGTTTGCGGCACTCGGGCTCTAGTTGAGGCGCGCGAGCTCAGTAGTTGTGGCATATGGGCTTAGTCGCCCTGCGGCATGTGGGATCTTAGTTCCCTGACCAGGGATCGAACCCGTGTCCCCTGCGTTGTAAGGTGGAATCTTTACTACTGGACCACCAGGGGAGTCCCCGATAAGCCCTCCCTTAAAAGCCCTGTAGGGACTTCCCTGGTGGTGCGGTGGTTAAGACTCTGTGCTTCCGCTGCAGGCGGTGCGGGTTCGATCCCTGGTCAGGGAATTAAGATCCCACATGCCACGCAGTACGGCCTTAAGGAGAAAAAAAAAAAAGCCCTGTAAAGTAGATGGCAAAAACCTTTTAGAAATGGGACTCTGGGTTCTGATATGGTAGGTGACCTGTCTTGGGTTGGGGACTTGTGCTTGTGAGGTCTTTGTATCTCCCACTCCCTACCAACCTTTTGTCCACCTCCCATCCCCCAGGCTTCATAAGGGCTGTGGTGCCGGCTGCAACAGCGGCGGGAACGTGGATGACTCGGACTGTGGTGGAGGCGGAGGCTTGACCTCCCTCAGCAATAACCCCCCCTTGGCACAACCCACACCTGAGAACACAGCAGGTGAGCAGGCAGGGCCGCGCTGAACCGCTGAGTGGAGAGGCAGCCTAGCCGACTGAAGTCTCTGCTCTCTTATCTGTCTCCCACAGGTGGTGGTGACCAGCCCCTCCCACCAGGCCCTGCCTGGGGCCCGAGGCCCTCCCTGAGTGGCTCTGGTGATGGGCGCCCCCCTCCTCTGCTGCAGTGGCCACCCCCTCGGCTCCCTGGACCATCCCCTGCTTCTCCTGCCCCCACTGAGGGTCCCAGGCCCTCAAGGCCCCCTGGCCCTGGCCTCCTTAGTTCTGAGGGTCCCAGTGGGAAGTGGAGCCTGGGGGGTCGGAAGGGGCTAGGGGGATCCGAGGGGGAGCCAGCCTCAGGGAGCCCTAAAGGAAGCACCCCCAAATCTCAGGTAAGGTTCTTATGGGAAGGTCGGGTCCTGGGCAGCTCAGGTCTGCTCTCCTACCAACCTATCTCCCCTCCCTCAGGTGCCCCTAGACCTCAGCCTCAGCCCGGACATCAGCACCGATGCCTCGCCCCCCAGAGCAGTGCAGGATATTCCGTGCTTGGACAGCAGTGCTCCTGAGAGTGGCACGCCCACTGGGGCCCTGGGCGACTGGCCTGCCCCCGCTGAAGAGCGTGAGAGCCCAGCTGCCCAGCCCCTGCTGGAGCATCAGTACTGAGTGGCCTGGTGCCCTCTGGGTCCCAGCCCAGGATTCAGAAACTCGGACCCCCAGCCTTTGGCCCTTTCTGCTGGACCACAGAACTGAGTGGCTTTGGCTCCCACATGTGAACCCTGACCTCTGGCTGCCTTAGCCAGAGCACCAGAACTGAGTATCCCAGACCTCTGACCTTGGCCCCTGATCTCTCATCCTAATTCAGGGCCTGGGCTCCCCAAACTGAGGCAGGCAGCCTCCCAGCTGGGCCCTAAGAGCCAAACCCGTGGGCTGGTCCTGCTTCAAGCCCATGGCCAGAACTGACTTGGCCCCTCGGCCTGCACTGCCTGCTGGGGTAGCCCCTTGGCCTTGGACTTGGGGCTGAAATGTGGGGAGGGGGGTTTCTTTTTCTTTTTTTTCTTTTTTTTTTTTTTTTTCGTGCTTCGGAGACACCAGAATTAATAACACTATTTTTGATTTTGGTTGGTAGTTTCTTCTTCCATCTGGGGGTGTTTGGGTGGAGGATAGATGAACACAGAGAGGGGAATGGGCTATGATGAAGATCAAGGTTAGACCAGGGTGGGGTTCAAGTAGGACTGGATCCTCTTCCTCACAAGCCTGTTACCTTTTCTAGCCTTGATCTGAGGTTTGCAGTTCCGTTTCTCACACCCAAGTGTTCAAAGACTAGCTCCAGTGGCAGATTCCTACAATTGTTAGCCTTGACCTTGGCCAAAGCCTTTCTCTGAACCTCAGTTTCTCCAGTTATAAGTAAGAGATGATACCTGTCTAAGGTGTTTTAAGAATACACGAGAGCGTGTGTAGGGCAGGGCCCAGTGCTTACGAGCAGAGTGCTTGTAAATAGCGGCACTTCCTGAGCACTTGCTCTGTTCCGGGATGGAGCTGAACACTAGTTGTCCCGGTCTAGCCCTCCCAGTTGGTTTGGAAGGCAGGTACATTTGTTCCTGTTTCTCAGCCAAGGACTGGAGGCCCGACAGTTTACTGGGCTGGGCCGGGCCTGTCGTGGGGCAGCCGTTCAGACTGCCCGCCGCCAGGCTTCCAGTCCCCGCCCGCTGCGCTTCCCGCCGACGGAGACTCCCGGGCCGGCCCCGCCCCCCCCGCTGCAGTTCCGCCCCCGGCATGGCCCCGCCCCCAGGCGGAGCCGGCGCCCGGAGCTGTAGCGGGAGAGCAGGCAGCTGGACCCCATCGCGGGAGGAGGCGGCAGAGGTACCGGCGGGAGAGGGGGGAGCGGAGGCACCGCGGTCGGGCGGAACAGGGAAGAAAGTGGCCTGGCCTGGGCCCGGGTGGTGTGTGGGTGGGAGGGGTCCTCGCCGCGTTAGCCGTCTGCTTGCTCCCAACCTCCCGTTGGGCTTCAATCTCAAGTCAGCACGTCCAGTCCCCTGCCTCTGGCCGGTGCTGCCCCCTACCTCCTTTGCGGGACGGCCTGGCCCGCCCGGTGTGCGGGTGAGCGGATGCGGTGCCTCCCGACTCCTCTCAGCGGCACTGGCGACTGCCCTTCTGCCTGTCGGCTGTGTGCTCCCCTTATTCTGGGTCTCCCCTTCTCCCTGGGCGGCCTCCAACCCAGCCTTTGCACACCGCCCCCTGGTCCCGGGCCTGGCCTGGGAGGAAACATCTGTCGCGCCCCCTGGCAGCAGAAACGGGGTCATGACCTCCAGATGTGCTGGGAAGCGTCCAGCGCCTCCTCCTGGGGCAGCCAGGCCTTCCGGATCTGTGGGAGCGGGCCGGCCCCCTCCTCCCCAGTGACACAGGCCGTGAGGAATGTCCCGGCCTCAATGGACCCTGTGTGAAGCTGCTGGGTGGGGGGCAGAGCCCAAGAACATCCCCCAAGGCAGGCCAGAGCCCTGCACTGGGCCAGAGCAAGAGGCAGCCCATGGGCTGTGCACGCACAGATACACAGAGCTCAACCCACACGGAGCAGGGGTCTGCGCAGACCCCTCCCCTCATGTCCCCTGTCACCCCCATCACACACACTTCACACACACCACAGCCGAGGCCCTGGAGCTTGGCACATGGAGCCAGGGCCTGCCTCTGACACCACACACTTAACACAAGGCCAGCTTCGCTGGCTTCACCTTCCTTTCGGTCTTCCAGCAGTGTTGGGAGGGGACAGGGATGGTTAACCCCATTTTAGAGGTGAGAGAACAGAGACTCAGGGTCAGTGTCACGAACTTGTCCTAGGAGAAACCAAGGGAGGAGGCACTCTGAGCCTTACTTGGTCCTGGAGCTTTAGCTGAGGGGTGCAGAGCCTCTGCCTCCATCCCCTCCTAGCCCAGCCCTACACAGTGTCACTGGATGATGCACAAAGACTCACCAGCAGGTGCCTGCACCCCTAGTGGGTCACCCACATCCCTGTCCCAGCCACCCACTCCATCCTGGGTTCACCTGAGGGTGACTCCCCCTCACGTTCTCATACCACCCTTTGCTTGTATTCTTTGTAATTTTGAGTCTTTGGGCCCAGCCCCTCATACCACCCTTTGCACCTTCCCCTGGTCTCGACACATTTTTCTCACTTAAGCAGGTCCCTGGGGCCTTGGGTGTCTCACTCTTACATCCTGTGAGACCTCGAGCCTTAGCCCAACCCCCCACCTGCCCCACACCTACGCACACAGTGTTAGGAGTGGGGAGGTACAGCACTGTTTAGGCCCTGGAGATTGGCAGGCCCAGGTTCAAATCCTAGCTGATATGGAATTGCTTCAGTCAAGAGCATCCCCTTATCTGGACCTCAGTTTGTTTGTCATATGGGGTTCAGATTCTCCTCTCAGCATCAGTGAGGCCAGGTAGGCAGAAGTCCCCATGGGTCCCAGTTCCAGCAAAGGGGCCTGGTCAGCATGACTCCCTCCCGTACCCCCCCAGGTATGGCTACAGAGGCCTGCAAGAGGGTGAGCCCAGGCCTGTCCTTCAGGTTAGGTTGACTTAGGTCCCATGACTGAGCTAATGTGATCCCAGCACCTTCCTCAGGATGTGGGGCCGGGCAGGGGGCTGGGCCCAGAGTTGGGGCCACTTCCCGTGCTGAAGGACGTGCTCTTGCTGTTCCTGCTGCCCCGCCAGTGCCCCCTGGGAACCCCTGTGTCCTTGAGGTACTGAGGCCATGAGGGCCAGGGCATTGAGATCCAGCCTCTGGGTGCTCAGCTCCTCTGGGATCCTGGAGGAAGTGGGAGGAGCAGGGAGGAAGGTCTCTGGGGACAGGACGTCCTCCCTTTGTCAAGTGGACAGGACCCAGACACCAGTAGCCCCATGGGTTTTCCGTCGGAGCGGAGACAAATCATCTGTCCGGTTGGGCCAGGTCTTGGTGGGGACTCTCACTCTGGGCCCAGACCAAAGCCAATGTGTGTGAGTGGGGACTGGGGAGCCCTGGCAGTCCCAGGGCCGCCCAGGCTCCAAGACCCTCAGGGCCAAGGCCCCGACAGCCCTGCCCAGCACTAAGCTGGAGGAGGGGGCTGGAAACTTCAGCCCCAGGCAGACGAGGAAGTGGCCAGGAAAGCGGAAGCGGCTTTGATGGTCGTGGAGGGGGCCGGAAGTCAACCCGCATGGTGGACCAGGCTGGGGGCCCGGGTTCCTGTTTTCTCCCCAGGCTCCTCTAAGCAGACCCCTCCTCCCTCAGGGCAGGAACCGGCCTGCCGGCTGGGCACCAGCCACCCGTGCCTGCCAATGCGGCCCGGCACCCGGAGAGCCAAGTCTCCAGGTCCGAGGCACGCCCATGTGGGCCGGCGGCGTGGGGAGTCCTCGGCGGGGCCCAGCCCCTGAGCCCACCGATGACCTCTTCGCCCGCAAGCTGCGCCAGCCGGCACGGCCCCCGCTGACGCCACACACCTTCGAGCCCAGGCCAGCCCGCGGCCCGCTCCTGCGCAGCGGCAGCGATGCGGGCGAGGCCCGGCCCCCGACACCGGCCAGCCCTCGCGCCCGCGCCCACAGCCACGAGGAGACTGGCCGCCCTGCCGCGCCCCCCGCCCGCTTCTTCTCCGACCCGCTGGCGCTGCTGGGGCTGCCGGTAGAGGAGCCGGAGCCCGAGTTCCCGCCCGTGCCCGAGCCCCGCTGGTTCGCCCACTATGACGTGCAGAGCCTGCTCTTTGACTGGGCTCCGAGGCCCCGGGGGACGGGGGGCCACGCAGAGGCGGGCTCTGGGACCCCCGCCTCGTCTCAGGACCAGACTGCCCGCTCCGACCTGCTGCTTGAGGCGCCTGGCTTCGTGAGTGAGCTCGGGGGTGAGGGCGAGCTGGGACTGGGTGGACTGGTGTCTCCATCTGTGCCCCCCTCCCTGCCCAACGCGGCCGTGTCCGTCCTGGAGGAGCCACAGAACCGAACCTCGGCCTACAACCTGGAGCATGCAGACCTGGGCGCTGGCTACTACCGCAAGTACTTCTACGGCAAAGGTGAGGGGAGGGCCGCTGGTGAGGGGCCAAGGTCCCTGTCACCTGTGGTGAGCTGTCCTTTCCCTGTCAAGTCCCTGGCCACGTGAAGGGTCAGGCTCTGTCTCTGGGCCGAGGCTGCCCAGCTTTAACCACCTCCCTAAGACCAAGCCCAGCCTCCACCCAGCCAGGCATGCTCCACTGCCCCCATCTGGTTCATCCTTCTGCTCCTCCCGGCTGGGGAGAGATTTCCTATGGGCATTTCTGTGAGGTGAAAACTGAACCCCTGCACCCGGGAACCTTGTTCTCATCAGTGCCCACAAGGGAGGGCCCCAGACACCCTGGGGAAGAATATGGGCATGGTGGGCGAGGCCATGCAGGATCTAGGTTTTGGAGCAGGCAGGCATGGCCTCCCTGGGTCTGGGGCAAGATACATCATCGGTGAGGCTGCAGAAGGGGTGAGGCCTAGGGCCAAGTGTATAGGTGCCGACAGGAGTCAGGATCTGGGTTGGTAGAACGTGGGCAGGGCTGACGAGGGGACTGGACTTAATCTAAGATCTGAACTAGTGTTGTGGTGGGACCTGGAGCGGGGACTTTGGTGGACGTGGTCGAGCGAGGGTGGGACTGCTCAGGGGGCGGATCTGGTCATCCACCGCCTGCTTCCCCCAGAACACCAGAACTTCTTCGGACTGGACGAGGTGCTGGGCCCGGTGGCAGTGAGCCTGCGGCGGGAGGAGAAGGAGAGCAGCGGAGGGGGCACTCTGCACAGCTACCGCATCATCGTGCGGACCACGCAGGTAGGCCGAGGTCATGGGAATTAGACCGTAGATTGCCTTCTGAACGGCCTGCACGTATCCTGAGCGCCCCTATATCCCCTCCTTAGCTCCGGACCCTCCGCGGCACCATCTCGGAGGACGCGCTGCCGCCAGGGCCCCCGAGAGGCCTGTCCCCAAGGAAGCTTCTAGAGCACGTGGCATCGCGGCTGAGCCCGACCTGCCTGCGCCTGGGCTCAGCTTCACCGAAGGTGCCCCGCACGCTGCTTACGCTGGACGAGCAAGTGGTAAGTGGGTGGGACAGCCCTGCCCTACAGCTAGACCTGGCCTGAACCCAGCCTGCCCAGCTCCTAGCCACCTAGCCTTGACCCTGATCCTGGGCTGGACGGGGACCCCAGGAGAGCTGCCTTTTCAAAAGGAGGGCATCAGAGGTCATCTGGAGCCTTGCCTCTCAAAGTAAGGTCTGTAGACCAGCAACGTCAGTATCATCTGGGAGCTTGTTAGAAATGCAGATTCTCGGGCTCCACCCCAGACCTACTGAATCTCAGAGCCCACACTTTAAGAAGATCCCAAGGTAATTCCTATGTGCATTTCAGCTGAGGAGCGCTGATCTGACTGCCACCCCCTCTTCCTGCAAGTCCCTCTCCTTCCCTGTCAGTTTTCCCTGCAACGCCCTGCTTGGTCTCCTGCCAGTCTGGGGTGCTCACTCCTTCCTGGGGCTGCCCATTCCACTGTGGGACCACTCAAGCCCGCTGAAGGTCCTTCCCTACCCTGTGCTGAAAGCTGCCTATTGGCCCCGATTCTCCTCCTCTGTCATTCAGTCTGTTAGTCATTCAACAAACATTTCCTCATACCTCGGTACCAGGCCCCAGACTGGATGCTGGAGACCTGTCTAGACCAGATGCTGTCCTTGAGTAGCTCACAGACAGGTGTGGGAGAGAGACTGCAGAGAATCATGGATAATGATGGAGCAGGATAACAGGGACAGGGCAATGTTGAGAGCTCTATGGGGCACCAAGGTAGGGCTGACAGCCCTTCCTTGGTTCAGCATCACGGAGGAAATGCAAGAGCCCAAACCAGGAAGAGCAGGCATTTTCTGGACAGAAGGAACAACTTGGGTGAAGCTTAGAGACTAAAAACTGTCACGTCAGGGTCCTGTGGGCAGTTCAGCATGACTGGAGTAGGACTTGGGGGGAAGGGGTGGGAAAGGCTGGCCTTTGGTCCTGAGGGCACCGTGGAGCTGTGGAAGATCTGAGAGGTTGAGCAGCCCTCTGGCTGCAGTGTGGGGGCTAGACTGGAGGCCAGGCTGAAGTCTGTCGCAGTGATCCCAGCCAGACGATGGCAGAGGTGAAGAGGAGGTGACAGTCCAGGGACAGAGTGGATAGCCTTCGTGGCCGACTGGAACGGTGGGGGTGTTGTGAGATTGCCCTGCTTCTCGGCCGCTGGGAGCAGTAGTTTATGGAGGCAGGGACCCTGGAGGACGATTGGTGTGGGGGGGAGTCATAGTGAGGAGGTGAGGTGCCAGGGGCTGGAAGGACATCTGGGCAGCTGGAGCTCGGGAGAGGGGTCTGGGCTGGAGGCAGAGTTGGGGGTATCATTCCATGGAGATGGCTGCTGTGGCCACTGAAGGTGAAGAGCGTGGGTGGGGAAGAGGCCCAGACATGAGAGGGTGAGGTCCCTGGGGTCTCAGGCAGAGTGAAGTTCCAGTTGTCCCAAGTGCCAACTAAGGTGAGAGGGTGCCAGGATGAGGCCATGCCCGTGGCCGTAAGAGGGGCTTGGGGTTTAGGAGCTGGGGTGGAAGTGGGGCTGTAGTGTGAGGAGGGACGAAATGAAAGTGGGGACTCTGGGTGTAGACGCGCTTAGCAGGAAGACGGGAGGCCAGAGCTGGAGGGGCCCTGGGCTTGTCTGCGTGGTGGCAGAGCGCCCTGAGCTGTGCACAGTTAACCCCAGATGCAAAGGAGCCACAGGAGCCGGGGGCAGAGAGTAAGCAGAGGTGGTGCAGGGCTCCAGGCCTCCAGAGGCTGGGCTCAGGGTGCCTGGCATTTGAGGGAGGGGAGGACAGGCTGGCCTTGAGATAAGGAGGATGACAATGTGGCCATTAGTTGGGGTCCAGCGCACTCTGTGCAGGGTCCTTTCCGTGAATCACGTCTTCTATGGTCATATGACAACCAGCCCCCTCCCGGTTCCTTCTCACCTTGATCTCCTCTGCCCTCCTGAGCGCTGGGAGCAGGAGAGACAGAACCCGCTTGATAAGCGAGGACACAGAAGTGGCTTAGCGAGGGCAGGGCTCAGGCCACACACGGAGGCAGTTCTGCCCCCAGGCCAGTGTCCCGGTCCATTCCCCAAGGCCCAGGGGTGCTGCTGGGCGACTGAGGCCTGTGCCTTCTGCCTGTGCCCTCCCCCGCAGCTGAGCTTCCAGCGCAAGGTGGGCATCCTGTACTGCCGGGCGGGCCAGGGCTCGGAGGAGGAGATGTACAACAACCAGGACGCGGGACCCTCCTTCATGCAGTTCCTCACCCTGCTGGGCGACGTGGTGCGGCTCAAAGGCTTTGAGAGCTACAGGGCCCAGCTGGACACCAAAAGTGAGGCCCAGGGGGCCCGGGGTGGGGGCAGACCCATGCTGAGGGGCAGGCTGCCTTGGTGAAAACCAGCTGCCTGCTCACTTTCTGTCCCATCTTGTCCTGGGTCTGGGGCCGGGGGTGGAGAGTTCTTTGGGTAGGCTGAGGACGGGGGTCTGGGGCTGCAAAGGCCAAGCCATGGCTGGGAGGAGGGGCTGGGACTATCCCCCAAGGCCCCGGTGCCCTACTGCCTGAGCTGGGTCAAGGGGGTTTGTAGGCACCACCCTCGCCATCAAACACACATATTCCACCAGCCCAGACCCTGCCTCCCTGGTTGGAAAGGTCCCAGGGTCCCTGGAAGGTGTTTTTATCCAGCACCTCCTGCCTGCCTTCCACTCTCTCAGCTGCTCCACACATGCTGGTGCCTGGGCCAACATCTGTCTTCTCCTGGGACATCCGCCCCCGACTCCCTGTTAGCAGGCCATTTCTCATTTCTGTCTTCATTCTATCTCAGCATCCCCCATCCCAATCCCAGGCTGGAGGCTGGATTCTGTGGGGGGAGGGGAAGGGGAGCAGCCAAGGCTGAGGCCCTTGGAGCTCATGGCCTGGACCTTGGCTGGTGGCGGAAAGGGGTTGTCCACCTGCTGGCTGGGGGTACAGAGGCTCCAGACTGCAAGCAGGATGGCAGGTTCAAGCCGTCCAGATTTCCCTTGCTCTCCCTCGGTGTCCCCAATTAACTGGCCACAGCGGATTCCACGGGCACGCACTCCCTCTACACCACGTACCAGGACCATGAGATCATGTTCCACGTGTCCACGATGCTGCCTTACACCCCCAATAACCAGCAGCAGGTGTGAGGGGGCCCTGGGGATGGGGGCTGGCTATGGGCTTCTGGGGACCATGGAGGGGTGCTTTGTGGGTGGCAGTGTTTGAACCTTGGTCTGAACTCTGCTGACCCCTAACTACTCTCCAGGCTAGTGTCCCTCCCCAAAGACAAACACCCCAGGCCTTCACCAGGGGCAGGTGGGGGGGGCCACTGGTGCCCAGGCTCTTAGGTCTCACTCACATCCCCCACCTTCTAACCCCCAGCTCCTGCGGAAGCGCCACATTGGCAACAACATTGTGACCATCGTGTTCCAGGAACCCGGCAGCAAGCCCTTCTGCCCCACCACCATACGCTCGCACTTCCAGCACGTATTCCTAGTCGTGCGGGCCCACGCGCCCTGCACTCCGCACACCTCCTACAGGTGGGCGCCCGGACTTCCAGTTCTGCCAAGGGTAGGTCTTCCTGGGCCCTCCCTTTGCCCCTGACTACCGCCTCCTTCCCCATAGGGTGGCTGTGAGCCGCACCCAGGACACCCCGGCCTTTGGGCCAGCTCTGCCCCCTGGCGGAGGTCCCTTTGCGGCCAACGCCGACTTCCGGGCCCTCCTGTTGGCCAAGGCGCTCAATGGCGAGCAGGCGGCGGGCCACGCTCGCCAGTTCCACGCCATGGCCACGCGTACGCGCCAGCAGTATCTGCAGGACCTGGCCACCAACGAGGTGACCACCACGTCGCTGGACTCGGCTTCCCGTTTCGGCCTGCCTTCCCTGGGCGGGAGGCGGCGGGCGTCCCCCCGGGGCCCGGGCGCTGAGCTGCAGGCGGCAGGGGCGCTGGTGTGGGGCGTACGCGCGGCGCCCGGGGCGCGGGGCGCGACCGGAGCCGAGGAGGGCGGCCCTGACGGCGCAGAGGTGCCATGCCTGCTGGGCATCTCGGCCGAGGCGCTGGTGCTGGTGGCGCCGCGCGACGGCCGTGTAGTCTTCAACTGCGCCTGTCGCGACGTGCTGGCCTGGACCTTCTCCGAGCAGCAGCTCGACCTGTACCACGGCCGCGGGGAGGCGATCATGCTGCGGTTCGACGGGCCCCCCGGCCAAGCCGTTGGCGAGGTCGTGACGCGCCTGCAGGTGAGGCGCGGGAGTAAGGTTGGGTTGCAAGGTCCTTGCACGCGCGCGCAGCGGGGAAGGAGCCTGCTTTGGAACCCCTCGTTCCCGCCGCCTCTCCTGCGAAAGGGGAAGTCGGGGTGGTGGGGCACATCGGGAGCCTCGCAGGGATGGAACTGGGGGTCCCCAGGCCCTCTTTTGCGGGGTGGGTGGCTAATACCCTCCTTGGGCGTGTGGAAGGGCCCCTGTGACCTGGGACGGTCCCCGGGTCAGGCGCTGGGGCGGCCCCTCCTCCATTAGCCCCCGCTCACTCCCCGCCCCGCCCCGCTCCGCCCCAGCTGGTGAGCCGCGGCTGCGAGACCCGCGAGCTGGCGCTGCCCCGCGACGGCCAAGGCCGCCTGGGCTTCGAGGTGGACGCCGAGGGCTTCGTCACGCACGTGGAGCGCTTCACGTTCGCGGAGACGACGGGGCTGCGGCCCGGGGCGCGCCTGCTGCGCGTGTGCGGCCAGACGCTGCCCAGTCTCGGCCCCGAGGCCGCTGCCCAGCTGCTGCGCTCGGCGCCCAAGGTCTGCGTCACCGTCCTGACCCCCGACGAGAGCGGCCGGCCCCGCAGGTCAGGACGTTGGGACGCAGGGAGGTGGGAGGACCGGGCAGCTGGCCACCGCCTAGCCCGTGCCTCCCGTGTGGCCATTCGCGACAGGAACCTCGCGGGGAGGCCTTTCCTTCTTGAGAGAATCCCGCGTCTCTTAATCTCTCTGAATTGCACTATCCTTACGGGTAGAATGAAGACTATTAAGCTTGCGTCTTCACCGCCCAGAAGATCCAAGAGCAGCCCCTGTTGTATTTCTCACAGACACCCAATACACACTATTGGTTACTTACTGCATTAAACCAGGGATATGCGGACTTTTTACGTAAAGAGCCAGAGAGTAAATATTTCAGGTTCTCTGGGCTATCTGGTCTCTGATGCAGCCACTCGGCTCCGTCACGGTAGCACAAGAGCATCCAGAGGTGACATTTAAATGATGAGTATGGCCTCGTGCATGAAAACTAGTTATGGACCCTGCAACGTGAATTTTATGTGACTTTCACATGTCATAAAATATTCTTTTTATTTCTTTCAACTGTTTAAGACTGTAAAAGCCAACCTTAGCTTTCAGTAGTACAAAAACAGGCACATCTGCTAAAAAAGAAAAAACAAAGGCAGAGGCCGAATTTGCCCCCAGGCAGTACTTTTTGGATCTCTACGCTAAGTGGTTTTCCCACGTTATTGAAATCCTCACAGCAAACCAGGAGATCAGTACTATTATCCCCATTTCACAGATGGAGAAACTGACATTCAGCGTGATTTGCTTAGGATTCACAAGGGCAGCACTGCGATTTGAACTGAGGTCTGGACAAATGGCCAGTAGCCAGGCAAATATTTTTCAGTGTTGTCAGAGAGTTTGGAGAGCTCTCCTCCTGGAAGCGAGCCTCGGGCACAGCTGGGAGTGGGGCTGGTGATGCTGGTGTTCCTGCCTGACCTACTCCTTCCTCCCCCCAGGAGCTTTTCGGAGCTGTACGTGCTGTCTCTGCAGGAGCCCAGCCGGCGGGGGGCTCCCGAGCCAGTGCCGGATGAGGCCCCAGCAGTGGCCCTACTGGCCACCACGAAGCAGCTGCTGCAAGTGTGCCTGAACGATGGCAGCGGTCCTCCAGGGCCCGGGGACCTGGCCGAGGAGAGAACCGAGTTCCTGCACAGCCAGAACCCTCCATCGCCCTGCAGGTGTGCCCTCTCGGCCTGCCCTCTCCTCTGGCCCACGAGGCTGGACGGGAAGGCCTCTGCAAGCAGGGTCCACGGGTGGGGGCAGCTTGCAGTGCTGAGCCGTCCCTGCTCTCCCCAGCTCCCTGTCCGACGAGGCCCCCGTCCTGCCCGACACCACCCCGGACCTCCTCCTTGCCACCACAGCCAAGCCGGCAGCACCCGGTGCTGGCAGGGAGACACCCCCCACCCAGGTGAGCAGAAGCAACGCTCTGGAGCCCGACGAGCAGGGGTGGGCACCGTGGTGATGGTGGGCATCACTGCATCTATACCCACTTCTGCCCCCCAGGACGGGCCAGGCAGCCCCAGTGGCTGTGAGGACAGGGGTGACCCAGCCCCGGAACTGAGAGCCTCCTTCTTACCACGAACCTTGTCTCTGAGGAACTCCATCAGCAAAAGTGAGTCTGGAGCAAGGTGGGGGTCTAGGAGCGGGGCAGGAGGAGGCCTGGCCTGTGCTTCCCTAGCTGAGCCCAGCTCCGGTGCCCACAGTCATGTCAGAGGCGGGCAGCGAGACCCTGGAAGATGAGTGGCAGTCCATCTCAGAGATCGCCTCCACCTGCAACACCATCCTGGAGTCGCTCTCCCGGGAGGGTGAGGCCACCAGGGCGCTGCGGGCGGAGCCAGGGTGGGGCTTTCTCCCTTTACCTCCCTGCCCAGACGGTCCCTCTGTCCCCACAGGGCCACCCATCCCAGAGAGCAGAGATGCCAAGGGAACTCCAAAATCTGACGCTGAGTAAGCCTCACATCCGATCTACCCCTTCACCCCATGCCCAGTGTTCGTGCCCACCCATTGGAGTGAAGCTCTGTCCCAGGGCTCTGCTGTGATGTGCACCCAAGTCAGAAGACAGGGGTTGGGCCCCTCTCAGGCGGGTGGGTCGGGGAACCAGCCCATGGTGCCGCCCCCTGCCCTGGTCTCACTGAGTTCTGAATCCCATGTTCTCAGGCCAGAACCCGGGAGCCTGTCTGAGAAGGTCTCTCACCTGGAGTCCATGCTCAGGAAGCTGCAGGATGACCTGCAGAAGGTGACACGGTGGCTGCGGGTCATGGGGAGTCACACAGGGCTGCCCCAGGAGAGGGGCCAGGGGCTGGCCACGCTGACTCCCGCCTCGCTCCACCTCCCCCCAGGAGAAGGCAGACAGGGCGGCCCTGGAGGAGGAGGTGCGGAGCCTGCGACACAACAACCGGCGGCTGCAGGCCGAGTCCGAGAGCGCGGCCACCCGCCTGCTCCTGGCCTCCAAGCAGCTGGGCTCCCCCACCAGCAACCTGGCCTGAAGCTGTCGGGTCCAGCCTCAGCCTGGCTGCGGACCTGCTGGAACTGCCCGGTCGCTCGCTCGGGGCACCTGGGCCATACCAGGCCCTGGGCCCTCCTCAGGGACTATCCCTGCGCGAGGCGCATCTTAGCACTGCCCCCGCTCCCCGGCCCATTATTTGGTGGCATTTTGGTGGCGAAGTTGCCCCTCTACCCCATCCCCGTTTGTAAATATTCTGTGGAGAAAAGGGGACTTCAGGGAATAAAGAAGCCACCGTTATTTGTGTCCACACAGGTGTTCATGATGTGATGGGGGAAGGGGCTTTGCCCCCTCAGGCCCCGGCCAAGCTCCCGGGACAGTGGCTCAGGGTTGGGCTGGCACAAACTGAGGGGTTCTCTGAGGCTAGGCCACCCTTGGCTTCTGTCCCACAAACATTGGTTTGGTCTGTTGGGAAGCAGGTGGCCACACCCTGTACCTATTCTGCTTAATCGTTGGAGCCAGGCCCCTGCCCTAGAACCAGACCTGCGGGGCTGAGATCAGAGGCAGAGCCCCTCTGGGCAGGAGAGGAAAGGCGCTTAGGGGCCAAGGGGCACCTGCCCATGCCCTCTTTAAAGGCCCTGTCCCCAGTACAGGCCCTGCTCTCCTCTCTGTAGACACTGAGCCCCCAAGTCTGGCACTCCCTCAGTCACCTGGCCAGATCTGGCAGGCCCCAATTCCAGAGGTAGTAGCTTCTCTGCCTTAGTTGCCTGAGAGATGTTTCCATGTCCCAGAGGAAATCAGCCCTTGACCCACTTCTCTCCTCACCAGCCCATGACCCCTTGTTCCTCAGCAGGCTGGGCCCTTTCCTATGAGTGGCATCAGCAGGTCCAAACTTGAATCGTGTCTAAACTGTTTTCTGGATCTGAGGCCCAGACAGGGCACTGACTTGCCCAGCATCACATGCCTAGTTCAGCCCTGCTGAGACTCAGGCCCTGGGGTCCATAAACTCAGGCTTTGGCAGGATGAGCTTGGCTCTGAGAAATAGAGCTTCAGGGGCTCAAGCTTCATGGAGGAGGTAATGTGAGGGCTGAGGGTTCTTTTGTTTTTTATTTATTTGTCTGCCCTGGGTCTTAGTTGAGGCACGCGGGATCTTCATTGTGGTGTGTGGGATCTTTAGTTGTGGCATGCAGGATCTCGTTCCCTGACCAGGGATCGAACCCGGGCCCCCTGCATTGGGAACATGGAGTTTGAAACCACTGGACCACCAGTGAAGTCCTGGGGCTGAGTTTTAAAGGTTCAATGTGGGGACATTCGATCCCTGGTCAGGGAACTAAGATCCCATGTGCCGCAAGGTGTGGCCAAAATGTAAAAATAAAATCAAGGCTCAGTGTCCTGTTCACCAGGTAGAGAAGGCAAAGGGATCCTGGGTAGAACCAGTCTGGGGGGCCTGTTGGACTGGAGTCAGCCTACGTAGGGACCCAGGGTCAAGGAGGCTGGAGCTGAATCAGAAAGGGCTGTGAATGGGTGCACTAGAGCTCCTGGACTAGCAGTTCCCAGCACTGTGTCCCAGCTTTCACCTGGTGGACTGTAGTGAGGAGCCCTCACAGTGCAAGTTGGAAGGCTCTGGTGTGATAGATGTTCAAAGGGAGGGTGATGTGATTTGGGTGTCAGAGCCCTTCGGCTACAGGGAAGGCAAGGCCAGGGAGGAGGCTGTAGTAGCAGCCCCAGTGGAAGAGGTGGTGGTTGAAACTACGTGACAGCAGTGGAGATGGGGAGAACTGGGCACATTTGCCAGGACCCAGTGAGGAGGTGGACTCGAGTTGCTAGGGGAGAAGATGCAGAATCCACGGTGGTGACCAGGTTTCTGGCTGGAGCCCCTGAAGGATGGTAAGGCCATGGCTGAGATGGGGAGGGGAAAGGGCAGCCTGGGGCTGGCTGGGGTTCTTTGGAACACGGAGAGTTTGAGAGGCCTGAGGGATGTCAGTGTGAGATGTCCAGTGTGCTGGCGCACTGGAGAGAGAAGTCTGGGCTGGAGACAAGGATTTGGGACTGGTGAGCCATGAGCATGATGAGGTCACCCAGGGAGTGTGGGAAGGACCGTGAGAGGGCTTCTGGGGGTCACGGGATGTCACTTCAGGACACTGGGAAAGCCAAGAGCGAGGCACAGCCTGGGCTGGAGGACCTGGGCTCGCTCATTCCCCTCTGGGTCTCAGGTTGGCCACACTGCGGGCAGCTCTGCCATCAGTTTCCTCTGGTTAGCCTTCTCACCCTGCCAGGTCCCTCCTGGCGCTCGCCCTCGCCCCATTTACAGCGCCGTTGCTCCATCAAGCCCCACCTCCCCAAGCACCGCCCACCCCCCCACCCCCCCTCCCCCGGCAGGTTCGCCGGGGTCCTGACCTGGCCACCATGCTCGGGTTCCGCCCCTCGCGCGTAAGTACAGCTTGGCCTGGTCCCAGAGTGGTCCACCTGCTTCAGACCCTGCCCCCCGACCAAGAGCCTGGAGCGAAGCACAATTCGCTCGATGCTTTCCGGTTCGCCAACATTCCGCCGCCAGCTGGCATCTTTCCTCGTAGACACCGTCCATCGGAGTCTGCACCCTGGGCCTACTGTGTTCCCAGGGGACTCGGTAGATTTGCAGCACGTCCCACTGAAACCCGGTTGCTCCTGCCTTCACCCTCCCGCAAAACCCTGCGACGCCACCGGCCTCAGGATGGGTTTTCCTGAAGCGCATTAGCCAGCGTCCCTATTGGAGACTGCTATCCTTGCGCATGCGCACTAGCGACGGCGGGCCCTAGCGGTCCACGGCCTCTGGCGACCCTGCTTTACTGCGCGTGCGTCGGGCCAAGCCGGAAGTACGTCCAGTTCTAGTCCCTCTGGAAGTCGATTTGTTTTTGTTGAGGACTCCTGGGCGCGCGCGGTGATGGAACGGCGGCTTCGGATTTAAGATTTCCTCGGTGCTCCCAGGGCAGGGTGTCAAAGCACAGACCTTTACCTGGCACCTCCCCTTCCCCAACACATGCAAACACTCCCTCATCCATTTAAGGGATTAAATCCAAACCTCTTAGCCCCGCGTTCTTGATCTTTCACCGACTGACCCCATCGAAACTTTCAACGTCGTCTCTCTTACCCCGCTCACCTACAAACGCTGGCTAGTCCCTCTGCGAGATCCACCCTCCTCTGTTGATGTAAGACCTGAAGCTAGCGTGGCCTCTGTGAAACCCTTCCTGAAAATGCTCCATCCCCACAGCTGCTGGGCCCTACCGGGCTCTCACTAGGCTGGGACCTCCACCCACTTCCACCCACTCCCACCCCCTGGCTGACTGCTCTCATCCACCGGCTGGTATCCAGGGGTTTCCATAGGCATCCTCGGACTGCAGGCTCCCGGATGGCAACGTATTCATCCAACTCTGTATCACCAACGTCCAGCCTGAAATGACCAGCAAAGAGTGTGCTGTTTGCTGAAAGAAGGCAGATCTCTGGCCAGCTTGGCAATGAATTTATTAGTTCAGAGTAGAAAAAGCAATAGTCTATAAACGCTCTGATTCTTCACTAAAAACTGAGCCTTTTGACTGGAGAGCAGTCAGCCTGCTCTCCCCCTGACCCTCCAAACAACTCGCCCTACTACTAAGGCACTTGAGAAAAGGGGGAACAGAGCAATCTGAGAGAGAACCTCCCTGGATCCTGGAGAAGGCCAGTGCTATCCCACAGAGTTCCCTTCAACCACAGCCCAGCAAGGAAAGAGCTGGCAGAGCCCTCTGCAGGGTAGGAAGGCCAGCCTCTCAAATGCTGGTGGTTAGGCACAAAGAACGCCAGCACCACCCAGGGGCTGGTAACAGGGGCATTATTTTGGCTCAAGGTGTAAGTGAACCCACGATTTGAGGCAGACACTTGGTAATAAGGCTTTGTGGCCTCAAAGGCCATAGCTCCAGCCTGTCCCTCTCTCTAGGAGAGTACTAGAAGCTGGAGGGTGGGGTTGAGGGACCCCAGAATTCCCTATAGAGACTGGAGCTGAATATCAGGATAAGGGAAGGAAGAGTTTGAGTTTTCCCAGCTCTCCCCTTTCCAGAGAAGTTAATGCTTCTGCTTAAGCACCTCCAAAAAGAGAGAGATAGCTACTGCCAATAGAAGAATAAAATGCACCCCCCTCCCCAGAAAGACATCACCCAAAGAAGTAGGGGGCAGCTGGAGAACACCCCCCCCCCCACCCCAGAATCCGTAAGTGCTTGCTTTGGGAGGGCTTGCAACCCAGTGCTCTGGGCAGGTCAGGGCAGGTCCCTGCCCTTTAGGAGCTGATCTGACTCAGAAGGGCTGAGAAGTCCATGTCTGCAATGGAGGAGAAGTCTTCATCCCCTGAGAGGAGGCCGTTGGTGAGGCCAGAGGCTCCCAGGGGAGTGGGAGCTGGGTCAGGGGGCCTCTGGGACCCTGTCACCAGACGAGTTATAGCCTCGGGGTACTCCATCAGCATGGGCTCAGCTGTATGGGGGGCCATGGGTACACCCTGGTTCAGCAGCTGCTGAAACTCAGAGTTGTCGACGGATGCCAGGTCTGTGAACACGGCTGGATCTGTGCTATTGCCGAGCAGGGCCCCCAGGTCTTCATCAGCATCAAACTGCAGCTGCAGCAGAGCCTCTGTCAGTGTCCCTTCCCCAGCCGGGTTAGTCTTGGGGGCAGGTGGGGTCACAGCCTGAGCAAGGCCTGGGGCTAGGACTGGGCCAGGGGCTGGGGCCTGGGCCAGGGCTGATGCCATGGCTGGCGCAGGGGCTGGGGCCTGGGCCAGGACTAGGGCAGGGGCCGGTGCCAAGGCCGAGGTCTGGCTTGGGATCTGCCCAGAAGGAAAGACCATGGGGGAGAACTCCTCAAAGTTGATGGTGCTGAGAGATGGTGTAAAGGGATAGGGCTGGGGAGCTGGAAAGAGAAACAGAGAGGCAGGGGTCACAGAAAGCCTCAGAGGCCCACCCCAGCCTCTGGACCCCAGCTGCTGTCAAGACTGCTTAGGATCAGTCCTTCTCTGTGCGGTCACGGCCAGCACCCTAGCACCCTCCTCTTAATCGAATCTGACCTCGCCTGTAAGGTCCAGTTCTAGCCTCCACTCCTTGGAGCGTTCCCTGTCTACCCTAGCCCACAAAACTCTCACAGCCTTTCAGAGGAAGGGATGCTTTCAGAGCTGGCGAAGCCTCATCATACAGCTGAAAGACCAAGCACTGAGTGGGCCTGGGCCCAAGCAACACCCAGTAAGCAGGGGGCCGTCATTCTTCTTTGAGCCACGTTTTGCTACTTTAGAGGTGATTTTTTTTGTTGCCCCACTTCAATGGAGAGCTGAGGGCAGAGACTGTGCATTTTTGAAACTTCTGTATCTCAAGGTCTCCAACGTGGGGTTTAACTGGCATAGGGGTTCTCATCCCCAAGAGGTTGCTGGTTCCTGGGCCACACCTCCAGAGCCTCTGATTCCACAGGTCTATTAGGGGCCCAGGAATCTGCATCTTCACTGCTTCCCTGATGGCTGTGACACAGGCAACTAGGCCTCAGGCCCTGAGAAACAGGAGCCCAACAGAGAGCAGCCTTCAGATGTCTGCTGCTGAGACTGACTGCTCATCTCCCTCCCAGAATGGGTCTAAACCACGCACTGAACAGATTTGAGCCTATAGTTCTGGTGGGGCAACCTTAAGGAAATCCTTACGTGGCTTGGGGACGGAAGTTGAGCTGCGGGAAGGCACAGCGATGCGCCGGGTCGGAGGCCGGTGGTCGGTGGGTCCTGTGAGGCGAAGCCTGGGTCAGTTCATGGCGCCCAAGGTCCCCCTTCCCCCGCCTTCTCTCTAATTCTCCCACGGCCCCTCTTACCATTGAAAGGGCTCTTTTTCATGATGCTTTTAAAGGTCTCATACGTCCTTTTGCGTTTCTCCTCAATCCGGTGACGATCATCTGGGAAAGTAATGGAGGAAAGCGGGTCTTACTCTCCCCAGCTGGACCCCCAAAGCTCTCAAAGGACCCTTGGGAGGTAGGTGATGGGACAAACTTCCCGAAGACCCTTTCTCCAAACCTTCTCAGCCAATGAGAAGAGCTGTGTGACTCTGTGACACTCAACAATTATAAGAACGGGGACTTCCCTGGTGGCGCAGTGGTTAAGAACCCGCCTGCCAATGCAGGGGACACGGGTTTGATCCCAGGTCCGGGAAGATCCCACGTGCTGCGGAGCAACTAAGTGCGTGCCCCACAACTACTGAGCCTGCACTCTAGAGCCCGTAAGCCACAACTACTGAACCCATGTGCCACAACTACTGAAGCCAGCGTGCTGCCTAGAGCCTGTGCTCCGCAACAAGAGAAGCCACCACAGTGAGAAGCCCGCGCACCGCAATGAAGAGCAGCCCCGGGCTTCCCTGGTGGCGCAGTGGTTGAGTCCGCCTGCTGAGGCAGGGGACGCGGGTTCGTGCCCTGGTCCGGGAAGATCCCACACGGGAAGATCCCACGTGCCGTGGAGCGGCTGGGCCCATGAGCCATGGCCACTGAGGCTGCGCGTCTGGAGCCTGTGCTCCGCAACGGGAGAGACCACAACAGTGAGAGGCCTGCGTACCGCAAAAAAAAAAGCAAAAAAAAAGAGTAGCCCCTGCTCGCTGCAACTAGAGAAAGCCCGCACGCAGCAACGAAGACCCAACGCCGCCAAAACAAAACAAAACAATTTTAAGAATGCCATGGCTTTGTGAGAAGACCTCTGTTAGCTCAATCTGCCCTCTGAAGGCCACACAGGTACTCCCAAGTCAGGGGCACAGCTGACATCCCTGTTCCCCTCCAGCCTTGATCAGGCTTGGCACTGTGCCCTCTGCTCTCTGGGGCAGCCCAGGCATGACAGACCAGCTTAAGACTTCAACAGACTCTTAATCTTCTCTCTGATGGTTTCAGAGTTCAGTCTGGAGCTTTCAGAACTTTCTAACTACTTCTGCACTTGGATAACCCCAAAGGACTCGACGCCAACAGTCCAAAGCCAACCTCATCATCTCACCTCAAACACCTGGTTCTGGTTCTTTCCCCTTCTGTGTTCCCTCCCTACCTCTCTGCCCTGTCCCCAAACCTTGGACACATCCTCAGCATCTTCCTCTTTCTCATTCCCTACCATTCAGCCCCTAGACACATATTTACCAAGCACCTACTGCGTGCCAGCCTCCGTTTGAGCCACTGGGATATGGCCCTGAGTAAGCAGACAAGGTTCCTGCTCCCAAAGTTGACATCCTGATGACAGAGGGGCGAAGACACAACCACATACAAGTGATAGCAGCTCTGAGGGAGAGGCACAGGGTGATGTAACACCACCAGAAGATCAAGGAATCTAGTTTAAAGGTGTCCAGGGAAGCACTGGTGTGAGCCCATCGCGTGAAGATCTGGGCGCCGAGCATTCCAAGCAGAGGCAACAGCTAGAACACTGGTCCTGAGGGGGACTGGGCTTGCTGTGTGTTGTACGCAAAGGGCCCGTGGGGCTGAGAGTCCCCGAGGAGGCCAGCAGTAGGTGAGATCATCTCGCTTTGCACTCCCTCTGCAAGGTTCATATGGCACCTCCTCTCCCAGGATGACCAAAACATCTTCCAAAATGGCCTCCCCACCCCGAGTCTCCCCATCTCAGATCCTCTGCACGCTGCTGCCAAAGCGAGCTTCCAGATCTGCTCATGTCACTTCTCTGCTCAGAAACCTTTGGTGGCTCCCCACTGCCTTAGGATGCAACCGTGGATGAATGCCTAGAGTCTAACCTTCAAGGCCCTTCTGGGGCTTCCCTGGCAATCCAGTGGTTAAGACTCTGCACCTCCACTGCAGGGGGCGAGGGTTTGATCCCTGGTTGGGAACTAAGATCCCACATGCCATGTGGCACAGCCAAAAACAAAACAAAACAAACAAAGAAAACCAGCCCTCCTGCCGGGGCCTGCTCACCACCCACATCAGCTCCCACCTCGAAGCTGTCCCCAGACGCGCTGTGCCGGGCACCCTCCAACACCCGTGCCCTTCCAGATGCTGCGCCACCTGCCTAGAAAATGCACTTCTGGGTCTTTCTCCAACTCAAATGGCAACTCCTCCACGCAGCCGGCTCCAGCTCCCACGGTATTTTGCACACACCTCCATTTCGCACGTTACTCTGTAACTTAAGGCTCTGTTTTGCATGTGTGTCCTCATGTGCCTGAGCTTCCAAAGAGCAGGGCACATGTCTTATTCATTTTTGTATTCAGATTACCTGGCACAGGCCCTGGCACCAAGTGGACACTCAGTGATTATGTGTGGAATGAACTGATGGCCGTTTTGGGGGTTGTTTTCTAGACTCTATTAGACAGTTCCCAGGGCAGGAAACACTCTCAGGCTGGATGACGGACTTTGAATAAAGGATCACTCCGGCTATTCCTATTTGATCAGATACCCGAAAGCCTTGACCAAACCATGGCTGTGTGGTAGTGATAAGAGAGATCCGGTGTGGCAACAGGACCCTGGAGCCAGATGGCTTGGGTTCAAATGAGGTCTGGGTCTGCCGACTCACTGAGTATGTGACCTCAGGCAGGTTAGATGCTTACTCCCACCTCAAAAGGTTCATTAGAGAATAAAATCAGGTAATTCGCTGATATGCCTGGAATAGGGCCATGCCTGTAATAAGAGCTCAGTAAGTCTTGGGTATCGTTACTATTAAATGAGGCAAGAAAGATAATCTGATTACCGTGTAAATCCCCGCCCGACTCCAGCTTCTGACCCTCACCTACAGCTGCCACATCCAGGCCTGGCCTCACTCCCATTGGCTGGAGCCCAACAGCCCTGCTGCTACCCTCCCCAGCTGGGTACCTGTGTCTGGCAAGTACTGGAATTCCATGGGTTCGCTGAGCTCCCGATCGGAAGGCCGCCGCAGCTGCATGGAGACGCGCACGGGGGCCTGCAGGCTGGGGTCCGCGTAGGGGGGCGTCCGGAACACAATGGCCACTTGCCGGTGCACATCAGCTTGTGAAAAGGAGCCTCGGGCCTCCCAGCCTGGTCCCGTGAAATACACCTCGATATCCTCTGCCAGAGATGGGGTGGCTTCATGGGTCACCGTGCTCAGCTCACCCAGCCCGCCACCCCCTACAACTGCTGCTACTTATCTCTGGACATACATCGCCCTACTGTCCCCAAGGTGTTGGGGGAGTGTCTACACCAGTTCCCTGACACTCACCCCATGTCTGCTCAGCCCTGCCCTTCACCTGCTGATCCAAAGAGCACAGCCCTCCTCCCAGGTATGTACCTTTCTGCACCTTGTCACACAGCAGGAAGATCTCATCCCCCCCAAGGCAGCTCCCAGAGTTCCGATTCACTCGGCAGATCTTGAGCTCGGCAGTGTTGGGGGCGCCTGAGGGTGTGGGAATAAGGAAGGAAGCCCTGAACCACCGGAGGTCTCCTGGGCTGACCTGCAGGAAATGCAAGGCTCCTGCCCAGCCCAGAGCCAAGGCTGTCCAGAGCTTGCCGACTGTACCTCTGCAGCCAAGGTCCGACCATTCCCACTGGCTCCTCACCTCAACCAATTTAGCAACTGTTTACCTACTAGCACCTACTCTGTCCCCAGCTCTGTTCTAGGCCTGAAGCATATAACCACGCACAAAACCTAAACGTCTCTGCCCTCACGGAGCTCACAGTCCAATGTGAACCAAGGGGATCACAACTCCTCTTTCTCCACCTGACCCAAGTAATCTTCAAGGCCCATTCATACCCACCCTGGCAATGAACCCTTCCCTCCTGACCCCCCGGTTCATCCTGGTTTCCGGGCCTCGGGGCTCCAAAGGCCTTTTATTTTCACTCATCCTGCTGGCTACTTAATTAAAGACTGCAGTTGATCTACGTCGGCCCAATTCATCTGTGAACTTCCTGTGAGCTTTCATCATTGAATTATTACTCTCTAACATTATCTCATTTCTGGGAGTTCATTTCCTGGAGTCATCAGTACAGTTCTGGGCATACCACCCTCTCATCACGTATTGGAAATGCCCGTCTCCCATCTGACTCCCTGCCAGCCTGGAAGCTGCACCTCGAGGGCAGCTCTGGGTCTTCTTTGCCTCGTCTCTCCAGCCAGCACAGTTCTGGGCACAGAGGAGATGACGAATCTGCTGGATGACCGGATGAAGCCAGAGCAACTTTTGCAGGCCCCCGTGCCCGCCCCCACTTCCTCCTCACAGGTCCACCCCTCCTCCCTGCCTGCAGCTCCCTGGCCACTCACGGTTGTCAAAGATGGGATGAGAGAGGGCAGGCGACAGGCGTAGGGGCCTGCCTGCCGGGTCCCGCACTGTCACCTGGAAGCAGAGCCGGACAGCATTCAGGTCGTAGTCCCCACGCTGCTCTTCTACAGGAACTGCCAGAAAAAGAGATGGTCAGGTGAGCCTGGGCAGGGGATGGAGCGGGACGTCTGTGTGTGCAGGGGTGAGCTCTGGGTTGGGAGGGCTGTTTGAGGGCATGTGAAACGGTAGGAGCCCTAGAAGAGGAGGAAGAGAAGGTTCTAGACCCATCACTGACTCCACTTGTGACCCTGGATGCCACGTTCCCTATGTCCCCTCTCCGGGTCTCTTTCCCCAGTGGTAAACAGCAAGATTCCATCTGTACTGTGGGTCTTGGCCAGCGAGGGACAGATGAGGGGAAGGTGGCCTCAGGGGGCGACAGAGGCTGGAGGTGCTCCAGGCAGGCCCAGGCCTTTGCCGCCGCCGCCCTCACCTTGGAAGGGGTTGTTGTTGGTCTGGATGCGCTGACTGATGGCCTGCTCCAGGTCCCGCTTCTTTACACACTGGATCCCCAGGTTCTGGAAGCTGAGGCCCCCCCGGGCATCAGTCCCACTGTCTCCAGAAGAGCATGGGCCCTCCTGCCTTGCCCACTCTGCCCGTTCTCCCCCACCCACTCGCCAGGTGAGCACTTCGTGCTTAAGCCCCTTGAATGGTCCCCAACCATATGCCACCATGAAAGCCACTCCCTACTCTGGCTGACAAGGCCCTGTGCCCTGGCACCTGGCCCCAGCTGCAGTCCCTGCCGGCTCCCTACCCTCTGCCACAGGGGCTTCTTTCCCTTCTCCAAACACATGAAACTCATTCCCACTTCAAAGGCTTTTGCACCCGTTCATTCTGCTGGGCGTGTTCCTTCGGTGCTTCTCTGCTTTCCCACATTTAGGTCTTACCTGCGAGAGGCCCTTCTGACCTCCCAATCCAAAGGAATGAGACCGGCTCCTTCGCCTCCCCCACCTCGGGCTCTTCTTCCTAACTATTACTGCTTTATTTTCATCAATGAAATGGTGACTCCCTAACAGTATCTTGTTTAGTTATTTGTATATTTATTTATGGCCTGCCTCTGTCAACTAGTATGCTTCAGGGGAGACTGGTGGTTCAGTGGTTTTCTTTCTCACTATGAGAGATGTGACACTGAGTGACTCGCCTTTCCAGCCACAGGGGTTAGGGGTTCAGAGGTGAGCAGGGACCCATTCCTTTTCCATGGAGCTCACAAGGAGCTCCTCTCCGCTTGAGAGGAGACACAGACAATTTCAAGACAAAGGAATCTGCTTGCAGAGCTGGGGACAGAGCAAGGAGTGAGGAATTCTGCCCTCCCTCCAGAAAGGAGTAACACTGTAACAGCTACACAACTGCCCCGCCTCTCCGCCTTCCATCTCACCACCACCCCTGCCACCCATGACAAGCTCACCTGTGGATGCAGCGGTCCGGGCAGAGCTCAGCCTCATAGAAGCCATCCCGGCAGTCTTTCCCCACAAGCTCATGGGGGTGAGGCCGGTGAGGGGGGTCCTTGGTCACCAGGGAAATGCGGACTGTCCCTGGCCCCGTGTAACCATTGATCTGTCCAAAGTACAGAGAGAACCCTAGAGGCTCAGAAATTCCAGACTCACCTCCCAGACACAGACTGTGTGGGCCTGAACGCAAGTCCCTCCCATACTGACTCTATGTCCCCCACCCGGGCGCTGTGCTGACCTTGATGGTAGGGTGGGTCTTGGTGGTATCTGTGCTCCTCTCGCCTGGGATACTGCCTGCTGAGCGGCCCTCACACTTGTAGCGAAAGCGCATGCCCCGCTGCTTGGGCTGCTCGATGATCTCCACGTAGGGACCGGAGGCCTGGGCCGGCTCTGTGGGGGACACGCGGGCCAACCCCCATCAGATGGCTGACCCCATTGCCCCTGGCCCTGGGGAGCTCGTCCCAACCCACTGAGAAAGGATGGCCCACTTACCCGCGGGGAAGATGAGGGGGAAGAGGTCTGAAATGAGAAGGAGACAAGGGTCAGCACAAGCCCACATCCTGTCCTCACCAGGGAAGGTCTGCTTCCCCACAGCGAGGAGATGGAGCCAGGCCCCTTCCCAGGGACACGGAGTCGGGGCCTGACACCTGGAGCCTGCAGGGAAACTAAGGGGCAGGGGTAAAGGAGCCAGAAGCACCTGCTTCCTGAGGGAAGCCGGGTATGGGGGCCTCCCTCCACCAGGGGAAACTGAGTCAGGGTCTTTTCTATTTTCATAAGTTAAACCAAGGGAGGGCACCCTCACCCCCCATCCCGAGAGGAAACAGTCAGATACATTCCCCCCTAACGAGGAAACTAAGTCGGAACTGCCCCCCCGGACCCCGGGGGGAAACCGAGTCAACGCTCCCCCCACACCCCACACCCAGAGGGGAAACTGAGTCAGACCCCCGAACGCCCAACCCCGCCCCGCGCCACCATCCGGCCGGCCGCTCCCTGCGCAGCGCCCATCGGCGCAGGAAGGGTCGGAAGGCGACGCAGGGGCTCCCGCCGCGGTCCCGGCGGCCCCAGCGCCGCCATCCCGCGGGGTCAGAGGTCGCCCTCACCGTCCATGGCCGGGGTCCCGGGGGCGGGGCCGGGGTCGCAGCTGGGCCCGCGGCGCGCTCTACAGCAGAGCCATTCGCCAGAGGCGGAAATGCGCTGCGCGTGCCCGCCCGCCGCGTCACTGCCGGGAATCCGACCGCGCTTGCGCGCTGGGTCGCCGCCGCCGCCGCCCCCGCCGCCCCTGGCGAGGGTAAGGGGCGAGTGAGCGCCACGCGGAGGCCCGGGAGGCCGTGCGTGCCGGCGCTGTTGTGGACCGGGAGCCAGTGCGCGCTGCGCGGGGCACCGAGAGGCTGCTTGCTTGGGGGCCGCTCCCGGGGCTGCGGGGCGGCTCGGCTCGTCCCCGAGTTCGGGCCCCGCCTGGAGGGCGGGGCCGGCGATTACTCACAATGTTTTTAGGGGATTTCGGGGCCCCCTTCCTCCGATGCGAGGAGTTTGGTGATGTCACCCCGAGCCGGGTCTGGAGCAAAGCCAGGGCTGCCGGGCTTCGACCGCCCGCCTTGCGCAGGGAAGGTCTCGGGCCTGCTTTGCCCTCAAAGGCCAGGTGGCTGAACTCCTCACGGTTTCCTAGTCGATAAAAGTGCTGCTCGGTGCTTCTCGGTGGTTGTTGCCGCAGAAGCACTTTTTAATTTCCCGTCCTCCCCAATCTGGCTGCAAGGAGGGGAAAGGGAAATGCCCGGACCTCTCCACCTGGCAGTGCTTGGATCGTGGGCTTCGCGGAGCCTGCTGCACGCTAGGGTGGCCCGAGGCTCCGCGCCGCGTCCGCTCCCACAGGCGAGCCGGGCACAGGCTCATCTGTTTAAGATCATCCACACTGCCGGCCCTCGGGGGCAATGGGAGGGCAGGGGGCACCCAGAGGTAAATCTCTGGAGCCTCGTCTCTGCAACCTGCCGCCTCTGTTTTAGAAGGTCCGGGACCCGCAGGGGCCGCTTGAACCCGCAGGGTCACACCCCCCCCCCCCCGCCCCCCGTCTCCCCAGGGCTTCCGCCTGGGGTCCAGCCGTCTCCCAAAGCATTCACACTAATTAAACGTCCTGTAACTCCTCGCCAGGGGTGCAGCGGTCCGGGCAGAGCTCAGCCTCCCCCAAGGCCAAGCCCAAGGCACGTTCGAGCGGGGTGAGGGTGGGCCTGGAACACCGCGCCCCCCCACCCCCCAAGGCGGCTTCCTCATCCCAGAATGAGGATGCTCCATGGCAGGCGGCAGAGTCTTCCCCAGATGGAGGAAGCCTTTTTATTTTCTCTAAGTTCGTTCTAAATTAGGGAATCATGTGGGAATTGGAAAAGATTGGAAATTCTGACTTTCTTTCCCAGGCTCTAAAAAAACAGGAAGAGAAAAGTGAAAACAGTTACCACCCCTCCCACTCATTTCAGTTTCTCATGTGGCTGCCCGGATTAGAAAAGTCACCTTACTTTTTATGAGGAGGCAGACGTCAGGACGACAGAATGGATTAATTATAATCCTTTTTAAATTATTTATTTATTTATTTATTTTTGGCTGCGCTGGGTCTTCCGTTGCTGCGCGGGCTTTCTCTAGTTGCGGCTAGCAGGGGCTACTCTTTGTTGCGGTGCTCAGGCTTCTCATTGCAGTGGCTTCTCTTGTTGCAGAGCACAGGCTCTAGGTGCGAGGCTTCAGTAGTTGCAGCACTTGGGCTCAGTAGTTGTGGCTCTTGGGCTCTAGAGCGCAGGCTCAGTAGTTGTGGCACACGGGCTTAGTTGCTCCAGGGCATGTGGGATCTTCCCAGACGAGGGTTCGAACCCTTGTCACCTGCATTAGCAGGTGGATTCTTAACCACTGTGCCACCAGGGAAACCTATAACCTCTCATTAATGATCATTGATCATTGATCAATGATCATTGATCCTGGCATGATCCTCTTTTAAAAATTTATACATGTATAACTTTTCACTTTTAAATTAATATGTTGAATTCCAGTGTACCCACTGCAAAACTCAAGAGGCTGGATAGAGCACCAATAGGACTTAACATCTACCCACGTGCTCCTCACCTGTTCATCCCCTCCTTATCCCTGTGTCTAGCGTGCCATCATCCAGAATTCTGTATTTGTTATTCCTTTGATTTTTCTAAAGAAAAAAAAAATTTAAGAAAAACATTGTACTCACGTATACGTGCCTACACAATGTCATGTTTGGTTTTGCTTAGTTTTGAACTTCCATGAAGAGAGTATCATGTTATTTGTTGTCCTTTGTTATTTGCATATTTCACTCAACACCTTACTAATATTTGTCTGTTTCATAGTTTATTCGGTTTTTTACTGCTGTATACTATTCTGTAAATGTACCACAGTTTTTTATTTATTCATTCTGACGATGGTCATTTGGGTTTCCAGTTTGTTGCTATTATAAACAGTGTTGTTAAGAACATTCCTGTGAATGGCTCCTGTTACACATGTATCCAGAATTTTCTTGGATTTATACCTAAAAATGATTTTTTTAGAGCATAGAATTTCTCTTTATCAGTTTTCAGAATAATGCCTTGGTTCTTTAGCATCCTCTAAAATTGATTAGTAAGCATTTAAAAAATATCTTAATGAATGCATGGATTTAAGCATATTTGATGTGCTTTAACCTATTACAATTTTTATTGAACTTCAGATTGTTCCATCTTTGGCCAGAATACATAAATAATTCCTAAAATTCAACAATCAGAAAAACCAAACAACCCAATTTAAAAAATGAGCAATGGGACTTCCCTGGTGACGCAGTGGTTAAGAATCCGCCTTTCAATGCAGGGGACACAGGCTTGAGCCCTGGTCCGGGAAGATCCCACATGCTGAGGAGCAACTAAGCCTGTGCGTTACTGAGTCTGTCTGCATTCTAGAGCCAGCGAGCCACAACTACTGAAGCCCGCACGCCTAGAGCCCCTGGTCCGCAACAAGAAAAGCCACTGCAATGAGAAGCCCGCCCACCACAATGAAGAGTAGCCCCTGCCCGCCGCAACTAGAGAAAGCCCCAGTGTAGCAACGAACACCCAATGCAGCCAAAATAAATAAATTTATAAAAAATAAAAAATGAGCAATGGACTTGAATGGACATTTCTTCAAAGAAGATGTAAAATGGCGAATAAGCACATGAAAAGATGCTCAACATAATAGCTATCAGGGAAATGCAAAGAAAAGTCACACTGAAATCCTACTTCATACTCATTAGGATGGCTGTTATCAGAAAAACAAAACAACAAGTGTTGGCGACGATGTGGAGAAAGTGGTTTCTTTGTACATCACTGATGGGAATGAAAAATGGTGCAGCTGCTGTGGAAAAGAGTAATCCTCAAGAAATTAAACAGAATTACCATATGATCCAGCAATTCCACTTCTGGGTATATATACAAAGCAATTGAAAAGAGGAACTCAATGTTCATAGCAGCATTATTCACAAATAAGGTAGAAGCAAACCCAGATGTCCTTGGACAGATGAACAGAGAAACAAAATGTGGTATATACGTACAGTGGCATATCACTCAGCCTTAAAAAAGAATGAACAGCAGAAACTAACACAACATTGTTAGTGAATATACTTAGTGCCACTGAACTCCACACTTAATCATGGTTAAAATGGTAAATTTTATATTACGTATATTTTACTACAATAAAAACAAATCTCTCAGTGATGCCAGACAATTACTCACTTGGTCTGTCTCATACTATACACAAAACACTCAGAATAATGATACCAACTCTACCACCACTAATGTGATTAAATACAGAGTATATTTTTACAGTTCTTGTCCTTAGGTTACATTCAGTTTTGTTTTTGTTTTGTTTGTTGTTTGTTTTGGTACATATCTATTACCAAGTTAAGGATGCTCCTTTCTAGCTCTAGTTTACTGCATTTATGATAAATGGGTGTTAATTTTTTTTTTTTTTGGCTGCACCGTGAGGCTTGCGAGATCTTATTTCCACTACCAGGGATTGAAACTGGCCCCAGCAGTGAAAGAGCTGAGTCCCAACCACTGGCCTTCCAGGGAATTCCCTGAGTGTTGATTTTTTATCAAATGCTTTTCCTGTATTTATGGAGAAGATTCTTCTTTATCTGTTAATGCCGAATATGACATAGATTTCCTAATAGTAAACCATCCTGTATTCTTGGGATAAACCTAACTTGGTCACAGTGTGTTACATTGTAGAATTTGATTCACTGATATTTTAGGAGGAGATTTTACAACTGTATTTGTAAATAAAATGGCTGTAGTTTTCCTTTTCTTTCCCGTACCCCTGGCCTTGCCTAATTTTGGTATGAAAGTTGTACCAGCCTCATAGAATGACTTGAGGAAAAATCCCCCCTTTTCTATTCCCCAGAAGAGTCTATGTAAATTTGGAATGATATATTACTTGCAAGATTGGTAAAACTCACCAGTAAAATTGACTGTGGCTGTTGTTTTCTCTGCAAAAGATTTTATTTATTTATTTTAACCTTTCATTATGAACATTTTCAGACACACTCAATATTAGAGAGAATGGTGTAATTAACCCTCATATAGCCATCCTTCAGCCATTTTTTGGGGGGTGGGAGAGTATTTTAAAACAATCATTATATTGACTCATAAGTACAGAATTACATATAAGGATTTCTTTAAAAAATAACTTCTTTGTGGGAAAATTTTAAACTACTATTTCAGTTTCTTTAATATATTGGAATATTTCGTATTTATAGGACTATTCCATTTTTCCAGAGTTAATTTTGAAAAGTTGTGTTTTTCTTGGAATTTATTTTACCTAAGTTTTCAAACCTATTGGCATGAAGTTGATGACAGTTTTCTTATCTTTTTCATTTGTTCTGTAACTATAGTTATGTGTCCCTTTTCATTCATTATGCTATTTATTTGTACTTTCTATTTCTCTGTAGAAGTCTTACCAGAGGTTTTTCGAGAATCTTTTCATACGCTTATTTGCTATCCATATATCTTATCTAGTGAAGCATTATTCAGATGTTTGCCTTTTTTTAAAAATTGGGTTATACGTGGTTTTCTATAGTCTAAATACAAGTCCTTTGTTGAGTGTACGCTTTGCAAATATTTTCTCCCAGTCTGTGTCTTGCCTTTTCATTTTCAAAATAGTATTAGTTGCAGAATAAAACATTTTCATTTTGCTGAAGTCCATTTTTTTTCTTTTGTACTTCTTACCTTTTGTGTCATGTTTAAGAAATCTGAGCCCATCTAGAGATGAATGGATAAAGATGTGACATATAATGGAATATTACTCAGCCATAAAAAGGAATGAAATCTTACTATTTGCAACAACACTGATGGACCTGGAGGGTATTATGCTTAGCGAAATAGGTCAGACAAAGACAAATACTGTATGTTTTCACTTATATGTAGAATCTAAAAAATAGAACAAATGAATAAATATGACAAAACAGAAACAGATTTACAGATACAGAGAACAAACTCAGTGGCTACTAGAGGGGAGAGTGGTGGGAAGAGGGTCAAAATAGGTGAAGGGGATTAAGAAGTACAAACTGGCAGTTATAAAATAAATAAGACACAAGGCTGTAATGTACAGCGCAGAAAATAGTCAACATTTTATAATAACTTTGTATAATGTGTATTCTATAAAAATATCAAATCACTATGTTGTACACCTGAAACTAATATAATATTGTATGCAAATATACTTCAATAAGTTTTTTTTAAAAAGAAAGAAATCTTTGTCAAACCCAAGGCCACTGTAATTTTCTCCAATATTTTTTCTAGAAGCTTTACAGTTTTAGCTCTTACCTTTAGGTCTATCCATTTCTTTTTATTTTTTGGCTGCCCTGCGCAGCATGTGGCATCTTAGTTCCACGAACAGGGATGGAAGCCATGCCCCCTGTTTTGGAAGTGCAGAGTGTTAACCAATGGACCGCCAGGAAAGTCCCATTTTTTTTTTTTTTTTTATAATCCATTTCGAGTTAACTTTTGTAGATCGTATGAAGTATGGGAATGCTTCTTTCTTTTTCTTTTTTCCCTGTTTTTCCTACAGTTATTGAATTGCTTCAACACCACTTGTTGAAAAAACTATCCTTTCTCCATTGAATTACTTTGACAGCTTGGTTGAAAACCAACTGACCACATATACATGGGTATACTTCTGGACTCTTTATTCTGTTGCATGTATCTATATGTTTATCTTTACGCCAATACCACAAAGTCTCAATTACTGTAGCATTAAAATATATCTTGAAATCAGGTACTGTAATCCTTCAACTTTCCTCTTCTTTTTTTTTTTACTCCTTTCCATTTTCTTATAAATGTTAAGATACAGCTTGTTAGTTTCTACAATTGGGGGAGCATTGACATCTTAATATCAAGTCTCTCCGTCCATGATCTCAGGTATATCTCTACCCTTATTTAGGTTTTCTTTAATTTCTTTATGCATTTTGTTTTGCAGTTTTCAGTGTATAGGTCTTGTACATCTTTTGTCAAATTTATCCCTAAGTATTCAATATGTTATGGTATTTTAAATGTTTTTAAATTTATGATTGTTGCCAGTATATAGAAACATAATTTATTGTTGAATATTGCATCCTGCAACCTTGCCAAACTCCCATTTTAGTTCTTGTAGCTTTTTTTTTTTTTTGAGTGGAGGGTAAATTTCTTAGGATTTTCTACGTATAATAAAGGCAGCTTTGCTTTTTGCTTTCCAATTCAGACAGTTGGATATGTTTTAATTTCTTTTCTTTTTTCTTTTTTTTTTACTTTATTGCACTGGCTGGAACTTCCATTACGAGTTTGATTTAAAGTGGTAGCAATGGACAACCTCGTCTTTTTTCCAAATCTTGGGAGGAAAGCATTCTCTTTCACTATTAGTATCATGTTTGCTGCAGGTTTTTCCTCTAGATGCCTTTAATCAGGTTGAAGAAGTTCCTTTCTATTCCTACTTTTCTGAGAGTTTTTATCACGCTGATCAAATTTTTTAAAATTTATTTTATTTATTTTTGGCTGCGTTGGGTCTTCGTTGCTGCGCACAGGCTTTCTCTAGTTGCGGCAAGCGGGGGCTACTCCGTTGTGGTGCATGGGCTTCACATTGTGGTGGCTTCTCTTGTTGCAGAGCACAGACTCTAGGTGCACCGGCTTCAGTAGTTGCGGCACGTGGGCTCAGTAGTTGTGGCACACGGGCTTAGTTGCTCCATGGCATGTGGGATCTTCCCGCACCAGGGCTCAAAACCCGTGTCCCCTGCATTGGCAGGCAGATTCTTAACCACTGTGCCACCAGGGAAGCCCAGGGGTTCTTTATATATTCTGGATATAAGTAGTTTTTCAAGTATTTGTCTTGCAAGTATTTTTCCTTGTGGTTTATCTAATCATTTTATTAATAAGTCACAGAAAGAACATATGGAAAGCATGGAGGAGAGGTAATATATTAAGAGATAATGGGGGCTTCCCTGGTGACGGAAGTAACAAAATCCACACTGGCAGAAGTAACAAAGTCTGATTATAATGAGGAGGTAGGATTCTGTTTCACAAGGAGGACAGCGGAAATATATCTGGAAATCAAGCGATTCACTGACAATGCCTATTGATAAGTATGTATGGGCAATTGCAGTAGCCACAGGATGACAAGGCTGAGGACTGGGTTAACCCACTGCGCTAACAACCAGGTTCATGGATTGGATGATTCAATATTGTTAAGACATCAGTTCTCCCCAAATTTCTCTACAGATTCAGTGCATTCTCAATTAAAATACTGGCAGAAGCTACAAAAGATTCTACAAGTTGATTCTATAATGTATATGGAAATGCAAAGGACCTATAATAGAAAAAACATCTTTGAAAAAGAACAAAGTTGGAGGAATTACATTACTTGATTTCAAATTTTATTTTAAAGCTAAATATTGGAATTTGATTAAAGAAGGTTTTTTGTTTTTTTGTTTTTTGGACTTCCCTGGTGGCGCAGAGGTTAAGAATCTGCCTGCCAAGGCAGGGGACACGGGTTCAGTCCCTGGTCCGGGAAGATCCTACATGCCGCAGAGCAACTAAGCCCGTGCGTCACAACTACGGAGCCTGCACTCTAGAACCTGCGTGTCACAACTACTGAGCCCGCATGCCACAACTACTGAAGCTCACGGACCTAGAGCCTGCATTCCGCAACAAGAGAAGCCACCGCCATAAGAAGCCCACGCACTGGAATGAAGAGTAGCCCCCGCTCACAGCAACTAGAGAAAGCCTGGGTGCAAAAATGAAGACCCAACGCAGCCAAAAATAAAATAAATAAGTAAATAAATTTTTTTAAAAATAGGAGGGTTTTTTGGAAGGACTTCCTTGATGGTCCAGTGGTTGAGAGTCTGAGCTTCCACTGCAGGGTGCGTGGGTTTGATCCCTGGTAGGTGAACTAAGATCCTGCAGGCTGCGTGGTTCAGCCAAAAAAAAAAAAAAAAAGAAAAAGAAGGGTTTTTTTGAAGTAAAAAAAAAAAAAATGCTGCAGTAACCAAGAAAGTGGGATATTAGTATAAAAATATAGATAATGATATAAAGATATAGGTAAATGAAGCTAATTAGAGAGAACAGAAAGGGACCTACATATACATGGTCAATTGATTTTTGATAAGGGTACCAAGAAAATTCAATGTGGAAAGGTGAATCTTTTCAAAAAATGGTGCTGGAACAATAGGGAGGGAGAAACAAAACTGAATCCTTACCTCACACCATATACCATAAGTGGTTTCTTGTTTCTGCTGAGATTCACTCACAGTAGTTTACTTTCATGTGTTTGGTGGTGGTTGTGAGATCAAACAATCCTGTAGGCTTACTTGGAAAAGCTTCCCTCCATGGAGGGTTTGTTCCTGCTTCTGCTGTTAGTTCAGTGGGGGCGGGAGCCATAGGAGCATTAAGTTCGTTTTAGGACTAATTCAGCCTCTCTTGTGGGTTTAGCTCCAAGTGGGAGTCTCCAAATCAGTGTTTTAACCTTGTTCCTGTTCTGAGAATTTTTAAATGTTGGTCTAATGTTAATTATGTTTGCTAAATATTTTAAAACTACAACTTTATTGTCATTGTTGATAAAATTTCTGTTTCTACAGATGATTCCCTTTGTATTAACATAGATTTTAAGAAAAGCCATTTAAATATTGTCTACAAAACAATCTAAATATTTCTTTTGTTGGATCTGGTTGTTCTAACAGAGGATAAAACTAGTGCCTGAAACTCCCTGCTTAGGTAAAGCACTTAGAACCAAGTTATCTGTCAGTTCTCTGACATGTATGAGAAATCTCTGCACGAGTTATGGACTTAGTATCTGTTTCTATAACTCTTCTAAAATGACACCTTCCTTACCTCTGAATATTGTCCTTCCAGTGATAACTTTAGTGTATGAATCAAAATTCTATCAAACTAGAAAAGTGCACTCAGATATTTAATGAAGGCACCGTCAGACACTTTTCTGGCCACCCACCAGTTGATTTACTTTACGTGTGTTCTGTCCTAGTTCACTGGGCCCTGGGCACCAGCTCCCCCTAACCCCACCCCCCCATCTCCAGCACAGTAACAATAGCTAATGTTTGCTGAGCATTGGCTGTGTGCCAGATGTTGAGCTACATGCTGTATATGGCTGATCCTTTGAATCTAATGCTTATAGCCAGTGCTCGCTTCGGCAGCACATATACTAAAAAATAATGCTTATAGCCAGCCTTTGAGGTGAGTGTTTTATCACTAGGATCTCCATATTACAGATTTGGTAATAGGTTCAGAGACATTGGGTAACCTGCCCAAGGTCACACAGCTTAATGGAGGGGCCAGGATTTAAATCCAATTCTGTCTGACTCAAGAGCTGACATCTTGTTGCAGGAACCTACCGCAACGTGACTCGGGAGCCAAGTCCTAGATGCAGTGGCTGGAAAGACCCATAGGGCCCCTTCAGTTCTGCCTTGAAGCAAGTCATCTTCCCTTCAGACCCACCTCTGGCCTCAACGTGGTCACTTCAGGCAACGGTATGCTCACAGCAGCTCTGTTTTTTCAAGGTCCTTTGTGATGTAGGGTCAAAATCTGTCTCCCTTTGGTTTCCATGAGATGGTCAGCCATCTGCCCATGGAGCCATACAGAAGACACTAGCCTGCTCCCCACCCTAGGAAATCCCCTCAGACCCAATCCCCTTGACTCAAGCAAGGTATTTACTGTTGACCCACAATGTGCCTGGGACAGAGCAGTGAGAAAGACAAAGTTCTAGCCCTGGTGGAATTGACATTTTAAAGGGAGAAATAAAAAGTTCCATTTTGACAGTGACACACTCACCCACCCACCCCTTCTAGCCTTTCTGGATCATTGCAGATTTCCAGATTCGAGACCCTTTGGAAATGTGGTCCTTGGTGAGGTAGCCACACAAGGGACAGGACCATGGGGCTGGCTGTGCTGATCTGGCATGAGATGCCCTGACTTGGGGCTTGGAGTGGCCATAGGTCCAGGGCAATCCCAGAGCTTCACTCTGTGCAAATCTTGGCAAAGGCGGAAAGAAAATCCTGCTGCTTCACTGCCATTCACCAAACAAGCAGGCAGCAAGACGGGCTCGATCCACTGCCCTCCCTACCCGCCCCACCCCTGCCAATGTCTCCTGCACCTGCCCCACCTTCCCTAGCTAGAGCCCACAGGCACTTGTGACTAAACTCATGTTCTGCCCTTCTCCAGCCCAAAGTGTTCTTGCCTATTCTCACTGCTCCGGCTCCCCCCGTCCCCACCCCCGACTTCTCAGTTCCTCCCCCACATTCTGGCCTCTTCTACTTCCAAAATCTCTCTCCAGTCCAGCCATGACCCAAAACCAAGTGTTAGTGCCATTCCCTCGGACTGCACCCTTCCTCCTCATAGCTATTTGGAATAGGTGAGCACTTAAGAGAGCATCACAGGTCAAACACACACACACACACACACACACACACACACACACACACACACTTCCTTCTATCCGGTGACCCTCCCTTTCTAGTCACAGACTCAGGACACAGTGGAACAGAACTGCTGGTGCTGGTTTCCGGGTCATAAACAATAGAGGTGGAAGAACGAATGCTCAGCTATTGAGCCCATCAACATACCACCCTCCCCAAGGGAGATAATGAAAGGAGAGGAGGAGAGAGGAATAGCAGAGGCTTCAGAAAGGAGCGGAAAAGTTGGGGTGTCCCCAGGAAAAGCCTGTGTCCCAGTCCCCACTGGCCTGCACCCTGGCTGAGGTGTAGAAACAAAAAGATAACCCTGAGAGATTGGGTTGCTCACAGGCCTGACGCCTGTGCTGTGCTTCTGGGATGGAACCAGGGTCAAGGGCGTTCTCAAGGCTGATGGCCAATGGGAGGCCAAGAGTCAGTCTGAGGGGCTTCAAAGAGTCCCTCAGCATCAGCAGGGATTGGGACACGAGAGATGGGTTCCCCTGGCCACAAAGAGTTGTGTGATCTTGGCATCAAGAGCTGGTCCTACTGGACCAGCTGGAGTGGTCCTGCTCTCAGGGTAGCAGAGGCCAAGATGCAATTGAAGGGAACAACTGGGGTTTCCATAGGTGCCAGCAGGGACTGGATGGCTCTCCCTCAGTAATATTATCTCGCCTTTGTGGAGTGCTCACAACATGGCCCTTCATGTGAATGAATCTCATTTAAATCTCTCAGAACAACCCCGTGAGATACTATGATTCCCATTTTACAGATGAGTGAATTGAGGTACAGAGAAGGGAAGATACCCATTCGAAGACACAGTACAGAAGTGGCAGGGCAGGTATTTTCAGTTTTTTTTTAAAGTCAATTTTATTAAGATATATTTGCCTACAATAAATGCATATGTTTTGAGTGTACAGTTCAATGAGTTTTGTTTTTTGGGTTTTTTTTTTGGCTGTGCTGCAAGGCTTGAGAGATCTTAGTTCCCTGACCAGGGATCGAACCCAGGCCCTGAGCAGTGAAAGCACTGAGTCCTACTTTAGATGAATGTAGGCTGGTTCTTCAAATGTGTGGTACGGTGGAGGGCATCCATTTAGTCACTCTAGATTTGTGGTAGTAAGGTCTACTGATAATACTTCTCATTTGGACGTGAATGCTTCTCAGATAATGAAGATTATCAATATGACTGCTGTTAATGAGATGAATGAACCTGTTGATGAAACAGTATTTCGTGTTGTGTAGGCGTCTGGATAGTCGGAGTACCGTCGAGGCATGCCGGATAAGCCTAGGAAATGTTGTGGGAAGAAGGTTAGGTTGACACCCACGAATATAATCACAGTGAATCTTTGCTCATGTTGAGTGTATATCCTGAGAATAGTGGAAATCAGTGTACAAATCCCCCTATAATAGCGAAAACAGCTCCCATTGAGAGCACGTAGTGAAAGTGTACGACTACATAGTAGGTAACATGAAGGACAATGTCTAATGACAAATTGGCTAGGACAATACCTGTCAGTCCACCGACTGTGAAAAGGAAGATGAAACCTAAGGCTCACATCAGGGCTGGTGATCATTTAATATTGCCTCCGTGAAGTGTTGTCAGTCAGCTAAATACTTTTACTCCTGTAGGGATAGCAATAATTATAGTGGCCGATGTAAAGTATGCTCGCGGGTCAACGTCCATACCTACTGTGAATATATGGTGAGCTCATACGATAAAACCTAAGAACCCGATTGATACCATGGCTCATACCATACCGATATATCCGAAAGGTTCTTTTTTTCCTGAGTAGTAAGTTACAATGTGTGAAATTATCCCAAACCCAGGTAGGATTCAAACGTATACTTTGGGATGTCCAAAGAATCAAAATAAGGGTTGATATAGGACTGGGTCTCCTCCTCCTGCCAGATCAAAGAAAGTTGTATTCAAGTTTCAGTCGGTTAACAGTATGGTAACCCTGGATGCTAGGACAGGTAAGGACGATAGAAGTAATAGTGCTGTGACCAGGACTGATCATGCGAAGAGGGGTGTTTGGTATTGGGTTATGGCGGGTGGTTTTATGTTGATAATAGTAGTAATAAAATTAATGGCCTGGGCTTCTCTGGTGGCGCAAGTGGTTGAGAGTCCGCCCGCCTGCCGATGCAGGGGACGCGGGTTCGTGCCCCGGTCCGGGAAGGTCCCACATGCCGCGGAGCGGCTGGGCCCGTGAGCCATGGTTGCTGAGCCTGCGCGTCCGGGAGAGGCTCCGCAACGGGAGAGGCCACAGCAGTGAGAGGCCCGCGTACCGCAAAAAAATAAAAAAATAAAAATTAAATTAAATGAAATTAATGGCCCCGAGAATTGAGGATACACCAGCTAGGTGCAGAGAGAAGATGGTGAGGTCAACTGAAGCTCCTGCATGTGCTAGGTTTCCGGCTAAGGGAGGGTACACAGTTCAGCCTGTGCCTGCGCCGGCTTCAACTATTGACGATGCTAGTAGTAATAGGAACGAAGGAGGGAGCAATCAGAAACTTATGTTGTTTATACGGGGGAAAGCTATACCGGGTGCCCCAATTATTAAGGGCACTAGTCAGTTTCCAAATCCGCCAATTATAATGGGTATGACTATAAAGGAAATTATTACAAACGCGTGGGCTGCTATTAGTACGTTGTAGATTTGGTCGTCTCCGAGCAGTGTGCCGGGTTGGCCCAGTTCAGCGCGAATTAATAAGCTTAGGTCAGTGCCCACTATTCCTGCTCAGGTACCAAATAGTAGGTATAAGATGCCAATGTCTTTGTGGTTGGTTGAAAATAATCAGCGATTTATGAACGTAGGTAAAATGACCGCGCAGGCATTAGACTGTAAATCTAAAGACAGAGGTTGAACCCTCTTTTTGCCAAGTCCCCTGGTGAATGATCATTTTGAATTGCAAATTCAGGGAAGCAGCTTCAACCCTGCCGGGACTTCTCCCGCCTTTTTTTTTTTTTTAAAGGTAATCAAAAATTTTATTGATTAACTCTTCTTCTTACCTGAAAGATTAACACATGCATGTGATGAAAAATTTAAGTAGTACCAGAAGAGTCACAGTGAAAAGAAATCTTCTTCCCACGTATGATCCCCAGGGTGCTAGCTTATCTCCCCAAAGGTAACTGTGCCATATTCTAGAGTATTATCCTCAAATTAATCTATAGATACACACATATATGTATCTTCTATATTGCATATGTTTTACACAAATAGATACCTGCTATACATGCTGTAGTGCATTTTGCTTAAAATGTGATTTTTTTTTTAAACATCTTTATTGGGGTATAATTGCTTTACAATGGTGTGTTAGTTTCTGCTTTATAACAAAGTGAATCAGTTATACATATACATATGTTCCCATATCTTTTCCCTCTTGCGTCTCCCTCCCTCCCACCCTCCCTATCCCACCCCTCCAGGCGGTCACAAAGCACTGAGCTGATATCCCTGTGCCATGCAGCTGCTTCCCACTAGCTATCTACCTTACGTTTGTTAGTGTATATATGTCCATGCCTCTCTCTCGCCCTGTCACAGCTCACCCTTCCCCCTCCCCATATCCTCAAGTCCGTTCTCCAGTAGGTCTGTGTCTTTACTCCTGTCTTACCCCTAGGTTCTTCATGACATTTTTTTTTTCTTAAATTCCATATATATGTGTTAGCATACGGTATTTGTCTTTTTCTCCCGCCTTTTTTTTCTCGTGGCGGGAGAAGTACATTGAAGCCAGTTGATTAGGGTATTTAGCTGTTAACTAAAAATTCGTGGGAAATGTATCCCTCCAATCTAGTGAGGATTTAGCTTAATTAAAGTGTTTGATTTGCATTCAATTGATGTAAGATATAGTCTTGCAGTCCTTATTGGGCAGGAATTAAGTAAATTGTACTTGCTTAGGGCTTTGAAGGTCCTTGATGTGGTCTAACCTAAATTCCTATTCTAGGATTGACAGTATTGCTGTGAGAGGTAGAAGTATTGTGGATATTACGACTATAGTTGGTAGAAGGGTTATTTGTTTCGTGGAGTCAAGTTGTCATTTTATTTTCATGTTGTTTGTAGAGGGGAATAAAGTTAGTGCTGTGGAGTAAGTGAGCCGTATGTAGAAATACATGTTGAGTAGTGCTGTGATGGCCATGAGTGTGGGTAGAATAATGGTATTATTTTTTGTTATTTCTTGAATAATCATTCAAGCATGAATCCTGATAGCGGTGGGAGCCCTCCTACTGAGAGTAGAGTGAGTATGGCGAGGGTTGTGGTAACAGGTGTTTTGTTTTAGAATGGTTATGGTTGGGTTATACAGTAAGATGGCCGTTATTCGCCCCATGTGCGCGATTGACGAGTAGGCCATGATTTTTCAGAGTTGTGTTTGGTTTAATCCACCTCAACCTCCGACTAGGATAGAGAGTATGGATATGGTTAATATTAGGTATAGATTAACTGATGGGGAGATTTGATAAAGGATTGACAGGGGTGCAAGTTTTTGTCATGATAGTAGGATTAGACCTGCGGTTAAGGGGATGCCTTGTGTTACTTTGGACACTCAAAAGTGGAAGGGGGATAGTCCTAGTTTAATAGCTAGTGCTATTGTTATTGTTATGGATGCTGTTGGGTTGAATCGCTTTGTGATGGCTCCTTGGCCAGAGTGCAGTAGATTAATGATGACTGCTATTATAAGTAATACGGATGCGGTGGCCTGTGTTAGAAACTATTTAGTGGAGGCTTCTATAGCTCGCGGGCTAAAGTTTTTTATTATGATGGGGATGATAGCTATTATGTTTATTTCGAACCCAATTCAGGCTAGCAATCAGTGAGAGCTAGTAATTACGATTGTAGTCCCTAAAATGATGGTTGTTAAGATAATAATAAAGATAATGGGGTTTATTAGTACGGGAAGGATATAAACCAACATTTTCGGGGTATGGGCCCCATAGGTTGTTTAGCTGAACTCACTGTAGATTGTAGTGTAATGTGGTAGCACGAAGAACTTTGAATTCTTAAGAGTAGGTTCAATTCCTATGATTCTAGAAATAAGAGGGCTTAAATCTCTATTATTTACTCTATCAAAGTAACTCTTTTATCAGACATATTTCTTATGTTTGTGGAGGGATACTTGCTGTTATGATGGGTAGTGAGACATGTCATATACACAAGGCTAGTGTCAGAGGTAGGAAGTATTTTCAGAGTAAGTGTATTAGTTGATCGTATCGGAATCGAGGGTAGGATGCTCGAATCCATAGGAAAGATGTTGTTAGTAATAGTGTCTTAACAATGACATTTGCTGCATAGAGTTCTGGTGTGTGGGGGTTGTGGAATGCTCCCAGGAATAGAATAGTTGTGAATATATTTATTATAATGATGTTGGCGTATTCCGCTAAGAAGAATACGGCGAAAGGGTCTGCTGAGTGTTCTACATTGAAGCTGGATACGAGTTCTGATCTGATCCTCCTTCTGTTAAATCAGATGGGGCTCGGTTGGTTTCTGCTAGGGTAGAGATGAATCATATCGTAGCTAACGGTCGTGATGGGCAGAATAGCCATCGTTGTTCTTGTGCTGTAGTTAGTGTTGATCGGGTAAAGGATCCGTTTATTAAGAGTGCTCCCAGGAGGAGGATCGCTAGTGTCACCTCATGTGAAATTGTTTGTGCTACTGCTCATGGAGCTCCAATTAATGCGTATTTTGAGTTGGAGGCCCAGCTGGATCATAGAATGGAATACACGGCTAGGCTTCATATTGCTCGTATGAATAACACTCCTACATTTATGTTGATGAGGGGTATGGTACGGGCAGAGAGATTCACACTGTGAGGGCCAGGGTCAGGGCTAGGGTAGGTGCAACGATGCATATAGTGGTGGAGGACGTGGCTGGTCGCAGGGGTTCCTTAGTGAACAGCTTGATTGCGTCGGCAAAGGGTTGGAGCAGGCCACGAGGGCCTACAATGTTTGGTCCTTTTCGGAGTTGCAAGTAGCCTAGGATCTTACGTTCTACTAGTGTCAGGAATGCTACGGCTACGAGGAGAGGGATGGTGGGCATTAAAATGTTAATAATAAACGTTTTGTTGGGGAGAGGGTTTGAACCTCTGAGTATAAAGGTTTAAGTTTTACACAATTGCCGGCCTCTGCCACCCTAACAAAACCCTGGTCTCGGGTAAATTAGTTTGTGCTTGCTTGTTAAGTTGAGATTAGAATCATTAATTGCTTTGAAGGCACTTATTTAAAGTGGGCCTTATTTCTCTTGTCCTTTCGTACTGGGAGAAATGTATGATAGATAGAAACCGACCTGGATTGCTCCGGTCTGAACTCAGATCAGGTAGGACTTTAATCGTTGAACAAACGAACCCTTAATAGCGGTTACACCATTAGGATGTCCTGATCCAACATCAAGGTCGTAAACCCTATTGTCCATATGGACTCTAGAATAGGATTGTGCTGTTATCCCTAGGGTAACTTGTTCCATTGATCAATTTTTTTTTTTTTCGGTACGTGGGCCTCTCACTGCTGTGGCCTCTCCCGTTGTGGAGCACAGGCTCCGGACGCACAGGCTCAGCGGCCGTGGCTCACGGGCCCAGCCGCTCCGCGGCATGTGGGATCTTCCCGGACCGGGGCACAAACCCGTGTCCCCTGCATCGGCAGGCAGACTCTCAACCACTGCGCCACCAGGGAAGCCCCCGTTGATCAATTTTTTTGATCAATAAGTGATACTATGCTTTGGCTAGTAGGTCTAGGCATTAATCATTCCCACCAGGGAATTCCCTACTCAATGAGTTTTGACGAACATATACAAACAGCCATGTATACATCCCCACAATCAAGATAAAGAACTTTTCCACCACCCCAAAATGCTCCATTGTGCCTTTTCCCAGTCAATCCCACACCCACCCCATGCCCCAGGCAATCAGTGGTCTGCTTTCTGACACTATATTCCTTATTATTATTTATTTATTTATTTATTTTTTGGCTGCGTGGGGTCTTAGTTGCAGCACACGGGATCTTCGTTGAGGTATGCGGGATCTTTCGTTACAGCATGCCGTCTCTTCATTGCAGCGCTCGGGCTTCTCTCTTGTTGTGCGTGGGCTCCAGGGTGCATGGGCTCTGTAGTTTGCGGCACGCGGGTTCTCCAGTTGAGGTCCTCAGTAGCTGTGGCACGCGGGCTTAGTTGCCCCGCAGCATGTGGGATCTTAGTTCCTCGACCAAGGATGGAACCCGCATCCCGTGCATTGGAAGGTGGATTCTTTACCACTGGACCACCAGGGAAGTCCCCTCTGACACTGAGTATAATTGCTTTACAATGGTGTGTTAGTTTCTGCTTTATAGCATAGAGAATCAGCTATACATATACATATATCCCCATATCGCCTCCCTCTTGCGCCCTCTGACACTATTAATTACATTCTTCTTTCCTAGAATTTCATAAAAATGGAATCATACAATATGTACTCTTTTGTGTCTGGCTTCATAGGTCATCTATTGTGAAGTTTCCATTCAAATGTTTTGCTCTTCTTTTTTGTCTTGTTATTGAGTTTTTAGAGTTCTTTATACATCTGGATACCAGTCTTTGACTTTGCAATATGTGTATCGCAAACATTTTTTCTCAGTTTGTGACTTGCCTTTTCATTTTGCTAATGATGTCTAAGAGTAGATTTTAATTTATTTCATCACTTTTTTCTTTTATGTTTCATGCTCCTTCTGTCCTATTAAAGAGATCTCTGCTCATCCTAAAGACACAAAAATTTTCTCCTGCGTTTTCATCTAGAGAACTTTATAGTTTTATAGTTATAGTTTAATAGTTCTGGTTCTACATTTAGGTCTATGATCTATTTTTAAAGTTAATTAATTAATTAATTTTTGTCTGTGTTGGGTCTGTGTTGCGGTGCACGGGCTTCTCACTGCCGTGGCTTCTCTGGTTGTGGAGCACGGGCTCTATGTGCGAGGGCTTCAGTAGTTGTGGCACACGGGCTTAGTCGCTCCGAGGCATGTGGGATCTTCCCGGATCAGGGCTCGAGCCCGTGTCCCCTGCACTGGCAGGCGGATTCATAACCACTGCACCACCAGGGAAGTCCCTATGATCTATTTTGAATTAATTTTTGTGTGGGGTATAAAGTAAGGATCAAAACCCATTTTTTTCCCAAATGGATGTCCAGCTGTCCCAGCTTCATTTGCCTAAAAGGCTATCCTTTTCTCATTGAATTCTCTTGACCCCTTTGTCACAAGTCAGTTGACTATATATATGCGGATCTATTTCTGGGCCCTATTCTGTTCCATAGATCTATGTTTTGACATATGTTTCTATTCTTTTTTTTTTTTTTTCTGCGGTATGCGGGTCTCTCACTGTTGTGGCCTCTCCCGCTGCGAAGCACAGGCTCCGGACACACAGGCTCAGCGGCCATGGCTCACGGGCCCAGCCGCTCCGCGGCATGTGGGATCTTCCCGGACCAGGGCACGAACCCGTGTCCCCTGCATCGGCAGGCGGACTCTCAACCACTGCGCCACCGGGGAAGCCCCTATGTTTCTATTCTAATGCTAATATGATCCTGTCTTGTAAGTCCTCTGATCTCATTCTTCTTTTTCAAAATTGTATTGGCTATTCCAGGTTGTGCTGGTGAGGATATGGAGAAATTGGAACACTTGTGCACTGTTGATGATACCAGGATAACACCAATCACTTTACAAAGTGAGTTGGGAAGTGTCCCCTCTTCTGTTTTCTCTCACCACATTAAAGATGTTGCTTCATGTCTTCTTGCTTGCATTGTTACCAACAAGAAATCTGTTGTCATCCTTATCTTTATTTCTCTGTATGTAACATATCTACTTTTTTTTTCCTGACTGCTTCTAAACTTTTCTTTTTACCACTGGTTTTGAACAATATGATAATGATGGGCTTTGATTTTTTTTCATATTTTTTGTGCTTGAGGTAGGTTGAACTTCTTAGATCTGAGGGTTTATAGTTTTCATCAAAGTTAGAAAAGTTTTTTGTTGGTGGTGGTGATAGTGGTGGGTATTTTTTTAAATAAATTTATTTATTTTATTTATTTATTTTTGGCTGCATTGGGTCTTCGTTGCTGCGCGTGGGCTTTCTCTAGTTGCTGCGAGCAGGGGCTACTCTCGTTGCGGTGCACGGGCTTCTCATTGTGGTGGCTTCTCTTGTTGCAGAGCATGGGCTCTAGGGCACGCAGGCTTCAGTAGTTGTGGCACTCAGGCTCAGTAGTTGTGACACACAGGCTCTAGAGCCCAGGGTCAGTAGTTGTGGCTCACGGGCTTAGTTGCTCCGAGGCATGTAGGATCTTCCCAGACCAGGCCTCGAACCCGTGTCCCCTGCATTGACAGGCAGATTCTTAACCACTGAGCCACCAGGGAAGACCCCTCCTTTTTTTATGGCCTCATTGTGCGGCTTGCGGGATCCCCGACAAGGGATCCAACCTATGGCCCCTGCAGTGGAAGCTCGGAGTCCTAACCACTGGACCACCAGGGAATTCCCAGCATCTTTTTTTTTTTTTTTTTTTGCGGTACGCGGGCCTCTCACTGTTGTGGCCTCTCCCGGTGCGGAGCACAGGCTCCGGACGTGCAGGCTCAGCGACCATGGCTCACGGGCCCAGCCGCTCCGCGGCACGCGGGATCTTCCCGGACCGGGGCACGAACCCGCGTCCCCTGCGTCGGCAGGCGGACTCCCAACCACTGCGCCACCAGGGAAGCCCAAACCCTCACATTTATGGTTAACGGATTTTAGACAGGAGTGCCAAGACCATTCGATGGGGAAAGGACAGTCTTTCAACAAATGGTACTGGGAAAACTGGATATTCACATGCAAAAGAATGAAGCTGGACCTTTACCTTACACCAGACACAAAAATTAACTCAAAATGATCAAAGATAAATCTAAATTTATCAAGAAAAGCACAGATCAATATGAACAATCATATTCTCAACATCATATTGAAAGATATTTTAAAAAACGGAACAAATAGAAAGCTAGCCCAGGTTTTGGATGGTTACACATGATAGCATAAAATGGTCCCTTGTCCCAAAATTAGTATGTACATTTAATGCAATTTGAAGTAGCATTCTAATAAGTTTTCTCTTTTAATTTGTTTAAATGATCGTAATGCCTATCTCAAGTAATACAAGTCTAGGAATAGTCAAAATATATGAAACAGAATAATGAGGGGGGCCTCGCCTTCCAAGAAAGGAACCATTATAAGCACACTGTAATCAAATCAACATGGTATTGGCAAAGAATTAGTTAAACAGATTCATGAAGCCAAATTAAGAATATAAAGCTGGGTCCCAGTCCATTTTAGGATTTCATATATAACACATGTGGAATGTTGATATAGCAGAAAAGGAGGGCCTTATTACCTAATGAGAGGTGTCAGCACATGGCTCACTACCCATCCAAAAGAAAATACAGTTGGGCCTGTTTCTTACATCAGTCTCCAGAATAAATTCCAGAAGGATCAAATTCTTAAATGTAACGAATAACATAATAACAATCTTGCAAGAAAATTTAAAAGATGAGAAGAGGCCCGTGAGCCATGGCCGCTGAGCCTGCGCGTCCGGAGCCTGTGCTCCGCACCGGGAGAGGCCACAACAGTGAGAGGCCCACGTATCGCAAAAAAAAAAAAAAAAATGAGAAGACCCTCTTAACCAAGACTGGAAACCCAGAAGTCATGACAGGAAGGATAGGCATATTTGACTAAATAAAAAACTTAAATGTATATATGCCAAAAGATGCTAGAGAATAGATTTAGGAAAAAATATTTACAAAGCAGAAGACAATAACAGGTTAATATTGCTCTACAAATCAAGGTGGAACAAAGAACACAACAGAAAAATGAACTAAGCATATAAAGAGGCAGTTCACAGAAGGAAAATTCCAAATGGCAAACAAAGGAAAACATGCTTAAACTGACTGAAAGGTTGGGAAAGGCACATTAAAATTGTAATGCTATGCCACTTTACTCACTGGTCTGGCAAAAATTTTAAAAGACTTTAGCATCTGTTGGCTGGAGAAGATACAGGGAAACAGGAATTTCCATGCATTTTTTGTGGAAATGAGATATGTTACTTAAAAAAAAACAACACTCAACGGATATTCAGCAAAATAGAAAATTCTTGTATCTTTCAACACAGCAATCCCACTCATGGGACTCCAACCCTTAGATCCTATAAGAGACTTACTGTAGCAATATTCATGTTGGCATACAACCGAGACCAAAGCAAAGACCCACAGGTAGCTGAATTCCACTTGTAGAATATTATAGCCATTAAAAAAGAGTGAATTAAAGCTGTAACAGTTGACTTGATGAGAGTCCCACGAGGTATTGCTGAGAGAGAAAAGAAAAGTGCATCTGGTACAGCACTTCTAGTAACTAGAAAACCAAACAAAACCCACATCCTGTGTATGTACATTTGCACATATTTACAATTATTTGTAGGTTTATTCTTGATTATAAGAGTATTGGTAAAATATGGGAGATTACATAGCAGGGTGTTAATCTGCATTATGGGGGGTATTGGTGGTAAACATGGGTGAAGGGAGGGAGAGGTCAAGCAAAAAGGACAAAGGAAAATTAGACTGCATAAAAAACATGTATTATGACCATGTATTCATCAGGTTCTCCAGAACCAATAGGGGATATAGATGTATATTTACATATATTTTATTATATGTATGTCTCTTCCTCCCTTTCTCTCTCTCTATTATAAGAAATTGGCTCACATGATTAGGGTGGCTGGGATGTCCCATCATCTGCCATCTGCAAGCTGGAGACCCAGGAAAGCTGGTGGTATAGTTCCAGTCCAAATATGAAGTTCTGAGAACCAGAAGAGCGAATGGTGAAAGTTCCAGTCTGAGGCCAAAGACTGATGTTCCAGCTCACACAGTCAGTCAGAGAGCAAATTCTCCTCCTCTGCCTTTTTGTTCTATTCTGGCCCAACAGATTGAATGATGCCCACCCACAGTGGGGAGAGCCAACTTCTTTACTAGGTCTATTGATTCAAATGCTAATCTCATCCAAAAACACCTTCACAGACACACCCAGAAATAATGTTTCATCAAATATCTAGGTGCCCTGGGACTTCCCTGGTGGTGCAGTGGTTAAGAATCTGCCTGCCAATGCAGGGGACACGGGTTCGAGCCCTGGTCTGGGAAGATCCCACATGCCGCGTAGCAACTAAGCCCATGAACCACAAATACTGAGCCTGTGCTCTAGAGCTCGTGAGCCACAACTACTGAAGCCCGCAGGCCTAGAGCCCGTGCTCCACAACAAGAGAAGCCCCGGCAATGAGAAGCTTACGCACCACAACGAAGAGTAGCCCCCGCTTGCCGCAACTAGAGAAAGCCTTCACGCAGCAACAAAGACCCAAGACAGCCAAAAATAAATAAATAAAAATTAAAAAAAAAAAGACTAGTAAGTATCTGAAAAAGAATTTATTGCTGGCTCTCTGTAAGTGAATCAAGTGGATGTACAGCAGCAAGTAACACAGCATTGAAAATCAGCTACACACCATTATAAAAATAAATTACAACAACAACAAAAAGACAGTGAGAGAGAGAGAAATTCTTACAGAATTCCTTCAGAGGCTGTGATGCAACCTGGACTGACCACATCTAGACCCACAGCTGGATGGGGCCTAAGGCTGGACACTCGTGGGGCTGAGAGGCTTGGTGAGGATGGGCCAGCAAATGCAGCCCCTTTAGAGTAATACTGCCTGGTCCCCATTCCATGGGTCCCAAATCTCCAGGTGCAAGGGACCCTTCCTAGAGCTAAAACATACATGGGACACCCAGAGGATGGTACACCGTCTGATCGGGAAGAGTTTGGAAAAGGCACCTCATCTCCTCATCTCCTGGCCATTGGGTTCCCCCCTCCAGCCTCTTTCCTAACAATCTCCCCACTTGGGGAAGTCAGCACCTTCAGCATCCCCTTTCACACAGTTTGGAATTTGTCCGGATGATGAAGCGGAAGTGGGGGAACCAATGAGAGACTAGCCCTAGGTATTTGGACAGGCACATGCCACTCTAATTTCCAATCAGGAAGAGGAATTGACCAAAGGCTCAGCTTGCCCCAGGAAGAGGAATTGACCAAAGGCTCAGCTTGCCCCGGAACCAGAATAGGGCTTGAAGCAATCCTGCTGTTTTGTGGCCAGTTCCCAAAAAAGCAAGTTGAAAAATGTAGCTCGGCGGCACTGCAATTCACAAACCTGCAGGGTTGTAAATGATACCTATCCTCGAAAAATGTCTTGAGGTAAGTCATCAAAAAGGACTTGTAAGCAAGGCAGAATTGCAGGAAAGGGATTTCAAGAGGTAGATTGGACTCGCCCTTAAAGTACATGATAAGCGGGTGAGCTTCCCCAAGGATGCAGTTGGCCAAAAAGGGCGTATGCGTTTTTCCTGAATATATTCAGGAAAATATATTTGGCCAACCAAACAGGCGAACAATGCAAATCAACACTACAAAGAGGTGTCACTTCACATCAAAAAAGTGAAGAAAAAGAAAGAAAAAAAAGAAACAAAACAAAAGAACAAAAAAGAAAAAAAAAAGAAACCGCCAGCCAATGCAGGGGACGTGGGTTTGAGCCCTGGTCCAGGAAGATCCCACATGCTGCAGAGCAACTAAGCCTGTGCACCACAACTACTGAGCCTGTGCTCTAAAGCTCATGAGCCACAACTACTGAGCCCCTGTGCTACAACTACTGAAGCCCGCGCGCCTAGAGCCTGTGCTCTGCAACATGAAAAGCCACCGCAATGAGAAGCCTGCACACCGCAACAAAGAGTAGCCCCCGCTCGCCGCAGCTAGAGAAAGCCTGCACGCAGCAACGAAAACCCAAAGCAGTCAAAAACAAATAAATTAATTTTTTTTTTTTTTTTTTTTTTTGCGGTATGCAGGCCTGTCACTGCTGTGACCTCTCCCGTTGCGGAGCACAGGCTCCAGACGCGCAGGCTCAGCGGCCATGGCCCATGGGCCCAGCTGCTCCGCGGCATGTGGGATCTTCCCGAACCGGGGCACGAGCCCGTGTCCCCTGCATCGGCAGGTGGACTCTCAACCACTGCACCCCCAGGGAAGCCCAAATAAATTAATTTTTAAAAAAGTCTAGATGCCCTGTGATCCAGTCAAGTTGACACATAAAACTAACCATCACAGACCATATATGCATTTATATAAAATTATGTATAAGGGATACATCTAAGAAACATTTCAAATTAAAAAATCTGCCCTCAATTGGAGCCGTCTCACCCCAGGGGCAAAGAGCTGGGTGTTTATCTTCCCACTCCCATCAGGCATCGGTTGAGAGGAGCTTCTGAAGGTGTTCGTTTCCCCAACTTCCGGCCTTCCCTGTGCATGCGCTGGATACGTCCCTGTGGTCTTTGGAAGCCTCTATCAGAGCTGCAGGTATATGCAATGAGAGACCTTCCCCGTGTACAGAAGAACGTGGAGGGGAGAGGGGAGGGGCACGATAGCATCTGCTCCAGATATGTTGCGTTTTTGCAAGAGCAGGCATAAGTGGGGTATTGAAAACACTTAACCATGCTATTTGCGGTTAAGGCCTATTGATTTTTGGATGCTCACCATGTACTGAATATGGTACCTGACCTGCACACACATCATCTGTAGGTGTAACCATGACCGTCCCTGTGATACAGCAACCAGTATCTCTCCACTGCTTCAGCACAGAAGCTCTTCTAAAGAGATGGAGTGGAGATGGGGTCCTCTGTGCTGGTGACATGCAGAATCGAAGGCAGGTGCCACCATGAAAGAGATTGCTCAGCCTGACCAGAGACCCATTTCCCCTAGCAAACACTTTATTAACACCTTTCGAGCCCAAATCCTTGAAGCTGATGTTGAAGGGTGGACAATGGCTTTTTTCTCTGCTAGCTACTTTGTATGTGGCCCATACGGATGGTGACACTGCAGGAGATAGGGCTTTATAATGGTTGTGTCTAATCTGAGAATAGAAATATTTTTAAGCTATATATATATATATATATTTGGGGTGAAATAAAAATTCTGAAAAGCCTTCACGAGTCCTCCATCTTCAGGATGGTTCTAGGTAGAGCTCAAGTTAACCCTACAGCTCACAAGACCGCCTGACCTGCAAAGTGTGTTTATTAGGACAAATGGAGCAAACACCAATTAATGCTACCTGATAACAACAATGCAAGTCCACTATGGTGAAGTAGAATAAGAAAATGTCACATAACCTTTAAGGTGGCACACAGTTCTTATAGGATCACCTGCTCGGCAGCACTGCTGTAGCCACGCAGACCACGGCCCCAGTCTCTCTGCTGAGGTGCAGTCTGTGCTCCTAGGGTCCCTGCCCCACTGGCTCTGGGTTTCCAGGAGCAGGGCTGGCAGGGGTTTGGATAGTGGATTGGAAGGAAGGGTCTGTGTTTGAATGGTGTCTCTGCTAATGCTTGGCTCCGAGGCTTGGTTAAGTCCTCAGATTTCTGAGCTTTCGTGGTTCACCTGTCAAATGGGTACAGCACCTAACCCATTCACAGGGCGACTGTAGGGTCAGATTCATTCCTCCAGCAAATGTTCACTGAGAGCCTCTTTTGTGCAGGCACCTTTTTGGGCACTGGAGAAATTGGGGGCTTCCCTGGTGGCACAGTGGTTGAGAGTCCACCTGCCGATGCAGGCGACACGGGTTCGTGTCCCGGTCCGGGAAGATCCCACATGCCGCGGAGCGGCGGGGCCCGTGAGCCATGGTCGCTGCGGCTGCGCGTCCGGAGCCTGTGCTCCGCAACGGGAGAGACCACAACAGTGAGAGGCCCGCGTACCGCAAAAAAAAAAAAAGAAAAGAAAAGAAATATTTAATATAGAAGTTATCATTCTTAAAATGACAATGTAAAACATACAAAGCTTTCATTGCCCTGATACTCTTGATAACTGTTTCATAACTAGACCAGATGTAAAAACCTTCGTTTCAGTTTGCATTTACCTTGGTCAAAATGGTGTCCACAAACATCTTCAACAATTTGGGTGTATATGTTCCTTTGTAAAAGCTCATCTCCTCATCTTCTTTTTTTTTTGGCCATGCAGTTTGTGGGATCTTAGTTCCCCGACAACCAGGGATCGAACCCCTGCTCCCTGCAGTGGAAGCTCGGAGCCCTAACCACTGGACCGCCGGGGAAGTCCCTCATCTGCTTTCTTAATGAGGAAAATATTTTATCTGCTAGTCCTGATTTTGGCCTTGCTGTTGAAATCAATACTGTTAATTCAGATTTCAGATCAGTTTCTGGTTTCCTGTTGGAGTATTACATAACTTTCACAACTTTTTTTTTCTCCTCTTAAAGCAGGGGTCCCCAACCTTTTTGGCACCAGGGACCGGTTTCGTGGAAGACAGTTTTTCCACAGATGCGGGGGGAGGGTGGTTTCAGGAAGATTCAAGCACATTACAACTATTGTGCATTTTATTTCTATTATTATTACATTGTAATGTATAATGAAATAATTATACGACTCACCATAATGCAGAATCATTATGGGAGCCCATAAGTAGAGCCCAATCACTGGGAGCCCTGAGCTTGTTTTCCTGCAACTAGATGGTTCCATCTGAGGGTGATGGGAGACAGTGACACCCGAAGTGCATTGCTTATGTCCAATCTACTCTGTAAGATGCAGCTTGTCACTTGCCACTCACTGATAGGGTTTTGATATGAGTCGGCAAGCAATTGATTTATTATGGTCTCTGTGCAGTCAAACCTCTCTGCTAATGATAATCTGTATTTGCAGCCGCTCCCCAGTGCTAGCATCACTGCCTCAGCTCCACTTCAGATCACCAGGCATTAGATTCTCATAAGGAGCGCACAACCTAGATCCCTCGCATGCGCAGTTCACCGTAGGGTTCGCGCTCCTGTGAGAATCTAATGCCGCAGCTGATCTGACAGGAGGCGGAACTCAGGTGGTAATGCCAGTGATGGGGAGCTGCTGTAAATACAATGAAGCTTTGTTGACTTGCCCGCCACTCATCTCCTGCTGTGTGGCCTGTTTCCTAGCAGGCCACGGACTGGTACTGGTCCATGGCCCAGGGGTTGAGGACCCCTGTCTTAAAGTATTCACAAAGAACTGTAGCCTATAGTGAATATTTAAAATACTGGAATACTCCTGTGAACATTATTGGGTCGTATTTGAATAAAGTAACATTTGAATCTTCCAGCAAGATTAGCAGTACTACACAGAATCCCTTGGTGAAATGACCAATTTAAGAACTTATTTTACTTCCAAAAGGCATTATTTCTTGAACACCATTCACAAACTTTGTATAAAGAATACTTGTATATAAATTTATTAATTTATATTTTAGTTGCCAGAATGACTCATTGATGTGGTATATCCATGCAACGGAATATTATTCAACCTTAAAAGGGAATGAAATTCTGATACATTCTACAACATGGACAAATCTTAAAAACATTATTCTAAGTGAAATAAGCCATGTGCAAAAAGACAGATTTGTATGATCCTATTTGTATGAAGTACCTAAAGCAGTGAAATTCTCAGAGAGAGAAAGTGGAATAGTGGCTCCCATGGTCTGGGAGGGCGGGGTGGGGAGTTAGTGTTTTAACAGGTACAGAGTTTATGTTGGGGATGGTGAAAAGATTTGGAGATGGATAGTGGAGATGATTGCACAACACAGTGAACGTACTTACTGCCACTAAACTGTACACTCAAAAATGGTTAAAATGGTAAATTTTATGTTATGTATATTTTACCATAACTTAAAAAAAAAAAAAGACTGACTCACTGTTATCAGGGCCACAAACCTACACTTACAAAATGGTAACAGCTGCAAGAAGCAAGACTAATTTCATCACGATGACTTCTGGCTTTCACAGTCCTATTTCTGCTTTTGCTTTTAACCTGACATCAGTGAGTTCTTTTGAAGCAGTAACGTCTCCACGTGGATTGCTAAGCTTTAACTGTTGAGGGAGAATTATAATCCTTTTTTTTCTTGATTTTTTTCAGGATCAGGTCCAGCCATGAAACTTGTGGGGCCTGGTGCAAAATGCATATGTGGGGCCCCGTGTTCAAAAATTAAGAATTTTTAAGATGTCAACAATGGAGCATTAAACTAAGTGCAGGATCCTTCTAAGCTCTGGGCCCTGTGCAACTGCACTGGTCTTACACCCATGAAATCAGCCCTGCTCAGGATTCAGCAAAACACAAATTTCCTGAGAAATGCCAAGAAGGCGTTTATGCCTGGAAACAGGAGGTGTGAAAGCAGAAGCGTGTGGCCCAGCGGCTGCAGCGGGCACTGGGCCACCCTAAGGGGAATCCCCTTGAAAACAAAGCCAACGGACTGAGCTGGTGGATAAAGGTGCCATCTTTGAGCCACAGAGTTGACCAGCTTTGGAGCTGCTCCAGCTCCAGGGAGGTAAGAACTCCAGTTTATTCGGAGTTTATTCTTTGTTTTCTGTTATTTACAACCAAGAATGTCCAACTGATGCACGTCTTATAGAAACGTCCTTCCTCATCCTTGCAGCCCCCTCTGGTTCCCCTCCAATCACTCTTCTTAAAAAAAAAAAAAAAAAAGCTTCCCTGGTGGCGCAGTGGTTGAGAGTCTGCCTGCCGATGCAGGGGACACAGGTTCGTGCCCCGGTCTGGGAAGATCCCACATGCCGAGGAGCGGCTGGGCCCGTGAGCCATGGCCACTGAGCCTGCGTGTCCGGAGCCTCTGCTCCACAACGGGAGAGGCCACAACAGTGAGAGGCCCGCGTACCGCAAAAAAAAAAAAAAAAAAAAGGTGGAATTCCCTGGCAGTCTAGTGGTTAGGACATGGCGCTTCCACTGCCTCGGTCTGAGTTCAATCCCTCATCTGAGAACTAGGATCCCAGAAGCTGCGAGGTGTGGCCCCCCAAAAAAAAGCTAAAAAAATTTTTTGTTTTCATTTTAACTTTTTTTTCTTTTTTTAACATCTTTATTGGAGTATAACTGCTTTACAGTGGTGTGTTAGTTTCTACTTTATAACAAAGTGAATCAGTTATACATATACATATATCCCCATATCTCCTCCCTCTTGCGTCTCCCTCCCACCCTCCCTATCCCACCCCTCTAGGTGGTCACAAAGCACCGAGCTGATCTCCCTGTGCTATGTGGCTGCTTCCCACTAGCTATCTATTTTACGTTTGGTAGTGTATATATGTCCATGCCACTCTCTCACTTTGTCCCAGCTTACCCTTCCCCCTCCCCGTGTCCTCAAGTCCATTCTCTAGTAGGTCTGCATCTTTATTCCCGCCTTGCCCCTAGGTTCTTCATGACCATTTTTTTGTTTTGTTTTTTAGATTCCATATGTATGTGTTAGGATACAGTATTTGTTTTCCTCTTTCTAACTTACTTCACTCTGCATGACAGACTCTAGGTCCATCCACCTCACTACAAATAATTCAGTTTCGTTCCTTTTTATGGCTGAGTAATATTCCATTGTATATATGTGCCACATCTTCTTTATCCATTCATCTGTCGATGGACACTTAGGTTGCTTCCATGTCCTGGCTATTGTAAATAGAGCTGCAATGAACATTATGGTTTTCTCAGGGTATATGCCCAGTAGTGGGATTGCTGGGTCGTATGGTAGTTCTAATTTTAGTTTTTTAAGGAACCTCCATATTGTTCTCCATAGTGGCTGTATCAATTTACATTCCCACCAACAGTGCAAGAGGGTTCCCTTTTCTCCACACCCTCTCCAGCATTTATTGTTTGTAGATTTTTTGATGATGGCCATTCTGACCAGTGTGAGATGATATCTCATTGTAGTTTCGATTTGCATTTCTCTAATGATTAATGATGTTGAGCATTCTTTCATGTGTTTGTTGGCAATCTGTATCTCTTCTTTGGAGAAATGTCTATTTAGGTCTTCTGCCCATTTTTGGATTGGGCTGTTTGTTTTTTGATATTGAGCTGCATGAGCTGCTTGTAAATTTTGGAGATTAATCCTTTGTCAGTTGCTTCATTTGCAAATATTTTCTCCCATTCTGAGGGTTGTCTTTTCATCTTGTTTATGGTTTCCTTTGCTGTGCAAAAGCTTTTAAGTTTCATTAGATCCCATTTGTTTATTTTTGTTTTTATTTCCATTTCTCTAGGAGATGGGTCAAAAAGGATTTTGCTGTGATTTATGTCATAGAGTGTTCTGTCTATGTTTTCCTCTAAGAGTCATTTTAACTTTTCACGCAAACTCAAACTACCCTAAAGAATTGTGTATTTGTGCTGCTTCCAGTCCCTCGAGCCCTACAGAGTCTGGCTTTCTCTCACCCCCACCTCTGTGAAAGTGCCCCCTGAAGTCTGGGAGGGCCAGCCAAGTACCTAGACCAGAGGGCATTTTCTTGCCCTTGCTGCCATCCATGCTGAGGATTCCCAGACCTGGGCCTGCAGCCTTGGACTCTCTGCCAAGCAGTCCTTACCCCCACTTTGATTTTTTGGTTTTTTTAAAAAAATTAATTCATTTATTTATTTTTGGCTGTGTTGGGTCTTCGTTTCTGTGCGAGGGCTTTCTCTAGTTGTGGCGAGCGGGGGCCACTCTTCATCGTGGTGCATGGGACTCTCACTGTCATGGCCTCTCTTGTTGCAGAGCACAGGCTCCAGACGCACAGGCTCAGTAGTTGTGGCTCACGGGCCTAGTTGCTCCGTGGCATGTGGGATCCTCCCAGACCAGGGCTCGAACCCATGTCCCCTGCATTGGCAGGAGACTCTCAACCACTGCGCCACCAGGGAAGCCCTTGGGTTTTTTTTTTTAACACAAATAATTTTTTTATTTTTAAAGTTACAACCTACCGAGAAATTAACACCTTGTCAATCCAGAACAACACCGGCAACCATTCCTCATGCACTTCTCTTAGAATAAAAGTCCCCTCGGCTGGTAGGATGAGGCTTACGCTATGGAACCTTCTCTCCCACAGCCACGACCCCCTTCTGTGACAGGCCCCTGCTACCCTTGTTCCCCCCACATCCCCACAACAGCATTCACCTGTCCCACCCCAGAAAGTGCCGCTCATGGTAACTGTTTGTAGAAAATGATTTTAATGGGTACAGCAAATACACTTTTTAAAAAGCCCTCTCTGAAAACCAGAGATGATGAAAATGAATTGTGTTCTTGAATTGTTTTTTTTTTAAGCCTTCACTGGGCTGAAAAGGTGTCATTCTGAATATTTGACTTTTGTCTTGGGTACTTGTTTTCCTTTAGATCCCCTGAGATATAAAGGAGAGCACAAGTCCGTTTTCCCAAATGAGTGAGCTGTTGAGCCCAGTGGGGCTCAGCTTCCGGCCCCTTTCCTGGCTCGGGGTCTTTCCTGGGAACCAGTTATTGCTTCCACGACCCTGTGACAGGGAATGTTCCACAAAGGTCATGGGCCTGGTCACAGCCCACCTGCAATGACAACCCTCCGCTGAAAAACACACCAGCCCGAGAGCTCTTACCCAGAAGAAACATCTTCAGCCCTCAAGGTCACGGACACATCATTAGTGCACTTTAGAGGAAATGCTTGTTTACCCCCACCTTGAATTCAGCCAGCATTTTGATGGATCTGGATCTTTTAAGCACAAACATAGCACATACATTTGGAAAACAGAAGTCCATGTTCCTTCCTTCTTCTTTTTAAAAAATATTTATTTATTTATTTGGCCGCGTTGGCGGCATGCGGGATTTTTCCTTGCAGTGCACAGGCTTCTCTCTAGTTGTGGCATGCAGGTTTTTTTTCTCTTCTCTAGTTGTCGTGCGCAGGTTCCAGAGCACATGGACTCTGTTGTTTGCTGCTCGCAGGCTCTAGTTGAGGCACGCAAACTCAGTAGTTGTGGCATGAGGGCTTAGTTTCCCCACAGCATGTGGGATCTTTGTTCCCTGACCAGGGATCGAACCCGCATCCCCTGCATTGTGAGGCAGATTCTTTACCACTGGACCACCAGGGGAGTTCCCAGTTATCCATTTTATTTGTTTGTTTTTTTATGGTTCCATATGGTTATTATGGACCATATGGTTATTTATGGTCTTCGTTGCTGCACGCAGGCTTTCTCTAGTTGCGGCAAGTGGGGGCTCCGCGCATTCTTCTCATTGCGGTGGCTTCTCTTGTTGCAGATCACGGGCTCTAGGTGCGTGGGCTCTAGAGTGCAGGCTCAGTAGTTGTGGCGCACGGGCTTAGTTGTTCCGAGGCACGTGGGACCCTCCCGGACCAGGGTTGGAACCCATGTCCCCTGCGTTGACAGGCGGCTTCTTAACCACTGCGCCACTAGGGAAGTTCCAATTATTCAGTTTTAATGTGGATGGAGTCATAGACAAAACGTCAATGAATGAGTGTGGCTATGCTCCAACAAAACATTGCTTACAGACCCTGAAATTTGAATTTCATAATTTTCATGTGTCATAAAATATTCTTTTGATATTTCCCCAAGCTTTAAAAAATATAAAAAACCATTCTTAGCCCACTGGCTGTAGGAAAACTAGCAGAGGGTTGGATTTGGCCTGCACGCCACAGTTTGCCTACCTGCCCATTTCCTTCACCTTGCAGGGTTTTTTATTTTTTTTGGTTTCCCAAAACACTTATCACTCTTTTTTTTTTTTTTTTTTTGGTGGTACGCGGGCCTCTCACTGCGGCCCCTCCCGCTGCGGAGCACAGGCTCCGACGCGCAGGCCCAGCGGCCATGGCTCACAGGCCCAGCCGCTCCGCGGCATGTGGGATCCTCCCGGACCGGGGCACGAACCCGCGTCCCCTGCATCGGCAGGCGGACTCCCAACCACTGCGCCATCAGGGAAGCCCATCACTCTTTAATAGACTAGATAATTTATTTTTAAAATATATTTACTGTTTGTTATCTATACCCCTCTTTTATTCTTCCCAACCTCCAAGAATGCAAGCTCCAGGAGGAGGAGATTATTTTATTCACTGATGTATTCCAGGCTCCTAGAATAGGGCCTGGCACATGGTAGGCGATAACTAAGCACTTGTTGAATGTATAAATGAAAAATGTTGTAATTACTCTTATAATTAGCAACCTATTATACAAAACAACAAACCCATAAATCTTCCGTGATTCCCAGCCCTAAGGAATGAAGTCCACAACTTAGCGACGCGTTGACTCTTTCAAGTCCCGGCCACTTCTCCAGACCCGCCCCCCAACTCCCGGCCGAGCACGCGCAATTCACTCCCCGCGACGCATCGTTACGCCAGTAGGAGACGCCCCAGCCCGGCCTCCCTCAAAGCACTAACACCAGTCCCACGTGACCGGCGTCGCACCCAGTGAGCGTCACGTGACGGACTCAGTTTTCCTCCAATCGTTGTGCACGTTGTGGGGATTCCACCCAGGACCTGGCCTGAGACTTAAAACACACCATTCCCCCAGCAGCCAAACGGGCCGGCTCCGTCAGCAAGCTGGGCGGCGATGTCTCGCAAGTGTCCTCTCGTAAAGCCGCTTCGGGGAGGCCCGGGCCTACAACGTGTTTAGTCCCGGAAGTGACGTCTCCCAGAGGGGCCGGAAGTGGCAGTGGAGGGAGGGAAGATGGCGGAGGTGGTGAGTCCGGTGCCCGGGGCGGGGCGGAGGGAGCCAGGGGAGGTGGGTAGAGCCCGAGGCCCCCCAGTAGCCGACCCTGGCGCCGCGCTGTCTCCCCAGGGGGAGATAATCGAGGGCTGCCGCCTGCCCGTGCTGCGGCGGAACCAAGACAACGAAGATGAGTGGCGTGAGTGACGTCGGGGGGCGGGGCTAAGGAACCTGAGGGCGAGGGGCGGGGGAGAGTCAACCGAACCCAGGGGAGGGGGTGGGGCCTCTAGAATCCTGGAGCGGGCGGGGCGCAGATACTCAGGAGGGGCGTGGCTTTTAGCCGTTTGTGAGGGACCGGGCAGGGCTTGGAGAGGGGATGGCACTTGGTGACTAACGGGGGCTTGAGCGAGCAGTTCCAAGTGCTGGGGCTTAGGAATCGGGCCTCGTGGTGTTCAGGTCGTAGGAGGGTGGAGCCTCATGGCCTGGTCTGTCTAAGGCCCTTGCCTCTGCTGTTCCCACAGCCCTGGCTGAGATACTGAGCGTGAAGGACATCAGTGGCCGGAAGCTTTTCTACGTCCATTACATTGACTGTGAGTTCTGGGCCGGGATGAGGTGGGGCCGCAGGGTTGCGGGGCAGCCTCTGGCACTCCTTCCTGAGCCATCCCCACTGCTGCAGTCAACAAACGCCTGGATGAATGGGTGACCCACGAGCGGCTGGACCTAAAGAAGATCCAGTTCCCCAAGAAAGAGGCCAAGACCCCCACCAAGAACGGACTTCCTGGGTCCCGCCCCGGCTCTCCAGAGAGAGAGGTGGTGAGTAGGTCCCCTACTTCACCTCCTCTCTCCTGCCTCCTACTTTTCAAATCTCTTGGCCTCAGTGGCTCCTGGATGGGCTGGAGGCTGTGCCCTCCCACCCTGGCTTCAGCTTGTGAAGGATGGGGGCCAAATTGCAGATGTAGTTTCCAGAGTCCAGTGGCTGTTCCTGTGTCCTTGAAAGGGCAGAGGGTGGGGTTTGATCACTCCATGCTGAGGGGGCCCTACTCCCCTTCCTGATCCCACCACCAACCCCGCCCCAGAGGAAGACCCTGGACCTATCTCTACAGCCGGCCTCCGCCCAGGCCAGCGGGAAGACCTTGCCAATCCCGGTCCAGATCACACTCCGCTTCAACCTGCCCAAGGAGCGGGAGGCCATTCCCGGCGGCGAGCCCGACCAGCCGCTCTCCTCCAGCTCCTGCCTGCAGCCCAACCACCGCTCAACGGTACCCTCAGCAATTCCAGGGACCTTGCTTTCCTCTCAGGTCCCACCTTCTCTACCTTCTGACCCACCTGTCCTGGTTTCTTTCTGCAGAAACGGAAGGTGGAGGTGGTTTCACCAGCGACCCCAGTGCCCAGCGAGACAGCCCCAGCCTCAGTTTTTCCCCAGGTGAGTCCCCCAAACCATCTCTTCCTCCCTCCCCTTCTTCTAACCTCTGGTGGCCCCTTTTGGGCTCATTTCACAGCTATGTTTTCTATTCCTACTTTCTCACCTGCAGAATGGATCAGCCCGTAGGGCAGTGGCAGCTCAGCCAGGGCGGAAGCGAAAATCGAATTGCTTGGGCACTGATGAGGTAGGTCTGAAGAAGAGGGAAGCTGGGTGAAAAGGAGGGGACATAGGCAGGGCGGAGACTTTAGTGACTAGTTTAAAAATGAACAAGGGGTGCTGAGCAGAGATGGCGTTGGTGGGACTGGGAGTGAGGCGGAGCTGGTTCAGATCAGGCATTGGGTGATTTTTTTCTACATTCCAAATGAAAACTTTCCAAGTCTTGGTTTCTTTAACTGGAAAGTGTGGATTTTAGTACCTCCCCCAATAGGTTTGCTGTTAGGTTAGAACAAGGAAACCTGTGGAAAGGCTGTGAGCTGTAAAGTGCCCAGCTTGAATTGTCTCCTGTAACCTGGTGTCTTCCACCGGCCTTGGGCAGGACTCGCAGGACAGCTCAGATGGAATACCGTCAGCTCCTCGCATGACTGGGAGCCTGGTGTCTGACCGGAGCCACGACGACATTGTCACCCGGATGAAGAACATCGAGTGCATCGAGCTGGGCCGGCACCGCCTCAAGCCCTGGTACTTCTCTCCATACCCACAGGAGCTCACCACGCTGCCCGTCCTCTACCTCTGCGAGTTCTGCCTCAAGTACGGCCGAAGCCTCAAGTGTCTGCAGCGTCACTTGGTATGAGGGGTCCCAGGAGGCCATCCTCCTAGCAACCCCCCACCCCTGCCCCTAATTCTCCTCTCTTCCTCAGACCAAGTGTGACCTGCGACATCCTCCAGGCAACGAGATTTACCGAAAGGGTACCATCTCCTTCTTTGAGATCGATGGACGTAAGAACAAGGTCAGTGGCTGAGGGGCAGCGGGGAGTCCTTGTCGCCGGGAGTCTGAGGGAGTCGAGTGAGTAGCTTCTTTCAGCTCAGGAAAACACTGACCATTGTGGCTAACAGATCCGTTCACCCCATTTACTGCATTCCTGCTGTAGGGCAGGTGGTGGGCGATATTGTACAAGGTGAATTGGACAAAATCTCTGCTGAGAGCTCACAGGGGAAAACAGACATGCTAATGGCTGCATAGATCCCAGTGTGATACGTGTCATGAAACACAAAGGGTGGGTTATCAGGATCCAGAAGAGGTGGACAGCAAAGCTTCACAGAGGAGGTAACCTTTGAGCCGTGACACAGGCAGTGGGTTCTGAAGGGCAGGAATGGATGCTGACTCCAGAGATACTGCGGGTTCAGTTTCAGACCACCACAATCAGGTGAACATCGAAATAAAGCGGTCACACAATATTTTTGGCTTCCCTGAGCATATCAAAGGTACATGTACGCTGTGCCATAGTCCGTTAAGCGTGCAGTAGCATTGTGTCTAAAAAAACAATTGCAGTGGTAACATTGAGAATCATGGGTCACCATAACAAATATAATAAGGAAAAAGTTTGTAATATTATTGCAAGAATTATAAAAATGTGACACAGACATGAAGTGAGCACATGCTTTTGGAAAAATGGCAGTGATAGACTCAATGCAGGCTTGCCACAAACCTTCAATTTGTAAAAAAAAGCGTTATCTGTGAAATGCAAAAAAATGTGCAGAGACAGTGTAAAAGGCGAAGATCCTTTCTTCTGGCTGGAAGGCAGACAGGATGAGGCAAGGCTCATGGGACAGAGCTCAGGTGGTGGGATTGAGGTCAGCTGGGAAGTGGGGACACTACAGGTTTGGGGCTTCAAACCTGCCTTAGTCTGGCTGTGGGGAGGAAGAAGGGCATAACCTGGAGGGACTTTAAAAGTGAAATGCCTCCATTCTTGGGGCTTGGAGGGCGGGGAGGGAGAGGCAGTCACCTAGACTGCCAGGGGACAGCTCTTGCTTGGGTGCTGGGGGGACTTGAGAGGAAGGTGCTGCTTTAACCACTGTTAACTGTATTAAGTGTGTGGGCTTGGGTATCCAAATGGCCGTGTCCAGCAGGTGCTTAAAAAGCCAAATCTGAAATGCAGGAAAGTTGTGAGAATAGAAATAAAGTAGCAAGATTAATAATTTTGCTGGGGCAGCCCTTGAGGCAGTTATTTTGTCAAATTCCGGAATTCTTTACCACTGTTGTAGAAGAGCAGATCAGTTCTCAAGAGACGTGACTGGGGGTTGCAGAGTGTTGTTTTTTTGACAACCAGTTTCCTAAGACTGTCACACAGGCAGAGCTTTTCTCATAATCCTTGGTCAGTCTTTCTTAGCGGGGACACATCAGTTTGTTGACTGGTAACTGTGGCAGAGGGCAGTGGAGGCTTCCAGGCCAGAGTTAGATGGGGTATGGAGAGCACGAGTAGACCTGCCCAGCTCACCGGGGGGCGGGTGCTTGAACACCATCACACAGCTGAAACGTGGGCTCCTGGACACTAAGAAGGGCCCGTGCGCCGGACACACTGACCAATGGACTGGGTCAGGCCCCAGGGAGGAAGGCTCCTCACCTATCAGCCTGGGGGACAAAGAAGCTTCAGGCTGACCCTGGCCCAACGGCCATGCTCAAGGCTGGGTACCCAGGGTGGTGACAGACCTTTTCGTTTGCAGAGTTATTCCCAGAACCTGTGTCTTCTGGCTAAGTGTTTCCTCGACCACAAGACGCTGTACTATGACACAGACCCTTTCCTCTTCTACGTCATGACGGAGTATGACTGCAAGGGCTTCCACATCGTGGGCTACTTCTCCAAGGTGAGTGTTCTTCCAGGCTGTCCTCAGTCCTGCCCTGAGCTAGGTCCCTTCCCTCACACTCACCTGCCCCTCTTTTCCAGGAAAAGGAATCCACAGAAGACTACAACGTGGCCTGCATCCTGACCCTGCCTCCCTACCAGCGCCGGGGCTACGGCAAGCTGTTGATCGAGTTCAGTGAGTACCTGTGCTGCTGGCTGGGGCTGGGGGCAGGTCCTGGGAGGCCCAGGCCCCATCGCTGTCTCACGCACAGATGCTGCACGCGGACATGTCGGGTCGCTGTGTTCTCAGCCCTGGCTGTACAGTCCAGTCACCAGGGGAACTGGCTAGAAATAACGATGAGACTCTCCCAAGGTTCTCGCCATACTGGGGCGACTGCCCTGCTCGTCTGGACTAGGTTTTCAGCCCCTCATAGTTCCTCGGCCAAGGTTCTAAGTACCACTCAACTTTTCCCAAATCTGACTTGTCTGCTCCTGCCCAGGGCACGGGCAGAAGCCGAGTGAGCCACTCCTGCTCAGCTGTCTGGTCCTGTGCGGTTATACACGTTCCTGGGGAAGGACCTGTGGTTTATTTCCCTACTTGTTCTCTGAGCCTTGGGGACAGCAGATGTCACGTCAGACGTGACTCACAGGGATCTGGCCTCTGCCCCTCATCAGACATGAACTCTTCATCAGCCCCCAAGGCCCCCCTCTTGCTTCCCAGCCTCTTACCGTCATTCCATTCAACTCACCACTCACTGCACCCTTGGGATAACCAAGCTCTGACCCGGGAGATGAGGGAGGCTTAGCTGTCTGGTGAAGACTTGGAGGCTTGACTTGATCACTGACATGTTCTGAGAAATTTTATTGGTATAGAAAGATGCCAAGATGTGGTCACATCCTCAGGAAACCTGCCTGAAGAGCAGAAGGTTGCTGAAAGTCAGTCTAGCTGGAGCTCAGCCCTCAGTGGAGATGGGTTGTGTGCGGGGCCACCCGGGAAATGTGCTCAGCCCCCAGTGGAGATGGGATGTGTGCGGGGCCACCCGGGAAATGTGCTCAGCCCCCAGTGGAGATGGGATGTGTGCGGGGCCACCCGGGAAATGTGCTCAGCCCTCAGTGGAGATGGGATGTGTGCGGGGCCACCAGGGAAATGTGCTCAGTTGTGCCCGGCAGGAGCAGACGGCACTAGAAGCACCATTCCAGGCAGCTCCAGAGGGTGGGCCGGTTGTTGACTGGGAGGGGCTGGGAGCTCCTGCAGCTGAGGAGGCAAGTGTGGCCTGCAGTTGATCTGTCAGGACTCTGCATGCACTCCCCGCAAAGTTGAGTAAGAACTCAAGTGTGCCCCTTCCCTCTTCCATGCTTCCTTTCTCCAAAGCACAAGCCTCTCTGTCCTCCCCACCGGGCTGCTTGGTGAAAGTCACAGGAAGTTGGGCAAGAGGGTCAGACTGGCTGATAAAGATGAATGAAGGGGGAAAGGAGAAAGGGCTACGATCCAACACAAGGCTCGTTGTGACTGAGGATAAAGAAGGGCTTCTAGAAGTAGTGGAGACATCTCAGGGCCCTGATGGGGAAATGAATACTGTCCAAGAGATGTGAAACTGCTCAGGGTTTTGTATGGCCTGAGGGTCTCACCAGGAACTGCCTGCCAGTGCCCAGTGGTCAGCAGGGTAGAGGAGGGCACAGCAGTCAGAATGGGAGGGAGAGAGCCACTGGAGAGGTAGCTACTGCTGAGGAATGGCCTCCCTCTGACTTGGGAAGTGCTTTGGCGCCCTTCTTGCTTCCTCCCAGCCATCCAGTCAGGCCAGCCTGGTCTTAGAGCAGCTGATGCTTCTCAGGTCACAGCCAAGGAACTGATTTGACTGAGAATGCAAGCACCCTCAGGCCTGGACCAGAGGTGGGGTCTCCCCCTCTTCTCTCCTCACATATCTAGGCGCAGAGAGTCTGGTATGCCTGAGGCAAGTTGGAGGCACTTACTTTCCACAAACCATTTTCTCTGCACTCCCCGCATCCCACCTGTAAGCCCTCACTGGCTTCTAGTTGATTGTAGCTACTTCTCTCAGTGCCCTCAGCACACAGGTGAACAGTACGCTCACTAGTCCTTTACAAGGAAACTGAGGCACAGAACTACCACATGGCAGGCCCAGGATGGAAGCCATGCAGTCTACCTCTGCAACCTGCATTCCTAAACGATGGTCGCATAACGCTGTGATTGCTTACCCACCCCCTCCTGCTCCATTGCTTTAGGCTATGAACTCTCCAAAGTGGAAGGGAAAACAGGGACCCCTGAGAAGCCCCTCTCGGATCTTGGCCTCCTATCCTACCGAAGCTACTGGTCCCAGACCATTCTGGAGATCTTGATGGGGCTGAAGTCAGAGAGCGGGGAGAGGCCGCAGATCACCATCAAGTGAGCCTGGCCCTGCCTGCCCGGGGGTGCATGGCATGACCTGTCTGTTCCCGGGCTTTCTCACTCTTCGGGCTACTGGGGGCCTGGGGTGGAGATGTAGGCCCCCAGGGGACCTGATCTTTGCCCTCCCACAGTGAGATCAGTGAAATTACCAGCATCAAGAAGGAGGATGTCATCTCCACTCTACAGTACCTCAACCTCATCAACTACTACAAGGTAGGGAGGCAGGCAGGGGGAGACAGGTGTGTGTAGGGGTGCAGAGAGCAGGCCCCACGTGGGCTGACCAGCCTGGCCCCGTCTCCTGTCCAGGGCCAGTATATCCTCACACTGTCGGAGGACATCGTGGATGGGCACGAACGGGCTATGCTCAAGCGGCTTCTTCGGATCGACTCCAAGTGTCTGCACTTCACTCCCAAGGACTGGAGCAAGAGGGGAAAATGGTGACCAGGCACTGCCCGTGGCAGTGCCAGCAAAGCCAGCAGAACTGCGGCTGACGGCCCATCCCTCCCCCACTGGGGTCTCCAAGAGGCGCGCCAAGGGAGAGAGGGCAGAGGACAACTCCACAAGGAGAGGACAGGCCTGGTAAAGGCCTGCTGGCGCCTAGCACCAGGGCGAGCTCAGGGCTCAGGTCAACTCCGAGGTCGGCTGGCCGCAGGCCCAGGCCTGCTGTGAACCAGGGACCAGAGGGAGCCAGGCAGCTGTGTACAGTGAGATGGGGGGTGCGGGTGGCTTGTATAGAGGACTGGTGGCTGTACAAATTTCTTTTGTAAAGTAGGAGCTGGGGGTGGGGTGGGGTGGGAACTGGCTGCAGAATTCTGGCCTCTCTTGCCCCACTGCCCCCGGCAATAAATTGTTTCTATAGGTCAGAGCTGTGAAAGGTCCTTGTGGGAAAATGGGCAGTGCTGGATCCAAGGTGCTGGCGAACTTACAGGTGTTCTGTGAAGAGCTCCTTTATTGGGGTGATGGAATCAGGCTCCAAAGTGAAGAAGGGTTTACTGGGGTGAAGGGATCGGTGGCTTTCAGTTTCAAGCTCTGGTTCTCAGTCCTCGGGTACCTGTGCGTGAATCTGCAACAGGAATCACCTCTACTATTGGATTTCTGCAGTATGGTGACTGGGTGGCCCAGATCCTCAGGGGAGAGACCCAGCTGCTCAAAATCATAGCCCTTCTAGAAGGCCAGAGAAGAGTGGTGGGTAAGCCATGCTGCCCCTACCCAGTCTAATCCTCCAGTCAGACCCAGGTCCCATCTGCCCCATTGTTCTCCCCAGCCCCGAAGCCCCCAGATTCACTCAGGGACAAGATTCTGGAAAACTTAGGAAACCACCTTGAAGGGGTGCGGGGGGTGGGGTCTGGGAGGGAGGGGGCCCATCCATGTACTCACCGCGGCAGCGAGGCTGGGCCAGGTCAGGGCCCCACGCACTTTGGCATCGGGACCGGGGATAGTCTCCAGGCCCCACAGGGTGAAGCTGCTGAAAGTGGCTGTGGCTCCAATAAAGCGGTCCTAGGGAAGGGGCCCCGGCTCAGCATCGAGGCCGCCGCTCCCACCCGCGCTCCCTTGCAACCCTATACCCCCGTGCTCACGAAGTCGCGCTCCAGCGCCTCCGGGGGCTCCACCAGTTCCCGCTCCTCTTGCTCGTCATCCTCCAAACCCTCCGAGAAGTCCTGCTTCCCCAGCAACACCTCTCCCTTCTCTTCTGTCATCACATATCCCACGAGGCCGGGCGGCACCACCACCTCCTCGCCGCGTAGACTGCGGCCCCGGAACGACACTTCCAGTCCTGGAGGAGGCAGGCGAAGGGCCCCAGTGAGGGTCTGATCCAGGCCTACCGGAGCAAGCCCGGTAGCCGCCCTCCCGCCACCTTCGGTGGACCACGATCCCCAGGAGCCCTCGCGCCGCTCCTCGCGGAGGAGAGCGCGGCGCCGGCGCGGGGGCTGCCGGGAGCCGTAGTCCAGCCGAGAGCGCTCACCGTCGGGACCCTGGCGGATGGCCGGGGTGAAGAAGAGCCCCACGGGGGCGGGCCGGTTAACCAGAACCTCGCAGGGCAGAAGGTGCAGCAAGACGGGGGCGGGATCGCGCAGCGTAACAGGGCGCAGGTGGACGCGGCGCTTGTCGACGGCTTCCCCGTCGCTGCTTTCCATTGTCCGTCGCGACCCCGTTGCTCTCAGGCTAAGGCCAAAGCTGGCGCGTAAAGCGCGCGGAGCCTGTCGGGAGGCCTGGGGCAGTCAGCGCAGAGCCTCCTGGGAAGCGTAGGCTTCTCTGACGCTCCTCTGCAATACCGCCTGTGTTCGAGCCCCAGATTTTTTTCTTGAAAAATTTTTTCCAATAGTATATTTTTATTGTAAAACATCAACACGATCCCTAAGAGTTCACTTTTTATATATTGACTGGTAGAGAGTGTTTTGTTTTGTTTGTGTGTGTGTTTAACTAGGGATATCAACCGTTCCTCAAATGTGTTGAAGATACTTTACCCGAGTTTGTCTTACAAACTTCTGTATTGGTCATTTTTATTACAGAGAAGACTTTTGTTTTTTGTAGTTAAATATATAAGCCTTTTCGTTTCATGTCTAGCTTTCGCAGTACTCTTTCCCTTTTGATTTCTTAACTCTTCTTTAATGTTTATTTGTCCTGATACCCAACTTAAATAGATTCTGGCAAGTACTCTCATAAAACGAACCCATACATAACTGGTAATTAACATTAAAATTGCATTTAATTTATAGATTTGAGAAAGAGAAAAGCATCCTCGGACATCCAGGAGCTGGCCTTGGTGTTCTGTTGAACATGAACAATTTCACAGAACATAGACATCAGACAAGGTCACTCTGTGATGTGAAGGATCAAAACAAAAACAAGATCCTTCTGTAATCATGTGAACACTGACAAAGACACAAATATTGTCCAACACACAAAAATAATGAAAATCCCTCTACCTTGGATAATATGTTTCTGTTGCTACTTTACCAATTGCAGCTTTAGCCTCCGTATAGTTAAGATCTGTTAACATATCCCATCATAGAAATACTCCCACTTGCTGACAGCATCCAATCCAGAGAAAAGTCCTACTTCTTTAAACCCTCCCTCATATCCCCAACACAAGCCCAAATCCAAGAAATCCTTCCTAATCCCTTCTTACTGAGATACCCCACACTGCAAAACTAATAACTACAGATGTGTGCCTGGTGGTCTTTGGCTGGAGGGTATTGACAGATTGAATAGAATTTTGCTTTCATTTTCTACCAAGCATAAGATACATAATACCATTTATTTATGTCTCCTTTTATGTCTTATCCGTACGGTTGTGAGGTTTTCTTCTTTTATACATATTTTAAAGTTTATTCCTAGATAGCTTATATTGTTTCTATTACAAACAAGATCCTTTTTTTCTGTTTTTCCTTTTACATTCTGATTATTATTTATCTATAGCAGAGGTTGGTGAACCTCACATTTGTTCTCTGACACAAGTACTCAGCTTTGTCATTGTAGCCATAGAGGGCTTCCCTGGTGGCACAGTGGTTTAGAGTCTGCCTGCCGATGCCAGGGGACACGGGTTCGTGCCCCGGTCCGGGAAGATCCCACATGCCGCGGAGTGGCTGGGCCCGTGAGCCATGGCCGCCGAGCCTGTGTGTCCGGAGCCTGTGCTCCGCAGCGGGAGAGGCCACAACAGTGAGAAGCCCGCATACTGCAAAAAAAAAAAAAACGAACAAAAAAAAACCATAGACAATATGTAAATAAATAAGCATGGCTGTGTTCCAATATAACTTTATTTGCAAAAACACAATGGGCTGAAAAAAAAAAAAAGTGGACTGGATTTGGCCTGTAGGCCATAGTTTTCAGGAAAGCTATTGATTCTTATTTATGGCTGTACTGGGTCTTCGTTTCTGTGCGAGGGCTTTCTATAGTTGCGATGAGCGGGGGCCACTCTTCATTGCGGTGCGCGTGCCTCTCACTATCGCGGCCTCTCTTGTTGCGGAGCACAGGCTCCAGACGCGCAGGCTCAGTAATTGTGGCTCACGGGCCCAGTTGCTCCGCGGCATGTGGGATCCTCCCAGACCAGGGCTTGAACCCCGTGTCCCCTGAACTGGCAGGCAGACTCTCAACCACTGCGCCATCAGGGAAGCCCTAAAAGATTTACTTTTAATGTGATTATTTACATTTCCAAAATCAAACTACAAAGTAAGATCTATTTAGAGAAACCTAGTGTCTATTCCTGTTCCTTGCAAACAGTTCTCTCCTGCCCTATGTGATCTTTTAAATATTTTAGTTCATCTTTCCATTGTTGACTCTTTTAAAGTGTTAGCATACATTTATGTATATTGAATTCAATTTCCTAATATATTTTTGTGGAGGATTTTTGCACCTATGTTCATGAGTGATATTGATCTGTAGTTTCCTTTCTCATGATGTCTTTATCTGGTGTTGGTATTAGGATAATGCTGGTCTCATAGAATGAATAAGGAAGTGTTCCCTCTGCTTCTATTTTCTGGAAGAGATTGTAAGGAATTGTTATTCTTTCTGAAATGTTTTTTCACAAGAAGAATTCACCAGGGAACCATCTCGGCCTGTTGCTTTTTTTTTTTTTTTTTTTAGGAGATTTTCACTAATTTTTGTTGTTGTTCATTTTAAGAAATTTTTTTTCAGCTTTACTGAGGTATAACTGACAAATAAAATTGTTAAGATATTTAAAGTGTACATCATGATGATTTGATATATGTGTCACCTCACATACCTATTATTATGTTAACAATATACAGTATTAACCATTATAACTATTAATTATTGATTCACTTTCTCGAGATATAGCTCTATTCAGATTATCTATTTTCCTTTGTGTAAGTTTTGTTACTTTGTGTCGTTCAGGGAATTGGTCCATTTCATTTATCAGATTGTGGGCATAGAATTGTTCATAATACTTATTATCCCTTTAATGTCCATGGGCTCAGTAGTGATGACCCTTCTTTTATTTCTGGTATTAATAATTTGTGCTCTTTTTTTCTTAGTTAGCCTAGCTAGAGGCTTATCAATTTTACTGATATTTTCATAGAACCAGCTTTTGGTTTCATCGATTTTCTCTGAATTCCTCCTTTCGATTTCACTGATTTCTGCTTTAATTTTTATTTATCTTCCTCTACTTGCTGTAGGCTCATATTTACTCTTCTTTCTCTAGTAACCTAAAGTAAAAGGTTAGATTATTGATTTTTATATCTTTCTTCTTTTCTAATATATTCATTTAATGCCACAAACCTCACTCCAAGTATTGCTTTCACTGAATCACACAGATTTTGACAAGTTGTATTTTCATTTGCATTTAGTTCAGGATATTTTAAAATTTCTCATGGGGCTTCTTTGACCTGTGTGTTATACAGAAGTATGTTGCTTAATCTCCAAATATTTGGGAATTTTCCAGCTGTCATTCTGTCATGATTTCTACTTTAATTCCATTGTGGTCCAAAAGCAGACTCCTGTTCTTTTAAATTGTTAAGGTGTGTTTTATGGCCCAAAATGTGGTCTGTCGCAGTGGATGTTCCATGTGCACTTGAGAACATGTATTCTTCTCTTATTGGATACAATATGCTATAATCTTTCTTTTTTTTAATGAGTAATGTTGTTCTTTCTTTATTTATTTATTGGCTGCGTTGGGTCTTTGTTGCTGCGCGGGCTTTCTCTAGTTGCGATGAGCGGGGGCTACTCTTCATTGTGGTGTGTGGGTTTCTCATCGCGGTGGCTTCTCTTGTTGCAGAACGCGGGCTTCAGCAGTTGTGGCACGTGGGCTCGGTAGTTGTGGCTCATGGGCTCTAGAGGAAGGGGCCACCAGGCCACTGCAGCTTCCTCTGTTTCTGCCCATTGGTCCCTCGTCCTATCTAGCCTGAGCTCCCTGTGCAGAGACCCTGCAAACCTCTGGAGTTGAAAAGCACTGGCTCACAGGTCAGGAGGCCCAAGTCCAGCTTCACTCTCATTCCTAAATTGCTGGGTGGCTTTGAGCAAGGCTTTTTCCCTCTCTGGGAAGCAAAGATGTGGCTATTTTTTCTCCTGCCTCTCGGGCAGGGATTCTAGAGAATCCTAGTATATCCGGGCAGGAAGGAACTTTTATGCCCTGCAGTCTGCGGGTTCCTAGCTTGGAAGCTTTCCTGGAGCCTCTGACCCCCACCCCACTGTGCCTTCCCCCAACCAGGGCCCAAAAGAAAACAAACCAGTGAGGATTGTTAGCAAATACAGGGGGCTTTGTTTTGTTTTGTTTTGTTTTTACAGAAAGGAGCTACGGGGCTGTATCCTGGCTCTCAGCAGCCCTTCTTGGGCAAGAGCCTGCAAAGGCCGCAGTCCTGCTCCTACCTGTGCCAGCCCTGGGGCTCAGCCAGCCGCTGACAGCCCCCGGAGGTAGTCCCCCACCAGAGGCAGCACGGCCCAGTCATCAGTCCGCAGGGCCACAGGCACTCCGTCTGCCTGGGCTGCTTCCAGCCGCAGCAGCAACCGCGAGTCTGGGGGCAGACGGATGGCTATAAGGTAGCTGGTCGGGGGTTGGGCCACCACCACAAAGGGCTCCAGGTGGCGGGACACCAAGGCCTCCAGCCCATGTGGCCCTAGAGGGCACCACAAGCGACTCTCGGTGCCCTTTGGCAGGCAGGAGTCCCAGAGCTCCTCGAAGAAGCCCAGCTTGGCCCCCTCGGGGGGCTGGGGGAAAGGCAGAAAGAGGTCAGCGAAGTTCACAAGCAGGGGTGGCAGGTGAGCATGGCAGGTGAGGCCGCTGGGTGTGGTGTACAGGGCGCGCACAGCCAGCCTCGCGGGAGCCGGGCGTCGGGGCTGCAGAGGCAGCAGCAGAGGGCGGGTGGGGCGGCCGGGGCACAGGCACGGCACGTGCACAGCCCCCAAGGGTGCATAGAGCTGTCTTTCCACACGGAAGCGCAGTTCCAGAGAATACACCTGCTCCAGCACCTCCACCTGGAGCTGCAGCACTGGGACCGGGCCCTTGGCTCTGTGGGGACCCATGCTTAGCCGAATCGGGGCCGGGGCCTCCTGCACCAGCAGCGCTGCAGCAAAGCCCTGGTTCTCGGCCACCAGCGAAGAGGCCAGTGCAGGTGCGGCAAGGGAGGGGCCCAAGGCCACCCCCAGCTTGGGCTCTTCCAGGTGGGCCAGGAGGATGTAGTAGAGGCGCGCGTGGTCCCGCCCATCAGGGTCCTCCAGCTGCCTGGCCAGGGCCTGCAGCAAGTCCGCCAGGCCTCCTCCAACACCTGCCCGCAGCAGGGCCCGGCAGACCTGCAGGAGGGCCTGCTGGAGACCCCAGTCCGTGCAGCGAGCAGCTGCAGCCTGCAGGAAGCCAAGGGTGGCACTCTGGGCATCCCCATCTGCCACCCTTGCCAGCATCTGCAGGTGCCAACGAAGGGCCTCATCCCTGCCTGGCCTGGACACCACCTCCTGCCGCAAGACCACCTTTAAGGGTTCCCCCAGCTCAGGGCCCACCCGATCCAAGAGATCCACGAAATGGGGAGCCAGTGCAGGCCGGGCTCGGTACAGCTGGGCCAGTCCGTGGGTCAAGGGTGTCAGCACCACAGGTTGCCCGGCCAGGCAGCGAGCAACAAGGTAGGAGGCCTGGAAGCAGAGAGTGGCTAAGGCCCGGGGGCCACCATCCAGGGCTGCCCTCTGCCGCAGGCCAGCCAGTAGCTCCTCCAGGTACTGCCGGGGGCTCTGATCCTGGCCCTTTTCCTCCTTTTCTTCGTCTTCCACACAGAGGAGGCACAGCAGATGCAGGCGGGCCAGCAGTGCCATCGGGTCATGCAGGAGACTGGGCAGGAGGCCACGGCATAGCTGGGACCCCAGCAATAGCGGGGCAGCCTCCTCGCCTGCGGGGCCCAGTGGCCAGTTCTCAGGGAAGTTCAAGAGGCAGTGCAGGTAGAAGAGATGGGCAGGCAGGGGCAGGGCCGGGTGCTGGGCAGCCAAGGTGAGCCGGCGAAGCAGCAAGGCCTCATCCTGGGCTGTAAACAGTGCCTCACCAAAGGCCGCCTTCAGAGCCAGAACGGCGTGCAGCAGCGTCAGCTGTGCTGTGCCCAGCAGCCGTACCAGCTGTGGCTTGAAGAGCACTGGTGGCTGTCCCCGAAGACCCCGCAGGGCCCAGCCCAGCAGCCACAGAAGCTGGGCCTGGGCCACAGGAGTGAGCAGGTAGGAGATGTCCAGAAGCTGGGCCACAGCAGCCCGCAGCTCCCGGGCCTCCTCAGGACTGAGCTCCAGCGTGGCAAGGCAACACTCCCCCTCCTCAGCTGGTGGCCAACTGGGTGCCTGGGGCTGAAGGTGGGCATCACCCTCCTCAGCTAGCATCCAGTTCCAGGGACCACCCTCGGTGGGACAGTCCCCAGCCACAAGCAGGCCCTGCAGGCCAGCCCTGGCCCTGGCCTGTATCACCAAGGCGTTTCGCAGGGCAAGTGCCAGCAGCAGGCTGAGTGGCTGTACAGCGGCCTCCTGCCCCAGCAGGCCCCGAAGTAGCCCCAGACAACCCCCCAGCAGCCCAGGCTTGCAGCTCTCCAGCTCCCGCAGGCACTCCCACGCTGTGGCCTGCAGGGGGCGCTGTTCCGAGGCAGGGCCGAAGCTTCTCCCCAAATCGCGGCCCGAGGCCAAGCCCAGCAGCAGGGGCAAGAGCCGGCGGGAGGCTCTCGAGGTGGGGCCCAACGCACCTCCTGCCGCCAAGGCTGTGGTGGCCGCCAGCAGAAGGGGCCGCCGTAGAGCCGAGGGCCGCGGGGGTAGAAGGACCAGGGTATCCAACAAGGAGGTGGCGGCTACTTCGGCCGCAGGAGCGTCCGGCCACAGCTGCGCTGGGTACTCCAAGCTCAGAGCCAGCAAGGAAACCTGGGGATAGGGGATTCTGGGTGGGAATCACGAAGCTGAGGTTCACGGCACGGCCGGCTGAAGGGACCACGTGGGCCAGGACACAGGTCACGCGCAGGGCCTACCTTAGTTGGCTCGCTCAGCTTCTCACTCCTCAGGTCGCTCAGCAGGTGACGACCCAGATCCTCACCCTCAGGACCTGCCATGAAGGTGGACGGGCTGGCCCGGAAGGTGCCCAGGCGCTGGGCCCAGGTTTCCCGGCTCGTGGGCCCCATGGTCAGGCACGCAAGTCCCTGCAGAAGAGCGAGGGAGGATCAGACGTGCGGCCTGGAGACGCGCGGGGCCCCAGGGCCGCCAGAGGGCGCGCGAGCCCCTGCGCCAACCCCGAAGGGGCCACTGTCACCCCAGGGCCGCCTAGCAGATCCCAACCGCCCTCGGCCACGCGCAGAGGCCAGCGGGGACCCCGCACCCGGGTCCCGAGATGAAACCCAGAGGTTTCGGGGGTGACGCTAGGGCGGGCCGCCAGGGTCCCCGGGGTGAGGAGGGCTGGCGAGCAGGGGCGGGGGTGCCGGGCAGGCAGCTAGCGCAGGGGTGCGTGCCGAGAGCTCATTAGGCCGCCTGCCTGCAGCCGGTACCGAAGCCACAGCACCGCCCCGGCGCCCGCGGTAACGGGTTGACCGCTCTCACCCTGCCTGACCCAGCGGCCGCTGGCGACCTGGCCGGCCGGCTACTTCCGGGCTGGCGGCGCTGGGCGGGGTGGGGCGGGGCGCGCGGCGCGCGGCGCGTGGGCGGTCGAACTGAGGCGGGTCCCTCTCGGGGGCGGGGCCGTAACGGGGCCACCGCCTCCCCCGCCCTCCGGGCCGCCGCCCCCCCGCCCTCCCTGCTGGCAGGTGAAGACCTGTTGGTTTCGCTGGGGCTAACTGTCCCGCTGTGCGCAGGCCCCCCTTCCCCGGAACCGCCGCAGGCCCAGGCGGAGGCGGTGGAGTTGGGTGGGCCTGGGCTCCCGGATGCCAGGGTCCCCACAGCGTGCGGACTGCAATCTCAGGGCGCTCCGGCGGACAGCGGCCCGGGCCCCGCCCGCGCCTGCCAGACTGCTGAGGATGGCAACCAGCGCGCCCCGCGCCGGCGCCCGGGCGCGGCGCAAGCCGCCCGCGGCCCCTGGGGGTGACGCGGATTGGAGTCCTTGGGGCTCCCCTTGTGGCCGCTGGGGGGTGTACAAGGTGCGGTTCTCGGGCGCCCGCAGGAACTGCGCGCCGTGGGCCCGGCTAAACCGGCCGGGCGGGCGCCGCAGGGCTTGGCTTCGCTTCCCCGACGCCGGCCCCGGTTCCCCACCCGTTCGGCTTGGGGGCGCTGAGCCGGCGCCGGGGTCGGGGCAGGCGGAAGCTGCTGACCTTTGGCGGAGGCCGCGCCGACGGTCGGCTAGGGTCACGGCAGCCAGACCAGGGTAAAGCCGGCGGGGCCAGCTGCGATGAAGCCGGAAAACAACGGGATGCAGACGTGAGGACTCGCAGGGTCTGTCCGGTCACGGGGCTCACAGTACGCTTAGCACGGACCGGGAAACTGAGGCCTTGCCGCCGCAGGAGATCTGGGGTCTGCAGTGCCCGAGCCCAGCACACTTGACTTCCAGAGGGATGGAACAGGGCTGTTTGGGGACACTCAGAGGGCTGGGCCTGGGGCTCAGCTAGCAGCCCCTCCTGGGTCTAGGGTCCAGGCTGCAGACGCCCCACTGATCGCAGATTTCCAGGGCACAGAACCGCGGGCGTCCAGACCCCACACCCACAGCCCGCCGATCTGAGTAACGCCTCTGGCTCTCATTAGCCCGCTCTGAAGATGAAACAGGCCTGAGCCCCCACGCCAGCGCTGCCAACTAGTTTCTCATCTTTCCCCGGGCTTGGCAGGCCCCTCCCCACCCCCTCCTGCTGCCCTCCAAATGGGAGGTGGTAGGGAGTGGTGAGGTAGAGAGAGCTGGAAAAGAGGCTCTCTGGGTGCCCAGGGTGCCAAGGGGATGGAGACAGGGATCCACCCCAAGGGACAAGTCCAGCTGGAAAACCCAGTCCCAGCTCCTCTGGGCCCTGGCTCAACAGTTGACTCACAGGCGGCAATCCCAAACTACTTCCCTCTAGGTGCCTCAGTTTCCCCACCTATAAAATGGGAGTGATGACTTCGGCCGGAAAGGCTGTGGAGTGGGGCTGCCTGGCTAATTAAATCTAGGATGAAAGAGGCCAGGATGACAGCAGCCCTGGGAGGGAAGGCAGCTTGGAGGTAACAGGAGCCTGTCTGGTTTCCCTGTCTGAGGCCCAGAGGGTGCTGATAACTGCACATCCCCAGCCCTTATCACTTACAGGGAGGGAGGAATGATTATTAAACCCCTTTTACAGTTGAGGAGACAGGCTTCAGAGGGTCAGAAACTACAATGCTGGCTCCAGCCCCTGTTCAGCCTCTGACAGCCGCCAGCCTTTCTGAGCCTTTGCTCCTTGGGGCCCAGGGTCTGGAGGGAGGGAACCCACGTGTAGTTCTCGATGCTGTGGTGGGAGCATCCACATGGATTCACTGAGGCTTACAGCACCCTGAGGTACCTGAGGATGGGTACCATTCACAGAGAAGGAAAGGGAGGCCCAGCGGGGTGCAGTCACTTGCTCACAGTCACAGAGCTCCTAAAAGGTGGAGCCTGGGCTTCAGGCCGCAACCCGTTGCTATCCCTGACTTGGCCCTCCACTCACACAGCTACCCTCAGCCTTCACCTTCCTGCCCAGATGTCTGCTCCCCTGTGGGAGGGTGGTGCTGGTACTCTCCCTGGCACAGGCCAGGCATAACATTGAACTCAGACCACCAGCACTGAATCTGCAGTCAGCAAGCCCGCCCGCAAGAGTGACCTCCCAGCCGAGAGGGCCCAGGTGTGGGCTGCAGCAGGTGGCTGAGCAGGGAACTCCCCACTCAATGCCCACAACTCATTTCTTCTCTTTCTGCTGAGTTTCCATCCTCCCCAGGGCATCCCAGTTCTGTGGAGACACTAGGCACACTGAAAAAAGGGAAAGTCAGTTTCCTGAGGAGTCCTGAGTCTCAGTTATCTCATCTGTAAAATGGGAGATACCCATCCTCACAGCACTAGGCACTGGGGATACAGAGATGCTTTAAAAAGAACACATCAATATGCAAATCCACAGAGAGCAGAATAGTGGGTTCCAGGAACCGGGGGTTGGGAGGAATGGAGAGTGACTGCTAACGGGTACGGTCTTTCTTTTGGGGTGATGAAAATGTTATGGAAGACAGTGGTGGTGGTTGCACAGCTCTGTGAAGATACTAAAAACCACTGAATTGGGAATTCCCTGGCAGTCCAGTGGTCAGGTCTCCATGTTTTCACTGCTGAGGGCGCAGGTTCAATCCCTGGTCAAGGAACTAAGGCCCCACAAGCTGCACAGCACAGCCCCAAACAGAAAAACCAGAACAAAACAGAACACTGAACTGTACACTTTAAAAGGGTGAGTTTTATGGTATGTGAACTATATCTAAATAAAGCTACTAAAAATGATGTTAAAAGAGGTCCCTTACGTACAGAACTTACACTGGGGGAGAAAGGAACAAACAAGACAAATCAAAATTTCATGGAATAAGAGATTCTGCAGGGACTTCCCTGGTGGCGCAGTGGATAAGACTCTGCGTTCCCAATGCAAGGGGTCCGGGTTCGATCCCTGGTTGGGGAACTAGATCCCACATGCATGCCACAACGAAGAGTTTGCATGCCACAACTAAGGAGCCCATGTGCCACAACTAAGGAGCAGACGAGCCACAACTAAGGAGCCCTGGAGCAGCAACTCAGGAGCCAGCCTGCTGCAACTAAGACCCAGTGCAACCAAATAAATAATAAATAAATAAATTTTTTTTTAATAGAGAGATGCTGCAAAAAAGAATAAGAAAATAGGGTCATGGGACAGAAGTGACTGGGGGGACAACGATTTAGCTAGGGCAGTCAGAGAGGACTCTTGGAAGAGGGCACATCTGGCTGAAACCTGAGTAACGAGAGAGCCAGTCATCAAGTGGGGAAAAGCCTTCCGGGCAGAGGGAGCAGTAGAGGAGAGGCGTGAGCTGGGAACAGGATTTGGCCAGTTCAGTGGACAGAGGGCCAGCAGTGTGGCGGGCACACACATAATCAGTGAGAAGGAAGAAGCACAGGGTCAGGCCAGCTGGGGCCAGAGCACGCTGGGCCCCAAGGACTTTATTCAGTTGTGAAGGATCAGGGTGGTAAACGTGGAGATGGAGGTGTGGGAAGATTCCAGATGCTTTGGGAGCTGACAGGACAGAACTCAGCAAGAGATGGAGGTGTGTCACCCACAGCACGTCACAGTTTGTCAGGGGCTTTGCAGGCTCCACGGGGCTACTGTCAAACAGAGCTGGAAAGGCCACTACTTGAGCCAAGCAGAGGCCTCGGTGGCCAGGGGCACTGTCGGCCTGCTATAAGGCTGAGTCCATTTTCAAGGGCTGCTAGGCTTCTGGGCAAAAGTGAATCAACAGCATCTCCTGACAGCTCTGAGGAGCAGAGCTGGAACTCAGAGCCCCCCGTACAGACGGGGCTTAGCCCAAGTCCCTGGAGACTAAGAGTCTGGGGCAGCCTGACTCTAGGTCCAGTGCTCTGTTCTGCTTGTCCTCTCAGCACAGCTCCCAAAAGCCTTTCTGCCCCGAGCCGCCATGCTTCTAAGCCCCTGCCCCACCCAACCTCATCCCGGCTCTCCCCAGAAGCCTTCTCTGAGAACAGGAAGGGGTTGTTCTAAAACCTCTCCATCCAACTCCTGCCCTAGCTCTCCCTGGGCTACTTGGGATGGGAGCCGAGCTCTAAAGGCAGCTGCCAGCCACCAGCCTTCAGGGGACATGGGCCTTGCTTGCCTGCTAGGGTTCTGCTTCCTTCATACCCCTGTCCACTGTACCAGCGGCATGGCTACTATGTCACCTGGAATTAGCACTCATGGCTCTGCCTGCAGCTGGCCCAGGCCACCATCCCCTCCTTCTTGGACTATGACGGTAGCCTCCTCACTGGTCTCCCTACTGCCACCCTCAGCACCCCTCCCCTGGTGACACACTCCTCTCCCCATAGCAGATCCAAGGCTTCCCACCACACTGAGTCTCACATGACACGACCGACCTGCCTCTCTAGGGTCAGTTCCTACACCTTCCCATCCCCTCATGATCCAGCCCCCTCGCCTTTCGGTTCATCACAAACACACACACACACACACACAGGCGCTGCTCACTCCTGCTCTGGGGCCTTGGGGCCACCTGATCCATTTACGGATCAGCCTCTTCCCTGCCCTGCGCAGCTGGCTCCTACCTCTCATTCAGATCTCAGCGCCCCTCTCACCATCCCATCACTAGTTAAATGTCCTACAACACACCAGTCATTTCCTTATTCTTCGTTTGCCTTGCGTCACAGGATACCCAGTGCTAGCATACAGTAGGTGTTCAATGAATATTTGTTGACTGCATTAAGGAAGGAGAGAACGATATCGAACTGGCAAACGATATCGAACTGGCACTGCGTGAACAGGGCAGAAGGTGCCTGCCCTTGTGGAGCTCACAGTTCAGCTCAGTGTTTACCCGAGTTCACACACATTGTCTGGTTCCTGAACCACAGGCCACACACTGGCAGCCCACGGGTCAAATCTGTCACACGACTGTATTTTATTTGACTCGTTCCACGTTTTAAAAAAAGCTAAGTCAACATTTAAAAACTGGTAGATTTCGGAGAATTCCCTGGTGGTCCAGTGGTTAGGACTCTGCGCTTTCACTGCTGAGGGCCCGGGTTTGATGCCTGGTCGGGGAACTAAGAGCCTGCAAGCTGTGCAGTGTGGCCAATAAATTAATTAATTAATCAATTAATTAAAAATTGGTAGATTTCACACATAAATCTGGATTTCTGGTTTCCAAACGGACAAAAGTGGCAACGTTGGGTTTCTGTGCTTGGATGACATGCTTGTCACTGGTCCTTTAGATGGTCACATTCTCCATGCCCCAGCCCCCATCCCTGAGAGTTGCCCTTTATCACACTGAACTTGCAGTATAGCTTTCCTCATAAGAAAGAAAGAAAATTGCTTTGTATTTATGCCTCTAGCAAATTTGGAGCATAAAAGGCTGAATGGGTCACATGAGTCAAGAAACATAGGATATTCATTCATTCAACAAATATTTATTGACAACCCACTATGTGCCAGGCACAGCTGAGATGCTGGAGATACAGCAGTGGACAGCGCGGACGAATATCCCTCCCTCCTGGGGCCTTGATCTGTACACTGTGTAACTTTCTTTCCACAAGTGGAGACATTTGAGTTGTTCCCCCGATGAGAAAGACTGCCTGTGTCCAGCATCATCTACGAAACTTCATCAGTTTCCACGAAGCCCCCTACTGTGTCCCAGCCCCTGTCAGGGTCTGGTACAACCTAAGTGCTCAATAAATATTTGTTGGGTGAATGAACTAAATTCACCTCTCTCCCAGGCAGTGTTAGTCAAACTTATTTGCCCAGGATATATTCAAAAGACAAGCAAGGGGCTTCCCTGGTGGCGCAGTGGTTGAGAGTCCGCCTGCCGATGCAGGGGACACGGGTTCGTGCTCCGGTCCGGGAAGATCCCACATGCCGCGGAGTGGCTGGGCCCCGTGAGCCATGGCTGCTGAGCCTGCGTGTCCGGAGCCTGTGCTCCGCAATGGGAGAGGCCACAACAGTGAGAGGCCCGCGTACCGCAAAAAAAAAAAAGACAAGCAAGTAGCAGGTGCTCGCTTAATGTCAATTGAACAGAAGGGTCCAGGGTAAGAGTGGAGGGTTGACAAGGGAAGCAGAGCCTGGGAAAGGAAGGGGAAGGGGGCAAACATTAGTGCCCCTGCCAGAGCTCACACCATCCTCACTGTGGACCCAAGAGGTAGATGATGGGATTCTCAGGTGACAGACGAGGATACAGCCTGGAAAGGAAAGCCCCTTGGCCAGACTCACAGGTTCCAGGAAGGAGCAGAGAAGGAGGCCCATCTGCCCCCAAAGTCCACACCTTCCCCACCCACCCAGGGAGTGCTCTACAGAAGTCCAGTGGGGGCATGTAAAGGGCCTCTGGAAGCCTCCCCCTTGAAAAACTACTTTCTTCCACTAGACGCCTGAAAGTCCACCATAAGCAGGCTGCTCCCTTCTGACTCCTGACTTTTGAACTGTGTGAATTCACTTATCAGATTAATTTCCTCCTAATCTGTTCCAGCAAACATTTAATATGTGAGAAAGGTGTATGTGTGGTAGGGACTCTGAAATATTATTTTGTTTTACACGGGGGAAGGGGGAGAGCTAAAAAGAGGAAGGGGTCCCATGCCTGCCCTTACTAGCTCAGCTGGTAAGAGAAGCCCAGTGGCCGAAGTGGCACAGTTACTGTGCCTCATGGAGGCCACCAAGTGCTCCTCAGCTTCTGAGGAGGATGGGGCCTCCCTCCAGGAGGCGGGTCCTGGGACTGGGCAGAGCGTGATGAATGGCTGGAGTGAGGGGTCCCGGGCTGCGCCTCAGCCAGGGCTGGGCTCTGAGGCCAAGACATGAGCTCCCTGACTGCCGTGGCTGCGGCCAGGCAAAGTAAGTTGGTCCTCTGCCCTCGGCTCACCTCCAGTCTTGCTGCACCTGAACTCCGGCCATTTAGAACAAAGATGAGGGAGGGCTCGCGGGGGGCGCGGGGGGCGGCGGTGTAAGCCCCAGTGACTAGGCGCTGAGGTCTTTCGGGGTCACGGTGGACTCGGAACGGTTTAAACGCCCCTTCCTCTACGAAACCTTCCACACTTGCCCGGTCAGAAGGCGGGCTCTCCTCTTTGTATTACGGCCCGGCCCGGAGAGGCCCGGCCTGCCCGCCCACCGGCCTGCGCGTTCCTGCGGCCCCGCGTGCCTTTCCGAACGGTGCCGGCGACCAGCAAATACCTCCCTCTGGGCTGAACCACGAATTGCTCAGCCAGGCGTTTGGGACCCGGGGCCGCCTGGGCCCGGGCCCGGTTCAACAAGTGTGGGCCGGGCCGCCCAGTCCCGCCCGACGGCTTCACGCCTCCCCAGGCGCCCGGGGCGCGCCGGGCCGGGCCCAGTCGGGCGAGTTTCACTTCATCGCCCTTAGAGCGTGCGAGCGCCGAATAACATTGCCCCTTCCCCTCCCTCCCCTCCTCTGCTCCCTTCCAAACTCCGAAACTCCGGTTGGCGAACGCTAGCACTCCAGCTGGGAGGTCCCCGGCGGGCAGCGGCTGGGACGGCTGGGCAGCCGTGTGCTGGGGGCCCTGCGCCCGCCCCCTCTCGGCCACCCCGCCCAGCCCGCGAGGCCACCTCACCGGCAGCGGAATAGAAACCGGTTCGACAGGTAACAAATAGGTGGGTTGTCACCGTTATTTCCCAACGCATGCGCCGTCGCTCCCCGGGCCACTCCAAGCTAATTAGCTCAGATCAGCTCCCCCCCCTCCCCGCCCCAGCCACCAACACACGCCGCTGCGAGCCAATAAAGCGTGAACCCGTCCGTCCTGCTCGCACTTTAAGACTTCCCGGGCGGACGCGAGGGACGCCAGTCGCGCCGGGAGGAGCATACCTGCCGCTTCCCCCAACGCCCGGTGCATCTGGCTGAAGGGGACCTCGTTCAGACGGAGGACGGCGACAGCTCCGCGGAGTTGAAACGGGCGCGCGCCGTCCCGGGCACGGCCTCCCGGCGCAACGCGGGACGCTTTGGCGACTTCTTCTCCGACCTGCTCCCCCACCCCCACCCCCGCCCGCCCCCAGCCCGGCCAGGGAAAGGTGGGACGGCTCCGGCTCTAGTTACGGAAGCGGCCGGTACCCGGCGAGGAGGGTTCGAAAATGCCTCGTGCGTTTCTAGTGAAGAAGACGTGCGTCTCCACGTGCAGGAGGAACTGGAGCGAGCTCCCCGACGAGGAGCGCGGAGAGATCTATGTGCCAGGTGAGGCGCCCAGTCCGCGCGCCCCGAACCCCACGCTGCCGAGAGGGCGGTGGGGCCTCGTCGAGCGGCCAGCGTGCGGGGCGCAGTGGCGCGGAGCGCGGCGGCCGGCGCAGCTGGGGCGCCCGATTTAATGTTTAAGCGGCCGCTGCCCCGTTAGCCCGCGGCGCGGCCGACCCCGGGCGCGGGGGGAGGGGAGGGCAGGGCCGGCGGAAGGAGCGGCCAGGCGGGGGCGGGGGTGGGCGCGGGGGCTGCCAGGTGGGGGCGACAGCCGTTCCCAGGACCCCGGCAGGGCGGGGGGCAGGCCTGTCCGAGGCGCGCGGGCCCGCGCGGTGCCGCTCTCCCTTCCACCGGTCCGAGCCGCGGCGCAGGGGAAGCAACGGGGTGTGTCACCGCTCAGACAACCCTCCACTCTCGTGCAGTAAATCCCGAAAGCCGGGACTTCTATGAGGCGGGAGAAGGGCACTGGAGCGGTGCCACTTAGGGGGGCAGGGAGCGAGCTGGAGTTTCTGCTGAGATTTGTGTAAATGTAAGAGAAGACCCAGAGTTGAAGCCACCTTCATTGATCTCTCCCTCTCACCCACAACACTGGCTGCCAGAAGGTCCCCGTGAGGGTCGGGCAGGCAGGAACTCCGAGCCGTGGGGAGCGCGAGACTGTGGGGAAGGCGCCGAGCTGCACCCCACTAGCCCTGAAGACAAAGGTGGGATCAGCTCTCACCTCTGTTAGAAACGCGCCTCCTTCGACCTTGCAGAGGACACCACTGAGCTGAGAGGGGTTTTAAGGAGCCCACCCCACAGCCAGGGAGCAGCCCCGGGGGAAGCTGGGGCACCCAGTTTATTTTCGGAAGACGCCTTGACAGCGTGGGAGTCAACTTTGGATGAGTAACCCCAGTTGTTTCTTCCTCCAGGGGCATCTTCCACGTTAGCCCCGAGACCTCTTCTGCGCCTTCGGTCCTCCCCCACCCCTAACAGAATCTTTGGTCGGGAGCCAGTTTCCTTCGGAACTCCCCTTCCCCAAGACTTGGGGGTGGGGCGCGGGATGCGCTGAACACCCTGCCCAGCGCCTCCAACGGGGGAGAGGTTGTAATTAACCAACCGACTTTGACCTTTGATCTGCAGGTTCCCCTGCATCGCCCCGGGCCCTGTAGGAGAGTGGTGAAATAAGGGCGGTGAGGGGCCCTGTGAGGGCTCTTGCCTCGGTTTCTGTCCTGAATAAATTGTTGGAGACTGTGGGTGTAGTGGTGGCCTGACGACCGTCAGGATCCTATGGCCTACAGGGCTGGTGGGGTGTTTCACAGCTTAGCCTTATCTCAAGTGCCTAGGCCCCTATCTACAGCCTCCTTAAAAGGTCGGGATGCGCCAGTAGTCCTGATGACCCCAATGGGGAAACTGAGACAGAAAGGGAAGTGCGCTGCCTCCACACCCGGAGGCGGATCAGGGTGTGGGCCCAGGATTCTGTGTATAGTTTCTTGCTTCTCCAAGTTCCCTGGGGAGTTGATCGGTGTTCCACCTCCAGAAGGGCCATGTGAGGGGGTGAGGGCCGCGAGCCCCCTTCCTTGCTCCTGCCTCCTCCCTCACCTGTCTGACTTGCTGCCTAGCTGCTCCTTGGGATCTGATAAACCGAACTTGGACTGTGTTAAAGGTGAGCGGAGCCTTGCTCGAGACTAGTGTGCTGTTATTTTTAGTTTTATTTCCCATCCCAATCAGTAACAGATCATGTGTTGACTTTTACAAAGGACAAAGGAATTCCGTTTGTTCAAATCATTGACTTCCTTGCATCCTAGTGATTTTCCCCAGCACAGTTCTGGTGGCCATAGTGGGAGTGGCGGGAGAGACCTGCACCCAGGGGCTGTCCCATCAGGTGCACAGGATGGTCTGGGCCACCTGCCGCTGCTGTCCAGGTGAGGGGAGCCGCTCACTCTGCAGGATCATCCCGGATGTAGGGTGGGGTCTAACCTGGAGGTGCAGGTGACAGTTTGCCAGGGAGAGTCCTGTGGGCTCAAGCAAACAGAAGTCAGAGAGCTTACTTTTGCCTCTCAAAGCCATGTGGCCCACTAGAGAGTTTTCCCAGTTTTTGGAAACGAGAAAGGGAATGTTCTCGGGCCACGCTCGGGTGCCTCAGATGGCTAGAGGGTGGGGAGTGTGTTTTGTGGTGGCCTGTCCCCTGACTGGGCCATTCCATCACCAGCCGACCGTGACCCTAAGAGCCGGCTGGGCACGTTTCCTTCACCCCACCTCACAGACTCAGCACGTTGTGACCAAGTAAGCATTGACCCCATCCGGTCCCACTGGGAGAGGCACCGGGAGGGCTGGGGAATGAAGCGTTTGAGGTCTGACCTTCCCGCCAGGGCCCTCTGAGACCCTTAGAGCAGCAAAGAATGCCTGGAAAGAAAGTGTTTACTGACTGAAGACCCTGGGCCCCAGCCTGGCAGCTCTGACTCCAGGGCCCCAGTCTGACCAGCACTCCAGCCTCTTCTCTGAGGCACAGTTCTAGAGGTTTCCCACCCTCAGTCCCCTGGGCCTCACTCTCCTCCCAAAGCTGAGGGAAAAGCCCAGAAGTGGGTACAGGGCCTGGAAGGCTGCAGGGGTGGGCAACGGCACCACTCACGCCGGGAGCACTGAAAGGGTTCATGGTTAAGTTGCCACCTGTTTGGCCCTTGAGCCCCTGCCCTCCATCTCCCCTGGCATTTCTCCTTCGTTGTGTCATTATTGACTGTGGAGTGCAGGGACTGATGCTGGTTTCTTGACGATGAACCCAGGCCCCTGTACCCAGGGGCTAAATTCCATCTCCTGGACCTAAGGGGAAGCTCCAGGAACGGGGAGGAACGGGGATGAAGTGGGGTTCTCCAGGCCCCTGCTGAGAGGAATCTCAAAAGGCCAGGAAGGCACTGGAGGTCAGAAGCTGAATGACATGCTCCAGCCATGAGCATCCTGGGGCCTCTTCCCTACCCACCCCACCAAAACCGCCCCCCCACCTCCCCACTTCAGACGGAGCGTCTGCAGTCCATTCTGCCAGTTCAGCAGCGCATGCCTACCCCAGGGGGGCAGCCAGGCTGAGGTGCGTGGGACTGGAGCGTCCTCAGCCTGGCTCTGACTAGGCAGTGTGGGCACCTGGGCAGCTCTCTCTGGGCCGAGTTAGAAAGGCTGAGAAAGTCAGCTTTGGGCCCCAGAGTACACATGTAGGGGCGCGAGGGAGTGGAGTTGGGGAGAGATTATGCCTCTGACGGTGATCATTCTGATTCCTGGGAAGTGCTGGCAGTGAGGGACGCGTCTGCCGAGCTCTCCGGGGCAGCAAGGCTGGGAGGGTAGACAGCCAGCCCACGGATGGGTACGGTGGGCTAGATGGGACTCCTAGCTGTCCCACAGGGTGCCGTCACCCAAGCTGCCAGGCTGTTTGTCCCTAGCTTGGGTGACCTGAGGCAGAATCCTGCCAGACTGTTTGTCCCAGAAAGAGAGCAGGTGAGGCCGAGTCCTCTGGGCACAGGGAGGACGGGAGCAAAGCACGGCCATTGTTGATGTCAGGCTTCTTCTTTAACTCTCTTCATGCTCAGCAAGTATCGTGTGGTGTGCCACAGGGGTGCCAGCCCCGTGCTGCATGGGAGGGAGGGAAGGAAGGGCGCAAACACAGTACGGTCCCACCGCTTGCAGCGTCCACCCTGGTGTGAGGCTGAGGTGCACGGGGTTGGTTAACTTCACTGTGGACGCGGTATGAGGAACGGTTGGGAAAGGGGGGAAAGATCCTGCCTGAGAGAAAAACTTGGCGTTCACAGAATGGAAACGACAGGCTGAGAGATGGGCCCGTTGTGTTTCCAGGGCTGCCCAGCTCTGCCAGTTGGCTGGCACTGGCTCCCTTTCAGGCCCCTGCTAGCTGACCTGGGGGCCGGAGGAGACGGGCACAGGGGACCCTGCCCTTCCCGATAAGGGTGCAAGACCGCCTAACGCCAGCCTGGGCTGTGCTGACACACTGGGCTCCCCCCCCGCCCCCCTGCCGCTTCCAGGTCAGCAGCAGCCCCAGCCCGTGGCTAGGTGTCCTCACGTCTGCTTCACCTGCTCTCCCCAGAGAGCCTAGGGCCAGGCCTCGTGCCCAGCCCTGGCCTGAGGCCTTGGATAGGGTAGGACCTGGCACCCTGTCTGGTATTTGGGCCAGGAGCTTTCAATGCAAGAGAGAGGGGACTTGCTGAAGGCCTCGGGTGGGAAGCTGCTCTGGGCCCAATGCCCACAATGTCATCCAGGTGGAGGCATGTTGGGCCGACAGAAAGGGAACCCGTGCAGCCCCTGAGGGGTAGGGAGAGGGCCTTGCCACACTCCTCAGCTGCGGGCGGGCGATGAGCAGCCACAGCGGCCGCCACCTTGCCGGAAACATCTAATTAGGGGACAGAGAGTAGCACAAGCAGGGCCCAGCCGGTTCTGCTCGCTGCCGCTCGGTGCCACCCAGTGATAGGCGCGGCGGCAGGGCCACGCTCCGGGGGTGGCAGGAAGACAGGTTTGGCGGGGCTGGTGGGATGAGGCAACCGTCCCCACCCTGACGGCCTCACCTGCCCCTCGCTCGGGAAAAGCGGCACAGGGGCAGGGCAGGCAGGCCCGCTCCCTGTCCCCGGTTCCCCAGCACTGTCATCTCAGGGCTTCTGCGGAACGGGAGAGGCGGGCCTGCAAAACAGTTCTCCCCCTAAACCTGCTTAGATCCTCAGAACCCTCACCATGGACCCCACTCTCGTGGAGGCAGGGAGCCAAGGGTGACAACTCGTTCGAGCGCAAACCGGTTAACCCTCACCTGTTGTCACTCCTCCCTCTGCTGCTCCGTGTGCAGGCTCTGAGGCCCGGCTCCAGCTTTTGGGAGCCTTGATCTCGCTCTCTGATACTGAAAGACAGAAGAGGGTAGAGGTTCCTGTTTGTCTCTACCTGGATTGAGGAATGGAAATTGTCGTCCAGTTTTGAATTCTCAGCCAAGATCTCCAATAGCTGGTAATCTGGCATAAATTGAAGCTGCCAACACTCCGACACGCCCACCCTCTGGCAGCCCCCATCCCTGTACACAGACGGCTGTCACTGTGGGAGGATGGGGGGCGGGGGGGGGGGCCTCCGAGAGCTCCGGCCTGACGTCCAGCCGTCCAGGGCTTGGAGAGAGGCCAGGCCAGGGCCAGGTGCTGGTGAATCAACTCCCGGAATGAGGTGGCACATTAGAGTCCCCGGACGGACAGACAGACGGCGCCAGTGCCAGCAGAACGGGTTTGGGTGGCGGGCAGGCGCATTCTTTCCGTCAGAACTTTGTTGTGTTTGAAGGGAGCGAGAGCGGGGGCCTCTCCCGAAACTTGGGTGCCTTCATATTCGCCCCTCCTCCATTGGTGTGTCCTCTGCTTCCAGCCTTGCCCGCTGCATCCTGCTGGGGGCCGCCCCTCCCTGGGACCCCGTCCACTGTCTCACCGGCCGGGGGCTGCAGGCGCAGGGGGCCGCCTTCATGGTTCTGAGACCCTAAGTCAACCTGCTAAGTCCCTCTCCCTGAAGCCCACTCATCCTTTCCTTCCTGTGCCCCTCTTGATTTTTCCTTCTGAGGCTTGGAAAATGTTCCTAGCTTAGCCTCTTTGGGAGAAAAATACCGACCAAACTGTAACGTTAGATTGTTTGCCTCAGCTCTGGGGGTTTGAGACTTGTCTCCTCTGTGTCACTCGGGAGAGCTCCCCTCCTGTCTAGTCAGGACGAGGGCCAAGCCTCTCCGGCCCTGTTTAGCGTGAGGTGTCTGCCGTGGGGAGCAGCGTGTCAGAGGGCTGCCGGTATTGCTGGTATCGCTGCAGCTGCCGTGCGAAGGGCAGGAGCCCAGCCCTCAAAGCGCCACAGCGACCAAGCAAGTGAGCGGTCCCTGCTCTGGGGGAGGCTTGCGTAACAGCCGGGCAGGCTGCCCAGGAGACTGTTAGGCTGCATCCACCTGCTGCTCTGGGACCTCCTCCCTGCCCTGCCCCACCCGGCCTGCTCACCTGCTAAGCTGGGCCAGCGGGAGTGGGGAGCCTGGAGCCCCAGTGAGCTGCAACGTCAGGGACAGACCACCCGGAAGGAGAGAGGGGTTAGGACCACCTGTTCCCCACGGCCAGCAGCTAAATCTGCCTGGAAGAGAGGCTCGGAGTGGCGCAGACCACCGGGACCCTTCTGGGGCAGGGATGAGTCCCTGGGTCCAGGGCCTCCAGTGGTGCCCTTTGTCCCTGCAGGAGCGTGGATGAGGCCTGGAATCCAGAGGGACTGGCCCAGGTGGGGCAGGCAGACAGCTTGGGAAGAATAATTGGCAGGGCAGCTTTGGTCCTCCCAGTTCCGCTAAGACACAAATTACTCAGCGGGCAGGCCTGTGGGCCGTGGAGCTTGGCTGGCGTCACCTGTAATTACCTTAATTGGGTGGGGGGAGGGAGGTGCGGCATGCAGTGGACTGGGGGCAGCCCTGCTCTGCCACATGCCTGCAAGGGGTGGGGCAGCGGCTCCACGGTCCAGCCAGCTAACTGCCAGGGAACCTTCCGGAAATCCCACGCAATCCCCTTTTCTCCACCAAGCCCCTCACTTGGCTGTTCTTCTCTTCCCAGTCAGCCTAGGCTTCTGCCCACCACAGCCCTACAGGGAGCCAGAGCCATCAGTGGCCGAACCCCCTTCTTGCCCCCTGGCTTTGGACATGAGCCTTCGGGACTCCAGCTATAGTGTGACCCCAGGACCCTGCGTGGTGGCCCAACTGCCCTCCGAAGACACGAGCCGCCTGGCAGACCCACAGAGCAGGGACCATGGCTTCCTGCGCACCAAGATGAAGGTACTGACCCTCACGCTGTCTCCAACGACCAGGGGCACGTGTATCCTCCTGGGTCCAGCCCACGAGACGTGGCACAAATGAGACTTAAGCAGAGATTGGCCTTGGATCTGGGTCTAGGTTTCTGCAGAGAAGTGCACCTCACTGGAGCACGGACGGGGGTGGGAAAGAAGAGAAGTGGGTCGGAAGTGAGAATGCCCATGCGCTGGGAAGAAGCAGTGAGGTTCCAAAGACGCTTAACCCTTTGGAGTCCTCTCTGGGGGTTGTTTAGCTTCATTTCTGGTCTTGAGGGGAGGCACCTCTTTACACAGAAGTCCTAGGAGAAGTGGGGAAGCGTGAGCCTGGCTCTGCAAGCTGGCCTGGGCCTGCGTCTCCGCCGCCTGAGAGTGAGGTCTGGAGTCTGCTCGGTGGTCGACTCCCTGCGCAGGTGCCCGGCGGCAGTCTCCGCCTCGCCCAAGCGTGTGCTTCCATCCCGGAGCCTTGCGTCTGGGGCGGGGCCTGGTGAGCGCCCCCTTCTCAGCAGCAGAGGCAGGAAGGAGCTCACAGGAATGCCCCTGCTTTCCAGCGTGCAGCGTCCAGGCTGTCTCTGGCTGGGCCTGCATTCCTGAAAGCTCTGGGATCTGGAAGCAGTCATCTAGAGGAAGGGCTCCCGTGGAGCTTTTCTGTGAGCCAAAAGACTGGAGACAACTGGCCGTGCAATGCTGTTCCCGCCTCTCTTAACTGCGGTGGCCACATGTTGTAATCAGAGGGGAATCGCCAAGACATGTGCTGGGCGGTTGGCCGGGGAGCTGACACAGTGCCCCTGATCCCCGAGGGCCCTTCCTCCCACCCCTTAATCCCAGTGGCTAGGGAGCGCGTGGAGAGAGAGAGCAGGGGGCACAGGACAGCAGATGTGCCAGAGGAGCGAGTCCTGACCCCAAAGGGCTTGCTTAGCTAGCAGCAAGGCATTTACCCGGTGCCCGAAGGCATGGGGTGATGGGGTGCGCCCGGTGCCCAGGGAGCTCGGGAGGAGTGGCCAGCGACAAGGCCACCACAAAGCACAAGTAACCTCTGAACATTCACAGAGGTAGGGCGTTGAGGCCACGTCTCCACTTCTGAACAGCTGTTCCATAATTACAAAGAAAATGAAAAAAGTTTATAAGCAAGAGAGTCATCAGGGTGGCAAAGGGACTCAGACCAGACCACGTCAGGCTCGAGGAAGGCCAGGGGCGGGGCTGGCCTGCGAGGGGACTCCAGGCTCCTAGCGGTGGCCTCAGCCTGGGAAGGCTGCACGGAGACCGCGTCGTGGGCACTCTTCCCTGTCCTAAGGCTTAGAATGGGAACAGAGGGCAGAAACTACAGAGAAAGATTTGGGCTCAGTGAAGGGAGGACTTTCTAACGGGTAGAGTTACTGAATCGGGCTGTTTCTGTGGGGAGATGGCCACAGATGGTAAGGAAGGGGCTGGGTGGCGGCCCTGCACAGAGACTCAGGAGCCCATCAGGAGGCGGACCTTCCTTCCAGCTCCACCACCAGACCTCCGGGAGCCAGCGGCACAGAGGTGTGGCCCCTGGGGTGGGCACCGCCCTCCTCACGTGGCTGGGGGCTGGTGTGTGTGTCCTCGCAGTCTGCCACCTGCGGCCCCACCTCCTGGGTGTCCGTCACAAACCCCGTCCTCGCCCACAGGTGACGCTGGGGGACACTCCCGGTGGAGGCCTCTTCCCCTGCCACATCTGCCGGAAGGCCTTCGCCTACCAGCGCATGCTGAATCGCCACATGAAGTGTCACAACGACGTCAAGAGGCACCTCTGCACCTACTGCGGGAAGGGCTTCAACGACACCTTTGACCTGAAGAGGCACGTGCGCACCCACACTGGTAAGAGGAGCCCGCCCGGCGGAGGCCACGGCCGCGGCCGCCGTGCTGCTGTCCTGGGCCCCGGGGGGCCTGGGAGCTCTGGGCAGACGTCCTCCGCGGTTCGCTGGGGAGCTGGAGTCGGGCAGGCCGCCGGGCGCTCCTCTGCCGCGGAGTCGGGTCCCTGACGCCGGCACTGCCCTCCCCGCAGGTGTGCGGCCCTACAAATGCAGCCTGTGTGACAAGGCCTTCACGCAGCGCTGCTCTCTGGAGTCTCATCTCAAGAAGATCCACGGCGTGCAACAGAAGTACGCATACAAGGAGCGGCGGGCCAAGCTGTACGTGTGCGAGGAGTGCGGCTGCACGTCTGAGAGCCAGGAGGGCCACGTCCTGCACCTGAAGGAGCGCCACCCTGACAGCCCGCTGCTGCGCAAGACCTCCAAGAAGGTGGCCGTGGCCTTGCAGGACACCGTCACCTCCCTGCTGCAGAGCACTCACCACCTCTGAGCAGTGGTGCCCTGGCTTGGGCAGCCCCGAGAAGGCGAGGGCCGCCTCCCTGCTGCCCGGCCCGCCCGCCCTCTGCGGCCTCCTGCCGGAGCGCCAATGACCTGGCGTGGAGCCCGTGGGCACGTGTGCTCGCTCGGGCCAGTGCTGACCTCTGCTCGCATTTGCGTCGGTGTTTGGGGGGCAGAGGCCACTCTGAGCCCGGGCAGACATGTGTAACTGTGGGGCGGGCGGGGCGGGCCAGGGCTGCCTTCGATTTGAAGCAGCTCGGGTCCAGAGACAGGACTTCCTTCCCAGAGGAGGTACGTGAGGGCGATCCTGTTGTCCTCTGCTTCTGGAGCAGCGGGGGGATGGGGGGCTGCTGGTCCCCCGTGGACGGCAAAGTCAGGCGCTCCGGCAGAGGGCACCCCTGCAAACAACAGCCGTGCAGGAGCTGGCGGCGGGCCGCCGGGCCATGTTCCTCGCGCTCAGGGCTGCAGGGGCGCTGCGGGGCGCTGCTCTTCGACAGGGAGATGCACGCGTGTGCACAGCCGTGGACGTGCGCGCACGCAGAAGGCCTTGCCATATATCACCTCATTTTTAAGAAATCAACTACAAGGTGCCAAGGAGGTTTTATTTCCTTTTTTAAAAGAAGACATATGTACAGATAGTAATATATTTTTGGTGCCGATGGCGACTGTTTTAAGAGAGGGTGGAGCTGGCTTTTCTCCTCCCCACGCAGTTCTATTTATCCTGTACGTTTCACGCCTCCTCTGCGCCTTGGCTCTGGGGTGGCTGCCCTGACCCACCCCTCATACCTCCTGAGATATTTAACCTAAGACTTTCCTCCAGCCCTGCCTGGAGGAGGCTGTACTGCTCTCTGTTCTCCCTCTTCTGCCGGGACAGCCGTCACATCTTCTGCTCTTCCCTCCCCGTGTCTCTGCCTCCCTCCCACATCCTTTCAAGGCAAGTCTCAGGGTGACCGAGAGCCTCCTGATAACAGACCTTTTGCGGAACAACTCACCATTCAGGAGATCCGGGGTGGGGGGTGTCCAGCTGCGGCCGCAGGGGTAAGCCGGTTGGGGTGATGAGTCTATGATGCGCCCAGAGTCCACTGCCTGAAGTAACAGCAAGAGTGCGGGGCCAGGCTGCGAGGCCTGCTCTCTTCCTGGGAGAGTCAAAAACCCTAGGACGGGAACAAAAAAATTGGGACAGAATAATAACCAGACATATCAGAAACTTCTACAGGGAGGACAGTATTAGATGGTTAACAAGTGTAACAAATGTAACAGATGGTTACATTTGTAGCCTTTTTTCTGAATGTTTGGCAAATGGCGAGGCTGGGTCTTGCACACCTAAGGAGGGAGCCACCCCTGGGCTGGTTGGCTCCACCTGAGGGACTCTGCCAGGCTCCGTTGGCTTTGCTGGGCTTCCTGCTAAGAACACGAAAGGGGTGTGGGTCAAAAGGGAAAGACGGGCAGGGGCTGGAACCAGCCTGCCGAAGAGCGAGAAGGCAAACTCGAAAGAGAACACAGAGCAGGTGAAGCCGCCCCGTGAAGCCAAAGCCCAGGTGGAACCAGCCTTGGCCTCTCCTGCCCGGAAAGAGCAGCAACTGCACAGTCCCCGGATGCAGGGAAGGAGCCTTCTCTGACCTCTCTCAGAATGTGTATGGATTGTTCTGGAAGGCTCTCGTTTTAGTTTACTTTAGAGTCTGTGGGAGCTGCTGTATTCTGGAAGGTGTATAGCATAAACTAACATTCTCTGGAAGCCTTGTCTTGTTTACATTTCTGTATCCCTGTGTTCATTGCTTGTTCATTGTTCATCGCCTATCTGAGGCAGTCACAAAGCTCTGTGCTGTCTGTTTTATAACTTTCCCCTCAACTATCAAAATAAAGAACTATCATTTTCTGTGTTTCTGCTTTTTTGTTTAATAGACCTCGTTTTTCCACCTGCAGGGAAATTAATCAAAACAATTGATGCATTCTAGTCAAAGCTTTACCCTTTTACAAGTAGCAATGGCCCTGGTCAAGACAAGAGCCTGCTAGATCAAGTGGCCTGCCCATGGTCTGGGCGGTCAGTGCCTGCTGACCCCAAGGCCGCGTGTTCTGCTCTTCACGGTGGCATCAGGCCCTCCCCTGGCTCCTGCAGCCTGACTGACTCGTGGCTCTCCTCCAGCGGGTGCAGTTACTTGGGGTCCAGTCTCTTCCCCACACCCTGCCAGGACCACAGGAGGAAGAGCCACATTCCTAAATAGTAGGGCGCAAAATTCCCGTCACTTCTGGGTCAGACACCTAGCTGTAGGGATGGTCACACCTGCACAGCACTTGTTCTGGGCCAGGCACACTCGTGTTTCATGCATATTAGCTCCCTTGACCTTCCAGCCACCCTACGAGATGGGGGCTGCTCCCCACACCCGGCAGAGAGGTTAGGCAGCTGGCCCCAAGTCTCATGACTAACTAGTAGTGGAGCTGGGCTAGAAACCAGACAGCCTGGCTCAGGGTCTGTGCTCAGAAGCACGCACACACTGCCGATGGAGAGGCCGGCAGATGGCCTCGCACCTCTAGGCAACTCAAAGTAGAGGGAAACTTAAGAGATTACCTGGCCGTGCCCATCACCTACCCAGGATCGCTTGGGGAGACCTGATTACTCTGGGGACCCTGGTCCCCAAGTCCCAGTTCAGTGTTTTTCCATCACGCCCCCGCCAGGGATGGAGGAGGGGGCTGCCAGGCCCCGGCCCTTGGCAGATGTCCTGGGAGGCGTGAGAAGAGTTGGTAGTCCTGTTGCTGCGAGGAGAAAGGAAAACATTGATCTGACCTCTAAGGCTCCCTGTGTGAAGCCCAGAGGACTGGAAAGGGCCCCTACCCCTCCCTATGTCTCTTTAAATAGCCAGGCACAGAGGATTTCTCTTTATCTCTAGAAGCCTCCCAATGTGAAAGGCAAACCAAATCCTATTTTTACATGTCCCAAGATGGGCAGAGCCCATTGTTGGGAACCCAGATGATTAACTGCTATGCAAACTTTAGGGGGAGCAAGCTTTCCAGGAAGCCAGGAATGGGGGTGGGGAGACCCGGGGGCTCCCTCTAAGCCACTCAGAAGGGCTCAAGGACGGGACACCACTCAGACAGGGTCAGGCCAGCAGTCACATTCTGAGGGCCCATAATGATCTCAGGACTCTGCAGGATGGGTGCCGTGAGGGAAACGAGAACGGCGTGGGTGCCCTCCGCTGCCTGGGAAATAGGCGGCAGCCCCGCAGAAGGAAGAGATTAGCGCAAGTCAGTGGATAACTAAGGGTAAGTGGTGTGGCCAGACTACGAAGGCTGTGGAACCCAAAAAGGAGGCTTCTGCATTTGAAAGAACGGAGACTTCTTGGAAGAGGTGGGGTTCAGCTGGGCTGGAAAAATGGGAGAGTCTGAATAGAACAAAAGAGGAGGGGAGGGCTTCCCTGGTGGCGCAGTGGTTGAGAGTCTGCCTGCCGATGCAGGGGACACAGGTTCGTGCCCCGGTCCGGGAGGATCCTGCATGCTGTGGAGCGGCTGTGCCCGTGGGCCATGGCCGTGGAGGCTGCGCGTCGGGAGCCTGTGCTCTGCAACGGGAGAGACCACAACAGTGAGAGGCCCACGTACCGCAAAAAAAAAAAAAAAAAAAAAAAAAAAAAAGGAGGGGAGGTGTTTCAGGGAGGGAAAGAGGAGGATCCGACCCAGAAGAGAGGAGGTGTGGGCTCTGGGGCCGCAGGGGGCCTCACCCGTCGCACCAACAATCCGACAATCGGGATGCTGTCATTCGTTCAGCCACACCACTGTGTCTTTTTGAGCCCTGCCCAGGTGCCAACAAGAACTGGTAACAAAACAAAATTCTGAGAGACAGGAGAGCTGGCTGGGACCTAGCAAGACGTCCGGCCTAATGGAGGATGGAAGGAGAGTCCTATTTATACAGCTAAAGGCAAAGCAACCAAGTGCACGGTGGGGGGAACTTTACAGCATCAGGAAGTGCTGTGAAGGTTTATACTTTATATTTTTATGTATTTTCTAATGTTTCTACATTGAGCATATATAATTTTTACAATCAGAAGAAAATCGAGTTATAAAACAATTCAGGGCTTTTAGTCAACTTGAAGTTCAACATGTCACTGGGGATGGGGCGGCCCAAAGAAGCACTAGTGTGACCCTGGATGACACCAGAAGCGTGGCGTCAACAGCTGAGACTGCCCTCTGCCTGCCTGGGCCCATCACCAGTCGGTGGGTGGCAGGAAAAGAGCAGTGACGGGGCTTGAGGCACTGCCCTGTCTGGGGCCATCTGTGTGGCCTTGGGCAAGTGACCTAACTCCTCAGTTTCCTCGTGTATAAAATGAGGTGGGTTCCCAAGTTCAAAGGCCCTTTCTGTTCTAAAGGCTTCATGTCTCTACGCCCCCATCTCAATAACACCCTTGAAGAAACTCACTGACAAACTGCAGCGGAGATGAGGAAATGTAGAAGGCTAAGAAGGCGGCTGAGTGAGTGGGGAGCACCAACCACATGGCTGCTGGCTTGAAGCAGGGAGAGAGGCTCATTCCGGTGGACCCAGCGGGCAGAACCTGGGCGGAGAGGTGAGCATCAGAGGGGCACAGCCTCCACTGCAGGGATCCCTGGCACAGCTTAACGTGGGGCAGTGGCTTGGGAGGGAGGCGCCCTGGGCATTGTCACTGGGGGCTGCTGGCTGGGGCTGGGAAGCCATTCGTTAGGAATTTCTACAGGGACTCAGTAGGGGGGCTGAAGGCTGGACAAAATACAAGACTTTCCAGCCATGAAATTCTAAGGGGTCAGGCAGTGGCCGTGACTTCCAGGCCTAATCCCCATTCCCAAGAAGGCAGAGCCTGGGTGAAGATGCTAGTGAAGAGAATGGAATGGAAAAGAAAACCCTGGAAGGGGTGGACCAGTTGGGAGGCTGGGCTTGGGTGGTGAAGACCTGGTCTTGGAAGGGCTCCCCTGGCCCATCCTCTGGGGCCACCCAGGACGAGCCCACTCCCTCAGGCGGTGGTGGTCTCGCCTCACCCAGGATGTTCCGCCCTCTTCATGTCCAAGACCAATCTGCCCTCCGCTCCTCATGCCAGCCCCCTTCCCCAGTTTCTAGAGTCTGTTTTGATCTTCCATCCCTCACCCCGCAGGCTAACAGCTCCCAGCTTTCTGGTTCCTGTAACCCATCAGTCAGGCCCTCTCAGTCCTCCTCTGGGATGGCCCTCCTTGCCTGGCAGCCCCACCCCCTGGGCGGCAGGCTCGCTGACACGTGGGGACTCAGGTCCGACACCAGCAGGTGTGGAGATTCTGGTCCTGGGTAAGGGTGGTACATTGAGAATTATAATGTGTCTTCCAGGTTCTGTTTCCTGAACGTAAGAGCTCCGTAACAAGGGACCGATTTCCTTTGTTCCTCACTTGTTCTCTCTACATAAAATGAGAATACTTCTACCCTATCAAGCTTTCAAAGTAGAACACAAAGCAGGCGTCTAAAAATGTGTTCAGAGATGTGAGGGGTAGGGAGCCAGCTGCACTGTGTAACCGGCCTAAATCTCAAGCAGGAGTACCTGCCTGTCCTCAGAATTCGCCTGTGACTTAACGCTTGAGGGCGGCTGGCACGCCCCCTTCTCCCACCCCCTCCCACCGCCGCGGAGAGGAAGTTGGGGCAGGGCTGCTCAGGGCAGAGAGCAAGTGAGCTCTGCGTCCAGGCTGCGGGGCCACACGGCCTGTTAGGTGACAGCAGCACGGGCTCGTTCCACAGAGTAAAGGGACCACGGCATTCAGGGTGGGAGACCAAACCGAGAGAGGCTCAGGGCAGTGAGAGATGCCAGGGTCATTTACTGCTAAGCCCCGTGCTCCTGGAGTCGCGTTGCTGGCCCTTTATATTATTTATTTATTTTTTAACGTCTTTATTGGAGTATAATTGCTTTACAATGGTGTGTTAGTTTCTGCTGTATAACAAAGTGAATCAGCTATACATACACATATATCCCCATATCTCCTCCCTCTTGCATCTCCCTCCCTCCCACCCTCCCTAGCCCACCCCTCTAGATGGTCACAAAGCACCGAGCTGATCTCCCTGTGCTATGTGGCTGCTTCCCACTAGCTATCTATTTTACGTTTGATAGTGTATATATGTCCATGCCACTCTCTCACTTCCTCACAGCTTACCCTTCCCCCTCCCCGTGTCCTCAAGTCCATTCTCTACGTCTGTGTCTTTATTCCTGTCCTGCCCCTAGACACCGGCCCTTTAATAGCAGCTAATCACCGCTTGCATTTATTGAGCTTCTACTACTTGTGGTGGGCAGGCACCAAGCTGCGCTTCCGTCTGACATCACTAATCCCCACAACCACCCTGGGAAGTAGCTATTATCGTTCTTGTTTTTAGACAAAGAAATTGAGGCTCAGGGAGATTAAATGTCTTGCTCTAGGTCACACAGGCTCCAGTCTGAGGACTCTCAACTCTCATGAGATGGGAGAGCCTTTCCCTTCACGAGCACCTACTCTGTGCCAAGCCCCGTGCTGAGGCGTTGGGGATGCAGAGACGAATGAGGTCCCTGCACTCCGGGGTTTACCTTGCGGTGGGGGAACTGCACTAGTGGGTGAGAGCCGAGGAAGCAGGAAGGGGCCCAGGCTGCCCTGAGCTCTGCCCTTGAGCAGAGATCTCTGAAGCTCCCAAACGACCGACCCCACGTCCGCAGAGTTGAGGAAAGAGAAAGGAGGGAGAAACCCTGACACGGATGAGCCCCCACTACCGTCTGTCTGGTGATTTGTGCACTAGCCCCGAGGTCTAGACTCTCCAGATGAGGAAGCAAAGCCTAGACAGGTTAACAAGAGGCCAAGGCCATCGCGGCCACCTGGCAGAGCAACCGCTGAGCAGGCACCCGACTGGAGCTCCCCAGGCTCTCACTGACGGGCATCACATGGTCTTCGTGGGAAATGTGTGAAAATACAAGAAAAGAGGGTTCTGGAAACTCCAAAACTCCTCCGCGAGAGACCAAGGGGGCCAAAGGTGTTGGGGTCTAGCTCCTGCCACTGAAATGTTTGTGCCTGTTACTGTCCCAGCCACAGCCAGCTTCCAAACATTCCAAACCTGGAGAAAGGGCGGGAGGGGAGATGCATGGGGCATGGAGGGTGGACCAGGACGTTCCAAACCCACAGGAACTCGGAAGTGAATTCCCAGCGTCCGCCCCGTGCCCCCCGCCCTTCTCCCTGCAGTCCCAGCTTTCCCAGGAAGTGATCTTGCCGCTAAGAAACTCATCCTGTCCTCACCACCTCGGCCTGTCCAGTCCAGCCGGCTCCTGCCTGGCCCCTCCGGGCCTCTACCGCCTCTGGGGGGACTCCAGGTAACAGGCCCAGGGAACCTCCCCCTCCCCACGCACAGCGGTTAGTTGGTAAAGGAGGCCAGGGGAACTGGTGGGACTGGCGACCCTTCTGCCAGCGGTAACAACAGGGCAACTGAGCCTCGGGAAGAGGAGGGAAGGCTGGCGGCAGACAGCCCTGCATTAGGGGCTTGCTCAGAAGCAAGAGGGGCCCTTGGAGAGTGGGGTTCTCTGTTCCTGCTGTGACAGACCCAACCAGTACTTCCTGCCCTACCTGACAAGACAGTCTCCGCTGATGCTAAGACCCCTACATGGTCTCCTCCCCCATCCTCCCAGGGGTTCTTTCGTTTGTTTTAATTACTTAATTTTTTTTTGGCTGCGTTGGGTCTTCATTGCTGCGTGCGGTTTTTCTCTAGCTGCAGCGAGCGGGGCTACTCTTCGTTGCGGTACGCGGGCTTCTCATTGCCGTTGCTTCTCTTGTTGCGGAGCACGGGCTCTAGGTGCGCGGGCTCAGTAGTCGTGGCTCGTGGGCTCTAGAGCACAGGATCAGTAGTTGGGGAGCACGGGTTTAGTTGCTCCACGGCATGTGGGACCTTCCCAGACCAGGGCTCGAACCCGTGTCCCCTGAATTGGCAGGCAGATTCTTAACCACTGTGCCACCAGGGAAGTCCCTCCCAAGGCTTCTGAGAAGTTCACATTAGGGTTTTCTGATGGAACCTCTGGGAGGCCCACCATCACTCCCAGGGCAGTGGCCTGTGTAAGGGGAGCGGGTGATGAGGTCCTGGAAGTTGGGGTGGAGGGATGGGGGGCTTGGTGCCCAGGGGGAGAGGAATGACATTGCCTAAGGAGGCCAGGGTGCTTCTAGGGGTGAGCATTGGAGGAGGAACCTTCTACAGAGTTTGCTGTGTTTGTGGGGAATTTGTTAAAGAAAAAGTAGAGGAAAAAGAGCAAAGCATCCACGGCCTGGTTGGGGGAATTGGAGGAAAGCAGAGTGCACCCGCATTCAAGATGGTGCACTAACAGGTAGTATCAGGGACTTCCCTGGTGATCCAGGGTTTAAGGATCGGTCTCGCAATGCAGCAGACACCGGTTCGATCCCTGGTCGGGGAACTAACATCCCACATGCCGGGGGGCAACTAAGCCTATGCGCCATAACCAGAGAGAAGCTCACAACTAGAGAGAAGCCTGTGCGCTGCAAAGAAAAGATCCCTTGTGCTGCAACTAAGAGCTGACGCAGCCAATAAATACATAAATAAATATTAAAAAAAGAGATGTGGTGTCAAAATTAGATTTTGGCAGATAAAATTTTAGCCTTAATATAAAGAGTTCTTACATATCAGTAAGGAAAAGAAAACGCGGACCACTGAAAACTGGCAAATAGTATGAATGAGCTATTCACGAAAGAGCTTCAAATGATAAAAATCATATAAAAATAAACTTCAGGGCTTCCCTGGTGGCGCAGTGGTTGAGAGTCCGCCTGCTGATGCAGGGGACACGGGTTCGTGCCCCAGTCCGGGAGAATCCCACATGCCGCGGAGCGGCTGGGCCCGTGAGCCGTGGCCGCTGAGCCTGCGCGTCCAGAGCCTGTGCTCCACAACGGGAGAGGCCACAACAGTGAGAGACCCGCGTACCGCAAAATAAAATAATAAAATAAAATTTAATAAATAAAAAAAATAAACTTCACTCATAATCAAATAAATAAAAATTAAAATCAGATATAGAAGTCTATCATAAAACTGGTTACAACAGTGAAAAAGTAGGAACAATCCAAATCTGTACCTCTAGTGTACCATCCAAAATTATAATGAAATATTGTGTATCCATTAAATATGATTTTATGAAAGTATTTACTAACAGGAAAATGGTTACAATATATTAAGTTTAAAAAGCAGATTCTAAAGCAGTGTTATGGATAGGCACATTTTCCATTTCTGTAAACACAAGTAGGTCGACATGTACAACATAAACGTTGTGGAAGACCAGACACCGCGACATGCACAACACGTGGTGGAATCATGACTCTTATTTTCCTCTGTTTTGTTTGTCTATATTTTGTGCTTTTCTACAATGATCCCATATTGCTTTCGTTATGAGAAGAAACCTTCTTGGAGACTTTGAAAGAGTTCTTGGCAGAGGGAATGTAAAAATCGTTGCTTTCTGTATACACTTTTCACCAAGAAATGGAGAGTCTTCTCCCATTTGGTGATCACAGAGTGGGGGTGGGATGGGAATGGGTGGGAGGAAGGCTGAGGTCCAAGGTCAGCTGGGGCTGAGGAAAGGGATCCAGGAATCCCAACTCTGATGTTGCTCTGAAGCCCCCAGGGGCCCACGACCTTGTATAGAAGGCACAGAGGATTTGAAGTCAGAGAATGTGAGCGGATCCCGGGTCCACCAGTTGACACAAAGGAAGCCACTTTATCTTTCTGAAACTCATTGTCTAGAAAGTGGAAGTAACAGTAATGCAGGATTATTATGAGGATCATATAAGACAATTATTTTCTTTGCAAGGTATAAAGCCCTAATCGGGGTCTTCCCTGGTGGTCCAGTGGTTAAGACTCCACGCTCCCACTGCAGGGGGCATGGGTTCGATCCCTAGTCCAGGGAATTAAGATCCTGCATGCTGTGCAGTGCGGCTGAAAAAAAGAAAAGCCCTAAACAAATGTTAGATGTTGTCGTTAATAACACTGATCAGCCTGAGCAAGAAAGCTGGCCATCTGCTGTCGTCAGGGCTGTGCTGGACATGCGGGAGTTGAGGGGTAAGTTCCCACGTGGTTCAGGAAAACTTGGATTTCCCAGTCCATAGTCATAGCATATAAAAATAAAATAAAACTAAAACGAGCTCGGAGGAGAGTGTTCGGGGACCCACTGTCTGCTCTTTGAGCAAAGAATATGTAGCCAGTGATAAGAGCTTCCTGGTAGTCCTGTGCTGGGCAGTGGAAAGGAGGAGAAAACAGCCCAAAATGCAGAGGTCTCTGACCCCCTTCACCCAGAGTTGTTTACTGATGTTCTGGCAAAATGCTTGGGGGCTAAGGTGGGTGGACCAAGGATGCCACAGTTTGTCATCTAAGGAGACTGGGAGAGGCTGGGTGGCAGTTCCGGTTAGATGGGTCCCCACCCTGCACGAGATGGGGGAAGCCATGGCTTCTGGGTGGAGGTGGCAGGCACACCCATGAATCACAAGCCCCTCTTGTTCAGAACCCGTGAGCTGGTTCTTACAGTGCCGCTCACGGCTTTCACGAGGGATGGGCCCAAAGGTTTCCAAAGAGTACCACTTTCTTCATCCCACTAGATGAACGGCATTTACTGATCAGATGACAAGCTTTCTAATACTGACCACATTCGAAGACTTATTCTTTTTTTTTTTTTTATGCGTTACGCGGGCCTCTCACCGTTGTGGCCTCTCCCATTGCGGAGGACAGGCTCCGGACGCGCAGGCTCAGCGGCCATGGCTCACGGGCCCAGCCGCTCCGCGGCATGAGGGATCTTCCCAGACCGGGGCACGAACCCGTGTCCCCTGCATCGGCAGGCGGACTCCCAACCACTGCGCCACCAGGGAAGCCCCGAAGACTTATTCTTGACCGCCCCTCCCCAGCTCCTCCAAATGAGATGCTTCATCTTCACTCTTCTTCTCTTACGTTTTTGCTCCTTCTACAATGCCTTTCCTTCTGTTTACCCCCCTTTTCTGCTTCGGGGTCATTTTTAAATTTTATTATTTATTTATTTATTTTTGGCCGTGTTGGGTCTTCGTTGCTGCATGCAGGCTTTCTCTAGGTGCGGCGAGCGGGGGCTACTCTTGGTTGCAGTGCACAGGCTTCTCATTGCGGTGGCTTCTCTTGTTGCAGAGCACGGGCTCTAGGCGCTCGGGCTTCAGTAGTTGTGGCACGTGGACTCTAGAGTGCAGGCTCAGTAGTTGTGGTGCACGGGCTTATTTGCTCTGTGGCATGTGGGATCTTCCTGGACTAGGGCTTGAACCCTCGTCCCCTGTACCGGCAAGCGGATTCTTAACCACTGCGCCGCCAGAGGAGCCCCTCGGGCTCATTTTATTGCGTCTCCTCTCCTCGCTCCTCCGCTTCCTGCTCCTTCTCCCCATGTCCATGTCTCTTTGGTTCTGGGTGCAGCCAACATCTTCATGTGTGCTCTTGATGCCACAGACACCCACCACTCGGAGCCACCCGACGCCAGGGTGTCCTGAGCTACAGTGCAGAGGACAACTGTGGGAGGCCACGCAGACGGCCGTTGGTAGTAGCCGGTGGTGGGGGGCTGCCCCTTCCCGCAGGAGCCACCAAGCTGGCAGGTTCATGAGCTTCACTCCTCTCCTCCTCGCTAGTCGCCACCTCAATTATCCACCAAGCCTTTTAAAATCTTTCTGTAGCTGAGTTTTTCTCGTGATACTCCTGCCAACCCTACTTCCTGGCCCCCAGGCCCCTCCGCCTTCTGCGGGAGCCTCTGATGTACCCAAGCCTTGCTGGTGCCGACATGCCCTAGACTGAAAGCGCCGCTCGGCTGTGGTTTCGCCTGGTGAAGAGTCACAGCCTCCTGCCTCCCCCGGGGCAGCGGGGAGCGGCCAGCAAGGACAGCCCTGTGCTCCCGCTCAGCTTGGCTGCCTCAGCTGCCTCCCTCCCATTCTAGGCTCTTCTAGGCTTTCTTGTTTATCCCCGCTATCCAGCCAAGTGCCAGGATGGGAGTTTTTCCTGTCTCCTTCATCCCTTGGAAACTCACGCCACTATATTTTTTCTAATCTGAATCTCTTTTTGAAATCTCCTGCCCAAGGGGTTTCCCAGAGCCTCCCAGTTTGGAATCTGCCTGATGTTTACAGCACACCCAGATCAGGAATAGAGACGTCAGGGGGCGACCGGATCTGACACTATGCCCTGAAGACACTCCTGTACCCGCGACAGCCACTGGACTAGTGGCACCTGGACAAACAACTCTATTCCCTCCTTATCTCCCATGAAAAAAGAAACCAAGTAGGCTCCAAGCTGAGAACAAGGACTGGCTGGAAGGCTGATGCCAACTCGGCCATGTTCCTCCCCTGGGGAGACGTGGGGGACTAACCACAGGTCTGGCCTGCACGCAGGGCGATGCTCTGCAAGCAGCCCCATGGAATTCTCTGCCCCCAAAGTGTCCAGTCCCTCTCAGGGGGCCATTCCTCAGGAATATGCATCTTAGCTCCCCATCCGTGACTGAATGGGGTGGATTTCTGGCCACAGGGATCCTAAGCCACGAGCAGCCTCAAGAACAAACACAGAGAAGTGGGTCAGTGTTTTCTTGAACAAGTGAAAACGGGTTGTTCTCTGCATACAAAGGTGACCCACCACCTGCCCGGTAACCTGAGAGCTCTCTGTCACCAGCAAAGAGGGTCAGCCTGTGGTCCCAGCCACGGGCTATGCTTATTCTCCAGAGGAAGCTGAAGGAAGAGTTCGGGGCTAAATTGGCAACCTGGGTCTCCGCATCATGTTCTAGCCAATTTTATTTTCAAAATCTATTCAAAGCCCCAGTTCTGCCTCTAATTCCCAGAGAGCCAATCCTTTTGTCCAAGTGAGCAGAGTGAGATCCAGACATCAAGCCAGCTTCCAGAGGCTCTCGTCACCCTCTCATTGAAGCAAATGCTGCCAACCGGAACTAAGCCTCTCTCTCTGCTCCTATAATTTGAGACGAGAAAACATTGATGCCACAGCAAGTTCCTGCTCTTAGCACCTGGTGTCCCTGTTGCTTCACCTTGGTTCAGTGCAAAGCATTCAATGACTGGTGGCAGTCACACCACAAAGGAGAGAACTCTCTCCTTCCCTCCTGCACCCCCCCACCCCACCCAACCCTCACGGGCCAGGGCAGGAGCCAGCTCTCCTGGAGGAAGGGTAAGTGTCGGGTAAAGGTAAGGAAGAAGGATGATGGGAGTGCCCCCTGGTGAGGGGCAGGGAGGAGGGGCCTCCTTTCCCAGAGCACGGCCTGGGCGGAACATCAGATCCCCAAACTGTGGGTTGTTGACCTCGCCAACATTTTCTTAAAGCTCAGAACTGCTCAGAAAACGATCACACACGTGCACACAAAAACACTAAGGGTCGCTTGACATCAAATTGGCACAGTGGCAGAAACACAGGAGCCAGCCACTCACGGCTGTGAGGCTTGCCATCTCCCTTCTTTTTTTTTTTTTTTCTTGCGGCATCTTAATTCCCTGACCAGGAACTGAACCCAGGCCACTGCAGTGAAAGCACTGAGTCCTAACCACTTGGCGGGAACTCCTCGTCTCCCTCCTTTTTAACACGTTGGCCATCACGCCTTTGTCAATCCCCAGTGCAGGACTTTGCAAATTTTGTCTGCTAAGAACACTTTTTGGCAACCCAATGAATATTCTATTCCCTTTTAGTGAGTCTAATTAATTAGCATCATTAAACTTCTCCTGTCGTGCTCCATCGCCGCGATCTCTCAGCCTCTGCTCTGTCTCTCGTCAAGCAGCTGCCAGGCTCCTCTCAGCAAGGATTTAATGAGCTCCCACTGGACTCTGGGCTTACTTCTGCAACCACCCCCCCTTTTTGTCTCTAGAAGATTCCTTTGTCCTTGAGGTTCTCCTGCGGGTGAATAACCCTCATGGGCTCAGTGATTCCTCCTCTGGGGACACAGATCTAATATTCTTCTCATAAGACACGCAACTCCTTCACCACCCACGAGGGAAGGTGGTTCAGGAGAAGCCTGACAGTGACAGACCGCACAGGCTTAGTGGAGACGTGACCCAGGGAGCGCTGGCATGGGGAGGGCCACCTGCCCAGCACAGCTGCCCTTCAGCTGCCCTTCAGCCACTCTCCTGCTGCAGCAGGTCACAGTGTCGCCAGCCTGGAAGGGACAACAGTATCTCACTTACAAAGGTCTGTGGTTACCTTGATGTTGCCCGGTCCCTGGCTGTCTGACTGGCTGTGCTGAGTGAGAGCCCCCAGGAAGGTGGGGCATCCCTGTGACCTCCTGCCAGAATTGTGACACCTCCACGCACAAGGGAGCGGGGCTCACCATTTCTCTGCCACACCCTCTTTGGAAACATCTTGTAAAAGTGCATCCGAGGAAACAATCTTTTCACTCTACCTCTTATTAGTTCCTGGAACAGGGAACTGTGCAGCCTGGCAAGTCACGCCAGAGATGGCGGAGGGCTCGCATGATGAGGGGACACAAGGGGCCAAACTACCATTTATCCCACTTCCAGGGATGAGACTGTCGATGCCGAGGTCAGGAATGAGCAACACTGACCCACAGTACCATGGGGTGCTATGTCCACAGCATGTCCTCCTTGCTCTCAGGCACCACCTCTGGGGCTGCTGATGGAAGCCCTAGACTGGAGATTGATGAACTGACCCAAGTGTAACAGAGAGTCAGGTCATGCCCTTCTTGAAATACTTCCAAGTACTTTATGACAACGGTCTCATTGATCTGACCAACATCCAAGAAAGGAAAGAAAGAAGGGAAAGGGAAATGGAAGAATAAGCCTTCTCATTTCATCGAAACAAAAGTGAATCGTTGGGGGGACTTCCCTGGTGGTGCAGTGGCTAAGGCTCCACACTCCCAATGCAGGGGGCCCGGGTTTGATCCCTGGTCAGGGAACTAAGATCCCGCGTGCATGCCGCAACTAATAGTCTGCATGTCGTGGCTTCCCTCGTAGTGCAGTGGTTAAGAATCCACCTGCGCATGCATGGGACGTGGGTTCGAGCCCTGGTCCGGGAAGATATCACATGCCACAGAGCAGCTAAGCCTATGCGCCACAACTACTGAGCCTGCGCTCTAGAGCCAGTGAGCCACAACTACTGAGCCCGCGAGCCACAACTACTGAAGCCCGCATGCCTAGAGCCCGTGCTGTGCAACAAAAGAAGCCACCGCAATGAGAAGCCCATGCACTGCAACGAAGAGTAGCCCCCGCTCGCCGCAACTAGAGAAAGCCCGCGTGCAGCAACAAAGACCAAACGCAACCAAAAAAAAACCAAAAAGAGTCTGCATGCCACAACTAAGACCTGGCACAGCCAAAATAAATAAATAAATAAATATATATTTTTTTTAAAGTGAATGGGGAGGGGGAGCTTTGGGGTGAACCAGCCACTAGTCACCTGGGAACTCAGTGAAGACGTACAAATGAATTAAAAAACCCTGACCCCAGCCCCATGTTTCCAGCAAATCAGACAGATAGCTGATGACATGCATGGATGTGTGTGTGTGTGTGTGTGTGTGTGTGTGTGTGTGTGTGTGTGTGTGTGTTTGTGAGAGAGAGAAAGGGAGGGAGGGAGGGAGGGAGGCAGGGGTCCTCTCTGGTAATCTGCCAGTTCAGACTGACTTTAAAAGATGGGCTGGGGCTTCCCGGGTGGCGCAGTGGTTGAGAGTCCGCCTGCCGATGCAGGAGACACGGGTTCGTGCCCCGGTCCGGGAAGATCCCACATGCTGCAGAGCGGCTGGGCCTGTGAGCCATGGCCGCTGAGCCTGTGCGTCCAGAGCCTGTGCTCCGCACCGGGAGAGTCCACAACAGTGAGAAGCCCGTGTACCACAAAACAAAACAAAAACAAAAACAAACAAAAAGATGGGCTGACTTTGACCCCTCTGTGCTGGAAACAGTACCAAAGCACAAATCCCCACCCCCCCCAACCCCCCTTCCCCAAACTTTATAAATAACAGGGACGCTCACTAGAGTAATTAGAAGAAAGAACTGTCAGCCAAGTGGTTAAGAAGGTGTGGCTGGAAGCATTCTGTGTGTTTTCTCTAAAGCAGGATGTGTAGACAGTCAAACACACGAGTTTAATGAGCTTATGAATTTGGAGTGACTCTTCACATCTTACAGTGAGGTCTGGGGTTCAGCTATTTCACCTCTGAAATCAAAGAGGCTGCTCTGGGGTTCTCATCCCTGAACAATGCCTCCAGAGTCTGTGCCGAGGATTTCTTCCTCAGTTTATCTTCTTTTCCAGGGTAACTGACACAAACAATTCAGCCCCCAGTGTTTTTGCAGAGGGAGGTAATAATTCTTGGTATTCAGAGATGTTTTCTGATGTTTTATCTCTTTCCTTCCCTCCTTAGTCTGCCCCGAGCTACCTAAAATACTTCAATCAGCACCGATATCCTTTAGGAACTTACATGCTTCTTATAAGAGACAGGTACTCATCCTGGGTAACTCCTACAAATCCGCAAGGTTCTCTAATGCTCAAGTTCCAAGCACTCTAATCTCAGTAATCATTGTTTACTACAGTGCTTTTCTAGCCTTTTCTATCTACAGTATTGCTAAACGTTAATTTAATTGAACTTAAAAGACATTGTACATAGTGTGCTACAATTTGGCAAACAAATAATGTCAATGGTGTCCTGCTGACAGGGTGAGTCTAAGGCAGGAAACAATGCTGTCAGCAGTATTGTCTCACATATGACTCCAAGCCCAAAACAGCCACAGGGCTCCCTGTGAGGGAGGCACACGTGCGTGATGTCATTCATCTGGGGCCTCGCTGCCCTGGCTGGATCTAAAGGTGCTCTCCCGCTCCAGGTGGTTTGTTCTGCAGAATTAACACTTGGGGTGCCACTTCAATATTTTATTCTCTGTCTGGTGCATGCCGGCCTGGACACGAAGACAGAGCAAGCCTGTAGCTGAATACTTTGTCACTTCTTTTTTCAGAGCCCCAGGACAGCATTGCTAATATTCAGGGCTACACATGACCTTGCTGCCCTCACCATGGAATAATCTGTTAACTAAACAGATAGACAGACAGACAATCTCATAACCAGGGCCACTACATATACTCCGACTTACGCCCTTGGTTCCATTCCTTTCTTTTTATTTATTTATTTATTTATTTATTGGCTGCATTGTGTCTTAGTTGTGGCACGCGGGATCTTTCACTGCGGCCCACGGGCTTCTCTCTAGTTGTGTCGTGCAGGCTCCAGAGTGCGCAGGCTCAGTAGTTGCAGCGCGCGGGCTTAGTTGTCCTGTGGCATGTGGGATCTTAGTTCCCCAACCAGGGATTGAACCCACGTCCCCTGCATTGGAAGGTGGATTCTTAACCACTGGACCACCAGGGAAGTCCCTCCATTCTTTCCTAAGATTATTTACAGGGAATTGCTCACTGGCCAATAATGCAGAATTGTTCTCCTTACACCCCAAGGTGGACTTTTTGTCCACAGCCACCCTCAAGTATCCCAGAGCTTCTGGCATCTGCCCCAATAGCCTGAGCCTCCTCTGTGCACTTTTGTTTTCCAGACTCTGTCATTCTCATGAGTTTTCCTGTGCTTCTGAGGATATAACCAAGACAAAAGAGATGCTGCAATCCTGTGCACACTGGATGAATGGGTAAAAACTTTAAGATAAGGGAACTGTGGAGAAACCTCGTAACGTCCTAAGGATTCTTGGTGCAAAAGTTCCTGATGCCACTCTCCCACTACCAAACCAGCTGGAGACACAGACCTGCCCTTCCCCAGGCTGATTTAGCTCGAACAGAGAGCAATCTAAAAGCTGTGCTATCTCCCTCCCAACTGAATCAGTGCACAACCGGTTACCTCCCTGGACTCCTCGGAGACATCACCAAGCAGAAATCCTTTCTAGGGGTGACAGCACCCTTTGGGAAGCCTAGCATCACCCGAGAGTGCTGCCCCAATCTCTCTGCCTTTGGCAGGTTCGTAGGTGGACTCAGGAAGGGTCCTGAGGGGTGTCCTGGGAGGTAGCAGCCCAGGTGCAAGTGAGGAACTGTGCCCAGGGGGCAAGGAGAAGGCCTGAGAATGAAGGAGCTTCCAGAGACGCTGCTGCACAGGTCTGAGCTGGAAGGTTGAGCTAGAAACTGAATGATGAAACAGAAACGCATTCTTAGTGACCATCAAACTCCCAGATTAACTCAGCTTGCTTGCTTTCTTTTTAAATTCATCTCTGTAGCATCTGTTTCCCTCCAGGCACGTGAAACTTTTGCTTTCTCTCTTCTTGTTCAGTCCACTTTCGGAGGCAAGAGGAGTGAGAAGCACTGGTTTCTGATTCTGTGCCAGATTAGGTCACGAGTGGATGTACTGTTCTCCTTACACGCATCAAATCTAACCGAAAAACACGTTGATCTGACAGTCACTGAGTGCTCTGAATGAGGAACCACAGCGGCGAGGAGCTGTGAAAGGCACAGTCCCTGCTTTGAGGAGCTCCTATGGGACCGATCAGGCCAGCATGGCCATACCTGGCTTTAGGCACCTGCCCTGAAGTCTGCACAGGTCAGATTTTTCTAAATGGAGGTCTCAGCCCTTACTGCCTCACTGGGTAATCAGACCCTTTGTTTTCATATAAGACTCACCTTCCACTGATAACAACTTTTGATAGTTAGCCTCTGGTTTTTCTGTTCTCCCTCCTACTTACATGCTCCAGAAAAGTTTCATATTTAAATAAGTCTAAGCATGAATCTCTGGTAAAGTGAAGACTGTTTCTGCAAAAAGGGTAAGTCTTTCCAGATTTGTGTGCCACAGCTGGGACTGGCACAAATCTTTTTTTTTCTAGAATTGGTCTCCATCGCATGTTCCATTTTCTTTTCATCTTTGATTTTTCTTTTTTTAATCAAGAAAGAAGAAGTTGGCCACCTAAACTGAAAAAAAGGTAGATAACCAATTTCTGTCTTGCTGTATCAGAAATTCTTTCAGGTCCTACAAATGCAGGTAAGTATTACCAAAAGACTTGCAGTTTTAGGGAAGAGGAGGAATTCAGCATACCCCGACGAGTGCAGGGACTCGGGGCTTCACAGCCTGGGTAAGGTCATTCCTGAGGAGATAACATCTGTCACACTGCTAACAGGCCTCTCCAATGACCACATTTTCAGAACTGAGAACTGGTGGCAGTCTGACGCATGGCCTGGCAAAAGGCCAGTGTCTTCTGTCTCAGAAGCTGAGATTGCCCCAGAAAGCTGGTGCCACATGGCTGCCCACAGCACAGTGCGAAGAAACCTCTCACTGCTGCACTCAGCTTTGTAGGTGGACCCAGGGATCTCTCAATCGTTTCGCCCCTCAGTTCTCTCCGGCTGCCCACTCTCTTGGAGTACGTTCAAACAGTACTCCAAACTGACCTATCCACAATTTTCATTTTTATTTTTTCCCATCAAATCAGCGCCTGTCCCCCCCCCCCACCACCACCCCTTTAAAAAGAGATATGTCAGCAGTACATGAACATAACTTTGCCTACTGATTCCCAGCAGGAGGTGTTTCTACTCTCTATCGGACTGGCTCTTTCCAGATTAAAAAGTAATTCTTCCAAAAGAAGGTTTTATGGTTAAAATTAAACCACAGTCCAAAAGCTATTAGAACCTGGACTTCGGACAAATGCCAAAGACGACAGTCCTGGCCATCTTCCAGACAGAAGAGAAAAGAGACCCACTAGAAGGAAGAAATCTTCAATGATCACATAAAAAGGCTAGGTAAAATGTTGGAACCTGTTCAACCACCTTACTTCAGTTAGAAGGTACTTTTTAACAACATTAGGAAAGCGAAACTAGCTGTGGGTGGGGTGGAAATGCTGCCAGGTCATCCCGCCTAAAGAAACCCCAAGATTGTGCCTACATGATGGACGTGCTGCAGTGGCACCACGGTGGCACCGCTGCACCACGTGGCCATGAGGATCACACTAGCATTTCCTGGACTCCTGCCCGGGGGGCTCTACCAATGTTTCGGTGATCACTAGCTCATCACTTGAGGTCACTTGGGTTACTAGCCCTGATTTGTTATTCCACAGCATGATTAAGAAACAATCATCTAGGAAAACACAGATGCACACATCAGTGTGCATGAAAAGGCCCGAGGGTGCTGAGAGCTTGCTGGGTCAGGCGTCTCGGTGGGAGGGTGGGAGGGGAGTGGGCAGGAGGGCAGGACCCGGGGAGGTCTGGCGAAATGACTCCGAGGCCAGCCTAGCAGCACCTCCCCTGGAAGGCTGGGAGCACGCCATCTGGGCTGGGTGGATGCCGACCAACCCGGCGCGTGCCTCCACGTCTTCTTCCAACCAGGTGTGCGACTGCCCTCTATTGGACAAAATGCTTTTCCATTTTGCCGGACAGATGGCTGAAGGGAAACATTGGCTATAAGGGCCGCCTGTTGGCGTTAGGCAAGGCAGGACCTTCTAAGTCTCAGTTTCCACATCTATAAAATGGGAGTCATGGTAACAGTATCTGTCCTTGAAAGGGTTGTTATCAGGAGGAAATGAATGAAGTACCACTGTTTTCTACCTTTGCCTGCCTGCTCACTCTCTGCCCTGACATCATCCAGGTCCCTTTCCTGAGGTGATCTTTCACTCCAGTGTCTCTGAACCAGAGGCACGATGATAAAAACAATATAGTCATGTTATTCTAAGCTCTAATAGCTAGTGGCATCTCACTTCTGGTAGCTTTAATAACTTCACAAATGTTTTAAACATAATTTTCAAAGCATTTTTTCTGATAAGCATTTATATCATAATTTAAATCAATTTTCTGATAACTTATGTTCATTGTCTAAATCCCCCAGCGGATTATGAGTCCTCTAAATGCAGGGACCTGTGTGTCCTCTGTAACCCCAGGACCTACCTACCTACTGCACAGCAGATGCCTGATATACAATCTGCTGAATAAACACATAGATGAATCATAAGAGTTGGTGAAGGCCACCAGGAAGGGCAGTCAGATATGGGGAAAAAAGTCCTTTTTCAAGAGTGGTAACATAAACTAATATTAAAAATGAAAAGGCAGGGTGATGACAAAATTTTGGAACTGAAGAGAGGTAGTCGTTGCACCAGTGTGGAGGCACCAAATGTCACTGGATCGTACACTTTAAAATGGTTAAGTATACGTTATATGAATTTCACCTCAATAAAGAAAATGATAGGGCAGAATCGTAATATAATAATTACGATCCATGATGATTTAGACATTCTACAAATACTTGATAAGTCACTATAAAGAGAATAACTTTGATACAATGCCTGATGGTTTACGTAAATGTTTCCACATAAGTGATTTCATCTGTTCCTCACGACAAGCCCATGGACTTGCAGAGGAGGAAACCGAATAAGTGCAGAGGTCCCGGCAGTGACTTCTGTTCCTCTGACGGGCCAGACGCACTCGCCACTGGGAGGCGCTGTCCGCGAGTCCTCCTGCCTGAAAAGGACTTCCTCCAAAAAGGACTTCCTCCAAAACAGACTTCCTACTTCTCTCTCACCTCCATCTGGCCCCACTTGGAGAGTCACCCCATCAGAAAGGCCTTCCCCAACCACCTTATCTAAAAGAGCAGCCCAAACACCCCACTCTTGTCATTCCCTCTCCCTTACTCTGCTTGGCTTTTCTTCAAAATTCTTAGCTCATGTTACATATTGACACGATTTTTCTGTCTCCTGCTTACAGTAGCGTAAGCAACAGAACAGGGACATCTGTCCGTTTTGTTCTCTGTTACGATCGTGACTTCTGGAATAGTGCCTGGCAAATAATAGGTGCTTGATAAATATTTGTTAAAGAATGAATAAGGAGTAGAATTTTACCATGAACCTGGCTGGCTCTTTTGGGGAGCCTAGGCTTTTTAAGCCACACCACAAAAATGAAACTGTAATGTGACTGAGATACAATACCAGTGGCTATAGTGGGAAGCAGCTGCCTTGCATGGGGGGATCAGCTCGGTGCTTTGTGACCAGCTAGAGGGGTGGGATAGGGAGGGTGGGAGGGAGACACAAGAGGGAGGGGATATGGGGATATAAGTATACATATAGCTGATTCACTTTGTTATACAGCAGAAACCAACACAACACTGTAACACAATTATACTCCAATAAAGATGTTAAAAATAAATAAATAGAGAAAGGTTAAAAAAAAAACAGTTGTTAGAGCACTATGACAAAGTGCTACGTTGTTCAGGAATGAGCCCTTCGTGCTCCTCTTGTCTCCAAGGGTAGGGCCCCTGTCTGTTGTATCTCTGGCTCAGCACAGCGCCAACCACCTAGTATGGGCACTTGTCTATACGATATCAATAAAACATGGTGGATTCTGGGCAATACAGCCGAGAATGGAAGAACTGACCACAACACGGGTCCGGGACCCACCCTGGGAGTGTACACCGGGGAGTCTCTGAGGAAGAGAGGAAGGAGGAAGGAAAACGTGCTAGGCAGGGGTCAGAGTCCAAGGAGTACCAGGGTACGGCCTCGCAAGCCTTGAGTAATCAGGGTAGAAATGGCTCCTGAGACCAAATTGATCTGCAATGCCAACCTTGTACAATTAATTCAGGCTCTCAGGGAAAGCTTGCAGGGCTGGCCTCTTGACAGTTGAGTCAGGGTGGTCTGACAGGATGGGTGACCCTTGTGAGATGGACAATGAACCTCTGAGACCCAGTGGCCATCCCAGAAGGGTACCCAGTGGCCTCTGAGAGATTCGTGCCCAGCAGCAGCAGCTGCCTTTCTTCAGCCTCTGAATCAGGCAGCCAGGCATGGTGGAAAACTGTCTGGGCTCACACCGATTAGGGGCCAAACCCCTGAAGCTCTGGTGTCAGCTCTGTTCCTTGCACCTGTTTGAACCTGTGTCTCTAAGTGCAGTTTTCAAATTGCGAACAAACTCACACAAGCATAAAAATCTATCATTTGTCCAAACTGACTGCTGCCATGGGCCTTGTTGCATCTTAAATGGAACAAAACATTTAACATGGACAGATACCTGTTTGCCAATTCTAACTTAATGGTATGGAAACATGTTTTCAACTTTTAGTAAAGTCGTAAAACCTTTTTTTTTTTTTTCGTAAAACCTTTTAAAAATGTTCTGAAATTGAATTTCTGCAGAGAATTCCAAGCTATGTAAGCTACGATACACACACACACACACACACACACACGCATTTTCTCTAGAAGCTTCCTTATAATACGTCCAAAGTACACAGCTCAAAATTCAAGCAAATTATTAATTACAAAACAAATTAAACAAAATAATCACAGCATGATTTGTATAGCTGCCACTACTTTGGCCATTTTCCATGGGATGATTGTATTTCATTTTAATGGGTGCTGGTTTCAGGAACCATGACCATTCACCTTTAGCCTACACTGCCTGTATGTAACCCTCCTCCCTGTGGGCACACAAGCATGGGTGGGTATTTAGTTTTTCTCAATTCCCACAGCATGAAAGACAAAACAAACAAAGCAAAACACGTTACTGTTTTTATCTTATATTCCCTAACATTCAAAAAGAGTATTTGGTCATCAATGGAGGCCTCAGCTTGACACGAGATCAAATGCACAAGCACAGCTTGGCATCCAACTGGACCAGCAAACTCGGGCACCTGCAAAGGTGGGCAGGGACCCCAGGCAGGCAGACAGGCTCTGGCCAACTGCAGAGCACAGGAATGCAGACAGGCAGTAAGGGTTGCTGTATGGGCCCAGGGTGGCCAGATCTTCTTACTTTTCAAGAAAAACCAGAAACCCAGGTTTTAATATGAACTCTAGGGTTTTAAACATTAGCAGTTCGTTCTAAAAACCGCTGTAAGAATATTCTGTGCAAACACGTCTGTGGCTTGATATGGTGCTTGGGCAGCCTGTTCCTGAATCTGGGGAGTGGTAGGTGGTCCCAGTGGGTTCCAGCCCGAATCTGCCACTCATTAACTGCTCCCTGGTTGGTTGCTTCACGTTCCTCCCTTGGGTTCAAATCCTTAGGTTCAAAGTGACGTACCTGCCTAGTCACTTTGATTGACCAGTCCAGGCTCCAACTTCCTCATGTATAAAATGCAGATAATAACACAACCCCGCTCACATGGCGATTATGGGAGTAAAGGAGATCCTGCAGGCAAAGCACCTAACTGCAAAGTAAGCATTTGGTAATAGATATCAGCCACGATTAGCTGTAAGCTTGGTGCCTCCCTCCTCACTGTCATTCACAAGTAATCAGCAAATCCTGTTAAATATGTCTCCTAAAATCCTCTCCAGTCTATCCTCTTGTTTTCATCCCTACTTTCTGTGCCGTAGTTCATAGCCTCGTTCCCTCAACCCTGAACTGTTCCTTACATCGATCTAATGAACATACCTCCTGCTTTACTGAGCAGGGGACTCTGTGCCGGGGAGCTACTTAGTGTCCCACTTTGACCCACCCTCATATTGCGCCCAGCTGATTCGATCTCTTGCCTCAGCAAATTACTTAAAGCAAAGATCTGCTGGCGTCATTCTGCCTGTCACCTGCAGAACAAAGGCCAACTTCCTTAGTCCTGCATTCAAGGTTGTCCCCAGGCTCTCCCCCAGCTCACATCCTACCAGTCTCTATAATCCTCTCTCTGCTCCGGCCACACCAAACTACTTTTCTCGTCTTTTCCAGAATGAGCCACACGGCTCCTAGTCATCATACATCAGCAACACTATTCTTTCTGCTTAGAATGTTTGTTTCTCTTCTTCTCACCCAACGTCAACCCCTTCTCACCCTTTGAAGTCCAGCCTTAAATGGTCATCTCTACCATGAAGCCTTCTTTGATCAGCCCCCTAACCAGCCCCCAGAGTCAGGCCCTCCCTCCTCTGCGTTTCCCACCACACTTAGTACCTATGTCCCTTCAAGCCCATCACACAATGTGTGGTAACTGGCTTACTGAGACATCTGTCTCAACGTGAGATAGACAGGAGGCCGAGGGCAAGAACCTGGTCCCTTATATTTGCTGCACTCCCTACTAGCACATGGTGAGTTTTCAGTGCTGGCTGAATGAATTAATGGGACCAAGAGGGCATTTGAACAAAAGCCAAACAATGATGTCACTTTTAATACAACCTGTTGTTAGAAACAGGGATCTTTGGGAATATGCAAAGAAACAATAATAAAAATACATAAACTCACTCAGGAGCTCTCAATTGCCTGTGATGTGTGCATTTTGGTTAAGCTTAGTAAAAAAGGATATTTTATATATATATATGTAAAGTTGTAACTACCCAGATGATTGAAAATATCTGCACTTACAAAGCGGTGGCACAGTTTCTTGGTCTTCACTTTTTCTTTCTGTGGTCTTGGTGGAATGCATCTGATATTCCAGGAGAAAATGTAATCCAGCCAAAGAACAAGTCTGATTATTTGGCTCACAATTTATATACAGCGAGGCGCAATGTGAGAGACAGACCCACACAACCGAAAACTGCTCGTCTTGACCTGGTGCCTGTGCAGGCTTCTTATAAGAAAGGCAACAATTTCTCGGTACTCAGATAATCACCAGAGGAGGCCAGCAGTGGATGGTCTTGGGAAGGCAGAGATCTGGGAAAGAAAATAAACATCATTTTTTTTGGCATTTATGTTCGTAAAAACTTGTCTCTGAAGTGCTCATTCAACAAGCATTCACTGGGACTTCCCTGCTGGTCCAGTGGTTAAGACTCCGCACTTCCACTGCAGGGAGCGAGGGTTCCATCCCTAGTCTGGGAACTAAGATCCTGCACGCCTTGCGGGCAGCCAAAAACAAAATTTTAAAAACAAAACAAAGCAAAAAACAAAACAAAACAAACATTCACTCAAGGAATGGAAGGGTGGCTCCACGGCCTCACTCCCCGCCCCCCAAGCAGGATGGCAGACCTCGCTTTGGCAGTCTAGGAGAACAGGTTGTGGGGTTTGGCTAGTAAGAACAGAGGCAGTTCAGCAGAGTGGTTTCCCATGCGGGTCTGGGGTCAGGCTGCCTAGGCTCAGGGCCTGGCCCGGGGAAGTTTCTAGTTGGTAGAGCTGACAGAGTGATAGTTTTATCTCAAGAGAGTTGTTGGAAGGAATAGACAATAGAGAACATGTAAAGTGCTCAGCACGGTGCCTATGAGATGATTCTGATTATTATGAGAAGTCAGTAAATGTTAGCAATCCTCATTTGTTAAAAAGATCCTACTAATAGGCTTGAGCCTCTGCAGCTTATCTTTGCAACTCTGCCCACACCCAATATCTCTACTTTATTGTCTTAACTATGAGATCAGAGCTCCTAGAGAATGGAAGAAAGAACAAGCTATAAACTTCTGAGCGATAAATAAGCAGAAATAATGGAGCCAAGGAGAAGAAAACAGCCCACGTACACTGAACACCTGGTTGTGTACAGTGGCTCAAGCATAAAATAGATCTGGATGCTTGATGGCCATACTTGAAGGGAGATAACGAAGGGGCATGCCTTCGAACTGCTGAAGGAAATTCTTTACCTAGACGAGCCTAGGCAAGTGTGGAATAAGACATTTTCAGGCATTTGAGCCTTCAAAAAGTCTGAGATAGTCTAAGGAACAGCATAAATTATTACAGTAACTTCTCAATAGATGTTAAATAGTATTGAGACAGGTAAAGTCACTGAATGTGAAGGACTGATTCATACCACAAATACATGCTGAGTGCCTGTGATGTGTTGGTTACACAGTGGACTAGAACAAGTAACCCAACAGACATACGTCATTCCTTCATGGAGCTTACATTCTAGTGGGGAGAGATAGATAGTAAACAACCACAGAAGCGAAACTCCGATTCAGATGAATGCTCCAGAGAAAGAAACTGGGCCAAAAGCCCCAATTTTGGGGTATACAAGAACTATAGCAGATAGAACATCCAGCTAAATGACATCGTCTAGACGCAATCAGATAAATCCAGAATGTTGGCCATCTATAAGAATACAGGTCAGAATTCGTTAAAAAGTCAAAGTTGTTAAAAACAAGTGGGAGATTAATGTAGATTAAAGAGTTAACAATCACATTCAACATGTGAGCCTTGATTGGATCCTGGACCACAGGAAAAATTTTATAAAACATATTTTGGGGACAAGGAAGGACATTTGAATATAGATTGAATATTAGATGATATTAGGGAATTATTCTTAATTTTTTTTTTTTTTTTTTTTTTTTGTGGTACACCCGCCTCTCACTGTTGTGGCCTCTCCCATTGCGGAGCACAGGCTCCGGATGCGCAGGCTCAGCGGCCATGGCTCACGGGCCTAGCCGCTCCGCAGCATGTGGGATCCTCCCGGACCGGGGCACGAACCCGTGTCCCCTGCATCGGCAGGCGGATTCTCAACCACTGCGCCACCAGGAGAGCCCTATTTTTAATTTTTTTTTTTTTTGCGGTACGCGGGCCTCTCACTGTTGTGGCCTCTCCCGGTGCGGAGCACAGGCTCCGGACGCGCAGGCTCAGCGGCCATGGCTCACGGGCCCAGCCGCTCCACGGCATGTGGGATCTTCCCGGACCGGGGCACGAACCCGTGTCCCCTGCATCGGCAGGCAGACTCCCAACCACTGCGCCACCAGGGAAGCCCCCTATTTTTAATTTATTAAATTAAAAAAATTTTTAATTTGCTTAGGTATTACGGGTATGTAGGAGAATGTCTCTGTTCTTAGGAGATATATGCTGAAATATATAGAGATAAAGCAAATAGGGCAAACTGTTACCAACTGCTGAATCTAGAAGAGAATATTTAATTGTCTATTGCTCGAATCTTTCAACGTTTCTGTATATATTAAAATGTCCAATATAAAAAATTGGATAGGTCTTCCCTGGTGGCGCAGTGGTTAAGAATCCGCCTGCCGATGCAGGGGACACGGGTTCAAGCCCTGGTCCGGGAAGATCCCACATTCCACGAAGCAACTAAGCCCATGCACCACAACTACTGAGCCTGTGTTCTAGAGCCCGCGAGCCACAACTACTGAGCCCACACGCCACAACAACTGAAGCCCACACGCCTAGAGCCCGTGCTCCGAAACAAGAGAAGCCACCACAGTGTTAAGCCCATGCACTGCAACGAAGGGTTGCCCCGGCTCGCCACAACTGGAGAAAAGCCCGTGAGCATCGACAAAGACCCAACGCAGCCAAAAAAATATATATGTATATATACATATAGATATATGTAAAACTGGATAAAAAGGAATGGAGGAGAAGTAAGCATAGATAACTTTTTGGAGGAATTTAGCTGTGAAGGGAGTGTATTAATTTCCTAGAGCTGCTGTAACAGATTACCACAAACTCGGTGGCTTAAAAGGACAGAAATTTATTCTCTCACAGTTCTAGAGGCCCAAATCAAGGTATTGGGAGAGGCCACACTCCCTGCAGAGGCTCTAGGGAAGAACCTATTGTGTGCTTTCCAACCTCTCGTGGCTATTAACATTTCTTGACTTGTGGCTGCATCACTCCGGTCTCTGCCTCTGGGGTCACACTGCCTCCTCCTCTTCTGCGTGTGTCTGATCTCCTTCTGTCCCACTCCTTATAAGGACACCTGTGCTGGCATATTGGGCTCACCCAGATTATCCAGAATAAGCTCCTTCTCTCAAGGTCTTTAACTTAATCACATCTTTTACCATATAAAGTAACATTCACTCTTCTGCCACAGGGGTAATATTCACAGGTTCCTGGGATTAGGAAAGGAATATATCTTTTGGGGTCACTTCTGTGCCTAGCACAGGGAGGAAGAAAAATGGGACAGTAACTAGAGGGGAACATGCGGCCAGAAAAGGTTTTGTTTTGTTTTAAGATATGAGAAATTATAGCATGTTTACAATAACTGATATGGAACAGTTTGTTGTACTCTGCAGTAGCAGTACAACAATACAATTTATTTGTTCATCGTGTTGGCCACTTGCACATGGGAAAATGCATAAAGAAAATAGCAAGGCCATCATCAAAAAGCCTACAAATAATAAATGCTGGAGAGGACATGGAGAAAAAGGAACCCTCATACATTGCTGGTGGGAATGCAAATTGGTACAACCACTATAGAGAACAGTATGGAGGTTTCTTAAAAAACTGAAAATAGAGTTACCATATGATTCTGCAATCCCACTCCTGGGCATATATCTGAAGAAAACTATAATTCAAAAACATACATGCACCCCAATGTTCATTGCAACACTATTTACAATAGCCAAGACATGGAACCTAAATGTCCACTGACAAATAAATGGATAAAGAAGATGTGGTATGTGTGTGTATGTATGTGTATATATGTGTGTGTGTGTGTGTGTGTGTGTGTAATGGAATATTACTCAGCCATAAAAAAGAATGAAATAATGCCATTTACAGCAACATGGATGGACCTAGAGATTATCATACTAAGTGAAGTAAGCCAGACAGAGAAAGACAAATTTCATATGATAATGCTTATATGTGGAGTCTTAAGAAAAAGAAGAAGAGGGCTTCCCTGGTGGCACAGTGGTTGAGAGTCTGCCTGCCGATGCAGGGGACACGGGTTTGTGCCCTGGTCCGGGAAGATCCCACATGCCGTGGAGTGGCTGGGCCCGTGAGCCACGGCCGCTGAGCCTGCACGTCCGGAGCCTGTACTCCACAACGGGAGAGGCCACAAGAGTGAGAGGCCCGCGTACCGCAAGATGAAAATAACAGTTACTCTTTGAGAATTTGATTAAGAACAATGAAAAGGTAATGGAGGAGGACTTTTGTCAAACATGGCAGATTGAACAAATATATATGTTTATCTCCAAACCCCACCAAGATGAAAATAAAGGAATAGATATGGTATAAAACCACAAAGACAAAAGGAGCAGGAGAGCAGACAACAGTGGATCAGAGAGGTCAACAAAATTTTGGAGATGGAGGGGGAACTAACTTAGCAGAGCGCGGGAAGCTGGGACTTCAGCTTCAGAGGAGAATACAAACCAAAAGAGTAACAGTTCACTCTACTTGTCCCCCCAAAAGTTCAGGACCTGAAGGGACCAGACACTTCAGGTGGAAGGAGAAAGTCATGGAGCTGAAAACAGGGAAATTGATTAGAAGTTTGTATATAAATCAGTTAAACTCACAAATCCCCTCTCCAGGCCTTTTTAGCCTGGCAATGACCCCTTGCGGGGTATCAGAGGGTTTATTCTTTGGAGAAATTGAGTCTTCAAAACATTGACTCAGGGCCACCAGGCACAGCTGAAGGTAGTGGTGAGCACTGAGCTGAAAACAAAAGGACTGGGTGAGAATAGGCACGCTGAATGTTGGATCCAAAACCCTATCCCCCTTGCCCTGCTGCCAGAACCTCAGCAGTGGTGGCCATGCAAATAATCCCCAGACAGGAGACTGGAGAACCTTCTCTGGAGAAACTGAAGAGTTCCTGCAATGTGATCTACAGATTCTGACATTTGAGGGTACCCACTAAAAAACCCACTTCTCCAGTCACCTTAGAATGAAGCGCATCAATTAACAAGCCCCATCTGTGCACCTAGAGTTTCCAATTAGCTCTGCTCAGCGTCCTGTTCTTAAATATTAATAGACAAATATCAAACATTTGAGGAAAACCTCCAACAACACACACACACACACACACACACACACACACACACTCACACACCAGAAAGGGTCGAAGGGAATTCAGAGCAAACAATGTGAAAACCAGAAGAAAACTTAAAACCAGGAAAATTCCTCAGAGAGCTAAGAGCACATGTACATGAAACAAAAACAGAAATGCTATATGTAAAATCAGACGCAATCAGTGAACAAGAGAGTTAAAATTAAAAATCCAATAGAAAGGATAAGACAAAGTTAATAATATTTTCTATCCAGAGAGTAGAAGAAAAAGAGGGTGACATAAGTAGGAAAAAAATGAGTATAATGCAGGCTCCCACACCCTGAAAATCACAGAACATGGGGTGAGAGTGCAGGTTGGGCCGTGGCGTGGTAGAAAACAGGTAATTTACATATGAAAGGAAAACAGATCACATCCATAGAGTTTAAAAAAGAAGAAGAACAAAACTGTACTTTTAAACAGCAGCACTTGGAAGTTAGAAGAGCGTGCCTGTGAAATTCTAAGGGAAAAACATTGCCAACCTAGAATCGCACACCCAGTTAAACTATCAGTCAAGTATGAGAGAAGAGTCAATATTTTCAGATAGATAAGGTGTTACAAAGTTTACCTCCCGTGGTTACTTTCTTTGGAAGCTATTAGATGATGTGGTTGACCAAAATGAGGCTGTAAAACAAAAAAGGGGAAGAAGATCTAAGATCCATGCAGTAGGAGAACCAACACAGAAAAACAGAGAGAAGTGTTAAGAAGCTCAGGAAAGCAGCTCTGGAACAAGCCTAGGACGAGCCAGCCTACACCAGACCCAGAGGACAAAGGACTCCAAGAAGGAAATTTCCAGGAAAAAAAAAAAGGAATCGATAGATTATCTGTTAGATTTGACTATACGAACAAAATTATGGCATAGAGTTTAACAGCACTTTTGGAGATGGGAAAATTAGGTAGGGGTGTGTAGAAAACTTAACAATTAAAAAACATGAGGCTATTATAAATCTGTGTTATGAGACTTATGATATGATGAAGTTTCTACGCCTTAGAAATTGTATAGACTTTAAAAAGTATGTGGAGGAGAAAGGGTGACGTATTCCTTTCATCCTAAGTATCCCTGACTGCTTTTTGCCACCTCTTAGATCCCTACCCAAGAGTCTTGATATTGATGCCTTGACACTAGATACTCAGAGAATCTTCTCTCTTCCCTGGGGTGACGATGGACGGTGGATGACATGTGGAAGACATCAAAGAAAGCCCCAAAGGAGACAGACACAAGGGGAAAAGTCCATGTGATTAGATGCATCATTAAAAGTCAAAGATGGAAATAATAATAATAATACAAAATAATTGAGACCACTTCAAATTCAAATTTGATGTGGAGGTAAGGGGAAGTTGTGGAAATGGTGATAATGGTGAAGTGATTAAAAAGGTGGAGCCCAGGGACTTCCCTGGTGGTCCAGTGGTTAAGAAACCCGGAAGCGGGTTTGATCCCTGGTTGGGGAACTAAGATCCTACATGCCGCAGGTCAACTAAGCCCACATGCCTCAACTACTGAGCCCGCATGCTCTAGAGTCTGCGTACCATAACTAGAGAGCCCATGTGCTGCAACGAAGATCCCTGCATGCCACAACTAAGACCCGATGCAGTCAAATAAATAAATAAATAAATATTTTTTTTTAAATAGTAGAGCCCGGGAAGTCCCTGGTGGCATAGTAGTTAAGAATCCGCCTGTCAATGCAGGGGACATGGGTTCAATCTCTGGCCCAGGAAGATCCCACATGCTGTGGAGCAACCAAGCCCATGCACCACAGCTACTGAGCCTGCGCTCTAGAGTCCGTAAGCCGCAACTACTGAGCCCGCATGCCACAACTACTGAAGCTCACGAGCCTAGAGCCCGTGCTCTGCAACAAGAGAAGCCACTGCAATGAGAAACCCATGCACTGCATCGAACAGTAGCCTCCACTCGCTCTAACTAGAGAAAGCCCGCGCGCAGTAACGAAGACCCAAGGCAGCCAAAAAAATAAATAAATAAATTTGTATATATAAAAAAAAATAGTGGAGCCCAGCAATTATTCTGGATACAATTTGGGGGCTAGTTACAGGGAAGATCAGGGAGGCTGGGCTCAGTCCAGATATACAGGGCCCTGAGAGAGGCCTGTCCCATTAAACTGTAAAATTGGCTACATGGGAGAGCAGGGTACAGAAATAGTAAAGGAAATAACTTTAAAATCCAACAAACATAATCACTACTATGGGACTTGGCTTTTTACTTTTTTTCTTCACTTCTTTATTTTCTTATCTCTGCTCTTGCCTTTGTCACTTTGGAGCCCTTCATTATTCTTTAGGATCTTCTCTCAGAAACTGCACTCCAGCCTGCATCTCTGTCCACAACCTCCATGACCTATCCTTACCCTGCTGTACCTTTCCATTTTTCTCACTATGCATTCTCCTACATCTCATAAACCCAATCATGTGTTAAACTAAATCCTTCTAGCCTATCCTAAATCCATTTCTCAAGCATTTCTCTATAAGCTCCTCAGTCACAGTTCTTTTCCAAGAAACCAATGTCCACTCTTCCTTTACCTATCAACACATTAACGAATCTTCTCTTTCTTCTCAAAATGCTCCATTTCCTTCTTTATCGCTCTTCTTCACTTCCTTTGGTCCTGGTCTCCGCCTTCATCCCCAGGAGCTCTTCATTCCCACTCTCTCTTCTCTTAGGCAAAGATGCTCTCCTTTCCCTCCCATATTTACCCCTTCAGGGTCAGTAACGTTCTGCTTGTCTCTAATTTCTCCTCTCTGACTTGCAATACTTCCCCTATCTGCTTCTCTTTCCTTCTTTACCTTAAATCCTTCATCTGCCTCATTCACTGGTACCTTTGTCTATAATCTCTCTTCCATAGAAATGGATTCATCAGCATTATAATTCACTTCATCCAAGACATCCTCCTCAACCCCCACCCCTTCCTCAATCTCTTCATTGTTCTCCTCTACCTTTTCAAAAGGAATGTCCATCTCAGCATCAGTAATTTCTATCAATCTTTCATCACCAGTAACTTTCACTCTTTCAATTTTCTCTTCATTTATGCTCCCCATTCTTGAACCCTCCAATTTCTCTCCACTAGTCCCCAGCTTCTCTCCCCTGGATCCCCGCCTTTCCCCGCTGAACACCAGCTTCTCTCCACTCAACCTCAGCTTCTCTCCACTTGACCTCAGCTCCTCCGCATTCTGCCCTAGTTCGTATCCTCTGGATCTCGAGTCCTCTCCACTGGTTCCCACTCCAGTAAACTTGAACCTCTCTTTAAAGCCAGGTCCCCCCCTAGACCCCGCTGTAGTCCCTGCATTCTCAGATTCAGCCCCTATTTCGTGTCTGACTTCTTGCTTTCCCCACACCTCCTTGGAGTTGTCTTTCCGCAAACCCGCGGAAGCCTGTACTGCACTTGCTACACTGCGCACTCGTTTCACATCCATCCTTTCCTGACTCCGGCCTGACTTTCCTCTCAAGACTGCCTTTTCCACACCTTCCAGTCTCCAGTCCTCAGACTCAAGCTTCGGGTCCCACATCCTAGGCTTTTGCGTGTTTCTACCAAGGAGCTCCATTCTCTTCCCGATCACGATGAGCCCGTTCCAGGGCATCCACAATTTTTCTCGCATCGTCTGCGGCCCTCTGCTTCCAGGCTCCAGTTGCGACCGCCCGCGGGTCCGCGCCTGGCCTCGGGCGCCCTGGCCGCGGGCCCTGTCGCGCCCCCTCGCCGCCCTTTGCGGCTTACCCAGCCACTCCCTCATGTCCCAGAGCGGATGTCCAAACGGAACCCCTTTCTCCAAAGACATTAGCCCTTGTCTTCGTCCCTAGTCCGCCCCCCAAAACCGGCTCCCCCTTCCCCTCACCCACCCCACCCTCCCACCCAGCCCTCTGGCCTGCCGCCCCGCCCACCGCCTGTAGGGCGCGAGACTAGGGTAGTGCGCACGCGCAGGCCGCGCCAGGCCGTTAGAAGGCGCGGCCCAGAGGGGCGGCGGGCGGGAGTCAGCCAGCCTGGGGCGTGGGCTGACGCGACACTAGACCTCTGCGATCCTAGAGTGCCCCCGCCCCCCAACTCCATTCTCCAAGCTGTGGGTTGTTCCCGGCCCTCTCAGTTCCGCGCTGCCCCTTAAAAGCTGGGGCCCAGGCACAGGAACGACAGGCGTTGCAGCCAATGGTGTCCCGCACGGTAAACCTGCTACCCAATCAAAAGGCGCGGCTGCGAGGGAACGGCGTGGAACCACGCCCGGCTCCAGGTGACTCCTTGGTAGGGAGGGGAGAGTGCCTCTGTCAGCTGATAGGATCCCCACTGGGTCCGTTCCTCGGGGCGATTTACCGGCGACCAACCTACGGGAGCGCGCGGGCAGTAACCCGCCGCGGAATTCTTGTGTGCTGTAGTCGAGCACGAGAGTGATGGAGGAGCATCTAGAGGCTGGGAAGGAGAGCAAGGTACAGAAAGGATGCAAACACCCTCCCAACCTTCACCTCACTCCATGATACCCAGTGATGCCCAATCAGGGAATGGTGTGTGTGTGTGTGTGTGTGTGTGTGTGTGTGTGTGTGTGTGTGTGTGTGTTCGTGCCCACGCATGAGCTAGAGAAAGGCGAGACCTGAGCAAGGGGGTGGGGCGCTTCCGTGGCATCAGCATGGGGGCTGGTGAGGATGTCAAAGGAGGCAGGGTTTACCGTGGCCCCGACAGATGGAAAAGGACCCGTCACTCTTACTCATCCCCTTCCCAGGACCGACTCATGCTGGTTTGATGGGGAAGAAGGAAGGATGTTAGGGATTGAGAAGGGGCTGGAGTACCCTCCTCCTTTCCCAAGGTGGGGGAATACTGTTCAGCACTAATGGCTTCACTTGTGTATCTATGTTCATGTAATCATGAGACCATTCATTCTTTCCTCTTGACTTCATTCAACAAATAGTTTCTGAGCATCCTTGTGCCAAGGATGGTTAGGGGTGGGGCATACAGAGGTGCACACTTTCAGGGGTAGGAGGAATGTGCCTAGTGGGCTGTGACTGAGGATAAGGATGGAGCAGCTGTGGTCCATCTTTGAAGTCCTATCTCCCTCAAGCAGTTACCAAGCAGGAAGGAGACAGGGGACTTGGGGGCCTATTGCACCAATGAGCCAGACTTTGGGGGTGGGGGGCAGTTGGACAGAGGCAGAGCCTGCCATGGGGGTGTTGGAGAAGCCAAGAAGTGAGGAATGGGGATCAGTGGAATTTGAAGAAGTGAGAGGGGTGAGAGACCAAAGTATGGAACAGAAAGCATCTGTTTCAGTGTTTATCTATGTTCATATTCATGGTAAATTAGTTAACACAGGGACTTCCATGGCGGTCCAGTGGTTAAGACTTTGCCTTCCAATGCAGGGGGTGCAGGTTCTATCCCTGGTGGGGGAGCTAAGATCACACATGCGTTGTGGTCAAAAATCCAAAACATAAAGCAGAAGCAATAATGTAACAAATTCAATAAAGACTTTAAAAATGGTCCACATCAAAAAAAATATTTAAAAAAATTAGTTAATATATATAAAATGCTTAGACCAATGCCTGGCATATAAGTAGAGCAAATATAAGTGTTAGCTATTATATTACTATTACTGTTACCAGTAATAGTGGATGCTATGTGTTCTAAGGATATACTGGGCTGTCAAACTGTTGGGTGCACCCCTAACCTTTGTAGATGCCAGACTCTTTGAAAATCTGTTATTAGACCATGTCCTCCAGAGTAATCATTGGCTTCTTCAAAATTCTCCTATAAATATAGAGAAATGAAAAGAGTAATAAATGAATATGTAAGTAAAAATATAACAGAGAAAATGAAATAACATAAAGTACTTGAGTAATCTAACAGAAATCAAGAAAGAAAGAATAAAGCAACTATACTCCAATAAAAATTTGTTTTAAAAAAAAGAAAGAAAGAATAAAGGAACAAAAAACAGATGAGATGAAGAGAAAACAAAAAGTAAGATGGCAGGTTTATAGCCTACTATATCAGTAATTACAATAATAATGAATGGAACAAAAACTACAGTTAAAAAACAAACATCTGGGCTTCCCTGGTGGCGCAGTGGTTAAGAATATGCCTGCCAGGGCTTCCCTGGTGGCACAGTGGTTGAGAGTCCGCCTGCCGATGCAGGAGACACAGGTTCGTGCCCCAGTCCGGGAAGATCCCACATGCCGCGGAGCGGCTGGGCCCGTGAGCCATGGCCGCTGAGCCTGTGCGTCCGGAGCCTGTGCTCCGCAACGGGAGAGGCCGCAACGGTGAGAGGCCCGCGCACCGCAAAAAAAAAAAAAAAAAAAAAAAAAAAACCTGCTATAAGGACATAGAAATATTGAAAAACTGATGGAATATGTACACTATGAACACACCAAAAGAAAGCTGGTGTGGGGCTTCCCTGGTGGTGCAGTGGTTGAGAGTCCGCCTGCCGATGCAGGGAACACGGGTTCGTGCCCCGGTCTGGGAGGATCCCACATGCCGCGGAGCGGCTGGGCCCGTGAGCTGTGGCCGCTGAGCCTGCGCGTCCAGAGCCTGTGCTCCGCAACGGGAGAGGCCACAACAGTGAGAGGCCCGCGTACTGCAAAAAAAAAAAAAAGAAAGAAAAAAAAAAAAAGAAAGCTGGTGTGGCTTTATCAATTTCAGACTGGAAGACAAGAAAGAAGTATTACTAGAAATAAAGAGGAACATTTTATAATGATTAAAGAGTCAGTTCAACAGGAAAACACTCCTCAATTTTATGCACCTAATAACAGTTTCAAAATATGCAAAATAAAAAATTACATATGCCGCAGAGCAGCTAAGCCCGTGCGCCACAACTACTGAGCCTGCACTCTACAGCCCGTGAGCCACAACTACTGAGGCCTGCGCACCACAACGAAGAGTAGCCCCCGCTCGCCACAACCAGAGAAAACCCGCACACAGCAACCAAGACCCAACGCAGCCAAAAATAAACAAATAAATAAATCTATATATATATATATATAATTACTGAGAAAAATTAAAGAAGACCTAAATCACTGGAAAGATATTCCATGTTCATAGACTGGAAGATTCAGTATTGTAAAAATGTCTGTCCTTCTCAATTTGATCTATAGATTCAATGTAATCTCAATCAAATCCCAGAAAGTTCTTTGGGGGTAGAAAATAACAAGCTGATTCTAAAATTTATGTGGAAATGCAAAGGATCTACAATAGCCAAAATGATTTTGAAAAAGAACAAAGTTAATTCTACCTGATTTCAACGTTGCCTGTCAATTACAGTAATCAAGAGAGTGTGATATTATCAAAAGTATAGATATATAGATCAGTGGAACAGAATAGAGAACACAGAACTGATCACACTTATGAGGTCAATTGATTTTCTACCAAATCAATAGTGAGAAAATAGTGTTTTTAAACAAATAGTGGTAAAATCACTGGCTATTTATAGGGCAAAAATGAATCACAACCCATACCTTACACTGCATACAAGATGAATTAAATGGATCATAGACCTAAAACTGTTAATTTCTGGAAGAAAAAAATAGGAGACTATCTTCATGACCTTGGGGTAGGAGTGCTTCTTCAAGAGTACACAAACCAGAAAAGATTGATATGTTGAGCTTGTAAAATTATAAGCCATTAAGAGAGTGAAAAGGCAACCCATAGAGTAGGAGATATTGGCAAAACATATAACTGACAAAGGGCTTGTCTCCAGGATATTTAAAGAGTTCCTACAAATCAATAAGAGAAAGATGATCTGATTTTTAAAAGAGGATGGCAGGGAGGAGCAAAAGACATGAATAGGCACTTTACAAAAGAAGATATCTGAATGTCTAATAGGTACATGAAATGGTGTTCAATATCATTTCTCACCAGGGAATACAAGTTAAAGCCACTATGCACTATTTTTTTAAAAAAAGATATATTTATTTATTTGGTGGCACTGGTCTTAGTTGTGGCACGTGGGATCTTCGTTGCCACACGCGGGATCTTTGTTGTGGCATGTGGGATCTTTTTTTTTTAGTTGCGGCACGTGGGATCTTTCAGTTGTGGCATGCGGGATCTAGTTCCCTGACCAGGGATTGAACCTGGGCCCCCTGCATTGGGAGCATGGAGTCTTAACCACTGGACCACCAGGGAAGTCCCCACAATGCAGTATTACTGTACCTCCACCAGTAAGGCTAAAATTAAAAGGACTAACAATTCTAAATGTTGGCAAGGATGTGGTGCAACTGGAACTTTCATTCAGTGCTGGAGGGAGTGTGAATTAGTACAGTCACCTTGGAAAACTGTTTGGCAGTATCTATGAAAGCGTTTTAAACACATGCCTACCCTCTGACGAAGCCATTCTCGTACCCAACAGAAATGAGTACTTAGGTCCCTCAAAAGATATATGCAAGAATGTTCATGGCAGCTTTATTCATAATAGCCCCAAACTTGAAATAATCCAAAAGACCACCAACAGTAGAATGGATAAACTACGATATGGTCATACGATGGAACACTACACAGCAATGAAAAAGAAACACTGCACTCAATGACATAGATGGGTCTCACTAAAGAACATGGACACAAAATAGTATATACTGTGTAACTGCATTGATATGAGGCTCAAGGCCAGGTAAAATTAATCTATGGTGCTAGAAGTCTAAGAGTGGTCCCACAGTGTCCCAAATAAGTGCTAAAGCCTGTGAGAGGAGAGAGGGAGGCGTCTGGGTGTGAGAGGTGGGCAGGTGTCAGTTTATATACTGGTGAGTAGTACTTGAAGGGAGAGTGGCTTCTGAGCCTCTACCTCTCTCCCTAGTACCTCTTGGCACAATGGTGTGGACATAGCAGGTGTTCACTATATGCTTGTTGAGATAGCTCAGTGTAAGAATGAACTAGTAACTTGGCCTCAAGGACCTTTTCACTTAGAGAAAAAATACAAGTGCTTGGCCTCCAAGTCAGTGCCTCTTGGTACCAAACGTAGTGAATAGAATGGTCTCAGGAGCCCCTCAAAAGGGGTGGGACCATCTTATCCAGCTCACTTTACACCTGGTGAAATGTACCTGAGGTAACCAGCTGAGAAGGGGTGGGCCGGTCACTGAGGAAGTGCATGGGGTTTGGAACCGAGAAACTCTGTTCAAATCTGGCCTTGCCGCTTTGCACCTGTATGATCTCGGCCAAGTTATTTCACTTCTCTGGTGGTCACAGCTTCCAGGCCTATCAAACGGGGAGAGTTCTGCCTACTTCAGAGGATGGCAGGGTGGGAAAGTGTCATTGTGAATCCTGAGCAGTGACTTATCAGGATCCCTCGGGAGGTGGGGGGGAACAGCCGGCGCCCCCAGGGCGTGGTGGGAGTAATGCTGCTGAGGTGGGCTCTGCAGGAGGACCGGAAGCCTGCGGCGAGGATGGGCGGGGGGGGCGTGGCCAGTCATGTCAGGGACCTCCCTTCCCCCACAGCCCTCCTCCATGTCCCCGGACCTGCAGGGAGACAGGTCCTTACAGGTGGAGATCTCTGATGCCGTCAGCGAGCGGGACAAGGTGAAATTCACTGTTCAAACCAAGGTGAGGCTGCGCCGGAGCAGGGGGGGTTCAGATGGCTGCTTCAGGAGCCCGGCGCGCAGATGCCCGCGTAGCCTCTGGGCCCGGCTCCTCAGCCTGGCTCTTGGCCCCTGGCCCTCTGAGAAAGGGGGCATCTTGTCTAGTCTCGTACAGCCTTTGCCTGCCTAAGGCCCCAAGTACTACCATCCCCTGTCCACCCTCCTGAGGGTAGTCATGGATGCCTCCCATGGGATGTGGGATTGGGGAGGCCCAAAAGTGGGTGCCCGGGAAGCTTGGTGGGTGTAGGGTTTGGGCAGGGGAGGAAAGACACCTCAGCTAGGTTCCCTGGCTTCCAGAGCTGCGTCCCTCACTTGGCCCAGACCGAGTTCTCAGTCGTGCGACATCATGAAGAGTTCATCTGGCTACACAATGCCTACGTGGAAAACGAGGAGTACGCCGGTCTCATTGTGAGGACAGGCCGGCCTGGGCACCGGGGGGAGGCCGGGAGGCTGGGCCAGGCTTCGGGGCGCGGGTGACGGCCTTCTCAACGACGAGAGGACTTCCAGCTCTGTCCCTCCTTGGAGCAGATCCCCCCAGCCCCTCCAAGGCCAGACTTTGAGGCTTCAAGGGAAAAACTGCAGAAGTTGGGTGAGGGAGACAGCTCTATCACGCGGGAAGAGTTTGCCAAAATGAAGGAGGAACTGGAAGCGTGAGTGCCGCCTCCCGTTCCTGTCTGTGACAAAGCCCCAGCCCAGCCTCTCCTGACAGCCCCAGGGTTTCTCCCCTGACTGTCCCCTGTGGATGCTTAGGACCCTGCTCCTCGCTCCAGGGCTGCCGAGGGGGAAGGGGGCAGGAGGGGGGAAGGAGCCAGGGAGGGCCCGCGAGCTGCCTGCCCTCCTCTGCAGGGAGTATCTGGCCATCTTTAAGAAGACAGTTGCGATGCATGAAGTCTTTCTGCAGCGCCTGGCGGCCCACCCCACCCTGCGTCGAGACCACAACTTCTTTGTCTTTTTGGAATATGGCCAGGATGTGAGCTGGGCCACAGAGCTGGGGTCCCCCCGGGGGTGGGGGGCACGGCTCTAAGTGGGCTCAGGCCGCTATCTCATCAGCTCGGCGAGTGGTATATGCCGGGGGTGGGAGGTGCAAATGCCCACCCTGACGTCACACCCTCCCCACGTGTACCTCAGCTGAGTGTCCGAGGAAAGAACAGGAAGGAGCTCCTTGGGGGGTTTCTGAGGAATATTGTGAAGTCTGCCGATGAAGCCCTCATCACTGGCATGTCAGGGCTCAAGGTGACTTGGGGGGCCCCCTCTCTGGATTCAACCCAGGGCCTCAAGTCCCCAGCAAGGATTGAGACCCTGGGTCCCTGTGGGAGGGAAGCCACTGATGGGGCCCCGCCTAGAGGGAGATTGTGCCACGCCCGGGAGCCCGAGACTGCGCTGCTCCTGGTGACTCGGTGTGAGTGGGTCCTGTCTGGCTCCCTTAGGAGGTGGATGACTTCTTCGAGCACGAGAGGACCTTCCTGCTGGAGTACCACACCCGCATCCGGGACGCCTGCCTCCGGGCAGACCGAGTCATGCACTCTCACAAGTGTACGCAGGGTCCCAGGGGCCCTGGACTCTCCCCAGGGGCCCTACTCCCCAGGGGAGAGGAGAGAGCAGGAAACGCCCTGTGTCTGCCCGTGGCCACAACACCAGGGCTGGGACTTGACGTGCAGACCAAGGGGCTCTGATAGACGGCTCTTCCCCAACAGGCCTGGCAGATGATTATATCCCTATCTCAGCTGCACTGAGCAGTCTGGGAACACAAGAAGTCAACCAGCTAAAGACGTGAGGACTCCCTCTTGCCCCTCTGCCCTCTTTCTTTGCCCATAATACTGTGTCTGTCCATGAGGGGTCACTCCATGGAAGCCTACTATCAGCTCTAGTGGGAGATGCAGAAGCTCCTCTTGGGCTTTGCGAGAGAGAGGGAAGGTTCACCAGGGCAGGGAAGCTTTAAGCAATCCCTAAGACCCCTGCCCTAACTCCTCCCCACCGCCTCCTAGGAGCTTCCTCAAATTGGCAGAGCTCTTTGAACGACTAAGGGTGAGTACTGCCTTCTGTGTTGAAAGGCCACCCAATGATCCTTTGCAGGGAAGAGAGTGTCCCGGGAGAGGGGAAAGCTCCAGGGTCATTTTGGAATGTTCGGTGATAACTTGGGCTCAGTGAGGCCCTGGACTCACTCTGCAGACTAGTTTAATAAGAGATGGAGTGGAGACAGGGATCCAGCCTCAAGTGTGGGTGTGTGGTGATGGGGGAGGAGGTGGGAAGTGGCTTGGTGAGGCACTTACAAGGATGTGCCACGTGCCTCTGGCAGACTGTTCCGTGCTGCCAGCATCCTGCCCCAGACACGCTCTTCCTGAACTCCTCTCCAAGAAAGTCACCAGTGTGCCAGTCTTCCTAAAATGTCCGTTGGACCCCATCTCTTCCCTGCTCAGGGCCCTTCAGCGACCCTATCCCTCCTTGAAACTACCCAAGACACAAAGCCCAAAGTCCCTAGCTTGCATCTTAAGCCTGTTGTGATCTGGCCCACTGCTGCCCAAGTGCCCCACTGAACTTATGGTTCCCTGAAAACATACCAGGCTTGCACACCTGCAAAGCCTTTGGCTGTCGTCTAAGCCCTGCTCAACCCCCAAGATCCAGATCAGATGCCGCCTCCTCTGTGAAGCCTTCCCTGGCCTGCTCCCCCGAACCACAGCGCTTGACATAGCGTGGGCATCAAGTGACCCTACTTGGTGTTTAGATGAACAGCAGCACCCCCAGTCCTTAGCTGCCCCCCCACCAGCTCCCTCCCCAGCCTCCACTTTCCTGATGCAGAAACTGGAGGGCCGAGTGGCTTCTGACGAGGACCTGAAGCTGTCGGACATGCTGAGGTACTACGTGCGCGACTCACAGGCAGCCAAGGTGAGAGGTGGCCCCAGAGCAGACCTCGGGGCTGGAGCCACCAGGGAGGGCGGGCAGGTAGGCAAGGGCCGTGGGCCAGGGATCCTGTGCCCCTGCCGGCCCCAGGACCTGCTGTACCGGCGGCTGCGGGCGCTGGCAGACTATGAGAACGCCAACAAGGCACTGGACAAGGCGCGCACCAGGAACCGGGAGGTGCGGACCGCCGAGAGCCACCAGCAGCTGTGCTGCCAGCGCTTTGAACGCCTCTCCGACTCAGCCAAGCAGGGTAAGCCCCACGGCCCTGGAGCCCCTGCCACTGCACTGCTGACTCTGCCGGGGTCCCCATTCCTCTCTTCTCCAGAGCTCATGGACTTCAGATCCCGCCGCGTCTCCTCCTTCCGCAAGAACCTCATCGAGCTGGCGGAGCTGGAGCTCAAACACGCTAAGGTGAGCCCTCCAGCCTCACCGAGCCTTCTTGCTGCTTTCCTGGCCTCCCACCGCTGGGCCTCTAGGCCCTTATCAAGTGTCTTGGCGCATGGGGGGTGCGGTGGAGGTCAGGCTGCCAGGAGCAGCCCCAGCTGTTCAGGACCACAGTTCCCCATTTTGGATCAGGACCATTCCCTTCTGTCATTGGTAGTGAGGCCTCAATAAATGGTAGCTGTTATTGCTGAGGACAGGGATGGGGACAGAGGGGCTATGCAAGGTGGGGTAACAGAGGGGGTAGCAGCAGATGAGAGCCATCAAGAATCTCTCCTCTGCAGGCCAGCACCCTGCTTCTCCGGAACACCCTTGTCACCCTCAAGGGGGAACCTTAGAGCCACCAGAGTGCCCCCCGACCTCCCACCCCAGCCAGATGCCTCCTTCCCCACCCCAGGAGCCACTCACCATGCCCCGTGACTTCTCGGGGCAAGGCCTACCCCTACCCCAAGGTGCCAGGCCCTGCAAGATAGGGCAGCATGGGCACCACACTTGGCCACAGGTAAGCAGAGCCCTAACCTGGGGAAACCCAGGGGCCCTGACATCCCTCCCCAGAGGCTATGGGGTAGCCTCAACCCACCTCTGGCCCCCGAGTTCATTTGTCTCCAGCTTGTTCACAAATAAAAAGCCTGGTTCTGTACCAAGGAGGCTTGCTTGTCCTGACTTCCCAGTTGGAGGGCCCACCAAGTACATCCTCTATCGGGGCACCATGGTAGAGACCAGATCCTGGGGCAACACGGTGGGGGACACCCCTGCAGTGTCTTCAGCCATTTTTCAGAGTGCCAGTGGTGCTCTCTGTGGGAAGGTACAAGACCCAGAACTTGGAATCCAGGAGCAGTCTTCAAGGCGTGCCACCACCCCCATAAACCCTGGCACAGACCACGCATAAAACGAATTATAAATTCTCTACACCCATTTCCTAATCAGTAAAATGGAACTACCCCTTCCTGCCTCCCTACCAGAGATACTGGCAAGCTCCAAGGAACTAAGGAACCAGCTCTTTAACTTCAGGAGGCTTTTTTTTAGTTGATGGTGGGAGGCGGAGGAGGGGGCAGGGTATAAATCTTCCATCACCACCACCCCTAGGGCAACACTTCCACCTTACCTGCAGGGCAGGTGAAAACCTAAACCTAAAGCACAGGGCTGGAAAAGAGCCCACAGCAATGCCAGCAAGAAGCGTGGGGCTCTAGCCAACACTCTCTTGGTTAAACACAGGAAGGTGGAGCCCAAGACACCTGGGTCTGAAGTCCTGGACTCCACCTTGCTGGCCCCACCCTGGCCCCCAGCCACATCTGCAGAAGGCCAAAGACTCAACCTGGCTTCGGACTCACAGCAGCCACTGGACCCAGCCCTCATAAATGAGTCAGCCATCCAGGGGAGAGAGCAGAGCAAAGACCAAATACTGAAGGTGGAGGAAAAGCTCAAGAAGCAACCAGTAACTTGTAGTCTCGGGGCCCACATCTGGGCAAGACTGCACAGGGGATCACGGAATGGGCCTCACTGTCCTACTGCCCACCTGGGTCAAGGCAACAGAAGAAACCAGTTCAGGGATTAAGCCCCTCTGTTCAAGGAACCCCTGCAGCCAGCAGCAGACACACCCTGGCTCAGCTACCTTCCAGGCTGCTGCCAACTATGACGCCAGGATACAGAGAGGGAACTGTCAGAAAGGAGGCTCAGCTAGTCACTGGCGCCAAATGAGGGTGTGTGGGGCTGGCTGGAGGGAGGGTTAGGGAAGAGATGCTGCACATTCTCCCAGCCTACCCGCCCCCAAGGTCCCCTGGGCCCCAACCTCAAAACAAACATCCCATTAGTGAGCCTTTTTATTGTTGTGTGGTTTTTTTTTGTTTTTTTAATTGAGGGTCCCTTACTGGTCCTGCTTCCATGAGTGGCTGTGACCAGGGGCAAGGGGGAAGGGAACCGGGCGGCGCAGGGAGGGGTCATCTCCACAACATTCCATTTATACACAGAACTAAACAGACAAGCACAGAGTCACTATTGTGGTTAGAAGTTGGCAGCATGGGAAAAGGAAGGAACAAGGAGGGAACTGGGGTGTCGTTAAAAAAAATACAGGTCCCCCCCAAACAGGGGTTCCTGGGGGGAACTTGGTCTGTTTCAACCCAAGAGGAATCAGAAGATCAAAAGCGGTTTGGGAAGGCCAGAACCGTCAGGGATGGAGGGAGGAGGAGGAAGGTCCAGGGGGTGGGGGGGCTGTTTGGCAACTGGGGTGAAGGGACTGCCCTCCCCCTGCTGGGATCCCCCCAGCCCCTCCGGTCTGGCAGGAAGGGGGCAGCCTGCAACCCCCATGGGCAGGTCTGGGGCTGCCAGATGCTCCAGGCAGGGGGCTGGAGGGGGCTCACAAAGGCTTGCCCTCCAGAGAGATGACGGCGCTGCCCCCCAGCTTCTCTGCCAGGGTGCAGCGGTCCTTGACCTCCTCGTAGCAGTTTGCTTGCAATTCATGCTTGATCCCTGTGGAGGAGAAGGGGGAGCATCTGTGAGAGGGAGCCCTGGGGCGGGAGTGGGTGTGCTGCGGCTGGGAAGGAGCCAGCAGAACAGATGGTGGGATAAGGCTACATCCAGCGGGTAGTGAAAAGGAGACAGAGAGAGAGGGCTCTCCTCTACCATGCCGTCCACCCCACCCTGCAGCCAAGGCCTGAATGCAAGGGCATACGGCACCACCAGCGCTGGCCCTTACCCGTCAGCTTCTTCTTGATGGCGTCCTTGGAGCTGGCGTAGATCATTTTGCTCTTAAGGGGTGCACACTCAGGGGCCCTGGAGGGAAACAGAATCAGAGAACTTGCCGCAAAGCCCCCTCCTCCAAGTCTAGCAAGTGCCCTGAAGTGATACAGGACTTCCAGAAACCCCTGAGCTGGCCCCTAACGTTCAAGCTTTTATCAAGTTCCTCACTGACAGGCATTTTATTACAACACCCTCCCGTGAAACGCACACCACTGGGTTAACAAGGAGCCACAGACCTTCCTGTCCTGGGAAAGCAGGGTGGGGCAGAGCTACAGCAGGTGACAGGAAAAGGTGCCTGCAGGAGAAGCTCACCAGAAGATGAACACCAGGTCCTCCTTCTTGCTCTCCTTGGTCTCATAGGTTGCGTCATAGAGGGCGTAGCGGCAGTCCTTGTCTGGCAGCATCTTGACAAAGGTGGTGTAGGGGTCGTCTACAGTCTGGCCCACATCACCTACCAGGATCTCCTTGCCCTCCTCCAAGATGATGTTCTTCTTGTCCTCGCTCAGGCAGAAGAGCACCGCCTTCTTGCGCTTCTTCACCTCCTCTGGTGTCGACGACTTACGCACCTTCATGTCGTTGAACACTTTGATGACCCCATCAGAGACAGCCACACCAGAGGCCTAGAGGACGAGCCACACGCACCTCATAAGGAACAAGTTTCTGGGACGTGCCCTGAAGTCCCTCCTTTGCTTTCTTACGAAATCTGTCTAGATGTCAACAAATATAGTCCTCAGCCCCAAGACATCATTAATCCCCTTCCCAAGACAAGTATCACTAGTTTCCCATCCAAGTCACTGTCAAAGGATCAGATGTGACACAACCCCAGAAGAGCCGCCACAGAAGAGACCTCTGATCACATAATTCAACACCATTCCTCCCCACTCCGACATCCTGCAGGCTAGATTAAAGACCTGTGAAAAGCAAAGTCTTGGCCAAGATGTGAATCCAGAATTAAAAGAACCTACAGACGCACAATACTCAGTCTCAGCTTTTGCATAGTGCTGACTCAGAACTTCACAGAGAGTAGAAGGGGACCCAGACAACCAGGTCATAGTCATCTCTAAGAGAGAACCAGGACCCACAACGCTAGAGGAGTCACCAACGGTGCTCAACAGTTCTAGCAAGCCCATCAGAACTGTTCAACGCAGTTATCACACAAGGTATCCCTTTCTCTGCTGGAGTCTTCCTAAACCAAAGCAAGAACAACAAACCCCTAATTACGGCCCTACCCGACAACTCCCTGTTCTCCGGAAAAAAATGCAGGCCCCAAAGGTCGCTGATAGAAGTTAGCAGTCCAAACTCAAGGGCCCACGGTCCGTGAGAGCTCTTTAAACTTCTATTCTGGGTCGTGTTGGGGGCCACTCTAGCCAGGAATGGGGGTGAGACTGTCCACGGTGAAATCTGCCCCCGCTCCCGGAACTGCAGAGGAAGCCGGCCACGTGACTGAGCCGCTTCCGGAGTAGGCGGGGAAAGGAGATCGGCTAGACTCAGCCCCCTCCCCGAAAAAAACCCGTACCTAGAGGAAGCAACACCTCCAGGGCCTCAACCCTAAGGAAGCGCCCTTACCGACAAGCTTATCGCCCCCCCTGCGCTGCGGGCCTGGACAAATTACCCAACCGTCGGCTCTCGCAGCCCTCGGGCCGAACACAGGGGACGGGGTGGTTTCCGGGCGGTGCCCGCCTGGGTCACTTCCCTAAACTCGGCTCCACCCTCAGGCCCCATCCTGGAAAGCCGACAGCCCCGCTGGTCCACGGCTTCGGGCCCAGCAGCCAGGCCGGACCGTGTGCGCACGCGCCGGCCGACAGCGCCGTTCCAGCCTCCGCCGGGTGTAGTCTGCGAACCCAGCTCGCCTTGTGGGCTCGCTAGCTCCCGAGCACGGCCGTGATCTCCGCGCTGTCCGCTCTGTGCTGCGCGGTGCAAGTCTCTAATCCCAGGCGCCTGCGCCCGGACCCGGACACCCCCGCATCCCCGCTAGCCGCGCCGCCCCCGCCCCTTGCGAGCATCCCTGCCACCTGCTCTCGAGACAGACCCGCCAAAGAGGGAGGGTGACGCGCAGACAGGAACAGCCCCTGGGTGGGGCGCGCGCGCCGAGACCTATCGCGCGCTTTTCCTTCGCCGCCCCCGGGCCAGGTTTGGATGCCGCGTGCTCCCGTCGAGCGCGCCCCCGTGAGCCGACTTTCTTCGGCCCCGCCGCGGCGCGCGACACCGGCTGCTCAGCGAGGGACGGGCGCGCGCGCCCTGGACCCCTCCCCCACGGCCCTTGTCCGCGCGGGCGCAACAGCGGGATGGGGGAGGGGAAGGGAGTCCAGGGGGCGCGCGAGCGACGTCCAAGCCGGCCCTCACCGGCGCCCGCGGGCGCGCACGCGCGTCCCGGCGCCGCCCGCCCCTCAGCACGAGACCCTCATCCCGCCCGGGGAGCTGGGGGAGGGGATGCCGACGTCGCTCCCCCGTTCCCTTTAGCGCGCGCAGATGATCGACCCGCAGCCGCCTCCCCTCCGGCGCCATGGCCTGCCGCTCACCATGTTTCCGGAAGAGAAAAGGAGATAGCAAGGAGAGCCAGAAAAGACAAGAGCCGCTGCAGCTGCTGCCGGGATCCGACTGAACGCGGCCTCTCCCGGCCCCTTCCGTTTAGTACGAGCCGCACAATGAGGGGCGGGGCGGGCTTCCGGCGCTCCCCCCGCGGGCCGACGGGAAATGAAGTCCGAGGGTCCTGCGCCGTCTTCGGGCTCGCTGGGTAACAGAGTCTTTTTCACCTGACGGCCTCCCTGCTCCACGTTGCATCCTGGGAAATGTAGTTCAAAACAGCCGAGAGAGGCGGGGCTATGGCACGGAGAGCGCACCCGTTGGTCGAATTTCCCAGGAAATGCTCGGAGCTGAGCGAAGGCCTCGGCGTTGGGTAATATGACCTGAAAATGAGCCCCGACTTCGCGGCTCTCTACCTCGGAGGGAAACGGTTTTCCTAAGATCTATCTTGGCACAATCTGGATCCTTTGGTCTGAAAATTTTCAGTGAGTTAGTATTTTGGTTTTCCGAATTGAAGCACCTATTCATTGACCTGGAATCCAGCCCTAGAGCAAGGAGAATCGCTAGTATAAGGCACCTTCTATCCAATAAACATTTGTTAAGCATCCTCCATGTGTAAAGCCACTCTTGTCTACTGAGAAAAGGCCATATGCAACGTCAATAAAATAAGAGAAAAAAACGCAAGGGAAAGGCTACGAGGAAATCTTTGAAAATAGAGATTTGTACTTGTTTTTAGGGTGTTTGGCAAAATCATGAGGTAATAAGCCAAAATCATGAGACAGGGGTTTGTGCATTCAAGGATTATGTGCCTTTTACTAAACAGTGAAAAGCGGAAACAGATATTAAACCAAACTTGAGTCTCATTCTCGAGTTGGTAACCAGGCGTATGGTTAATTAGTACCGGCAGAAATTGAGACAGAAGCTCTGTGGGAGCATAACCTTCAAAAAAAGAAACTGGAGTGGGGGACTCCGGGAAGATTTCTTTGGCCTCGAAAAAAGGCCATGCCCTCTTACTCTGCAGGAAGAGAAGACAGGGTCGCAAACAAGAGAATTGGGGGCGTTGATCCCATATGCAGAATAAAAGGTGTAAATGAAGAGCCAGAAGGCTGGGCTTCAGGACCCGGGGAGCGACTCCCGAGAGTGGGGTACGTCGCAGAGCATGCCGGGGGTTGTAGTCGGGGACCTTCCGCCGCATCGCCCACCAACCGAGCTCCCGGGAGCCTCAGGTGGGGGCCACAGCTCAACCGCCTCGCGCAAGCGGCCCTGCCTGGAGAGGAGGCTGGCTCCACCTTTTTTGAGCTTCGGAGTTTCCTAGAGCAACGACGAGGGGGAGGGAGACTTCGCAGTTACCCTGGAGACGCGCTCCCGCCCGCCCCTAGCTGCGGGATGCCCTAGATGTCCTTATTAGGACATGAGGCTAAAGGAGGCGGGGCCAAACCGAACGCCCGCTGGAGGCTCCTTATAAGGCAGCGTCGGGCGGGAGGCGGGAGTGTGGAGCAGGCTGGGGGGGTGGTGAGGGATCGAGGCGGGGCGGAGTTTGAAGGGGCGGGCCTGGAAGCTCTGGCGCCCGCCTCTCCGCTCCTGTAAGGCCTCAGATCCGCACCTCGCCACTTCCGGTGTGGCAGATGAGGGCTACTCTAATTTGCTGGCGAGACTCTCGTGCTCAACTGGGACCCCTCTGCATAGTTTAACCTCCCTAAGGGTCCCCCACCTCCAATGAGTCTCAAAAACGATGAAGTGGGGCTTCCCTGGTGGCGCAGTGGTTGAGAATCTGCCTGCCAATGCAGGGGACAAGGGTTCGAGCCCTGGTCTGGGAAGATCCCACGTGCCGCGGAGCAACTGGGCCCGTGAGCCACAACTACTGAGCCTGCGCGTCTGGAGCCTGTGCTCTGCAACAAGAGAGGCCGCGACAGTGAGAGGCCCGCGCTCGCCGCAACTAGAGAAAGCCCTCGCACAGAAACGAAGACCCAACACAGACCCCAAAATAAATAATTAAAAAAAAAAAAAAGATGAAGTGTTTTCCCCTTATCCGGGCTTCTTACTCCCAGGCTGCTACCCCGAATCCAACAACGTGACCACTTCAGCCCCTCCCACGTATTCCGATGTCCAGTACCTCCTATTTGTTCCCTCTCTACTTGTCCTCTGTCCCCCTCTCCCCGTCCTGCAAGCTTTGGCCTTCCCTGCGTGTCCCCGACTTCGCGCCCCTCCCCCATGGAGGCCCCAGCTCGGGATCACCATTTCCTCGGAGGGTCTTTCAGCTGCTCTCGCGTTACCTTCGTGTCCTCATTCCCTGTACCCATTCCTAATGTCCCTCCGACAAAACTACCGGCAACCCATTTGTTCCCCCACCCTCCCCGGACTCTTCATAAGCCCAGTCTCTATACCGTCCTCCGCTAGAGCGAGCCTGAAACTGACAGCCTTAGGTTACTCGGTATGCACCGCCCCAACCAGACCTCCCAGCCACAGGGCGGCGCTGTCCACCTTCCTCTCTCCTGCACAAAGAGGACTCCCACCCCCCCACCCCCGCTCTCGAATCTGGGGTGGGAGGAAGGGGCGGGTCAAGGCCTGAGGCGGGCGGGGCGCGTCCGAAAGGCTCGTCCTGTCCCGGGGCGGCGGGAAGGCGAGAGGCGGTAGGGACTGTGCTTGGCACCGACCACTTAGAGTAGTACAGGGGCGGGGAGGGCAGCAAAAATCAGTCCTCTTGGTAAGTTCCCCGCATGGGACCACGTGATTGGAGAGGTCCCGCCCTCCTCCGCCGGAACCAGGTGTTCGAATCCCGTCTCCAGAACTAGCGGCATTTCAGTCCTGCCGGCGTGAGGGCTGGGGCTCACGCCCTGGGGCTCATGGCAGCGCCGGTCCGCCTGGGCCGGAAACGACCGCTGCCCGTTTGCGCCAACCCGCTCTTCGTACGCTGGCTGACCGAGTGGCGGGACGAGGCAGCCAGCAGAGGGCGCCGCACGCAATTCGTGTTTCAGAAGGTGGGTTCTGGCCGGGCCTGATGGGGGACAGGCCAGACAGCCAGGTCCACCCTGACCCGGTACTGTACCCTTACCCCGCCAGGCACTGCGCTCCCTACGGCGGTACCCACTGCCCCTGCACAGCGGCAAGGAAGCTAAGATCCTACAGCACTTCGGAGACGGGCTCTGCCGGATGCTGGACCGGCGGCTGCAGCAGCACAAGGCATCAGGTGGTGAACGCTGGGAGCAGGGGTCGGTGGTCCCCTGAGCCTCCCTCAGATGCAGCTTTTGTAACCACCTGGGATACTTTGGCTTCAGGCTCCCTGCTCCTGTCCAAGTTGCTGTTTGACGTCGGGCTAGTGGCTGACTTTTTCAGAACCTCACCAACCACTTGAGCTGGCCGCGTCCCAGACCATCCTACCTGCTGGATTCCAGGGTCCAGGGTTGACTCTCTTCTACTCCCGCAGGTGACCACGCCCCATGTTCACCACCTGGAGCGAAGAGTCCAGCCCGGGAAAGGCCTGCCAAAGTCCAGGATCCTTACATGCCAGTGAGGAGAGGGCAGGGGGGTAGAAGGGAAAACGGGAGCATCAGGAGTAAGATTTTCTGGCTTGGGGGACTTAGCTGGCCTGGGTCCAAATCCCACCAGTGACACCTGGCTCTGGGCAAATGATTTATTCTGTCTGATGCTTAATTTTCTTATCTGTAGGTGTAGATAGTGAGTTATAATAGAGTCAGTTGAGAGAATTCCATGATCAAGCTATTTAGGGGGCCAAACCCAGTAAGTTATGGGATTTGCTGTTGAGTCTTGTATTACCTTCTCTGTCCTGTGCTAGAACTGAGGCTGGGCCAGGCCGCTTACACCCCTACCCCACTCCCCGTCCCCTGAAACTGTTCACCGTCTCATCCCCAAGTTTGCAGGAGATCATACTATCACATGGCCTATTTTACAGATACAGAAGCTAGAGAGGCAGCTGAGTAATTTGCTCAGGGCCATTTAGTCTGCTGAGGTAGAACCTGAACCTCAGCTTTGCCAGGGATTGCGTCTGCAACAGCTGGCTGGCTTTTGGCTTCAAAGGCCCCCTGTACCTTTCAGGGTCCAACCCAGCTCAAAGCAGGAGGCTCTGGCAAGTATTGGCCAGCTCGGCACTCGGGAGCTCGAGCAGTACTGCTGCTGCTGTACCGGGAACACCTGGTGAGCGCCTGACCAAATCGGGAGTCCGGGAAACTGGGGCCACGGGCCTGCGGCTCCTGGGGCAGGCTGCTCAGGCACTGAACCTAAGTTGGTTACATTTCTGCCTTGGTTACAGAATCCTAGCAGCCACGGCTTCCTAACCAAGGAGGAGCTGCTGCAGAGGTGTGCCCAGAAGGCTCCAGGGGTGAGCACTGAGAGGGGGAAGGAGGGAGCCAAGTGGCTCTGGATCTGACCCTGAGCCCACCACAGGCTGCCCTTCTTGTGAGCAAGCAGCGGGGTGGGACAAGGGAGTGGGCAGGTGGTAGCCCTGGGAGCTCTCTAAGGGTCTCCTCCCGTACGAACAGGTGACCCCTGGAAGTGCTCGGCCCTGGCCAGCTCTCCGCTCCCTCCTCCACAGGAATCTGGTCCTCAGGACGCAGCAGCCAGCTAGGTGGGGAGAACGACGTGAGATGCAGGAGGCAGGGCCGGGGAGTAGGCGTGCCGTGCTGAGGTGGCCCTGCAGCCTGACGTGTACTTGTTGCCGACCTGAGGAGTGGCCCTGGGCTGTCCAGAGGCAGCTGATCTGAGGGGCGAGAACATGGCTCGCAGGAGGGGTGTTGGGCAGCCGCTGGCCTTGTTTGTGAAGTGTCGCCTTGGCTGGTGAGACCAGTCTAGCTGGGGGCAGGCAGGGGAGCCCGCCAAGTATGAGTGAAGAAGGGAGATCTGTGTTCTCTTTTTCCACCCACCAGGTACTCACTGACCCCAGAGGGTCTGGAGCTGGCCCAGAAGCTGGCTGAGTCAGAGGGCCTGAGCTTGCTGAGTGTGGGCAGCGGGCCAGAGGAGCCCCCTGGGGAGGAGCCTGCGGTGCCAGGAGCGGCCTCAGCTAAGCTGTGAGGAGGGGGAGGGGGGAGAACAGGGGAGCAGGAATCGTCCCCCAAATGAGGCCAGGACCCCACCCTGTCTCCATCAGCTCCAGCTGAGCTGCGGCTGCCCCACCTCCTAGGGGTTAGAGGAGCAGCAGCCCGGGCCTTGCACACACCGACTTCCACCCCTTCTCCCCAGTAGTGGCGCCAGCGAAGGGAACGTCCAACAGCCACCGCTGGAGCTGGGACCTGGAGAGTACAGGGTGCTGTTGTGCGTGGACGTTGGCGAGACCAAGGGGTGAGTGAGGTGGGGGGAGGTGAGGGAGAGGACACGGCGAGGGCCCTGGCCTGCCCTCAGGCCTCCCACCATGCAACTCCAGGGCGGGACCCAGGCCAGAGCTGCTCCGAGAGCTGCAGCGGCTGCACGTGACCCACACGGTGCGCAAGCTGCACGTCGGGGACTTCGTGTGGGTGGCCCAAGAGACCAGTCCCAGGGACCCGGGTAAGGGGTGTGGATGGGCAGGTGGGGGGCAGAGGCAGGGCCTGGAGGGTGAGGGGACGCGAGCCAACGGGACCCTTCTTGGCCTCTCGGCAGCACGACCTAGAGAACTAGTCTTGGACCACATCGTGGAGCGAAAGCGGCTGGATGACCTGTGCAGCAGCATCATTGACAGCCGCTTCCGGGAGCAAAAGGTTCCTTCACTGGCCTCACCACCCTCCCTGCCCCGGGCCCACTCAGGGGCACTTCTGGGTGGTATCCAGGCAGAGCTCCCACACCTCCAGCCACACCCCCTCTAGAGCTGCTCCAGGGCAGCCCCGAGATCAGACTCCCCTCGGGCCCCTCCAGGCGCACAGTAGGTATGCAGGGTCTCTGGGCAGGGCTGAGGAGCATGTTAAGACCCCTAGGGTGTCCAGCCCCTGCAGCCTGGGGTAAACAAGGCTCACCCCTCCAGAAGTGGAACCGCAGCAGCTATGTGTCAGTGCTGGCTGCTAGGCTGACCCCATAGGCCACGTACAGGCCAAGGGAAGCTTGGAGAATGGGCATCGCTCAGATGGTGGCAGGGCTTTCTGTGCAAGAGTAGCAGCGTGAGCAAAGGTGTGGAGGCCACTCTGAGGCAGGTGGAGAAGCTAGGGAGGATGAGGAGGCGAACTGGTGGGACCAAGGTCTTGTGATGGTTTTGAGGGTGACTTGATGGACACCTAGCACATGAGCATCCAGGTTTTGACCCACCTCACCCTCCCCAACTGCCTGCCCAGTTCCGGCTGAAGCGCTGCGGCCTGGGCCGTCGAGTATACCTGGTGGAAGAGCATGGCTCAGTGCGTAACCTCAGCCTTCCCGAGGGCACGCTGCTGCAGGCTGTCACCAACACTCAGGTGAGCCGGGAGGGCAGGGCCAGGCTGGCAGGAACCCTGTGGTCTACGGCTCCGCTCAGGAGCCACTCTCTTTCCCTTGGATCCTCTTCTCCAGGTCATCGATGGCTTCTTTGTGAAACGCACAGCAGATATTAAGGAGTCAGCAGCCTACCTGGCCCTGTTGACAAGGGGCCTTCAGAGACTATACCAGGTGAGCAGGTGCATCCATCCGGCACTGGTCCCTTACTTAGGTTGCGTGTTCCCTCGAGGAAGGCGAGGTGAGTGAGATCCCTGTTTCTCAGGCTGGCCCACTGAGGCCTGGGATGGGGCAAGGCCTGGCTGGGGGTTGTCCCCTAGAGCTCTGGCCTGGCCTCAGTTCCCTCTTTCCTCAGGGCCACACCCTCCACAGTCGCCCCTGGGGAACCCAAGGGGACCCTGAATCAAGGGCTGGGCCCTCCCCAAACCCTCTCTGCTCACTCCTCACCTTCAACGACTTCAACGCGGGAGCCATCAAGAACAAGGTACTGCCTCTGCCCAGCCCCTCCTTACAAGGCCCAGCCCTGGGCCGCTCCTCACATGGTCCTCCCCCGACCCCAGGCCCAGTCTGTGCGGGAGGTGTTTGCCAGGCAGCTGATGCAGGTGCGTGGAGTGAGCGGGGAGAAGGCGGCAGCCCTGGTAGATCAGTACAGCACCCCTGCCAGGTAGGCGGCCACAGAGCCCCTGTCCTCTGCCCCCGCCCACCCTGCGTGGACGTCAACTCAGCCAGTGCCTTGCGGGTGGTCTGGCTCTGTGAGGGCTGGACAGACCCAGCTGATACCTGAGGAGTTCATGGAGGTCCGGTGGTGAGGAAGACACAGCCAGCCAAGACCAGACAGAATCTCAGGCATTGGGAGGAGGGGGAGAGAGACATTCTACAGTTAAGTCCCCTACATACGAACAAGTTCCATTCCAAGAGCACGTTCATGAGTCCGATTTGTTCGTAAGTCTAACAAAGTTAGCTTAAATAGCCAACTAACACAGTCAGCTATATACCGCTGCTTTTACGCTTGCTTCTGGACATCCTGGGCTTGAAGTAAAGATACTCTACTACCGTACTCTATACAGTACTGTAGAGTAAAGCACACCCACCTGTAGAGGATGCACGTGAGTGAGCATGTACACCAGACACATGAACTAACTTACGTGATTGGACATGCAAACATACGTTCATATCTTTGAAAGTTCGCAACTTGAAGGTTCGTATGGAGGGGACTTCCTGTACCTGGTGCAGCAGAGAAGGCTTCCTGGAGGAGTGGGCGGGCCATGAAGACTGGGCCAAGGACAGCCATACTTGGGAAACATTTGCAGGAGCATGAAAGGAGGGTGAGCAGGATGGAGCAGGGCCTTGAATGCCAGGTTCAGGAAGTGCAGCCATGGTCCTGACTCCTCTAACCCATGCCAACCTCTTCCGGCCCGCCTCCCGTGACACTGGCCTGAGCCACTCGGGATGGGCCAGCAGTCAGCCATTGCCCAAACTTAGAAACTCATACTCCCCACCCCACCCTCAGCCTGCTGGCCGCCTATGACGCCTGTGCCACGCTGAAGGAAAAGGAGATGCTGCTGAGCACCATCAAGTGTGGACCTCTGCAGAGGTGAGGGCAGGAGACAGAACCTGGAGAGAGTAGGTGAGGTGCGGTTACCCTCACCCAGGCCTGACCCTTACTTGCCTTTCTCTTTGTGCAGGAATCTGGGGCCAGCTCTGAGCAGGACCTTGTCACAGCTTTACTGCAGCCACGGCCCCCTGACCTGAGCTATGCCACAAGACAGAACCCCGCCTCCATCTTCCCAGGCTACGCAGCCTTTTAACCGGGATCTTTGGGCTACAATAAAAATCTTAAGTGTTTGCAGCTTTATGTGTTAGGAGGAGATGGCAGGCCCCAGGGGTCTTGTAAGATATCCAGGTAGGAACTGGGGAGACCATTGGGTCCAGTTTTTAAACTGAGCTCCTCAGGACCCGTGGGGTCCCCTGGCAGGGCACTGAGACTGCCAGGGAGATGAAGTCAGGGAGGCGTTGCAACTTTGAATCTAGTTTATGTCATCCGAGTTCTCTGATCAAATAAAGTTTCCTTTGAGAAGAAGTTCTGTAGCTTGGAAAAGAAAAGTTTATAAAGCGCTAACAGTCCAGTTGCCTCATTTTATGGATTGGAACACTGAGGCTCAGGGAGCTACTAGGATTTCTCCAAATTGATCGTTTGAGGCCAAGCTAGGATTGAAACCCAGGGCCTCCTGGCACTGTCTAGAGCAGGATTGTTCGGGCCCACTGCAGAGCAGCCAAGCCCACATGTCTGGGCTGGGGCCTGGAGTCTGCAGCCTCATTACCTCTTCCCTCCTCAGGGTGATTCTGATGCCCATGGTCTATAAGCCAGTTCCAGTCTTGGGGATGCAGCTCCCAGCTCCTGTCAATGGAGCCCTTCAGCCTGGACAGAGACACCCCCCACCTTTAGGTGGACGTGGCCCGCCTCCCATGAGCCTGCCCTTTCCCCACTCTGGGGTTCACTGCAGTGTGACCCACCCACCTCAGCCACCAGGACTCCTTCTTTCTCCCTTTATTGCCTTTCTCTCTCTACCCTTCACAACAGCATCTTCCCTTTTTAGCAGAACACAGCCATCCCTGAGCCCCAGGCTCCTCGGCTACAGGGAACCTCCCCCTCCCTGAGAGCTCCCCCGCCCACTCCTCAGAAGGTGTAGGCCCCCACGAAGACGGTGAGTCTCAGTACAGAGCTGGCCCGGTAGCTCATGAGGGAGTTCATGGTGACCATCTCGAGGTCCAGCACGTACTCCCGGGGGCCTGTCACAGGGCGCGCGAGGACCAGCATGGCGCTGACATTGTTGATTTGCTGTAGGGTACAGTGGGTGGGGAGACACGTAGATCGCGTCAACCTACACACCAGGACGCTACCCCGCCATCACCTCCCTGCCCTGAGTCTGGTATCCACGACCAGTTGGCTGTGGAGTGGAGAGAGCCCTGGTCAGCCTGGGACCCCAGGCGCTCATCCAGACCTGTGACTCCCTCGACATCTGCACCCGGGCTCCTGCCCTCAGAAACATCCCACTGGTGCTCTTCCCACCCTTTCCAGCTAGTTCTTCTTTTGTCTAACCGTGGTCAGCTGATTCAGGACCAGGTGTGAGACTCTGGAGCAGTGGGGCTTTTGGTGACCTGGAGCAGGCAGACTCCCCTTCAAAGCACTCAATTCCAGAAAGAGAAAACCAGCACTGGTACCAGACAAACCCTTAACACCCCTCTCACTGTGTCACATCCAGACCCTGCCCTCCTCCCACCTCCACCAGCAGAGAGCTGGATTCTCAGACCCCAGGCCCCTGTGCCAACCCCTGCTGCCTCTCTCTCCAAGATCCAGCTCCACTTGTTTGCCCTTCCCAGACTCTGCTGTGTCTGTTACCTCCAGCCTCATGCTAGTCCTTTGTCCTAAGGGTGAAGCAGTTGAAGCCAGATACGCAGACCAGCACAGGGATTCAAACCCGTGTCTGAGTGCCTTGCTAGAATTGTATTTAACAATCTGTAGTTTGTACCAAGGGAATTTAGAACACTTCTACCTTGCTACAGAAATTCTGACCCCTGGGGTGAGGGACACTGAGAGAAGAGGCGGGGCATGGTGGCATAGTTGCGTCTCCCACTTAAGGTTTCCTGGAATTCAGTTTTGGATTATGCAAGTCAGTTGAGGGGTGGGGTTAGGGGAAAGCCTTACCCTAATGTAGAAGTCTCCCTGCGAGTTTCCAGCACGGATCTGAAAAGCATTGTAGGCGCCAGGGTAGACGGAGGTCGCTTGGATTTGGAACACGTCGGCTGGTACGCTCCGCTCCGAGGTGATGCTCATGTAGCGGTGCACGATGGACGAGGGCTGCTCCCGGCACAGGGGGTTGGAAGCCGGACAGAGGCAGCGACTGGAGACCCCGAGATGGGAACACGAATGAGGTCGTAGCCCATCCTCCAAGTCTGGCCCACCCCCAGAATTAGGGATCCCCAAAGGATCCTCCCACTCCTGCTGTAACAGCATGTGTGGTTTAGTTGGACTACAACTCCCATCGGCCCTCAGAGCACTCGGCAGCCCGAACAGGTGCCAGTCAGCCGCAGAGCCCTCTGGGAGTTGTAGTTTCTGCTATGGCCTGGTGTCGAGTAGACTCACTTGTCCGACACCTGGACATAGGGCTCCACGCAGCGGTTGGTGTCCACGCAGCGGTAGCCCCCGTGGAAGTTGACACACGTTTGGGCCTCAGAGCACTGGTGCGCACCCGACTCACACTCGTCAATGTCTGTGCCGGGGGAGAGGGGCTTGGAACCCGAAAGCCAGGCCACCAGCCCCTGACACCACCCTGCCCGCTGCACCAGGGCAACCTGTACCTTGGCACAAGCGCGTGGCCAGCAACTGGTAGCCCTGCGGGCAGTGGCAGGAGAAGCGGCCTGGCTCGTTGACACAGCGGTACTGGCAGAGGTAACTGGAATAGCTGCACTCATCGATATCTGAGGGGGGAGGGGGAGGGGGCGGGGCTGAGGACTGGGCTGCCGCAGTCCTCCAGCTCAGCCCCACACATGCTCATCTCATCGACTGAGCCTGGCTCCAGGTTAGGCTCAGTGTAGAAAGAAGCAGAAGAGACAGGCCCTGCGGAACTCAGCAGCGGACAGAGGGCTCAAGAAAGAACTGCCCAGGGGACTTTCCTGGCGGTCCAGTGGTTAAGACTCCGCGCTTCCACTGCAGGGGGCATAGGTTCCATCCCAGAAGCCACATGGCAAAAAAAAAAAAAAAAAAAAAAAAAAGACTGCCCAGCTCACAGATCTCTCTTTGCCCCAGGACTATAAGGTGATACTAAATGAGAGCACTGGGAATCTAGAGGTTTGGCTTTATATCCTACTGAGTTTGGGGAACCTAAGTTTTCCTGTCAATAAAATCAGTGGCTTAGACTGATAAGCCCTCGAGGCAACCCAGCCTGCTCTGGGTTTCAGTACTTTGCCCGAATCCTGCAACCTACAATCCGCCCAATTACAGTCACCTCCTGCCAACTGTGAGCAGCAGAGGCAGGAGCCAGGTTTTCTCCTCTGTGCCCCTTATGCTGCCCGGCACCTAGCCAGGTACCAATGCGGCCTTCCTCACCAGCAAAGCACAAAGCATAACAGAAACAGGGCACATGGCCGGTTGACATGGAGTGAGATAGAGCCCTGGCCCCATTGGGCAAGTCACTCAATCTCTCTTCGCTGAAGTATTCTATCTTATTTTTTGTAGTCCTCCCAACAAAACTTGAGGGAAGTATTAATGTCAATTTGCAGAGGAGGAAAAACTGCTATTTATCTCATAGGATTGTTGGCAGGATTAAATAAGGCCAAATATGTAAGGAAAGCATACTGCACAGGGCAGTTTCTCAATAAATGCTAATTCACTTTAAAGCGTTGCTGCTTGGGACTTGAAAAAGTCTGTCGTCATTTTCTCACTTAATTCTCAAGACAACCTATTCTACAGGAGAATTAAATGGACTCAGAGAGAAGAGTGACTTGCCCTGGTCCAGGATTCGCACGCACATCAGCCTGATTCCCAGGGAGGGGGGCACCTACATCTTCGTTCAGTCTCCCTACTGAGCTTCGGTGGGGATCTGACTGCTCCCCTCTGTGCCTTCCCCACCAGGCTGGGAGTTCTGGTGGGCAGCTCTGTAGGTGCCCAGCCACCAGCTGGGGTGGAGTACCAGGAGGCACATGGGTGCAGGATGGACGGGACGTGGAGGCATCAAGGGGAGGGCTGTGGGGCAGGAGATGCAGCATGACACAGGGCCTGGGGGACCAGTGGAGGGACACGCGGCAGGGGTGGAGCTCTCACCACTGCAGGAGAAGCCATCCCGGTGCAGCTCATAGCCCTGGTGGCAGCGACACAGGAAGGTCCCATAGGAGTTGAAGCAGCGCTGCTCACACGGAGCCCCCATGTCACATTCGTTCACATCTGGGGGTGCCAGGAAGAGGGGGAGGGGTGAAAGCCGAGGAGCAGCCTAGAGCCCCTGCTGCCCCTGGGCTGGTCAGGAAGGGAGCTCCCCCCACACACACCACCCTGCGCAGGACCCAGGAGCCTGGCCCAGCCCGGCCTCACCCACACAGGAGCGGTTGTTGGGCCCCAGCTGGAAGCCCGGCTCGCACTGGCATCGAAAGGAACCAGGCAAGTTCACGCAGCGGTGCTGGCAGTAGCGGTAGCGGCACTCATCTATATCTGAGATGGAGGCAGGGGAAGGACAGCAGAGGGCAAATGTCAGGTGCGGCCCAGGCCAGCTGGGACTCATCACGCGTAGTCTGGCTTGTGTCTGGGCTGGGCCAGATCAGCCAGGACTCACACATACATGCATACAGTCCTGTGTCTGGGGACAGCAAGGCAGAGGTGGCAGGGGACTGGGGTGAAACCTGGGGATGGGTTGGAATGGGGATCAGGTGCTAGAGTGAGAGCCAGGTCATGGGCACAGAGCAGGGACCAGAAAGGCCGCTCCCCAGACTCACCCACACACTCGGGCCCAATCTTGCGGTAGCCGTCGGGGCAAGTACACTGGTAGGAGCCAGGCAGGTTATGGCACTCCTGGCTGGGGCGGCAGTCGTGCAGGGCCTGGGCACACTCGTCCACGTCTGCAGGAGACACCACTCAGCCCCCGCCTGGCAGCCCATGCACCACCCGACACGACAGACACCTCAGTATGGGAGCACACAGGTCAGGTACCACTTACATGGATGTGTGGGTGGCTGATGCACCCACAACAGGAACACGTGGACCCGCCCAACAGCACAAATAAGAGTTTACCAGCTTGGAGCCAATGAGAACGGCACCCCTACGCTGGGAGACCTCATGTCAGGGAAGCATAGGATAAGGCCCTGCCCATACTCCCAGGAGCACAGATTCCAGGGCCTTCCTCCAAGGCCCGAGGCACCCAGGGGTGGGGTGCAGACCAGGAAGGGGCAGGGGCAGAGGCTGAGAGGCAGAGCTCTTGCAGTACGTCTGCAGCAGTCAAGGCGAGGGTCCCAGAGGCTGGCTGGGCAGTGTAACAGGAGCTGGGGCCCCCTGCGGCAGGCCCCACGCAAAGTGAGGGTCTGGACAAGGGTCTGAATGTTATCCTAGTGGCCCTGAGGAGGCTCTTGAGCAAGGGAGGAACATGAGGTGTAAGTTTTTAAGGTGCAGTGAGAGACGCTTGGTGGAAGAGTTGGAAGCCTCAGTGCCAGGGTGACCCTTACTCACCCGTGCAGCTCTCTTGCTCATCGGGCTCATAGCCCGGGAGGCAGGGGTTGGGGTGCTCAGCGGGGGGCACTGGTGGTGGTGGTCCCTCGCCATGCAGGTCACTGATGACAGCAGCAGAGCGGGGCAGGCACAAGTAGCCCCCATAGTGGTTGATACATTTCATTTCCCCCTTGCAGGCCTCCGGGATGGTCAGGCACTCATTGACATCTGCGGAGAGGGGCCTGCTGGGCACAGCCAGTCTCCTGGGCCGGCCGTGGAGGGGGTGGGAGGCAGGAGCCCATCTCAGCCTTCTCTAAGCTGAGTGACCCGGGCAGGGCCTTTCCTCTCTACTCAAGAAGCTAAGGTTGCCTGCCCAGGACCCCTGGGTGGAGCAGTTGCTCCTATAGTCACCCCCATTTTCTTGCCCCCAAGAGGGTCTCTGTCCCTCCCCAAAGCCCTGGCCCTGACTCAGCCTAACAGTGATGTGCAGGCCTCCTTACCCACCCCCGCAGGCACTGCTCTCCTGGAGCCGAGATGGGACAAAGCTGGATAGGACAGTGATTAGAGGAGGTATCCAGGACAGCGCCCTGTTGCTCTCTAGACTCCTGAGGGGGTGGGGAGGGGGGCGGGCAGGGTGTCCTGGGTTTCTCTGAGAGGGAGGGGCCTGGATGGTTTCTCCACCCCTAGCCGAGCTGGCCCCCTGAGAACCAGAGCTGGCCACGGCCAGGCAGAGCTGGGCAGGAGACAGAGCAGCTCTTGGAGGTGGGGTTGCAATCCCCTTCCCGGTTCTCGGGGGTGGGTCAGTCCCCCAAGCATCCTCACCCCGGCAGTGCTGGCTGTCAGGGTCCCACTCATAGCCGTCTGTGCATTCCTACAAGGGGACCAGAGGTGGCCAGTGGTCACCCCTGGCCCCCTCTAGCTGACCAGGCCAAGACCAGGGCCCAAGCCTGGCCACCCTCCCCGCCTGCTCCAAACAATGGCCCCAGCTGCTCCACCAACCAGGGGAGGGGAGAATCTTCCCCAGCAGCAGCCACCCCAGGATCCTGGTCTCTGTGTCCCTGCCCAGCCCAGCCCAGGCCAGTGACCTCACTGTCCCCACCGTGTAGCTGTCGGGCTCCTCGGAATCCTGGGGAGACGCTGCCCCCAACAGCAACAGCAGCAGCGCCCAGAGCAGTAGAGACGCGGGGAGGCAGGAGGCGAAGGGGAGCATCCTGGGGCTGGGGGATGGCGGGCGGGGGTCAGGGCGCCTCTGCCGCAGCAGCCCGCATTCCCGATACCAGGACTCAGAGCCGTGGCCCCGGTCGCCTCCCGCCCGGAACCGTGCTTGGGGCCCCGGAGCCTCCCAGGGCCGAGGGCCGACTCCTCACGCAGGCCGGGGTTCAGGGCCCACCCGCCCGGGGCCGCCCCGCCCCCGCCCGGTCCCCCAGCGGCTCCGGCCGAGGAGCGCGGGCCTCTCGGCTCCTTGCTGACGCGACTCGGCCGAGACTCTGGCTCGCGCCCTCCCCCCATGGACGGCCACTCACTTGGGCCCGCGACGGCCCCGCGGCCCGCGGCTCCGGCGGCTCGGCTGGCTTCGGCAAGTGCCTGCGGCAGACGGACAGGCGGACGGCGCAGCTCCCTGGACGCGCGGCCCCAGGAAGCGCCCCCCGCCCGCCCGCCCGCCGCGGCGCGGCCCACCCCGGCGCCTCCGCCCGCCCCTCAGCGGATTCCTGAGCCCGCGCCAGGGGGAGGGACCCCGACCCCCCACTTCTCCGCCCCCAGCCGGCCGCAGGCCCCCACCCGGTCCCCCGCGGCGCCTCCCGGAGACGCCTCCCGGCGCCAGGCCAGGGTCCCCTAGCGCCCGATCCTGGGGGCATTGGCCCTGACGCCAGGCCCCCGACTCACTTAGGAGCCCCCACGCTTTCACTCTGCGCACCCCAAAATGTCATCCTGCGAACCTAGACCCTACCTAATCTGCGCCCCCAGAACTCCTGTGCACTTAAGGCCGGGGCCCACAGACTCTTTCTGCGCCTCCCAGAATGTCATCCTGGGGACCTAGACCCCACCTAATCCTGGGACTTCCAGATCCTCACTCTGCAGCCTCCAGAATGTTATTCTGTGCACGCGGACAGTCACTCTGGAAATACCAGAACTTCGTCCAGGGTCGCCAGACCCTCGCCCTAAGAAGAGACGCTCCCAGGTCCAGAACTGTCCATCTCGGTCCCTTCTCCTCTCCATCCCCAGGGCTGTCTTCAGCCAGGCGGTCCCTTCACTCCAGAACGGCCTCCTGCGAGCCCTCAGTCCGAGAGGCTACCTCAGTTTGGGGCGGGGGCGGCAGTTCACTTCTGGCCCAGAATGAATGGAAGCCCCTGAGAAGGCGGGCAGGGCCGAACTCGGGCGTGCAGGACGCCAGGGTCCGGTGCCATCGCCTTCCTGGCCATCCTCCCACCAGCGTCCCCCGACCCCACACACACACCCCGCCCCCAGTCCCCGGGTTTCTGCATCCTCTCCCAAGCAGACGGAGAGCCCTAAGGGGAGGAGTTTGGGCGGAGCTGGCTCCCAGGAAGGGGTTGGGGTCTTGCCCTGGCCACGTCTCAGGGCGGGGCCAGACGGGAAAGAGCTGCGTGTCTAGGGGTCCCCCGCCTGGAGGCAGACGGCGTGTGGGAACTGCCGAGCCCTCGGCTCCCTTTCCCACCCCCGTTTATCTTCACTGTCGCCCCGCCCGGGGAGAAGAGAGGACTTAACGGTGGGTCCTGGGGTGAGCCTTCCGGGTGCGGTGTGAACTGGAGAGCACCTCGCCATCCCCAAATCCTTCCCAGCACCATCCCCCAACGTGGGGGGAAGGAGCCTAAAAATAATAGTTCTTTAAAACCCAAAAGACAGACAGTAACAAGTGCTGACGAGGAGACGGAGAAATTGGAACACTCATACACTGTGGGTGGGAATGTAAGATGGGGCGGCCACTGCGGAAAACAGTCTGGCAGGTCCTCAGAAATGTTACCACGTGACCCAGCGATTTCACTCCTAGGTATATACACAGGGGGATTGAAAACACAATCCGCACACACACACGAAATCTGTACAGTGTTCATATAGCAACACTATTCATAAGAACCAAAATATAGAACCAATCTAATGTTCATCAATTGATGAAAGGATAAGCAAAAAATGGTAACAAGGTGGAATGTTATTCAGCCATAAAAAGGAATGAAGTACTGATATATGCTACAACATGGATGAATCTTGAAAATAGTACACTAGTTGAAAGAAGCCAGACACAAAAGGCCACATATTCCACTTACTTATATGACACAACCAGAATAGGCGAATCTGAAAGACAAACTAGATGAGTGTTTGCCAGGGGAAGGGGAATGGGGAAATGACTTCTAATGAGTATGGGGTTTCTTTTCGGGTGATGAAAATGCTCTGATATTAGACAGTGGTGATGGTTGCACCATTATGCAAATACGTGAAAAACCGCTGAATTGTATACTTAAAAATGGTGAATTGTATGTGAATTATACCTCAATAGAGCTGTTATGTGAACCTCCAGCTCTGAGGGCTGACGTGGGGCTTTAGTCATAGGTCACACACAGCCAGAACCAGCTTGGGACACATGCCTGGGATCTAGAATCATGAAGCCAGGTACCCCTCTGTGGATGGTCTGTCTACTGTATTTTAATAAAGGCAGCATCACTCTTTTTTCCAAATAGAGGAGTCCCTTGGCTTACTATCCGGGGTGTGTGTGGGGGGGGTGGGGGCTGGATGCAGCAAAACAGGATCTCACAGCTTTGGGAAGATTCCTAATTAATGAAGAAAAGAGGTGGTGAGCTCATGAGTGGATGGATCCCTTCCCGTCGCTCCCATCCCCATGGAACCCCGAGAAAGCCAGTTTTTTGCTCAGCCATCTCTGGTATTGGGTGCTGGTTGCCAGCCTGGAGGCCCATGTGGGAGCTCCCTAGGCCAAGGACCCACTTAAAACCAAGGCAGAAGTAACAGGTGTGAACACCCCTGCCCAGCCCTTAGCCTCCGGCCTTACTCTGTCTGAGATGCCAACCCCGCTATTTTTCTGCCCCCTCAGGCCCACCCACACCCCTCATCTCCATCCCCAGACTGTGATAGGAATGAAGAACAGAAGGGGGTAGTAGATGCCACTTGCTGTCCCCTGGACCCTGAACTTTTCTATTTAAAACCCATGATGACCAATCGCTCAGTCAACAAATCCCCACTGAGCCAGCTCTGTGCCCAGCCCCTTCCTGGGCGCTGAGGACACAAACAAGGCAGATACCTCCAGTGTGGTTGGGACGCAGACGCCCAGTAGGCACAGGCACAGCAGGGGCTCAAGGAGCTGCAGGCTACACCACAGGATGGGTGAGCTTCTTGGAGGTGACTTCTGAGCTGACTGAGCTTTGTAATAGGATGAACAAGAATGCTTCCCGGGGCCCACTGACCACCATCCATCCCCCCAGTCATCAGGGCCTGTGGCTTCCATAGCCCCGTTTCCCCCTCAAGGCACTGATGGCCTTATATTGTCACTGCCCACTTAGGATCTGTCTCCTCCTGTCCCCTTAAGGACAGATCCATCTCCATATCCCTAGAATTGCCCAGAACAGCATGGGCAGAGAGCCTCTGTTGAATGAAGGGGTGGAGCGGGGTACAGGAAGGCAGGGGGCCATGTAGGGACAAAAGCCTGAAGGCCTCTTGTGCTTGGGGGTCCTCCTCCCCCTCGCAGCCTGGTTTCCCCTTTGTGGCTTCTCCAGCTCCACCCTCTCAGCCCCTCCACCTTGGTCTGCATAGCTTCCTGCCGCTGACACTCTGGTCTGCGGCATCATGTCACTAACTGTCCATCTCTCCTATCTCCTGGCCCTGTTGGTGGCAGGCCTGGCCCAAGGCATCAAGAGCTCCCTCAGGGGCCAGGTAAGTGTCCCCAGCCTGCTCCCCATGCCTGGGGCTCACCCCCTCAAGAAACAGTGCTTTGCTCCTATTTCTCAGAGGGAGCATCTGAGGCTGGAGAGGTGATTGACGCGTCCAGGCCCACACAGGGAGAAGAGCGGCTGAACCGGCTGCTCCCCTAACCCAGTCCTGGCACATCTGGGAGCTGAGGTGTGGTCCCAGCAATGACTCCTCACCTCTCGCCCTCCCCACTGCCCTTGGTTGTTTTTCCAGGACCCAGGTCCCCAGCCTCTGGAGCTGAAAGAGGTCTTCACGTTGTTCCAGATCCAGTACAACCGGAGTTATTCACACCCAGCAGGTATCATGGGGCGCAAATGTCTCCGGTCCAACCCCCCTTCTCCCACTGAAGAGACAAGGAAATCAAGCCACAGGGTGGGGGATGTGCCTGGCCAAAGCCACTCAGCAGGACAGTGACAGGGCTCGGGGTGTACTCCCTGGTTTCCCAAATGCACAAGTGGGGACAGGATCATCCTTGGCTACGAACCTGGAGGGAGGCGACAGCTGTTGGGGGTCTGACTGGTCCAAGAGGATCCTTCACCTCCAGAGCCACTTTCCTGTGACTGCAGGCAGCAGGCAGGAGGCCGCCATCTAGTCATGAGTTCATTCAGCAAACACCCAAGGATACCCATTTTGTCCCCAAGCTGGGGACTCCCTCTCCACCCCCAGGAGTTGCCAGCCCTGCCCCTGCCCTCTGGATCTCATCTCCCATAGGGGGGTGGTCTGTAAGCACCTTTCAGCCCAGACTTCCTGTGCCATGGACCTGTACCCCACCCTCCCCCACCTCGTTCCAGCCACAGACTTGCGGTCAGAGATGTGAAGTACAGAGAGGCACGATGCCGGTCTCTAACCATCCACTTTTCCCTTGAGTCACTCTGCCTTCTGACCCTTTACTTGGCTTCTCCCCCAGGTGGGCGGAGATACCCCTCTTCTGGCTTCCTGGGAAAACCCAACCCTAGGGGCGCTGGGGAGCCACTTCCTCAGCCCAAGTGTCTGTAGCAGGGCCTGCAAGGACCATGGGAAACAGAGCCAGTGCTCACCTGGGCGAGTGTGGATGAGAAGCCAAGCCAGGGACCGCTTCCTACCCCTGGGGGCTTGGAAGCCGGCCTGGGACAACCTCCTTTTGGTCTAGAGCATGCTCGCCGCCTGGACATCTTTGCCCGAAACCTGGCCAAGGCTCAGCAGCTGCAAGAGGAGGACTTGGGCACAGCTGAGTTTGGGGTGACTCCATTCAGTGACCTCACAGGTACCAGGACCCCCTCCTGGCTCCTAGGTGGTAGGTGGGGAAGCAGAACCTTCTCCAGGGATACTAGCAGATGGACAGGGCAGGTTTCTGGCTTTTGTTTCCCAGAGGGACTCTGAGGACCAGAGGCCTGGGTGCTTGGCCCAAATCAGAGATCAGGGGCAGGAACTCCGGAGCCGGGGTCGCAACCCAGCTCAGGGGGAGGCAGCAGGTGCAGGGGAATGCACCCCAGCAAGGAACCTGGCCTCTCTCAAGGCCTCAGTACCCTTGCCATTCTGTCTCCCAGGGTATTAGGGGGACTCAGATGGCTGAGGATGTGGATGGCTGAAGTGAGAGGCAGACTGTGGGGGAGAGGGGGTAAAAACTGCGAAACTTGGGGGCCCCATCTGTCTCCCAGAGGAGGAGTTTGGCCAGCTTTATGGGCATCAGAGCGTGGCTGGAGAGGCCCCCAGTGTGAGCCAAAAGGTAGGGTCTGAAGAGTGGGGGCAGTCAGTGCCCCCGACCTGTGACTGGCGGAAGAAGGCTGGCATCATCTCATCCATCAGGAATCAGGTATCTGCCCCCATGCGGCCTGGCCCAATCCAGCCCTGGTGGCGGGAGGGGGAGGGGAGGGGCAAGGCCTGCATTCCCTACCCCCACCCCCATCCTTCTACCACTAGCAAAACTGCAACTGCTGCTGGGCCATGGCAGCAGCGGGCAACATCGAGGCCCTGTGGGCCATCAAATACCATGAGTCTCTGGAAGTCTCTGTGCAAGGTATGGCTGGGGGAGGGGACCTGTGTGACTGAGGCGGGGATGCCTGAGGCCCGGGCACCCACACTGTCCCTGTTTGCACCAGAGCTGCTCGACTGTAACCGCTGTGGGAATGGCTGCAAGGGCGGTTTCGTCTGGGATGCGTTCATAACTGTCCTCAACAACAGTGAGTGCCTGTCTCTCGGGGCAGCTGTGTGTGTGTGTGTGTGTGTGTGTGTGTGTGTGTGTGTGTGTGTGTGTGTGTCGGGGGGGTGGGGGATGGGATGTTCCAGAGCTGAGCCGAGTCTCCTCCGGGGCCTTGCTCATGTCCAGGTGGCCTGGCAAGTGATAAGGACTACCCATTCAAGGGGAACAGCGAACCCCACAGATGCCGGGCTAAGAAGCGCAAGAAGGTGGCCTGGATCCAGGATTTCATCATGCTGCAGCCCTGCGAGCAGAGTACCGGCAGGATGGAGACACATGGGCGGGCCCAGGGGGGAGAATGACAGGGACGGACAGACAGGGATACAGACAGAGATGGAGGGATTTTGGGGCGGGGGGTTGGGCGTGGGAAAGAGAAAGATAGAGACACCCATGAGCCGAGAGCAGGGGGCACAGGACAGGCAGGGCCTGACGGCACATTCCACCCCCAGGCATCACCAGGTACCTGGCCACCCAAGGCCCCATCACTGTGACCATCAACATGAAGCTATTGCAGGTGGGATAAGGTAGGGAACTGGGGGGAGGGGTATATAGGGGAGGTGGCCCCCGACTCAGCCTCTCTGCCCCTGCAGCAATACCAGAAGGGTGTGATCAAGGCCACACCTACCACCTGTGACCCCCGGTTTGTGGATCATTCTGTCCTGCTGGTGGGTTTTGGTAAAAGCAAGTCGGTGGAGGGGAGGCAGGCAGAGGCAATCTCATCCCGGTCTCGTCCTCATCCTCGCTACTCCATCCCATACTGGATCCTGAAGAACTCCTGGGGGGCCAACTGGGGTGAGGAGGTGAGTGTGATCTACTGGGGGCGGGAGGACAGGGCCGGACAGACCTCTCCCCGCCGACTGGCCCTGATGTCCCCTAACTTCCTAGGGCTATTTCCGGCTGCACCGAGGGAGTGATACCTGCGGCATCACCAAGTACCCGCTCACTGCCAGAGTGGACAAACCCGTTAAGAAGCACCAAGTCTCCTGCCCTCCCTGAGCCCACCTGGCTGCCCCTCAGCTCTCTCCTGCTGTGCCAGCTACCTCCCTGCCCACCCCACCCCAAGGTTTTTGCCTATTCTCCCAGTGTTTCTGCTACGGATTGAATAAACCTAGACAAGACCCCTGTCTTCGGAGTGGACTCAGCTGGGGTGGGAAATGGATGGGGAGTACATAGATAATATTCTCTGACATGTCCTAGTCCCTGCGGGGCCAACGGACACATACATCCTTAGACACTGTGACACTCAGAGACACACGCGTGCAACCTGCACACACTCCCACACGCGGACCCATAATTGTACCCACTCACAGCCTCCTCCAAAGTCATGGCAACTTTATTGTCATTGTGGGCAGGGCAGGGGGAGGGGGCCTCAGTCATGACAGAGACGCAGGAGGCAGCCACGGAGGGTGCCCATGTAGCGGTCCCAGAGGGCCTGGTGCCTGCAATGATAACAGTAACGGGATCGGCTGGCGTTTACTGTATCCCCCTCGTGTCATGACACTGCTCTAAGTGCTCTCTACACCTTCACTTGTTTGATCCTCACAATATCCCTATGATCCTCATCATTATCACCCCCAACTTATGTACGAGGGGACTGAGGAAAGGAGAGCTTAAGGAACCTGTCCAGAGTCAGGGTCACAGCTTCCAAGAGGTGGAGCTGAGACTCTAGTCAACACAGACTTCCACCTCCAGGGCGACAGAACAGGGAACTCTGAGTCTGCAGGAGGGCTAGGCCCCAGAAGGAGGCCGGCAGAGTGAGGAAGCCTGGGGTGTCTCACCGGAAGCCATCCAGGGAGTGGACCGATGCCGCGTACTGATTCAGGAAGAGTCGCACATCATTCAACGGCCAGTGGTCGGAGCGGCAGGGTTCCACGAACTGTGGGTCCGAGGTAACATCTAGCACTGGTACAGCCCAGGGACAGGCCAGGATGGGGATCAGAGGGCAGCGGGCAGGACAGCTCACCTTCTCCACAAGGTCCACAAACAGGTCTCTGACATCCTTATTGTGGGTCAGCTTGGCGGCCACATTCACCAGCCCCCGGGACAGGTTCTGTGGGGCAGGGAGCCTGGGAGTTCTGCCTTCTGCCCAAGAGGCTGGGGGCTGAGCCCAAATCTATCCACCTCCCTCAATCAAATAACTCCCCATTGTTTTAAGAGCTGGCTCCCCCTTCATAGGCAGGCAGAGGGAGCAGCAGCGCCACCTGCCGGTCAATCTCAGGCATGAGCAGAGCTGCCCGGAGGGGACAGTGCTCTGGAGGCTGACGATGCCAATGAGACAGAGGCTGGATTGGGCCACAGACCTTGAAGTTGGCTTCCATCTCAGAGAAGACCCCGAGCTTTCCCCGGAGGGCAGTGCACACCAGGCTGCAGGGAGACAGGGTCAAGCCCAGAGTCGCCTCGGCCCCCACTTCAGGCCCCGCCCCATAGACCCCAAGGGTCACCTCTTGTGCAGGTCCAGAAGGTCCTTGTCAGCCACAAGCACCTTGAGCTCCTTCAAGTCCTGGAGAAACTCCTTGTCTAAGTCCATGTCCATGTCATCCGCCTGGGGGTCTGAGTGAGGTCCATGAAGGGAGTTGGGGTGGGAGATAAAAACCCCTCCTGTGACATCCCGAGCCTTCCTCCCCCACCACCTTATTGCGCCCCATGAGATAAAAGAGCAAGTGGAGTGTGAGGGACGTGGAGTGACTGGCCCCAAGCCATAGGGAAGCCGTGGGCCCTCTGTCTGCAGACGTGTGGGTGGGAACACCGGACTGGGAGCAGAAGTGGCTGGGGAGGGGCCCTGAAGAAGAAAGGATGCTGGGAACGGGGGCCTGCAGGAGAAACCGCTGGTGGGAAGCCAGGCCCTGAGAAGGTGAGGAGGCGTCCAGGCACCTGGGTCGGTGGGGGCCTCACCGACGGCTCCGAGGGTCCAGTTCTGGATCATGAGCTCAGCACAGAAGGCAAAGTCCCCAAAGCTCAGATACTGCAGTTTTTTCTTCCCCGTCTCAAAGCGATTGTTGGCAAAGAAGACGATGGCTGCATAGTCCCTGCAGGGAGGGGAGAGTGGGCCCATCAGGGCTTGAAATTCCTTCTTAGCAAGCAGCTCCCACCTGCAACACTGGCTGGGCATCCGAGTTCTGGCCTCTCTCTACCCTAACTCACTGTGTGATGTGTTTCAAGTCACTTTTCTCTGGGCCTCCTCATCTGGGGAAAGAGAAGGTTTCAGCCCAGGTCTCCTAAGGGACACAATGGGAGACCACAGGGTAACAGCTACCATTCACTGAGTACATACTAAGCCCCAGGGGCTGTGCCATCATGGGCTTTCCATGTGGCACCTCACAACAGCCCAGTTGGTGAATGGCTGGGCTGGGATTCAAACCCAGGCCAGTCTGATCCAAAGTACAGACCAGGAGTGGGATAACCATCCCCCCAGCCCAGCCAGGAGGTCAAGCGGGTTGGTGTGGGGAACATGGACCAGCCTCAGGGCGCAAGGAGGGGGAGGCAGCTGGCTCCTCATCTAGCCCCTCACCTGGCCAGCCGGTCGGACAGGAGGAAGTGTTGCTGGATGTTATCGACCAGGGAGCCCCGCATTTCCTCCACCACCTTGAAGACTCGCTTAAAGTTGTCAAACTGCAGGGCAGTTAGAGGAGGAGAGAGGACTGGTCAGAGGTTGCTCACCCAATAAGCTGTTTAGTGAACGTCCCTCTATCACCTACCCACCTATCCAGTCAACAGACACTGATGGAGCATCTGTTATTCCTTCAACAAACTATTAATTATTAATACCTGTTATCAATTCAACAAGTGTTCACCAGCTTCTGCCATCTTGCCTTGGATACATGTTTACTCACTCTTATCAATAAAGTCACCCCCATTTTAGCATCATGCTCTCCAGTTCTTCACTAATTTGTGCTGAAACTGACCCTCCTGGCTAAGCCCCAGGAAAGCTAAGGTCAGATCTGGGCTTCTGAGAGGTCACTCTGGCTGAAGAGTAGGGGATGGCTTGCAAGGGCCAAAAAGAGAGCAGAGTGGATATGAAGCCACTGCCACCGAGGTGCTGGAGGAGCCTGGAGGTGGGGCAGCGACCAAAGGGATGGTGTGAAGGGGTGGGATGCAGATGAGTGTGGTGTCTACCTGTCTCCGGCAGCTCTTGAGGGTGATGCCTGTTTTGGTGCTGATGTCATCCAGGTCTTTCTTAGTGCCCTTGGACAGCTTCTTGCCCAGCACCTCCCGCACAAAGGCCTCGTCAAAGGCATAGTACCTGTGAGGAGTCAGGGGACACTGCTGACTTTCCATAAAGGAGGTGAAAGGAGAACTGGCAGGACCTGGGTTTGGCCCCTTCTGCTCTCAACTTTCTCCCGGCCTAGATAAGCCCCGTCCCTCCCTGGGCCTCATTTTCAGCCTGCAAAATGGGTATATGGCCAGACTGGTTGGCGTCCCCACCATCCCGCCAGGTGAGCACCTCTCGATGAGCAGCGCCTGTCGAGAGGGCGGGATCTGAAAGATGAGCTGGTGCAGCAGCTTGGGCGGGGCGTGTAGCAGGCGCTCAAGCATTTGGAAAGTACGGTAGTGGTCCATGGTGTCGCTCTGCAGCACCGCTGCTGTGGCGCCGGTCTGCTCCAGGATTCCCGAGCGCACCCTCAGGGCCACCGCGTCGCTCACTAGGAAGTGAGCGCTAGCATCAGGCCCCGCCCCGCCGACCCCAGAGGCCCTTCAGGGATTCCAGCCCCGACCCCTATGTATTCGGTACTCCCAGGCCTCTGCCCACTGCCCTATAGGATGCCTACTCCTGGCTCTGCCCGCTCTCCCATCCAAAACAATAGCTCCGCCAAACCGGCACCCACAGACGGTCCCCCACAGACCCGAATAACCGTCCAGCCAGAGGCGATACACGTCCTCGTCGATGAGGGTCGTGTTCCCCACGAAGATGTCCAGCTCGCTGGTCATGGCAACGCCGGGACCCGGGCGCTACCGCAGCGCCCCAGCAGGAGCACGCACTGCCCGGGCCCGGCGCGCCGCCGCCGAGCCACTTCCGTGAGCACAGGCATTCGGCTCCCGGCACCCGGAGCCAGAAAAGGACCACTTCCGGGACACAGCGAGTCGGGGCAGGAGCGGCGAGGAAAGAGGCGGAGGCAGTGGAGTAGCCCCTCCCTCCTCCCCGCGGGAGGGGGAATCTCAGGCTCTCAGTCCCCACCCCACCCCACCCTCACCCCGGCCAGGTTAGCGGGAGGGCGTCCAGAGTCAAGGTCTCCGGCCAGTTTGACCTATCCCGGCAACCTCTACCCTCACATCCTTCTGGTTTTTCTCTGCCCTTTTCGGGGCCTCCCTACTTTGACCTGTATCCTAAATTTAGGGGCTCCACTGGGCTCTATCCTAAGTCTTTTCTCTGAAAAAAAGGTGTCTGGCTCATCCTCAAGGGCCCTTGCTGGGTGGGAGCCCCTCAGTCCATCCTGCAGACGAGCCCCTCTCCTGAACATGGGGCACCTGTTCCCATGGTTTTAACCCCCCCGACACACACTAATGACCTCTCTTATTCTGCAGCTTAGAGCTCTGTCTGCAAGTACACATCCAGACGGCCACCTATGTGTGACTCCACTCTGTCCCCCACAGGACCTTCAAAAGCCAGACAGACCTGTCGGTCTCCCGAATCTGTTTCTTTCCTGCATTCCTATCTTGGTGACAGCCCCACCATCCACGCTGTTCTCATACCAGAAACCTGGGCTTTCTCCCAGACTCCTCTCTCCCTACATTCAGTTCTGCCGATTTGCCTTCTGAATATTTCTAGTATCTGTTCTGTCCTCTCCACCCCCACTGGCACTGTCCCAGCCCACTCCTGCATAGCTCTCCTTGCCCATTGACACAGTGTTCTTAGTAATCTCTCTGCCTACATCCCCTCCCTGTGGTCCATCCCACACAAAGCCGTCCAAACAACCTTTTTTACAAAATACATATTTAAAAATGTTACTCTCCTGCTTAAATTCTTACTGGCCTGTGTAAATGCTCCAGCCTAGTATTGAAAACTCTTAAAAATCTGGCTTCTGATTACCTTTGTTACCTCCCTTCCTCTCTTACCACTATCTCTAAGCACCTGCCTTTCCAAAACAAACAAATAAACAAAAAACCCAAAAAACAAGCTACTCTCACGGTTTCCAAAGCAGCAAGGCTCTTTCAGACCCCAGCGATTTTCATCATGCTATTCCCTCTCCTTGAAATAGCTCTCTCATTACTTGCCAAAGTCCTATGCATCTTTCAGGGCCCCTCGGATATCACCTCTTTTGGGAAACCTTTTGCAGGTAGGGGGCGGCCCTCAAAATGTGCTCTTCTTCCATTTGCTTTTTGTTTAACGCAGCTCGTCTCCTCTGCCAGATTACGATCTCTTTAAGGACAGTATAAGGATATTGATCAAGTTTGTTTCTCTATAAGCCTTACATACAATAATAGTTTATTGAACAAAAGAATCCCTTGTATGCCCCTCCCACTGGGCAGGACACGGTCCGTGAGAGGGAGAATAGGCTGGTGGTGAGCCAGGACGTTTGGACTTATGTTTCCGTGGACTGGGAGCGATGCTCAGTGAGCCGAGACTCTTGAGTTCGAGCAAAGCTAGGAAGGAAGGAAAGGCGATCCGTCTGGATTTCGCCCGGGGGTGGGCAGGAAAGTCGGGGGCCGACCCCCGAATCTTGGTTCTCAGAGGGAGCTCGAGCTTGAGGAGGTTTCGAATTGGAAGGTACGAAGCTTCTAGTTTGCTGTTGACTGCCGCGGAGGTCGGTGACGCGGGTACCGAGTGTCCGCGAGAGTCGGGGACTCCGCGGTCCAGAGTGGGCGGGGAAGGGCCTTGCTCCCGGCTCCTTGGCACCGCCCCCTTCCGAGGGAGCTGGCTCGGATTGGCTGTTCTTCCTTGACGCCATGCAGTCCCGACCCGGCGCGCGCCCCGCCGCGTGCCCACCCCCGCGCGGCTGCTGCAGCCTAAGCTATCTCTACCACAGCCTGTCCACGGAGCGGGTGCCTGAGCCCCAGCGGCGAGGAGCTCGTCGTGGGGCTCCTGGGCCGCGGCGGCGGGCAGGCGATGCTCCAGAGGCTTGAGCAGCCATGGAGGCCGAGACGGGTGGCCTGGAGGAGCTGACGGATGAAGAGATGGCGGCTCTGGGCAAGGAGGAGCTGGTGCGGCGCCTGCGGCGGGAGGAGGCGGCGCGTCTGGCGGCTCTGATGCAGCGCGGCCGCCTCATGCAGGAGGTGAATCGGCAGCTACAGGGTCACCTGGGCGAGATCCGCGAGCTCAAGCAGCTCAACCGGCGCCTACAGGCCGAGAACCGCGAGCTGCGCGACCTCTGCTGCTTCCTGGACTCGGAGCGCCAGCGCGGGCGGCGAGCCGCTCGCCAGTGGCAGCTCTTCGGGACCCAAGCATCCCGAGCCGTGCGCGAGGATCTAGGCGGTTGTTGGCAGAAGCTGGCCGAGCTGGAAGGCCGCCAGGAGGAGCTGCTGCGGGAGAACCTGGCCCTTAAGGAGCTCTGCCTGGCGCTGGGCGAGGAGTGGGGCCCGCGCGGCGGTACCGGCGGCTCGGGGGGCTCTGGCGCTGGGCCGACACCCGAGCTGGCCTTGCCCCCCTGCGGTCCCCGTGACCTGGGCGATGGAAGCTCCAGTACCGGCAGCGTGGGCAGCCCCGATCAGTTGCCCCTGGCCTGCTCCCCAGATGATTGAGGGCACAGCTTCGCGCCGACGCCCGCCCGGATTGCTCCTCCAGCGCGGAGATTGCGGTGGACCTCGGCACCCGCTGAGGTCGAGGGGCCGCTGGCATGGACTTAGAAACCCTAACACTGAGGAGGGCCCCTGGCGCTCGCTGGCGGGGCAGGAGGGGGACTGGAGGCTGGAGCGGAGGGACTTGCTGGGGGCTGGGTGGAGGCTAATAAACAGGCGGAAGCAGAGCCCATGGCTGGGGCAGCGTCTGTTTGGGACTCGCCGGCGTTGGGACGAGGGCGGGGACGTTGAGACTGGGTACCATTCCCATCTGGAGGGACTGCAGAACTAAGGTGTCTGACTCCCCCATTACTTGCATCCTGCGGCGGGATGTGGAACCGGGGTAAGCCACTGGCTCCCCCCATCAGGCCCCAGGACAGGCCGTAATCCAGCCCCTGAAGTGGCTCCAGCTCCCTTCCCGGCTCCTTCCTGTCCAAGACAATGAGGCAGGAAGCAGGTGTTGGGGGCCTGAAACCCACTCAGCCGCCTCCCGGGAGGCTGGAAGGGGTATAACAGTGCCCTCCTTTGGGAGCACTGTGGGCCCCCACCAGGAGGAGGATGGTAATCCTCTTGGCTTGGCACCTCATAGCACTTCTGTGCCTCCTCTCAGTACTGGAGCTGAGGCAGAACAGAAGTAGCCTCACTTGTCAGATAAGAAAATCAAGGTCCAGAAATATCAAAGAATTTGTCCAAGGTCATGTAGTGAATTGGTGGAGCTGAAATGGGAGCCTAGGGCTTCTGGCTCCAAATCTTCTCCCTTTAGCCTCTGGGTCCAATGAGAGCAGGCTAGAGCTGCAAGCCTTTTATTCCATTTTGGCAGGTTTGTATAAAAATACTCTCTTTAGGAAAATAAATAGCAGCTGCCCACGCTGTGGAGGCTTGGAGCTAAAGTCTTCTCAGAGCTGGGGGCTGCAGGTCAGCTCATCATAGAAACCTCTGGCACCTCCTGAGCTGTTCCATTTAGGAGGGGCTGGCAGAGTGTCCTGGGTCAATAACCTGGTGCTGCTGGCAGTGGGGCTGGGTGGGTTAGTGTTCTCGGCGGGTAGAGCATCACCTCCTGTCAGGGGTAGGATTGGGTGAATCACAGGAAGAGGGTGATGATGACTATAGGGGTGATCTGCAGGGGTTTAGGGCTCCAGAGGACCTCTGAGAATCTACAAAGTCCCTTGGGAGCTGCCCGGAATTTTCTCCAACAAACAGGAACCACTTTGTCTCTGACTTAGTGCAAATTGTGCTAGAGAGGCCAGCTCTAGAGAAAGAGTGGGCAGCTTTGGTAGCCCCAAGCTGGCACTACCAGGAAGCAAAATATGCCCAGTCTCATCTGGAGGGATGGAGAAGAATCTGCTGGGGTTGGACATGAGACATGGTCCAGGCCAGCTGGACCAATGGGCAGGGAAATATTGGTGAGGGTAGCACCCGCAGGGAGTGGGGGCTGGAGTGCCTCATAAGGCCAGGAGGGTTGGGGAGCCAAGGGGGTCAGAAGAGGGGTCCCCACTGCTGCTGCTACTCCTGCGGTGGGCTGAGGCACAGGGCTCCGGTGTGCTGGGGTAGGTGAAGACCAGACTGGGGGTGAAAGGAGTCAGGGAGGGTGTGGTCATGAGCGTGGGAGTGTGCAATGCTTCGGGTTCAAGCACAGGCCCTGGGGAAAGGGAGATACAAGGCACAGAGCGGGAGGGGGCTGGTGGGCTGCTGGTGCCACTGGTACCGCCTGTGCCGCTGGTTTCGCTCTCCTTGGCCCCTTCCGGGATTTTGCAGATGGGGCGGTGGGCTTCCAGCACCAGCTCCAGGCGCTCCTTCTGTTTCTGCAGCTCCTCAATCTCTCGCTGCAGCCCAGATTTCTCGTCCTCCAGTTTGTCGGTCTCCTGTGGACGATCAGGAGAGGAGTCAGGAGGATGAGGGCTGAATACCGCGGAACCTCCCACTATGGTAGTGATTGGAAGGTTGGGGCGCGGAAAGTGGGTGGTGGTGGCGAGGGGGCGGGAGGGAGTGGGGAGTCTCCAGCAAGTCTGGACTACAACTCCCATGAGTCGATGGGAGAAAATGGGCACGACTCCCATCAGGCTTGGGGGGCATCTTCGAAGGACATTGTCGGTCCTAGCTTCAGCTCTGTTCAGAGAGAGACGCGCTGCAATTAATTTTTTTGTGGTACGCGGGCCTCTCACTGCTGTGGCCTCTCCCATTGCTGAGCACAGGCTCCGGACGCGCAGGCTCAGTGGCCATGGCTCACGGGCCCAGCCGCTCCACGGCATGTGGGATCTTCCCGGACCGGGGCACGAACCCGTGTCCCCTGCATCGGCAGGCGGACTCCCAACCACTGCGCCACCAGGGAAGCCCTGCAATTAATTTTTAATCACAGTTTCCTCGTCGGAGTGCGCCTCCGACAGGGAGCCGGGGGTGGGGCAGGGGACTTCATATACCGGCGCCCCCTGCGGCCCCGCGGGCTCTTGGGAACTGGGGGCCTTCTGAGGTTGGGTGGGCCGGGATCTGGGCACCCTCCGCACTCGCCGGTGCTCACCGCCTGCAGGAAGTCGGTCAGTTCTTTCCTCCGGTTCCTGCACTTGGCCGCGGCTAGCTTGTTCCTCTCGCGCCTCACTCGACGGCGTTCCTCCTCCTCGGGGCTGATCTGGGGAGGGTAGAGAGAGCAGTGAGGTGGACTCTGTGCTGCTGGCCCAGTGGTAGGAGCCTGGCCGAGGGCATGGCAGCGCAGGGGCACCCTCAGGCTGCGTTTTGGGACCTCTGCACCCCGACCGGTTCCCCGCTTTAGTAAGCTTGGATGAGTCATATTTCCTCCTCGCACCCAGCTTTTGCCTCCTATGATTCCTCTCGGAATGCCCTTCCCGTCCTTCTACAAACCTTAATCCTCCTTCTCTCCCAGGCTCAGCTAAGATTCCCCACCCGACCCCGGCCGTTCCTGGAAGCTTTCTTTCATTCCGCAGCTATAAGTGGCCTTTCCTCCCCTGAGCCTCTGGGACCAGGCCACTCTTTTTAAAAGGACCCTCATTCTTTTCAGTCTCTTGATAACCGAGTCTCCTCTTCCCCAGGGGCTGTAAGCACCAAGAGGGGCTAATGAGAGCTGCTAAGTAGTTGTTCATCGGGAATCTACTATGTGCCAGCTAAGAGCGTTACACAGATTCCTTTTAATCATTTAAATTTTATTTTATTTATTTTTTTATGCAGCAGGTTCTTATTAGTTATCTATTTTATACATATTAGTGTATATATGTCAATCCCAGTCTCCAAGTTCATCCCACCCCACATGCCCCCCCCACCCTGCTGCTTTCCCCCCTTGGTGTCCATACGTTTGTTCTCTACATCTGTTTATACAGATTCTTAACCCAACTTTTCGTGTAAGGAACTGAAGCCCAGAGAAGACGAATAACTTGTTTGTGGTTCCAGAACAGAAATTAAAATCCACTCACTCTATTTAACGTTGAGAAAGAGGCCAGCTGATGGAGACCACCTCCCCCGAAAGGACCCCACTCACAGCTCACAGCCTCAGTCTAGGAGTACCCAGGATCATGGCTGAAGGAAGTCCAGGAGCCTGCCTCTGGGGCTTACACCATGGTCTCCTTCCAGTTGGTCACAAAAGCCAGCCATTCTGTTTCTGGGGAAGTCACCCCTGGCCGATGGCACATCTTTCTTAGGATCCTGACGTCCTCCCCATCCTCTCCTCTGCTGTCAGAGCCAGCTCCTTAACGTGCAGACCTCACCCACTATAGTCTCAGATACCAAAATGCCCCAGGGAGAGGAAAGCGGAACCACTCCCTAAAGACCCTCTAGCTCTTATTCATTTACTTTGGCACGGACTTTATTAGCAGTGTGCTGCTAAGAACCCTGGTCTGGGAGGTAAGAGTTCCCAGCTCTCTAAGCTTCAAGCCTTCTCTTAACCTCCTGGTGAGACAGTGGTTTGACTGACTTTAGATCTGACTTTAGAATTGGACAGACCTGTCTCATTACTCACTACTTGTGTGATCTTGGGCAAGTGACTACCTCTCTGTGCCTTCATTTCCTTGGCTGTAAAACGGGGAATACCAGAGTTCATTCCCAAGAGGGTTTTCGTGAGGATTAAATGAGATAGAGAAACAGAGCCTCAGAGAGTAGCTGAAGGGAACCCTCCTCTTTCTGTTCTCTTCCCAGCAACATAGACAGCATAAGCCCGCCCTCTCCATACCTGTCAGCAGCTGGAGACCCTCTACTGTCCACACAACTTTCCACACATACACCTTACATGTTCTCACTGCTACCTCCTTTCCTTCTCCTGCCATCCCCTCTTCCTGGAATGTCTTTTCTTTCATCTTTCTCTCTATTCAAATCCTTCTAGGCCTGTAGGAAGCCTTCCTTGATCCAGAAGTGACTGCTTTGCCCTCTGGGTCTCCCCAGGGGGTCTCATCACTTTCTGTCTTGGCCAGTAGTCACCAGTGGGTCTGTTCTCCCCATGCCCCTTCTAAGCCTGTGTTCTGGGCAAGAGCTTATGCTCTGCACCTCAGCATCCCTGTGGGCACAAGAACCCGTGCAAACGCCACTGCTTCTTACCTGTTCACAGAGCCGGCGATGCACTGCTGGAGTTTGGCCCAGGGCCCGGATGACTCCTGGCCGGGGCTGTGGGGGACTGTACTGGGGGTAGGCCAGAGGCCTGGGGTAGCCGCTGGGTCCCAGGAAGTGAGGCTGAACCATCCACTGCAGCTCCTGGCTGCCACTCACAGTGTTGATGCTTGGCACGAGGTGGAACTTCTGAGGGATAAGACATGGAGGGCCAGGGATAAGGTCTCTGTGGATTGAGGGGCTTCCAGTAATAAAGTGTGAATTCCAGGTGCTGTCCCAACCACTTTACAAATACTGACTCATATAATTTGCACAACAGTATCTTCATTTTCTGACAGGAAAACTGTTGTCCCTAGACACACAGCCAATAAGTGGGAAGTGGGGTTTGGACCCACGCAGCCAGGCTCTTCTTACCCACTTTTGCACCCTGCCTGAGTCCCATCTACATAAAGAGGACAATGACAGCCCCTAACTTCGAGGGTGACTGTGAGAATCAGGTGAGAGAATGTGTGTGTGACAGAGCCTGGTAACTGGCAGGTGCCCAACACACAGGGGCCATGGTGGGCAAGAGCCACTGCTCTGGGTTCAAGCTAGCCCAGTTCTAATCTTAGCTCAGCCATTTACTGGCTGTCAGGGCGAATTGTTTAACTTCAATGTGCCTCCGTTTCCTTGTTTTTAATACTGTCATAGGTGAGGATTACAGCATTTCACTGATGCTAACAAGTTCCCTTCAGTAGCTCTGAAATCATAGTTGAATTGGCCACTTTTAAAAAAAAATTAGTGGCACAAAATAATGGTGGGTTTTAAAATCAGTGGGGTCTTGGATTCTGTGAGGTAAAGTAAATGAGGTGGAAACTGCCCATCACAACGCAAGGCTGCGCAGTATGCGCTCCAGGTATTACCTGTCATGATACTTTCAGCCAGAAAGGTGTGGAATGGGTTGAGATGGGGGCTCAGTGTTCCGGAGGAGAACTGGGTTCAAGCCCAGGCAAGTCTGGACAGCAGTGTCCCCGGCTCAGCGCTGCGGGCCCAGTGACCCAGTGACCCCAGTTCCGGGCCGAGGTGCCGCCGGCGGCATCTCCCGCTCCCGAGGTTGTCCGGGCCCGGGACGCTCCGAGCCAGGAAGGGAGGGGCGCTCCGGGTGAGTCAGCCGCCGTGACTCGCCGCCGTGACTCGGCGGAACGGACGCCGCTCCTTCCCTCCCCTAGCGACACGTGCTCACGGCCCCTCGACAGGAAATGGGCACCTGCAGCCTCCCGGGTCCCCCCTCAACCCTCAGCGGGCGCCGTTCGGTGCCGAGAGTCGGGGGCGCGGGAGTTGCCGCTGCAGTACCTCGCGCACTTCCGGCACCTCGCGGTTTCCACCGACCCCAACCCGTAAAAGGGTCAAGGGCCAGTCTCCCGGGGCCCACCAGGCTCCACTGCGCCGAGATGGGGATGAGGACTTGGCGACGGGGTGGGGAGGGACAAACAAACGGTCAGGCACACGGATGATCACAGACAGACTGCCGAGGATTCGCAGTCTGTCGGGGCTAGCCTGGCGGTGGATCCCGTGCGTAGGGACGTCTCGGCGGCCGCGGCTCAGACTCCGGACCTCGGAAAGTGAGTCCGAGATGGATCAGACCCTCTCTGATCCTGTCGGGGCTAGGACTAATCCCGGACTAAGGGGTCCCCTTCCGACGTAGATGGGACAAAGAAATTAGCGATGAACAGGAAGAAGGAAAGAAGGTAACGGAGACGGAGGGACAGATAGACAGCAGACAGAGACGGGAAGGGGTACGAGCGCGAGAGGGGATGTTCGCAGATGTTTGCTCCGCCCGCCGTGCCCGTTCCGCTGGGGTGTGGGGGAGAAAGTGCCCTTAGCGGAGAATGGGCATAATCCGCTGCCACTGCTCCGAGACCCATTCCCTGCTCCTTGTTCCCGGTCCCAGTCCCCGAGTGTGCGGGAGCGGCCCGCACAGTCCCAGGCTCTGTCCACCTGGGGATCCCAGGCGTCGGGTTCCTCTCACCTGCTGGCCTGTCGCCGGGGGCTGCGCCGGGCCGCCGTACGCACCACCGGCCCCGGAGCTCGGCCCGGGTTCCCCGTAGTCTCGGAACATGCCCTGGGCTGGCTGCCTTGTGGGGTCCGCGTCGGCGGCTTCGGTTCTGACTCACTCGCTCCTAGCGGAGTCTTTTCTTTTTATGAATGAGAAGTCCTCGGGCTGAACCACTTCCACTGGGGGTGGGAGCGGAGAGCGGGCGTATCGCAGCGGCTCTGGACAACTCTGGGCTCCACCTCTCCAGACGCACTGCCTTTTGTCAGTCCGCCCTGAACTTTTCATCGCTTCCTACGATCCAGTAGCCGACTTTTGTTGGGCAAAAGGGGAGGACTTGGCGGCCCCCAGAGACAGCGGCGGGTCCGCCCCCTCTGACGTAGCTGCCCATACATGGTGCAATTTCCTCGCGGCGCCCAGGTGGAGCGAAGGATTCCCCCGCGGACAGACGCACCTGAGAGCAGCCGGGCGCCCCGCCCCACCCAGCCCCGCCCAGGCATCAAGCGCAGACCTAGACCTTCGCCGCCAGACTCCGCCGCAGCCTCTCACTGCTTGGTCTGGCCTCAGTGTTTGCATCCGTAAAATGGGACGAAATAATCACATAGCGAGCTTGCCACGCGTGGGAAGTTGGAATGAAGAATGTGAAAGGGGTCTGGAAACTGTAAATCGGATTATAAATGTGATTGATGTAATTATCATCATCATCATCATTTACTGCCAGGGACCGTGCTACTGCCATCCAAGTCTTGGCGTAAGGCCCACTCAATTGCATTGTTTTAGGGTTCAGGTATACTAAAAAGTGAATAAATGACAAACCAGGGTTACCAAAATGGTGTATATTTTAAATGCTTACAATGACATATTAATGCGTTGAACTACCCACAAATGCAATGCAATATAATTGCAGTACTCTCAGGATAATCTCAGGAGCTATAACAAATTTTAATTCAGAGCCCCTATAAGCAGTGAGAGCTTGTGGTGGGACACAGTTGTCCTGTGCTCTGATAAACGCCATCTTCTTTAAATACTGTAACTGCTCTTCCAGGATTGCATAGTCACCACCCTCGTTTGGGGATTATGTCAAAGGTCTGTGTGAATGTGAGGCCAGGACCAAATGTCAACAACCAAAGACCAACAACCATGGGAGGTAGGTGTCGTTATCATCCCCATTTTACAGATGGGGAAACTGAGGCTGAGAGATGTTGAAATGAGGTGCCTAAGATCACTAAGCCAGTGGCTGAAGCAGGTTGCCAAATCAGGGCTGTGGGAGCTCCAAACCCGGGCTCAGGCAAGGATTTTCAAAGTCCTCACAGACAGACATGTTTTCACACACGCACAATATCAGTGCCGAGAGAACCACCCTGAAACTTCTTCTTTGCCTCTTCCCATTCTACAGATGAAGAAACTGAGGCCTGGAGAGAACAAGGAGCTGCCAGTGTCACACAACTATACAGAGAGAGAGTTGGACTCTCCTGCTTTCCACTGGTACCTCCTTTTTAAAAAATTGTTTATTTATTTTTGGCTGTGTTGGGTCTTTGTTACTGTGCGCGGCCTTTCTCTAGTTGCGGTGAGCGGGGGCTACTCTTTGTTGCAGTGCGCAGGTTTCTCATTGTCATGACTTCTCTTGTTGCAGAGCACGGGTTCTAGGCGCGCAGGCTTCAGTAGTTGTGGCATGTGGGCTCAGTAGTTGTGACTTGCGGGCTCTAGAGCTCAGGCTCAGTAGTTGTGGTGCACGGGCTTAGTTGCTTCGCGGCATGTGGGATCTTCCCGGACCAGGGCTCGAACCTGTGTCCCCTGCATTGGCAGGCAGATTCTTAACCACTGTGTCACTAGGGAGGCCCTCCATTGGTACCTCCTTTTGATCAGCTCCAGTTTTGTCCTCAGGGAAGGAAGATTTCAGGAAGGTGGGGACCTGGGCTGCCTTCCTTGGGGACAGACGTCAGGGTCAGTTGACACATTCAGGACTTAGAGCCAAGGGGCCAGCTTGGCCCTGGGCTTCCAGTCTCAGTACCACCATTTTCTGTCTCTGTTACCCTGGGCGGGTCACCTTCCTTCTGAGTCCCACTCCCAATGGGAATAATTGAGCCTCCTGCTGACCTCATGGGGTTGCTGTGGAATCAGATGAGATCACAAATGTGAAAGTGCTTTGTAGGCTGTAAAGTGATGTGCACTCAGAAGGTGGTTACCAGCCTGGTGCCTCTCCCTTGCCCTTATTCTACTCAATGCTTGTCATTCTCTAAAAAGAAAAGGAACCACCAGCAGTTTACCAGAATGAGAAATATATGGGTGTGTGTGTGTGTGTGTGTGTGTGTGCACGCGTGTGTGTGCATGTGCGTGCATGAGAGAGAGAGAGAGAAGGAGAGAGAGAGAGAGAGATTTTTTGAGGCAGTGTGATTCACGGAAAAGAACAGATATGCTGGAATCAGACAAGCCTGAGGTCTGAATTCGAATTCCGGTTCGGCTGCTCGCCAGCTGTGTGCTCTGGATGAGGCATACAATCTCTCAGAGCCTCATCTGTAAAATGAAGACATAACCATAACTATATAGTGATAACGTCTCAGGGTTGTCGGAGAATAGATATAAAATGATGTCACATGCTTCATACAGCATATAGTAAAAATTTGACAAATAGCAAAAATAATGACGTGTTAATAAAAAGCCCCAGGGCTGGGAGCTCTGGGGGCTCTGATCACAGGCTAAGGTACTCACGCGCATGCACACACGCTAACTGATATCTGAATTCCTTGGCTAAGTCCAAGCAGGACAGGTCGGAGTGACACAGGCAGCCAGGTTGTGGCACATGCGAGGCGAGGCTTAACACAGGTCAGCCTGGACTGCATTCGTCTGCCGGCTCCAGAAACACCACCCTACCCCCACTCCCCAAGCAGCCTGGGACAGTGACTGAGCAGGGGCTCAGGTTTCGTGTGTGTGTGTGTGTGTGTGTGTGTGTGTGTGTGTGTGTGATTACGTGACTCTGAAAGTCCCTTCCTGCTCTAACCGTCAGTGGAGCCACAAAGAGGTCTTTTCAGAGGCAGCACATTCCAAGCTCCTCAGTCACTAACGCCCGCCTCGTGGCTGCAGTAACGTTCCTGGCCCCTGACCTCACCGGCTCCCACCCAGGGAGGCCTGGTGAGAATCCCAGGGGGCCACAGTGGTTTCAGGAGTCTGGGGGCTGGGAGGTCTGAACGATCCAGGCATTGTCCCTTGGCAGCTGTGTGAGACTGGCTCAATCACTTTCCCTCTCTGAGCCCCTGACAATCTCCACCTCCTGGGGCTGCAATGAGGTGAAAGGAGGTGGTGGATGAGTGTGCCTTGCGCCCAGTAGGTTCTGTCAATGCTCCCAGGGCATTGTAGGTGATGTTTATGTTTTCCAGTTTCCGTTCACTTTCTACATTGAAGTTTATTTAGTTTTAAAATTGAGGTGAAATTCATATAATATACAATTAGCCATTTTAAATTAATGTTTTGTTAAAGTCTTTTAATTAATTAATTGATTTTTATTTTTGGCTGCGTTGGGTCTTCCTTCCTGCACATGGGCTTTCCCTAGTTATGGCGAGCTGGGGCTATTCTTCGTTGCAGTATGCACACTTTTCATTGCGGTGGCTTCTCTTGTTGCGGAGCACGGGTTCTAGGCGCGCGCGCTTCAGTAGTTGTAACTCGCGGGCTCTAGAGCACAGGCTCAGTAGTTGCAACGCACGGGCTTAGTTGCTCCGCGGCATGTGAGGTCTTCTCGGACCAGGGATCGAATTGGTGTCCCTGCATTGGGAGGCGGATTCTTAATCACTGCGCCAACAGGGAAGTTCCTTCCTAGCCATTTTAAAGTGTACACTTCAATGGGATTTTGTGCATTCACGATGTTGTGCAACCACCACTTCTCTCTAGTTTTAAAACTTTTAAATTATCCCAGAAAAACACTCCATATCCATTAAGTAATGACTCCCAATTAGCCCCTCCTCCCATCCCCTGGTATCCACTAATCTGCTTTCTGTTTCTACAGATTTGCCTCATATGGACACTTCATATAAATGGAAAATTTATTGTACAATTTGTGACCTTTTGTGTCTGGCTTCTTTCACTTAGCATAATGTTTTCCAGGCTGATCAGTGTTGTAGCAAGTAGCGACACCTCATTCCTTTTTATGGCTGAATAATATTCAATTGTATGGCTATACCACAATTTATTTATTCATCAGTTGATGGACGTTGGGTTGTTTCTACTTTTTGGCTATTATGAATAATGCTTCTGTGGACGTTGTGTACAAGCGTTTGTGTGAACATGTGTTTCCATTTATCTTGGGCATATACCTAACAGTGGAATTGCTGGGTCATATGGTAACTCTCTGTGTAATCCTGTGAGAACTGCCAGACTGTTTTACACAGTGGTTGTACCCGTTTACATTCCTACCAGCAGTGCCTGAGGGTTCTAATTTCTCTACATCCTTGCCAACACTTATTATTTTCTGTTTTTAGAATACATCCTAGAGGGTGTGAAGTGATTGTGTCTCTTTTTCTTTTTTGAATGTTATTTTATTTATTTTTTTATACAGCAGGTTCTTTTTTTTTTTTTTTAAAACATCTTTATTGGAGTATAATTGCCTTACAATGGTGTGTTAGTTTCTGCTTTACAACAAAGTGAATCAGCTATACACATACATATGTTCCCATATATCTTCCCTCTTGCGTCTCCCTACAGCAGGTTCTTATTAGTTATCAATTTTACACATATTAGTATATATATGTCAATCCCAATCTCCCAGTTCATCACACCACCCCCTACCCCCCCCCCACCGCCGCTTTCCCCCCTTGGTGTCCATACGTTTGTTCTCTATTCATCGTGTCTTGATTTGCATTTCCTTAATAACCAATCATGTTCCTTAATGACCAATGAACATCTTTCCATATGCTTGTTGGCCATTTGTATATATTTTTTGGACAAATGTGTATTTAAGTCCTTTGCCCATTTTTAATTAGGTTGCTTTCTTTTTGTTGTTGCCGAATTATATGAGTTCTTTATATATTCTGGCTACCAAACGCTTATCAGATATATGATTTGCAAATGTTTTCTAACATTCTGTAGGTGGTCTTTTCACATTCTTCATAAAGTCCTTTGATGCCCAAAAGTTTTTATAATTTTTTTGAAGTTCAGTTCATCTATTTTTCCTTCTGTTGTTCATGCTCCCGGTGTCCAATTGAAGAGTCCATTGCCAAATTTGAGGTCATGAACATTCACCCCTATGTTTTCTTCTAATAGTTTTATAATTTTGATTCTTATATTTAGGTTGTTGATGAAATTGAAGTTTAACATACCTACAGTAAAGTGCACTCATCCAACATGTTCAGGTCAGTGATTTTTTACATGTATGTAAACGCATGTAGCTACCACCCTGATCAAGGTGTAGGGTATTTCCAGTAGCCCAGAACCTCTTTGTGCCTCCTCCCACTCACCATCCCCCATCTATAGGTAACCACTATTCTGACTTCTAGAGTCATAGATCAGTTTTGCCTGTTCTTGAACTTCATGTAAATGGAAGCATGTACTCTCTTGGGTCTGGTTTCTTTTTTTTTTTTTTGGCCGCACCATGCGGAATGTGGGATTCTGGTTCCCTGACCAGGGATCGAACCTGCACGCCCCCTGCATTGGAAGCACGGAGCCTTAACCACTGGACCACCAGGAAAGTCCGGGATCTGGCTCCTTTTACACAGCATGTCTGAGGGATTCGTCTACATTGTTGGGTAAAGCAGTAGCTTGGTCTTTCCCATTACTGTGTAGCATTTCATTGCACAAATATCCCATAATCACTCTCTACATTCTTCTGATGATGATATTGGGGGCTCTCCAAGCTTGGGGCTCTTCTGAATAAGGCTGCTGTGAACATTTTTTTTTTTTTTGGCTGTGCTGCGCGTGACTTGCAGGATCTTAGTTCCCCAACCAGGGGTCGAACCCGTGCCTCCTGCAGTGGAAGCACGGAGTCCTGACCACTGGACTGCCAGGGAAGTCCCTCGTGAGCATTCTTGATATGTCCTTCGGTGGCCAATTGCACTCACTTCTCTTGGATATGTGCCCGGGGTGGATTTGTGGGTCATAGGGTACCTATAAATTTGGCTTTGATTCTCTCCAACAGTTCTCCAACCCACCAGCAGTGGGTCAGAATTCCAGTCTCCCCACATCTGGAGGTGACATTTCAGTTCATTTCAACAAAAAGATTTTTTTCCCTTGGTCCTAGTCCCCTCCCATCTGTTCTGGACACTCTCCACAGCCTCCAGCTTGCTCCCTCCCCTCCACTTCCCACAAGCAGCCTGAGGAATTTTTAAAATCCTGACAATGTTCACAGAAAAATCTCTTACAATTCTGACCATTTCACCCTCAGACTTGGACCCTTCCGAGCCACCACGCTTCAAATTGCTACACAGGAGGGTCTGAGGTTTGGGAAGGGGTGGGGTCAGGATGCTTGATACACTCTGTGTTCTTTTTGGTTGTCTGTTGATTGGGGGACTTGGAGGGCCAAAAGGGTCACACTAGTGGCTCACGCTCATGTAGCTCTTATGAACCAGGCACTGTTCAAAGTAATTCATTAATCCTCACAACAACCATGTAGAGACAGATAATAATATTATACCCATTTTACAGATTAGGGAATGGAGGCATAGAGAAATTAATCAACTAGCTGAAAGCCACACAGCAAGGAAATTGTGGAGCCAGGATTTGAACCTAAGCAGTCAGTCTCCGGAGCCTGAGCTCCTCACTGCCTTACTGGTCTGTCCTTTGAAAACAGCCAGAATCCTTAACATGGCATCCCAGGCCCTTCCAGGTGTGGGCCACCTGCCCGGGGTCCTCCCTCAGCAGCACCCAGTTACTCTCTCTGCACCAGGCTTACTACTGGACCAAGCTTCTCACCTTTGCAGAGGCTATTCTCTCTGCCCACAATGCCCTCCCTCATCCCCTTGCCTGGGCAGCTCTCATCTTGCAGGTCTCAGTTTCCCCATCACTTCCTCAGGAGGCCTTCCATGAGTCCATGAGTCCTTTATGTATTTATTTATTTATTGGCTGCACTTGGTCTTAGTTGCAGCATGTGGGCTCTTTCTTTGTGGCATGCGGGCTCTTCTTTGTGGCATGAGGGCTTCTCTCTAGTTGTTGCGTGCAGGCTCAGTAGTTGCAACATTTGGGCTTAGTTGCCCCATGGCATGTGATATCTTAGTTCCCCGACCAGGGACTGAACCCGCGTCCCCTGAATTGGAAGTTTGATTCTTAACCACTGGACCACCAGGGAAGTCCTCATGAGTCCTTTTTTTTTTTTTTTTTTTTAATTTTTATATATTTTTGGCTGCATTGGGTCTTCGTTGCTGCACTCGGGATTTCTCTAGTTGCGACGAGTGGGGGCTACTCTTCATTGTGGTGCGCGGGCTTCTCATTGTGGAGCACGGGGTCTCGGTGCACGGGCTTCAGTAGTTGTGGCTCGCGGGCTCCAGAGTGCAGGCTCAGCAGTTGTGGCACACGGGCTCAGCTACTACGCGGCATGTGGGATCTTCCCGGACCGGGGCTCGAACCCATGTCCCCTGCATTGGCAGGCGGATTCTTAACCACTGCGCCACCAGGTAAGTCCCATGAGTCCTTAACCTAGGTTAAATCCCTCATGTAATAGAGTCCCATAGCACTATGCAGGGTATTACATTGTTTTTTAACCTGCTCAGAATAATTTTTAAAGATTTTCTGTTTGGGGGAGACAAACACAAAACACTATATATATATATAGTGCGTGTAAGAGAAAAAATTATTTTAAAACATGATTTTTATTTTTTACTTTGCCTTATGTTTTAAAATTTTTCATTGCATTTGTTTTTCAACTAGGTAATACATTTACATGCTTCAAGATCCAGAAGCTACGCAAGGGTGTACAGTGAAAAGCCTCCCTCTCTATTGTATTCAGTCTCTTGCCTACGTTTTTACCCAGAAGTTAGCCTGCTCTACACCCTGTTTTGCTCCTTGCTTTTTTGTTTTCTTATACCTTGAAAATCCTTCCACTGAGTATATGTAGACCTGCCCCATCAAACAAAAATCTACTTCGTTGAGGTATATTTTACATTCAGTAAAATTTACATTTAAAAAAATGTGCTGGTCTTATGTCTGACCATTTGTATTCACTCATGTAAGCACCTTCACGATATAGAATATTTCTATCCACCAGCAAATTTTCTCCCGCCGCTTTGCAGTCAATCCTCCCTACCCCAGAAAGTCACTTATCTCGGTTCTATCACCATAGATCAGTTTTGTCTCTTCTAGATTTTCACATCAGTGGAATCATACAGTGTGTGCTCTTTTGTGTCTGCTTTCCGTTTCTCACCATTATGTCTGTGAGATTCATCCAGGTTGTGGGTAGCAGTAATTCACTTCTTTTGATTTCTGAGTCTGGTCCCATTGCATGATGGACAAGTTTATCCATTCTCCTGAATTAACAGAGTTAAAGTCGAATGGAACCAGCAGTCGGGGAGGTAGGGAGGTAGACTTGGTCCTGGCCCCAAGGTGTTTACAGCCCAAAAAAGGGATCAGCTGCTGAGGAAAACATCCCTGGTGGAAGGTAGAGAGTGCTGGGGCCAGGAGCTGGAGAGCGCTGGGGGAATTACAGGAGCGCCCAGGAAGGAAGGATGCTTTCCTATCGTGAGGGTAGGGGGAGCAGGTTTCCTGGTTGAGGGGTATCTGAAGATGGAGGAGATATTTCTGGATTTGGAGTCAGTAGGCTTTACAAAGACCCGGGGGTTGGGAGAGGCGAGGCCTGGCTCCCTGTTGTCCAGGGCATGTGGTAGAATGTGTATTGGGACCATGATGGCAAGGGTGGGCTGAGTGAGGCCTAAGCCAGGGCCCTTAGTCCCGTGTGAGGGGCTTGACTTGGGCTGGAGGACAAGAGGACCCCTGAGTGCTGTTTGAACGGGGAAGGGACCTATGCTCACTTTACTGAGGCTGGAGTCTGGGGAGGAGGGGGCTGGAGTCCCTTATGGGAAGGTCTTCTGGCCCGTGGGGTGGAGGGAGCCATTTGGTGGGGCCCGGGCCGAGGAACAGGGTGGGATGAGAAGGGGCTGGGCTGCTGCTTCCAGGGCCTAGGTATCACCCTCTTCATTCCCCAGATGCCACTGAGCACTGGTCCCTCTGCTGTCCTTTGAGCCTCATGCCACCCTGCTGTGAAGGCAGTCCTGTCCCCATGATGCAGAGGAGCACATGAGGCTCCAGAGAGGGAAAGGAGCTGGGCTAAAGGGTTACAGGGAGTCTGTGCGGGGGCAGACCTCTCCATCCCAGGGCACTGGGGAGAGTGTTAACTACATGGTCCCAGCTCTGGCTGCACCTCTGATTTGTTATGGGACCTCAGGCCAGTCTTTTTCCCTCTGGGAGCCTCAGTTTTTCCTTCTTGCAGATTAGTGGTTTACATACAGTGATCCCTAAAAGCAGAGGTTTCCGCAGAGGTGCGCTGGGGGAAGGGGAAGGGCAGACTGGGCCGTCATCCCTCTTCCAACCAGCGCGGCTCAGGGAGGCAGGAGGGATAACAACGTGAGCTCTGGAGTTGGATGGCCTGGGTTTGAGTCCTGGCTGTGTGACCTGGGTCATTCTCTTCTTTATGCTTGTTTCCTCACTTTTAAGAAGGAGATCATAATGATTGTACACGCTCTTCAGGGGATTATTGGGGCAGTACATGAGGTAAGGTGTGGATGGCACTTAGCACAGGACTGGTACAGTAAGCGATCAATACACGTTAGTGAGGGTTTTCTTGCTGTTATGTTTTGTGCCACGTGGACCATTTCCTCTGAATGCAGGACATCGAGGGCTCTGCTGTTGGTGCCCGTGATGGCGCTCTGCCCGCTCAGGCTGGCCTCTTATTTCTTAGAGTAGCTGCTGTTCCCTGCAGACCCAGGCCCAGGGAAGTTGGGGACTGTCACTCAGTTCTTGGACTCTCCTACCCTCCCAGGCCTGAGGCTTTCCGCCACCTCCAGGCTCCGGGTGCCAGCTCTGGCTGTGGGCCAGGAGGGGGATGAAACTCTCATCTAGGGATGAAAGGCTGGTGGGCCTGGGCTGGGCTAATAAACCACCCCACCCTCGCTGGGAGGACCTCTGGGCACCCGTGTAAACTGAGTCATGGGGGGTAAGGGGGTGAGTCATCCGCTTGTGAGTGGGAGCCAGATGGGCAGAGGTTGTCTGCGTGGGGCCCTGGGCTACACTCCACAGAGCCACACCCTCAGCTCCCCTCGAGTAGCCAGTGGGCCCCTGGCCCAGGGCAGAGGGCGCAGGGCCGGCCTGCTGAGGGGCAGTGGCCTGGAGGCTGGACTCTCGGTGTGCACGTGTGTGCCTGTGTGTGCGGGCATGAGTGTGTGTGGTGTCAGGGCCGGGGGCAGGCAGACAGGAAAGGGAGGCTCTGACGCAGGGATTGGGGGGGCGGGAAAGGATTGGTCTTTGGAAAGGAGTCAAAACCCTCCAGAGGAAGATTTTGGCGGGAACGCCTCGCTGCCCTCTCCTGCCCTCTGTGGGTTTGGCTGATTTTTTTTCTGCAGGAGCCAGCTTTCTCCCTTTAGCCTCGGAGGAGCCAGGGTCCCGTGGGTGACCTGCCTGTCCTCTAGGGTTCCCAGGGGCCTGAGTTGGGACGTGAGGATAAAGGGTCCCCAGAGACCACTTCAGACTTCACCCCAGGGAGGTCTCTGGCCCCTGGGGCCAGAGGTGCTCAGGGAGAGGGGGGAGCACCCCGCCGTAGGGGTGTGCACAGTGCTCGGGCGTTGTGGAGAGCCTCCGGAGCATTTCCAGCCTTGACTGTGGCCTTTACTTACCCCCTTTCTGCAGAGTTTACTCCTCAGGAAAACGAGGGCTGTGAGGACCAAAAGGGGTGAATGCGTACAAACTGCTTAGAGTAGTGTCTGGAACAGAGCAGGTCGGCATGTGTGTTTGTTCTTGCTATCTGAGCCTCAGTTTTCTCATCTGGGTAAGTGGGGGGAAATGCCTGAGGTGCCCCTTGTCCGGCCGTCGCTCTGGTTCCAGTCTCTGCCTCTATTCCCTAGGAAGCTGCCCCGATGCCCTGCCACCCTGCCCAACTCTGTCCCTCTGTCCAGCCTGGGGGGTTTTCAAGCCCTACTAGGAGGCCAGTAATCAAGGGAAGGTAGGTTTCTGGGCTAGGTGCCCTCAGGTCACTCCTCAGCACCTGGGGGATGCGCGGCAGAGAAACGGGGAGTTTCCCTCCTCAGATGAATCAGCTGTGTGACCCAAGCCTGGTCTCTGCCAGGGCCCCTCCCAGTGGGCGGGAGTGGGGTGCAGTTGCTGGGAAAATCCCCCAAACCTCGCCAAAGCTCTGGCTGAAGCTTTCTCCTGACTCAGCTGTTTCCTGTCCTCCCCGATTCAGCCCCTCGCCCTAGCCGGAATCAGGAGGTGGGTAGAGATTCTCCCCATTCGCAGGCTAGCCCCTCTGGAGCCTCCTGCCTGGGGGCTGGGGTTCGCGGTGCATGCGAGCGGGAGTAGATGCAGTGCAGGTGTCCTCCTTTCCCTGGCTCAGTCATCCTTCTGTGGTTTTATAAAAGGGAGCAGAGCACAGCGGCTTGTCCAAATTTATCCAGCCTGGCCTACCCCGGGTCAGGGCTGCTCCCTGATGCCTGTATGGGAACGGGCCAAACAGGACATAATCCCCTGCCAGCCTGAGTGGGTGTGTCTTGGGAGCTCTTGCCCTGGCAGGGGAGCAGTCCCCGCTGTAGGCTCGGGAGATCCTTCCTGCTCAGTAGGCTTAGTCGCTCTACTCTCTGGGCCTCAGTTTCTCCAACAGTAAAATGGGAATCTTAGTCTTGGCCCAGCCTCTCTCTCAGGTGGTTCTGAGGGCCGAACCTGTGTGCTTTACAAATCAGATCCTAAGTCCTTGCTGGATCTCAATTATCTCGGCAGCACCCCCTCCCCACAGCACTTTCATATAGTGGGGGCTCAACAGTGCACTGGGTGCTGTGGAGCTGGATGACCAGGATTCAAATATTGAACTCTGTAACCTTGAACCAATGACTGAACCACTCTTTGCTTCAGTTTCCTCTTCTGCAAAATGGCAATAATAGTAGAGCTGAGTGAGGCTTAGATAACGTAGGTACACACTTAGCACAGTGCCTTGCTCTTGGTATGAATGGAATGAGGAAACTGAGGCCCAGAGACAGAGGGCAACTTTCATTCAGTCACTCATTTATTCAATCATGTTTATTTGGCACTTAAGCTAAGCCAGGTACTATGCTGGATGCTGAGGACACGCTGGGGGATAAAGCGCAGCCACTGTCCTTGAGGGGCCTCAGATGCACAGATGAGAGCCACAGGTGCGTGTGCGTTACGGGAGCCTGGGGTGAGCATGGCTGGGGGAGGGGGAACCTCTGAGTGGATGACATCTGAGCATGTGCATTTGAGATCTGGAGTCAGCCAGGGAAGCGGGTGAGGGTCAGGTATACCAGGCAGAGGCAACAGCATGAGAATAGGCACAAAAGTGAGGAGGCCAGTGGGTGTGCAGGAAAAACACAGGCAGCTCATGGTTCTGGACCCAGAAGCAGTGAAGCAGGGAGTGGAGGAGATGAGGCTGCAGGCAGTGGCAGGGGATGGACTTGAGTCACTCATTCATTCATTCAATAATTTATGAAAAGGTTGCTCTGGCCACAAACTGTGCTAGGCCCTCTGGGGACAGGGCTGAGATTTAGGCATTGTTCCTGCCTTCACTGAGCATAGTCTGGGCACGTGGCTTAGGGGCCAGCAGCGGGAGAGAGACATTAATCCAGTGGTTACATAAGTAACCCCTCGATCCTTACTGCAAGGCAGGTGTTCAAGCAGAAGGAAGAGCCTGAGGCCCAGGGCTGCGTGCCAGGGGTGAAGGGAGAGCCAGTTGGCTCCGGGCTGGGGGCGGGGGGGTGAGCACGGGCAGAAAGGGACGCCTGAGGGAAGCTGGGGCAGCTGGGGGCGGGGGCTAGGCCATAACGGGCTCAGGAGAGTAGACTCTAAGTTGCAGGCTGTGGGGAGCCACAGAAGGGCTTTGAGTAGCAGATGGACACAGGCCGCTCTGCAGGACAGCTGGCAGTGGGGGGAGGGAGGGGGAATGGGGCAGAAGAGGCAAGTTGCAATGGTTTGGGAGAGAGAGTGAGGAAGGGGCTAAAGCAGGGCCATGACGATGGAGGACAGGCGCCAAGTGTGTGAAATGCCTACTTATGGAAGAAGAACCAGGTGGTGTTGACACCACTTGGGCATCTTTGTGGGACCCACAAGGGCCTGGCCAGGATCCTCCCAAGCCTTGGCCCCATTTGGGTAAGTGCAAGACACTGACAGTCTGAGGGGCACCAGGCTTTGACCTGGAGACCACCCACCCTGGGAACTTCCCAGGGCTGGGCTGAAGGGGACTCAGCCCCGGGTGCGGAGGAGGCTGGGGAGGGGGCCGAGCCAGCATCTTATGACTCACCTACTTCCACCCAGTCAGCCTGGTGGCATCTCCGCTGCCCTGCTCCAAATTCCAATTTGATGAGGCTGCTGGAGGCTGAGTCAGCTCCAGCACTGCACGAGAGCAGCGTCCCAAGGGGCTCCCTGCCAGGAGCCGCCAGCCAAGCCCAGGGCCAGGGCCGGGGCCGGGGCCTATGGAGCCAAGCTCCCAGAAGCTATAGCAGCCTCAGCTGAGCCTTATGGCCCAGGGAGGTCATGTTGAGTGAACGTGCCTGCTGGGTTGCAAAAAGCTAACTGCAGGTGAGGCCAGGGACGCCACTCTGCCTGAGGAGAACTGGGGTGCAAGTCTCAACTCTGCCCAACCCACTGCATGACCCTGAGGGATCATCTCTCTCCCCTCTTGGCCTCAATTTTCTTGACCATAAATTAGGCCCAAATCTTCTCCTGTTAGGTTGCGAGAATTAAATAATCCATATGGAAGTGATGTGCAAACAGTCCGGTGGCCTCTGTGACGGTCAGGGAGGCGGGAGAGGTGAGTAGAAATGGGAGGACTTCCAAGGCTCCCTGAGGTTGTGCAGGTTGTTCACTGCACAAAGATATCCAGCCTAGGCGGCTGAAACCCAACCCATCCTCTGTTCACCAGACCATGTGCCCTGGCCTAGAACTGCCAGGACCAAGGAGGTACCTTTCTCTAGTGGGCACAAATATACCCTCTGAGCTAGCAGTAGCCCCTCAGACTTTGCTGGGCCAAATCTTTGAATTTATGGGAAGTCACTGAGAAACTGATTCTGATTCTTGGGATGGAGGGGAAACAGGGCCGGCTTTGCAGAGGCTCTCAGAGAGGTTCCCAGCCTTGGCTGTGAGGCATATCTTACTACTGGAGGCAGCTGGGGGGGCCCAGTCAGAACAGAGGGGCAGTCTCTCCTGGCCCTGCCTCTCTCCAGCAACCAAAGCAGGTAACCACCAACACAGTGTCTTCAAAAACACTCAAGACACAGACCCAAGCTGGGTTTTATTGAAATGCCAGGAGAAGGCATGTGACAAGGTAGCCGAAGAAAGGAGGAAGGTGGTGTGGGCTATGAGATGGCAGGGAGGGGCAGGCCCCGTATCCATGGCCCTGGCAGCCCCTGTCTCTGCCAGGAGCTGAGTGGAACAATCACCCACCCACCCCCAACAAAATGGCATGCTCAGGCCTGCAGGGCCTCTGCCCACTGGACTCTGAAGGTCCCAAGGAGAGGGACTGGAAGCACTAGGTTTTCTTTCCTGTGAGGGAGGAAGAGAAGGGGAGGATGCAGGAGGAGGGGGAGGTACAGCCAGAATTGAGGGTGTGGCCAAGGAAGGCTCTCCTGCTGGTGTCCGCGCCCAGCCTGTAGTCCTGGGTGACCAAGGGGCGCAGCAGCGAAGAGAGAGGCTGAAGGTCTGGCACTCAGGGAGCCAGAGCCTCCAGCCAGTGGGGACTTGAGTCAGCCCTGAACACAGGACAGAAGTTCAAAGGGTTCGTAGATGCAGGCAGTTCCCGAGTGACCCAGTCCTCAGAGCTGGGGACGCTCAGCCTCCTTGGGACAAGGAGGGGGAAGACAGACAGGAGGATCCATCCCTAGCAGGGGCGGCAGAGGGTGGTCTCCCCCATTTGGCCCCACTAGGTCAGTTCCACATTGTTGGCACGGTCCAGCACACGGGAACCACGGGCGCTGCCCCCAAGCTGGAAACGGCTCTCATAGAGAGTGGGGCAGAGGTGCCAGCGGTTGGCCCGGTAGATGCCCAGGTAGGTGTAGACGTCAGGTTTGTAGGTGAGCAGACACTTAACGCCTGCTGCACGGATGGCTGCATCTGCTTCCAGTACACCCAAGCGGTCCGTGAAGTCGTCTGTATAAACACAGATGACCTGCCGCCCACCCTCCTTGGCCCGTGGGCTCACCTTGGCCACCTGAAGCCGGCCCTCGACCACGGCTCGAGCAATGCCAGCCCAGGCGTGGTCCAGCTTGAAGCCAGGTGCCAGGTGTATCAGCCATTTGCCAGAGAGCACCTGGTGGGTGATGGCCAGCTGGCGCAGGGTACCTGGCGTGATGGGCCGCCCGCTGGTCTGCAGAGCCTCCCAGGCTACCTGCAGGCCCTGCACATCACCCGAGTTGGGGACATAGCCCTGCCCGTATGCTGCAATCCAGCCCACGGGCTCAGAGTTGGGCGAGCCAGGGTCCCCGTAGCGGGTAACTTGGGATGGTGGGTACTTGGCCAACCAGGCATCCAGCTCTGTGGCAGGTGTGGTGCGGGCGTCAAACACCAGCCAGGGGTCCATGTCAGCTGCCATGGCCTCTGCAGCCAGGTGCTCAGCAGTGAAGCCATCTTCACGACCACCTGGAGAGTCCTCGTCCTCCAGCTCCTCACCTGGTTCCATCCTGCCGTAGGGAACTGAGTTAGGGCAGGTCCACGACAGACCCAACTTGCTGGGCCCTAGTGGGTGCCAGACACTGAATTAACTGTGTGGCCTTGGGCAAAACTTAATGTCGCTGTGCCTCAGTTGCCTCATCTTTACAATGGATAACAACTGTTCCTGTCTCAAACAGCTGTAGAGAATTAAATGCCTGAAGTGGAACAAAAGCTGTGGAGATGTTGTTAATGTTATTACTACTCTCCCTGACCTACAGACGAGGAAACCGAAACTCAGAGAGACTGGACTCACCCAAGGTCACACCTGCAGTGAGTGACAGGGCCGAAATGTGAATTCAGGCGTGGGAACCTCCCGGCCCTGCCAGAGGATGGCAGCTTTCCCGGGCGCCGAGAGTTAATGGAGGGAGGCAAAGCACACGTTCGCGCAGCACCGCGGCAGGCCCCATGGCGCCAGGCCTCCAGGTGGGCGTTATCCAGCCCATTTAACGACGAGGACACTGAGGCCAGAGACGGCAGTGGCCGATCCGAGGCCAACGGGGCGGTGTCCGGACTCGAACCCACGGTCGATAGAACCTGCAGGAGGTCCAGCCTCCCGCCGCGCCGCGCCCGCCGCCATTAGCGCCCACGGCCCTAGCTGCGCCCCCGCCCCGCCCTACCCCTTCCCGCCGCCCGGGGTCACCTCCGGCCTTCGCTGCGCTCGGCGCCGGCCCAGCCCCGGGCCCGGCTCCGCTCCTGCCGTGGCTCTGCGCCGCCGCCGCCGCCGCCGCCGCCGCGCCCCGCCCCCGCCACGGCTGCCGCCGCCGCCGCCGCCATCTTAGCGCCCCGCCGCTTCAACAACAACTTTATAGACAAGCGCAGCACAGGGAGGGGCCGGGGGAAGGGGCGGGGCAGTAGGGGCGGGGCAGTAGGGAGCGGGGCAGTCAGGGAACGCGAGGAGGGGCGGGCCTCCGGGGGGCGGGGCTAACGCTCTCTCTTCTGGCCTTGGGGGTGAGCGGGAGTGGCGGTCCAGTCCGCGACAGACGCGCACCGCCTGGGAGGCTCTAAGGCGAGGGCGCTCGGGCCCTGCGGCGGTGTCGTGACCGGCGGCGCTAGGACCCTGTGGGCAGCGGCGGAGGCGGAGCGGGCGGCACCAGGACCCGGGGGAACCGCGGCGGGCGGGCGACGAGCAGGCCCGGGGGCCGGGAGGCTGCGGGCGGCGGCGCTGGGCCCGGCGCGGCGAGAGAGGCCCCGAGATGCCGAGCAAGAAGAAGAAGTACAACGCGCGGTTCCCGCCGGTGAGCACGTGGCCAGGCCCCGGAGGAGCGGGCCGGGCTCTCGGGAGGCTCCGGCCCTGGCCCGGCTAGGGAGGAGGGCGCATCGCGATGTTCGGGGGCCCGGACGCCCCGCCCCCTTCCGTGCCCTCTCAGCGTCGGTGCCCCCCGCCCCCTTTCTCCTGGGATGCTCCCTTTCTCTCCCCCCACTTAAGCACCCTTTCCGGGACGGAGGCGACGGGGTCCGAGCTCTCTACCCCCTCCCCAGGCGCGGATCAAGAAGATCATGCAGACGGATGAAGAGATTGGGAAGGTGGCGGCGGCTGTGCCTGTCATCATCTGTATCCTGTTGGGGGCTGGTCGGGTTGAGGGAGGTGGGGGAGGCCAGCAGCCCGGGGTCGCTTTGTGTGGGCTGGGACACCACCCGGCGTTCTCCTTGACCCCCCTGAGCTCGGGCGCTCGAGCTTTTCCTGGAGTCACTGTTGAAGAAGGCCTGCCAAGTGACCCAGTCCCGAAACGCCAAGACCATGACCACGTCCCACCTGTGAGTGGCTCTGCTCTGGGAGGGCCCGGTTGGGGTCCTCTTCCAGGAGTTCACACGCTTAGGAGAGGCTGTGCCCTGATAGTGCGGGAGGTAGGAGGTGCTGGGAGATCAGCAAGGCCTCAAAGACTAGTGGGTTTGAACTTGGGAGGAGGGGTTGAGTCTTCTAGCGAAGGGGGGGATGGTTGGGGATTGAAATTTTCCAGGCTCCATTCCCCTGACATCCAGAGAGCCCCTTGCTGAGGGCGCAGATGGCTGTGCTCCACCTGAGTGCCATCCCCTCCCCCCCTCTTCCAGGAAGCAGTGCATTGAGTTGGAGCAGCAGTTTGACTTCTTGAAGGACCTGGTGGCATCTGTGCCTGACATGCAGGGGGACGGGGAAGAAAACCACATGGATGGGGACAAGGGTCCCCGCAGGTGGGGAGCCAGGGTCCAGTGTCCAGGTGGGGAAGGCCAAGGGCCCTGGGGTTGGGGGTGGCTGGCGGGTGGCAAAGGAGGGGAGAGACCTCTGGGCAGATGCACTATACCTTCCTGAAGGGGCCGGAAGCCAGGGAGCAGCAACCGGAAGAATGGTGGGATGGGAAGCAAGGGCAAGGACAAGAAGCTGTCGGGCACGGACTCGGAGCAGGAGGTGAGTGCGGCCCCAGCCCTCTGTCCTGCCCCGCAGGGCAGCCTTGCATCCGGCCAGGCCAAGCTGGCTGGAGGCCTGGTCCCAGCCTCACCTGTGACCTTTTCGTTTTGGTTTGTTTGCTTGTAAATTGGGGCTGCGGAGGTCCATCTCCTATTTCTGCTTTCCAGTGATGAGCCCCTGCCTTTCTGGTCATTTCTCATTCCTGCCTTGTTTGCAGGATGAGTCTGAGGATACAGATACTGACGGCGAAGAGGAGACACCACAGGCCCCACCCCAGGCCAGCCACCCCGCTGTCCACTTTCAGAGGTAAGCAGCTCCGTGGCACCAAGAGAGGGCTAGCCGACCCCAAGGCTGACTTGTCCCTCCTGGCCCCCCTGGCCACTTGGTTCTGTTGGTTGTAGCAAATTTCAGGGGTAGGAGGGGAGGAACTGAGGAGACCTTAAAGGCTGAATACTGTGATCTCAGAAGGTCCCCTCCCCCTGGGTGAGGCTGTGTGACCTGCCCTGGATCCTTCCCCTCTCTCGGCTTGGCTCCGTGTTGGTGCAGAGGGCGCTGGGCTCCAGGGCTGCCTGGGTGGAGGACCGGGTGGGGCTGAGTGGGCAGGAATCTGCACCGGAGAGTGTCCTGATCTTCCTTTCCTGCTTTCTGCCCTGCAGCCCCCCGACACCCTTCATGCCCTTCACCTCGACTCTGCCTCTGCCCCCAGCACCCCCAGGCCCCTCGGCACCTGACGCAGGGGATGAAGAGGACTATGACTCCTAGCGCCCTCTGCCCCCCAGGCCCCACCCCCTTTTAGTTGGTTTTAGTTGCTCTGGGGGGAGAGAGAAATTAGAGCTGTTCTTAAATTTATTAATAAAACAATAATAAAAGAGAACACCAGTGTCTGTCCCAGCTTGTGTCCAGCGCTTTGTGGCCTCCTTCCCGCCCATCCACCTCCTTCCCCACGCTGAGCTGGGGCCAGGAGCCGTGGTGGTCTGGACAGCAGCTGACTGAAGGGAGGGGCCGGAGGCCACGGTTCTGCCAGAGCAGGACCCGGGGGCTGATGGAAGGAAGGCGGATCAGAGGGCCTGAGCCAGCTGGAGCCAGTCATGCTGGGAGACAACCTGTCTCTTTGTGCTGTGTGAGCCTGGGCAGGTTTCTGCCCTTCTGTGAGTGGCCTCTTCTTGTCTGTCTAATGGAGACCGTTCTGCTTACTCTGGGTTGCTGCAAAGGGACAGACGGGACAGGAAACGGCAACAGTCTTGTAAACAAGAGCTTGGGCCAGTTGCCTTGCAGGGCGTGTGGGGAGGGGCAGTGGGAGCAGAGGTGCGTGGGGTTGTGGCGGCCTTGAAGGCTGGCTTGTGAGCGAGCAGGCTGTGACCCTGAGCAGAACCTGGAGCTGCGGGCGCGAGGCGGATGTGTGTCTTCAGGGAGCAGTGGCTTGGTGAGGCGGGCGGGGAGGCATGGCGTGCTGTCAGGAATCCTGGACGCTGATGACTGACTGCATCAGGGGCAGGGGATCCTCAAGGACTCTCAGGTTTCTTTGGGTGGGGCTGGGGGAGAACAGGAAGAAGAGGGTTAGCAAGATCTCCAGTTTGGCTGTGATGGGTTTCGGGTGCCTGTGAGGCCACTGAGGAGAGGAGTGGAGTGGGCGCTTGGACGTAGGGGGCTAGAGACAGGTGTGTGAACCTTGAGCGTCGGAGAGAGAGGAGGGCTAGGGCAGACCACCAAAATAGACTGAAGAGCAGCCAGCCCAAGGGCCCCCCAGGAGCCACTGCGGTGCCCACCCAGGGGCATCTGGGAGGAGGGAGAACTCAGCTGTTGGATGCCTCAGTGGCTTGGGGGTTGTGGACGGGACAGCGAGGTGAGAAACTTGGAGGTGAGTGGAAGCAACACACAGAACCATGGAGAGGAGGTGGGAGAGGGCAGTGGCTCAGAGTGAGGACGGAGGAATTGGGGTTTATTTATTTATTTTAATTTTATTTTTTAGCGGTATGCGGGCCTCTCACTGTTGTGGCCTCTCCCGCTGCGGAGCACAGGCTCGGGATGCGCAGGCCCAGCAGCCATGGCTCACGGACCCAGCCGGTCCGCGGCATGCGGGATCTTCCCGGACCGGGGCACGAACCCGTGTCCCCTGCATTGGCAGGCGGACTCACAACCACTGCGCCACCAGGGAAGCCCCGGGGGGGTTATTATTTAAGATGGCAGAAATGCAGACTGAAGGGGCTGAAGGGATGGGAGGGGGGACTGATGGAGTGAGGTGGGGTTGCCCGAAGCCAACCCCAGCCTAAGTGGGGAGAGGGGTTGAGTAGGTTTTGGTGGGGGACTGAGGTATTCGGTTTTTATCTGATGGCGTATGACTTCTTTGTGGGAGCCTGAGGGCACATGGGTCTTGTCTGCTTCTCATCTGCTCCTGCTCTAGGTGTAAGAAAGGAAAGCCCCCGGTTCCTTTTGGGGAAACATCCCTACTCAGCCTGCGGTGTATGCAGCTGAGTGCACTCCGTGGCGTTGAGGCGTGGGAACGCCAGCCTGGCCAATCAAACAGGCTCTGAGGCGTGGGAACCGCCAGCCTGGCCAATCAAACAGGCTCTGACCGCCGTGAGTACATAGGCGGTGTCATGACCCCAGTGGGCAACACACCTGAGCCCTGGGACTTTAGGTGGGACCCTTGGGAAAGGGTTTTGACAAGATCGCCGCTGGCTTCCCCGTGGCTCTGGTGGCAGCAGGGAACCCTCTCAGGAGTCCAGGTGAGGATGACAGTGGCCACACTGGGGTAGCAAGGCTGGCGGAATGGAGGCTGGTGGGTGCTGAAAGCTGCTTCCCACCCCAAAGGGTGATTTTGACCGAGCACAGAACCAGCACAGCAGTGCCAGGAGGCTCAGAGGCACCGTCTTCTGGTAACATCTGATAACCTGGACCCTGATGCCTGTATACCTTGGACTTCCTAGTCACGTGAGCCAATAAAAAAATTTTTCTCCCTAGAAGCCAGCTGGCTTTCTGTTACTTGTAACTTAGAGAGCTCTGGCTGGCAAGGACTGTGAATGGGAGGTGCTTGCTGTTGGCCCCGGAGAGGGAGCAATCGGTTTTCTCCAGCAGCAAGTTGGACGCAGTCCCAGGGAGGGCGAGCTCCTGGGGTCCACGGGGCCGAAGGCCTGCCGAGCCACGCGAGGCACGTGGGTGGGAGACAAAGAGACCCTGGGAGCCCGTTGCTGGGATCTGTCCAAAAGGTGAGATTTTGCACGGAGAGGGTGGGCGATGGCTGGGGAAGGCGAGGAGGCAAGGGTGCAGGGAGCAGCCTCCCTTCATCCAGGAGGCGCAGGTGGGAGTGAGACGCCCAGGAGCCGCTGCCCTGGGTCTCTGCATCCTCAGCCCGTCGACTCAGCCTTGACAGGGTGCTTATGAGTAGAACCTCATTAGTCCCGGATTCAGATCCTGGCTTCTCCACTTATTAACCTTGAACGAGTTCTCAGCTTCTCTGTCTCAGTTCTCTCATCTGTAAAACGGGGACTAGTTATTACCTGTGTTAGTTATATGTACTAAACTCTATGTACGAGTTATACCTATTAGGGTAAAGGGTTAATGTAACAAACTCAATATGTGTAGGTTGAAATACAATAGAAATGTGTTTCTTGCCCATGTAAGGTTCATAACGGGTTTTCTCTGCTCAGTGGGCCGTGCTTCTCCAAGAGGGACTTCTGGGCCCAGGCTCCTTCCATCTTGTGGCCCCACCACCCTCAACTCATGGCTTTCAAAGTCACTGCGGAACGGGGAGTCTCAGCCCGCGGAGGTTTTCCTGGGCCAGGGCTGGAAGTGGTCCCATTGCCTCTGTTTACTTTCCCACTGGACCTGTCACAGGGTCCCACCCGAGGGAGGCTGGGGAAGGTGGTCTTAGCCAACCTGGGTGACCAGCCAGCTTCTGCCGCAGGACCTCATGGGCCATTGGGAAGGGCCTGACCCAGCGTTTGACGAGTGTTAGGAGTGTGGCCTCCTGAGGCAGAGGGCAGGGGCCCCAGGGAGACAGTGCTTCTGGCTGGGCCTGGCCTCTGGGTGCCTCCTGGGAATGGGACAAGATGGCTCTGCCCTGCCCTCTGGGTACCACTGGGCACAGGGAGGGGGCAGCCTGTCAGCACCCCATCTGCAGAGCTCTTCCTGGGAACCAGATCATTGTCACTCTTTACTGTCTGTCCACTGGGGAGCCTTGAGCCTGAATGCCTCAGCCCGGCATCGACTGTGCCCCAGGGTGTAAGTGTGACCAGTGTGTGAAAGAGGGAGCAGCTGTGACCTTCACGTGAAGAGTACAGACCCACCTCTCCCTGCCAAGTGGAAAGACCCCCCTCCACAGCCCACTGAAGGATCCATTCAACAAACGTTTATTAAGCACCCAACATCATCACCCAGCAGGGAAATGAGTTACCAGTCACCCACCAGAAGACAGAAACTAAGAAGTCTGGGAATTCCCTGGTGCTCCAATGGTTAGGATTCCACGCTCTCACTGCTGCGGCCCGGGTTCAATCCCTGGGTGGGGAACAAAGATAAACAAAAAGCTCTTTTATTAAATAAATAAAATCTGATACCACCTATGCTAGGGTAGAGGTGGCGACACCAGAACTCACACTGCTGGGGTGAATGGCAGTGGGTGCAACCACCTTAGAAAACGGTTTGGAGGAAAAAAAAAAAGGGACTTTCCTGGTGGCGTGGTGGATAAGACTTCACACTCCCAATGCAGGGGGCCCCGGGTTCGATCCCTGGTCAGGGAACTAGATCCCACATGCATGCCGCAACTAAGAGTTTGCATGCCACAACTAAGGAGCCCTCCTGCCGCAATTAAGACCCTACGCAACCAAATGAATAAATTTAAAAAAAAAAGAAGAAAGAACGCTTTTGCAGATTCTCATCGAGTCTATCAACATACGCTTCCGTGTGACACGGCGATGCCACTCCTAGGCATATGACCACCAAAAGACACGTACAAGAATGTTCGTGACCCCCAATTGGAAACAATCCAAATCCGATCAACAAGAGCATGAATCAATAAATGATAGGATAATATATAATAAAACAGGAACAAAAGAACAAACCACTGTGACGCGCAGTATCGGTGAATCTTGTAGACGTTTCGTTGTGCAAAAGAAACCTAACAAAAGAGTGAGTACACGCTGTGACATAATTCATTGAAATAAAGTTCAGGGACAGGTGAAACCGATGGTGATGGAAGTCAGTATAACGATTACCTTGGGCTGGGGGCTGATGGGGGTGGTCACTGGGAAGCCTTCCGGAAATGTTCCACAGCTTGAACTGGGTGATGGTTACATATAAAGATATACTAACCTGCACCCTTAACGATACACACACCTTTATGATACAACATAAAAACTTTATTTTATCTACATGTCCATTGAGAACCTACTGCACACCAGATACTATTCTAGGTAGTGGTGATTACACAAAGAAAGCGTTTCTTGGAGTTCGTTTCTGATGGAGAGAGACAGACAATAAAGAAGATAAATAGTATGTCAGATGGCGATAACGTGTACTGGGGAAAAGGAAGCATAATAAAGGAGTGGGGAATCCCGGGCAGGACAGGACGGGTGGCCCCAGCCATTCTATGCAGCGTCCAGGGGAGACTGCTAAGGTGAGATTTCAGTAGAAAGCCCTATTAAGTGAGGAATGTGCTGGCCACAGGCTATCGGTGGGGAAACAGCAGAGGGGACAGTGAGAGCAAAGGCCAGAATTGAGATTTGATCTGCTCAGCTTTCCCTGTGGTCTCCCCCAGCTCCCACTTCCTCATCCACCACCCGGGACCCAGATTCAGGAGGCACCAGCCCTGTACTCAGCCCACCTTGGCTGAGGGGTGTCCTTCTGACATTGATGGCCCCTCAGGGTCCCAGAAGCTTTGTGGAGGGAGAGAAGGTAGTGGTGTGGGCTCCTCCCCGACACCTGCCCCCCCCCCCACCCCGGGGCTGCCACACCTGGAGGCCCCAGGGGCTGGAGGAGGAGGTGAGGGGGAAGGAGGGAGAGATAAGGGGTGGGAGTGACCTCACCCACTGCCCACTGACCTGGTGGACTGATCTGCAGCGCTGTGTATCTGAGTGAAGCACAACCCAGCGTTGTATCTGAGTCCACTCTCTCGGAGAGGTGCTCCCATCACCTCCCATTTTACAGAGGAGGAGACTGAGGCTCGGGAAGCGGGACGAGTGCCCCGAGTTTGCTCATTGGCACAGAGACGGGCAGGGACTTGTACACCAGCCTGCCTAGGGGTCCAGAGTGTGGGGAGGTGGAGTTCTGAGGTCCCCCCATTCCTTCTCGGGTGTGGTAAGCTTGTTTCCAGGACGTGGATGGGACCAAGTTCCCACTCTTCTAGGCTATAGGAACTGCAGCAAGGGAGTGACACCTGTGATCCAGGTGTTCCACCAGGGTCCTGGTCCCTCCTCTCCTTGGCAGAGTGTTTGGTGAGAGTGGCAGGTAGCTCTGGACTCTCTCAGGGGGCTCCTTGTAGCTGGGGAGTGGGGCAGGACCTGGGCGACACTCACCTCCATCACCAGAGTGAGCTTTCTTTATTCTGAAATCATGTCCTTCCTATTTTGTGTGCTTGTGTGTGTTCAAATGTTATTTTTAGAAATGGAATAAGCGCTAAGATTTCTGCACCCACCCCAGTAATCAGAAAGCTATAAAGGAAAACACAGGATCTCACATGAGACCCGTCAGATTGGCAAGAACAGAAAGTCAGATAAGGGAATTCCCTGGCAGTCCAGTGGTTAGGACTCCACGCTTCCAATGCCGGGGCCAATCCCTGGTCGGCGAACTAAGATCCCACAAGCGCCAAAAAAAAAAAAAGGAAGAAAGACAAAACTGATGGCTGGTGGGGAGGTGGGTACACAGAAGTCAGGTGCTTCTGGCGTGTTTGAAAGGTCAGTATGATGGCTAAGTGACTTCCGGCAGTTCCACTCGTGGGTAAAACCTCTCACAAAGAGAAAGACATGCCCTAGGCATGGTTAGAAGTGGTGAAGTATTACAGGCTGCCAAGCTGTCTGTCACTGGGGTGCTGCATGGCAGGTAGCAATGTGGACAAAGGACAAAGCTTCACTGTATCAGAGAAACAGAAAAATGCAGAACAAGATCTACAGCACAGCAGTTTTTATGGAAAGTCAAAACACAGACAAGCACAGCAATGCCATATATTTCTGCCATTTATTCTGTGACCTTGGGCCAGTGACTTAAGCTCTCTGTGCTTCAGTTTCCTCATCTGTAAAGTGGCGACAATAACAGCACCTCTTGGGCTTCCCTGGTAGTGCAGTGGTTAAGAATCTGCCTGCCAAGGTAGAGGACACGGGTTTGAGCCCTGGTCAAAGATCCCACATGCTGCGGAGCAACTAAGCCCGTGGGCCACAACTGCTGAGCCCGCATGCCACAGCTACTGAAGCCCACACACCTAGAACCGGTGCTCTGCAACAAGAGAAGCCACCGCATTGAGAAGCCTACTCGCTGCAACTAAAGAAAGCCCGCGTGCAGCAGCAAAGACCCAACTCAGCCAAAAATAAAATAAATAAATTTATATATATAAAAAAAATAATAGCACCTCTTTCAGGGACGTATGATGAATAAGTGAGACGTGACATATTAAGTGCTTAGTGCAGTGCCTAGCACATGGTAAGCACTCAATAAATGGTGCCTGTAATTGACACAGATGGAAATCAATGCCTGGAAGGCAGACTGGAAGGACATGCTCTTGACACACAAGAGTGGGGCGCTGTGGGGAGCAAGAATGGGATTGGGGATGGGCTGAAAGGGAAAGTCCATTTTATTTAATTAATGTATTTATTTTGACCACGCCTCGCGGCTTGCAGGATCTTAGTTCGCCGACCAGGGGTCGAACCTGTGTCCCGTGCAGTGGAAGTGCGGAGTCCTAACCACTGAACCGCCAAGGAATTCCCAAGCAAAGTCCATTTTAAAGGAAGGCTTTTGAGGACCCTGGTGGTGCCTGAAGTGCTCAAACCAAAGAGATGAACAGCTAAGTCTATGCACGCCATGTTTAAAGCAAAACCAAAAAATATTGTCAATTGTCATCTTCAGAATGGCCCAAACGAATTGATCCTCCTAGACAGTGTCCTATAAGGACAAGTAAGCAGTGGCCCTGCAGTGCTCTTGGGGTCATAGGTATTTCCTTCCTTCACTCACTCGACAAATATTTCCTGAGCACCTACTCTGTGCTAGGCACTGCTCTGGGCTCTGGGGAGAAGAGCACAAAAGAAAAAGGTCAACCTGCTCCGATGAACAAATGCGCAAACAACCAGTTTGGGTGGGGGGTGCCAGTGAGGCCAGTGTGTGGAAGTAGCAGCCAGCAGGTATGCGGGGACCCTGGCCATTGGAGTCCTCACCCTTCCTTGTTCCTGTGAGGGGCTGGGGTGCTGCCCTTTTTTCCAGCCACTGATTCTCTCCCACCCCTGCCCTGTGCCCAGGGTTGGTTTTACTTTCCCCTTCCCCTAAATTCTCTGAGTTTTGTTTCTGTCTGTGGGTTCCCCGCCCCCGCGCACCACCTTTGTCTGGAGTTACATCTGAAGTAGCAGGGAAGCCAAACAGTTTCGGGGCGGGGGACAAAGGGTGAGGTAGGGGCCGGGGCCTGCATTGCTCCTCCAAAGGCCCCACTTCATCACTTACCTGGTCCCATCTCCCCATCAGGATCCACCTCCCTACCATATTCCAGGGAGCAGAGCCCTCGCCCCCACCAAGGAATCTGGGCTCTGGGCTATACTCTTTGTATGTATTTTGGTTCTAGCACCACCCCTTACCAGCCTTGTGGCTTTGAGCAGATAACCCCACCTCTCTGTGCCTCAGTTTCCTTAGTATAAAATGGGCCTCATAAAAGCGTTGTTAACAGAGATATTTATAGAGATCTGCTGACCACCTGCTTAGTGCCAGGCTGTGCTAGGTGCTGGCCTTAAGCTGTGAGCAAACCCAGTTCCTGGTCCCCGTGTACCTGACCCAGTGGAGGCGCGGAGTCCTAACCACTGGACCGCCAGGGAATTCCCTTAACCAGTTTTAAGTGAACAGTTCAGTGGCATTAAGTACCGTCACATTTTGCAACTATCACCATTCTCCATCTCCAGAATTTATTTCATCATCCCAGACTGAAACTCTATTCTCATTGAACACCAACTCCCCATTCCCCACTTCCCACAGCCCCTGGTAACCACTGTGCTACTTCCTGTCTCTATGTCATCGACTATTCTAGGCATCGCATATAAGTGGAATCATACAATATTTATCCGTATGTGTCTGGTTTATTTCACTTAGCATAAAGTCTTCAAGGTTCATCCATGTTGTAGCATGTGTTAGAATTTCTTTTTAAGGTTGAATACTAGTCTATTAATGTATATACCATATTTTGTTGATTCATTCATCCCTCCATGGACATTTGGGTTGTTTCCTACTTTTTTTTTTTTTTTTTTTTTTTCCGTACGCGGACGTCTCACTGCTGTGGCCTCTCCCGTTGCGGAGCACAGGCTCCGGACGTGCAGGCTCAGTGACCATGGCTTACGGGCTCAGCCACTCCGTGGCATGTGGGATCTTCCCGGACCGGGGCACGAACCCGTGTCCCCTGCATCAGCAGGCGGACTCTCAACCACTGCGCCACCAGCGAAGCCCCTTGCTTGTCTTTTGAATATATCCTGGGCAAATAAGTTTGACTAACACTGCCTGGGAGAGAGGTGAATTTAGTTCATTCACCCAACAAATATTTATTGAGCACTTTGGTTGTACCAGACCCTGACAGGGGCTGGGACACAGTAGGGGCTTCATGGAAACTCTGATGAAGTTTTGTAGATGATGCTGGACACAGGCAGTATTTCTCATCGGGGGAACAACTCAGATGTCTCCACTTGTGGAAAGAAAGTTACACACTGTACAGATCGAGGCCCCAGGAGGGAGGGATATTCGTCCATGCTGCCCACTGCCCACCTGTGAATGGCTGCAGAAAAGAAGAAATTAACACGTCCCCTCCCCGATGCTGGCCAAGCCACGCAAAGCTAATAGCCTTTTTACTTTACTTCCTCACTTGCTCCCCATCTCTGTTCTATAAAAGAAACTGGCATCCAGACCCCGATAAGATGGTTTTTTGGGCACACTAGCCCGCCATCTTCTCGGTCTGCCAGCGTTGTGAATAAAGCCACTACTCCTTGCCTCAAAGAAAAAAAAAAACAAACCAACAACAACCTAAATCAGGGACTTCCCCGGTGGTTCAGTGGTTAAGACTTTGCCTTCCAATGCAGGGGGTGTGGGTTCGATCCCTGGTCAGGGAGCTAAGATCCCACATGCCTCGCAGCCAAAAACAAACAAACAACACCCCCCCCCATAAAACAGAAGCAATATTGTAACAAATTCAATAAAGACTTTTAAAAAAATGGTCCACATCAAAAAAAATCTTAAAAAAAAAAAAAAGCCCTGAATCAGCCCCCATCACTTCCTCCCCTCAAAATCTTCTACTGTGAGGCTACTGTGACAATGCAAGATGCGTGGGATATAATAAAGGATAATTTGTCTCCCAATGTCTCTCTAAAATTCCAAAGGAAACTTGTCTCTATGCCCTCAGATGAAGTCGTGACTTTCTGTGCCATGTTTCTCCACAGTGCTGGCCAGTTCCCACCGTGGCTCCGCAGCCTTTCTGGAAGTCTCCTGTACCCTTGACCCACTGGGCTGCCACGACTTCAGGGAGCCCATCTCAAGCTCTCCAGGCAGCTTTCTTGAAACACCTCTCCCCAGATTTGGGATTAGAAGGCAGACCCCAGCCCTAGTCCCTGAGGGGAGTGTTGGGACTCCCTTTCTAAATCAATCTCATCACAAAATTCTCCTTCCAGAATCCACCCTCCCAACCCTTTATAATCTTCAAGTAGACCGGGGGTTTCACGTGACAAAATGGGTCTTCTAACATCCCCTCACACTTTCCATCATGCTTAGGACCAATCCCAAGACCTTCCCGTGGCCACTGGGCCACATGACCCGACTTCCGAGCCCCCAGAGAATTTAAAATGCCATAATATCAAAGAATATTACAGAAAATGACACAGCAGTGTAAAGCAGCTATACTCCAATTTAAAAAGAAAGAATGTTACAAATAATTGTATGTCACCAAAAATAAAAACTTAATCAAAGTGAAGGCCTTTTCAGAAAAGTGTGAAATGCCAAAATTGGTACAAAACTATCAAAAACTTCAATAGATCAATAACCAGTAAAGAAGATTATAATCTAAGACTCCAGTGCCAAAGGGTCCCGGTGGAGCCCACCAGACTTTCAAGGAACAGAGAGATGGTCCTTATCTTATACCAGTTGCTCCAGAAAACAGAGAATGAGAAAAGGCTGCCCACTTCCTCAGGTGACTCCCAAACCAGAAAAGAACAGTATCAGAAAAGGAAAAGTGTAGAGCATTTCACTCTGAACACAGATGTTAAATTATGATCTAATAGCATAAAATAGAGAAGAATGCCCCACCTAGGGGTAGGGAAAGGACTTCTTAAGACATCCAGAATGCAAACCCTCATTCAAAACATTTATGGATCTGAGAACATCAAAATTAAGTATTTCGGGCTTCCCTGGTGGCGCAGTGGTTGAGAGTCCGCCTACTGATGCAGGGGACGCGGGTTTGTGCCCCGGTCCGGGAAGATCCCACATGCCACGGAGTGGCTGGGCCCGTGAGCCATGGCCGCTGAGCCTGCGCGTCCGGAGCCTGTGCTCCGCAACGGGAGAGGCCACAGCAGTGAGAGGCCCGCGTACCGCAAAAAAAACAAAAACAAAAGCAAACAAACAAAAAAAATTAAGTATTTCTGTTCCATAAAGGCCATCAGAGATAATGTTGATGGATAGCTGGTTGCAACCTAGTGAATGAAGAACTCCTGCAAGTTAATAAGAAAAAGCCAAGAAACACAATAGAGAAATGGCCATGAACAGAAACAAGTACCCCTGAACTGAACTGAACTGGCCCAAAGGCAAAAAATTAATGAAGATGAGGTCAAAGAAGTAATCAGCACAATTCAGTTAAAATTACAATGAGATACCATTTTTTTAAAATTTATTTTTTCGTTCATTTTATATATACATATATGTATTTTTCTTTTGGCCGCACCTCTTGGCATGCGGAATCTTAGTTCCCTGAGCAGGGATCGAAGCCGTGCCCCCTGCATTGGGAGCACGGAATCTTAGTCACTGGACCTCCAGGGAAGTCACTAAAATTTATTTTTTTATTGAAGTGTAGTTGATTTACAATGTTGTGTTAATTTCTGCTGTACAGCAAAGTGACACAGTTTTACACATATATACTTTAAAACATATATTTATTTATTTATTTGGCTGCATCAGTCCTGGTTGTGGCACACAGAATCTTCGTTGCAGCGTGCAGGATCTGTTGTTAGGGCGCGCGGGCTTCTCTCTAGTTGTGGCGCACAGGCTCAGTTGCCCCATGGCACGTGAGATCTTAGTTCCCCCACCAGGGATTGAACCCGCATCCCCTGCATTGGAAGGCAGATTCTTAACCACTAGACCACCAGGGAAGTCCCATATATGCATTCTTTCTTGTATTCTTTTCCATTATGGTTTATCCCAGGGAGATACCCTTTTATAACCATCAGGTGAGTAAAAATTCATAAGGTGAGTACTGATGTTTGGTGAGGGTGTGGGCCGACATAACCCCTTATCGCTTTTGCAGGCATATAAACTGGTACAACTTTTTCAAGCAATCTAAAAAGAGATGTACATTTGTTTCAAGATCCCACACTCTCAATCCTTGGTAAATAAGCCCCAGAAATTCTCGTGCAGATGTACAAAGAGGCATATAGCAGGGCGTTGACTGCAGTGTCCTGTGTGGAAACAGGAGTTGGGGGCAACGTTGGCATCCAACCTCAGGGGAATGCATAGTAAAGCGTAATGGAAGCAAACTACAGAACTTTAGGCAACAGTCAGAAACAACAGACAGCTTCTCAAAACGTGGCGTTCAGAGAGAAGAGTCAGGAACAAAAATGAGGTCAACAGCATAATACATTTACATAAACTGAAACCACCAATGCATAAACATGATATTAGATACTTCACAGATCCATTCATATTTAAGTGAGATGGGAATGAAGAGCAAAGATAAAGGAGAAAAAATGCTAAACCAAAACAAGAGATTGACCTTGTATCCATTGGTGATTCTCATACACTGTGAAATAAGGAACATAATCAACTCAGCGCCCTGTGCCCGAGGACCAGAAGAGAAATGTGCAAAGGACGCGAACAGGGAATTCACAGAGGAAGCACGAATGGCCCATAAAGATAGGAAAATATACGAACCTCACAAATAATGAAGAGAATGCAAGTTATAGCAACGAGTTTGTAGTTTTTCACCTATGAGATTAACAAAGTTTTTTTTTTAATATGGTACGCTTCGCAAATTTCCATGTCATCCTCGTACAGGGTCCACGCTGATCTTCTCCGTGTCGTTCCAATTTTAGTATATGTGCTGCTGAAGTGAGCACAGCAAAGATTTCTTTAAATTATACTATGTTTTGCTGGCGAGGGTGTAAACACTGTGGATTGAAATCTACGTTGATTGAGCATTTGGGGACAGTGATGAAGCGTTATCAAAATTAAAATGCTGACAGCCAGCAAGTTTGCTTAAAGGAACTTATCTTGCAGAAATACCTCATGTGCAAAGGCGCATTTCCAAGGATGTCACTGCTGCAACATCTGTCCCAGGGAAGCTAGCAGAAGCTGTGCGCGTGTCTGACAGGAGGAGGTGAGTTTAGTACATCATGTCAGACATATGGTGACAACCAGTGTGAAGGCTGAGGTAGCTCTGCATGTACTGACATGGAAAGATAAGCATAATATACTATTAAGCAAAAATGTATGATGTCACTTTTGTTGAGAAATTACACACACACACATGCAAAATCACAAGACATTAAAAAGGTCCACGGTTTCAGGTCTCTTTTGGCATCGAAGGCCAAGCATAAGTCAATAGTTCAAGGGCTCCCGTGTTCCGAAGCAGGTGCTTGTGGTGGGACCTGCAGGTAGATGGGGCAGATGGATCACACAGGACCTAGTAGGCCACGGTAAGGACTTCAGCTTTTACTTCTCAAGAGGTGGGATCCCGGGAATTCCTTGGCAGTCCAGTGGTTGGGAGTCGGTGTTTCCACTGCAGGGGGCCTGGGTTCCATCCCTGGTTGAACTAAGATCCCGCAAGACTGCGGCGCAGCCAAAAAGAGAGGGGGTGGGAATCCATTGGAGCGTTTTAAACAAAGGCAGGACAGGCTCCGGTCTTAACAGGATCACTCTGGCCGCTGAGTAGAGAACAGGCTTGGGGCAAGAGCAGAAGCTGGGCGCAGGGGCTACTGCAGTGGTCCGGATGAGAAGGGGTGGAGGCTTGGGGGAGCGTGCTAATGGTGGTGGAGGGGAGAAGTGGCTGGATTCTGTGTGCATTCTGAAGGCGGCAGCAGCAGGGTTTGCTAGTGCTTGGGGTGTGGAGTGTGAAGGAAAGAGAGGAGTCCACAGTGACGCCAGAATTTTGGTGTGAGCAGCAGCAGGAAGGATGGATGTGGCCTTGACTGAGATGGGGCAGATGGAAAGTCTGAATTTCAACATGTCAAATTAACCAATATGCTTATTCATCGTCCAAGTGGAGTTGTCGAATGGGCCGTTGGATATGAGTCTGGACTTTGCGGGAGAGGTCAGTGCTGAGATATGTAAACTCGGGGCAGACCTGGAAGGTGATAGATGGCTTTTAAGGCCAGCAGACTGGAGGAGCTCACTTGAGGAGTGAGTGTGGCTGGAAAGGTCTGTAGACACCTCGTGAAAATATTTACCTGAGGAACCCAGACCCGTCCTCTGCCAAGGAAGGAAGTAGCCCAGAATTTGTCCAAAAAATCAATTCGGTGGGGGTCTGGAGGGGACTGGCTCTCTGAAAATGGAGCAGCCCACACACTTGCCCTCCACCTGGGGTCCCACGGGTGACATTCAGCAGAGGAGGTGGATGGGCGGGGCTGGCAGCCCACCAGAAAGAGCAGAGCTGACCTATTTTGAATGGAAAAGATCTTCCCCTGGAGCATTCTTTAGGTTGTTCAGTGAAATGTGCTCATTGCAGAAGTACTACTGGGATGGAGTCTGCAAGCAGACAGGGGTCCACAGCAACAAAGCTCTGAGCAAAACATGCCCGTAGGGCATCTGCTGGGATTTACTTCCACGGGCAGTCTCACCGGGGCCGCACTGTTGCCTGATTAATAACTCTTACCTGGCAGTTGTGACGAGCTGTGGAAATGTTCCATGATGCATGTGTGTATATATTAACTGATTTAATCCTTGCCACAGCCCTAGAAGGTAGACACTATTATAACCAGCCCCATGTTGTCCATGAGGAAACAGAGAAGGTACGTGACACGTGGAGGGGCTGGGATCTCAACGCCCGTGCTTCCTCTGTTTTTTGGTGTGTTTTTTTTGGCCATGCACTGCAGCTTGCGGGATCTTAGTTCCCCCAGCAGGGGTCAAACCCGTGCCCCTGCAGTGGAAGTGCGGAGTCCTAACCACTGGATCACGGGGAAGTCCCTTTCCTCTGTACTCTGCTGCCTACCAATAGTCATCAGTGATTTTTAGCAGTTTTAACCAACATTTACCAAGTGTGTTGCCTTTGTGATTTCATTGAATCCTTGCAACAAACCTACGGGATGGGCCTCTGATTCCAGTTTGGCAGAGGGGAGAAGTGACTTGCCCAAGGTCACAGAGCCGGTGAGAGGCTAAGCCAGGCTACTCCATCTCCAGGGCCTCAGCTCGGCCCCATGTCCCTATACTGCTGGTCATAGTGGTCAGCTCCCGGCATCTCACGGGGATTTACCATGTCAAGGCTTTTTGGCGATGCTTAGAAGTTTGGAATGAGAGCTGCATGTTCTCCCTCCAGAGCCTCCTCAGTGCTCTGGTTTGCCTGCTGCCTTGTTCCTGGACGTGGTATTCAACTTCCTGGCCTTTCCTGTCCTGTCAGGGCCTCGGAGGGTAAGTGGTTTGAACAAGATCTTGTTGTGAGGGTTCAGTTTGCCCCTTACATGGCCTCAGCAGGGGCTGAGGGGCAGCAAGGAGGCAGGCAGAGGGAGAGGGACATGGCAGGCGCCATCTGCCATCTTCATAGGGTGTGAGGACCCTTTGGGATGGAGAGTCCTGAGACCCCTTTGATAGATAGATGGTGAAACAGGCTGAGCAAGGGCAGGGGGGCATTGTACTAGGTCAACGGAGAGTCCTGCAGAGTCAGGAGCGGAGGCAGGCCTTGGCCCTGGATCTCTGGACTCCGAGGCCTGGACTCTTTCTCAGCATCCTGCCCAACTCTCCCCTCCGGAAGGGAGTAGGACTTATATATACCCTTCCTGGCCTGCTTTTGCCAGAGCCCTTGAGACTGGCTGAGGACTGGTTGCCATAGAGACGGTCAGACAGTTCCAAGGTTGGCAGATGTGGGGCGGGGCGGGGGATGGGACAAGACACCAACATGCTAAATGCCCACAAACAGTTGGTAAGGACCGCATTGCGGAGACCAGGGCAAGACACACCACAGCAGGCTCCAGGGACAGTCACATGTCTGCTCAAGCTTCTCTCAAGCATCCCCCAAGCTGAGCAGGTGAGGGGGGCCCCTTGGGGGGATAGCCAACCGCCCAGAGGCAGGTTGGATCTCTGGGGTGGGGAGGCTAGGGCTGAGGGAGGCCCTTGAGAAGCCACGAGACTGGAGCTGAGGCCCAGGTGAGAGTCAGGGAGGCCCCAGGCGGGCAGGGACTACAGGGAGGCCTGCAGGATGTCGGGTGAAGACAAGGATGATGCCCAGGGATGACTCCCAGGCTTCTGATGGAGCAACTTCAGCAACACTGCGGGAGGATCAGGATTTTGGGAAAGACAATGAGTTTTTCCCACTTTGGCTTAGTAAGTCCAGGGCCCTGTGGGGCATTCAGAAGAGCTATCCGGAGCCCAGAGGCAGTACAGTGCAATGGTGACAAATCTGGGCTCTGGGGACAGACTCAACACACTCAGGTCCTGGCTTCACTTACCGGCTGTGTGACCTTAGCCAAGTGATTTCACCTCTCTGAGTCCCAGTGTTCTCATCTGCATGACAGGGGTGATAGCGAATATCTACCTCATGGATCCTTGGGAAGGTTAAACGAGTTAATACTTGAAAGTCCTGAGCACCCAGTAGGTGCTCAGTAAATAGCAGTTGTTGCTATTTTAATATTAATAATGCAGGTCATGATCAGTCAGTTTCAGTGGTAACAAGGGCCCAGAGGGGCCAGACTGACAGAAAAGGAGGGTCCTGGGACTTCCCTGGCGGTCCAGTGGTTAAGACTCCGAGCTTCCACTGCATGGAGTGTGGGTTCGATCCCTGGTCAGGGAACTAAGATCCCACATGCCAGTGTGGCACAGCCATAAAACAAACAAACAAACAAACAAAAGAACAGGAGGGTCCCCTGGGGGAGCTGCTCAGAGCTGGGCCTCCTCTCCTGTCTTTGCCCAGAGGAGTCTTGGGAGCAGTGATGGTGTAATTCAGGGCCAGCAGCAGAGGTCTGTGAGCGCAGGGCAGATGGCAAAGAAGGACCGGAGGCCCAGGGACCGGAACAAGAAGGGGCAAGGCTCTGCTGAGGCTGAGGAGTAAGCAGCTGCGGAGGGGCCGGGGGGGGGGGTGCTGGGTGCCAGGCCCCAGTTGGGGCCAGCGCACAGACCCTGACCCCTGCCCCTTGCCCTCTTCCTCCTCAGTCTGGTCCCCTCTCCTCCTCGGAAACCCTCCTTCCCCTTCCAGTGGGTCTGGGAGAGCTTCACCACAGATGGCCGGGCTCCGCTTCAGCCGGGCTCCGCCTCGGCCCCTGGCCACCAAGCCCTGCCCTTGCCCCCAGCGGTCCATCGGCACAAGTCCAGGCGCAAGTCCACGGCCAACAACCTGGAGGGCCGTGGCTCCTGCTGGAAGACAGAGGTGCCAGATCTGGAGAGGAGACAGCAGCTCAGGGCCTGTAGATGCATCCCCATCCCTCCTGGCAAAGTGGGGAGCCAAGAGCCGGAGCTGCCTGGGAAGAGCTCAGGATCGGGGCCGGAGGCCGAGCCAGAAGGCCTGGGCGCTGAGGTGGCCGAGAGGGCTCTGAGCCCCGGGGAACTGCCCCAGCTCCCCAGAAGGGGGTCGATCTTGGAGGAGGAGCCATTTGCAGAGGCCACAGACGAGGCCGAGGAGGGGGAGCACAGGGTCCCCCAGAGGAGGAGGGCTAGTTCTCCAAGAAAGGGGCGGAATTCTGGCAAGGAGGCCTGGGACGAGAGTGAACTGCGGAGCCAGGGGAATGGCTCTGGCTCCAACAACCTCCGAGGACCACAGAGGAGGAGGCCAAGGGCCAGGGAGCTGGAGGGGCCGAGGAACCTGGAGGAGCTGCGGAGACAGCTGCAGCAGGACTTGGACTGTGGTGAGCGTGGGGCTCAGGGCCCGGGTTCCCCCACGAAGCCGCACAGTGCGGAGAGGGGCTGGAGCCAGCCACCTGGCTGGGCTGGGCTGGGCTGCGCTCCAGGTGCGGGGAGGGATTGCCCAAGGGGCCAGGAGAGACGGCAGTGCCTGATTTGTCCCTCTGTGCACAGGTCCCGAAAAGCTGCCCTGGGAGCCATCGCGGGCTGCTGTTCAGGCCTCCCGCTGGAACAGGAAGGCCCATGCCTTGGGAGCTGATGAGACTTGCCTGTTTGCAAACTTCCCTAACCGCACCTTCCACAAACGACAGGAGGCCACCAGGTGAGGTGGAGATGAAGAAGGGTGGGAGCGAAGCACAGGGACTAGAGAAGGAGCTAGTTCTTCAGGAGACAGTCACTCATCCTCTCATTCATTCCTTCATTTATCCATTCACCAGTCTTTCTGATCATCCAATCATCTGTCCATCCATCCACCATCCACCATCCATCCATCCATCCATCCACCATCCATGCATACATCTGTCTGCTTGGCCAACTGTTTATTGACACAAGCCAGTTTTCATTCACTTCCCATCTTCTATCCATTCATTAATTTATTAGCTAAGTGATTAATGTGACATATATCAGGTATCTGCTCATGGGTCCTCAGGATATAAAGGTAAAAAGACTTGGTTTCAGCCCTAAGAAGCTCAAGGTCGGCTGGAAAAGGAGACAGATGGGCAAAACAGCGACAATGGCAGAAGAGTTAGATCATTACTATACTTAGGGCTTGAACGAGAGACAGTGGGAGCAGAGGGGAAGCCAGATGGGGGCTGTTGACAGTGTCTAAGTGAGGGTTGATGAGGGTTTGGACCAGGTGGCCATGTGAGTAAAGAGAGGGGGATTTATTTAAAAGATATTTGGAGGCTGGCTCAGTGGGCCTCGGTGACAAGTTAGAAGTGGTAGGTGAGAATCCATTCAGCATCCTGATAGCACCCTTCAAGTCTTATCCTGTTATCCTTCCTTGAGACCTTTCCATGCTTCCCAGTGTCCTTAGGACAAAGCCCAGATTCCTTGGTAAGGTGTGGGGCTGTCTGTCCATCCCTCTGTACAGATTGAGGGCTCCTCCACGGACAGTGTCAGCTCTTTTTTTTTTTAATATTTATTTTATTTATTTATTATGTTTTTGGCTGCATTGGGTCTTAGTTGCGGCATGTGGGATCTTCTGTTGTGGCGCGTGGGCTGCTCTCTAGTTGCGGTGTGAGGGTTTTCTCTCTCTAGTTGTGGCGTGCTGGCTCCAGAGAGTGTGGGCTCTGTAGTTTGTGGCACGCAGGCTCTCTAGTTGAGGCGCCTGGCCTCAGTAGTTGTGGCACGTGGGCTTAGTTGCCCCGCAGCATGTGGGATCTTAGTTCCCCAACCAGGGATCTAACCCGCATCCCCTGCATTGGAAGGCAGATTCTTTATCACTGGACCACCAGGGAAGTCCTGGTGCCAGATCTTTTTGATCACAGCCCCCGTCTGGCACCCTAAAAGGACCTGGCACATAGCTGGTGCTCAATAAACATGTGCTGAGTGTATGTCTGCGTATCTGTCCATCTTTCTATCTGACCATGATTCAGTTGTGCATGAACTCATCAATACTGAGTTTCTGTCTGTGTTAGGCACTGTGCTAGGTGCTGGGGATACACTGATGGTGAAGAGGACAGACGAAGAATCCTGCTCTCATGAGGCTCACATTCTACTTGGGAAGGAGGTTAATTGATAAAGAAATGAACAAAATGTATAGCTAGAGATAGAAAGTCCCTGGGAGGTAGATGGGGTGCTGAGGTCTCATTTCCTCTGACCTTTGAGCAAAGACCTGATTGACCAGAGGAACCGACCATCACATCTGGGGGAAGAATGTTCTAGGTGGATCTAGGTGCTGTCTATTCAACCGTCCACACCATCCATCCATCCTTTCATCCTTTCATCCACCCACTGATCACCATTTGTTTCTTTTTCCCATCCATTCATCCGTCTGTCCCTCAAACCCGTAGGCATTACCCTAGCTCCTACCAGATATAGGGGTCAGAGAGAAAAAAAGATCTGGGCCCTCCCCTCAAGGAGAGCTACTTTGCAAGGGGAAGTTGGCAATACAGGTGAGGTCATGGGTGTGTGTGCTGAGCTCCACAAGGCTAAGGACTGTCCGAGTTGGGGTATACCCCTGGCTGGAGTAGGCAGGAGGCTTCCAGGAAGCGTAGGGAAAGACCTTGAGCTAGGCCTGAGGGCTGAGCCCCCAGAGTCAGCCTGCATCCTGTCCAAGGTCCACAACAAACCCCATTCCCCAGGCCCCTGGATCTCTGGGCTGCAGCAGTCCCTCCCTCCAGGCCCGCATACGCCCCTACCTGCCCCTGGCCCTCCATGAGGCTCCTGGTTCCCTGCAGACTTCTCCCACCCCTCTGCCTTTCCTCTCCCCACCCAAGAAACCGGCTGCGGGCCTGGGAGCAGCAGCAGCAGGAGAAGCGGCAGCAGGCCGAGCTGCGGCGGACCCGGGAGCAGCGGCTACAGCAGCGGCTGGCTCACTGCCTGGCAGCCTACGTACCCAGAGGGAGCCGGGGGCCGGGGGCCGCCCAGCGCAAGCTGGAGGAGCTAAGGTAGGCCGGGGCTGCGGGGGGCCTGGAGGGGAGAGGGCAGGGAGGTGGTGCTGGGTGTCAGACCAAAGGACCAAGGGGAACCTGCCCTCACCTTCCCACGGGCTGAGCTTCCAGCGACAGCCTCCCCGCCAGGTAGGCAGGTCGGGCCGCTTTACAGATGAAGACACTGAGGCCTGGGAGGAGAAGGGGCTGGGCCAGGGTCACCTTGTTAATAATAACACTCCCTGCAGCTGTCGAAGGCTGAAGTTTAAAATGTTCTACTTGCATTATCACATTTTCAAATCTTGTTTTCTGATTTCAAATGCCAGGCATGCTTACTATAAAAATTCAAATATTGCAGAAATAGTTCATGGAGAATGTGTGAACAGTGCCTGTGATCCGGCTCCTGGAAACAGCCATTGTTCGTGGTCAGGGGGAGAGTCATCTGTTTCATTTGCTTCCTATATTTTGATCATAAAAAAGCAAATTCATATTTAAAAGCAAATCTTTCTTAGACTCATAAGAGGCGAGTGAAGTAGGTATCATCAGCGCTCCCATAATTTTACAGATGAGGAAAGTCAGGCTTCAAGAGCTTAAGTAATTTATCAAAGGTCACAACAGAGGGGCAAAGCTGGGATTCCAGCCCAGGCAGCCGTTCATCTGCCCTGCTATGCTGCCTCGGAGGGCTCAAATGCCCAATCTTCAGATAAAGTGCACCAGGATCTTCCCCCCAAAGCCCAAGCTAGGGAAGGAGATAACTCAAGTAAATACGATGACCGACGCCATTGACACTGCGGACCTACGGGGTGCAGCTGGCACCAAGGCAGCCCTTTCATCCAGGGAGAAGCGCTAGGGCAAGGTGAGTTGGGCGCTGCTGAGAGACTGCAGGGTTCCTGCCCTGCGATGGGGCCCCTGAGGACTCAGGGGGGCTCTGATCACCTACTCTTTGAGGCTCAGCCTTATCGCTCCCAACTTTACAGATGAGGAAACCAAGACTCGAGAGGTCGCGTGTACTTTAAAGGAATCCTTGGCCAGTGATCGGGGAGATGCCTTCTCCCTGCCGGACCTCAAGTTCATTGTTTTTTCATACGGCAGGAAGTGGAAGGCCAGACTCCAGTGGGAGATGTCAGTGAGAGGAGCGTTCCCAACGCACTCCTTTCATTTTCGACTTGGGAGAGGATATTTCCCACGGCGTGTCTCAGCCCTTCCAGCGCATGAACTTTGCTCTGAGCTTCATGGGAGGCTCTGCCCTTCCCAGGAGGGTGGGCACAAAAGATATCTCCCTGTGGTAGGGAAGCTCCGTACTTCACTTTTATTCTGAGACAGGGCTGACACCCACTGACATCACTTCCTTTCTCGCTTAGAGCTCCAAGACATGGGCTTCCTCTCAATTCTAACAGAAATAGCATCAAGAACCAAGCAGGAAAAATGTACACACCCTCACGGGCAAGACCAAGACTGAATGCAGCTCATGCCTCCCCCACTCCCCACTCCTTGTAACTGCTGTAAAATCCCCTCTTGAACAGTGAAGACTTCTCTTTGCAGTGACTTCTGTTCCTGGCCATGGTTTTCAAGTCCATCTTTTTCTCGAACGGAGGAAGTTTCCTTCTCTGGCACATAGCCAAGGGGCCTGGCCCAGCAAGCCAGTGTTTTCCACAGGGCTCAGCGCACTTGCCGGAAGTCCCAGCATGAGTTTTGGAGTCTTGTGTGCCTCTCCCCTCCCGTTCTGTCTGTGGGTGCTGCCACCACGCCCTTCGGCCTCTCTTGTGTGCTCTGCAGAAGGATGCCCGGTCCCGTGTGTGGTGTAGCCAGAGGGCCCCTCACTGCCAGGATGCACGGCTTGCGAGCAGACAGATTGCCGACAGGCGCACAGACTGGGTTTTTGTAAATGGGATTGTGCTTCTCCAGTGGAACCTAGATCTTTCTGGGATGTGTTCTTTCATTTGCAATACATTTCTTCAGTTCCTCTGTCCCATTTTCTAAACTATCGGCTTATAAGAACCACAGAGAATGCTGGCAAGCTTGTCCCATTCGGGCTATAGCACAGAGAAGAAAACTGAACCCAGAGCCCAGACTGGGATTTTGCCCAAAGCCACAGCCAACAGTCACAGCATCTCCTCACATGCAGAGTGTGAGAGGGTGCAGGGGTGGATGCAGAGAGGGGAGGGCTGTGCATGCAGATGTCCAGTTGCTCAGAAGTCAGTGCTGGCCCCTCTCCCTTGGTGACGGCTAGGAGGAGGGGCGAGCCTGGCACCGCCTGCAGACCTGGGTTCAGCGCTCAGTCCCTCACTTCCCAGCTGTGCAACCTTGGACAAGTCCCTTGACCCTCCTGCGCCTCAGGCGTGTCACGGGTAAAATGGGACAGATGATTCCCACCCCACTGACCTCAAGAGAAATCCAGGGCAAGGATGGAAATCAAATGGTTTTGTAAAGCTAAGGGCAGGAGGACAGAAACCGAAAGTTCTTAATGAGGACAAGTGGGCTCAGGAGGGGGCCGGCTCGTGTCCACAGTTAGCCGCCCAGAGGCCCGTCTCCCCGCAGGCGCCAGGAGCGACAGCGCTTTGCTGAGTACCAGGCAGAGTTGCAAGGTATCCAGCAGCGGGTGCAGGCCCGGCCCTACCTGTTCCAGCAGGCCATGCAGGTGAGGCTAGCACCTGGGCAAACATGTGACTCCCCAAGACCAGAGCTTCTCACTGGCCGAGTGGGTAGGGAGATGAGGTGGGAGTGGGCCCCCTTAGTTGGCAGCCCTGGGCTGCTGCCCATCTGGAAGCCCTGGGACCCCCTCGGTAAGCAGAGGCTCACTGTGCCCTCAGCAGCCCAGGTGAGAGAGGAACCCCGCTTCTCTCTCCTCAGGCCAATGCCCGGCTCACTGTGACCCGGCGCTTCTCCCAGGTGCTGTCGGCACTGGGACTGGACGAGGAGCGGCTGCTGGCTGAGGCAGGAAAGGGGGATACGGAGGGCACCCCCAGGAAACCCAGGTGAGGCCCAGCTGTGGGGAGGAAGGGCATGGTCACCAGCACTCTGCCCTGCAGGGCCTCATCCACCTGTCACCCTGCCCTGGGCAAAGGCCGAGGGGACTCCTTGAGCAGCCACATGGATCCACCGTGAATTCAGTCCTGCCCCGTCCACCCCCTGGCCTGGAGGACTCTGTCTAGCTTTCTCAGTCAGCAGGGCCTTCCCCAGGCGCTGTCCTCCATGTCACCCAAGGAAGGCGGGGCCAGGGTTATTTTCCCCACTTCCGATGAGGAAACTAAGGACCCCAGGGGTAGGGTCTTGCCCAAGGACACAGGAATGAATAAGCAGCAGAGCCTGTCTGGGAACCTGCAGCCACCTGAGTGGCCACACATCAAGCCCCCACTGTGGGCTGGTGCCACGCAGGTCACTCCCTCTACCCTTATGCTTTAGAACAACTTGGTGCAGAGCAGGGGTTATGAGGCTTGAGGAGGGGAAGTCACTTGCTCAGGGTCACACGGCATAGGAGCCAGATTTGAATCCACAACATCTGTGATGATGGCCTTTCCCCTTCTACAGCCCAGATCTCCTTGGTTATGGGGGTGGGGAGCTGCACAGCCCAATGGCCTCTATCTGTGTCTTTATCTTTAAGGAGCCACAGGTCAGTGGGAGTGAGAATGGAGCACTCTTCTCAAGAGTCCCCCAAAGAAAGAACCCACTGGCAGCCAGCCTGACAAGCACTCCGCCCCAAGCCCAGACCGAGAGTCCAGTCCCTGAGATAAAAATTAAATGCTTTGTGGAATATACAGTGTGGGATTTCTGGTGGTAGTGGAAAGAGGCTGCAGGTTGGGAGTAGGTGGTGGCAGGTGGGTATGCAGCGCTCTTGGCTTGTCCCCAGGACGAGGAACTCTGGCTGTTCTGGCTGCCCCCTCCCAGCACACACGGCTCTGCCTCTGGCCTGAGGACTGAGTGGGGCATCTCCAAGAGCGAGAGCTGCAACCCCTAAAAATGCTGGGTGCTGGAATTCAAGAGTGAATAGGACACAATGGCTTCCGCCTTTGGGAACTCCCAGTCCTGTGGGGGAAGGGGGCGGACCATTAAAGGGGCGCACGGTGTAACAAACGGGCCGCCAGAACTAGCAACTGTGAGGCGGGGGTGTCAGGAGGGATTGTGTGGTCTGAGCTTTTACATTTAAGCAACTTCAGGTTAGAGCCCCTCTCCTCAAGGGGGAAAAAAAAACCTCAAACACACGGACGTGCCAAATTTTACATTCAATTTCAGGGGACTCAGACACGCAGAAGTTCATCTTGACCTCCGTAGCAGTCACAGGGCGCAGGTTAAAAAATCCGATCCAAGGAACGGGGGAAGGCAGCGTTTGCAGACAGTACTAGTTGTAGGGATTGGGAGGAGGCTGGAATGTGGAGCTGGGGGGGTCTCAGGAGAACACGCTCGTCGTTGAACACCTGATGGAGCCACGACCCCAGGGAGTTCACTAGGAGGACGCCTACTGGAGCGGTGGGCGCTGCCCACGGAAAGTCCGTGAGGCAGTGACTGTCCCGTGACTGAGGGTGTACAAACGGAGGGAAGCCTGAGAGGGGCTTTTCTGGGTCGGCGGTGCCGACTTAGACGGCCCCTAGGTCCTTAAAGTTCTGGGATGCCGTCTTACCCAGACCCGGTCGCACAGCACCTTGAGACGCGCATGCGCAATTGGTCGACCTGCTCAAAGACTGCACCACGGCCCGAGGCGGCCGCGACTGCGCAGTCGGGCTCCGATCCCGGCTTTCCCATGAACCTTTGGGGCAGGCTCCGAGGCAAGCGACGGAAGCAGCCGCTCTTGGTTTCCGGCAATACGACACCGGCTGTCTGGCGACCCGGAAGCGTTCCCATTTTGCGTTGTCGGGGCTCGGCGGTAGCCGGGCTCGGGGTGGACACACCACCATGGGGTCGTCAAAGAAGCACCGTGGGGAGAAGGAGGCGGCCGGGACCACGGCAGCGGCCGGCACCGGGGGCGCCACCGAGCAGCCGCCTCGGCACCGGGAACACAAAAAACACAAGCACCGGAGCAGCGGCGGCGGCAGCAGTGGCAGCGAACGACGGAAGCGAAGCCGAGAGCGTGGGAGCGAACGCGGGAGCGGGCGACGCGGGGCCGAAGCTGAGGCCCGCAGCGGCGCGCACGGGCGGGAGCGCAACCAGACAGAGCCCTCCGAGCGGCGGGTGAAGCGGGAGAAGCGGGAGGACGGCTACGAGGCCGGTGAGGGGCGGGGCCTGTGCAGGGGGCGGGGCGATGGGGGGTGTCTGGGGGTGGTGGGGCTCTGGGTTTGGAGGCCGAGCATACCAGGCCGAGGCATCGCCAGACTCTCTTCGTCAGTACTGTAACGGGTCTTCCTGTGGTTATTTGGAATTAAAGGTTGTTTTTCTCTGTTAAACTTCGTGAGGATAGAAATTTTCTGTTTTCCTCAATTGGCATATCTCAGGCCCTCCCTAAGTGTGTTGAGTGAGTGAATGAAGTGGTGCCAGCACGTGCAGAGGCAAGAAGAAACCTGATATTGCGCAAGTTGTGTAGAGTTCACAGCAGAGACACGAGGCTGTGAGATAGGCCCTGTTAAGAAATTTGAACTTTGTCTTGAGAGTCGTAGGGAGCCATGAGTTTGAGCTGAGGAGTGCTTGATCATATTCATATTTTGCAAAGATCATTGTGTTGAGAACTGGGTCAAGGGCAGTGAAGATTGGAGGTGAGGTGAAGGCTGATGGTGGCCTGCACCAAGGCAGCAGCAGTGGGATGGAGGGGAGATTGGAAAGGTGTTTCGGAGGACGATGTGACAGAGCTTAGCACTTGGAAGAGGACGGGAAGGAGAAGAAGGAATTGAGGATGCTCCTTGAATTTTGGCTTGAGCGATTAGGTGGGTGGGAGTGCTGTCGACTGAACTTGAGGAGTTTGGAAGCAACACAGATTTTTGGAGGGAGACAACGAATTCGCTTTTGGAGAGTGTTGCATTTGATGTGCATGGAGCAACCCAGCATTTGGGCCAGATAGAGCAATTTGGGAATCATGAGAGTTCAGGTGGCAAATGAAGTCCCTTGAGAGACTGAGGAGTGAGAAGCCAGGGTTGGGAGTAGAACCTGAGAGATGCCAATGTCTTAGTAGTAGGCAGAGCCGGAGACTAGAAAAAGGAGGTAGGCTATCCCCCAAAGCAGGAAAACCGTAGAATCTTGTGTCATGGGATCTGTGGGAGTGATCAACAATGTCACACACCACAGGAGATCAGGCGAAAACCAGAGCTGAAAAGAATCCATGGGATTTCGAATTAAGGAGGCTGGTGACCTTGGAGAGAGCCTAGAAGGGTTGGGATGCAGGGTCCAGGTGGGATAAAAGGGAAAGAGGGAAAGAGGTAGGTTGTGAGGTGGGCCTGCCGGAAGGATGAGCACATGGTGGCAGCTGGTTGGGGCAGCTCCACCTGATGGAGTCTGGCTGTTGCAGCTCCGCCTGATGGAGTCTGGCTGTTGTCTCTGGTGTTCGCTGAAGCTATTTGCTGTTTGTGAGGTGGGTGGAGGAGGTCCGAAATGCCCCTTTATCTCTGTGACCCCGATATCATCATAGAACAGGCACCAATAAGTGTGTTTCTTCATTGCACGAATTACACAGAGGACACAGTTATGTTGCCAAGGTGGTTCCTGCCCTGTGAGGAGAAACAGACCCAGAAATGACTGACCGTACTATGCAGTGCAGGGGAGAGCAGTTCATGCTGATCAATAATCGAACAGGACTCCACGAAGGAAGTGGCATTTCGTTGTTGCATTCGGATAGGATTTTGTTAATCAGGGTGAGGCCAGAGAGGGCAGTGCAGGTTGAAAATACAGAATGTACAAAAGTGAAGAGGCGGCAAAGTGAAGGATGTAGAAAGCTGGACCTTTTGCATCAAGAAAGGAAGGTGTGTGGAGAGGTGGCATTCTCAGAGCCTGGGACTCAGGTAGAAGGAGCTCCTGGGGAGGAGGAAGCAGGCCCAGGTGCTGGTGAGGGCCTCTCGTTTTCGGCCCTGCAGCTGGAGCCAAGGCTGTGGCTGCAGGCCCTGTGTTCAGCTCCTGAGCCTTGCTGCTTCTTGTTCCAGCTGCCAGCTCCAAAGCAAGCTCAGGTGATGCCTCGTCACTCAGCATCGAGGAGACCAAGTAAGTACTGTCTCCTTTACGTTTCTGTGTTTTCTTACAAGCAGTTTCAGGGGCAGCTGTTTCGGGTGGCTTTCGCACAGTAACGCGTTCTGATTGAAGTTGGAAGTTGCCACGTAAATCATCTTAGCCAACCATTTGAGTTACAGAAGTGGGCAATTAAGACCCAAGAGGAAGGATGGCATTTCACTGGTTAGAGGCAGGCCAGGCCTTCCGCCTGCTTGGGAGGCCAGTGCTCTTCCCAATGCTGGGTCAGGCCCTAGGTTTGGGACCCTTAGGACCACTCAGTCCCCTCATGTTTTCACCCTGTCTGTCCAGAAATGCATTCGGTACTGCTCTTTCTTTGACAGCTCCTAACACTTGTATCTCTTGCCCTCAGTAAACTCCGGGCAAAGTTGGGGTTGAAACCCTTGGAGGTCAATGCCGTCAAGAAGGGTGAGTGTGGGGCTGAGGGTGGGGGAAGGGAGGGCATTTGGGGCCAAGGAGAGAGGCCATCTGAAGGGGTCTTTGAAGAAAGTGGGCACAGGTTCAGCACCATTCAGCGGTCCTGTGTTTGTGCTGGCAGTGGGCGCGGGGCCCTCCTTGCTGTTGTGTGGCGGATCTGGGACTCAGCTGCTTCTTGTAGTTTGAGCAGTTGGCGTTGCATCCTCAGTCTGGCTGTGAGGTAGCATTAGATGGGCTGAGAGATGTGCACAGTTCCTGCAAACGGATCTGGGCTGTGCAGGTGCTGGTTTTTTCGTTTTGTTTTGTTTTTGAAGTATGATCAGAGGGACTGTGGAAGGCATGGAGGGTCCCATTGTGCTGTGGGGAGACATGGGAGGGTGGGGTCGCGTGGGAGTAGGGAGGCATGGATTCTTCCCCCACCCCTGGCCCCTCTGGCCCCCTGAGCTGGACGGGGGCAGCGTGAGTGGCTCCCTCCTCTCCCCACCAGCCTTGGGCAGGCATAGCCTCACGCCTGGGCCTCCCTTCCAGAGGCGGGCACCAAGGAGGAGCCCGTGACCGCCGATGTCATCAATCCCATGGCCTTGCGACAGCGAGAAGAGCTACGAGAGAAGCTGGCGGCTGCCAAAGAAAAGCGTCTCCTGAACCAAAAGCTGGGGTGAGGGTCCCAGCCGGGCAGGCAGGGGGAGGGCCCGAGGAGGCGCCAAGCAGCTCTGGAGTTGGGGTGGGGGAGCAGGAGCTGGCTCCCGGAGCATCACTGTCTTCCCTCTTCAGGAAGATAAAGGCCCTGGGGGAGGATGACCCCTGGCTGGATGACACTGCAGCCTGGATCGAGAGGACCCGGCAGCTTCAGAAGGAGAAGGACTTGGCAGAGAGGAGGGTGAGGTGCTGGGAGCTGGGGTGTCGTTCAGTGCTTCTGGTGGCCTGACCGGCTGGTGAGGCAGAACATGGACCCTGGGGAGTTGAGGCTGGGCTCAAGGCTGTAGGAGTGGTCAGTAGTGCCCGCGCTGGGTTTTCAGCAGCGTGCCTCCCAGTCCTGTGCTCTTTGCACTCACATTTAGTAAGGCCCCGCACCTTCTGCTGATCCTGAACAGCTTGAGGTCAGACGTCACCCCCTCCCTGTCCCATAGGCCAAGCTGCTGGAGGAGATGGACCAAGAGTTTGGTGTCAGCACCCTGGTGGAGGAGGAGTTCGGGCAGAGGCGGCAGGTGAAGCTGCAGCAGCTGGGGGGTGGCGGTGGGGTTGAGCCTGGGGTCGGGGGGTGGGGGCGGGGGGTGCTGTCCTTGGTGCTGGGATCCCAGGGCTTGGTGGATCGGGCTCCTGACCCGGCTGGACCTTCTGCCTCCCTTCTAGGCCCTGTACAGTGCCCGGGACCTGCAGGGCCTCACCGTGGAGCATGCCATTGACTCATTCCAAGAGGGGGAGACTGTCATCCTCACCCTCAAGGACAAAGGTGGGTTGAACTGGGGTGCTCTGGCTGGGGCCACAGGCACTGCTGAGTTGAGGGCGAGCGTGACCGGCCACTGCTTCCGCCCTGGCTCCAGGAGTGCTGCAGGAGGAGGAGGATGTGCTGGTGAACGTGAGCCTGGTGGATAAGGAGCGGGCAGAGAAGAACGTGGAGCTGCGCAAGAAGAAGCCTGGCTACCTGCCGTACGCAGAGGATGAGAGTGTGGATGACTTGGCACAGGCAGGCCGGCAGTGTGGGCTCTGGGCGGAGACGGTGGTGGCTCTTCAGGAGCCGGGTTGGGTCCTAACCTGTACTTCTTGTCTTGCAGCAAAAACCCCGCTCTGTCCTGTCCAAGTACGATGAGGAGCTCGAGGGCGAGCGGCTGCAGTCCTTCCGTCTGGAGCAGGGCGGCGTGGCCGATGGCCTCCGGGAACGGGAGCTGGAAGAGATCCGGGCCAAGCTGCGGCTGCAGGCTCAGTCCTTGAGCGCAGCTGGGCCCCGGCTCGCCTCCGAGTACCTCACGCCCGAGGAGATGGTGAGCCCCGAGGCCTCCACCCGCACTTGTGACTAGGGTGGTGACTCTCCCTCCCCTCGGAGGTCACAGGCTGCCAGAATGAGCTAAGGAGGGGGATCAGGTGATCATGTGGTGCTTGGTCCCTGTGGATGCGCAGTCATTGGCAGCCCCGAGGAGGAGCTGTGGGCAGGCAGTTGGTGTAGACAGAACAAGGACCGTGAGCCAGGTGGCCCTGAATTGGTGTTCAGACCCTGCTGCTTAGCCAGCCCGTGCCTGGGGTGAGTGATGTAAGTACCAGGCGCCCCATCTGAAATGGGGATGGCGAGAGCCAGCTCTTGGGGGCTGATACAAGGATTGGTGGTGATCTGGTAAGTGGTCATTTTACAGCAGTGCGTGGCTGTCGCCGTTGGGATGGCTGTGTGAATTCGCAGGTAGACCACTGGCTCAGTAGGTTGCTTGGCTCTGTGGTTATGAGCAAGACTCTGCAGCCAGACTCCTGGGATTCACAACCCCGGCTCTCCTGCTTAGGAGCTAGCTGACTTTGGACGAGATACATAATCTCTCTGTGCCTCGGTTTTCCTCATCTCACGGGCGGGAGGGTAATCGCCCACACCTCACATCTTGCCCATGTGCGTGAACTACGTAGGACCACAGCCAGGGCAGAGTAGCGCTAAGGCGGCGTTCGCTCTCATGGGCTTGTGCTGCTACCTTCCCCCACCGCCACCCCGGCCTTCACGTTTCTCTTTTCTCTCTCCCCTTCAGGTGACCTTTAAAAAGACCAAGCGGCGAGTGAAGAAGATCCGCAAGAAGGAGAAGGAGGTGGTGATACAGGCTGATGACCTGCTGCCCCTTGGGGACCAGACTCAAGATGAGGACTTCGGTTCCAGGTGGGTGTGGGGACAGGGGTCGGTGTTGGCGCTGAGCCAGCCCCGGGGCCAGGGCTCACACAGAGGCCTCTCCACACAGATTGCGGGGCCGGGGTCGGCGCCGAGTGCCTCAGGCAGACGAGGAGGCCCAGGAGGAGGGGGAGAAGGAGCCTGTGTCTCAGCCCTTGCAGTCAGATGACCCCCGCGTGGAGAACATGGACATCAGCGACGAGGGTAAGGGCCCAGCCAGCCCGTTTCGGGGGGTGGGAGGGCAGAGGCGGAGTTGGGGGCAGGGGTGGAAAAGCAGGGACAGGAGCCCAGGGCCCCTGGAAGTGATCTGAGCCGGCGTCTCCCGTGTTTCCACCAGAGGAGGGCAGAGCTCCGTGGTCTGGGTCACCCGAGGTGCTGGAGGAGGATGAGGCGGAGCTGGAGCTGCAGAAGCAGCTGGAGAAGGGGCGCCGCCTGCGGCAGCTACAGCAGCTGCGAGACAGCGGTGAGAAGGTAGGGGGGCTCCTGAGGCGTGGGTGGGCGCTGGGCCCTTCGGTGACAGGTGTGTCTGCAGTGGCCTGTCCTAAGGAGCACGTGCTCCCGCGCCATCGTAGGCAGCACCCGCATTTCAATTTGCATCCTCTCTTTTGTTTCGTATGGTGTTATTGGTAGATTCTAGGTTTCTGCAGCGTTTCCACTAGGGCATGTTTTAGTGGTTGGATCTTTCCCTCCCTTCTTTCCTTCTGGAGTGTGTATTGCATGCCTTACTGTGTGTGAGGCATTGTCCCAGGGCTGGGGAGTCATTGGAGAACAGGACAGCCAAGGGTCCCTATGCCTTTCATGGAGGCAGAAGTGGCGGTGAACTTGTGAACACGAGCAAACAGTAATTTCTGATAGTGACTAGAGCTGAGCAGACCAGACAGGAGTCACCGGGGGGTTGGTCTCTTGGTTCGGGTGTTCAGGGAAGACCTTTCAAGGGGAGACATTTGAACTGAGACTGAAATGACACAAAGGAGCCGATCTTGCGCAGATTCAGTGTGGAGGTCGCGTAGACAGACGTTCAGGCCCTGGGGACAGCAGATGTCCTTTGGATAGACGACCTTAGAATGTTGGAGAACCAGGTAGGCTGGAGCAGGGTGAAGGGCTGGTGGTGTGAGCTGAGGCAGAGAGGTCAGTGGGGCCTTGAGGCCGTGGTCATCGCTGACCCTCACGGGGCACTGGCACATGCCGGGCACTGCTTAAGTGCTCTGTGTGCTGCTTCATTTAATTCTCACAGCAACACCCTATGAGGAAGGTTCTGTTTTCTCCATTTTACAGTTGAGGAAAACTGAGGCACAGAGGCGTTAGGCAAGTTGCCCAAGGTTACATGACTGGTAAGTGGCCGAGCTGGAATGTGCACAGCTTGACTCCAGAGCCCACACTTGTAACCCTGCACCTCCCACCGAGGGAGAAAGTGGGGCTGGAGACAGAGGCTGCAGCAGCGAACCTGGGGTGCCTACCGTGTGGGGTAGCGTAGGAGGGGAGCCACAAGAGTGAGGCCTCCCTGAAGCCGAGGAGAGGTTTCGAGGAGAGGGAGGGCGGCGTCATCTAACACTGCTGAGGGGCAGGTCGGATTTGGCACCAGTGGAGACAGTGCCCTGGCAGAGACAGTAGCTTCTGGAGGACTGAGGAGAGACGGGACTCACGGAGGTGAGGGCAGCAGCTTGCGACGATTCCTCAGTGCAGGAGCGTGAGGGCTTTTTGTTAAAGGGCCAGAGAGTAAACGTCTGAGGCTTAGATCTTGGCAGCAGCTACTCAGCTGCTCTGCCAGTGTAGCCAGTGGGCATGGCTGCATGCCAATACAGCTTGCTTTACGAGGACAGGCAGTGGGCCCCAGTTTGCCCAACCCCACTCTAATAGAGGACGGGAAAATGGGGCAGTAGCTGAAGGGGGCGCGAGTTGAGGAAAGTTTTTCTCTTTCATAGTTAACGCGGAATAGCGTTAACATTTAAAAATTATGTGCGAGTGTCCCAGAGTCTACGGCTGAAAGGATTGTAAAGGTTACGTGGCCCGGTGGGATTAATCACGATTGGGTTTTCTACTGGCTGGGCCATTTACTGAGATGGGGGAGACTAGGGGAGGAACAGGTGTGGGGAAGAAAAGCAAGTGTTTCCATTTGGTTTAGTTAGCTTTGAGGTGCCTCCTTATTGGAGGTGATTGATATTGAATAGGCAGTTGGATGTATGACTTTGAACTTCAGGGGAGAGGCTGAGATGAGAGATACAAGCATGGAAGTCTGTGTAGCTGGGATTTAAAACCAGAGGACTGGATGGAATCACCAGGAGAGTGAGTATAAATAAGGAAGAGAACGTAGGGCTCCAGGCGAGGAGGGCAAAGAGGAGAGGGTGCCGTCCTGGAAGCCATGTGAAGAAAGGTCTGGAGTGGAAGCGTGTGAGCAGCTGTGGCGCATGCTCCAGAGAGTCTGGTATCAGGAGGATGGGAACTGACCTTGGGATCGGGCAGCACGGAGGTCACTGATGCTCCCATCTTAAGGTCAGCTCTGTGGGGTGGTGGGAAATGGGGACTAGATCTTGCAGGCTTTAACAAGGTTGCTGGACACAAGATTAATAGATGAACGTTGATTGTGTTTCTGTACACCAGCAATAGGTAGAAAATGTAATTTTAAAAAGGACACCATTTATGAAAGCGATATAGATGGTGAAGTAATGTGGATAAGCAAGAGAAGGCAATGTGGGAAAGGAGTAATCAGCATAGCAACAAGATAAAAAGGAATGAATGATTCGTAAGATCTATATGGGGAAAATTAGAGTCCGTTTTCGAAAAGCATTAAACAAGACGTGTTGTTTTAGTTTCCAAGGGCTACCATAACAGAATACTACAGGCCGGGTGGCTTAAACAACAGCAATTTATTCTAACACTTCTGGAGGCTGGAAGTCCAAGATCAAGGTGTTGGCAGGTTTGCTTTCTCTTCAGGCCTCTCTTCTTGCCTTGGAGATGGCCATCTTCTCACTGTGTCCTCACATGGCCTTTGTCTGTTCTCTGACATCTTTCCTTCTTGTAAGGACACTAGCCTATTGGATTAGGGCCTACCCTTATGACCTCATTTGACCTTTATTATCTCCTTAAAGGCCCTGTCTCCAAATACAGCCACACTGGAGATGAGGGCTTCAACATACAAATTTTGCGGGGGACACATTTCAGTCCATAACAACCATGTTAATGGATACCACTAATATTGTAAAGATGTCTGTCTTCTCCAATTAACCTATAGATTAAATGCTGTTCCAACAGAAATCCCAATAGAGACTTTTGTGGAAGCTGGCAAGTTGACTAAAATTTACACGGAAGATCAAAGGGACCAAAATAGCCAAGACGCTTTAGAATAATAACGTGGTGGGATTTGCTGTAACAGATATCAAGTCTTTTTAGAAAGTTGAAATTGAAACAGTATGATATTGGCATAAGTGTGGACTAATAGGGCTGAGATTGAATACAGGGACCCAGAAACAGACTACTGAGCCAGGACACGTGGTGTCCCAGTGTGAAAGGTGCTCAGCTCCATAAGTGCTGGTGGGACAATCAGTTACCTATTTGGAAAAATGTGAAATTGGGTTTGTACTTCACACCTTATGCAAATTCACTTAGATTAAGAACTTAAAAGTAAAAACAATATTTGAGGCCAAAGTAAAAAAAAATTACGTTTATGACTTCGTGGTAGAGATTCTTTTTTTTATTGTGTTAAAATACACGTAATGTTTACCATCTTACCCATTTTTAGGTGTATGGTCTGTGGTATTAAGTATATTCACCTTGTGTGCAGCCGTCACCGCCATCCATCCCCATAACTCTCTTCACCTTGTAAAGCTGAAACTGTCCCCATTAAACACTAACTCCCCATTCTCCCTTCCCCCCAGCTTCTGGCAATCACCATTCCACTGTCTGTCTCTATGACCTTGACTCCTCTAGGGACCTCCTATAAGTAGAATCATAGAATATTTGTTTTTATGTGATTGGATTATTTCAGGAGAAAGATTTCTTACAATATAAATGTAAAGCATAAACCATGAAGAAGAAAACAGACATTTTACTTAGAAATAAAAATTTTTAATTTTTAAAAAAATTTACTTATTTATTTTTGGCTGCATTGGGTCTTTGTTGGTGCACGTGGGCTTTTTCTAGTTGTGGCGAGCAGTGGCTACTCTTGGTTGTGGTGCGTGGGCTTCTCATTGCAGTGGCTTCTCTTGTTGCAGAGCACGGGCTCTAGGCGCACGGGCTTCAGTAGTTGTGGCACGTGGGCTCAGTAGTTGTGGCTCGTGGGCTCTAGAGCGCAGGCTCAGTAGTTGTGGCGCATTAGCTTAGTTGCTCCGTGGCATGTGGAATCTTCCCGGATCAGGGCTCGAACCCATGTTCCCTGCATTGGCAGGTGGATTCTTAACCACTGTGCCACCAGGGAGGCCCCTTAATTTTAAAACTTTGTTTTATTTAAAATACATTATGAAGGAGAATTCCCTGGCGTCCAGTTGTTAAGACTCCGCGCTTCCACTGCAGGGGGCATGGGTTCCATCCCTGGTCGGGGAACTAAAATCCCACATGCCTCGATATGTGGCCAGGAAAGAGGAAAAACGACATCATAAAGAATGTAAAAAGACAGGCCAGAGGGAGAAGATATTTGTCCATATGCAGAATGGCATTCAGAGAATTAGAAGGATAAATGACCATTAGAATACCCCGCGAGGCCCAACCTCAGTAGTGATCAAGGAAAGGTGAGCTGAAACAATGACAGACTGTGTCACACGTGCATCATTTGGCAAAAATGTCAGTCTGACAACATCAAATGTCAGTGAGGATGTGGAGCAGCCAGAATTCTTAGCCACACTTTTCATGGACGTGTAAACGAGTCTAATCAGTGGGAAGACACTGACGAACCTTGCAGAATGAAAGTGAGTGTGTTCCGTGCGGCTCACCGGTCCGCACTCTCACGTGTGCCCCAGAGAAATGCTTGCATCAGGTTGCTTCAGCTGCGTTACTCGTGGTAACAGAAGAAGAACATCTTTGGTGCACTAGATAACTAAATCGAGGTATGATCATGTCACGGAATATGATTCTGTAGTTAAAAGCTAATGAACCATAGCCGCTCGTGTCAAGATTAACCTTAAAATACATATATACTTACATATATATAAAAACAAGTCATAGTAGAATCATATAGTACGATTCAGATTGCATAATGTTTGAAAAATGCACAACAAAATAACAGACTGTTCGTGGATAGGTCTTTATGTGGTAAAACTATAAAGGAGAGCCAGTGAATCATGACCACAGATATGTGGGGAAGAGACACTTGGGGTTAATAATGTTTCTCAGCCAGGTGATGGGGACATGGGTGTTTGGTGGTGGTTATTTTTAAAAATATGCATGTATTATAAATAACCCATTTTTGTGTAGGATGACATTCATTTAAAAATGGAACATAATAAAATGAAAGGAAAAGGGTTGCAAAAGTGGACATGGAGACTAGAAACTTCTCGGAGGAGTTTGCTGTCAGGGAGCAGAGCAGGAGGGCTGCGGTATTGAAAGAGGAGTTTTGTTTTGTTTTTAAATTTATTTTTGGCTGTGTTGGGTTTTTGTTGCGCGTGGTCTTTCTCTGGTTGTGGCGAGCGGGGGCTATTGTTCGTTGCGGAGCACAGGCTTCTCATTGCGGGGGCTTCTCTTATTGTGGAGCATGGGCTCTAGGTGCACAGGCTCAGTAGTTGTGGCTCGTGGGCTCTAGGATGCAGGCTTAGTAGTTGTGGCGCACGGGCTTAAGTTGCCCCGCGGCATGTGGGATCTTCCCAGACCAGGGTTCGAACCCGTGTACCCTGCAGTGGAAGCACGGATTCTTAACCACTGTGCCACCAGGGAAGTCCAAGGAGGAGTTTTTAAAAGAGGGGAGAGCGACTTCCCTGGCGGTCCAGTGGTTAAGACTCCGTGCTTCCACTGTGGGGGATGTGGGTTCGATCCCTGGTCGGGGAGCTAAGATCCCACATGCCGCGCAGCCAAAAATAAAAGAGGGGAGATCCTAGGTCATCCCTGTGTGCTTGTGGGAATGACACAACAGAGGGGACAGTGAGTGTAGTCAGGAGGGGGGGCAGTGTCAGGAGCAGAGTTCTGAGGGCCCTTGGAGCCGTGCCAGGTAAGGTGGCCTGAGGTGGGAGCAGGGCCGGGCGTCTGCTGTGATGGGAGGGCAGGCAGGGTGGGTAGCTGGTGGATTCAGTGCCAGAAGCAGGTGGAAGGTCCACAGAGTATCTAGCCTGCAGCCTCAGGGACAGGGTTCCGGGGGGAGGGATGTTTACGCCGAGTCCTAAAACTGGAGTTTCTCAGGTGAAGAGCGGGTGGCAGAGGAGTGGCGGGAGAGGCCCTGGAGGAAGGCGTGCGTGTGAGGCTGCAGGAGTGAGCTGAGCGGCTCTGGAGAAGGGTCGGCCCAGGCCCGGTCATGAAGGGCCGTGTGGGATTTTGGATATTAATTCAAAGGGCAGTGGGGAGCCATTGACGACTTTGTAGGAGGGAAGCGAGCCAGTGAGATCGGTGCGGAGCGCAGAGCAGACGGGGGCCAGGGAGAAGTAGAGACCGGTCTGGTCTGCCGTGAGCAGTGGGAATGGCTTGTCGTACTGCCACCACGGAGGGTCTTGGGTTCCTGGGTCTCTGTGGCCCCACCCCAGAAACTTGCGGGTTTGCCCACAGCCACTCCCTCCCTCAGGTGGTGGAGATCGTCAGGAGGCTGGAGTGTCGCCAGCGGGGCTGGGAGGAGGAGGAGGATCCGGAGCGGAAGGGGGCCATCGTGTTCAACGCCACGTCGGAGTTCTGCCGCACGCTGGGGGAGATCCCCACCTACGGGCTGGCCGGCAACCGGGAGGAGCAGGAAGAGCTCATGGTGGGTCCTCGGCAGCCCAGCGCCCACACGCTCCCCTGGCCTGCTCTGCTCCGGGGGCAGGGGCGCGGCGTGGGCGGCAGTGTCGGCCCTGCTGGTCCTCAGTGCCGAGCCCCAGTGCTTAGGTGGGACGGGCCGGCTGAGGGCTGGGCCGCCTGGGCTGAGCCTGATCTGTCCTCTAGGACTTTGAACGGGATGAGGAGCGATCGGCCAACGGCGGCTCCGAATCTGACGGGGAGGAGAACATTGGCTGGAGCACAGTCAACCTGGATGAGGAGAAGCAGCAGCAAGATGTGAGGACAGGGAGGAATGGGGCTGGGGCCGGGAGGACACGAGAGTGGAGACCCCGCTGCCTTGGGGTCAGGAGCTGGGCTGGAGGCCCAGCTCTGTGCCTTCCTAGCCGTGGGGCCTCCATGTCTCAGAGCCTTGGTCTCCTCATGCATAAATGGAGTGTATAAACCTCACGGGGTTATTGTGGATTAAATGAGACATCTTGTCATGCAGGGCCTGGTGCATAGAGAGGTCCACAGTCCAGTGGGGGGTGACTGTTGGGTTGGAGGGTCAGAAGAGCCCCTGTGGCCCACTTACCACCCCCATCATTCTGTGCCACCCCCAGTTCTCCGCCTCCTCCACCACCATCCTGGACGAGGAGCCCATCGTGAATAGAGGGCTGGCAGCCGCCCTGCTCCTGTGTCAGAACAAAGGTAAGGGGCTTGGGGCAGCCTTGCTGGGGCCTGGGTGCTGTGGCGGGAAGGGCAGGCGAGGCAGGTGCTGGCGCGGCTTCCCCTGGTCCCTTCTGCTGCCTCTTCCTCGTTTCTGATGCCATGAGCCACTCCTTCCCCTGCACCCTGGTTCCGGGGCAGTCTTAGTAGCAGCTGGCCTTCCGTGCTGCATCACCCCATTTTCAATGCCCGTGCTCACGTATTCCCCTGCAAAGCATCCTTTGAGGCTTAGTGTCTCCTCTGGGGAGGAGTGTGAGGAGCTGAAACAGTCCAGGCTGTGGCACAGAGGCCTTGGCATTAGGATCCCAGTCCTGCCTTCTACTTCTACCAGTGGCCCCTGACAAGGACCTGACTCTTGTCTCTGTGTCCTCCGTCTACACAATGGGCCTGATGTCCATCCACTCCCACGGCACAGCTCTGAGGGTCTCCCAGTGGCCCCGTGCTGTTGGCGAGTGCTGGGCAGCCTGGAGTCTCATAACCCCTGTCCTCAGGGCTGCTGGAGACAACGGTGCAGAAGGTGGCCCGGGTGAAGGCGCCCAACAAGTCCCTGCCGTCAGCCGTGTACTGCATCGAGGACAAGATGTGAGTGGGGCACCAGCCTGGGCCGCACGGCCTGGAGCCTGGGCCGGGGGGGCAGCGGCTCACACTGAATCCCTGTCTGTCTCGGGCAGGGCCATCGATGACAAGTACAGCCGGCGGGAGGAGTACCGAGGCTTCACCCAGGACTTCAAGGAGAAGGACGGCTACAAGCCTGACGTCAAGATAGAGTACGTGGACGAGACGGGCCGGAAACTCACTCCCAAGGAGGTGAGCGGGGCCTCTGAGGCAGGGCTGCGAGGCAGAGCTGCACCCCAGGGTCTGGGCTGGGGGGCTGGTGGCGTTTGTGTCTATGGCAGGCACGGTGGTCCCCCTCGCAGGCCTGGCGGGAGGGTGCCTTTGCTGGCCTGACCCCTCACTCTCACCGCCGGCGGCCCTCGCGGGGCGGCCGACTCTCCCATCTTGTCTTTGTCTTCCACCCGCCAGCGCTCTTCCCCACATGCTCCCTGGGTGTGCTGCCCCCTCGCTCCAGCCCCAGCCCGGTGCCCCGACGAAGTCCATCCCTCCCACTCTGCTGGGGGCCCCAGAGGGTGCTAGGGCTGCTGGCCTTCTCCCATCCCCTCCCAGCCACCCCGCCCCACCCTGGGCCTAGGGCTGCCCCTCCCCTACCCCGTGCGGCTTGGGCGGCTCCAACACGGTCCTGCCCCCCTCCCCCGTCGCAGGCTTTCCGGCAGCTGTCCCACCGCTTCCATGGGAAGGGCTCGGGCAAGATGAAGACGGAGCGGCGGATGAAGAAGCTGGACGAGGAGGCGGTGGGTGCCCGAGGGGTCGCGGGGGGGGGCCTCGGGACGCGTGGCGGGCAGCTGAGGTGCCGAGGCCCGCTCCCACCGTGTTGACCAACCCTGCCCCCGCAGCTCCTGAAGAAGATGAGCTCCAGCGACACACCCCTGGGCACCGTGGCTTTGCTCCAGGAGAAGCAGAAGGCCCAGAAGACACCGTACATCGTGCTCAGCGGCAGTGGCAAGAGCATGAACGCGTGAGTGGGGAGGCGGGGCGGGCACAGGGCCTCGCGGTGCATGCGTGGGGTCGGGGAGGCTCGCAGCCGCTCTGCAGCCTCACACCCCTCTTCTCTCCGCAGGAACACCATTACCAAGTGAAGCCGACCTCCCTTCTGATCCCCTCCCGACTTTAATATTAAATAAAGTTCCCTCCTTATTTTTTCCCCCCCTGGTCATGGTGCAGATTCCAGGGTTAGACCTAGGAGGAGGGCAGATGGAGGAGCATCAGTGACACTGCCCTCAGGCTCCATCACCTTTGTGACCTCAGGCAAGTCACTGAACCTCTCTGGGCTTTAATTCTGCCATTTGTACCATCAAGACACCTCTGCTTCATAGGATGTCTCGTGACAATTAAATGAACTCATCCGTTCGTTCACCTGCAGTGCGAAGGTGAGCAAGGCCCCTCAGAGGTGGCTTAGAGTGATGGCCTCTGCCAGGTGAGACCTGGTCGTAGGTGACACAAATAACTGAACGGAGATTCAGGGAGAAAGCTAGCCTGGATCCTCTAAGGCGGTTGTCCAGCCCACCCTGGGCCCCAGCCAGCTAAAGAGAAGCCAGCTGGTTCACTTTCTCGCCCCCTCCCCTGGCCTCCCCGGTGTGGTTGCATGGGTCCTGGCCATCTGTTGAAGGCCGTGCCTTATCCTCTGCAGGGCTAGCTTTTGGGTAAGTGGAAGGTGTTTTAGAGGCTCAGTCACCCTGGTCTCTCCCAGCCTCCAGAGCCACAAGTGGCACTGCCCTCCCCGGCCAGGACGGGCGGGGCAGGGACTGGGGGCAGCGCAGGGCGGAGGTGCTACCCGAGGCTGCTCCGTGATCCTGTACCGCCTTGGTGTGTGTGGAGCGAGAGGCTGAGAGTTCCTCGGAGCACCTCCTGGGAGCGGTGTCCAGTTAAGCAGGGAAGAACTCTGTGCGGGGTGAGCAACAGCCTGAATCAAGGGAAAGGTGACAGCTGGCTCCCGTGGGAGTCCGACCAAACCAGCGCCCACCCTGACGTACACCCGGATGCACTCCAGACGCTTCACGGATTTTTTTTTTTAATGAAGCGAAGAAGAGAGTGGATAACCTTGGGGTGAGAGAAATGTAAGCAAGGGACAAAAATACAGTTGCTTAACACATTGCCTTTGATGACAGTTTTTGCGTGGCAGACCCAGCAAGCACCAGCCCCTCCTGCTTTCTTGCGCTCATCTCCTCGTTTTGAGGTCTGATTCTGATTTAATTTTCATCTGGGCTGCTTCCTCATGGAGGGTCCCCGTAGGATGTCTAGCCCAGATCTGGGATTTGGGGAATCTCAGTCCATTTCTCCTGGAAGCCTCTGAGGCACGTCCGGTGTTATGGATGGGCAGTCCAGTGTCCCTGGTGGCATAGCACCAGCTCTGGCCGAGCTCTTGTCAAAGCTCACACCGTACACTGTGCAGCCTTTTAGGAGGCTGTCACCATCATCAGAGCCAGAAACGACCAAGGCCTAAAGCAACGGTGGACCAGGGTCAAATTGACCAGGTTTGGCCCAGGATGCCTCCCAACGCTGACCCTGTGACTGAGGAGACAGTAAATAGTGCACCAGGGGCTAGGAGGGGCTTCCAGGGACTCGTAGGGGCCTCTCCAGGAAGCCTCCCTGCTTGGCCGTCTGCTTCCTCTGAGACATCCTGTGGCCTCTGGTCCCCAGGCCCCGTGCTTGCCCTTCCCGGCCCAAATGCATGCTAGCTAGTCCCCTCCCCAGGCTGTGCTTGCCCCTGCTGGGGGCTGGGAAGCAGCAAGGCGTCAGTTCAGCTCCCTGGAGGTGGGAGGGGCTGGGGGCCACCAGATCTTTTGAGGCCTGAGCCCCCAGCACAGGCAGAACCCTGGGAGAAGGTGGGGCCCTGCCAGCAACACTTTCCCCCTCAGGAACTGCAGGCAGTGATGCCTCCGCACAGGCTGGTGTGAAGGTCCCTGAGGTCTTAGCCAGGGCCTGGGGGCAAGCTGGCTGGGGCGCTAACTCATCTGGACTGCTTTTCTATTCACAAGCTGTCTGACCTCGGGCGAATTCCCACTGAGTCCGTGTTTCATCTCAGTCTTCCAGGGCTGGTGTAAAGCAGAGTTAAGAACGTTCATCCTTTCATTACTTCAGCAAATGTTTACTGAGCATCAGGGCTGCTGGGCCTGAGGGTAAGGAGCAGGGCCAGACTGGCTGCCTGGGCCCTTGAGGATCTGATGGGTGAGCAGCTGTCGAGCAAGGACACCACCAGACGTGAAGGGGATGGGGGGAGTCCATGCCGTTCCATGTGACACAAGGCCTTCAAAGGGGCTCAGAGAGCCCAGCTTTAATTTACAGAAGCCCATACATCTGCCTCTCTGCCACCGGCCCACGTGGCACCCTCACCAAGGTATAAAGGCCTGCCCAGGACCCCTTCGCCACTCCCAGCCGCTTCATTCCCTGGCCAGCCCCCAAGAAGGCCCTTTCTTCTGGGCCTGGTGATGGGAACCTCGGCCCAAAAGCCGATTATCCGAAGTGGGTGTGGCCTGCAAGTGAAACGGGCAGGATGGGTCCCCTCCTCACTCAGGTGGTCCTTCTCCCTCTGAGCTGTGCCCACACCCTGACCAGGTCCACTGAACCCCTTCAAGCCCCAGCAGCCATACCCAGGCTGTGGCTCCTGTCAGCTCATGGTCCAGTTCTGTCATTTCCCCGCAGGACTGGGAAGCAACAGGGTCCCCTGCCTTCTCCCCTCCCCCTCCCCAGGGCTGCCTGATGAAGCCTCCCCAGTTCTTATCCTGGAGGCCCAGGTAGGGCCCTGCCAGTTCAGGCACCCTTCTGAGATTTGTTCTCTGACCCCCTGGGATTCTGTGAGTGTATCAGAGTTCTCCAGAGAAACAACCGTTAGGATATGCACACATATGTGAGGTTTATTATAGGAACTGGCTCACGTGATTATGAGAAGCCCCAGATACGCCATCTCCGAGCTAGAGACCCAGGAAAGCCGGTGGTGTGAGTCTCAAGTCTGAGCCTGAAGGCCTGAGGAGTGAGGAGATGGGTGTCCCAGCTCAAACGGGGCAAACTCGCCCTCACCGCCCCCTCCCCGTCCTCCTCAGGCTCTCGGGGCGCAATGGGTGAGGCCCACCTGCATTGGCGAGGGGGCCTTCTGTACTCGGTCTACTGCTCCAAATGCTAACTTCCAGAAACACCCTCACAGACACACCAGAAGTAACGTTTTACCAGCCATCTGGGAATCCCTGAGCCTGGTTAAGTTGACACACAAAATTAACCATCACAGTCACCTAAAATGGTCTAGAAAATCCCTTTTCTGCTTAAACAGAGTAGTTTCTGTTCTATACAAGTAATACTTTCTGTTTGTCCTGTTTCTCTTGTTTTTCTCCTTTGCTTTCTTTTTGAGTGATTGAGTGTTTAACACCTTTTCTTCTTACTGGCTTGGAAGTTATCCACTCTTCCTATTCTTTTGGAGATTACCCTTAACGTTTCAACGTGTGTATTAAAGTCTAAACTTGGTCAACTGATCTATCTCCCTTCAAACTATACAAGGCCTTTAGAACCCTTTAATTATGATTGCTCCCTCTCTATCCTTACATGGGTTTTGTTTTTTTTTAGTTTTGGCCGCATGGCTTTCGGGATCTTAGTCCCCAACCAGGGATGGAACTGGTGCCACCTGCAGTGCAAGCGCAGAGTCCTAACCACTGGACCGCCAAGGAAGTCCCTATTCTTAGGTGTTTTTATCCTCCAGGACCTTATCTTGACTTTCTAAGAACCACCCCCTAGTCAGACATCATCATCATTAATGAACTTGTTCCTCGTTCCTTCTTGCCTCTCAGATCTCTCCTCTGGAGTCATTTTCATTTTTTTCTGAAGTTTGTCTTCTAGAAGTTCTGTCTGTTGGTGATAAACTACCATATTCTGCTGCTCTGAATGTCTTCATCTTGGTATAGGATGGAGATGGCTGTCCTCGCTCACAGGGCCGAGGTGAGAGCCAAAGTCACTCCCCCAAGGCCATTTCTCTGAGGCCCTAATGCCCTGGGTAGTCAGCCTCACTCGGGGTCTTCACTCCGGTGGGTCCCAGCCCTTCCTGCGACACCCATTTCCCCCTCTCTGACTCCTGACGCACCAGGTCCTGCCATCTCAGGTGACTCCCATCAAAACCCCCTAGGCTGGCACTCCAGGCCTGTACCTGCCAGACAACATGGCCCTGCCCAGTGAGACCACGTTACCTGCCCTTCCTCAGACCCCTGCCCTTTCCCTCCTCTGTACACCTGCTCTGGGGACACTAAGAAAAGCAAAATTGCCCTCTGTGTCAATATATGCTCCCCTGCGGGGGTGGGCGGAGACAGGAGGGGTCCCAAAATGTGTCTGATTTGTCAGCCTTCAACAGAAAGGGAAACTGAAAAAGGGGAGGATTTCCCTGCAGAGGCCCCCTCCCGCAAAGCTCTGTGTGAGACAGATCAGTCAGGGCAGATACTGCTGTATGAGTTCCTCTGCACCCTGATTTGGGTCCTTTAGAACTGAAAGAGGACGAGGGCAGCTCCCCACCACTCTCCAAGTGCTCTTGAGCTCATACTCCAGTCTGTGTGCTGAGGGTTGAGAGACTAACGCCTGGGTAAGTGAACTCCCCTCTTCTGTTGTGGAACTTGTTACCAGTGGCTAACCAGTCACAATTGCTCTTGGGGCCCTCGTACCCTATGCTTGGACTGAGACTGCTACTGTGTTACTGGACTGTATCATCCGAGTGGACCGTTGGGCTCCTGCAACCCAGGGCAAGTGCTGACTTACTGGTGGACATGCTTATTGTGACCCTGCTGGCAGCTTCTATGGACGTCGACTGAATGTGGAGCCAGGAACTGATTACACCCCTCTCACTTTGGCCAAGGTCATGCAGTTCGAACCCCAGGAAGAAAAAGAATACCCTTCTCATACAGAAATTCATGAAAACGGAGTGATACACAGCGCTGTCTCCATGCTTAACAAACTGCACTGGCTAGAAACAAGGGTTTCGGGTGCTTGGCACCTCGCTGTGAACGAGCAAAGGTTACCTAGTGAAGTGGATATTTCAGCATCACCAGATTCTATCGTAACAGTAACTGAAGAAATTGCTGCCACTTGGGAGACAGCCTTGGGCACTGCTAACGGTTTATTCCTCTATGTCGCCAGGCAAGGTGCGCAATGGGCCTTGACACATTCCACAGGGATTCTGGATTCCCCCAAGTATGTCATCAATGCATCACACGTGAGCACACGAGCCACTGTTGGCGTCCCGACTTTCCCTCGCATTGATGATATTCTGAGAGTAGTTCCTACTGAGGAAACTGCCCATGCTGCTTTACGTGCTCCTCAGACACAGGTAAGCAGAGTTGGTTGGGCCTTGAATGAAGACAAAATCCAGGGTCCCGCAACCCAAGGAATTTCCTAAGGGGATATCTGGGCAACTACTAAGGACAAATTGCTGTCCTTTTCCTCAAACTACAAAGAGGCCCTACACCAATTTGGCTTCTTTGTACATTGAAGGCAGCATATTCCACATTTAAAGCCTTTAAACTGGGTCACCAGACGAGACCAGTGTGCAGGGGCCCTGACACTCAGCCCCATGGAATTCGTCTCAGCTTTGGAAATTATATTCCTCCAGTACTTATTGGCCCCAGGGCTTTTGCATTTATGAACTTCTTCCTGCTGCTGAGCAGTGCACACTCCAGAATCCCACGCATATCCTCTCAGAACGTGATAGACATGTGCGTGCTGGCCAAATTTCAGTGGCCTTGAAGCCTGGTCTACTCACTCCCCCAGGGGGCTATTGGTAAAGTGTATTAAGACATTGGATCCCAGAGTTCTCTATAAAGGAAAATTCCAGTACGGTCATTTGTAGTTTAAACCTGCTAGAGAACTCATCTTGAGCTGAAATAAAGAACACAATAGACAGGATACACAATAGAAGGGACACAGTTTAGGAATCAACCAATTGGAAGACCAGATTGAGGAAATCTTCAAAGAGGGACTGAGAATTTTAAAAATGTAAAAGAAAAGCTAAGAGATATGGAAGACAGAAGTAAAGGTGCTGGGGCTTCCCTGGTGGCACAGTGGTTAAGAATCCACCTGCCAATGCAGTGGCCACAGGTTCAAGCCCTGGTCCAGGAAGATCCCACATGCCATGGAGCAACTTAAGCCCGTGCGCCACAACTACTGAACCTGTGCTCTAGAGCCCACAAGCCACAACTACTGAAGCCCGTGGGCCTAGAGCCCGTGCTCCGCAACAGGACAAGCCACCGCAATCAGAAGCCCGTGCACCGCAGTGAAGAGCAGCCTCCGCTCGCCACAATTAGAGAAAGCCCATGCACAGCAACAAAAGACCCAACGCAACCAAGAATAAATAAATAAATTTATAAAAAATAATTAAAAAAATTTATGGACCAAAAAAGGCATAATGATGGAAATTTAAAAACACTCAAAACTAAAGTATAATTAAAATACTAGATATTTCACACCTATCAGGATGGCTACTAGCAAACAAACAAATAAAAAATAATGCATTGGCAAGGAAGTGAAGAAACTTGAACCCCTGTGCACTGATGGTGGGGAATGCAAACTTGTGCAGCCACCATGGAAAACGGTATGGCAGTGGGTCCTTAAAAAATTAAAAATAGCCCTGTGATCCAGCAATTCCACTTCTGGGTATATATCCAAAAGAACTGAAAGCAAGATTTCAGAGATATCTGTACATCCATGTTCATAAGAGCATTAGTCACAACAGGTAAAAGGTGGAAAGAATCCAAGAGTCCACCGACTCTTGGATAAAAAAATGTGGCACATACAAACAATGGAATATTATTCAGTCTTAAAGAGGAAGGAAATTATGGCATATGCTACGACATGGATAAACCTTGAGAACATTATGCAAAGTGAAATAAATAAGGCAGTCACAAAAAGGCAACTATTGAATAAGCCCACTTATCTGAGGTATCTAGTCAAACTCATAGAAACAGAAAGTAGGGAATTCCCTGGCGGGCCAGTGGTTCGTGCTCTCACTGCCGAGGGGCCAGGTTCAATCCCTGGTCAGGGAACTAAGATCCTGCAAGCCGCATGGTGCAGCCAAAAAAAAAGAAACAGAAGGTACAATAGAATTGTGGTTGTCAGGGACTGGAGGAAGGGCAAATGGGGAGTTGTTAATGGGTATGAAAAATTTCATACACAAAAAAATTTCAACGCAATTAAAAAAAAAATACAAATACTTATAGAGATGCATTAAGGGAAATTTTAGCCTTAAAAGGTAAGACTGTCACACAGATTACCTAATTACAAAGGGAAAATAATACCTTCATAAGAAAATGACCTAGAAGCCATCCCTTTAACCAGGTGATCAAAATTAGCATCACCAATAGTTGGACATCCTGTATCACGTGCCTTGCGATCTGCAATAGATGAACATCATCTCTGTACCTGGTGATGTGGTCAAAGCACATCAGCTCTAGGTTTTTGCTAAAATTGTTTAACTCAAATCTAAGCATACAAAAATAATCACACAAACCCAAACCCAGGACATTTGTTATAATAAAACTGGCCTGAACTTGTTAAAAAGTCTATTTTATGAAAAATAAACCAAAAAAATGTTTAAAAGTCTATTCTAAATTAAGAGGCTAAAGAGATGTAACAACTAAATGCAAAACCTATGTGTTTTGTATGTATAGAGAAGTAGAACATGACAAAATGTTATAAATTAGTGACCCTGTTGAAGGGTACACAGGTACTTATTTTATAATTATTTTACTTTTTCTTCAGATTTGAAAATTCCCTAACTAGTTTTGCGGGGAGGGAGGAGGTAAAGCTGAAAATCAATGAGTTAAGGACCAAACCAAAAGGGTTAGAAAAAGAACCACAGAATAAACCCAAAGGCAGTATAAGGAGAAATATGGTAAGAGCAGAAACTAATGAAATAGAAAAAAAACTAACAATGAGGAATGATAACAAAAAAGCCAGTGCCCTGGGCTTCCCTGATGGCGCAGTGGTTGAGAGTCTGCTTGCTGATGCAGGGGACACGGGTTCGTGCCCTGGTCCGGGAAGATCCCACATGCTGCAGAGCGGCTGGGCCTGTGAGCCATGGCCGCTGAGCCTGCGCGTCTGGAGCCTATGCTCCGCAACGGGAGAGGCCACAACAGTGAGAGGCCCGCATACCACACACACACAAAAAAGCCAGTGCCCTGAAGAGAGTAATAAATGAACTTCTGCCAAGATCGACAAGATTAAAAAAGAAAAAACACAAAAAAATAGTATTAGATATAAAAAAGGGGATATAACTTTGGATACAGTCAAGATTATGAACATAAGGCAATTCTACAATTAACTCTGTGCCATAGATAAAATAAGAAAATATTTTTTCTTGAAAATATCTCTGACTCAAGAACAGAAACCCGAACAATCCTATACTCAATAAAAATCTAGAGTTAAAAACCTACCACGAAAATGCCAGGCACAGGCGGTTTTACCAAAAATTTTAGAAGTGTAAAATCCCAATCTTACACAAACACTAATAATGAGAGAGAACATTCTCCCAATTCATTTTACGAGGTTGGCATAACCTTGATAAAACAAAACCAAACCACCCAGACAAGGGCAACACAGGAAAGGAAAAGCTTAAACCATCTCACTTATGAACCTGGATGCCAAAATCCTCCCAAACATCAGAAAACCAAATCCAGCAATACACTGAAAAATGTGTCATGGCTATTTTATTCCAGGAATGCAAGGATGTCTTAACATGAGAAACTGTGTCAAGATATCTCACCACATTTACATATTACAAGAGAAAAACCAGGCGGCTAGCTCAGAGTGCCACGGGTGCTCCTTGGCACACATATATGTGTGGCTGGATGACACGGGAGGAAAGCGAGCTGGGCTGCATGGGGGGGCTCCGATGGACATGACCTGGCTGTAAAGGTTGGTCGTAAAGTGATAGATGTGCGGAGTCTGGCGGGCTACAAGTCTCAAACCTAACTGCAGCAGGGGTCAGTACTATTAGGAAACAGATCACATGGACTGGCATTGGCATTGGGGAAGGAGGGCTCCTAAAAGCCAGCTCATTCGGGGACATCTATTCATATATGGTTGGACTCCACTACTAAGTTGGGAGAATAGAGGTGGAATTCAACTTTGGAGAATGACAAAGGGGAACAGTACGCAGAATACAAGGACTCTACCTCCATCAGAATTCCTAGGTATGACCCCCAGGAGTTGAATGGCTGATAAGAGAGGGAGAAGTCAAGATTAAAAGGTTTTAGGAAGAAAAAAGAGGTTATTAGGTAGATCACAGAATCACTGAGGACTGGAGAAAAACAGAAGGCCATGCCTAGATACAATGCCCCCCCAAATCACACAAGTACACCCGATAAAGTGGGAAACAGGGAATTCCCTGCTGGTCCAGTGGTTAGGACTCAGTGCTTTCACGTGGCTCGGCCAAAAAAAAAAAAAAAAAACAGGAAACAAAGGAGTACTTAAAGGAAGATTCTTAGCCCTAAATGTACTAGAAAACAAGTCTGAAATTAATTAACTAAGCATACAACCCAAGAAGTCAGAATGAGCAAATAACCCCAAAGAAACAGAAGGAAAAAGCTAATAAGGTAGACAGGTATCTTGCAAAGCTAGTCAAAGAAAATAAAATACACAGAATTCAGGACAACGTTTGTTGTTTTGGGAATTCCCTGGCAGTCCAGTGGTTAGGACTCCGGGGCGCTCTCACTGCCCTGGGGTTCAATCCCTGGTTGGGGAACTAATATCTCACAAGCTGCACAGTATGGCCAAAAAAAAAAAACCCTCCCCAAAACAAAAGCCACAAATGTTTCTTGTTTTATCTGCTCTCACCCCTTGCCTCCTTTTTGGGTAAAAGAACCTCTCTATTCCCTGGGAAACGCATGTCATATGGATCAGGGAGGTTCATCTAGCCTCCCCTTATTCCCCCTACTCAGCCCTGGCCAGAGTGGTTGCCAGGAGAGGGCAAGTGACCAGAGCAAGACCAGTCGGTCTTCCCTGAAGTTCAGGGATCCTGAAGAAGTAACTCTTTGTCTGTCAGGACCAAGTGCAAACTGGAGCTTCCTGATGAAACAACCTATAGGGAGAAAGAGATTGCTGAACCAAGAGGAGCACAGACAATCCAAGAAATAAATGAGAGCCCTGACGAAATTATGCTGGCCTAGGTCAGCTCTGCCTAAAGCTCTGCCCTGAGACTGCAGAACAATGAGCTCTTGTTTGCTTCTGCTGGTTTGAATTAGACTTTTGTCACTTTTAAGTAAGACAGTCCCAAATGATACAAATAGTACGCATGATGTTTTCCCAAAAAAGGCTTAAATATACAAAAAACACACAATTCTAAAAATATATAAATTACCAAAACTGACTCAAGGATAGAAAACTTGAATAAAATGCCACAGAAAAATTACAAGGCAAAGATCTACCCTTAAAAAATGAATCAAGCACAGATTTTATAATTAAAATTCAATCAAAACTTGAAGAAACAACTCCTTTTCTTTAAAAAAAAATTTTTTTTAAATAAATTTATTTATTTATTTTTGGCTAGATTTGGTCTTCATTCCTGCACACAGGCTTTCTCTAGTTGTGGCGAGGCGGGGCTACTCTTCGTTGCGGTATGCACGCTTCTCGTTGCAGGGGCTTCTCTTGTTGCAAAGCACGGGCTCTAGGCCCACGGTCTTCAGTAGCTGTGGCACGAGGGCTCAGTAGTTGCGGCTCGCAGGCTCTAGAGCGCAGGCTCAGTAGTTGTGGCACATGGGCTTAGCTGCTCCGCGGCATGTGGGATCTTCCTGGGCCAGGGATTGAACCTGTGTCCCCTGCACTGGCAGGAGGATTCTTAACCACTGTGCCACCAGGGAAGTCCCAAAACAACTCCTTTTCTATAAATTACTCCAGTCCAAAGAAAAAGATTAAATGTCTCCAAACCCATTCTACAAGGCTAGCATAATGCTGTTGTCAAAATGGGACACAGAAATCATTAAAATAAAAAATGAAATTGGCCCAAGGATAGACACAAAAATCCTAAATAAATAAATATAAAACTAAGCAGAGTTTACATCAGAATTCAAGAATGGTTCAACACCAGGAAACCTAATCATGTAAATCAGTGCAATAATAAAAAAAATCTTTTGACTATCTCATAAATGTCAAAATTCATCACTGTTGAATACAGGAAAAAAACACTCAGTAAGTCAGGTACAGAAGGAAACATCTTCAGCCTAATGAAGTTTATCAACCAGAAACCCAAAGCAAGAATAATATTTCATGATGAAACATGAGAACAATTCTCACTAAGAGGAACAAACAAGGGTGCCATTCAACATTATACTGGAAGTCCTGGCCTCCACAATTCACAAGGAAAAGAAATAAGTGTAAAGGACAGGATGAAACTGCCGCTGGTAGAATATGATTTGACACTCTATCCAGAAAGCCAAGAGAATCAACTGAAGAACTCTTAGAACTAATGAGAATTCAGTTAGATAAATAGGTGGGCACATAGAGATGGACAGCTTTCCTACCTGCCAATGATGGTTGGAAATGTAATTTCAAAAGAACCCATTGATAACAACAAATAGCTCTAAAATTCTTAAGACTACATTGAACCAGACCCATATGAAGATAACATTTTTTTTTTTTTTTGGCCGCATGGCTTGCAGGATCTTAGTTCCCCAACCAGGGATCAAACCCGTGCCCCCTGCAGTGGGAGTGTGGAGTCCTAACCACTGGACCACCAGGGAATTCCCAGAAGATAACATCTTATAAAAGAACACACATAACTAATTTCTGTATAGGAAGATCAAAAACAACCGTTAAGTACCACTCCTCTCCAAATCAAACTATGAGATTTAAAACCACGCCAATGGAAATTGCAACAGGACTTTTAAATGCAATGACCAGTTCATCCTAAAGTTTTTATGTAAAAGAAAACAGGAAAATTCCAAGGAACGATGGGGCAAGGGTGAGGGAGAATGAGTTATCAATCGTGCTATAAAATATGGAGTGTGCACACACAATCAGTGTGCCAGATTCCAAAGAGATCCATATATATGCAGGAATTTCATTTATTTTAAAAAAGGTATTTTGAACCAGTGAGCAAAGAATGAACCACTCAATAAATGGTATAGGGACAAGTGGCTAGCCCTTTAGGGAAAAAAATTAGCCATCTTCCATACAAAAATAAACTTCAGATGAGTTAAAAATACACTCACATCTTCAACTTACCTGGTTAATTTTTGGCACATGAATGTATATACACACATTTCTATACGTGCGTATATACACATGTAAGCATATACACACGTGTATACACGTATTTAAGACTACACTAAGCAAGCGTAAAAGAGTGAATGAGGAGCAGGTAAATGAAGTGGTAGCTGGAGAGGATGTGGGATCAGTGACAGGTTTTTTTTCTGGTTGTTTTTCAGATGGGAGATTGTATAGCACCTTTGATGCTAACATACCCAGTACACAGGATGACAAAAACCAAAACTCACAAAAACTCCTTAAGTAAAGAGAGACAGGCTCTGAAGCACGAGAGGAAAGGCTTAAGTCCCACTGGATTACAATGGGCAGTAAAATGACAGGAAGATCCATGAGCACAGTTGTAGAGTTGGTAACAGAGAGGTAAAAGTTCCCTCCAATGGTTACTATGAATGAGCTGCAGTCTGTAACTATCAGGCTAAGAGGGATTTGGTTAAAAAAAAAAAAAAAAAAAGTTTTCTAATACAACATCCCAGGGTAGATCTGCCAGGCAGTGCTGCGTGGCCATCTGAGGTTTGTAATTACAAATTTAAGGTAAAACTAATGAACCAGGTTCGCTACTTTCTCTAACAGTTACTTGCGTACAGGCACAGAGGTGAATGACTGGGTTGACCCAAGGTTAGGTTTTACTAGATGAACACGATGGAGGAAGAAAAGGAGTACAGGGTGTAGACCACGGAATTGATGCTGCACGGGGAAGGAAGTGAAGATAGGAGAATGACAGTGAGAATGTGGCAGGGCTGGAAGATGAAGATAAAGAATTTCTATGGGGGGCGGGAGGGGTGGTAGTTGAGCAAGGAGGCCTGGAGGTGGTGATTGTACAGGTTTTTGAATTCAAATGGCGTTGCAATTTCTAGTGACATCAGGGGTCCAGAGAGTGACTACAGATATAGGCAACAGGCCTGAAATAGAAGACAAGGGCATTAGTGATGGGGACATCAAGGACCTAGGTGGCCATAGTGTTGAACGGGCCCATCCATGGGATGTAGAAAAACAATGATGGAAGCAAGAGTAGAAGACTCTAAGCCAGGAGGTAAACTTCAGCATCTGAGCAGTGACTAAAAGGTGAATGCCAGCAATGAAGAGGGAGGATGTACAGTCAGAGGTAAAAAGCTTCCAAGGAGAAATGGGATGATGTGGTTTGCACGAGGGCTGAGGAGTGATGGTCTGAGTAGCCATGAGGAGGCCACCAACCAGGGGATGTACACAGCAGCATGGAGGTGGGCACTCCTGCAGTCACAAGTGACTAGAAAGGCAGGGAGAACAGCTTATGAGGCACTGTGAAATTCATCCTGAGGGTCTCGTAGAGGCAGATGGGCACTAAGTCCCACTGTGATCCTGAATACCTGAACCAGTACTAACTGCAAGCAGGCAATGAGGTGGGAATGCTCCCAGTTACTAAGTACATGCAAGGAAGCACACAGGGCCTGACACTTACTAAGTGCCCGACGAGAAAGGGAGAAACTAGGAAAGATTCCAGCCATTTCCCATTTCCTGCCCATTCAGCCCACCTGCCCATGAGGACACCACCTAGGAGCAGTTTTTAACTTTACCACATGTCCCTCCTTCCTCCAAAGAGCCACTCCGACACCAGCATAAGTCACCACCCGCCAGGGGTTTAATTCTCCTATGTCAGAAAGTCAGTTCAGAGAAGGGCCCTGCCTTGTCCCCATCCAGGGGGAAAGATCCACAGAGGCTCCTGGGCATGTCCAAGCTCAGAGGAGCCGAGGACTATTCCCTGAGCAGGAGGAGAAGAGGGTCCCGGGGTCTCAGGGTGTCTCCTCTTCTTCACTCTCCTCCTCACTCTCATGACACTGTCTGCGGTTGGTGTTAACAAAAAGGTCAGCATCACCTTCAGAGCTGGACTCTTCTCCCGATGACTGTGGCTCAGCTGGGAGTTCTGGCTGAGCCTGTCTGCATCGGGGTGGGGGGAAAGGACAATTAGCCCAAGGCCTTCTGGGAAAACCAAGAAGCCCCACAAAAAGGAGGACCATATGGCCAAGCAGTCAGGGCTCAGCGAGTCAGACACAGAGAGAATCGCAGGAAACTTGGCCAAGAAAAAGCAGCAAGAAACTACCTCCTCCTCACCCCCACCTCAAAAATTTGCTAGAGCTACTGACTTTAATAATAATGATTCTACTACAACCAACACTCAATGAACCCACACTGCTTACCAGGTACTATGCTCAGCAATTTTACAAGCGTTAGTCTCTTTAACCCTTTACGAAGTTCCCATTTTATAGGTTAACCTGCTTAAAGTCACTCAGTTATAACTCGCAAGGCCGAAACTTTAACCCAGGGGATCGGACTTTTAGATCATAGTTTCAACCACAAATTTAGAAGCTCTCACCAGGGACCCTATGTAGGAATGAAGAAAGGTTCTATTTCCCCTCAAGGTACCAAGGCCTGAAGCCCCATTTTCTGTCTTCCCTACCCCAGAACTTGTGCCTCACCTGTTCTGGTTGTTGTGTTTCTCAGCCACTTCGGAGAAGGCCTCAGGCCTGTGCCAAGAGAAGAGCCGAAGTCAGAAAGGACAGAGAAACTCCTCAGCAAAAAAGCTGTTTCCAGCTGTTCCTGCCTGAGATGCCATGATCTTCCCTCCCCTAAATCCACAACTAGGAAGTAAATCCTCCAGAGAAGTAGGGCAGCCAGTGACCAAGGGGACCATCCTACCAGAGCCCCTCCTTCTGCAAAGAGCGCACGTGGTCTTTGCAGAGCACAAAGGAGATCTCGGCCTTCACCTTCTCTCCCTCTTCAATAGGGTCAACGATGAGAAAGTCCCCTGCAGGTAGAGAGGAGAAAAAGCACAGTCAGTCCTGCCTGCAGTGGCAGAAGCTGAGGCCATAGGAAACGGTTCTGTCTCCAAAAGGGCTGCCTCTCTCACCTCTCTTGATCCAGATGTTCTTGCGGTATTTGGAGGGCATGCTCACCAGGAAGCGCTGCCCCTCGGCTGTCTCTACCTCATGCAGATTGTTCCCTGGGGTCCTGAGTACCTGGTCCAGGAGAGACCAATTACCAGTCAGCCTCATCAGCCGGTTCCAACACCCACTGAGCTGTGGTGCACCCTGCCCCCACCCCAGGGGCCCAACAGGAGTGGAGAGCAGGGGCAGAGCAGCTGGTCCCCAATGTCACTTACCCTCACGATCTGCTGCTGGTCGGAGGGCACCATGTGCTCCCCCAGCAACTCCTTCACCACATGCTTCCTCTTGGTGGCCTGAGACATGTTGGGTCCTGTCCCAGGGCGGTGAGGGATGCAGAGACTATCAACTCCTCCTCCTGAGTTTCTTGGATGGCAGGCTCAGAGTGCACAACTGTTTTGAAGATGGGGAGAGGCCTTTTACTGAGGAGTGACACAGTGTCCTGGTTAAGAACATGAGCTCTGAAATCCAATTGCTTGGATTCAAACCCTACCTTGGTTATTTCCTGGCTGTTCAATTTCTCTAGACCTCAGAGAAACGCAGTAGCTAACTCAGAACACGGTTATTTAAACAAAATAATCGTAAACAAAATACTTAGCACAGTGTGAGGCACGTAAAAAAACTCGTGTTATTCTTAAGTACTGACATAACCACAAAAACTAAATACGTGTTCTAGAAAAATAAATCATTCTGGCAACCACTCGGGGAAAGAGTAAGATAAACCATTTCTTCCTCAACATGCTTGTACATCCCAGGTGCAGCACAACCGCACAACACAGATGCTCAATCTCTCAACCCAGTACAGACGCAGACACGTTAGGAGAATCCAAGTCAGGAACGAGTTAATTAAAGGTCAAGGTAGGCTGGCTTGGTCTTCGACATCTACTGTTTCTGACTTGGGTGCTGAAAAAACAAGGACTAATGCGTACTCAGGAGACTGATGGCTTCCAAAGGAAACTCCGACGTGTCATCCCTAGCTGCCGCCCCCTGCCCTCCTGCCTCCCTATTCCGGAGGAAAAACGCTCAGAGAGAAAGCCCCATACTTACTCTCTGGCCCTCGAATCCCACGGGCGCTGCCTGAAAAGACCCCGCTCTCCAGGCTGGACGCTGAGATCGACTCGTCCACGACTCACTTCGCAGCTGAGCCAATGAAAGCCCAGAAAAAGGACTTGTCGGCGGTCACGACAGTGGAGTCGTCTTGGACTCCGGTCTCCTACGCCTCCGGTTCCCGTCAGACTCTCGCAAGCCCGACAGCGAGGAGAACGGCGCGTATCAGCCTGAGTCGCACACCGTACTTCCGGCGCTCTCCCGGAAGTCTCCCGGCCACGCCCCTCTCCTTGTCCGTCCCTCTAACTCTTCCCACCATCAGGTCGGCCAAGGGTAAGTCCTTTAGGTTCCGGATGCCGTGCAGCAGAGAAATAAAGTTTTCTTATCACAGACCTCTGCTCCCTGAGACCGGAAATGCTTCCCGAGAAGCGAGACCACAGAAGGCAGCCCGGCCTCCCGCGAAGGAACCGGAAAGGTGCGCCTACTAAGGGCGCCCTCGAGGTCCGGGGATGCCTCAACTCGGTGATTCTAAGCGGCTAGAAGTGCCCAATGTAGATTTTTTTTTTTTTTTTTTAAGGCGGCCCTTGAAGCGACCCGGAAGCGGAAGTGGAAGAAAGTTCTAGTGGGTTGAGGGATCGGCGGGAGCAGCCGGGTGGCGGGAGAACCCGTTACGGAACCGGAGCTGTGGGTGAGTGCGAGCCGCGGAGCAAGGCCCGGGCTGGAGGTCGGAGGAGCCGCAGGGAGGAGGGTGAGAAGAGGGGCCGCAAGTGCTGCGACGGGCCAGAGGATGCGCTTTCGGACGTGCCCTCTGGGAGGGCTCGGCCGCGGCACGGGGAGGGGGCGGGGCGCGGCGCGTTTGGGGCGGGCCCGGCGGCGTGGGACGCGGAGTGGGCTGGCGGCGTGGAGCTTGAGGGGCTGGCTGAGCTGGTGTGTGCGCTTCCGCTGCGCCTTCGCTCTGTGAACAGCCAGTGGGGTGGGTGGGAGAGCCCTTCATTTGCTTTTCGGACCAGGTGGTCGTTCCGTTCTGGGTCAGTGCCGCTTTTGCCCAGCCAAGGTCACAGAGCAGTGACAGCTTTAGGATGGGCCCTGGGTACTGAGCGACGCTCTTTGTCCTGCGTGCGCCACCTGTTAGGGCAGGATAGTTTCTCCTGTGGGGCGGTACCAAAACGCAGCTCCCGCAGGGAGTGGCAGAGACCTTTCTCTTGAACAGTGAGGAAAAGACTTTTCTTGGTTCTGTTTTCTCATCCGTAAACTGGGGGAAATCGAGAAAGCCTTCCTAACGGATGCTCTAGCTCTCTCTTACTGTGAGATTACCAGTGGGCTTTCGAGAGTTCCCGGGTTTTTAGCCGTAACTTCTCTTTTCTTAGGATTCCCAGATTAAGCCTGATCAAGATGACAACCTCCCAAAAGCACCGAGATTTCGTGGCAGAGCCCATGGGGGAAAAGCCAGTGGGAAGCCTGGCCGGGATTGGCGAAGTCCTGGGCAAGAAGCTGGAGGAAAGGGGCTTTGACAAGGTGTGGGGCGGCTGCGTGCAGCCGGGGAGGGCTGGGGGTGGCCGACTACAGTGCTTCCCCGCAGCTGGGGAGTGAGGAGAGTGCGTGTACCTGTTGGGGATGGGCGGTGGTGTGAGATCTGCAGAGCCCGCAGGCTGGAGCCTGCCCCGTCTCCTGGGCTCCTGTGCTGGGAGCGGCACGGAAGTGGCCTTCTTGTCTTAGTCCCACAGAGCGCTCAGCAGCCCGCCTTTTGCTTTGCCCATCTTGCAGGCCTATGTGGTCCTTGGTCAGTTTCTGGTGCTAAAGAAAGATGAAGATCTTTTCCGGGAATGGCTGAAGGACACGTGCGGTGCGAATGCCAAGCAGTCCCGGGACTGCTTCGGGTGCCTTCGAGAGTGGTGCGACGCGTTCTTGTGATGCGCTCTGGGGAGCCCCCGACCCCGAGCCCCAGCACTGAGTCTCCAGAGTTTGCAGCCAAGTGAGGACTCCTCCCCCGTCCTCTACAAAGGAAAAGATTGCTGTTGTCGTGCGCACATCCCATGTACTCCAGGGTCTTTTGGGAGTTCTCTCCCCTCACCATTTCAACTTTTTTGGAATTCTTATCCTTGCATGCATCCCCCTTTTCCTTTCCCTGCCAGTTTCGTGACAGCAGTTACCAGCTTTTCTGAGTGATTCCTGGCCCTGTCCCTGCCCCCCTGCCCCCACCTCTGGTCTGTTTTATGCCATTTGGCCCTCTTTCTGGCAGAACAGTCACTGTCCTTGTAAAGTTTTTTAAATCAATAAAGTCAGTGGCCTTCATGACTGGGCTTTGTCATGAGAAGCAGGCGGGCTGGGAGTGGCCTATTCCTCAGGGAGTGACCAGGTTTGCCACCCTCCTTATCAGTGCAGATCGAAACTGGCAGCTTCCTTCCCACTCTGGAGGGCAGCCATCCTGGCCACACAGGCCTTGGGCAGGTGCGTTGGCGTGTCTCAGTCCTTTAGTAATGTGGGAGAGAGTGTGGGTTGATCCCTTCCTGGGATCCAGATGTCCATGTGGTCAACAGCTGGGCTAGGTAGCACCTGGTGGAAAAGTCAGTGGCAGTCAGAGCTACTAGGAAGAGGGTGGCTGGGATGTGGGTGAAGGTTTACCTGCCAACTGTCCTGTGCTCTCCTGGCCTCTGGGAGGAGTGGGCAGGGCTCTTGCAGTCTGCCCTGTTCTCTTAGGGAGGCAGAAAGAATGTGAGCATCACAACTGGGGTAGGGGCTTGAGTGAGATACACTTTTATCTGGTATATTTTCATCTTTATTTCGTTGAAGATTTGGTATAAACTAGGTCCAGAGCTAAGATCTTTGCAAACACTTGTTTCTTTCACAATAACAAGTGACTGTTTCCTCTTCTACGGGTGAGGAAGACTGGTCCTCAAAACATAATATGGAAACCTGAGAGCCCTGTGTTCCTTGGTCATGGCGCTTGGCCTCTCTGAGACTCAGTTTCCCCTCCTGGAAAGTGATGCTGTAAGGATCAGATGCAGTGCTGGAATTGTTCAGGACACCGGGACACCTGCACTGGCACCTCAGCGAATGTTCACAGCAGCTTTGTTTATCCTCAGAGGGTTTACAGTCTGGTGAGGAGAGAAATGACAGATAATAAATACAAATATTGGGATAATATGAGAAGATTTTCATGATCTCAGGGTAGGGAAAGATTAAGAAAAAGTTGATAAATTCAACTCCATTATAGAAACTTCCGTCATCTAAAGATACCATAAAGTGAGTGAGGAGCCTAACCCATGGTTGGAAATATTTGCAACACACGTCGACAACAAAGGACTCTCTAGAGCAAGTTCAGAGCTGCAGTCAAGAAAAAGCAGACAGCACAACAGGATAATGGGTAAAAGATGTGGAAGGCAGCCACAGAGGAATACCCAAGTGGTGAATAAGCCTGTTAGAAGGTGTTCAATCACATTCGTAGTCAGAAATGCAAACACGATGCTATTATACGCTCACGTGTAGTTGTAAGTCAGATGATATCAAGTGCCGATGAGGAAGTGGAGCAACAGGATCAGATACCCAGATGGTGGGAGCATAAATTGGTATGAACAGTTGGGGAAAAGGGTGTTTGCCAGTAAAACTGAGGACCCACCCTGTGAGCCAGCAATTCCGCTCCCAGGGTTGTGACTGAGGACACGCACACCTGCACCAGCACTTGAGCGACTGTTCACAGCAGCTTTGTATATAAGGGCCCCCAGCTGGGTCCCTATGTAGGGATCTCCGTGGGTGGTAAAACTAGAGGGGAAAAAAATGCTTATTGCAAAAGTTGATGGTAAAGAAAAAGAAGTTGGGAGTGATTGCCTTTGTGGGAGGGAGGTGGGTGTAATGCCTGGTAGCACTTGGGGCCGGGAGTGGCAGTTTGCACTTTTTGACCTGTGTGGTGGTGATCAGATACGTTCTGTGTACTTCTCTGCACATTAGCTACGTCTCAGAACAGTAGAAGAAAGATAAAAGGGAAACCAAAAAGACCTGAGGATAGAGCAGTTAGGTGATTACTCAGAAACTATGATGCTTATTAGTAGAGATGAAGGTTCAGTGCAAGTTTGGGTCTGGGAAGTGTGAGAAGCCCCCCTGGAAGGTCACCAGGTGGCCGGACCTGGGCCCAGCTTGTGTTAACAGGCTGCTGCCTGGGAGGGTGCCAGTCTGAAGACCAGACTGAGGTGGTAATGTGGGCTGTCCCTGGAGTTTCAGGCCATACTGTGTTTCTGATGTTACTCTCGTTGGGTCCAGGGTCACCTTGGAGTCCTCTCAGCCTTGACCCATGTGCTGTGATGCTGTCACACAGGCCTGGTGTGCTTAGGCAGGGGCTGGGCAGGGCCACGGCCTCTCCCTGCTCAGCCTTGATACTGCCACATGGTTACTGGCACTCTGTGAGGTAATGGAGACTCCCTCCTCTTCCACGACACCCTTCCTGTGGCTCCTGTCCCTGCTGGTTGCTGGGGGCCACCCAGTGGAGCCCTGTGGGACAGGCTTCCCTGCCTCATGCACAGGCTTTGTCTGTGAAGGGACTGAAGCCTGCCTTCTCACCTCACCCTCGGGCCCAGGCAGTATCTGTGACAGGTTGGTGGGCCCCGAACCCTCAATCTGGTCTTCTTCGTGCATGGCACCCAACTTCCCACATCAGTCCTGGAGCTGTAGGAGACCAATGGCATCTGGAATGTTCCTTTGACAGCAGCCTCTCAGAGACCCAGCCCCACCTCGGCCAGCAGGACAAAGGGAATGAGGCCTGGAACGTTGGAGAAAGCAGACCTGGGTGGGGATGGGTAGGAGGTGGGTTATCTAGATGTCAGCCCACACTGCCTGACAGGATGTGCCTGGCCAGAGACATGGATGGGCCTGGAAATCAGCAAATATTGACCCGGTTTTCCCTCTCCCTGCTGCACCCGAGCCAGAGCTTGACGCCCTGAACCAGTCTATCACGAGTTCTCAGATCTGCCCCAAAGCTTGAGGTGGACCCAACCCATGAACTCTGGGGTCCTGAAGGGGTCCTCCTGCCCCTGGGGAGGAAGTAGGGAGAGGCTACAGGGCAAACCCAAGCCCAAGACTCACCTTGCCACCTGCCCCAGTAGCAGCCCAGAAGGTGTGAAGTACGTGCTCGTGACCATCACACGCGTACGTGTGAAGTACGTGCCCAGAAGGTGTGAAGTACATGCACCCCCCTTCCATGTTGCCTCCTCCCTACAGGGACCCAGGGCTCTCTCTACTGTCACTTCTGGCCTTGAAGGATGGTAGCTTGAAAGAGCCCGCCAGGCCTGGCTCTGTGCTCAGTTCCTTCCGTGCGACCTGGAACAAGTTGCTTCACTGCTCTGAGCCTCAGTCTTCTCCTCTGTCAGTTGGTGCAGGTTTGGTGAAGATTCAACCAGCTAATGAACGCAAAACCCAGGGCACTTGGGAGAGCTTCTCCCCAGAGGGCAGCTTTAATCACGGTCGGATCGCAGCTTTCCTTGCCACACAGCCCCTTTTCCAGGACATGATCCATCAGGAAAGGGGAGACGAGCCCTGGGCAGGGAATAACTGCGGCCCAGCTCAAGGTTCAAGGAAGAGGGTTCTAGGAGTAGCGTGAAGGCCCGGGGTGACATGATCCTGGGGTGAAGGGGATATTGAGGGCCCACCCTGGTCAGCAAGACCCATCAGCCAGGGACAAGAGAGGGGTGCCGTGGGCAACCCGGGTTGGGATGTCTGGGTCACAGCAAAACTGAAAGCTGTGTCCTGTGGCCAGTGGGGATGGCCCATCTGAGCTCAAACCTGGCCCAGGCCTCCTTCTGGAAGCCAGAGTGGTCCAGTCTAAGCATGAATGGAGTCCAGGCTAAGACTCTTTTCCAGATGAGACCCAGCCCTGGGAAAACCCTTCCCGGGGCACCCGCACCCCCAGGGAGCCTCCCTCTGCACAGCCGACCTCATATCCCTGTGGAGTGGTCCAGAACTCACACACTAGGATGCTGGCACATGGTTGCCCCCAGCGCCCACCCCTGACCCTTCCCCTTTGACCCTGCATTTCCTCCTTGTAAAAAGTAATAATCACTGCTTCTGCAGAGCTGTTATGAGGATGAGAGAACATATGTTGAGTCCCTGGTGCAAGGCCCGGCTCATATCAGGAGCCCGATAATTGTTAATTTCCCTTGCCCATCCCTCTTTTCTCACCAGGACACCACTTCTAGCTGAATGAGTGACCTTAGACAAGTGTCCTGACCTCTCTGATTAAGTTTCTTCATCTGCAAAATAAGGATGATGCTTACTCAGGGTGCTTACGAGAACAGACCAGTGGGTGAAAAGTCTTTGAAAATTGTTAGGTTGGCATGCAAAAGATTTGCTGGTGTCGACACAAAGGAATAACAGGTAGAGTAGGGGCAAGTGCCACTGGCCCTTGGTGAGTCAGAGACTGGGCCTTGGCTTATTTCCCAGGGAGCTGTTGGAGTTTAAGTGTGGCCACAGCTGAGTTCCAAGTAACAGGAGAGCAGATCCGGGAGAACCCAAGGAGACTCCTGGCCCCCTGGGGCTACCTCTCCACCTCTCCCCTGGGCTGCGGGCTTGGGCCTCTTACTCCCCCACTCCCAGCTTCTCTCGGGTTGGGCTCCTGCCTGACCTTGGCCTCCTCATCAAGCCAAGCTCTTGCCAGCTCTCACACAAATGGGTCTGTCCCTTTAAGGCAGACACCTGAGCCCACAACAAACTTGAGACTGTCCCTTGGCATCCAAAGATTGTTTTTCACAGCTGGGCTGAGAGGGTGGGGTAGTAGCTGGACTGGGCAGTGACCACACTGGTCCTGGTCTCGCTGGGAGAAATCAGTGCCTTTCCTGGCCCTGGGATTCTGAGAGGCCGAGAATTGGTGGGGGTGCCAGGGGGGATGCTGGATGCTTTCTCATGATATTCATCACAGTCATAGCTACCACTTATTAAGCACCAACACTTTTAAGCACCAACACTTTGTTGGGTACTGAAAACCACAGCCTGTCCCAAACCCCAGGTAAGATCCTTGGAGGCCCTAAGCACTAATAAGACCTTTGTGTCCCAGGAGCAAAAAGCCCCACCTCCCCCTGGCAACAAGTGATTAAAAGTGCAAACGACCCTGAACTCTAAAATACTAATTCTAAAACATTCCAACAAAAGCCAGACTTTTCCCGTGTTGACTACTTCAATGCTGTGTTTTAGAGATTGTCAGATTATCCAAAAAACACCATAGCCCTATATTGCTGGTACCTCTAGCACAGGCCCAGTTTACCTATGGGTGACCCAGTCTCAGGCACAACCTTAGAAAACAAGAGTTGTCACATTTCTTCAGATGAGGACACTGAGGCTCCCAGAGGTCCAGGGACTTGCTGGAAGTCCCCCCCGCAGTAAATGGCAGAGCTGGGACCACCCTCACACCTCCTTCTGGCCAGTTCTCATTCTTTGGGTTCAGTCTGGCTTGAGAGCACAGATTTGGGTTAGACTGCTGGGGCTCAAAAGCCAGTGTCACCGTTTACTCTTTACCAGTCGGTGTCCTTGGGCAAAATCAGTTGTCCCCTCTTTCTCCTGTTGACTCCTCTGTAAAGTGGAAACATTACTGATCCCCACATCATGCTGGTTGTGAGGGTTAAACAGTGCCCGGCTCGGCGCAGTAACATCTTCTACTTACCTGCTGTTTATACAGCTCCTGGCCTCCCCTAAGCCCTTTACTTATTGAATCCTCACAGCAACCCGTTTCACAGAGGCGGAAATTGAGGCCGTGAGAGTTAAGTAACTTCTCCAAGGCTACACAGTGGAGACAGTTAAGAGCTTGCTGGTAGCTGTTGTTGGTATTTCACACGTGATGGGCCTCTGAACTGTCCCACTGGTGGCACTTGTTGCTGGGGGCTGTCCTTGCCCTTTCCCTCACCGGACTAGGTGTGCCTGGAGGGCACGCAGCGTCGTGATACACAGGTGTGCTCGGGGCTGTCCGCCGTCCCCCTCGGCGCCCGGAAGGCGGCCTTGCCCAGGCCCGGCGATCCCTCCCCGCCGGTGGAGGCACGCGGCGGGCGGGGCCGGGCGGGGCCGGGCGGGGCCGCGCAGCCCGTAAAAGCGGCGCGGGCCCGCGGCTGGACAGCGACGCCGGCAGCCATGGCGCGTCCGAGCCTCCTGCTGCCGCTGGGCCTGGCCCTGCTCGCGCTCTGCCTCCTGGCGCTGCCCCGCGACGCCGGGGCCCGGCCGGGGGATCGCGAGGTCGGAGAGCGGCAGGACCTGTCGCCCAACGACCCGCAGGTGCGGAAGGCGACGCAGGCGGCCATGGCCAGCTACAACATGGGCAGCAACAGCATCTACTACTTCCGCGACACCACCATCCTCCGGGCGCAGAGCCAGGTGCGCCCGGCCGGCGGGGCGGGGCGGGGCCGTGGGAGGCGAGCGCGGCCCCAGCCGGGCCGCAGATGGAGGGGGCGACACAAGAGTAATCAGCGTGGCATTTTAATACAACATATTTTTCAAAATCCAATTAATGCCAAAACTTCTTGCGGAACAGAATATCTAAATTTCGAATAAGATCCAACCCTGAATTTGCATGGCTACCTCACTAGCCTCACACTAGTCCCTGCCGGGATGGGCGAGTTGGGGGGGGTGGTGAGGGAGATGGGGCAGTTGTGTGGACTTGGGTCTCAGCCTCCTGCGTGGCCCAGGCTCTGCCCCTCTCCCCAGGGCTCCCCACCAGAACTGCCTGCCGCCCCCCTCCCCGCCCTTCCTCTCCCCCCCTCCCAGACCTGAATCCCAAAGGTGGTGTGCTGGATATGTCCTAGGGAAGGTAATGGGAGATGGGAGCAAACGGAGGGAGGTGAGAGGTCCAGGTCAAAGGTTGTCCCCCGGCACCCCTGACCTGCCCCCACCTCTGCCTCAGTTGGTGGCAGGCATCAAGTACTACCTGACCGTGGAGATGGGGAACACGGCCTGTCGGAAGAATGCCGTGGCTGGAGACCACGTAGACCTCACCACCTGCCCCCTGGCCGCAGGGGTGCAGCAGGAGGTAACAGCCCTGCCCCCAGCCAGGCATCAGCTCACCCAGTGGCCAGCGGCTGGGCCCTTGGGTTGTACAGCTCGAATCGGTCTGGCTGGCCCTGTCCCTGCCTCCTGGATGACTCAGCCTTGAGAGCAGTGTGAGGTGCAGAGAGGAGCAGGCTGGGGCTCCCCGTGGAGTGAGGGGCTGGGCTGGGAAGATCTGGGCTCTGGTCCTGGCATCTAACTTGATGTTCCTCCTTGCATCCTGGAGCACTGCAGGCACAGGGCTGACTGTGGGCAGCAAGCGGCCTGGGGCCTGGGCTCACCCCTCCTTTCCTCATGATCTATTTGCAGAAGCTGCGCTGTGACTTTGAGATCCTTATGGTTCCCTGGCAGAACTCCTTCCAACTTCTAAAGCACGACTGTGTGACCCTGTAGTAGACCCCTGTGGGCTTGGGGGAGGGAGGGAGCAGGCGGGTCTGGGCAGGAGTGAGCGCATCGGTGGAGGGCATGTCAGGTTCCTGGACCATATGTGTGGCAATAAATTGCGAGCACTGCTTCTTGCATTGGTCTCTTCTGAGTGCCTCACTCTTCCTCCCTCTCCTGTTCCCCAGTCCCACTCTCGGCAGCTCCCAATACCTGCCTCCAGCTGACAGGGTGCCCACACCACCCACAGCTGAGCTTCTGCTGTCTCAGCCCAGACGGTGCTAAGGGTGCAAAGTTCAGCTCCCAAATTTGGGGTCCCCCGAACACCCCAGCATCACAGACGTAGAGGAACGAACCTCTAGAGACTCCCAATATTGGCAGAGTTATGGGTTCGGAGACGAAGTCACAGAAGAGGGATGATGCCCCAAGACTGGAAAGGGACGGGAGCCAGTGAAGGCTCCGAGCCGCACCTGAGTTCTGCTTCTTCTCAGTTGCCAGGACGACTCAGAGTGGCGCGTGAGAGATTTAGCCAGCCTGGCCCCAGTGCACTGAGCTCTCAGCCTGTGAGATTCTTATACCAGCATGTGGCCCAGACATGGCAGAGCCCCTGCAGGCCAAGAGACCACGAAGGCTGGACCCTGTGGACCACATGCCGGAAGGACTCCCCAGTGCTTTGTCCTGAGCAAGACGCCTGCAAGGGGCTGGCAGGGAGCGCCAAGGGGACCGAGGTCAAATCCACTGTCCGTAGGAGGGATAAGGGGACAGATGCAATTCAATGTGATTTGAAGAAGAGATGGAACATTTTTTGCGCACCTGAATTTGTGGCTGGAATTAACGCTCACTACACACGCACACACACACATCCAGAACTTCGCAAGACGCCAGACAGACACATAAACCCACCATGCACCCTCAGATTGCTCCCAGACACCACACATATATCCAGAAAAAGACACACATAACCTAGCAAACCGGAAACACACACACACACAGAAGCAACACCCGCATCCCGAGGATAACCTGGAGAATACACCCCAAAACACACAGCCCCAGGTACACACCTGCCCCAGCCGGAGCTGTTCCTCAGATGCAGACACACACCCATGCCTGAGACAGGATGGGCAGGAAGCAGATCCTGTGGGAGCATGAGGTGTGGGCACCCCTAGGCCCAGGCGGCTGGACAGGGCGGCTGTGGAGAGCACTCTGGGGCCCGGCCGGCCAGGCCTCGCGTCTGCTCATGCCTGCCTGGCTCCCTGCCGATGCTGGCACTTACTGAGGAACAGCCCCAGCTCCCAGGCCCTGCCCTCTAGAGCCCTGGGAGGCCGTAGGGGGTGGGGATGGGGAGATGGCAAATGAACTGATTCCCACCTGGAAGCTTGAGGGGCTGAGTGTGACAGGAATGAGGGATGGAGGGAAAACTTCCAGCCTCCCAGCGGCTCAAGCCTGTCGGATATGGCCGTGCAGACAGCCCGGGGGCCTGCGGTGGGGCAGCCGCTGGAAGAGCTCCCATGTGCCACCCAGCAGGAGCCTCCTGAGTGGCTGCCACGGGGTGAGAAGTGGCAGGAAATGCTTGTTGAATCAGTGTGTGAGGTGGTGGGGTGAGGTGAGGCCGGGTGGCCTCTCCACCCCCGGAATCTGTGCCCAAATCCCAGATGGCATTTCCTCCGCACAGTCGATGCCCGGGCCCTGGGCCAGCCCGCACCCTCGGCCGGGCCAAGGGAGGAGAGGCGCTGCTTCTGTCCGGGGGCCTGAAGACGTCACCACTGTCTGGTCCGCACTGGAGGTAGGGGGGTGGCTGGCAAAACTGTCTGTCACCTCTCAGCTCCCACTCCCGGGTTCTGTCCCGATCCCCTCCAGCTTCATTCTGCTAGCTTCACTCCCCATCTGGTGGGAGGCCTCCCTCCCTCTGGCTGGGCTTGACTTAGTGCTCAGTGCCCCGCCGCCGTCTTGGGCATCCTGCCCAGGCTCAGGCTAAAAGCAGGGGAACTCATCCCTTGCTTCCCTCTAACAGAGGCTTGTCCACTCCACACACACCCGGCCCCCCACCCCGAGGCCACAAGGACTTGAGCAGCCTCCACCCTCCCTCCCCTCACTGAGGCTCTTTAGCCTGACCCCAGGCAGGGCAGGGCATGGCAACGACCTCTGCCTTCTGAACTCAGGCTGCCCCCATCGAGCTGGCACCCTTCTGCTGGATGCTGACGGTGCCGGTAGGCCTGGGCTCTGAGACCTCGTTTCTGGAGCATCCTGGTCCCTCGGGCCCTGACAACCGTCCTGTTCTTTTTCTCCTGTCTCCTGGGCCAGACGGGCCTCCCTCCCCAAAACAGGGTGACCGCTCCCTCTCCCTCCAGCACTGAGCCTGGCCCACTTTCCACGTCACCCCGCTCGCTGCTGTTAAGGCCCTGCCAGGCCAGGATGCCAGGCCCCAGTGGGGCAGTGAGGGATCCAGGGACAGAGCCTTTCACCTGAAACACTGGCACACACGCCTGAGGATGCACGTGTGTGCAGGCCCACAGGTTCCCTTGCGGCTCGGGCCCAGCCAGGGAGGACACGGAGCCACCTGGGGTTTTAAAGCTCTGTTGGGGCCCAGCCCTGCAGGCCCAGGGATCTTTCCAGCAGAGATGGGGACTTGGCCCGACCCGGGGGAGAGCCTGCCAGAGGCTGAAGCCTGGACTCGGGCTGCCACTCTGGGGATCACTTCCTGAAGTCCTCATCTCCAGCCTGCGGGGTGGGGTGGCAGGTGATGGCGCCAGCCCTCTGCCTCCCAGAGGCCCACACCACTGTTACTCAGGGCGGCTTCCAGGCAAAGCCCCGGAGGCCCGGCCTTCCAGTGCCCTCCCCCTCCATCTGGCTCCTCCCAGGTCCTGCCTGGTTCACCTCAAACGCGGTGTCCACAATCTCATCGATGACAGCTGCCTGGGATCGGAATTTCTGCTGGTAATGCTCCACCCCGCACACCAGCTGCAGGAAGTGGAACAGGAGCTCCTGCTGCCTGAGGGCACGGGGAAGGGGGGGGGGGCGGGGGAAGGGGGGGAGGCAAGGCTGGGCCATCTCAGCCCCCAGAGCCCCCTTCTCCCCCCACTCACAGCACCCCATGCCTCCGTTTCCAGCCACCGGTACCACTTCTCTGTGTGTGGCCCTCCATGGTATATTTCCTTTTCCACATATCCGCGCCCCTGCTGCCACCAGCTGCCGGTACCACAGAAGGTTCTGACGATTAAACTGTTTACCTCCAAACCGCCCATGCCTACATGCGTCCAAGCTACCCCATGCTGAGTCCTGCACCCACTCAACCACCTACCCGCATCCCCACCCGTCTATCTAGCCATTCCTCACCCATGGGGCTGCCCCGCCCTTTCCCTCACTCACCTATCCCTCCATCCACCTGCTCTTCCCCGGCCCCGCCCCCCACCCCTTCACAGTCAGCCATCCACCTAAACCCCCAGCCCCACCCACTACCCATTCATTAACTCCTTCACTGCCAGCCTGTCTTATCAATCCAGCCATCATATAACCCTGAAATCAAAGAACACCGCACGGTGCTCCGAGGACATGGAAACAAATAAGAAACAGCCGCTGCCCTTAAGAAGCTCAGTCTGTGGCAGAGCCAGGAAAGCAAACCAAGGGTGTTTACACTTGTGATAAGTATAAACAGAGGGCATCGAGGGGCCCAGAGGAGGAAAACCTCACCCAAGTACTGGGGATCAGGAAAGGCTTCTGGAGGAAGCGTCACTGAGCTGAGCTTGAAAGACACTTGAGCGTTTGCTGAGCTCAGACCCGGTTCCTGGTGCGCTAAGGTCTGTGAGCAGCAAGGAGTGTACTGGGGGCCGGGGTGCGCCTCGGGACGGATGAATTCAAGGTGGAGACATCCAGGGGAGGTCAAAGCAGGGCGCCCGGACCTTAAGCTAAGGGAGACAGGAGGCCTTGTAGGGCTGTAAACTCGGGGAAGGCAGGGAAGGCCAAAACTACGTTTAACAAAGATCAGTCTCTAAATCATTAAAAAGAAAAACGAAGGAAGAAAAAAAAGATTCAAACAAACTAAACAACGAAAACAAGACCACTGTCAGTGGAGGTGGAGGTGGGCCAGTGGAGAAGAGTTTGGAGGCCGAGAAACCCCCAGGGAAAGCATCACAGAGGAGCCCAGGCCAAGGTACCAGGGTCTGGAACGTGGAGGGTGGAGGGCGGCCGGGAGGGCACAGCCGGGAGGGCGGCAGGGAGATGAAACGAGCAGGATTGGATCTCAGCTTTTCCGGCTCTTGATCACCTGAGCCTGGTGTTGGCAGCCAGAGAACATTCCAGGCAGAGAGAACAGTGGGGGCAAAGGCCTGAAGGTGGAGAAGTATGTGCTGTGCTGTACGTAAAGCCAGGATGTGCTGGAGGTGTGGGGTGGGGCCGTGATCATGGAGGGCTTGGCGCTCAAGCTCTGTCGGTGGCCAAGAAGAGCCTGGAAGGTGCCAGCAGTCAGGCTGGTTCTCTGGGGAGCCAGGCCTGAGAGCCAGGGTCTGTGCCAAGGACCCCTGGCCATGAGCACAGCCACAAGTCCCCAGCTGTCCTGGCCCAGCCGGCCACTCGCGTTGACATCTGCCTCCCAGGCCTTTACCGAGCTGTTTCCTGACCCACCCTCCCCATCCCTGAAGCCAGCTGGAGTCCACCCACCCTACGTGGCCCCGCC